>NC_138784.1:38214811-40714811 GCF_965178545.1 Coloeus monedula
TTTGTGTAAGTTGGTGGCCAGGATAAATTTTCAGGGACCCAAAAATCTGTTTTCCAAAATCTAATTCAAACCTTATACTCTTCACTGTCTTTCTCTTTCCATCTTGCAAACTCCCAAGAGGTTGTCAGTTTAGAAGTGCTAAAAATCACTTTAAATAGATGAGTGCCTCATGTACAGCTGGAACAGGAAGCAGGAGTCAGGCAAACAGGAGAAACAGAACAGTTCCCAGAAGAACATGACACTCCAATTTGTAAGTGATACTAACACAGTAACGTAGGAGTCACAGTAAAGGACAGAGTAAAGTATTAGGAACATTAATGTCTACCAGATCTCATTCTAAAAGTTCTTGTGAAGTCTCCATTCAGATTTCCTGGCTTACAGGAAATACACAGATACACAGATTGGGTTTGGGCTAATCACACTATCTCAGTCATGCAGTTGGGTGTGCAGAGACACCACCACCACCACCACTCAAAGCGAGTGGATCATCTAGGCAGAGTACACTTTAGGCAATTTCCACAAGAGGCTTTTACACAATTACATGTACCTACCTGCTATTTGCACTTTTAAAAATCTTCCCTCGAATTTCAAAAACTCCAGGTGTACACAGTTTGTTTCACACTTTAAAGATTATAGCCTGATACATGTGTCTGGACTTAAAAAGTACCTCAACATTTTCCTTAAAAAAAACCAAAAGGAGTTATTTGTGTAGAGAAACAGATTTTATAAAAACCTCTAGTAAATACATTTGCCATGTTGTGTCCCTGAAATTTCAACATTAGATGCTCTTCCTCCCTTATGTCCAAAAAAAAAAAAAAAAAAAAAAAAAAAATTAAGAACTCTCAAGTGTTTTTTTATTTGTCATTTATCATTAACAAGAGACTGGAAGAAATATTTTTCTTTCCTAACTAAAAATAAAAAAGGAGATAGTTCATTAAGTTGCATTTGGCTGTGTTTATATGCTTCTAAAACACACAGAATATGTAGATAGGATAACGCACTGCTAGGTTTGTGTTACTTGATGGAAGATGTGGTGGATAACTTGTTTATGGATAACCTCCACCACGAAATTCTTTTCCTGCTATTTACTGTGGCCAGATCTGCAATATTTTTCATTTAGAGAAAATTTTATGAGCCAAGAGACATGTCAGCTGTGGAAAAGATATTTGCAGCATCTAGAGATGGAGCACTGCATAACAGACAAATAAATCATTGATAAACACTAGATACAAAACTGTAACATAGGGCCTCAGGGAGATCCTCATATATTTTCATAATATCATTGGCTTTCATGGTAAAATGTGACCTAGTACTCTAGGGAGACTTAGATTTTTAATGTAATTTTTATTTGATCAAAAGGAAAGGGAATGCAAAAGAAGGAAGGGGATCAGAAAGGGAAGAAAAGGATCAAACTCTTAATTCAATCACTGGTGCATTAAATTGCAGGGCTGTGCCAATTATATGCATTTCTCTCAATAACGTTTGGCAGTTTTGTCTTCTCCAGTTTTGCATAAAGAAAACATGCAGTTTTCACAGTACTGAAAAACTGAACTGCAATATTCATCCAAAAGTGAACCACCCAAAAAAGAGTAAATTTTTTAATGAAAATGACACTAACCTCATTTTCTGCAGCAAGACACATCAACACAAATTGATTAGAAAGTTTTGCACAATTCTTTGATTGTAAGGGTAAAGTGGCTAAGAATGTTTTCAAAGGCACATGAAAATGGACTTGCCTGTCAGTTTGTATTCACTAATTTGTTCAGCCAGTAAAAAGCCTTTGCATTAGCAGCCATGTACTTCTGTTGAGAGTAAGAAACAAATGGTTCAATCTTAAGAACACTGGACCGACCGAGGGGTTGCAATATCAAAAGCACAGGAGTGGAGAAAGGCACAGAGAAATCCAAGAAAAGTCTTGGATGACAGTCTGGCACTTGAAGCTTTAGATCTTTTAGCAATTCTGACTGACAGAACTTGAACATTCTTAGAAAATCAAGCTGAAGTTAAAATTATGAAGAGTATTAAGAATTTTGGCTGATGAAGACATTTTTTTCTCATGGTATCCCTGTATCTTTTCTAACCAAAAAAATGTTGAATGTGCTCAGCACAAAGAGATATGACACAGTTCTCACAACTAAGTCTGAGGAAAGGGGAATAAAGAAGTCACCATAATCAATGTGACATAGTGTTAGGGCTGAGCTGGACAGGATCCTAAGGAAGGCTAAACCATAGGAGGACACAGTATAAACACGATGGAGTTGGTTTTGGACAAGAGCCCAGTGATGCAGGCAAGGAGAAAGGAATGTGTCTCAGTAAAAAAGAGTCTATGGCCAAGGCCATCACAGCTGCACTCCTGTTTCTCAACTAAGCCCTGAGAACAGCATAAAAACAAAAGTTCCTTTTATATGGCCGGAGAATATCTTGGATGGGATTAAGAGGAAAAAAAAGTCAAGGAACCTAAAAGCAACAAAGCAGACTTCTAATACATTGGGGAGCTCACTTGACTTCAGCATCCTCTGACTTGTGCTTTAAGTCTTATCTCTTTATTTTTCTAACTGATCCTTGCTAAGCAAAATTCAATTTTCTTACTCTTGTAAGTGGTGATAGAAATGCCTAGTGATACAGTGTGGCTCTCACAGATTAGCTACTAGATCATATATAGAAGCCTATCAAAAAAAGAAATTATTTAATAAGCTATGCTACATAACCATGGTTTCTACATGATTTTTCCAATGAACTATACATGGAAATCCTGAAGAAATCAAAGTGGCATGGAAACTGCAGGCCTTTCTGCTGGAAAAAAAATCTAAATTACTATTTCAAATATGTCACAGTCTATCTTAACATGAAAATAAAGTTATTTATTAGTTCTCTTTTACTGCTAGATATCATTAGAAAAATTAGCCATTTCAGTATTTTGTACTGAAGGCAGTAAACTACCTCATTTACAGTTGAAAACTCCAAAGCAACAGAAATTACTTATACCAAATGTGAGACTTTGGCCAGAATTGCAACTAACAGAGTGCTGCCTTCCCCAGGATTTTCAGGGACGCTCCTCTCAGTTGAAGTGCACAGAAATAGGGATTTTGAACTGTATACCTGTACTCTTCATCACTCTGATTCAAACACTGACAAGTCACACCCTGCATGCCAAAGGCACTATTTAGTTGTGCTCCTTCCTAAATGGGAGATTTCTTTCCTTTATTTTCAATGGAGACTATAGCTGACTGAAAATTTTGATAAAAATAGGAAGAAATTAGTACACTACAAAATGAAGTTTTGCTTTTCCAAAAGATCCCACTCTGCTGTTATGTTCATGTGAAGATATTAAATCTGGTACAGCTAGTACTAGGATCTCTTGTGGGTTTTGCTCTGAAAATTTCAGAAAAACATCAGTTAAAAGTGTCAGTAGGAACGAGATTGGAATGACTTGCACCATCAAACATCACAACAGCAAGGATACAGACACCTGGAGACTCACATTTACATGTCTAGGTCAATGAGCAGAGTACTTGAACTGCTTCTTAGGAGGAGTTAGGTTAATGGTTCAAATTGTTTTATTATTTTCTCACCTTTATTTATAAAATATAGAACCATCTTCCTTAAGTTCCAAGCTGACAATGTATTACTTTCTTAACTGAGCTGCTCTAACAAATAGAAATGTATACTCTCTTTTTTTGTCCCCACTCTTTTAAGGCATAAATAGCAACATTTTCCACTTCAGAACTAGGCAAGGAAAGAAAGAGACTCTGTGACAAAGCAGCATAGATGTACAATTCAAGCCTTCTCCCTTCTCCACATCCTAATTCTCTCATCCTTGCTGAGATACAGATGGCACTAAAGAGATCAAACACAGCAATTTACTACTGTGTGGCTAAGACAAGGTAAATCAACAGCTTTGTGTTGGCCTCTAACTGGATGCTACTTTCCCCAGAACAAAAATGATTAAATAAAGGGCAGAAAGAGAAAGGTGATTAAGAAGTAGCTTGTGATACTCTGTAATGCAACAAACATAGATTGAACTCATATCAACTTCAGCAGAGGTGAAGGGCTGAGAATAAGCCGAAGGCTGTACTTTCACAGCCTGTTCTCAGAAAAACTTTAGCAGGTGCTGTCTGAGATTGCAGTGACACGTCTTTAGAGTGGGCAAATAGACGGCACAACCATGAGAAGATAAAAGGTTGCCATAGCCTGCAGGAGTTACCTCACCATCTTATCCACAGAAATTTTGTATATGCTCTTCACAGACTGCTTTGGATATCCTTGCTTAAGACTGCATAACATAAAATATTACATTGTAATTTCCTTTCTTTCCAGGGTGAATAAATAAATTGCATTTACAATACAAGGTGAAATACAGGAAACTTTTGTGCTTTCATGTCTATTACTTCCCTGTGGTCCACTCTTCCATATTTGTCATGTTTCAAACCTATTTTGCATTTCAAGTTTTGTCTTAGAAGGAAGGAAAGAAAGAAAGTAAAGAAAATAAGTAAAGAAAAAAGAAAAGGAAATGGAAGGGGATGAAGGGCAGGTGGAAGGAGGGGAAGGGTGGAAGAAAGGGAGGATAAAAAGCAGGGAAAGAAAAAGAAATCTTCTCAACTGCTGTCATCTTTGTCTAACAAGTATTTTGCATCAGAACTTCTTATTACCATTGCTACTGGGCAGACCCACGTGTGTTTATGTTTTAGCAACTGGAACTAATTTTTTCCACTTTCATATATTTCCAGTTTGCTCAAAGACACCAGAGTTGTTCAGACTAGGAAAAACAGTAAGAAAACAGTAAGAAAGCTCTCTGATGGAACACCCTCATCAAAATAAACTACCTCTCCCCAACTTTTAACTTTTATATTTCTTATTACAGCCTTCCCCATATACTCCACAAAACAGATTGATCCCCATAAATATTCAACCATCAGGTAAGTACTCTTCCCTCATCCCTTATATCCCACTTCCCAATGTAAGGAAAGTAGAAAAGCTCACTTGATACAACAGAACCCACACTCAATCTCAAAGTGATCTGAAGGAGTTACCTCCTAGATTTTATGTCAGAAAGGATTTTGTTTCATGTTTTACACCAAAGGAAGACATGATGCCAAGTTTAAATTAAGAACAAAAGTCCAAGTAATGGTGCATCACTTGTGGTTTTGGCAATAGCAAAAAAAAAAAGATAGCCTCAAAGAAAACATACCTTTTATGGAAACCAAATATAGACCACAACTGGCAAAGAGAAAACTGCATGGACAAACAAAACTGCTGGATAAACAAATCAAAATTACACAGGAAGCTGACACCCATTCTTTACAGTGGAAAACCAAAGATAAAAATGAGTCATACATCTTATATTTTTGGACAAGGCAAACTCCCATCTGTCTGGCAGTATATGATTTATATTCTCAAAGTAGTCTAATATTTCCAATATTACCCCTGAATAACCAACCAAATAATCAAGCAGAAGGATCATTTAAAATAGTTGATGTCATGGAATAGCTTACTACTTTGTGAATAGTAGGAAAATGACTGGCCTTGAACTGCAATATGCATTTTAGATCAAATTATTAGAGCATAGATATAAAGAGTGAGCAAGAGAGGGAGGTAGGGAAAGAGGAAAGAGAGAAAGAATGAGATAAAGAAATAGGGAAAATTCCTAATATTCTCTTGGTATGTTAGATAGCAAGTTTCTTCTTAGGAGGGTAAAAACAATTCTAAAGGAACTTATTTTTTCACAGAATTTTGAAAATTTGAGTCTGGCTTCATTTTCTTACTTTTCATTCCTAAAGATTTTCTTCCTGATTTTTTTTGCACATCATGTGTCATACATAAACATTTTTACTCGTTTGTCTGGCAGGAGTGTAATCACATCAAATTCAACAGTAACAAAAAAGTCGGTACCATAAACTGGCTCAGAAGAAGTGAAATAGTCAAGCACCAACACATCCTGCCTCATGTCTCTGACCGTTTTTTACAATTCTGGAAGTCCTAGCAGATCTTTTAGTAATTTATTTTTACATATTCTCAAATACACAATCCCCATTATCTCACTGTTGTCTTGCTCCTTCCTTTGCCAGAGGTTATCACACCTCTAGAAGAACTGACAGAAGCAAATGTGCACTTACAGCCCAGCTACCCTAATTCACAGGTAGGTGAGAAGTTGAATCGTGAGCAAAAGGGGGCAGAACTTGAATTGCAATGCCTTGTAGGCAGAAACACAACAGTTTTTTCACAGCTCTGCTATGAACACAGTGATGCCTTTAGGGACATGAAGATACTGTGTTGATTTGAATTGCAAGAGGGTAAGGAAGGTTAGTTCTTCAAGTGATTCCTCTTGAGTCAGGGTATGTCCCTTTTGTAAAATACTTGTCACTTTTCCTTTCAGATAATAACTACAAATCCTTCCTTCTCTGCATAGAAATAAAAGAAAAACATAAACAGGTTACTTTTAAATTTTGTCACTGCAAAATGTGGAACAATACTTTAAAGTGCATGCTGGATGTATCGCTCTGATGGAAAAATAAACACTTGAAGACTTCGCTGATGTTTCTGTTTCAAAGAAAGTAAGAATTAGGTCTGATCCTTAGGTTGCCTATGCTCTTTTCTACCCCGCTAAACTTAAGACTACCTATAAAAATCTACTAATTTGGAAATTTCTTCTCACTAGAATAAATATATCGATGAAGTACAAATTGCTGTGAAATGTATTCCTATGTATCTATGTTTGGACTCTCTTAAATTAACTCCTACCCATCTAGTGATATGCTAGTGCTATGTTTCACCACAATACTAGGAAGCCATGCTGTTCCTACCAAAGTACAAATAAAAGGAGGTAGGATTTATTTGTAAATAACATATATATTGCCAAAGTCAATTCATCACCATGCTCTTTGAGACATCTTCCCATCCACCACCACGCACAGAAATAACATTTACTAACAGTACTTTACTGTTGAGCAAAGCCCAATTAAATAACATACACATCTACAAAATGTATAAATCCCTTTAAAACCTGCTTGTGACAGAAACTGACAACTTTTAGTATGGGAACTATGATTCCTATTAGTGGGACTGTAGGCTTCAGGCAAACATGTAATAATATATTTTGTTATGAAATATGCTGAGTAAGATATTTGTACTCTAGGAAGCAGAAACAAATCCAATGATTCATAACATTTTTGTACAGCGCAGTGGATGTTCATACATCAAAGTCTTCTCTCACTGCTGTAGCAACAAAGCAGGACAGAAAAAATAAGTAACAACTCCTAAATAGTTCAGAACAGCTTAAGAAGTAAATAGGGCCAAAATATTTTTTAAAACCCCACCTTGACATGCATGCTTGCACTTCCAGTACCTGGAGAGGGAGAGAAGTAAGAGTGACAACAAAATGCATAATTTCCTTTCCATTCTCTAAATGTAATATTAAAGTGCTATGTTTACATCATGGCCCCTGCTGGACTGGGGCACATTTGATCTGCTAAGCAGCTACATGTGCCAAATGAGAAACTGGCTGGGTCCTGCAATGTGCCTAAAGACATGCCACCCACTGGGGTGCTGATCCCCAGAGCTCCACTCTGCTGCATCCTTCCACTTTTTACCTCCATTCTTTTATCATCACTTGGTACAACAGAAACATTCAGTTAGTGCAGCAGAGACACCACAAATTAACACACTGGAGAAAAAGAAACACAAGTACAAATATCTTCCAGTGAAATCAACATACAAACATCTTCCCAATTAGATGTCAATAAACAAAATTAGCTGAAAAATACAAACTAATAAATACATTTTGAAGGTCATACTCCTTCAAATTAGGTCCATTTTTATTAAAAGCCACAAATTATTTTTGGATATAAAAAATTACCCTAATCATCTGTATTAACTTGCTCGCAGTTTAAGGTTTCCTCGTACTGATGTTATTGTAGAGGTTTTGGTGGGTTTTTTGGTTTGTTTTTTTAGGGTTATACTCAAAGATCATTTCAAGCATGTAGATGGCATTATATTTATGAGCATTAGTTTATAAAGTATTTTTTAAAATTTAGTAAACATACAAAGAAAGAAGTATCACATCCTCAAGGGTCAGGATTGTCAAAGGCAAGTTTCTTGAACAGAGCCTAACGCAGGACAGATGCACAACTCAGAGCACAAGCATGCTGCACTCTAAGTTTCACAGTTAAATATCAACCTGATCATGTGCAGTGACACAGTTTGGCTTTAAATTGTCATATTCAAAAAAGAGAAATCAGAAGTCTGTTCAAGGCCCAGTGGTCCATCAAATGGCTGAGGTTATGGTAACTCATTTTGCAAATCTGTGCCCACAGTTACCCATTTACTGCTGAGCAAAATGTCATCACAGGCCTGGATCAAAGCTGCAGCACACAGTAGAGACCAGTCAGTTACTCTCTGTCAGAGCGCTAAACTTATTATTATTTGTAAACATGACTCAAGGTTTTACAAGATAATTAAACATCCAAGTCAAGCACCTTCTGAGATAGTTTACTTGGTATTTTACCCAAGAATATGTAGAAAATTACCTAATCTCCAAGACATTTCCACAAAAAATATATGAAGAGAGTTATTAGACAAGCCAAAGGACAAACTCTCTTTCTCCACTGTGAGATGTGGTATTGAAACATTATTCTGAGCTACTACTCAGAGTGAAAAAGGTGCCTACAGAGGCATCTGTTCCAGCAACTGCAGCAGTGGGTTGTCATCAAAATCCCTGTTACCATTTAAGGTCTCAAATGCCTGTCAATCTTCTTCCAGTAAGGTCATTTGGAATACACCTATGGGTACGTATTCAATAAAGGAACAGAGGTCTGTAGCAAAAATATGTGGGGAAGAAGTCATTCTTTCTTACCACTCCTATCCAGAATATCAAACCAAGGAGTGACTTTTTCCAGAAATATTTTTCTGTCTTTGCATAGATATTCTTGGGTTTCAAGATGTGCATAGAGAAGACACTTTGGTCTTCAGAGAGCCTGTTTCACAGATTCAAAAGTTCACTCTCAAATCTCCATTGATTCCCCAAACAGAGGTGGGAGAAGGGAAGAGGAACAATAGTATAATGGGCAGCCTGCCATGCCCAAGTCATCTCATGTAATATAGCACGCACATATACCCTTCACCACATTAGGCTTATAAACTCCTTGCCAACTTTCTCTATGTTTTTCATCAGCTCCTCCCACTGGGATCCAGGCAGTGCACAAAGAGTTAAAAGATGCAGCTGATTTTAAAATATTCCTAACCTTCCAATGACAGGGATGTCGGGGTTTTCTTTTTTGAAAAAAGGCCAACAATATATTTTTATGAAGGTGGATAGGGTGAAAACAACATTCTCGTCATGTCAGCCTTGAGGGAGATGCTTAAAAAATACAAGGACACAGAGACATGCAATTAGAACTGCAGGGAGAGGGAGCATGGCTGCTTCTTTCACTCTCCTTTGAATTGTCTCTACTCCATGACAGACTTGACGTTTACCAGATGGAGTCAGATTTGTCTCATGCATAAGCAGAGGCAGGCTTCAGCTAAGCCAATATTTTTCCTTTCAAAATATTGGCATTAACACCTTAGTTTTAAGTAAATATAAGCATGAACTAAAAAAAGAAATTTAAATCTCTGCAGCCACACAACAGCTTTTCTATGTGCATTATATGAAGTGATTTGTAATATTTAAAAAAATAATTTCGAAGTCAGTAATAAACATCAAAAAGCTGTTGCAACAGAGATGAAAGAAGTGATGGTTTTAGCAGGTGAATGACTAGCTTTGTAATAATCTTCAAACTATTACCATAATTAGCTGTTACTTCTGCTCAAACCTTGAATCTAAATTCAGTGGTGCTTAGAAAAAAGGGAAAAAAGAGAACATATGAAGACTTATATTACTTACACATTTTTCTGGCATACTTTTTCCTAATATCTATCCAAAATTAATAGGTACTCAAATACACTAAGCACTTAGCAATCATTCTGCAGAAAAAATAAATTTTGCTTGATGACTTATGTGAGTTTCACTTGCATGTAAATAAAATGTAGGCTCCTTGGTGCCATATTTCTTCCAACAATATTTTAGGCGAGACTATTGAAATTTCATGCTAAATTTATTTGCTTTCCACAGTCACCATTTGAGTCAAGGAAGGCACTAAACTTTGTATTCAGAGCAGCACCTACACACATGTGTTCATATTGGTACATTTCTCAGTAAAGATGCTAGTTAGATGCTCAGGCAATGAAATTAGATTACGTATCCGTCAAAAGCTACAGTATTAAGTATCTTACTAAACTGAAATTTACCTGAAAAATATCAGAATAAATCTGACTACTTTGGTTGTTGCTCTGGTTTTAAGAATAATATTTTCAATACATGCTGTTCATAACTGGACATCATCAACCATCTGAAAACCAATTTTTTTTTTTTTTTCATAAGGAAAAGGAAATTGAATACAGATTTTCTGGAAAAATTCATTCTATGCTTCTATTAATGTCAACAGTTATAAAAAGTACTGGGTTTGTCTTCAATTACATTGAATTTCACATGGTAGGAATCCAACTGAATTCCCTCTCTTCTTCCATATTTGTATCAGGATCAAAAAAAAAGGGGGAGGGGGAAAATAACAAATCTTCTGAGACACTAGAATGTCTCAGGGACCTTTTAAAAGCCAGCTTTTAAAATTCCTTGACTTTAGAAAAGGATGGGCTCCCCACAAATTATTTTAGACAAGCTAATGTCTGTGGAGTAGAAAGGGAAATAATGCAAATAATTACAAGTAATCCTACCTATTAATAATGCAGAACCATGAATAAAGCTGCTGTTAAAGCTCCCATTTTCAATCAAATCATATCCTGACTCTCATTACTAGTACTGTAACTTACTAGAAACCAAAAGGCTGCTTTACATAAAGGTTATACCAAGGCAATCCCTTTGATGTCATTATCCATTTTATATAAAATTTAGTCCTCTGAAATAAAGAGAAAGCCAAAAAAAAAAAAAAAAAAAAAAACCCAAACAAGGCAAGTATTTACTTGTGTTGCTTAAAAGCAGATGGAAAAATAACAAAAAAAATCTGTTATTTTGAATGGTACGTCTACCAAATCAATCATTCACTAAGGGAGCTCAATTTGTTGCTGCTGGGATTTTCCTGAGAAAGCTTCAGGGCACCTCGAGTCTATTTTAGTAGAACCATTTAAAAGGGCAGTGGTTGCCTCTGCAAAGTAATGACATTTCAAAGATGCATTGGGAAAGTAAGTATCCATAAAAATCACAGCAAAGATACAAATCTCATATTGCAGAAGTGTTGCCAGAGTTTTCCTGAGAGGCAAAAATACAGAGACCTGAGAATGCTCTAAACAGTAAAAGGGACTTAGTATTATTTTCTTTTTTACTTCATTTTTAGTGATTTCTCCCCATATCCAAAAAGAATATACTCTGAACCTAGAATTACTGTCTATTAAGCAGACATGGGAACAAAAGAGTGCTGCAATTCTGAAAAGAAGACAATATAAATGTACATGTGTAATGCAAAGGAAGAAAAAAATTGTTACCTACAATTTACTTTGGACATGCATGTATGTAATGTATAGGGAACTAGGGAATAAGAAGTTCTGTAAAGGAATATTCTGTTTGTCCAGCCAGACTCTGCTTCCCCTTCTTCTAGGCTTTCTGATCTCCATGTCTCTCACCAGTGGCTGGCTCATAGTTCTCTCCTTCCCACTCACAAACAGTCCAAATCCTACTAATCTGTCCTGCTGATATCCAAACCTCTCCAT
This sequence comes from Coloeus monedula, assembly GCF_965178545.1. NCBI lineage: Eukaryota > Metazoa > Chordata > Aves > Passeriformes > Corvidae > Coloeus > Coloeus monedula. The sequence continues at coordinate 38,226,566 of NC_138784.1, forward strand.
CATAATTCCCCTCACAGTTTGTTTTCTTCCCATTGTCCAGTATTCTGGTCCCACTCATCCCCTATCCAAGCCTTCCAACTAAAGCAAAGCCCTGCTTTAGCAAAGGGAGGAACAGGACAATTGTTGAGATTTCAGGAATGACTGGTTGCCTAACCTTGGAGAGTACTTTATGGCCTCCACAAAACACTAACATTTCAGGAAAATCCTGCTTTACCTGCCTGGGTTGAAAACGACAAAATCACTCTGGCAAACAGTTCCTGTGCAGTTCATGGACACATGTGAGTCTTCCAGACAACAACTTGTGTCAGCACAGAATAGGCCACAGAAGCCTTTACTGAACATGTCTGGTGGATGACAATCTTCAAAGACTTATCAATCTCTCAGATCTGGACATGTTTTCACAACTACAAAATGTAATGTGCTTGACACAGAGGTCATGTGACCACTATATTTTAAATTACTTAAAATGAAACATCAAAATTATTTCAGTTCTAAAAAAACAATGTTTTTTCCAGTTTTTTTAAAACATGAGTGGATGACTGAAACTTTCAAACCCAGTTTCTGACAGAAGATCAAAAGGAAAAAATTAATTAAAATTAAGCACAATTTGGCTAAATTCTATCTCAGTGTCCCCAAACTTTAGTGTTCCCAAGTACACAGATGTCTAGTGACTTGAAAGCATGTACTGCTGCTTCCCACACTGCTCTAATGAACAATTCTGCCTTTGGTATCTGCCACTTTTCCCCTTTTCTAATTATTAAAATTTCTAATGAAAATATATGCTGTCATCAGCAGGAAACATGTAGAACCAGCTACTTATATTCTACATAGTAACATAAAGATGTTATGCTAGTTTCACATATTCATTTATTGACCTCTGCCTAGCAGCAGTAGCTGCAAGGGAAGAACAGCAATATCACCTATTTAAAAGCAGAGATCTTTCTATTTATTTAAAAAAAAAAAAAACAAACAAAAAAAACCCCCAAAAAACCGAAAACAACAACACAAACAAACCTGAATTTTCCTGATTCCCAAAGGATTTCACAATTGACCACAGTGATGCACTGAAAGATTAATAATTCAGTATCTGTAAACAGCATTTAAAACCACTTCCTTTTTCCCAGATCTTTATGTGAAGAACCACTTTGGGATGACTATCTAGCCAGGCAAGTATGAACAAGAGAACAGAAAGATGCTATGTTTTAGCACAGGATAATAAATCAAGCTATTCAAAATTAAATTGAACTGACTAAACATGCTGAGACAGCCATGAGGAGGAGACAGTGCATGAAATTACTGAGCTTAGAAATGTCTGTCTTTTATTCTGCTGGTTATCAAACTTTATAGGGCTTTCATCATGAAGAATTGTATCAGTGAATGAAGTTAAATGAAAAAGGCAGTGGCCTACAATTTTAAAACTTCCACAATCCCCAAATTACTGAGATGGGACCTCTGGAGATCATTTTGTCCAAACCCTGCCCAAAGCAGGGTCAAGCTAGAGCAGGTTGTTCAACTTCCGTGTACAGTCAAGTTTTTAGTATCTCCAAGGTTGGTGATTCCATGCTCTCTCCGGACAACCTGTGTCACTACTTGACCATCCTTACAATTTGTTATTTTATATTTAAATTGAATTAAAACATGTCTAAATAATGCAACCTGCATTATTGATCACGTTTTGGGCAATGTGTGCTACATCCTATGTACCATGAAAGAAGATTCCTTAGAAAACAAAATTTTACATAATTATTGAAAAATTTAAAAAACTACAATAGTCCTATCTTAAGGGAGGACATATGTACACCGACAGTGCTATAGAGAAAATGGTCTTTTTGATTTGGAAAATATCCACAAGAATAAATAATTTCTGGTTAAATTTCATTCTCTTTAATGGACTAGGATTTGCTTTTAGCAGCAGAAATCCAGTAGTTCCACACTGGCAATAGTTCCCTATCTGCTATGAGTAAGTCTGCTGTAACAGCTCAGTGCACTTTTCAGGTTCCCAGAAATGAAGTTATTACACTTCATGACAGCATCAAATTCACTATGAGACAGCAAATTTTAAGAAAAGAACATCTTGCAATTCTAGCGAAAGAAGTGAATTTTAACTGAATGCTGTATATAAATAAATCAAGAGGTCGGTGTTTTGTTAACATCCAAAGAATATATTGTGGCTGAAATCCAGCCTTCTGTATCTGAAGACAAAGTAATTGGTCTATAATTAACTAAAACGCCACAGCTTCAGTTCAATCTCTTGCTGGGCATGGACTGAAACAGTGGTTGTTGCCCCTTAGCAGGCACTTTGGATCAATGTATTCCTGTTAACAACTTGGCACATCTGTCATCTTCCCCAGTGTGCTGGCTGCATCGGTGCTTGCATGGACTCACAGGTTGCCATATCCCATATGGATGCAGATGTTCCTTTCAGTGTAAACCACAGTCTTTTCTTCCAAAATTCCTGTGTGCAGGCAAAGCTGATGAAAACATTCTCTCTACAAAAGCTTTCAAGTCTAAAAATATGGTTTAATTTAAGCATTCTAAGGAGAATGTGATTGTTGCTGAAAATATTTGATTTTACTATGTGAAATGTAGGTTTAGTTCTGCTTTTCAGTTAAAATTCAATATAACTGTATCAAAGGTATAATAAAAATAACTACTTTTACTGAAAATGTAGCTGTGTTTTGAAGAAATAAAACAAAATAGAAATTAATTTGAATGGAAAACATATTTCCAGGCAATTTTACTTAGAGAAACTTATCTCCCAATTAAATATCAAGGGTGTACACATTATAAACAGCACTGTGTAATTTGTGAGGTGAGAAGAGAATTTAAATGATCTTCCCAGTCTTACCTATATATTAATGCAATCTCAAAGCTGCTGCCTGGAAGCGTGTCTAAAAAGCCTGTTTCTTGGCCCATGACATACCAGACTTCCTCAAACTCAGTGTCTACCAGACCTGATGTCTCCAGGACCAAGTTCTAAGTTCTTCCAATCCTTTCACCATCAAACCTGGGTGTGCACCTGTCAGGCAACCTAGAGCAAACAACCCCTCTCATGTGACAGAAGAGCCAGGGACCTGAGATCACCTTCACATGCAGCTAACAGGCACCACCCCAGTCATGAGCCAGGGGGAACGTAACTGTGGGAAATTAAGAGACAAGGTGACTGAAAAATCAATTGGGGTACCAGAACCATGATCAGCTGGCTCAGACATCAACCCCTGCCAATGCCTGTGGGGCCTCTCCAAAAACATATGCCAGTGTGCTGGATCCAATCTGCAAGTCAGGAGAGTAGAGCCCCTTGCTGATTTTGTGGTTAGGCTGCCATGGGACTCTGGCATTAATGTTTGCCTACTGTTTGTCTGCTGGGTTTCGAGGGGGATTTTTTGAGCTTTTTCTTTCTTTTTGATTCTGATTCTAAAGACAAGTTTGGGCTATGTTCTTCTCCCCATTTGACTACACTTTATCACACAAAATGGACAACGATCAGCTCAAACTTCATGCGTCAGCGTAATATCAAGTAATCAAAACAGTAAAAAGTGAGGATCGATGCAGAAAATTCATAAAACTCTTAGCAAAACCCTTATATTATGGTTTTGCATCCTAAAGCAGGCATTGGAAATACTCATAATAAAAATGAAGCAAAAAACTTCAGAGCAGCTCACTAAACATAGCATGTTAATTAAAATTCACAGAGAAGAGTGGCTGAAACCTGTGATATCTCACAAACATTTCTAATTTTAAAGGAATGGGATGATATTGTGCCAGTAATGACAATGTATGTGGCTGAATACAAGAACAGTTCTGATAGTTCTTTTATTTAAACCATACCCCTATAAAAATAAGTGTGGAAACAGCTTGGATGTTCTTCAAAGAGCTCAATGGGCTGCATAATAACATAAATTAAGGCCATTTCAACCAAATTGAAGGAGAGTATTTTCATTTTATTCCATTTCTGTAATTTTGATGTAATTTGAACACTGTTGCAGACATAAAGTAAATCTCATTAAGGCTAATCAAAACCTAATGTAATGCACCATTAATATGAAGAATATATAAGATATTTATCTATTTAGTATAATCAGCAAGAAGTTTGCTACAGACCTTCATATCAGATTCCTTCATCTCCTCACATAAATTTCACTAACTAGAGGTTTCTAATTCTTTACCATCTAGTCACATATCTATAGTACTAACAAAAGTAATTAACTAAAACACAATCGTATTCATATAGGTGAGGTCAAGAATTAGCTGTAAAATAATCTCCTTATTGAGAGTCCATCTGTTTTGTATCCAAGAGCAATGGAAACTACGTGCAGGAAAACATATCTTATTTCTGAGCAATTTACCTTCTAACCCCTTCTAAACTCTAGTGGCAACACTGAAACTCTCAAGAGCTACACAGTGCGTGTTTCTCAGTCAACCACTTCTGAGCACAAGGCTTGTATGCAAAGGTCCTACCACAAAGGCTGCATCCCATCTGACTGGAGGTTGTCCACTACCATGCTTTGAAAGCCTTGCTTAGACAAGCAACTTATCACAGTTTCCAAACAATGTGAACAAAATATGTTTCCTGATTGATATTTATTTGTTTTCAACCAAGTTTTCCCATACTTCCGAGCTTGTTTATCTGCAGTTAACCCATAACTTGGGTGTGGAATCTCTACAGGCATACACCTTGTGCCACATCTGTCACTGGAAGAGACTGATCCTATTTTTTTACATTGTCTCACTTTTGTCAGCACTAAATTGTTCTTTATTTGAGAGTTGATGCAGTCACTCTATGTCTGTGACTTTCATAATCTTCAATATTTTGATGTGACCATATAATTTGGGACTAAAACCTTCTCTTCCTCTTGAAATTATATAAATACTAATATTGCCATTGTTTATAGTTTATAAAACTACTTCAGTTCTTGGTAGACATCTTTTTCTTTCTAAAGTGTTTATCTTAGTTTTCTAAGCAGTGGCTTTCAACAGTAAGTCCAAGAAGCTCAAGGAAACTCTGCATTATTTCTATGGGGCCTTGAAGGGGCAACAAAGAAATGTAAGGTAAGTATCTTATGCAGAGGCTTGTACCACCTCTGACTAGCATGTAAATGTGATGAGTTTAAAACCAGCACTCTAAAGCTGTACTGTGAAAGACTGTAAATACTTGCACTTAGATCTTGTAAATACACATTAACTTTACTCTCCCTTCCTAAACTTTGCACTATTCTCCTACTGATGCTCTGCTCTACAGAGGTTGAAATAGGCCCTGTAAACAAAAGTTGTTTGGCATAACTACATTATCAGGCTGTAAACAAGCTGAGTCTTCCAGGAAAAATGACTGAACTTTAACATAATTCACTTCTTCATTCTCAGCAGAATTGGCATATGGCTGTTAACAAAAATACTTGAAATGAATAGAACCATGTCAGCAAATATTCAGACCATATGTTCTGAGCTTAGTTAATGATAAACCCTGAGGTATATTAAGAAAAGCTAATGGAAAAAATGAATACCATCTCAAAGCTCATCAATAATTTGTACTTTTTTTAAAAAAAACCCTTTTCCTGGCAATAGCAAGTTTTATTTCACTTATTAAAATATTCTTATTTTTTCTACAGTGTAATAATTCTATTTCTTTTACTTTTATGAAGAAAAAGATTTATAGCTCACTGTGCTTAGTTATTCAATTCTTGATCAAGGGTTGTGAAGCTTCCATGACAGCAGGCATATTTGTTCATGTGTTCATGTGTTTTAACTAAGCTAAAAAGAGAAGAAGGGGTTTATTCAAGATCTATAACATGTTCATCCATTTATACACACATGGGTATAAAATGTGTTGGTTGGGGGACAGGATGTTGGGTGTTTGGGGCTTTTTTAGTTTCTGCCATTTGCCTTCATGCTTGGTGTTGATGGTAATTTTAACATAAATTTAACATCCTAGTTTGCTTAATCTTTGCCCTTTTTTTATTCATTATGTCATATATGATTACTTACATCAAGAGAAATGCCATAGAATAACTGCACCTCTGCTTTAATATCTCTCTGCTCTATTCCCAATTGATAGTAAACCACCACGGTAAAAAATTTGTTCAAGTTAATAATTGTTGTTTTGTGATGCTTAATTGTTCCTATTACCTTTGCTACTAAAATGATAGCTATTGTCTTGATTTTACATCCTCTCCTGCTCTGCTCATACACAGTAAATATTGAGAGCTGGAAGCAAGTGACAAGTTGTGAGACTTGTGGCTACCCTGTGTCAGTCCTGGAGTACAAAAACCCTCAGGACAGCAACCAAAGCAGCAGTCAACAGGTTACAGAAAAATCACATGAGCTCTCCCCTAGGACAGAAGAGTACATCTGATTCTATGCCACATTTCCAGCCAAAAGATTATGTTATTTGAGACATATGAACTAATACCACATTTGCTGAAGCTTTCAGGGTACATTTCCTTTCATTTTCTGCCAGGTTTTTTTTGCCATTCCCACAGAGAAATATAAGCAACATGAAGGAAAAATGTATCTGATGAAAGCATAAATGTCAAGGAACTCAGAACCACCTGCAGCACTGGGCATTAAAAAGAACTACATTTTATGAAACCAGCACTTTTTAAAAAACAACTGAGAGGTGAAATGCAAGCATACAAAACAATTGTGTCGTAACTGCCAAATTTTAACTTTTATTGTTATCCTCCACTGGCACTAATTCTGTAGTGCTCTTTAAGACAGTTATACAGTACTGTAAAATGGTTTTGTTTATTAAAGTACAGAATTTTTAACAAAAAAAATGGCTTTTAAAAAGATATACAAAATGGTACAATAGTTCACTTGGTTTCTTTTTTTTTTTTTTTTTTTTAATAAGGGCAATTCCATTTTGTGTCAAATCCAGACATATACCATTAGAAATACAGTTTGTTAGATGTTGGCCAGCCTGCATGCATTTTGCACAGTATTTACTTAAGTGACTAATAGTTTCCCCATCTTCAGCGTATGGATATGCTTGAGGCAAAAAATGCTGTGTTGCATTAGTTAATAAATTATTGACAAAAAGAGAAAAAAAAAAATACATGCATATTGAAAATTTTGATTAAACAGGAAGGAAGTCTCTTTTATCGATAGGACAACTGGGTCCTGAACTAGTTTCAGGACAAGTGTGTCCTGAAAGGACAAGTGCTTTCCCCCATCCAAAATTCTCTTCCTTCCAAGGCTCACCCACACAAGCACTAGCTGCACTCCAGTTGCTCAGAAAGATCCTTGCAAAACAGCTGAGGTCAAGACTGTGGCTGAAGACCTGATCCCTGAATTAGGGAGGTCTAGGCTTTAGACATATTCAGTTTGCATAGCAATAAAATTAGATCTCCTGTAACACAGAGAACTATCCTACACTTCCCCACCACCAGCGGGTATACAGCACTCTCTTCTCCTGCCTACCTGTGTTTCTGTGCAGCCAAAAACTGTGATCATCTGAAGTGGAGATCAAGTAAAACCTGACCCCATGATCAGGACACTCAACTAGAAGACAGACCCAGCTTCCTGGAAACTGCATGTATTTTACATGAGACTTCCATCAGATGATAACACCAAAAAGGCCCAGAGAGCAAAGGCCGAGGCTCTGAGCATTTTCTGTGCCTCTCCTCCAAGTCCTCTGTCTCCAGGGCTTCATTCAGGCTCTTTCTTGTCTCCTCTGAAGTTTCTCCTGCTGGGATTTTGATGAGTTCTAAGATGGAAGTGAACTGCTAGTGCTGGCTGATCTCAGCTTGGTGCTTAAATTGTTAAGAAGAAAAGGCAGTACTCAGATATTAATAACACGCTTTGGTGGGAAGACCCCTGACTATTTCTAGGATCTTCAGAAAGTGTTAAAGAGATCACTGGTGAAATCGGGATACTCCAAACCAGAATAACACCAGGAAGCTGATATTGCTGCCATACAAGTTTCTTTTTGGTAACTAATGCTTAGTTAAAAATGCCCAGAATTTCAATGATTTTACTTTGCTTTATAAAAATTATAGAGAAAAAAAACCCCAACCCACAATTATTCCCAAAACAAAGGAGTATCCAGAAATGGCAATTATGCTCATTCCAAATGTCATTGTGCAGTACAAAGTATTTCAGCATTATAAGAGTACTTTACTTCAATTATTTCATAAGCTATTTGATTTGGAAATCAACTAACCAGTATAATAGTATAATATCCATGCCAAGAAAGAAACTCCAAATAAGAACCAAGCCAAGACATTTTAAATAAGATGAAAATAGCTGCCAGAAGAATCCACATCAATACAAAACAAAAATCCACTAAGCTTAGTTTCATCCATTCGTTCTGAATTAGTCCAGGAAAGGAAATAAAGCAGAGTGGAAGGACAGGACAGTGTGCAGACAGGAACAAAGTACAGTGACACACAGTAGCACTGAAATGCAGCAGTAATGGCTCGGAAAAACAAGTATTGAAGGTTTAGTGGCAAGACAAACTGACAAACTTCTTACAGGACTGATTTACTCTAAGATTTTAAGGGTAAATAGCTGTTTCATTTATATCTCAGCTAATGATTAAAATATGTATCAGCAGCAACAGGGTGGTCGAACCAGTAAGGCTGCTTGTAGCTTAACTGATGATCTTACAATGTAACTGTTCTCTTCCTGTCACATTTTATGAGTCAGTTGTGTTTAGTCATCTCAGCGCTTACAGTGTTTTGAGCAGCCACCATGTGGAAATGTACACTGTAATAACATAAAAATGCACTGGTAAAAGAAAGGAAGAGAACAGTAAGAAAAAAATCAAGATCAGACTGAAAAATCAGGTGGTGTAATTTTTCATTTCCACAGGACTAAACCTTTCTTCTCTGCAATTTATATTAGGGATTTTTCCAGTGGAGTTTTATATGTCTCTGTGATAGGGATTTATCAGCTTCCTGGTATTCACCTCTCTCACTTTGCTTAGTTTTATCCTATTATCAGCTTTCTCCTAGGGTAACATGAAATAACTCCACTCTCTTCTTGGTGTTACATGCCTATTCATAACAACTGAATTTATAAGCACTCAAGTAACAGAAATGGAACTTCCAGAAACAAACAGGATTATGGACATATACATAGGATTACAGAAACAGAAAGCAAGTTGGATTTCTTTGTAAAAACTACCGACATATTAATATTTCAAGCAGAAATTCATTTAGAGAAGCAACAGGAAAAACAGACGGCATGTCTTGGTCCTACTGAAAGAAATGCATATTTTTTAAAGTAATGTAACAGTGATTTCAGAGAACCAACATTTTCTTTCATTCTGTTTTTCTGTTTAGAGGATGGAGATCTAAGTCATGATATTGAGCCTTCTGCTATAATAGTGAGGCACTTCACATCATCCCTTTCATAGATTACTACACTACTCTATTTTGAAATGTCATTCTGCCCTGCCCCACCCCCTCCCCACCCCCCCCAAGTACTTAAATTTGAAAGCTACTCCATAGCTTCATTTCCCTGATGGTTCCAATTTCTAACCCTGTTTTTTTTTTTAGGATTGTTTTATGTGGAATTTTCTTTCTTGGAAGAGTCATTATGCTTTTCTTCTTCCCTAATGCTCATTCCTCCCCATCATGTATTCATAAAGAGAAATTATATCCCTTCTCAACTTCTGATTCACTTGGCTAGACAAGCTCTCATGAAATACACAAGATAAATTGAGCAGTCTGCTGACCATCCCAGCAACCCTCTAGTTATATTCCAGTATGATTATATTAATCCTTATGTACTATGAAGGCTAGAACTGAGAACAGGATTCCAAATAACACCTTAACCAACACCACAGATAGGAAGGTTTTCATGCCACTACTTTCACTGAAAATAGGATAGAGGATCACATTTAGCTTTTCATTCTTCTTACTGCTCATATTCATCTTACGACCAACAGGTATCATTTTCTCTTATTTTCTGATGAAGCACCTCATATTTTATAAATACAGAGTCACCTTGCCCCAGTTCATGTTACTTCATGGACCTCGGAGACTCTCTTTCCTGATGTTTTGATTCTCCTTTGATGATGCATCTCAACTTTTTGATCTCCAAATGCCACTGGCAAAAACCTCGTTGTGCCATAGTCATTAATGAGAATGTTACGTAAGACTCATCCCCAAACCTATCCTACAGCAAGTCTTCAAGCAATCTGCTTCAAACCCTAGTTTGAGATTTCCTTATTAATGTTCCTTACACATCTTTTTAGTCATGTACTGATTCTAACTTTCCCTGTCTTAATAAATACTTCCTCACATGACTATTGACTTTTTGTGATCTCTTATATATCCTTCAGTAACAGGAGCAAATGTCTAGTCAAGACAAGAAGGTATAACCTACCTTGGTAAATTCACGTCATTTTCTTTCTCATCATTCATCTACCTCCACACTCATTCTTCTGAAGTATTTCATAAAGCATTTTATAAAGTTTTATAGCTCACTGGATTCATTTTTTATTTTTAAATATTTGTAGAACGCTCATCACTGTTTGTTCATCCAGTGCCATCCCTAGCTTGATAGTAAAACTCAAGGCCTGTGGTTTCTTATATGCCAGACTTGCCCCCCACCTCCCCCTCGCCCCATTCCGTACCTTATGAACAAAAAATTCCAGTCCATTTACGGAGAATACAGTCTTTTTTGCCTCTTGAGGATGGTAATTTCCATTTTATGCACTCATTCCAGTTATTTAGTCACTCGGCCTTTGGCCTCATGTTCAACATCAATATCCTTACTGAAAACTGACTCAAAGTATTCACTGAGTTGTGAGGTCACACTGACTTTACCTTTAATCTGGATGTTACAGTCACAGTGTAATGATTTCCCATTCATCTCATCTCTCTTTTCAAGTGACTAAAGAACCTACCACAATTTCTCATAAGTTCCTGAAAAATGCTTAATCAGCTTCACTTTAGGAATCTAATTTATCCACAGTACTTCCTGACTTTTAAAATAGACTTTCAGTACTGCCTGCTCAAGTTCCTTGCATATGTAGAGATCTCTTTTGAACATTCACATTAATCAGCTAAGACACAAACCTTTTTTTCTTTTTTTCTTTTTTTCTTTTTTTTTGGGGGGGGGGGGGTGTGTGGGCAAGGGAGAGTAAAAGTTCTAAATCCTTTTTCAATTTTGACTAAAAAACCCCCCAAGTTTTCTAGCCCTCAAGTCTAACCAACCTTGCTTGGAAGCTTCCTTAATTCCTCAGAATTTGCTATATTACAAATGAAAGCTGCTAGAAGTCTACATTTCATTTAAATGGTATCAATGTGGGACAACATTAGCTGAGGATCCTTTCTGCTACCAGTTCTATAATGTCTTCATAATTTAACAGAACGAAATGTAAAATGTTTCTCTTTGCTGGCATTGTGGTGAAAAATGTTGCTCTCATTTCTGAGAGAGCTGGGATCTACCTTTGTTAGAAATGCTTGTTCTCAAATTTGTAACTAGGGACTGATCTTTCACATTGACCTACATTTCAGAAGTATTTTTCTCAGAACTCTAAAGGTACCACATTCTGCATTAAAATCTGTATGTCTTCATTATCCCATTTTCATGTAAGTGATATTGATCCAAATAAATGTTTTCATCTACCCTCTTTGCCATCTATATTAGTATATACTGAACCCGTCAGTATTTGTGCCAGTTGTATTAGTTACTCAACCATATTTCTGTTAAAAAAATACCTGGTTTCAAAGTCTAAAGTAACTCTAAATTTTTCACATTTAGGCATAAGCCCTTGACCTGTGATTAGTGGAGCACAGTCAGTTCCAGGCCGCGCTAATTACGGTCCTTTCATTATCTATACAATTTACCTGGAAAGTCACATAAATATTTGTTTTCCTTACATTTGCTACTTCATTCTGTCAAAATGACAGCCCTTTTTCATCTGTCACCTTTCTACTTCATAAAAATGGGTTACAAGACTACATAATTCTTTCCCTCACTTTGTTTTAAAGTAACTATTCATGCCAAAGACAGAATTCTGGTCTATCCACAGTGAAGGGACCCATTTCCATGAATGCAGTCTAGGCTGGTATAATTTTTAATTCTGCACATACCACACTCATTACATAAACAAATCTCAACTGACAATACCTAGACATTCTCATATGAGCTACATCAGATAAAATCTATTCCTCTGATGCTGCATCTTACTCAGATGAAGAAAACAAAATAGCAAGCTTTAGCAACTAATACTCATGCTCTACCATGAGTACAGTTCTATATTTTATCAACAATTTCCCTCCCAGTGCCTATTTCCACAAACAAAAGCAGAACACTCCTTTCCATCAAGTCATTAAATAAAATAAACCTTAGTGTAGAAAAATTTTACAAACAAGGTAATTGCAAATGCTTTGTTAGATGATGGTGTGACTCAAACCTCTTTTAAACGTATTTATTGTTTGCAACATGGAAAAAGAGTTACACTGGAGACAAGTATGGACTCCTTTAATTCTGACAGGGTAAGAGGGAAAACATTCCTTCTAAAGGAAATACCAGTTAAATATAACATGAAAGTGAACTTAATTCCATATGCTTGCTTTAATGTGGTACATCAAAAGTGTTAATGGAGAGTGAGTTGACTGTATGTAAAATTTGTATTTACTGGCTACTCCTCTGAGGACAGCTTTTGAGCTGTGTTTTTGGTTTTTTCTGACGTTGCTTTTATATTCCAGAGGATTTCAAAATACAACTCCAAGTGACTGTTTCACCCCCCTGAGACAGGAAGACTATGTGGGTTGGAAATTGACATGTTTCTGGTTTCTCCCTCTAATCTCTGCTTTAAACTGTTTAGATTTCATGGTTGTGCATCTCTTGGCTAACAATGTTTTGAGATGAACTCTGTTTTGCATTTGAGTGAAGAAGAACACAACCAAACCTTCTGGTAAAAGCATATTCAAACCAACTCTCCCATTTTAGAATGATGCCACATAAATGAATCACATGTTAGAAAGCAGCGATGTGCCGAACACTTTTCTAAGGACCTTTTGTCTTCTATTTAGCTTAAAGTGTTAGAACTCTACCCAAAGAACAAGAGGTAAGACCTTCCCTAAGAAGCAGTTGCTTGAAGTTGTACTGCAGAAACTTAAAGAAATATTTGGTTTAGGATTTGTAACCTGACCTGAATACTGGTTTGCCTTATGATATTTACTTCATTTCCTCGTTCATGGAACAGTGCTTAATTTTCTTGTAGGCTCAGGTTAGAATCTCTTCAAGTGCAGTAACTCTGACTGTGTGGCCTGAAATGAACTGCTGAGTATTGAGTGCAGCTTTTTCATAGTTTACTTGTTCTGCTCCAATTACACACCAATCACTTTAAAGCTATTATTCTTTATATTACATTTTTCATAATTCTCCTTCCATCTCATGCTTCATCCAGAATGTACATCTAGAGCTTTAAAAGCTTAAACTAACAGAGACACACATAGCTTAACTTTAAGGGACTTAGTCTTTCATTAGCTTCCTATTTGGAATTTAAAAAAAAAAAATTAACTGAGTTCACTTAGACAAATCTCAAGGGCAGAGGTTTTTTCCCCCTTCTTTTGCAGTTAGTGGGGTGTAAAATTCCTTCAGCTCATCAGCCAACACACTGACACTAGGAAACTGAGGAGAAAACCCCAACATTTTGCCTTTCTGAACTGGAAGCTGAAATTCCCCAGGGAAGACGTATTTTGGAAAGATTTAAAAGAATTAATTCCTGGCTGCCATGAGGACTTTGACAGCTTGCACAGAGCATCTCTTGAAGAGAAACAGCAGTTGGAGAAACAATACCTGAAGGGACAGCCTTGAGAGTTGATGTAATTTTCATGCATTTCTGCTTGAAATTTCTGCTGCATCATGTCAAGCTACAAGCTTTGCTATAAGCTCCAGGCTTCCTTTTCACTACCCATCAGACTTGAAAAAGCTCATCTTTCTATCTTTGAGCTTGTATGCAATTCATGTACGAACTCCAAAATCCTATTTAGAACTCAAATCTTATTAAAGAGAACAGCTTATACTAGAAAATAGACAAAAGACAAAATTAAGCCTGTTAATAGCAACAAATGAAAATAAGCAAAAAAACTTAGTAGAAGCAACTAAAGATCTCATTTACATTGTGTTAAATACCGATGGAGTCCAGCAGACTGAGAAAGCTGGAACTTTAATTTTTCCAAAATGAAAGCTCTAATTAGGTAGCAGCCTAATTTCAAAACTAGGTTCAACTACTATTGCACGTAAGAAATTATTCCTGTTTGTCATTTTAAGTCAAGAAGGCAGCATGTGGTCATTCCGTATGCATGAGACTGGGACACAGAACAAGGGTAGCAAGACTTTCCCAGTACCAACAGAGGACTGTGAAGTGAAGGGCAGTGTACAAGACTCAGCATATTTCTATTTGGGAAAAGGTTATTGCAAATTAATGCATGTAGAAGAGAGAATGAATTATGGCAGGGACTAAAGGGCACAGAAATCACAAGGACTTGGCAAGGCACTTTAACTCACTTTTAGTCTCAGTAAATCAAACCCCACTTTTTATCAGCAGCTACACATAGAAAGTGAGAATTCTTTGAAGAGTAAAGCTTTCACCCCACATCTTCAATTTTTCTGTAACACAGGCACATTTCTCCCACCTGAACAACTTTGTGTACGTTTCTCAACTGGGTTGGTTTGGATATTTTTTTGATAGCTTACTTTTTTGATCGATACTTTTTTGATAGATTTTATTTCCTACGTTATTTTTCACTGCCTGGCCAAAATGCATAACTATTTTAGAGCAACAATCAATCTGTTAGAATGATGCAGGACATAGAAACACTGCTTAAAACTTGACCAGACTTCAATCTAAAACCATTGCACGCTGCTAAAGTGGCTGGCTGAGAATTGTGGGCTACTTCCTTTGATACATTAACCTGTGCAAGGATACCCCTTGTACTCATTTCTGTAACAGAAGGTACGTGGGGGATGAAGGCACTTTCCGATTATTTTAAAGAGTATTTGAACAACTGGCAATTCTGACAATATCCAGAAGGTGGCAGATGGCACATGCAATATAGTAGAATTGCGCAAATGCAAAAAGGCCCTCTGAGAAACACTGCTGGTAGTCACAAAAAGTTAACCTGTCCCCATACATAATTCTTAATTATATAAAGTAATGAAGTAAGAATCTCAATGTAATTAATGTGCAAGGCTGAAGCACAAACCTAAAAGCTGTTTCAAACAATGGAAACCATTTTTAAAAATTTTCTTAAAACACAATGGCTTTCAGTACAAGGCACAATTCACCATGTGTTTTCTCAGGATCAAAAAAACATTAGGTATAAAAAACGTGATATTATAATGATTTCATAAAACCTGATATTCATTTTCAGGATTTTGTAACATTTGTAAAAGGATAATGAAACACAGAAATTGTTAAGAAAACCCCCTGAAATTTCATTCAAATTATAGATTCACTTACTTTCAAGGGTCTAAAAGCATTAAGGTTATCTTTAATGTTTTTAAAGCTGGGTCTGTAAAAAGAGGTACACAATCTTATAGAATGTGTCAAAATGGGATGTCTGTCACAATTTTTTTCCATTTAAAACGGAAACATAACTATTCTTTAATAGCTGGAGATGTAGACTGGGCTAACGTGGGCAGAAGTAACTGATGAAATTAAAAGGGGAAGGTCACAGACTGTAGCTGAATTGTCCAGCCAATGTCTCATGACATTAATTGAGTTTTTAAATGTCCTTGTTTGATCAGGCTTCGTAATTCTCAAATCCCAGTTGACTCTCCATACCACCTGTCCATATTCCCAACTGGAAAGACAGGATGAAGCCCATTTTTCTATATTTTTAGAACCTTCCAAAACCACTCTTCAATCCTGAATTTATGGCTGCATCTGTAAGTACAAGACTCGGTAATAAATGAAGTGTTTCGCCAGTGTTTCTTAGCATTTATTAATTTAAGCAAAATTATTATTGAGACAAAAATATCTAACTGATCAGTATTAGGAAAACAGGGTTTCTACTTTTTTTCAGCTGATGTAGTTTATGCATTGTATTTACACTAATCAAGTTATTCTAGCTTAAAATACCCTAATAAACCTCTTGTCCTTCAGCAGAGGAAAACTGCTCTTTAATCTATGAATTTGCATAGATCAGATTATGTGTTAGGCTTCTAATACTGTCTTCATCAAGACTCTTCAAAGATCTGCTTTTATGTATCAGAATACAAAATTCGTAACTCTTAATAGGGCTTGAAATCAGCAATTATGTGCTACTCTGTAGAAGCTCACCTCTGAGTCTATTTATGAAATAAAAACATTGTTACAGGTACAGGTGATGAAAATGTAAAATACATTAGAATTCCTTGAGCCTAAGGGTTTTTGAGGGGGAGGTCTAAAAATAATTGTCTGATTTTTTTTTTTTTTTCCTTCTTTCTGCTTCTAACTATTCTTTCAGACCTACATAAAACTATTTTTAAAGAAACAGCTTTCCCTGTTTCAAGAACAGAGCTTTTGATGTTTCCTAGCTGCTAGAGGCTAATAAGAGTAAAATTTGAATAAAGCATGTGTTTTCCTTGGTTAGAAATACAATGATATAATCTTTTGCTCAGCAAACAGAAGTCAATGATAAATCTCATTTATTTTTAATAAGCAAGACTCCTTATTTTCAACGTGACTGTAAATAATTAGCCCAGCAACGAAGTAACATAACATCTTCTGGGGTACTGACATTTCATAAGCATCTAGTGTTGCAAGCAAAAAATATTTTTTAATAAATAGAAGTACTGAAGAAATATAATCAAAATTGCTTGAGAAATTATGAAAACTAAGAAGCTCTTCACTTTTGATCAGCTCAAAGGGATCAAAAGAGAACAATGACTTAGTATTCCTCAACAGCATCCTGTAGCTTCTGTGATGAACAGAGATGACAAACCCATCATTTTATGACCAGGTCAGTTCTTTCCCTATGTTTTCTTCTCTCTGAAAGTCCAAACTATATCGACAATTTATACCAAATGGCATCATTATATGTGTCATGAGGATACCTGGCACTGAAAACTGAAGCACAATTGCTAAGTTATTTTATACACAATAAAGAGTTGGCAAGACAATAATTAATTTTCAGTTGCTAACAGCTTGGAGTTCCTCCCAACAGGAAGGGAAGAGGTGACAATCAATTAAATTACAGTTCTCTGAGCCTTACATCTCCTCTCTCTGAACTCTTGTGAGCCAGGAAAGAAATGACATGTAACATTTTTTAAGTAAATGTCTACAATGAGAGTTTTTCCTTTGGAAATGTAGCACACAGCTCATTACCTCTAAGTAACATCAATCTCAGACAGCATATGTGAGAATATACTTTCCCAAGGTCAGACTCTTTGTAACATTTTCCACCAAACTGCATCTCAGGCTGATAGCTGCATATGCTCCTTCTAAAAGAAAGAAACTAATTGAAATACCGCAGGCTTCTGCTCTTGCTACAGTAATCCTCAAGCAATCTGACTGAAAAGGGGAAGCACAGGCTACCCAAAACACGTGCTAGATGATAGAAATGCAAGATAAAAATGTTAAAGGCATGTTCTTATTGCTAGCATTACGTGACACAGGCACCCACTGCTGAGGCCAAGAACCAAGGGGCCTGGCACCACAGACCCCATGAGGAGGAGCTCCTCCTGTGGCACTGCTCCCCAGGGAAATGTGGACTCTCCCCACACCACCAGGAGTTCGAAGATGAAGGGAGCATGACTCAAGGCATCAGTGTACAGAAAGACTCTCATTAAGCTCAATTTCAAAAAACAAGTACAGGCAGAAATGCTCTGGTGATGTGCCATCTGTACAGTTAGACATCTTTTTTTAACATCCGATAGTGGTGATCAAATTATGTCCTAGGAGTAGGAATCAAATAGAAGGGATATGCAAAATGCTTGCTTCTCATCATCCCAGCTTGTTAACCAGATACTTCATTACAGCCAGTGTGGTTCCTGCGCTGCATGGAGGCGAGTGGAAGTCATGCCACATTGTGTAGACCAAGTTCAGCACCTGCACTCTAGGTTTTACTCCACAATATGAAGGCTGTAGCACCACTACCCTCTTCTCACAAAACACAACGTAACAGTCTGAACTGAAAATTTATGAGCAGTTTAAGGTACTGGTAACTTCTGCTATTATGGACAATGAATGATAAAGTGTGCAACTTATGAGTGGACATGCAAGGGAGTGTGAGAGAGAAAAATTAGCAGTTGCATTCAATTCCACATCACTTGTAATCATTCCAAATAAATGAAACACAATTTATATCCTGATAATGTAACACATGTAATTTTTTTACTGTGAAATAGATGCAGGGGGAAAAAAACTAATCTTAGGACTTTGAAAAAAATAAATGCTGAATTATTTAAAAATATTTCCAAAATATCAACAAGTAGTACAGAAATATTACAGACTAATTACCTGCAAAAATGTCATTTGAAAAAGCAGCTCTTTCATTGTAGATGAAACATCTTCGATAAAAAATAACCGAAAGCCCCTGCATCTGTTCTGAAAATTAATGTGGTTGTAAAATACCCCAAATTCTCATTTATCTTTCATGCTTTTCAGGCATGCTTCAGCATATTTGAAACATTGAAAAGGTTGTGTATGTATAGGCTCTCACTTGGCATTTCTGATTAGTTTTATATACAGTAATCAAAACTAATTGCAACTGTTACTTAAACAACATTATTAAGGTATTTTTGCAGGCTGTGGTGCCTCACGTTTTCAGTGGCCTAGAAGAACATAGAAAGACATTTTTCTTGGCCTTAAAATTTCCATTCTGCTAGCAGTAAGGACACAATGACAGAGCTGGAAACAGTTTATTGGCTGAGAATAGGTCTAAATAAAAATGCTTTTTTTGACATGGCCAAATTACTCACAATTTCAAGCCAGATTTGGCAAAGAATTCTAGTGGAATGAAAATCCTGGGATAGATTTTTGACTTTTTAGAAGTCATTTTCTAAACAAATTCTTTCAACCTCTTGTTCTGGAAAAGGATTTTCATTTCAGGATTGACCTACTTTAAAAAAGCTGCAGGAAATATCGTTGAACTGAGATCCATTTTTTTCAACAAAACAGAAATCATTTTTGTCATTGCGGCCTCCGTACCTTAACACTCATATTTTGTACTCTGCTATAGAGAAACTCCCATGCAATGGCTGACAAAATAGGAAAAGAAAACAAAAGATCTGCTAGCACATTATTTTGTGCCTATATACTGTCATAAACTTTGTTGATATTATGATTTTATTTTTTTCCTCCAAAAGTACCAAACTTTGCACTCCAGTACAGTTCTCTGTTCCAACCCAATCCTTTACTGAAGTCTTTGATTTACTACTAGGTCAACAATATGGATACATATTGTGTTATTAAAAAAGAGCGATGATTCCTTATGATCAGAGATAAATGTTGTTGCTGCTTACATTAACCTTTATTATGCCTATATAAATCAAGGGTTTCCAACATAAGCTTTCCAGAGAAGAAGTTAAACATAATCCTGTTTATATAGCTACATGATGAATTATACTTGAGGAGCACGCTATTTTTATTAAAACTGGAATTATGATAGAAACTAAAAAAAAAAAAAAAAAAAAAAATCCTGAAAAAAGATTATATATAGCACCTCTTCTCAAGCTAAATACAATGGATCTCTTTTAGAAAAGGGCAGACTTTTTTGAATGTCAGCTGACACATCGTTCATTTAACTCGAATTACTATTTACATCTCAAAATCAAGTCCAATTTTGACTCCTGTAGTTTACTTTGAGCTCCTGTTCATGAGGAAAATTCACACCTGACATGTACAAATGCCTTCTAACAGCTCCAAACACATTCAAAGATGACTTTTTCTGGTTTGACCAAACGTTAAACTAGCAAAAAAATTGCAGTCGCAAAGTCAAACACTAAAAATTCTAGGAAATGTCAAAATTATGCCTATTCGTCCCACCTTACTTCACCCTGATAATGTGTACTCCTAGGAATTAATGAATTGCCATGCATTAGAGTCACATCTTCCAAACCATAAGTCGTAGGCACAGTACTCATAATCAGGACATAGTCTCACTAACAAACCCCAAAACACAGACATTATCACAAGGACAAACCCAGCACTTTTATTCAAGCATAAGTTAATTGCGACTTGTGTAACAGGACAACCACAAAACTGTGAAGTTTCTACCCACAGAACAACTTTCCAGAGTAAGAAGGAAGGAATCCCACTTCTCAACATATATGCGTGTCCTGCCTGTTCTTTCTCAGGATTTTTAGGAGAACTGCTTGCTAGATTTTCTTCCCTCTTTCTGTTTGTACAGGCTGATGTATACCAGAGGTGTGCATGTGTCAGAATCCCTTATGCACCTATTTCTGCATAGTTTGCATCGCATTCTGGGATGCTATGAAATTAAAAGAGCTATAAAAATGCAAAACAGGACTGTTCTGAATGATGGATATTTATGAGACTGCAAAAATAACTATATATCTTGATGCTCTGTAGAACAGTAGAGAGATTCAATGTGCCCTGTCTCAGTATTTTAATCCTGCTCATTGTAGACCACAGCAGCTCCACTACTGAGCTCTGTCCTCAGGTTTGAGATCTTTGTCCTCCCATCTCACACTTCAAAGATAAGTGTGCTTGGATTTTTTACTTAATTTATATTGCAATTATTCTGAGCAAAAACTGTTCAAAAGATACATAAGTAGTTTTACTGACACTCCTAAGCTTTACATTTATAAATAGCCACTCTGTATTCTTGCAGCTTTATGGCTCACGTATTTAGTCAATAATAGTGTTAAAATCACACCTGGAACAGTTCACTGAAAACATCCAAATATTAGATGATGATAAAACACAGAGATTCCTTCGTAGTGGCATATATCTTCACTAAATAAAAACAACTCTTCAAAGTTTCTTGTATTAGATTTTCTATAAACTCAAAATAGAAGTGAAGATATTAAGTATAATTAATAGATTATAACTGTGAGTATGGAGTTTAATGAAGCTTTTGAATGTGAAGTTATTTATTCTTTCTGGGTTTTTTATTAATGGGGCTGAATTTAAGTAAATATTACTATCTTTCAAGAAACAATGGCATTCTTCATTCATAATTTAAATATTCAAGGGAACAATAATTAAGAAAAATCACTCCTCTTTCTTACTGCTGAATTAAGAACTACTTCAAAGTCATTGGGACATAAAGTTTATGAAACATCTACTTCCCTTAATACATATTACTTCCACATGTTATTTTTATTCCTCCAATTGCTAATAGCATTATTTGTCTTCCCAGAAATCAGAAGCAGCATATGTGATAAGTGGGTACAATGTAAGAAAGGCTTCAAATGGAAGACAGAGCTACATTTATATCACTTTTAGAGTTGGTCCATGGAGTGTGGCACTCTGTGTGAGCTGGCCAGCACAATGCCATGGTGGTTGTGCTGGTGCACTGTTTGTAACAGCTGCAGAGTTAAAAAAAAAAAATTAAAAAATCAAGTACTCTTTTTTACAAGCACAATAGATCTAAGGTACAACATACAACTCTATATATGAAACCTACACAACAGATATTGGAATCAACAGTACTCAAGAAATACAATTTTATGAAAAATGTGCTTAGCATTTACTAGTGATGTTTACTAATGTGATCTCTTTCAATGATTCAGAAGAAATTACTAAGGTAGCTATTAAGATCTACTGAATCATTCATGGAACATGCTAAGCACAATTCCCTGGTAATGCAAGCTGATTTGAACAGATTAAATTTTAAATTCAAAGTGCATGTGAGCTGTAAAAGAAATTACTCCGTGTCAGCGAAGCTTAACTGTCTATAGAAAACACCAGAAGCTCATCCTTTATTTATTTTTACAATCTGGGGGAGGAGGGATGAGGAGGAGGAAAACAAACCAAGACGGCAAGAGAAAATTGAGACACCAGTAAGCTGGTGAACATGTTTTCATAATTAATTGTTGATTAGTTGTTAATTACAGAATAAAATCCAGCTGCATACAGAAAAATATATAAAAATGTATTGTCTTTCATTTAAATACAGAGATATACTTAGGTAGAAACTAAGCTTCTCAAATTTGTGTGAGGGGGAAACATAAATGCTATGTTAATAGAGACCATTATACAGTGCATGTATATACTACCAACTGTTTAGATTTTTTTTTTTTAAATCCTACTATGTAACAAAGTATTGAATATTATAGGCATATTTAATACACAAGGAAGGCACCGTTATTTAATAGAGATGTGTCTGAAAGAAAAAATATCAGCTTAGTTTCTGAGCTGTTCATATCTACCTGGTTAAGGCATCTTAAAGGAGAATAAGAAGAAAGGAAGTTATCTGCTACTGAATTTCTTATCCTGAACATTCTATTCCTCTTTGTACATATGAGGTTACTCTTGACATGTTGAATTCATTTGGAGCCTTGCAGTGTTGTACTTCAAAGATGTAAGACATCGAGTCCATCTATGCAATACCTTCATTATGCAGAATTCTTGCCCTACAATAACATTATTTCATCATTCCAGATAATACTCAACAGTAAACACAAAGGTTTATACATTGATGAGTTAATACCTCCACAATCTAAGAATTCCTTTGCAAGAGCATATTATCAAAGTCTATAATCAAAGTCTTCCTGTGGGGCATCCTCATCAGTAATATGTCTGACACTTAAATTTATAATCAGGTCAAACTATAGCATTTGCAGCTATAACTGAAGTAATAAGCTCCCCCAAATCAATCAATCAATCAGTATTACTGGATAGCAACTAGTACACAGTAAATTATATGTTTCTAGTACTGCCAAATATCTCAGAGTAAAAATTTGCATCACTTTGTATCTTACAGTATTCAAAGAGCAGGAATGAAATATGAAGAATCATGGGCCAGAAAAGAATGGTAAACAGGAATAACATACATAAAAGACAGAAGCAATTTTTTTGTTAGCTCATAACTTGTTCTTGAAGGATGCACCTTGAAGACATATACTCACAAATTCCATTAAAAAGAAAAAAGAAGAAAAAACATCACTGAACACAATGGGTTAAAATCCATAATTAGCCTTGCAAATTTCAATCTGTATTTTTACTTCTGATGCCCTTCAGAAGGGGCAGGTAGTTATTCAACAAGATCATGAAACAAGAGTCCAGACACACAAAAGAGGAAGTGCAAAAGCGGTAACAAGCGTGGGACAGTGATGTGCCAGCTAACTCGGAGGCTGGAAGAAAAGCCTGGTGATTTCTGTTTAATCTTGATCAGTCGGATGGTACTGATTGGATGAAGGAGGCACCTTGGGAGGGTCCATTAGTTTTATCTGCTTTTTGGTGCTAGTGCTCCCTCTGAGTCCTTCTGCCATTTAGAAGCACTGTACAGTATCTATAGGGTAGAACGCCAGTCCTGCTCTCGGCTCTGCTTGTCTTGAGCCTTGCCACCAGTTTCTTTTGAGCATAGATCTTCCAAGGTCACTGGCAATGCTCTCATTTTCAGATTCAATTTCTATCTTCTCTCTGGAGTCTCCTGCAAATCCTAATTTGACTCTGACTTGGAATGCAAATTTTGGGATCACTGTACCAAAAGATGTTACCACCACATTGTCTAGGTTAATATATATATATGCACATATGTATCTACTTTGATTGAGGATATGAATATATATTTTTTAGAATTAAAAAGAACTCACAGAACCTGGGCATTTATTTAGTCTCAGACGAGAAAATCAGTGGGTGTGCAAAGTGGTATTTATTCAACAAATGCCTGCTTATTAAGACTATCCTTTTCAGTATCAGTTAACTTTCTTCTGTTATTTATTTACAGTTTTCCAGGCCTTGTGTGCTTCTGCAATTATCTAAGCACTGTTCTGCATATTATACTGAAAACTGCAGATAACAAAACCTCATTTTTGCTGACTGTACGTGTACTTCAAAAATCCATTCTTTGAAAATGCTGAGTAATCTCCTTCAGTCCCCACTGAACTGTTAGGATAATGAGATTCATTAGTCTCACCAGGTTTAATTAAGGAAAAAAAAAAAGTTCTGGCCTACAAAGTTCTTTTTTTTCATCTCTGCTTTGTCATCATTTGAATACATGGCCACCTACTTGTGTTCTAGAGTGAGTACCTGCACAGGACCTTTGGAGTATGTGGAAAGGTCATAAAGTAACTACATTTCAGGCATCTGCAATGTCTGAAAAGACACATGTTACTTTTTTCTCCTCATTCTTTGCACTCATATTGGTTGGCACTGGCAAGATAAGATGTCAAAAATATTTTATGCCAGGTAAACATTAATTATGTGTTAGGAAATGCAGAGTGGGGAGCTTGTCTGAGCTCTCACTGTAGGACACAAAAATGCAGACATTGGCAAAACAAAGCAGAGCACCTGTCTGCCCAGAGGTTTGTATTTGAATGCTACATCCCGTTGTAAATGAGTTTAATTCAATAAACATGTCTCAATCTCTTAAAGTATAAATTGTCACTCAATGAGAAAAGAAGAAAAACAAGAGGGACATATACAGCTGACATCCCCAAAATTAAGTTATATATTTATGGCTTAATCAATGCACTCTACATAAAGGGAAAGACATTACGGAAGCACTGACTCAGTGATATTTTTTATGTTAAAATAATGGGCTTGGAAGTGGAGAGAATGATAGCCAATTATCCATGTTTTGGAGGCATAGTATCCCCACAGCCACGTCTATAATCAAAAATCCACAGCTGAAAAGAACTCTCCACTATTTCATTACAACAACAACAACAACAACAAGGCTTACTAACCTGATTTTTGAATGTTTTCTGCTATTTCTGCTAACATTCAGCACTGTTGGCTCTCAGCCTGAAATAAGACTCCACCACAGTATTGATAAATATAGCAGACAGGTTCTCATGTGTGGCACTAGGCAATAGCAACAGACTGCCCATATTTTTGCAGTGGGAGAAAGGGAACATGGTGACCACTGACCATGAGTCACTGCTGCAGGAGAAAAGGACCCATCTTGATGGTAAACTATGTCAGGCATTAGGACAGGACGTAAGAAGAAAAAAGGAAAAAGAAAAGACTACCAAATTAAGATTTCTAATATGTATTAATGGATGGAGAAGTGAGCTAATAATGAGCCAGTTCCCAGGAGTTCTGTCACATTTTAAGCATTCAAGTATGGTGCCTGCATTTTTGCTCTGACTTGCTGGAATTGTTTTCTTCTTTAAATATAAGGGGACAGAATGGGCAAGAAGGGAAAATAAAGGCCAAGAAAATACAAATACAGACTCACCAATATACAGCAGGGGTAAAAAAAGGAGCAGCTGTGGAAGTAAAATACAGTGTGTACACATTTTAAAAAGCAAATTCTTTCAGGAAAGCAAACATTTAAAATTAACTGTAAGCTGAACAGATCTAATGGATGTAAGCATTATTGACATGTCTGTCAAGCATATTCCATCACTGAAGTTCTTTAATGACCGAGGCACATGACACTACAATGCTGCACTATGTACTGTAGTGAAATACAAACAATTCTCAATTAGGTAAGGTAAAACATGGGCTAAGAAACAAAAAGTATTAGGACATCTCACATGTCACACCCATTCCAACTTGAACAAATGCAACCCATTTGTACTGGGGTCCTTACATCTAGGGACTACACCTTGATAAATAAATTGGAGCCAAGAAGAGAAAGACTAACCCAAAGAAGGGGCTGAGGACTGAAAGGGGCCCAGGGGCACAACACCTCCACACATCTTTCTTTAAGGACTCTGCTGCCAGTCCTGAAAGGAGCATGAGAAGGCATATCCCTAGAAGAGGAAGGTAGCATAAACACACTGCAGAGGAAATGTCAGGAGACTCTCTGTGTCCATTTTCCATGCAAGAGAGATTATATGCCATAGAGGATGTCAGAGGAAAGTTTATGCAAATCTCCATGTTTTTAAAATACGTCACATATAAAGCTGAAGAATTTTATCCTAAATTCCACACAGTGACTTTTCCAGAGGGCACAATAAACACTGCACAAAACTTATACCTGGCAATCCCGCTATTTAGTGGTTTAAGTCTAAAAAACAGCCCTTTCATTAGCCTGCACTGCCAACTAAATCTTCAAATGCTGAAGTTATGATCTCCATTATCAGATGTAAGACTTTTAAGCTCCCTTGCTGTTTTTGTGACCTCAGCTTTCCAGTATTCCCTTCTCTTTTAAGCAAAGCCAGCTACTATAATGATACTGAGAGCTTACTTACCACAAGGACTACAGTACTTTTCACATCACTTGTATTTCATTTTTAAATTTGAAGGCCATGAAAACAACACTCATCTTCTGTGGCTCGGGAACACATTCTAGCTGGGTCAAATGATATCTTTTTATCATACAAAGCAGACACTGTAGATGAATCAAGTTCTCCCTGTCTGTTTAAGATGCAGCTCACATTGACAGCTAAGCACTGATCTGGAGATCTAAAGATTTAGAAACCAGGCTTATTTTTTAGTCTCTCCCTCTCTAACAAAGTGAATTAGATAATAAGGTTTTAATCAGGTGTTTATTCAGTGCAACTGGATTGTTTGGCTTGCTAGAATGGAGTGGGCTTCTTCATGTTTGAAAAATTAAGAAGAAGCCAAAAGGAAACAAGTTTTATGTATGATTTATGATTTTTGATTAATATTTCTTGAAGAATGCAACTTTCAATCACCAGATGCTGCTTTTGTACAACTATGTATTGTCAAAACAGTTTCCAGAGCTAAAGAATAAACTCTTTTTGAAGCACTATAAAATTTTTGTAAAAAAAATATTAATGGACTCCGAGCACTACTGGTAGCATGAATGACTATCAAGACAAAAAATCCAAAATTCAAACACTCAAGATTTTATTTAAATGGTCTTTGACATTAATGGCAATTTGGTGAGCATTCACTGAGTGGATTATCTTGGTCAGATTAAATAATTACAGCAAACCATATTAAACAGGCAGATTTTTAAAGGTTGTTTCTTTTGTTGCTTGAACTATTCATTTAGCCTACTCATCACTGTTAGCATTCTGAAATATTCTTTGCTATTTCATGCATGTCTTTCACCTTATTATAGTTTCAGCTTTCTCTTTCATGCTTTAACTCACTTAACTAGTAAAAACTGGATTGTTCCATGCTCCCTTTGTAGCGCTTCACTGGCTTTTGTTTTTCAGTCATGCCTGTTTTCATGGGCATCTATGCAGTGCTCCAGAGGAAATTTGGTATGTGTACACAGGAGTTGGGCTAATCCTAATATGCTTCTGAGAATGTCTGCAAAACAACTAGAAATCTTATTACTGTGTTCTTTCCTCACTGCATTCTTCCTTTTCAAATATTTTTTTTGTTCTATCATGAGGTTCAGTATTTAGATTTTTCACTTCCCCATGCTGTTTGATTATCAGCTTCTTATACAATTTGCTTCATATTTCACAAGTTTAAAAAGAAGAAATGAAGGTATGCATTCCTAATATGACAATTGGAGGAGGATAGCTGAATATAATACAACCAGAGAGGAAACCTGTAAATCTTTCAGACTGCACACAAGGATGTGCTATCTTCATTTCCAATGGCAGTTGTTGTCAAGTGCATTGCAGAAAGCCCGCTACCCTTCCAAAGTTGAGACTTTTTATTTTTGCCCAATCTCATATAAGCAGAGACACCTGGGCTAATTATCCATTTTCATCAGCCATCATTCACTTGCTACATTCCTTCAGAACATCTTCTTAAAAAAAGACAGACAAACAAAAAAACAAAAACAAAGCAGATCCTTGATCTTATCTAGGGCTTGTGATCAACACTATAAGTATTAAAAAGAGGTATCCCTTGGGAAATGGATATGCATGAAAATGAGCTTTTGCAAAGGCAAAACGTGCAAGTTTTTTTCCACACTTCTGAGATATTACATTGCAACCCATTCACACTGAAAACAAAATTTAAAACATCTTAGAAATTAGAAAAAAATTAAAATCCTTCATTTTTAATTGAGTAGAGGGAGAAAACTACTTGTATGCTGATTGGGGCTGCAATGGTATACCTTGAAATACTGATGGAGAACCCCTCCATCACAGACTTCATTTGCAGGTTGGAAGAGCCCTAGACTGAGAGCACAAGATATCACTGGGGAGTTTGGTTTGTGAAAGTAAAATCTATAGGATCTTCCATCTGTACTCTGTAGGCTCCATCAAAACCAAACAGCATTCTGTTACTTACTGAGCTTGTGGTCACACTATGATTTTCAAGATCCTATGTACTTGTACTAATCCATAAGAAAATCCAACACAAACACTCAATACTTGTGAGGGCTCAAGCACCTTATCAGAGTCAAACTCTGTTATCCTGGAGGTGTTTAATAGCTGCACAAAGCATTTCTTTAATTTTTTTTTTCTGATCTAGGATTTCAAGATTTGAGGGACTCCAGCTTCCACTTTCCAACTGATTGCTTAAAACTCCACTACATTGACTGTCTAGTCGTTTGACGTTTGTGAATTATGCAGCAGGCGATCACAGTGCACGCTGAGTGGCTAATCTACCATAAACTTCACTCTCAGAATCCGTGAGAGGAAAGAAGTGTGAAACAGCAATTGGCATGAGAATACAACTATAAATTAAGTAACATTAAGTTGCTTATAGCAAGTAAGGTAGACAAGGACACTGCTTACTGCAGATCGTACTGCTTTCTTG
The DNA here is from genome assembly GCF_965178545.1 of Coloeus monedula. Classification (NCBI taxonomy): domain Eukaryota; kingdom Metazoa; phylum Chordata; class Aves; order Passeriformes; family Corvidae; genus Coloeus; species Coloeus monedula. Next base: position 38,255,229 of record NC_138784.1, read on the forward strand.
CAAGAAATTTCTGTAGACTAGGAAAGCAGTGGTATACAGCACAGGGTTTGGCACTGGTTTTTTTTGTGAGGGAAGGACTGGAAATTGATCTTCTCCACTAGTGATTCTCACCTTTCACCTGTAAGAATAATTCTGCACTGGCATATCGCTATTTCATCACATGGATGAATTCTACATAGTTAGTTTTTAGTAAGTCTTCATGAAATCTAAATTGTTAATCATCATTGGTGGCTTTCTTTGAATTCCTTCCAACTTTCTGGTGGCAGCTTGTCCAGGATTAAAACCTACTCCTTGCAGCACTTGCAAAGGACAGCTTGCTCCTGAGATCTGTGCATATTAACACAGGATGATCCAGCAGGAAAGCTGTTAGACTGGGCATCGTTTCTGAATAATTGGCCAACAAAATGTGGACTGTAACTTACATTTGAATTCTGATGCATAAACTCTCTAATTAGAGAATACGAGGCTTTCCCAGGCTTCAATCGAATTGATACCAATAAAAGGCATTTATAGGTCAGAGAGGCTAACATTATGGCTTAGTAAGAATACACCTCATGCACTCAAATGTTCCACTTACACCAATGATAAATAAATAGAAGAAAATAAGTTAACAGCAATGAATTATAGTATATAATGTTGTATCACAAAGACTTCTGTCAACTGAATGTTAATTCTCTTTCACAGACCTTTTAACATGAACAGCACAAATCCTTAAAGGAATCAGCTAGAAGCCTCTGTCTATCATAAAAAATTACCATATGCTTCCATCCCAATTGTTAGCTGTGCTGCATCCCTTACACTTCATCTACTTTTGAAGCCTTTAATGAAATATCTTGTCAGAAATCTATATGGCTATGGTCTCCCATGCTCTGCAGGGAGCTGACTGTATTAGTACTTCAGGTGAATCCCAAGGGGATATGTGGCATCTGAGCTGGAGCTGCATTGGACTGTAAGCCAATACAGTTTGGCTGTTGTTAATTTGAATTTTGTGTTAATAATTGAAGCAGTAAGCTCCATCCTACAAATGTCAAGCACAGAAATGGACAGGCACTGAGTGAGCATCTGTGAAGCTGTGATGCTGGGAAGAAGAGTCCGTACATTGTTGAGAATGTACAGTGTTGAGACTTGACATTTTCTGAGAGAATAACAAAAATCATGTAATTTGTACAGCAGGTCACTACAGCCTTCCTTCCATGGTTGTTTTTGGCAGCATCAGGGGCATGAGGCAATATGGGAAAGATAACATCTCAATGCCAGCCACTCTATGGTGGAAACAAGTAGAGAAAGAAAGGCAATTCCACAGCACCCTCAATTGTCCTGATGGACATGCAGGATGTGGAATGACAAGTGATGATTTTAGAGAGAGGCAAGAGCTGTTTTCTTTCCTCTGCTATGAACATCATTGGAAAGGAAGCAATCCAGTTTCGATCTGAGTGCTTCTGAGCTGAAAAAAGATCTCTTTGATGTTGGTGTAGATGCAGGCATCCATGGATACCTACCTTACCAGAACAATCTCTTTCCTTCCTGTAATCTCAGTTAAGCAAACCGAGCAAGCAAGTGTTGAAGTTAAATATGTGTACGATGTCTTGCTGAATTTAATGTTAAGCACACAATTAAATGCCTTGCTGACACTAGATGTAAGCATTCCTGAGGCCACAGCAAGGGGTGCAGAAGCTCCTGGAGCATAATAGCAACTACAGAGCAGATTTCCTCACTGGAAACAGCTTTGGGGAGTACTCTTTTCCCTTTATCCTCAAAGCAAATCCATGCTGTTTATGCAGCTTTTCAAAGAGAGAAGATTAGCTCTCGTATTTGCAATATAGCTAATTATTTTTTTAAGCAGTGGGCACGAGATTATATTTGAGGTAACATGCAGGAGCTAGATTATACTGAGATGTTTGGGCAGAAAAGTAATTCTTCCATTTGGTAAACAAAATGAATAGCTATAACCACAGATCAATCTCTTCTAAGACGGGCAAGAAAATAGAATTCTGCAAAGATCTCCCACAAATACAATTAAGTGAAGCCAACTTGCTATTCTACACATAAACATAACACATCTCAAGCTACAGACTGGATGTCTTGTAGTATTTAAGTCACATAAATGTGACTAAATATCTCCATCAATGTAAAAACCTTTTAAATATCACCACTCCACCACTCTTGTTGCATATAAGAGTAATCATGATGCCTTTAATTCTTTAAGAGAATGAATAAAACATGCTGTTTATTGAAGTGACACAGGGACAGACTGTCTTGGGCACTCAAGTGAAAAGATGACCAGCATAAGAGAAATGAACATCACATTAATGGTTTATTAACTCCCTTGAGAGTGCTTTGCAAGCTACCAGTCAAAACTCCTCATTATTAATTCAGAATTTTTCTTGCAGTTGCCTGAAAATATACAAGTCCCAAAATATAGAACAAACACTTACCTTTTTCATATTCCATTGTTAGCACTTACTCTTTCTTTAAAACAGATCTAAGATCTCGTTTCAGATATATATTCTGATTGTATCATACTACACCAGCTACAAGGGTGTATCTCACTTTCTTTACAAGCATGCAATTAGGCATAATCAAGCCATGGAATAGATTGCAAAAGATTTGTGCAGGATGTTTTTATACTACTCATATTGTATTATTTATTTCTGTATAACACAAATATATATATATGAGTATGATTTAGCTAAATACAGAATCTATGTCTATACTCCTTTAAATAAGATGAGGCAATTTCTAAGGATAATTTACATATAGCGTATGAAAAACATTTTATGAAAGGAAATAATTTATGTTCTTTTAGCCAGAGTAGTTGAAGAGAATGCTTTACTATGCAGAGGAAAGGTGTGTTTTCCCCAGTTTTTAGAGGCAATTAGTATCTTTAATTAGATATCTGACCTTTAAAATTTTATTTCTTTTCCTCAGCTGCATCAGGTGCACACCTCCCCCATAATTACTTTGCCCTGCAGACATGTCATTTTTTTGTCCTTGATCATTCACAGCTACAACTAACAACCAGAACAGTGCAAGTAACTAGTGGTGAAAAAATACATATGCAAAATTTAGAGTAATTATGCTAGTGAAATTAATTTGATTTTTAAATGTCTTCAACATGGAGTTGAAGTGTTGCGCCCCTTTATATTCTAGTCATACATGTGAGGGCTTTTGGCAGGGGGAGAAGGAGGTGCTAATCCTTACTTTCCCCATACCTTCTTAATAACAGAGAAGTATTAGATGTACACTTAGCTATTGGAGTAGTTTGATAAGACATAATTCAGAGCCGAATAAAAAAAATACATAATCTTGGAATCTTGATGTTCCAGTTTGTATTTTCTTTCTTTATACTCTACGGGATGGGCATATAAATATATCACCCAAAGTATATGGGACAATTCACCACAAAAAGAAACCTTTTTTTTCCTCTGGTGAAACCTTTTAGAAAGCAGAACCATACTAATCTCTGCCTATTCACACAGCATTTGCTGAAATGTCAACTAATACAAACTGAAGGCAAATAAGCTAAGAATGTGTTTAAGAAGAAAAAATGCAAAATATGTTTTTAATTGTAAAACATGAAATTATAAAAGGTACAGGAAAATAAAACTTCTTAAATTACAGAGCTACTGGAAGTGAAACAGCTTTTAGAAGTCCTTTCAAGTCATCAACTGAGGACTAATTCCTAAAGGCACCACAAAGCATCCAGAAGAAACCAATTACTATTAGAGCAAGAAAACCTCATTGCAATGAGTCACTGCTTAACTCTCTGGGAGACGGGATACTGTGCTTTAGGAACATCAGGGTTTGGGTTTCCCTACCCTAACGTGACAAGCAGCTCTCCAGCATCAGAAAACGGTTTTCTCTGCAGAACTTCCTCCTTGTGCTTTTACAGAGCTAGAGCCCAAGGTGGCAGTGTTACCTTCTGGGATTGTTCACTGCATCCTCGGCAACCTCCCACCAACTGCTTGAGATAAGGTGCCTTTTCAGGGAGTTGTCCCTCCGATAAAGGCAGAGGCGTATTTTCTCAGAAAGTCTGGTCTCACTAATAATTTTTCAGAAGACATGCTCATTAGAAAACTTCTCAAGCTCATTATTAGGCTCGGTACCTTTTTGAAACAAGAATGGGGAGGGGGAGGTTGGAGTGGGGGAGAAAGATATAGCCTATTTTCTTAAAAGCAAGCTTGATCCTGTATTTAAATAAAGCCATCACTTATTTTCTTAAAAATATGTGGTAATCTTGTTAACAAGCTTACACAATGGGTAAAGCAGTATAAAAACACCTTTACAATCCACTATGGGATAACACTGTGAAGCAGCAAGTTTATGATAAACAGGTAGTTTCAAGTAAATCTGGCATTGCTTTTCCATCCAAACTTTAGTAAAGAGTTCATGCACTAAGTTCTTGCTCTATTTGAGTCAAGAGAGTTGTTTTAAATTATTTTAATAACCTGCAGCATCTTTCTTGTTTATTTGTTTGCTTGTTTATGGTGTTCACAGTGTGGAAAGAGAGGAACAGTCTGGTCTGTAAACCATCACAGCATACATCATCAGCTCCACTAAACAAGCCAAGGCAGACCAGGCAAAATTCAAAGGATAGCTCAGCATCACAAGAAAGCTTGAAAACAGAGCTCAGGAGCTACTTTGTTTGACTGCCCTGAAATCATCATGGCAAGTCTGCTCTGGAAAGATAAAGCAAACTGTTTTACTTCTACTCAATGTTAATTCAAGCTAGGTGGGAAATGTAGAAAATACCAATATGAAGAGCCCAGCATTAATAACATCATCATTTTAACAAATTTCAACCACCTTTAGCAACTCTACTTGGGCTTTTCTTACGAATATTGGAAAGGAGGAGGGGGAGTGACTAACCTTCTGAGGGTTCCCATTTTCTGTGTTTGCTACTCAGAGATGCTAGACAACAAATACAGACTAGAGCCCTAATTTTTATACAGCTATGTTTTTATAATATTTATGCTCACCTATGTTTCTACCTAACAAAAAAAAAAAACCACCTGAAGAAACACGAGGTTTAAGAGGACAGTTCTCCAATATGCAATAAAAATTTTGTTGATGAACCCAATTTATTTATAAAAATTAATTTCATAAAAGAATCAGATATAATAAAGGAGATCAGAAATTCTATTAGTAGTAGTTCTTTCATCACTGGCAGTTGGCAGCCAATAGCAATACTGTCAAATTAACAAGATTTTAAACTAAAATCTAGGTTTTTATTGGAGATGTATAGGGTATTTGTCTCAAAAGCATTTGTTTAAAACCAAATTAACGTATCAAGTAAAAGTATAATTCTGGAATCTCTCATTTTTAATTTTACTTTTTAGTGCCTGTTTTAAGCTACTAACAGGTTTCTACCATATGAGAAAAACCAGAGCAAATTTAGCACACCTGCATTCCTGTATCCTACAAGGGAGGAATCTCTGGAAACACTTTATTATCAAAGCTGGTCCTCCATTAGCTCAGAGAAATGAGCTTTAAAAACTAGGAAAACGGACTTCAGAAGAAGAAACTGATTTTTCCTGTTGTAGTGAAAATACATATGGCTCCTATAATTACATAAATAATTATTATAAAACAGCTTTTGGTTTATGTATTACTTATGACACTAATAACATTTTAGCTTTTCCCTCTGAAATCCTCAAATTTTGTATTTCTTTAATCCACTAAGAAGGTCTTATTATTTAATTCAATTAGGTCTGTAAATACCACTTTCTGTCACTTCAGTAAAGAACCCACTAAATAAAAAATTGAAACAAAAGAATCATATCAGTATGATTTTGACACAGAAAGGAGCTTAAAATAGCTACTAGTAGAAGAGGAATTTGTATCTTGGGTTTTTTTTCATTTTGTAAGCATATATTCTTGCTGTGTGAATAATACTATGCAATTTTTAAAAATAGATGTTATTAGAGAAATGTTAAAAGGCATATAAAACCAATTATTTTCTCCTAGTGGGTTTTTGAATTGTCTTGGTTTTGTTTTTATAGGTTATTTTGTTGTTGTTGTGAGGGTTTTTTTTAAGAAATCAGGTGCTTTAAGCAAATGCCTCCTGTTATTTTTGAAGTCAAAATTGGAAATTAATGTCAAAATATTCAATAAGCACAGCTGCAGCATGATTCTAAGACTACTTCTGCTTCAATCAAACAAACATTTGAATTTGATTCTCAGTGCTGCAGAAACTTTGCACATGCCTATACCTATCAACATAGGAGCAGTTGTATTGCCAGCACAGACAGACTAGATAGTGACAATGAAGCTGTATCAGCTGCATATGAGCCAAAGGCTGACAAGCTCTATTCCTTTCAGATGTTTTCAACAGTGACAGACTAAAGAGCTAATATTCCAAAGCCCTAGACACCCACAAAATTGATGGAGAAAAGGATAATTGCTAAGAATATGTTATCAGCAAAATATGCATTCCAGCTTGAAAAGGCACTAACATTGTCTGCATTCAGCAGGTCACACACTAATGAGATTGCCTCTCACAGTTGCAGTTGATAGGGGAACGGAATAGTTCTCTAATTAGGTTTACTGACTAGGGGCCTATACCGTCTCCTATGCATTAGCAAGCTGGGAATGCCACAACCTTCTGCATTGAAAGGAAGTGAGATATCTTCCTCACTCCCCACATAACCAAAACAATCATACATGGGAGTATGTCCATCACTTCATCCATTCATTCATGAAGGGTAATTACTTCAGTCTGTCATTTTTACAAACCTTGAAGTTACTGAAGGCAAGCCTTAGGCAAGTCAGATGTGTATCACTGACAACACTAATCTACTCGATAACATTTACTAAACTTTTCTCTTGCCTTTTTTCCAAGTTTCCTTGCTAGGGGGTCATAATGCATTTATACTTAAGCAATACTGCTTCCTATTGCAACGTATGGACTGATAAAATATTTCCAGAGAGCCCATAGTGTCCATGCCTAACTCAGCCTCCTCTCTACTAGAGCCTAAAAAATTAAATGGACGGTGACTAGACTACTTTATCTGCAAATCATGCTTACAGTGTCCAACCACATCAGCCCTATATCCTGTGACCACACTGACACATACTAATACTTGAACTCAGGTGGAAATTCTGATTTCAGATGTTTCTGAATGTGCAGACAGCAGCAGCCACCAGTCAGGACCTGTTTGGGAATAAATCCTTTGGCCTCTATTTCAAAGGGAACAGCATGCCACTTATGACAATGTAATAACTGGTTAAAGCTATCCAAACTGGCTTCATCAAGTCTTTTTTTATTATGTAATCATGCTAACAGGAGCTCGTGGTTGAGACAGAACTTTATACAAACCACAGGAATGGCAGCATAGCATATTAATGTTACCTGAATTTTGTTTACAAAAGTTGTATTTCAATAGTATGTACTTTTGCCAAAATTCAGCTGTTTGGTTTGAAAATTTCCTCACTAGTTTCTACACTAAGCGCAGAGAGCTGTCAAAGAGCACAGCCCCATGCATGGAAGCCTAAGCAATGAATTGCTGAGGAATGAGCACCTTCAATTTTTGTCTTTGCTAGTGTGATTATTTGATAATGCTCTTTTGACAATGCTCTTTTAACATGACTACATATGTGTAAACACATTATTTTATATTAAAAAAGATGGTAACTAGAATGCTACTGGTTTATATATAATATGTAGTCCTGAAAATGCAAATTCTGTTGGTCTCTCACCCGCAAGGTACCAAAAAGCAGTCATGTAGCACCACACTGATTACTAAAACCATTCATAATGTCCAGCAATGGACATGTTTAAAAACATGTCAGGAGAAGAAGAAAGCACTGCTGCTCAAGTTTACTAAGTAACTACGGGTCATTGAACTGCTTCAGGACACCAGTTCTCCTTACAGATTTTTGAAGGATCCTCTTAAGTACCCTACTCTGCCTTATGCTAGAATTGTTAAAATGCCTCTCTAGATTAAATTTTAAATATTTATTAGTGGAAAAATGTAATTCACAATGAGATAAAACAGATTGAGAACTGTGTCAATCAGTTTCAAGAACTGTTTTGCTGGGAAAAAATAAGCAAGGGCAACGACAGTCTTTGTGAAGCTTGTGATGAACGTTAAGGGCATAAAAATAAGATCCTGCTTTTATTTTATAGAAGCAAGAACATAATGTCATAATAGCTAATGAAAAAATAAGAATCCAAACCTGACATTTAAAAAGAAAAGTATTACCAATTCATTTTTTAATGAAATTGGTCATGTATGATTTCATCGAAACCAAGAGATTAATTTCACTCATAGGGATTATCTGAAATGAGTTTTTCAATTAACGGTCACTAGCTGAATAAACCCCTGAGGAGACCTTAGTCTGTGTTACACTGTACTACACAAATAAACTTGGCAAAAGCTGAAAAAGCAGAAAGACAGAGGTTGTCCTTGGTTTATCAAAGGAAACCTATTGTCTGTGAAAGCCTTTTATTTACTAATTGTAATTTAAAAACTTCTGTACAACCTCTTCACTAAGATAATTATATGTAATGTGGCTACTTTGTAGCACATTGATTTTTTTTAAAAGTGCAGGCTCAAGTTTCATTTCAAACCTGAAAAAAAAGGACTTCTGTTGCCACACAAATCTCTCATAAGTGCATCATTAGCATCAAAGGCTTATAGAAGAGGCATTAGAAGATGTGAACACAACTGAACAGCTGTGGTTGCTCTGTACAACCCTTTAGCATCCACTGAATATGGAGATGGTCCATATATGTACGCCCTTTCAAGCACATCTTGCCTAAGCGTAACTTCAACTCAGGTTCCTTGGAGAGAAAGTATGCTCTATATTCCCAGTCTCTGCAAGCACTGAGAGTCAAGTGTTACAGTGTGACCTCCCAAGCAATCTTCCTACAATTTCTAAATGTTTTTATTTTCAACTGGGTTCAGAAATTAGTTTGTTTATAATTCAGGTATTCCTCTTAAGTAGGCAGCTCTAAACCCAGATGCAACTGGGCAAGGTAGCCACAAAAAAACTGTGAGAGCATGTTGCTGGAAGAAGAGTTCACACATTTTCACAACTTCAGTGCTAACAATCACTTGCCACTTTCCTCTTTTGCAGCCTCAGGTTCACCAAGTCTTAGACTTCAGATTTAACATTCCTCAGAAGATGTGTTGTTTGGGGTGTCATTATAGCTACCTCATTTAAAAATTTTCAAGATTAGTCCTCAAATATAAATTTGAGTATGTAATTTACTGGATTGCATGAACAGTTCTTTTTGAATCTTCCACAAAGAGCAAACATGTAGTTCCTTGCTGTTTTATCCCACCTCCCCATCTCATTCTCTGAATTTTCCTGTATTGTTTCCATTCACCTATCTCCTCATTCCACTGCTTACCAGCAAGTGGACTATTTAAAAAAGATCGTTCTGAGATGCTTAGAATTACTTGTAGGGTGTCTTCAGTCATCTTCATGGATAATAGAAAGTACCTTGTGTAAGAGCAGGAGAAAAATAACGTATTGAAAAAATTACAGAGAAACATTCCATTTAAAATTGCTGAAAGTTGCAAATGTTCTTGAAAGACATCAAGATAATTTGTAATAATTTTCCCTAAAAAAACCTCCTTTTTTGAAAGGTAGTGTTACTGATTCCTGAAGATGACCTAAATCCACTGAATACATTGACTGTTCAGAACAGTCCTCAAATGCAGTCATGGTCTTTACTGTGCTTGTTCATGGAAGAATCTTGTTTAGCTCCTCCTTAAAATAAACTTCTATGTTGTGAAGAAGAATGAGTAAGAAAATAATCCTCATAAAAATTATGTAAGTGTAAAGGATTTCTTAGATTTTGTTATGAAAACTTTATAGGAAGATAGTGATACGTGTCATTCTACCATTAAGAGCATTGGAAACAAAATACGTCCACATTTACTTTTTCTTATGTATTTTTTAATAAGATACAGAGATAAATTTTGATTTCTTGATTTTAATTCACAACATTAAATAAAAACACTTATAAATACTCATCATTTCAAAAAGCATGTGCAGCAGAGGAAACGATATTTTTCTGCTAAAGATATGATGAAAAGGATACAAATCAAGTATAAACCCCAGTTCAGGCTATGAATTTGTAACTGGCAGCACCCTTATTAGTTAATATGCTATTACAAGCAGTTGTAAATACAGATGTGATTTTCCACATAAAAAAAAAAAATTGTTTTTTCCTTTAATGTGTGTGTCTCTAAGATAAATTTAGTAACAATTAGTGAAAATTATTACTATCTTGACAAGCAAAATACTTAGGTACTCAGACAGTATTTACTATGTCTTTAAGTTTTAAAATATTTTTAAGTTACACTAAGCAATTGAGGCTTAAGTATACTTCAATTATATTACTAATTCTGGGCCCCAAAAATCAAGCTTCAAATTCTTAGTCATGCAAGTCAGGTAGAAAACCTCCTGTCAAGTTTTCAATATGCTATAAATAATTTTCCAAATATTTGTTAGTCAACTGCAATACCTTTCATGAGTTTTCACATTGCATATACATATACAGCATTTAGTAGAAAATGTGCTCTTTAAAACTTATGAATTCATTTGCCAGTCGTTAATGGTCAAAACTTTTTTCCCTGACGTCAATTCCAATAATAAAAAAATAAATAAAAGCCATGTCAATGCATATCCTTAGCAGACATTCTTGTAAACCAACTCTACAAAATTTCCATTAACTGAAATGCAGGAAATTCTCTGACATTTCTTACAAAGCACCCTACTTCCTTCCCCTCCCAGCTTTTCGACTCCAATATACTTTCAACAACTCCTTGAGATGCTGATTGTGAACTGTCTGAGGTCAACACATTGCAGAAGGCCACCCAGTTAGCAGCAAAGGGTGACATTTTCTTTGTATGAATAGCGGGCTTCCCTTCAATTCCATGTTAAACATTGAAGCATCTTGCATGTCCGTCTGTGATCTAGGACTAAACGTTAACATTTTAAACTCCTAAGAAGCCAATAAATTTACATCAATTCCTTGTTTTTTTCTTTGTTAAAAATGATGAACATAGATCATTTATATCAGCAATCATGTACCTATGTGAGACTACATTTTTATATGTACACTTATGGCTTAAACATGCCATATGTGTTTGTGTTCCAGTAATACCATGGGGTTTGTGCAGCAAGTTACCAAAGATACAAATATCTCTTCTTGTCTTCAAGATGACCCTGCTAGGCTAGAGAGGTTGGACCAGATGACACACAGAGATCCCTTCCAACATGCCCCATCCTGTGATTCTGCCAACTGGTAATCTGAACAGTTGCCTAAAACTGCGAGGCTTTTTAATCCTTTAAACACTGACATGCTTTCACTGCATATCCTGACAGCAAGAGGTTTCAAAGCACCTGCTGCAAGTTCTAGTTCATGAGTTAAAGAAAACAAAATCTCTCTTACATCATTGAAAGTTTGTGTTTAAGGATTTATAAGCAAAATTGGCCTCTCTGTCTGGAAAACTAGTAATGTTGGGGGGATTGTCCTCGCTAAATGGTGTTGCCAGTAGTGGTTGGAAGAGATCAGTAGGTGCACACAGGAACAGAGGTACCAAAATGGTACCATGAAAAACAGCAATAAGTTGTGTTTGGCCATATGTGTTAGAGATACAACAGCAGCAACAATGTATTCTTTCCTTCCATACAGAACAACCCTGAAAGGTAAATTTATCAACTACAAATAAAGCACAAATCTTACTGTGGAACTGAATGATTCAGTGTAATGTAATAATATACAGAAAAGCAGAGCATGAAAATGAAGTCTGGATTCTGACTCCACTGCTATGCTATTCAAAAAAGATTGAGTGTATAGTCCCATAGTATGAATCTAATTCCAAAAGATAGCTATTGTAAAAGGAAGTATATTTCTTTTATCCCAAGTAAACTTAGACACTTATTATTATCCCAATGAATAGACAAACATGCTTCTTAGAGAAAGACATACAGCACTTCTGTAACTCCAAACAACCTGCTAAAAATAGTTTATAATAATGTAATAAAGGACTGTACCACCATGCAGATGCAAAAATGAAAAATAAAATTGCAGAAGCTACCTTAATTCCACCTCTACATTATTAGCTTCTTATTCATATCATTTTTTTAACGCAGTTTTACAGCATTTGATACTGTCCATTTCACAGCAGCCCTCGGGACTGAACAAAACTAGTGAATGATATGGGCACAGCACATTGAGACTGAGTAGGCAGACTGTAAGTAGAGACATATTTTCTATTTCAGATAGAGGACTATTCCTATAAATGCTGATGCATTTACTAAAACTTGTCACAAGTGTGAAAACTGCAAATAGGCACAGGATTGGAGACTAAATAGCTATGACATGGTGTAAGGACACAGTGTAGTGGTGGACTTGGCAGTGCTGGGTTAACAGCTGGATTCAATTAACTTCGAGGTCCTTTTCAACCGTAATGATTCTATGACACAGAGGAGAAAAAGTAAAGAGGGGAATTTTTTTTCATTTGGTTGGGGTTTTTTTTTTTGTTTGTTTGTTTTTGGTTTTGGGGTTTTTTGGTATTTTTTTTCCTACTTCACAGGAGAAATGCATGCACAGATCTAAACATGTACCACTGAATCAGGGAAGTCTATAGGGAAGGCATGACTTGAACCCAGGTATCATTCCAGTTCCTTAGTCACAGGTTTGTTTTCTTGAGGTGTAAACTTCTAATTAATGCTTGGGATAAATCCATTATGACACATCCAGGAGCACATACAGCACTAGCAAGCTAACTTGAAATGGGTACACCTTAGAAATATCTCAAAACTCAAAAAAAATCATTGTGAAAGAGTCATTTTCTTTCCCAGTATCATTACAGAAAAACAAATTTTATTTTTTTTAGTGTTGCGATGCAGTATAGAACATTTCAAAAATTAAAAGAGGTATTCAACTATCATTTTAAATCTCACTAAATATCAAATCTTTAATCTTTAATTGGATACCTGCACCACAGCATAGCATTTTAACACTGAAAACCAAATCAGACAGCCCTGACTTAGCCTGCAACTCAGCTGTCTGCGCTGTACATGATGAATCACTCCCTATTTTGAGCAGCTTTCCACACATTGAGACTTGCATTCATAAATTCACATTAGGCAGTTAATGGGACAGAATCGGGGTTGCTATGACAACAGTGTGATGTGCCCTATCACTTAAGTGAGAAAATGAACACTAGTAATTATCACCAAGCAAATGGTATTTTTGTCTTTTGTATAGTGTATCTTTTCAATGTTTTACTTTAGCTAATGAACGGATTTGTGATTTTCTACAAAGGTAGACTAAAAACCAGCCAATGTATTGCATGATCTCATACGAAAAGTGAGTCAGAGTATGTCACCAAGCAAAGCTTATAGGACTTACGTATTTGCAAACAACACTGACAAGATATAATGACATTAGGAAACTGCAGTTCTGAGTTCAACAGTAGGGTGCATCAGATAAAATTCACAGCGTGAACAAGCACTTTCTCAATGATGTTTTCAATCTGAAATCAATATTATCTTCATGTCATGAAACCCAATAGTCATAAAGAACATACAACACTGAGATTTCTCATTAGGGTTGCAACAGATATCCTGTATTGTAGCAAAATACTGTCAAAACCCTTTGTGCACTTGCTTTCTCTTCTGAGAATGTCAGACTCCCCTAATAACATCTCTTGTACTTAAAAGGACAGATGCAAGCAGAATACTTCTGGACTGACATTCAAAAAATAAATACTGCTAAAGCCACACTTTTATGATCTGTGTTATGCTTTTTTTTGTTTATTCCACACAATTTAGAAACTGCAGTACTTAATATGCTTAGAAAAAAGATAGATATAGATATATATAGATATATATATATATATATTCACATTTAAAATCTCTACCTCCTACCATTGATCTGACTCCCCTTTAACCTAAAGGAGTCTGAAGACATGTTCTTTTACCCACTTTCAAGGTATCAGCAGATAATTTGAAACTGTCCCTATTTTCATGGCTCTCAAGTACAGCAGCTCCCCTTTTTACCTTAAATAGCCTGAAAGAACAGACTGTCATTCTCTGAAATTGCCAGTGATCAGTGTGTCTTACGTAAGTAAGCATTGTGGTTTAACCTGCCTTCTGTCTGGCAGAAAATCCAGGTATGATTATTCAAAGAATTATTGAAGGGCCTATCATCAAAATACTCAAACCCAAAAATACACCATATCTTTAAAGTTCTGAATCTGCATGATTATATGATAAACTTCTGTATTCCCATGAGTTTAGGGTTAGTAATGAGGCACAAAGCCAAAGACAGTTAAACTTGAGACTTGGTGCAGTCCTGGCCTAATTTCACAGTCACTGCTACACCAAGCAGTAGATCTGCCTCTGACAGGTGTCAAAGACCACAAAGTGTACATAGAGTTGTTTTTCTACCTTTACAGACTCCCAGACCCTTAAAACAGTCCCAAAAGACTGAATTAAGAATTCCTGTCCCGCAGTAACATCAGCATTTCATAAAATGTAGATAAAGCTCAGAAGAGCCTGAAGAAACAAGAAAAATGCTTGAGTGATACACAATATAAAAAGGAATAAGAGAGCATGGTGCTACCACAGAATGAGTCTGCTATGTCCAACACTGTAAAAAAACTGTTAGAAAGTTGTTCATCAGTGATTTTAGTGCACTATCATATTATTTATATACATATCCATAAAATAGTAAGTTTCTAGAGAGCATAAGGTGTGTATGTTGATAAGTGTGGGGTAAGGGAAAATGAGAAATTAATTCTATTGTCTGTATCTTGAGAGTCTGGAGAAAAGCAAAAAAAACAAAAACCCCCCAAAAAAACCCAACCAACCAAACAAAAAAACCAAAACAACAACAACACCACCACCAAAATCACATTTCCCAACTTTTCACAGTATCCAGTTTATCCAGTTTACTGACCATTCCTATCAAGCTGAATTCTGTACATATACATCCGTATACTCAAAGACAATTTTTCATTTAACCAGGACTTGTTGGGTTTATTAAGTAGCACTTAGCTGCAGCTGTCCTTTTTTTCCTCACCCGAAATTTTTATCTTCAGACTTGCAGGAAATATTTTTCTTCAGATTTTTAAGCAAAATAATGTAACTTGCAGTTCTAAACCTGGCTGTGGAGTTAAGGAGATTTAGGGACTACATTTCAGATCAGTAATCTCTGTGACCTTGTGATCAGTGGCATTTTCTAGCCTAGACTGCAATTCCCATGATGCCACTAGAGGCACAGTTTTGACTCTAAACACCCTTCATTGTGGACTTCTTCCTCAGGCAAATTGTAATAGCTGGTTGCTATTCTTCTGTGTATTTAATGATAAAACCACAGCCACTCAGACAGGCAGATAATATGAGCTGAATTTTAATGTAGAACATAAGCAACATTTTGTAGATAAGAAATAAATAAATTTAAATAAAGTTGTGGAGTCCTCTACTTCTACCTCACTGTAATAATCTCTCATTGTAGAGCTATATACTATACTTCATCCTATTCATGAAACCGAAGATAGCTTTGTCTCAGTACATTTATGAAAAATGGCAAAACTATTTTATTCTGGTGTTTCAGATAGGTAACATTCTCATTTACTGCTCTGAAACCAATAGTCTTAATTAGCTACTGATTTATATAGTCTTCATGCTGTCCTCAATCCAACACATGACCAGTGGTAAAGCACAGAACTGAAGGGGGTTTTTTTTCTCTAATTGTACAAATACATGTGTTTCTCACATAAATGGTTTTCCTAAATCACAGAACAAGTCCAAATATTTACCCAAGCTTCATCAAAAGCACAATTACTCACACACGATTTATCAAATCCCTCTTCATAGCGACCTCCCAAAACTTATTCCCAAACCAAACAGCCCAGCTGGGAGATACCTTCTATTATACTTTTGAGAAATTACTATACAGCTGTTATCTATCAAACCCTGACAACCTGCATAAAATAAATTATCTAAACACTTAATTTAAGAGAAAAATCACTGATAGCAATCTTACTGTTAAACACAGGGACATGCATTTATTTACATAGGGAAAAGTTTTTATACCTCATTTTCTGCTGCTCATCAATTGTGAGCCAACAATTTAAGAACTTACTTTCTTCATAAATCCTCACTAAAGATTTTATTTTAAAAAAGGAAAAACCTCCATTTAAAGGGCACAGTTGGCTAGGAAATGATGGTATAATTATAAATAAAAATTATTAATCAACTGTCACTTGAGAGTATTCTGACCAAATTTACTGTCAGTGTCACAGATAAACTTTTGTGCATTTTATTTCTTTGAACAGGAATTGTACCAGTGAAAGAAAAAAGAATCATGCACAATGGTCCAGACATCATTTACAGTAGGAAGGGAGAGAAAGAGGGTCTCTGAAAACAGATTAGTATCTGTGTAATCTGAAAATTCCCTTTTTCATAGAGCCACTGATACTGGCAAAAATTCAGTGTGAACTTACAGCTTTGTTCTAGCAGGGTTTACATCAAACCAGATATGATCTGCCCTTCCATAACTAGCATAAATCAAATGGACTCCACACTGTCTTCTCATGCTCATTTAAAACAAAAACAATGCATGCCCATGTCTAAAGTGCCATCTTTAGATGATCTCAGACTATACAGGTGAATATAGATTCATAAATGATATTTTCTTTAATTTCTTCATATCTGGATCAAATATTTTAAACTGATTAGCCATTCCGATGTTCTAAAAACCTCCTTTTTCTTTTTTGCATTTCACCTCAACTGGTCTTGAATCAGGGCTTACTTAAGCCATCTGTCTGAAAACAAGGCATTTGTAATCAAAACCAAAGAACATTAAGTCCTTACGTTCTCAGCAGTTCTAAAACTAGGACACACTGACAAGTGTCCAGATCCTCCCCCATAATTTCTTCTAAGCTAACAGAAGCATTCACCTCTAAAGATGATGTAAGTGCCTATTTAAAAACCAAAAGCACAGAGGGTTGTAGAGGAACTGCCACCATTCAGGGACAACTGGGTTTTGATCTTTAGGGTAGTGTAGAGGGAAACGTATTTGTGTTAACAAGTTTTCATTGTACTCAAATGGGCTTAAAAGTTAGCAGAAACATACCCTACCTTCTACCAAATTGTCTCTCTCAGCAGAAACTGGATAGTATTAGTACAGGGAGCAGGCATCTATTCTTTTCTAATGCA
This sequence comes from Coloeus monedula, assembly GCF_965178545.1. Lineage (NCBI taxonomy): Eukaryota > Metazoa > Chordata > Aves > Passeriformes > Corvidae > Coloeus > Coloeus monedula. Next base: position 38,272,422 of record NC_138784.1, read on the forward strand.
GATTTTGTTGAATTTACCCTTCTGTGTCTTTTTTTTTTTTCTTTTTTTCTGAGTTTAAACCATTAGGCAATATTGAGCAATATAGACAATTTTTAAATCCATCGCTAGGATTTTGACAGGAACAAAGTTTACACCAACGCAAACACTTTAGAAAATCCCATGTCCATATGATATTATGTCTTAAGTCTTGAGAAAAGCCAATGAAATCACTAAGTGAGCAACACTAAAAGCACTTACTCTCGTGTTTTACATAAACATCATGTACAGTTCTGTGCCAAATACATGTTATCTTGCCACAACACTAGATGTGTGCAACAGACACAGCTGACACCTTTACAGACCCACATGTACTTTCACTTACAAAACAAACAAAAACTCAATCAGTTTATGTAAGAGTACTTATCATAGCTACAAATAGAGAAATGTCCATAAATCAAGCATATGCCCACAGCACACCTATGTTCCAGCAAGTGCATATTATGAAAATTAAATGTCTTTAAATACTAAGAAAAAGCTAACTACTATCAATGGAGGGACTGAAGGGCAAAAAGTGCAAAAAGAAATTTCTCCTGCTATGTGAGAGTCAATGAAACTACAGAAGAGAAGGAAAGAATTTGTTATTCTGTTTCCTTGATATCATTATCATAACATGCAAATCAAGATGCAAAAAGAGTTGAAGCTGACACATGCACACAACTTTAAAAAATTCTAGTAAATACCATATTTCATATAGAACAAACAATATGATGAATAAAAACAAAAGCAAAATGATAGCTTCTCTAATGTAGAAGCAAATACTTGCACTGATGCTCTGCATCCCAGAGGCTCCCTAAAAATTTTGAGACTGTCCTACCATACCTGCATTTCACTTTCATAATCAAAGATAAGTGGCGGGGGGGAGTGGGGGGGGGGGGGGGGAGGGGGGAAGGAGGGGGAGAAGCCTCATGAGATCAAGAGGTTGGCTGAAAAGTTATTTAAGCTCTTAGAGAGTTCCTCAGTTGTACACCACAAATAGAAAAAGATAAATGAAGTAACAAGCTGAAGAGAGTTACATTTTCAGCCTTTCCTTGTATTCAGTGAAGGAGGTTATTTGTTTGAGGGACGTGGTCCTCCTCTGTAGGAATACATAAAACCCACCCATGCTAGGCATTTGGTTCTTGTCAAGGAGACTGTTGTATGAAAACAACGGGGTCATTTCAAAATGAGACTAACTGCATTTAAGCAGAAAAGTAAACACTAGCTACAAATAGCACAGTCTCTCACTCTTCAAAAAGAGTAAGATGTTGCTTGCCTTAAAACGCTGCCTTTGAAACAGTAAGCGCACAAATATTGACAAAATATCTGAACAAAAGAATGGAAACAGCAAGTGTTACAAAACAAAGCTCCTACAAAAGTAAAAGTCATGGCCTTGAAGAATAAGAGGCTTTTAAGAGGGACAGTTGATTCATCAAAGGTGCAAGTGCTCAGATAAAACTAACATTTGGAGAGCTTTTATTAGGCAAAAAAAGTCCCCTATTATTCACCCCCCACATTGGGATTAAACAATTCCTTACTTTGAGAAAGTTGTCCTTGAATGTATACAGAACAGAGGACTTTGCAGCTCTGTTTCAAGGATGTTCAGGAGCAAAGGTTGAGCAGGGGGCAATAAAGGGGTGGGGGCAGAGGGGACAGAGAAACAGAACTGAGTACATGGGCTGGTAGCCCTGAAGCCTTGACTCCAAATGTAGTGAAAGATCAGTGCCTTCCTCTGAAACCAACTGCTGTAACAGGAGAGGCAGAAGGAAAGTGCACTTTAGAATTCCTGCCTTCAGCTAGGATAGAGAGGATCTGTCCTGAAGCTCTGACTCAGCACTGTCTGCCTTGCTGCTGGAGTAGACATGGGGGAGCAGCACTACCATATCTGCCTGAAATGGAACTTTTGCACCAAAAATCTTCCCTGTCCCTTACACAGAATTCCCTGATTAATAATGCTGGAAATGCTGCATTTCTGCACTGTCCATGTCTGACTCAGCACAGTGGAACTGCAGCCCAATCTAGGAAGCCTTTCCAAGGCATTTTTGCAATTGCCTCTACCTCAGTGTTGCTTCTGAAATATGAAAAGGTGAGACACTCAGAGGTGTTAGAGTAGACTGGGAAGGAAGAAACTAGAAAGAATTTAGGCAGTCCTGGACTGCCCTACTTTGGGCAAAATCTAGAGTGCCCCAGAACTGACACGGGCAACTTCGCAGGTCATAGCCTTGACTGCAAATCCAGAATGGGCCACTCTACCCCAGTGCTACTACAGTGCACTGTACCAATGCATGCAGTTTCCACAGTAAGCTTTACACTAAGGCCTTAGTTATTTGTGTTCATTAAAGAACAGTAATTCTGACAGAGGAAGGACCTGTACTGTTACTTTGATACCTCTCTGTTACTTTCCTTTTAATCCAGAATTGCATTATGAATAAGGTATGCAATAAAGAGTTGGTGCAAAGCTCTTCTCTGTCCTACACAGAAAAACTTCAGTACTGGGGGTGTTGGGTGGGTTGTGAGGTGGAGAACACCGGGCTGGTTTGCTTCTATCACACATCATTCCCACTTTAGGTGCTCTTCTCTGACTCCAATCATCTACCAGACATTGCCATGTTTCATTGGCTCTGAATACAGCCCCAAATATCTGTAGCTCTGTACTTGGGCTTGCCTGTCCCTGGTGCGTCATACGAGAAAGCCAAATGTGGGTTAGAGATATTGATACTGAGTAGTTATCAAATTACGGATGCACACTTGAGACAGTGTCTCATATAAGAGCTTTTAGCTCCCCTCAGAGCTAGACAGGGGTGTCAACATGTGACTTACATACACGAGAAGAAACAAGCTCTGTAAGTATATTCTCCATATAGCAGAACCCATTGCATTGACACAGTCTACTGTGAGGGATATCTTATTTCACAGGTAAATCACCCAGAAAAATCTGAAATACCTAAACCAGAAAATATTCAGACTATGCAAACATAAGCAAACATCTTTAATACTCCGTAGTGTCCGAAATGAAATCCATGCTTTCTTACCCTGTAGAAATTAGGATTCTGGAGAACAATAGGGTAATTTGAGAGAATTAGATCTAACTAAAGAGACAAAGGGGAGTGCTTATATGAAAATATCCCAAAGTTACTGGAACATAAATTGGTTAAGAAATCTGATCCTTATGCATGAGCAATGAAAGCTTTCCATACAACTTTAAAATGTACTGATACCATTAGAAGCAGTTACATCAGCAGGTATAAAACATCACCCTGCAATTCAGGCACTATATGCTTCTCCATATGGCAGCAGGATATGACCAGTTGTCTCAGAAGTCTAAGGAAATTGATGCATTTAAAAAAAAAAATTCAATATCCCCACATTCCCATATCATTAAAGATATGTTCATAGTCTTTAGCCTCACACCCCTTAATGCTAACTATTACCATTATCAATAAATTTGTTCACAAGATCGTTTGTGGAAGGCTGTAATGAAAAAACCAGTCCCTATGAAACACCTGCCAAAAACTTCTTCAGAAAGCAGTTGACAGATTGGGAATCCTTACACAGTCCTACTAAAACTCTGACATCTTTTAAAAAAAAATTTAATAGAAATATTTTAATATTTTTACACACATATAATTAATTCATTTGAAGCACAGAAACATCATGAACCACAAGAAGAAATTCCAACGTAGCATTCAAATAAAATCACAATTAAACCCTTTCTAGCTAAAAGTAATTGCTTTGCAACAACTGAAATTAAATCCTTTTAAGTTATTTGCATTGAAAAAAAAATCAATAGAAGCCTTGGGAAATAGAGCACAAAAAGTAGTACAGGAGATAAAATGACCCTTTCATGTTCTGATTAAGGGTTTGTGGATAATAAGGTATTTGTAAGGCAAATACAATAGCAATCCATAGAAACACAAAAATATCCAGAGTATTTTTTAAAAATGTGAAAACAATAAAAAAAAATATTTTGTTTGTGGTTGCTGGTGTTTCTTGTTTTGTCTTTTAATAAACCAGAGATTTTTGAGGTTTACATACAGACAGAATGGCATATTTGTATGTGAATCCCTTAAAATTCTTTCCTCAAGCTACAAACTCCAGACATAAATTATAGAGGACATATTGGTCTCCCTGAGCCTTGGGAACAGCAATCAGTCTGTCAATGGCAAATAGGAATGACTTGATGAATATAAAATATCTTTCAGTTGAAAGATTTTTTCCACTGTTTGGGAAATACTTGTCAATACTAATCCATTTCAGTCTCTCCTGCAGAAGAATACAAAACTAATTTGATTAACCAACAAACTAATTACTTGGACATCAAGTCTTAATAGTGATTTTGTTACAGAATTGGGTCATATCTGTGGGCTTTACTATTCAGAGAGGTAAATTCAGACACAATGCATCTGTTCTCTAGACCAGGCCACGGTCTAGAGAATTGTTACAGTAAGACTTGAACAGCTGTGAATTTCTCATCTGGAATAAAAAAATTAGATTCTAAATACCCAAAATGTAATAAGAAGCAGAACGGGTGTCTCCCACAACCAGCACATATGGGTCAGCTGGGGGAAATAGATAAGGTTTTCATGAATTTATGTGAGTGACTAAAAACCAGAGACCAGAACTTTTCACTTTGACAGTACTAGAAAGAGGACTCATACCTAACAAAAAACAACTGCCTTGAATTTATCTTGGGAAGTGATTTTTGTCTATGGCAGGATCTACTTTATCAAATTGATGACGTAACATTGGAGCTAACCTGGGAAAAATTCCCAGCTGGATAATATCATCTGTGTCAATATAATGCTGTCACAGAGCAGTTACAATAGATGAGTACTATCACCGCATGTGTCTCTGGAATAAGGCAGGGAGAAAAATAACACAGGTTCAAAGGTTTTTCTCCATGAGACTGGAAAGCTGGAATTGAGGCAGATACTACAGAAATATCTGGCAGGTAACACTGTATTTCTTCTTTGATTATTTTAATATTGTGCTGTAAAAAACACAACCATTTTGGCTTTCACACCAAAAGCTTTCCAGGGGAAAGTCAGAATTGCTTCAGTGCAAGTGAAAAAAGTAATCTCAGTGGTTAATTTCTTTTAAGATTTTGTGAAACAGTAGTCATTTTGTTTTGAATGTGTTCAGCAACAGCAGCTCTATCCAGGAATGTGAAATGCATGATTTATACACTCTGTCTTCTGTATACTGAGGATCAGCAGAAAATGTAAATATGCAGAAAAAGATAGGTGGCAATAAGAGGCAACTGAAAGCAACATCATGAGAAATAATCCATTTGTACTCGCAGTTCTGATAGCTGGAGAAGGCCACAAGGTACTCAACTGTCACACATCAAGAAATTATAAAAATTACTTATGATGAAATGAGGAAAATTCCAGGTGCAGATTCCATTACAAAACACTGAGGAAGTACTTGTGTTGACCTAACAGCTGATGAACAAAGCATCGTGGTAAGGAATTTAGTGCTATCCACATAAGAAGTGTTTAGGTTCTTTTTCTTTTGATTGTAATTTAGACAGTTTGATCATATCCCTTCCACATTACTGGTGTTTATGTCTCTTAACAGTCATCACCAGGACAAAGACTTCTTAAAACTGACTGCTCCCACACATTGCTTTCTCTTTAACTGATGCTCTGCCTCTGCAACAGAACTTCCCCATCTCCTTTATTACCCCAACTCCACTATGCACATTTAGCCTCTCACAGACAAATTACTTTTCCTCATCATTAATAAATGGTGTTCCTGGGTTTGCATTATCAGTCCACAAGTGCAGATGACGGGACCCTGACCTTGCCAAGAGAGGCAATGCTTTAAGCTGGACAAGGGGTAGGTGGGAGATCAGAGAGGGCTGCATGGGAACACTGGTTCTTTAAGCTGTGACTGCATATGAGATCAGCATTCCCAAGATACTTCACAAAGAGCTGGATCTTGTTTTCTATGGCATCACTTGTCTTCTCTTATGGTCATCTTCATTTAACATTCTTTTGCAATGAGACTGAACATGAATCCTTAGTGCCTGTGAATGACTTCCTTAGCTCTCTGTGCTCATCTTCCCTGCATTACATCCTGTTCTTTGTCCCCCCCACTTGCAGAGCTCCAATCAGGAAATACATCCATATATACACATACATATTATTTTCCTTCTTCCTTCAGGATGACACTAATACATTGTCATGATTCTGGAAAAGGCCTTGGGGGATGCTCTTGTCAGATCAAATGGTAGTGATCAAAGTTACTTTAAAAAGTAAAATAAAACAGGAGTCCAAAGCAAAGAGGGAAAACCCCTTCTGTACAGAGGAAGCCCTTGAATAGTTAGGGGGGTGAGGGAGAAGCCTCTGTTCAGAGCCTCATCTTCAGCTATCACATACAGAACTCTCCTGTGTTTGTTTCTCATTTTGAATGTCTGGCAACAGGATGGAAAAGGACCCTTGACGGGGAATGGGCACTTCATTCTGTTCTGAGGATATACACATCTACTGCTACCCCTGTCTTTACACAGGAAATAGTTGAGGAGGGGGTGTGTTGTGGGTTTTTTGATGGGGGTGGTTTTGATGGTTTTTCTGTGGGGTTTGTTTGGGCTTTTTCCCCCCTTCAATTGTGAGACCAGGATGTAGCTGTTCCATTTGTTCCATAAAGCGCCCCCTCTGGATAATAACAGAATAACACTGGCTGGAAGAGACCTCAAGAGAGCTCTACTCCAATCTCTTCCAAGTAAAGTCTGCTCAGGTCAGCTTGCTCAGGGCTATTCCCAGATGGAAAATCTGCAAGGACTATCTGCACAGCCTGTGCACTTGCCACCTCTGCCAGTACTTGTACTGTCCTCACGGTGAAAAGCCTTCTCAGTACAGCTCCTCTTTTTTCAATTTTCAACTCCCGTTGAACATGGTGGGAGAACAAGAGACAAAGAGCCTGGTACAACGTTATTGATGACCTCCTGGTAGGAGGTGATGGACTGCTGTCAAGTCAGCCCTTCTCCAGACTTCAGCCAAGGAGCCCCAGCTCCTTGGCTTCTCATCACAGGTACCACTCTGCTGAACTCCCTACAGCATTATTGACACCCTTCTTGTTCAGAGGGGCCCCAAATATATACTATACTAAAAGGAGCAGTTTAGATGGGTTATAAGAAATGCTGTATAAAGGGGATCATCACTTCAGTTGATCTCCCTCGTTCGCGCAGTTGAGGAAGTTGTTGCTGCCTTTGCGGTCAGGCAGATACTGCTGCCCCATGCTCGCCTTTCTACCTACCACAGCACCAGCATTTTTTCATGGAGCTGCTCCACAGACTGGCAGATCTCAGCTGGTAACTTTGTGAGGAATTGTTCTTTCCCAGGAGCAAGACTTTCAAGAGCAGCACTTTGTTCCCTCCTCCAAGTCATAGATTAAGATATTGAACATAACCAGAACAGAACTCTGTAGCACTTCTCTCGCTACCAGCCTCCAAGCAAAGAATGACCCATTAAAATCACTCTCTGGGCCCAATGATCCAAACCACATTGTTGTTCATTAGACCACATCCCAGGCTTCAAACACCTTCACACAAGAATGTTGTGAGAGAGAGAGCATCAAAAGCCCTGCCAAAAATCTACTCTCACTCTATAATTTTTCTTAAGACACAAAATCATTCAGCTATAGCATTCCTACAAATAAGTAGTAATTTTCTCCCAAACTAAGAGGCTGGTAAAAATCACAATTCTCACTGTGAACCAGTGATGCAATCGCTGTACTGGGACAACTGACAGCAACTGTTGACTTTGCATCCTGGATTTCTTCCAGCTGTCCCTTGTAAAATGGCATTTTCTTCTGTGCTTTTTCAGCTGGCGTTATGGTCCAGTTTCCATGCTAGAATTTCTCCTTGCAAGTTCCAGGACTGTGGATAACCTTGGCTTTCTAAAAAACTGTTTCCTGCAATATTAAGAGAATTAAAACGAATTTCCCTGAGCATCTAATCTCAGTAGGCAGTGATCTCCAAAGAAAATAAATAAATAAATAGTTCCATTCTCAGCAGTCAGAGCAATTTTAGCTAGAAATAAATCAAATTTGGAGTGCTAGTGTCAGTACTGCATACAGTTGGATGAATCAAAACATATTTGCATAGATATTTGCACTGTTTTAATGTCCACTTTCCAAATGGTGTGAACTTCACAAACACTGGTGCAGTCAGCTTCAGCTTTATATCTGCCCATCAAAATTTACTGCTGACTGGAAGAAAGCCCCCTGGGGAGGGGGTGCAAAAAGACAACTTTTTATGCATATATAGGGTATATGGCTGAATATACACCAACTGATACAAAAGGACTTCTGCTTCTTTCCACCAGAAAGGCTTCCAACATAACCTTTACAAATGCTTTGTTTGGAAATAACTACCAGCTATATGGACACATTTTTTATATAAACAAAAAGGGTTATTTTTAAATAAAAGTGAAAAACTGCTGTCAGATTCTGAAGAATAATACTTCTTCACCTCTGGACTTGAGAGTGTATCTTTCAGAAAGGAGATCTGCATGTGGGGTAGTGCCTCCAATAACACAGAAAAATAGCTGAAAAATTCAGAGATTGCCCAACTCAAAATATTCTTTTTTATAGAATCATACCATGTTTCCAATCTAAAACTAGTCAATTATTAAAATAGCACTTGCTAAATTCACAGGTATTAAGTCATCTAGATTTAATTCTAGAGTTTGAAAAAAGCATCTCCACAGCCTCTGCCCAAGTTCATAAGGATCAAGCAATATGTTGAAGAATAATTTCTATGGATTTCAAGCTTATATTAAAAAAGATTTTATGTCTGTAAGTGCAAAGATCAAATGCCAGAGTTGTGGTTTTCTGGTAGCCAGTGAAGAAAATTAATTGATTTCTATAGTATTGTTTATTTGCGACAGGATTAAAACATACCGCAAAAATCACTGCTACAAAAAACTGAGCAGTCTTCCTATAAGGCTTCACCTAAGCTCTACACGTAACATAACTGAGGTACATTTATAATTCCAGTGAAGTCAATCTGAAATCAAAGTCATAATCTGGCATCAAGAGTAAAAATGAAGAACTAAAGTTCTGAGAGGCCTTTATATTATTGTTCTGAACCTTGAAGAGCTTTAATGTTAAAGCAATTTTCACACCTGGTGCACGATTGATGATTTTTGGATTCTGTAAAAACTTGAACTGTGGCACAGCTATTAATGTCTGAGAGAGTCTAATTTTTTACACACACACGCCAAAATCTGCCTCTATCTCTATCTTTTCTTCACTGTGTACTTTTGAACAAAAGTCTGGATTATAGGAGAAGCATGGACAAACCACTTCAGAAACCACACTGATGATGAGGGATGGCAGAATTGTATAAGGGAGGGGATGGGACTGAGCTGGGACCATACAGGAGGAGAGGCAAAGGTTTTTACAATGAAAATGAGAGGGGAACAGATGCATTCCCGTGAGCACAGGACTGCACACTTCATTCATCCACAGAATCTTGTCATGTTGCAAAGGTGGTGAAGAACGAGGTCTTTAGCTCTCCTCTGTCTTGCCCTGCTGCAGATTTCAGTCTACGATACAGCCACAGTGTTCAGGCACCATTCTTTGGAAAGATGCCTCCTCTCCCTCAGGCTTAAGTGATCATGAGCCCTGCCCAGGATAGTGAAGACTTGGAGAGGAAGGTACATGCTCTGGGCATTGTGGGTCTGACTGTGTTCAGTCTGAGAGCACAAGGAATTAGGAGCAAAATAAGTCATCGCCTACCTTCTCTAAATTTTTGCTTCTAAACTAAGATTCTACTTTTTTCCTAACCTTAAAACAGTAGCAGTCCTCTACTCTTTGAACTGGATTTGGAGTACACATGCTGATTTTGCACCTTGTTTAAAGACATAGTAAAGGCAATTAGTGTCAGAACCTGCCCCCCACCTCCTTCCTCCAAATCTTTTCGGAAACATTTTATCTGTCTGATACAACAGTTGCTAAGAGATGACTAATTTAAACAGCTCCCTCACATTTCCCTGCAGAGTTAGCTTGAAATCACAGATATGCACATTTGCATGTCCATATCCCCTAGGAAGCAAAGATTGGACTATTTATAGGAAATGGTGTTCAGTAAGCAAAGTTCAACCACTTGACAGAATACCAGATAAGTATATCAAAGTTCAGAAAAGTCATGAATGCAGTTAAACATTGAAGTTGATTAATACATATAACAAGACAACCTCCTCAGCAAGAAATAGTTAAGTACGGCCATCGGTTTCAGCAGTTGGAAACCCATGATGTCATCCCCTAAGCAGTCAAGGTTTCCTTCACCTCCTCCACAGTCCTTTCTGACTAGAGCACTCACACTGCAAAATGTGGCACCACACATCTCCCCGTAGCCCAGGGAGCAGAACTGAATGTGGGGATTGCTCCTTCTCTGCAAATTCTGAAGAATGACAAAGCATAAGTCTCTTTCTAAAACAGAACCGAAATTCACCCTAAAATATCCCCTGAAGCAATATTTACTTTTTTTAATCTAATGATTACTCAGTATATTCTGAAGAGTATCTATAAAGAACAGCTTGAATTTTGTATTACAGAAGGAGTAAATCTTGGCTGAACAGCAAACAATAACACAATATATTCTGACTATGACTGGAGTATCTCAAAGCACAAATCAAATCAGATCATGTCAAGAACATGACAAAAAAAATCCTAGTCTAAATCTTTCAGATAATTTGCCTTTAAGTCTTCCATTATTTGCAGTATCTAAAGAACAAGCGACAATGAGTGATTTTAAAAGACAGGAGTAAATTAACAAAACCAATTTGCATGGTCTGCCTGATATTACAAGCTAAGGATCGTCAGTATTCTCACAGTGTCTTTGTACTATAAAGATGGCCTTAATAGAAAACACAGAATTCCTTTACTACCTTATAATAGATATTAGAACTATGGCATTAAAAAAAAAAAAGAAAAGAAAAGAAAGGGATCAAAGAGAGCAGCTTAAACAATCATTTGGTTACGCTGTGAGCCTTGACTAGAATCTGAAAAATATAACAAATATGGCACAGGTAAAGGACACCTTTGAACATGATACAAAGAACTTGTGCTCTGAGTGGAAGTAGCAGTTGACATATTTTAGTTAAGCCAAAACAGATGTGAAGTACAGTCAATTTTCAATTACTCATGGAAAAACTATCCAGATTTCAGACTAACCATAATACATGCAGAAAAGACCCTGAACTTTTTCCTTTTCATTTTTAACCTCACTTTGTATCTTCATTTCATGTTTAAATATAAATTATGTACAGAATGCTCTTGCAGTTATTTTACATATGTTTTAAATTTGTGGGTTTGCTTTATCTTCCCTATCCCACCTCATTTATTACCCAGAATAGCAGACTCAATTGTAAATAAATACATACCAAGTGTACTTGTCGTTTTATTTTTTCCAGTGTTTTAGTTGCTGCTACAATGAGTATCAAAAGGCCTGATTTCCATCTCTTTTACTAAGAGACTCTAAAGGCTGTAAATGAATTATCAGCTATACTATCTACAGAGTATAGATCTATATGAGACATGATTAAGTAAGAAAGATGACTTATTTTTAACAGAATTTCTGAATGGCCTTTAGATGTTACTAAACTCAGGCTAGAATATCATGATCCAATCTGTCTGTGACAAAGATAGGGATAAAAATTGTAAAGGCTGATCTGGAAGAAAAGGTCACCCTAACAGATAAGGCACAATTAAGGACATATTTAAAACACCTATTTTAGAAAAACATATGGGGAATATTCATCAAGATTAATAAACTTCTCAGCTTATTGAAAGTGGTTAGTAAACATCTTTCAGGAGATTAAACGTAACACTACAGTTATTTACAAACACTCAGTTCACATGTCAAAAATTCTTCTACATGATTTAGACTAGAGCTGAAATAATTTTCACCTCTGCCTTAATTTCATGTAGATAGTGGAAAATCCATATTTAGTGAAGTCTGCTTTTGGCAAAAGGAACTCTGAACTCAGACAGACTCTCAGCTGTAACCCAAATCCTTCCAAGAATTGTTTCACAGATAAAATTATAGGATAGAAACATGCTTGACCTAGTATTGTCATTAGAAGAGGAGAAAAATCCTGAATTGGCATAGGTGTTCTTGTAGAACAGAAGTGTCATCAAGTTTTAACTCCTCCAAAATAAAAGAATATAAAGATTTAAACATCATTCTAGTACCCCCTGTCAAAACCCAATACCAGAATTAATCAGTAAAAAAAAATAAATTAACAAAAATCACAAAACAAATTCCAAAACACTTATGTTCCCTTCATCTTTGTGAGAAAACCTGTCCTGCAGTTTTCTAAAGGAAGTGAGAGTGTATGCCTAAATGTCAACTTGTAGTTAGTACTTTGATACTATCAGTGATCTAAATTATCAAGCCATCAATAAAAAAAAAATAATAAAATTAAAAAAAAAAAAAACCACCACCAACCTGTGCTCAACTCGATTTGGAATACAATAATGGAAAAAGGCAATCTCATCTAAATCACTATCTGAAAATACTAAAAATTTGCACCCACATTTGCTCAGGAGCATAAAACCATCCAGATCTTGATATTATAAGTTAAAGTACAATCCATCACACTCAGTAGGACTCAAAATTTTGTCTGGAAAGTTCTGGCTATGAAAGTGGAAACATGCATTGCATAAGTCATATACTCTGACAAACCCTGCTGCACTGGACTCAATGCAATAGAAAAATCACTTCATCTATTTGCAATGGCTATTTGTCCAAGGTTTCAAGATTTTTGGCTGGCTGGTGAAGAGATATATCCAGCAAGAGTATTTGCACAAGGGAGAAAAAAAGACATGTCTAAGACCCAGGCATACAACATCTTGATTGTTGAACATATAGTTTATATGTGGTTTTTATATAGTTTATATCAGTTCATCGTTTTATCTGAAGAATGAAAATGAAAATTCCCCCTTTTCCCCTCCCCCTTGATTTGCCTCTCATTATAGAGACATTTTAAGAACCCACAATAGCAAAGTGGTACAAATAAAATCTTGACACCTGCCACATAAAAAGCAGAATAATGGCAGATCCAAAAGGATGTGGTTTATAAAATAAAATATAAGCATCTACCCATGTAAAATGTGTATATCCACCAATTTATGCTTTTCCAATGACACTGATTTTCTTTGTGAGCAGTAACACAGGGATTACACATGATTAGCTGCTGCAGTCATTGTGAGAAGAGAGGCAGCAGCCCTCCAGCACAAGCTGTCTGTGAGCAGAATAGGAAAGTGCTTCCTTTCCTCTGAAGTAGATAGAACTCAAACTAAAGCTATATTCAGTTCAAAGACTTCAAAAGCACATGCCATACCTCGGGTTTTAGATGAATCTTAACATATAAGCTTCGGTAGAGAGATGAAGCTTTAGGTCTTCGGGCAGGCAGTACTTTAAAAAAATAATTAAGAATTAAATGCCTAAATCCATGTAACTGCAACATTAAATTATGAATATCATTGCAGAATTGAGAAAAGCTAAAGGTTACATTTGCTGGCTAAGCAGCTCACCATGCTCTTATTTGTCCAACACGAATAAGCATTACAATCTATTTGATGTCTGCATACAAGGCACACAAAACCAGGTGAAGCAAGGTTACTATGAAACCTTTTCCATTTCATTGTCTGGATGTTCTAATACAATTTGGCCCCTCAGCACTGCCAGATGGCGTTTAGAAGCCTAGTCATACCTGCAGGATACAATCACACAGGCACTGTGCCATGTTAATCCAGAGCTGTATCTTGCCAGACTAAAGCATAAACAAAAAAACCACAGAAAGCTGGCTGCAAAAAACAACACAGGGAAGCAGTGCTACTGATCACAACAGCATTCATGGCTCTAGACATCAATGAGCTGCCACTATTGATAGGTGACATTGTCCTTAACAGCTGAAGATCTTGACATCTGAATGTGAAAAGTTCTGGTTTTCTTCAGGTACACAGCACTGGCAGCAGACTCTAATGCCTTACTACAGCAACACCAATAACAAAGGGTTTGGTCCAATGTTATTTGCTCAGGCACAAGTGATGATATCAACATTAAAATACAATGCCATAGATATAGAAAGAAAGGGAAAAGAAGTAAAGAATGTGAGAACTTCTACCTGAAGAAGAAGAAAATGAGAAAAATGCAATCAAAGATAACCTTTTGGGAACAACACAGAGGTCAAAAGTAATTCAAATCCAAGAATCCTGGTGTAGAAATCCCATTCTTTTAAGGTGACTGTGCTGAAAGTAATGTATATGAAATTATACATTTTCCAGATGAGGGACACATTTTAAAACACTTTATAGGCTTGCATGTATATTTGGCACTTGATAATGAAAAATTAATTATTTTTAGTAATTTAACAGTAACTGTAGGATTTAGCTTTACTGTCCAATGTGACCTCTTAATTCAGAAAAATTCTCTCTAGTCAAACACCCATTCCAAGACAAGTGTCTGACTCTAATTTAGAATAGATTTGTATGAAGATTCACACACTGATGAAAATTATTTTGGGGGAAAATAAAACTAACACAGTATTAAATAGAGCAACTAATACCAGAGAAATATTTTTCACCAGCCTAAAAAAAGATTCAGTACCCAACAGTACTACCTCAGCTCTTCTAGAAAGCACAGCACTTCCATTTGGTTTTGATTAGACCTTCCTTGAACACTGAGTGCTCAGTTAAGAGAGTTCTGATTTTTACCTCTTGCTCCTTGATTGCAACCTTTCATTCGAGAGAAAAGCCACCATGGTCCAGAAAGCATGTTACATTGACATATTCCATTCTCTACAGTGCCTACAACTATTTGAAAAGCAAGGCTTCATATCTGCAGTTTAAAGACATATAGATTAGATACAAAATTTCTTTTTTCTTAAAGTTCCTCAGCCCCTTTTGAATTCTCTCCCCCACCTATACTGCCAAAACCGAACACCTCTCAACAAACTAAAGTCTCTGCAGAATTTTCATTATGCAAACCTGACAGCTATCTATTCTATCCATTTACTGCATCCAATGTCTCAGATTTGATTTGCTGCCTTCAGGACAGCAAGATAGATTTCTTAATAGTAAATAGTAAATCTTGTGAAGAGATGGTTCACTGAGACAAGTCACTGAATTTGTGTCTGAATGGTGTGCCCATAAGCACCCAGATCTTAGAAGCCCAAAAGCAAAACACGTCAGCTAAACAGCTAAAATAACAAAATTGTTACAACTTTCTCAGAAATACCTTAGTCGACGGTATTTTTTTCGTTCACTGTCAAAGTGATAACAGCTGCAGGGTGTCCTCCACCTGGCCTGTCAGGCCTACTCATAGAAAAACACGGCTATAAGTATTTCAAAGAGACACCTCTGCTGGATGGAAAAAATTATCCAGTTTCTTCTGGTACACAGTAAGATAAATTACAGGTGTTTAGTGTTTTGGAATCAAGACAGGGATCCCCTGTCTTGATTCCTACACAGAGACAGTCAGAGGAGCACCACAGATAATGCTGAGGTTCATTCCAGTGTGGCCTTTCTCCACCTGATGTGAGGCAGCAGTAGATGGTCTGACAACCTCATAATAACCAGGGACATTCCTGCTATTTACAGTGGCTCACAGATGTTAAACAGTAATGATCCTGAACATCTCTAATCCTATTTGCACATCTATTAAAATAGAGTATACTATTTGAATGGCATAATTCTGGAGTCTTACAATATTTATAAATTTTGCAAGTACATTGTGAGCAGGCCTGATGTGATAAGACTGTATTAATTTTCCACTGTATCTGCTACTTGCTTGAAAATTATTTTAAAAATCCAAGATCAGAACGGTAGTAATGCATAAGCAAATGGAGTCAGCTCCTTCAGGGCATTCCAAAGGAGTCTTTTTCCTGTCAACTCTTGTTCTTTATATGCATTTATTTGTTTTTCAGGTTTGATGATATAAATGTTTTCAAAGTGTACCTTTAAATGAAAGCTTGTACTGTACTAACAATTGAAGCAGTAATGCTGAAAGACTACAACTAACTTCTGTATCTTACTGCAGTATTAAAGGAATATTACATAGATTTACATTTACACACACAAATCAAAGTGCATATATTCATAAGTTTATGTGTACACTGATAACAGAATAAGATGATAAATGGTTATCATAAGACTGTTCAGTTGATAAATTTATTATAATTTTTATTAGTTATTTAACCAGTACTGTAGTAATTACAGAATTTACAAAGCATTTTAAAAGCTATAATTTTCCAGAGAGATTAAATTAATATTTATATGGTGGAAAATTTAATTTCTATTTCCATGTTTATCATATTTTTAGGCTAATAGTAGAGTCTAAAATATTAGATCAGAAAGGCTATCAGCAAAAACTAGAAACTGCAGAAGACTCCTTTGATTGAACTCCAACCGTGCATAACTAGATTTAGGACTATAATAAGGAGATTGTTAACATCGTATCTTTTTTTAGAAAAAAATATTCCAGATTAATGTTCTTTGAAAATACAGATAAGTTTCAAAAATAGTTTAAATCATGATAAAAGGAAAACTGATAGTTAAATTAATTTAATAAAGTACAATTCAGACTTACCTGTCAAGCCCCAGAGGAGAAAAAAACCCCGTGAGATCATAAAATTCTTCTAAATCAAAATACTGAATTTTGTGAAGAATGATGAAAAAAGCATCTCTACCTTATTAGTACCTAGCAAACTTTTATGCTGAATGTATGGAGCACACTCTTACTGCTATTTCAAAAATTTAATTACATCAGAAGTAAATCCTGTTAAAATAGCTGAGCATGTATATATTCAGTACCCCACTTCTTTTGCTCAGGGGTCATAAAAATACTATTCTAAGTACTAAGGGGCTAGAAGCATGCTTAAAGCTTATTTCCTTTGTATTATATCATTTCTTAGGAAAAGAGTCAGGGAAACTATAAAAAGTACACATATTTTAATTCAGTAGCCATTCTGTTAAATTCTAATAATCTTTATACATACGTGTTTATCTTCCTGATTAGGGAGAATTGGTGTAAGACAACGTGAAAAATACAGAACTACCCAAAAGGTTCTTCAGAAAGGCTCTCCTTTTGACCTTTTATATGGTTCAGAGGCAGGCTGTGTAGTCAACAACATTAATGCATTCACTTATAGTAGCAGTGTTAAGTGGCTGATTGTGTATGCTGGAAGGGCTAGAAATGCTAAATACTGAATGTTTCCATTGCTGCACTCAGTGATAGTGTGCTTTCTAACACTTCTGAATGCAAAACGTAAAACATTTTGGACTTCTCCCATGATATACAGGTCAAATGTACTTGGAGTGGAGAGAAGCTTTCACCTCACCTTAAAACTGATAATCAAGCATTTTTTGTTTTCAGCTGGTGTAATACCAGCTGCAGAAAATAACTCCTGCTGATCAAATTTTACTCTCAGTAGCAGATGTGTGACTTAAAGGTCTTTAAATTTTGACTTCAGCTGTTCTCAGACAACAGGCTCTTATCTTCCAGTGCAAGTGCACAGATTTAGCTAAAGGCAAAGTTTTCTCAAAGCAGTACCAAAAATTCTACAGAGTCCATTGACTTTTATTTACTGTACATTGGCTGTATAATAATGCTTAAGCCAAAACATTGAAGATGGTTCCATTTGTAATTGTACAACCATAAATAATTACAAAATTTGTACAATAACAGAGATTCAGACAGTTGTAAACGGGTAATAATGGTGCCTCTGCCTACTGTTAACAGGACAAATTCTCTTACAAGCAGCAGACCATCACAACTGTACTGTGGGCTAACCTACACATGCTTTATCCATTCTCATCAAATGTTGACCTCTTCCAAATTCAGCTTTACATTATTTGTTATTTGACATCATGACTTTGCCTCCCAGCCTTCAGAACACTGGGAAGAAAATGTAGTAAGAATGATGTAAGAATCACTTATTGACAGAATTTGTTATGTGGGTCCCAAGCCACAGAAATGCTTCCTTTTAAGGAAAGGAAATTGAATTAAGGCTTTTGAGACTACACGCTCCATAAGTGAACCGCAGGAGGAATAAGAATCCTTCATTAGAAAAACCTAGAAGACAATAATGTAATCCATCTCAAGATGATTTTCTCTTGCTATCTAGAGACTCTTAGGCTAAATGAGAATAATAACAACATAGAATATTTTCCTATTAATTACAAACATCTGTGCTTCACTTGACTTTCTCGATAAACTTCTATATGTGCTTCCAATTTGGGGTCATCTCCCTTCATACAGAAGGGCTGCATATTCATGCAAGAAAAAGTTCATCAAACCTGTTGATATGTGTTGATGTTGATAAAGTGACATGGAAGATGTCACTTTAATTGTGACAAAATATCAGGAGAATACAGCATAGCCATCACACCATATCCTGTACTCTAGTGGATAAATTACAAGGTTCCTTTCAGTAGATTCAAATATGCTGTCTATTGACAATATCCAAAAGGTTTCCTCTCCTCCTCCTCTCCCTTCTAGCTCAAGCATCCCATGGTTACAGGTTTCAAGTCAGTAATCCCTAAAGTCCTCTGCATTTTCATTTCTCAGAAGACTACAACTACAACCACCCCTTTTCCATCATGACTGAGACAATCCATTCCTTGAAAAAAAAAAGAGCAAAGATACTGTAGAATTGTAGACAATAATTGTAAATTCCCAACCTGCTCACATAGATTCTGGCCTGTACACGGACCTCAATGCAGAAATAATTGCTCTATATAATTCTGTGTGGTGACAAGCATAATGGGGTCTGATTTAAGGTCATGGCCGGTAGATACTACTGTAACACAAACACTGCAGGAGTAATGCAAAACCACAAAAAGGCAGTTAGGACTTTCTGCATATTACCATTTTTTAATTCCAAAAGTCTATTCCTGTCTAATTGTCATTGCCACCTACTCTCACTTAAATTGGGGTAAAAGGAAGATAAAAAATATTTCTATGGCATCTCAACATTAATTAACAGCACTACTTAAACATGAAAGGCATCGTTCTAATTTAAATACCATCTAAGTGTATGTATTTCTTTGGAAAAACAACAACAGAAAAAACCTGCTCTGTGATTGAAAGGATTCATGTTGAACCCTCAGATGAAATGCTATCAAATTTGTGCAACATAAAGCAAAGAGGAGGGAAGGAGGGAATACAGGAGGGATATATTAACTGACTTTGATTAAGCTACTTGTTTTATTTTATGAATTATAGTAGAAGAAATGTTAAAAACATTGAGGCAAGACTTTTTAATAGCCATATGAATGAAAACCAGTGTACTAAGTGAAAGTCTTGAACACACCATCTTATCTGGTCCCAAAAAAGCTACCTTTTCTATTACATTATTTTGATTATGTCTCTAAAGGAAAGTACAGGTACTCATTCATTAACAAACACCACCTAATTACGTTATGCAGTAGCACTCTACATTTCTAATAATTCTAATTGTCAAATTGTTCTACACTAAAAATATTCTAGAACATACCCAGTTTATTAATAGATTCATAGCCTTGAAATACTGCATTTTATTCAGGACGTTTACAGTCAGAGTACGCATAATTTCAAGTTAGAAAAAGACGTCTGATTTTGGAAACCTCCTAAAGTAGAATAACTACTCAAAATAGGCTGCTTACCTTACTTACATTGCTTTAGACTGACAATTTTTCAATTCAACCTACTATTTGAATGTATACAAGGAATATCTACCACCATGGGACTTTCTGGCCCTGTCTCAACTCAAAATCATCTTGAATATAAATTACTATGAAATAAAAATAATGTAATTACTTGATCTTCCCTAGGGCAATTTCTGTCAAGACCAAGCTAAAGACAGGGATTCATTCACAGGAGGCACACAAACATCCAGCAGGTGCCTACCTGCAAAATGATAGCACTAAAATAGATGGATTTCCACCCTGTGCTATGAGTCAGATCATCCTTATTCTCTTATCAGCACGTATATAAATAAATCATATTTTCTAAACATTAAGAAAAATAGCCTAAAAGTGAAAAACTAAGTTGAAAACTTAGTTTAACCAAGCACTGCATAGACATACTGTAAAACAGAAAAGTCGCTGTCCCAAAGAGCCTGCACCTTCAGTTTAGGATAAAGTACCACAGGAGTGGGGGTTAAGAGAAAAGAGAAAATTAGTGAAAAAACAGGCAAACAGAACTGCATGTAGTAACAAAAAAAAACTAATACTATTAAGATGAGCAATAGTCAGCTAGTTAAGGAGATCAACAAGTCCCAGTTGCTACCATAATTTCAGCAATTTCAATGAATTTGTGCTGTGGTGGAAGCATACAGGCATTGCTGTGTTTCCTCAGTTTGTCAGCGTCCTCTATCACACAAGGTACTCTGTTGCACGAACACAGAGGTGCTACTTTTACCCCTGGTATTCTAATTTTTCGTTCACTCCTTGCTTGATTCTACAAGTAGACAGTCTCTCCCTGCCTGTTATATCTTTTCCCTTTACCTAAGAAGACCAAAACTTTTATTTGTCAAATTATCGGTCAAAATACTGTACAATGGAGAAACTGGATACCACATAAATAATGTAAGACAATATCAACATTACTGATTAGAAGTAGTACATTTATAGGCATCTGTGATTCAAAAAAGTAGTAAACTGCAAGGAAAGGCAAGTATCCATTGCCTCTTAATAGAACAAATTCTCTTTTCACAACCCACTCTTAAAGTTTACACAAACCAGACAATCAGATGCTTCTTTATTTCTATCAAGAATAAAAAATAAACTTTAAAAAAAAAAAGTTTATTTGAAAATTCCAGGCTGTAGATAAAGACATGAAATGCATGTTTAATGACAGTTTCTTTCGATTTTCATTTAAGGAATAGAATATGTCCTTTTTCCCTGATAATTTACTGCTTGATTTTCTTTTCAGTGGCCTTTAGAGCCACACTATCTGAAGAGTCAGCTTCATGAAACTGTAGAACAGATATTCTCATCTTCGGCATTTATTTCCATATAAAAGGAAACCCAGAGACACTTACAACTTATCAAAAACCCCAATTCCAAACTCTGTGAAAGTAGAAAAAATTAACCTGACATTTGCATGTATCTGAAATTGCCAGAAACATTAATATGCCAGTGCATTTTCATGAGGAGAATAATTTTTAGCATCAAAGCTCTGGGCTTTACTGCAGTTGGGTTTTCAAAACTAGCATGCAATGCATGTATATTTGAAAAATAAAGCAGCAGCTGATTCTATATTGGTGGCATGAATTGTTCCAAGGTAATGTCAAAGTAATACTACTCAGAAACTGAGTTTCTATGGTGCTAAAAGCTCACACTTTTAATAAAATGTAATAACCACGATATAAAACAAGCCCAATAAGTATCAGAGTACAAACCAAATAAAAATACTGTACAAAAAGTTTGATTTGATATTGAGAATATAAGGAGTTATTATAGTTGCCTCTAAGGTCGTAAGTCTTATTATTCTACCCTGAACATTGTATAGGCACTTTTACAACAATCTTTCCACACAATTCTAAAAACAAATAAAAGCCTCAAGCCTCATCAGAATAAATTTCTCATCCACCTTCTTCATCCTCCACCCAATAGCTAGACTACCTTTGACAAAAAAAAACAGGCAGTGTTTTTAAGAGGAGGAATGACTGGAAAAGCTGCTCCCCCTGCTGTCATCGACACTGTCTATCTTAAAAAGACTTTACACACCAAGACACAGGACCAGATAGATGTGTTGTGGGGCATCCACTGATGGGACACCCCAGAAAATACAGAGCACAGGTACCTCATAAGCAGTATTCTCCCCCAGCCCACTCCATTGGAAAAGTACTGGTAACACCCAGACCCCTATGTCAACCCCTCAGGTTTAACTTACAGGTTGCTCTTTTCTAACAAGGCAGGTTGGGTGTACTGCCTGTGGAAACAGTGAACTCTAAATCATAAGATGGGAAGCTCTGGAAGGATAACAGACAGTAGATCTGAGGAAATCTGATAAATTTTCAGCAGCAAAGTGACTATAGGAGAAATAATGTTTAAGTAGAATCAGAGTATCATCTTATTTTTAGGTGCCAGCACATGTTCTGCTTTCTGGACCTTCTATTAAATCAAAAAGCAAACTACATTAATGAAGAATTTTAAGAAACATTAAAATGTTTCCTCTAAAAGATATGGTATGTGTTTGTTCCAAACAACATTAGAGGCAATTCAACCAATTCAATCCTGGTCCAAAGAGTCAGTCTCATTTAAGGGCCTCATTCAGACAAAACATGGTTTGGAAGAGTTTCAGTCTTTAAAAGCAATCTGCGTTGTTGCCTTAAAAACAAAGCCATTAAGGAAGCTAATTTTCTAACTTTTGGATTTTTTTTTTTGGGGGGGGGGGGGGGTGTTGTTTTTTTTGTTATTAGTACTTCTTTTCTTGAAATCCAGTTAATTAATGCTCTCCGAGAGGTAACACAAAAGAGTCTGGATTTCAGTGACCCTGCAATAGCTTTGGCAGATTGACAGGCCTTTGTCTGACAAACTGAGTTTAGGTTATTCTCAACAAAGTTAAGAGTTACAAATATCTTACTTCTTTAATGTAACCCCACGGCCCAAGTTTTGTCACAGTCTGCATGCACACACAAACTAGCAACTGATGGGGATTGTGACTCTCACATACTGTGACTACACACATTTGGGCCAGTTGCTTTTTTAGTTTTGGGTTGTTTGGTGGGTTTAAAAAAAAAAACAAACCCACAGAAGAAAATAAACCAATATGCTTTCTCTTGAAAAAAAAAAAAAGAAGTTCCATCAAATACTGAAATGAAAATTTTCTACAGAAAACCTGCCAAAAATCATTGGAAAGATTCCCACTGTTACCTAGAGGTCTGAGTAATTACACCTTTAGAGTATAACTGTGAAGTATTGTAATGTAAATCCAAGTATAGCCTTAACCATGACATTGCCAGGAATACTACACTTCTTTTAAAAATTCATATGCAGCTACTGATTTGATTTTGAGAAGTATGATGTTAAAAACCCTCATAGCACATGCCTGGAGCACCTATAAGGATGCATTTACAGATACAGTACCAAGATAGTCACAAAGTATCTTGCAAATATAACAAATGGTACCTGCCCCTTCAATCACCACCTATGTTATTAAATGGTAGAAATCTTACACAGCACTAAAAACACACAGAGAAATTTTCAAATCTAAAAAGTGGGGGGGAGGGTTACCATAAAGAACTAGCAACACTTTATTCTTTTTCTTTACTAGAACCCTCATGATTCAAGTGATGTACACCTAGGAATATGGCATCCACAGCATTCCCAAATATATGCTGCAATAAATAAGGAAGAAGAAAAATGGGGTTCAGCCTTCTGAAAATACATTAACAACCAATATCTCACAGAATTACAGAATATGCTGAGTTGAAAGTGGCCCACAAGGATCATCGGGTCCAGCTCCTCCAGGGACACAGGACCATCCCCAAGGGTCACACCATGTGCCAAGAGCATTGTCCAAATGCTTCTTGAACTCTGTCAGGCTTGCTGCTGTGACCACTTCCCTGGGAAGCCTGTTCCAGTGCCCAACCACCCTCTGAGTGAAGAATCCTTTCCTGACATCCAGCCTAAACCTCCCCGACACAACTTCAGGCCATTCCCTCAGGTCCTCTCAATGATCACCACAGAGAAGAGATCAGTGTCTGCCTCTCCTTTTCCCCTCACAAGGATCTCATGATAGGAAGAAACAAGTACTTTTTGAGAATATTAAATAGCAGCAGTGGATTTATTTTCCCCCTTAATGAGGCTTCAGTTGTTGCTTTATTACCAAAAATCCTCCTAAGAGAAAATAATAAAGATACAAAAGTAAAAAGCATCATATAATACACATGTGCTGACTACCACACAGGAGAGTCTTTGGTTTCCCTATGCAGCTGTCAGAGCAATCAACTTCAGTCACAGAAAACTCTTTTACAGAGGAGGAAAATAAAAATTAAGACCAGCACCCCTTAAAAATATGTTGCATGGTTTCCCTTTTATCTCCTTTGAGATTCTATTGTTACCCAGGCAAGCAGCACAGCCAGAGCTGAAAATTTAACAGTTTAAAATCTGCGACTCAACTTACCTTGGTAATAAATTAATTCCTGGAACACACAACTTGGAGTCTGTTATGCCAGCTGTTCTACATTAGCAGAATGACAACTCCTCCTTTCTTTCTAGCTGTGACATATCCAGATAACACAAGATTTTTGACAGATCAAATTTGGATTGGCCACGATTTTTAGATACATGTTATGAAGGAATGACTCGTTTTGCTTTAACCATTTCATGGAAACATACAGATAAGTAAAGGGCAAGAAAAAGACTAACTACTGTTAGTAGTTAAAGGTATTTTGCATCTCTTTTACTGATTAATAGTTTGTTTATGGCAATGCTAACCAAAAGTGAACAAAAACTCTAGGGGAGAGGAGAGGGGAGCAAAGCAGATGTGCACTATTTCTGCTTATGATGGACTAAACTGAACTCTGAGATCTCCATAATCACTCTTTGGCACTTTTGATTTACAGATCCACTTAGGAATCTGGCTCTTAGGATCATTTTTGTTTATAATGCTTACATACCATTTTAGCTCATTACTGTTGCGCATGGGATAGCAAGGAATATTGAACTCCTTTTCTGCAAGAGATGCAAATTAAATCTTGATGTAATGTTAATGCCTAACAGACAGCTATGGGTCATGAGTGTTTCTTTCACGCATAATTTTATTAATGTTTTTGTATGTGTGTCAATTCTGAAAATCAGGTTGCATTACTGGTGCATTTTTAAAAAACAAAGCTCCTCTGGATTTTGAGCCAGAGGTCTCATTTTACAGCAGGACTGGTGCTACTCCAGAGCAAATTGTAACCAGCTCCATCTGCTTTCAAAAAAGAACACAATCCCAGTTGTCTACACTCACAAAGGAAGTGATTAGGAAAATCCTGTAATTTTCTTCTATTATTTCTATCTTCCACTTCTCTGACTGATCCATTTGGTTCTCTTGAAATTACTTCTTTATGTGACCATTTGGAAATACGTAAAGAAGTGGCATTGCAAGAAGTAGCCATGTTGCAGTAGACAACAACAAGAAAGTGCCATCTACTTTAGCTATCACCTAAATGGAACTAATTAAGCAAGTATTCCCCTATATAATGCACAGCCAAACAGGTGGCTGTATTCCTGAGAGCATATTTAGGAAATTAGGATAAAAAAACAGATACAATGCAGTAACAGCTAAGGCATGTTAAGTATTTTGGTGAGCATGACAAAGAAAAAGCCTGTGTATTCTTTCTTTTCTGTAGACAAACTTCTCCCTCCTCTCTCACATATATTTCTAAATGACGTGTTTTTGTGTAAGAGATCACATTCTACCAAGAAAAAGACACATTCATCTCTTAGGGATTAAATACAAGAGTGAAATCAAGGGATATTACAAGCAAACCGTAAGATCTTTAAACCAGACAGTCTTTTTTTACTGTACTCCTACAGTAGCAGCAGAACTGTATCCTGATTCATGACTGAGACGCCACAATACAAATAACCAGGAGTGCAGCATATTTATTTTAAACACTAGGTAAACATATTTGACCTTCAATCTGAGGATTTTATATGATAAATGATTCAGAGGATCTTTTAATTTTATAGATGAATAAAACTGAGCTTAAGCAACTTCCCTGAGGGTACAAAGAAAATTGACAAAGCTAGAAGAGAAACAGACCTTCAGTCTTTTGCCTAAACCTTAACATCCTTCCTAAAAGTGATACCACAGCAACTATCATACAGCAATAGGAATATTAATATTATTAATAATCTATTATAAAACATTTACAGATAAAAATGATGTTTCACAAAGCTGTAACTGTGCCACTCTAAATGCAGAGTATGTTCAGGCAAACTAAATTACCGCCTTCCAGAACTGTGACTTAATACTGATCTGCTACCTTGTATTAGTTTTGTGTGGCCAGATTTTGGTAGAGGGGGGCAGCAGGTCTACAGGGGTAACTTCTGTGAGAAGCTTCCAGAATCTTCTCCCATGTCCAAGAGACCCCCTGGCCAAGGCCAAGCACATCAGAAAGGGAGGTAACACCTCTGGGATAACATATTTAAGAAGGGAGAAAAATGTTATTCCATAACTGTAATTGTGCTCAGCAAAGAGAGGAGTGAGAATATGCAAGAGGAACAACTGCAGACACCAAGGTCAGTGAAGGAAGAGGGGCAGGATGTGCTCCAGGTGCCTGATCTGAGATTCGCCTACAGACCATGGGCAAACCATGGTGGAGCAGCTGTGCCCCTGCAGCCACAGAGGTTAGCAGGGGTGCAGAGATCCATCTGCAGCCTGTGGAGAAGAGGCACACTGGAGTAGGTGGATGCCTGAAAGAAGGCTGTGATTGCACAAGGAAGCCCACGGCAGAGCAGGGTACTAGCAGAGACCTGTGGGTTCTTGGAGAGAGGAGCCCACGCTGGAGCAGGTTTCTGGTAGAACTTGTGACATGGTGGTGGATCTGGCTGAAGCAGCTGTGTCTGAAGGACTGCACTCTGTAAAACGGAACCCATGTTGGAACAGTTAATGAAAAACTGTTCCCCATGGGATGGACTTACATTGGAGAAGTTCACAGAGGACTCTCTGCCGTGGGTGTGTCTTGGGGTGACTTTATGATGTGTATCCCATATCACTGCCCTATGCCCAGACATTAATTCTTGTGCCTTTCTATGCCTTTAAACTGAGCCTGGGAGGAGGAAGGAAAAACTGAGCAAAACTTTTTCAAAGCAGTTTGCAGCTTGTTCAAGGTCACGCAGAGATAGAGACTTTTTTTTCCAGCTGCAGCAGGGGAGTGAGGAAGCACCCGGCTTGCAGGTTTTTGTTTTTCCAGTCAGCTTTTGGCCAGTTGTTTCATTTTCTTTTTCTCCAGAGAGAGACTGAGAGTTGAACTTTTTTCCTTCCCTGAAATTTCAGATTTTCTCCCTTTTCTACTGGACTGGTTCAATATCAGAACACATCAGGAGGACTTTCCACCAAGCGCAGAGGGCCTGGCCATGACCCAAGCCCCAGCTCCGAGGAGACCAAAGGGAGGACTCCAACACTTTCCCAGGGCTTTTTTCTTCACAGCAAATGATTTTATTATTTAGCATTATTTTCCTTTTCCTGTGTGTTTGCTAAATAAATAGTTTTTATCTCCTTTGCTTTCCTTCGAGGAAAATTTATTTTTCCTGAACCTGGTGGGGGAGGGGTGGTGACATGACTTCTCTCAGAGAATATATCTCTAAATTTGACCAAACCGGAACAGGGTGGGACTCCATGCTGGAGCAGGGAAAGGACTCCTCTCCCAGAGCAGTGGGAGAAACATTTGATGAACTGACCATAACCCCGATTCCCTTCTCCCTGCACCACTTGAGGGAAGCAGTTGAGCTGGGAAGGCAGGAGGGGTGGCAGGAAGGTATTTTTAAGATTTATTTTACTTCTCATTATCCTACTCTGATTTTGACTGGTAATAAATTCAACTAACTTTCCCAAGCTGAGTTTGTTTTGCCTGTGACAGTAACTGATGAGTGACCTCTCCCTGTCTTTAACTCATTCGCCTTTTGCTGCATTTTTTCTCCTGTCCATTTGCAGAGGAGAGTGATAGAGCAGCTTTGGTGGGTACCTGGCATCCAACCAGGGTCAACCCACCACATACCTTCACAACATTAAAAATTACAGGAGTCTAAAGTAGTTTCTGTTCAAGAAGTCAACATATTTAAAATAAAAATAATTTTAAGAGGGTGTCTCAATCAAGAAGTCATTATATATCTCAATCACTGCACATCAAGAAATGTCTTCAAGACAGTAGAGCATATTTTGCAATAACCATAGGTAAAAACTGGTTTTAGATGGTGCTTACCAATGGGGGCCACATTAATTACTGCTTTATGGGTACTTGTTAGTGTTCTAGAGGTTATAATGCAAAACCACTTAGTGTTTGTGCATTGTGGTTCCCTTTGTTTCTCATTTACAATGCCAACAATAAATCCAAAGTCACCTGACCTCTGCAATCAAGCCAAAAATAGCACCTGCTGAAAATTATCCCTTTCAAATTACACATTATGGACACAGTGTTTACATCAGGCAATTTAGAACAATAACAAAAAAATATTTTTGGCAGCTTCCCCCCAGTCCTCTTTTATTGGTACAGTGCCTCCACCATACTCACTAATAACTACTCCCTGTCATGGATTACCATACAGTTTACTAGTGGCATTAATTTAGGGATTCAGACAAAGGAGGAGCTTTAATGCACAGTCAGATGACATGGGGATCAGCAGTATTTTAAGGCTGCACATCACACATCAAGGGCTAAGACGGCCACGTTTCTGGCTGAGATAGAGAACACTGATAGGCTCTATCAGAGGAAGCAAGTAAATACACAAATTTCTCACCACCACCACACAAAAAATTCCAGTTAAAAAAAATATTAAATCATATAATTACTACTATTATTGTTTTAAAAAACTCAAGAGACCCAGGAACAAAATTGTGATTCCTGTCCTAAGCACTGCACAGATGTGCACACAGATTCACAGTGTGGCAAAGATCCTTGCACTAAGGATAGTATTTTCCAGAAAAAAAAAGAAACAAATGGATTATGGAGAAAGAAAAACATTCTCACATTCAATTACACTAGAGATTTTCCTATGCATTGTTGTCCGTATTACAAGTTTATATAGAAGCACTCACTCAAAATACTTGTACACACAAATATCCATGCAGGTATGCATGCTCATGCATGCATATTCACGTACACAGTTCCCTGCATGTTTTTGTATGCACGTATACTGAAAAAAGTGGTAAGCTGAGGTAATTTGAGGAGAAGGAAAATGAAAACAAAACAGATAGAGGGCAACAAATATGCAGCAAGGATAAAGGGAACATGACAAGTAATGAGAATACTCCTGACAGAGAAAGGAGAAAACAACAGTAACAACAAAAGGAAAGGAGAAGCAGGCAAAAGAAATAATACCAAAAGCCCAACTAATAAAGACAGCCTGCTGATTTGCATTTCAACTACAGGTTTATTTTTCCATCAAAAATGATAAATGTTAAACTGGTACAACGGCTGCTTTGCTACAAACTTTGCTATATCCATGTATTCCAGGAGCTGTCCCTCAGCCTGGAATGGGCTGTTCCTCACCCATTCAGTCACTTAGGAAAAAGTGCCACTAAGAAACATTTCTATGCCCAATACTGAGAATTCTAAAAGACATCAAGGACTTCTAATATCAAAAAAGTATAGGGATTTTGCATACACCAGTGCCTACTGAGATACAATTTTATTACAACTTAACACGTTACAAAAAGAATATTCTAAGGCTTACTTAACTAACTGTAGAGTATCCTGAAGTAAATAAAAAAAACACAATCAAAAAGCCAACAGAAAAAACTACAACAAAAAATACAAAACATAGATGTGAAATAGAGGAAATATTGGTATTAAACTCAGTAGCTCTATCAGATTTTTATTCTCTTCTAGCAAAGGAGCTTTTCTCTTTTACCTGCCGGAAACACACAGCGTAACTATGTTACTTTGTATGTATGCATATACTTACATCTAAACCAAAATGGATGTGTATGTGCTTGCCAGTAACCAGCTGTGAAAGGAAGGAAGAAAATGATAAGCATTTCCAGAGTACTTCCCTGCCTTTGCATTCTTTTGTACTTGAGCACTGGAGAAAAGCCAACATCAGCACCTAGCCATTAAAAAAGATAAAAATGAAGCATCTTCCCAGCAGTATTCTTTTATTGGACCACAGCATAAATGCACCCTGGCACTTTAGGTTATGGTGTAGCAAAGCATAGTCTTCCATTCTGGTACAATACCCAGACTCCAGAGATTCATATTTGAGGGCTGTGTGCAGTAGGAAATTAACATGACAAACTAATGCAACCTTCACAATATACCTTGTCCCTAATTCTACAGGTTTTGAGGTTTGGGAAGGTTTTCACATGTATTTCCTTTAGCAAGGATGCAAAAATCCTAGGAAAAAATCTCATTTGTAGAAGCTAGGCTTCAAATTTTCTGTGCATCATTTCTGCATTCGTACAACCCTTTCTCACTTTCTCAATTCAGAGTGTGTATTTACATATCATATCTAAAAAAACAAGAACTAGTTTAATTTGGGACTACTAATTGTTGCTGGCAATCACTCAATGTTCCACCAGATAATTTTATTCAGAAGCTAAAAGCCACAGTACCAGGCAAGGTTGTCCTGTCATATATTGCTTTAGGCTAGGCCTATCTAAAATGAGTTTAAAAGGTTATTAACTCCGCTCTACAAGCAGACACACAATGCAGTTTCACAAGAAACTTCTTGCTTTAATGTTTATAAAATGCAATCTTAAAGAGGTCTTTATATCCCTCCCACAAAGGCACACTGCAGTACAGCCCCTCACTTGTTTGCTTCTGATACAGTAGCAGCAGATGCTTCTCCTTCCAATTTCAAAAATTAGCCTTCCAGGGAAATTAGAGAAGCAAATAGTAGGACTTCCTTGCGTGACATACAGATTCAACAACACTTATAATGCTTTACTTGTACTGCAAGACTCCAGAGATAATTAGGAAGCTGCAGAGTCCTTGACCTGAATTTAGGATCCAGTTAAATCTCAAGGTAACATTACAGAGTGATTTCAAGAAACTAGCTCAACACAAATGTCGTAAAAATAACAACAACAGGTTTCCCCAAATACTTCCTAAACACAGCATTTCTTTTCACTTAAAGTAGAAAAATTATCAAAGTGGAAAAAAAAAGCTTTAGTTGCATCCATGTCAACATTGCTCTAGTGATTTTTCTGTCTTTCAGAGATTCAAATCTAGTCCAGAACTGGAATAAGCAGAAGGTTCAAGTGATTTTTACTTACTTCTTCCAACATTTTGGGAGGAAATCTGGCCATTTTTTATTAATCTTTATTGTATGAAGCCTGTTCAACATAGTGAAGAATCCCATAGGAAGTGCAAGTTCAATAGAAGGGGAACAAGAAAATAGGCATTTCCTCTAAATGCGTGGTTTGATACAGGATAATGGATAAAATTTAGGAAAATACTTTCAAAATCAGCAAGCAGGATAGCTGAATGCTAATGCACTTATTTTGAAAACTATCATGAAGATGAGATTTCAAACGGCAGAAACCTCAAAGCACCTTTTGAAGGTATGATCTTCATCAAGTTGGCTGATAAAATTCCTGAGACAATGTCACAGTGCAGGAGAAGGGATCAGCTAGAAGGCCAGGTTCAGATTCTCCACTATATAGTGTTGTATGCAACTGCTTCTCAAGCTTGTGCTCCTTCTTAAAAGATAAAAGATAGGACAAGGTTGCAGATTAGTTCAGCATTTCATCCTTGAAGTACATAAGATTTTCCAAGATGATGATTTCAGGACAAAAGCAGATAAATATTATTCAGAACACTTTGAAATATAAAAACGCTAAGAGCAGGAAAATACTAAATAACAATGTCAGTGATTTCCTTGCTTTGCAATGCCACTGTAGAGAGACGACAAAAAAAGAAAGCTTCATTTACGTGCTTAGCTATTTATTATCATTTAAAATGTTCTTTGTACTGAAGCTAATAAGAGCTTTGTTTTAAAAAAGGCAATCAAAAAACAGGATTTATAGTATAAAGTCCTTTAGTCTTTTATTTTCTTTTATACTTGACATATTTAAACTGTGCAAGTAGTTGGTAACCTTCAAGGAATTCTAGAGAACCTTGTATAATCATGAGATACTATTTCCATCAGTTTCACTGTTTTCTGCTTCTTAGCCATTGTATCTTATTCCAAAACAGAGAAGACCATTTGAGACAGGACACTTAAATCTACCTTTGCAATGTAACTGGTAGAAATTGAAAACTGTGCCTTTAGCACTAAGCGAAGACCAAGACCAGTCAGTCTGTTTGTTCAGTGGGGAGAGGAGAGAAGTAATCAACCCAAATGAGACACCACCGCCTTCTCTCACTCGACTCTGTAGTGCACATCCCAAGCCATGCTGTATACATACATATAGAATAGCACTCATTTCAGCTATCTGATTACACAAAAATCTGCCAGCAGTAACAGCTGCAAAGCAGCTGATCTCCTTCCAACCAGGCAGTGATGACACCCTGTACAATTTTTACTTAGTATTCCTGGATAAAACCAAGTTTTATTCAGTTATCAGGCACACATTGATAGCAGCAACTATAAGATAAAACTGATAGTGATTGGGAAGGAAAGCAACCATCTACAAAACAGAGGCATACTAACAAAATATTAAAAAACTAGCCAGCCAGTATCATTTTAAGAAAAGAATTAATTTAATCAGTATTTAAATTTTTAGCTGTTTTGGTGCAGCACTGGGACAAAATTCTTCCCTTTAATCAAGTCTTTCTTGCAAATAGTGGCTTGGGGAAGGCAATGAAAAAGTATAAAAGAGAAATATGTACTATCTTATTTACATTGTGATTCTCCAAAAGGAAGAAAAAGCCCTGTTAATATGCAGCAGAGGACATGACTTTATTTTATACATTATTAAGTATGGGATTCATATTTCATAAAATGATATTTAACTCCATTTATTAAGACTGTGTGTTATTTTTTTGGTTTTTTTAAATTTGAACTTCCCTAGCAGTGTGCACAGAACAATTTCAGAAAGTGAGAAGAGTCAGGTGGTGGGGCCCCAGGGAGGTTTGATAGGCAGGGAGATAACTCAAGTCTTTTTAGCAAAACTTTTGAAACAGAAAACACATGGAGTATGGAGGGAGAAAGCTTAAGGAAAGGAATGGCAGAGGTAATATATGACAAGTTGATATAAAAAAGCAACTGTAGTTTTATCCCTACAATCCATTTCTTCTTATCAGCTGTGTTGGCTCTTCTTATCTGTGCCTAATTCTAGGGTATCAAAGAAATAAAGCAAAAAAGGAACAAATATCTTCCCTCAGCCCTGATGACCCCTCACCATTCCCTTGCTGCACTATTTTTGATTAAAACACTTAATATATATCCTAATAAAAACCCCACAAAATCCCTGCCAGTTGTTGTGCAATATGGGATAAGAGTGAACATTGAGCTTAATGAATCACTGATTCTTCAGCAGATCTGCAGACCTCCAGCTGTTTGCAAAGCATCCCCTGACAGACACAGAGGAGCAGATGGACAAGAGCTGCACAGAATATACATGTATATGTATATATGTGTAGGAGGGGCTGGAGTGCATGAAGAGAAGGGAGAGAAAGCTCAGTTAGAGTAGCCTCGGAGAGAAATAGAAACAAAATGGGAGAAATCAACCTTCTTGTTCACATAAAAAGCAACACCATTCCGATCCCAGGTCCTCAAATGAAAATGCACTATTAAACAAGAATAGCAACAACTCTGGCCTGTGCAAGATTTCATGTCATTATTTTTCAAAACACTTGTTGGATGACTACAGATTTAGTCATAAAAATTAGAACTGAAGTGTGAAAATGGGGAGCACAGACACAGCAGTAGAAGAGTGTTCAGGAGAACAAAATATGCTTCTGGCCCCACTGCCTCGTGAGGACAACATCTGATTTTCCTGAAATGTTGTCTCGTGCACTGAATATTGACTAGGACAAAGGAGACAGGGAATGGAGGAACAGTGTGGTGTACATGCTGATTATTCCTGTTATA
Organism: Coloeus monedula; assembly: GCF_965178545.1. Taxonomy (NCBI): domain Eukaryota; kingdom Metazoa; phylum Chordata; class Aves; order Passeriformes; family Corvidae; genus Coloeus; species Coloeus monedula. The sequence continues at coordinate 38,306,127 of NC_138784.1, forward strand.
TCTGTCCCTTCTATACCCTCTCTCTTGATTTGTTTTTTTTAAAGGATTGCATATCAAGACCGCCTGGTGCTTTTGACAATAAACTATTATTTTATCCTATCAAGCAAAATCTGACTTTTAATTAAACTCCAAATGGCTACCAGAGAGATCAGCAAAACATCTAACACTAGGCTTGTTTGGTTATTTCTGCTAATTAATTGTATTTAATTATTGCCCAGTAACAGAGCCTTGGTGACTATTTGAAAGTCCCTCCAAGTAAAGTGGCTCATCTGCCTACCAAAAGAAAGACAAGAAAACAACGTCATTTGTTCTGAAAACAACAGAGATTCTTATACTTTCTCGTATTTAGCTTTCTCATGTATATCTTTGCGGAGGAGGTGGTGCTGTGCTAAAAACTACCCTCCATTTTCATTTGGTTTGGATCCATCTCTAAACAGAAGGATCAAGGCCTTCTGTCAAAAGAGTTTAAAAGAAATGTGATGAAAAACTATCCCTGTGCCCATAGCAAGAATTCTGGGTGTGCAGAATTCCAAGACATGGATAAGATGTGTCAGCAAAGGCGTAAAGTCTCCTACTGTGGAAACAAGAAATTCTGCAACAATATCATTCCTATTGTATTCTGCATAATGGATTTCAAATCCAGGCACACATCTTTTAGTGTGTGTCAGGATAGGGACTCAGAGGGCTTGTCTGAAACACCCTAGACACTGTGGAACAGAAAGCAGTAAATTAGTTGGCAGACAAAGCAGATATGCCAAACCTTTAAGGCACAGAATATTATTGTTACTGGGAAGCATTTTGCACATTCTTATAATTCTGAAACAATTTTACAGCTTTATGCATGATCAAGTACATAAATGATCTTTGAGGATACAGCAACCTGTGTTGTTTACTTGTGTGCTGCCTCGCAGACATCCGCACGCCCACAGTGAACCACCGTCAGGCTCCCACCCCCAGCCGCCAGACTTCAGCAGGGCCACGGCATCATTCTAAGGCTTGGCTTTGCCTGCCTGCAGCAAGCAGGTGTTTTTTGAAGATACAATATAACCTGGATAGTCTGTCAAAGAAATGGCCACAATGGGACTTTCTTGTAGGGAAAACATTAAAATTAAATAACTGGAGTAGTCAGGAAATTCTGAATATGCATTTCGCAGATTGGCTAGCATAAACCATGTATGTGGCAGATCACAAATTGCAACGTTGATTTTGAAAACAGAAGAACCCTTCTGAATGGTGAAATGCAGATAGAAAAGCCTCTTTCAGGTTTTAAAATGGTTATTTGCAACAATTTGTCTAGAGAAATCTGTTATTCAAAAGGCTAGTTGGTGGCTCTCTCTGCAATGTGCTAAAATCATGAACTTGCACACCATACTGTAAACAGCAATATATAGATCTGCTACTTATTGACATTTCTGTCCTAAAGCCTTTAGCTTTATCATACTTATTAAATAAGAAATCACAGTACACTGTGGAAAGGGCAAACAGATGCTGAAGCACAGCATTTAACCTGAAATCTCTACATGGATGAAGCTGCATGGCTGGCACATCAAGCCTGGAGGAAAAACGGCATCTTTTGGATGGAGATACCATGGACACATAGCCCTTGGGCAAATAAGAATGATGGACACCCCAGAACTACCTGCTCCAGCTCATTCCCAGTTTCCAGAGGCTTTGCATCCAGATAGAAGAATTTGTAGAAGGAAGGCCTATGCCTGTTTTCTGTAAGAGGTCAAATTAATTACAATGGTCTTTCTAAAACCTTTTTCCTTCTCTGCACTAGCAGCCTGCCTCCCTCCTTTTCCCAACACTTCAGCCACAAAAATCAGACTACTGCTTCCACATGGCTACCAAAAGCTCACACTTCATGACTAAGCTACATCTTAGACTGTGAGCATCAGCCCAGCAACACCTGCCAGTCCCACAAACATAAGCAGGCTATTACAGAAATCAATAAAAATGTCATTGCATCCTGAAGCTACAGGAAGGATAAGGAACTTGACAGTTCTGCAGCCACAAGAGAAGTATGCACCTATTTAAAATGCAGGTGATAGCATTTGATGGGTTTTGAGCCAAGGAGTATATTTGAGTGTCATACACACTAGTAATATGAAAAATGATTTAAATATTCTTGTTCAGACGCAAATCCAGATCACAGAAAAATAACCCTATGCTATTATATATATAGCATAGCTATAAAATTATTAGACAAGTTACATCCCAAAGCACAGTCTGCATTTCTAAAACTACCTGAGAAGACTTATATGGAGCTTTTTTTCTCAATTTGACTTTTTTCCTAAATTGTTCATGCAGAAAACAGTAACAATATATTCTACAGTTACACAACAGTTGAGTCTTTCAAGAATACAGTATTTTTTTTTTTATTGAAAGGACATAAGGCATCCAAGAAATTCAGCTTGACTCTTGCCTAGTCTGATCCAGGTAGTGGGCAACTACAGGACCCATGGCAGCCAGTAAGTCAGACAATATTTCCTACAGTGATCTGTTTATTTAAAATTTTGCTTTAGAGACAATGCAGCAAAAAGAGCCAAATAACTACTACTAATGTTTCACCACCACCTTTAAACCCTTTTTTTTTTTTAATATTAGCCTTCTATAATGATATTAGCATATGAATGATATTCAATTGCTAGTAAAGATCCCTGAACAAAATGAAAACTAACAAGTCTTCTGTTTATTATCATCACATTTACTTCTTCAGCATCAACCACAGCACAAAAGCAGAGTCTCTTAGCAGCTGCAGAGCCTTTGGTGGTCATTGCATAGTTCTACAGATGGATAAAATATCTACAGACTAGCTCAAAGAAAAGATTTGACCTTGAGGTACAACAGATCTTCTTTGAAACAAACCTTCTCCTCCTAAGCAATCCAAAGAGTTAGTGTCTAGGAGTGAATCTGCAGGCATTAGACATGATGGGAAAAAAATTCTTTTCAAACAAGAGGGGGATTGGACAAAAAGGGGACTCGAGCATACTTGGTTCCAGGTCACAAAATAATGGTTCAGAAAACAGTTCACCAGACAGTGAGATTAATGTAACATTTCTCAGCTTTTCTTTTGTGCCACAGAAGGGTGGGAATTATAAAGTGGAGAAAGTCCCATGCTGTAAACTAATAATCTTTTATCATATACCTCTCCCTCTTCTCCATTACACGAAAAATGCTCAAAGGCTGAATATGTTTTCTGCAATAATTTCATTGTGTGTTATCATAGTATATTTCCTACAATTCTCTGCACTTCAGAGGGTTATTGGCTATGACTTAATGACTTAGATTAACACACACAAATCTCGGAGACACTAAAACCAAGTATTTGATTTTATAGGAGTTAAAATTGTTTTATGTTGTCCATAAACTATACCAGTTTCTACTTTTTCCCAAATAAGATCAAAATTATTTAAAGCATTAGACAGAAACATTCATACCAAAAATTTAAAATAAAAAAAAGGTGACCCAAGCCAAAAGCATTTATTATAAGTCTGTGTAATAATGAAGCAGATAACCTGCACTTCAATACATTATTTGGACAGTCCCACTGAACCTATGCAATAACTCTAAGAGGCCAGTAAATCTCACTTTAAGGCATTGTATGAAGCACACCACAGCCTCAGATGCTACATCGGAATATATTCTCTCTGCTGGCTGCCAATCTGTGCAGGCCTTACCTTATAACCCAGGCAATAAGAAAATTAGAGTGTTTTGAACTTTTAATAAACTAGAGATTAAGAAAACCCACAAAACTAAGCAAACAAAACGTTTTTTCAGGAAAAATCCATTAATGTAATACCAAAAGACCAATAAAACATGGGTCTTTCTATCATCCCCCAAAGAAATTAAGGCATCAAATTGAGGTTCATTAAATAGGCACTGGAAATATTTCTAGACCATAGTATGAGTAAGTAAAGGACATGAATACAGAAGGTTAAATTTTTAGGATAGTCTGTTGTAGAAGCAGGATTTCTGAAGGAACTTCCCATACCGTGGAAGCATGAATTTACATGCTTAAACTGCCTTAGATACTGAAGGATAAAAATTGAACAACAATACATTATCCAGAACTACTCATAGAACAGAATGAGAAGGGTATCTACCCATACATGCATAGTAAAAAACAATGATCTCACACTATCTCAGGCTGATGTCAGATTTTTGCTTCAGATCAGCAGGTCAGCAAGCACAGGTTTTGACAGACAGTTTGCTAGAAAAATTCAGAGAGTTTTCTGTACTGCAATATTGTGTCAGCGTAGAGTCTGCTCTATCCTCAAAAGCATATTCATTTCCAGTTTCCTAGATGTCATCAACAAGTCTGCAAGTCATTCAAATATAATTAAGTATAATTAAAACCAATCTTACCTTCTTTTGATCTTCTAGTTTATGACTTACTGGATTCCTTCCATGTTTGTTCATCTCTGAAGATAAATCCATCACATTCACTCCTTGCCCTTCAAAATGAAATCGGTTCAGCAATGCAGCAAACTAATCCAAAAAACAGGGGCTACAAACACAGAAACATGGTGCTTTTTTCCATCACACACCATCTCTGAACATCAATGACTTGGAGAAATGAATAAGAAATGCATTGATTGAGCTGAGGAAAACTTTGCAGTTCACTCTTGAGACTTTCCAAATCACCATAGCGTTTTAAAGAGCTGATGCTTAAGAAGAGAAATAGTCATCTACCACTTTTAACTCCAACTGCTATCTGTATCTTTCTTCACAGGTTTCCATTTTACAGGAGGTTACATCCTGACTGTAGACCTGTTGAGATAAAAAAAAAAATCATCAAGATTGATTTACAGTTTTCTGTCACACTGTAACTGATTGATTATCTGTCTTCACTAGGGGTGTGTGTGTGTGGATTTGGCATGGTTTTTGTCTTAGTGATTTTGTTTTGGGGTGTTTTTTTCTTTTGTTTAGTTTTGGTTTGGGTTTTTGGTTTGGCTTGTTTTTGTTGTATTTTTGTTTGTTTGTTTTTGTTAAGTGATACTGGAATTTCATTTAGTACTTGGCAGGATTAAATAATATATTAACCCATTCATTCCCCTCTACATCCCTGTGGGCATAGAGTATTCAACTCAGAACAGCTAGTGAATTCCAGCTACCAATGTAAAGGAAAAAATATAGGAAAGAGAAAAGCAAAAACTATTTGTCTAAAATACTGAAAACACTAAATAAAAAATGGACCAAAAAAATCCTCCTTAAAATACCTCATCCCACCCCTAAGCTTTCTCATTGTGATCCAGTTACAAATAGGAGAAAGACACAAGGGCAAGATAGACACAAGGAGACAAAAATCAAGAGATCAATATTGATACAAAGAAGCACTGATAGCACAGTGCCCTATGAGATATAATTTCTTCCCCAGACTGAGTGTTCCAACAAGAAACAAAATTGTAGTTATTCTCAACACTACAGTGTAAAGCACCTATTCTTACCCATTTTCATCTTCATATACAATTGAACATGATAGCAATACAGGACTAATCAAGCAACAGGGACAAGTCCTTTCCAAAAATAACTAGAAATAAACAGAAGATGCATTCGCCTTGGAAAATCGCAGGAATATAAACAAATGTACACTAAGATGCTATATGAGAGAACACATACCCAGATAGCTTGTTACCCAAACACAACTTTAGCCTGGTACATCTTACCAGCATATAATGAATTTTGCTTGCTATTCTAATTTTTGAGAATCACCTTCTTCTGCAGCTAAGCAGTGTATTATAAACATGCTCACCAAAGTAAACTCAGATGCTTAGAGAGCGTTTTTCTATTCATTATTAGAGCATCCTGGGAAAGTCAGTGAAATAAAAAACAAGACTAAGGCATTAACTGCCCATAAAATAGGAAGCAGTCATTAAAACTATGCTGTTAAAATCTTTCATAAATTTAGGATTTTATTGGATTAAGAAGCAGATCAGATTCAATAGTATGCTATAACCTTCCCAAGCACACCTAGCTTTTCTCACTCTGTTTCCACAGGATCTGATGCACAGCAGGACAGAGCCAGATACCTCTCAGGTGCAGCCTATTCCCACCCCACCTGTGATTTCCCCCATTTGACAGTTTCCCAGATCCACAGAATGCACAAAACCGTAATGCCAGGATGCAGGAAGATGAAACATGAGATACTGCTGGCAGGGATCAACATCTGGATTTATGCTTATAACAATTACATAGCCAAGATAAGTCAAAACCAAGCTGCTTAAACCCAGCAGTTCCTCTGATTTTTCTCTGGTTCATTTCGTGGTCAGACATGTGAATTTTATTACTTTCCATGCCTGGCAATTAAGCTATGCTAGGCAATTAAGCTATTCTGTGAAACTGCATGGTGTTTTCAAGCCAAAGTTGGACAGAATGCAAATAATTTTGTTTGGGCTGCCCTCATTACTTTTAACATGCAAAGCACAGGGTGGCAACTCTTGCTTGTTCCATTCAGCACACTGTTCCATGGTCTTCAGCCTTTTCAACATAAACAGGTAATTAAATGCTCTTGGCTGGTAATTTTTTTTTTTTTTTTTACAGTGGCATCCAATTTATTATTTACCATTTTACGCTGGTATTTAACATACACACAAATCGCAGAATAAAACATCCAGAGTCCTAGATAGCATGATGATCACACACTAAATAATAGATTTTTACTAGGTCATCTAGAAATATAAAAGTCAAGACAATTCAGAGCTTTTTTACTATTTTATTCTCTTAACAAAGTCATTCAATAACAATTTCTAATAATTTACAGACACTTAGAGTAAAATAATCTTCCAGAAGCATTTAACAGTGCAAACACAGGCCTAAAGGAAGTGGAGCAAGCTATCCAAGTCAGGAACATCCTTAGACTTTCTTGCTAAACAACACAATGAGGAAAATACTATGTTGAAATATTTGTGATGATGGGGGGAGGTTAGTGACTTCCTCCTCTAAAGAAACTACAGAAAGCATTCAAGGTGATGAAACTTCTGGTTTAAGTACCTCAAATACTTGCCTTAAATTCAGGCGGACTTAAGTCAGGTGAAATGTGCCTGAAATAACTTTTTACTTCACTGTAAGCTACAGGTTACTGATAGACTAGTAGGGAAAACCACCAGAATACATTCTGAGAATCATCCTCTCTATACTGCCCTTATTATCAACACAGATAGTTCTTGATAAGTTTACACTGACAGAGTTTTCAGAAAGCAACCAGAATCTTCAAGCTCTCTGCAGGCTTTTTCCATGTAGCAGTAGTAGTAATAATAATAATAATATTTTCCTGTAAGTGGCACATTCGGTAAAATTTGGTGGAAGTTAACATAAATATCTTTAAAGAGTCTGGGTGTTGCAAATCAACCTGGTCGAGAAGGTGGTTCAGGAAGGGTGAGTTGTAAGCAACTACGGTTTCAGTTTTAATGGTTCTACAAAATCTACAATGAAAAAGTTGCTGTACAGCTGTAGGAAAAATTCAGATAATGAGTTTTTTTCCTAGGTTTCTTCCCATTCTCATTGACCTTCAGATGTATTAAAACTACATGAGCACATAAGGTGCATTCTAGTGGCTGCCTGGGAGGCTGCACACCAAAACACTGCTCCGTGGTTGTTATCATTGCCAAAGGTGGGAATGAGGGCTACGTTAGAGACCCAACAGATTACTTTCTTTTCCAAAATCCTATTGTGCCCACGTGGACATTCTCAGCTTTTGCCATACCAATAAAGCAACTTTGAGGCAGCTCTAGGTATAAAACTGTGACTGCAACTTGTGCTTTTCAAATTTTGTTTGTGTACAGCTAAAGCCAGCCCCAGATACAAACCAGCCTTTGTTCTGGTCCATCAATGCCAGGGATGGCAGCATTGCTGAGAGAAATGGTGGGAGAGTGTCAAGACACCATGACTCCCTTGAGATTGGCAGTGGGTACATCTTGTGCAAGGCATGCTCTGCCCCACTGTCCTCCAGGCTGATAGCTTAGGCAATAAAAATAAGGCTCACCACTAACATTCTGCAAAATTATTCAGCTTCCATTGAAGATACCTAGGTCAGGAATACCAGGGATGTAACTTCCAGGCTTGATATGCTCCTATGAAACTTCTAGCTGATGTGGCACCCCAGTGTGGCTCTAATAATTTACCCTTAACAGTAGTTTCACAATGGCCTTAAAAACTAACCATGAAAGCTTCTTATCTTTCTTTGTAGTCTTTTTCCACAGGGAGAAAGCATGAAGGATCTCTGTATGGGTCTAACTTCAAACATTATGATCAGGCACACAAAGAGTTATCAGAAAAGGAAGATGATGTTGACTCTTGGAGGATTTGAGAGCAATGCCAGAGAACACTGCTTTTAGCCAGCATTCAGAATAAGAAGCCAATATCTCTTCTCTGCAAACATGTATGATAGAAGTGCCATAGAAAAGCTTGTCTGCACCAGATAAAAGCAGTCTGGGAAGGCAGGTGGTGAGCCAAAAAAAAAACATCTCTAAGCACTGATGCTTTCCTACAGAATTATTTATTCTGATACAAAATTAATTCTGCTCCAAACACATGCCTGATTCATAGCAATACAAAAAGCTGCAGTGTTTCAGCTCTTTCTAATAAATGAAATGGTGTTTACTCAGATAAAAAGTGACCCCATAAGGACAAGTCTAGAGATGATATTTCCTTTATTAAGTGCGTGGCTGAAACATTTTGTAATATTTCTGTAAGTGGTGTTACCCTATCCTCTGCATTTCTTCATAGGGGAGAACTCCTCTTCAGTATAGAATGCTATGTGGAGCCACCACATTATCAGTGAGGATAGAATTACAACCGTTTGCATTGTTCCTGGCTCTAGTCAATGTATATTAAAACATTTATTTTCAGATTTGTATGGATTAAAAAAAAAGATAAAGAGCAATCTAACATTTACATCCTTGTAATGTTTTTCTGCAAAGAAGGATGCCAGCTGCCTCAAAATCAGACTGAATGCACAAATTAACACTGGTGCACACAATGAACTAGAAAAAATGAATTAAAAATTATGTATATATACACACATATATATGAGACTGTTCTATTCTCAGAAAGCATTATTATAAATGGTACAGCAGCTCAAATCTTTTTGGTTTTCTCATTCTTTTTATCTTACATAGCAACCTCCATCAAACAGGCTGAATTCTTCTTACAGAAATTAGAGCTGCTATTACATGACAATTTTGTTTCAGGCTTGGAACCAGTACGAGACAAGAATGCCTTTTCTCTTCCATCATCCAATTCTTTTGCCACTGAGTATCAGAGATAAAGAAGCATAAGAAAGGGAACACAAAATATATTTTTAAGAGATAGTCCAGTCTAGCCTTTTACTATGATGTCTCCTAAAGATTTGTTGTGAGGGATGACAGTTGTGTTGCATGCACAGTACTCTGTACATAACTGAGCACCAGACCCAAATGACATTTGGTTATCATACCCAGCACTGCCCTGCTACATATGCAGTCTCTTAAGAGATTCATAAAACGCCTACATTTCACTGTGCCTTACAGCACTTCTGCAGACATGCTGTAAAGGACAAATTCCACCTGAATAGTTATATAAATTTGACCTCTGGTTTCAGTAGAATATTTCTCCATTTTTATTCAAACTTGTTTTGAATGTTCCTCTGTACTACTGAAATAGACTAAAACAGTATGGTGTAGCTTTTACATTTCTAATGTTTGGGAAACAATAGGAAGAATGAATATTCCTTATTTATTTACATGCTAAATACTTGGCAATATTTGTATTCTTTTTTATCACTCTGCATGTATAACAGAAGAGCTACCTTAAAAAAGAAGATACGAAAATATTCTCAAAACCTACCAAAAACATGGGTGGAATATGAGAAAGAAAGACAACACTGAGGTGGAAATCAAGGGTAATATAGAAAGCATATTCTCATATTCTAGGTATACAATGGAAAAAGCAAGAAAATACAGTTCAATCAAACAATGCGAGTACACCTACATGGATCTTAAATTGCTCTGACCCATTAACTGAAGCAACATCTTTATGCAAGAAAACTATTTATGAGGCTCATGAGAAAGAAAGGCTAATCAAAAATAGCAGAGAGCTCACATACCTTTGAAATTTTGTTTCCTAGGGAGCTATTAAGCCTTCATTTTTCTTGCTTTTAAGTTTTGATTGGCATGCTGAAAAGAGATGCAGCTGACCTGTGTCTGAGCAGTGGTCGATCTTCTGGGAGTTTTAATCATTTACAGCTATTGTTCTAACCAGATTACCAAGACATAAGAAATCCAAAAAAAATTACTAAACACTTTTGGTGAACTTTACAAAATTTCCAGGAAGAAAAAGGCCCTGGGCTTTGGGAAATATGTAGATATATGGTAGCTCTATGGAGACTAATATATCTGGTATTTTGCAATACCCCATGTTAAAACTTTGCTACCATCCATGAATGGAATGCATCCCAAGGGGAGGTTTTCTCTCAGGTTCATAGGCTGTGAATGTGATAAACAGGAGTACACAAAGTTTCACATATGTTGCTATTTTGAGCAATTTATATATTCAAACAAAAACAACATACTGAGGGTTCATCAGTTACTCTTACCCGAAAGAGTTAAATCCACCTCCCCTATTTTACTGGAAATAAGAACTTATACTCCCAATTTGATAAAACTAAATCCTTAAAACTTAAGAATAACATTAAATTACACATCCTCTCTTGAGGACTTTCTAAATAACTCAATTGCATAAAAGATCCAGCTGCATTTTCAGAACATTTTTAACTGAATGCCTGTTACAAGTGATAAAGCAAAAATTCTTACCTATGCTCACAGACAATTTCACAGGTGCTTCAAAAGCTGCCAATTAATTATTTCAGTATTTGTTTAGTGGCAGCCTTTTGAGGTAAACCCCATGCTCATCACTAGAAATTACATATAGGTGCTGATCAAAGATTGCAAAGAGTGCTCTGCTACCTCAGTATTCAATCTGTGTCCAGAGCAGTCTCTTGCAATTAAATCAGTTGATTCAAACAAATATGTGACTGGAACAACAGCTCCTAGAGACTGCAGAGCAGAGACAACTGACTAAATGAGACTGCTAACTGGGGGTGGGGGAAGGAGGTAAAGAGAGGGGGGGAAAGGGGATACAAAAGGACTGTAAATATTTTTTAGAGGAAGAGATGAGTGACAAAAAATATTTCAAATATTTGAAGACAAAAAGCATCAGTAGGTGTATTAACCATTAACTAAAAAGATGACCTTTGATGGGAGAAGTTTGTCCTCACAATCACAGGCGAGTTTAAATTTGGGCTGGGAAAGACCTTCTGGGTAAATTGCTTCCTGGTCTGCCAGTGTGGAATACATTACTACATTGTATTTTCTAATGCTTTGTTCTGGTATTACCCTAAATTCCCAAGTGACACAGCTCACAGTGCTTGCCACATGAGAATATTAAACAGCCCAACAGAGATGAATCCTCTAAGTTTATCAAAGGATGGGTATACCGACTTAAATTTTAAGCTGGATTTTACATTCTTCAAGCAATTTGTATCAATATTTACCAACATAGATAATTGCTCACTCCATATATTTTTACATACTGATTGTAACCTTACAATTTTAAACACATTAAAAATCATCTTTTATTAATTTGAGTATGTAAGGAAACCTTGATTTTTGACTTATCTTAGGTCTCAGTCCATTCAAGTGAAACTCAAATAGACCTTGAGAGTACCACATATACAACTGCATTTCAAGATGTCAAAGTACTATATCCATTGTTCCCAAGAATCGCAAAGACGGAAGCGTTACATTAAAAGAGCTTTAACTAACAGTAACATGGACTGGAAATACGGAATATCTAGAGAGTCTTAAGTGCTACTGAAAACGTAGAACTAAAAAGGGTTTGAGGTAACATGTAGGAAATAATTGTTATGGGAAGAATAGGTCTTTGTGTCTACCTAGAGCATGTGTCCACTCATGAATGCCTAAATTATGTCTCAAGACAGTAATGTACTCAAAAAACAACATCACACTCCACTTGAAAAGAGATTTGCATCACTAGGTACACCAAATTATCCTGTGTCTATGAGACAGTCTTGGGTTGGATTCATCTGAACAAACAGTTGCATAAGTCTAAAATCATGGCTCAGTAGTCTCTCTGTAGTTTGAGAAAATAAATAGGCATTTTTAGAATGGAATTCCTCTCATCCAAACTAGCTGAGATGAATCATGACCTAAAGGGCTTTGGAATGCACAGATTTTTGCTGTATGTATGAAATCAAGTGAGAGGAATCTTTTCCTTCAAACTACACATCTTAAGGGATGGAACGTGTGAGCCTCATACATTCAAACAAATGTTAGGAAGCTGTTTAAAAAAAAAAACAAACAAAAACCAAAACCCAAAAAAACGACAAAGTCTAAACATACCAACACATCTGATCAAATCCTAGTGGAATAATCCCATACAAGTAATCTACCAGCCATCTCTTCATTCAAAGTGGATGTACAGGAACAACAGATCTTTTCTGGTTTGTCACAGGTGAAAATGCTAGCTGCCACAGTAACTGAGCTACTCTTGGGGAAACATACCTCATTTCACAAAAAGTTGCCTACAACAATTGCTTCACTGAGAGCTATACCTCTTCTCTCTTAGAAGTTTAATGTTGACTTGGCAGATAGTTTTTCAATAGTCTCACGAAAACTTATCTGATTCCTTTTAAGTACAAAAGGCACAAATACACCTCAAGTACTTCAAACTCTGTCCTGTTTTTCATTGTTTATGTTAAAGAAAGTGTATTATATAGCTACTCAAGTCAACAATAAACCTTGTTGTGGTTTACCAGTGATATTCTCCAACTTAGTCCTGCTAAAACCACTCCGCACTTGTTTCCTTCTCCCCCTGCAACTTCGAGGACAAAAGGCATAGATCATGGGCTGAGATAAGAACCATTTACTAGAAAGAACAATGAGATAAGAAAATCAACAGGAATAGCAACAGTATTAATAGGAAAAGGTATAAGACAACAAAACGATCTACACAGAAAGCCTGCAACAATAATCAAATACCAAGCAGCTCTTCCCCACCACATCATCTAGCCCTGGAAGGAACGTCCTTCTCAGAAGCAAGAGTCCCTTTTCCCAACCCCAGGCACTGAATGCGAGATGATATAGACAAACTTCCTAGTCATACCTCCTCAACTACTGCAAAAAATTAACTCTATCCTAGCCAGAAGTAGGACACACGTGAAGGCAAAAAGTAGTCATTTTGCTATTTTCTTTTAAACCTTTGAAACAGCTTTGAGAAGTTTTTTGCCTCTTAAGGTGCAGAACATTTTTCTGACACAGTCTTGTCTTACTAGACATAGCTTGGCCTATTTCTGTAATATAACACTGACGATCTCCTCATCACATCATACAACCTACTTGCCCTGAAAACACAATAAGTGGGACAATCTTAGGACTTCTACCTGTGTAAATACCACCCCTTAGATCTGAGTAACATGGATCCCTGACCCAGCTACAAGTTCCCTCCTCACTCATATCCTGCATTTATATTTAGGGGTTCAGTGATTCTTTGTCACACAGCTAGATTAAAGAAATTTAAATCAAAGGCTCGGTTTGCAACATGTTTTATAATAATATTTGTAATATCTTCTACTACTTACCGCATTAATTACATCATCTGTAGGACTTTTGATTTTTTTTCTCATATCTAAGCAATTTTTAATATCTTATAGTACTGCAAAATTTCCTCAGATCCTGAAAGCTAAACTGTAACAGTGAGTTTCCACTTCTTGTTAATCCTCCTTCTTCCAAGCTAACTACAGGATCTATGTAGTGATTTTGAGACCAGCTGAAAATGAAGCATGATACAGCTGTACGCTCAAACTCTCTCGCTCTCTCCCACCCTGATGGAATGGGGTGGAGAATCAAAGTAAAACTTTTATGTTAAGAATAATTAATAATTAAAATTGATTATAACACTGATCTACAACTCAGACGAGGTGAGCTACCAGAGGTTCTATTCCTCTTTTCAAAGAAACACATGTTCCAGCCTTTCAAAAAGTGCCAAAAAACTGTTTGAAATGTGCAATAATTAAAGAAAAAAAGAAATGCTAATTATCAATGCAAACAATTCTTATTTTCTCTGTTGAGACAGCTGTCTTGTAATTTGCCCTCCCAATTATTAAAATGTGATTCATGTCACAAACACACTGCTGAATTAGACCACAAATGTGCACTGCTTGTACTGAGGTATTTACATCTAAATATTGTCAGTCTCCCGGACACTACTGGTAATCAACACACAGAATATGTATCATTTAAGATAAAGAAATGCAAAGGTCAGAGATCATCCACATTGACAAAATAAGCACAATTGCTTCATGTGATCAAACACACACAGACTGTGAACAGTGTTTTGCTGGATAATATTTGTATCTCATCTGTATAATAATCCAAATTTACCATTTGCCTTACATAATCAGAAATCAGGTATGAAAAAACTCCAAAGGAGAGATTCAGCAGCTGGGCTGAGTATGCATTTTAAGAAAATCTGGTTTCTGAAATTAAAAACTCAAATTTAATTATTTTGTTCACCAGATGCTCAGACTGGCAAAAAGAAGACTGAAACAGTTCTGTAAAATGCATTATGTAATCTATCACAGAAATAACACCTATCTGAAAAACTTTCTGTAATTAATTGCATTATAAAATTGTGTGTACAAATATTAAAAAGTTTCACCCTAAAAAGATGTCCCAGTCCTGTTAATTTTTGATGGCTGATAACATTTCAGAGTAAAAGAGTAATCCTGAACATATTTAAAAGCATTTAAAAGCTTTTAAATATATGGCAAATGTCCACGAAGTACTATTTTTATGCAGAAAAATACTCCAAACTTTTTACACACTCAGTGTAAATTTACACAAAAATTCAATGACTAGTATTAAATAGCATGCACACAGATCTCAGACAGATACAAAATCTCAATGTTTATATTGTACATCAGTTACTTTCCCATAACTAAACCAATTTTTTTCTTTTAGTAATTTAAATGGAGCAGTCTAAACAGCCTCAACCAAAATAAAGATTGTTACGGTTATTACTGGATGATACTAACAAACATGTTGAAATACTGGTACAGTATTGATTTGTTTTTAAAAATTGAGCACTGCTTCCCAAATCCAGCAAATTTATACAAAGCAACATGATATGAATGATGACTCATTTTACAAAGGCTTATACATACCAGGTGATGCAGTAAGAATGCATGATTTTCATCATGTCACTGTGAGATTCTGCATGAAAACACCAAATTATTACTACTTACAAATTTCTACATTCTTGCTGTTTGTAGATTTGAAAAAAAAATAGCATCATATGAGTAGAGGTTAGGACAGAAGAATAGGCTCAGAAAACAATGTCTTTACCCAAGGCATGGATCACATTGCAGTGATAGAAATTTAATGGTTCTTCAGGAAGCATAAGGAACAGCCTTATCTCAGGAGACCTCTGTTCTCTACACACATTGAGAGGTGACAGCTCATCCTTACCAGAAACCAATACAAGGAGGAAAGCACTTGCCTGAGAGCGTTAAATCCCCGGCATGTTAGATGCCTGCTGTCATCACAGACAAGTATTACCATGCAGCCTACCAAGCTAGCTCAGATACTGCAATTCAGACAAAGAGACCTTTCTATACTTCCCAGCACCACAAATCAAGAACATATCTGTTTAATTTGAGCCTCTCTGCTTTTACTAGTCTGGCAGCCCACTGCCTAATTCCCCATACCACTGCATCAACAAGCCAAGTCTGGTCTTGGCAGGCAGTGGGGAGCTGCACAGGCAGCAAAAGCAGTCCCCTGGAGTGGAAGGGAACACACAGCTTTATCCTGCCAGATTAGGAGCAGTATTGATTGGCTGCAAGACTATTTTGCCCAGATGTCCTCTGATAGAAAGTGAATCTCTAATATTGAACCCTTGAGTACAGAGATAAAAGGGAAAGCTGTGAAACATTTGGGGTTACAGAAGCATTTGAATAAGCTTTCTCCAAAACAACAGCAGAAAGAAAACCAGTCTAACTCAGCAGCTAAGCATTTATGCACACAACATTCCCAGATAATAGGAAGCAGAACACAGCCTTTTGCACAAGAATCATCGTGAAAATTCATTACCCGGTCATTCAGTGTAACTGAAGCAAACAAAAAGCTTGATAAAAGTTTGAGATAGGGATGAATAAGTAAGATTTGTAAGCACTAAAACATACACTCAACGATATTGTAAACAATTATTAACAAAAAGCCATCCCTAACTTTCTCAGCTAGATATTTCTATGCATAACTTCTCAGTAGGTTCAAATTGTAGTCTAGTATTTACAGTCTAGAGGAACTTCTTGCTCTAAGATCAGTAAGGCTTATTAGCACTCCATTGCAGTGCTGGACACCCACACTAAACATCAATACCTTCAACTGGAACAATTACATTCTGCTTTAAATATATCTCAACTAATACATGAAGGAAACATCACTGAGAGCAGTATCAAGCTCTCTTCTGATGAGCCATAAAAGCAACTGTTATTCACAAATCTTAAAAAAACCCAAACCTTATGTTTAAAGCAATTTTAAAAATCTGGTTAAATCTCTGTATTACGAACATACTTGTTTACCTTGAACATGCTACTAATTTGTAAGAGTAAAGGAACAATGTCATGCCTCCCCATCCTTACCCCTTTTTTATTCTCACCCTTTAATAAAATGAATTGAAACAAATAAACATAGCCCATTTCCATGACTGCCTCACAGAAATTGGACTAGGAACAAAGATAGCTTATCTGGGCAGTTTACAACAGATGTTAGCAGCATAACACAGTCAAAATGCAGAGACCCATATTATAATTTATGACCTGAAGTTGTTTTCATTAAGTACTTATAGTGACATTTCTCTGCATAATATTTTCAAAAACAAAACATAACCAAAACAATGCTGATGTTTTATAAGCAAACCACTTTCTGGTCCAGCCCCTATAATCAGGCTAAGAAGCATCTTAGCAGCCATTTGCGCTTACAAGAACACAATTTTCTATCTCCACGTGAAATAAGAATTAATGACAATGACCATGAGATTCACGTTTCTTCACCTTGTTTTGTGAGTTCTTTATATAAAAATTGTTGTTGTGCTAGATAAACCATTTAACACCATGTCCTTCATTAGCACAGAATAAAAAACAAAATGCAGAGAAGATAATCTCCATCCTGTTCACAGCAGGCAACCACCCATAGTAAACAAAAAAGCTATTATCACAAAAGCAGGTATTAAACGTCAGTTTTAGCACAACCAGGAGGCAAGCTGGTAGCTGGAGGCAGGCCATCTAGGACAGGGCAGAGGCACAGGCAGGATAACTTGCTGTACTGCTGCCCACAGTGCATATGTTCTGTGGGTACAGGATCAGGCAGCGTTGTCAATCTGGCATCTCAGAGGAGCCCTTAGTTCTCTTGCACAAGTATTTAGAAATGGTTTGCTGTTTTCATGATAAAAAACTTTTTCTCATATATTCCATTTATATCATGCCCTTTGCCAGACGATTTTCAAGTGCTTAGTATTAATTAGCTCTCAAAAGGCATATTTAAAGAATAGACAATCATTACATCCACACTTCTATCATCTGTGGCACAATGTGGTGACAACAACATGACAGCTACTTAAAAAGCAAAATATAATAATGGAAAACCTAAAGCTGCTGAGGCTAAATTCTCTTAAGCTCGGATTTTCAAAGCCCATTCAAGGCCCCAGCTGAGCTCCTGTGGGCTTCTTTGAAGCTTCCAGCTCTCCTAATCAACCCAAGGATCTTTTTTCAAAGAGAAATGAAAATCTCAATATTATTAAACCCTATTAAGCACATACCTTTGCCCAATCCTGGCTTTATTTTTGTTATTTGGGTGTTTTTTGAAGTTTCTATGCAGTACTTACAGGCATTTTTTGTTCCCTATGAATATTTTGCACTCTCCTACTTTCTAGAAGGATATCCTATTACCACATCACAGACTTAAGAGTATGTTTTCTATTTACCTTCATGTCAAATTTAAAATATGAAATTAAGATCATACACAAAACCAGGATGGAATAAGAATAGTGAAGGAAACAATTATCAGATTATATTTCAAGTGTCTGAAAAATGCATAGCTAGACAGCACCTGGCAGGTAGGCTATAATTAATATTGCACAGTTGGTTTGCATTGAAAAGACTTAATGTACTAACAGTGATAATTAATTTATAGTTATTTGCTATTGAGATATTTTTCTTGTTCATCTGCACTACTTATGATATATTAAGTCCACTTTTTTCAATGGCAAACACTGCAGACTAGCACAAGCACTAGGAACTGCATTGGAGGAGCAAGAAAAAAGCATTTCAGTTTTGTCAGAACAGCAAAATACTATTTTAAAATATCTAGTATGGATATTGAGATGGCATAGATAAATTATCTGTAATGAAAGAAGTAGCTGATGCTAATAACCAAGCTAAATTGGTAAAATAACCAATTAAAATGTCATCTTTAATTAAAATGCCAATTAGAGCAAAGGGTTATTAAGAAACATGCCAGTCACTAAAACTGATGAATCCTAATTCATTTACAGGATGTCTTTTCTTTAGCCTTCCCCAACAGTAAGAGCCCTTACCCAAAATAAAACCAAGCTCTCATTGCCTTTTTTAACACACATTGCATTCAAACTATTCCAAAAGGCAAAAATTAATAGTGCTACAACACAAAAAAATAAATTAACCACCTTTTAAGACAAAGTGAGATCCAAAAAAAAAAAAAAGGGGGGGGGGGGGGGGGGGGGGCAAATATGCTAGCCTGAGGGTAGCTTGGTATGGCAGCTGATATGAAATGCAGATCCTTCTTCCCAGCCCCCCCATGTCTGTAAGGAAGTCATCTTCAAATTTCAAAGCTTGTGTAATGAGGAGCCAATAAAACATCATAATCTGCTAATGCCTATTACCACTGATTCACAGGACTTCCTTTCCCTTCAATTAACCCACATCACACAGATCACCATGGTTTACTAGACAGTGCATGAGGATGGGGATTACACTACAATTGACATAACACACACAGTAGAAACAGAGCAATAATACCTCCAACAACCCCTGTAATTGGAGCCGAGATATTGTACTGACAGATCTATTAGCATCAGGTCAGTGGGAAAACTTCTGGATTCCAAGCTTACAACAGGCAGTTTTCTGATTCTGTGTTTTCTTCCCTGTTTAGCTCAGTGGGCTTTGGAACAAGACAGCATCTTATTTTGGTATCTCAGTATTGCTGCATTCAATCACATCAAGAAACAGTAAATCCATGCATATAAAGTAGTCCACCAACTGGATATCATGCTGTCTTCCTTCTATTTCCTCAAAACCAAAATTTAGCAAAAAGGAACACAACACAACCCAGTGAAACTTCATTCACAATCTGAAAACAGGCTTCCAAATCTAGAAAGCAGCTAAATGAACAAATATGCACACACACACATAATTATTCTGCTTCAATGTGCCGACTTCTTTGGTTTCATTGCAGCCTAGCCTTCCCCTGCTTTGCCACCAACACTCCCTTACAGTGCTTCATTTAAAGATCTCTTCAGAAAATGCATTTTATTCCATGAATATGTGAGCCAGCTAATCTGTTCCCAGCCTAATCAACCTTAGCTTCTATGGTTTTACCTTCCAGGGTAAAACTTACCTGTTTCTACTGTACTATACTACAATACTAAAATGAAGGATTAGATGACTCAAACCGTCTCTGTAGTTTTCTCATGAACCATGAAAACAAAACAAATGCAACAACAGTGCCTATTCATCACCTTTATTTACAGCTTCTTTCTATTCCATAAATTTCTTTCATTAACATGTAATATTTCTAATACACAATATTAGAAAATTCATAAATCTCACACTCCTAATGTGTTGGGCGTTTTGTTGTTGTTCTTGCAGGTTTTTTTAACTAAACAAATTTTAGAATGCCTATATTTTATTACAGTTCTGCCTAGGAGAACCCAACTTCATTCCAGTCTGTTAAGAACTGTTGAGAGAGACATTACCACCCTCCTCATCAAAATCTCGAGACTCATCACTGACAGAGCTGTAACACATTTATTATGCCTTCCTCCATATTGCCCGTTGACATTCAGTCTGCCCTTTGATGATGAAATACGTAAACTGTAGAGGTAGAACTATGAGGTTCATATTCCCCTTAGCTCTATCTCATGAAATTCAGCCACAGAGAGAAAATCTGTGTGATCCACTCCTGCGTTCCAACCAGGCCACCAAATATCAGACTGGTTTTATAACGTAATATTTGCAGGAAAATGAATAAGTAAAAACATCAAAAAACTTATTACTTAAACCTCAGAAAATTGCGTTTCTGAAAGATTCATAAATTGGAAACTGATCACAGAATCAACTAGTTTGGAAAAGACCTTTGAGATCATTGAGTCCAACCTATGGCATTACCTCACCTTGTCAACCAGACCATGGCACTGAGTGCCACATCCAGTCTTTTCCTAAACACCTCCAAGGACAGTGACTTCACCACCTCCCTGGGCAGCCCATCCCAATGCCCAATCACTCTTTCTGGGAAAAACTTCTTCCTAATGTCCAACCTAAACCTCCACTGGTGCAGCTTAAGGCAGTGTCCTCTTCTCTTGCTGGTTGCCTGAGAGAAGACACCAACCCCCACCCAGCTACAGCCTCCTTTCAGGGAGTTGTAGAGAGTGATAGGGTCTCCCCTGAGCCTCCTCTTCTCAACTCAACTGTTTTATCTTTACCATTGGCTTGCTTTAGCAGAGGTTTTCTAACCACCGTAACAGCTGGCTTAACTTGTTGATATATTCACCTAGTAGCACCATTGTACTTGGCAATCCATGATCCATGGAGTTCTACTGAAAGTTCAAAAATTCAACCATATTAACCAGTTCACAATACTGAAAATGGCTCTTTCAACACTATGCCGCTTCGAAACAGATGCTCAGAATTTTTTCATCCTCAAATTGTAGGCTAAATCTTCCATCCTAGCCCAGCACAAGCAGGGGAAAAGGGGTAAAATTCACATTTACACTCAGTGCATTGGCCACAACGGGTCCTCAATGAAAATTAAAGCAGTCCAGAGACTGTTTTCATTTAAAAACAGTCTATGCAATAAAACACTATGCAATTCAAAGAAGCCTCCTTATCATCTGAGGAACTGGAAAGTAGAGGCATAGTCCAGCCAGAAGTTTTGTTCTGTGAAAATTTCTTTCCAAATCAAGACATGATGGGAGATGAGAGAGAGCTACAAAAAAACCCTCAGGGCACTCCCATCTCTGGGAAAAAGAGCAGAATTGGACTTGCAACTAACTATGCTGTGCTACACTATACCATACTACATAATGCCCTACCTCCATAACATTTATTGCCAGGTAGAAGTCTCTTGGTATTATGATGTTTTAGGTGGTAAGTTATAATGACTTAGTAATTAATAAACTGAATATTGGTGACTGAGAATATTCAAGTCATTTTTAATTACTAAAATAAGAATGAAACCTAAAAACCACCAATCTGACTTCATAAATAAGGTAGTGTAAGTGTAAATATACTTCAATTGGTTTATTTTGGCATACTCTGTAGTGAAAATAGGCAAGACAAGCTGTTTAAGATCAGAAAGTTTTCAGAATCTAATAGCATGTTGATAGAAGTGCATCAAAGCAGACTGCAATGGCTAAATAAAACTTCAGTACATCAGAAACTTCACAAGAAAAGAAAGCAAACAAGCCATACCAGCAGAAGTAGAAGATCAAGAACAGAGACATCTAGAAACAACATTAAAAAAAACAAACAAACAAAACAACAAAAAAAAAAGTTCAAGCTCTTTACTACTGGGCATCCCTTCTTTTACTGCCTTTAGAAGTATCTTTTTAACATACCTGCCCTTGGTTTCCAATAAATCAACTGATGAATCATTTGCTGAGTTATTATACAGTTCTTCCTAGCAGAAAACCACTAGTCTGAGTTATAAATGAAGCAGAGGTTACCACAATTAGGTTTTAAAAACTTAATTAATCTACAACCAGTATCCTTGCTTTAAGTATAGATTCTATAGGTCGTCTTGAAAAAGACTATGTTAATTAATAACATCCTCTCTCTGGATTATTACACTTTCAGATCTAACAAAAGCAAAGAGAACTGGCAGAAGAGTTGGCATCTTAAACTGTCCAATAGAAACAAAAAACAGAGGAATGAGATAATACAGCTTCTGACAGTGAAGTAGTGACTGCATCAAAACATATGAAATGAAGAGAACTAAAGATACAGTAAAACTAATTTTTTTATTAGTATCTTCTATAACAAATTCAGAGACATGCTGCACATGAAGTCATTGAATGTATGCATTAAATATAATTTGTTTCATTCTGAAATATTGCTTCTTCAGAAGAGATGAGAAATACACTATTAGGATGATTTGTCAGTCTTGTTCATTGTTGCATGAAAAAGTATTCAACCCTAACTTCATGAGTTGCAGTCCATCCCTGGGAAACAAGTTTTTCCCATTCTGTCCTCTGTTCCATATATCTGCATCATTTCATCACCAGGGCCTGTTCACCTGTACAGAACAGATTACTTTTCCAGGAAAAAGACTAGAGACTTGATCCTCTAATTCTCTAATGCCATCCAACTCTCTTGTAAGCCATTTTATTTTCATCATGCAGCTATGCTTGCTGAACAGCCATAAAATGTGTATTTTTAAAGGCCTAACACATGTAAAGACTTGTCACTCTATTTGCCTTTGTGAATGCACACTGCTGAGGACAGGATACCTTTCAAGAAAAGCTCAGAAGAAAAATACCAAAATCTTCACCCATCAGTTTTTAGTTTGAGTTACTGCTTGAAAAGCTTCATACGAGTCTATTACCAGGTCATACTGTGTATTATCTTAGCACAGGACTGATCATATTGAAGCACACAAATTTCTTCTCACATCAGTACACCACTACTGCCACTACTTAATGACATGGGATTTGTACACCACCCAAGCACACAGGGATACTGCCACAGTACATCTGGAGTTTGACAGTCAGTGATGTCCTGTCTATCAGTCTCCTCATGCTTTGGGAAACAGAAGAACACCACACATCTGGTGGTAGAGCTTCTTATGATCCTCATTTGTATCTGAAAACAGAGGACTAGAGCCCATCTCAGCAGAAAGATTATTCCAGAAACAAGTACCCATAGAAAAAGATGAAAGTTTCATCCAGCATCTCATATTTTCCTATTGCAGTGATATTTTTCCTTGATACAGCCAAAAATCATCTCCAGGAAAATACATAAAATTACTTTGTTTTCAGTTGGTGATAAGCCTTATCAGAAACTCCTTCAAAGCTCAGCCTAAGCTCTGCTACACACAAGCATACACATCTGTCCTGTACCTCCCAGACTCTTGAGTGAGGTGAGCTGTTCACACTGATGTGTCTTTCCATACCCTCTTCACAGCTCCTGTCCTTCAGAAGCCCATGTGCCAACCTGGACTATGGCATATTTATACCCTTCCTCCTTGGAGACTCCTATTGCTATTAATAACTCTTCTCAAAGCATTTAGTATTAGACACTACAAAAAATGGTGTTTTCTCAAAGAGCCTGCTGAAGACAAACATCCCAGCGACTCCAACATCTAGATCAATTTGACAAAACCATCCTGGAAAATTTAATTTGATTATAAAATGTTAAGGTCACAGGAAGAAGGAAAAACAGCCATTTAGCATGAAGTGACTGAAATATTTACATAGCTGAAAAATTAAGCAGCACAATGCACAACAGAGAGCCTGAAGGACTGGTATTGTTTAGTCCTGACACATGACTCACAGCCTTAAGTGCAGTTATGTGCAAAGCTGTATCAAGTTGTTCTAACATTTTTATTCGTGCAGTGGAAGAAAAACCCAAAACAAACAGAAAAAACAGAAAATCAAATCCTGCCACATGACCAAAGGCAGCAGTTCAACAGTTTACCTGACAACTCTACATGTCCAAGACTGTCTCCATTCTCTCCTCAAGGGCATCTAAGGGACTCCTCTCTGCTGCCAGCACCAGTCCTGTGACTACACTAATGAATCATGGAATCTTTTCTCATGATGTGCAAAATCTCTATTGCTCGGCCACTATCTGCTCTGAGTATGGAGTAAATCTGCTCTTTTGATAGACTAGGCAACCCCAGGCTGGAATGAGGAGGGTTTGTCCATTTGGGATCTT
This sequence comes from Coloeus monedula, assembly GCF_965178545.1. Classification (NCBI taxonomy): domain Eukaryota; kingdom Metazoa; phylum Chordata; class Aves; order Passeriformes; family Corvidae; genus Coloeus; species Coloeus monedula. The sequence goes on from NC_138784.1 coordinate 38,330,368, forward strand.
GATTATAGTAAACACAAAATTCAGCTCCCAAAATGTAGCTCATCCCTAACAAAAGGCCACCATTTTGTTTGCAGGTTATAAGTTCATCACTATATTCCCCTGTGTCACAACTAGGACCATTAGCAGCATTTCTCTTCCATCCTTTTTGCAATATCATTCTCTTGGGAAATTAATTAAAAGCCTACACAGAGACTTGCATTTCAATCTGGACAGTTTTCCTCCCTCCTCCTCCCCCATCTACACTGCGGACATATGATAAAATTCAAGAAATTATTTTCAAAAGTCAGATGGGATGCAGCATCCCAAATGTTTATACATATCAGAATATCATCATAGAACAATTCATTCTTCACTAGTTCCACTGATACAAAGTACAAGGAACACACTACTAGTATCAGAAGCTTATCAAATAAAAATAACAAAGAAAGCAAAGAAAACGACAGGTCTGTATTGTCACAAACATTCAGAAAATTACCAGTAACAATGAAGTCTTGTTGCCAGGATAGAGTTGTGTCTTCTCATAGCATAGATTCATTTAACAGGCAGAGAGCAGCCTGTGACAGCTTACTCAGGAATCAAGAAACATGTAATACACCACAAAGTTGAAAGCAATGGTAATATCCTACAGGCTAGCAAAAAGGATATTCATTTACTGCTCATAACACACTGGTTGGATGGTGCTTAGTAGCTCCAACGAAGAAGAATATCTGTTTATATTCTTACAAGATATCAATACTTAAAAATTCCTGTTAATTGTGCCATGAACTATCTGAGCATAATGCTTAGTTCTTCTTTTAATTTCAGATAAACACAAAACTGCGTTTATGTACTCAAAGCTGTTTTCATACCAGGGTAAACCAGCACATTTTCACATGATCTCTACTAGAGAAGAATTCAAGAACAAAAATGAAAACAAAATTCCCAACAGAAAATTATTTGTTTGCAGGAATGTCTTTACAGATCCTCAGATTTATTAATAACACATTCCTTTTAGCTTTTACTGTATTTTCCCACCAACTAGACACATCAGCTCCATGCTACAATTTGAAAAAAATACACTTTTCAACATTATATTTCTATATAATTTAGCATATAGAGGACTTTTATACTTTTATAAGAAACTGTAAGCAGCAATTACTGTCAGAAGTGACTGCTGTCATTCAAGAAAAAAAGTCACTACATGTTTACACATGTATTTGTAGGAAAGAGAAATTGTAATTGGTGCTTTGGGAGGACTCCTTTCAGACTGCACATGGTATATAGGGCATGAAAACTAACACACACGCCCAACAATCAGCTGAAAATAAGGGCACAAACAAAATTCCACATTCTTCTGCATTTCATGTATCTATAATGCCCCACTGCATGACAGTTGCTTTTAAAACATCCAACTGTTCTCAAATAAGCATGAGAAAGAAGTGCTAACAACCTCATTGCTGAAGTGTCAAGGAAAAGATGCATCTCCCAGGTTCTTCTGTAAAGCCTAGAACAGCAGTGCAGTCTCCCACACCACCAAACAGGTTTACCGTTTGTGCACCAGATCTGCCAGTTTTTAACCTGCACCTGCAGAACAAAATAGTGCACTGAGATTCAGTGTGACAACTTGCTGAGAACAGTGTGACAGTAGAGTGCAAGACTGAAGGTGATGAGGAAGACAGTGCTTATGAGGTGCTCCTGCTGCCGCCAGCACAACCTGCGCTAAGACCAAGGTCTTCTCTGGTCTACAGTTTGCGAGAGTCTGAAGAGACCATCCAGAAGTCAGGCTAAAGCAAGAAATACAACTCCTCTCCAGACAGATTATACATACTACTTAATTTCTCCACCTTTATGTTGCTTTAGAGATATATCTGGCATTAATAATTTTTCTGAGACTTTGTCTTATTTTCCCCTTAGGCTTTTTTCATTTATATATTTACATTTTGGGGAAAAAAAAAAAAAGTGCTGCTAAGGAGGCAGACAGAAAAAGGTTTTTGCACAGAAAATATGTTGTTACAAAGAAATGTTCAGTCTGCATGAAATGGAAGAATACTTTTTAGGAATCCTTAAGGCAAAAATCAGGAAAGTGAGCTAAACAGAAGGCACACACGCATATCTCAGCATGTATTTCTGCTGATTAAAGAATATTCTTCTTATTAGGAAATAAGCTAAAAGTTCCTGAATCTTATAATAGTATTTAGCTCTATACTTACACTAATGCATCTTTCCCCAAGCTAAACTAGAGCTCTTATTTGAGAGCACAATTTAAAAAAAAAAAAAAAAAAAAATCGCTTAGTTATCATGAGAATTAGTTACTCTTAACATGGCTCAGCAGTTCTTGACGTTACTTCACCAGCAGAATATTTGAAACCAGACAATTCTAATAAGTGTTGCGCTATATGGCAGACTACATAAATGAACAAGAATTTGGAAAAAACCAATTAATGTAAGTTGAATTTTACAAAAGAGTGAATCTTGTATTAGAAATTTGAATCTAAGCAATTTAATGAGTTTTCCAGCAAAGATCTGGTAATTGTTTTGGTATGTTTCGTTTCAAGTTCTGAAAAGTTGTTTCTTTCTTGACTTAATGCCTTCTTGGTGACCTAAATTTTTGATTATATTTTATGATAAGTAATTTTTTATGATAGCATTTATTTGTAATCAATTGTATGTTTTCTAGAAGCAGCAAGGATTTGTATAGAACCAAAAATATCTAGCTGCAAGAAAACTTCATATGAACGTGCTTTTATCATGAAAATAAAACTAAACCAATCCCCAACTGGCAGACAACACAGTGAAAATTAAGAGCTGAAACACTTAAATCATCTTTTCATATAGTTATAAAATACATTATTTTCTTTTCTTCTAACCTGAAAGCTATAAAATATTAAATTTCACTGCAAACTGTGTATTTGCTCTCACAGTTATTATTATATTACCTTCAGCTTCTACATCATATGCAAAAGAAGTCTTAATATGTCAGAAGTGGATCTATATATCCATGAAAACCTCTAGAAGTGAAATATCAGACACAGTAGAAGACCAAGAACATACCTTCGTCAGATATTTTAATCATGATAAAAATTTTCTATTACAATAGAATTCCATTATGTGACTTAGAAAGCATTTAACTACATTAAGAAAATATGAGAAATTCGAGAGAAAAGAAAAGACCTCACAAGAAAAAATGAGTAAATTCTACACGGCAAAAAATGGGGAAACCCATGACAGCAATCAGTGGCAAAACTATACTATTGTGCTACAGTAAAACTATATATATATATATATATAGCAAAACTATATATTGTGCTAGCACTAAAGTGCTATACTATTGTGATTTGTGAAATCAGCTTCATTGTGTTTGTTGCATCTAAACATTTGCTAGGCTAAAAAAAAAAAAAATTATAAAGCCCAATTCTCAATGAATGTGCCAGGAGAATAACCAACTTCTAACTACATGGCAGCTACACAACTAACTTTAGAGATGAGCTTACAATCCAAAACAATTACATACTTTTTGACTCTGAGTTGAAATATTTGCTACTTATATACTTTTAGGCATATTAATAGGCTCCTTGGTTTTGAGGGACTTCCACTTTATCCCTTAGAATAATGCTATAATGGTTGAATTTCTTCCTGCCCCCTTAAGGGACTGAAGTTGTTGGCAGAAGACCAGACTTTCACCTGAAGGATGTGCAAGCTCAGTTTCCGCAAAACCCCTAGTGGAGAAAAAAAAACATCTGTGGGCATAATGTCACTAACCAAAGTGCTCCCTAGCAATAATTCCTTGCAAAAATGTTTGTACCTACTGTAGCAAACCTGGCATTCATAAGCAATTCCATACTTTGTCCAGATACAAGATGTTACCTCCCACCATCTGAGGAGCAGAACAGATAGCAGTTTCCTGGTGTGTCCTGACACAAGCAGAGAGTTCAAAGTCTGCTTCTCTTCTATTATATCAAGACATTTAGTTTTCTGAAAGGCACAGCAGCTGATTATCTACCCTTTCCAAGAAGATGAATCATGACTGAAATTTAAAAAGCTCATTTAAGAGAAAGTGTCCACACTGAAAGACAGACATAAGGCACATAGGGCAACCTTGGAGCTCAGACTGGTTTACCACTTGACACCAGACAAAGCTAGCTAACCCTGAAAAGCAGAATTTCAAATATGCAAAAGCAGAATTTCTGTCTGTACTTCTGTAGTCAGAGACTGGATGGGATCACAAAGTTGACAGTACTGATTCAATCGGAGTGGAAACTCCCAGGATAAACATATAGCAGATGGCTGGAGCAGTAACATACATGCTGCATTCATTCACCCCTCTATTATTAATCCTGAAGTCCCTCTTGACTAAACTGTAATTTTCAGGAAATTACAATGATAATTGTAGGTAAATGAACAAAAATTAAACCTAATGCAAATGAACTTCATCCATAAAATATGATTACTGTTGGAGCCATGCATTTTTTAAAAAACAGAAAATGCAACTGATTTGCTTCTGCATGCAGATGTAAGCAGATACACAAATATACAAGCACCACAATTATACAAATAAAATTTTGCATGTGATGGTGGCTCTGCACACAACAGGGTCCATCACTTGCGTCCCATTCTTCTCAAAAATAACCCTTTGGTTGATAGAACCATAATTAGGAGCTGAAGGTTTGTTACTGTGTGAGTTGAATGAACTGATCTGCAATGAAGCTTAAAAAAAATAATGTGACTTGTAGAGTGAAAAGGGCCTTAAGCAACCAATCTTCAGTGGACCTTTGTAGCCAGCAAAACATCTTTCACAGGACTGAAGCATTGTGACATCTGCAAACAGAAATTTCTTTAAAACTAAGCATGTGTTAAAGTAAACAGAAAGCACAGCTAAATGAAAAAAACCCGGTTTCAATCTAGTTCAAAAATTTCCTTTTATGGAGCATGGAAGGAAAACATCATTTGTATGAGGATATTATTAAATCACTCAACTTTAATAACATATAAATTACAACAATAGAATATATTTTGATAGTAAGGCTATGTATATATATAGGGCAAACCACAGTCTAATAGAAACAACAAAGCAAAGAGGCTGATAAATCATCAAGTTGATCATTCTGCCTGTGTGTAGAGTGACTATTCTCTCTGACACATTTTCAAGCGCCCTATTTATTCAACGAAATGATTATGCAAGAGCCTGACATGTATCAAATAGTGTGACAGACAGGCAGACACACATTACTAAGCCCTGTTGAAAAGCTGCAATTTGTGGCAGAGCCCAATGCTAATCTAACCTCTGTCATTTTACCAGGCAGAGAAATTGATCACAATTATTATTGCAGATACATTCAGGCTTGCTTATTCAGCCTTTCCACCAAAAAGTCCAATGCCTTTTGTGCTGCAGAACTGCATCTGTAAACAGTAGCTTGAATTGACACAGGGAGACTGACAAAAATACGGCTCTTACTTCAGATTTTCAACTCAAACAGGACCATGAAGCAGCACAGTCAGAAAACAACTGCACTTAATTTGCTACAGAGCTATCTTTCAAATGAAATAATTAATTTTAAAAAAAGGGGAAAAAAATCTTAGAAATATTTCTGATTCTCTTTGAGCACATTTTATAGATTTCCCGTAAACAGAGTATCATATGAAACACCAAACTAACTCTACTTTTTCAAAAAATTACAGAATTACATTCTGTTTCTACCAAACATTACTCTTGTTCTTATTTAGGCTATCTGTATGAAAGAAAAGCAAACAAAATCTATAGCCAGTCTAACTAGAAGAAGGCAGGTGCCAACAAAAGCTGTATCACTGCAATACCAGCAAAACCAAACTTAGAATTCTCTCTCAAATTATCATTATCTACATGGGCTGGATTGTTAATAATAGACAAGATACAAGAGAGACTTAATAAGCACTGAAGACTTACCTGGACACGACCGAGGTCTAGTGACACCACAAAAACATGCACCAGCAGTTGTGAATTCATGTCATCAGATACTTGTAACACATGTTCAAAAGTGCTTGAAATATGAACCTACATAGTGTACTTTTTCATGGCACAAGCTTCCAGTGATCCCCTTAAGAAGAAGTTATATGGTATTTGGGAAGAACGATTGTATTTTAGAGTTCAGGATCTGAATTATGTATCACTTTACTTCTTAAGGACAATTCCAGATGGGAAAACCAAACCCAGGAGCAGATTAAGATAGTATTCAAATTTGTGAATGGCTTGAGATATGAAGGATGTTTCACAGATATGAATGTTAGTTCTCTATTTGTTTGGGCCCTTCAAAACTTACTCCTGTAGCTCACAGGTTTAAGACTAATGAATACTCTGTAAGCTTAAGTGGCTATCCATTTTATTTTCTATATAAGAACTAAAAAATAATTTGCTGTTCAATAGCTTTACAGGCACTTGGGTGCAAGCATTTCCAATAAACACAAGTTAAAACTGTATTGACACAGCCTGATTCAGAGAAGCTGTAAGTCTGCAATTCCCAGTGGCATTGGGAAGATCATCAGCATTCTACTGAAATCACCAGAATTTCTCTACTTCATTCCGGGATATCATTTTCTCCAGTGGTCCGGAAAGCATCTACTACAGTGCTTTTTTGGTTAAGAGTTATTATTCTATATTTGTTCTGTGGTCCTGCCATGACATTCTAGTCAAGACCATAATTTCCTGGGCTAAGTGCTACGTAATAAAGTGCTAAGTCTTCTTTCTGAGAATTTTAGCAGTATTCAGTAAATCATGGACAAATCCACTTTGTGCATGGAAATCTTATCCATGCTCCTATTCATCACCACAGGCTACTTACGACATTCATTTACAGGGAGAACCAGATTTGCAGAGACTTACAAGTATCTAATCACTCTAAACACTTTGTCCACATTGCAGTGCCCTGTTACTCCTCAAGTGTCTGGGGCGTTTCAGTTTTTCCCTGTCAAAGTTTGCAAGTCCTTCTACATATCAAAAATTTCTAGCCCTCTCAGGATCCAAAAATCCTAAAACAACTCTCTCAGGTAGCCTCAGTTCTAAGGGAAGTGCACAGCAGACAAGTAAGTGCACAGCAGACAAGTAAGTCCCCACAATCCTCTGACTCTGAAACAGGTTATATTCATCCAGCACAGATATCCAAAAGTAGCTGGAGGAAATAAGAAAAGCCTATGTCTGTGTCCTGCTGAGCCCAACTTTCAGCTTGGATGTAGCAGGCAAAGGTACAATTCCCCATTATGCCTGACTTGGAACATATGCACTAGAAATGCTACAGAATTTATGATTCTGCATAGAAATGAGGATTCTGCTTGTTGCATCTCCCACAGAGCAGGAAGAAATCTAAAAATAGAGCAACTGAGTAAATCATACAGATTGATTTTGGCAAAGACAGAATTAACCCCAGCAAGGCTTTTTTAGGAGAACTACAAGACAGGAAAAAAATCTGCTTTCATATTAACCAAAGCAGACTAAGAGACCCAGGAAGAAAGGATCAGGCAAGGAAAAAAGTTAAACTGCCAGTAAAATTTAAATCTGAAAAAGAGCTTGTACATAAGGAAGCAAAGAGTATCATAAAAATATTCACTCAAATTCTTACTTTTTTTATTCTCTTCCTATTAAGTAGTCCAATATTGAATAGTTCTGTGTCTGAGATAACAGCCATCCATCTACACTGCAACCTGACAATCCTCAGTACAAGCCACTGCACCCCTCAAAATGCAAATACAGCATATTTAGATGTTCCGAAGCCCTTTCACAAGTCATTTCTTGCATGACTCTAGTATTAGACTACTATGTGACTCTTTCATAACCATCATTTTCTGTTGTCAGACTGGATTCAACAAATAACTACTAATACTGCTAACAGAGACAAAGAATAACAAACATGGGAAAACAATTTAACCACTTCTGGTAAGATTCCTCTTTATGGAAGACAAGAACTAAAGCCATACACTTTTTAAGCTCTCAATACCAAAGATCCCCAAATCTTAGAAGTATCAATACCTGATTACTGGCAGCTGATATCTCCTTACCAAGCAGTGCTCCAAGACAGCAGAATGAAAGGCATGCTGATCTCCACAGTTGGTGTGGGTGCCACTTCTGTGCCAAAATGCACTCCCAACACTGCCTACATGAATGCTGCTTCACCCTATGCTTTTTCCATCAATGGCCTATTTCATAAAACTCTTATGACCTCATAGCTTCTTTTTTAAAATATGGCTATAGTCCCCAGAATAAACTAGACACAAACAGATTAATTACTCTGAAATACTGCATTTTACCCAAATGTAAGAAAAATCCAAATTTAGAACACAAGATCGCTTAAAAAATTACTTCCTAAAGCTAGAGCCTAACAATAGAGCTCTCATATTCAGTAATATGGGAGGAGAAAAAAAAGGAGGAGAAAAATGTTTGATTTTCAAACACCTTTTTATGTAGTCATGTAATTTTCACAAAGCAAGCCACTAAATGTTTTCTTTTAACCACAGTGCATTACTAGGAAGAGCTACATTTCTTTTCTTCATACCTCTGAAGTGCAACTAATTTCTTTTCATTATAATGTTGCTGTTCACATGCAAGATGAATAAATACCAAAGTTCACTGGATTCTCCCTCTTTCAGATACAGATCCACTGTGAACCGAGTAGAAATAGTTTCCCTAATTAGAACACTTTCTGAGCCATTTGCAACAGTTCAGAAATGGCACAGTGAAAATCTAAATAATAAAAATACATTTCATTGGGCAGAATAACTCAAATTTTCCTGCATTCATAGCCAGGCAAGAGCAGGTATAAGAGCACTTGGCTGTGACCAACAGCACCTGAGGCAACAACAATAATTATTTATGTGTCAACATCAAAAATTATCTAAATACTCAAAAACAAACAAACAAACCTGGTTTGAATAAATAAGGTAAATAAGATACAAAAGCTAGCTTATTAACAGGCCACAAGGAGGATTCATGATCTGCATTTTAAAGAGGTTGCAGCTAACCTTTTTAGAACTGTAGAATCACTAAGGTTGAAAAAGACCTCTAAGATCATGGAGACCAACCATTAACCCAGCACTACCAAGCCTACCACTAATCTGTCTCTCTGAGCACCACATCTACATCTCTTTTGAACACTTCCAGGTATGGTGATTCAACCACTTCCCTGGACAGCCTGTTCCAATGTTTGACCAGCCTTTGGGTGAAGAAATTTATCCTAATATCCAGTATAAATCTCCCCTGTTGTAACTTGAGGACATTTCCTTTTGTCCTATTGCTTGTTAAGTGGGAGAAGAGACTGACCCCCACCTGGCTACAGCCTCTTGAGGTAGGCGTTGAGAGCCGCCCTCAGGCTCCTTTTTGCCTGGTTAAACAGCCCCACCTCCCTCAGCTGTTCCTCATAAGACTTGTACTCCAGACCATTCAATAGCTTTGTTGTCCTTCTCTGGACACACTCCAGGTTTTTAACTTCAAATTGCAGTGCCTAGTTCCAAGATGAGGCAAAGACAAAAGAGGAAAGTAGTTCCATGCAACAGGGCCACCTCCACTGATAGCAGTCCTACTGGCACCTGCTTCCAAGGAAGCCACAGAGCTGAGCGGTGGGACTGCTGCAGCAGTCTGGAAACACTGTAATCACCGAGGGCAGGAACTGCACAGACATAAACAGCAGACGCTGGCATTAGTGATGGCAGTATAAGTGTGTGAGCTGTCACATTCATACCAATGCCCAGCAAGACACAGGCTGAGCATGCTCTGGGACAGTGAGGCTGAGCCATGTGCAGGCTGTCGCCAGCCTGGGCCAACCAGACCTGAGGCTTTGCTGAATCCCAAGGATGGCTGAGGGTGAAGAAGGAAGCCAGCAGGGACAGAGCCTGCTGGGAAACAACTGTCCAGGCCCTGGATCCTATCCTGCCCTGGGCTCCCAAGCCTGCTTCACCTTGCGCTCCTTGTCTGCCGTGTCGGCTTGCCAAGTCCTAGTCTTTGGTACTGCTTTGGAAGACACAGCTTTTGAGGAACAGCTGGGTGGTGAAGCTGCATGCGGTGGAGGAGATGCTTGACTAACACCAGCTGCTGCACAGTATGGGGAGAATGAGCAATGGAACACTGCACATCACTGACATAATTGTTTCTTCCACTCCACACCACCACCAGCCACCTGAGGGCCTTCTGCAGCAAAATATAAAAGGTCATCACTGCTATGCCTGACAAGAGGAGAAGAGAACAAGAGGTGATGTCTGCCCTGAAAGCCCTTCTGCAAGCCATGGGTGCAATGGCAGCAGGGGATCACCTCTGTTTCTCTTTCCTTCAGTAGCCCACAGAATGCTCCACCATGAATGCTCCAATTTCACCTCTACTTTCTGCCCAACACTCGTTTGTTTGTCTGACAGAATTACAAACTCCAGATTTCATTTTCCAACTTTGACGGCAACTTTCCTCCCTATTGTGCAGCATCCTAGTGGGGTCTCCTGCTGGAACTGGATTTTCCACCTCTTTTGAGCTATGAGGGGGCACGTAATCACCCTGCTTCCCTGTAGCCCCAAGGAACAGCAACAGGAATTAATCACATTCACTCTGTCAGTTCCTGATTTCTATTCTATTAATGAGATCACAGTAAAGTCACATCTTACTGTGGTGGTTGGGCAATCATAACAGTAATGAAAATCCCTGTTTTTGAAATGATGCAGAACACTAAACCAACAACTGAAATGACAAAAGTTCAAAATTATTTTTCTTAAAGGAACCTATCCTTGTGATAGTCTGAATCACTTAAGGGGGGGGGGGGATGTGAACTAAGGGGAAAATAGCATTCATTCCTAATAGAAGTATCTCCCCAGATGGAAGTGTTTCAGATAATTAGTTAGCATATGAAATTATACCCAAATTAAGTCCAAACTAGAATAAATCTTACTTTTATGTGACTTTTGTTCATTTTTTTCTGTTCTTTTGGCTTTTTGTTGTTTTATGCTGGGTATGTTTCCTGGGTTTTTTAATCATAAACAATCCTTGCTTCTAATTTTATTTACTTTTCTAGTGGCTAGGCATTCAACCCAACTACAGGTTACAAAGCTAACTGAGGCATACCCACCGCCAGTGGAACTTTATCATTTCCTTACTGGGAGGAACTAGAGAACAATACAATCTTTACAGTAATAGACATTCAGGGATAGTAGTTTGGCCTGGCAAATGCCACAAAAAAGTAGCTAAGAACTATTGTTCACTTTGACCATATTTCATTCAAAAGCAAAAATGCAGACAAATGTTTTAGTTGCATGAGTTTAGCTTACAGTATGTGGACCAAATGTTTGCTACATAAACATTTGAAATTCCACGTAAATCAAGTTAATCACATGTTGACAGGAATAACTGTTAATTTCCTATTTTTGTTTGGTTAGATTTTTTTTCCTTAGTTTTTAAAACTGCTGTCTTAAGAAGCCTGACATGTAGTTACAGGAAACAAAAGCAACATAATTGGAGAAATGAATCATAAATAAACTCACTAGACGTCCATCTCCAAAAGGCTGGAAACAGGTGAGGATTTTGAATATGATTACAGGGCACACACACAAAAGATTGATTTCTGCCAATGTATTTCATCTTGGTAACTTCAATTGTTATTAGAAGAAAAATGTGCAACAGATGTTCTTCTAGATACATATTTCACCTGGAGACATTTGTGTGCTTCAGTGCTTAAAACAGATGCACTGGATGGGCAAATTCATGCTTTGTGACCTGTGCCAACTCACCTACTCATACTTCTGCAAGGACACTGAAAAGTCTGGACAAATCATCTGCCAACCAAATCCAGACCCTCAGTGGATTTATCTACATTAAGAAGGAAAGTAACTAATGAAAGGAAATTCCGCTACCCAATAAGGAAAATAAGGTGTTTTATAACTTTCCTTCAGCAAGTTATGCAGTTAGTTATGGAGACTCTCAAACAGTGAGGTAAGTAATGGAGAACTTACCCTGTAAAACTATCCTGTAAGTACTCACTGAAATTCCCCAAAGGCAAATATTGGTGAGAATTGTCAGCTGTCAGAGTGTTAAGCATGAGTTTAGGCCCAAAGTACAGCCACAAGTGCTTTAAATTCAAGTAATTACAAAAAAACTTCTCATAAAAATTTGCCTTGAACAGAGTAACCTTTATTGTATGCTAACAACATATAAACAATTCTAGGTATTTTCAGAACACAAAAACATGGGTGGAAATTTAACTTCAATAATCTTTTGAATAGATAAATAATCTTTTACTGTCCCTTAACCCTCTCATCATAGGTTACAATAAGTCATGAAGTTAATTCTTTTTGCACTTTTTAAAGGCAAGGCTGTATTCTCAACTAAAGTACGTAACAATTGTACTAGTGTATTATGATGTAGTTTTGAGGGAAAAAGAAGAGGGTCTGAGATTACATCTTCATGACTTTCTACTTCTTCAAAAGTAGCGACTAGAATTCTGATTTAGTATATAAGACAGCCTTGATGAACCTGTGGTTCTAAGTAGAAATGGTGTTGTTGGTGGGGTTTTGTTTGAAATAACACCAGAATACCAGGGAGAAGGGGAGAAGCCAAACAAGTTTTAAATCCTTGAGGGTGTGGAATACATGTACATTTAATAATTTAATATTAAAAGATGATACATAGTTCAATACGCCATGCTATAGAGAGATAAAAGGCAGTGGCTGCAGAATCCCTTTTTTTCCCCCCTCTTTAGCTTCAAACCTTGATATAATAGATTATTAGTCATTTGAATTAAAATGTTTGGGATATTTCTATGATAAATAATCCCTTCTGTAGGATTTCAACAGTGAGCATCTGTGCTGTGATAGACCTATGCACATTATCTATCTTGCAATATTAAACTGAAAGAATATTTAAAAATATACTAAGTCTCTATTCATTTAAATTTAAATTAAAAGTTTAAATTGAAAACAAACACAGGTGAATTGGTTGGTATCACAGTCACCTGGGCCAACTGCTATCTCTACTGCCCAAGATGAAGTGCTCTGTGTTGTAATTCTCTGTTAAGAGCTCTCTCACAAATTTTAAATATTTTACTATCAAGCGTGCAGCAGGAATATCTGGCATTTGAAAGAGACTGGTCAAAAAGCATAATTTTTTCATTCAAGAAAATTTTCTGCTGATTGATCTTCTCTAGTTTCTATGAAATTTAAGAAATGGAATCTTGTGGCCCCAAAACATCTTCATTGCTTTAAAGTTTGAAGTTGGTATGCAGTCCAGTGAGTCATTAAACCACAAATTAATCAGTATATATATATATCAAAGCATCCAGGTGATACTTGTTCTGTCCATTCACATTCGTTTTCAATTAATTCTCAAAACAGACATTTAATCAAGGGTTGAGGAACTTGCCTTTACCCCATATCAGAAATCAAAATTCTTCCTGACATAGGTAAAGAAAATAGATAATGTCATTTCTCACTGATCACAGTCAATAGGTTAGTGACTGCCTTGGGAATTTTTCTGAAATTTTTGCTATGTCCTCTGTCTGGTGAGATAGTCAGATAAGGATGTTGCCACAGCCAAAATGCGTAACAATGCCAAGGGGAAAAATAAGCCTGAATATAATGTTCGACAACTGAAGTCATGGTAACTTCTAAAGACACTGTGCAAGATACCTTCTGCAGTGAAGACAAACATCCACTCACATCTCTTGCTGAGCTCTGCAGCACACTCGTGTTCTGGAGCTGAGATGGGCAAAGGCAGCATCACATTGAAGAATCTCATCTCCAGCCCAGGGGAGTGCAGGAGTTTCCATAAGAAGATGATAAAACATTAAGTACAATTCAAAGAAAACTAACTTGTTTGTGGGTAATTTTTCTAACCTCAATTCCACTCACTACAGAACTTTGGCAAAGAAAAAAATTAGTCCAAAGTGCATGTGACTATGGAAATGTTACAGTTCTGCTGATGAAAACATTAGCTGTGCTCTTTCACACATGCTTGAAGTTTCACACCTAGTTTTCATAAAGACAAAACTTGTCTGCCTTCTCATTTCAATTAACCCTTAATACATCTTTCACCTTTCTAAAAGGTGAAAGCATCATACTTATTTCTGAATAAGCATACTCAACAAGAATATTAAAGAGCTGTTATGTCCTATTCAGGAAGCAGAAATCAATCCAAAGTAAATGATCCTTCAGGAAAAAAAAAGACAAGAAAAAACTACTTTGCAATGTAAATCCGCATTTTAAAAAAGGAGGTTGGTTACAAATGTGACACCAATGATCCTGAAGAGTTATTTAAAATACTTTTTTTGTCTAGCACTCAGACTTAAAATGTCAAAGCTGAACATGATTTTCCACACCAGGAAGCTTTTCTTACGCTGGCTCATTATTTGATGAATTAGTATCTGATGTGGGTAAGCACTGAAAGGTGACTTAGAGGCATTTATTAAATCACCATAGTTTTACAAAATTCCTAGATAAGGCAGTGATCTCATAGGAAGTAGTCTGCTGGGAAATAAAAACCACTTTAGGCATCCTTTTCTTTGGGCACCTTTAACAATTGATCAGGTTTGATCAGATGGCAGCGGGAAAAGTCTAAATTGCAGCAGGAAGTTACATGAAGAACACCAAGAACATTACATATATTGTTTCTTCTACCTTCATGTGAAACAGTTATGATCTGGAGTGGCACAGTACACCAAGATCTGCTGTTAGTACTTTTACTGCTGTAATAGTAGTAGCCAAAAATTTAAAATGTTAGCAATTACTGTTAAATCCCTCTAACTAATACAGTCTTCCTGTTAAAAGATGAAAGCCACCTTTCTTTTACTGAGTTATATACATAATTTGAAACTAGAGTCTACCCTTTATGCTTCTGTTTCATGTTGAACAGATAAATTATCCAAGATCAATACAATTCAAGGCTGAGAAAGGCCAAACTGGGTCCTCTAGTCTGGCTTAGAGTATAATGGCCCATATAATGTGGACCATCATAGTTGATCTGGGACTGAAACTAAGAACCTGCAACAGGCTTGTGACTTAGAAAAACGCATCCAATCTTGAACTAACTAAGGCATGTATACACAGACTTTCATTTCACTTCCATGGTTTCCTTTATTGACAAGAACAAAATTTAAACAAAATGCAGAAGTCATAAGAATTGAGTCCACAGGCAGTGAAAATAAATTTTAGAAATTGTTTGTGAAGTAAAATGGAAGAGAATATTTGCTACTTGAAGCTTTGGACTACCTTATCCTTATGCTCAGAGCACACAAAGAAGCACATGAATGCAGCCAACAGTATCAACTGGACCCTAAAGTGAAAATGCTATAGAACATTTCTGAAGGGACACAGTGGTTTCTTTCCCTTGGAAGAGCTTGGCTCTGCAGCATAAACATTTTTCATTTCAGATCACTATATCTGACTTACTCCTTTTCATATCTTAGTTATTGTAGAAAGTAAAAACCATCATGAACAATGCCTACCATTGCTGAAATTATTAACTGCATTCCTATTTTAATTTTCCAATATTGCTTCAAATAAAATCTGAATACATTTTGCTTTAATCTGTGTGTGAAAAACAGCTTATGAATAATTCATTCAATGATAACTCCTCTAATCAGAGAATTATTTAAATACTTTTACTAGTGTTAGACTAACTCTGTTCATTATTGCTTCACTAAATTCCATGAAGAAAAATGCCAAAATTTCTCCAAACTATTATTAGCAAGTAAAATTATTCTTCCACCACAATTTCCTGCTCAAGGGAAGAAAAGAAAATTCACTCTGGTTTCACAGAATTTTCCTACTGCTATCCAAATATAGACATATAAATAAATGAATACGTAACTCTGGGGAAGAATGGGAGGTCTCTTGACAAATTTAAGGATTGAAACTCAATGGAAGAGATGCATTCCAAATCCATTTTTTGTCCAAACAAACCCCAAGCTTTTGTACACACATCTTCCAAATCTGGTTTTGAAAGTTTACGCCTTGCAGCATACCTGGCAGCAGCTGAAAATGATAAGTGCTCCAAATCAATTTCCTGTAATCACAACTGTGACCTCCCTGCTTCTGTCCTCCAGGAAAGATTGTGAAGCACACACCATGTGAGAAAAACTGAAACCAAATTTATTATTCATTTGTATTATCATCACCCCCTCCTGGAATAATTGAGAGGCTTCCATTATATAGTAGACTTCTGTTTCACACAATCCTGGGTTTTCTACTTTGCTTTTTCAGATTAATTTTTATCCTTTTTTTTTTTCCCCCATCTTGTGCAAGCCTTATTGTCTTCCTTTTCAACTGCAATTATCACTTTTCAATACTAATCCTTTCCTAAGAAGCCTAGATTTTCTCCCCTTTGTACTGATCCAGATTCCTCAACATTTGATCCAGTAACTGGCTTATTTTACTCTCTAATCCCTCATTTGCCACCTCTGCATACAACCTGGATCTTTCCCTACCTAAACAACTCATTTTCTATGCTCATTACCTTTTCCTTTGTAGTTCTTACCTCAGCCTCTTTAGTTCATAGGATTACCAATTCCTTTTCTGTCCAATAAACCTTGTTTTATCTAATCTTATTTTCTCAAAATATATTTTCAGCTTTTTTTCTTCTCTTATTTAATTCATATTTAATGCTCAGGCTTTAGCTGAATACTTTGAGTTATTGCTTTATATGGTGTAATAAAGAAAATCAATGATAATCAAAAAGCATACCAAAATACACAAATGAGAAGTACAAAAGATTTGTTCCAGTGGGATGAATGCACTTATATAACATTGCTAAACTATACTTGTCTCCCTACTGAGTTCTGATGAACCTCTGACTGTAGTGGTAAGCAAAAGAGGAAAAAAAAAAAAGCTTCCTTCCTACTGGGCTGTATAAGCAAAGAGAGGAGGAGTGGAGTTTCAAATGCCGATCATCACGTTAAAATTACCAACAATTTGCAAGGGTTGCGAAACAAAAATATTTCAATCAACCACAACATCTGGCCAGATGCTCAAAATCTGGCCAGCATCACCAGACACAGACAGTCTGAGTCCTGCCACAGCCAAGATTTTTAAGTTCCAAAGACAACTTGATGCATTCCTTCAGACTTCACTGATATTTCTCCTTAAATACAGCTTCTGTTTGAATGGAAAAAAAAAAAAAACACAGAAAAAAAGATGCAAAGAGAGAACACAGAACAGTTCGATCAGACAAAGAAGCATTTCTTTCTTTAATTCTAATACATATTTTATACATAGATATCTTCTATAGACACAGAAGAGCTTTGTCCACTTTCCTGGCACCAATGGCTTTAATAAGACAGTGAAGACTCTCCACCTTTAGGCAGAGGGGCATGGACAGGTGATGCAGGGACATGCACATGCCAGATCCCACATCTGGGCAACAGCTCCCAGGGTATGATTTTTGCCTACAGGAACTGGAGGCAAAAGCTGCAGGAAGCTGCACACTCCCGATGTGACCCTGGCCAAGACAGAGCTGGCGCACAGAGCAAGGCTCCCACTCCCCGGGAGCTGGTGTGAGAGCCTGCTGTTCCACTGCAGCTCCTTCACAGACAGCTCCTTTGTGAGCAATAGAGCTAACACAGCCTCAGCTCCCTCAAGAATACTGACAGTGTTTCCCTGTGTGTTTATACCCCAAATATTTCCAGTTTACACAAGATATAAATAGGCATTGCCGTAGAAGAACCCTGGTTAGGTTTTAGGTTTGTGACATCTGGGTCAACTGGAAGTTTATACCACTGAACAGATATTTCTTCAAAGACAAGTCTTTAAAAGTGAACAATCCAATATACACTGTACTTGGATTACATTCTTTCGGAACATCTGCAGTGATGCAAACATCCAGAAAGCAGAACAGATTGCAAGGATTTAAACCTACTTTACTGTTAGTTTTACGCTTTTACAGTGTCATGCAAAAAGCTCTGAATAGCCAAACCAATGGGGTAACAGAGGTTAATAGGATTGATTTGTCAAACTACATGAATTTCTGTAATGTTGAAGCAACAGATTTTTTTCCTCAGAAATGTAAGGATTACTATCAGATACCTAGAGGGCAAGTTCCAGGACAAAGAAGTATGTGAACCCTTATCAGACTATCTTTAATGTGCAGTATTGTTAAAAATAATGTAATTAAGGATAGTAATAGGGATTTTTTCAAATAAATTATGCTAATTATATTATCATTTTAAAATTATAATTAAATATTCAATTATAAGAAACACAAAGGAGATTCAACAATTACATGGCATGTCTCTGTCATGGTGAATATGTTTTAGATTAACATAGCAGCTCATTATAACCAGCTGATTTTATCCAACTACATATGACAGTTTTACTAGGTACTTCCACTAACATTTAAATCAAACTCAATGTACAGTACTATGAAGGGAGACACTTCCATCCCATTTGCTAATGATCTTTGTCCGAAAAACTCATGTAACTGTGTTGGAATACATGAAAATGGGGAAATCCTCTTTCTTTTGCACTACTTTTTACTCAGCTTTTTCCCATAGAGCTCATTTACAGTGCAGCTCCCCAGTGTCTATAGGACTCCTAGTCCTATAGACTGTTTGCCAGTGAACGAATGGCAAACTCCTCCTCAAGAGTGGCACAAGGCAAGCAGGGACTTCTTAGAAAGGCTTAATCACCAAAAGTGGAGACAGTCCTGTACTACCTAGCCTGCCTACCTCACTGTTCAGGGAAATTCCTAAAATCTGCTCTGAAAGATGCTTATCTGAATATTGTTTAATAGTTAAGAACTACTGGGGACTTAAGTGGTTCCAGAATAAACATGCATTATGCAAAGAGTTCAGTTTAGAACTTTGCCTTCCCTTTCTCAAATAAAAGGAGTTCAAGCAAGCTCCAAGTGGTTGAAAGTTTATCCAATTAATTTCCTTCCTCACCCATCCCTAAATACATTATGTTACCACATGTTTTTGGAAACATATTCAGTAGAATGGAAGGAAAATTAAGCCTATTTTAAATTTAAAAGAAAAAAAATTATTTATAATAAAAAACCCACCCACCTGCATTATCACTTACTAAAACTCTCTCTTACATGGTAGGAGCAATTTGATACACAAAGTAGGAGTAAATATAAGCTTTTAACTTTTGGCCAGTTCCTCAGAAGTTAAACTAACTTTTTGAAAGTCATCTGAAGTACCATATGCAGGAAATCCCTAAAGCCTCAGTTCAAACACTACTTGAATCACAAGTCAACTCAGAAAGTAAAGAGAAATTGAAGTTGATAATAAAATGTCTTACGTTGGGTAAGGTAATCTAAAAACTACAGATTTCCTTCAAATGTCTTCTTTTCTTCCTGCAAATTCGAAATGTTTCTATTTAATGTTTTAAACAGAGGTTATATTCCACTTAAATACAGATGAATTCTATGTACAAGATAAAGGAAAATATGAAGATAATTTAACTTATATAGCCTAGTTTAATGAAAAAGCCTCTAAAAAACCCCACCAATTTAGATACTTAGTGATAGGTAAGACATCAGACATTTTAAGTAGACTCCTGTATTGCCACTATATGATCTTAAATAAAGATCAAGTCCTCCTCATACCTGTTGTTACCATTCTCAAGAGAAGAGCCACAGTTAGTAACATTACAACCAAATTAACCTTAAAGTGTATGCAAAGATAATACCAGAAACTTATTAGGGAAGAAATAAAGCCACACACTTGGTACCTATGAGAACAGCATAAGCTCTTCATGACTCTCAGCTTACAGAACTTGCAGTTGCATCTGGCTATATTGTCCAACATCTGTACCCTCTTAGAGTACTCCTTTGAAAACAGAGGCTCTCAGCTTAAGAGACTACAAATGGTACTACCTATAATTTCAGTTATATATATAGGTACTACCTATAATAATAGTTCAAGCTGTTGCTTCTCTCATGGTACCTTATTTAATTGGGTACCAAATATACTCTTTCACCTCATCTTAAGTGACTGAAGCAAATGGTCAAAGCTCTCCCCAAAGCAGACAAATTTGAATACTGTGCAAAGAGCCGACAAGCATTTTCACACCGTAGGTAATACTGGCCTGTGCCTTTCAGCAGCTAGGGTGCCACGCCCTCAAACATCACATCCCATAGCTAGGCTGCTCTCATATTTTCACATTTTTAATGTTGCTTCATTTACCAGAACAGGTATCCTGTAGTGTTCACACACATCACAACCCTGGGTTTCCAACCCACCCGACCCAGTGGTATCAGCTATTAGCAGAACCTGTCAGATACTTTGAGGTTAACAGGAAGTTAAGCATAGTGGAGAACAAGTGATTTTACCTGTCTTAATACTATGAAGTAGGTGCTTTTGTCCTTTAATCTATGGTGCAATCAAACACCTAAGCAACAGCTCCAGGGCTAACTCACCAAGCCTCGAAGAAGATCCAAATCTGCTGTGAAATTGCTCTGAGAATCTAGGCAAGACCTTGACAAAACCCTTGTAAGAAGCAGGCCACCAACTAGAAAAAGGGAAATCCAGTTGGTGGAGCAACCCTGGAAGGTAAAAGCAAAAGGGCTCTCTCTTTTGAGAGTCACAGGAAATGTGTATTAGTGATTCCTCCAAAACCGTCTTTTCCATACAGCTTTTGCTGTCCTTCCTTACATTCTCATGTGAGTGACACACTTCAAGAGAAAGTTAGAGGAATTTCCCTTTTCCCAAGTTCACCACTGTGTTTTTTCTATACACATGGAAATTACATCACAGAAACAAAACCTTTACAGGGAAGGTATTTAACAAATCTGTTGTCAGGCCCTATCAGGTCACTTTGTTCTGTCACTTTATCATTTGTTACCAATGAACCCCTGTCTCCAGGTGATAGGAACATTTGCTAGTCATAAATGAAAGTAAGTTAATTATGATGAAGATGTAAAGACTGACCTTTTCACAGCTGCTCTCTCACTCCCTAACATCCCTGATACGCTTGGAAGTCAAATATGAAGCGGTGTTACTAGCAACTCAATGAGCTAACAACTGATAATATTATGTGTTCTGGATTGTACCTTTTCCCTAAAGTAAAAAGAAATACCCAGGCCTTACAGATAAAAATAAATAAATAAGGGAAAACTTCACTAAACATTCTTGTGTAGGAAACAAGAACTTCCATGCACTACCTTCTTTACGGAGTTGCCCAGCAATACTCTCTAAAGCATTTAGTAAAATTTGGTATTAAACCCTTCACATTAAATTACAGCACTGGGGCAGGGGGAATGAGGAATTAGGAAAGGTTAGGAAGGGTGGTACTTCACCTGGTAGAGATAATTGTCCCTACTTCCAGCTCTTTCAAAGTATGATATCTGCACATAACAGCCTTGCAAATGAATGAGATCACACACATGACCTGTGAAGCCATTTAGTTTTGTGTGTGCCAAGAGAAGTCTGCTGTGTTTCAGGTTCATAACGAGCATCAACAAGGATGTTGCCCAGGGGATAAGTGCTCTCAGTCTTGGGCCAGTTGGGAATCTGATGAACTAGATGGTCTCACAGAAATATGCCTATTCTTTGCCTAACAAATAAATACCCACACTAACAGTGCCAGTCATTTCTTATTCTAAGGCTGAGACTTTTCACATCCACCTGCCTGGTACTAGCCTACTAGTAGTAAGGAGAGAGCACACCTTGTACCCTTCCTTTCATCCCCTCTGCTCTCTCCAGGAATGTACTAGTCACAGCAAGAGAATGCAAGGTCAAGAAGGACAGCTACACTCTGCTGACTTCTGTACTCCCTTCCTGCCTCTTCAGATAATGATAGGTAGGAACAGTTCAAGAGCTTGTTGACAAACTAGATCAAGAGGGGTCAGTCCATGTACATGCAACTATTCAACCTGCATAACCCTCAAACTTCATCTCCACATTTTCACAGAACCACAGAATCAACTAGGTTGGAAAAGACCTTTGAGATCATAAAGCAACACAAGCAATCATGCATTTGAAAGAGATAGCCAGCCAGCAGCCACACTGTTTTCAGGCCTGCCTCGCTCAACTAGGAAGAGAATATGGGGGTTTGTATCTGCTGTGTGAAGTGGCATATTCTAGCCAATGGATGTTTTTATTTGGTCCTGCTTTGTTAGAAACAAGCACAGTTTGCATTTTCAGACAGTAAGCACCATCTTCAGCCATCTCTTAGCTGTACTTGTGTTATCCCATGGAAAGAACAGTTAGACGGTTTTTCAACAGAGAACTGACAGTTCCCAACCTAGTCTTAAGCCATTGGAATAAGGTATCTCAAGAAAAATACAGTTTATGCTAATATTTTCTCCTGTTTAATGACTTGAATGAGGCCTTTTCATCTGTACAGAGCACACAGTCATGCTGCAAGTAAGGCAGGTATATGCTGTATCATCACACTTGCATTAAAAAAACCCAACTGAACAAGACACCAGCAAAACCAGATTTTCTGTAGGCAGAAGAGGGAAGGAGGGTGACAAAAGTTATTGCTCTCTGAAGAAAATTGGAGCACAAAAATGCTTAATATGTCTCAGCTAAATTTGAAAAGGAAAATGCAATAGCTTTGCATCCCATGGAGTGTATTTTTCATCCACTTTGTATTTCCCAGGAAAGTCAGTTGGACTCTATCCACAGACTTCACAGAGAGCTGGATCAAAGTTGTTCAGCCAAAACAATAGCTTTCCCATTTGTCCCAGTTCACTAAAACATTTAGGCATACCAATGCCACGAGGGAAAGAAAAGGACTATTTGACAGAGATGAGTGCTTTCCCCCACACGAACACAATTTCTGAAGACTAAGTCAACTATGCTTCAGCCATTACTGGTACATTTGCTGCATCTTTCCTTAAGAGCGAAATCCTCCTGCTTTACTCCTAAAAAGGTGCTAAAAGGCGATGAAGTACCTTAATCAAGTTTTCAGAATTTTGCATTGCAGTTGGCAAACAAAGGAAATAACACAGTGGAATAGCCAGTAACACAGAAGATAAAGTATTACATTGCTTTGCTTATTATATTAACATAGCTATTCCTATGAAGATTGCAAGAACATTGGGGAATTACAGCTTCACATCCCTACTTATCTCTAACCCCCTCTCATAAAGAGATGGTCATTTCTTGGATTATAAAATGGCAGCCTCAATAACTTCCATATGTTTCAGGGCAGCTTACTGAAATACAAATCTACAGAACACAAAAGAATAAGAAAAGAGCATAGAGAAAGGATAAAGTAATGGATTTTATTCTCTTTTCCAAACTCCAGAAATATATATGTGGGACAGAAAGTCATCTCAGTCCACACACTGACAAAAGCCCTGATGGGGCTGTCACTGTCAGCATCAACTAGAACGGCCTTCAGCCACCACATGCTGACTGAGAGCTAACCAAATCCCTTTTAGCCCTGCATATAGGGGTGAGATACCTTCCCAAACCACTCGCATTTAGTACATTTCACGTGCGTCTGAAAACGTGACCCAGATACTTGCATTTCCATTCTATCTCTTAATAAAATTAAAAAGGAAAAACTATGAATATTTAAGCCTTGCCTCGTCTTTATACAGCTGAATGAAGTCCTAGACTGGGGGGGTTTCTCCATCGTGTGACTATTAACAGACCATAATTTTAAGCAATAGAATTACATACAGATAGCATGGTTGTTCTTCACAGCTGAATTTGATCCCCGTTGTGATATTTTAATAACAAGGTAAAACCAGCATGCACATAATAGCAGGCTGATCAGAGTTTAAAAATAAGTCTTCTCTTCAAAAGTAATAGCAGCAGCACATTCTCTTCTCTGCTGTTGCTTTCGGAAATGACTTTATTTGGGTACCAACTGTCAGATTCATGGAAACATTTTGAAGCATGAGAATGTTGAAATACTTTCTATAACAGTGATCATAGCTGCCATGCAGATGACAGCAAATAACTTTTCAAGAGAAGTAAAAGACAGAAAAAGACACTTTATAAATCTTTGTCACATATTACCTACATATCTCATTCCTCCTAGGTAAGGTAAAATATAGTTGATATGAGGTTTTATACATACATTTTCTCCTTTTATCTAAAGTACATATAAAATATTAAAATACTCTCTGACACTGAACTATAGTTATAACAATCGAAGTATCATCTATGTACAATGGTAACTATGTTAATCATATATTTTACAACACTAAGAAACAGTAAGAAAGCTCAATAGTTTTCTAAAACTGCTCAAAATTATTACTAAGAAAAATCTAAAGTTTGAGAAATATTATATTAGAAGAACACCACTGCCATTAAAAAAAACCCCACAATTATATTTTAAGAAATTCAGCATGACTTTTAAAAGTAAGAGCGTTTCCACTTTTAAGATACATTCTGTTAGGAAACACATTGGAACAAGTTGGTAAAATTATTTCTGGACATATGGCTGGTTTTATTTAGAGAATTCAGAAAGATTTTTACCACTTCTTCGCAGATATTTACCCACCCCTCCTCCTTCTCTCCTTTCCCCAGGTCACAGCGATCACTGAAAGGCTCTGCATTAGAGCTTCCCAGGAAGTCACAGGAAGTCTTTCATGTCTCCTTCACAATTGAAGTTGCTCATTCCTTTAACATAATTCCCCACTAATCTCATTGTGGCTTCTTATACATAAGAGGTGGCAACAGACTTTGTCCAGCATCCACTAAAGCCTATCTAAACTCACGCACAGTAAGGACACTTTAATACTTATTACATATTAAACACACTTATTAGCAAGTTTGATGCCTTCCATTTACAAACACTTTTAGAGCTATTTACATCCTGATTCATTGATTTCACTTGCACAGTGAGGCTCATGCTCAAGTAGCACAAAAGAAACACAATCCGAGCTCAGTGTCATGAGGGATGAGTGATGTTTGCAACATGATGTAATATCCCCATGATGTGCAGCAATATCCAATCTCTGCTAGTCTATGGCAACACCTCAACAAGGAAAGAAATGCATCAAAGAATCACATCCACAAAACCTTGAAAAAATAGTAATTTTCAAATACTCAAATTTGGAAATATAAGCACAAGTCAAAAAGTGCAATGTCTTGGTAAAAAGCACTTTACCCTCTAACAACTATTAGATGACGAAAAAATCATAATGAACTAGACAGACAATTTGCTAGGAAAGCCAGCTAGAACTGATTCTTCAGACACAAAAACAAAGCCATTATGCAAAAATCCTAGAAGCATGAAAATTGTGCTTCAACAATATGGGAGTGTAGAGGGTCTGATATTAAAAGAGAGTTCTCTTTCCAGAGTAACTAATTTACCCCCATGCTTATGATTGGCAACAGCAGCCTTTCCCTTACAACAAACACATAGAAGTGAGATGTCAAATGACCATGACCAGCAAGAAAAACCTAAGGATTGTCAAGGTCTTACTAAAACTTCCCTTGTAAAAGTAAGGGAAGGTAGCTCGGTCTCATTTTAAAATATCCTTCACAGGCTCTCACCAGGTTCTTTGGAGTCCAGTCCTGGCCTCATCTACAATTACATTAGAGCACTTGTTAAGAGTCCAGACACCACCTTTTCTACTGTGACCCTGCCCATCTTTCATAAAATTCTCTTAAGACTTTTCCTATCCCAGCTGTGTGTAAATGAATTAATATTTGAATAATTTAGAGGAAAATTAAAATAATGCTCAACAAATATGAAGATCTCCATCCCAATTTGTTGGTGATTCAAAAACAATTTCATCTTTACAATGAGGTTTCACTTACAATTCTTTCAATTCTTTTTCCCTGGATTTGTTAATTTTTATGTTTAAACACATACTATTAATTACAAATCCCCCCGTTCCCCCACTGCAAAAGCAGATTTTTGGTTTGGAGGCTTGAGTTGCAAGTTGTTGGGGGGTTTTTTTTGGCTACTACTTGCTAGCATTTTTCTCTTCCTTTAAAAGGTCACCATTAAAAAAGGAACCAGATCTTTATAAAGACAAAAGAGGCAAAGCTTTTAATTTCCTATCAGATGCATCTAGTTTGAATAAGCACATTCCTTTATAGAACATCAACCCGAATGAATAATTATTCCCCTCTCATTTGACAAAACTAAAAGGGTTGGCTGGCTTATATATATATGAAATTTTTTAGTGTAGGGACATAAATCTCCCACATATCCTTTACATCCAAGTGACAAATCTTTGCTTTTTTACTTCACTGTGTCTGGGAGCTCTGAATTCTATTTATACACAGGAATAAAACTGTTCTTCATTTCCTACCCTAAGGCCTCCTCTTGACAGATCTCCATTATAGCTTTTCTTCTGAAAAACTGGATGCCTTTTATCATTTATCCTTGTCCATGTTCCCAAGTATCAGTCTTTATATAACATCATGTATTTTCACTCAGCTGCATTCCATTAGCCACTACAAACCTCTCTGTATATGTGCCCACAATGCTGAGACAGCATTCACAGCAAAGCTAATTCAGACAAGGGAGAGTTACACTTTTAGTTCCAGTCTAGCAGTTCTGATCTGGATACTTTTCTCAGCCAAAGAAATAGGATAAGAAATACATAGGAAGGCAGAAGAGGGCAGGGAAGAGTGGGGGAAAGCATGCTCCAAGCCAAGTCACAGGATTAGAAAAGTACTCAGACTGGAAAGGAGCTCTGGAGGCCATCTGGTCTGAACTCCTGCACAAAGCAAAGCTAACTTCAAAGCCAGGCCACACTGCTCAGGTCCTGCCAGGCTGTGTCCCAAGCCTCCAAGGGCACCCCAACCTCCCCTGACCACCCCCTTCTCCAAGCTCAGACACACCGGTGCTGTGTGGCACCCTCGAGTTGCAAGGAACTGAAGAGTATCTGAAGAAGGCACCTGAAGAGTCTTCTGACATCATGGCACTCTACATGTTACATTTTTGTGATTAATGGCTGTGGAAATTACAGGTAGCAAGTACAATGGCTACAGGACTGCTTAACATTCATCTGAAGCAGAAGCAGAGGAGGATTTCTAGACACCCAAAGAAGCAATTCCCCATGACCTTTGATTAAAATACTGAAATGTACAAATATTCTGCACTATTCCTCTGCTGTAGATATTCCTTGGAGGCTGTCAAAGATTTAAAAGCATCAACCAACCCACCCCATCTTTTCTAGTAGGAAAAGATCTTAATTTCTAAATCCAGAGTGAGTAAAATTGGACAGAGCTGACAGGACACTACTGATGAGGTCTTAGAAGCTGTAAGAGTTTCCACATATCCATAGCATTCACTACTCTTTTTTTAATAGTATGGAAGAGAATAGAAGGATGAAGTTCACCAAAATGTGTTTATGGTAAGGCCTATGGATCCTGCAGTGGCTTTACTGGAGCAGTCACCCTCAGAGAGAGCATTTTCAAAGGCTCCCTTTAAAATTTCTGACTATTAGCATCACTTCTAATAAAACTGCACAGATTTACCATCAGTGTGACCTGCAGATATCTAGATTGATAGAACTGACTGTCATCTCATATGATAATAGTTAGGTCCTCAATCATTTCCCCAGTGTTTATTCATACAAAGAAAATTTATTCCTGTGACCTTTGCTTCCTAAAATTAAGCAGAATAAATGGAGGAATTATTCTGTAATTGAAACCCACAGCATGACTATTGTCAATTCAACTCCAGAGATTTTTACCTTTAATCCACACCTCATAAAACCTGTAACGAACATTAGAATTAAATACACCAGGCAATAATAATAATAGGGTGCTGCTTAAAAAGGCCAGTGATGTTATCTATTCTGTCAGTGCCATAAACAATGCACAAGAGAATAATCTGATAATAATGAATTCATGACCAGCGTTCATGTTTTTCAACTTCCTTTGAATGAAAATTTTGTGGTAAAAAAAAAAAGACTGAATTACTAATTCTTATTTGAACACCAGCAGGCAAAAAAGACAAGTGAGACATGTAAAGCATTTATAATGTGACTGCCACTACCGTATTAGAAATTAATCTGACACTTCTGAGGAAAAAAATATTTTAAGAAAAAGATGCTCGTGGAATATTTTTTCCGTTTTCTTTCCCTTGTGGACTGTAGACAAGAAAACAGGAGTCTTCAGGTAAACATATCAACCCTTTATAGTCTCCCACCACCACCTCCTGAAGTGTAATTAACTGCTGTGTTTTTTCAAACATCAGCTTATCTCCCACTACACACACAGCTTTCTAATATGTATTATCAAGCACCTTTTATTTTTTTCCCCGTTTAGCCAAGCCTCAGTTATGAAAGAAGAAAATCAGAAAACCCATTCTAGGGCAAGATTAAGAAAATGTTGCTTCCTGATCTGAATTTTAAGTATGTTTCTAGATAAATAACTGATGCAGCAATAAACATAATTCAAATCAACTGTTCATTAATAATGTATGGCACCTATAGATAATTACGTCACCACCATTTGCAATGCCTTGGAGTCATTTGAATTTTGAGACTCAGGTCTCAAAAACAAGGAGTCTTTGCCCAATGGGTCCCTGACTGAGTCATGACCTTTCAGATGACCTAGACTACACCTTTTCTTACACTCAGCATCCCAAAGGAGACAAAAAGGGCTTTGAGTCTCCCATGCTGGGTTTTACTAGAATAAAAGGTAGGGCCTTTTGAAATAGAACTCCCCTATGCTGTGTAAAACAAAATAACAGTAAGAGAGACTTTTAAATCCCTCTCCTCCTCTGCTCAGACTGCCTTTTCCAGAAGGACCCTTTTGTTCATGCTTACACTTTCTCTGAGGTTTCTTGCCCTCCTCGGTCTCCCCCACCAGGCTCTCTTGAGACCCAAAGGCACCACATACAAAGTCACCCCAGCTGCTTCCCATGTGTTTCCTCCTTGCTGTTCCCAGGAATTACTATCCTCCTGCACATTTATTTCTCCCCTTGGGAACAAGTCATCATCCTCCTTCCAGAGCCTTCATCAAAGCTGGCACACAGCAGGCAGGAGAAGACAAACGGGCAGCTGCCTTCTTCCCTGCAGCCCCACCACAAGCAAGAGAGCCAAAGGAATTAAATAGCAATATAGCCCACAACACTTTAATAGAGACTTATTCTAGCAGTGAATGATCTAACTAAGACTACAGGACTTTAGAGTTAATATGTTGTTCTAACATTCATTGCCAGTTTTTAAAAGCCCATCCTCATTCCTACCACTGCAACTCCCCCCACCCCCGCCACACATTCAGCCTCTCAGGCAGCCCACAAAGCCTGAGTGAAGCAGGCATCCAGGCCAATCATTTAAGTACTTAAACCTCCATATTTCAAGATATATTTAACATGCCCACTCATACTTGTTTTGCTGGATTCTCTTCTCTATTTTCACTTTTTTTCCCTCTCTTTTTCTTCAAAGTGTTTCTTGCTTTATCTCTGCATAGCAAGGCACATCTGGGTCTGGTACCTGGCAAATTCACAGGGTGGACCTTCATACTGATTTATTCCTTGTAAAAGCAAGAGTGGTGTATTATAAAGTTTTCTACAAAAGCCACAAGAATCTCAATAGCCTATAATCTTGCCCAGGATCTCCAAAGCTTCCTGTCTAAAATTTAAATTTGCAGGAAGTAAGGACGTGGATGGTAGCCAGTTGATGTATACAGATATGTGCTAAAACGTAGATTCAACTTGCATATCTGATACCAGTTTCCCCCATGATTTTCCACAAGCTTCCATTTTTATCTTCAAGTCTGTACACTTAAGATATTGGTATTCCCCTGCATCCTGCAGAGACTCTAGATAAGCTTTCTGAAGGACTATGCTAAAGCACAGACAGGAAAAATATCCATGAAAAAACCTCCAAAACAAGGAGTTGGGTTTGTGGTTTTGTTTTTTTTTTTTACTCATAAACAGAATAAGTTTCTCAATGTTATTGATATGATACAAAAGCTGTAGAAGAGGTCTGCATGAAGAAAAACAAAATAACAAAAATCAGTATTTGAACCAGAATATCTGAAGTGGTCAGAAAACAGTTGACAACATCCTCATTTCCAGACCTCAGGATTCCACTCTTCATACACAATATTGAACATGGTACAATCTGGACAGCAGCAAACTCTTAAAGAAATCTACTGCGCCGCAGTAAACTTTACATTTGAAGATTCATAATTAATTGATTTTAAAAGATTGTCTCCAAGCCCAAATTTTAACAGTAGCACATACACAAGTTAGGAAGTTCAAAGTCATTTTCAAGTGCAAAGTAACCTTAAAGAGCAATTATAAATCAAAATTAGAGACACACAGATAAAATCCTGACCCCAGACCTCTACAAGGTACAATACATTCCTATTTGCTAATAAAACAGAAAAATACTTGCATGCCAATGACAGCCAAGCTGTGTAAATGCTCTGTTTTCTTTAAGATGGAGGGTATTACCATTTTTACACAACTAGAAGCAGAAAGACTAACAATACATAATGGCCAAGTCCTGCATTTAACTGGTGCTAAATATTCACTGTTTTTCTGATACCCTGCAATCTAAATTAATTCTTTAGAAAATCACTTTCACCATCTGCATAGGATAAAACTAATCTTACTCAACAATTATTTTTAAATCTTAAAATATGAAACTAAATTCAAAACCAAACGAAATAGAAAAGTGTGAAACTACTAAACTGAGCTTTAAATTCATTACAGAAATAAGCATCACCATAAAAGTCCAGTGCATGTACTTCACATTTTTCTTCCAGCTTAATTTTAAGTAACTCCATAATATTAAACTCTTTTTTCCTTCAACACCAGAACTATTAATCTTGCCAATGGTTTTGGCACTGTTATCACTATCAGTTCATTTGAAGTCAGACTTGCACCTGGCTTCTGATTGCTGGCACCCATTTACAAGTTTAAATCAATTAAACCTATTAGCATGTTCTCTGTGATGCACTTTAATTTTTATAGTTATGCATTATTAATGTAATCATCTCAGAAAGTCCTATATCATATAAAGAGAAAAAATTGGAAGGATTCAAGCTATAGGAATTTAAGTAGCTCAGAAGTTATTGTGCCATATATTACTTTAATATTAAAACAGAAATTTGGTGAGTATACACTGTAACTTTTATATAATTGACTCACTCTAGGAGAAACATGAATAAAGCTAACAGAAAATTAGCAGACAACACAACTGCAAGGGGGGCAATCTAAGTAAATAAATTACTGTACATGAATAGATCATCAGATTTTTATTGTTACCAGATTTCTGTACTAAAACAAAAGTAGTCCTTCTCCAAAACCAAGCATGAACAGTGCATATAACAGAGGCTCAAGTTGTAATATGATATCTGTATTTGACAACTGATAAGTACATCGCCCAGAAAAAGGTGAGGATGATTGCTGCTGAAATCCCCTTAATGGACTCATTCCCTAAGCAAAAAAAAAGGAGTAGCTTTTAATTCAAAAGAAAATTTTCAAAATAAAACAAGTACTGAGTGTCATTCAAATGATGGTATTGGAATCCCAAAAACAGTGTTTGAAAGTCTGCTCAGTGCTAAGAATTTTGTCCAAGAGTTTGTGCTTTGAAAAGAAAGCTACACAATAAATTGTTGGCAAGGACAAAACCTCCTATTTCTCTAATATATGCTTCTGTTAAAATAAGCCAACTGAAACAACATTTCTTTCCTTTTTCTCCTTATTTACTCATGGGTACATCTTTCAACTGTTACAGAACCTCAGTTCTTCCCATCATACTGAAGAGATTTTTTTTTTTTAGCTATCTCCCTTATATAACCTCTCCAACTAATGATCACCTGTAAGTAATCCCATTTTAAATAAAGGTCAAAATTTGATGTCTACTGGGGTAAGCATAGCTGCAGAAAATGAAACTAAAACATGGGATATAATAATACTCCAGACATCAAATCATTCTTAAGATGGGTTTTCACTATTAGAATTAATTAGCTTTAGAGTTTTATATGTCATTGCTGGTTAAACTTTGTGTTAATGGACTTCAGTTCAACAAGCAAGACCTCTTTGGAAATGCCAGTTCATGAAATACAGTTGTTTATCATACCTCTGGAGCATTAAGAAGGGCACACCATCTGATAGCTGTAGCACAGAAAGCAAATGCTATTTCATGCTTCACAGCATCAACTAATCATAGCAGAGGCTGTGACAGACCTGCTTATGGCTGCATCACCTCCCTGAACTGGCATATTCTGGGACTAGCCTCAGCTGAAGCCTGTGCTAAGAGCTCTGTAACAGGACCCAAATGGGATTGTTGAGGACCCAGGACAGCAATCCTGATGGCTCCCATCCTACAGACCCGCAGCACAGCTGAAGAGCTACAGTTTGGCACATTTGGGCTAATAGGAAGAAATCCACTGCTCCAGAGAGGCCTAGGACCCTCACCTTCCTCTAGAGGCACTGGGAAATGAGCATGATCAACACCAGGCAATACAATGCTTACAGAGCACACACTGTTTTCTGTCAGCTTGAAAGGCAGGCTGAGGCACATGAGACACTGTCCTGTATGACCTCTAGCTCCTGTAATTCATCACCACTATGGAACAGGAAAAACAGTGCTTTTAGAAAAAAAATGAATGCTCATAATTCTTGAAAGTCAGACTCATCACATTTTACCCAGTGCTGCCAACCCTGCATTTTTATTTTAATCCCAGGATCTGTGATGGGTTTTATCAAGTCTCATAGACAGACAAACTACAGGTATGGAAGTGAAAGCTCCTACATCATCCTGTAAGGACAAGTTTGTCAACATGTTCTAATTACCAGATGTCACACGCAACTATTGAAGAAGAGTTCATCAAAATTCACAGTATGAATTGTTTTAGGGGCAAAATCCAACAGCAGATGTTCACAGAATAAAAACCACTGCAACTATAAGGCAAACCAGTGTGACCTGACAGCTTCAAACAGCCTTTAACTTTGTGAGATCTCTGACTCCAGAGTTACACTTGATTCAGTGTATCAGTATCTACTGTAAGTTTCTGTTAGTATGTCTAAAGAACTCAAAGATATTTTTGCTTCTGATCTGCTTACCATTTGGGGGCAACCAATTGCACAAGTATTAGTTTCTAAAAGTTCAGAATAAAAAGCAGAGATTTTGGTTCAACAGCTTAGCCTTGAGTCTCATATGATTCTCAGATCATTTCAGTAGATAATATTAAATGAGCACAGGTTTAGCCACACAAATAGACTAAAACATAATCATTAAAAAAGGAAAAAAAAAATTAATCATGTCTCCTTCAATATTCACTGAATTTCAAGGTCAATAATTCAATCACTGAGAAGACATGTACATAGCTAAATGCAACCCAAAGTCAAAATTGTGCAGAATGTATTACATGCACATGGAATATCTGAAAGCCTGGCTCACTCACAGTAGTTCACATAGCTAGAAAAAAACACCCTGAAACTAATCACGGATCCAGTATTGTCTCAGTAGAAAAGAGCAGAATTTTTTTTCATTCTTCTGTGTAATATCTATCAAACCCCACTCCCCTTCGAGATGTTTTTCCTTTGTTTTGATTTATTCAAGAACATATTACTGAAGAAGGCCATGAAGGTTAGATGCTGTTTAAAAATAGGAGGTGGAAAAATAAGCCTAATATTATCCCCCCCTCAACCCTCCAATCCTCAATATGTATGTGATATACTGCTTGAATCAGAACATGCAGAGAGGTATTATAAGCCAAACTTGTTGCTCAGTGTAACTTAATACGCACATGCAAAGCGCCTTCTATTGGAATGATGGAAAGAGCCGGTGCCTGAAGGTTCATAATTAGCACTGAGAGAACTGAATTTTTTTATCTCTTACATGCACATGCAAGCATATTTGAACACTAACCGTAGGGAAGAAATTAAAAATTTAAAAGTTCATGGAGAGAGGATAGGGGATATTGGATCTACAGAGAAGAGGTGAACATCTTGACAAGGAGAGAGAAGGCAGGAAGGAAGAGGACGAAGATTTTATGAGGTATGAGAAAAAGAAAGAAGCAATTAAGAAGGGGTTGAAGGGAAAAGAAAGATTAAAATCACTAGAGACTGTGAAAGGGCAATGCAATGCAGGAACAATGAAGAAGAAATGGAGAGGAAAGAAAATACAAATACTGTGAGAATACCAAGCACTGAAAGACAGAAGAAAGGACAGGTGAGAAAAAATATATGGTGAGATAAGAGAAAACGGTCATAAAAATTCACAACTAGCCCATGCTGACCATGGAGAGAGATTAGGATTCAAAGTGCAGAATTGCAAGAGTAAATATTCATTCAGGTGTATGAGGTGTCAAAGCTGAACTGGGGTACCTCAAATGTGATTCTACAAAGGGTTATTATACTCTTCACATTTTCAGGTACAACACAATTTGACAAATTACTAGCACTCACACTGCTGACTGCTTAGAATAAAACTTCGCAAAGCAACTATATTCCCACAGCATTCTTGATATTTCTATTGATCCAGAGGTCAGTCTTGCTATAGCTACTTATCTGTGATGTCAGACATTGCTAGGAATGTTTCAAAGACATGTTAGCAGGGATAGGATTCTGGTGATACTTTGGTTGTCCAAGGATATCCTTTATCCTTCACAGGCAGCTCTAAGTTTCCACTAAGCAAAGCCTTTATTTCCAGGGCTAGGCTTTTACTTTGTTTTATTAAGCATGAACAATACCAGAGGCTCTAGTAAAATTCCACTGCCTCATTACATTACAGTGTATAATATAATGTAAACTTGTGTGTTTATATATATGGATAGATATACGCACACCCCCCAAAGTTAATACACTTTACTATAAAGACCTACTGACATAATGGGAAGGAGAATTTTCAAAAGAAAAGAAAAATAAACATTCTTTATCAATAACATTATTTTTCAAAACAAACACTTCTGATTTATGATTAAATGGCCCTAAAGGACAAACATTTTAAATTTCAAAGAAGGAAACGCCTCCTTTTCTACACCACTGGTCCCTGACTATTCTCTAATCCCATCAGCCACTTACCAATCAGTGAATCTGTCAGAAACTATTTCCCAGGTGAACTGTTACCGTCTGTGTATTCTGGGCACAACACACATTTTCTATTTTTATTGTTTCCTTAGATTTATAGAAGATGCCAGGAATTCTGGAGGGGCCTTTTCTGTGGTATAGAATCCTGTGCAACACACAGATTCACAATCTTATCAATATCATTGAAATGAACAGAAAATTTCTCAGTGCTCACTAAACAGTCCTATAATGGTCTACAGACTAAATAAAACACCAGGGGAACTTAAACACTCCTATATCCTTTCAAACAATTTTATAAAAATACCTCAATAACCTCCTGCTCTCTTTTTCACCATAACAAAACATTTGTCAATGCTATCAGAAACAGGCTAGATATTGTCCCTCTTAACTAAATCAAGAAAAATGTAAAGTTCTCAAATTACAAAAAACAGGGATCTTACTGAAACATGCAGGTTGCCAGAATGGCTCCCAAGCCACTGCTTTAGGCAGACTTTGCTGAAGGCCGGTGGGAAACTGCTGCTCTTACCTAACACAACAGATCAGTGTGATTCCAAGGTGGCAGACACACATGAAGGACCTGAATAAGGTCAGCTAGCTAAACACACAGCAGCTTCCAATATTCCAGTTCAGCCAGATGAAAGATGCACAGTCCTTTTTATGGTGGTTATCAAAAAAAACCTGCTAACCCAAATAAAAAATGAGGATTCTAGTAGCAGTTTTGTTGCAGGTTTCCCTAAAGTACATCAAGGTTGCCTGAATTTCATTCAGAAGAGTGACCTGTCCTCTTTGGAAATTGATAATACCACCTCCACATTTGCATAGCTCTATCAGTTTTATGTCTGCGCTGTCACAGATATGTGCTATCCACTGATTTGTGGAGAGCTGAAGTCTTTCCTCACTGCACTGCCATTTAGGGATGTGAATTCATATTTTATTATGCTTTAAGCCATTTAAGTACCTACTTTTTTACCTACACATGTTGAGAAAGTGCTGTACAGGGCTTTTTTGGTTTTAAGTCACTTGCATGTTCACTTATAGCAGCTTTGATATTCAGGTATTTTTGTGTGCGTGTTTTATACCTCATTAACATAGAATGCAGACCCCCTAGTGAATAATTAGCTAGGGTAGGATACTTGACTCCCACAGATGCATTCTTAATTTGACATTTAAGTTAATATCTGATTATGGTGGCTTCATTCAAAAGTTAGCAAAAAAAACCCCAACAATGGGAACCTACACAAGAATATATTCACTGGTAATAAAAAAATCTGTCTGCTAGATATGCTATACAAAAGTGCCAAGTTATTTATAGAATTAGTTCTATTGTGCTGCTCAAGAAGAAACAGAACAAGTCTGTGCCCAAAAATAAATCAAGAGGAGAGAAACCTGTTAAAAGGCAGCAAACAACTGTTATTTAAATATTTTTAAATGTGGATGGCAATAGGTAATCCACTTTGCATGAAGAGCAGTTCTGAAGAAGGTATCCCAGGCTGACTTAAGAAGCATTAAGGTGATTATATCACTTGAACGAAGCACCCTTTAGTAAATTCACTTATGTACTGACAATGAATCGCTTCCTACCTTAATAGCACAGCTACAAGGTTTGTAACCTTTCTCAAACTATTGTAATCTACTTATCATAGTCCAAAAGGCCAACATGGTTTATCAGATATCAATTTCCAGCAATAAGTTAAAGAGCATTTTAGATTTTATGCAGTATCCATTACTTCAATATAGCTTTTTCCAATTTCTCTTCAGGAGCCCCAATTTCAGATGAAAAGGCAAGGCTGAAATTTGCCATATGGCTGGGTGTTTAGCTGGTACTTCTCTACAGAATTGTATTTCTACATGTGAAGTCTACAAAGTAGAGTATATAAATTCTGGTTTATTAGCATGAAACAATAATTTCAACATTTGATAAAACCCATCATCTTCATGAAGGATATGCTGCACATTAGATGAAGATTATCTGACTTCTTAGCCTACCAAAAAGTTGAGTTATAAAGGTGTGAAGAATGCTTGCTCAGCCTGCAAGTTTAAGTTGCCTATTTTCTTGTGATTGTTCCCAAACTTTGAATTGACAGGTTGGAAAATCCAACTTTAAAGTCTGGACTCAAACCACAATGACTACATGACACAAATAACTGATCTTACCTAAGCTCAAACAATTCTGACAGTTCAACTTGTGCAGCTGCATTACAATAGATAAGGTATCACCCTATCAGTAATGCTGTCACTCGATAAAGTATTTTATCTGGCGCAAAACCCATGAAGCTAGAATAAAACTCAATCATGCTTTCTGACTAATACTAAAGGAATGCAACTGCTTGAATACAGCTGCCACTGAAAGGTTTGAGATACAAGGAAGCAGGCATATTAACTTGTCTTGCAAACTTCCTAATTTTCTTTCCATCATCATATCATGTCCTTCCCTAAAACTATTTATTCAGTACTCTTGGCAGGGCTTAGCAAGAAAACAGCCATTTACTGTACAGGGTTGATTGTTCACTAGGGAAAGCTCAAAAATGGAAGAAGCCTGAAAACACAGAGGCTCTCTAGTAATGAAACATGAACTCCCCTCTTGGACACAGGAACTGTGTTTTCATACAAAAACTAACTTAACTGTTTCATCAAGCGTCACTGCCAGTCTTATGTTTACTCAGCTCAAGCACCTGCTTCGGTGATCCAAGCACCCAAAGGCACAGCATGCCATGGGCTCACGCTCTGTGTTAGCTAAAATGCCTTTCTCACCTATGCAGAAGTACTGGCCCCAGGCTTCATAGCTCCTCACAGATTTCAAATATACCCTTGAAATGTTAAGGAAGGTTGGTACTATCTGAAAGCTCAGGTAAGGCAGAAAACAGGAGGGGGAGCTCTCACTGCACCACATAGGAGGAGAAACTGGTCAGGATCTTCTGCCTACGAGAGTTCAGGCAACGTCTTTTCTGCTTCCCAATGCCATGCTTTGGCAGCCTGGTGCTGGTGGGAAGGGTGCATTACTCTCCCAGCTAGATCCTTTTCTTTGAAGCATTTCCCATCTTCTAAAACCACAAGT
Source organism: Coloeus monedula (assembly GCF_965178545.1). Taxonomy (NCBI): domain Eukaryota; kingdom Metazoa; phylum Chordata; class Aves; order Passeriformes; family Corvidae; genus Coloeus; species Coloeus monedula. Next base: position 38,368,250 of record NC_138784.1, read on the forward strand.
TTTCGTTTATGAGTTTTAATCTTTTAACTTACTTTCTTTGCCAGGAGTGAGAAAATAATCATATTCTGCTGTGTGAAAGGCTGCACTTCTCCTACCCTGTGCTTTTGTCTGACTGCTGAGCTAGGAGGCCTGCACATATTTTTAATCTAAAATTCCCCACAACTTTGGTTCCCTCAGTAACTCAGCTATGCTGCACGCATGTATTAACACATCAGCACTTGGCGGCGCTGAGAAGCATGCAGCACTACTAGAGTACAAGTGGGGAAGAATCACAGTTGCTTTGGTAACCACTCCTTGGAATTTTCTTGCATTTTTTTTCTTCTTGCCTTTAAGTCCTCAGCCATAATTCCACATGAACTCAGGTGTCTGTATTGATAGTCGTAAGATTTAAGTAAAATATAGTTTACCCAATGTTAAAACCTGACAACTGCAATGTTGTTATTTTAAGCATATTCCTGTATATACTTTAAATTATTCTAACCCAGGAGTTTTGCCAGGATGAAAAAAACTTGAATGTAAAGATGGCTTCTAGTCTGATGGTTTCACTAGGGAAAGGTACATACAAATACAGAAATACAAAAATATACAAATATAACAATACAAAACCAGCCATGACTCCAGAGCTGCTTTGGTACTCTCCCAGTATCTCCCCTCACACAACACAGATGTGGAACAGGGAGCAGCCAGGGTGCTGTCTCCAAGGGGTTCTCCATGTCAGTCCTAATACCAGTGCTCATCACACTTGCAACAACCAGATTTACTCCTGATCCTAACAATGTGCATTAGAAATGTTGCCAATACATGCACTGCTAAATAAAAGCAATATCTACAACCCTTAAAGGAATACAGGCTCTTTTTATTTTACAGTGATTCATATGTTCAAATTTAATAATTACCTATTTTAAAAATTCTTAACATGAAATTAATCAAGGATCCATTTTTACCAGTACCTCCTTTTTCTGTGGAACATCATTATTCCACTTCTGAAAATTTTATTTCAATATACAGGCCAACTAAAAAAAAAGCTACTACAAAGAATGAAGATTGCTTTTATAGACTCAACATGGAAGTACTATTTACAACAAATCTGAGCTAAGAATAGTATTGGAAAACTAAAGGTTTCCATAAATTTATGCCTCCAACAGAGAGATTTCTTAGCAAGGGATAAAATCACACAATGATTTTAGAATGCAATACTTAATTTGTATTAAACATGAAACCTGATCTTCTCTTAAAATATTGACAGCCAAGAACTAGTCCTGTTAAGGGGCAGGGTGGGGGGGAAGGTAGGAGGACAAGGCAGAACTGGGTGAGAGGGAACCTCCTGAATGCTGCTGGTACTGTAACTGGAAATACAGGGAGATGCCAGACTACTCCAGACGTGCCTCCCTGCTTAGCCAGCAGTTCCTGGGCACAAACAAGCCACAAGAAAACAAAGCTCCACATCATCTACTGTAGTTCTAAAGGTTGCACTAACCTTTAAAAACCAGGTTCAGCTACTGTGGATTTGCAGAAAGTACAACTTGAGTTTGTGAACACGATGGAAGAAAACTGATATCCCTGTGATCTTCTGCCCCCCCAAGAATATGCACCAAGTATCACATAGGGCACATTTGAATAGAAGGTACACCATTTCCTCTGTCAGTTGAAGTCACCTACCAAATGACAGAAATCACCTTAGATCTTCACTGGGTGACATTCATCTGCATCCCTGTGAAAAGACTAAGTGGAAATCAATGTCCCATACTGGGACCACTTCCAGGCACAGCAGGAAGCAGCCTGAGTAGAGAAAACTTGGATCCTCACAGTTTATTCACAGGGTCATATAGGACCTGGAAGCAGATCCAAATAACCTACATGCATTCAACAAAGTATATCAAACCTTCTTATAAAACACTAAGGATTACACTCTCTGAAATACTGCAGCTACTGAACAAACTCAGAACCCAGGTCCTATCCCTAAAGAAGGCATTTATTTTTAAACCCTCCCCATTTTACATATCTCTTCTTCTAAAGTAAAATAAAATTTAAAAAAAGAGAAAATGCTTGACAAGTGGAACCAAATGCTCATGGTTCAAGTCTTGCTTTTACTGCCTTGCTATTACAGTAAGACATATCAAAACAGATTAAGGAGGCTAATGCTGAATTATGCAGAAATCAGTAATACAGAATTACAGTGGGAAAACCAAGCAGTCTGTCAAACTGCCTGTAGTTGGAAGTATCTGGGGCATTTGCCAGATAATTTATTTCCACAGAACTATCTATCATCCTAATTTTTTTAGGATCTCCAAAGTCAGTTATAGAGAGAATGCTTCCACATAAATTTTCATTCACTGAAAAATACCGTAAAGATGTCCAAAACTGTATACAAATTCAGATTAAATGCGGTGAATAATCTTGGATTAACAAAGAACTGAACACTGAAAGGGATGCCAAAATTCATCTGTTACATTTTACTTTTTTGGGTTGATTTCCCAGCAGCCACTTCCAGAAGTAGAAAAGGAGATGCAGGTCTGCCTTATAATTTCAAGTCTGTAATAACAGGACACACCGTTTCAAATCTAGTGTTTCAACAGCTCTACCTGAAGTATTTAGGGACTTCTTCACCTCCTCTTCTCCATACTAAAAAATCAAAATGCAAAAATAGTAGAGGCAAATTACAGGAAACACATGGAGGTAAAACTAATAGGTAGAGCACAACAAGTAGAAACAAACCAGCACAATTTCCATTCATCTGACATTAAAGACTAGCTGTAGCTCCTGAGAGAGCTCTGTACATGGAAGGCCATGGGAAGCAATAGCCAAGTCCTCCTCGTGCCCCTGACCAGACCCTTCCTGTCTCCATCCTGCAGCTCCCACTGCAGGAACGACTGTTCCTGTCACCTTCTGGTTCCAGCCAAACCATATTTGCTTTCCTCTAACTCAGCTCCTTTTCCTCACTTACAAATCAGCTACCAGAGGTTTCCATTTGAATCATATTTGCATGCAGATACATTTTGCATGACACCCTTGGCCACAGCATTGGCTGTAGGCAGCCAGGTTATGCTTTACAGACTGCATTAGGTTTCTGTAACAAAACAACACATTGGCATTCTTAGGGAGTTTTATCAGAACTACTCCCCAGATGTCTAGATATGTCAGACTTCATGAAGAGGAACAATACCTTCAGCTGTATGACACAGAGTAGCTCTATATGTAGCTCAAGAGCAGGAATGATTCTGGTCCACCACATTTTCCTTATATAGTCCAAACAAAGCCAGGTTCCTCCAGAATTCCTTCACTGATTGCTATAGGAGAACAGCTGCTGCATAAATTAGCAAGTTAAGTAAATCAACTGAAGCCAATCTGAATATTTAATCTTGGCATAGAGTTCCAGCATGTGCATATACATACATAAGGTAACTGTCTTCAAGACTTGGTAAAACTGTCATTTTAACAAATAAGCCATCTAATTTTTGATATTAAAAGAGAAATTATATTGCTATAGTATCAAACTTTCTTCACACTTGTAAAGATGCTTTAGATAACAGCTGCTGTTTTACAGGAAACTGAGCATGCTATCACTTAATTCCAGAGGAAAAAAGTATCCACTTTCATTTGTTAAAATAAAACAGAGCTGTCAAACCAAGTTTATCAATTACCTGTCAAATTATAGTACCCTCTCAAAACCTACCCCTGAATCCTCAATTATCTCTTCCTACCCACTTTTCTGCAAGCTGTTGGAAGAATTTAATTAATGAATTCAATTAATCTAGTACTTTTTCTGGTTCCCATGCTAACTCCAAGATGATGTACCTGCCTGCAGACACAGGAACCTCCCTGCTGCAGCTGTACCAGGGCCACCTCAGTCTCTGAGCATTAGTAGCTGTCACCTTCCAAGAGCAGAAAAGCAATTGGAGGATTAATGCGGTTTCCAAAAAATTCATGTTGGCAACTACTATAGAGCCCCAAAAGAGAAACACAGATCTGATATAGATCTCTGCTAGTTAAAGAGAACACAAAACAATATTTTAGGCTATAGATCACACCCCTGCAATTCAATAAAACATGTTTCAGTTATTTTGTAGTTAATGGAAACAACTGAGAGTAAATTTTGTCTCTAATTACTCCTCAATGCTTGACCCTACCACTGAAGCCTTTCCCCTAACATTCAGCTGTTAGGCAATGACATAGCAAAGAATCTCTGCACATCAAAGCAGTAACTTCTTGCTTGGATACTTATATATAGACATTAGTTTAATATCTGAATCAGGCTTTATTATGGAAAAAAAAATGTAGTAATTGACCAACTGTTCTATTTTGTATAATTGTATGAATTACACTATTACACACATGTATTACTTGAAACAAAATAATCTGATTATTCTAGTTAACTACATACATGGTCAGAAATTATCTTACTGAGCTCTCCCTTCTTCAGGCCAACAAACAAGTGTAACACCAAGCAACAACTTCATTTCTCCATGTTAGAGGCTCCCTATCCAGCAAAAGAATACCACAGAAGGAATCACTAAGATCTTTCTGTAAATTTGTACAGAGATGACCTTTACAAAATAAATGTAGAAATATCAAATTCAAGGTCTGCCCTTTTTCCATAATCCATATACCAATAAGGAATGGATGAAACATTCCCCAGTTCTAGGTTTGAGAATGGCCTTTGAATGTTTCAAGTCGGGCAACAGCACTCTCACTTCTCAGAACCTCTCACACTGTAAGGAAAACCGGTTTGTGTTTGGTGAACAGGGGGCAGGAAGCTAAGACACTTGTCAGCTTTCAAGTGTTGGCCAACATGAATCTCAGGACACTACTCAAACTCCAAGAGACAGGAACAACCTTAGGTACAGTTTGTGCTCCCACAGTAACACATCTGTGTTAAGGCAGCAAATGCACAGGCACTTGCAAGCTCGACCCACATCCCCTTCGTACAGATTGAGGGGAATGACTGTAGTTATAACCCTGTAGTCCAAGCGCAATTCCTTCAATCCACCTACACGTATGAATTCCTCCATAAAAGGCATTGCTTGAACCATGTCTGAAGAGCCCTTTGTGGCCATTGTGAACAAACAGAATGGCTTTTTCCACAAGCCTTTAAATAAACATAAAATAAAAGTAAATTTAGTTGGCAGTCATTTTAATGAACAAACAGGATGGTAAGCATATTAGCAAAATAGGTCACCAGAAGCAGGAAATTAGAAAAAAAAAGCAAAGCTTTGAAAGCCTAAATTAAAAATAAATGAAAAACACAAGTATACATTTTAATTTATAGTAGTTTCTCATTTGTGGTCAAAACAGCAGTAGAGAGTAGAAACTATTTATCTAATCTTAAAAATTAATTAAGAAAATGTCAACCCTACCCATATTCCCAGCCCCCAGAAAACCCCATGAAAGCAACAACTACAAGGCAAATTTATTTGAGATGACAACTAGTTAAGAATGTATTCATAAGAATGGTCCGAAGCCCACTGAAGTCCCAAGAATTACTCCCACCTCTTCTTAGATTTCATTCTTGAAGAGGCTTGTGGGAATACCTCAATTACTTTGACTGAATTGCCTTAAGTTAAAGACAATTTCTTCGCAGAAGTACAGATCTAGCAGCTGGAAAACCCAGCCTAGTTGGTTTTGAAGGAAGAGCTAATTTCTCTTCTGCTCAGATAGGGCTATCAAACACATCAAGGAAAAAAAAATCTGCAGATATTCCAGTGCAGTTCCTTAGCATTTAAAATAATTTATACTATGGAATTTGACTGACCAAACTTGGAATAAATTGGCCCTGCAGCTGAGGATTAGCTATCAGCTTCAATGATTAAATATAAAGGAAAATAAAATCTATTTTTCGCTACATGACAGTTTACTAACCTACTGGGATAAAACACAGTGAAATATGACCTTTTAGTCATTAAAATTAATGAATGAAACGGACAAAAAATATAGAGATCAGACCTCCTGGGTAGGAAGGTGCAATTTTTGTAGTCATGTTTCAGTTCAGAACCAAAGCACATTTATCCCCTCAGCCAAAAGTACATTTTCAATTTTTGCTAAGACTCTCCTGAAAAATTAAAAAGGCCCATAGCATTAGAGAAACTGTGATGATGAAAAAAGTAATGACACATAAAACACATTCTAGTTGGCTCACAAGACAGTATGTACTACTGAATGTTACTTTTATAACTTGTTGAATAGCAACTGGATATATTCACATTTTATTACTAAATACTTCCTATTATCTTTGGTATGTGTTTTATTATTTAATTTTTAACTGAAATCTGTGCATCTGATTCGCTTGAAGGACTGTAGAATCTCTTAGTTAAGGCCTCTATTAGACAGAAAAATATTCTCCAAATGATTAATTCTATAAACACACACCTTTCTCCAGTCAATAAAAGCTGCTTGAATTCCACTATGCTCAAATGATCTTCACCAAACACTGCCACAAAACACTAACAACTTGGCACTTTCATTAATGACAATTACTAATAAAAATAAAACTCTTTAATGAAATATTCAGCCAGATGATGAAGACAGCCCACTTCTATATGGCATAAAATAAACTGAATAGTTATCCAGTTCACCAGGACTTCAAAGAATAATCCATCCCAGAATACAAAGCTATTTGAGCATCTAAAATGAAGAGTTATGCAGTTATGGAGTAGGAGTATACTGCTATTTTTAAAAACATGTTCAGAGATATTTGCATATGCACACAGGTGAGGCTGCAAACACAAATTTCAATTAATTGTACAATCTGTTTTAAGACTGGTTTTGATCAATTATATCTTTGACAACCTGAACTATTTCAACTGAAGTAATCTACCCAGAGGGCCTGCTTTAGGATGCATTCATTTAACATGTAACATGATAGTACAGAGGTCCAGGCAATTCTCAGACTTAGCAGTTCCACTACTTAATCCCTGCTAAAACCAATCAAATGAGCTGGTAGTGGTTTGGCTGAAGAACTCTGGCCTTTTTTTTTTTTTTTTTTAATTTAAAGCATGAGAGAGGAGCACTCCATGCATCTAAGGAAGACTTCCTTTGGTTATCCCCTCTTTGCCAACCCGAGGGTTGCAGACAGAGGGTTCCTCTGTCTGCAAAGCCTGTCCACACCTCTTCCTTTCCCTAGGGTCCCAGAGCATCGTTCACACCCACTGGATGGAAGAAGAAGGGTAGAAGCACCTGAGGAACAGGAGAGACAAGAAAATGCTGAGGAGCAGGTAGGATGAGGGATAACCAGAAATACACTGTGAAATCTGTTATATCCAAGCCATGCTTACCTGGACACTCCTCAGACACAACAGAACACAGATTTTTGGCAAGAAACTTGCATGAATGGGCACACATCCTGCATCCCATGAATGGGATGGACATCCCAGCACCAAGCTGGGAACTGCTGTTTGAGAGGCATAGGTTTCAAAGTAGCCAGGGAGCATCTCTGCTGACTGGACCACACTTTTCTCATCTCTGAAAATCTGCATTGAGTGAAAGGGATCAGTTCATGCATGCTCAAAGACTTCCTAAGAGTTGGCAACTGAATTCTCCAAGCACCTCAGGCACATGTCCTGGCTCCAACATGGCCTCAGCTATATTTGTCTGCAGCAGTCCTGCAGCTGCTCTCAGTAACTCCACAAGAGCACTCTGCAGCCCTGCTGCCCTTAGTACAGTGACAGTGATAGGAAGAAAGCCCTCACTGCCCAAACCATGCTTAGACAGTAACAAATAAATTAAACACTTCCCACAGTTCAAGGTTTACACATACAAAGCCTCAGATTGCATAAATTGAAACAAGTCTTTGGACTTGAACAAGATTGTAAAAACCTGCATCAACTGAGAATATGTCCCACAAAGATATATTTTTAAATAGGGTTCTTCAATGGTTTTAGGGGAAGGGGTGGGGTTTTTTAAGTGTTAAAAGTCAACAGCAGACTATTTCGAAATGTCTAAGTTTTTATACATATCATTCTGGTTTTCCATGGTCCTGCCCCCCTTCTCTAATTGGAGTAACATACTTTAAGTAATAACATCTGAAAAGCTGCTGGATGTCTCAAAAGAAGAGCCAGGTTTTCATAAAAGGAAAGTGTCAGTAGACAAAATGTTATTACAAAACGCACTTATCCCAAGTGTCCATTATGTCACAAAGGAACCGGACTTAAATATTTAATGTAATCTAATGTGAAGAACAATATCCTACTCAATTTCATGAGTATTAATCCCATCATGTTTTCACTCCTTACCTTTTCAAGTATTGTCTGATATCCCTGAAGCATCAGACATCACATGTACACATCTCCTTAGATAACACTTCCTTTCTTTTTTTGCAATGACATAAAAGCTCTGAACCTCCAAGGCAACTTCTAATTTTATCTAAACCTTTAAACAAACTGAATTCTAACTGTCTTCCTTAAAGCTCTAGTAAAGCAACAAAACCACCATCAAGAACATGCAGCTTTAAAAAACAGCAAAGAAAACTCAAAAAAATTATGTAATAAAGCCTTAGTTTCTGTTAGCACTCACAAACAAAAAGCTTCATATACCAAGACTTTCCCAAGTGAAGAGATGAAATTATGCATCTACTAATTGGACCTTCCCCTCTAACTTTGAGCCAAAACCCAAACAAAACCACAGAGATATACACTAAAGCAGGGGAGGAGGTCTGAGCTCTGCTAGAAGAGGAACAGAACAGAGGGAATGAACAAACACAAAAATCAGAGAGAACTTCAAAATCTACTGGTGAAAGCAAATATGAATACAACCCCAGCAGGAGCTCACACATCTTCTGGCTCACTCTGCTACATAGGATGCCTGAAGCTGACCTGTAACGTGCAAGTCCCAGGCAAGCAAAGCTGGGTCAGTGATGCCAGTGAAGCTCACACTGCACTGCTGGGTGCAGAGGGGGCACCTCTCCACATGTCCATAGGATCGGTCCAGGAGTGCTAAGGTAGGGATAGTTCTTGTGCTCATGCTCCATAACAAAAGGAAAGATCAAAGACAAGGAACTGGAAGGAGGAAAAAAAAAAAAACCCCAAACAAGTAAACTAGCCCGCAAACCAAACAAAAAACCCCAACAGAAATACTGAAAAACCCCCAAAGTAATCACCTTGTTTGCCTGTTCAGTAAGACAACTGAAGTCAGCTACTAGTCACAGAAGTCACATGTAAATAAAACACACTGGAATTCTGGCAACTTAAACATAAAATAAGATGACCTATTAGTAAATGATTTGTAGAAAATTTACTAACAACACAGCAGCAATAGCTGTTTTCCCTCAAATACAATTAAGTGAATGAAAAACCTACAAGAGAGCTTGTAAAGCTTACAAAATGATTACAAGACTTGTTTGCCCTAGAAGATGTTTGAATGATCCCACAGCAATTCATTCTTTTTTGTAGAATGTCAGACTAATGTGTCAGTAGAATAGCTGTAGGACAGATTGATAAAAAACGGTAACAAATTTTCAAGGCCAGATGGCTTTCACCCGAGAGATTTGAAGGACCTCGTATGTGAAATTGCCAAAGTATTGTCATAACCAGTGTGCAATATCCCATTTGTACAATCTATCATTTAAATCATCTTCAGTGCTGGAAATTACAGTAAAGAATAGCATCATTAGATAAATGAATACCCATGACATACAGGAGAAGAGCCAACATAGATTTAGCAAGAGAACTGATAACAGACAAAAATATTAAAAACTCTTTGAAGGAATTAGCCAGCATGCAAATAAAAGATGATCTCATGGGTTTACAAAATGCCTTTGATCAGGAAGCAGGACAGCAGCCACAAAACCAGCAAGGTTCCACATTACAAGCTATGAAAAACATGACCATCTTGATATAGGAGGAAAGATCAACTTAGAGATTAATATATGCTTAATGGTAAAAGGAATATGAATGAAAAGCATCTTTAGTAACTCTGAGCAATTCCCAAAAATCTAAACTATGAAGAGCTACAGAAAACTCTCATAGTACTGAGCAATTGGGCAACAAAATGGCAAGAAAAATTCAAGTGCCAAAATAAGGCACATAACCAAGACTTGCTTTGGCTGTCAAAAGCAATAATAGACTCTAAACTTGTTATTACCATTTCAGGACTGTAGTGTAGATCCATCATCAAATGCACGACTTAAAAAAAACTCAAACAACTAAAAAAACCCACACAACCAAAACCACCACAAACATTACTCAGTTTGGTGGCTTTCCAAAACACAACAGAATATTGGGAAGAATTACAATGAAACCTTCAGCAGGTAATTTTATATATCTCCTACATGCTCACAGTTTGAATCCTGCATGGAGTTCTGGCGTCTTTAACTTTCATCACAAAAGCCTGAGACTAGAAATAAAGAGGGAGATGACAAATTAATTGAAAATACTTTTGCATTAGAGGACTATAAAGCAGAACTATTCAGTTTGAACATGGGAGAGAATACAAAATTGATATAAATTTCTGTAAAACCATAAATAATCTAGAAAGGTAAACAGAAAATAATATTTCGTAATTTTATTGAGATATGAAGTGTCAAATAAAATTAAATTAGCAAACAGAAGTTTGATGATAAAAAAAGATTTTTTTTTCCAGACAAAAGAAATCCAGTGACGCACGTTGCATCATATGTTAAAAGTCTGAAATAGGTCCAAACACTTCTTAGGAAAGCTCATTGATTAAAATTCAGCATCCAATAGTGTTCAGGCATGACCTCAGTTCAAAAAGCCTGTCAGCTTAGGAAAAGCTGGATGAGTATACAGTAAAAGCATACTTGGGACTGCTGTGGTCCTGCATCTCTTTCTCGCACTGGGGCTTGACTAACACCATCACCAGAGTGAATAGTATGAAAATGCATCCTAGGTATTACACTGCTGAATGCCTCCTTTAATATTGATAGAAACAGGTTACTTATTGAAAGATGAACCCATTTCACACTGAGGGAGAAGCTAGCCAGCACTTTGAAACACCAAAGACATGCAAGATATGAAAAATCACGCTCTCGTCAGTGCTCAGGCTTTTGTATCTCTGCATGTCCATAAGGATGGGAACCGTCTGAAACAAGTTCAGTTAATGACCATGAGCACATCCACAGGTCTAGAAAACAGGATATGTAAAAAGAGAAAAGTGAACAGACATGGTCCATGAACACACAAACTTCAAGTTTTTCTGGGATAAATGTCTTAAGTGACCAGCAGAAATGCTGCCATTCCTGGTCCGTTTCAAACAAACCTTAAAATGTTGGTGAGGAGTAACTTAAGCTGATCACATGTGGGAACACAATGGACATATGGCCAGGTCTCTTGCATCCCTATTTCTCTGGATTTTAATCAGTGATGGCTAAGATAATACACTTTAAAGAAATATAGTTCTCAACATTTGGTGCCCCATGCCAAAAGACCTGAAACAAGAGAGATAGCACAGCCTCAGACATAAATATACACTCAAATAAATGATGGAGGGAGAAGGACAGGATTAACATTTTCAATATATATCAACTTTTCCACTCAGTCTACATTTTACCATGCTGTCAAGTTATCTGAATGTTATTCTTTAGAAGCAGTAAATATAGAAGTCAATGCAAAACCCTGTAATCTTCCTTTAACTATCTTTTAATATCATGCAATAAATCAAATTAAAACTTCAGAATCACTCCACAGATAGAAATTATGCTTTTTATTTTTGAGATTTAGATTATTAATAGGTAAACCAAAATGCTTTTAAGGGAAAAAAACCAAAACCAACACTTTTTAAATTATGTATGCTGCAAATAAAATTAGAGAAATGTTTTGTACAATTTTTCTAAAATTTGAGTCAAATTCTAGCCCAGGACTGCAGACAAATCAATCCTTGACAGCTCTGTGAATAATTAAACAAACAATTAGCTTTAATAATGAATGATATTTTGATATAGATCTTTAGATTGGACTTGTTCACTGAAGGTCTGTGAAAATTAATGATAGCTGAACTTTGGCCATTTTAGTATAATGGAATTTTAATAGTCTTTCCTATTAAAGATACTCAAGCCTATTTTTTGAAAAGGCTTAAGAGGCTTGTCATTCTTTTAAGTTATGAAACACTAGTTATTTCAGAAGGAGGGTGCAATATTTCCTGTAAAATTCAGTCCATTTCTGAGCTCTTCTCCCTCAAACTCTGGAAGGCACAGAAAGAATATCATTCAGCTACATACATTTAAGGGAGGAAGTGGGGAAGAAGAAATTACTGCAACATGAGTCACAATAACCCTGCGCAGTGCTACAGGCTGGCAGAAGTGTGGTTGAAAAGCAGCCCAGTGGAAAAGAACCTGGGGATGCTGGTTGGCAGCCAGCTGAACATGATCCAGCAGTGTGCCCAGATGGCCACAAAGGCCAATGGCATCCTGGCCTGTATCAGGAATAGTGTGGCCAGCGGGACCAGGGCAGTGACTCTCCCCACGTACCCTGCACTGGTGAGGCCCACCTTGAGTACCGCGTTCAGTCTGGGGTCCATCACCACATAAAGAACACTGAGGTGCTGGAGTGTATCCAGAGAAGGGCAACAGAGCTGGGGAAGGGTCTGGAGCACAGGTTTTGTGAAGGACAGATGGGGTGGTTTAGCCTGGAGGAAAAAAGGCTGGCAGGAGGCCTTATCCCTCTCTACAGCTACCTGAAAAAGAGTTTGTAGCCAGGTGGGAGTTGGTCTCTTCTCCCAGGTAACAAGCCATAGGACCAGAGGACATAGCCTTAAGGGGAGGTTTAGGTTGGGTATTAAGAAAAATTTCTTCATGGAAAGGGCTGTCAACTACTGGAACAGGCTTGAAACATATAGTAATACACCAAGAAAACATGATTTATGGAGACTAATTGCTTAATAATCTTGTTGCATATGTTCTTCATGAACCAGGATGTTCACATCCTGTTACCCTTTCAAGGATATTGCTCATGGTATAGTGATTAAACACTGAAATATAGCCAGAGCAAAGGATACTCACAGAAGATGTTATTGCCATAGCACCATAAATACTATTCTATAACATGAGAGGGAAAACAGGAATCAAAGCATAATAGTATTTAAATTTTGCATCTCCATGCCACGGGAGAATTAAAGTTAAGAGCTGTTTCAGACAATGAAAAGCTGTCTGCAAATTGGGGAGTAACCGTGAAGAGGTACCTGTTCAAAGACTCTCCCCTTGAACTGCATTCACTGGACACAAAGGTTTCTTAGACCTGAGCAACACCACAAACTTGAGGAATCATCGGTGTCTGACAGCAAAGGCAGAGTTATGGCTCTACTTTCAAAAGATATTTCAATACTGGTCAGAGGCCGTAATATATTTTAAAATAATTTTCTCAACAGAATCAGTTCATTTGGGAATAACCCAACAGCACTGCAGACAGCATTTACCTTTCCTGCACTTGATCAAAGAATGAAATTCTTGCAGAAGAGCAAGAGAGAGAAAGAAAGAGGGAAATACCATCCTAGCTTAAAACCCACAACTGAAACATGCTTCATAGTTTCTTTCCTCAACAAAATGCTGATAAAAACCAGTTGTCTATAAAAATGTCAGTATCAAACTATACATCAGAATAGTATTTCCCATCATAAATTCATAAAGTGGGACAAACATTTATACTACACATTATCACTGGTTTTGGATACATTCTCACTGTTTTCTTCCTTGTGGAAACATGAGCACAGCAGCCACCAAGTATTCTACTTCATTTCAGCTGCAGGTGTTAAAATAAATTTTCTATTTGATAAGCAGTTCAAGAGTCCCAGTAATGCTACATCTATTGCCATCTAAGTAGGAAATTACTGTTTAATATTTTCATTATGGTAATAGACAGAGGTTCCAAATCCATCAAGATTTTGTGGCGCTAACAAGGGTCAGGGCTCACAATGCTTAAAGGACAAGATGAGACAAGACACAAACACATTGTAATGTGATAATGGGTGACAGAATAAGGTGGCAATGAACAGTATGATTTGCAAAAAATCCATTACCAGACAGAAAAGCAAAAATAATACAGGGTTATATAAAGAATAACCCTTCTATAGTAGAAAAAGGTGTTGGGCTTTGAATTGATCAACGTTGTTTCTACATTAGTAGTAGAAATAGGAATATCAGAGCACCTAGAAAAATCTAGTAAGGATCAAGGGTTTGCCACTGGATGCAGTAAATACTAGAGCAGTAACAAGGAAAGAAGAGGAGTAGGCAAGCTCCTCTTCCCCTGCTCCGCCTGTCCTGGCAGGCTACACATGCTCATTCACATGGGATTCACACGGGTGAGAGCACAACTCAACAGCAGCTCCCACGATTAACAGTCAGTGTTCACAGGCATGGTTGGAGGAATGAGCAATGCATGGGTGTGCCAAAAAGTCTTCAGAAGTCATCTGACCATTTTCACACTTCTGCTCTGATTTATATGTGAGCAGAGGCACTGGAGAATGAAAGACAGGCAGGGGTCATTGTGGGAGTGGGGCTGTGAAGCTACAGTGGGGTGGCTGATCCAAAGCTGTTATCCTGTCCAACACAGCCAAGACCCCCTCAGAGCCAGGACATCCACAGACCCAGCATTTTAGAAGTAAACAGCTTAAAAGAATAATAAGAAAAATAAAAATTAAGAAATTCAGCATTTCATTACAGTTGATCTTCATAAGGGTGGCAAGAGGAAAATCCACCTTTGACTTTTTTTGGTGAGTTCAAGGAACACATCAGTTGAAAGAAGGACCTACAAGTGCAAATTTGCAGCTTCATTGAGGATTATTACTTCCCGTAACTGCATAGAAGTTGCCCTACATAGGGCTCTGTTATTGTCACCATTTTGCCTTGAGAAGTATATATTCATTAAAGTACGTAAAGAGAGAGGAAGAGTAAGATCAGCAGACATATATAATGTGCATGATCTTGCATGATGTACTGGTAAATCAGGCTTACGCATGGAAAGATGAACTCAGCCGTCATATGAACTTGTGAAACAGTCAAAAAACAGATGTGGAAGCTTGAAACCCAATTATTATCTACCTGAGCATGGAATAAAGCTGTGCCAGGTTCTCAAGCTGCAGGCTCAAACCAGTCAAATATTTAATGCTGAACTTTTTCTCTGAAACACTGAGACAAGAGGATCAGAGGCGCTGCAAGCTCCAGGTCTTAAAAGTGCTTCTCTTTTTCAATTAACATTGGCAATTTATTTTCACTACTATATAGGTACATATTTGCATAAAGCAGTTTTGGGGCAAAAAGATTTCTAAACTGCTAAAGCATAATCCTGTAAGGTGCTGACCTTAGCCGACAGGTTTCACAAACTGGGGTTTGTGTATTGAATGCAGATTTTGTAGACCCAGTCTGATTATCACTTCTGCTGATCACAAAGCAAGCCCTCTGCCTCTGCAAGGAGAGCGATGTTTTATTAGTTTAGACCCCAAAGTGGAACCAAGTTGTATCTCCAGGATGAGACATTCTCCCCACCATGGTGCCCTGAGTCAGAGCACTCATCCTTCTTCCTGTCAGCAGAGCTTTAGGGCTGTATCACGAAGCAGCAAATC
This sequence comes from Coloeus monedula, assembly GCF_965178545.1. Lineage (NCBI taxonomy): Eukaryota > Metazoa > Chordata > Aves > Passeriformes > Corvidae > Coloeus > Coloeus monedula. The sequence goes on from NC_138784.1 coordinate 38,383,748, forward strand.
CCAATACAGGATTTGTCGTGTGAAGCAGGTGGTGTTGAGTATATGATATCCATGGTACACATATAGTGCATGGCAAAGTGACTATTTCCAAACAGCTCCATGGACTGAACGCACACTGGTGGTTGGAACACTTAGTTTCATCAGAGGTAAGTGTTCCAATACTGCTCTAAGAACCAAAATGGAAATACTGATTTCAAAAGTGTACCCATAATTCAAGCTCATACACTAATATAAACAAAAACTGAACATGGAGCTCACCATACTTAGGCAACCAACACAGGTCAGATGATCAAAAGGCCTATCTCCTGCTCTTTACAACTTCCTTACTTTTTGATTTGTGAAGCATTAGGTAATTTAATGAGAGAACAGGAGAACCTGTCCACTGCTCAAACCAGTAGGTGCTCAGAGCATGCCTACATTCCAAATCCAGGAAAGGGCCATGAAACAAATATTCTTTTAATGAGTTCATCTTATCCAAATACACCAGATCTGATAGCTTAAATTTCTTCCCTAGTCTGACAACAAGGGCATATCTGTTTGGGAAGAGAGAGCAACAGCATGCAGATCAGAACATCACAAGAAGCAATGCCATTTCCCAAGTGTGTGGTACACGGCACCTCCATCTTGAGTCACCCTGTATTTAAGTTCATGCTAATTTGCATGTGTGGATCTCTATATGGAACAATCTATATGCCACCTGCTCTGCGACTACATATGCAGCAAAAGACATGGGGACATATTCCCAAGCACGAATCATCTTTTCACACCGAGATAGCAAAAAGAAGCTCTTATCCTGCCAGACTGCACCAGCCAAAACCCTATTCCAGGAAATTTCCTGCTAGCATACATCTGCCAGTGCCAAGCCTTGGCCTCAGCTTTTTTCTGCCCTGCACTGGGAGCAACATGCTTGGAATGCACAAAGAACATATTGGTTCTCTGCTCTATGGCAGAAATTTTTTACTGAAAGATCCTACTCCAGTGACCTAGAGCTATTTGAAGAGTTAGAAGTTGCAACTAACTCCCACTGCGTAAAACCTGGCTCTTGCCAGAGAAGATCTGTACTTTTAGCAGTATCCCCCATTAAAAAGTGACAATTTTAGCCATTGAAGATATTGGCTGAAGTGCTGCCTGACTCTGAGGGGCAACACTTAAAACCTCAAATGCTTTCTACTATCCAGAGGGTTTCAAAGAGAAGCAGCGAAATGTAGATTGGACACAGCTCTGCCAATTAAAATAGAGCAGATAAAGTTTTTAGGGCAAAATGAAATGCTTTGTCCTCTCCCATCCTTGGGCTGCAGTCTATCTCTTTCAGTACACAGAGTGAAAAAGGATTTGGCTTTCTTATTATATGTAAAATTCTACCAAGCATCTTGAAAAACTGTGAAAAAATGCACAATTAAATACTGTTACTTTAATGCCATCAACAAGATGCTATTTTTGAGAGCATGTGTGATATGACGTAATTCTGTGCTATGCTGAATTTTAATACTGCTTTATAAGTTCTGCACAGATTGAAATTTCTTGGAGTCTAAGAAAGTAAAGACTGTGCTTTCAGTGAAATGCCTCAGAGAATTTTCTTTGTGACTCATGTGGGACATCTGGGCTCCAATTTTTATATGCAACTAGGTAGCTTTCTCCTTATCCTGCTGTAAAGATTGGCTGGGAGAGAGGAGTATTGAAAAAGTCTAACTTGTCCCAAGTCCAGCTGTATTGCAGGGTAGCCCAAAAATGGCCACATGGCTAACTCTAGTCTGACCAAGAATAGTGGAAAGTTATGATTTACATTCTCCTAGGGGCAGGGACACAGAAATGTTCTATCTGATGGGATTAACAGGCCCCAGCTGGAACAGCACACAGACAAATACCTGTGATTTTATAGGTTCATGCAGTCCAGCACACAACAGAGGTGGTCCACAAAAACCAGCCTTCTAGAATTGAGCTGTATGAAAAGTTGGATATCATCTTTGTAGACCATGCCTGTCTTTCATCACCAGTGAGTATAAAGGACACGTACATTCCATCATGATGTCCAGATCCATAGTTCGCAAGCAATACTACTCGGAGGTCTCAGACATTCTTTGCCCTGACAAATTAAAATAACATCAGAGTAACGTGCTTGTCGAGAAGATCTGACTATGAAGCTGTGCTCCACAGTAGAATACTGCAGAGGACAGTATTCTCCTCAGTACTGCAGCTCAGAACAGGTAACCCACATATCACTGCCCCACCACTGGAGAGTTGGACAAGGACTTTGTAGGCACAAAGTCACCACATCAGTAATTTCTGAGCAATTACAGCCTTTGCAGCATCCTGCCTCTCTAACATCACCATTATGGAGGTACAGCATGAGTTAGTCATAGTAGCCCTGGAATCCAGATCTAAGAGATGATTCATGAAGAAAACATAGAAACCAGATTATAATTGCTGAGCATGAAAATAAGACAACCTGACTTACAAGCAAAGTACAGCTGGCAGTTTTGGCATCCTTGTTTTCTGCATCACCTTTGTAAAATTCTTTTTTCCCTTTTACTTCCTGGTGGTGTTTTTTGAGTTTTGTGAGGGTTTAGGGTTGTTTTGTAATCAAAACACCATTTACTGAGACACCAAAGGCAAAACAAAACAGAACTTGGGCAGAACTGTGTGAGGGAGAGGTTTTGTATTCATGGATTGGCCAGGCATAAACCAGACTCTAAAAATAAGGTGGGCAACTATTTTCTCTGAGGCAATAAGGCTTGAAGAGATTAAAAGACTGCACATGAAATCTCTATAAAAGCAGTGAAAATATTGTTTCACTGATACCAGTAATTCATCATCATCCATAATTGACCATCATTGGCATCAGTCAGGGTATCACATGAAACACTAAATATGTGATAGGATAAATATGTGATAGGAAACATTATGTGCTAGGATATGGACACTGTATTCATCTTATACAGTATCATGCTGCAGAGTCATTTAGTTGCTCTAATATTTGTAGTGCAGCTAGACTATACTTCCAGTTGCAACCTTAGCTATGAAACATGCATGAAAAATGTGATTCCCAGAGCATCCCAATCCTTCAGTGTTTAAGGCTCAACGCCAAACAGCATGCCTGCTCCAACACGGCTGCTCTGACCAGCAATTAAGGAGAGAATGGCCATGTTTGTCAGATGACAAACTTTACTCAGGACCTGTATGAACATAGCAACTTAAAACCATGCCCTGGTAAAATCTAGGACTGCCACCTTCCTTGTGGGAATAGCAAGTTAGCAAAAATTTGAAGAAATAGGTACTTCTCTAAAGCAGACCCACACATGAGTATGTACTGAATGTAGAGAAGAAAAACAAGGAAAATATAAGTTTAAATAATTATATGATTTTAAAAAACTAGAAAAATCACACAGCAGAGACTCAGAAAAAAAGACAGATGTGAGAAAGACTTGACAAGAAACAGACAAGGTAAGAACAGTCAGCTACAGGAAAGAGGAGAGCAATCTGCAGAAACCAGACTTTCAAAATAAAGTTCTAGAGAGAAGATCTTAAAGGATCCTGGCCCAGTTTCTAAAGAGCCCTTCAGAGAGGTGAGGATGGAATTAAGAACTAGTACTTTCTAAAATGAGAAGGGCTGAACTTTTTGCAAGGAACACATCTGGTTGCTTTCCTCACTGAGTAATCCTAAGGAGATGCCCTGTCAGCACTCTGTATTCTGGATCCTCTTCTCAAGATAGTTACAAGTTTGAAGAAGCAAGTAGTGGTCACACATTCTCAAGTTCTACAAAGATGGTTCAAAACAGGGAAACTTACAAAGAAAGTTACTGCAGATTAGTAGTTTGATGCTCAAAGACCAACAACTATCTCTGCACATACTAACCAGCATTTGGTGTGGGCTAAAGACTCAACTTCATTTAGCCTGCAGGGAAACATGGTTAAACAAAGTGCAGCTGTCCTGTGCTATCAGGTACGTACAGAAGTTGCACTTCACAGGTTTCTGCAAACCAGCTGCACTACAATAACCTCAGCTACAACCTGAACCATAAACTCTTGCTTGAGTATCTGCAGCCAGAGACAGAACCTTGTGTGTGTTCAACCTGAGAAAGCCCAGAAATACCTATTCAAGTTCAGTGGGATCTATGTGCAGAAGCTGAATGAATGACCCAGGTTGTTGGAACTGTTACCTTCCTACTTGCTGTATTTATCATTGGCACAATAATGGGGAATGTTCCATAAAGGAAATATCTCTGCATTTTTCTGAGCAACACACCAGAGTAGTTTTCCACTATCAGTCTTTACTTCTCTATCATCCTTTGCCTTCTATCCTTATGTAAAACTACAACTTTCACACTAAAAGATTTAAAAAAAAAAAAAAAAATCACCTAAATGTAAACAAAGCATTTACTGCACCAAATCTAAAAAGATTAAGCTACATTATATGCAATTATTTCAACATTTGAAAACTAATTAAAAACTTAATCTACAAACCCAATTTGACATTCCAGTGACTTATGCACCACATCAACTTACACTTTGGTGAAGGAAGGGGCAGCTTGGTAGCAGACAGCTGTACAGTCTAAACCATAAACCTTAATTTAAAAACCTGAACTCTCCCATTCAGTGCAATGGGGCACTCAGGCCCCAACAGAATTCAGAAATGCCTTCACATTGGGCAGTAGCTTCCAAAGCTAAATGACATTAAAATCTGAAAAGGCAAAATCAAGTTAAAATTCATACCATTATTCTGTCAGTGAATTACTTCATTTTTATAAGAATTGTTTGAAATCCACAGAAGATATTGAAGTTTTCTGCAAGTAAATTTTGGTTCCCTCCAGGATAGATGGTAACTGAGCAAGCAATCTGAAATTTTAAGTTCGTAATTTAGATAGAAGGAAATTACATGCTTTCTTGTTGGATATAGCCCAAAAATATACTGAATGTTTAAACTTGAGCATATACTTAAATATCTCACTCAACTTCATCACTGAAGAATTAGTTTTTCTACCCAGTCTCCTAATTATTTTGTGCTTCTTTCAAAATCAAGTTTTAAAAATATCAGAAGGAAACCTTAGCATTCTACTCATGTTTAATTCTTCCCTCTACCTTTGCTAGTCATTAGCAAAAATGTTCCAGCCTGCATTACTAATATATAGAGAAAAATTCAAGACCTCTTTGTTAGGACTGGAGGTCTGGTTGCATCTATACGACATTTTTCTCCTACTCCTCCTCATAAACCTGATTTCAGTTATTTTATAGGGAACATACATACACCCTGAATTAGCAGATTTCCAGATTCTGTTGTTACAGTTTTAAATGACAATTTGTTTGGTCAAATTCCATGACTGACAGTTGACCCATAGCCCTTCTGTAAAATGCAGTCAACAAAGCAATGTTTCGGTTGTAGCGAGGTGGGAGTCGGACTCTTCTCCCAGGCAACCAAGAACAGGACAAGAAGACACAACCACAAACTGCACCAGGGGAGGTTCAGGTTGGACATCAGGAAGAATTTCTTCGCAGAAAGGGTTGCCAAGTGTTGGAACACACTGTCCAGGGAGTTGTCCATCACTGGACACCATCCCTGGAAGCACTCAAGAAACAAGTGGACATGCTATGGTTCAGCTGACAAAGAAGTCATTGGAAAAATGTTGGACTCAGTGACCTGGGGATTTTTTTGAACCTAAATGATTCTGTGATTAGAATAATATAAACAGGAAATAAAGTGGTTTACATATTCATGCTGCTATTGAGATTTTTGTTGTCATTTCTATGCTTTTTAAATAACATTGCTGTTGAAATAAAACAGGAATTACATTGACAACAAGTCAGGCAATGGAGCCTAGAAAACTACCAGTAAATAGTTATGCCTTGTTCGAAAGTCAGAGTGATTAAGAGGCAGGCTACTCCTGGATGGATTTGTACTGTTTTAACCAAGACAAAATAAAAAGTCATCAATAAATAGTTTTTGATATAACTTATTCTGTGGAAACAATGTAGAATAATATTACCTGCTGTTAGGATACTTTGAAATTAAATCAGATGATACAAGAAACCTGCTCTTGGTGTATATGTGCACAGGGAGACTATATGCATGTCCATGTACAAATTATTCCCAGCAAGCCACTTTCAGCTCAAACAATTACTGAACTAAGTATTCTCCAGCTAGGTATTCACATCTATATATAGGTTTTCTAGCAACAACATTATGTAGTTAATAATAAAGAAGGCCAGCACTAAAACTGAAAATCTTATTAAAGGTTTATTATTAGTGAAAACTGCTGTTCTACAAAAATTAAGTTCTCATAATGTAAATTAACAACTAAGGCCACCAAAATCCCACACTGTTATCAGAGGCAAGGTAATTGCTCTGGCTAGGATCTATCCAAGATTAAAACATCTATACTTAAGAGACTCTGAAAAGCATTCAAGCTCCCAGTATAGTCACTAGTCAAGGCAATGAATTTAAAGTGTCTGCTTCAGGGAAAGTCAAATCACCCTCTAGGAGCCCGTAGCCTGTCCTGACATGAAGCCCACTGCGGGTCACCTTACCATCAGCATTTCACATCATTTAAAGTGCCCAAGGGATGACAGATACCAGATGGGGCTGATGGAAGGCTCACATGCCTATGGACTAACAGCTGAAGGCTGTAAGGGGCTCCCAATGTTAGGCACATGGGGTGCCTATTTGGGAACTTCCTAGATCTTCACCAATACAACGGGAGGTAGACACCCTATTCTTATGTAAGAACTAATGATAAATGCTTAAAATTCAGGTACCAGTCTCAGGTTGCAATTACAAGATACATTAGCAAATAAGGGAAAGGAGGGGTGGTTGCTTGGTACACAAAACCAAACAATATTCTCTCTTTATCAGCTTACACTGCTTCTCCCACCTTTCCTTCTGGCCAGCATCCAGAGATGTGCACCAGCTGCCAAGTAGGAGAATAATAACAAATTGAATTCAAATCCCATGGAAATGCAATCTACTTCCCACGCAAACAATAGAAAAATACAGCCCCAACCACTATATATTTAAATAACAAAGGATTAGATAGTACAGTATTTTTCAACTCGAAGAGTTGGAGGGTTTAAAGAAAGGAGCAGAAAACACTTTGGTGGCATATTTACTATGCCTTGTTCATAAGCATGCCTAGGAGCTTTACACTTTGTAATCCAGTTGAAAAATGTTGATAAATCTTAGTTAAAAAATAGCCTAGGGTATAATGATTATAGAGCTCAAGTGTAGTTCACGGTTTACTTCTGAGAGATTATTCCAGCAACCAACCCTCAAAATTTCTGTAGCTTCATTGTAGAAAAACACCTTAAAACCTCTACCTGTAAACCTGCACTCAAGTCAGAAAATATATCTACAACCTACCAGTGACACTGTAGTCTTATAAGTTCTTATCTTATTGCCATGCTAAATTTTATTATCAGCTTCATCTGCAGTTTCATTTAGATAGCTGATTTGTGGCTATATCTTGTCTCTCAATGCTCATGAGAAATAGGATTTTGAAGTACATTCCAACAAGTTTTATTTCTTCATCTTGTGATTTTTACCTCTGCTTCCTCTAATTTTTAGTACTTTTGTGTGAGAGTGAACCAGAAATTTGCCTGGTTTTGGTAGTTAATGGAATACAGGCAGTGACTGACAGTGCTCACATTCCTCCAGGAGTGGCCACTGAATCTCTCCTGTGGCTGTCATCAAGGGATCTGAAAAACAACCGAATATGTATTTAAAATGTGACACCTGAAGAGGAAAAGAAAGGTCTGGCTGCAGCTCAGGAAAGCAATTGCTTCTGTGGATGTCACTTCTCTTCAAAGCCTTCAGGTACCCAGGGAGTCTCTTGTCCAAGAGCCCTTCAGACAAGCAAGAACTGTGGAACTGCACTGCCCCACATTCATAAATCTCTCATCACACACACTGCGGGAAATTTAAATCAATCAGGGGATGCTACTGTCTTCCTAGGACTCTCCTGTGGGTTTCTTCTCAGGAAGAGAAGAATTTGGCAAAACAAAGCCACATTTATATAACAAAAAATGTGTCCCTTTTTTCTTTCAACACTTCAAGAAGGGGAAGGTAAATGCAAACCTCATTTTGAGAAAAGCAAAAGAGTAGGTTTGCATTCAACATTGCCCACATTCAAACATGCCTGATGAAAACTTTGAGATAGAAGTTGAATACTAGCTTTAAAACTTTCTGGAAAATATTCTCTAAAAGCATTCCAGAAAACATAATGAGAATCATGACCAACATTACCAGCAAATTAAAAATGAACTTAGAAACAGCAAAACTGAGGAATAAATTATTAAAGGAAAAAAAAGAGGAAGCAATCCAGTCACAACTGCTACAAATTTCAAGCATGAAAAGCATAGGGACACTGACTTTTAAAAAAATATCAAAACAAGTAGTTCTGTCTGGCAACAAATTCTACACCATATTACATAGAATAGACTTGCTTTTCACTTGCTTGAGATTTTACTGCTGTGTAGATTCCATGCATCTCCCCTTGAAAACAGTGAAATACCTTCTCCTTATTTACTTCCCCCAAGGTAGAACATGAGCAGAGAAAACAGCTAGATCTGCAGTACCACACTGCACATTCAGTTGGGTAAAACAGCCCTCTCTTGGGAGCTACAAAAGGGAAGCAATGCATGCTTCCTCAGTGGCATTTGTAATTCTTGCTGATGACAGGATGGTGCTCAAACCCAGGGGGACCACTGACAGCACAGCCCCTCATTCCTAACTCATCCAATTGTCTCATCTTTAACCTACAGTTAGTCTACTCTGTGCTTTAACCTCAGATATTCCCTTTCCATTTCCAGTTCCTTAAATGCAAGGAAGTACTTTACATCCTCTTAACAATAACTAAATGCTCTCCTGCTGCCCAGGAACAAATAACAGGATAGAGGTGAGAGAGGACCAAAAGACAGGAAGTATTCTTGAGCTCTGTCTCCCAGCCATAGACAGAAGCAGCTACAGAGAGGTCTCATTCAGCCAGTCCTTCCTGGCTTGGAAAATGTTGCATGAAGATGCAATTTTAATAATTTTCTGAACATTAACATGATTCAATTGTGTTCAGAATCAGTGGTGGAAATGGCCATTCTGATGAAACTGAAATTTCAAGGATTCCTTTTAAGAATTTTGATTAACAAATAGAAGTAGAACAACAAAAAATATTTTGAGTTCTATGATTTTTTTCTTTCTGAAAAGCCATGCTTCATTCGAAGACATATCATTTAGAATGTTATTTCTTATTATATGGAACAATTAGAGGAGTCAAAAGCCAAATACAATGTTTTGATTTCCTTAAAATAGCGCTTCAATGAAGCTAAAGTAATGTGTTCTGAAAAAATCAGTTTTATGGACAAATTAATGTTTGTTTTCATTCGCATTCAAAAGAAAATTCAGTGTTGGCATTTCACTGAAAACAAGCAATGCCAAGTTTCAACCAGCTGTAATATTGTAACTGTGAAAACAGATTCCAGAGGTTCATAATCAGATTTGAGCTACTGTTAAAAATTACACCCACACCCCAAGCAACCCTCCCTCAGAAAATGGCAAAAAGATATATGACTTCACAGAAATTTTAAAAAAGGAAAAAAAAAAACCACAACAAAAAAAACACCACTTCAGGAAGAGAACAGCTTCTCAGCAATATTCCTATGGGAGGTCTAACATGGGCAAATCAGCTCACTTTTCATACACTTGCTCTGAGAAATGGGAGAGTTGCTTTTGCTATATTTTCCATATAAGCCTCTTTCCCTCAGAGATCTTTTGAGACATATAGGAGTCATAGATGATTTCTACTCAAAACTTTAATACTCAGAAATGTTTCAAGCAACTTAAGACATGGTTATGTAATGTAACTCTCTTCTAACAGAGGGTTGAAAAATAGTTTTTCCCATTAATGATGCCTAAAATTATTCACATTTATATCACATATCAAGCTAATTCATACAAATATGATGTAAACCTTTCCAGGAAAGACACATGCATACCTTATTGCACTCTAAACACTGTATTCAAGCACTCGTTCTGAGATTTTGATTTTACAAGGCCCAAGTCCATTATATCACAGCATAAGTGGCAATCATAACACTGCACCTACATCCAGCAAAAATCAGTTTGTTTTTTCTTTTAATCAGTTCAGCAGTCACTACCACCTTTCTTCAGTGTTGAAATTTCTTTGAGTAATTTTTGTTGTTTGAAGAAGATTAAATCCTCTGTTGGACAGAGCCATGAAATTGTCTGTGAAGTACCTGTTTCATCAGCTACTGGTATGCTCAAAGATTACCTGATGAGCTGTGGTGGTGAATGACCAGAAATCACACATACTGTGGTTTATCACTGGATAGAAAAGAGAGAAATGTATAAAATTTTCATCTTGTGACTGAAAACACTAAAATATCATATCAAAATCAATGTTATAGAATAGTTAAGACTGGAAGATACTGACAAGATCACTGAGTACAGCCTTAGACCAAGCATCACCATGCCAACTAAACCATAGCACTAAGTGCCATGTCTACTTGTTTCTCAAACACTTCCAGGCACAGTTACTCCACCACCTCTCTGGGCAGCCTGTTCCAATGCTTAACAACCCTTTCAGTGAAAAAAATTTTCCTGATGTGGAACCTGAACCTCCCCTGACCCAGCCTGAGGCCATTTCCTCTTGTCCTGTTGCTGGTTGCCTGGGAGAAGAGACCAATCCCCACTTGGCTACGACCTCCTTTCAGGTATTTGGAGAGAGCACAGTGACTGGCTGCCATCAGGATGTAGCTCCATTCACCAGCTCTCTCTGGGCCCAGCCACCCAGACAGTTTTAACCCAGCAAAGAGCACACCTGTCCAAGACAAGGGCTGCCAGCTTTTCCAAGGAGAACACTGTGGGAGACAGTTTTGAAAGCTTTACTGAAGTCCAGGTAAATACCATTTACAGCCTTTCCCTCATCCGCTAGGTGGGTTACCCAGTCTCAAAAGAAAATCAGGTTGGTCAAAAAGGACCTGCCGTTCTTTTTTCCTTCCCTTTCCTACGGGACTCTGCAAATGAGTGTCCTCAACAGGCTGAAGTCCACCCTCTGAAAGTCCAGAGGTTTTGTTGACCCCCTTCATTACTTCACCAAGAATCAAAAACTATCATTTTGTGGTGGCTGTGCCCAAGACTACCTCTGACTACCATATCTCCCACCAGCCCCCTGTTCATAAACAGAAGGTCCAGCAAGGCACTGCCCTGCTAGGCTCACTTACCAGCTATGACAGGAATTTATCTTCCATGCACTCCAGAAACCTCCTAGACTGCATCCTCTCCACTGTGCCAAGTTTCCAGCAGACATCCATCAAGACAAAGCATCCCACAAGCCCAAAACATCAGAAAACATCAGCCAGTCGCTTATAGCATACTTCATCTACCTCTTCATCCTGGTTGTGTGGTCTGTGACAGACTCACCAGGATGTTGGCCTTCTCCTTGATTCTTACCTAAGTAAGGCACTCAACCTTATCATCACTGTCCTTGTGGACCCTATAGTCAAAACACTCACTAATGTACAGAGCCACTCCACTGACTCTCCTTCCTCACCTATCCCTTCTGAAGATCTTATAACCATCCAAAATCATAGTAGCAAGTGCTGTCTGGAAATTCTCCACCAAGACACTCCCATCTAGTGTACGATACAAAATAGAAGAAAACACATTAGCCTTAAACCACATACAAAATGAGAAAAGTTTGTGCAAGAAGCTTGTGTTAAGCCCAGAAATTACTTCTGTAGCCTAGACAAAACCTGTGTCACAGGATCTCCAAAAAAAAAAGAGAGAACACAAGAGGGCTATTTCTGTCTAGCACTGTGGCCCACAACCCAGGCATGAAGGAGGCAAAACCCATAAGGATCATTGCAGAGCCTCTTCCAATGGAGCCAGGGCATCTCTGACCTGTACTCAAACTCAGCAGCCTGATGCACCACAGCCAATATTTTGAGTGGTTCCTCTGAGTGAGAGGCCCAGAGAAGAAGCAATAGGGCTCTACAGTGTCCAAATTCCTGCATCAGGACTGCATTATCAGAGAAGCAGCTGAGCCAATTCCACCAACAGACTCTGCTCCCTGATGAGCACCAACACGTGTGAAAAACAGTCTGAATTCTGCCTGCGGATGACTTTCACTTTGAGGCCTCACTAAAGTGCTAAACTGAAATAGCAAAACGCGTGATCCCCCTGGACCCATTCACCTGAGGGCTCAGGGACCTGCAGAAGCAAACACAGATTTCACTCTGGGACCTTAAACCTGCAATGCTCCAAAGACACATTCATCTCAGATTTTTCCTGCCCTCCCATGGGCAATAGAGAGGAAAAATTACACTAAGAAATATTTAAACTAACAATATCAGTTAGGAAAAAGAAATAAGGCTGTTTTTAATTTTTCTGTCTTTTGAGTGTAAGATTTCTGACAAGAATTTTTCCATTTTCTCTCTGCCTTTCTACACAAAGAAAGCAAGCAGATATATCCTTAACCACCCAGCAAGCATTCACTGTTACAGATTTCAAAGAACCTGAAGTTTCTTGCTCCAAATTCAGTAGGGGTGAGAAAAGAGGAAAAACACATAGAACTGTCATGACTTACATCATGTATATCATGTGTTCAGAATAAACTTATACACAACAGAACAAGTTTTTAGCAGTGATAAAAAGCACAAAAATAAGCACTTTTCACACTGTCATGTGTACAGGTATCAAGTGATAATGAAAAGCTATTTAGAGTATGTCAGAACTGGCACTCCACCAGAATAGAAGCAAGCTCCCTGTTAAGACAGGGAGTTTTACAAATGCACAGTCTACCTGCTGTTTTTTTCAGTGCTGCTTTATCTTCAGGAAGAAAAAAGCTTATTAGACAGCTTAATAAATACAACAATTGTTATTAATTTTCTCTGTCTCGTTTGTTTTCTTCTTTGCCTCTGTTTCGTCAGTTCTTTTACTCAGACTTGTTCTTCAGAGTTAGATGTTTATTATTTTCTTCTCTATGGTACAGCTGCACAGGATGTGCTTCTTAGTTAACAAGATGGAAACCAGCTCAGAGTTCTAACTTCCAAGGTCTTTTAAGGTCCAAATTACCCAATTATGGAATGCCAACTAATTTATTTTTACTTATAGTCCAATAACTAAACATTCGTGTTCCACACCGTGGGCTTTTTCAACCAATACCAAACGTCCCAGATTTGTGGAGAAGAAGGAAGAAAGAAGAGCAAACCCACACCCAAAATCCTCCATCTTGTTACACATATATATATCACAATATCCCATAAACCTAAATCTTCTAAACCCAGGGTTCCAACAAATTATCACACGGGAGATACTCTAGAGTGAAATCCAAGCAGATAGTCTTATGAAATTTCTGATCACATCTACATCATGCCTGGAAATAAGCACATAGGCTTCCATTGGAAGCTAGATTAAAAGCACCACCTACAATATGAAGTAGAGCTCTTCATGACTAGCTTGATACATTTTAAAGTTAATTTGCATCCAGCTACAGTTTTACTTTTGTGCCCACCATCCCACCTCTCCTGGAACCCCATGACACTCAATGAAAAGCAGAGCAGGAGCCTACTCTTCCAGATGTTCCCGGCTGGCAGAGTGACACTTCATTCAAGTCAGAGCAGCCTTCTGAGAGCTTGGGCTGGCCCAGGGGTTTACAGCTGAAGTTATCAGACAACACGTCTTTTTAAAAGTACACGACAAGAGCATTTGGCAGAGCCACATTTGCTGCCTTCATAAACTTAGCCCTGTATCTGGATCTGCAGGATCACATTACCAGCTGACTCTCCATGCTCTTAGCTTACTTGCTGCAGAACAAAAGCTGTCTCGAGGGTTTCAGGACCAAAGCAAAACAGATGCTAGGAAGTCTTGTCAAATAAATGGAGCTGGAAGCAAGACAACATAATCTGAGCGACACCAAATACTATTTTTTTCTCATATTATTTGCTATCTATAATTACAAAAGTAAAAATAGCTTAAAAACACCCCTATACTTCCACTTCAAAAGGAGAATTCGGGATCTCATAGTCTAAGAGAAAAAAAAAATACAAAGGCGTAAATTGAATATATCCTAAAGGACCAGAAATCTAAAAAACAACAACAACCAAACAACAAAAAATAACCACCAAAATAATAAAAAAAAAGCCCCAGCAAACACAAAAACAGCAACAAAAAAAAAAAAAAAAAAAAAAGACAAAGCAAAACCAAACAAATAAACCAAAACTCCCTCCAACCTTGCTATTCTTTCAAAAGCTTGGCAGTTTTTACTCAGCCATGTGATTTCTACTTTGCCACCAATCACACTCCCCAGACATGGTAACTCTTCACTGCCTCTGCAAAGGTTTTCTGTGTAGAAAAACAGCTTACCTAGCATCTTATTTTTCCACATACCAACAAATGAGACCTTCAGTTGACTGCACCCTTTGAAAGGCAGCAGTCTAAGTAACAGATAATTCATGTGCTGAAAGCACTTGCATCACCACCCCTATAGGCAGCCTATCACCTTAAGAGATCACTTTGCATTATCCTTAAGGTTTCCAGGGTGGTTAAGTTTGACCTGTAGTTTAAAAAAAATCACATCTATTAAGCAACCAATTTCTGCTAGTTCATTTCATCCTCATTTATGACATTTTAGCCCTATTTCCTTTCTCTCAGGCATGTACATTATGCCAACACACACAATTATTATTACCTGGGTACTGTTTTCTGGGTTTCTACCTTAAAGGGAGGTATAAAGTGCCAAGGTTGTCACTATAATTCAGTTCCAAACTTCAACCTGTCAAATTTCAGAATGCTTCCACTGCACCTTATAGGTGCGGTGGCACAGTGACTGCAGTTGTCTTTGACAACATAAAGAAGAAAAATGTTACCTTAAAGGGGCAGCATTTTCATTTTCAAGTTTAAATGACATTTCATCTTAATTGGTATACAAAAATTTGGAGACTGGAGTTTCCAGTTTATATAGTGTCAAATTTCTTTTTTTTCCCCCTCAATAGTCATTTGCATTGTGATAAAAATTCTCTTACTCCTGAAGCTTTAGATTATCCTGCAACCAGAAGAATGTGACTGTGAAAATTTATTCAAAGTAAGCATTATCTTTTGTACAGCTACACAGCCACTGTTTATTAACATTTTGTCGTGAGTTTTACCATTCTAACTTACATTTTAATGCTTTTTCTGTAGAATGGAGGCAAAAAATATACTCAAACACCATAAAAAGCATACTCTATTATGAAATCTCTTTGAAAATATGTTGTGTTTTTCAACTGCTTTGCAATGCATAGTATTCCTGATTTATGTGTCCCACCGTAAATCAGAATATTACTGTCATATAAAGTTGGATAAATATATCTGTAATTACACAAAGAAAATAAAAGCCATCACAGCACTAACAAAGATCAGCAAACTCACACTAACCACATAAGCCTTCTCTATCATCACTAGCTACAGATTAAAATAAAAAGCTATTGCAATAGCCCACCAAAGAGCATATAGGTATTTTCAGTGATTCCCCCTGGGAAAAAAATACAGTGAAGTCAGGGTGGGTTGGGGAATGATGGTAGGAGCTAGCATTAAGAAGACTATCCAGACAGATTTGTACTCTACCTATCACAAACACTCATTAACTCTCCCCACACCAGCTGGAGTGGTTGCTACACACCCTGTGCCTGGGCACAACACTAGAGCAGAGTCCACCACAGTCCTTCAGGGGCTCAGTGCAAGCACATCTGCACACGAAATGGCACAAATTACAGCAGCAAGAGCAACTTCCAGTTCATAAACACAGACTATGAGAGTGGATTAGTTATTAGATAGTTATAATGACACAGAGAAACCTTTCTACCTCTGACCAGAGAGACACTCTTACCTGCAGTGGATGAATCCCAGGCTCCCGCAGCCCCAGCTGCCCACCTTCAGAAGGAAAGTCACGAACAAGATGAACACAGAATTTGTACTGACAGTCTTCTGACCTGCCTTTCTAAAGAGGTGCCCTCCCTCTACTGCAACAGCAGATACCTCAGACACACCACATAGGCTCCAAA
The DNA here is from genome assembly GCF_965178545.1 of Coloeus monedula. NCBI lineage: Eukaryota > Metazoa > Chordata > Aves > Passeriformes > Corvidae > Coloeus > Coloeus monedula. Next base: position 38,399,786 of record NC_138784.1, read on the forward strand.
CAGAGTGACCTGGCTGCCAAGCTCCTCTGTTCTTGGTGCTGAGCGACTAACGTGCATCAAGATCTTATCCATTACTGAGAGCAATGGATACCATCCTACAGCTCCCTCTGGTTGACTGAGGAGCTGCCAGGTGGTCACAGTGAGACCAATAAAAGTAGCAGCAATTAGCAGCTAATTCCTGCACATGGCATCTAAGACAGGGCGTTCCTTATCTGCATTGGTGACAGGCTGAGGGTGAGGTGGGGAACGGGAAGAAGAAATTACAATAGTAGTTTGGATTAATGAGGCAACACACATCCTGCAACTTAATGGGAACAGTAACAGGGTTCAATTAGAGAAAAGTCTGCAGCCTCATTACTACCACCAGTTTTCACTTACCACACTGGTTCAGACAACCTATACGGCAAGAGGCAAAGGAAAAGGAATAATGGATAAACGGTAACAGGAAACTTTCCTAAAACACTTTTCACACTGGAGGTCATCATTCTGGCAAGTTTTATGTTTCAGGAAGAAACATAAATACAGACATCACAGTTCTGAAAGGGTTGATATGAGAACAAACCCAAAGTCAGACATGTTTTCTTTCTGCCTTCTTCCACCCAGGAACCACCTGCTTGCAGACTGATCTAAAAGTGACAGTATGAACTCAGTCTTTAACAGTTAATCAAGATTGACAGCTTCTGCACGCAAATGTTAACAAATCAAATGGGTGCGCTCCTGCCGAAGGTCAGATGAGCATACCTTCCTTGGCAAACCAAAAGGGCCTTCTACAGCTCCTTGATCATGAAAGTTTTCTGGTTTAAAGTTTTGAGACTGGGGACCATATTCTTGTCCCAACCAGATGACAATTTAGCCCAGTATTGTGATTCCAATAGCGACCCTCATTCTCATCTCATTTGTCTGGAGAGTCAACCGGAATTTTAACTTTATTTCCTTCCATATTAATCTTTTTCATTCTGTCTTCTTCACATAATTAGGGACAGCTATAAGGGTGTAGTGTTTTGGGGTTTTTTTGTGATGGACCTCTACAGCAGATGCCTGAAGAAGGAATGTAGGACAAAAGGAAAATAGAAATATTCTCCTTTAGCAGCTCCTGGAAATAGTTTAATGACCTTTTGAGCTTGAGGCTGCATCCAGGCCATGTTGCTTAATAATAACCAATGCACCTTTCTCTCAGCATAAGGGATTTAATCAGTTTCTCTGGCATTAACCAAGTAGTTCTGCCTTCTCTTAATAAGGCAATTTAATTATTTTTAAAGTATATAGTAAAGAAAGATGGCCGGAATGACCGGTTAAGATTCAGGGCTGAGATTCAGAAAATCTGATTTCTTCTCTTTTGTCTCTGAGTAAGTCCAAAGGAAGGGTGAGGTTTTTTATAAAAATCAGGCATTTGACTCACTTTTGCAGAAGGAAGATTTCCTGTTTAATTTCACTGAGATTCAATTCACCTTTAATAAGGAGAATAAAGCTTCTTTTTCAGTCCTCATTTAAATTATAAGACTCTAAGAGCAGGGTTCGTCTTTACTGTGCATTTAGTATCATAGTTTATGGAGGCCAGTCTTGGTGACTACAATTTATAATAGCACTATCAATATTTAAAGTCTTGGGAGATCCAAAATAAGCAGTCTACAGCTCTTCAGAAAATATTTTATAGCTCCAAGGTGGAATTTTTTTGTAAAATTCAGGAAGTCAGAGAAACAAATGCCAATAAAAATCGTATGGAGCCTCACTCCCTTAGACAAGTGAACTTCCCAGCTTCAGCAGGTAATGTAAAGCAAGGAACGAGGATTGCTATTTGCTGTTTGACAAGTTCAGTTCATACATGAGGCTATCATCTTTCTTCTGCACATCCCATTCCTTGAGAGTAAAGTCACTGCTACCTCCTGCACTTGGTACAGCAAGGAGAAGGTTACAAGTCTGCTTGAAAATCAGATCTAATGGAGAACTTCTGTTTAGGTTGGTTTGCTTTCCAAAGACTTGGCCTACAATCAGTAGGGACGGAGAAGAAGCAGGACCATCCTTGGCTGGCAGCCTGCAGTTTCACTTGGCTAAGTCTAACATGAACCTACAGTCCTCAGCAACCACCCTCATCCTCACAGCTGCCAAATACAGAAGTCATCCCCTATCTTTATTCCCCTTGGCCATTACTTTCACTCCCTACATGGTCTTCCCATTTTTAGCTGTTCATTACTGAACAGACTTGTGATGAATCAGATCAGAGAATGGGGCTTTTTTCCCCAGCTGGTTCATGAAGCTGACACACAACCACTGGTGCTAGCAAAGGAAGGCAGCTGGTAGGGACAGAAATAAACAGGGAAATGTTACAAATTTTAATTTCTATTAGTGCTTGGTGTGAGGCAAAGCTGTTGTCAAGTGTGTTCAGACAACATCTCAAGTATATGCAATTTTGGGGTTGTATAAAAAGAAAAAAGAAGAAATTGCTAATATCAGGTTATAATTTTTAGATCTTCAAGAAGTGCCCAATTGCTATAAGGAATAGATAATTTAACCTCTCTGTATTTCAGTATGTTGTTTCAACAGTTCATCAGCAACAGGAAACACCTATTTATTTTATAGGGAAATACGATACAAAGGATATAAAACCCACCTGATTAGTTCAAAAGGCTTCTTTATAACATGTTTTAGAGAGATTGAAACACCTACTTGAGTTCACATATTACCATTTGATCATACCTCGTACATTTGTGTGGCAGCTGCTAATCACAATCCTTTCCAAGATAAATTATCAATTTCTGCTATTCACACAATATTTCTGTGCTCTAATTTTTCTTCTGCTTTTGATTTCAAGAACCAGGTGTTGCCCTACAAAGGAAAAAAACCAGCCTGGATAAGATGAAAACCAGAAAAAATACCAGAAAAATACACAGTCTCTGTCAGATCCCACCTTTGCATGTGGGATTTGGAACTATCTGAGCAGTGAGAGCAGTTAAGTAGGTTTTAGCTTTTTGAGTCTGCAATGTCCAGCCAGTCAGATGTCACTGTATTTGAGATATGCCATTTGAAATACTCTCATCAAATATGGTGCACAAAGGGCATGACCAAAATAGGTTCGTATGACCTTACCTTGCATTACCTCTTCAACCTTTGCATGCCTCTAAGATGAATATTCAATAATGGAGAAACACAAAGAACAGATATAAGGCTTTGAAAAGCTTCATTACTAGTCAAGAAATTAATGGAGTTTTAGACTAAAATGTGTGGTGGCTTCATACTGCTATCCTTTCCCAGATAAATTAGCCGTTTCTGCTCTTTACACAATTCCGTGTTCTAATTTGCTCATGAAAGATGTTAAAAGTTCATAGAGAAAAAAAAAATAGAAAGGATAGATTCCAGGTAGTGATCAAAAAGTCTTGTATATTCTACATTTAATATAGATAGATAATACACATTTAACAAAAATATGAAAAAACAGATGTTGAAAGTATGTATAATCTACGATTTAAGACTTCCTTACACCTTGAGAAATAGTACTCAGGACTAATTGAACGTTTTGAGGAGGTGAAGAGATGCAACATTTTTTTCCCCATGTTTTAAACAATTCATTATCCACATCCTTAGTTCAATAAACCCAACGTGTCAGAGTATCTACCATTAGAAATCCCAGTGTAAGTTTCAGAGTGCCAGAAGAGTCCCCGAGAAAGCTTGCTGGAGAAAGCTGTTGCTAAACCAGCCATCACATACATTTTAATTTAGTAATGAGTAAAGGTATTCATCTTTTCTTTTTGAAATTTTGATCTTATTGTAACAGTATTATTTTCTGTAATGAACATGAAAGCCAATTTCATTTGGCAGGGAAGATGTTTCCTTGCCTGCCTAATCATAGTTTACTTATCCATGGAAATTTGGAGTGCCATAAATCCACAATATTTCTGAATTTTAAAAAAAAATTAGAATTTGACTGGCAGACAGAGGCAGCAAATATATTTACTTAAAAATTCAATAATAATAGAGATCTGGATAAAAGAAATCTTCAATTATTCCTGTTAAAATTAGAATTGAATTAAATTAAATTGAAACATTCTCCTATGCCTCTATCTCTTTCCAGTAGTGTAAGTTTGATTTAAATAGTTTTCATGATTGTTTTATTATGTCATTCTTGCTTTCAAAAAATTAGAAACCTCATGAAATCCAGACTAGGTGGAATGAATAGATAACAAGATCCTTTGATCTGGAGACTGGTATCATCTCCTTTATGTACAAAAATAAAACCTTTTTTCAACAAGAATGTGACAAATCACACAGCTCTAACACTTCATGGTTTAATTCTAGAGGCTTTCCTATAGTCTGAGAAGAAAAGCAATTTTTTTCAAATTGAGGAATTAATTGAAAAATACTATCATGGGGGAAAAAAACCAAACACCAAAGGCTAGGGAGGGTGATGAAGAGAGAATATATTTAACCTCCATATTCTCATCTCCTGTCATTTAAATTAGGACCACAACCATACAAAAATCTAAGTAGTGAATCCCTTTGTCTATGAAAATCCTCTGCTATTACCACTTCTCCAGCATTTCAGCACATAAGTTTTCCAAATACCATTCTCAGCTACAGTCTCTTGCCCTTTGCACCTCTGCCCTCTCAACTTATTGCAAACTCTCAGCTCCATTTGTTCATAAAAAAGCAATTTTCCCACTGTATCCAGCCCCTTACACAGCCAAAGCCCTGGGCATTGGGCTTACCTTCTGGAAAACCCAGCTCAGATTCTGCTCTACCAGACTGGGAGCAACCTGTCTCCTTTGTGAAGAGCTGCACACTGGCCTCACAGTCTTGTAAAGAGGAGAAAAATTTTCCCACCTGAAAGCATCTGCAGTGAGCAGGCTATTTTCACAGATCAGGTGCAATGTATAAAAGGACAAGAAGCTGTCTAAAGTTTTGATGTGCTTCTGCCAAATTTGTCTATGTGAAAGTAAGGAGTGAACAGCAAGACTCATTTTTAATTAGTCCCAGCGAGTCATTAAATTGTCACTTATTTTGCAGGCTGCAAGATGGATAATAGAGTTCCTGCATTACAATCTGGTATAAAAACAGGAAAGTAAACTTATTCAAACACACACAAATCCAGACATATTGCTAGTAAAATGTTTATTGATGTTATGCAATACATTCCAAGCACATCTCAAATATTCATTAAGAAAAAAAGATGAACACAGCAAATAAACATTTTTCCAATTAAGTGAAAGCTATTTAAAATTTTAGGCTGTATTCATTAAAATTGGATTCCATTCTGACATTAACTAAAAGCAACTTTGTGGAGTTCCACATTTATCTTTTTTCAGTAATTTACATATAGAATGCAGCCATTTGCAAATCAAAGTACACTTTTTGTGCTGCTTGTACTACAAATTCAACATGGACTCTCAACACAAATGCTTCTCAGGACTGTCTCTTGCATAGTACTTCTCCATGTCCTCCAAATGTATCAGAAGAGCCAGAGCTGTTATTCCCAGTCCCCCCTGCACACACCACCTTCACTCTCCTCAGCATGACATGTGGTTCCCTCCTCAGCTGTAGAGATAAGAGCAGTCTGGGGCTCTTCCTCAAGTACACACACAAAGAGTTATTATTTGTATTTGCTGCTGTTTGGAGAAGGAGATGGGAATACTTTCAGGTCCGACCTGTTTCCACACAAGCACTGCCAGGACAACGCACGGTGTCTCTGTGCCCACCTCTGCACCCTGCTTGGACACCGCTACAAGGCTCACGTGTCAGGTGGACCGAGCTGACCTCAGCAGAGGCAACTGAAATCAGGTGAGTTGGGTGAGCAATACAGGGGCCCACCAGGTAAGGTCTCCCCAGCTCCTCTGGCTACCTCCTCCCTCATCACTGTCTGCTCAGTGAGAGCAAGCACTGTGTGTGAACACCAAAACATCACAAAACCACTTCATGCAGAAAGCCTTGGAGTCTTCTGCCATTTCCATGGATTAAATAGGTTTATAGTGTCAAAAAGCAGCACAGCCACTGCAAGAAAAGGATAGATGAAGTCAAGAGAATGGGACAGGACAGAACAGGAGCATGTGTCACAATCCGCTAATACAAGCGAGGGTCATGATGGATCATTTCTGGATGCATGGCAGCAGCAACACATCAGAGAGCCTCAGCAACCTGAGAAAGAGCATTCTGACTGCCATAATGAACTGGCACTTATTATAGTGGCAAAGCGCGGTGGAAGGCAACTACACAGAAACTGAAGCAACTACATTGCTTCAGTGAGGCTCTGCAACATGGACTTTTCACGTTAAATTTGTGTGAAAAGAGATGCCAGTATATGTAAAAGGACTTCAGTATAACACATGAGGAGGGATGCACAGAGCCAGTCTTTGAAGCCTGCTACTTCACTGCTGTACTGCCACTGTGGCACAACCTTCCTTTCCTCCATGGACATGAGCAAATACAGTTCAGCACTCTGGGGGGTCAATATGCAAGGCAAGGTGATACCCTTCCCTCAGAGCTATTTTTTCTGTCTATAATCACACAAATCTAGTTCATCTTCATCAAATATGATTGGGAGAAAAATGAAAGTGCATTTTGTCTCCCCTACCCCTGTGAAATGGGCATTGCTGGAATTCACGAGTTGCATCTGCACTACCTACTACTTGCATCAATTTTAAACATTTTCTAAAAGCTATTTCTTGCACAAACTGCATGAATGACAAGATAGAAATGAATGGCTGCACCCTACCTTGCAAGGGCCGATTATTTCATCAATTCTCTCCATTGGTGTGATTAACAAACAATCCACCAAAGTTCACCAATTTCCTCTCACTATTTTGCCTGAAGATACTGTGAATGAGGTACTGTATCTACCTTGAACTTGCTGTAATTTTAAACTGCTCCACTTTATCATAGCTCTTCATCTGAATGACTGGTGACAGGAACTTGCCACTGTAAAATTAATAACATATTGACACTTCCAGCCCCTCAGTCTATCTTTGAAGTTTTAAAGCAATATCAAGGAATAGGTTATTTTACTTCAAAGTGTTGACAATTTGTATAAGACCACAATTCTCCAAATGTAAACAAAACGGAAAGCACACATTTTGGCAGTAACAAATAAATCATATTTGCATTGGAAAGCATTGAAGGCTAGATATTTCTGGCCTATCTACAAGGACTCCAGGGCACAGAAGAAGAATGTTAAATGGTCTCTTTCCTTCATTATTAGAATCACTGGGGATAGACTGCTCTCACCCAAGGCTGGGTAGACTGGGTCATGGGTCCAACTCCCTCTTGGAAAACACTAGCTATGATCCAAGCTGTAGCATGATGCTTCTCTCTTGTACCAGGGATGGCTCCTTTCTCCTTCCATGTGCCCCTGCATCCCATGAGGGGTGAGCACTACTTGTAGGAAGCAGAGTCCCAGAGTAAGACCACAGGGAAACACAAGCAAGATTTAGAGGTAGCAGCTGTGGACTTCACAGGGTGCCTGCTGCCACTCAGTGACTGCAAAGTACAGACCACATGTGCAATTTCTTCCTTGTCACTGCCCTCAGTGGGGATGCTTCCCCTTGCCAAATGTTTCTTCTGACTGTTCTCATTGTAGAAATGAATGTGCGTTTTCACCTGGGTTTAAGCCAGGACATTCTACTGCCCACACACAGTCTTCTGAGCTAGAGTGCATGGTGCTGCGTGTCTGAGTTGCCTGCACAGCTTTGGATATCCATTAAAGGTGGGACTCCAATCAGCTGGTCAAGCTTCCCTTTCTTGAGTGACGCTGCAGAGGGAAGCTATCTGAAAGCATTCAACCCTCCAGACAGAATCATTAAAGTTGGAGAAGACCTCCAAGACCATCCAGTTCAACCTCCAACTGAATACCACCACGCCTGCTAAACCATATCACAAAGTGCCATGTCCATTCATGTTTTGAACACTTCCAAGTAGCTCCACCACTTCCTTGGGGAGCCTGCTTCAGTGCTTAACCACCCTTTCAATGAAGAGATCTTTCCCAATATCCACCCTGAACCTCCCTTGGTGCAACATGAGGCCATTTCCCTTTGTCCTTTTGCTAGTTGCTTGGGAGAAGAGGCCAGCCCTCAATGGAACTTCTTACAGCCATGAAGCCCCACAGCCTGGGCCGAGTCTTGTTGCTTAAAAGCTCCATGGGAGTGAAAGCAGGTATACAGAGTCATAGAACAGTTTGGTTTGGAAGAGTTGCTCTCTTAGTCTTCTCCAAAGGACAGAACTAATTCCTACACTGATACAGCTGGTAGCAGTGGGTGTTGAGGAGGTACCCTGACAGGGGTTCAGCCCACAAAGATGTTGGGTCCCTGGGTCTAATCACTTGTGGCTGAGCCCAGCTGCTCCCAGGGATAGTGACAGGAACAAACCTTTATTGTCAACATGCTTGCACACAGGTCGTGTGCAAATTGGCACAAACATATGCAAACATAGGCTAAGTTTGGGATGCCAGTATCTCAGGAACATACCTGAGCAGAAATATTTCACTATTAAAAGGAGTTTTCAATCTATGTCCACTTTCTATTTTGGAGCTTCTTTTCTAAATCTCTCTATCTCTTCCCCAAATTATTTATCTGTATACCAATCATTTTAGCAAATGCTTCACATGGAGCTATAATTTTTCCAATGGATTTACACAAAGAAGAACAGAGCAATAACAGCGGAGAACATGAAAAGTCAGAGGGACAGTACCCTTCTCTTACAACAATACACTACAGAAGTCAGAAACTACCTCTAATACTGCTTGAGCATCCTCCTGAATGCGGTATCCAATAAGACTGGTTATTCTTGGACAGCAGTATACTTTTTTCCTCATAATTTATTCATTGCAAAGTCTAATCCTCATGCTGATAAGGCAATATACAATAAGCAGAAGAACATAATCATGTTTGAGGACAAGAGTAAGAAAGCATGGCCAAGCCATTTCCTGCTTTGTCACAAATGATTTCAACACCATTTTGTTTTATTTCTTCCTGGAAGCTGAAAACAGTGTCTAACATTTCAACCAGAGAACTGTATTAAGCATAGTCTTTTCTCTATCAGTATTATTAGTCAAGGATGAATTTTATAGCCTGAAAACATGGACAAGCTGGATTAAAAGGGAAAGAAATGGTGGGATGAGCTCTGCTGTGCAGGGAATATGATAGAAGAAAGATGTATGATATTATTACAATTGTCTTGTTCATGACTGAAGCCTCTACTAACCTGAACCACAATTAGAGCTATATTGACTGACAATGGAAAATGCTACTGGACTGGTGCTGCTCATGGAGGAATGTCCTAAAAACCTTCTCTGCACTTCAATGCACATGCTTTTTGCAGGGCTCAAGCCACTCATGTTCCTACAACTTTTGAAATTCTGCTATCCACCTGTAATCATCTTTTTCAGCCCAGAATCTGTTGTTATGATATCTGGGGCAGGAAGGAGAGAAGTGGCCTCAGTTAAGGAGTCAATGCCTTGGTTAGAAAGTCAGTGACTCTAGGAAATAGATCTCCCATTGGCATAGACATCACAAGGCAAATGCCGTATTTTCCATCCAGCACTGTCCCTATCATATGCTATGAGGGAGTGATCTTCCCATCCTTGCTCAAGCATTTGAGTGATTTGTGTCAGTATCTGGATTCTTTACAAGTAGATGCCTGAGCATAATGAAAAAATAGCATGAGGCAACTATCTCAGTGGTTTGATCCAGGAAGTTTCAGGAGTCTTTCATAAACTGCAATTGAATGAACTTTCGGATTAAAGACCCATCTTCAGCTCTTTGATCTGGTGTGCATCAGTTAAGTACTGAACTCAAGCAGCTGCTATTTCCCAGAGGAGAAGAGAGGTTTTATAACAACCAGACATGTAAGAAGAAACAAGAAGAACATGGAGATCAGTAAAGAGAATGAAATAATATCGGGCAGTGAAACAGATACTATGAAACATAGAGTACACAACATCAGGAAATAGTGTGCAACATGTCAGAATGTCTTTTGGAGGTCAAGCAGAGGATGTTTCACTTTCATCGTATAAAGCAAGAAAGACTGTCTTGAACAAAAGAATGGAATCAGTATTGCATGCATCCAAAGTGATGCCTTTTCCTGGTCTTAAAATCAAGAATCAAACACGGTTAGAAGGTGAAAAGGGATTTTACCTTGGTATTTATTTTAAGGATCCTTAGGTGCACTATGTCCAGGTGGAATGTACTGAAATGCACACCACAATGACCCCACAATCAATCGGGTATAACATTATAGGTTTTATTAATTAGCATATCTATCAAAGATCCCCAATGAGAGGCTCGAGTGAGCCCCCTCCCCAAGGAGCCTTCCCCTGGATGGTTCTATCTGAGTTTACAGAATGTGTTCTGGAGAGGACCTTGGGGTCTGGGGCACACTGATCCCTAGCTATGAAGCTTCTAAAATGTTTACTCTCTCAGCTTGATAAACAAGTCCAAGAATGTAGGCAAAAAACACTAAGAATACAGAAGTTATAAAAAGGTATAAAAGGGGTGGCATCAAAAGTTTATTTTGTGCTCCTGATTCACATGAGATATGGAGGGGATGGAGGGGAAGGGAAGGGAGGGGAGGGGAGGGGAGGGGAGGGGAGGGGAGGGGAGGGGAGGGGAGGGGAGGGGAGGGGAGGGGAGGGGAGGCGAGGCGAGGCGAGGCGAGGCGAGGCGAGGCGAGGCGTAAAAATCTAAGCAAAGGACAACCCAAAGGATTATAAGCTGTCCTAAGGGCTTGCAAGGATAAAAAAGAGCAAATATATATGCATATAAAAATCTTAAGCAAATACCATCTTCATAAAATAAGCAATACTGCCCTAGGAAATCACCTAACGGGGTCTCACAGTTCTTGGCTAATTTTGTAATTATCCACAGTCTTAGTTAATTGATCAGCATTTTGGCATCATCTGATTATTGTCCAAGATTTGGTTCCAAATGCAGCAGTGTATTTCACATAGATGTAAAATTACATTTTTATACTGAGATACTAGGCAGTTAAGCTTTATTACTGATATTTTCTTACATAAGTGCTTCAGGTTAAATATGGGATTTTCCAGGGTTCAGAGCCTTAAGCAGCACTCGCTGAACAAAAATTTTGATTTCATACATGTATAAGGCAAGTACAATGATCACAGTGAAATACAAGTCCATTATATAAAAAAAGAAAAAAAAAAGAGGAAATGATTGTGTTTTATTACTGGTTTTTATTAGAAATAACTTGTTTCTAATTGAAGAATTGATTTCTACTCTCTATTACATACATGTTGATTTCAAATTGCTTTTTATTTCAGTGAAGAATTTTTGAGTCAATCTTGTTCTCAGAGTTTTACAAAGTTGTTCTCTAGTAACTATGTTTTAGTCGTAAATATTTTTCACATTTTTTCCAATTATATTAAAAGCCCACATCCTTTAAGACAACTTTTCATTAAGCTATTTGACACATTTCACAAAATAGCAATGGAAATTTTAAAAGTGCAATTATGACCTTAGAAATATATATCTACAGTATAGAACTATAACAATTAATGCTAAGAGAAGAGGAGGAATATTTTTATATTGTTACTGAGAAAAAGAAGATGATAAAATTGAGAGAAAAGAGAAATCTGGGAGGCTGAGATAAACTTGCCATCCCAAGAATGAGAGAAATAATTTATTCAGCTGGGTTATTCAAGCACAGCCTGTCAACTTCAAAATCCTAGTTCTATTTCTACAGCATGTTTTCCATACATGTAGTAAACATCATGTTCCATATGAGAGAACTTCCAATCACAATGACTGTAATTAAGCTACCATTATTAATTAAGATTGTAACAAACCAAGAACACACAAGATACCTGATTTTTCTTTTTTTTTTTTTTTTTCACTTTGGGTGAAATATTTGGACTTTTTTGAGCTGTGACTTGTTTTCCAAAATTTATATAAATGAGAACAGTGGTAATTGTTGGATTGGGGTAAAAGATCTGCTGGAAGGAAAAATAAAAGTACTAAGGCTGAGGAACAGGCACTGCAGGAAAAATTTCCATGGACTAGGGAGACCAGGTAGTAGCACATGCCTAAGCAACTAAGTGGTCCTTATCACGGACCAAGCCCCCCAGCAGGCTTGACTGTCTTCAGAAGAAATTAAAATTAATTTTCCTGTCGTAGAGAGTTTACATGTGGGAAGAGATGAGAAAGGAGGGGAAGGAAAGAGAGACAGAAATAACAGAGAAAGGATATGTCTGACAACTAGCCAAGACAACATGCCAGGGGTTTTAAAACATTACAACAGAGGAGGAATCTGAAGGAAAACAAACATACACACCACACACCCCCAAAACACGTTTGCAGTATCTTATGTCACCAAATAAGGGCTGGAGAAAACACTCAAGTGCTAACATGAAAGTTTTGCAAAAGTGTTTTATAACTGGCATCATAAAGGCAATAGTCCATACACCACTAGGAGGGCTCTGGAAGTAAAGTGAAAAGCCTTAACATCAAATTAAAAGAATGAATACCAACACAAATAAGAAAAGTGGATGGCAAGAGTTGTTACAGTAAGTGACAAAAGCATTAATGGAAGAGAAAAACAAAATTGGTAAGAGAGAAAGTAACACATTTGCAGCAGAGTCATAAGACAAAGCAAGTTCCTTCCTTCTCCTTAGAGGATAAAAGATCTCTCTCCACCAAAAACCTAATAAGGAGATACTAAAATGGGACCAAATATTGGAGTAATGCACCCCAAAACTTTGGAGCATCGTCCATCCTGCAAGGAAACACCTGGATCTACAGAGTCTACCAAACACCCTAAAGAGTGATCTCAGGACTTCCCAGGGATCAGAAGGAAAGTTCCTGTCTGGGCTCAGGAGCTGCCTCGAGCGAACAGCTGCTTTTTCTCTGTGTTCTGTAAAGTGCTTCTGTGTGATGGTTGCCTGTAATTGCTGCTCTTGAAAGAGCTGCTCGAGAGCTTGCACAGGTCTGTACTGAAAGAGCACTTCCCTCATCTGTCATGCAACACAAAAGGCCACCTGCTTACATTAATTCTCCTTACTTGCTTATGGGGAGGGGTATGATAATAACCAAAACAAAAATAAACAGAGGAGATGTCCATGGGCTAAAGAAAACACTTTCTGAGAATGAACCTCAGAAAATGCACAGAGAATCCAGGTCACTACAGACTAGTTAACTCTACATCAGTACCTTGACAAATACGGGTAGCAATGAATAGAGAAAAAAACAAAAAAACCCAACACTTTAACAGTATTCATTTTAGATTGTAATCACACATAATATGTAAAGACAAAAACCCCTTCATAAAGACTAATGCAATTTCAGAGCTTGTTGGCAGTTACAGTTCAGTGTTTCTGGAGACTGAAAACCAGTCCAGCATGAATTGCATAACAAATGACTGCATTAAATCCACTCATCAGGCTTCGGAATCCAGGCACCAATCCTGAAATTCAGTACTAAGTTACACTCAGGCTGGTGAAACCATGGGCTACCATACAAAGAAGCACTCTCTCACCAGACTCCTCCCTAGCATTACAAGTAGCAACCATGCAACCACAGCACCAGCTGGCGCAGTGACCTGCCTGGCAGAAGATCAATCTGCCAAAAGAAGGTTTTGGATCCAATCAGTTGGCTAAACTGACTCACTCTGCACTCACAGATTGCTCAACCTGGTACAACATAAGCCAGGGAAACAGATGAGATGAAGGAAGCGTGGGACTGCCCCTACCGAACACAGCCTCTACTCACACCATGATATATGCAAAGCCAAACCACACACTGAGATGTTCACAGGGGCTAGAGGGGGCAATACATTAGTCTTTGCAACTACTTAATAACCAAGGTTTATCTCAAAGAAAGTGCCATTTTCCTACTGTGACCATGACTGAGAGGTCTGCAGTCTTAACAGCTGTCAGAAAGCATAGACTTCAGACCAGTATGGCGCTTCTGAAATTGGAACCTAAATGCAGAGGAAATACGTACTTCCACGCAGAAAATTTGTCAGACTACATCTAAAAATTTGATTTCACTTTAGGAGAATGTTCCAGCACAATACTGCACATGAATCAACAAATTTAGCTTAGCAAATTTAGCTCATAGCAATTGAGGAACCTGCCATGTCTTCAAAGACAAGGTATTTTCACCAGCTGCACCTCCCTGAATGGAAACACCTGCAGCATCCACAAGATGCTTTGTACTATGTCTAGTGTCAGATATACCTGCCAGACAATGTTAAGCTATAATTAAGCTATTTTGGATTTTCCTTATCAGCAGAATCCATCTTTGATTCAGGTACAAATCAAACACTTTATTATTCCTACCACTAAAAGACATCCATATGGAAAAATGTATAGATGACTGTAATAGATCATTAAAATATCACAGAAAAGCCGATTCAGATACAAATTTAGACTTTGCAGTACTGTATACCTCTGATGACTAGTAGTATATTAAATTAGTGAAAATGTATGTACATGAGTGATAAAGATGCCCAAAAGAAAAAGACTGAGAAAAAATATTAAAACCAAACAAAAATACATAGCCTAATGTGTTCCATTTCTCTGTCCCTTCTTCTTGGGTGTAAAGGGTGTGTTTCTGACACTTGCAGAGCATGCTTCCCAAATGGAAAATGGCTGCCAACAAATGAAATGTTGCAGCTGACACCACGCAAGTTTGGCTTTTTTTTTTTTATTCACTTAGGGGAGTTATTACACAAGCATTTGCCTCTGGCAGCCCATTCTAATGCACATTGTGATAATGTCTCATTTGGACACAGACTGGCAAAGATTATGCATAGTTTACATAGAGACTATCTCATATTTTTGAGGCCTGATCTTGGACATGGTTAATTGAAAACATGGGTCCCTTTATTCTTCATGCTTTGGTTGTCGGTCACCACTATACATTTCTCTGCTGCAAGCCCTGCCTCTCCCTTTTCTAAATCTCATTGCTGTATGTTCTCCAAAGGGGAAGAGCCACGGAACGACGACCTGCTCGTACTCGGGTTATTCTGCTGTCCACTTTTTCTTAAAACGACATAATTCACTCAGGAGCTTTGGTTTGCATGTCATGGAAATTGAATGACATGATTTGCAAATGAAGTAAATTATAAAGAGAACTTCAAATTAGCACACACAATGTGATACTCTGCTGCCTGTAATAGAAGGGGATTAATTTGTGTGTTCTTAGAAGAAGTAGCTATTGGATTTTTTTGAAATCTAGAGGTGACAGTAGGATTATGCTGGAGTTTATCCCTTCCCAGATACTCTTTGCATTTCTCCCCTGTACTTCTCGGTTAAGCGGACAATCCCCATGCTTCAGGCACAGGTTATCCACCACAGAGTTCTTCTAAGCATGTCCTCAAAATAAGGCTCCTCCAGCCTTGCCAGTCCTTCCCAAGGAACCAAAGCCGGCATGGATGCTTACATGTCACCTGCCCACTCTGTGATCTGTCTGAGCATGAGAAATATTGTCTGCTAGAAGCATCCTTTACCTCACAGCTCTGAGTCCCATTCCTAACCTGAAGAAAACCAGCTCATGCTTGCATGTACTGTAAACCACCTGTGCCATTTCTCATCCCCCTAGACCTTCTCTAACACTTCAGCCTATCTATTGATATCCCACATGATTTAAGACTCAAATGTCCACCTACCTCCATTTTCTACCCCTTCCAAAGCTTTACACTTTGAAAGAAGAACTGTCATAGATCTGCTTTGCAAACAATTACTTTCCTCAGCTCCATCATAGGGAGATAGTAGTCTTTGAAACCAAAAGAAGTATGTTTAAACAAAAGAAACTCTCTTTCACATTTCAGTGCATTGAGATTTTATTAGAGAATTTTTAAGCCATATTTTATTTTAAAACTGAGATTGACTTGATATTGACTGCTTAGTGGCACATATATAAATAGCACTAGTGAATGCATCAGAGCTCTGTAACTGCAAAAACATGGAAAATAATGATGTCCTCTCTCCTTCACCTATGCTTTCCTATATAGCCACTGGTTTACTATTACTGCAGTGTTGCAGGACTCTGATGGTGTAGAGCCAATAACACTGTCAAAACAAACAAACAAACAAACAAAAATTCCTGGCAGCAACATGTAGATATGGAGGGGAAGAACAAAATTCAAAAGCTACCCAAATGAGAGTGTGCAAAATATGTCAGAAATACCAAGAAAACAAGGACAACTCCTGTGATAAAGAGGAAGCAAGGGTCCCTTTATAGCTTCCTTCTTCCAACTTCCGATTTAGAGATTTCTGGATTATGTAACCTCTTCAGTGGCTGCACTTTGTAATGAATTAAATATAAAAATGAATGACTGAATCAATATAGCTATTAATGATGATAGTACAGGCCAGCAAAGAAGCAGCATCCACTAAAAAGGACAGCACTGTCCTTTGTGAAGTAGTTGAGCAAGGCTTAAAATTATCAAAGCACTAAGTTTCAGAGTTAATAACCTCTCAAATGAGGTTCTCATATTTCACCTTGTCAAGACCATGAAGGAAGGCACACTTCCCTTCACATTTTTTAAGACTGTCTTTGCAGCAGTAAGAGTCAAGGGACCATTTTATCTTTAAACAAAACATCAGATTTCAGAACCGAATTTATGGCAAAGGATAAATTTTGAAGATGTACAATTCTAGAAAACAGAAGATTTTTGCTAAACTATCCACCATGTTCATGCTAGGAAATCAGCACTATTTTCAAAGTCTTAGCACCTTTCTAGAAAAGATTATTTGAACATAGCTCTAATTATAAAAATGGTACCAGGTTTTTACTAGGCATTTTCCTAATTTGAGATATACATAAAATACCGAAAGAAAATTATGAGCAGCTTTCCAACAAGAACTGACTGTCTCCAGAGAGACACGTATATCTGCTAAATCTCAGACCAGACAGAGCTTTAGAACTGTAAAAATATGGATGCTTACTAAGTTTCTACTTAACAGCATAGCCAAGAAACAATGCTTCAAACAAAGCTCTAGCTGTGGCCTGCCAGAAAAAATGAACTTTACTGCCTTCAAGCAACTGTGGTCTGGAAAACAACACTAGCCAACATCTATCACCGTCAAATGTTTAAACAAAAACACATTATTCCTTTCTCAGATTTTCCTTCTTGCTATCCCTTATAAAGTGCAGTGTTCCAATTCTTCCAGCCTTTCCTCATAAAGCCCATGGTCCTAAATGACAGTATGCTACTGATCCTCAAGCATGAGATTAAGTCATCACACAGGATGAAGTAATCTGTCTAATTAAGGCAAAGAAGACATGATGTTTTTGAGGGCCATCCTTCTTGAAGAAACACATTTCTTCATAATTTCACCAGATTTAATACATATATGGTGCCAGCATGAAGTCAGAAGTTCACACCTTCTCTTGCCCACCACTTCTCTTACATCTTAATCACTGCCCTGTAGGGAAATGTGTAGGTCTTAATTTCTGTGCTGATTGCTATAAGCTTTGACTGGTATTACCAAAGCTGGAGCAGCTTGTGAAGAACTGCAGCCCATGCGGGGGACCCCCCCATCCTGGAGCAGTTCATGAAGGACTGTATCCTGTGGTAGGAACCCTAAGCTGGAGCAGGGAAAGAGTGAGAGGAGGAAGGAGCGGCAGAGATGAAATATTATGAACTGACCACAACCCCCATTCCCCATCCCCCTGCACCAGCTGGGGGGTGAGAGAGGTAGAACACTTAAGAGTGAACTAAGCCTGAGAAGAAGGAGGTGGGAAAAGTGCTTGTTAGTCCTGTCTTTGTCACTGTCCTACTCTGTTTCTAACCAGGAGAACATGAAATTAATCTTCCCCAAGTTAAGCCTGTTTTGCCTGTGATGGTAATCCCTGAGTTACCTCCCTCTCCTTATCTCAATACATGAGTTTATTTTCTTTCCCCATCCTGTTGATGAGGAAGAGTGAGACAGTGGCTGGATGGGCATCTGGCAGCCAACCAAGGTCAAAATTCCCCTTCCCTATAATAGCAACTAGTCCCCACCAATGGAAATAAAAACCAAAAAAGCACCTGCATAACCAGTTAGAGATCACTTACTCCAGCTCTCAGTGAACAGAAACTTGAGCATGTGGGCTGAACCATGGCCTGTCTGATGAGGGACCCACTCCTGCTTCTGCCCTTATCATTCAGAAGACAATCCAAATCCAGCTGTGAGAAGGAGTACGGGACAGCACATTTCCAATTTGGTGGTTTTTCATGTTATCTTCATGTGGTGTTCACACTAACCAAACTGATTATTACAAGCAGATATTAAATAGCAGTTATGTTCCATGGAGAGCAAACAAGTATTTTTCAGCAGGTGGAATATTTCACAGCAGCAGAAGGGTAACATACTACCAGCAGTGCTTTGGTTGGTTTATTTCTTTAATATGAATATATTGTTTTGAGAGGAATCCTAAGGAATATTTTAGGGAAAGGAAGAAATTGATATCTAAAGATCCTTCAAACTGAAACTCTATAAATCCTCTTTACAATCAAAGATGGGGTGAATGACAATATTAGATATCGAAAGGTTTGGCTTGAGAAAGTTATTTCAAACTGAACCACACCTTTCCTAGTCAAGGAGCTTCACTTCAAAGGATACTGGACTAACAGCATATCAATTGTCGTATGCAGAATTTTTTCCCTTCCTTGGTTTTTTCCGAAGATGATTATAGAGTGGCATATGTGAGGGGGTACAAACTCCCTCTTGTTTCTGCTACCTTTAGCAACAACCAGTCAGTTTCCACCAAATTTTACAGAGAGAGGAAGTCAAAAATCTACTAAATTCCTACAGTGTTTTTGAAGACAAGAATCAGAGCAGAGCCATTAAATTTGATCAGCACCCCCACTGAGAGAAAAGCTAAATGCTGAGTCTGGCTTTCAACACACAAAGAAGAACCCACTCATATCAAAGATATGATAACAGAGACTAAATTGCCTTTATCCCCATCCAGAAAAGCAGATTTCACCTCTGACGAGATGCGAGAGGATCAAACTTCACTCCGCATGACACATGCACAGCCACACCCACAAATACTCTTAGTAAACCAGGCTTCACAAGCTTCAGTGTTCCTGAAAGTATTCCAGTGTTAAAAACTAACGTGGGTTTCTCTCCTTTCTTCAGCAACAAAGGCACTTTAAGCTCACTTAAACAGTGTTCTTTTTTGGATTGACCCCCAGAAAGCTGGGGGACAGCTTCAAAAATAAAAATATCAAGATGTTAGTCAGCAGTCCCTGGTTTATTGGCTAACCTGACACAGCCTCAGTCTGCCCTAGGGAGAAAATAAGTGGGTGTGTAAATGCAAAACATAACATTTCAAGTAATCTGTTTTGAGGCGTAACAGCATTTGCCATACTTATTCAAAACCACAGATCATTTCCATGGAGAATACTACAAGACAAAAAAGACAAATCACCCCATTGCATGCCAAAACCCTCTCCATCTCTGTAGCAAGAAACTGAAGAAGGGTGTAAGCACAGGGATACACACCCAGGATGACCTGCACATATTCCCTCCTATAAATGTTTAGGTAAGTAGGCAATATTAATCTCAATTCTAAACTCATACTGCACACTGCCATGTGAAGACAGTTCCTTCTTCCATACAAAGTTGAAGCAGCTTAAAGCAGGATTCGAAATCTGGTAATTCATGCCACTTTATGCATTTGCTGACAGGAATACAATTCCACAATTTTAAATGATTTCCTGGGGTCGCTCCTGCACGTTGCTGTATAAAACAGTGTCAGTATTAGTCCCTTGTGCTGCAAGAGGGCATTAACACTACTACATCAAATGTGCAGTGTCAACAAGTAAATCAGGGAGAGGAGTTGACGAGCTGAAAATTGAACCTACCTTTCAGTACGGCTGGAAGACCGACAGGCTGGATGGTTACCATAGTAATCCTGTGGCAGCTTCAGATTTATTGCCTTGTAGTGCACAGTTACAAAGGTTCTTCAGCTACCTTCTGCACTGCTTCCAGAGTCAAGAGGAATTCTATGATAAATGTCCACTACCCAAAGGATATATTCAAGGGGATGTAATGCAGGAAAGCTGTACTTTAAATGCAAATTACATGCTTTTTGCCCCTTTTAGAATATTAAAGAGCGATTTCAAAGGAATGAAAACAAAGAACTCTGACCTCTGACACCATGATTCTTTGCTCTACAGATCACAATTTTCTGTGGGACTGCCTACTGCATATTTAAGTAGCATGAAACTGAAAATGAGGCAATAAATTCTGCTAAAGATAGTCTGAGTAATGCATTGATTATGAAAATAAACATACAACTGAGCAATTACTAGAGCAGGCAGTCACAGGGTCTTGTTCAGTATATTTAGATCATTCTGTAACCATTAGAAATTAAATTATTTCATTATATTTAATTTATATCCCTTTACATTTTCAATAACACAAAAGAATATTGCTATGTGGAATAAATATGATGAACCATTAGTATTCCAGTATTCACACACTACACCATAAAGAGCGTGCATTAATGTTACCAGATTGCATTAGATTTTAGTTTACCTCCATGATAGGCTTTAAAGGAAAACACTGATAATTTGCCTTTTATTACCACCCTAAATATTTCTTGCTACTCTGTTCAGCCACGAATTGAAAAAAGCAACTTCTTCTCTTGTTAGTAAACATTGCAATTCATGAAGTATTCCATTATATTTTACTGGATTTTTTATGTCCATAATTCTCTTTGATTGCACAGCAATAAAAGGCTGAGGGAACACAGGCTATCTTTTCTACCAAGTGCAGAGGCACCATGCACTAATTTGTGTATTAGCAATTCCCATGTGGATACTACATTATTGATCCTGCCATCTAAATTCCACTATATGACAGGAAGGATATTGTGTGTAGGATTAATAAAATTATTTCCTCGAGCAATATTTTTTAAAGCATTGATTGTGTACTTTTACTTCAGAAAAGCTTCTCACAAATGTACATTACAGTGTGAAAACAAAATAGTTCTGTGGTGCAACATAGTAAATACAAATGAAGACATGCTGTGTGACACCAATTCTGCAATACGCCTGTGTATTAAAACATCAGGCTAAAACTGCTTTTAAAACACAAAGGGAGATGCATCCTTTATAGATGGTTCATGCAAAAGGACACAACACTCATCTGATTAATAGAACACATATTGACATTGTAAGGTATGCTATCCCAAAGACAAACAGCATAAGGTTTACAGTCTGCTGTTTGCGCCCATGCAGTCCAAATTTTGTGACATTTGTACTGTAGAAACAGAGCCCCCCTTCAAGTGTTTCCTTTCAGAGACAAATTGAAAAAACATTATCAGAAGTGTAATCTCTTGCTTGTAAGATAAATAAAGGGGAGATTTTGGCTGGCTTATCAGCCAAACAGAAACACCAAGACACACTTAGGTAGGGTTCTCTGTAAGAGATGGTTACACATGAGCGGATGCCATTTTTCATTCAATCTGGGCTGCCCATTCTGCCTTAATGGTGACCTCCTCAGAAACCACCCCACTAGAAGAATCTGTTTGCTTTAAATCAAGTATATTTTGAAACAAAAACAGATGAAAAGAGAAGAGATAAAAAACAAACAAAAAAAAAACCAAAACAAAAAAAAACCAAAAAAACCAAACCAAACCAAACAAAACAAAACAAAACAAAAAAACACAAAAAACAAAACAAAACAAAAAAAAAACCACACAAAAAAAACCCCAAAAACAAAACAAAACAAAAAAACACAAGAAAGAAAAAAAGCAGGGGGAAAAAGCATGTATAAAAAACCTCTAAGAACTATATGCACCCCCTCTCTGCCAAGCCTGGCTGCAGCTAAAGCAGCCTAAATGAAATGAAAAGTTTATCAGGTCAGGCCATGGCTCCTGCCTCCATATGTCCTTTCCCTCACAGCATGTTTTTTAATGACTTTGTATGCAGACATCAGGACTGAGCAAAGGGAGTTCTACACATGGCGACAGGATCTGTGGCAGTGGCAGTGGCTCTGGGCTATGGAGAGGCTCTGGATGGGGGTGTGAGTGTGGGTGTACCAGCCCACGTGCTGACTGTTGAATGCTCTGCTGTACAGGCAGCAAAACCCATCCCTGCACCCGCTGGGGCTAGGCCACCTGATGGAGCCAGTGCCGAAAGCTCCTCTGCTTCCTCTCAGCATCCTCAAAATTCCTCCAGCAGCAAAGGAAGTGCAGGGAGTGAGCAAGGCTTCATCCTGGTCTTTACTTTACTTTTTGTGCTCACCAGAGGTCTGGTCTTCATGGTTTACACACAAACCCAGAGGCACTGAATCTACAAAGCTATCATACATTATCACAGCTGGTGATTAGTTGTATTTCTGTCCATTAATTGCTGTACCATGGGTGGGGGGTCCTTGCACCCCCCTTACCTGGTCCCATGCATACCCATGCACAATCACAGAGTCCCAACTGTAGTCCTATTTCTCCTACCAGATTTCAGCATAATAAAAAATATATATATATTCATAGATAAAATATAAAGCTACAAATCTCACAGAATATGTTCCTTACTGTATGATATTATCCTTATAAAAAGTGTGTTGCATGGAGGGATCTATAAGAGTTCTCCCAAGACCAAAGCCTGGTTAATGCTCCTCAGGAATGACAGGTTCAATCCCACATCATTTCTTCCTTCGGAGCAAGTCCCAGAAAATTAATTTCTCAGTAGCTGACTGAGAAGCACAGAATCAGGCATTATTAGAACTGAAAGATGGCATTAATAAAACATAAGGAGTAGAAACAGATCAAATATGTAAGACTCAACAGCTGGTTGTCAATGAATTCATGTTGCTCGTCAGACACTATTACACGCTGTTCTAATCACTCTCACCAGGAAACATTTCAATGCACTATATTTTAGGTCACAAAAATATTTATTTCTGCTTTATGTAAAAATTATTACCAAACATAAATGCAACTATATGTTTCTTTTTCTCTCCTTATCTCTCCTGGTCAAAAGAACTTATATTCTGCAAAGGGCAGGAAAGAATCAGGGATCAATTCTCCTTATTGACTGTATACACCAGCCAATGCTTGGTCCTTTTCTCTCTGTGCAATGACAACAATGTGACATTTCCAAGAAGCAAAGTTTGCTGACATCATGAGCCACTTTAATGCCATTTTCTGTACCTCATTTATCAGCAGCCATTTAAGTAAAAGGCTGTGAAGGAAAACAGAACTCTGCAGACCCCAGGCTTTGCCCAGAACTTTGCCTACCTTTCACAGACTTGGGACAACCCAGTGCGAGGCTTGACGCAGAGTTTGCTGCAGATCAGCAGTCTCATTGTTTGCCATGCTGCAGATAATAAATATAATAATTTTTGCTCTGCACATGCAATCACAAGATGCAGTGTGAATTGAAATGAGCTGACAGTGGGACACAGCCTTTACTCTGCATCTGAAGCTATACAGAAACCATTAGCTTTTTCCTCTGCAGGAAAAAAACCACTGAGATAAGTGAAAAAATGCCAGCTTGTGGGTACTGTGCTGCTGACTAGTCAAAGCATTTAGGTCAGCTCGGTACATGTCAGTACTGACATCAGATGTGGACAGTGAGAAACTCTCAATAATAAGAGAGCTGGGCAGCAAAATTACACCAGTGTCCAGTTAGAGAAATCCTTCATAACCTTTTCTGGTTCTATAATCCCTGGCAGGAGAAGAGGTTGCTCTTCCAGGAGGAAGATGGCCTGTGAAGCAAAGAGAAAGGCATAGGGATCTGGTTATACACACATCTACCAAGGACCTTATGATATCCTTTCAAGGTCTGCTCCTGCAGAAAAAGCTTTGTGGCATGGAAAACAGGCATGAGACCCATCTCTTCTTCCTCACAAGAACTGAGGAGTAGTTCAAAAGAAGAACAGAACTAAAAACCTTATCCTGCCCAGTAATTTAGGGATAAGTGGAATAGGGATAAGTGGGATAGGGATAAGGGACAAGTCCATAAAAGTTGTGGGCTAACAGTGGTGAGTTGAAGGTGATGCTTGAGTCACTGCCTCATGACCCAGTATTTGATTAAAAAACAATAATCAAGGTTACCTCCCTGATTTAAAGTTGAATGTCCAGTACTCTTAGGAGTCAACATAAATAGAAGAGCACCTATTGGCAAAAATATAGACATTGTCCAGCTGATTCCAAACACAATGGAAAAATGTATCTTGATGATAATTTTAAGTTTGTTAACTGAAAACTGTGGTAGTTTATCCAGGGCTGCTTTACTGGTGTGCCGTAAGCTACTACTATCAATCCAGAGATTATAGAAATATTTCTGTTCCTTTCAAAATATGATTCAGTGTGGGCAGAGTGCTTCCCTGCAAGTCCTTCCTTCCTGGCAGGTGAACTCATACAAAAAGGAGGCTTTTGATCATACTTAGGAGAAAAACATTTAATGACAAGATGCTTTCCCCTTCCCTCACTTCTCCAATGACATGGGAAGACTAAAAATGTCAACATGCATCAGTGGTTCATAAGGTGTGGCCATTAGATATGAGCCAGGTAATTTTTTCTTCCCATGTGAGTAGTGATGCAGGTGTACTGAGCAATATTTCTTGTAAGGCATTTTAGCTAGAAGCATCAGTTAAGACTGGGGAGCAATCAGCATATGAACAGAAAGAATAAAATCACTTAGCACTACCCAACCTCTTGGATTAGTCATAATTGAACGACTAAAATACCATCCAAGTTGCAGAGGAATTTTCATTTTTGCTTCTAGTTTAGATGACACTGATGGAGCAGTAAAGTTTGCAGCTAGGATGAGCACAAAAGACAAGGTGCCTTCCTTCTTTTCCACCTCTCTGCAGCCAGTGTGGGATCTTTGATCAGACTTCAAAAGCCTTAACATACTCTGTTACAAGCTGAATCAGCATGTGGAGGATAAGGAGTGAGGGAATGAATGGGATACAACCAACTGAAAACCTGCTCGGTTCTGTCTGATTCTGAAAAGATTTCCTAGTTACAGGAGAGTTCAACTCATTCACATTCAAGCCCTGAAAGAGTCTATTTTTTCACAGCTTCTTAGCTGCAGTGGGAGAGCAGCCCAGAGGAGTGTTAACACTTCCTTTGTTCCCAAGACCTGAACTTACCTAAATTTTCTCATGCAAACAGATTGAGAATTCACTTTTTTTTCTTACTGGCCATTTTTTTAATCTTTTTTCATCTAGCATGACTCTCATTGCCAGTAGTAGCCTGGAATAGCTGCCCAAAATCAAGAAACAATTACATAAACATTGAAGAAATTAAGCACTGTATTTTCAAGTGCATCGCCTTTGTCCCGTTCTTATCAGAAAACAAAGATTTGGTACATACATTTCATTCAATGCTCAAACTACTAAATACTAAAATACCTCATGATAACATAGTTTTAATTTTCAAAAGTCTATTCTGGTACAATTAATTAATTATTATGTGACAAAAAAGATGAAGTTAGTATTTTGGAAACTGGAAAATGAGCACCTAACTCTTGGACTGCTTAGGCACAGAATCACTCTAGAAGTCTTCAAAGCTTAACTAGTTTATTGTCTGTTGATTTTAGCAGACTGTAATTTGGTCACACAGGAGAAAGAGGTTTCCTATTATGGAAAATACGTACGTTGTTGTTGTTGACCTCAAATTACTATATTGTGCAGTGATTCCTGCTAATAATAGAGGCAGCATTTGACAAGTGCAACATGATGTAGCAAACATCCCATTGCTAATCCACCAGGGCTGTAAATATGAGAACTATTGTCTCAAAGTCAGAAAATACTGAATACCTAAAATATATTGCAGGAGTTACTGCATCCAGTTACTCAAGGTGGGTCCTTCAAAAAATTTCTTCAAAATATTTAAAGGGAATTATTATTATTTGTGAGGATTTGAGCCGGGTTTAGCTTAATGGCACGCAGGAAAGCATGCTGAATGAAGAAACCAACTGGAGGGAGCACTGATTCAGCTGAACAGTAAAGTAATAATGCTGATCATCTGCCCTCAAGGCATTGTGGTTAAATTTCTGACATTGATGCTTGAGTTAGGAATCGTAAATGGGTGATACATGTATATACAGAGAGAGAAAATTTCTTGACTCTGGTATATCTAAACAGGGAGTTCGTACTTTGGAGCTGCTGGTCTGTGGGTTTGAAAGAGTAGGTGGCAGTTATAATGCTTTAGTGTTATGAAGCAGATTTATTCCTCTGGAGTATGGTTTTCATTAGGATTTACGAAGATTGTTGTTGCTATTCCAGCTTCTCATTGCATACAAACTTGCTCTTGAACAAGAATTTTCTTGCCTCTTTCAGAAATGTCAACAGGAAAATATTTTACCCAGCCAGCTGAGAAAAGTGTAATAAAATCATAATATACATTTCTCATTATTTTAAAAAGAAATCTTTTATTACTCTTGCTTTGCAATAACCCTCAGAGCATTTTAAGACAAGATGTTAAAAGATGATTGGAGTGACCTTATAAAAAGGTTTTGGTCTTTTTGAGAGTTAGGGTGAAAGTCAGGTCCCATAGAAATTACTTTCAGTACTACCAAATAGTGAGGTAGTAAGTAAAATAACAGAGTTTAACTAAATGGTAAAGTACTGTGCCTGTATGAAACATTAGGCACACAGAAGTCCTCCTGAATGATAGGGATATCATGCAACAGGAATGATGTCTTCTTTCACATTTTCCTGTGCCATGACTCTTCAATGTCTGCAGAATAAGAGAGAACAGACCTAGCACAGAGAATAAAAGGTATTGTTTACATGTTATTCCTGACCCTGTAACAAAAAATTGGGGGGTTTAAAGTGAAGAATGGTCTGCACTAACAATTTATGTCACATTACTGATAGAGCACACCAACTTTCAGTCACTTCATACTATGGAGACACCACACTACTAAAACCCCAGCAATATTTTCTATTACTAACAAGGAGTGAAGTCCAAAAAACGAATAACTGGGACATTCAACTCCAAGATATGTCAGATTGGTTTTTGTATGTGTTTTCTGTCCATGCATATACACATGCCATGCACTTATTTTCCAAATCTTCAAAATAGGAATGCAAAACAGTGCCATCTGGGCATTCTGTTCCCTTGTACCCGGGAGTTTTAGGACAAGCTGACAAGACGCATCAGAAAACCCAACGGCTGTGTTCCTTCTCTATCCCAAACAATAGATAATACAAGAATAAAATAAAAGTGGATCTTGTTAGAGCAACTGCTGAGCATTGCACACTAGGCATGGAGTGCCTGGACTGCAGAGGATGTGCCACGTTGTTATGGTAACAAGATAACAACTTTGGTGCACGCAGCCGCCACTGTCACCTCTGAGACTGAAATCCAGATTGGCTGGGGATCTGCCCCCTGCCTTGCCCCACCACATCACTGCAAGTGAGACCTAGTGTTGCTGTCCCAAAGTGCAGTCCAGGACTTGCACGACACAGGCAGGGAACTGACACCCTTCCCTGGATCTCTCATGGCCTCCCCACGATCCTCAGTTTGCAGAAGAACCTGCTGCAGCTGCCAGGACATTACTGGATATGGTAGAAAGTACACAGGCACGACATCTCCAAGTCACTATCTATCTCTAAAGATATCCATTAAACCTACTGACATTTTGGCTGAACTCAATAGGTAGATTGAATCCCTCATTTTAAACAAAGATGTATAGCACTCCCCTGCTTATGTAAAAGATGCAGAAGCCATTTTCTTTCTACTAAAAATAGACACCATTCATTCTATCAAGTCTTTTGTCTCATTGCCTTACACAATGAATAGTTGGTCCAGTCTATCCTCTGCCAGCAGAAGACTGTTTCACTCTCTTCCTGTGTCCCAGCTTAACCTCTCTCCCTTTGCCCCATAACCTTCTCTCCAACTACTTATTTCATCATTGTTACTTTGGTATCTGTGTGAGAGTTTGGATGCTGGGTTCCCTGGGACAGAGCATTGCTGTGGGCACCTGATGCAACCCCTTTGCTCCAGGTGTAATCACAGACAACAGCTTCCAGCACTTAGCTCAGCATGCATTAAGTAAAAAGTATTTTCTTCGTAATGCCTCACTGCTTTGACCCCTACTTTTGCCACTGCCACACAGAGAGCTACAATGAGAGGAAAAAGTGGACCTTGTTTGACCTTGGCCAAGAGCACTTGCACATCTTTCCAGGCAGGTTTCTAGGAAGATTGCCTTCAGAAACAGTTATATTGCCCACAATCACTGCAACTGCCTGGCACTGGAAAATCAGCTTCCCATTCTATACATGGAAGTGAGGTGCAGCACACAAGGATGTCCCAAGGAGCAGATAGCAAGAGAAGAGAGCAGGGAGCACTGCTGACATAGGCTGTACAGAAAACCTGCACTCTCACCATGGCTCCATGTGACACAGCCCTGAACTGTCACCCACTGTAGCCCCAGTGACACTGCAGGAGCCTTGCTGCAGGGTGGTACCCGTTCTTCTCTGAAGGGCTCAGGTACTCAGTCCTGCAGCTGTTCAGAGACAACAAGATCTTCCAGTTGTGGCAATGGCTAACAAGTACCAATTTGGCACCACAGTGCTTGAGTAATGGATCACTACCTGAGGATCAGAGGCTAAAGGTGCAGCATATAACCCCACAACGTGAGATGTCCTCAGTAGAGAAAAGATTATGAGTGATGGTCACATTGGAGAAGGATGAGGATGAAAGGCATTTTGCAAACTTCTGCTTTGAGGCCTATTTTTAAATACGATGTATTGGCTTTGACCTATTTGTGCGTCTAGAGAAATTCCTTAAAGAAAATGGATAAGAGAAGAGATCATTATAAAGATGAATACCCTGTGAGCTTTTTCACTTAATATTATCTTGGGAAACCTCAAAAACCACAGTTGATATAACTAAAGACATTTTAGAATCCCTGAACCCCTATGTTACAGGAGAAGCACATACTGCACAAATGTACAGCAGTAAAAATACCTGCTTCTCACAGCATTAATTCCCTCATAGAGTAGCTATCATAAAAATGTGCTGGATTTTAGAGGAAAAAAATCCTGCTTTGCTCTGTAAGCCTGCTTCTTTGAGTGTGAAAATACGTAATATTTAAGAAGCTCAAAGTGCTTGATGTACACTGACCTGGCACTGGGAGTGAGGCAGTTGGGGCAGTTCTATCCAACATCTTTTGCTGAGTTCCTTCTACAGCAACAAAACTACAGGAGCTAAGATTGACTTACATGGACATTTACCAATTACATGGGCTTACCTAACTTGGTGATTTTTTTGACTATGTGCAAATATAAAGTAGAAGCATAGTACGAAATACTAGAAAACCAAGCTTTGGTTATGGTACAGTAAGCTAAAAATTCTATATATTTAAAGTTCAGCTGACCTGCTTTGGGCAGTTTGGCAACAGTTTCTGCCAATGGAATGCTCCTACCTCTGGGTTCAGCTGTTCTTTCCTCTTTAAGCTTTCTTTGCTAACACAGAAATCACACTCCTCTTAGCAGACCTAAAGTGATGACCCTACCCAGTAGTTTATATGCACTTTTGTGAGAGCATGGAAACCTGATATTTGAACCTGAGACAACACACAAGTCTCACCTTAAAATTAAAAAAAAAAAAAAAAACAAAATTGATAAAAATCAGAGATGGTTTCTTTTTTTCCTTTTTTTTTTTTTAAAGAAAGGCAGGAAAGATGTCTATTTTAAGATTGTTCAGATGCATATTATTTTAATAATTAGCAGAAAGTTTTGGGCTTTTTTTAAATCAGCCTGCTTTCCAGAAAAGCACATGCTTATTACATTCCCCTGGCTTTTTTTATTGACTTTTTTTCTATCCTACCACTTCACCCTTTTCCTCTTTTCACTTCTTTCCCATTATGAGAATTAAACTAATTTGAATCTCTCTGCTGAGGGAAGATTTATAGGGAAAATTCTGGTCTTAACACATGCCATAAGCAGGCCCACACTCACTCTCACCTTTGCTGGTCTCTCAAGCCATGCTTGAAGTATTCTCAGCCTCTGGCTCCCAGCTTCACACCAGGTTATAATCACAGCAGCATTTTGTTAAACCTGTGCATTCCAGCTGAAAATGGAAAGGCCAAGACAGGCCCTAGTCCATTAAGAACAGAAGGATCAGGACCTCAAAGTGTATTCTGAATTGAAGAGGGAGCCACCAGAATGTGCAGAGCATTAGTGTGACATGCTCCTGGTGCTCCTTCCTCCCCAAAAGACACACCATTTGTACGCAACTTTTAGCAGTGGCTTTCACCTCTGCATCTTATGTCTTTGGCATGATGCCCTAAATCTTAAGTTATATGAAACTGGAAGAGATTAGCAGCTTCTGTTTCATCAATTATATTACTTTTAATTGCCTTGAAGGATTCATTTGTCTTCACTCCAGTAACCTTTGGCAGCAATCAGCAGTTCAAACACCACACATAGTAGCTCTTTTCAGTCATATTACAATTACTGAAAGGTCCTTAAGAAACAAAAACACTCTCATTCAGATAGCTTTCCAGATGTATTTATTTAAATTCCACCTCTGATAAAATTAAAAGATTAAGTATACTTCTGAGAAGCAAGAAAATGCTTCATCATCACCAGGAATTGGCTTTAAATTCTTGTCTATGTTTTACAAACTGCATAATCAAAGTTCAATAGAGAATATGCAAAGATTGCAAATCTATAGCAGACAGAGAAATTTACATAAATAACAGATATGATAACAAATATGTTTACAGAAATAAAACTGCATCTATGCAAACAGACTAAAGTCTACAACACTAAAAACCATTTCATTCTGCTGATTTTTCAACCCAAAGCTCATTGTAGGTGAATTTGTAGGGGACAGTTCAGTCATGTAATGCAAGGAGAAACATCTATAGAAAAAACAATATCTATATATTGTTATGCTGTATTGCTAAAAGAAAATTGGATTAAGGATACGATGAAAATGGGGATAATTTTGCCTTCAAGACCTTGGGGGTTAGAATTTCCCAGCTACAGCAGAGACCTGTACAATTCAATGAGAACCTGGCACCCAAAGACCTTAAACAACCTTTAAAAATCTGTTATTTAATATCTCACCCTGAAAGTGGGAATTTGATTTTTTTTAAGGGTCTCATGTAAAATACCAATATCAAATAATTGCACTGATCACACTGATTCTGCTCTGGAATTATGACAAGGTCACATACCAAGATGACCATTTACTTACTACTGTGAGTTAAAATTTGAAATAAAATAAGACTGTCAGCAGAGCAGTACTGAGCCCAATTCGTCCATCCTAGAGCTAGCCTTTCTCAGTGCATGACTGAAGGTTTATAAGCCAAACTGGATTCTTGCAAGTGGTTTCCACTGGGATGCAGCAGGAGCCTACAGGTGTGGCAGAGGCAGAATTTTGTCTAATACTCATTGTTTGGTTTTTTAAGGATAAAACACTGGTTTCACTAGTATCTGGAAGACAGTGATATCTTGTCACATTAAGAATACCGTCACTACTCACCCAAAAACAAATGGGAAAGGGAACATGGATAAGCTAGCCCAAAAATTTCAGGGTTTAAAAAAAAAAAAGTAAAAAAAGAAAGAAAAGCCCAAACCCCAAAATTCCCTAAAAAGCGAGGAGAACCAATACCTCACGTCTCCAAACACATTGTGCTCGACAAGGTCACCCTCCTAATTCAGAGAATTCAGTTAATCCTCTGGATGAATGCAGCATGTGTTGCACTCCCAATGAAACCACACAGGCTCCAAATAAGAGGACATCAACTATTGCTATAAATGCAGTCAAATGGCTGGGAGCCTGAATGGCATCATTTAATTTTTCCCCTTTCCAATAAAAAAACAAAACAAAGAGAAGTGTTTTACTGAAGGTGTGCATTGTTTAAAAGGCCAAAAGTGCCTTTCCTTCTAAATTTTAAAAACATTAATCAAGAATGAAATAAACAACATGTGCAAGTCAAAGGTTAATATCCCAGGGTCTTTAATGTGCATTTACCACCCACTTCTTTTCCATTAACACCATCACCTCCTCCCTGTCTTTCAACACCCCTCCAACTATTCCTGCCTTGTGTCTCACTGATTCACACAACTGAAAAGTAGTAATTATTTTGCAGCTAATCTTCAGAAAACTGCTGCACAGAAAACAGGGTTTGCCTTCTGTTCTAAAGTCTGAAGGTAATGACCACTAGAGAGAAGCAATTGTTTCATTTCTCCTCTAAAGTGTTTCCCTGGGTTTTGTTTGTTTGTTTAACGATGAGCAGACCAGTTTCACTATTACCTTGAAGACACTGACATCATACTACAACAAAAATATCATAAACAAGAGAATAACCAAGGTCCATGGAGCAGATTTTGATTTTAGAGATAATGGCATTAGTCCAAGATAGATTTAAATGATTTAAATAATGTGACTGTAGAAATTCACCAACACTTTTAAGGATAGAGTATGGCTGTAATTATATCTGAAGAATTAACCTTTACAATTGTGCTGTTTAGAATGCTTCTCTGAGTGGGTATGTTCTTAATAATTGGGCTGTTAATTAAAATTGCTATCTAAAGGGTTGTCAGAAATCTTCAGTGAAAAAAAATATATTGGGCTGGGGTGGAACCAGGACAAAATAATCCCTCTCTGAATGTGTTTTCCATCATATTCACTGGAAAAAAAACAAAGAAAAGCAAAGAGAGGAAAGAAGAAATTGTTCCTGTATGTTCTCTACTTATCTAGAAAATATAGAGCAGTATTTGAAAAATTTCAAAAGTATTTCCATATCAGTAAGGAAAGGTACCAAAAGAGTAACAAGATAACTTAGATTTTTTTTTTCCTCTGTTCTTTCCTACAAGGTAGAATTAACCTATTAGTATAATACATCTTTTTCATTTCTCACACTGATGTTTTTTTAATTCTCCCTAAACTGTCTTCATTATTCTAAGCAAATCTCTAACATCATTACTTGTATTTACAGAACAAAGATTCTTCCCAAGACGTCCTTTCAGTGGTGAAAACAAAGGCTACTGTTTACTCAGAAAATATTTCTCAAACTCCATTAAATGATTATGCTAGAAAAGAGGGAAAAAAATCACACCAGTGAGATTTAAACACCTGTACAGCTCAGTCACGAGAACCTCTGACCTATGGCATATCAAGGCTCGTTGGACAGACTGAGTTTGCAAGTTCCTCATTAGGTTGAATTCCACTCTACTGAACACATGCTTTGCTGAATAAAAAGGCCACATGAATTTATAACTACTTTTCAAGAGTAGCACCTTACACTAAACGTCTTTGATTTTAGCAGGTAGGTATCAAAAGATCTGACCTCTGACTGTTTTCAGACAAGCTTCATGGTGAATACTCTCAAATGACAACTCATATTCAAAACCATAGATAAGTCTACAATATGTAAGTCCAAAACACGTTTCCTTACAACTTCTGGCCTTATTTCACCACTGTACTTAGTCTGTTAACCTTATTGCTACATATTCTTCTGTTGTGGAGTTACTCTGCATTACCCTGCATGGGAAGGCACTGCACATGTGCAGGAAGATGTACATTTTATGATTACTTTGGCCAACCCCAGGAATGTGTCAGGGGAGGCCATTTTTATGCCATGTGGTGAGACAGTTGCATGTTCTGGTGCTTTGCAGACAGATTTCTTCGGCCTTAAATTCCAGAGCCTCCGTATCTGCTATTTGCTCTCCTGCATGCTTCAGGCAAAAGGTTGTAGGGCAGTGTCAGGATTTTCACGTCAGACACATAGAAAATCTATTTCAGGCTCTCAAAGTGGAAGGTGGTAGTATACATCATCTAACACTATAGGTCATTTTATCTCACAGGAGACATGAATGAGAGGGCTGGGTAGAAGGAAGATTATGCCTCAAGCAGCTCCAGACCGGCTACGTCCTGTCTGCTCCCCGAAACAGCATGGGTACATGTAGGAACTAATACACTTACGTGCAGCTAGGAATGGGCATTTATATTTTTTCAAGCACACACTGTTATCCAGCAATTTGGGGAAGTGGGCTTAAAAAAGAAATGGAAACAAACATCTTGGGTCCTCTTTTACTTTCCGTTACTCACTGTTTCCAAAACTGCTTTTTTTGTTGTTGTTTTTTTTCCCTTTTTCTTCTCAAAATATGCCACATATTTTCCAAAAATTATTTTGAGGATCTATAGTGCTAACTTTACCAGCAGTGCATATGCATTTTACATAACTGAGTTAACCTTCGGCTAACCTTGACCTATGCAGTATTTGATGGCATACACTGGAAATCCTGTGTGCCATGCAACAATGAAGCAGCAGGAACAAGGAACCTAACACCAAGCTTCATTTAGTATTATGTCATGTGTAACTCTCCTATTGGGGCTACAGAGAGACTGCCACGTAGTCCAGGTCCCGCAAGACAAATTGAGCTAAGAGATGATGCTGAGGCCATTGTTATGTCAGTCTAAGGCCATTCTGTAAGGGTTTGATCTCTGGAGGCCACGTCCCTCTCCCTCCTGAGAGAAATCTTACTTACCCCTCTCATTCTTCAAGGAAGGACACAGCAGTTCTGTGGCTCTGACTGTGTGAAGATCACAAAATATGTGTGTTGGAACATCAGAAGCATCTGCTCCTGGCAAAATGTAGTGCTTGCAGTCCAAATACCCAAGAATCTCTGCCACCTAATGGCTGGAATAAATCAGGCTTTGACTTGCACGCATTGACTGATCATCATAAAATGAAAATTATTGGAACTCAGAGCCTAAAAATCTCTGCATGAAAAACTAATGTGATATTACTAGAGAGAACAGCAGTTTGAAAATGGAAGGAACATGTGATGGGACTGGAAGCAATCTGTAGGTAAATTTCAGCTATATTCAGGTCACGAACTCAACTCCCTTGTTACTTCTGAGGCTGAAATTTATTTAATAGAAAGAAATAAAATGTGAGAGGGAAGGGAATAAATTATCCTATTTTAACATCATTGAATTATGTGCCATGAAGCTACTGCACTGAAGTTTTCATCAGCATGAGAAGAGGATGAGTAAGCTAGGGAGGCGCAGATTGCCAACAACAGCCTTTAGCTATACCATTATATATGCTTTAAAAAGTGCTTGTAAATTTGTACACTTGGGAATTTCATGGACCCACACCTGGTCTTAATCTGGTCTTTAATCATGTCACTGATGCTAGCAAATTCTTGCAATGATTCTTAATAACTAGGGAAACTGATTTTACTTTACACAGATTGAAAGCTGTTAACTACTTTGGTGCTCAACATTTAAGCCATCAGTTATTCAGTCTTGTAACCAGTATGGTTGCCTACCTTTCTAAGGCAGATTACAAACAATAAAGAAAAATTGAGAAAATAAACCAAGGAAATGCCCCAAATGACCACATGATATGATAGTGCTTTCCAGTTAGTCCGCCAGTTGTCCCCAAATCGGTTACTTCACATCCACAAGATAACTTAAGGGGCTTTGGGTTTTACCTGTAATGCAAACTATTTGCAATATGCTATGCAAGGAAAAGACTTGGTATAGATCCACAAAGTTCTCTTACAAAAGAGATATTTGTAAATTCCCCCCAAATGAAAATATAAATCAAAGGTATTTGAGTTTAATTTTCTATCAAAGCATACAAATGAATGGCAAGGGAATGGGCTAGTAAGTAGCAAGAATTCTTAACTGATTCCTCTGTGGATGAGATCACAGAAAATTATCTTACAGCCAACCTATTGTAAATGAGAGAAAATTGTCAAAAAATAAATTACAGAGTTTTAGTCAAAACTGACTCAGTGGAAAAGTCAGTGTTTAAAAACTGACTCCATGAAAATAAGCAGCTACAGATAACAAAATAATCACAAGGACACAAACATCATTTAAAAAGCACTACAGAAAATGTGGATTTAAATGTTATTAGTACACTGTCATCCAAACTAATAGTGTGTCTACATTAAGCTCAAACTCTCACTTCCATCTTTTTTAGCGCCACTGTCACATTCGAGACTCCCACAACACTTTGCCATTTACCAGCAAAACATAGCTGAGTGATGCAGACTGTCATTTGCCTTTATCTGTTTATCAATAAAATGTGGTGAGGCACTAGTTACATGCATGAGCATGTACACTTCTTGTACTATGCTTATAGTAACTTGTTATAGAAGTCCTTTCTTTCAATTCCTTGTAGCTAGCTATTAAAAACTAACTAAACTGCCTTTTCAGTTCAGCATGTGCTGAGCATTTTCCAGGGATAGGAAATCTACCACCCTTCTGAGCAACCTCTTAGGGGGTTTACCACACTCATTGTGAAAAATGTCTTCCTTAGGTCCAATCTAAATCTACCCTCTTTTAAAGTCATTACCCCTTGTTCTGTCAAACAAACCCTGCTAATAAGTCTGTTTCCATTTTTCTGGTAGGCCACTTTAAGTACTGAAAAGCTGCAATAAGATACCTGTGGAGCCTTCTCCAGTCTGACAGCCCCAGGTCTCTCAGTCTGTTTTCATATGTGAGATGCTCCATCCCTCTGATTACCTCATGGCCCTCCTGTAGACTCCCTCCAACAGCTCTATGTCCTTCTGATGTTGGGGATTCCAGAGATGGATGCAGCAATCCATGGGGGGGGTCAGACCATAGCAGAGTACCGGGGCAGAATGACCTCCCTCAACCTGCTGGCCACGCTGCTTTTGTTGCAGCCCAGAATGTGACTGGGTTTCTAGTTATGTCCAGCTTTTCATCTACCCCAATTCCTTCTTAGTAGGGCTGCTCTCAATTCCTCCATCCCTCAGCTTGTATTGTGGCTGGAGATTGCCCAGCCCAGGTGCAGCACCTTGCACTTGGCCTTGCTGAACCTCATGAGGTGCCCATGGGCTCATTCCTCCAGCTTGTCCAGTCCCTGTGGACAGCATCCCATCCCTCAGCTGTGTCCACTGCACCACTCAGCTTGGTGCTCTGCAAACTCGCTGAGGGTGCACTCAAGCCCTCTGTCTATGTCAGTGATGAAGATATTAACCTGTACTGGTCCCAGTACAGACCCCGGAGGGTCACTCCTTGTCACTGATCTCCATTTGGATACTGAGCTGCTGACCACTACCCTCTGGATGTGACCATCCAGCCAATTCCTCATCCAACTAACAGACAATTCATCAAATCCATCTCTCTTTAATTTTAGGGAGTAGGATGTTTTGAGCAACTGTATCAAAGTCTTTACAGAAGTCCATAGGAATGACACCTGTAGCCCTTCTCCCACCCACAGATGCAGTCACTCCACCACAGAAGGCCACTCAGCTGGTCAGGCAGGACTTGCCCTTGGTGAAGCTGTGCTGGCTGTCTCGAATCACGTCCCTCTCCCCCATGTGTCTTAGCACAGATTCTATGAGTATTAGTGTTGGACAGAGGGAGGGAGAAAAAAAGCTAAACAGACATTGCTCTTATTTAGAAGTAATTCATCATCTGGGCACTGTATTCTGCTAACAACAAAAATCTCAGCAGGGTGGTTTTAAACTGGTATCTGACCACTTGGGACTGTTTATTTCTACCCAGCTGTCCAGACTGAAACCTACTTATCAATGCAGAGCTTATTTGCCTCTTTGCTGAAATTATCTTCAATGCGCTGCCAAAATGACAATGTTGTGACAGTCTCTGAAGGTTTGCTTTGATTACCTCTGCACCATGGTGACACAGAACCACTGGACTGCTTTGATGCTCAAGAGAAAGGACAACAGGTTCCATAAACAGTGTTTTCTAGCCACAGAAGATAAACGAATTCCTCCCAGACCCTCTAAAGTAACAGCCTAGTTCACTTATTACTGCCCCAGACTAAATCACTCCTAGTTTTTTTTCCTTAAAACTGGTGAGTCTGCCTCTCTCTTAATAACCAGCCTGCATCCCCAAAAAAGCCCTTTAAAAATGCCCTGTGCATCAGTGCAGATGTGACATACTTCACTTTCTTTCACTTTTACTCAGTCTTACTGAGGCGATTCCTACATGCAAAGTTACACCCTTCTTATATTCTTCAGAATGATATTGTTCATTTTCCTTAGATATATCTTAAAGAAGTCGTGCCCCAAAATATATGAGTTCTACAGGAGTTTGTATCTGTGACATGCAGCTAAAGCTTCACAATTAAATAACAGTGATATTACTGGAGTCTCATATTGCCTAATAGTTTATAGTGTAACTCAGTGCCTTATGCATGCTGAAATGCCTTCAAATAACTGCATCAGTGCTCCAGTGTCTTTTCCAAGATATAGTGACTCTTGCTTTAACTATTTTGGTGGCGTGGATGACTAATCAACTTTGTTGTTAGTCAAGACTTTCTGTAAGAATATTTGGATGTGCTACTTCCAGAAGAGCAGTGCTGCATGAATTTGCAATGGTTTTAAATAGATCATAACAACCCTTATCATCTTAGGTTCTTCTGCAAATTCGTCAGCTGTTCCATCAACAATTTTTAACTGCCCGCTTGTCAATGTTATTTTAACTTTTGCCAATTTAATGTACTTCCCCTGCGTTATTGATTTTTAAAGCTTAATAACAACACATTAGGACATACTCCAAAGATCAAAGTTTTATAGTCCAGCTGGAGTTTTACCATAAAACCCATTCATCTGCAGTAAACAGAATTGTTAATAATGAACTATTAAACCAATTTTGGTTTTGACATGCTCTTCCAAGTTGCCATGTCACCTAGGACTGGTTTTCCCATTAACTTGACATTTTATAGAACAAAGGCAGACATGGACATCTATTTAAAAACAAGGTGGAAGCGAACAAATTGGCCATTAAAAGTTAGATGTTACATACACATTTGACGAAAAGTAACATTTCACTGTAAGAGGTAACTGACATCACTGTGAAAAAAGACAAATATAAACAAACCAGAACCCTTAATACAATAATGACTCCTGAAAAAGGTAATTGTACCATAATTTCATATTTGTAACTGTAAACTTAATTAATGCTTCATTTACAGATTGTAGCTCTTCCTTATGGACAATATTTCTTCCCAAACCTAAAACAGTGATTCTGCTAGTCTTCAGCAAAACACTTTGTTTCAAGCAGCATCTATCATCTTGCTAATGAAAATGTCAATAACACAGAGAGAAGCAGCACATTTTCCACAAAGAAGAAGGTACATATGTAATAAATCTAACATGAAAAATATCCATTGTTTTTATGACATGTAAACATATTTGATATATGTTCCCTCCAAATCAAATTATTTAGAACACTGCAGGATATCCCACTTAAAAGGACTCCAGGATTAGGTTTTATTTCTCTATGAGCACGGTTCTGAATAACCAAAAAAAATTCACGTTTTCTATTTGTCACTGACAGGAGATTGATTAAAATCTGGGGAAACAACAACTGCTACTATTTCTGTCAGCTCTCAGTCAAGTATTCTCTCTTACAATTTTTAATAGTGCTTAGGCTTTTTTTAACTTTATGCAAATGTTTTTCTGACTCAGTATAAATATTAACTTTCTTTACTAACACTATTACTTCACCAGCTTTCAGTTACTTCTCAATTATTTGCAGTGTTTCCATCTGAAAGGTGTCATCAGAGGCTTACCCTCCAAGCACCAACTGGGACCACCTCTGTTTCAAATTAGAGCTTAGCACCCACTGCTGCAGTACGAGTAAACCAAACAGTCATGACTGAATTGTGATGTAACAGAATACAATTATCATTGTTTAAATTAAGTTTGGAGATAGAAAGTCATCAGAGATTGAAAGTCATCAGTAGACATAATGGTGCGACCTTATTTTCTTGCTCACATTTCCTTTCTGTCTCTTGGAATTAGTCTAGAAGGACATTGCTGTCTCATTTGAAATGTGTCTCCTGACATACATATCTGGATGTGGAATGCATTTGCTCTGTGGAGCTTTAGTTCCCTGGACTCCACTTAAACACAAACACTGTGAACCAGTCCCTGCAGTAAGTGACATTTATCAGCCCGTTCCTGAGAGACCTGACCATCTCCATCCACAAAAATTAACAGTCAAAGCTCAGCAGATATCAAGATCCACTAGCTCCATTTCACACAAATCCCTGGAAAAAACCTTTTTTTGCATACACTTTCCTGATATAGTTACACAGAAGGGAGCATTAGTGCTTGCACCATCCAACACTGTCCCCAGAGGACACCTCATTTGCATGCAGACAACCATGTGAACCAGTGCTCCAAGAAGCTAGTGAGGACCAAGAAGCTGTCAGAAGAAGGAGCAACTTTTTAAATGTTCTGTCCTGCACAGGGTTTCTGTGATGCCTCAAGGTAGTCCAAATCCAGAGGACTGAAAGCACATGGAACAAGGATTGGTGAGCCTTGGAAATGCTGAAAGATGGGACTCAAATACTGGTCTGATAATGTCCAGTTGAGAAGAGAGGACAGCTCACACTGCCATTATCCTATCTGACTTTTTTGGGTTAACAGAACATTTGTCACTCAATTAGATACAATTCTAAATATAGATAGGAAAGTGGAAAAAAAACAACTAAGAGGGGCTATTTGTACGCAGTCATTTTCAAGAGTAGAAAAGAAACATTAGAGTACAAGCAAAACATACCGCAATTACCAATACATATCACATATTTTACAAAATGTTTCTGCAAGGAAATTTTACCACAGTATTTCTTATAATGATTGTTAGGCAAACAGTGAGAATGTGCGTAAAGGTCTGATTTAACACTGACAAAATCCCAAGTCTTTTCATGGCAAGCCATCGGGTCCTTGCAGTGTATATTACACTGACTGGCATAAGGAAAACGTAATAAAAAACACAGTAGTGGTTTTGCCCCCATCTTGCTTATTTCTCTGACATGACACATGAAGTTTATCTTAAAGAGACCCAGTTCTCAGAAGCCAGCATCCATCTGTGGTAACAATTTTCCATGCATACATTTATCTTTGCAGTAATAACTGATCTACATATAAACAAACCAGTTTCTTACATACAAATTCTAACAGCTCTCAGGCAGATTATTTCATCAGCACGTGCAGGCAATACCACGGGAGGCTAGTACAAAAAAATGCATATGCATCAGTGCAAGTCAGATTCACTGCTAAAAAACCCAGCTACACATGTCCCAGCTGTACACCTCTAATCCATCTCAATGTGGAGAATAACTGCAAAATTTAGCACAAATTAGATAACACTTCTCTAAGAAAATGAGAAACTCTGTATTATTACATCCCTGTGTTACCAATCAAACATAATGAATTTTTGATCCTCTGCAGTATAAAGCACAGTACTGCCAGCCATCTAAAGCGAACATTCCCAGACACTGAAACACATCTGTAAATATTCTTGCCCAGGGTGCTGATCTTGGTGGCAATTTCTGGCATTGACTCATGTCTACTTTTCCTAAGTCCATACCAGTAAAATCTGGACAAAACAATAGCTTTATGAAGGATTCTGTTAATTCCTATTAATTACTGCAGCTAGCTGTCCAGTGATGTAAAACTGGAATTATTTTTACAATTCTCTTAAACTGAAATTCAAACTAATTTCAGCTATTCTCTCATAGTATTTTTAGTTGAATCAATATCATTCAGCCATTTTGAAAGCTGTTATGACACACAAACTAATACTCACATGAACACATTCCTTAATACAGGAGAATAAAGGTTATGCTGCAACTCTTTTTTATATACATGCACTGTTTAAGTGTTTATTAGAAAAGCCCAAGAGGTCTATTGGTTCCCTCAATATACTGTAAGTGCTTTTCTCCCTGCAAGGTAACAGCCTCACATCTCCTGCACTCTAATCCATACTGTGACTGATGGTGACCCCTCCTCACAACGCATGGCAATATTCAACAGTAAAAAGCCTTACAACTGCTCTGAATTTGGCCCCCTGAAGTCGTATTACCATAGGAGTTTTTGATTTTAACTGTGGTAGTCTAAGCTAGATAGAATGTGAACTCAGGAAAGTAAGTGTATTAAAAGGTTCCTCAATTCTCAGATCTGATTTTTGTTCATATTTAAAGCCCACAACAGTGGAAAGAGGAAAGAAT
This sequence comes from Coloeus monedula, assembly GCF_965178545.1. NCBI lineage: Eukaryota > Metazoa > Chordata > Aves > Passeriformes > Corvidae > Coloeus > Coloeus monedula. The sequence goes on from NC_138784.1 coordinate 38,441,669, forward strand.
TTTTTATTTTATCCTTGCAGCACTTCAGAGTCAATACATTTACCAAGATACAATCTGAATTCCATTCTGATTAGCAGAATGGTTAGCTAATTGGCAAGCACATACAATTTAAGAACTAGATTTCGTAGATTAAACTCATTACTTCAAGCTTTTTATGTTAGGCTCTGAGTCCCCGCATAACCTCTTCCCCTGCCGATTATCTGCCCTGCTCCCTTTTCATATTTCATTCCCGTGCTTCGGTGCTGTAATCCAATGCCTTCTCTGGAAAGGTTGCCTCACCTGCCCCCAGTGCTTCCTCCTGTCCAGGCTCTCTCTCTCGCAGCCCCGGCTCCTCATACCCCAGGCTTGACCCGAAGGTTAGGGCAGTCCTCTCTGAGCCACCAGCCCCTCGGCACAAATTACTTGTCTCGCTGAACTGTTACATTTCCCGGAATGAAGCCAGTTACCAGGCGGCGGCGGCGGAGCTGGTTGTTGATCTGTGATACCCTCCAGCTGACTGCCTTTTTAGCATGCACGATCTTCAGGCCACAGACTACGCCTTTCTTTTGTGTCTGGAAAGCCTGTAGCAGTTGCTGGGCACTAGGAACAAACCAACCTTTGTATTGGGAGCTACAAAAACTCTTCTCACCTAAGAGGACTGCAATCCCCGTCCACCTTCCCTAAAGAGAAAGATTTAAATGAGGTCCGGGGATGTTTAAAGATGAGTAGCCTACTCTGAAACAAGGCTTGTTTTCTATGTTGACTGTTTTGCATTGAAAATAAAGCTCGTCAAAGGCTTGAAGTTGCCTTTACTTTGAAAGAAATACGTCATCTTCAAATATGCAAAGCAGGTTTACTGTTGATAACCCAAGAGTTACTGACCTTGTATTTCAGCTGTTCTCAGCGTGCACTTTGGCTTTTTCTCTAATAAGATCATCTTACCACCAGATGATTATTGATCACTTATGACAGAAACAAAAAGCCTTGAGCAGACTAATTTATTCATTGTGCTCAGTGCAAAGTGATGTAAAAAATGACAAATAGTCCCCTTTTCTTGCCCACCCGCCCCCCCAAAAAAAAAAAAAAATATAGTCAGAGTCAGAAACACCAATTCAGGATGAAACCCAGAGAGCTAGGGAAGATGGCAAGCAACAATAAGTTTTACCAGAGACCTGCTTGGTGAACAGCTACCACCTGGCCATAGCAATGGCATACCAACCGAGTATGATCGCAACTGGAGTAGATCCTCACCACCTAACCCACACCTGCTGGGGCCTTCCCCGTGCTGCCCACCCAGGAAGGGGAGACAATGCATGGCTGCGAGAGAAGGCTGTGGAGCAGGGCTGGGTGGCTCAGGACCCATGGGGCCATCAGCACCCTTGCCAACCCAATGCCGAGGCAGGGGCAAGATGTATCCCCCATCCCCAAGTTCTCCGGACGGGCAGGTGAGCAAAGAGCAGGTCATGGACGGAGAAGCTTCTAGACTAACCTGCTCACAGGTTTCCACGATGTGCTTTCTCCCCTCTCGGGGGACCCAGACCATGACACCCCGCTGGGGGATGCTTTGGGCTGCTCTGCCCCGCTCCTCTCCGGCGCGACGGCGAGGGCTGTCCCCTGCCCGCCCCAGCTGGAGGGCTGCAGAGGGCTGCGGGACGCTCCGGGCGGGGGGCACGGCCAGGGGCAGGGGACGAGCGGAGATGCGGCAGGTACCGGCCGAGCCGGGAACGGGCAGCCGGGTGGCTGTGTCCTCGCTCGCCGCAGATTTTAAGGTTAAGTGCGTGCGATTTCTCACCCTCACAAAAGGGAGGAGGGAGGAAAGATGATCAAGGAAACAAACCAGGCAGGGGAGCGATGAAGGGGAGGGGGAGAGAAGAAAAGGAGGGAGAAACAAAGGGAAGAATAAAACCCTCTCCGGGAACAAGCAAACAAAGAGGGTAAAAAGAGCTCGGCGGTCTCCTCGGGAGGTTACCTCCCGCCGGGCTCCCCGGCACCGCGGCACCCCGCCCCGACGTGCGGCCCCCCGCGGCAGCCGGCCGGGCTGCGGCCCCGGCCCCGGGCTGCTGCCCACGGCCGCGCACGGCGGAGCCCCGCGGGCAGGACCCCGCGCCTGGCCGCTGTCGCCCTGGGAAGTTCGGCGGCGCGGAAACACCCCAGCGGGGTCGGGGCACCTTACCTGTCGGCTGGCACTCCTCGGGGAGCGGTGGGATGAAGCGGGGAAAAAAATGGGGGGGGGGAGGAAATAATAATAAAGCCACCCCAGTTTCCGAAATTGCACCGCTCGATCAGGTTACTATGGAAATCGTCGCGAGGAGGCAAAAAAAAAAGCCAGAAGCCATCCTCATCCTCTCCGCCTCCGCGAGGGACCGCGGCGCCGGAGCCGCTGCCTCCCCGGGCGCAGGGCTGCGCGCTCCCCGCCGCCGGCTGCTCTCCGCCGCCGCGCACCGGCAGCGGCCCCGGCCCCAGCCCCGCGCCGCGCCGCCAGCGGTGCGGCCCCCCGCCGCACAGCTGGAATTTAAAGGGGCCGTGCTCTCCGGGCGCCGCTGCCCCCGCCGCCCACGGCCGGCTGGGTGTGCCTTTGTAACCAAAAGTTTCCCGCGGGTGCTCTGAGATACGGGCATCCAAGGGGACACGGCGGATGAGGGAGCGACGCGTTTGCTGAGTAGCCCTGGGCGTTATGAATTATTATAGGCGTAACAGCAGGATCCAAAGGCCTCAACAGGGCTCAGTTGCAATGAGCGCTGTACACAGACACGAAAAGAGGCAGCCCCGGCCTCTGAGAGCTTGTAATGTGAGCAGTGAGGGCAGACAAAAGGGAAAAAAGTGTATAAATGAGCGCTGTACACAGACACGAAAAGAGGCAGCCCCCGGCTTCTGAGAGCTTGTAATGTGAGCAGTGAGGGCAGACTAAAGGGAAAAAAGTGTATAAAATGCATGAGGGGTTGAAAACTTCCTAACCAGTCCAGCCCTCCCCAGCCTGCAGATCACAATTTTTAAATTGCAACTAAAAGACTCAAAAAATACAACAAACAGTTCTGACACAGATCATCCTTTCTGTGCCCCTTATTCATAAACGGAAGCGCTTCTCAAGCCTGCCTGTCCCGAGAAGTGAGCTTGGCCTGCAGGACACCTTGGCAAGCCTGGAGGCTGGATCCAACTGGAGCCCAGCTGTGGAGAGAGCTGTGCTAACAGCTGCCACTCACAGGCACATACAGACTTTCGCCTGAGTGGGTGGACAGAGCTTAGCAGCCATTGCCACCACTTCGTTCTGCCCTATCTGTCCTCACCTTCACCCCTCACATGCTGCTCTCCTCTGTCCCATTCCTCGGTGAGCCATTTCTCACCACAAGCTCTCTCTCTGCTCCAGCAGCATCAGGTCCTGCAGCTGATTCAGGATCTACCACCCAAAGGATGGGTTTTCACCCCTACAGAATATATTCCATAAGTTTCTGCTGGTGGGGAATGAAGCTTCTAAGTTATTCCAGTTCTGAAAAATGTCTGCCGCAGAGCACAGGGAAACCCCTTATTTGCTCTGTTGTTGCAGTCTAACACTATATGTGCTTCAGCTCCCAAGAAAGGGGAGAAGTAGGGAGAAAAAAAGTCTTCAGATGATTGCCTTAAAGAAAATGAGCCCCTTCTGAAGTAAAAATGTGGATTTATTCTTTCCAGAGGAAGAACACTTTGCAAGTCACAGGTTTAGGGAAAGATAGCTTGCAGTTAGTGGTTCCCGTGGTACCTATGGGTCTTCAAAAAACCTTCATCTTCCAGTCTATCAGCTGGTCAAGCCTTGCAGCTCTCTATTTGTCACAAATGTTCATCAGTGCTGGTCGCCACAACTGCAGCTGAAACTACCTCATGAGGTGAGGGAATTAGCTACCGGAGGCATGTTTGGATGCAGGAGTAAAAGAATGAACAAAAGAAACAACAAACCTCTCCTATTGAGCTGTGTGGTATTTTCCCATTCTGATTAATGCCTGACATTTCAGCTAGCCATTTCTATTTAAGAAAGTAAGAGACATAAAACATACAGCAGCTTGCAGCCTAGTGAGAGCTTAGTGTTAAGAAATAAGAAAGATTATTTAAAAGGGCTGACCAAAAGGCAGGAATTGACGGCCACGTTGTCCAGGAATCCAGTTTTCCAAATACCATAACTTGAAATACTCCTACCAATATACCACCATAACTTGAAATATTCCTGAAAATAAATAAGGATAGATTTTCACCATAGTTTACCCAATAAAACATAATAGGACATCTGAGGCTGCCTTTTCTTAAAGCTCAGAGACAAGAGAGCGGCTGAGTGTCTTAAAATTAGAATTACAAATACATGAGTGAAGATCCCAGGTGACCGACATCTTTCAGAAATGACAATCCCTGGAGTGGATAACCTGGAGGTTATTTCTTTCAGTGCATGAAAGGCACAGAGCAGTGAGTTATCTCAGCAGTATCTGTGCTGCAAGACTTCTCCCTGAAAGGTTAATTGGGTTAGAGGTGTAATTTTTACCCAGCAGAGATGTGCCAGCAGAGGCCTCTAATGTAGATGCAGTTAGTACTGTCAGAACTATGGTTTTGTTAGCATAACGTTTTTAACCATGGTGTGGAGTAATTTCGTTTCACCAATACGAAGATCAGACCTGGTGATCCAACCAGCTCTGCTCAGCCACTCTGTCAGTGCAATGGGCAGACCCTGGTACCAAAACGGACAGCAGCTTGCACAAGGCTCTCACCTCCTCTTTGCCAATGGCTACTCCATGATTGCCGGGGTTTTTGGTAAAAGGTTTTGCAAATGAATAGAATATTTTTCTGTTTCTTAGGCTCAACCATTTAATCTTGTGCCTCAAGCAGTTTTAGGAGCCTCTGTCTGACAGAAAAACAGTAACCAGTCCTCTGGTCCTGCAGGAAGTGATATTCCAGAGCAGAGAAATATCTTGAAAGTTTACTTATTAGCAAGAATTATCTACAATGGCTTTTGTAGTTTTGCAGAGAAAATATCTAAATAATTGTCTATTTTTCCCTTTGTTGCAAAACATTTGACTAAAAAAGCATGGTGAAGAATAAAAAGGTGATTCTCAGCTTTAGAATAAACTGCATAGCTATACCTTTAATATTTGAAACTTCAACGCATGAGTTACGTTGTAGCTTTCTTCAACATGACATACAAACAAGTATGTTGATATTATTGACATGAGATTAAATGTAAATTTATTTCAGGATATACAGTAATTTGAAAGTGCAGTATTTTGGCTTGTGTATTTAAATACAGTCAATTATCTCAGCTAATATATGTGTATGTAAGTGAATGACCAAACAATGACAAACTTGCAAAGGCAAACTAATGTATTAGCTCTGTGGACTTTATCATTAATTAGCGCATGGGGAGTTACTGAGAGCAAAGGAGAGGAAGGTTCCCTCCTCAATTTCCAGCACTGACACCACCTTGGAGCAGAGGCACAATGAAAGCCTGACCTTGCGCTTGGATCTCTGCATAGCTGGGATCATTGTGCCCTGTTGGGGAAGGCAGGACCTGGCTGCCTACAAAGGTGTGAGGTGTGCAGGAGCGCACTGCGATGTGCTCAGAAAACAGAACTGCTAAAATGCATGGCATCCCTGCAGCATCTGGGAAAATGTGGTTTTTCCAAGATCTAATAGCTTGAGCAAGTTCTGAAATGGGTTTCCTCAGTGAAGAGGGAGTCTCCAGCACCCTTATTTTTGGCTGTTAATGAAGAAGGCACTGCACAGAACAGCTGAGGCTTCCAAAATGGCCCAAAGTGAAGATGTTTCTATAGAATGGTGAAGGACATATCTATGATTAATTCACTACTAATTTTCAAATACCTCCTCTAAAGTTGGAGTTACTCAAAGAAGAGAGCACAACTTTAGTACTAGTAAAGGAGCACCATTTTTTCCAAGTCTCATTTTCACATGTAGCTGAATTTTTCAACTTTTTTTTTTTTAATCACACGATGGCTGCAAAACAATCTATATGGTCAGAAATGGGCAATATATTAGAAGTATATTGTCTAGAAGTATAGAAGTGTACTAAAACCAGCTTATTCAGAGGAAAAAGTGGTTTAAACATCTATTTCCTCTTGTATTAGGAACTGCAATATGACACTGAAAAACGGAAAAGCTCTGCAGTCCCCTGAACAAAACTCATGACTTGTTTAACAGCATGCTCAACTTTTTCTATACTTTAAGCTTTTCTAGAAAATTCACTTTCCTAATTCTGCTGTTTCTATTAGCCCCAGACCCTGTATGTTTTATACCAGCTGCATTCAACAGAAGGGATGCCCAACTGGGGATACAAATTGCCTGCTGAATGGCCCTCTCTGACTCCATGCTGTTACTTTTGACCTCAGATGGCACAGAAAATGCTCTCCAGTTGTCTTGCTTCCAAATGCCAAAAAATCCCAACCCCCAAACTTCTAAACATAAAACAGAAGGAAAGCTAAATTATTTGAGTTAAAATAACACTGCAAAACAGTTATATCACAAATATAGCAATAAAAAAATGTCGTAAAAGATGTGCCTCTTGATACACAGGGTAAAGGTACCCTGCATAATGATTTTGTATTGTTTACAGAAGAGCTTATATATGTTAGAAATTATTTTCCATAGCTTTCTTACTGAAAACAGAGTTTTCATATGCAAACAGAATTTTTTCCTATAACTGGATATCTGCCTGGCAGACATAAATATATTTCTGTCAAATTCACCATTCTGCCATGGATATCAGAAAACATCTTTGGGAGACATGGACATGGTTTTACTTCCTCTATTAATCTTTCAGTTCTTTGGTTCTCACATGACCTGGATCTCTTCTGATCTTCTGTATTTTAACTCAGAAACTCTTGCCAGAATATTCTTTCAACTTTGTTTGTAGTTGCAATGCAAGAGGGCTGCAATTCCTGCTTTAATTTAGGATACAACTTATTTCTTCCTGTAACTGAAGACAAATGGCAGACATCACCTTCCTCATTTCTCCTGAAGTAATGCCTCAGTTTTCTGTCTAGGTTAGCTGGTGAAATTATTCCCTTTCTAAATAGTCAAGTTCAGCTGCATATAGAGAATTGTGATCTTTAGTGCTTAGTATAAGCAAGCACTGAGAGGAGGGATATACTGAGAAGAGTATTTTCTGCAAGAGACAAATAATACGTGCTTTCTGCTCCATGTGCTCCTGCTGCAGCCTCAGCTGTAGCTGTAGGTCCAGATGTAGGTAAGGATTTTAAAAATGTTGTGCATAACTTAGGGTCAATTAGACTAGCAGTGACCAGAGGTTTAGAAATCACATCCTGTGGAAGAGGGGGTTTTTTTCTCAAAAGCCTGTAAGAATTACAGGGTCATACAGACCAGTAACCTGGTCTTACCCTTACATCAAAATGGCTCCTAGCTAAATTTCTGGGGCTCTGTATGTTAAAATAAGAGAGGCTTGTCAAAGTAAAGCTAATAGTCAGTGGTGAAATTCCTTACCCCAGAAAAACAATTGAAATGTAAAGTGCAAATTGAGGATCAGAAAGGAGAGAAAGAAAATAAGAGGTAAAAAGATCCTAACAGAGGCTTCTGACTTCATCACATCAACAGTTGAAGTTAAAAGGTTAGCAGAGGTTGAACTGACTGTTAATATTTCCTTATCATTTAATTTATGAGAAAGAAGAAGGAAAGAAGATTTCCATCCCTGTTATCAGGTTATGTTACTCTGCTTGAGTGGAACAACTTAATACTCCAAATATTCGAACCCCAAAGAGGATCACACAAGAATGTTTGTCTCAGACTGTAATTGGAGTAGATCTGTTTGTTTGTGTAATTGCCACCACGGTGGAAATCTATGCTTCTCTATTTGTGCAACTGCAATTATTTTCCTAGGGATGAACCATCTGAATTTTAATATCCCATATATTCAGTGCAACACAGCATATTACAATACCTTGACCTTTTCAGTGTTCCATAAATTGATTGTCTGGTTGTTCCAGTCCTCCCTCGTTTACAATCCTGGAAACCTTAGAAGAGGTATCACGGCTGTCTCTGAGTCATATCTTGTATATTTATCAGCATTTTCAGAATCACACTGCTGATCTCTTGAAGGATTGACAGAAGTTACATACTGTGTGCCTGAGGTGCAGTACCATATAAAATCATGCCAGAAGAGGCAGGGATAAGTGCTACAGGCAGGCTCACAAGGTCCACCACAGGTGGTCCTGTTGAAGGTCTCATTGGTTGACCAGTATTGTTATCAAACTGCAATTTCTCCAGTGAGTTATTCTGACAGCCAGATAAACCTCCAGCTAAATAAATATCATGTGCAACCTTCAACCAACCAAATAGAACTTCTTAATTAATGTGCTTTTCTTAAGTAAATTAAAAAGCAGAGGGAAAAGACTTCTGGTCTTTTAAGGATGAATAAAGCCAAAAATGTAATCTAAACATGATCTAAACAGGAAAGGGAGAGAATCCTCTTAAAGCTGAGGATGCAGTGGTAATGCAAAGCTAGAAAATGATTATTCATTTCCAGACATCACCTCAAACTGATGGACTAGTGAAAAGAAGATACAAATTGTAATAAACTACAAATGTTGGAGGAAAATGCAGAGAAAGGGCAATTGCCACTTTTTAATTGCTTGTCCTCCATCAAAGAAGGGAGAGGGAAAATTCACATTTGGTAGCGTTCATTACAACTATTATGCCCTTAAAAAAAACCAACAAAAAAAAATCAACTAAAGACATAGAACAAAACAGAAATGCTCTGAGGTGGCTCAAATTCTTCCTCTGAGACTAAATGTAAAATTTTTTTCTGAAGATGCTTTTTCATTTCCAGGTGTGCCTTCAGGTCCCATGTGTGCCTTGAGGTAAATTCCTCTGCCTAGTGAGTGTGGAGCTGAAGAAGCCATTACTGCTTTAGTAGCTTCCTACAAGCATAGTTCAAACCATCTCATTTGCCCCTTCAAGCAGCAGCAGAAAGAGCTGTTTTGTCTTAAGCACTGAACAAAAGAGGACAAGCATGCAACTACCTGCACTGCTGAAGTGTGGAGCGGGTGGGCACATCCTGCAGCTCGACTCTGTTATACTGACCACTACCACGACACTGCTTCTGACAAATCTCTGTATCAGCTGTGGCCAAACTTTTCTGCATTCAGATGCCTGTCACCATTTGAAGTCACATCTAGTTTGGGGCGTGGGGAGTGCTGTGAGACCATGAGACAAACCATGTAAGAGAGCCTGAAACACAAAGAAGACTTCAGTTCCTTTCTTCTCTGCATCCCATGGAGAACAGTGCTCTCTATCCAGCCTCCTACTGAAAGTAATATCAAAATGAAAAATAATCATATTAAGGCTAATCCAGACAAAACAGAGCAGTTGTTCATGAGAAGAGGAAAGCATGTTTAAGAATTTTCTCCTTATTTCAAAAGCATAAATCTTAAGATGGTTAAAATAAGTCTTACTCTCAAGTTTTTGGACTTATTTGTTTTAGATTCCCATTTACCTATCAAATGTGATGAGTAAAACTCACATTTCTGTCTTCAATTAATGTGAAAATTTTGGACAAGTCATGAAGAGCTAAATCTGATCACTGCCATATTGGTGTTACTTCCTGCAGATCTGCTGCTGAAACTGGAGCTCCTGGAATGCTGACCAGTACGAAATGTACCAGCCTTTTACCTAGCAATAAAGACCATCGTATGCTGATCATTAGTAACAGTAATCTGCACTTTTTCCTTCTTCTTTATTCAATATAGAACCAAAATCAAGGCCTCTCTTCTGGTAATCAAAGGTTTCACTGCCGCTGGATTATACTGTTTAGACATTACCTATGCATATGTTACCAGTGCTACCATTTGTGCCTTAACAGAGACTGGACATCATCCCATTATCTTTCCAACATAATAAGAGATGCATCATGGTCAGGAGGCAAACAAGCATTTATTGCCTACATCATCCATGGAAGAAAAAACCTGGGACATCTGTGGTGGTATAATTTGACTGAAAACCAAAAAGCCTGCAGTAACATCATGCTGTGGCTGATTGTGAGAAAGGCAGGGGAACAGAGGCAGGCATCTTCCAGCAAACATAATCACAGTGGGCCAGAAAGAATGGAAACCTATACTAAGAGAGTAACCCTCTATAATGGTGTAGGTGAATGCTTATATGGGTATATATCTCCAAATTATCTGTTTTATCACCTGTGAAAAATTATTATCTGGAGGCTAAGATATAAGATTGATTGGAGTGGGATGAAATAACAGTGAAGGGTATTATTGTGATGTGTTGTTTATTTACACAATTCATGTTATGTTCATTAACCTGCAGCTTACATGGGGGATCTGGCATAGACACATTGTAAGTAGGAAACTCTGCCTTGCAAAGCTTGCTATCCAAATGAGTTGTACAGGAGTCAAGGAGAGGCACAAAGTGTAGGAACATACCCGTGCCCACATGACAGATGGGTGCCAGAGCCAGAAAAGACACAATAAATACACAGTGCTTGCATCTTAGACTTGGCAAATAGGCTGTGCAATTTGTGGTTCTTAAAAGGGACATATTGAAATGTCCAAACACTCTAACACATAAAAACAGGACAGTATGACTGAAAAAAAAAAAAGGCCTGTGTATCTGAAAACTTGTTCAGAGACCTTTTCATAAATACAAAAATGTTTTGGTTGTCAGTTTGAGGTGTGAGCCATTGTATATGTCTAAATATAGCCTCTCCAAAGTCACGTAATGCCTCACTGACTGATTTTAAGCTAGGTCAAAAAGACAGAGAAGGTCAAAGCAGAAGGATATTTCTTTCTTTGGTATCCACTATATCTTATTTTACTTCCCTTGTCAAGGTTTTTCATTGATTTCTGAGAGAGATTTGGCCAGAAATAGTTTGAGAGGATGGTGCTTATGAATTTGTGCATATTTTATTGCTAGGATATACTGCCAATACATGACACATTTCCAGATCTTTCAAATAAGATGCACTCCACACACAGTGAGAAGGGTTTTACTCATAAAACTTAGTTAAAAGGAAGTGTACAGTTTTCTTTCTGGAAAATAAGAATGAGTCATCCATGCAAACATTTGATTTCCAGATCCAAGAGTCTGCAGTCTAGACTTATGGTTTTCATTTTTCTGAAGACCTAATCAGTCTTTACGCAGGCTGTTACATCCTGATGTCAATAGGAGATTCATGAGGATATAAAAAACAGAGCAGGAGGTACCAGAGCTTTCCTTCAGGTGAGAAGGAGCAATAGTTTTCAAAAGTGGCTCCTAAAAAAACCCAAAACTGTGATCTTTAAGTTGAGGGACCCCTTAGTCGTCTATGTGCCTCATCCACAGAGAAATGACTGTGTATCTCTATTAAAGTCTGCATAAATTAATTTCTGCCTCCTCAGAGTAAGCAGGCTTTTAAAACCCTAGTTGTACTCTCAGGCAGCAATTCAATTTGGCTCTGAGCTCTGTAAGACCACCAAAGGACTGGGGCATGATTTGCCCAAGAGAGAGTCTGTGCATGCTGACAGGTGGAATAAGGGACTTAGGAAATGAGAAAGTGGTGATGATATATGGCATAGTGTTATACAAAGGGGCCTCAGAGAAAAGGTTTCTCTTCCTTGACTCCATGTCCTGAGAGTGGAGTCCATGTTTTCACTTACTTCAAGGGTGGAGGAGCAAAAAAGCCATCAGAAAATATATACATACACAGAGAGCAAAGAGCAATCATTCCTCCACTGTGTATGTCCTGGGTTATGTTTGTATTTCCCAGTCACTTCCTGGGATGCTGACGATTCAATGATTTTAAGAGTGAGTACAGATCAAGATGCACATTGGACTCTACTCTCCCAGATAGGAAGGGGGCAGAGGAGATCCTTCTGCTTCTTGTGTAGATCTCAGGTGAAACAGCTTCTCCTTGTTCCTCCCTGAAGCAGAAGAGGAAATAAAGGATTTTCCAGTAGACAAACAGGAGAGAAATGTGGATTAAGCAACAGCTTCCCCAGCAGCCAGTGCAGCAGACAGTGCCTCGCTTTTCCAAAGATTTGCTGGTGTGAGTCACTGTCAGAGACAGCAATGCACGTGAGCAGGCTGTGGAGAGTATCCTATTCTGGTCCCCCATCCTGCCACCCTCAGCATTCCCAGTGATCTCCTCCTGACAATGTCAGACAGGGATCAGAAATCAGGCTTTTAAAGGAGAATGCTCTGTGGCTCTAAAACTGCAGCCATGTCTTTTCAAAATGGATGGAGAAGTCCCTAACCACCAGGAATGGTGCTTGGGTTCCCATGTTTCTCCAGCAAAAAATTATTATAGCAGAAAACAAAACAGGTCCTGATGGATGCAGATAATTAAAAGAAGAAGAAGAAGAAGCTTCAACTTCTGAGTAAAAACTACACATGGACACTGTGATAGTTACAGCACGGTAACACTGCCCAGGTGTGAGAGACATCTGTGGTGTAGGAAATTTGAGTAAAGTAGCAGTGTCTTCCGAAAAGCAATCTACTTTCCATCCATATCCAAACTAAAGTTGTCAATGCACCTGCCATCAAAGCAGTCAGTCACTTACATGGGGCTGCAAGTGCAAAACAATGCTTGATCTGCTTAAGTCCCCCACCTTTCTTCTGTGTCATTTAAATCCTGAGAAGATATAAATAACATATCTTTATCAATTCAGTTGATATTTAGCTTCCAGCAGCATATTAATTCATAGTAAGAAGCAAAGAGAGCAACAAAAGAAGAAACTGCAAGCAGTAGAAATAGAAATAATATGCAGGAAAAGAAAGGCAGGTCATGCAGCTGGTGAGAGCAGCCATCCTGCTGCTTCCCAAAGCCCGTGAAGATCTGCTCTGGGTGGGCAATCAAGCACTCCGGTCTTTGGCACATCTCCATTCTTCCCTGCTTCAGGTGCTCTGTACTTCTCAAGTCCTCCTGCCAAGGCAGAAATAGTCTGTAGTAAGTACTTAGACACAAATCCTCTCAGTCCCCAAATATTAGTGAATTACTATCCAAAATAAAAAGGCTGCATTTGAGCCCCACCTTGCTTGCTGACAGTGCCTTCAGTGTGCCAAGTCTGATGGAGCAAGGTGTGCCCGGGAGAGGTTCACTGGGAACTTCAGCAGTGACACAAGGTTCGAATATTGGCATGGGCAGTCAATCTTCCCTTTGTGCTCTGTAAAGCACGGCCAGTGGCAGCGATTTAATCGCGTGAGTCACCCCTGGTAAAACGTGCACTTGTTTGCTCTTCCTTTTTGTCTTTCAAGGTCTTCCAAGCCAAAAGCAAGGCAGAAGCTCCCAGAAAGCTTGAGGTAAGCAGCAGTGTGCTTCCAGGGATTCTGACCTTGCAGTGGCACACATGGGAAGCAAATCAGCACTGCAAAATAGGACTTCTCTGCATTTTCCATGCTGATCAGAATATTCAAAAATGACTGGAAAGCTTGCTCTTTCACAGCCATGCAGGGCTTATGCAATTTTTCCCATGAATGTATATTGACATTACTTACCATCTCATTATCTGTTTTCCTTGTACAGTAAGTTTTGTAGCTCTGAATTTGATTTCTATTGTTAGTACTTATTATGTCAGCATGGTTATATCACAATGTATCCAAGAGAGGAGAGAGCCATAGAGAAACGTTTATGAGAACAATAGAAACTCTTAAGAAAGATGGACAAGCTCTCAGGCTCTGTTTCTTCAGGTCTGGCAATATTTATTATGATTACTGCATTAAAGATAGAGAATTGTATGAGCATAGGGGAAAATACCCATAAGTACTTTTGTCACCATCTTTAAAAAGTCATTTAGAGTCATTACCATTCAACCCGAACTCTTTAAAATGTCCGTTTACATATTTTAATAGTTGCTGGTAAGGAAAGTTAGTGCTCGTGATCTTTCTGTAAGGCTGCATCCTGGCCACAGCTCATGTAATCAGTTTTCAGGCTCCTCGTAATGTTTTCCTGAAGTAGCCAAAGAAAAGAAATGCACCTCATAAAGAAATGATGTGAAGTAGAATCTGACATCAAAATGACCTGAGGTACAGTTGTTCCCTAGAAATGAAACAAAATTAAAAGCAACATAAAATACTAAAAGTATAGGAATGTTTCTGTATCTGGCAGAGCAAACTAGCACCACAATCCCAGGAGGTTTGTTCTCATTTTCATTATCACTACTGTATAGTCCACACTTCAGAAAAAAATAGCTCTGTAAATTTCAGTTTTTAGTTTTTAGCTTTAAACAATTCCAGAAAAATTGGGGGATGGGGAGTGCATATTTTTTTCAGTCATTTAAATTATTATCCTACTGTGGCTGCATCATGTTTTTATACTCACTTTCAAAATTTGACTATATATATTTAAAAACAACAGCAGAGGATTTTTTTATTAAAAGCATTAAAAACTACCACTTGAACTATCAGCTATTTTACCCAGCTCTGGTACTGAATTTCTTTCCTTTGTCAGGTCTCTACATATGTCAGTAGTTGAGTATTTTGCTTTCTTCTATGGAACATAAAATCTTTTGGCAAAAAGACCATTGTACTGGAGGAATACTTGGTCACATAATTGGGAGACATAACCCAGAATAAGTGCTTGGGCCATGCAATAATGATTGAGATCTCAACAAAAGTGTTATATGTCAGAGTAAATTATTCAATTTAATTGTTAAATTTTTTCAACATGGATGAAAAATTCCCACAGACAGTGATTGCTGTTGTTTTGATGTGTATCTTGACAACCCCCCAAATTTTTAGTCAAACAACAACAAAACCAAAACATTTAGTTACTCCTGCAAATATTTAAGCATGTTTAGTGCTCACAGAATGATGGAAAGTGACAAAAAAATAAAGACAGACAAAAAGAAAAAAAACCAAGAGACACCTGCTTCTGTTAGTGTCTTCTGCTTGTGAGTTTGTTCCTCACACCATTGGGGCCAGGAGAGAATGAACACCTGTCCCCAGGCTGAGGGAGTCATATGGCACAGCACAGCCCACATCTCCACACAGTGGGGAGGATGGCTGGGGCTGAAAAAAGCCCCATTCTATCTTTTTGAGGAAGAAAGCAAGGCAGCTGCAATATTTTTAGGAGTGGGTGACAGCTGAAAGTATGTGTCGTGAAGTTGCTCTTTGATGAATGTATAGCATACCTGGAGGAAAAATAGGAGTTTGCCAAGTGCAGACATCTTCTATTCTTATATAACTAAAGCTGCTTTGATCTAAACTTGACAAGTGATGTGTATATTATACTACTGAAACCACTTTAGTCTTTTTAACTCAAAAAACAAATAGCCCAGGGACCTAAATCTGCTCTTAGACACCTCCTCCTGGAACTCCTACTGCTTTCAGATTGAGAAGCATGAAAGGTAAGTACAGTAGAGGAGGACTCAGAGAATGCACGAGTGGTTCAGATTCTGGGACACTTGCAGCTTGGCTTGACATGTCTGGGTTCATGTCCCAGCCTGGATTTAGATTGCTTTCCAGAGGAATGGTAGCAGTGCTGGTGGAGGCATGAGAAGCCAACTCAGCCATGAAGTGTTTCCCTAACCTGCACTGACACTGACTTATACTTTACATCTTTTTTCTTGCATTTCAGAGAGATCAGCACTTCATCTGTCTGTGGAAATTAATGATACATGTCTTTTTTTTTTTTAAAGATAGCCTATGATATCTAAAAATGAAGATTTATAAACCCTTTAGTCTGCTTAATTGTAGCTGTCTCAGTAAATTCTGCTAGAAGTATTGGTAACGTTGATCCATTTATTGCCAAAATGACAGCAGCATTCCCTCTATCTGGTATATGCATTGCAATACCTGTCTGAAATTCAATAATGTACGAAGGTGTAAGAAAGTTTGTGAAGAAAAGTGCTGTGTATTGTGACACTGAAGTTTGTCCTCTGCATATACCATTATCTTCTTCAAATATATCCTAACCAAATACCTACTGTACCTACATCAAAGATAGAAATTATAGATTCAATAATCTACATTTTATAATCCTTAAATGCATATTTGTTTGCTCCATTGTATCAGAGAGTGCAATGTCCTCTGACAGAAACTCTTATACTTCCACTTGTACTTTACAGTTTCCACTAGCTTCCATCTAACTTCCAGCTTTGATTTACCCCTCGGATGACTGTTTCAAAATTATTAACTTAATTTTTAGACTAAATCTGATCCTGACATTTAACAAAGGCAAAAAACATTTTGATTACAAAACTACTTTATTGAAAGGTGATTAAAATATATTTTCAGGCATTAAGTTCTTTAATAAAAATATTATATTTTAATGGGAGGTGTTAGATAAAAGTATGTTGTAAAGGATTTGTTACAATTAGTTACAGAATGAAGAAATCTATGAAAGAAACCTTTTCTGCTGGTTCCGCTGAGAATTGACTAAAGGAAGCTCAGTTTTATTGCACATGACATACTGAACTGAAATAAATGGAAAACTCCAGCACTGGTGGCAGAGGTAGCTTGTCCTTGGGACTGGGAGGCAGAAACAGGCTCATGCTGTCGATGAAGAAGGGCACAGTACCCCCTGACTGCCATTTCCACTTCCCTGAAACAGCCTTACTAGAAGATGTTACCAAATAAATGTACGATAATGCTCAGCAAATCCATTTTTACCGGTGAAGTCATGTCTGGAATAAATTTATGTAGTTTCTGTTAAGGTATCACCTTAGACAGGTAACAGACAGATCACATTGTCTACAGGCCAATAGATTGCTGGAGAATGGTGTCAGACTACGAACACACCTATTAAAATTGGGCAAGGAACTGTGCCAGTGATGCCAGAATTGGCTTCTGCTCACTTTTTGCTCACACGGAAGCCATGCTCAAGGTGTCTGGTGCTGCCAGGTACAAGCATCAGGACAAGTGGTTGCATGACAGCAACCTTGCATGACAGCACTATAGTTTAGGGGAAGGATATTTGTTTCATCTCCATCCTTCAGCTGGGACACCCAGTGTTGACCAATCTGTTACTGCTGCTTAAAAGGATCCTTATTTCTCCAGAGCAATTCACACATCTCTGGTAAATACAGGAAATAGAAATGGATGCTTATACTTTCCTGCTGGGAAGTTGAGTACTAAAAAGCAAAGAATCATAGAACAGTTTGAGTTGGAAAGGACCTTAAAGATAACTTCTTTCCAATACCCCCTTCATAGGCAGGGATGCTTTCTGCTAGACCAGGTTGCTCAAAGTCCCAGCCAACCTGGCCTTGAACACTTCCAGGGGTGGGACACCCACAACTTCTCTGGGCAACCTGTTCAGTGCCTCACCACCCTCTCAGTAAAGAATTTCTTCCTTGTACCTAGTCTAAACCTGTCCTCTTTCAGTTTGAAACAATTCCCTGTTGTCCTATCATGACAGCCCTTGTAAATAGTCCTTCTTCAGCTTTTTTGTGTGTTCTATTAAGGTACAGGAAGGTGGTATAAGGTCTTCCCAGAACCCCCTCCCCTCCCCTCCCCTCCCCTCCCCTCCCCTCCCCTCCCCTCCCCTCCCCTCCCCTCCCCTCCCCTCCCCTCCCCTCCCCTCCCCTCCCCTCCCCTCCCCTCCCCTCCCCTCCCCTCCCCTCCCCTCCCCTCCCCTCCTCACAAGCCAAGCTCTTACAGCCTGGCTTCATAGGATAAGTGCTTCAGCCCTCTGATCATCTTCATGGCCCTCATCTGGACTTGCTCCAACAGGTCCATGTCCTTTTTATGTTGGGACCCCCAAAATAATGAAGTTCCTTTCACAATACTTACTCATGAGGGCTTCTACCACACCTAGGGTTAAAATGTTATATGTTGCACTTTGCTTCCTTTTAGTAAAGACAAATAATTTCCTTACTTCTTTCTCTCCCCTCTCTTTATTGTAAGGATGATTTCCCAGGAAGAGATTTTCAAACTTTACAATCAAACTATCTCCTGATTGGAAGAGAGAAAGGAGAGAAGGTACAACCCTGTGAATATGAGAAGCTGCACTTCTTGCAAATTTAATTTTTGTTCAGTAAGCAAGGAAGAAAAAACAGTGTTTAGTTTAAAATTTCAGGAAATTATACAGTAAATACTCTGAAAAATGTAGTGTACTGAAGCCAGGGCACAGTCCAGCACAACTTCCCACACACAGAGCCATTTGCCAAGCCTGGCTGATGCACAGTTCTTGTACAAGTACTTAATTGTGGGGCATGACTTTTTACCAAATTTTTTTTACTTTTCTAAACAATAACATGGATGTTTTTTACACTAGAATAATTGTTCTTTTGTCATCTAGTTACAAGCATATTTAGTATAACAATAAAACAGTAGATATTGGAAATTGTTTAGGTCATCTATTCCATTCCTCTGCCCATGATGAATTATTTCTTAAATTGTATTCATTAAATTTTTTTTCAACATATGGACAACACTGAAAAGTCAAGTCATGCAACCAGGGGAAATAGTATAGAACCAGTAAATAGGATTGCAGGAACATCTGCTGGAAACTTTTTTCTTATGAAGTATGACATTTATGCCTTGGCAATGAGCAATATTCACATCAACTGCAGATTATTTGTACAATTGGATTTTTATTCCTTTTGACAACACTTCCCAGCCTGTTTCCATGGCAGTCCAAGAGACTTCACCCCAATCTTTTGGAATAAAAACATTTGAGCTGCTGGGATTTCAGGCTTTAAGCAGGATTCATAGTACCTGGGTATTGGCTGGCTTCCTTTAAGATATATACTCACATATACTGTTTGTGCCTTTAAAACAGGCATTTTTCTGTAAGAAAGGGAATAGAAAAATAGAACAGATATACAAAAAATATATAGCAAAATTGAGCTTTTCTTCATTATTGTCTGTGTAATTCCAGACTTTTTATATTACCACAGCAGAACCACGCCTTCCTCCTCCAAATCCAGAACAGGGGACTTGGGGGACAGTACCCTGTCTAGTATTGAAATAGTAGCAGAAATTCTGTCCTCAAATTAACAACTTAGGCTTCATTTCCTGAGTGTCTTCAGCTCCAGTTAGAGTAAATGAAAGTTTTAGGCTATCATGAGCAGACAGACTGACAGGCTAGGGCTTCTGTCTCCATGCATTGTTTTCTCTTTTCTCACTTGTGCATAGATCAATAAGGGTTAATACACGGCTGTGACTGTCCCTGTGCCAGCAGCTCAGGTAGTCCTTGCACCCATTTAATGGAAACTCTGGCACCAGCCTGTTGGGTATATAGAATTACACCAGTCAGAATGTTTCTCTAGACATCCAATGAATAATGAAAAGAGTTTAATAGGTACTTCAAACAATCGCTCTCCCATCCTTTGGGATATGGAGTTATCTTTTTGAAGAGCTAAATCCGTGCAAGTTTAAAGTTTCCTTAAAATGTATGCCCTTTTGTGACAAAGGGATATGGATACAAAGGTAGGGAGACCAGTGCTTTTTAATTGGTTTTATTCCTGAACATGTTGACTGTATTTTGCCTATTTGATCCATCTTCATTCCATCATTTAACTCACAAGGGCCCCCTTTGAATATAAATCCCTAGGATGGGAGCTGGGATGGTAGCACCTGTATTCTTGTCTTAGACATGGCATTTCTGATACAGAACAGAGGCTGCCAAATGGCCACATCCACAGCTGAGGAGAGCACAATGGCTTGGCATATCCTTATAGTTCATTTCATGCACAGACTTTATTTAAAGACTTATTATAAATGATAAATGTTAGCTAACTTCACAAAACGTCGAAGGAAGCTGACAGCAGGCACATACCAGTGTATGTGTCTGGGCAGTTTAGATTTCAGGCTGGCAATGCTTCCTTTCTTTTGATCCATGATCGCTGTTGAGGGAGTATCTTGTCATGTCAGCAGTAAATGACTGATGTAGTCTTCATACGGTGCCAGCAACCCATTAATGAGGCCTCCCAGTCATACTCCTACTGCTCTCTTGCTGACTTTGCACCTTACTTGTACAGGCACAGCACATGCAGTGTCAAGACTTGCATTGCCTTTGCCTTTACAATACCCAGGAACAGTAGCTGTATAAGAATATATTTCTAAGATGAGGCTAAGATAGAAATGGCAGCGGGTGGGAATAAGGAGACACAGGTTGTCTGAATAGTCTGTCTAGACTATGACTTTCTCCTGTCTGTTTTCTGCCATAATGATGATCTGTGTGATCAGTAACACCTCAACACTTCCATAACCCCAAACAAAAAAACAATTAAAAGGAACTAAGGAAAGGTGATGCTTTTGAGTAAACTACCAAAGCTCAAAAAACAGTGTATATGCTTGGGGGTAGTGACAAGACTTGAACCTGCTTAGTAAATTAAGACGTGAGCTATACACATTAACTCTTCTGAATTCCTTGAAATATGGAGATTAGGAACCAAAATGGATCATGACTAAGAGCTGAGGATTTTTGATTGAGGGGAGAAGTGGAGAGATAATCATAGAGATAAAACTGTTGATCCAAGGTTGTTATTATTCAGTCTTGTAAATAACTTTTTAAAAGATGAGTCTTTTGCTCAGCATGGTTTATTCAAAGTCAGTGAGGAAGAGGCTTTTGTATCTCTTTATAACTCTTGCTTAATGGGTCATTTCGTTTAACTGTTGACTTGTTCTCCCTATCAGGTGGTGGCAAGAGCCGCCTTTCACAGCAAAACAAAATCTACCTGCTCTGCCATTCAGCAAAGACTTTCGGAATCAGTGACAAATGTTTAATGTGTATTTGCAAATATGACCCTTTCTTTTTATTCTGGTTCAGGATCCACTTCACACCTCTATGTGAAGTGTGATCTGGTTTCATGGATCACTGCTAATGAAGCTTTCAGATATGAGCCATAAGTATATGTATATTTTGTTCAAAAGAAGAGAGTTTTTATTTGCTATTACCATACCTCACACAGGAAAATGAGCTTCAGTCACATGAATTCTTTGTCTCACTGAACAAAAGAAAAATTGAGCAAAAGGGCAAACTTGCAGCATGGGAAAATCAAGCATCAGAAGTTGAGCCAGTTACAACCAGAAGAGAAGGGTGGGCTCTAAAGAGATTGACAACTGCTATTACGTGCAAGTACATTCAGTAAGAACAAATTTTTATGTACATTTGTGTAAATATGAGTATTAATTTAACCCATTAAGTAAGGACTTAAATATTGCCAATGCAAGCAAGCTATTTACAATAAGGACAAAGAAACCCCATGTGTTTGGCTCTTATACTGTAATCAACACCTTCAAAATAATGTACAGATTACAGTCATAGTAGCTCATGTTGTCATTTATGCTACACATTTCTGTTTCACACATTTGGAAAGAAACTAAAAGAGTTCTAGTGATATGATAAAATACTGTGTGGAAACACAGGGCTCCTGACTCTGCTTGGCTCACTATGTCCCTCTACTCAAAAAAATTTCTGTTTTTCTTTCTTTTTCTTTAGGCAACTAATCATCGACATTTCATCAATTTGCCTCCTCTCACCCTCCACAAGTAAATGACAGTACAAAAATCTTCATTTATGCTACTATTACTTAATTATTTCAGGTACTGAAGCCACTGCTGTTCCTAGGGACAGAAAGCCAGGATGGGACAATGAACACAAGAGATACCTGCAGCTAAAGCATAATGGATTTTTGAAAAAGGCCTTTTCACATGGAGCTTAATCTGTATATAAAAAGTTTAGGGAGGAGAAAAAAATATGGAAAAGTGGTCCATTGTGGCTACTAACCAGGAACATCTAACTATGACCCGTAGTCCAGGGATTCTCCTGTTGCTTTGAGGGTATACAGAGATGCTCCCCCTCCTGTACTTTCGTACCATCCTGCCTCCACGGACCCAGAAGCAAGCACATACTTCTTTGTTCTTATATTCCTTTCCCTCAATAATGCGCAGGGAGAGAGGAAGCAGGACCAGATGAGCCTTTGCACTGACATCATGTGGATGTTCTGTGTTATGTTACACGTTGATGTTGCAGCCAGGCAGGCCACGCCCACGCTACTCTCCTTTCAGCCAGCCCTGCAAGCCGGATCTCTGACGCAAAGCCTGGTGAATTCAGTGAAATCATTCTTCAGATCTTCAGAGCACACTCCTAAAGTCAAAAACCTGGTTAATACTCCAGCAGAGAACATCTGATTATTACATGGGGTTGTTCAGGAACAGTAATCAAGTTACCTAAAGGAAAATATTTAGGATACATTATTTAAACTGCATTAGTTATCTGTATGGTCATTCCCAGGCAGAATGAATATTTCCTCGATTTAATTTAATTTTATTCCATTTAATTTACACCTTTCATTACTTTGGATGAATATTGCTCTACCACATGTCTTAGGGAAACAGGCTCTGCAGGAAATTGTGTGAGCTATTGACATAATTTCTACTACCATTTCTAGCACTAAAAAATATTGCAACAGTAGAGAATTCTCTCTTGAATAAAATATAAACCCGAGGTTCTCCTCTGGATGCACTTATGTGGTAAATATAACTGCAACCTAAACATGGAAGTACAGAAATCAGCAGTAGACAGAAACAGCTTCCTTAATGTTCAAATTTTCAATTTTTCCCTTACTACATGGAAACAAAGTTAGCCAGTGCAGTCCCTCCCTCCGTGATGTCTGTCCTGCACCATCCTCACAGGCTTTTGAATCTGATGCCCACTGGCTAAAGTCCAGCAAAACCAAAGCGTAGGTGCAGTTGAGTCATTTAAGTCTTGGAGAACAATTTTGCACTCAACAAGGACCTTTGCATCTCACAGGACCTAAAATCTAGAAGTGCTTCTGCTTTTGACCAATTTTCTAAGGGGCTTCGGAGTTTACTAGCAAGAAAAGCAAGATTTTAATAGGCAAAGAGAATTTGATACTCTGACCACCTCTTCTCCCTGCTCTCCACATGTTCCAATCACTGAGCTATTGTGCGAAAGCCAGAGCACTGAGCACTGTCTTCCTGCTGCTCACCTCATCAGGTTCCCCACCATCTGCAAACTAGTCACAGTACCTTAAAAATATCCCTCACTCCCTCAATTCAGCAATGGTTTTCAGGGACAAGAAATCATAGTTCTTTCTTGCTGCTACTACATGCTGGGTCTAAAGTCACTGAGAGGGTGAAGGGTGAATAGTCTCTGGATTTTAAATTTAAAGGAAATCTTGCTCGTTGTTCTTTAAAATTAGTGGCAATACAGAGAGTACTGTGATTATTCAGTGTTGGTAGTTACCAAAAATCTTTTCACCATAAATATTGAATTGTGTCATAATCACTTATATATGCTGGGCTTCCATAAATATTGGCATTTAGTAATTAAACAGCTGGCTTTAAACTTGAGCAGGCAGTCATTAAAAGGGCCATTAAGAGAGTTCAGAGCAGGAAACAGGCTGCTTCTTATTCATTCAGGACACTGGAGCTCTCAAAAAAGGGAAACTTTTCATTTGAATAGGTCACATATTCTGTATGTGATGTTATCTGTATTGTGTCTCTGATTTCCTCATATTCCTTCAGCCAAATAGCATATTTTGCATCTTCACTTCCAGATTCATCAATACAAAATTGGGGCTTTGTTTTGCAGGTTCATTCCAAAGTCCTCCAGGAAGAAGGACACATGCAAAATTACTTGCAAGGTCTTTGCATGGGTTTTAAAATATCAGAGAGTATTGGAAGACCAGTGTGAAATGACTGATCTATACTATGTTTTTGCAGGTTAAATACCAAAGTTTATAGCTGAACACTATAACTTTCCAGGAAAAAGACTCACACATGACTGGGAAACAGACCCAGGACAATTTTCTAGCTTGGGCCTTCTGTTAGAAAAATTGAAACATGGTGTTATGGGGAAATCTTTCCTCTTGCATTTCATTTAAAAATGCTGAAGAATTTTACACAGCTTGATAATGAACTGTTCATTTAAGCATTTTTTTTTATATATAAGGTAAATGAATAAGGCAAGGCCAGACTTCATCTTTTGTGTGGTCAAAATGACTCTTGTTATTTGCATAGTCCCAACAGTTCTGGGGAAGACAAGGACTTTTCAGATCTGGGGCAAAGCAGACTGAACAATAATGCTTCCCAGCATGCAGTTAGGGGCCACTGCTGCCCTGCCAACCATTAGGAGGTGAAAACACTGGAAAAATCATTCAAACACCAGAATCCATGTATTCCAGCACATACTAATGAGAAAACAAGCATAATAGGTAGAAATGAAAATTATAAAAGGTCAGTTTGTGTATTGGTTGTGGCTATGGAGGTTGCCATGCTGCAGAAGACCAGTCCACAGGCTTTTCTCTTTCCAGGAATTCCAGGTGGAACTGACATTTCTCTTCTTTAAAAGTTAAGGTTGTCATTAATTGCTGCTGGCTGACAGATACCTCCATAATGACTATGAAGACACAAGCAGCTTTGAAATTCATGGATTTCAGTCCCACAGCAGGGAGGTAGGAAAAACGCAGAGGTGCTGCCACCCAGCAAGCAGGCTCTCTCTGTCATCACCATTAACTGCAACTCTCCGCCTGCCACTTTGATGAGCCAGCGCCAGTAAGCTTTACAAGCAGATTACTGGTTTACACTCTGCATGAAACATGTATCTAATAAGAATAAACAAGATTAATCTAAAATCAGTTTAAGGGAAAGATTACAAAATGAAATTATTTGACACAGTAAGTCTGAAAATTTATGAGATGGATATATACAGCCATGGAGGTGTTGGAATTTGGGGAGTTGCTGGTATGCATCTCTTGAGTGCGCTCTGTTTTAGACTTAGTAATTACACTTCCACATTTTGTTTGTAGTGTACTGCATCACAGCTGCATGTCTGCACAGACTTGTGCATATGTATGTGTGTACCTGAAAAACTGATGGATTTTTCTCATTCAAGATAGAGTTATATATATTCATAGATAATCCTGTTTGGAAAGAAATACAATCTGTTGACATTTGGGTTTATGAGTGAGCATGTGTATCTGTACAGCAGCAGAATGGCATAAGAGAAAGGCAGCCAGTTTGTTCTTAGCACAGTGCCCGACAATTCACCTCTTGATCCTGCCCTTTTCACAGCTGTTTCTCAAGGAATTATTACAGCTAGGAAGCCTGGAAGCTGAGAAACATCCCATCTCCATGCACAAATGATGATTTTTCTCCCATTTGAGAAGGCTTTAGAACTACACAGGTGTAGCTACAGCAGGACTTGACAGAGGGGTTTGGCTTGTACCACCCCATGTGATGGAGACGCTGCAGTTGGGCTCAGTGGAGGGCTCTGCCTCATGCCCCACCGTGGATTGGAGTGAGCTCATGGTCTTGCATAAATTATCACTGTGGAGATCTCAACTCTGAGCTTCAGGTCTCCAGCTGTAAAAACAAGCTAATATAATCTCCTTAGTGCCTTTTTTCTGTCTCTTTCTTCCAAAGTTCTCCAGGGCAAAGGCTTTTACCTTGTTATATTTGGAAGGTGTCTCTTTGCCTTTAGTTGCTTTTCATCCTATAGCCAAATCAGCAACCTGTGGTGGGGAGACAGGAGCCACATGGGGGTCTCAGTGGCAGATAAGTGGAAGAAAAAGTCCTCAAACTGACCCCACGGCAGGAGGGTTTGATTTGCTACTCAGGGCTAGTGAAAGGAAGGGAGTATCAGCAAGCACCTTGATATCTGCAGGATTTCCTCAAGCCACCCATATGGGTGAAGTCTTGACCCTTCTTTGCTGCAGGGAAACCAGTGTGGAATGTGCTGCAGGTTGCAGAGATATCCCCAGTCCGCTACCACTGGGCAAGGATTTAGCACTGGATCCATCCCTTGGCATGCTCTGAGGGATTCACTGTGTTTCTGCTGAGTAAAGAGAGAATAGCATGAGGGGCTGAGGTTGGAGACAAGGAGATACAGCCTTGCTCCAGCTGTAGCAATTACCTGCACTATTAGAAAAACAACAGGTCTTAAATTTTGAACAGAAGGGACTAAATGCATCCTTGGAATAACTCCAGAAATTTCTGCATTTTATAAGAGAAAGACTTTGGCCCTCTATCAGGTTTGTGCACAAAACTAGGTATTTTCTCTAACACTGAGTCAAAGATCTGAAATTATTTCTAAGATTGAGAAGTTTGGTGTTAAAGCCAGAGGAAAGAACATACCTTACTGCAAATGAAATTGGCATATCCATATTTCTAGTGCACATCAAGTAAAACAGCATTTTTCAGGTAGATGGTTTTTGCTGATGTTCATTTCAAAATTTCAATTTCAAGTGCACTAGAGGGTTTCTCTGTGAAAGAGGCTTGATTCTTACCGTCATTTTTCAAAAGTTGCTGTGAGAGCAAAGAATTGACTACCTTTAAAAATCCTGCAACATCCTGAGCTCATTCAGTGGTGAAATGTTCCCTCTACCAGTTAGTGCCTCCCCTGTCTGGGTATCTGCCAGAGTGGGGTTGTCTGATGAGGTTATCTCAGACTTTAACCCTAAATGTTCACAGCTGGTTGCATTCAGTTGGACTGAAATATTCTAACAGCTAAGGCATGAGGTATTGGTGTGTTTGGTGTGACACATAGTTCAGTGGGATCCCCAGCATTTCTTGCAGGATAATTCTGGCCACTTTGCTTCCAATGCACATCTCATAGGCATCAATTCCCAGAAGTGGAAGGCTTGACATCATGCTCCCACAGCATAGCATGGGGGCAATGGCGACAGATCCCATGGCTGATGCTCCAGTCCTGCTGCAGTTCCCCAGGATAATGTTCACACAAGTAACTGTCACAGATGTGTTGTGGCTGCAAAGGGGAGGATGGAGAAAGAGGCTGAGGGTACTTATCTGAGCAGGAGGTTGCTGAGCTGTATTTCCAGGGAGGCCACTTCTGTTCAGCCTTTTTAAGTCTCATTTTACCCATCTGCTCTGTAATGCTCATTTGCCCACTCTGGTGTCAGGAGACTTTAGTGGTGAATATGAACTTCTTTGATGCATGACAGCTCTACATGAAAAATAAAATGATCAGAGCTTGTTTCTATCTGTATCACTTTTACTTGGACATCAGCAGCTGGCCAGTGTTACTGAATACATTCAGAAAAAAAATTATTTATTTATTCAATGAACCCATGGATGTTACTTCCCCAGTTCAGAGCTGGTTTCCTAGTCTTTTTTGCCAAGAGTAACTGAAGATTTGCAGTTATTTGTTTTTCTACGATAGTGCTTATGACCTCCTTTTCCCTCTTGAAACAATGCACAAATCCCCTACTCCTCTCCCATAACTACCTTTCCCTGGAGTACAGCAATCTGCATTGTTTGTGAATTATATTTGACAAAAAACAAACAAACAAACAAAACCCAACAGAGGAACAAAGCACTATTTGAAAGTTTCCTTTACCTGGGATAATGTTACAAGCAGTTTAAAAAAAAAAAGAAGCAGACAGCTGACTGTAAACTGCAAGGGATGGTAAAGGGTTTACTCAGAGGATGGACACACATGGAGCAGCAAGTGCTCAGTTACAGGCTGCTCCTCCAAAGCCCTGGCACAGGAGCAGATCTATCACTTCTGCATCGCACCACAGATCTATGGAGGCTGCAACTAAATGACTGCAAAAGCCAAAGCGCTCTCCTCATCCATCACATTGACTCAGCAGCTAGCCTGAGAGACATGGTTGCTGAATGCAAAGCCGCTAAACGAACATGCTAAATGGCGCTGCCATTTACGTGCTTTAATTAAATAGAGACAAGGAGATGGGAAGGCTCTGAATCAGGGCAAAAAGAGGCAACTGAGCACCAGAGAGCCTGGATTTTTTCACTCTCTTATCTGTTTGCTGCATCAGCATCATTGTTGCTGGCCAGGCTAGTGCATATTACCAGGGTTTTTTATTTCTAGGATGAATTTCAACTTTGAGTAAATCTGTCTGTTACTGAACAGACTCTTTTCAGCTTTGTATTCCTCACATAAACTTGGTTTAAATCTCTCATGTTTGATAGATTAATTTATTTTTAACTTGCAGTTATCCCAGATTCCCCACTGGTCCTGTACCCTTGTGATTCTCCATCTGCAGAATTATATTAGCAACCATCACAGGTTCAGATATTGTTATGGAGATGCTGCGTGGTGGTTTTGGCTTTCTGATGTCCCTGCTGGCCTGATTATGTATGGATTCTCCACAAATGGATACGTGCTGCAGATACAGCATCAATCTCAGCACATCCCCATTAAAGCCCCCCCAGGGAACTGCTGTTAGGCTGCAGCTCCCACACCATGGCTGCCGGGAGCACTTCTGGGTGTGGGGGGTGTCTGTCTCTCTGCATGTGGCTTCTTTGTTTTCAACAGAAACATCACAAATCTAGTATGAGTATGACAATGTACCTTAAGTGGAAAATTAGACAGAATAGAAATATACAGTGCAAATTTCTCTTCCCCATTTACAACTAGTCTAAAAAATTCTATAGCTCCATGAGTCTCAGACACTGCATATCTTTTTTTGTCACAGCTTATACTGGTTTGAATTTGTTGCTTTGGGTTCCTTCAAAAATAAGGTCTCTTGGAATTTCTCATGTGTCTCAGAAAACACTGCTGTTACTTCCACTGCTGATGAATAAAATCTCATAAAAGTGAAATAGAATTGTGCTACATCTCTGCAGATTATTCACAGATAATGCTGGAAAGATTCACATTAATTCCTGCTCCTTTTCCTTACTTGTGGAGCTTGTTTTCATGTTCCATTTAGCTCTTTTTTCCCTAATGAGTTCCAAACTCTCTGTAAATCACAGTGTTTGGGTTAGAGTGTCCATGCTGTAATGTCCAATGTAATTTACAAACTACTGTGAGATTTTCTGAAGATATTGTAAGTAATGAATAAAATCTCAATAGGAATATGTTCAAATAGGGGGCTTTGGGTGTGACTGCTCTTGTTCCATAAGCATGTATTTGTATTTAGCCTAATGTGGGTAACATTGGATATGACTCACTCACTTGAGTTTTGACAGTGAGGAGAGATTCCTGCAGGGAACCTCATAAAAGCCACTTAAGTTACAGGGGTAAGTTAAGGGATGCAGGGATTCAACTTGTAGAGGACTCATGACAGCAAGAAGGCACCACAGCAGTGAGGTATGATTCATCTCTTCTGAACTCTCTAAAAATGGCAGATCTCTTCTCATGTTGTTTGCTACCCAATCAATGGAAAAGAAGGAAACCTGCAGGATAACTGACTCATCAGGAAGGCTATGAATTAGGAAGGACCCTAGGAGGCTGAGCCTTGGACATCAAATTTGAGTTAGACAAGCACAATTACACAAAGTCAACCCAGCTCCAAACAACCTTGCTCCATATAGGATTTACAAAAACCTGTAGTGCAGACTTTACTTCAGAAGTGGCAGTGACTACCCCGTGAAATTTGATGTCATAATCCCTGCAGCAGCTTTCCCATGGGACTTCATCTTTCACAAAGCCTTGGTTTTTGCTAGGAGAAAAGGAGAAGGAAAGAGAAGATGGATATGTGAGGAAAGAGCTTTAAAGACCGTTGTTGGTTTAACACTTTGATATGCTGCTCCTTGGGAAGCTTAAAAGCTTCTGGGTTATTTTAGAAGGGATGAGTGAGAATTGCAAATAGGACAAGCAATAGAACAAGAGGAAATAGCCTTAAGGGGAGGTTTATATTGAACATTAGGAGAAATTTCTTCACCACAATACCTATCAAGTACCAGAACAGGCTTTCCAGGGAAGTGGTTGAATCACCATCCCTAGAGGTGTTTAAAATCTGGGGGCACGATTTAGTGGTGGACCTAGCAGTGCTGGGTTAATGTTTGGAGTCGCTGACCCTGGAGGTATCTTCTAAACTAAATGATTCTATGATTCTATGACACTATGAAATAGAAAATGCAGAACTTAATTTCCTGATATTCTTGAAGGAATTTCCAGTGACCTGGTTAAGAACGGGCATAACGGTTAATGCCATATTATCCCCTTCATAAAAAGAGAGACTCAAGCTCAGGTAATGTAACAAAATTGAAGGATTCAATTGAAGAATTGAAGAAAAGCCCTTTAAACTCATTCTTCTGGCTGCTCTCTCATCTGTTCACAACCACAGATGTGCAAAAGAGGGTTGAAATGATCAAAACAGTGGCAATGGTTGTTGGGATGACTGAGCTCTCCAGGAGCACAGATTGAAGGATTTTACAGTCAAGAGCTGACAGGCAGGCAGAGATTAAATTGTCAGCTTGGCGAATACACAAAGGAAAAACAGAGCACCTAGCTATAAGGCCAATGACTCAAATGCTCAGTCCAAAACTTTATCTTGCAGCAGGATTCATTTCTACTGGATGTTCTCAGGGTGGTATCTTGTCTACAGCAAGGAATAGTAGGAAAATGTAGAACATGTCTATAAAAAAACCCTCATAGCAGTGATTAATAAACAATATCAGTTTACTGCATCTGTAAGTATGTGCTCAGGCTTTACTCAGAGCCACAAGGAGCTTGTACTGAACAGCTGGTACAGACTGTCCTACCAGTGGCAAAGGAACCACCAGCAGAGGAACCACCAGGTGGCATCCTCTTTAAGGCTCTGAGCTAAGAAGGGAGAAAGGCTTCATGACAAAGAAAATAAAATATTGATGGGAAGTGCTTCTTTCCAGAGATAAGACTGATTGCTATACAGAGGGAAAAACATGCAACTGCAAAAAGGCTTCCAAACTAAAGCACACTCTTTCTAATGAAAATTTCATTGCAGCAGCTGAAAGGTAACATAAATTTAGTACCTCTGATAAGGCTGGACTTTAATCAATGCCCAGAACACAGGACTTTTGTCTCTGGTACTCTCTGTCTGGCTAGCAGACAGGAGCACAGACAGCTCATGGGCCAAGTAGTGCCCTGAACTTCCATTAGATCTAGGACTATACTATTTTTTTTCTTGTTATAACTGAGCAACATTGAGGTATGTTTTGCCATCTGGCCTGGCGAGCCTTTCAGAGCACTTTTTTGTCTCATAACTAAAAAAAAAGCACTACTTCCTGCTTCCTAACTCTGCTCATAATAATTATCCTTACCTTAAAACTGCTTGAAAACAGAAGGGCTGGTAATTAAATAGAAGGATAGAAATCAGGTTGCATTTTGTTGTTCTTTCATGTAAGTGAAAATACTCTTTAAAAAAAGAAAAGAAGAAAGAGGAAAGTACAATGCAACATCATTCTACTTTATTAAGACATTATGTTGCAGAGCTCCAAGGGATGGCAAAGCCAGACTGGGTGGTGTCCACGGTCTGGAAGTCAGGTGTTTATTCTGTTTTTAACTACCAGAATGAAGCCAGAAGGCCCTAGTTCACCTTCTTCCTGGAAATTCCCTGAAGGCATCAATATGGTCTAGCATAACTTTGCCTGGTTTTGCTGGACTCTGCACCTGCATAAGGAGCAGGGAATGAGAAAAAGGCATATGGGCAATGTCCTTCTGTACCCCAGCTATCCAGTCCCTACCAGAGCCTTTTCTAGCCATCATGCAATATGTAGGTGGAATTCAATTAAAGTTTTCTTTCTTTGTATTTTTTTTCTTTAGAAAATCTAGATATATGGAGATAATGATCTGAGAAATGTCTCAGCTAGCCTTTCTGAAGGCAAAAGCTGGCCTGCAAAATATGGTTATTTCTCCATGAGCTATTTTAAGTAGTCAGTTTGTTCTCTCCTGCAGCAGGACTCTGCAGCACACATTTTTCCAGGGGAGCTGGACTCACAGCTGGGAGCACCTGCTAGCCATGAGGTACCTCACACCAAGTGGCCTCACCTCCAGTCTGAGTGCTGAATGCTCCAGCAGCCTTTCCCTCGCTAGAAAACACAGGGCTCTCAGAACACAGCCATCTGTGATGATGCCTACTAATAATACATGACCAAAATAAAGCCTGGGAACTTAAGTAGGCTGAAAAGGTGTTGCCTCTAGAGGAGCTCCATCTTTCTGCATGCTGCCTCCCCATGCGGTGAACACAAGCATCTCCTAACAGCTCTTCCAGCACAGTAAGCCTCAATTTTGGACCACTCCAAACCCAGTAATATGTATGTAAGCCACTCACAGACATACCATTTTTAATAAACCATTTATTAGCTAAACACGGGCTGATAACAAAGACATCTATACTGAGAAGGATCCCTCCTTTGAACTGGAATTTGCACAGTTGAAAATCCCATTTCTTCAATCGTCGGATTAATGTCTGTGTTATCTGTCTGTGAATACGGTTCTACTTTGTCCCTATTGTAACAAGGGCCTGTACACCCAGGATGTACATGTTTGTATTTGTAGGAGGATTGTATTCAAGGCTTGACTTGGGGAGGGAAATGCTGCATAATATTTTTATTACCATTTAAAAGCCCCCATGCTGGGTATTAGGCATTACTTTTCCCATAGTTGGCGTGTTGTAATAGGTTCTGAATGCTGTAATACCTCTTTGAAATATCACTGGAAGTAAAACCATGCAAAGAAATGGAGAAAAAAATTTGTCTTGCACGTTAACCTATTCTTGAGCTCGAACCGCTTCTCGCACTTCTCTTTAATTTAGGCATGGTGCTTATATAAATTTGGAAATATGCCTATGCCTTATCTGGTTTGTAACTTAGCAACCTTTAATCTGGGTTTCTTGCTGCTCCTTATAAAGCAGTTGATAAATCTAGTCAAGCACTTACAGTATACTTGGTAGAGAGAGTGTAAGGGCTTCATCAAATGCATAAGTAATACTGAAAGTTCCATTCATTTTGCTGACATTTACCTTTACGCATGAGGACAAGCACAAAACCGCCCACTGCTCAAAGTCACATATAATCAGATTGACTGGATGTACATTGCACGAAACACTTGCTAGAGGGAAGGCTGTGATTTGCAGACTGAAGAATTTTCATAGAGCATTATTTGTCTGCAATAGGATGATCTTTCATTTAATCACTTAGTTAATTTCCTATCTCTGTATTTGAAGAGGGAGTTAGCTATAGGAAAAATTGAAAGGAAGCAACAAAATGGAGAAAATTATCTTGATGCAGTATATCTTTTACAATTTTTTGACCCCACTGAAGACCATGAAGCACAGTTGGGTTCAATCCTACTCACAAGGTGAACATATTACAGAAAATAAGACCTGGGAGCTCTGAATGACATAGTTATCATGAGTTCTTGGTGTATTTATTAGAGCACTGCACCTTATCAAAACATGTTTTGGCTGTGGAATTCCTGGAGGATGCCCTACAAGCTTCTGTCTGTTTTCCTCACTCATTAATGCAGCTACATTCTCACAGAATGGCTTCTTGATGTTATGCATTTCATGAATGGCAGACATGTCCAAAGGGCAGAGCTACAGGCTCACAGCTGGAGACTGCCTCACAGGTCAGGATTTTTTAGACAGTTAATTACACTGCTGCATTTGAATCTTCTGTTCTGAACAGTGTGGGTATTTCTCAAGATGTCTTCGTATTCTTTTTCATCTCCAAAGTAAACCCTGAGGTAGGATGAGCTCCAGGAGACCAATGTTTAAAGAACAATGGCAAAGGGATTGCTGTTTTGCAGGGTTTAGTTTTAGGGGTTTGTTTCATGGGAAGCGAGAGGGGAATTTTATCAGTGCTGAGAAATTAGTCCTTTGATACAAAGATAGTGAAATCTGTAGACAAAACACATCTGTCCAACAGCCCAAAACATATAGCAAAGGTCAATCCATGAGAAGGGGATTTTATGAATGCGTCTAAAAGACATGAGTCATATTCATTCAGGATTTTTACAGTCTTTTCAGTGGACTTTATTGCAGAAAAGGAGCCAGGTGCATGATGGTTTGGCTATGGAATGGTACAAAAAGAGGTACTTCTATCCACCACATGGGAACGGGGGAAGAGGATAGGGTAACCATATGTTCCATGTCATTAGCAGACTGCAAAAGTTTGTTTAGCCCTGATAATTAATTATGCCCCACTTCAGCTTTCTACTGAGAGTCCAACTGAGCCCAAAACCAGGTTTGGTTTGCCAAGCTGCTTTTTTCATCACACTGGTTTCTATGACTACTGAAGAAAGTTGACATTTTAGTACTGTTCCCCCTGAACCTTGTGGGTATCCATTGCACTTGCTTGTGAACTTTATCACCCTACAGTGAAAGGAAGCATCTTCCTCCTACTTGATTTTTTTTTCATGGCTGGAAGAAGATTCCTTCACATGGTTTCAATGTTCCCAGTACGAAATATAAAGCTCTGTGTAGATGGAACTTGCGTTTTTATTTTAAACATCAAGATCCATCAAATTAACTTCTTCACAAGGCAAAAAATGGTCTGCAGTGCACTGACATGATTTCCTCTGACAACACTGCCAGTTCATGTAGGAGTAACACCAAGGAGACATGCTGGAATTAGAAAATACAGGCAAGCAACAGCCAAGAACCACATGAGAGCACAGCTTGGTGATAGCTGCCAGTTGCATGTTTGATTTAGCAGATGTCTTCGGGGCTTCTGAGTTTTAACATCTCCATTGGTTTGCTCAGACATATCATGCCTCTCTTGTCAGGATTTGTGTGTTCTTTTCTCCCTCCCATGGGCTTTTATGCAGTGCCCTTTCAAAGTTTGTCTATGCTAAGTTAGATAAATAGACATTTCTTCTTCATATTTGCAATAGCTGTGTGCTTCTTGCATTTACGACATAAAATATAAAGTTTTGGATTTTATGCCTGTAATAATAAGTTCCAATCTCATAATTTCAGGGCTAGCTTTTGTATCAAAAATGTGGCTTGTATCAGCAATGGTGTGGCCAGCAGGACGAGATCCCCGATTATAACCCTGTATTCAGCACTGGCCACACCTCAAATCCTGTGCCCAATTCTGAGCCCTTCCCTACAAGAAAGACACTGGGGTGCTGAAGGGTGTCCAGAGAATGGCAACAGAGCTGGTGAAGGGTCTGGAGCACAAGTCCTTGGCTGAGGGAGCTGGGATTGTTTAGCCTGGAGGAAAGGAGGCTCCAGGCACCCTCATTGTTCTCTGCAACTACCTGAAAGGAGGTTGTAGCCAGATGGGAGTTGGTCTCTTCTCCCAGTTAGCAAGCAAAGGAAGCCGAGGAAATGGCCTCAGGTTGTGCCAGGGGAGGTTTAGATTGGATATTAGGAAAAAATTTCTTCATGGAAAGGGCTGTCAAGCATTGGAACAGGCTGCCCAGGGCAGTGATAGAATAACTATCCCTGGATGTATTTAAAAGATGTGCAGATGTGGCACCTGGGGACTTGGTTCAGTGGTGGACTTGGCAGTGTTGGATTAGTGGTTGGACTCAGCGATCTTTGGAGTTTTTTCCAACCTCAACAATTCCATGATTCATATCTGTCTAATAAAGAGGGAGGTGAAATTCCCCAGAACACAGTCCAGTGCCCAAATTATCTAATGTCTAAAAGGACATACTGTGAATACTCTGCTCCCACTGGAAGATCAAGTAGAAGGGCTGATGTTAGACAGCAGAAGAGAGGCTGAGCTGAGCTGAGCTGAGCTGAGCTGAGCTGAGGTTCCGGCCTGGTCTCCAGTCACCAAGCACCACTGCTGCTCTGCCTGTGCAGAAATAGGCAGTGCAGAGGAACTGTGAAAGGACCGAGGACCACATTGCTACAGGCATCCATGCAGACATTTTGTAAAGCAATAAGCAAGTTTTTAACATCAATGGAGAAATTTCAGAGCTTGCATGCTTCCTAAATAATTTCATTTGGTTTGTTCCTTCTTTATTAAAGGCATCTATTATACACCATTTATAAATGTATATAAACAAATATATAGCTAAAATTTATCTTAGCTAAGTGTGCTTACAGTCACATATATATGTGCATATCTTTTTCCTTTTTCAAATTTTATAATGAATGGGTATTGAAAAATAACCTAACCTCTTGAAAATCCAGAAATGTTCGTAAGATTTGTTATTTTCTCCTCGTTATTTCCTGAGCTAGCTGTGAACATGATAAACTGATTCTTTTTCCTGAATAAAATTGCAATAAAATTATTATGGTATCTTCAAATAATATTTTTTTTAATCAGTCCATCTAGTCCATTGAAGTTTGAAGAACAACAAAACAATTATTTTTGCTTATCTCTGCTTTTCTAATTGTCACTATGAAGCATCCCTGTCTGTCAGGGAGCGCCAACAGACATGTTCTCCTGCTTCAGCAACGCAGCCTCCTAATATTGCCTCCAAACCAAAAAAAGAGGTGATGTCATCCATCAGCACCATTGCTTTGTATGCCCTTGAGCCATTCCAATGTAGTGGTCTAGCTCACTGAAACGTTTGAATTATTATCCATGTTCACTACTTGTCTAGAAAAACAGTTGAAATTCACCTCGCTAGTTTTCTTCTAAAGTTCAACTCCTGCAGCAACTTACCTTACCAAGGTATTTGCCAGGAGTTCAATTAGGGCTAGCATTTGTAAGTTATTTGCTAGGCAGCTGCTTTTTACTCAGACACCGTGAGACTGCGGGAGGGATGCTCAGCCTCCACACAGTCTGTTCCAGCTCTCAAAAAACCCTCTTCTCACCAGGGCCCCTTTTGGCCACTGAGGCCCAGAGCCCACAGGTATTTGAGATCATCAGGACTGCTGGGAAAGCCTATGTTAGAAAGCTTGGGCTTCAGTCAGCTCCAGTTTGTCAGTGCTGCAGGTCGCTGGCTGTGTTTCTCCAGGCACAGCCACAGCCATGGCTCTTGCAAGAGCCAGGCTGATGGTGCTGCAGCCGGAGCCAAGCCCTGTTTGAACGTGAGCCAGAACACCACCTGCACTCAGTGGCGGCTCCAGCACTGACCCTCGCCTGGGCCCATCTGCTCCTGCGGCAACCCAGCACTCACATCTCCTTCCTCCTGTATCAAGCAAGTAATTGGGCTCTTTCCCCTCCAGTTTGGTGTAACCCCCAGTGATCTCCCTGCTGCAGGGATGGCCTCATGACACCCACTGGGGAGCACAAATGTTCTCTTTTCTCTCCTCTTCTTTGCTGTCAACATCCAACCAAATGCAGCGACTCAGAGCTAGCAAGGTGGGGATGGGGATGAAGGGACAGGCTAAGTAAGGATCCTATGAGGTCCTCAGATGTTCTGATTTAAACTAAAAGACTAGGGAAAGAGTGTGGAAGAATATTGCTGACATACACATATATTTTTTGGGAAGCTGGATCTTTCCCATGCTGCCTAAAGCAACAAGTACCTCTCGTAGAGTCCGTTTTGCTCTGTCTTCACATTACATTCTGCCTTTGGACCAGTATGCCAAAGTCAGTACTCTGGTGTAGCTCAGTTGCTGCTCAGGTGACTCTGAGCAACTGTTGTAACTTGAAGGATCCTTTTGGCTCACAGCACTCAGAGCTCCAGTGTCCAAGGTCTTAGGGCTGTGATGGAGCAGCAGAGCAAAGGTTCTATCTCTATGCACCACGGGCAGACAGAAGTGTCAAAGCACATGGCCCTGATGCATGGAGACAGAGTGACCCTGGAAAGAGAAAAGAGCCAAAGCTAGGTGAGGGCTTAAGGACAGATGAACTGAGGGGGCCTTAGCCCAGTTGCCTGACTCTGTTGGTTGTGATTGTGATGTTTTGGTTGCCTTCACTGTACTGGTAGGATTGGCATTTGCCTAGACTTGAGGATCTGAGCTCTCTAGGGACAGCAGTCTCCATCAGCTGCTCATTAGTGTTTGTGCTGAGTTAGCACAGCTTGTGGAGTCTTTCTGAGCTCCAGTGAGGGCAAATGAAAAGCTATGTTGCATTTAGGAGATTTTTTCTGAATAGCTCTCTTTGTCATCTTCTTGTTAGTGTGTGGCTACCTTGGCAGGGAGAGGATGTATTTTACCAGTGGGTCCAAGCAAATTCCTGATATTCTGCATTCTTGGGAACTGTCAGTATTCAAAATCTGTGCTGCTCCAGCCCTTGTAAGAGATGTCTAGAGACAGATGGAAGGAAAGAGAAAGTGAGAGCAGAGAGGGAGT
Organism: Coloeus monedula; assembly: GCF_965178545.1. Lineage (NCBI taxonomy): Eukaryota > Metazoa > Chordata > Aves > Passeriformes > Corvidae > Coloeus > Coloeus monedula. The sequence goes on from NC_138784.1 coordinate 38,479,420, forward strand.
AAGATATATAAGGAAAACATGATGGGATAATACAAAGGGGTTTTTTGTCTACCTGTTAGCACAGTGATCACGTGCATCAACACCCCAAAAGACAGGTAGTAAAACCTCTACTGTGCTTTACAAGATTCCTGCATACTTCTCTGCAAACCCCAAGGCAGGTGAACTGGAGGAGCAGTGCCAATCCCTGACAGGGTTAGGCTTTTATTCCCCCTATAAATACTACATCTCTCTATCCAGCTCCTCCAGCAAGCTGTTGAGACAAGATGCTCTGAATAGCTTCCTGGAAATGCCTACTGATGGGATCTGGGGGCAATGCCTATTCTAGCAAACAAAGCAGGGTGACAGACAGAGCATTGGCCTGTGATCATCCTCCTATTTAACTGAGTAGATGGAGCAACACATTACCCAGCATGGATTTGACCCATGCCAAGCGGTACTTTCCTGGACAACCCCCAAGCACAGTTTGTGTGATACACAGGCCAGGATCTGTTTCCAGGAGACAGAATAGATGCAGTCACTCTGCCCAGGAGGAAGGAGGAAAGCAACTTCTGCTATAGAAGTACAGCTCAGAGCTTGCCACTTCCCTTCAGGGAGCAAAGAACAGACACTTTACCTAATTTATTAACATTTATGTAGCCAGGAACACCTCAAGCCATATTGTAGACCTTTTTTCTGGTTAATATTAGTCAAATAACACAATTCTGGCCGAAACAAAAAATCTAACCTCAGCATAAAGATGTGAAAAAACTCTCCAAATATTTTAAAATATTTTTGTATGCTGTACAGGGCTCATCTTTTAAATCCCAGAGTTCAAAGCCAAAGGAGTTTCTCCTGAAAAGCTAGACACTCCCAGTGTGAGGATGTCAGAAGACAAATTTCTGAGTCACTACATTTCTAGGAAGGTAGGACTGAGATTGGCCAGCTCTGAGACAAGGACAGGTGAGGAGAATTACAAGCTCATGAGAAGAACAGTCAGAAGAGGAAGATTTCTTCCACAGGAAGAGAAAAAAAACAATCAAAAGGAAAGATTTGCAGATGCTTAAGAGTTGTCTCAGGAAGTACATTAGTATGTTGATTAAGATGTCAAGTATCTAATAAACTGCACAGGAATATGCAGTTTTATGCATGGATTTTATTTCCACATATGGTTCACATGTCCTATGGGGAAATTTAAACAAAATCTAAAGCTGCTAACAAATCCCTTTTGGTCTGGATTTAGTTTACTCTGCTTTGTTGTAAATGCAACTGGCTGATTTTTGCATAAATGTGCATGTTAGTCTCTCATATGATTCTCATTGGCAATAAAACTGCCGTCTTTAAGTTATGGCACTGTAAAGCAAATTTCTTTGAATTACCTCTATTTGCATAAATTTGGTATCTCCTTAGTCACCCCTGATACATATGAGGAGAAAGCAGAACTGAAGCATTATTATTGGTTTGTAAGGCCTTGTAATTGTGCCAGCTTTTGCCATCCCTAGCCTGCGTGTGCTACCTTGTGCTCACAGCTTTAGTAAACTCAGAACTCAATTCAGTGTAATTAATATGTCCTGGGTAGTATTTGCAGTTACAAACATCAATCCTAAGCTTATCCCAATGGTAACTACTAGTGCACTTAAGACAAAGACTGCTCTTAGCGTTCTACCTTGCCTACGAGCTGTACTGCCCCATGCCTAACATGAAGGGGTTGCTATTTTTCTGTATTTGACCCCTTTTCCATAATAGCAGCAACAGTGGGATAACAGCCTGCCCTTTTCCCACGTGGCTTTTATCATTCACAGCACCCATCTGTGCACAGGGTGGGGCTCTGTGTCCCCTGGTCCCCAGGGAAAGTTTGCCACCAGCCCTCAGGGTCCAGCTAAGAAACTGGAAAAATTAGACTGTGCTAAGGCCTGTGTCCCTAAGACTAAACTGCAGTGTCTTTTCAGGGCTTTTTTTTTTTTTTGGAAACTACTAATATTTCTAAACATTTATAATATCCAAGGGATGTATTAAAAGATAAACTAGACTCTGGCATGTAAAGTCAAATGTATTAAATTGCACACTACTTAATAGAAAGAGTATTTTTGTTTGAGATATCCTCTGCCAGTCTATCATCCACCAGTTGTTATGCAAGTATCCTTTCAAATGTCATTTTCTGGCTTGTCGTATACAAACAGCATCATACACTACAATGTATCACGAAGTATCAGCAACGACTAATGCTTGCACAATACGAAAATCTGTTCCCCTTTACCTATGAGGCAAATAGTCTCTTTCTAGACAGTGAAATCAGTAATGTTAGTGATTTGTCTATCAAAAAGTACAAGACTTGGGGAAAAAAAACATATTACATGTGAACAAAACCATGTCAGTCAGTGTAGGTGCAAGTGGTTATGATCATTTACTTGCTATAGGCTAACTGCACGTAGGCAGTACATACTCTTGCTTCTTTCAGAACACCACTTTCCTAAAGCTGGAAAAAAAATCAAGCAAAAGCAAGTAGGAGACAGTCTGTCAACATCAGCTTCAGGATAGTGACAAGCAATGAATGTACGTGTGGTGTCACTAAAGTAAGTTTGGGTTTGTCTGCTGGCATATGCCCTTCTTGGATGAGTTTTCACACCAGAGATCCAAACCAACGTGACCATGCTGCCACAGCCCATGGTAGCCAGCCATCCCAGTGAGAGTGCAGGGTGATACCTGCTGCAGCCCTGGCAGGTCAGGACGGTGGGCTGCCACAGGTTGAATGGCTGCCCATGCCATAGTGGTGTTATTTCTGAGGGGAAGGGTCTCCAAACACACAGGCATGGTCTGCTTTTGGGCTAAAGGGATGGGGAGCCTGTCAAAAAGGCAGCTGTTAAGTTGGTACCACCTGGAAGTCTCTTCTCCCCTTTCATATGGGGCTGGAAGAAGGAGCCAGGCTCTTCAGGGAATCATTCCAGATCTTATCCCACTTCTGCTTCTCCTTCAGCAGCAGCAACAGCTCCACACCACATTCAGTCTGCCTGTTCTGCTGCAAAACCTCAAGGAAACTCAACACTGGAACCACAGAGACAGAGCTGACTACAGCCAATGAACCCAAAAGACACCATCTTAGGGAGGCCAGTTCTGTACTCTGGAGGATATTCTCTCTATTTCAGGTCAGGAGAAAGCAAATTCTGCAGAAAGTAGAGCAGCAACTCCTAATCATCCATGTCTGTGCAAAGACTCCTCAGAGGAGAAATGCCTCCCTTCATTAAATGATGAAAGGGAGGTAGAAATACTACTAAACCTGAAATGATTCTGATAGTAATTGGCAGAAATAAAGAAATGTGGAAATACAAGTAATTACTAAGGATAGAAGAGATGCCATTGGTCATCCAGGGTAAGGCTAACCAGGTGGAGTTATTAACATACATCAGGAGCAAATGAAATGAAATCCCATTAACAGCTTGGACCTGCTATTAGACAAAGTTGGCAGGATTATTGATCACAAAGGGCAAAAGACAGAAGTACTGAAGCAGTTGTTCCCCTGGGTGCTGAGAAGCTGAGGTACCAAGAGCCAGAGTCAGACATGGGGGTCTGGCACAGCAGAGAGAACACCTTCCCACACATCCTGTTCAGACAATTCTGACTTTGCAAGACCAGCTAAGTTGCATCTATAAGAAATAACAATTGTGGTCAAGGAACTCTCTTAATTAGTAATGCTAATAATTTTATCCTAGAATGATAAAAAAATCCAACCTGCAATGTTACAAACAAGCTTAGATTGACATTTGTCTCTAATAAATTCCAGGAAAGGCTGGCAGGGAAAATGATCACCAAGGAGTCAAAAGAACAAGTGATTCAATCAATATCATTGGGGCTTTTTTAATTTTTATAATCTACCTCAAAAGTTTTGTGACATTACAAATTTGATTCAGTTACCCAACTTTTATAAGTCATTAGAGCAAGTCCTTCATAATATTCTCAGAAAAATTAGCTGTACAAGAAAATCAATACAGACTCATTTTAAAAAGATTAAGGATTGCTCAGTTGGTAGATCTCAGTATGGCATTTGCAATGACTAGGGGTTTTTTGAGCAGAAGCCTCCAGGGAACTGCTCTCATCCCATTCAATGATCTTGAAGAAAATATTAAATCATTGCTGATAGAATTTGTAGCAAATAAAAAGAAAATAATGAAGAGAGAGGAGATGACGAGCATAGGTCAGGGTCACTTGGAAAGGGGGTTTCATTTGAGTGCATGTTTCAACACAACCAAGTGTAAGGTCATTTTTCAGGAGAAAACAAATCCCATTTGTAAAGGGAGGCAGAGAATATCAGAGGAAGCAGTGGCTTTTAGAAGGATATAGTAGCTGTAAAAGAAACATAACATAATGGCTGAAAGTGCAAATCATTTCCATCACAGACAAATGCCAAGAAGAAGTAAGGAAATACCATTGTTTTGTTGTACATGATGCTTGTTACTTTAAAATACAAAATTGACCATGAGCACCAATGGAGCTGCTGCTTCTGTTTCTCAGGTGGCTAGTCTGTTTCCAACTTCTGTTTTTCCCTCCTGCTACTGTGCCCCAGTGGCAGGGGCCAGCCAGGCTCAGCACCTGAAACGATGAGCAGGATAACTGAGGGCAAGGCACTGGTTATTCCTGTCCCCAGGAGGTCCAGGGAGGCTGCAGGTGGGGAGATCAGGGATGTTGCACTGATATATCAAGGAAATATAAAAGTTAGGGAAGAATGCCCAAATTTGAGAAGCATCTTCTGGTGAAAAGGTCTAAAGTTTTAGTCTATTTTGATTACCCAAAAAAGGATAAGAGGTTATTTTATTAGTGTAACAGAATTTAAATGCTTTTTCTCTTAGAAAAATATGCACAATTCAGTGGTTGGAAACCAGAGCCAAACAAACTCAGTCTAGAAACTCTTCCTTTTCAACAAAGAGGATAAATAATAATTGATCCTTCACTTGCAGCTTTTAAAACATGAAAGAATGTGTCATAAAACAATATGCTATGGCTCAAACAAAAGTTTAGGCTGGAAAGCAAAATCATTGTACAATGAGTTGAGAGACTCAGTAGAACACATAAGGCCCTTTTACACCTACTTTTTTATTTTGGTATTTTTTCCAGGCCTTGGAACTCCCTGCGAAATCTGCTACTATCCTCCTTGGCTTTTGTTCTCCTTTTCTGAAACCATGGCATGACACAGAAAAAATGCAAATACAAATGATGTACACTTTGTGCTTAGGCAGTTTTTCAATCCTGAATTTTCAAACCTACATAGATTACTCAAAGAACTTATACTGACTTTAGGAACTTTTTCTAAAAATATGAAAATGACTATTCGTACTAGCATTTTGTACTCTAGCCATGAATTAGCTATAACTATAAAGATTTCTGCATATTTTAATATCATCATTTTTTAACATTGTAAAACCTTATTTTAAGACTGCATCATGCAGTGGTTTCAAGTTCCTCCTAAATTGTAGTGCCATCATGTTATAACTAGACTTTGCCTGTACATCCCTGAGCACACCAATTCTACAAGTTGGAGGCTGTGTCTATGACTGAGTTACTTTCTGATCACCTAGTGTATTTTTAGACCCCAGATACCCTCAGTTGAGTTTATGCTGTAATAACAGTGTCATGTGCTAACCAGAGTATATCAATCAGTATTTGTAAGTAACATGGAACTGTAATAATTTTACCATAATTGCTGTGTGATTATTATGTAATTCATGTCTGATTACAAAATAAAACATATTTACTTTGGCATTAATGTTTTAGCTATATTTACGTATCTCTAAGAGATTTTAGCTGTAAGGTAGTGGCTAAAGTAGAACTGACTTTCTCCAGGAAATAATCCTTATTCCCAAATGGTCATTTGAAAGGAAGAGTCCTTTTGCTCCATGATTCAGTGAAGCAGTTAGCTCATTTTCTGTGGCCAGGAGACACATTACGTGGTCAGGACAGACTACCAAGACCACATGTACCATTGGTCTCAATGGGGTCAGGATTCACCCTAGGCAAGAAAGATCCTGAGTCAGATAAAACCCACCTTTGATGTAAAAAAAAAGGCTGCAGAAATAAAAGAATCTCTTCGGAGGTTTTTGCAAGTGATGGCATAGCAGAAAATGGCAGAGGAAAAGTGATTTTTTCTATGTTAAGCCTCCAATGCTTTTTATTTCACTGTTGAGTTGGCATCTCCCTGGTGCTGGCTGAGACAACTGCAAGGCTAAGGGCTGCTCTGAGACCATGTCCATCCAGATGCTCTTATATTGGGGATAAATGCATCAAACCAAACCACAGACAATAGAGCACATTTGTTGCACCATGCACCACAGAGGACTACTGGTGCTTCAGCAGTGGCTTGTGCCCCCTTACATTATGAGAACATCCATGTCCCAAAATCTGACATCCATTTTTAGTGACCCAAAACTACAAGATCTTCTGTAATTAAATAAGTAAAAACTATTTTAAAAAATTGATATTTGAGTCACCTTCTCCTCCCCATCTCACATCATTGTCACAATTCCCTTTCACTTTTCCTATTCTTAACATCTTATCTTGCTTGTCATAAATATAGTTTATATAAGAAACAGTACATTTCAGGCAGAAGTAGCATGGAGAATAATTTCTGTAGGCCCTAAACTACAGACTCATGCTGACATTAGTTATGTCCTTAGAGACTTACATGTTTTCTTTCCTAGATAAATTCACGCAATAATACCTCAGACTCAAAGTCCTCTTACAGATTAGATTTTGTAAATAGTTCTTTCTTTTCTTTTAATTATGGGGGTTTTCTCCATTTCTCCATTTTGGCTTGGCCCCAGAGGTTATTTTGGAGTAAAACATAAGACCTTCTATTTCCTTTGGATGCAGTGTTTAAACAAGGATTTGGAAACCTCTAAACCACTCAGTAACTGAGCACATGACATGGCATGGAAAGGGACTTTCTTTCAGCCTGTTGGGCCAGTTGGGAGCCCACGCAAGGAGACACATGAAAGAAATTATCCTGACTGAGCAGCACCAGCCAGGCAGAGCCCCGGGTGGCAGCCAGCACAAGGCAGAGACTCAACCCCACAGATATGGAGGGAACAGTAGGCACCGATTTCATCACAGTAGAAAGTACTAATTCCATTCCAATTCCAATTGGAAATAGCTGCTGACTTAGCCTTTTATAAGGTCACATGCATGATAGAAAAATTCTGGGAGGGGAATTCGGTTCCAGTTACAATACTGCATCTCATGTTTGTAATTTAGGGAACTGTCATAATTCCCATGGTAACCCATGGAGGTCTCATCAGCATTGCCACTGGAGACTGGGGGTTATCTCAGCTGGCCAGCCAAGATGCATCCGCTAATGTGAGCAGTGGCTGCAGGAAGAAGATGTCTACTGTCTGTGACATGAGACTAGTCTCACAGTTAAAATCAGAGTTGAAGGAAGGTTTGAGTTGGAAGAGACCTTAAAGATGACCTAGTCTCAACCCTCTATCAGTCATGTTAGCAAAATTTGCCCTTAGTGAAGCCATGTTGGCTGTCAGCGATCACTTCTCTATTTTCTACTTGTCCTAGCATAGTTTTCAGGAGGATCTGCACTATGATCTTGCTGGGCATAGACATGAGACTGTTATACAGTTCCTCAGGTCTTCCTTTTTTTCTTTTTGTAAAAATGGGGGTTGGGTCTCCCCTTCTGTCAGTGGGAACTTCACCAGACTGCCAAGAGTTCTCAAATATGATGGATAGTGGCTTACCCGATTCATCTGCCGGTTCCCTAAGGACACGCAAAAGTATCTCATCAGGTCCCATGGACTTGTGCACCTTCAGGTTCCTTGGATGGTCTCAAACCCAATCTTCCCCTGCAGACGGTGGTTCTTCATTCCCCCAGTGCCTTTGCCTTCTATGACTTAGCAGTGTGGCTGGAACACATTTAGCAGTGAAATCTGAGGCAAAAAAAGTCATTGAGTACCTCAGCCTTCTCCATATCCTTGGTAACCAGGTTTCCTGTTTCCTTCCAGAGAGACACTGTATTTTCCCTGGTCATTCTTTAATACTAACACACCTGTAGAAGCTTTTCTTGTTGCCCTTGATGTCTCTAGCCATATTTGATTCTACCAGAGCTTTTAGCTTTCCTAACCCAATCCTTGTCCACAGAGACGATGTCTCTGTATTATGCCCAGGTTCCCTGTCCTTGCTTCCACCTCTGTAGGCTTCCTTTTTGTGCCTGAGTATGTCCAGGATCTGCTTGTCCACTCATGCAGGCCTCCTGACATTTTTGCCCGATGTTCTCTTTGCTAGGATGCATTGCTCCTGAGCTTGGAGGAGGTGATCCCTGAATACTTGAAAGCTAAATTTTGATTTTCCTATTTGAGGAGCTGGGCCAAATCTTAATGCTTTCATCCTCCCAGTTTGTCCACAGGAACCTCTACACAAGCATCATGAAAGGGCACTCTAGTAAATTCATAAATCCAGTTCAAAACTGACACTGAAAGCACTAACTAAAAAGCTGTTCCATAACAGCAACTGTCTTTTATCCAGATTATTCAGCAGTAAGCAGTATTTATAGTAAAGCTCCTGATTTATTTGTAATGCTTATACAAAATGTCAGAACGAATTACTTACATCCAATACAAACTCTGCTTTACAATTCCATCCGTTTTGTTAGGTTTTTAATACTGGTCTTAATTTGCATCTTTATGTTAAAACGTGAAAATAGAGCTGCCTTCCTTGAACACCCTCATTTTTCATTAATTTCAATTGAAATGTCTCATGTAAAAGGAATGCTAGATCAGAAAGTGGTAGCTACAGTAAGAGCAAGCTAAAAAATGGCATGCCAAAGGGGACAGTGTTCTCCAGTGCTTTGGAAGGAATATCCCTCTTAAATCAGGAAATACTGTGCATAAAGCTTAGTAAAAATTATGAGCTTCATTTTAGATCCCCCAGCTACAGTTTTCTGCGGGTGCCATACTGATTTCAAGAAATATTTTATAGTCCCAGAGTGAGGTGAAAAGGATCCTTTCATTATCTACAAAACTTCTGACAAAATGGCTGAAGTCAGAGTAAAGAAAAGGGCATCCCCTTACAGCAATTAGCTTTTAAGAGCAAAACTCTGGGTACCTCTGTTTTGGCTAACCTGGCAAATCAAGGGAAAACAGGTTTTCTACTTCTACAGATGATATTCACTATCATTTCCTTTTGATCCATCCTCAGTACTTGCCCCCTCATCCGTATGTACAAATGGCAGTGTTTTTCCCCAGAACAGTTAGAAAGATTGTAATGGCACTGAATGTGACCTGGTTATAACATTGAATAGTAACAAAACAAAAGCCCAACCCAACAGAAAAACAGATCACACTGTAATTAGTGTTGTAAACCAAAGGTGTTTCAGTCCCAGCACAACATCATACTAGTCAATTCTGTCTCCTTTTGTTAAAAAAGTTACATTCCTTCACTAAGAATTTGTATTTTATTCCTGACTACATTATGCATTCTCACTGAGAAGGTGCAGAGGACACAAGTATTTAAGTATGCGAATCAGACAAGACTGCAACGTTGCCAATTTTTCAGTCTATTTTTTCACCAGTTCACCGGAGGTTCACATATTACTTCCTAACCACTAATAGGAGTTATTTTCCAAGTGCATCTCATGCACTCATTGTGGAAAACTGTAAGGCACTTTGTTGGTTGTTTGTATTTACAGTGCAAGAACATGTTTCTGCACCAGTGATTTCTGTGGATGCATTGCTACCGATGCGAGCAGGAGCTCCTGTCATGGAGGATGTTTCCTCTTCTTCTTTACACAGGGTGGCAAATCCATTTCAGACATTGCCAGATGGGAAATCTAATTAACTAAGCATCTGATACTGTTTTTAATAAACATTTTAGTATTCTTCCTATATATTGCCATGAAGATGCTTTAAATGTGGGTTTAGGGTAGTAAAAACATAGACATCAGTAATAGGTGTAGAACAATATAGACCCACGACTGAGACCTACATCATGCAGCAGCAAACAGGAGATACTTCTGTGCCAGTTAATCAGTTAAAAATGCAGAACCACATAGATGGATACAAAGCCAAAAATGTAGGAAAAGCAAATGACCTTTTAGATGACACAAAGCCTGAAAACTGTCTGATACAAAGGCAAATAAAGGCAAAACCTCAGTGTAAAAATGTTTGTTATGTCAAGTCTGCACAGTAACATCAAGATCTGGCTCAGAAACAGCTGTTGCCTTTAGTGGCTTTGTGATAAATCATTCTAGAAATGTCCCTGTGTCTAGAGACCTGGTTCATTTTCAAGCAGCAGCAAACAGGTGGGCTGACACAGTGGGGTGAGCTTATGAAGATCTCTATTCTCACATTTACAAGAGATGATTCAAAATACAGAAGAGGAAAATTTTGGTTATCAAGTATCCTTGTCTGTCTATCCTGAATTGTCTTTATTTTCACAATTTATTGTGTTAATATTTATACCCTTGTGTGAAAATCTGAAGGATAGCATATTAATGTGTTTTTCAGAAGCTGCACTTTTTTACCAGGGAAACTGGAAAATTTTAATCCAAGTGTGCAATAAACTTACATTTTTTACAGCCCATATTCCTCTTAAATAACCATAAAACCTTTTACAGAGGTCATGCTCCAATAAAATTGCAGATTTATGCTTTGATTTAAAAACAAGCAAACAAGAATTTATGTTTTCCATTGAATGAGGAAAATATTATATTACATTTTTAGCTCTCCTTTTGCTGTATTAACTAAAGAGACAGTGATGATGTATGGAGTAATTTGGAAGGAAAAAACTCTTCAAAATATATCTCAAGAAAGCACAGTGAAATAACACACCTTGGGGGGAAGATGAATCCTCAGCCAGCCATCCCCAAGTTCTCTTAAAAGGACATCACAGACCTAACCCACAAGCACAAGCCCTGCAAGGAACACTCCATATGGCAGGGCATGGCCCTGTTACTACAAAATAATGTGGCTGTTTGGTGGGATTAGGCTATTTCATGAGTGTGCATGGATGTTAGCACAAATCCTGGTGTCTGTGCTCTCTTATGTAGAGAGTCTTGGCCCAGAGCAGCCAGCCTGGTGCTTGGGGAAGTGTTTCTACAAGGCTTTTCCAGGTACTATGGGGTTTGCAATGCTGTGTTGTCCTGGGATGTTTAAGCAAGCAGCCTCAGCATAGCCAGGAAGAAGGGGTCTGGGAACAGCTTTTGAAGGGATGTAATTTCCATTGGCATGTTCATTTGGCTTCTGTTCAAGCCAATGAACTTAACCAATATGTCATCATAATGCTTAAATGACTAATTAAATTAAACCTAGGGTAGTTCCTAATAGTAAGCTAATCAGAAGCACATGTTTGGAGGGCAATTAGTTCTACTACCCTCTTATCTATTGTCAGCACTTAATGCAAACAAGCTCCCAAATAAGGCACAGGTGATGGTTAATCTAACCCTGCGGGAAACATACTAAAAAACCTACATGTAGTGCATCTTCATGAATGAAGGGGGGAAAAAATATTGAAAACAGAAAAAGAAGATCAAAAATATTGTCGAATCAGAAGGGGCAAGTAAATAATTTAGGGTTGAAGAAACTTGAGCTGTATAAGACGGATGTGCAGAGCAAGAAACCAGCTTGGGTAGAGAGCACCAGGTTGGTGCAAGGCAACTTGTTCAGCCGTTCCCCATCTGACTTGTGGCAAACTGGCTGCACCTCCACAGGAACACGGGACTCCAACAGAAGGCAGATGTTCAAACATGAGCCACAAAAATCCTGCTAAAGAACACTGTCCTAAAGAAACCCTGGAAAGTGGAGTTCAGAAGGCTTTCCAGTGGATCAGAGAAAGGATGGTGACATTTCACCTCTAGCAAGGGCTGAGTTGCTGGGATCCCCTCCATGGGTACAGCTCCCCTCCTTCCCTGAGGCTTCTGGCAAGTACTACAGGGTGGGGTTTAATCACATAATTTGGGCCATTTAAAATAAATGAGGATTTAATCATCTGTTTCTCTAGCTAGTGACCAGAATTGGTAGCTTTTGGAGAAAATCCTCCTGACAACCCTGTTACACAACGTGACAAAGTACCTGCTGGGGTTTCCTTCTTGATCTCTTCTCTCACTTCTCAGATCTTTGAGGGAGTCTAGGTGAACAGCTTGTGCAAGAGACCTTATTTTTAGATGAAAAAGTTGTATGCAACGAATCCTGCTTTCAGCTTTTCCTTTCATTTCTGGAAACTACCACTATGTCAGATTAAGACTGGCGGCTTCCCCTCCTGGAAAAGCACAGTGAAGAACTGCCTTTACTGAATCACACTTGATTTGATGTTTCTTGTGTTTCTGTGTTTGAAATAATTTCCTACATGTAATTATACACTTAAGCAGTATTTATGTGCATAAAACAGCTACACAGTTTTCCTGTTTTCCAAAAGAGATTGGCTTGCTCTAGGAACATTTTGCCTTACTGATGTGGTTTTGGACTAGATATTGCTACTTAGGATACAAATAAGGGTAAGAGACTATTAATTGTGCTTTTAAATGAATTGTGCAAAATGGTCCCACGTGAGGCCACACATTTATGCAGACAAAACATGTGTTTACACTGTACAGAAGTATAATTATATTGAAGCCTCACATGTGTAATAAAAAAAAATTGAGAATTGACACTGCTTTAATAATGTGCCAAATATTAAATTATGCTTTTTAAATTCAGATTCACAGTAAATCTTCTGAATTTTAAACCAATCTGTCTACTGCCATGACACCGGTGTCTCATTCATCTGCTTCCTGACAAAAATCTGCCTCTGTCATATTTTGAGCGAGTGTAACATTTAAGAAGTTCAATGATAGCCCAGTCCTGCAGCACTCATACAGCTAAAACCCCACTGCAAACTGCAAGCAGTTAGAGACTGTGAGAGAATGGTCTCCTGCCTTTGTTAAACCCTCCATTTCAGGGTTTAACAGCACAGTTCCGGAGACTGCAAGGAGCACTCCTGCTTTAGTATGACTCATTCGAGATTTTTTTGTAGTGTATGTGTGTTTCCCACATAATAACTCAGTGTGATAGAGTATACAACCCCATGACCTCCAACAAAATTGCGGGGACGTAAAGGAGAATGGAGCTTAAGCTGTAATAGTGGTTGTGTAAAAGCCTTTGTGGATTAGGCTGCAAACAGACACAGAGTGATACAAACTTAACAGCTTTTAGGATTTTACTCACTACAGATCTTCAGCATCCTTGTTTCCCATGCAGACAATGGAGGCTCACAGCACTTCCAGGCTGGACTGCCATAGTGCCTTGAAGAGAGGTGCCAGGTCTTAAAATGATGCCACATCGTTTAAGAAGTAAAATGTCCTGGATCCTTAATTTTTTCACACATGGTAGTCTGAATTACGGCACTTGAAGGAGCGTGCAGCAGGAGGTAGACCCTTGCAGACCCCAGAAACAACCTTTTCCTTCTGGAGCGGGATGGTGACGGAACATTTACCCCAGGATTTGCTCAGCTGGCACAAGTCTTATACAAGGTACACTATCCCAAACCCAACAGGCTCCAGCATGTACATGGCAGGGAGTATGACATCTTTAAGGACCCAGAAACAGGACTGGCCCCACGTGCTCTGGAGGAAAATTAAGTGCAGGTGCTGGGACCCAGCCCACAGGCCTTCGTCAGAGCTGGCAGGCTTAAATGTGCTTCCAGCCCCCAAAGTCAGGAAAGATGGTTTCATCCCAGCCCTGTGGGAATGGGTGTATGCCTACTTCTCCACAGCTAATAAACATCAAGAGGTTGCTTGCAGGAGGAGGCTGTTTCTTTAGAAAGATTTGAGGCAAACCCTGTGCAGCTGGGAGAGGGCAACAGTTGTGTTCTGCTGTGAATCAAAAGGAAATGTCTGCTTTCTGTGCCAGGCCAGGGATAAAAAGCGCTCTGTACTAGAATGGTACTGCTGAGGGCATTACCCTGGTGGACTGGAGGCAAAACCTGCTGGCACACGGGCCTCTAAGCTGAGACCCATGCACTTTGCATCCTTGCAGATGCCCATCATTCAGTCCTAGTGCATGTAGGAGCTGAGAAGAGTCCCCTCTGTGCTGATGTGTGGTGGCTTCAAAGAAACCCTGTGTGGAAAGTACTAGATGTTTTTGGTCTAGATAAGCAAAATCGGAGGTGCTACTTTAATCGCTCTGCTGCACTTCTGATCAACAGAATGCACAGTCATGAACAAATCCCTTCTACAGCACAACTTAATGTGGTTGACAAGATGTATCTGTCAAATAAGCGAATTATCCATTTTTATTTAAAACACCTTCATACCAGACTACACAAATATTTATAGCAATTGACCACCTGTCTGTGAGCCTTCAAGGTGCTCCATCACAGAGTCATTGTGCAAAGGAATTGAGGAGTAATGCCGTCAGGTATGAACAGCCTCAGCCATCTTGTCTTTGGTTTGGGGGTGCTTTTCTAGAACTGGCTCTAAGTCCTGTTCTCTTAGGTTTGGTCCCTTCCTCCTCCCAACGATTTTATCCAACAATTAATGAAAAAGTGCAATGAAACTACTGGGTGCAACCCAGAGCCCAGAGTCCCCACTTTGCTGGGGTAAGAGACAGGCTCTTGTTTGAAATCTTGCTCTTCAACCATTAATTTTTCCTTTTTCAACTGACAGAGGTACAGGAACCTATAAATCTGTTTTCCCCTTTCTCCAGCCTTTTTTCCCCATTCGTCTTGTCTACGCCATAACGAGTAGCACTGTCTCTTAAAAACCAGGAGCAATGGGTTTAAGCATTCCTCACACTGAAGCAGGCATCAAACCCCCACTTCCCAGTCCTTGACCAAGATCTTCAGGCTACCATGTAAAAGATGATTTGCAGAGGATGCTACCACTTTGGAGGGAGAAAAGCCACAGTTACTACTATGCTTTGTGGTGTCAGTTCTTACACTGCCAGTCAACACTGGCATTATAAATTGCTCCATTTATTAAGAATGAAGAACATTTTACATGGGTCTAATACAAAGGGAGATATATTCAGGCTGAAATACAGATTTTTCTCCAGTGGATCAAGCTGCCAAGTTTGAAGCAGCGGACACTTCAAAAATACATAAAATTCTACAAAACAGAGTTATAGGACAGCTTTTTTCAGACCCCTAGTGCCTTAACCTGGAAATGTGAGGTTTCAGGCTTCCCTTCACCCACATAAATCTTTTAAGGAGCTTACTGTTCTAAATTTATTTATTCTGCTTCTTGGTATAAATACATGCTCTCTGTAACCTGAATGTTCACATCCTCCTTGACTTCCTGTGACACTGAATTTCACAGATCATTATGCAAAAAGACATTTCCTTTGTGCTCAGATTGTTTCACTCAGTTTAAAGTGTCTACCATAAATCATAGAATGTCCCAAGTTGAAAGGGACCCACAGGATCACCAAAGTCTGACTCCTGGCCCTGCACAGGACAACTCCAAGAATTACACCATGGACCTGAGAGCATTTCATCTCACATAGTGTTTGTATATGTTGCCTGGTATGCAAAAAATTTCTCAGTGGGGGTGGAAAACATGGAAAATCCAATAACAAACACACTTTGAAAGTCAAGATTGTTTGAAACTGATAGATTTCTCACCACAAATACTATTATGTCAACAGCCATACCTTTTGCCAGCTTTAATTTGTCTCAGTCTATTGATTGTCCCTTGTGTAATGTTCCTGCATCTCTCCTCTACAAGCTTCCACCTATGGCTGCAACCAACACAGCCTTGCTGAAATCAATGGCATGACCTGCCATCTGAAGTCATTAATGTAACATTACAGCTGTAAAGTCTGGGCCAGCTCTGGCTTGCAGGCAGGTGTACATGCCAAAGAATTTCATTAACATCAGTAACACTAGACTGATGGAAAAGGCCTCGGCAGAACCACTCTCCTTGCTCACAGCTGAGGCACGAGCTTGCCTTGTGCACGCGCTTGTGTTAGCTTAGGTAGCTTTGGTCTTCACATGTACACCAGGCAGAGTAGTCAGAGCTGAATTCAGATATCTCTCCTACCAGTTTTCTCCCTCTTTTACTAGACTAATGATCTGGACTGATTTCCCACTCCCAGGGGGAAGGTCTTTGCTTCTGGCTGATGGTCCATGTGCTATCCATTTCCTTTTCTGCTGGGACGTTTCACAAAACCACTCAAAACCCTCCATCCCTGCTTCGGCTTTCTTTTGGGAAGATGATCTGTGTTGAGCCAGTGGAAGCTATGAGTTACGGTCTGGAGCCCATCCAGGGAGGGGTGTTAAAAGCTTGCTGCATTTCAGAGCTTTTCTGAAGGAGGCTTCACACACTCCCCTGGTAAAGCAAGTGTCCATTTTTACTTCTCAGCCGGGATTGCTGAAGTGAGACTGAATAACTTCAGGCAATGTTGGGGGTCAAATTCAGGCAAATATTGCAGTAGATACAAGACTTGCATGAGCTTCAGCCATGCCTCTGAAATGGGCTAATCCCTTTTGCGTATTATCACAGGGGAGCTCTAAAGATAACTGTGCTGATATTTGTGAAGAGGTCCAATTTCCCATCAATTCGTGCTTCAGAGGAACACACAAGGAAGAACTGATTACCTCCATTTCACTCAGCTCGGTGCTTAGTCAGAGTGACACAGCACCCCTGCATGGAAGAGCTGGGAAAAGAGGACTGCTGAACAGCTGCCCATCACAGACCATCCTATGCAACAACTGAAGCAGGAGTTGAATGTGGGAAACACCGTATGTGATCATGTAATTAACAAATGTATTGTAATGCCTCAGCATAAGGGAGCTAAATTAAGATATGGATGCATAATCTAGCTTGCATGTAAGATCTTCATAAGGGCCGTATCCCTTTTATTGTTATCAGTGGATGCTCCAGGCAATAAACAACCCTGCAGTTAGATTTCCTTGCTTGGGCACACAGCTGCTAAATTCAGCATTTATTAGTGGTGTCTGAGAGGGAGGCTGGTGTTATTGATGACTGTACAAGGAATAGTTGCAGTATTGCAACTGCCTCTCTGTAAAAATGGCTAGGAAAAATTTAGCTCTTAAAAATTGCTGTGTATGGGGAGGACTCTACACTGCACCTGAATAATTAGAATACAAGATAATTTTGAACAGAATAACTCTATGGGCTGAATGAAGGCTGCTTCCACGTATTTACCTACTTTGAAGCTCAGTTCAGATGGTCATAATTGTTTGTTTGGTAATGGCATTATGAAGCTGAATTAATGGTGTGTACGATGTATCTTAATGCTCAATAAAGGTGCTTCAATATTTCAGGCTTGGGGAGACTACTGAGTGTGAAAGGTATATGTGAAAAGGGAAAGACTGATGCTCCCATTTTTAATTTTCATTATGGATGGACCTGGTAACAGTCACCCTGCTTCACAGTCTGCCTGGGAAGAACAGATTTACATTTCTGCTTTGCAGCATATGGCTTCCTTCCCTGGGTGAATGCCATAAAGGGTATCGTCCGGCTCACTACTCCTTGAAGACCAGATTCCTCACTCTGAGCCTTGACAGGTCTCTGGTCCACCAAGATAAAGCTTATTAATGTGAAAATTTAATGTGACAATTAGGGGTGTTGGAAGGAGGGCACCCCCCATTCACTGAAGGGTGCTGCAATGCTGTCACACAACCTGAGCTGATTCATATTTCTATTTCTCACAGAAGTGCTAAAATGTATACAGCCTTCAGTTACAAAATAAATACAATACCTGCATCTGTGTCTTTCCAGAGAATACATGCTTACCAGTTGTGGAGTGATAGTCCTTAGCAGAAGGGTGGCCCGAGAGCCTGATTGAGATCATATTCCTCCCAGGCAGATGCTGGGTTCATCACCCTTCCCACCAGGCCACCTCTTGTTAACCACAGACAAAAAGCACTGGCTTAGAGCAGCAACATTTTTCACTACATTCTCAGAGATGAGGCTACAAGGAGCACAGGTGGGTCCCGTTTTGCCATCTGTAAGTGGAGAAGGTAATTTGTTGCCTCCCGCTGGTGCTGCGAGGTTCTGTTTGTTGCCATTTTGTGCTTTGTATGCAGAAGGTAATACACAAGTGCATGTTTGGTACAGATATTTGCCAGAGGCTTACAAAGCTTCCCATATGGCATCTCCACGCAGTGCTCACGAGCTCAGATTTTCTCTGCACGGAACTGAGGCAATAAAATGGTGTCTCTGTCAAACTGGAAGCCTCCAGAATCCAAAGTTAATGCTTCAGAAGCACTTTCGAGGCTATTCTTTATTCTATTTTTTTCTAAAGCATCTGAAAGTTTTCTGGACTTTCAAATTTGTGTTCTAATTCTCATCCTAAATGTCCTCTGCTCCAACCCTTTAGCTCTTTTCTCCTCAGAAAACAAGAAACAGCTTTAGAAAGTTGAAGGGGAAGAGTTGTGCTTTAAAGTATGTACTTTTGAAATAACATTCCCATTTAAAGATGGAATTGTTGCTGTATGCTGAGAGTAATGATTTCTTTCACCTTGTGTCTTAACCTTGAACACACTAATGCAGATGTTTTGCCTAAACGTAGACAAAGAACATTTCTGTCCACTTTCTAGCTTTAGTAATTCCCTCCCTAAAGAGAACAGTGTGCAGGGCAGGTGGACAGTGCCTAGGGAGGAGAACTTATCACCTGCCACCCTGCCCCATCCCCTCCATTGCCCTAATAACAAAAATCACCTGCTGATTTCAAGAGCCATACTAAATTTGAGCTAAGTCATGTTTAATTATGACTGAGAGGGATAATTTTCAGTCAAGTTTAATGTCATATTACATAGTGGTATATAAGCTCCTTTTTTCACTGAGGGAGATACAAGTACTCAGGATTTTATAGCTTGTTAATCAATTAATTTGTTCTGAATAGCAAAATATATGCGTGGTGCTTCCTAAGGATGGAACATATGGAGATGGAACATAATAGGTCACACTGAGTTGGGTGACTTGCCTAAACTCAAGTCTGGTACCTGTGTCTGACCTGAAGGTTAAGTGGTACTTTGATTCACCTTCAGCACTCACCAAAAAAGGCAATTTAAATATAGTAGAAGAGAAAGCCAACATCATTTAAGGGAACTGTGCTTAATGCTGTTTCTTGTTTTGCCTGTAGTACTGAAAATGGGACAAAAGCATTTGGAACAAAACATTTTATCCCAAATTAAAGTTGGAAAACCAAACTAACTATTTTAATAAAGAGATTTAATTCAAACCTAAATTGTATAAAGGAAAAAACTCCAAAACAAACACATAATATTATCACTGAAGGCCACCCAATGAATCCACAAAACATCTTAGCCATCTCTCCACCGCTGGTCAGTCCATGACTTTGTAACTGCTAGATCTCAGTGACCCAAAATTTAAAGAGTATTTTACCCCTCAACTTTGTGAAGTGGAAGAAGCATTTATCCTGCTGGCAGAAGGATTATCAAGACAATGGATTGTTTAAGAGCATGAAGGAAGCTTTAATTTGGAACGAGGACAAGAAGCTGTGTTAATATAGGGGAATTGAGCCCAGCTATTCCCCTTCCTCCTCCTGTGCAGGTTGTAGCTGGGATCAGCCCCAAGCATGCTGCAGAGCCTGCTAGTTAGTTGCAGGGAGCCTCTCACTGTAGGGCACCTCCAGCTTGAGGGCTGAATCCTGCATCCTCATGCCCAAGGTGGCACAGTGTGGCAATGCCTTCCCCCAAGTGCCCTGTTGCTGCCCCTTTGGGCCCCATTGCTTGTGAAATGCCAGCCAGGACTAAATCGTGTACCCAAAGCCACAAGGTAGCTTTGCATCTGACCTGGCAGTCGTACCTACATCTTGCAGTGCTCAGCAAGGCATCCCCCAGTTTCACATGGCTCCTGTTTGAGAAAGGATCTCCATGTGGTTAAATGGATGTATAAAATGGTAGAGATTTATGGGTTCAGGATCTTATCCAGGCTGTTATGGTGATTTAGAGTTGGGTCAGAATCAAAAAACCTTTGATCACACACACAGATTTGGGTGGCATTTGAAATCTGGATCCACTTCTAAAATCTGCATCTGACTCATCTCTAGCTAGAGACATGGTGTTTTATGGTTTTATTTCTATTCCAGGGGGACATTTTCATGCATGCCTTGTAGCAGACAGAGGAGGTGGGGAGCTCTATATGATTTATATTCAAGGTAATGCATACTTAACTACATCTCTATTTCTCTAGCACATAGCGAGATATAAATTTAACTTTATTCATTTGCTGCACTAGGAAACAATGCAGCTCCCTTGGCAACACATCAGCCACAGACAGGAATTAGGCAGAAGAGAGGTTCAAAGCCAGTCTCCTAATTGACGTTTTGAACTCATAAGCCATTTGTAGCCATAGCAGTAATGGCAGTAAATAGATTGGTTTGGGGACAGTAGAGAAAAAAGTCTCCACCACCAATCTTTATTTCAGTGAATGCTGGAACTCTTCAAATGTTTTCTGAAGATGTTCAAGAAGAAGCCTTTCTTGTTTTGCTTTAGTAAACCACTCTGCTAGTCAGACTGTTGAACAAAAAATTGCAAACTTTTGATATTTTAAAAGGTTAAGACTTCTGGTTTTTTAAACCCAGTAATTTAATCTCTGTATAACAGAAGATTGCATTACCCTGGAAGAAAATTCATTTGTTTAGTTGGGAAGAAGTGACATCATTGAATATGATTCACTTATCTGTGGGTTTAGGTGAGCAGTCTTTTTTAAGCTGATCAGGAGAAAAAGGTGTTCAGCTGGCTCTGTAAAAAAGAAATAAAATGTTGTTTTCTGAAAAAAGGTAATGGCTGTTTCTTTTTGTGGAAAACGTGAAGTCTAACAGGTGTAAGGCAGAACAAAATGAGCATGAAAGCAAGAACACATTTCCATATGCTATTCTGAGATCTCTGAGGGAGACTGAATCCATTTCCACATGGAAAAACAGCACACACATACAGAGTGGGATATTTCTGTTCTCCAACCAAGATGCATATCTATCCAAGGGGATACAGAAATACCAAACTACACTTTGAATTCCTGGGGCAAAACACCAATATCAGGAGTTTGTATCAGGAACTTGACATCCTGCAGGCAGCAGCGCCCGTGTGCACCATGACAGAGCTCCCTTTTGGCTGCTCCCTCACCTCTGTGACCCAGGGGAGGTCTCTCTGACCTTGTTTCTTCCTCCTCTAGCTGCCACTTCACCTGTGAGCTGAAGAATCCATGTCCAAGGTCAGATTTAAGGTCCTTTTGGGTTGCATTGACATATTTCTCAGCTGTGCCACAGGATCCTGTCTACCGGCTTCCAGCTTTGAGATACCCAAGTGATGGATGCAAATTTACAGAAGATCCTATGTCATGGATCCTGAGACAACTAAGGCAGAAGAAGCTTGTGGGTGAATCAAACTCTAAGAAGCCCACTTTCCACAGTGAAAATCACTGCTGCAATGGAGGTACATGGTTCTTTACACCATGCATGGGGACAGCCAGACATCCAGCAGGACAATGCTGAGATGTCACCATGCTGAGAAGGGAGCTGTCATATCTAGCCAGGAGGAAATAACAGGGAAAAATGGGACTGCAAAGCTGACTAACTTCTAAAGCTGCAATAATAGCAATTCTCAGCTGTACACCTCTTCCTGGAGCTAAATCTTACAGCCAGGTCAGTCACAGCACAGTCACAACTGTCCAGAAGGAGACATTATCTTATACATTTGAGATACCTTGGCATAACCAAGAAAGGGATGACAAAGCAAAGAGAGGGAAAAAAAAAAAAACAAGACTAAAAACCCAAGAGTCCAGATTACTGTAGAGCATTGAATATAACACCAGGTGTCATCCAGGAGACTGAAGCTGACCCCTGTGCACTCCAGCACACCAATCAACATCCACTGGTCCTTCAGAACCATCCCTTGAGGGCTAAAAGCCATGGCCTCATGAGCCCACCATGTTTTTCAGGACTTCCTCAAAGACTGGGGTGTTCCTGCCAAGCCCTGCCCTTCAGTTCTGAGTGGAGAGCTGCTGGCCTATGTTGAGGATGGATTTAAACCCTCTGGTGACTGGGACATGCATTTTGACATTACAATAAATGCACCTTACTTCAGTTAGGCTTAAGCTGGTTATTCAGTGGCCAGCACTGACTCAAGGTGAGATCAGAACAAGCAGGATGTGTAAGGCAGCACTACTAGCTGGACTGGGAGCTTCTTGTCAAAACCAGCGTTACTGAACATACAAGCTTCAGTTGCTCTGTCCACAAAGGACCAAATTCTGTGAGTTCCACATAATGGTGGAAATGTCACCAGTGTAAGGCTGGAATCACAGAGCAAGATCTATCCTCCCTCTATCCAGCAATGCCCAGAAGCTCTTGCCATGCGAACTGCTGGATTTACAAGGGTCAGAGTGTCCTTACAAGCAATGACAATGCTGTCAATAGTACAGCTAAGGAAAGATGAGAGCTAGTTGTTGCTAAGAGGCTTGATCCCAGGTTCCCGTTCCTCCTTACACTTTCCACTTGGCAGTATCTCTTGATTCAGCAATCAGTCTCTGGGCAGACAAGGGAGCGCCAGCACCAGGAAAGCGATGTGAGCGCAGGAAGAGCCACGGGAACACCACTTTCAGGGACAATTAGCTATTAAATCAAGTCACCCACAGCATCAAATTGCACTGCCAGAAATGGCTTCACACCTCTTCCAGTGCAACTTTCCTTTAACCAAATGCCCTGGTGAAGTGTCTCATCTTCTTCCTATCCCAGTAGCTGGATGGAGGGTCCTGAGTGCTTCTCCCACAAGCAGAATCAACAGCAGGTTTCAAGTGTGATGGAGCTGAAGAGCACTTGTTTGTGCAAGAGGATTTTGGTGATGTTATTTATCACAGGCATTTCTCACTCTCTGTTTACACATCTTTTTAGCTTCCTCAACTTACTTGTGAAGGCATTCCAGAACAACCAGCAGAGGATGTAAAGCTGATAGCTTATCACCCAGGCACCATGAAGACACATGCATCCTGATATATATCAGGATAGAGGAAGGAAGTGATTTAGTCCTCTGGAGCATGAATGCAGGTGCTCTACAGCTCGCAGAAGCCAGCACATACAAAAGATTCCCGAAGGCTGGTGAGTAATTCAGTGCTGACTTTTTCAGCTGTGTGGAAAACTCCAAACACAGCAGCACTGCCATATTTGTGAAATGTAAAATGAAAAGATATTGATGGCTGGTATCTGCAGCTGGGTTTGTTCTGCTATTTAGGTCCTGTTTCAAATGGAAAAAATTTAGAATAATATGTTAATGCTTACACTGACAGTATTCACATATCAAGACTTGGACTATAGGCATACAGAGCAATTCTGCCTCAATTATTGTGCTTCTGAAAATGTCCTACAGGAAAGAGATGGCAAGGCAGCCTGTTTGGGTTCAATAGCTTTATATACACTGGATTTCATCCTGATTTTATCAATCTAGAAATGAATAAAAAAGCGATATCAGATAAAAAATATGGTTGTTCAGATTATAGTTTCTAAGAGGATATTAGAAAGATTGCAGTTTTTCCTTAATGCCTTCCTGGAGTTTTTAAATAAACACCCAGGTTTCCAGGTCTTTGTAAATTTAATACCTTTTGTCTCTGTTTACTCTTTTTTCCTCTCTCTAGATTGTACAATTACATGCACAAATATTCAAAGTGAGACCAAGTCTGAAAATCACCTAGGCCCACAGCATCCTTGAAACATTAACAAGGAACTGTAGTCCTTTCCCCAGACCTTGTAATACAGCTAACATATCAAAATAAAAATGCCTTATGCTGTGAAGGTAGAGATGTAAGAGAGGGCCAAGAACATCCATACCCCCAAAAGGAATAGAACCCTCCATGCAGGGGACTCCCACAGGTTTCAAATGTATTTCTTCAGCTGAAGTGTTTCCTGACTGAAACCTATGTGCTCATATTAAAAACATCATCTTACGGTCTTTTTTGAAGGTTGAGATCAGAAATGTTTTATACAGTGCACCTTGACTTTAATTCAATTTTATGTTTACATCATTTCACATGAAAACTTGACTTTAAATTTCTTTTTTTACCTCTGTGGAGATTGCACAAGTCTGGGAAGCAAAGCATTTTATTACACTGCAGACTGAAATCTCCTGTTTTCACAGTAAATGACTATGATGAATTGGTGCCTGTGACTGCGGAGCCAGTTCACAGAGACATCACGTCCTCTTGATAAAGGGTCTGCTAATACTGTTTGCAAGGCAAAAGCTTGGTCATTAACCAGAAGCTTGATAGCTTACATAGCCTTTTAGTCTCACATAAGGATAAAAACATAAGAGGGGGTCAATTCTATGCAGTAGATGGAACATTAAAACTCTCTTCCATCACTCTGGTCACTACAGGTAATTTTCAACACAACCATTCTGAAGTGCAGTGCAACTATTCATTAAGAAGAACTAAACAAAGCTATACCTTCAAACTGTGGGCATAATTCCTTGCAGCACAAGAGGTCCCTCAAGCAAAAGAGCTTTTTGCCGGCACTGGCTTGGACCCACAGTAAAATTCCAGCTACTGCATTTCCCAGTCAGTGAACAGTATCAGCTCTGTGCTATGTCATTATGAGTGCTGGACATACCAAAAGTTCTCCTAGGTTTGTTTTTTTTTTTGTGAATAGGGGATTGATTTGGCCAAACACTTGAGATAGGTCTATATTCTTCCATGTGGAACTTGAGCTTCTTTTTTAACACAACCTGCAGCTATTGCTCATTGCTTGAGACAGACTGACACAGTTTAACAACCAACCTCTGTGTAAAACTCATAATTGAAATGTTCAGAATAAAAGGGAGCGTGTAAGCCCATGAAGCACACTAGCCTTCTTTAAGGTATGTTTTTTCCTCTATCTTCTTAAATACATGGAATCTACCTGTGATTTTCCTTTCTCAGAATAGTATATCCCCTTGCCAGACTTTTGCGAAGTTATCCGCCTCAAGAAGGAATGAAAGAAGTGGGATTTGTGAACACTCAAGACTGCCAAGAAATCAGCTGAATGTAGCACAAAATCTTTAGGGCTCCAAAAATTTAATCTTCTTACAATACTATAAAGCCAATACTTATTTACTGCTTTCATACTACAGTAACAGCATACACCCTACCTGAGAACCAGCACATTTTGTTTTCAATGGGGACAGCATCCTAAAAAGTGTCTGCAGGCAGATTAAAATCTCAAACCACTGCAAGGGAAGATCATCACTGGCTGTTGCCACCACTGCTTTGAAGACCGCTCCTGGAGGAACTGCCTGCTGCCATCTATTGATGCACTGTAGGAAGGCGGTGGACCAGCAAGGCGCTTCAGGTGCTTCAGTGAACATTTTCACTGCTGGGTTAGAAATCCCGTAGATCTGAGGTCTGGGACTCTGAGAAAAATCCTTACTTGGTGACTCAAGAGCAACAGAATTATTTAACATAGCTCAAGCCAAGAGTTCATGACAGACAAATCTTAGCTATGTGGGCTTAGGATGGCCTGAACTCCAAAACCTTAAACACCATGAATATCCTTATTGCATCCTCTTTACCTTCCACTGCAGGGGAAGCATTAAGATCTTGACTTTTAGGGGGCCCACCTTATGGAGAGGTCACAGGATCCGTTCACTGCCTCTGCACCTAAGAATTGGATAAATTTGTGATTGTCACTTTCAGCCAGCACCCACAAGTCACTTGGCCTGGGTAAAGCCAGGACCCTCCTAGCCAATGCTGATAACACACCAAGATGAGAACAGCATCCCACGGGAGCAGCAAGCTCCCATGACATCAGCTTTGTGTGACACCGCAGTCACTGCAGGGGCAAACTCTGCAGTCCAAAGAAAGAGGGTGGTAGTAAGGCAGCCCTTCCTAAAAGGCAGCTGCCTTCGACCCTGCAGTTCAAAAACAATTTCCTTCCAAGTAAAGAGAGGAATAAGGGTCTGTTGAGCCTGGTACTGGACCCCTCAGTCCTAAGCAGCTCAGTGCCTTAGAGGTGACCTACCCAGAGGCAGTACCCAGAGTGCCAGTCAGCTGTGATACAAGCCAGCCCTCCTGTACGCTTGTGGTGTACCCTGAGAGAGCACAAAAGGGTCACATTCACCAGCTACATGCTGCAAAATTCACAGGGGTAGGAAAAGAAAGAAGCAAAAACAGCCTTAGGGATGGGATTTAAGTATGGCTGGCACCTGGATTGCCAGTAACCTCTGGGGTGAGTGTAAATGGTGCGGACTCCCTGGCAGTGAGTGACTGCATCTTTGCAAGCACAGAGCACACCAAGATTTATTTGAGTTTCTTCAATGCTAGGCAGCAAAGGGATGGGAAGGTTTCAGTCTGTGAACAGAGGCTAGAAAAATTATTAGAGAGCACTGTAATGAAAGAAGTAAGTTTTAAAAGGGAATCTTAACTCATGATCTGATCCTAGTTAACCCTGGTAAGACAAATGACAGG
Source organism: Coloeus monedula (assembly GCF_965178545.1). Classification (NCBI taxonomy): domain Eukaryota; kingdom Metazoa; phylum Chordata; class Aves; order Passeriformes; family Corvidae; genus Coloeus; species Coloeus monedula. Next base: position 38,505,773 of record NC_138784.1, read on the forward strand.
AACATTTTTGAGTTAGTCCCTGTAGATGGCAATAAGTTAGAGAGGAAGAAGAGAGGTGAGCAAAGAGCTGTGATCTCATTGGAATGGATATTTTAGTTACTATTGGCAGCCTGCTGAGTCAATTCTTCCATGATTTTCTTAAAACAAAAGAGCTTTCCTCCTTCCCTCCCCCCTTATTCAGTTTGAGACTGCTTTTATGTGCAGATTTGGACCCTGAAAGCAGAGAAGTACTGACCCCTGAGGTCCCCAATGGAGTTAACAAGACTTGGGCGGCAGTGGAGAGTGTGGGCTCACACGCCTTTTGTTTTATAGTATTTTAATAACTTAATTTTTTTCTAAGTAGCTCTTCCTTTGGCTAATGCCAGAGGATGGTTTTCATTAATGCTTTTGTATAGCCTGCGCAGGATAGTGGGGCATCAGCAAAAGACTCCCCTCTGCCTGCAGTTTTCATGTTGTTTATGAAAGAATCACAAGGAAATTTTCAACCTTTTGAAACCTGGGATCTTTCTATTGAGATACATGTCATATATGAGGGGCAGATGAAGCAGGTGCAGTGATAGCAAAACAAAACATTCAAAACTTGTGATTTTTGAGCCTAGGTATAGGCTGTGAGAAAGGGGCAATAGAAATCTTTATCAAATAACAATTAAAAATCTTCACCCTCTTATTTGACAGGGAGGCCTAGACTTCATGTACCCACTCTTACTTCATGCTTCACATATTTCTATTAGATTGCCTTTGGAGTGTGAGTGCAAAGAAAATAGGTTGGTAATCTTTCTGGAGACACAAATAAACTTGACAGATTATCTCAGGAGAGTCCTGTACATTCTAAGCGTCTGCAAGTTTAGGCTCAGGAAAAGATTTGGTTTATAGACTAATTGCTTGAAGGATGAATTTTGAATTATAGAACCAACCAAGGCTTTTGACAATTAAGATTTACCATTCTAATATCTTGTCCCATAATTTAGCTCTCCCAGCTGCTATCTGGTGCACTGAGTAACCATTAGCATTTCAGTTTGGGTTCTTGTGTTCTGCTGATGTATGCCAGGAAAGGTTTAGATTAGATATTAGGATTTTCTTCACGGAAAGTGTTCTCAAGCATTCGAACAGGCTTCCCAGGAAAGTGGTTGAGTCACCATTTCTGGAGGTATTTAAAAAATGTGAAGATTTGGTACTTTGGGACATGGTCTAGTGGGACTTGGCAGCGCTGGGTTAACAGCTGGACTTGCGGATCTTAAGGGTGTTTTCCAACCTAAACCATTCTGTGATTCTATTCTCAGTATGCAACCTGCCTCCACGCAGAGACATATGGAACTGGTGAGTCCTTTGACCAGCATTACATAAATTTGAAGAACTGCAAAGAAAATATTGACACAGATTCAATCTACAGCATTTATTACTTACCAACACTTCCTAAAGCATGAGAGTGAGGAATCCAGCTTTTATCTCTCCGGTTTTTTGTGGACTTAGGTGGTTTCAGTTTGTTGCTTGAACTGTATATGGAAAAGTCTACCATAAATAATTTGGTAACCATTTTATTTCAAAGACAAAATAATGATCATGTAACTCCTAAGTTGCATGGGTGCATTTAAAAACAGTACAAGTATGAAGAAAAGTGAGAAGTTAAATTTCTATTCAATGTTTCTTTTTTATTTGCTGTTGGAATTTTATGAAGTTTGGTTTCATAATACAATACCTTTTTCGTCACTCAGTGAGAAATCTGAATGGCTTATGCACTGCTAAGGCTTGTAAATCAAATTTTAGGACTCACAGCAGAAACAACTCTATGTTCTTCAACTTATATTTTGCCTGAATGGTGATCCTTTCTCTCTTTTCTTGGCAAGTGTTTTCTCTCACAGCTTTTGGCCACCACAATAAAAGCAAGACCTTAGAAAGCATCCAAAGGAGGTCTATGAAGATGGTGAAGGGTCTAGAAAGAAGCTTTACAAGGAATAACTGAAATCACTTGGTTTGTTCACTCTGGAGGAAGTCTGACGGCAGTCTACATCTTCCTCATCAGGGGAAGCAGAGGGGCTGACAATGATCTCCTCTCTGTGCTGATCAGTGACAGGACCACAGGGAATGTCCTGAACTTTTGTGAGGGGAGGTTTAGCTTGGATATTAGAGAAGGGTTCTTCACCCAGAGGCTGGTTGGGCACTGGAACAGGCTCCTCAGGGAAGTGGTCACAGCACCAAGCCTGACAGAGTTCAAGCAGAATTTGGACAATACTCTCAGACACATGGTGTGATTCTTGGGGATGGTCCTGTGCAGGGCCAGGAGGTGGAATTTGATGATTCTTGTGGGTCCCTTCCATCTCAGACTACCCTATGATTCGATGATTCTAGGATTCTAGGATTCTGTGATTCAGAGGCAGCAACATTTCTTTTTTTGCCTATCTGCAACAGAGACAGATGTGTGGAATAGTTAATAGCACATGATAAGGCTATTCCAAACTCCTGGTAATCTGATCATGTTCTATAGTCCATTCCTTTGTGAGGCTAGGGCATACAGCAAGGACACTTACACATAGATCAGACTTTAGCAGAGGACTAGATCTCTGAATTGCTCTCTACAGTTTCCTGCAAGCATACTCTATGTGCATCTATATTACAGAATATGAGTTCGATGCACAAGGTCAAAAGGGAAAAAAAGCTTATGCCAGCAGATTTTATAAATATACCTTATAAATGAAATTTTAGTGTAAACAGAATAAGAGAGTGATTTAATTCCTGAAGACCCAGCCCAGAGACCTCACTAATGTGCTAAATAAATTTGAGTTGGTTATGCCATGCTCAAAACCAAAAAAATTAAACAAGCTGTGGGTAAAGTATTGACTGGGACAAGGAAATCTAGATAGAAACTCTTAGCATTTCGCCAATAATAATTCCTTAGCACTTTCCACTAACAACTTGGGCAAAACAGGCTGGACTTGAGCAAATTAATTTAATTTATTCCCAAAGAAGAGTCAGAGTAGGGGGTGAGAAATAAAACCAAATCACAAAACACCTCTCCTCACCTCTCCCTCTTTCTGGGCTCAACTTCACTCCTGATTTTATCTACCTCCTCCCATTCAGCAGTGCAGGGGGATGAGAACGGGGTTTGTGGCCAGTTCATCACATTGTCTCTGCTGCTTCTCCTACTCAGGGGAAGGACTCCTCACACTCTTTCTCTGCCTCCAGTGTGGGGTCCCTCCCACAAGAGACAGTCCTTCACAACCTTCTCTAATTTGAGTCCTTCTCATGGGGTACAGCTCTCCATGAGCTGCCCCAGCATGGTCCCTTCCACACGATGCAGTCCTTCAGGAACACACTGCTCCAGAGTGGGTCCTCCGTGAGGTCCCAGGTCCTGCCAGCAAACCTGCTCAGTGTGAGCTCCTCTCTCCATGGGGCCACAGGTCCTGCCAGGACCCTGCTCCAGCACAGACTTCCTGTGGGGTCACAGCCTCCTTCAGGCACTCATCTGCTCCAGTGTGGGGTCCTCCACAGGCTGCAGCTGGATCTCTGTTCCCCCATGGACCTCCACAGACTGGAGGGTCACATCCTGCCTCACCACGGGCTGCACCACGGGCTGCAGGGGAATCTCTGCTCTGGTGCCTGGAGCGCTTCCTGCCCTTCCTTCTGCACTGACCTCGGTGTCTCCAGAGCTGTTTGTCTCATGTATTCTCCCTCCTCTTTCACAGCTGCCATGTCACAGCATTAAATACATTATCCCAGAGGTGCTACCAGCATCACTGTTGGGCTCAGCCTTGGCCAGCAGTGGATCCATCTTGGAGCCAATTGCAGTGGAAATTGTCTCTGTGGGACATGGGGGAAGCTTCTGTCAGTTTCTCACGGCAGTCACCCCTGTAGCCTCCCTCTGCCAAAACCTGGCCACACAAAGCCAATACAAGCGTACAGAAAAGGGCTTTAAAAGCAGTGTTTAAAAACATGAGTTAAACTTGTGATTAACCAGGAAAAGTAGAAGAGCATTATGGTGTTTATCTGTCTCTACCTGGAGCTGAGACTATTAGTAAATTCAATTTAATAAATCCAAAGCACAGGTAACCCCTTTTTGTGTACAAAATTAGAGAAAACTGATTTCTCTCCCCAAAACTAAAATCACCTTTTTAAAGCATTGGCACACACATTCTGCACAGAGTAAATAGAATTATTATAGCACTTCTTTCACCTTGCTCACCAGCAGTCTCCACCCCTTTCTTCACATTGAACTGTCAAAAAAAAAAAAAAAAAGGGCAGAAAATAAGGAACAACAAATTAAACCACTACATATATTTTAAATTATATAATATATATTATATATGTATTTAATTATAATTTTAAATTCTAGTTTATAATTAGAAACACTGTCTCTGCTATCAACAGGAATGCTTGATTCCTTTAAGGAAATGTTTTTATTGTTATATCACAGCCTCCCCCCTTTCTTTTAACCAACAACCAGAAAACCCCAAAACCACCTTTCATGTCCTTTTGACAAAATCTTATTTTTTTGCTACAGACTTCATAGATAATTTCAGCCCACTTCAAGGATCCCACCTGAAATCCCAGGTGACAGTATGGAACTTAAGTTTTCCTTCCTCAAACAGTGGTAGACAGCATGACTTTGAAATTCTTGGGCTCCCTATTCTCCCCTTGCACGTCTGAACTTAAAATTGAAAGAGATTAAATAGATGAAACTATCTCTTCCATTTCTTCAATAAGGTGATCTACTGTACAGAAGAATAAATTTCAAGAAGTACTCTAGGGGGAAAAAGATGTATGAAAGATATTGTAGTTAAGAGAGTGTCTGCTCAGTATCATGGAGCTATAGCTGTGGGGTTAGCAATAAAATAATATTGTTAAGCAAGGCCTTGTTAAGTAAAACTCTGCCACACATGAACCCCCAGCACCTGACATTGTCATACTGTCTCCAGCCCTCTGTCCTTGCCTCTGCCACGTATTAGGCTCAAGAAGCACAATCCTCTCTACTCCAGAAGCTGCTGGCTGTTCTTTCAGAGACCTCTCGGAACCTTGCCTTTTCCATGGGTTTGTCAATTGCCATCAGCCCAGTAGTGGGTGAACTAGTCTGCTCATCTCTGCTGCTAATCACACAGCATTATTCATGATGTTGACCTTGGTAAAATAATTAATGTTCAAAATAAAGCACTTGCAAGCATCCCACAGGACTCCTAACTAAATCAACTTCAAATTTCTTTGCAGACACCTATTTTGTCCTTTTTGTTCATATGTATGTATACACAAACCCAGTTATTTATCTGCTGAGATCATTCTGTCAAAAGTTGCTCATCTTCCTGTCTATTTTTGAGACCAAACAAACACCAACTTACCTCCCCTCTCCCTCAAAAAAATAGAATGAAAAACAATGGAATGAATAAACCGCTATGTCCTAACAAGGTTGGGGTGCATCATTTTTATTTTCAGAAGATAAAATGCTGTGCCCTACTGGAGATGTGCTATGCTGAAGTAATTACTAAGATGGTAATTCTTTTCAATACTTCAGACAGGATAAAAAATAGCTCGTTTAAAATATGGCAAATAGGCCTTACAGTACAATGAAAGAGATGAGAGTTGGAAGAGAGTCATCTTTAGATTTAAAGTAGAATTAATAATATGCCATTGGCTGCTGAAACTACCTGAATAACTAATGGCAATTAGCAAGCAATCTTTCAGTATTATTCATCAATAACTACACAATTTTGTGAGGTCCGTGTGTTCCTTTTTTGTGATACAGAATAGCCTCAGTGTTCAAAAAAGTACATAAAATTGAAAGTTTGATCCAATTCCAATAAAAAGCTATAGCAATGATTTCAGTAGGAACTGAATATGATAACCTTTGTGCAGAAAGCACTTGAGCAGGTGTAGGCCTACTATATTACAATGTGGAAGTAATTGGTGCTGAGCACAATTAATAGCTAACAGAGATGACCTATATGTAAAGAAGCATTGAAAAGAGCAATAGAAACATAGATACAAGGTTTGGTGAAGAAAAAAAGAGGTAGATAGAAGAAAGGCATTTCATGAGACACAATTTATTGTTTCGTATTCTTCCCATCAGTTTTGGAACACCCTGTTTATTATAAAGTTCTCTAAATATCTCCATTTTCTAAGAGAGGATATCCCTCAGCATCATTTAAAAATATATTCTAAAATAAAATTTCTTCTTCATATTTCTCCTCTGCTATGCACAGACTATCTCCAGAAAGAAAAAATCATTCCCAGCTCTTGTTTCTTCCTTCTTCTTGAGCAGAAGCTGAAGTCCAGGAATTTCAGCCTGAATATAAGGAAGATCTTCTTTACTGTGTGGGTCACCATGCAGTAGAACAGATTTCTCAGAGAGGTTGTGGAGCTTCCCTTGATGGAGATGTTCAAGAAGTATCTGGACACAATCCTGTGCCATGTGCTCTAGAATGACCCTGCTTGAGCAGGGAGGTTGGACCAGATGACCCAGTGTGGTACTTTCCAACCTGACCCGTTCTGTGATTCCTGATGGAGGAAGGAGCTGGCAATAAATATTGTCAGAATGAGATCATCTGTCCATTTAAACCCAAAATTTACAGCTCACTCACTATCTGTTCAGGTGTAGGTATAACTAAAAATAGGGTAGGTGCAAATGCAGCAGCATATATGTCTGGAAGAATTTGCTAAGGGAAAGCCAAATTGCTTGTAATTATTTATTCTAGAGTCTTGTAGTGCATCACAACTACATTTATTTATGGTGGGAATGTAACACCGCTCCTCAGAGCAGACTGGGATCTTCAGTAGCATCATGACAGTGACGTCGTTCACCCCTCCTTGGTGACTGTCATCTAACACAGGTCAGACAGCCAGCAATTGCAGTGGCTTTACTAAAAAATACTGGGTTTGATTGAAGGTTGAGTTCTGTATTGCATGGCCTCTAGCTCAAGTCAAGGCAAATGCTGAAGAAAATCATTCAAACACACATATTGGTCTGTATTTGTTAGAGTTTTCCTCACAGCTTGGATCCATAATTTCCTCTGAAACTCCTTTTCCTGCTGTCTGGAAGAAACTTGTCATCTGTGATCCTTTGCCTCTGACCCTTTCCCCCACTAGCTGCTTTTCTCTCTGGACAAACCTGGGCTGAGTATTTCCTGGTCATTCCTAGAGTTAGGGAACTCTCATCACTGGAATGTGGCGTGTCTGATGGCACACAGCACTGAATACCACGGCTTAAGTAAGTGCTACAGCTTCTGACATAACTCATATCTCCTACATAATACTCATAATGCCATCACATTCTTATGAAGAAAACCGAAGTATCTTCAGTTCAACTCACTTCTCTGAATACAGTCATCTCACATCCTAGCCTGTCCCAACCCAGTTCCAGATGCATCTCTGTTAAGGTGCAAGGCTTCCAGAGGCCCTACATCACAACTTGTGGGTTTCATCTTGAGCAGGAGTGGATTCACCCTCTGGAACCTGCTCTCCATCATTCTCTGAGCATCTCTTACCCTTCAGCACACCATGTGAGAGGTGGAGCATGCTGGATAAGTTCAACACCAGTATCAGCAATAATCTGGTTTTAAAACTTGCAGCTCAGCGCATATTTTCTTCCTAATAGAGCCAGTCTGAGTTTTATTACGTTAGGGATCCATTAATGAGGATTGTACCCAGCAGAAGCATGGTTACATGAAGGAAGCAGATTTAAGCCTAAGAGCCTGAATCTTGTAACAGATGGGCTGGCCATGCTTGCGTTCGTGGAACTGGCTCTCCTCTCCGAGTCTGCATGACATTCACCAGCACAAGGCATCTGCTGGTGAATGTCAAGCAGACTCAGAGAGAGGAGCCAGTTCCACGAACGCAAGCATGTTCAGTGCTCAGTGGGTCACTAAACCTTAATCGTGTTCACAGCTCTTCAGGCTGACGCAGAGTCGATATAAAAATACACAAGTTTGCCAGACTGAAACCCTCCCACCTCACTCAAGATTCAAGAAAGGACATGGGAATTGAAATGATGGTATGACATGTAGGCTCTGAAGAACATTCTTGGGCTGTGTTACATCCAGGTGTTTTGTGTGTGGTGCCAGGTGCAATATTATTGCTCAGGGAATGGAAAATTAAGACTGTTGGGGTTTTATCGTTCAGCAAGGGTACAGTCAGACCACAACAGGCATTAAGGTTAACTGCAAACAACTGAGTTACTGTGGTCTGAGAAGCTGACTCATCATCAGAAAGATTTTAACTAACCATCTGCATGCCTCTGACTCATTGCAACTAAGGAATAAACCCTATATATTTAGCTTAGCTTAATATGCTTTGCTTTACCATGGCACCAAGTCAGGAGTACATAAACAGGCCAGGTTAAGGCACTTCAGCTTTCCATCTGTAAATTGATCACCTGTTCAGCTGTTAATACTTTCAGACATTCAGAACAGCCTAACAGGAAAAGTTTGTAAAACATTTTGGTCCCTAAGCATTTTGTTTCCATTTTGTGCTCTGAAAATCCGTTTAAATCAAAGATATCCCCTAAGCCTCATACTCCTAGCTGGAGATCCAAGGAAGCTGTTCAATTTGCAGGGAGAGTTTTGAGCTTCTGCACTGTATTCCATTGAATATTCTGCTGGCAAGATTTTGACTGATGTTTGTAAATCCTCACAAGCTTAATTAGTTTGAGTCAAACCTAGATTTCTTTGGTTCAGTGAGTGTTCTTGAATAAGAAGCAGAATGCTAGTGAACTGTGGAATTATATAGCACAGGTCCCTCTAGAAATAGATTAAATTCCATAACTAGAGTAGGGCTGCATTATATGTTTTTCAAGTGCCCAGATTCAGGGGTTGTTTTTGCTAAAGCTTTCTGGTAGAAAACATCTCAGCTACATAGAAGCATACTACAGATGTAGATTTTTGCATTTCACATTACTAAAGTTTCAAAGATTCTACTTTAGTTTTGTTTCCAGAACAGTTCTTTAACTGCACTCCTCCTAAAAATATGTTCAGCACTAAAATCAAAGCCAAAACACTGAGAAATATTTTGCTTCCAGGTAAAAGAACCTTTTCCTCCCAAGATAAATATTCACTCAGGCACAAAGAAAAGAAAGTATTGGCTCCTCAGACAAAATGTGCCGCCTTAGGCTATTGTGACATTTTGTTCCATTATGTCTGCAGAAAAGCTTAAACTGACCAGTGATAAAAACACACATTTTATTTTGTTTATGACCAAGACAAAGTATTTGTCTACATAAATGGATAAAAATGCTTGCCTAATGCAGTTGAAGATGTATTTGGTAGTTCTGGATTGCTTGAATATGATTGATTTTCCCGTTTTGTCCTTATCTTTCTCAATAAAAGAGTAATGTGGACATATATCAGCATAATTCATGCTTCACCATTCTCAAGGCTCTAAACAGTTTTATAATATTTCCCCTTAAGTCAGCGTATACTTTACCAGATCAGCCATTTGACAGTTTCAAGGATAGCTTAAGGATTCCTTTGCCCAGTAAATCCCTTGATGCTAGTACCTGTTTGATAGACTTGTGTCACTTTGGTAGGTGTCTAATTCTATTTACAGAGATCAAAACTAAAGAACAACTCCCAAAACTTTACAGTGCAGGAAAAATATGAAATGGGAAAATCAGATTAAGAAGTACTTAAGCAATAAATAATAAAATTACATATAAAATGGACTATCTATCTTTGCCGAGTTTTTTAATGTATAGGTGTTGGTTGGTGATTTTTTTCCCTTGTATCCAGGAAAAGCCTAGCTTTTGGATATACTCAGGGAAAAACATGATATGGGGCACAAGAAATGCATGTTTTGTGGGAAGAAGGACCAGAGAACATGCACAGTAGTACATGAGACCACCATTACCTACAAGCCAGCAGGGGACAGTCGCAGTCCTGGGCTCCTGTTCTGCAAGGGATCTGGACAACAGTTACAATCTATTGCCTGCCCTGAAAATGCAGGACATCTCATCATCTGTCTAGGATTTAGTCCACACTTGAACCACTGCCTTCCTTCATGGGTTTACCAGAAAGAGAGCTAAATAGGAGACTCTAAGCACATTGGAGTCCACTGTTATGGATCTTAGAGCAGAAGCAGCCCATGTCATCCGTGGATGGGTGAAGAAGGTGCTGTCCAAGGCCCCTTTATGTCTCCTGCTCTTTTATATAAAATCTATGTAAAACACATTCATCAAGTGACATGATGAACAAGCACAAATGTTTCATGGTAATTCATTATGAGGAATACTTCCCTTAATTCAAACATGCTCAGTTTGTAGTTCAATAACTACAGAGAATTTGCAAAGGTCTCTTTTCCTCAGTGCCAGCATGAGACAAGGCAATTTTGAAACTTCTGTGCTGAAGGCAAAATTCATATGAGGAATAGGTTGACAACCACAAAACTGACATAAAAAATGGCCACCAGGTATATAATGAGATCTGTTTTTATTTTGCTTTTTTGTATTGGTAGTTTTAGGATTTCTGGGGTTCGTGCTTCTTCTGAAGGTTGGGGGCTATCTTTAAAGATGATGAAGATAAAAGATTTCCTTAAGCACAGGCTGTCACATTAAGTTTTATGACAAAGACCAGATAGTATGGGATTTAATATAAAATCTGAAGGAAAATGTCAGAAGTGCATGACTTTCTGAAGGGCCCCTCTTGCCTGAGGGAGCCCGATGGACCGGTTGTCTGTGATTTTCCTCCCTGCCACTTATTTTGCCAACACCTTCCTCCCAAGGACAGCGTCTTTTTGGACTTAACATGTGCCTGGATGGCTTCAGCTGTGTACAGTCTATCCTGAGCTGCAGATGACTGCCCAGCATGTCAAACAGGACCTTGAACCACCCTCAGTTCCTCCTGCGTGACTTAGCCTCCACAGACTGTTTAAGGCACCCAGCTGGAACAGTCCGTGGGAATCCTTGTCCATATTGCAGTCGCCTGATAGAGTCCCTGCTAAAACTTAGGAAGGTGACGTTAATATTCTGTCCTTTATTTTTCAGAGCTGTTGCCTTCTACTGTGATGCCTGCAGGGGCTACTTCTCAGCATAAAATAGCAGGAGGCTACACAGTACCCTTGAAATTTCCTCGTAGTGGCAGAAGGAACCCTGCTGGGACCCAGACAGCTGCCAGGACTAGCAGGCTGCCAGCTACACAGCTCTTCAAGATCCTCCAAGAGAAAAGCTTCGTATCCATGTAAGTCCAACATCTCATTAAAATCTCTTTCGCCAGACGTTAACTGATCAGCCCAGCCAGATCTGTAACGAGGGATTTTGAGCTCACTCTCACCCTCCTCAGGCCCTTTCCAGCTACTGCAAGAGTCTCCCTGCAGCAGCGGCCCGGAACTCGCAGGCAATGAGTATCCTCTTCCCGCAGTCGTCGGACGGTGCCCTCCGCAAGCTGCCTGTGGCTCTGAGCCCATCTCTCTTCAGGTTAAATGGTTCCTGCTACGCAGCATCCATTTCCTCATGGCAGAACACTACCTGGTGTCTTGAAAGGGGAATACAGTAGTATGGCATCTTGTGAATAAGAGGACAAAGATGGTTTGGTAGACATACATGCAAGCACTGTCCCTCCAGAGGGTGAGACCCATACATAAGCAAAAAAAAAAAAAATTCTGAACTTCCTAATTTATGCAGCTAAATGATTATTATAACCTTCCCCTGCTTTACTGCTCCACTTCAACCTGCCACCTTTGTTTCACACTCACTATTTCCCCTTACATGTCCATGGGTGGCTGCTGGGCCATGTGTGCTTGCAGGCATATCCAGGGGCTTAGAGATGTTATGATTCCTGGCAAACAATACCATATATACATGTTTGCTTCCTGGCTGGACAATCAGGCTCCTTCCTCACTTCCAGACCCCTACCTTCCTCTACTACAATACCTTATATGCAATTAGTAGCTTTTATAATACTATAGTACAGCAGAGATCTGTATGTGGAAGAGCATATGAAAACCACAATCTTTTGTTGTAACATAACTTTCTGTGTTTTCTTAAGGAATGACAACTAACTGTAAATATGCTTAGTTTAGGTTGCCTTTTGCAAAATGTCTCAAAACAGTCCACTGGAAAAAAATATGATTATTCTGTTTATGAAAATGAAGGTACTTTTCAGGACTGTGGGTTATATTTCTTAGAATGGCTATGACTAAATGGACATGAGGCACTTTTAAAAAGGTCAGGAGAGAAGTTATGTTCAGCTGCCTGCTCTTTCCTAAAGCAGTAACCTGATAGACTTTACCCTACTTCTAGCCAGAGTTTTGACAGCCAGCAACTCACACAAGGTTTACACATGGTAAAAATAAGAAATCAGCTAAATCTCATTGTTGGGAGCTGAGCTAAAACGTAAGTCTATTTAATGAGCTTGAAGAATGGCTCATACTTGTTCAGAGAAACCTTGGCAGACTGATCCCTATCCCTGCTCCAGTCTAGGTTGGCCCACATTTCTCCCCCATTTACACCACTGTGTAAGAGATCAGAAATGGTGGGACTTCCTGAGCACAGTGAGCTGCTGCTGCCCTGGCAGCTGCAATGGCACTGCTCTTTCATTAGTTGTGTGATGTTTGCAGTGATTAAGCTAGAAGCAGGTCAGCACTTTTGGGGGGATCTTCCTTGGGGATACACCTCCTTGCCTAACTCCAACTGCCACTATTCCACAAGAACAAAAAGCCTTCACAAGGCCTTGTGAACAGGCATGCTTTGCCTTTTAAGTGCATAACAGGGATTGCTATCCTCCCTCCACTAATCTTTTTTCTTCACCTGTTTCTTTTTTATGGAACCCCTTGTTCTCTTCTCCTTTTCTGCCTAATTTTTCTCTGCTTTTAACCTTTTGCCTTGTTAATTAATTATTCCTTCTTTGTCTCTCTCCTTCCCTCCCTGCCTCATCGTTGACAGAAGGTGACACACTGCTCATGCTGGGAGCATCTACCAGATGACTGCGAAAATGAGCTCTGGCTTATAGACTGCTGGAGGAAATTACAGATGCCCCTTCCAAAGTGACTGCCACACAAGTGCCAAAAAATTGAGGGATGAAAACCAAGACATTTTTAGGCAGAAAGCTATCATCCTACCAGGACCTGAACAGCTATCAGGAACCTGTATGCAGCATATGCATGAGGCTTTCTGCTCAGGCTGTTGTTCTGGTCTGGCAGCTCTCCTGCAGCAGCTTTTGCAGGTACATTTCCCCTTGACAGATTGAAGATTTTTTTCCAAGATGTCCAAATTTGACCTGAACTACATTGCATAAATAGGACATTGCATAAATAAGTATTAATATCTTCCTATTTTCATAAATAGCTTTACCAAGATCAGCATCCTCCTCCCTGCTTTGGAGAGAGAGAGACTGACACACAGCACAGTGCAGTGACCAGCTCTGTGTCACACAACAAAGCAATGACAGAGCCCATAGCTCATCTGTCCCCAGACACAGCTCCTCAAAAATTATGATGATGATAGTTGGGGTTTAAATTCTCCTCTACAGAGACACCCTTCAAATACTATTGATCTAATTAGACATCATTTAATAGTCTTAATAGTCACCCATTCATGGACTCACGTGACAGCTACATGGTACTCTTTCTGAAAGGGCCAAACAAAAAAAATTTACTGCAAATTGTTATTCTTGAGTGGTTTGAAAACTCCAGGGACTTTAGAAATATGAAGAGTCAAAGTCAAGGCCTGAAATCCATCTACTAGATATGAATTTCCATGCACCCTCCATTGGTAAGGGCTGTTTTGACACACCTCACTAGAATGATGACCAGATCAGTTTGTTTTCAAATGGCTGCCTTTGGAGTCTGAAGAACTTAAGACTGTCTGGAATTTAAGCAGATACTTGCAAAGTCACTAAAACTTCCAACACCTGAGAGATGCTTTTGGCTCCACAGCTTACATGTATTTTTGATCTGGTACATGGTATAACATTATCTGCTTTGTCCAAAACATATTTATGTTAATATTAGACGGTTTTACTGCTGCATTTGATTTACAACTGAAAGCTGTAGAACAACATACAGTTAACAGGAAAGCAAGACCAGTTCTGAGAGCCCTTCCTCTTTTAATAAGGTTTGCTGTGGTAGATAGTTTATGCCTTGTAACTGTAAAGGAGAACATGAATAAGAGTGAATGAATCTTTCATATACTCCAACCCCAGAAAGCACCATTCTCCTCAATTAGTTTGACCTCCTTTGTTTGAAAACAAAATAAAAATAGCAACAAAACCCCCAGGCCATAAAATTTCAAGATGTTGCTGAATCAAACCCATAAATTTGACATACTAGAGCCAAGATAAAAAATTCTGCCAAGTCTGTATTTTACAATAGCTGAGATGTGGAGAAGTGTTTTTTCTCTTGAGAGAAATTGTCTTTAAAAGGCTTGTAGTACCAACATGCTGCTTCTTCAAAGACATTCATGCATGTCTTTGGCCCATCATGCAGGTTAGGGTACTGTGTTACAGCTCTTGCTACCTCAGGACTCCTTTCTAACACAACAATATCTGCAGATCCTTTCAGACAGCTCTGTGCTTGTCTGAGCAGTACATGAAAAGGCCAAATCTCCTTCAAGTTTATAAGAGTTTTGCATATACCAATATCAGCTATATCAGACTAGTGAAGACACATTATAGATGCAGTCTTCTACGGAGAAAAGTTTGATTTGTTGTGGTGGCTGTGTCTTTGGAGTGGTTAGGCAAGTCACATCTTCCAGACCCAGCTGGTCCCTCATCCCCATGCCCCACAGAAGTCTGCAGCTCGCTCAGCTGTGCCAGTTGAAGAGAGAAGCCTCTCTAAGGCAGTTCTTTTTGAAATAAAACCCTACTGCTTTTTCTGTAGGAGACAGTTGGAACACCACTGGTTTTTTCCTTCTGCTGCAAAGCCAGTTTCGAAGAGTTTTCCTCTCCTTGCCCCTCCTTTCTGGACTCCAGCAATTATTTCCTACACTCTTTCCAATGTTATGCTGAGGCAACTCCTTAGCATGTCATGCTCTAAACTGTATCAGTAGAATGATCCAGATTAAAAATGAATCCAAATTAAAACCATGCCACAAATAGACATTTTTTAATGTGTGGTATATCTTATGGTCAGTCATGCACAGCATCCACAGAAAAAGCTGTAGCATCACATTAAAAGAGTCCTGATGAACTGCAGAATGGTGATGGGAAGGAGAGGGAAAGATCATCATCTCTTTGGCAGGTGGAAGCCACACCCATGGGATGCCAGGCCTGTCCTTGGGCTGCCTGTGTCTTTCTGTAAGAGGCAGTCCTGTCCCAGGAAGGTCCTGCTTCTCTCTTCTGATCTTCAGATACTTGGTCCCTCACCACAGTGCCAAGCACTTCCGGGGCTGTGCTGGGAACTGGGCCAGGCAACTCCCTTGGGTCAGAAGTAATCCTTTTGTAAGCAGGGACAAGAACTTCTAAAACAGTGTGTCCTCTAAAGAAAGCAAAAAATTACTATAACCTGGCTTTGAGAGTGTGTGTTTTTCATTGAGCCAAATCATTCCAGATATTTAAAGAGCAGTCAGGCAAATACCTCAGCTGGCAGTGACCTGCAGAAAGGCAAGGGGCAGACAGACCAGAATGAACAGCAAAAAGAATTACTCTACCTCAAGCACAGTCACACTAAATATTTAATAAATAATCTAACTTCCTTTCCAGCTCCGTTTTCTTTTCCTGTCACGTCCCTGTCAATCTCTCAAGAAGATTCATGTCCTTGTCAATCTCTCAAGCAAGAATATTTCAAGACTAAAGTTCAGACTCAGTCAAGTTGGTCGTATCCCTTTACTTTATTATGCTACTGTCATCCAGTTGATCAAAACCAGACTGTAGAATCTGGACGCAAAGCTAGATATATTGAATGACATATTGAACAGAGAAGTCCAGCTGATCATAAAAGCTGGATTCCTGAAAAACCGAGTAACACAGTTCTTTCTGAGAACATCTCTTTAAATACTCTGTAGAAACACATACAGTACTTTCATAAGAGAAGGAAATGTCTTCACTTAAAAGTGGTGTGCCAGTATTACTGTTCTCAATAATAAGACGTAGGGTGAAAATACAGGAATGACATGAAATGTTCTCAAACACTTGTCTTATGCAGTGTATCAAATCGCTTGTGTCTTTCAGAGTCTCACAGAACGAAAGGGTCTACTCTGAAATGACAGAATATGTCATCTGCTCCATGAAAGGTAAATGTTTCAATTATTAAACATCTTGAAAGGTGTGTCATGGGCATGCTATGAGTACAGAACATTGGAATCCACAAGAGGGAGAGAAATTAATGAGCAGGAAATGTCTGGAAAAATCATCAGGAGAACGAGACCCCATGCTGCAGTAGGGGACAAAACCCCCAATATCCTCTCTAAACTCAAATCTGATGACAGTATAAATGAAGTGCATGAGAAAGATGCAGATGTGAGTGCACACTGAAGTCCTTACAGTTCTCCACAGCATGCTGAATTTATCCTCTGCCTACATGAAGCATGGTACAGGTCACAGATCTTTCCGTAGGAATAGAATAGTCACAATCTGGTTTAAATACAGTAGCTAAAGCATGTCTTTCTGTCCTTCCCCCCAGTTTAACAGGGCTTTTCACACTCCAGTTTGAGTTACCTTGTTCAGTGAACAGATGGTATGTCAACGTACTTTCACTGAAACTCCTTGGAAAACAGAAAGCTGCCCCATGCATTTTTTTTACCATACCCTCTACATCAACTGTTGTTTTCACCTCAGAACGATTAACATGCTTTTTTTCATTTCAGATGCCAGTGTCACACCTATACAAATGGTCATGAAGGGCAAATGAGTAGTGACAGGTATACACTTTGGACTTTTATTCTGTCAAATTCATTCCAGCTACAGTAGATTTCCAGAATCAATATTGACTGACAGCCAGTCCTTCTAAATATCAGCATCCTCATGAATCAAGTCTACTCTATTACACTTCACCTACAAAGACAACACAAGAAAAGCAAAACCTTGAGACCTTCAATTAGGCACATCTATGATTGATGTACCTAAGTTCACTGTATACACAAATGTACTTGCTGAATAATTTGTACTTAACACGCTTCCCAATTTCATGGGGAGTGCAGCAACTTTAACAAATCCATCTACATGTTTGCAAGACTCATAATACAAGCCTCTTCCCAGGAAAAGAAGTATTTCTCCATTCTCAGCTAGACAAGTTATCAAGTCTCAATCAGAGCAAGGACATTTCATGCCTGTAAATACTTTGTGCTTATCTCTAGCAATGATAACAAGATTCTGACCTTGAATCAATGTCATCAGTCACCAGCCAGTGGCAGCAGACCCATTTGTTCTGTGATTTTGTACAAAAAGCCCAGTTATTATATGACCTGAATGCTTGAGAATGCCTGCTGCTCTTGGACTGAATGCAACCAAGAATCCTCACTGGAGATGGCAGCGAGATGCAACTTCATCTTCCAAATCACTCAGCATTTCCCTCCAGTGTCCAGCATTTCCCTCCAGTACCCTAGGAACATCAATTTGCTACACACCTTTCTGTGTGACTCCTCTAAAACATGTAGGAATGTCCAGATCCAACATAATTGGGAACACTCAGCATCTACGCATGAACACCATCTGGATCTCAATTTCACATTTAATTAGGGTATTGCCAAGCTCTATGTGGAATTCCTAAAGCCAAGGTCTTCCTGCAGAAAGTACAAAATTAGGTATTCAGCATAAAATATGCAGAGACTGGGTCAAGCCTAATCCAGCTGACTGCAGGATGATCTGCTCTCTCTCCTCTGGGCCTGAAACCAGTGCTTCAAGCATCTTCCATGTCTGGTTAGAAATGCAAGGCTGAAAACACCTCCTGGATTTTGGATACCAAGCTGTCCTAGTGGCTGTTAATCATACTTTCATGAAAGCCAAGGAGTTCAGGTTTCAGGGGTAGATTTGTCTGGTCTTTTTTCCAAGACAACCCACTCTCCCAGGCAGGAGTGTGAGCCTCTAACTGTGGACTCCAGAATCCACTCAGGTTAGTATTCCAACTGCCTCTTTACTGACTCTAGTAATTATTTCTTTTTGTTAATATAGCAACAAAAGAATGATCAAGCCCAATCTGGAACAAAGCGCATTGGAAAGTTCAAACCTTGTAAAGCTCAACACCAGAATATATATGCTAACTTTTCTTCATTACTTTCTTACTTATTTGTTGAGCAAGGACAGGTGGTTCTTTAACAGCCTTCCTCCCTCCTGAGCATCTTTAAATTTCCCATTTATACTGATCATTTTAAAAAGAAGGGGAAAAAAAAAAGGACTAAATCAGTTCCTGACTTTTCTGGAAATTATTCTGATTCTTTATGAGTGAGAAGGGTTAAGCACTAGATTATTAACAATTTTTACCAAGCAATGAAAGTAACCCCTGAGCTTTTATTTAGCCATCCTTGGTGTTCAGCAAAAAAAAAGAGTGGCTTCCATTTAATGTGTGGTGCCAGTTCTCTAGGTTAGATACAGCATTCTTTCTTGATAGTGTAGGCAGTACCAGTAACATCAGTTCTTGGTATTTCATCTAAGGAGATGAGCCACTGCACTGAGCCTAATTACTGGCATTCCTAGCTATATGTCAGGAGGACACTGGATGTGTTGGATAAGCAATTCACTCAATGCTTGCACTGAAAATGAGTTACTTTTTAAAGGCATGTGGTAGACTACCTAGTTTTTGCAGCTTTCCCAACATTTAAGAGAAAAGCAGTGCTGTTCTTTATTTTGAGCACTGTCTCATTTCAGACAATTGCAAACTATGTCAGCAAGCTGCAGTGAAGGCATATTCAGAGGTTTCACACAATTACTAGGGGCCACAGAGTCTTGATAATTATTTTCACTTTTCACCTGCTCAACCAGAGTAGCTGAAAGAGATCAATTTCATGCTGTAACTGAATTCCCAAAGGAACCAGAAGCCTCTGGTTGCACACACTGCAGCTCAAACACAGCATCTCATTCATATACTCTAGAAGGCTTTTGAGAATAAGAACAGCACTGTCACTTAAACGTGTGATTTACACCTGCAAATCAGCTAGCAGCATTAACACACTTGGAGATTGATCCTATAGTGGTACATCATAGCAGACCTTTCATTTTTTCGTTTTTACTGTTTTAACATACAGCTTAAGGTAAAGAAAGCCTTTGTACTCAGTCGGACATCATATTTCAAAGCAAAGTACTTTCCACACTGTGTAATTCCACTGTGTAATTACAGTGTGGAACTTGTCACTTCAGAACACTGAGGTGGCCAAGAGTGCAGCTGAGTTCAAAAGTGACTTTGTGCAGGCGGAGTTCAGAGGCAGCTGCTCAACGTGACTGCCTAGATGCAAGTGCTTTCTCAGGAAGTTCCTTGAAGTACTGGACCTGGGAAGAATGATCAGGGAAAAGATCACTTTCTGTAAATTATGATTTTATGTACTTCTCTTCAGTGTTTGTTCCTGCTAGTTGTGAGACACAGGGCTGCTCAGGGCAGACTTCTGGCTTAGTCTGCCGTGGTCATCCCTGTGTTTCCCTATATTCATCAGCACTAACTATAATTACTGAGCAACATGGATGTACAGGTTTGTACAGTTCTGCTCAAGGTAACCTCCCTGAACCTGGTATCCTCTCTGTGACTGACAGATGGTATGTACATGGTAGTCCTTAATGAAATGCATATTAAGTGTGTTTACACAAGCTAATTGCAGCCAATAGGCCTGACCAGACCCAATCTAAGTGATTTCCTTCTCTGTTCTTCCTCTGGTTTCTTACTATCATCTCCCCCACAGGGCATATCAGAGATTTGAGAGAAGGTACTGTTATCTCTGATTGAAAAAGAGGTATTGTTTGTATTTTTCTAAAAGAATATAAATAACTGAGTTTAACTATCTTTCTAGTAAACCACTGCTCAAAACATACTCCAAATGCTCCAGCAGAATATCTTATTTCCCACTTGTTTTGTATGAACTATATCAAGCTTAAGCACATGATTATTAAATTTTAAAAAATAGAGAATGGTTCACTTGGTAATTTTACTGGTTGATGAGAGAGGGTATTTTTGTGTGACTTTCTCTATAACGTACTGAAGCAAGAAATGCAAAAAGGGAAACAAAAAGAGCAACAGTCTAGAGGGTAGATAGGCTTTCTGGGCTTGTAAACTACTCTCATATCCAATCCCTTGCACTGCAACTGATAAGCTGTTGTAGTAAGTCAGGTCCTAAAACGCACCAAATTCCTAGCAGTTTCCCTGCTGATTTGTGGGGCTTATAGGGCAAGTCTTGAGCATCAGACAAATGGTACTTGGGTTTTAGCAGAGACACATAGCTCCATTCTCTATTGGCGTTTTAAACCCTATTAGGCTGGGGTGCTGTTGTTAATTTCATGGCATTGGTTGACCCCTGCCAAAACAGCCATATTCATACATCAAAGAAAGGGGAAAATATTATTCTGGGCTTACAAACATTGGAGAAACAAAAATGTATTTAGAGAAATCTCTAGGGCACCTTTTGTAATATATCCCACAAAACATATAAGATGGCAATGCTATCTATCCTCTTCTCTAGCCCTGAAAAGATCATTACAAATAGGTATTTCAATTTATTTCACCTCCAAGAGCTTCCTTTCATATCAGGGAAGAAATTTTGATAAATCACAGCTTTCATGTGCCAACCATAAGACTTCTATTTTCCTTGAAGTGCATCGTAAGTATAATACTAAATCCTTACAAATACCAAGAGATTTAGGGTCTGCTTCTGGAAGGTGCTAAATGTCTTCATTCCTCTGCAGGTCAAATAAGCCCCTACTATCTATCAAATGTAATGCTGGACCATTGCTTTCTGTAAGTGTCACTATTTTTAAAAACACAGTTGTATAGGACTTCAGATATATAGTCAACTCTGCTCTGTTTCTTATTGGCAATTTATCTGGCTTCCAGACTGACCTCACCACAGCTGGAGACACATCATATGGCTCTGTGCAGAAGCAGCTTAGTGCTAGTTTATTACTCCAGGGACAACCCTGCAGGAGTGTATCTGTATTGCTCCACTCTATAGCCTGGAAACAATGCTTTTGTGTGGAAGTAGTTCAGCTAGTAAACACGGCTGCTCTGCCAGATTGCAATTAGTCCCCTGGAGAACCATGGAGCGCTCTTTGCTCAGAACTCTAAGAAATAAAATATTGAAAAACAATAGAGATATCATTGCATATAAAACAAGAGGTCTAGGGCAGCTCCAAGCAAACTGGCTAATGGCCTTGGGGTAAAGGGGAAGAGTAGGGGCATGGAAAAAAGCAAAGTGACATAAGCAATAGCAGTTCCAAATACTAATTCACCCATGATGGAAGTGAGGAGGGTTTATTAGCCTGAGGGCTTATTAGCATGACTGCAGGGTCAGGTGGCACCAGCTCAGGTTCAACATCCAGACAATACACTTCTGAAACCAAAATCTCTAGATAATGTGACACCAGTCACCAGAGCATCTGTGCAATGTACGCTTTGAGTTCAAGGCTTCACCCCAAAGTTCGGGTGCTCTGAAGACTGCTGCACCAGGCTCTATGACATAGGACAGAGACTTCCATAAAGTCAGGGCTCAGTCTTGTCATTATCTACTGCTGTCTGGGTGAAAAGGGCTTCCCATTTTGCATGTGGGTTTACATTTCAGTGTGGCATCTGCCTCTGCAAATGCTGAATGTGACTAGGACCGGGTTTCAACTTCCACTCTGAGAGTCAGGGACCTGTAAGTTGGCACTGACAGCCCCAAGCACCTAAAGGGTGTATTCTCACTCCCACCCCGCAAAGCAAATGCATTGTGCTGTACTGGCCATGCAAATATGTTTGTATCAAGTTTAGAGCTTGCTATTGACAGTAACTAGAGGTGATGGGGTAGGTAACCCAGTTTCAGCCCTGGCTGCAGCCTCGTATCTTCCCAGGCAGCAGGAACTGCTCAGGTGAAAACCCCATGTCTTCTTCTGCAGAAGAGCTGACTTCTGATGGCTGCAATGGATGTTTGGTGATCACAAGATGCTGTCCTTCTACTTTAGAGGCTGAAATCTGCTGAAGGTGCTCTTTAAGTTCAAGTTTGGATCTTATTAATTCCTTATCAATGTCTAAGAGCTTCTTTAGTCCTACTGGCAGCAGAGATTTTCCCCTTTTTTTTGTTAAGTGGTTTTCTTTATCTGTTTTGTTAGCCCTGCTTTATAGGAGCTGGCACCAGCCAGGCAGTTTTGTTTAAGCATGGCACATACATAACCTGAGAGACCAGTGGGAACTCCTCTCCTTTCCATAGCCGCTTGGCAGGCAGTGAGTCCAGTGACAGTTTTGCTGATGCATGGTAACTTGGCAAAGCAGCAACCCTTTAAAACATACTGTGAAAGGACAGCTGTGGTGGTATCTTCTCAGCAGTTGCAAACTTTAAACAAAGACAAAAACTTAAAATTGATAAAATTTGCAGGTGAGGGGGGTTGTCACATAAGAGATAAGGACTGCTTTACGAGAAGAATGATAAAGATTTCCCCTGAGCCTTCTTTGTCCAGGATTAACAACCCCAGCTCCCTTAGCCAGTCCTCATATGACTTGTGCTCCAGATCCTTGACCAGCTTCGTTGCTGTTCTCTGGACATGCTCCAGCACCTCAATATCTTTCTTGTAGTGAGGGGCCCAGAACTGGACACAGGACTCAAGGTGTGGCCTCACCAGTGCCCAGTACAGGGGAGCAATCACTGCCCTGGTCCTGCTGGCCACACTATTGCTGATCCAAGCAAGGATGCCATTGGCTTTCTTGGCCACCTGGGCACACACTGGCTCATGTTCAGCTACTGTCAATCAGCACCCCCAGGTCCTTTTCTACCAGTCCACTTTCCAGCCACTCTGCCCCCAGCCTGTAGTGCTGCATGGGGTTGTTGTGACCCAAGGGCAAGACCTGGCACTTCACCTTGTTGAACTTCATCCAGTTGGCCTCAGCCCATTGATCCAGCCTGTCCAGGCCCCTCTGCAGAGCCTTCCTACCCTCCAGCAGATCAATGCTCCGGCCCAGCTGTTATCTGCCAACTTCCTGAGAGTGCACTTGATCCCGGCATCCAGATCATCAATAAAAATATTAAACTGGACCAATCCCAACAGTGAGCCCTGGGAAATGCTACCAGTGACCAGCCACCAGCTGGATGTATCTCTATTCAGCACCACTCCCTGAGTTTGGCCATCCAGACAGTTTTTTACCCAGCAAACAGTGCACCTGTCCAAGCAGTGGAAAGCCATATTCTCCAGGAGAATGTTGCGGGAAATGGTGTCAGGTGCTTTACTAAAGTCCAGGTAGACAAAATCAACAACCTTCCCCTCACCCACTTTGCCAGTTAATTTGTCATAGAATGAGATCAGGTTGGTTAAACAGGACCTGTCTTTCATATACCCGTGCTGCCTGGGCCTGACCCCCTGGTTGGCCTGTATGTGCTGTATGATGGCACTCAAGATGATCTGCTCCATAAAAATAAAAAATAGCTATTAGTGAGAAGTGAAGTCTGTTAAAACGAGCAAGAGGTGACCTGCTTATTATTACCACAGGAAAAAGCAATACTTGAAAGACCTTGCAGTTTAAGGTAGGAAAGCATAACAGGAACTAATGGCCTGAAACTTTAGACAGACAAAATCCAATTAGAAATAAGGAAAAAAATTAATAGGGACAATGGGATAATATTTAAACTAATAATAGTGGAAATGATGGATTCACAGTCTTTTGTTGTCTTCAGATCAATACCACATGCTTCTCTGGAACACAAGCTTTAGCCAAGCAGAAGCCTTTAGAATCAATACAAGGGTAATGAATACAATTTTAATGGCCTGCAACACACGTGAGGTCAAACCATATGATCTAATGGTCCCTCTGGCTTTATAATCTAGGAACAATCATATCAGATCAAAGAATACAGGGCAAAGAAATGAAATGAGTTAGGAGTGTTTATGGCAGTCTTTCTCAGGACTACTGCACAAAAAAATTAACAAATATGGGACTTTCTTTTTTCTGTCATGCCTGTCCATCTGTTGATTTTGTTTCTCCATTGGAGAATATTTCAGGAATAGATTTTATCCCTAACTGTAAACAGTCTTACAGAATTCCCTCGGTAGCATATCACTAGGGTCATATTGAGACTTCTGTTATAGTATTTATGATACTAATTTCCAGGTAAGAGTCTATTTTTCAAATTTTTATTTTCCATGTTTGGTCTCAAAAGAAATTTTTAAATTATTAAGGGAAGTGGTTGTCCTGATTTTAGACAGGAAATCAGGATGGAAAACCATTCATCTGTAAGAAGATACCTGGCCTTCTATTTCACTGCCAGTTTAATAGTTAAACTTTCAGGTGGCAGGTCCATGGAGGAAACTAGCACTACTGAACCATTCTGCACAACAAAATAACAGCAAATAATCTCTATCACTAGAGAGCAGTTCTGAATATTTACAGCACAGAATACATCCCTCTTTAAGTTAAACTACTGACAGTTTTATGGAACAACAAATCTTTTCCTGTGAATTTTTTGCAGAAATGGTTCTGTACCAGTGTTTTCTTGATATTCCACAAAAGAAACAAAGAACTCTAGACTTTAATTTGAATCAATGGAGGTTGCAGCTGCATAGATGTGTGGTCTCATGTCTGAATAGCATCCTATGCTGTGAGGTCCTGATTCATCTTAGGATGAGTGCAGTTTCTCTCTGCTACAGCAGCCAGATGAAAGATACCCATAGACCCTTTGCTTTTAGATCAAGGGCTATGCAGGATGAAGATACGATACAGTGTGCAGGAAGACAGGGTTTCAACCATCATGGTGGCTTTCTAGAGTCATCATGTATTATTTCAGTAATCCTTTTAATAATTTTTAAATGGTTTTGCAGTAAACACATTGATTCTTTGTTCACTTCTCTTTAATGCAAAGTTATCTACCCAAGCCCTAGCAGAGTAGGTCTGTGGTATGGGACATTAAGCAAACTGTATCCCACTTAAAGAAGAGTAATGAAATTGGAAGTTTACAGAGAGCTCACCATTAATTTCAGTATGCAGACAGCAATTTAATTCTGAACAAAATAATGGGGGTGCAATGCTACCAGTGCAATCCTTTGTGAAGGATTCAGGTTTTTTAACAGCAGCAGCTGGAAGTGATTTTCAGGTGCAAAGCTGACTCAAGAGCAGTGTGATTTAGCAAGCTACCTGCTTTCTTATGTGATCTTTGTCAGGTTACTTGAGATCAGACCCATAAAAGGACTGAGGCATGGCCATGCCTGTTCCTCCGCTCCTAGAAGGGATTTTTCAAACCAGCTGGAGCACTTGCCTACACTACCCTCTATGCAAACAGTCAGCTGCCTTCCATGAATCTGCAACCCTGAGCAGGGCTGCACCTGAATTAGGCAATGGGAAATACCAAAGACCTGAGGCCCTTCTACAAACTGTAGCCTCAGGTTAAATGTCATTGGTGCCTTCCTTGATTTGAGTCCAGGAAAATTACCTACTATTTTTATAGAGAAGACAGAGCCAAGGGACAAAGCAATGATACTGATAGAACACCAAGAGACTACAGCAGGCAGAAAACGGGAAACTCATCCAATGCCTTCCTCTAGTGGAATGGTTTCCAACGTGCATATCTTCCCTGTCAGTAAGTGAGCCGCTCACCTGTGGTCTATTTGTGACCCCTCTCTGTCCCTCCTGTGAGAGCTGGGGTTCTGTGTTACAGTGAATGTAAACTTCAAAAGCAAGTGGAGAAGTAGAGGAAGAAGGGCTTTGCTGGGTCCAGGTCCCACTCCCAGCCGTGCTTCTGTGTTCTAGCCACAGCTAGTGATGCCACATGTCCATAGAATCACTCTCAATGCAACCTCTTCCGGCTGCTCTTGAATGTTAAATGCTCATGGCTACTGCCCCTGCTGGTGCAGAACATGCGTAGGTCAGAGCAGCCTGAGGTCCTTGAATGGTGGGAACTTCCAAGTTGCCCCAGAAAGGAGATGATACCTAAGCCAGCAGCATTTTGGAAAACCATCAGCAGCAGACACTGGGTACACCACTACCTTCACTGGTGAGAACACTGGTATACAAAGATTCCCTGATGGCTTGGCAATTGGGTGACTCAGTCTGGCTTTTAATGGAAATAAAAGCTCATAATTGGATCTGTCTCTTCCTCACTCCCAGCTTTTGACCTGAAATTTCAAATATCAGCCAAAACAGATGGAGAAATATAATTTTCCATCATAACTGAGCTCATAGGAAAAGGCAGCCAAGAAAAGGAGAGAGAATAGAGGAACTACTGGGTCTTTGGTTCATCATATTTTTTGCATTAAAAGAAGTCTTACAGGTTTAAAGGTCTTAAAAACTATTTCCTATTCTGAGATGAGAAGTACTGTTGAACACATTGATATGATTTGTTTTTATCCATCTCCTCTGTCAAAGGTATTGGCTTTCTATCACAAGGAATTGGCACTTTCACCTCCACCTTGCATGAAATATTGTATTTACAAGTCTAGAAACAAATGGAAGTAAATTAATGGAAATGCTTAATTCTTAATAATATTCATGTTAAATAGAATATATGTGTATATATATATATATTAGTCCACGTACCATGCATTCAAAATCATAAATAACCAGATAGTGGGTTTTGGTCCTGTAAAAATTATATAACAAAATCATTCAAGAACAGGCACTTGTGTTTAAAAATCAGTTTGTTAACTTATTCCTGCCAGTTGTAGTAGATTACCTGTGCATATCGAAATAGATATAAAAATCGTCTTGGAACATGTTATGATATATGATGGCTGCAACAATTAATCTTATCTGATAATCAGCAACCTTCTTTCAAGTGCTATAGCCAAGCAAGGAAATGCAGTGTCATAGTTTTCTTCTGATTAACTCATAACTTGTTTACCAGTTAAAATTTGCATTTCACTATTAGATATTCGGTTTTTTATTTCACTGAACAAAAAAATTGCTTCTTAAATGCACTACAATACTGTGTATTCATCTTATGGAAAAGATTAACATTGCTTAACAAATATGTTTCTATATAAAAATATATAACAAACAGCAAAGTATATTTTTATGTTATATACATTCATCACATTGTGTAACAGTTGAATATGTTAATCTTGAACATTCTTGTTTCCATATTACAGAAGAATCATTGTACAGAGGAATCCAAATTACTGGCAATACCTCCCATGAAAAGCGCTTCTCCAGTCTAAATAAAAATCATTTCCGCAGACTAAACCAGCACCCAGTGTCCCTTCACACCCACTGCGGCTCCCACAGCTGCCCATCTGGTGCTCTGTCTCACTTCTCCCACCTTAGTCTATATATGTGACTCACACCCCTTACAGTACTCAGTGCCAAAGTGGGCTCTAGCACCTCTCTTAAGCATAGGTGTGACGCCTCTCTCCCTCCAGCTCTGCTTTTCTGCCTCTCGTCCACATGCTGAGCTCCACACCTTCTGGGGCTGAATTTAACCCAGCAGATTCCAGCCAGGGCCCTTTGAGCAGTACCCAGCTCTGCTGCCAGGAATACTGTGCATGTCAAACAACAGCAATGTTTAACGAAGGTGTCAAACTTGACTCAAGCTAGTTCTCCCTTAAGGACTTGGAGAGACCTTTAATAGTAACACGTTTATATTCAGAGGCATCCTTAACCTGTAAGAAGTCACAAGCCTTGAAGGTCAAATAAGAGCCCAGGTCCATCCCAGTTGCAAAATTATGGTATTATAAGTCAGTAACATCCCAAGTAGAAAGTGCCTCATTGCCTGCATAGCCTGTAATGATATTGACAGGTATTTGGACTTCAGCTTCCTGAGTCTTGTGTCAACCTACAGATATTCTGATTAATGGCTTATAAATTACCAGATTTGTGTGGCCAGAACCAATCACCATAATGACCAAATGAACTTCTACATGCACATGCCATGGTATTTCAGCAAGTAACTCAGTATTAAGTTCCTAACCACCACTAAGGTCTTAACCAGAAAGTCTCTGTGCTAGAGCTGCAAATGTATTTAGACCCACTAAACTTTCACAACATCTAATACCTTACGACAGATGTTATTAACCTGCAATGGATACACAAATGCCTGTGACAGTTCTAAGATAAAGGTCTGAGAATGTATATTTCTGTGTCACTTTAGTTTAAGTAAATGACTAAAGGGGACAGATGGCAATTTCCTGTCGCTGGGGCTGCAGCACACAAGCAGGTTCTCAGCCACTACACTCTCTTCTCACCTTCTTTCCTTTAGCCTAGAAATCATGCCTGGGCACGTCAGTCTGTGACACAAGATTCTGTTTGGATTTTCCATGACTATGCATCTCTTATGACTCTCATGAGTCTGTTTTTAGAGTTCCTGTGTGTGAAAGCAGCAGTGATAGTTGACTCCTTAGAAATGTTTCTTTCTACATATCTGCAAATATGTACTGAGAGACACGCTTTGCAGTTACGGAATTAATGTTCCTCTTAAAAATAGGAAGACTAAGGTTTAAAAAGTATGTAGAGCTTTTTTGTATAGGGCTATTTATTTTTTTTTTTTTTAATAAAAGGAGGTTCTCTGAGAGTTTATATTTTATTCTCTTCAGCAAATTGTGGTGTACTGGAACTTGCTGAAAAGAAAAAATCAAGAGTATTTTAAAAACAAATAAATTACAATTAATGAAAGAGAGAATATCTACCTGCTTTCTACATTCCTATTGAAAAGAAAATTTTTCTATTCCTCAAAAATTACCTAGTGAACATTTTTATAAATTATCAGAACTGTGCCTTGGATTTTTTTTTCTGTGACAACTCATTACTAGCTCATGAGCTATGTCAGAGCTCCCACAACAAAACAAGACAGGAATAATGCAGAAGCATGTCTGCTATTACCACAACAACAACAAAAATTCTTAGATACAAGAAAAAAAAATCTTAATTACACTTCAACAAGCAAAATTAATTACATTGCACTGAGCAAATTTCTCCAGAAAGAGTCTCAAGCTTAGAGCAATCACTTTCAAGACAGAAGTTCTGCACTGCAGAAAGCTATGATTTTGACAACTTTTCCTTTCCTTTTTTTTTTTTTTTTCAACACTGTGTTTCTATACTCAGAACAGGTACAACTCTCATCACTGCACGGCCCCACAGGCTGCCGGGATTTCACGTGTTAACTTTGGACAAGGCTCCCTTCCAGTTCTTTTATCTTGGTATGTAGTGAGGTGCCGAAGGAGGGAAAACCACACAGCAGAGTCTCAGGAAAAAGCGAAAAGTCCAGGCTGCTCCCCATGGCGTCTGCTCGCTCTACCTTCACGGCAGCAGACTCGCTTCAGGGGATGAGGCGGAGGATCACAGGGCTGTCCGAGCTGCCCGGGGCTGCTGTGCCGCTCGACCCACGGCCCGGGCGGTGCTGTCCCGGCGCGGATACCGCGACGGCGTTTCCTACGAGCCAGTGGCAGGGCGACCGAGGCAGCACCCGGCTCCCGCTGACTCAGCCCTTCCTCCCCCCTCACAGCTTTAAGGACGGCTGCAGCGGCTCCGGGCAAGAGGCAGGCGGCTCTCCCGGCAGACGCACCCGCGGGCCCTTTCCCGCCTGGCGCGGGCGGCGGGAAGGGCGCGGGAGGGGGAGGGCGGGGAGCGCCAAGAAAAGGAGCGAAACGGCTCCGCGCGGGCGGGAGCCCCGGCCCGCCCGCCCGATGCCGCGCGCCGCCTGCCCGCGCGCTGATTGGCCGGCGGCGCGGCCGGGGCGCCCCGGCGGCCGCCCCTGATTGGCCGGATTGTAAAGCGATGTCTGAGGGCGCCTGGCGGGAGCGGCAGAGCCGCGCGCCCCCCGCGCGCCCCGGCCCCGGCCGAGGTGAGGGCGCGGAGCCCGCCGAGCCTCCCGCCCCCTCCCTTCCCTCCATCCCTCCCCGGGAACGCAGCCCCGAGCAGCCGCGCTCCCCTCGCGTCCCTCCGGGGACGGGAGCGGCTCCTCTTAAGAGCCGGGCTAAAAGTGCCTTTTCGCTTTGCAGATGGAGGTGAGCGTCCTAGCCCTGCGGGACCTGGCGAGCGCCCGGCCGGGGCGGCGGGGCCGCGCCGAGGCGGCCCAGAAGGTGAGCGGGAGGGCCGGCGCGGGGTCCGGTCCGGCGCCGCGCGTTCCCTGCACGCGTTGTCCGGAGCCCCGGACCAGTGCGGGGAGGAGAGGAAGAGGGAGGGTGGCGAGAGCGGTGGGCGCCGCGGAGCCCCAGCCCCGCGACAGCAGGGCCGCCACTCGGGGGGCTTTGGAGGGGGTCGGGCTCTGGATTGTGCTTCTGTGGCTCCCGTGGGCAGCTTTTGAGGTGCTGCCCATCGGACCTGCTCTCCCCTGCTGGTCTGTACCGCAGCATCTTACCTGTGAACACTTGGAGCACTGGGATGTCCAGCGCTACCCCTAAAATAAAGAGATAATCCAGTGTAAGACGCCTGAGTCATGCCACCCTTGTCAGTAAGTGAAGTTATTGCACTCTGGTACTGCACACAGGGAACCACATTTTAGCTTTCACCTGAGTAAAACTCACTCAGCGATCTCAAGTATTGCAATGGCTACCATGTGGTAAGGTGGAGAGGGCTCTTGTAGAGACTCACAGTTTTAAAGGTAAGAACCACCAGGCCTAACTTGGCACAGGAATAGTATAGTCTTGTTATTTAGCAGCAGTTTGAGCACGCTGATGGACATGTCCACTATGCTTGCCTTCGGTCTGTATTCATAAAGTGGTGTTCTTCAGTCAAGAGGCTAAGTACGGCCAGTCAGCAAGAAACAAGCTCATTGTTTCCCTACTGCCTCACCAGCCAGGAGATGACATATGTAGCCTTAGCCATAACCTTGCTCAGTAACATCTCCTGAACTAGATGCAATTCACGACCTGCTGTGCATGCTCAATCTGAGTCCTCCAAAATTCACATTTTTCTTGTCAGATGCCATTCCTATTATCTCAGAGATTTGTTTCAATTCCTGCTTACATACTAAGTTCATCAAGCTGGTCTCTCCCATCCTCTATCTCATACCAACTGCCCTTGTGATTTTGTGCAATACAGGTAGGACTTCACAGAATGTTGCAGCTACTGAAAAAAAAAGAAAAGGGGGAGAGAGGGTAAAAGTGTTTTTTACCTTAGCAGGTAGTTATGGTAGTAGAAAATAAAGATCGGATAATAGGAGAAAAAGATCTGAAAGGGCAGAGTCATGTGCTTTTCATGTAGAGCCACTGCTTTCTTCATGGTGGTATTTGCACAAACATGAAGATTTGAAGTACTGAAACAGCAGGTTGCTTCAGTTGCCCTCACTTCAGTTCCATTATCACCAACCATAATGAACAGGAACTTCAGAGGAAGATAGACTTTCTCCATTACTTAAGGTTGTAACATGAAATTGCAAGAAAATACTGAGTGCCAACACTATATAAATATCTATTCCAAGAAGTACCATGGCCTCTAAACTGACCCCTATTTGTCACAGTGTAGTAAGTTACAATTGGCTGACTGTTAGTTGTAAAAAAAGAGATGTGTTTATTACATCCTTTTGGGAAATTTATAGGTGAATGTATGGAGAAGTGTTCTTTATCACTGCTCAGAGCACAATGCTTTTGATGTGCCAAATTTGTTTCCAGTCTGAATGCTACAAAACTGCTCCTAGTAAAAGCCGGTTTCAGTTGTTACTAGAACTTTTTTTCTGCTTTCTAGCTAGATTGTGCCTGTTAGGATGACCTCTGGAATCACCTATTTAAATATCTATTTCAACTACATAATAGTTAAATTACTCCAAGTAAAAGGCAAAACTTAAGAAAGTTTCCAGCTTTTATTCAGTTTCTGAATTGGATTTCTTACAGCACAAAATAAAATACATTATATCAAGGATACCAATAATGCTTCCTTCAGTCAGTCCCTTGAGGTGAGTTAATCTGTAGTGATAATTCTTGCAGCAAGAGAAAGGGATCCAAAGATGAAATACAAAAAAAGTTTGATAGCAGCTAGGGACTGGAAGGAGTTGAGCTTCAGTCAGAAAATGATAAAAATCAGCTGATGAATTAGACTTTTTCCTTCTAGCAGCTCTTAGTTGTAGTCAAGGAACAGTTATGGAGATTTTCTTGATTGCTTTGAGCAGCAGGCAGTGCAGATGCAAACCTTGCCTTGCTTGCACATGAGGTCACATCCCCTTTAGTTTAACATTTTGTGAGTTAGAGCTGCATCCCCAGCACGGCTTTTAACCTGGCACCTTTCAAACAGAACTGTGCTTTCTTGCTAAGTGTAATGTGACCAATGCATGATTTCAGTTTCCCTGCAATTTGGTGATTTATGTTTGTGGGCAATGCTTTCTTGTACCCTGATGGTTTAGTCAGGGTTTAAAAGCCTAATAGGCCACAAGTTGGACTGGTTGACCTCAAGTTCTACATTTCAACGCAGTATCTCCAATACACTTCCTCCAGTACAGAAGCATGTAGAATATTTTAACACTCCCAAGAAAGGCAGAAGAACTGTGCTAAGTATAACTATGAGTGCCAAGGCACAAGTCAGTAAAATTACCTTCATAAGAGTCATAAAATTGATTGATGGAATGTTTTTTTCCTCTAAAAACTTTGTTTTTAATAGGAAAACATATTTGATCGATCCAGGATGGCCCCAAAGACTCCCATTAAGAATGAACCAATTGATTTATCGAAGCAGAAAGGCTGCACACCGGAAAGAAATCCAATTACACCTGTTAAGATCATTGACAGACCTCAGCCTGATCCCTGGACTCCTACTGCAAACCTGAAGATGCTTGTTAGTGCTGCTAGTCCTGACATGAGGGACAGGGAGAAGAAGAAAGAGCTCTTCAGACCCATAGAAAACAGTGAGCAGAGTGACACACCTGATTCATTACAGGTGAGTCTCAGAACACGGTTATCTCATGTTCCATTAGGACTTAGACCTTCCTTAAGTTGCTCCTCAGTTTTCTTCCATCTGGTGCTTTCCTCCGGATGGAAAGCTGCAGAATTGCAAGACATTCCCAAGGACAGTTACCTACACGGCACTGGCTGAGCAGTAGGACTTCAAAAGACTAAAAGTAACTGTCTTAGTAGTAACTGACCTGAGATCCCCTCAAGAGTCGGAATATTACTTAAAAGGACAGTGAAGGAAGTAGAGCTTAAATGTTTGATTTTCCCCAGCTGAAGTACTTCTGAACCACATTAGAAAGAAAATTGCCAGACATGTTTTAAACAAGCATCCTTTTCAAAAATACATTTGACAATGAAAGAACATGCTTTCTAAATCTTTTACCTCATCTGCAGCAGTCCTGCAAAGTGGTCAGCTGAAACCCTTTTTTTCCACTTTCCACTCCCAAACTAGTGGTCAGAAAGCAAGGTGTCAGGCATTAAGACTTGTACTTCACAAGACCCAGGCAATGCAGGGGTTGATCTCTGTCCTCACTTTAGAAAGTCTGTCCCTGGAGAGAATGACTTCAAACTGTAGTAAGCATCATTATGCTTTTCTTCCTTCATGATTTTTTGTTGTTGTTGTTCCAACCACTACTTTTCCTCTCCTGGGTTATTTCTTGTAGGATATCCTTCCCTGGTGATTTCAGCAACAGGAAAATAGTTCTGGGTGCTTCTACTGAGAAGCATCATTTCATAGGTGCAGATCACTCTGGAAGTGCAGGTTTTACAGCAAGTACAGTAGCAACAGTAGTGTAGAAAAGTCTGCAGTTTTCATAGTCATAACACAGCAAACAGTTCTCCAAAGATCATTCCTGACATAGTGTCCAGTACATAAAAAATAGTTGATGTTAAAGGTTAGTTCATTACCACTCCAAGCCTGTTAAGATCACACTGCATTTTTGGGGTGGCTACTATAAAGAATTCAAATATTTTCTAGTTAATAAAACTTTCATTTAATAATTTTCTCCACTTAAAAAGGTAACTTACAAAAGAAGTAGAAGTTTTAGAGTAAGGATGCTGCTATTTCCATACCGTATAAAACTCAAAGAATTCTTTCAGGTCACCAGCCTGCCCCAAGGTTACTTAGTTGCAACTAGCAAAGGACAGTTTAAGATCCCATAAGCATAAGTTTAAGTTTCCTTAAACACGGGTTTCAACAGCTACCACCACCTGCAGCTTTTCTTTGCCAGAGGGCAAGACTTATTTTTCTAACACAGAAGAAAACCTTAGAGCTACCAGTGCAAAAAAAATCCTCCATCATTCTCAGTTTGTGATAAATAAACATACCTCTTTGTACATTCTCGCCATCACAGTTTTGCTGGTTTCTATTTTTTTCCCACTACAGGGATAGAAAGACCACATTCAGGCTATCCTACAGAATTACTTAAGCTAACATCTTGACTTAGTTTAAGGTTCAAAGACTGAGTAGCACCTTTTATAGTCTCTGAGCAAAGTGCCCCCGTCCCTTGTGATAGAGTCACTGTAAAGGTCAGCAAAATCTTTTGGAAGAGGTATTGCAGGAACTTTCTGATGGTTTCTGCATCTCCTGGTTTATTAGAAGTGTTTGAGAGCATATTCTTCCTTCTTTCCAAAAGAAATACTCTTTCCAAGTATAATCTTATCATCTGCTAGTCTTGGGTGTTTGGTCTTACTGACTTTTTTCCTTATGCATGATCACTATTTCGTGACTGCACGGATAAGAGTTTTTCTGTAGGTATCTTATGTAATGAAATAAGAAGAGCTTGCAATTGTGTTATCCAAGTGTCCTGTGCTTTCAAGGAGTCCATGGGGTTTTTTTAATTAGAAAATCTGGTCTTAAATATTGGTAACATCTGAAATATGCTTCACTTGACTATGTCTTGCTTTTACAAGCTCTGCACTAAAGGGTTAACATTTATTTTTTAACAGTATGATATAGTAGATGACAGCACGGTTGATGAATTTGAAAAGCAGAGACCCAGCAGAAAACAGAAAAGCTTAGGACTCTTGTGCCAAAAGTTTCTAGCTCGCTATCCAAATTATCCATTGTCAACAGAGAAAACTACCATTTCTTTGGATGAAGTGGCTTCAATTCTTGGTATGTATACCTACAAAACTGGGGTAACTGATCACCTGGGGTAACCTGACAGGTGGGCCTTCCAAACATCATATTCTAACTGACTACATTCAAGATCTGCCTTTCCCAGGATCTGGATGCTTTTCTAATCATACTAAACAAGAGTTGGAAATGCCTAATATTCCTCAGTGTCTTTGTTGTTTGGTAACACTACCATTTTGAAATCTGCTTTCTGACTTTCTGTACTTTTTACTAGACAGATCTTGCTTCCAGCTGTTTACCATCTGTTGCTTTCTTAAATATTCAATTTGTTGGACACAAGGAGTCAGGATTTACAAACCCTCTGAAGGAGGACTTACAGACAACAAATTTTGTCAAAATGAAACATTTGGGGAAACAATTGTAAACTAACGTGTAGGAGGTAAATTCTGTTTACTGCCTGACTTCTGAACATGTTTGGCATCTTATCTTCCAAGGTCTCATGGTTCATCAAGTCTACCTTAGCTTTAAATACTGCCTTGTGATGGGGAGGTACTGGGAGAACTGCAAGAGTACCATGAGAAATTGTCTTATATTGAGGTGGTGAGAAGGGATTGAGTAGCCCATTTACTGGTTCTGCTGTTAAGTTTGGTTTTAGTTAAAAGATTAATGGAATATCTGCAAGAAGTAGTAAAACTTGGGAGAGAGGACTCAGCCAGGCCACATTAATAACAAAAATATTGAAGTCCTTGGAGAGGTTGTTTCTTTGCTAGGAAGGGCTTTACAGAATTGGACTTACACTAAATAAATCTTGTATCTACATTTAAAACTTAGGTATTAACAGAAAAGATGTAGCAAAAATGAAATTTGTCTCTTTTGGGAAGAAAAGAAACAGAAGAATGATGTCTTCTGTGACTCTGTTAAGAAAGGCCTTGAAATACCTATTTATCTGCCTTGGTAATGTGAATTGGAAATAGGATAGAATACAGATTAGGTAAATAGTTAGATAAATTACTTTTTAAATTAATTGTTCTTTTAGATTTTGCAGTTACTCCTTTATGTGTTTGCATGAGATGCCCATGCTCCAACCTTGTACAGCTGAACATGAATAGTGCTTCATTCTGTATTGGGAGTGGCATTACCTTGCTTTCCTAAATAATATAAACTTTCTTCTAAAATTTACTGTTGGAAATTTTACCTCCAGGAAGGAGGAAGATTGTGGTTGTCCTTCTCCGTTTGTTTTCCCTTCCTTGCTTGTATCCTCTTGGCTTGTGACCACAAAATTACCCAGTGCTGATGTTGCTGCTCTTAATGTAACAAATGGTGTCTGTGATACAGCTTTTGCTACAAATGTATATTGCTTTGTTCACGGAAGACCTGTGGAAGGCCACAAAGGGGTCTGTACTGCTGGTGTCTGACAGACACCAGGATACGTGTAACACTCTTGTTTTTCTGGATTGTGTTTCACTCCAAGTTCTTCACACACTTGGAAGTGCTCATGAATTGTTTCACCTAATATGTGTTTGAGGCTGGTAAGTATTATCCCTATTCTTCAGATGGGTAAACAGCCATCCCACAGTGAAGTTTCAAAACCTTTCCCCTTAACTGGCACTTGTTCTGCTCAGCTGATGTTAATGGTTAGAGGCTTTTTGGTGCAGATGCTGCCACCAGCATATAGTACACTGTGTTATATATAAGAGCCATGCTTCAAACAGCACTGGACACAAGTACTCAGGACAGCAAGCATAGCCACCAACCTGTTCATATTCAGTCCCCAACCTTGCTCACATCAGCAGGCTGAACTCCAGCTGGACATATTTAATAAATTTCCCATAGGTCTTGACCCAGCCAGCACTGATGATTTGTTTCTGTGTCATTTGGGAACAGCAGGTCTCATTCTACACTGCTTTGCACCTTGAAAAGCTTTTGATGCCCCTTTACTGGGCACTTGTTTAGCAAGTAAAGGTAATTGTGCCACTGTAAATGCAAGTGGACAACTGTGCTCCCACTGGTTCCTGTATGAGGGGCTTTCATCTCTACACTGTGGCAGACCCTTTCCTGCCCTCTGTTACACGCAGGCTTGTATACAGGTACATGTGTGAATTTTGAAGCTCTCTGTCAGGAAGGGCCGAGGTGCTCTGAAAACCCTGGGGCACTCTGGGTAGGTCTGAGTGAATGGGGCTGGCAGACTGCAGTCTGCAAACCCTAAACACAGTGTGGATTCTTCCTTAGGCTGAAGCCATGGCTGGTCTAGATGTTAAGAAAATGGACAAAGAGCAGCGTACCATGAAGCTGGCCGCACATAAGTCAGATTTTCAGTGTGCAAATACAGATATATCTAATGGAATGTGCCCATGTGAACAATGACAATGTCTGTTAGAGAACAACCCATTCTCTGCTTCTGTTGAACTAAGATGAGCATCTATGTCTTTTTTATCTGTTCCCCCCCACTTCCCAAACAGGAGTTGAACGGAGAAGAATTTACGATATCGTGAACGTCCTGGAGTCATTGCACTTGGTCAGCCGTGTGGCCAAGAACCAGTACTGCTGGCATGGCCGGCATAACCTCAGCCAAACTCTGAAAACGCTTCAGGAAGCAGGAGAGCTGCAGTATGGAGAGCTGTTGACCTCCCAGCACAAGGAGCAGGACTTAGAGTACAAATTTGGAGAACAGAAAAAGGAAACAATTCCAGATTCTCAAGACAGATCATTACTGGAGTTTTCAGAACCAGATTGCATCTCTGGTAAGATAATTACTAAATGTATGATGATACACAGACACAAGTCTCTTTCTCCAGTTTACTATGTCACTTTTCCTCTTGCTTTGCTTTTAAATTAAATAATAGAAAGTTATGCTTTCCAAAAAGGTGCTGAATTCACCATGGAGGGTACAGAATTCTTCCTTCTATTCTGTTCCTAACATAGGTCTCAAGACAGATTTTTCCTTCTGTCCTACAGACCCGCAGGAAGTTGTGCTGGACAATCCAGTTCTTTCCCCACCTGTGTCTGACAGTAAATGCTTTATCCTGACAGAAAGCACCATCTTCATTTGTCCACTGTTTGCATGCTGCCCATGTAACACATAATGTTTTTAAGTTACAAAGCCCATTAGAGTCACAAAATTATAGTGGCACAAAACAGTGTAACCTAACATAGAATCAGCTCTGGAATTTCACTTTCTAAAAGCTATTTCTGCAAGTTTGAATTTTTATTTCCCTTTGAAGAGAGACTCCTGTCTGCATTACTCAGTTATTTGCTGCCTTTCAATAAATTTCTGCTTTCTGACAAGGAAATATTTACTCCTTTTGTGTGTGAGAAACCTACTTATTAGTTTTCTGGCTGTGATGTATGACATATGCTAAGAGGCTTGGGTATTATTTGTAACACAGCATCTGCAAACAGCAGAAAGGACAAGTCATTGCGGATTATGAGCCAAAAGTTTGTCATGCTGTTCCTTGTCTCCAAGACCAAGATAGTCACTCTGGACATCGCAGCAAAGATACTGATAGAAGAAACCCAGGATACAGTGGACCACAGCAAATTTAAAAGTAAGATGGCTAATGAGAGGCAAATCAAGCAGTCAGTGAGTACAGAAAACAGGGCATGTTTGGTCTGACACCAAACAGACACCAGTAGGTAACAGCAACTGCAATTCATGAATCTTTTCCTGGCATATGGTCTGGGGTTTTTTTTCATTGCAAATGCCTATTTGTGGAAACAGAGCTTGGTGTGGGGAAGAGACACTTTGACAGTTATCTCCCAAGTTTAGCTTCAGAATAAAGAAGCACATTTTTTTGTTGTTGTTGTTGAATTTTTTTTTCATACTTAATCTGAATGGTGTTTCAGAAATGAAACATATTGTTTATTTTAATTGAATTAATTCTCTCTTTGCAGAAATATGTTCCTTCTCCTTTTTACCCCAGAAATCTTTTACAGCTGGATGGCACAGTTTGCTTTCAGTTAGTGAGGATTAGAACTTCAATCCCTTGGAGAACATGGGAAAATCAGCATTACTAAATAAGTCTTCTAAGATAAAGACTTTTAAGCCTTTAAAGTGCTTTTAAAGTACTTGCACTTCAGTCTTAAAATTCTACCCCAAATATAAGAAGAAACATGAGGAGTTTAGCTGGACAATATGTGGGTATCATAGTGAGCTCAAAGATGTTATTTGCTAGAGCCACAGAGATTTTTCTGAGTGTGTTACATTTTTAAAAACATTATGGATATGTGTCCTCTTGTGATCAGCTGTGCACTCCTGTGCCTCTTGCCCCCAACTTCTCTTTACCCATGTGTAGGTAGTTGCATTTTCTGGTCACGTTGATGATGTAATCACTCCCTAACCTATTTCCATCAAAATGAGGGCAATGAGTTTAAACCTGAGCAGCTAAGATATGAAGCACCTGTGATAGTCAGGTGGGAGCTGGCCTGGCAGGCTTCATAGGAGGTGGCCTAAGTCCAGCTTGATTTGATTTTGCTCACCTCATCTATGAAAGCTGTGGTGATAGTCTGAAACGAAATTAGCACATAAATGTGTCCTGTATGCGTTGTAAGGCTGACTCTTTTATCTACTCCTGCCTTTTCTTGTTAGCAAAGGTACGAAGGCTGTATGATATTGCCAATGTTCTCACCAGCCTAGGCTTGATCAAGAAAGTTCATGTCACAGAGGAACGAGGACGCAAACCAGCTTTCAAGTGGATTGGGCCTGTGGAATTCCCTGGAAAGACTGGTAACTTGTGTAGTTTGTATTTTTCTTTTTGCTTTGATAGTCCCTTCCCAAGTGGTAAAATGTTGCTTTCTGTGTGTAAAGAATGGCTCAGCATTCAACATGTACCCTGTGATTATTAACTGCTGCCAGCTCAACATTTGCCCTTGCTAGACTTTGCGCCCAAGGTCTGGATCTGTGGAGGGATGTTGAAGGATACTGCGTCTTATAGGTATTTTTGCACTGACTTAGATAACTGTATGCATAACTGTATCAATTGTAGAGCAATGGCAGATAGCACTGATATCTTTAAATCTGGGTCCACAGCTGTTCTGGGTTGCAAAATCTCAGTAATTCAATAATAATTATACAGTGAATTATTTTCTTTGTAAGGGGGCGTACCAAGTTGATCAGGGCTGTTTCTTGCACATGGCTCCTTTTACAAAAACTTTGTCTGCAAAGAATGAGGTGGTGGGACAGAGGATCTTGTAAGCTCATGCTTCTTGGCCAGATA
Organism: Coloeus monedula; assembly: GCF_965178545.1. Lineage (NCBI taxonomy): Eukaryota > Metazoa > Chordata > Aves > Passeriformes > Corvidae > Coloeus > Coloeus monedula. The sequence continues at coordinate 38,545,864 of NC_138784.1, forward strand.
GGCTCCCTTTGGCTTGGATATTTGTGTCAGGACAGTGCCAGGAACAAGTGAAAGTGAAGGATAATGTAAACACCATCTTAGTGCCCTTTCTCCTCCTGACTAGCACACTAGAATGTAGTGCCTTCTGCAGCTGCTATGGAATGGATAGGAGGGAAGCCCTTACCTTGTCTGCTGGTGCTTACTGAGTTCTAGGCTTGTTTCAGTGTTGTGGGGGTTGAGATAATACAGAGGTTGCCTCTTCCCTTAATGCCAAGTTTGGTAATATGGCAGAAGCCTAAATGATGAGCTGTGTTGACTGAAGGACTGCTGTACAAAATTGTGTCCCTACAGATGAGCTGAGAGGGCACAGCCCAACATCAGATCCTCTGCCCGGGACACAGAGAGGAGCCTGTGCCCGGTACCAGACCAGTGCTACTGGAAAGCAAAGGTTTACACGTCATGCTTCATTTAACAGTGCACAGCCTTGTGAAGCAGCCAGAAGGAAGGTCAGTTCTGAGCCTAACAGCCCACGTCAAGAGAGGCAAGGTAACTACTAATGAAGTATGTTCTTTTCTATCCTGGTGGACCTGCCCAAATGAGGGCATGCACCAATTTAAGGCACTTGATTGGGTGAATCAGCATAGTTAAGTATGTGAATTACTCTTGGGAGGTGCCTATATTTCTGCTGTCCATGTGATAATGAAATTTCTGGTTTAAAATCTCCAGTCAAATCCCTAAAGTTGCATGAGGTGAATCTGGGCCATACTGCAATTGAATCTGCAGTTTGTTTTCTGCAGTTAAATGTTTCTGTTCTGTACTAACTGCAACTATACTACAGTTTTATCTGTGAAAACTTGATAGAGAGAGATTATTTAGCCACAAAATGCTTGCTTTATTTTATGGTTCCTAATATAGTGAAATTTACTGTAACAATCTAATGGACAGTTGTTAAAAAAGACAAAGTAATTACAGGGCTTTTCACAGTTCCCTCTTATAGGAAATGATGATGTTGAACCCCTCTCCAGTGGGACTGAGACTTCTGAGTGTCTTGCAGGTTCTGGCTCTAGGCAATTAGTGGATGTTATAAAAATGTGTCAGGACTGAAAAATTATAGCTATTATTTTATATGGCCGGTATCAAAATACGCTTGGTAAACCTGTCTGTGATTAATTGAATGCCTCTTTGTTCTTTCAGCTTGCACTGTGAATTCAGATGAAAATTGTTCCAAAATGATAAATCTAGCAGCTGTCTGCAGGCAGAAGATAGAGGAAGATACTGGGTAGGTTGGTCTTAACTCTTGTCCAGTTTCAGCTTTGTGCTTGTCATGTTTAGTTTAAGGATAGATTCCATTGATGATAAAAAAATTGCAATAAAGTCTCGTTATTACAATTTTAATACTGATAGATGTCAGCATGGCTTTTTTTTTTTTCATGGTCATTTTACACCCACCTGTGCTTGTTACCAGTGTTGGTGTTTTGCTTCAGTAGTTCTTTCTGTCATATGTGTTTATATAGGTCATTCCTGCATCCTTTGACCTATTGTCTGGGTAAGCTGAGCAAATTATGATTCCATGGAAGGGTGTCTCTGTCTCTCATCGGTCTTCTCTACACCCATCCCAATTTGAATTCATTTGTGAATGACTAGTCAAGTGCAGCCAAAAGCATTATTGTTCCACCAAAAACCTGACTGCTTCTGTGTAATTAGAAATGAAAAAAAGTGACCCTTCTTGTAAACTGTGTAAAAACTGTGGTTTTGGAGTGGAATTTTTCTGCATTTATGTCCAAATATGTATCTCTTTGCTGGTAAGGATAAAGGAGGGGTTTAATTTTGGAATAAATGTTTTTCCTCTTTTCATTACTGTTTGAGGTTTTTTGTTGGTTTTTTTTGTAGGAATAAAGCTTGTGACACTGAAACGATACTAAATTCATCAAAGAACTCCAACACAACCTTAGCTTTCTCCCTTCTTCCAGTTCCTGGGGACTCTGATTTTTGTGTTAACCCTTTGCCTCAGGCAGTTTTCCCTGTGGTTCAGGCAGATGTGCCAAGCTTCTCGCTACCAATTGGCATCAGTGGCCAGGCTTCACACCCTTCCACGCCAGCAGCCTCCAAAACAGAAAATGGAAAACCTACCCTGGTCCCCAACCAACCCTTCCTGTGCTTCCCATCTTCATCCCTTTTCATGTTGTGCGGTGGTCTTCAGGAAAATAATTTGAGCGAGACCCTGCCCACTTCAGGAGATGTGGGAAACAGGAGTGCAGAAGCTCAGGCTGCCGTACCTCCTGTTGGCTGCCAAAAACGCAGCTCCCACAAGTGCTCATCGCCCTCTGCACCTGTAGATGATGAAGAGCCAGCTGCTAAAAAACAGACATTGGAGCAGAGTGATCTCCCCCTCTCACTTGTAGTACCCAAGGTAAAGTGAGTTGCATTATCACTTAGGCTTTCTCATAGTAAGGAAAGGCTTTTGCCTAAGACAGTGTTTCCAGGAGGGAAAATTTAGTACACTGCTTTTGAGAGACACAAATGCTGCCTCCCACATGTTAATAAAATTGTAAGTGGGCTGTGTCAGTAAGTATAGCATTAACTGGGAGATGTTTTCACACTGCCAGGGGAAAATGGACTTGGATTGTTTTGCATAGTGATGTGATGCTCAGCTGTTCTTTGGAATTAGTGTTGTAATCATTGTATTCAGCAAAACAATTGGTCAGAGGGGAAGAAATCAATGTAATTATTACTCCTCACCTTCCCCTGTTAGCCTGGGCTTTCCCAGGCAGCAGCAGCATTGCTTACTTCACTGAGCTATAGCAGATGTGATTTGTTCTTTCCCCCTACTCTCCAGCCTGAGTCCCTCTCTCTGAAGCCCAGTGTTGCCCACAGCAGGCTGGTGAGAGAAAGATGATGAAGGTGATGTGTAGCTATCTCAGAATTCTCTTAAATACTGACAGTAGGGGTCAGGCTCAAGGCCATATCATATAAGCCATTTGAATATTGAGTATAAACAATTTGAAACAAGTGCTTTTCCTTATCAATAGAAAAGTAATCCCAGAGGTCAGGTATTTCTTACGTAGTGTCTCCAACAGCAAAGGGCACAGGGTTTAGGCATCACTCATATGGCTCTTCAAACCCTCAACCAAAATTTTTAACTTGGTGATTTGCTAATCAGGTTTGTGTTGCTCCTTTGCACAGATGCCTGAGAGGTATTGCATGGTTTTATTTTAGCTTGGACTCTTCATTTCCACTTTTGTTTTTGCTTAGAAGCCTTCTGAGTCACCCAAGGCAGAACCTTCCCTAGGAAGTGGCTGTTCATCTGCTGTACGTCTAGAAACAAATCATCTTGACCTCGCAAGTCCTGCTGCTGCAGAGGCTGCAAACAAGGAGTCTGCTAAGCCTTTAGATTGGCAGGAGCAGGAGCAAGAAAAACAATCTCAGAACAAAGACACTGATGAACATCCTCCAGGAAATGAGCACATCTCTAAAGAAAATGCCAATCAGCCTTTCCAACCACAGTACCTTTATGTTCAGCCTACTGCTGGTAAGGACAGCCATGAGATTCAGAGGCACCCAAACCTCTGTATCTGTTCACTGAGCAAATACTGAGTCCTACAAATAGGTGAATAAGTATATTTGGCACAAAAACCCCTGACAGCAGTTCACTGTAGTAGTTTAATAACTCTGAAATCTCTTGACTCAATGTGAACTGTTCCACCTCTGAAAAGATAGGCATTTTTCTGAGGTTCCCAAACATTAATAGTGTTGAACAATGCAGGGTTTGCATGCCTGAATTATGTGCAGCAAAAAAAGACACCCAGCATTCAAAACCTAAAGGAGCTGGAAGTCTAGATTTAGCAGTAAGGTGGCCAATATAGAACAGTAGAATCCCCCTGAATGTATGAATTTAATCACCTTCAAACTTTGTACTGTCTTGTAACATGCATTATCAGGATAACCCCCAAGGCACTGGGAATGTAGCCAGTCCTGCTTGTATGACACCATGAGGATAGAGAGGAAGCAGCTGAAAATACTGCAGTAGGATTTCGTGTCCACCATGTTTTGTGCCCGTGTTTGTGTGCAGTGGATGACTGCTTTGTGGGAACAGGACATGCATGGCAGATTTCTGTGACTACTGCTTTGGTCTTTGAGTCACTTGTGACACGGAGTGGGGTCTATGGCATTTCACTTAGGTTGGAGATGCTCAGTTTGAAAATGCTGGACCTGGTGTTTTGGAAGGTCAGACAAACTGGGAGCCAGAGCAGCTTCTGTTTCGATACAGTAGTTCAGCTGTTCTCAGCAAAATTAATGCCTCTGTGATATATCTTTGTGGGTGTCTCCCATTTGTTGGGTTTGATTTGTCTGGGTTTTTTTTTTTCCCCTCATTAAAAGCAATATTTTCATATAGCAGAGGATCATTGCAGTTAGTGAAAAAAAAGTTTGTTTAGCCAGGATGTTTCTTGTAATTGAAGTTAGATGCAGAAAACAGCAAGGAGCATGGTTGGTACTTCATACGACCAAAGTAAATGGATGCAGGTACAGTGAATAGACAAGTAGGGGGGAAAATGGAGGAAGGTAAAGAAGGGAGCTGGACAGAAGAGTCTGGGGTTTGTGACAGTTTTCTTCATTATTTTTTATTATTTTTGTCACAGTTTACTTCCTAGGCAGACTTTTCTTTATTGTCATACCTTCTTCTTGTTCCAGATGAAGTTACAGTAGTTTAATTCCCTTTTTCAAGTTTATTAATGCTTTGTTTTTTCTCTCTTTGGTTTAGGATTAAGCAGTTTTAATTTCCTGTTCTCTGCAAACCAAGCCCCTGGTGCCATCAGCCTGGCTGCGAATCAGTTGCCTTCTCTAAGTGTGCCCTGTGTCATGGTGCCGTCAGCAGCCTTGGCTTCCTTCCCTCTCGTCTGTTCTCCCTCATTCACCAGTCCTCTTTCCCCAGTTCCCGATGGCTCCTTCTCAGCTGCTGCCTCCACAAATTTCAGTATGTCCAGCCTGGCATCCACCACCCCCGTTTTCATAAGCACCACGGCTGTTGTCACCCCCAAGGTCTCACCTGCCCCTTCGGTGGATCCACAGCAGCCAGCTCACCCCGCTCTGCACCTGAGTCCTGTGCTTACAAGATCTTGCAGTGCTGTTAAACTGGACTCCCCCGTGTGTATGGGACACCCAGTGACCCTTCTGAAGCTGCAGCAGGTAAGGGGGAAAGGTGAACAGAAGTGGTAATGAAAGAGCTGTCCCAGGTGCCTGATGGCGGTGTGTGCAGCAAGCTGGTGCTGCTGTGTCAGTGCAGAGTTGGCATGCTGAGAGCTGATGTCTTCCCCTTAGGCTGTGTGTGTCCATCCTAGCAGTGGCACCGGGCGTGTTGAAGTCATAGCCCAGCATAGCACATCTAGCCCTGAACAGTGAAGTGGTTAGTTTTATATCTCTTACAGAAATTCTAAAATTCCCCACCAATCTAAGGGGATTTTTCCCCATCTGACAGTGTCATGTGTGTTATGCAATGGCTACAGAAAAACATTAGGAGAACAGGAGGATTGTATGTCAGAAATCGGGAGTCAGCTGACTGCAACACTTTTTCAGGTAGTAGTGTCCTGGGTTATCCCCTCAGCCCTGTTCTGATCTCTCTTCACTATGTAATAGAAAAGTAATAGCAGCATCAGAGCTGGGAGAAAACAATGATTCTTGTGGGATTGTTGAACTTTTTTTATAAAGGTATTTTTAAAAATCTACCATAGAACCAGACTTTTGGGTAAAAAAAAATCTGAAGTTCAGAAGTGAGGGAGGACTCATTTATGTGAAATACGAGTGACACAGAACAGTCATGTCACACTGTGTTAGCTCGGTGTTTACAACTATTAGCAGTGAAATTTTGGCACTAATTCAACTTACATTTGTAAATCTGTGATTTGTTTTCCTATTGTCTAATTCAGTGAAAAATAGATCAAACATTTGGAAGCATTATAAATATTATTTTATGTTTATCTTCTTCAAGCTTAGAAAAAGGCTGCAATAAGAGACTGGTTGGCAGCCAATCTGATTACAGATACTAACATCAGAGGTTACAGTAGAGTGGCACTTAAAAGACAAGTGGTCAGGGTTTAGAAGAATAATTTTTCATTTCTCTTGATGGTAACAAATAACAAAAGTGAGTAAAACATCAAGGAAGAGAAAGAGCCATTCAAGCTAAAGGACAAGATTGGCATAAGAACAAATGAGTATGAACTAATCATGAAAAAATTTAAGTTGGAAGCGAGATAAAGGTGTTCATCTTCCAGCAGTGATGTACTAGCATCCAGTTCCAGAGTGAAGAGCAGTGGCAAAGCCCATAGCTTTTCACGTGGAGCTTCTGAAAGGGTGTGTGACCTTGAGTAGCAGGGCACAGGGATTAATGGCTCCCAGCTGTCTTCTGTTTGCATGTTTGTGTGTAGGCTTTGAGAAAACCCTGCCAAATCACTTTGGTTTTGTTTCACAAATAGCCTTCGTCGGCGCCTCTCACTCCCAAGAATATTCGTCCTGCACATCATGAAGCATTTTTCAAAACTCCTGGAAGTCTTGGAGAACCTGTGGCATGGAAGAAAAATGAAGGCAACCAAACCAGAAATGCCAGCTCTGTGCAGAGGAGACTGGAAATCTCTAGTACCAGCCCTGACTAATTCCACTCTTTGCAAGGGGTGGGCAGATTGTCCTTGGACTCTGTATCAATTATGAGAGAACAAGCTCTTGCCTGGCAAGAGGAGCAAGTTAAAATGTCACCCCTTTTGGCATGTTTCCCTACTATCTATTCACCCACTGGTTCTGTTAGCCATCTTCTTCAAAATCACCCTTGGTACTGAAATCCTTTTACTGAATTGTCCTTCAGTACTGATTTGAATTCAGATTCCGTGCTTCACACAGCCTTGTGGGCATCAAATTGTAATTGTGATTTTAATTTGGAAAACTCTCTTTATTTCTGTGAGAAGATGCAAACAGATTCTTTTGGAGTCCCCAGGAGTTCTTTATTCATGGTTTTAAGTGAGATGTCTAGCACTTATCCGGGGTAAGCATTTTATTTGCATGTACTCTACTTAGCCTGAGTAAATCTGTGGTGAAAATGATAAACTTTGCAGTTGTGAGAGCAACTGCTTTCTTGGTTCCAATCTGTCAAATCCTGCCTCTGCAGTGCAGCCTCTTGCTTTTTATTTTGTGTGTTGGAGTGGGATTAGAGGAAAAAGGGATTTTTGCAGTTTCAGACTAACAGATTTTCTCAGGGTAGGATTACTTGAATGTCAGTTGGTTGTTGTACAATTTGCCCAGCACTTGTGGTTAGAAAAACCTAATAATAACACATGATTATGATTGAATGTATACATGTGAAAAATATTAAGACCAAAATAACTGTGAATGTTAACATTTTTATAGTTGTGTTAATTAATTATATTAGTCCTTCGGTTGGTTGGTGTTTTTTTTTTACTTTTACTTTGAGCAAAATATGCAAGTTAGATGTAAAGAATACAAAACCTGAATCGTTAAACAGGTTTGACAAAGTGATTTGAGAGTGGCAAGCCACTGAGAGGACTGTGCTAAGATTTCATCTCCTGTTTAAATATCCAGTCTAGGCTTTATGACCAAGGAATACCGATAAGTCATTAACCTCACTCATTATTAGATTCAGTCTAACCTGAGTCTACTAAGTGCCTACTTAGCTGTTTACTTAAGTGTACTTAAGGGGTATGTACTTAAGTGTCTAACTCTTCACAGGAATTTTGTGACTAGTTAATAGTTCATTTGAGCATGTTGGGAAGACAAGGGAGATCTTATCTATCTAAACCAGAAAAAGAAGTTAAAAAGAGCAGGAGCCTTGAGTTTTAAAGTAATATAAAAAAAAAAGTAAAAAATTATCAGTATACCCTAGGAGAAGATAATGAGGAAGAAAAATCTTAATATTCAGAGTCCTCAAATAATGGATGGTGCTATTAGCAATATAGAACATAATTTTAAGAGTTAATGCTCTTATGTTTGGGTATGTTTTCACTCATGTAGCAAACTGCAATCAAATTTGTGCAGTCTCCTGTTCAAAAGATAGTCTTGCTGTTGACATCACATTAGCCTGGACTTTTAGCAAATGTAAGGCCAGCATGATCAGCTCTCTGTTTGGTACTGGTGTTGATTTTCCAAGGGCAGATGCACTCTTGGACGTGCTATTTTGTTGGTCAAGGGAGGTTAGGACTTTAAGGGTTGGGGATTTGAGGAGGGCATTTTATTTTTATAACAAAATGTATGATGAAAATGGAATTTAAGAAAGAATTTTAGTGAAGCTGAGAGTTTGAGTAATGTGGCCTTCTCTTAGAATAGATCAATAACAGCTTTTTGAGAGGGCTTGGTTAGCCCTCATTGAAAGAAAATCTACAGCAGAATTATCATAGGAAATTTCAGGGGTGGTAAAGAGACATCTTCAGACTGCTAATTTTTTTATATTTTAATGACACTACAGTTATGAAAGTTTACAGTTTTTTCTTCTGAGTTATTTGTTCTTATACACCCACTTAGCTTAATTTTGCTTTGAAAAGCAGTATGTAACTAGCACAGTGCTGCCTCTGCACTTCTGCTGGCAGGCATGCGTTGCTGCTGGGGCAGGAACAGACTGCTAGGGTTCCAGGGAAAACAGTGGGTGCTGATTCTCCAAGCCTTCTCTCTCCCTCTAGTATGGTGCAGCCTTTTAATGAAATGGCAGCTGGGAGCAGGGAGGAGGATTAGAGCTAATATTGGCTCTTTGCTCCGGTTGAAGCATCATCACCAAAATTGCCTTTCTTTGTCAGTAATGTTATTGTGTGCCATAACTAACTTTATACTTGAAAATGCAGGGAGTGAAAATGGATTTTCAGTTTCCAATTTCTGCTTCTAGTTTTGAGTTTCTGTAAATACAGCAGGTCTGGAAATGACGATTGACTCCCTTTCCAGTGGGTCATGGTTGGGAAAGCAGATTTTGAGCCTGCGGGAAAAAGGATGTTGATATGCTGTCTTGTTTTTGTCAATGCAAAATTCTCACTGAAATAGAGCGGGACCACTGAAGCAGTTGGGCAGCTGCTTTCTGTATCCAAACTGCTGAACTAGACCAGTGAGGGGGAGCAGTTGGTTGTCAAGAGGAAATGGGTTTACCTTTCCTATCTTTATCTTCACTGAAAGCTAAGAATTTAAATAAAATAGGAACAACTCATCAGCAAAGTAGCTTTGGAAAAGCAGAATTTGTATTTGCACTGAGGCAAAGTGCATACCCAGGAAGTTCTGCAGGGTCTGTGAAACCTTTCTGTCCCAAGACAGTTGTTGAGGAGGCTGAGCATATAATTTATACTTGAATCTATCTGCCACGTTTACATTTCTGATTGTCTTCTGTAAATTGGTGCTATTTCTGTATTTAAAAGGCTGTATTTTTAATGTAAAGCTGCTTCCAGTTTGTTTTTTTGCACTGCTAGTTTAATATAGATATAAATTTTATTGCTGTTTATAACTGTTCTTCAGTGATTAGGTGTCCTGCTTTTCCTGCTCTCTAGCTCTCTGTGTTTACCTGTCCGCATATAGCTTTACTCCAATCACACTGTTGGGTTGAATATTTTTTTATACTATCTTCTAGCAAAATATTAAACTTTTACAGAATAAAAATTGAAATTAAAACTGAGGCTGTGATTTCAGTATGGAGGACTTTCAAGGATACCCTTGAAAAGAAATATTCCTGCACTGTGTCCAGGTGAGAAGTCCCTGTTGGATGTGAGCACTGAAGGACTAGTAGAGGGTAACAGCTCACCCCAGTGGCTCCAGCATCCATCTGTTTCATGCAGCATGGGCACAATTCCCACCAAGCTGTTGCCGGCACAAGGACCAGTGCAATGTAAATTGGCTCTTAAAGTCCTGGAGCAGGCCAGGGCAAGACTGGGTGGCCCTGGCCCAAAGCCATGTGAGGTGATCCCCAACTGGCCACTGTGGGAGCCCATGCCAGCACCGCCGCAGGGCCTGCCCAGACACTCCCTGGACCCCTGTGTCCCTGCAGCTGTCCCTCGGTCCCACTCTCCACAGGATGGCAGCAATGCCTGCCCGACCACAGCCACCCAAGGAGCTGGTGCTTGCTTTGTGTCTTTACAACACCAGCTACTTGGAAAGAGCAAGTGGACAACACAGCCACAGACCCATGGCTTCCATTCCCTTTCTCCTGCCCTTCCCTAACCCCACACGCGTAAGGCGCAGCTCCCATTAAAATCAACAGCAGGTTCACTACTGCTTTCAGCAAGCCCAGTATTGCCACCTTACCCCTCCCTGTGATTCAAGAGATGTAAGTTAATGTCCCATGTCACCAACAACGGTTGCAAAACAACTGAGTTGCAAAGGGTTGAGATCCTCAAAACTCCTTTCTAAAAGGAAAACTCAGCAGTTTACTCGGTGTTGTTTTTGGGCTTTTTCTGACCTGCTACTCCAACAATAATACAATTGATACAGGAAAAATTAGAAGTTTAATGAGATTAAATACACTATGAGAAATGCTTTGGCTCCACTGACAGGACCATGGGCATCGTTTTCTTGAGGCGGAGCAGGGCTGTAACTTCCAACAGTTTTTGTCCTCACTGGTACACTTAAAACTCCCTTTTTTTGAATTAAAAAGTAGTTAGGGGAGTACACCAAACTCTGTCTGATTCAGTTCTTTCTATAAGAAAGGGAAATTAACAAGCAGTACCATGGTGGATGAATATCTTCATGCTTCCCAGTATGGGCTGGGCAGCCCAGAGCCAGCTAGGAGACAAGTGTCACCCCCTGGTCCTGGAAGGTATTGAGCACTGCCAGCAAACCCAGCCAGAGGCAAGCAAAAGGGAAGCCTCCAGCAAGCAGCAAAGCAAAGCCTGCTCCCACCATGTCCAGGGAAGCAGGTCTTCACCAGCTGTCTTGGTCACCAAGGAGGGTTTCCTAAGAGGTGCCTGGGTCATGGCAGAGCTTTCTCCTTCCAGCCCAGAGTGCCTGAGCAAGGCTCCATGGCCTGCTTAATTTAAAATTTAATAGCTTGGGAAGTAAAGGAGTGAGAAGAAAGGCTTCACACACACAACTGAGGCAAATTCAAGCCATGCTCACTGTGATCGTCTGAGAAGATCCATGTGTGCAGGAAGCATTAATGTCTGGCTTCTTTCCAGCTTTATTTATTGCACCAGAAATGTGAGGAGAATTTAGGATATTTTTTCAAGCACTTTCTCCAAGGACTCCTAGAGCGATTAAATGAATTCTAATGATGTCAGTCAGCACCAGCTTAAGATCTGAGAGTGTGAAGCCTTCCCCCATTCCCCTTGCAGGCCATGGTAACTTTGTTCATGGGTGGCAAAAGACTGCATTGCTTCACAAAATTCTGTGACCTCCAAGTCTGATATCATGGGATCTCCTGAAACAAAACCTTCTGCCTCAGTTGGAGCGCCTCCATTTTAATACATAAATAAGTTCTCGTTTTGGCCCTGAATGTGAGATGCCAGACTTTTATGCCTTTCCCCTGCCTCTGGCTGGGTATTTCTCACCTTGGATGTGACAACAGTGTAATTTCATAGATGATATACCAAATCTGGGTGGGAGGGGAGCATGAAACTTGTTTTTTTCCAACAGCTGCTTTCTTGTTTCAAAACTGACAGCTGTGAACCAGCAGTTTACACTCTTATCCCCAAAGCATGGTGTCATAGGTTAGCAAGCATAGTCCCGGAAGGGACGTCCTTGCTCAGGGGTGCTTACAGTTTCCTCTGGGAACTGATAGAACCTATCAGCTGGCCAGTTTGAATATGGACAATTCTCTAAGCCACTTAAAGTTGTGAACACCTCTGTGATCCACATTTAAGAATAGGCAAACTCCCCCTCCAAGCTCTCTCTCGTTTCCGGCGCTGGGACAGGTGGCTGCAGGCCCCGTGTGGGGGCCAGCGGGCCCGGCCAGGCCCTGCTTGGGCCAGGCCGGGCCGGGCCACGGCCATCCTGGAGCCATGGACCTGTTCCAGCCATGGAACCCCCCCCACTGCCTTGCCGTGGGCAGCCGGAGCGGCTCGGCTCTCCCCCCTCTCCACTGCAATAAGAAACATTCAACATTCCAGCTGCAAAGCTGCAAGGCCGAGGTGAGATTAACCCTTTTACTGCTGTGAAGAGCTGAAAACCTGAGGGAAGAGAGAGAGGAGATGCTTAAAGCTGAAATTCTGTTGTGAAGCTATGATATATCAGAGTATCCTGTTGTAATTTAATGAAGATATGGGGGGTGGAGTGTTCAACTCGTAAGCAAAAGCACCTGCACTGAGATAGGCAGATGCTGACGCAGCTGTAATTTCATGAGAAGTTTGGACAGGGAGAGATGAACCAGATGAGGACTTTTGCTCCAAACGGGAAAGGAGAAAACCTCAGTACCTAGAGATGCTTCCAGAGATAGTCTTAACGATGAAGATGATGAAGACCCTTTGCTCCCAGGGAAGGAGAAGGGCCTCTGTTTTTGTTTCTGAATGGCTCAACCTTAAAATTGTACCCCAGAAAACTTCAAGAGTGGACCCTCGAAAGCAGTTGCGGGAAAAGCTGCAAGTCGGGGGGAAGGGACTCACACGCAGGCAGAGAGACTCCTCTTCCTAAATGGACTGAACAATATTTGGAAGTGGGCGGCTGTCTCGTTGTGATAATGTTTTCATAGCATGAGCAAGAGGAGACTTCTCTTTCTAAATGGACTAAACAAGGTTATTATGGAAGTGGTAAACAGACTGAACATCTTAAGGGTTGTTTTTTCACATTGTCAGTGGGAGAAGGGAGGAAGGTGGGGGGAGGAGGAGAGTTCTGAAGGTGGTATAATTTTTTTTTCTTCCCTCTTTTAGGTCTGTTAATAAACTTTATATTCTTTCAAGTTTGGTGCCTGCTTTGCATTTCTCCTAATTCTTATCTCACAGCAGATAAACAGTAATGAGTATTTTGGACCAAACCACTACACATGGTGTGATAGCAAAGGCACTGTAGTGAGACCAAATAAACCATCAATATATGTAAAATACTGCATCTTGGTAAGTGCCTGTAACAGCAGCTGAAATGGGCCAATTTGGACCAGGTTTAGTCTTTGGGGAAGAAAAGGGAAACAATTTAAAGCCTAGAAAATAAGAAGCAAATATAACGATTTCACCATAAATTGTCCCAAAGGAAACACCTCCCTTATTCGGGCAGCCAACTCTTCAGTGGTAAGAAAAACGCTTTGCGTCTTCATAGTCTCTGCATCTCACTGATAACCAACCAGCATGTAACTTAATCACCCTACACCCCTTCAAAATCTGGATTAATTGGTAACAACTAGTTCTGTGCTGAAATGCAGCAGGAATTAAATGAACATAAGGTAGAAGATGTTAGGGAGGGGTTGACTGGAGCTTTGCTCTAAGGTTTGCCCCAATTAATGACAGAATCTCCCACTTGACACCTCACCTACATTAGTATTTTCATCCTTACAGCACTGAAACTAGGATGTTTGGAAGATGTTGCTTAAAAATGTCTCTACAGACACTCTAGGCCTAAGTGGCAAACACTCAAGCACTTTTGTTCTTCTCTGCCTTTACAGTAACACAATGCCAGTGGCTCCAGTGGACTCACCCTTGATCTACATTGGCTTGAAGGGGAGCAGGGTCAGTTTCCTGGTTCTGGAGTCCTTAATTCTCCCCATCATCTACTGCACAATACTGAGCAAAGCAGTCTTTGACTTCTCTAAATCCAGAGAATGTCAAAAAACCAGGAATTTCACCTGGCTTCACTAGAGCTGAGGATCTAGCTTGTGGATGTGGAGTGAGGTAGAAAGAAAGCAGGGGCCAGCTCTGTTGAGCAGGTGTTAAGAAACAGTCAGACAATATATTCATTGATTTGAAAATAATTTTGAAAATAATTTAGGGATTTTCTGCTCAGCCTTGCTTGGGTCTTCCCATTATTTGGACATGTTAGATTCTACTAGCTTGGGACAGCATCAAAACCTGCCCTTGTGCTCCTGCAGTATAAGCCTGATGGTCTTGGTGTGACCTTCCCTTGCTGTCTGGTTATTGATCTTTAATGTAAGATTCCTTTCCATCAGCGTGAGGCAGCAATGACATAGTTTGAAGCCCATTATGTATATAAGACATTAACAAAAACATTTCAAATGCATTAGAAAAAAGAGTATTTTAAGAGGCTGAGAAAGCAAAAGCTCTTCCCAGCATGCACAATTAAAGAGGAAAAAATGTTTCAGGGAATATATTTTGTTTTAATCAGATAACTATGCCACACCCTGCCAGAGTAGCTAGGGCTGAGCTCCAGGAGCCTCTGCAGGGGATGAAAGGATTCACTTAGGCGCCAGCCTCCCTCCTGCCCTGTTAAGAGTCTCTCCGGACATCTCTTCAAGTTAAGGCAAGCTGCAAAGTCCTGCACAACCCCAGTGAATTGTTATCTCTGTGAAAAAACAGCGGACAGGAAGAAAGTACCAGACCACCAGCTTTTTCCTAGCAAAGTCTTTGCCATTTGTTATTTGTTAAACATGTTTGTAATCTTCCCCTTGGCTTTCTCAAGACATGAGCTTAATTAAAGAGAGCAAAATGAATCTCAAAGGTTCATAAACCTTTTAAGTCTGTTGAGGCTCAGAAAATCTTGGTCTGGATTATGATTCTGCCCATAAAAATGTTATTTTTGTAATTCTGTGCAAAATTGGGTCATACTTATTTCCTCTGTTTCATTTTCAAGGAGGGATTCTGCTTGGCCAATATTAAAAGAAAAATGAGATGCGAAGACGAGTAGCAGAAATCCCTCCCTGAAAAATCTCCCCATGCAGGGCTAGGAGGCACCAACAAGCAGCCCTCATCAGCAAAGGAGCCCACCTCGGACTCAGCCAGCTAAGTTTCTCATTTTAGCCAATGTCCAGATGGGGGATGTCTCCAAGACAATGATTTTAACATGTCATTTAAGTTCAGGTGAATAGTAAAAAGGCTAAAATTATCTTAACTCTGCACAGCCACGTCCCCACAGATGCAAAAGCTTGATAAAATTTTCTGAAGGAAATTGGCTTCTGTTGTGTGAGAGTAGATTCCAAGATAGGGAGGAAGGTTAAAATGACTCTGTTTAATCCAATAGCATGCTAATGAGACAAAGTGATTAATTACACCTCTGTAATGAGAAAGAGATTTTGTACAGGCTTGAATCAGCTTTAACACATCACCCTGTAAACTGACACCATGTTCACATATACCTACTGACAGCTCTGTGCTCTAATTACTGGTGTTTCTCTGTTAAACCAGTGTAATTAAGAGAGAGAGAGACTGTTCTTGTCTTGGGCTCCTCTTTGGCCAAAGGGAGCCTGGCTGAGAAGATTAATCATAACCAGATGGGAGTACAAAGAACTTCCCCCTTCAGCAGTACTTCCAACAGAGGACATTTGGATCAATGACTAGCAGCATGAAGAGATGGATTAAATATCTTTCCAATTAGAGGATCTGTGGTCACTCTCTGTATCGTACTCACCAGGACCAGTTGAACACAGCCATTTGTGGGATGATGGCAGCAGCCACTGCTCACTGAACAGTGACCCACCCTGGGGGCACAAGGGGAGTTTTGCCCTACTACATCTGGCTAAATCTCTCTTCTAGCAAACAGAGTCAGAGCATCTGCTAGAACTGATGGATTTTTGTTCTTAGCAGATTAACAGAAAGCTATATTATAAGAAGTTTGCATATCCCTCCAACAGCCCAGCGTTGCAGGGTCTAATTGCCACACTGGAAATGCAAATACCTGCCTAACCACAGTTGACGATACTCAAGCTCTTTTCTAAAGGGAATTAATTTTTCTATGTCCTTCTTATCCTTTCAAGTTGTCTCCTGTCTGCTCACCAGCAATACAGCCTGTTTAGAGCAGCTTGAAATTGTATGTGACAGGGGGAAAAATAAACATTGAAAACACTTTGGAGGACAAGATGCTAAACTGAAACTGATGCTATGGAGGAGGAGAATAAGGAAAGAAATTCAGAAACATTTGTGGTAACAACAGCCAGCCAGTCAGCTACAGCTGAACTGGAATAGAAGCTAGGTAATTTCCATTTCAACCTAGGAAGATAGGAAACAACTGAGATGATCACAGCTTCAGAAGCAGTTCTGCAAAGAGTGAACAATGTCAGCAAATCCAAGCAATCAGTCACTGAGTATTGCACTGGGATGTTTTCTCATGCCAGTCCCCTGAAACTGATCACCTGGTCTTCTATGGGATTGCATTAGCTGGCACAGCTCTGGGGATCAGCCAGCACTGTACAACAGCTGGAGACAGCGCTACCTCTGCCTGTGTGCACTAACTCAGGGTGAAACCCTTTGTGTCAAACACCCCACATTTCCAAAAGAGCCCCTCGTACGAACGTCTTCTCGCATGTATTCCTGTTATATCACTGCATTTTGACATACTCTGATAGGTCCCATTACTCCACATTGCAAACCAGATGCATACCCTAATTATGTTCTGTAAAAAGGGGAAGATGTTATAACTTGAAGTAAATCCATAAATGTGCTGCCTGGAAAGTGGCACAATTGTTCAGGCATAGCCCTCTTGGGCACAGCTCCCCTCACCCACCCATCTTCCTTCAGGGGGTAATTTTCTCTAGGACTGCCAACCCTGTACTAGCCTTTATGGGAGCAGAGAAGTCGGACTCCCATGCCAGGGATGTGCATCTGCATCCTTTGAGATGGACTAAAAAGGGAACATAACTGTATCACTTCTACAGGGACAATCCTTGCTTCCTTGTCCCAAGTTGTCATTTAGAAATCAGCAATTCTAATAGACAGGATATGCGGAGAAGCTTCTGGAAGTGGAGAGAGGGAATTTACCTCACTGCAGCAGTCCATGAAAAAAGCAATAGAGAATTCATCCAGTCCTTCTGTTAACAGAGGACAGTTCCACACCATACCATCTTCAGAACATTTGTATGCCACCTCATTACTTTTTAAGAGATCAAATGAATCTCTGTCAGTCTCTTCTCAGGAAATTTTCTTCTATATTTAAATTGAGTCCTTGCTGCATTACTGCATTATGGTTGAACTTCCATAAATAAAGGGTAATTTTTTTTTTTTTTTTTTTTTTTTTTTTTTTTTTTTTTTTTGCTTCCTATATTGTCAAGTCATTGATTCTACTGGAAATGCAGAATAAAACTTTTTGTAGTTTAGGTAAGTGATGAATTCTGTCAGCAGAAACTCATAGATCAATTTGAATCCATTTGAATCCATAAATCACATTTGTGGTTTCTGTTAGAGGAGTCAAAACTTTTTGTGCTTTCTCTCAAGATAGTTAAAGTTATACCATGAGTAAAATCCATACATATCTATATATAAAACACTGGAGGTATTTTTTAAGCTCTCAATCTAATGGATTCAGCATTCAGCCTTACCACAATGACCTCCTATTTTTACCAGTGTGTAATTCAACTGTGCAGTTTTGGTTTGTTGTTTGGGAGTAGATTTTTTCAGTGAATATCCTCTTGCATAGTGACCCAGTTCCAGGGGATTTTAGGGGAGGAATGAGTCAGCCTATGGGACATTGGTCATGCTGTAACGTAGATTAAAAAAATCCCGCTTTGGACCTGGATTAAATATCACTGGGAACACATCAGAGTTCATATTACAGCACACTACAAGCAGCAAACTATCAAAGGAGCTTGCTTTGATCTCTGCTTCCTAAAGATTTCAGTTTTGTGAGGCTTGTGGGACTGATATCTCTGAGTACAGGACAATGGATATATCTGGAGAAAATTAATGCCTAAGAAAAATATCTTGGCAGAGTGCTGGTTAGGTTAAGGTGTCTCATTGCAAGACATTTTTTTAATGCCTGCAGTAAGGTCATATCACGTAAGATTGTTATCTCACTGCATTTATCCCAGTTAAATTCTGTCCTATCAATACTTTGTCCCTGGAGCAAAGTGTGACAAGATGTTCATAGCTTCTGAGTCTATGCCATAGAAATGCACATCTGGAATGGGAGCTGTACACACTGAAAATATTTCAGTTGATATGAAACTAAGCAACATTTATACTTAGCAACAGATGGCTGTGAGCACGTCACTGCCATGCCCAAACCACAGTCTGATGCAGCCAGGAAAATCACATTTATAGCCATACCAAGTATGTTGTATTTGAAGAGCTGAGAAAAGTGCTGAAAGGGTTTTCTAGCTAACATAGATAGATAGATGAAGTCCATTTCCCTATAAAATTACTGTTTGCCTATGTAGGGCTTGCTATCTTTTCATAAAGGTAAGAATGGGGAAATAGAAGTGGAATAGTCTCCAGGAGTTGCTAACAGCCTGGCTAGAAGTGCTCCTCATCATCTATTCAATACCATTCTGTCACAGTTCTTAGTGCACTTGCAGCTGGTTCCTCTTCCAAACACCTTCTCGAGACAGAATTACAAAGGTTTGTTTTGGCCCTAAGAAAGCGACAATTTCCAGAAAGTCCTAGACACAGATGCATCTCAATAGTGGGGGTCTCAGAGGACAAGCAAGTGGGAGCATCCTTCACTACAGACATACTGACATGTTCAAGTTCTCCCAAACTTTGTTCACATGAACAGCTTGCTGATTTTTAAGTAAATGCCACCTGTGAGGCTGAGTAAGAAGCTTTCTTAACTCCACTTTAACCACCCCAAGTCCCCAGAAGCAGAAAACTACAGCCACTCAGCTTTGCACCACAAACACTGTCACCAAGTGACCTCAAATTGATGACAGCCTTCAATAATGAAATCTGTAATGCTGCACTCTAGACCCAAATATGCTCATAACCCAAATATACTTTAACCAGAATGTTGTTTGGGGGATTCTTGGGGCTATATTTTTGCATGTGTTTGTGACATACACTCCTGCATGGAGGGGTATAGAAGGACCCTGAGCAAGTTAGTGCTTTACTCTGGGGTTCTGACAAGCACTAGCATTGTCCCCAGCTGGAATGAATGCAAAAGATGCTCCTAGAAGTGAAGTATTGCTGACAATACCTCAACTGCAAGAATTAAACTGGTCTCTGGGTCCAGCCAACTTGACAGTGCCTGCTCTCATTTCCCCTCTTTGTAGCCAGGTACACATATTTCCTCAGGATATGTGCAAAGTATAACCTGTGCACTGGGAATTTATTCTGTTGGATGGGAATTTCAAACAGCAGTTAAGGTGCATAATGGCTGCCTCTTTATGTAGAGCTAATAGCTATTAACCTGGCAGTCTTTGGTCTCAGATGATGTCAGACCCTGGCTGTGCCAAGGATCAAATGATACTCCTGCCTCCAGGGATCATCTCTATCATGTAGGGCTCCCTGCCCTTTTCCCCAGCATTACAAAGTGATCATATTGCAATCATATTCCAAAACTCAGTGAGTGATTTCAGCTTTCCTTAGTAAGCAAGAAACTAAATCTATGCATGATATAAACAGAGTGGGGTTTTTCCAGTTTCTAAAGAGTTTAAATAACGTAGATGATACTGTCTTGGCATCTCTTCTAGTTTTCCTTGTGTTTATTGCTCTTCTACCCAGGTAGGAGTTTTCCCAAGCAGCCATAAATTCTGAGACTGGAAATATCTCAACAGCAGGGGAGCACAGACAATCATTTCTATTTCTGCTCATGGTTTCCATCTTGGAGAGAGAGATGCCATTTCTCACATTTTCTGCAATTTATTTTTTTAAAATTTTCTGGAAAACATTTTTAAAAAGCTTTCAGCATTTGAGAATTTTCAGAAAGTCTTTTCCTTGATATGCCTTGACATTTTTTCCACAAATTTTTCAGTCTTCACATGAGAGAACAAACACTTTCAGTGTGGGTAACATCATGCTTCAAAACTGTGCTTTCTGGAGCATCGTTCTATGACTGTTCCATGACTAACTGACATCTCCTGAACATGAAAGGCACTGCTGGAAACTTAACTGTCCATTCAGTTATCTGCACACAAAGAGCAACTGGTTTGAGTGAAGAAGTGAAAGCATTATAGAGAGGAGATTAGAAAAAGATCCACCTTCTCCTTCTTGGGAAAAACCAGACAATATGTTAAAAGGAATGAATAAAACATACTGAAGAGTGAATGAATATCATTAATGCATGTTAGAAGGCATAAATGCACACTTGTAACAGACAGAGTGGTGGTTTAGGCAGCTTTGCTCTTTCCTGCTTTTAGTCACTTATCAGTAGCCCATAAATTCATCATCTAATACTGGATTTTTGTAAATTTATTTTAGCTAACTCTGTGTTGGTTGGCCAAACTGTCCTTTTCTGGGCAATGCCTTACACTCTCTAAAAAAAAAAAAGACACAACTCTCTGCCTCCTCTAGTTGGCTGCATTTATTGCTTGCATGAAAAGCATGCTGAGATCATGTACTGAACCCATAACACGATATGCACATCTGAAAACGTAATTCCTGCCCTGAAAATTTAACTCCAGTTAAAGTATGCTCAGAGCATCACCAACAACATCCTACAGTTAAGGAGACTGCACTAAAATACCCGTGCTCCAGTCCCATCACCAGACCAGCTGCAAGTAAATTATCACAGAAAGTGCTTACAGGGCCATGAGTGGTTTAATAAAGCCATCAGTCAGAATAATATATGGAGCATGCACATAACTTCACTTTCTTTGAATCTGATTGGCACTTTACTTTACACACCCTTTAGAGGTTGGTTTGGATAGCACATACAACCCTCTTTCAAAGACAACAAAAATTTCACCAGTCTGAACCTGGTGAATATAAAAAAGGAATGTTCTCTCGAGTTTTTAGGAGTTCCCAGTTCATAAAGGAAACATTCATTGGGGTGGGCTTCAGAAAGACTGAAATGATTGTAAAGGCATCAGTTGTGTTGATGCAAAAATCAATTTATTTTGACCTGGCTTTAAGTCATAATTGTACTGCTACAAGAGTCTCATTTAGATGGGTCAAATGCACATTTCTGCAGCAAGAGACACTCTCATTTTGAAAAAATACTCTGTTTAACTGGATTTAAAACAATTATTTGGTGACACTGACAATATGCTTTTAAAACTATTTTAAAGTTACTCTCTCATTTTTCTCTCGGTTAAGGTCATTTTTTTTACCTAAGCATACATGAATGTTTTCCCTCTTAATCAGGAGCAGAGGCTAGCCATGGAACTCTGCCAGGCTGAGCCCCACAAAGAACACATGCAGTTCATGTCACTGCGCTGCAGACACCACACGAGTGGGGTGAGCTCTTCAGGGCTGGGTACTGGGGCATATCTGAGCAGAGACACCACTCCCTTCTCATCTACTGGACCTGGGGAAAAGGAATAATGAAGAAGGCTCATGAAACAAAATCACGTTAAAATATCCCTAGTGCAAAGTTAAGAGGAGGAGAACCCAGCTCCTGTAATGTATAGGATAGGACAGGGTCCCACAGTACCCAGGCTTTTCCTCAGGGCAACCAATGCATCCTGATGGGCCATGATGGTTTCTTGGACACCCTCACTCCCCAGCTCCCTCCCTCCAGCCCATCACCCTAGCACTCTGAAGCAGATGTTTGTGGGATGATGTCTATCCCACACTAGCCACAGGTGCTGGCAGGTGATACCCTGATGCACAGCACTATGAGAAGGGCTGTGGCTCTGGGGGTGCTGTATGTGTGAAACAGCCCTCTGCCCTTGAAGGCTTCCCCATGCTCGGTTGAAGAGGATTGTCCAGCTGACAGCTCCTCTGAGGAAGGCAAGGCATGCCCCATGCCCTTCCAGCATGGAAGGGTGGCCAACATTCCCTCCTCAAGGCGTTTCTTAAACTACTTAACATGTATTTGCATTCATATGAAACCTAGTGTAATTTAGAGACCTAGAATATAACTTATTGCTGAATTCATAAGCCCTAGAAAAAAGCAGCATCACAGAAACTCAGTGTGGGCATCATATGCTCCTCACAGGCAAATGGCCTGTGAATAGGAGAATGGGAATAAACTTCTCACTTTATCTTTAAAAAATTCAGTCTAATCAGATATGGCAGGAAAATTATTTACTTTCAGTGATATACAGAACACAGATACAGGGCAAACTTACCTGGATGATTTGTGTGTATAGTCCTCTATCTTCACTTATCTCAGTTTCTTTTAAAGCTTAACTTTCAGGCTCAGTGACCTGATTAATCCTTCGTCTCAGCCCAAGCACAACATTATCAAAATGTTTCTCAGCCTCACAAGAGCACCTCAACTCAGGTTTAGCATATTTTTTCCTTCCCAGGAAAACACATATGAGTTCAGTTGTCCCAGAACATGAAACAGTTCTTTCTGCAAATTTTTAGCCTGTGTTACATTAGCAATTGAACTTCCCCTCAGCAACAAAACCATAATAAATGTTCCCTTTCCATTGCACAAAGGGAAAATCGGAGTACAGTCTGCTTTTCCTCCTTTGCCTGTGAACTAATGAACACAGACCATAAATGACTGTCTGCAAGACATAGTTATCTGTCCCTGCAAAAGGAACCTAGGCTGCAGGAGAAAATGAGATTGCAAGGAAGAGGGGAGCTGGAGGATTAATAATTACAGGAAAGGAAACTCATTTAGGAGCCTAACATGATCATTACGTAACTAAGCTTTGCTCAAGACCATTCAGATGATAAAGCAGTATACACTCAGAATCAGCTAATGACTTGCTTGAAATGTGTTAGAAGCTGAAGGGTTTTTTAGCATGAGCCTTGACCAAACCTTGGTCAAGGTGACTGGTATTATTAACTGATGATTATTAAATGTGGTCTGTACACACAAAGACTGCTTTCCATTCCCCAGAAAGGAAAATGGCTCTTATCTTGCTGAGGAGGTTTGTCTTTAGAGGGCATATCTGAATTTTCCTAAGTCTTGTTCTTTTTGCTGCACTTCGCCTTCAATCCAACAGTGCCTGTTTCACTCCTCCAGCAACAGCAGTGAGTCTCAGCTAGTTCTGCCTCTAAATCTGTTCTTCCAAAAACAAGCCACGTTTTAAGAATCAACTAGCCAGAACGGCCAGCTCAGACCTCAACCACACTCCACCTTATCCCCCACCTCCCTCAGCAATCAAATACCATTCTCTGTCCCAGCGGGTGGATGGATGTCAGGCTGTCTGTCTTCTGCTAGATGGCAGCAAAGCCAAAAAACCTGTGGCTTCACGGTTTGTTTTGTCATCAGTGAATGATGCTCGTGGTTTTTCATGGTCTTCCTTCCTAGTAAGCCTTCCTGAGAAAGGAAAGTAGCCTCATTCACTTTTTCATCGTCCATTTCGTGCCATTCCAGACACACAGCTGTCTCCCCATATCCCCATGTATGTCTCCCTTCTTTGTGGTGAAAACGAACCCATTTAGCCCCAATACAAAAGAACAGAAGAATACAGGGAAATGGAGGCATGATGATAACTGTATGCTTATCAACATAGCAACAATGTTGAACTACTCTAATAGTTTTTATCTCCTCTTTATTTCCATGGTACCGCTATTCCTTTTGGCAAAAAATACCCAAAAAATGGGTTAACAACCAATTTGGGACAAAGTCTGATTTAACTTTAGTTGGCGGAAATCTGAAGTTCAGCAATTTCTACTATTTTTAGTCAGATTTTATGAGCATGAATATTTTTTCAATAGTTCTGATCAAGATTTCTATTGCTTCACTGCGCTAGATAGATCTCCTGTTGTATATTAAACTTCAGCATAAGAAGTGGTGGTATATCAGGTGGGTACACTCATCTGAAAGTTCAAGAAAAGACACTTAAAACAGTGCCAATGTCTCCCAGAGATTCAACATGAAACAAACCTATGAATTTCAAACTTGTTTCATTTTAATGGCACCCCCAGGTGCAGATGCAATTCTGCTGTTTGCCTGGGAAATGAAGTCCTGCGGATTAGAAGAATGAAGGAATGATTGAAACCAAATCACCCTGTATTTGCTTGGAGTGACAAATAATGCCAGTGCATGCAATAGATTTTCATCTCTAGTGTACAATTTTTTCAAAAATGATTATAATTTATTCCTTTATTGCTATAAAAGATTGGGCACTCACAGACAGCTGGTGACCATGTGGATTTATAATGACATTTAGTAGAAGATGACAGCTATGTGCAAACACCAATGTGAAAGATGCTTTCCCTATGGACAGTTACTGTAGCCCCCAACTGGCAAGTAGGATGCCGAGGGTAAAATGCCCTCTTAATCTCAAAACTTCAGCATTGTTAAAGTAATAATTGTATTTATTTATGTCTTCAAAGCACTCTGTAAGCATTAGCTAATTAATCTTCACTACATATCTGTGAGGAAGACTTTGTAGATGAGCATATGCACAAAGAGATGCAATGATTTACCCAAGGTCACTGCACAGTCTACATTAATGGCAACTAGTACACAATGTTCATTAGACCACATTCACATTGGGAATGGGGTCTTCAATATTTCATTAAAATTACACTGCACACCCTTCTCATCCGAAGCAGAGCACCATTGCAGCTGTGACATATGTCCCATACAGAAACAAAATGACCTTGTGTAGGGTCATCTCCTCTACCTCTTGTCAAATATGCTGCTCTGTCTGCTTGGTTTATTTCCATAGTATCAAATATAAATTATAGTACAGTGCAATTACCTACACAC
This sequence comes from Coloeus monedula, assembly GCF_965178545.1. Taxonomy (NCBI): domain Eukaryota; kingdom Metazoa; phylum Chordata; class Aves; order Passeriformes; family Corvidae; genus Coloeus; species Coloeus monedula. The sequence continues at coordinate 38,570,389 of NC_138784.1, forward strand.
TCTTCCACAACTTCAATTGTTTTTCGTTAGTATTTTACATATAAGAGGATGGCTTGAGAAAAGTTTCTTTTACAGACCTGTCTAGTTTATCAGTTGCCATAGTTAACTGTCCTAATGCAGTTCTAGGTGAAGGAGTTGGTAAAAACATTATAATTATATGCCTGCTCTTCGAATTCACTGTTGGAACCAGCTCCTTGTTTACAGGGTGATAAATTACTGGCCCAAATTGACAGGCCCTGGTACCAAGGACAAATGCAATGCTGATAGCCAAAGAGACGAGTGCTCTTAGCTTGCTGCATACCACTCCTCACCACTCTGTCCTGCTCCTCAGGAGCACATGTCCTCAGCCCCTTCTTAGTCCAAGCAGCACCATTCAGAGGTGTTGGTCAGCTCAGCTCACAGGGACTGAACCGAGGAAGGGAGTTTCATGAGTAGCCCTACCAGCACATCTGAGCAAAGGCGGGGGTGAGCCAAGCCACTCCGGCTGCCCACAGCAGGGCTGTGGGGGGTTCCACGGGTGGAACAGGGCCCATCGGCTCCAGGATGGCACGGGCCCCGCAGCCGCCTGTCCCAGCACTGGAAACGAGAGAGAGCCTCTGCCTCAGGGTTTCTATTCTTAAGTGTGGATCACAGAGGCGGTCACAACTTTAAGTGGCTTAAAGAATTGTCTATATTCAAACTGGCCAGCTGACAGGTTCTGTCAGGTCATGGGGAAAGCTGTAAGCACTCCTTTGCAAGGACATCACTTCTGAGACTATGCTTGCTAACCCATGACAAATGCATATTTCCTTGCACACTGGGGCAACACATCAATGTCACTTTTAGCTTTGCTCACCAGGCACAAGGGATGCTTCAGACCCACTCCTACTTCTACTCTATTTATTATAGCATCACTTCCATTGCACCTATAATCCTTCTATGAAAAGACCAGATAATGAGGACAAAGCCAGAGACATTACACAATGTGACATGTCAGAGCACCTCAGTCATGGCAGTTATTCACAGCATCGAAATATTTAATCCTAAAGGTAGGTACAGACCACTGGTACATTTTGCTACAGCTTCAGCTCCTTGATGATCAGAGCTTGGGAAGCAACTGAAGGATGACATATGTTAATTTAACCTGCACATCTTTTGTGACCTGTGTTACTTACAGTACTGCTCAGCTTTTAATTTCCCTTGTTCAGGACCTCCATCTCAGTATTGTCTTTGAAACCTATCACTGATACAGGTATCTCATTGCATCTTTGTATTGTTAATTCATTCAGCCCTGAAGAACAAGCAGGATGTCTGTCCTATTTTATTTCATCATTTCACTTTTTGAAAATTTTCCTTTCCTATCTATAACGGAAAGTGATTTTGTTTCACTGTTTGTTTTTATCTTGTTTTTGCTGTATGCTAGGCTGTATCCTGCTTTCCTCCAATTGTACTTAAGGTAGACAAAGACTTAAAGGGAAAAATTAGTTTGAACACTGGCAAAATCATACAAGGATAATTCTGAAATGAAGGAGATGTCTATATGACTACCTGAAACATCTGTAAACCATAAGGTAGTTAGAGTAAGCCTTCCTTGTTTTTCCCAAACTGTTCCAACCTGTTCACTTTCTGGTTTTTGCTGAACTACAGCAGAAATAAAACTGGATATTTATGCCAAAAATGCATGATTTTTTGTTTCAGGCAAGAATAATTTTACTTCTTTCCATAGTAAAGCAATATTAGCTCACTTCTTACCAGAACAGACATCCTTTCTTTCCATTAACTTCTGCATGTTCTGCCTCAGGTGAGGGGTTAGCAAAGGGTCAAAGTTGGATCCGTTTATTTATCCAAATAATCCTATTAAGAACAGTGGGGAGTCCAAAGGCTGGTAAGAAAAATAACCCACTTGTTGAAATGTTTGGACCAAGTAAGAGAAAACAAGTCCCATCTGGTTTTTATATATTCTTAAGGCAGAATGAATAGCCAATGCAGGAAAATACATTTCTGGTGTGTTTTAAAATCATCATTTAAAACTAAGAGGCCATTTTCAGACAGTAGGGAAAAAAAGGTTTTCTGGACATGAATACTCTACCAGATTCCTGGATTTTAACAGTAGCGCATGGAGATTCAGTTTGACAGAAACTATTACTGGGCGGTAGGTTTGCTACACTTGGAAAAATGGACTTCTCCTTTTCCATGCAGCTTTTAAACACCTGTTCTTACAGATACTACCAAGGTGGTAGATTGTGTGTCCTAAATGTATTTAATTATATTTAATAGCACTTCATCTCAGACATTACAAGCTGGGAATGAAGGGAATGCCTGGGAATGAAGAGAGCTGCCAGACCTGGAGAAGAGAGAGCAATGGGGGGAAGTTACTTCAAAACAGGATCAGCCCCTGCTGTAATTGATTTTTTTTTCCCCCAGTTTCTGACCAATTCCATAAAATAGAATATTATTTCTTATATATGCATTTCATGAAAAAATAATGGGAAAATGCCAGGAGAAGAAAACAATTGCCAAGGAACCCACCTGAACAACTACAGCATTACAGATCCTGTTATAGATTACAGCAATTGAGATTAGAAATGCCACAGAGTACCCTCCTGCCATTCTTTTACAGACAAATCTTCTGAGCTCTTCCAAAGCAGTGCCTCCCAAATTAGGTCTGTAGCACTGATTTCCAAGGAGACATTTGTTAAGACCCAGTGTTGACAGGCAGGATTCAAAGCCCTTATCACTTTGAATAGGCCTTTGGCACTGTGAACATTTGGGATCAACATCATCGTCTAGTGGATAAGTAGGGCAGGAGAACCTATTTGTTTTTAAATATTGAATTACTGCAGCTTAAAGCCCCATGGGTCTCCAAAACATTCTCCAGAACCAGTTTGGGCAGCCAGCATTCCAGCAGAAGCTCTGTGTTACATCCTTGTGGCCTCTTTCTCTCAGCTGTTCATTTGCCCAGACTGTGCCAACTCGCCCTGGGGACTGGAGCAGCACTGAGGCCCTGGGCTCCTGGACCCCACTGTTTGTGTCACATGATGGGTGGTAGTGCCACACAAAAAGAATGTGTGGGCATCGTACAGAGTGGGGGTGCCTTCCAGGTGCTGCCAGGTGCCCTGGAAACAGCCTGCACCTGATCAGTTTGGGCATGCTCTTCAGCCTGACCAGACACAGGCCTGGTCTCCAGGCAGGCTGGTGGACATCGCTCACACTCAGTGCCAGTGCAGCCACGGCCCCTCCAAGTAGTTTTCTTTGGCATCTCATGCACAAGCAAAAAGTAAAACAAAAGGAAAACCCTAGCCCTGAAATACTCCTGAAGGCCAGGGCATTAGCACACTACCCACTTTATATGAAAACTTCAAGTGGCTTGCAATAAATTCCCACAAAGCAGCACAGAGCAAAAACTCCTCACTGCGCCTGCTCACCTCCACAGATGTTTCCTTCCTGCACACAGGCACATGTGTGTCCTTGGGAAGTAAAAAATGCTCTGTGCTTCTTTGGGAAAACAAGACAGCAAGCTGTTTATGAAAAAGAAAAAATGCACTTCAAAGTCATTTGGAAACACTTGGCTACAAGACAGTGGCCATTGTTGCTGTCTGCTGTGCCAGCCAGTGCTGGGCCAGCTTTGCTCTGGCTACTGGAGGCTATGCAGCTGCTCCAGGTTCCTGGTGTTGTCTGGCTGAAAGGTTGGATGCTGCAGCTGCCAGCACCACACAGGCAGCCACTGCTGCCCATCGCTCCCCAGCCTGGCTGGCTCTCCCCGTGGCTGGGCACTTGCCCTGCAGAAGAGCTCTTCTGAGTAGTCCAACAGTTACATGTCTCCACACTACTTATTTCTGCCTAGATGAACTAAGAATTTCTATTTCTTTTATATAACATACATCTTTCAGGTGATTTCCAGTGAGATGGAGCCCACTTCGTCTCTAGCCAGGCTTACACGGCCCTGATTAATGCAATACCTTGAGTCTCTAGGGGGAAATTTGGGTCCCTCAGGTATATGTGGAAAGTTTCAGGAGTGTGTTTCAGGAGTGTAACACTGGAAAATGAGGTAAATACAAACTACTGAAAGGCAACAAATGTGTTAGTTCAACTAAGTGTTTGGGGAATTTCCTTCCACTTTTTCAAAATTTCCCTTTTTGTTTACACAAATGGATCACACGTCCAATAGATGCACAATGAAAGGAAGAAGGATTTCCTACACTTAGAGATACTTTTATACAGACACGGAGTGTACACTTTGAAACAAGGAAAGAAGGAAACTAACACTCAGCATGTGCTTGCAACTTCAAACAAGTGGGTAGCTGTATGAAACAAAAGCTAAATGTGTATTTAGACATCTGAACAGGAAAGCCAGCATCTTTTATGGGTACCAACATCTTCATAGAAACAACTCTTGAGCCTTGGGATGTGTTTTCTACATTGACAGCAGGAAAGAGGATTTCCAGGATGCAGACGACCTCCTTTAGCACTTCAGGAGTCATGGCGCAGTCCAGCCCTGATCTGGGGAAGGTGAACTGTGGAGAAAGATGGACATTTTTTGATGGAACCTGAGGCAAGCTAAAAAATACCAACTGCTGTGTCGAATTAGCTTGATTTACTGGACTCTTCAGTATAGTATTAATAAAATCTTCCCTGATGTCATTACAAAAGCTTGTGTCTGTGGTGTCCCTTTCTGTTTCTGTCCATACACTGGCAATAAATACTTTTCTTAAAGTATGACACAACTAGTATGTCCAGAAAAATTCCTGGTGAGTGTGATGAATAGAAGAGGAGACATCACTGCTTTCCTTGGAATGGGAGAAGAAAGACTGTGCCATCTTTCAGAAGTATTTGGAGATGGTGCTGAGAAATAATGATTGAATCAGCTCAGGTCCAAGATGAGTCCACGTGAGCTGCTGGTAAAGAAACCTTTAGCAGGAGGCAATCCAACCCTAACGAAAACTAAATGTTATTATCCTCAACACACTTACTGTACAAAATGCTGCACTGAAGGATGTTACCCTCACCATCTCACACCCCTTCTGAAAGAGCCAGCTGACAGGGGGCACAGGGCCAGGGAGCTGCCCATCAGCTCACACTTGGGTTGAGAAATACACGTGGTGCGGGCAGCTCGCTGCAGGTGGAGATGCAGGCTGAGGTGCAGGTTGAGCTCTGGGTGGGAGCCTAAGAAAAGAGGCCATGAACTGCCAAACCTTTGGATAACAAGGTGCTCAAAGACCAGAGGAGTCAGCCAAGTGGATGGACACTGAGGGAGAGAGCAGGAGCGCAGGTCTCAGGAGAAGAGCAAGACTTGTGCACAAGTAGACTGAGAGTATAAAAGCCATGGGGTTCCTTGGTTGGGGGGGTCTCTCTTTGGAGACACCAGCTCAGGCTGTTTCTGTGTTACTATGCCATGAATAAATGGCTTTATGGAATGAGACATCTGAGATGCTGCTGTGGGAAACCCGGGGTCGAACCGGTCAGGAAACCTGGTCTGAGTGTAAATGGGGTGTGCAGGGAGCCAAGCAGGGCACCTGTGGGCTCATTGAAGCTGCCCCCTGTGAAGAGGCTTCAGTCCCAGCAGTGAAAATCTGTCGTGTTGGGAGTGTGATGGTCAGAGAGCCATGTGCATGGTCAGACTAGGAAGTTTCCTTAACACTTGCATGTCCAGTGGGATTGGATCATCCAGAGACTGAAAGAAGACATAAGTAAAAGAAAGAGGTGGAGAAGCAAGAAGGTAAGTGCTACTAGATCTCTACGGCAGGTCTTTTCCCACGTAATTTATGTCTGAGTCTCAAACAGCTGGCAATGGAGTCATTGTATATGTATGTACAAAGAAGCTCATGGAAATCTTGGAAGTCTGTTCCCTCAATACATGCAGACCGATGCAACAAACCATACTGCTCTCACAGCCTGTCTGACACCTCCAAGAAGGAAAGAGAGGGAAGAAAATGAAGTGGGGACAGCTGCAGCATGTTGACAGTATTAGGCTGCTGTGCAGGCTCAGCTGTGGAACTATTTTCAAGTTCAGATCTTACCCTAAGCTAATCTCTTGCCTATCTGTCCAGAGCAGAGTCACTGAGGTTACTGACTCCTTCATTTCCTCTGTAACATCCTCTAGAATGGAGAGAGTAAATCAGCAGTGTGTCAGCCCTGGGCGGGCTCATAGCATCAAACCATACAACCAACAGGATTAACCACAGCTTGCAATCTTTCCATAGAAAAATAGCTAGATCCTGGCTTTCATACCAAACTGAAAGTTTTGGAGTGTCTCCCTGAGTCATCCAAGGCTTCCTGAGCATCCAGCAAGAGACAAACAGTCTGAAAGAGTAATTCAGGTTGTACGAGAACTAAATTGCATTCCAGAGTCCCTTAACGATAGGAATAAGAGAACTTAAAGCATTTAGACTCTTAATTTAGATGCCTCCTTAAGTGCCTATGATGTGATGGGGTGAATTCGGGCAAAGGTGTTCATGCCACTGCAACAACAGGACCCTGAGAGGATTTCTGTTGTGTTTTTATTTGGAGAAAGGCTAGCCCATCATTTTCCCACGAGCTTTGATCTCATCTCAGTGGCTCTGCTCAAGTCACTAATCCCCAAAAGCACAAAGCATTCATTCCATTTTCAATTTAGAAAGAGAGTGGGCGTATAAATGAGTATACCAAAATGGGTTTTGGGTGACCAGAGCAAGACGGAGAAAATAATTTCAAAACCCTGTTCTCAGCAAGGGATGTGCTCCTTTACCATCTCCCATGATTCAGAGGAGAACATCAGACTTTGTGCTGCTGCTGTAAAGGCTCAGTGTTTAACAAGACATAGTGTTCTGTTGTCTGAGGATACCTGCAATACACAGAGTGCATTTTAAGGAATCATTGCTTTTATTAACTGCAGTTATACAGGCCAGTAATGAAAACTAGAAAGGACTAATACCCAGTCCCTCCCAGCTATCAAGACTCATAACAACCAACATCAATTAACTAAGCTATAAAGCAAATGGTTTTAAGACAACCAGAAATATCCAGGGTAGGAGTGTAACCGGCCCAACTCCCAACTTTCACACACCACAGTCATAACCTTCTGCCTACCTTATGATTTCATGGTAAATGTTCTTGCCTGGGAAGGGAGATGACTCTGTGTGGAGAATTGAAGTACTGTCTAAATTCCACACTGATGTATACCTAGAGAGTGGACTCTTTCATACATATTTCCTGGGAAAAAAATTAAGTTCTTTAAAGACTAAGCTGCTGTTGATATTGAAGCTATAGGATCATGGATAAGTGGATTTAAATATACCTTTAAATGTCATCTACCCCAGTTTTCTGCTCCAAGCAGGACCGTTGCCATCCCAAGACTCTTCTTAATGGAAAGCTACATTAGGTCTTGTCTTATTTGCAAGTGAGATAGGGGTTGACTTATCTGCAATGAGAGTGCCTGGTCAGCACCCATCCCCCATAACACCCAGGACTTTTTGAGCAGGACTACCACTAGTCAGTCACTTCCCAGCCTGTGCTGATACATGGGGTTATTCTGCAGCAGATGCAAAGCTCTGCATTTCTTCTTGTCAAACTATTTGAGCTGTTTAGGTTGGCCTAGTCCTTATGTTTAGCAAAGGTGTTTTAGATTGAAGCTCTGCCACTCATCTTGTCAAATGTTTATTTTAATAAAATATCTTGTATAAATTCACTGAGGGTTCATTCTGTGTAATCATTCAGGCTTCTGATGAAAATGTTAAGCAACACCTGCAGTACTCCTCTCATAAGTGACCACCAACCATATGTGAGCCACCCTTTGTGCCCAGAAGTTCAGCTGCTCTTCAGTCCGCCAAGCATTTTGTTTCTCTAGCCCTTATTTCTTCAGCTTCCGAATGAGAATGCTGTGGATGATGGCACCAAAATCATTAATAAAGTCACGGTGTATTGCAGGCATGGCTCTCTCCTTCTCCACACAGTCACACTGTTGTAGAAGGCAAACCATGTTGGCTATTTCTGAGTAGTACCTTCTTGCCCATCTCATGTTTGTAAATGGATTCCAAGAAGACATTTCCCATAATCTTTTCAGCAACAAAAGTGAAGCTGGCCTTCACACAGTGAGGTTTCCTAGGTAATTTCTTCCCTTTTCCACTTCTTAATGATTTACTACAAGTTTTTTTGCTGTTGTCCTAGGCCTCTCCCAATCACCAGATTTGTCAGAGAGAACAGACAACATACTGTGAAATCATGTAAGCCAATTCTTTCAGCACTCAGGAAAATTTCATCCAGCCCCTCAGGTCTGGATACACCCAGGTTCTCCAGGCAGTACCGACTGTGTTGTTACCCCACTTCTGCCTGCCCTTCCAGTCTCCAAGTTGTGCTGATGTACACAGTGGTCTGGGAGCAGGTTTTTCTTGTGAAAACCAAAGCAAAAAGTTGTTTGAGTTTCTCAGCCTTTTCCATATTGTCCAAAACTAACTTGTCTCCTCCAACAGACCTGCATCCATTCTTGTAACAAGCATGCTTGTAGGATTCCTGGTATCCTTAAGATCCCTCACTAATATCAGCTCTAATATCCAGGACTTTGACCTTCCTGATTTTGTGTGTACATACTCAAGCAATGGTTTCATACAACTTCTTTGCTACCTGCCCTTCTATTGGCACCCGGTATATTCCATTTTGTGTGCAAAGAACATATTTTATTGGCTTTCATCCTGAATGCTGACATGGAACCGCTTCTAAAGCATACCCTTTTTTAATAACATAATCTGTTTGTTATCTAAACAAGCCCATTGTACCTTCATGGGTAGGATGAATACCCCAAGGAGAAGTTGTCTGCTTCTGTCTTCTGATGCTGTCTCAAGAAGGTATGACCCACGAAGATGTAACATTGTCATCTTATTACACTGCAGCTTTTGGTGCCTTGCACATTCTGTAGCCACTTATGCTTGTGCAAAGCTGACCAAATAAATGAATAAAAAAGCTGACAAACCCAAGGAGTCATTGCAGTTGTTTATTCATTTTTGTTTCTCTCTGATTTCAGTCACTGAGTAGTGCAGAATCAGGCCTCCTGTGTTAAATCTCATTCCTAAAGGATACTTATAAGGATTGATGATTTACTTGTAGAGCATACGAGAAAAATTTCTCCAGTGTAAAAAGGAGCAAGAACTTATCCTGTCTTGGGAGGGGAAGGCCATAACTATCTAGGCCTTGTGTGCAAAGACTTGGTGTGATTATAAAACAGATACAACCTTAGAGAACTCACAGAGTTTTACCAGAATCTGAAACTATCGGTATCCTGGCAGTGTCGACGTCCATCTTCCGTCTTGGTAGTTCACTCTTTCATCTTTACATAATCTGTAAAGATACAAAATACTTGCTGCTTTTTTTTTATTTTTCTTTTCTTTTTTCTATTGTGTGTGTGTGTGTGAGAGAGAGAGAGAGAGAGATTCTCAAAGAAATGTCTGGGAGGACTTACTCTGTCCTATTGTCCTACTCCTTCCCAAAAGCATATGCTTTAGCCAGAAAAATGACAGAGTATAATAGAAGTAAGGGTGTAAAGGCTCTGCCTCTGGTTACTTTTTCATTGAGAATAAAATCTTTTTTTCCTGCTTGTATCCTGCACCTCAGATTGTGAAAATCAGAATCCTGTCACCCTTGGAAGTAGGGTCTCCTGCAGTCTTAACAGCTTTTTAGATCTTCCTCCTGTCTCTTAAATCACTCTGAACACCTTTAACAGTGCTGTGTTTGTTGGCCTCTTGCCTTATCTTATACACACACAGAGTTTCTTTAACTCCTTTCAAATGGGCTTTTGAGGTTTTCTTTAGCACTTTGGGTATCAAGTTATCCATTAATACCCTTTGCTGAAGCTAAGCACTCAATGGTTATACTTAGCGTTGTTTCTCCAGCCTCCCTCCCTAACCAGGATGTTTATTTTCTGTAAGACTCTTACAAGTTTAATCTCCTCACTGGAATTTGCATTTGTGTAGTGAACACAGATTCCCTGCCACTGGCACCTGCTAGCCTCTAACAAGGTAAGCCGTTCTTACAGGATGTCAAGCTCCCCAGCAATAAACAAAATCTCTTCTACCCAAGATCCCTTCGGCTTTTGCAATATGCTGGCTCTGAAAACATATTGATGGGGGTGCTTTCTGAAGGGCCTTGAGGGTGCTTAGTTTGAAGAAACAGTACCAGCTATGTTAGCCTGCTTCAGCCAACTGGCCATGACTCTTGCCAAGTGGAACTGCTGTTTACCAAGATTTACCCTTCTTAGCAGAATTTTTGTAAGGACTTACCAATAATGGGGATTAGTCCTGATTTAAGCTCTCAGGAGACCAGACATCAGTACAGGCACATCCATGCAGTCCCCAGTGCACAGGAAGAACCAGCTCCTTCTGCACCCAAAGCTTGTCCCTGTTTGAAGGTGCAACCTGCTCCACCAGTGGGAACCACAGGTTTCTGGGGCTGTGCTCTGGACAGCGGCAGCAGCAGCCACCATCCCCTGGCAGGTGTGCTGGCCCCAGTTCAGAGACAATAACTCCTCCTCCAAGGCCTCAGCTCTGCAGCTTGCACAGGAGGTTCTAGTTCAATTCCCCAAACAGATGCCAAGCACTGGACAGGGAGTCTGTGGCTGTTATACCTTGTATGCACTGTGCTGGCAGGAGCACTTGTGTTAGCATGCCTGCCTCTACACTACAGCCGCTGCTGGCACTGATCTTCTGTATAAAACACATGCCTCTGCCCCAGCCAACATTCCTACTGCAGCCAACATTTCCAGGGTAAGCTGGAGCTCCCAGGAGGCTGCAATCATACGCAACTGGCAGCGTCTGTCTGCTCTTTGGTGGAAGCTTCGTCCTGGAGCACGACGTGCTACCAACAGCTCAGCAGTAATGCTTAACCAGGCAAGGGAATGCCTCTGGGTTTTTCCATCTTTCAGCCTATAGAAATGATCTCAGAGCAATGGTAGATTTACACTCATTATATCACTATGAGGATTCCTGCCTCACTGTAAACCTTTCCTGGACCTCAGAGAGAATGGAAAGTTTGGAGGAGAGTTGATTTTAAAGCAAAACCATTCCAAAATACCCACCTCCAGCCCAACAATAGAGGTTTGGCACCATCTGTCACAGTAACCAGCTTCCAGCTGCATCTGAGCATGCTTGTGAGAAAGAGCCATGCTGAGAGACAGATACTGTCACATACAGCTAAGGAAAATGAAATACAGCGAAACGCTCTGCTTCTCACCTCCCACTGATTCCCCCATGATAAATACTTCCAGAAAATTAATTAAAGTTCTTTGTGTTTTGAATTCTATATTTGGCTGAATTCTTTGCACTTGACATATTCTCTAAGTGCCACAGGGAAGAAAAGTGTTACAAATTGTTGCATGTTAAGTTGCAGAAACCATTTCTTCCCAAGGCAGTAAAATACGCTCGCTTGAGCCTAATCAAGCTATCTCCTAGGGCTTGCACAAACAGAAAACTTCCTGAGGCTAAGCAAATGTTCTAAAGAGATTAAATATGTGCTGCAGTGATGGTTATAGACAGTCAGTGTGAACAAGTCCAGCTACCTGAAGCTCAAGGACACCCCTCTGAGGGGGTGCCCACTTCAGATGACAAGGACAAGCAGATAGATCAAGCAACAGCAACTCCCAACACAGTCAGGCCAGGAGTAAGAAAGACTGGGAACTACCTGTCTTAGAAGGTCTCCAGCTGCTCCACTCATGCCGGCCTCAAGGCAGGTCTTCTCCAAGTGAAGATGATAACTTTTGGGGGCCAGTCTTTAAACCAAGTGCACGAGAGCTCAGCCTAAGTTGTAATTTATGGCTGCTTTATGTTATTGCCAAAGAGCTGCCACCAAATTCACAGGTGCAAGGACAAACTGTTGTACACGTCCATAGGAAGGAAGACTTTGTGATGAAGAGGAAGCACAGGTGCTAAATGGCAGTGATGTCCATGGAAAATGGAAGGGAACCCATCCATTTATCGCTCAGGATATAAGACAATAAATCCCCTAAGGGAATTTTGCTTCACATCCCCAGGATTTTCTCAGCTTTTTCTTTTTAGATAGTCTCTTAGTTCCTGCCCAGTGATAGTGTGCATAACACCATTCACCTAATTCTGGCAAGGATTTAGCTTTTTTCAAAAAAACTGGGCTTGTGGGCCACAGTACATAGAGCAGAGCTGCCAGTAGTGTCTTCTGAACAGGCAAACAGACCTAAAACCACAACAAGCTGCTGCAGTAGTGACCAGCTTTCAGCTGGCTGCCTTCCCAAGAGGGATTTACAGCCCTTGACTATGCCAGCATTGGAGGTTAAGAGGCAGAAACCTGAGCTAGCCAAAAGGAAATGCTTAAAGGAAGGGTGTAATATAACCTAACCCTGTCACACTCATCCTCAGCCTGGATGTTTTCCTGCAAACTCCTGGAGCTGGACTTCCAGCCGAAGCCCCTCCTGGCCTGCTGTCTGGCCAGGAGTGTGTACCCTTCTCTCAGACACACTGCTTGCTGTGCACCAGGGATGTTACCTCCTCTTTCCGAACCATGGCCAAGTAACTCATGCATTCAGCTCTGACCTTCTTTTCATTTCTTCTGCACCTACTGCTCACAATTGGTACTTTGTTCTCCCCTCCTTGGTAGCACTCTGGTGATGCACTTTTGGGAGAAGCTGCTCCATGCTTGGGGTGGTACTTCAGAGGAATCACGACCCACATCAGGGCAGGGACACTCCTGCAGCTGGTGAACCAATGAAAAAAGTAAGAAGGAACTAGTAGCTGAAAGAAACTCTTATGCACAGGTCCACCTTCCAGTGGTGCCTATCACCTCACTACAGGAGCTGGAAGGGGCTGGGTGTGAGGGCTGGCAGAAACAAAGGAATCTGAGGCTTGGAAGGTTTCTGGCTTCAGCTGAGTTAGGAGAATGGGGAGGAAAGGTGTTTCCCTGTTTGTTAAATCATCTTCATTTCCTCAAAATACAAATCAGTAATAAAAAATTTATGTTAATGTGCCAAAAATTCACTAATTTCCAAAGTCAAAGCTATTTTGTCAGTGTCACATTGAAAACTGCCCTTGGACTTGAGACAGATTTGAAAAACAGTTACAAGACCCTCATGCAACTTAATTCCTCCAAAAAGCCCTTTATCCCCTTTACCTACTTCTCCTCTCTAGAGACCTTTCAGTTTCTGAGTCCATAAATATTCCCCTTGAAATGTATAGTTCACTTTCTTTGATATTGCATGCTGCCTCAATCTTAACAGCTTGAGGCACAGAGTTTGGAGTCAGCTCAGCCTACACACACATCCACATGCTCAGTGACTGCAGTAGCAGGTCTTTTCTTATTCTCTTTTTTGGGGAAAAAGCTATCTGGCTGTTGGACAGACCAAACCCCATCACTTCCAATGGACATCTTTGCATGTTAAAGCTTGTTGCCTTCTACATGTTCACTCCTCCCATACCCTCACCTGTTGCAGAGCGCTGGATGTACAGCCCAGCCAGGCAGGTTTTCTAGTGTGTGCAAAGAACAGCATCACCATGTACAGCAATGCTTCATTTTATGCAGCAAACGGGGAAATAGTTGTGCAAACCAGTCATACATATGGAAACTATCATACCCAAACCTTGGCTAGCTTCACTGGAATTCCAAAAGTCTTGTCACCTCTCCAAGGACTATTTTCCTATACTATTTCAGTCTTTACTTGCTCCAACCCATTTTGACACCAAAGCTGTTCTAAACAATCTATCACTTTCTTCTTTTTTCCTTCAGATGACGGGGGATTTTCCCTGCCTACACGAATAGCTGTTCTTTGTTAACTACACATCTAAATGAAATTAAACTGAGGTAGAAACCTGGCCTGGAAATCTTAAGGTCAGAGGCCCAAATTTTCAGCAGGTAATTATCATCTGAAAATAGAGCTGTTAAACAGGAACAAACATACATCCCAATTAAGAATGCGGGGAAGAAGCACTCTGTTCCAGGCTGAGCACAGATACCTATCCCAGTGGAGAACTGGGGGGAAGGGGAGTCTCTAGTGAATAATGCCACTTTATTGTAAGTCCAAGCCTGGGGAAGGACTGTGCCAGCAACAGATCCGGCAGTCCTTAGTTGGTGGATCTTAAGTACTTCTTGCCTTTCATTTCTACTGTTGAACCACTCCTCCCTCTTCAGCATACTTAGCATATCTGAAGCAGAAAGTATTTTTTCCCCCTTCAAAGATAGAGCACTCTATGACAGGAATACTGAGATGCGAACCCTCAAAGGTATTTTGGTTCCTAATTCCAAGGAGATTCAACAACTCAAATGCATGTAAAGGTTTGGGATTAACTAACCTTCAAAGGCTGTGTACCCACTGCATGGCCCCAAATCACAATGAGTTTCCTGAGTCCTGGGAACACCTAGAGATGTTTTGTTGTGTTACAACAACTGTTCCTGAGTTCAGAATGCTTTCCGGATAAATAAGGGAGTGGGACCAGTGCACACACGATGTGGACAGACGGCACAAGGAACTGCTCCACTGCAGGTTTCTGTACTTGATGCTTTGACCATGACCCTGTATCAACTCCTCATGCAACGTCTCTTTGCCCGGGAAACAGGGGCAAGCAGGTGGACACAGACCCTGCCTTCACCCTGCTGGTGAGGTGGTGTTGTTCTTGCCTGACCATAACCTCACATCACAAATAAAATTTGGCATTCATTCCTCAAACCTTCTTCTTCCTCCCTGTGAGGCCCAAAAACAGAGGAAAGAGCTGTACTTCATGAGAGCTATTTTATGAAAGCCTTCAGCAACCACAGTTAGACCCAATGGCAGCAGGTTTTCAGAGAATTAGTTCAGGTGTTTTGGAGCTGAGCCCTTTGTAGATATTGAAACTCCACAGATTCATTCCTAAAGTTGGTTCCTGAAAATCACACCTTCAACCTCCAAAGTGCAAAAATGTCTCTTTTGTTAGAGGATTTAACTAATGCTTAGATTCATTAGTGAAGGTAATTTTGGCCTAATTAGTCTTCTAATTTCTGTGTTATCCCTTGTAGGAATATGCCTTCAAAAACTAATAAAATTACTTATAATATATGCTAATCACCATAATCTGATTTGTCTTTAATTATACATGTAATGGGGAAACTAATTGGAAGATAAAGGGTATTTGGAAGGGCCAAAACATGTAAATCAGGAAAAGGATAGAATGTTATCATTAAGCAACAAAAAAAATATGCTTTTGAGTATGTGGAAGACTATTTGTTTCCTATAGCAGAAATATCAGATTGCTTCACTTCTTTTAGAGCTCCTTACTGTAGCAAAAACTGATTCATAAATCTAATGACAGCTGAGGTTTTGGCCTTACAACATCTGTCTGGCCTCAAATGGAACACCTAATACAAGGACAAAAACAGGGAAAACTTATTTGCAGAGTAGAAGGCAAAGTATAAATAAACTTACAATTTATATTAGTGGTTTCTAAATGAAATTTTCTTAGTTCTAGAATTTCCTGCTTGCAGAAAACATCACTGAAGTTTCCTCTGTGTTTAAAAACCAGATTGAGCTGGTGGGTCTTTTACCAACTTCGCAGTGTATTTTTCACCCTTTCCATGGATTTAATGGACAATAACAGTAAAAATAGCAATTTCCTGGGCATTTATTATTTTTGTTCCTGAAAAGTACATTTGGTATGAAGTACTGTCAAATTCTGTCCATGGTTCAAATGTTGCAGTGTAATGTGACTTTACAAAGCACAGCAAAATAGGGAGAAAAGAAATTATAGCTCTTCAATAAATTTATCAAAAGGGTATCATTTAAAGATATCTTCTTACACAAAAGGACATAAATCAGCAAAAATGAAGATACTAGAGCTATCCATGTCCTTTTGCATAAATATTTGAAAGGATAAGCATTTTGTCATCTTAGTGCTTTCTGACTATAGAAGAATTGAGACGCAGATTTGTAATTTGGCTTGATGAAAACCAGTTTTTTGTTTAATAGTGGGTGTTATTATGGCATATTGTTTGGCTGTTTTTCCCCTGTTGTTAGACTAAAGTTGACAAATTGCACTTTGACTATTCCAGTTCAATAAATATGCCAGTGACTACTGTCTTTTGAAGCAGAGCCTACTCAGAGGCTGAGATTGAAGGGGGGAAGCCGATGTACATGCTCTGACCCTCTCAGCCCTTTGCCAGGACTTGTCTCACGGTCCTACCTGTGCATCTTTACTTTGTGCCTGCCCCAGAATTGTATCCATAATAGATTTTCTATTTAAAAAGACCAGCTGCAAACATTTGCAATTCAGTCCTTTTTTTTGCTGATCCCATGGGTAAGATACACACGTTTGATCAAGTATGTGGAAAGCATCCACACCAGATTTTTAGGAAGCTTGATTTATCATTTAATTGAATGTACAAGTGCACAGTTAAATCCAGCACATCCTTTTAGGAAGAAGCTTCCAGAAACCAGACAGACACCCTGGCTCTTCAGCTGTACCCCACAAACCAGCTTCTGTAACTTAATGCAGAGGGAAAACTGCTGTCCCCAGGAAAAGCACACTGTCCTCTCTTGGTACAGCCTGCTGCTCTGCCTGGTCACATTCTCATCAACAAAAAATATAGACCAACATGTCACAGCAAAGTGTCAGTGCTTTGCTTGGGTACAAGCCATTTTCTTTCACACAAAAGTTCTTGAGGAGGCTTCATTGAATAGCAAGCTGCATGTTATTTTTCAGGAAAAAAATACATCAGCATCTAACAGTGTTCTACATTTTAAATCAGAGTACATTTAAATTATAAGAGACTCATACAAAATTTCTCTTTGGTATCTTCAGACTGACAAATAGCTGGCAAGAGTGGCGGCCACATAAAGTCACGAGTGGGAGAGGAAACCTTAAAGCAGAACACAGACAAGAAATCTTACCTACGTGCTCAGCAAGAGCAACGTATCATACAAAGAATCTCATCTGCACTGGCCCTTAGTATTTAAACCAAAATGATGATAGCTCGTATTTTTATTTTGAAATAAAAAGCTTTGTGCTAAAGGTCTTTCTAGATCTTTAGAGTCAGTTGCATCTCTTTCTGTGGCTTTATGTCAGCAAAGAATTTGAACTAATGACTATCATGCATATCTCCCCGTTTAGGCAATATCAGAATCTCTGATAATTTAGGCAACTTACAATATCAACAACTATGTTTTTTAATGACTTGTGCATCCCAACCTTTCAGCCACGGGCAGTTGGGATCACAGCACAGCTAGAATTGTCTGCTAATCTTCTTAGGAGAACTAACCACACAGCAGGATGTGCCTTAAAGCTTGTTTTTAATTTTTTAATAAGTTATATTAAATAGGGAATTGGGGAATCAGAACACATTCATACATTTTTTACTTCCTCTATCAATAGAACAAAACCAGGCCAGCTACACAGAAGAAATAAAACATGAGTCAGTTGAAATATTAATTTAAAATAATATTCTGCATAGACATAGATCTTTCATTATGACACAATATTCAAATGTTCTATTTGTCCGAGAACTTGCAGTATTTGCGGAATAATTTGAACAATTAACTTTCCCATGAGGTATTACAAATTGTTTCAACCATCCATCAGTCTTCTTGTTTGGCTGGTAACTTAAGTCATCTAGTATTGATTACTGCTATTGGAAGTTTAAATGGCAACAAGCCTAAGCAGAACCAACCTGTACCTTGTACCAAGCTCACAACAATGAAACAGCATTACTAGAACTGGGAAGCCTTCAGCACAGCCTCACAGATAGCTGGCAATTTTCTGAACATTTACAGCAATCAAACAATATCAGCAGCACTAGCCAAGCATATCAGCAGCACTAGCCAAGCATGAAGAGGTCTGGGGTTTTTCTCAACAAGCATGTCCTGTTATTTAGCACGCCCTCGCACAGTGCTGCAGACAGTGCCACAAAGCCATCCCTGCGCGGTTCACCGTGCCATCAAATGCCATCGCTGCTCGTGACTTTGTTCATGTCAAGGAAATATCGACTGCGCCTTCATGTGGGGAGAGGTCCATGCAGATGCAATCTGTCTACAAATGAAGCCACAGGCTAGAAGGTAACTTTGGTACTTTTAAAGAAGAGTCAAATGGGAAAGATAATCACCATCCCTGTGGGCTACCTTTGACCTTAATCTGATGTTTTTCCCTGGGTCTATAACTGAGCGACCCCAAATGTGGCCGCACATCATAAATTATGAGAATGTGCCTAGAAAAGATGCAGTGCAGAGGAGAATGATATGAACAAATCTGGATGACATTTAACATACAAGTTAATGGTCATATTGTTTTTGGGTTTTACTGAAAGTTACCAGGCAGCCTCTGGAAAATGTGTGCTGTTGGGAATCTGTTCAGAGTTTTTATCAAAGATTCTTTGCAATTAGTGGTAAATAATTGTTCATTCCTCTGGAATTCCTTGAAATAAGATCACCCTGATTTCAGCCTTTTACTTTTCACAGCCTTGCAATCTGCAGCTCTATAGGAAATGTGTTTTCATAATAAATGTAATAGCAAGTATTTGTGCAGCAAGCAGCAGCGATAAAGGGTTAGCGCAATTCAATAGCATTTTCACTGTCAAGGGACTTGACTTGCCAACCTCAGTCTTTGCAGCTCCTAGTGAGGCGAGTGTGTGATCAGTTTATCTCAGTAACTACAGTGATAGGAGTGGCTAATCTCTCCATCCCAAGGCTGGTGGGTCACACCCTGTCCGGCAGCTCGCTCTGGCGTCGTGGAGGTAGGCTCGGCTGGATTTAGGTGCTGTTCAAATATGCTGCTCTCTTCTTGTTCAAGTACTTCACAGCCCTGTGAGTTAAATATTAACATTTCTGGCCTGAGTGAAGGCACACAGATGGGAGTTGCTTGCCTAAAGCCGAGGTGTTAGAGCTAATCCAGTCGCCAGTTTAGGAAGCCGCCGTCTTTTTCCTCCCAGTGCTTGCAAAGGTTCCACTGTTAACCTGACAGCTTCTGGGCTGCTTCTCTATCGTGCCTCAGAAAGGGGAAATATTTGACTCTAAGTCCAGTTTCTCCCACGTGGTCACCCTAAGTTCTAGGTGGGACTGGAAGTACAGGAATGGTTTAGTACAGCCTGGCCAAGCTACAGAGGGTGAAGGTCCTTTATGGAGATGTGGTGTATCCCAGCTGCAGCTCTGCTCAACCCTTACTCCTTTCTTCCCACCACCATTGCTATCCAGGCTGGCAGGCAAACGTGTGGAGAAAGGAAAGCAGAGATACCTGGCCAGCCTTTCTCCCCAAGGGAAGGTTTCCGTCCCATGTCATCCATGGGTTGTCTTTCTAAGGGGACACTGCAAAGTCACTTCAGTGGAAGAGAAAATTGGAATTAAACATTCCTCTACTGAGGAGCTGCACAAAGTCTTGATGAAGCAACATCTACCTCATCTACAGGCATGGTGGTGATGGGCCACAAGGGTACAATAATAGAAAAATAGATTATTATTAGCTACACCACTGAGAAAAAGCTGGCATTAAAAGTACTATTAATATCTGGGTTTTTTTCTTTTTTTCAAAGCCATGAGGTAAGAGGCAAAGAAAATTAACCATGAGGGAAATAGTTGGAGTGGTGTCACTACTTTCATGTTTATTCCTAGCAGCATAATTGCCAATAGCATGAACAATGGGAGAGCATTGTTAATTTAAACTGAAAAATATTTTCAAGCAATTTATGCAACAAAAAAGCAGCCAGAGTGAAGGCATGCAAGGATTTTAAAGGCAAAGATGCAACTAAGAGTTCTGTTAAAAACATACTGTTTCTTTTTCTCAAATGACAAAAAATGTTACTAATTTGATTAATTAGGAACTTTCAGAAATAAAAAATGCAGTATGAAAATCTTGATTAGCAATCATTGCTACCCAAAGTTAATGACTGCTAATGATTAATTAACAATTGCTCAAATGAGTTCCTGCAGCAGTTGGATGAAATTATATAGGAAATTACTGTGCCATGGTACACTAGACAAATGATTCCCCTAGTGTGTATTTATAGAAGTAAATTGCACAAAGCAAGCAGCAGAACAATTATGAAAACTAATCACTCCTGGAACTTCTGATGTTGTTTATCCTTTATCTGGGGCTGTGAAACAGTCAGATAATAACCATGAAAGCCATATCACCTGTGGCAAGACTTAGCATCTGGTGATGAATGCTCACCCAGAGCACAAGCATTACAACAACATACGTTTTTCATGTCCCCTTGTAACCTTCTAGTTTTGAAGGAAAGTAAAAAAAAATTGTGGAGATTTCTTCAGGGATCAGGGTCAGGAACTGTAATGATGGCTTTGTTTCTCTTTAAGGGCTTTATCCAGCAGAGAAATGCAGTCAGGCAACTTCATATACAGCTGTGTGACCATTGGTTTCAAGGAACACTACAGTCCAATTTGCATTCATCTTGCTGCAGGATCAGTTCTTGGTCACTGATTTTACTGAGCTGTGCTTGCAACAAAGCGAGGCTGGAAACTGCTTTATATTACATTGAAAAGAAAAGGAGGAGGGGTAAAGAGGAAAAATAATGCAATCATCAGAAAATTATTTGAAGCAGCAAAAAAATATTGATAAGCTAATGAAAAGGAGAGAGAAACCTACAAAACTTGTCACATGATTGTATTTTGTTTAATAAGAGAATTTATTTTTAAGTGAATGCATGATTCACATGGAAAAATATGTCCTAAGTATCCATCATCTGTGGGAGAGTACTGTTACAACATGCATAATGCGGTTTCAGAGAGAACAGTTTGGCTTTGTAATAAAGATGTGGGTTTCAGTGGTAAGAAATGTCTATGTAACTTTAAAAATCTGTCAAAGTTCCAGAAATTAAACTTTTGTTAATGGAAAAAAGTACCAGCATTATTCCTAAGCTGTTATTACAACTTAGTCTTGTCATGCAGAGAAATCTGCAGTTAGTTATCCATGCTACTGGATCATTTGATATCTCCTTGAAAGATACCGTCCCATCCATTTTATAACATTACAGCAACACAGCTATGGTTAATCATCTTCCCTTTCACGATATAAGAGAGTTGTAACAGTGTGGAAAAACCCCCACATCCTAAAACTTTCATTGCTCCTTCTGGGCTATTAACTCCTTAGCTACATCTGCTGTTGTACTTAGTTCTCCTTACTTCCTGCATTCATTTGTTCAGCATGGAAATCTACTGGCAAATAAGCTTCTTAGTCAGTTTTCCAAAATCAAAAGCTGGTTTCATGGATACAAAGGGAGGCCCAAGTTCATCGCCCCATCCAAAACCAGTTCTGTCAATGACTGCATTTGATTGGAACCCTTGGGCCGGTGTTTATTCACCACAGAGTGCTTGTACACAGTACATGGGGAATACTACGTGTGGTCCTGGGCATAAATCAACATACTCATATGGTATAACCCCCCCGTTGCCTTCAGCTGAGGTGACTTGATGAAATGGGTACCAGAGACACAAGTAGGATGCAATTTCTGCATATCTCAGAACAGAATCCAGGTAAGTACTCAATTGAAAATAAATTTATGAATTCTTTTTTTAACAGCCCTTTCTGAGGAAAAAAACTATAAAAGGATCACATTTATCACTTTGGTTGCTCATTCATTCAAAACATTGCAAATGAAGTGATTTTCTGTAGCAGAAGTACACTTACTGCTTGTACAGCATAACCTGGGCCAATCTGAATTTCCATTCCTAAATATACTACTATCTGGAAACAAACAACTTCTCCGTTTTTCAATTAAACCTAGTTACAAGGACTTAGAGAAATTGACAGATATATTTGAAACAAATAGGTGAGCTGGGAAAAGGAAAAAAGAGAGAAGGAATCTGTTACTGCAAAACAGCCATTACTAGATCCATGCATTTCAGGCTGCCAGAGCCCAGGACAGGAGAAAATAACTTGTTTAATTCATTAAGAAAAAAAGCAAAGATGAAGCATCATTTCTGCTTTTTGATCCTAACTTCCTGAGCAGTGTGCTGGTTTTGGCTGGGGTAGAGCTAATTATTTTCACAGCAGCTGGTATGGGGCCGTGTTTTGGATTTGTGCTGAACACAGAGTTGATAACATAGAGATGTTTTTGTTATTGCCAGGCAGGGCTTACACAGAGCCAAGGCCTTTCCTGCTTTTCGTACTGCCACGCTGGTGAGGGGACTGGGGGTGCGTGGGAGGCTGGGAGGAGACACAGCCAGGACAGGTGACCCCAGCTGACCAAAGGGATATTCCAGACCATAGGACATCATGCTCAGTTATAGAAAATGAGGGGGGAAGAAGAAAGAAGGGGGGGATATTTGGAGTGATGGTGTTTGTCTTCCCAAGTCACTGTTACACCTGATGGGGCTCTCCTGGAGATGGCTGAACACCTGCCTGCCCATGGGAAGTCATGAATTCATTCCTTGTTTTGCTTTGCTTGTGTGCACAGCTTTTGCTTTCCCTATTAAACTTTCTTTATCTCAATCCATGGGTTTTCTGGCTTTCACCCTTCCAATTCTCTCCCCAGTCCTGCTGGTGGGGGAATGAATGAGCGGTTATGTGGAGTTCAGCTCCTGGCTGGGGTAACTGCAATTAAAATGTCCATGTACCTCTCTTCTCAGCTAAAAATCTAATATGTTTCATTTCCTCACATGAGATGTGATGCTAAAAAATCTTCCAAGTAGGAGAATGCATCCACTGCCAGGTACTGTAGGATGGTGACTATATTTCCTCAATATTACTTTCCTGTCCAAAGATGTTAGGAATGCACACTTGCAATTTTGCAGTGCTTTTGACCCAGGCTGTAGCTTTGTTCAATAAACTTCACTGACCACACCATAAAATATCTATCTAGCCAAATACACATTAATTGTGTATTTTTAGTAAGTAACAGTCAGGAAAAAAATATGAAACTGAAAACTCCAGAGCACTAGAAGCCATGCTAAAGGAGAAAAATGAACCTTTTAGTAATGTTTATATTAGTGAATTGTATCAACAATCCTGATGCAAACTGAAGTAAAATCTCAGCAGCCAAGTCTAATACATGCTGCATAGAATTTGGAAAGATCAATATTTTGCCACCTTTCCTTTGGCTAAACTCAAATTAAGACCCAAACCCTATGCCTTACAAAATGTTCTCATACCCTATGGAGTGCTCCCAGTAATTCAAAGGCCCCTTTATGGCAGATGTTTGTGCAGACCTATTTAAAATAAAAGAAACATGGGTTCCAGTTCCCTCTTGGGTATCATTCTAGGCCTGGGGAAATTCAAGTCAGGTAGAAAACTTTTCTTCTGCTGACAGGAGAAATCCCAGCTCCACAAAATGAAGCTGCACACAAGTCCCCAAACATGGGATAGCTGCACCAGATCTGGCAAGTAACCAGAATGCACAAACTGAGCACTGTCTCTAATGATGAAGTTCAAGGAAATGGCCTTAATTGGTCCCTTTGAAAATGCCAAAGAATTGAGTAAAGCTGAAGAGCCAACAATGACCATGGGAACAAGCCACTACAGCCACTCAACCAAAAACAAGCAAAGCGATGAGTTGGCCAAAACACTGCATCAAAAAGCAGCTGAGTCTTCTCATACTTGCAATTCTCTTCTGTGTTAAAACCCATTCTAGCTATAAGCCAAGAGACATGCCTTCCTGTCCAACCCCTCACCCTCCTTTTGCCCTTCAAATTGTTTTTTAAAGCATATTCTTTACTTGTGGAGTTTTACAGTTCCCTCCCTCACTGTAAGACATCAAATACTGATGCTCTTACTCTGTTTATACCTCATGTCATACAGACAGTCTCTCTGATGATAACAGCCTGATGGAGCAAATAGTAGTATGAGGACTTCAGGGTCTGGCCAGCAATAGCACACTTGTACCTTTCAAGCCCTCATCACTGCTGCTCACCAGCCTGCCCCCATCAGCTAAGCGCTGCTCTCTTTGGATGACCTCCCTTCTTGGCATCCAGCACTCCCTGTCCTGTCACTTCACATGAATTACAAAAACCAGCTGACATTTCTGAGACTTCAAAGCCTTGATTCCAGATGTAGGAGGCTATATACAAGGATGTTGGGGCATGTCCTTCCTCTCAGGCCCCCTAAAAAGTGGCGGTACAGCCAGAAGCCCAGGTCTCAGGAAAACAGGGACATTGGGGGTGCTGCACATACATGTGACACAGCACTGTCCACATCAGCTCCTCCAGCTGAGTTTCAGAAGATCCAGATGCCTAAGCCTCAAGTAACCACTGAAAGACTATGAAGTACAGCCCTACATTTTAAGCAACACTGCAAGCTGACATTTAACCATCTAAATTGTGCAGACCGGGCATGTGTTGGATAAAAATTAACCAAGTGTTGAAACATTTTTTCATCCCCTAAAAATAATTTAAAGTGTTGTTATCAGAGCACGTGCAGCACAGGGCATCAGTGACACCCACCTGCTGCTCTCCTGAGGGCTGGAGTGAGATCCACACACTACTGGAGTGACATTTCCAAATAAATGCTGTCAAACCATCATAAATATTTCCAATATCTGGTCTCTGTGTTCAGACTTTTCAAACACATGCTAATGCAAGCCAGAATTGTACCCAGCAAGGTTCCCTTGGGACATAAGGTAAATTTGTGGGTTTATGTTTGCTGAATCGGGCTTTTTGCAGTGTAACTTGGAACTCATGATGGATGAGGAGCCGTCTCCTGGAAAACTGAATTCCTGGAGATATTTTCACTGATTGGCATTTTAATAAGTGCCCTGAGAAAATATGGAAGTGCTTCAATTCAAAAGGCTGAGGAGTGAAAGATATTTTATGAGCCTCAAATGAAAAAATGTTTTAAGTGTACCACCTCTCCTGAACTCTCTAGAAAACATGCTGCGGCAGGAGAGTACAGAAAGACAGCACAGTGCCATTTCTGTGCTATACATCCAAAGGGGTGGTCATGTCTTCTACTAAGAATCAAAGCCTGAAACCCTCACTTATCTCCAAGACCTGAGCCATGGCATGGCAATACCAGGCCCTTCATCCCACCAACTACAATGCCTGAGCAGGGACAGTGAAATCGGGTCCCGTGGGTCACAGCTCTGTTCTGCAAAGAAACTATAGGGAGCCTACTTAAGATTCACTCAAGCACTTAAGTATGTCCTTAAGTGGGCATTTTATCAGGGAGCTTACTTCATCCCCCTCCAAACAAAAGGCATTGCTAGGAAGTTCTGCAATAAAAATAGCGTAAGTACAGAGCCTGAATCCAGCAAACTGCTCTGGACTGTAAATCAGTGGAGCCCACTGACCTCCCAAGCTTCACAAGGGTCTGTCTCAACTGTGTAACAGGATGAAAGCATCAGCTGGGATCAAGCCCACAGACCTGGGAGCAGAACAGATGCTCAGACCCCTACAGATGCTCTTCCAGGGTGCAGTCCCTTAGTGATGAACTAAAGCAGCCCTGGGCATAAGGAAGAGCAGGGTGGATAAGCCCTTTTTCCAACAGCGTGGGCCCCTTCTGCACCCACAAGTGACAGTCCTACTCCCACAGAGCAGCTCGGAGCCTGGCAAGGGGACTTCTGGCATCTTTTCTGTCTGGAAAGAGAACTAAATCCAGGTTTCCCAGACTCTTGTTAACTGCTCTAATTGCAAGGTTGTCGCACACAATAGCACCACAAGCTGCCTTCAGGGAAGCTGGCAATGGTATTTCTGTGAGAACAATCCTGCCTGTGTACTAAGCACGGCAATGGCTGCGGGGCAGGAACATTTTGCTTAGGATCCCAGCTAGTCTCAGGTATCCTCCACCCCCCAAGGTAACATCTGTGCCAGAGCTGGAGCAGGTCTGGGTCTGTGTAAACATGCAGGTCCAGCCATCTTAAAATCAGGAACTGAGGAAGTTTTGCCATTAGGTAAAAATCCCCACACTTTAACTGTGCAAGTCCTCTACTGGATTTGACTCCAAATTGTACACAATGAGGTAGCACTTATATGTGGAAAAAAATATGATTCAACTTCCCCAGGTGCTATTGTATAATATAAAAATCATATCTGACATCTAGTGAACGTCAGCAACGATAGCTGCTGGTTTTAGACAAATGCTGGAGTGCTGACACTGCAACGTACAAGTACAGTATTGTACAGTATCTGCTCGTGTTCCTCTCCCACCCACCTGAAACTGAGCCTTCTGGGAAGACATCCAAGAAAGAGTACACCTAATACTCAGGCCTCTTGTCTCCTTTGACAAAACCCCATAGACCAGAGTAGATTTAAGAGGAACAGAAAACCTTAGCAAAACAAAGAAAACCATTTTTAAGATCTGCACTGAGTGCCAGAAGGCTAAACAAAGTCTTTATCTACTCCCAAAATAACAAATTGGTCTAGTGCCATGAGTATCCTAGCAGTTCTAGAAAGCATATCACTTAATGCCAACAATAACAGACACCTTCGGTCAAATATGACCCCTTTAGAGAAATTTACCATATATGACTAATTCAGACAGACAGTAGTAAATCAAGTCTGTTCCCCATCTATACATGAAATTATTTATAGCACAGTGAAATTCAAACATTAGAGTATATTGCATGATATATTCATATATTAGTGGTATATTGCACAATAATTTTATTTCATATATATTTATTTCTTCCAACCTTTCTTCCCTGAAGTACAGTTGAACTACAGAAAAAAGACTCAGACTATAAAATACTATATAAATTCAACTGCAAACTTGCTACTAAGACAAACTAAAATAACACTGAAACTTCACATGAGTTATTTGAAAAGGTCAGGGCAACAGACATGAAGTGATGTAAACCATGTTGTCCTCCCAGCCCACATGAAAATAAGACATTTGTATATAGATATGTGTACATGTGCACATGCATCTGGGCACGTGTGTGCATTCCGTACCAACTGGAGGGCTGCTCTCAGGCAAGGAGGAGTAAAAGAAGTCAGATGAAGGCTTTGGGCTAAAGGTGGCAAAAAAAGACTGCCAGGCAAAGGGGAAAATAAAGGATTAGGCAAAATGGTATGTCCTGCATTTTCCATACAAAGAGAGCAGGAAGAGCAAAAAGGCAATGAAAGCAAAATGAATATCAGGAAATGTTTGTATAAGTTAGTGAATACACATTACTAAGGTGATTAGCATGGAAAACACAAGGATTACATTCACACAGATTTGAATATCATATGAAGTCACAGTAGCTAAAATAAACAGCTCCAAGAATCACTGGCTTTCCTTATTTAAGAAGGACTTTGGTTGTACAAGCCTGAAACAACAAGAGCAGTGTCCTGATGGCAGGCAAGCTGTCAGTGGTCTCCACTTGCATGACCAGGCAACCCACTATTTCCTCATTTATACAAATTCATTTCAAACAAGGCCCCAGTGATGTGCTGACCCCCACAAACATCCACAGGCAAGTGCAGGGTCTCCATCCTCAGCGGTGAAAGCCTCACTGAGCTGGCACAGGCTTGAGCACATATAATCGGATCCCAGCACAATGAACAAAACATGGTCAAACAGGCTAAAAAATGTCTGGCTGGTGCCATGCCAGCCTTGTGCTTATTGCTGGGCTGTGGAACAGTGGGCTGGAAGCAAGGAAAGAAACTGATAGAAATCTCCAACACCTTCAAGTCTCCAAGGCAGCCAGGTACCCTATAGTAAATAGGATTTGGTGTCTAATCTGCATGACGAAAAACTGGTTTAGTATCTAGCCAGCCTCCCTGCCATCTCTCCAAACAAGAGGTGTTCTCCTGAAGCTCACCTGAAGCTCTTGGGGAATATTTTCCTGAAATACCAAATGGGTATTTCACCAGGTGGGGTGAGAGAGGAGGCAATATGTGCATGAGAGGTCTTCTGCTGTGTGCCCTAAATTTGGGAAGTCCTCTGCTCAAGCAAAATGGCTGGTAGAAACTACCAGCATTGGGTACCCCAAATTATCAGCAAGAGTCTCTCCAATGGTTAAATGCTCATCTCTCAGCTGATTTCCATACTGGCTTTGGCACCACACTCCAAATGCACCACAGGCAATGAAATTGCTCCATTCCCTTCTCTGATTTTTAAAGAGCATCAAAAGTATCACCAAACAGTAAAAATTGTGCTAACCTGCAAAGCAGTTTTATTTCACCTTATATCTTCCGCAAAAATAAAAATCCTCTTCTGTTTGGCATAAAATGGCTTCTTTTTTAGGAGACCTAATTACTTTTGATTTCTGTTAACCCTCTTGCTTGGAACATAATGCCTAATTGAAAACAGTATCTGGTTGCCTGACAACAATTACATGTAAACAAATCAAAACAAATTTTAGCTGTGAATTTCGGGCCTGCATAATTACTCTTAAAACACTAAAAGCCAGGTTTGGAACAATGCATACAATGCCAAGGGGCCTTTACAAGGCCTAATTCACACCAAATAATCATGGGCTGGAAACAAAAGTCTTTTATTTCTCTTGTAAAGCAAACACAACAGTTAGATTTTGGAGTGAAAAATTAATAAGCTTTTAATGCTGCAATACCTGCTGAAATTTTTCAGTGTTTGTTGCATTTTTGTTGCACTGCTGTTTCTGCAGGGTTTGGCCTGAATTGTGCTGAAAATTTGCTGTTGGACAAAGAGAAGTTGTGGCTCACTGCAGGACCAAGACTGAAACCATGTATAGTGTAGGAGAGACAGACAGCAGGCTGCTTGCTAAATGACAAGCACCATAACAGTATTGCCTAATGTTTCATCTTCAGGCTACTATGTTGACCTTTAATTAGTGACCTTTAACTGTAGTTGCAACCAGCTGTGATAGGGATATGGCTCTTTAAAACTTACTGCCCCTGCTCAGTGATCACAATGTTAGCTGCCATCCTCACTTGACAGGGGTAAGATGGCCAAGGAAAAGGAGTGAAAAACCATCCAAAACTTACTGAAATCCATGGGCCTCTTATAGCTACCACAGGAGGGGGGTTGGAACTAGGTGAACTTCCAATCCAAACCATTCTATGATTCTGTGATTAGTGGTTTCTTTATTTGGCCTCAGCCTTGGCTAGACAAGGGCATCGCCTACTCTTAGGAGGGTTTTGCAGCCCAGCACAGCCAACAGCCAGCAGCCAGTGCTGCTCTAGCATGGCCTACACCAGCCCCTGGGAGACAGAAATGCCAAAAACCTTTTGCTGTTCCTCCCACTCTGAACCATGTCACCAAGGCTGTTATGTGCACACAAAGCATAGTGTTAAACTGCAGGGTACAACATGATAACTTACTGGTTTTCAATTGAGAACAGAAATTTTTAAGTGATTTACATTGAACTGATTGTCTGTTCTCAATGTGTATAGCTTAGGATGAAGAGAACCCAGAGACATCACTACTATAGAATCATAGAATAGTTTGAGTTGGAATGAACCTTTAAAGGCCATCTAGTCCAACATCCCTTGCAGTGAGTAGCGACATCTTTTACTAGACCAGGTTGCTCAAAGCCCCAGCCAATATGACCTTGAACACTTCCAGGGATGAGGCATCCACTTCTCTTGCAACCTGTTCCAGTGCATCGCCACCCTCATAGTAAAGAATTTCTTTCTAATACCTAAACTAAGCCTATCTTCTTTCAGTTTGAGGCCATTCCCCTTGTCCTATCACCACATGCCCTTGCAAAAAGTCCCTCTCCAGCTTTCTTGTCAGCCCCCTTTAGGCACTGAAAAGTGCTACAAGGTGTCCCTGGAGTCTTCTCCTCTCTAGGCTGAACAACCACAACTCTCTCAGCCTGCCTTCATAGAAGAGGTGCTCCAGACCACTGACATTGTTGTGGCTTCCTCTGGACCCATTCCAGCAGGTATACATCTGTATCCTGATAGATAGATAGATAGATAGATAGATAGATAGATAGATAGACAGATAGACAGATAGATATGGTTATATATATTTCTGACTTAAAATTCAGTCTCTGACAAAATGTGGAAATTATTTTCAGTTAAGAGAACAAGACTTTTAAATTCCAATTAATGTGTTGTTTATTAAAGCTCTTGAACATCTGGACTGCTGCAGAAAAAAAATCTTAGGACAAAAAAATAAATCAGAGATAAATCTAACTGTACAAGCAGTAACATAACTTGCAAGGAATACAGAAAATACACATATTCCTGCATCTCATAGCCAGTTTGGAGTTAATAAACTTCTGAATTTCAAAATATTTTTTTAACCTAATACTTAAACCTCTCTCATGCTGATGACTGTCTCCCTAGGTCAGTCTTCAGTCTCAAACAGCATTAAATGTTGGTTCTTTGTCCTCCTCCAGAATGTTTTCCACTAGGATCTTGCATGTTATCTTCCTACCTATCTCTGTTCCAGTTCCCTTAATACCAGTCATCTTGTTTCCCCTATTTACACATTTACCCTGTTTACTCTCTTTGCTTCCTATGCTCACTCCAAGCTTGACACTTTCTCTTCTGCCTGACACAGTCTCCCCCCTTATGCCTATTAAACAATCTCCAGAACATTCCTTTTTTAAATCCTTTTTTAATCCCTACAGTTTAGATATTAAATCTCAGCCACCTCCCCTTCAATCTTTGTTAGTACATCTTCTCTTGGGGTTGGGTTAAGCAGCTTGTCTTCCTAACCCCCATACCATCTCTTTTATGGTGTAATGTGTCTTTTAATTAAATATGCAAGAATATAGACCACAAGGAAGACCAGAAATGACTCTGTGGTAGACAATGGCAATTCTTTACTTTTTAAAGTTTGTGCAGATAGTTATCTCATCTGTGCTAGAAAAGAAAACTGTTTACTGTGGCCTAACATCTAGAAAGATAAACTGACTTCGAACACAAAGCAGAATCAATAAGAAACACACCAGCCTCATTTCATTGCCTTGCTTAATGAAGTGTAAAAAACAAACTGACAGCACAACAAAGAGAAAAGAATAATTGATTTCTAAATGGATTCCAAAGGTGACATTTGTAATCCAATTAAGGAAAATATTGGAAATTGTTTGGGCTTTTTCCTGACCATGGATTTCATGGTTGTTGATGCTGGATCTTCTTTCCAACTGACAAAATTTCTGTAGGAATCCTTTCAGCTCTTTCATTGCTTTTTTACACCCACATTTCTCAGCAAAAGAGACCTGTACTTTACAGGCACTGGTCTATCGTAGCAGGATGGTGTGTGGCTGTCACAGACCATGCATTACATGACAGTGGTTGTCATAATTTGAACGCAGCATTAACGATAATGACTAAGCCAAGCACTGAAAACTGACCATCGGCGCCGTGCAGACGAGGTTCTGACACCCTCAGCCTCCTAGAGCTTCTGTATTTGTGCCAAGAAAAAAGGGATCGCTGCCAAGACTGTGTGATGTGCAAGAGCTGGCCAAAGTGCTCTTCCTAAGAACAGTTGTTTTCACTCGCTGTGTGTGGAAGGGGTCATAAATTGCTATCAAAGAAACCACAGGAAAGTGGAGTGCCTTACAATGATTTGTTCCTGATGATGCAGCATTGCTGCTAGGTAGGATTTTTGCACAGTCGGTTTTAAATGGGAACTGTTGAGCACCCTGATTAATTCTGTGGCCAATAAGAGGGATAAAGTATGAGCAGGAATGGGAGTAGGAAAGAGCACTGGGGCTAAGGGACCAGGGGAGTTCCAGTGTCAGTGCTGGTTGATGGATATATCTGCTGATGGGGGAAAGCAGCATACCAGATGAGCAGTTTCTGCTGGGCAGCTCACATCGGGTGCTCACGGTGCACTACAATGGCTTTTATGTTAATACAATCACAAACACATCTCCAAGCACTCAGTCCTGACATCCTCTCCTTGCTGAAACCCTTGCATATAATCAGCATTTCTGTGGTACTATTATTACCTGGTTTTACCAGTTCAAATAATTATTTAGTGATAGAGGTAATTAAAATACTCCAACCAGTGATGATAACTAAATTAATTAATAACCAGATTAGCTGATTGCACTGATGAGGTATCCTCAGATGGCACTGAGGTGAGCAGCTCAGCTTCAAAATGCAGATGTGAGGTATTACTGTTGTGTCACGCAGTCACAATAATTTGGAGCGAGGGGCTGTCTTTCCATTCCAGGAAGGTTTCCACCTTCCTTGGCAGATATTTGTCTTTTAAACCAAGAGAGCCACTCAGCTGCTGCCATAGATCCTGCACACCAGGGATATGTCAGAGACAGAAATGGGTCCACCCAGAGCTTAATGGAAGCTCACTTTGATGGCAGGAGCTAATGCTGCCGCACATGTATCTGGTATCCACTGGAGAAAGGCACCACACAAACGCAGTGCTGCTGTTGGTTCACCACAGGGGCTCAGACTCACAGCTGCTGCACACCAAACCAGGAACTCTGCAGGCTGGGAATAGCTCCCAGGCACAGGTCTCCGTTGGCAAGCTGTCTGCAGCCAGAATACCCTTGCTTTTTTACACAGAGCCTGCTTCAGGTGCTTAGTTTTCAGGCAAAGAAATCAGAGCACAGCTATATCTTATGCCTGGCTCTTGTTGCTGCTGCCACACCCAGTCTTAGCAGCACCACGAAGGTGATGACCAGTACCACCTATTCCCCTTCAGTGGGCTGTTAATGGAGTACAATCATATTCATGAAGAGTCCTGCCTTTTTCCCACCAGGAGACTCAATGTGAGATGAGGTATACCTACCCTTTCCTTTTCTACTGCTGGAGAAAAACAGGCTTCATAGCACGCTCATGCACTCCCGAATGACACATGCTTGTCACTGGCATTACAGTCAGTAAAAAGGAGTCTGATGCTCACATTTTGTTCAGATGAGAACAGATGAGAAAATCCCACCAAGCCCCACTGCAGAGAGGGTAATTAAAGCACTGCTGGCTGCAAGGAGACATGCTGGAGACTACCAGCCCCACCACAATCAATAGCTTACTCTCCTTCAGGGGGACAGGTTTTCTGCCAAATTTTCCACTTCCTTTCTCTACATCTGATGTTCCTAGACTGGAAAAGGTAAAGCATCATTGTGTCTTAGCATGTTGTGCTGCCAGGGGCAGGGACAGCTTTTGTAGCAATGGTTTGCAGCAAGCATCAGCACGTTGCTGGGTTTACTGCTGACCCCCCCATAGCTGTTTCTGTGGAGTCTGAAATGCCTTTCCTTTGATGTAAGGATGCTGGAAACTTCACGTAATGGCAACACAATGCAACTTGGAAACCATCCGCCCTCTTCTTTCTCACAACACTTAGCAGGGAGCTCTGGCACAGGACTGCCAGTGGCTCTGAGGAAGGCTGCTCACAGGTGATGTAACGCCCTGGCATGACTTGCCTTTGAGCTTCTTCTTATCAGGACAAGAAGCTACATGCAGAGGTTCTGGCATGGTGCAGAAGGGTTTAGAGTCTTAAGAATTACTGGGAAAGGGGGCAGTGGGGAAAAAAAAAATCACACGGGCTCTTTTTTTTAGCCCAACCACTGCTTTTTGACATTATGGATTTAGAGAAACTGCTATCTACTCTCCAGATAATTTCCTCAGCAGCCTGATGGGGGTGGGAAGTGTTCCGAAAACAGCAGAGTCAGACAGTTGCACCTGGCTGTCCCCTCTGTGCCTTATATCTAATATTAAACACATTTCCCTGCCCTCCTCAAAATCAGTAACAGTATTATTGGAACGAGCTGTGTGGGTCCTCAAATTCTGTCCTGTGCTAATGATATCCTGTCAGTCAGCAACAGAACTTGTACATGGCTGAGATTTCTGAAGCTCTTGCCTGCAGGTTTTTCCATGGCACAATGCAAGCAATAACCCAGCCTTGTGAGTGAAAAAATCAAGCTTTATTAAAGAAATCAATACTTTCAGCCTAGATTATGCCTCCTGCCAGGGAGGTGACATCATTACTAGCCCAGGTATTCGTATTCTGCTGAGCTGGCATCTGAAATAGAGCTCATGTTTCACCGGCCTTTTCAGAAACCTCTGTTCAAACCCCTAGAACTTCAATATAGTAACTTCAATGTTTTGCTGAGTTTTTACAGTGCTGTGATCTGATAACTTCATCACTGGCAGCCTACACTGTGCTTTACCTCATTAATTGGATTTAAGATTAGATGCAAACCGTGTGTTTCATTTAGATAAGCCTCACATCAGGCTGAAGTGTTGCATGCAGGACCCTCAGAATGAATGGATCCATCTCCCTGGGGGACCAGGAACACACTGAGTCCCAAAAACTTTGCTGAGCTGGAGAGGAATCTGAGAGCCTCCGAGTCAAAACCCACTGCTCAATCTCCTTAAAATCCCACCAGCACTCATACCCCTAACAGTGAGCAGCTCTGCAGCTGCCTCCATTTCTGCTTGGAGTGCCTAAAGCAAAATAAAATAAAAACATGACCAATAATAAAGAAATCAATAACCTTAAAAAGCACAATCTTCTCATACTGAGAATGTTTCCCATATCTGTACATTGGACTTGCAGAGACAATTAAAAAACAAAAATCACAGCTCTGGTAAACTCTAGAATTGTCTGTTGTATTTTCATTAATTTGTGAAAATTTCACTAATTTATCATCATATTTATAGTAGAATAAATGTATAGCACTCTTGAGATGCATGAATGTTTAGACAAGGAAATTAGCTAAACACATAGTCCCTTCTAGGACAAATGTGGGTAATGCTGGGCACAAATTAATTATTCACTAGCTGATATTGTATATAAGTCACTTGAAAATCCCTTTCATTGGGGCAAGTTTGGGGGATGGCCAGTGAGAAATTAACCAAGGTACCACAGGAACCACTGCAAAGTTCTGACCTCCCAGGCTGGTAAACAATAAATTCTAATGCTAGCTTCAAAACCCCTTTCCTAATAGGAAAAATAGCTAAAAATTTTGCTCTTATAAGAACAAACTTAAGGGAGCTCTATCAGTAGTAACTGTATTTGGATAAAAATAGGTCTGACAAAAACACAGTGCCAGAATATGAATACACCCACCGCCTGCAAAGTAAAATAGAGACTAACTAGAACAACAGCAAAGATTACCAGCAGAGCAGATTGACTCTGCCATAAGCAGACAAGGGGCCATGCTTACAAGATCAAACGAGGATAAAATAATCCTAGGTGAGTGGAAGGTACTTAGTGGATGTAAAAGGCCTGAGCACACTGATGTGTGACAAGTCTTTTGAGAAGTAACTAGGTCAAACAAGCTGATGATTTACTCAGCTTTTCAAAACATGGAAAACAACTCTTGCATGCAATTATGGCATAGCTAAAACCTCGAAAATTTTGTTCTGAGGTGATAAATGTGCTTCAGGTGAATTTTACAAGTGAAGGGAGAACTAGTTTTGTGTAGAGCCTGTGGGTTTTCCCATGGCCAAGGAAACAGAAGAAGAGAGAGGAAACACACACACCCCACCCCCCGCCCCTGAGCTGAATCATCAGGGGAAAGGAAGAGGAGTTGTGAATACACTTGAACACTGTTTTTCAGAAATAAACTGTCCTAATTATAATCTGCTGAACTCAAAATGGCAAAAGCCAGACAAAAAACTGGTAGACTGCAGGAGCCAGGCTGCTTACAGGGGCCTGCCACGGTGGTTAGGTGGGAAATCCTCCCCAGGCCAGTGAGAAGAGGCATCATCTGAAATTTTGGGGGCGTCAGAAAGAGTAGTTTACAGCAGGTGTTATGCAGGAACACAGGGAAGGATAGGATCAGGCCAGGAGGGTGCCGAGGAAGGTGAAGGGGGCAGTGGGGCTGCTTGGGCAATGGCAGGCATGTTCAGGGTGACAGGTTGAAGGAGTGCAGGACAGCAAGGAGGAATGCAGCAGGGTGGGATTCAGGCTTTATCTTAAATAAATTCTGAACTATGCTCTCAGGAAAGAAACAGAGAAAGAGACCTGCAGAGGAGATAGAATAGGTATGTTTATAAATAAAATAACTATGTATTTACAGATAATAAATATACATGTGCATACTTATATTTCTAAAATTTATTGATAAAAATAGTCCATATCAATAAAAATAAAGTATGTGGTAAAAGTTTTCATTCTTTCTTTTGTTCTCTTTCATTACAAGGTATTATTCCCAAGTGTTGCAGTAATGTACTCCTTAATATTGTTCCTATAGTAATGGACTTACTCGATATACATAGTGTCTGACCCTCATAGTTACTCTGTTTCTGACAGACTGACAAATTACTAAACATGAGAAAATTAAATATTGGATGTCAGACTGTCTTCTAGCTCACTCAGCAGCACCTCACCACTAAGGAGCATTTTATTTCATACCAGCATGGCCCCTTAGTCACAGTGAGAATTTCCTTTCTTTGCGTATGGTCAGACCTTGCTAGGTCTGCAAAGCCTCTCTCTTCCCATTGGGATCTCTGCTGTTTATTTTTTATAGTCTGTAGGAAATGTTATCAAAAGAGAAAATCTATTAGGTCTGGAGGCTACCCGAGGAGACATGGTAAATACCTTAGCATCATCACACACAGTTCCAGCAGTGCTGGGAGCAGGACAGGTTGGACAAGAGAGCACAGGCATTTCTTGCAGCAAATGGAGTCAGCCTGCTCTGACTCACAGCCTCTTTACTTGTCCGACTATGAGAGATCCTCTCCCTTCATGCAACCTCCAATTCAAGAAACAACAGTTGCTAACACTTCTGCTTCTCCTAGTGCTTGCTTCCCACAAAGCCTAGGCTAAAGTTTTTTCTATGATGCTTGAGGTCAGACTCTTGGTCTTGCTCACAGGGAACACCAACTTGTTCCACAGGAACCGATACTGGCTTTGCTTATGGAGCAGGACTCCGAGATGCACATAAATCATGCAAAATCTGGTCATTCAAAACTCATTACAAACAAAAAAATTAAAAACTGAAAGGCAAAAAAAATCTCAGCAAGTTGCAGCTGCCAGCACGCAGGCTGCAGCACACGGGAAGAACGTTTTAAGGGGAGAGAACAGGTAACCTTTCTCATTCTCTCACCGGCTAAGGAAGTAATTTTCAGCCATCTCACAGTACAGGCATTTTGGGCCCAGCTGCTGGACAAGGCAGGCTGCATGTCCCCCTGTGACAACGGCCCTGTGGGACCTGTTTCACCCCAGCCAGCACACAGCCCATCTCACTGTACAGCGCTTGTGCTGGAGGGTTTGTAGGTGCTGCCTCCACACAGCTCGCTGGGCTCCAGCTCTGGTGCGCATGAAGAGGTCGCTCCTGTGCTGCCTGGCACTCCTGTGGGCAACAAGTAGGCGATTCGGCATTGCATTAATCACGAGGAGGGGCTAAACCCACATCTCCCACTAGACACAGGGAGCCCTGTGCATAAGCCTGAACCGATAGAGCCAATGTGCAATAGCCCTGGGAAACTGGGAGATGGGGACACTTATAAAAAGCAGCAGAAGCCTCGGGCAGTTTTCTGCACCTTGGTGTAGGCAGCCCTAATTGCTGGTCTTTTGTGAAAGCCCCTCCTAATCACTCCCCACTGGAGCAGTGGTTCAGCGGCAGCTGCGGTGCCGAGTCCCCCGAAGCTCCCACGAATCGGGCACGGGCTCCTGCCTTGGCCCGCTCCTCACGTCCTGGGAAACCTCTCGGGGAGCCCTGCGTCCCTTCCCCTTGCTCCGGGAAACACGGCCACGGAGCCTGCAAGAATGTAAAGCAGAATCCTAAAACTGGGCAAAACCACAGGCTGAAGTCCTGCGGTCCGAGGCTGCAGCTGGGACATCTCCTGCTGCCTCCCGGGGTGGCCGGAGAGGAGCAGGGCAGGGCCGAACCCTCCCGTCCCTCGGCCTCGGCCGGCCCAGCGCGGGCAGCGCCGCGCCAGGAGCGGGGCCGGGCCCCTCATGGCTCCGCCCTGGCTCTTTAAGCCGCCGCGGGGCCGCGCCGCGCTGAGACGCGCCGCGCCGAGCCGAGCCGAGCCGAGCCGAGCCGAGCCGAGCCGAGCCGAGCCGAGCCGAGCCGAGCCGAGCCGAGCCGAGCCGAGCCGAGCCGAGCCGAGCCGAGCCGAGCCGAGCCGAGCCGAGGTGAGTGCCGGGGCAGCCGCTGGGGCGGGCGGAGCCCGGGCCGGGCAGGGGTCGGCGGTGGCGAGCGGCGCAGCGCGAGCCGGTGCCGGCGCGGGGGAGGCGAGGCGCGCCCGCTCCTGCTGCTGGGCTGCTCTAATGACGGAGCTGCCACGCACCGGGCTCCCCCGACGGGCCGCCGAGAAAGCCGTCCGGGATAACTGGCTAGCCTGGAATTCCTGTGTGTCTGCCTTGCGGCTGGCTTAGGTCTCTTGAATTAGAGCTGCTGTTAACAAACGGGTCGGAAAGGACTTGGCGGCTGCCGTGGCTTGTCCGGGTGACGTGCTGGGTACAAGCAGCTGCCATCAAGCCGCAGCCGACAGCCAAAATTGTTGGTGCTGGCAGCGAGATCACCTGGGTATTTGATTGCTGCTCTTGAGCTCCCCGGAGGCCTGCATGAACCAGCCAGAGAGTCTCGAGGGAGCAGGGCAGGCTTGAGGCGGCACTGGAGGTGTGAGCCTGCTCCCTGTGGAGCTCTGGAAGGAGCCCTGGGCAGCAGGACGGGCCGGTGCTGCCCGGGGCTGCTGCAGGGCTCCAGCCCCTCGCCCCTGAGGCGCCTCCGGGACAGCGCTGCCAGGAGAGAGCTCCTGCTGCTGAGTAACTGAGGAAATATTGCCGTTGTTCCCACGCAAGCCTTCATGAGAACATCATGGGGAGGATAAATGGAAATACCTTCTCTGGAAGAGCATATGGTCACCTTGAAGTACCGACTTCAGTTCCTTTTTGGTTTTCATTTAATGAATTCCCAAAGTCCTTATCAGAAGATTTTAGTTTAGCTAATGGTTGTCGGGTCGTCTAGTATTTTGTCTCTCTCAGGAAGAAAGGGTGGAGCTGCACCCTGGGTTGCCCAATATTGTATGTGAAATCTGGGGCAAAGCTGGGGAAACCTGATTCAGGGCCTCAGCTCTAGTGTGCATGAAAACTAAATTATTGTTTGTTAACAAAATGATTAAAATAATGTAGGCTCATGTCAATGCACAAAAGAACATGAGCATGGTTGTGATGAGAGGAAAAGACAGAAGTAGTTCTTGTACCAAATACCATTTACATTTTGGAAAGCATACAGAGTGAAAAGGAATCTATTCTCCTCCTTTTTTTTCTTTTTTTTTTTCCAGTCCATGCATTCCTTTTCCAAAGCGTTGTGCAGCCTATATTCCCTTTAACTAAGGACGCTCTTTGCTGTGATTGATGTCAGCTGCTGTGTGGTAGCACAGCCAAGCACTTGAATAAAAGAAATGGAATCTTGATTTTTAGACTGTACCGTTGTGCCAAGAATGACAAAAGCAAAGTAGGAAATGTCATAAAACTAATTTTATGAGCTAGGTCAGGGTATTAGTGCTAAACCATGGAGCAGTAATGATGCTAATCCCATGGAAGTATTAAACAAAGGGCCATCTCAGTAACTGGTGTCAGTGTGCAAATGGCACTGCTCAGCCACTCTGAGGACGTTTCCTAAGCTGTTGCTTAGGAATGTACCTAAGGTGCCCCAATTGAGTTTAATAAACTAATCTTATTTTCCCACATGCCATGAATGGCTGTCTGCTTGTCTTGGACAAAGGTCTTGTAGCAGCTACCTGGCAGCATGTCTTACTTGGGAACCACACATCCTACCCTGCATCCCTAAAACTGCTGAACTGCTGCTCATGCTGCTGGGGCAGGAGGCTTGTTTTACCAAGCAAGATGGGTCACTTAATTCAGGTTTAGCCAAAACTGCTGCTCTCAGTTGTGATTTGCGAGTCTGCTCTACCTTGCTTGGGGCACGAGGTGGCTCGCTCTGCACTGAGGCCTGTCCCACACGTTGGGAGAGGGGCCCCTCAGAGAAAGGAGCTCTTGAAGAAAAGTGCTCCTGTCTGGCACCCCGTGGTGGCACTTCCAGTTCCTCCCTGTTGGCCAGGGAGGCAACTGGAGATTGGTAGTCTTCTGCTTCTGGCTCAGAGGGATGAGTGCAAAGTTAACTCAAGGCAGCAGGCTGTGGGCTTTGAGTGGGGATGCTGTTGTGTGTATCTTCTTGTCAGGCCTAGCAGAGCTTCTAAGCATAACTGAAGGTGAGTTTTGCAGAGAAAAGTCAGAAGCTCCCAGGAAATTCCTTCCCAGCCTCCCTCCTTGGTAGTTGACTTGTGCTGCTGTGGGGACTCTACAGGGAGGGAATGGCATTGCTGGTGGCTTAGGGTGGCAGGAGGTGCCCTCTGGGCTTCCAGTGGGCAAACCATGCTCCTCGCCCAAAAACCCTGTGTGAAATGAGCATCAGTAAGGAGCAGTGGGGGTGATGAGTGCAGCTCTGGTAGGTTAAGCTTGCCGAGGCAGTAACCCTGTCTGGCTGTGTTGGCCTCTGTGCTGGTGAGAGCAAACCAGCATTGAACAGCAGTGACAAGCCAAGAGCAGTTCAGGGCTGACTGAGAGATGAGCCTTCAGCAAACACGGCTGTGTTAGCTCGTGGTGGTGGTGGCGGGAAGGAAGAAAGCCTCAGAAATCCCGAAGATGATGGGCAGGGCTCCGCTTTGGAACTTTAACCCCAGGCAGTTAATAGGAGGAGCCGGGGAGCTCCTAGTCGAGCTGGGGGGGAACTGCTGGCCGTGGTGACAGGGAGTGCAGGGGAGTTCAGGAGGGGGCAGATCAGCCTGAGATGGGGCAGCCACTGCTTCTGGCTTAATGTAAGAGACTGTTCCCAGGGGTACAGGTTGACACAATGAGTGAGGTGCCTGTCCCCATGGTTTTCTGAGTGTCCATTGCAAAGTAATGCATGAGAGGGGTTTCACTTCCTTTTAAATCAGCTGTGGCTACTTGAGCAGTTGGGTTTGGTTGATATACCTGTCTGGTAAAGGTGCAGTTCATGTAGTCGGGGTGGAGTCCCTGGAAAATAATCCCCCTTAAACTTCTTTGAGGTGCAGGTGTGATCTCAGAGGAATTCAGAATGTTCCTACAGCCCTAATAAGTGGTTTTCTGGTGAAGTGAACTTTGGCTTGTACCACATCCCAAATGACAGGCCCTTCAGTAAAACAAAATGCCATTGTTGGCACAATTGGTTTGCTTCTATCAGATGAGAGGCCCAGCATTAATGAAGCATAGAAACTGAAGTTATATCCATCTGGGGGGGCATTTGCTCCAGGTGCAGTAAAGCTCTTGTGCATAAAACTGTAATTTGTGCATATCCAATTTACGTAACTTTCAAAATCCCCAGGCAGGGACAGAGGACATGGCTCATGAAGACCGTGTCTCTGTTTTTCTTGCTGTTCAGCAGCCGCAGTCTCTGTTCCCCTTGCCAGTTCGTCTGCTTTTACAAATAGCCGTAGAGAGCCTGCCTAAGCCTTTAAGTCTGGTCTGGCATCTGAAGAGCAGGGAAGTTGAACTGATCCCAAAAACTTCTCACACAGTGGAAGGTCACGTTTTCGAACAGTTGATGAAATTGCAGGGTTGTGTTCTGATGCCACACAAACTTCACAGATCTGGTTTAAAGGAAGGAGCCTGTAGCCCCAGCTGTCCTGGGGCCAGGGTGGTGGAGGACACTGTGTTTAACAAATCTCTCCCCTTCTCCCCTCCTGCCTGGCAGAGCACACAGAACCACCATGCCGAACTGGGGAGGTGGCAACAAATGTGGTGCCTGTGGCCGCACTGTCTACCATGCTGAGGAGGTGCAGTGCGATGGGAGGAGCTTCCACCGGTGCTGCTTCCTCTGCAGTAAGTATTCCCCTCCAAAATCTCTCCTGGCTGCAGGGATCACAGCAGCAAGGTGCTGG
Organism: Coloeus monedula; assembly: GCF_965178545.1. NCBI lineage: Eukaryota > Metazoa > Chordata > Aves > Passeriformes > Corvidae > Coloeus > Coloeus monedula. Next base: position 38,611,931 of record NC_138784.1, read on the forward strand.
TTCACAGGAGATATCCCAGACTCTGCTGGTACCTGTCCACTGGGGGTGGCAGCTTTGTCCATCATGTGTTGGGGTTGGTTCCTGCTTCCCCACATGCTTCCTGGGCTTGGCAGTCCCAAGGGGAGAGCTCACCTCCTGCAGAGGTTTTATCATACCAAGGGGTAGGATGTATGTCTCAGAGCAGAGCACATCCATTTGCACTCTGGCCAGCCTTTTCCTCAGAAGTCTAAGGGATCCCTAGGTTGGAAACCTGGCTTAAGTGTTGCTCATGCAGAGGAGAAAGCCCAGTGGCAGAGCCCTGTTTGCACTGATCTGAGCTCAGCTGGGCTTCTCCCTGTGGTCCTGGGGCTGGCAGAAGCTGAAGGAGCAGTTATCAAACTGCTGCCCTGGAGTCCTGCACAGACCAGGGCACTGGTGCGCCTGAGCACAGCTGAGTTGTTGATGCTTTAGCGCAGCCAAAAAACTAAATTTTCTTGGCACAGGGGCCTGTGGTTTATTTCAGATGAAAGGAGTCCAAAGCATTATTTTCCAGTCCAACCAACAAGCCCAGTGAGGCATTGAAAATCACTTTCTCTGCTGAAAATACCTCTGCTTAGATGACGGGAACAAAGGGTCCCTGTGAATTGGAGGCTCCTACTTTGCAAGCAGACAGCCTGTCTGAATCAGAGAATTTTACCTTATTGCAAGCATTAGGTTTTGCCCCACTTGTTGGTGATTAATACATATGGGCAGAGCTAGGGTTTAGCCCTCTTATATTGGCTGCAGTTACAGCTGGGCCCCTCAAACAAGTTTGCTGTTAAGTCTGCTGCCTAACCTTGCTGTGCTGTGCTGTGCTATGCTGGCATTGAGAGCCTCAGCACACCTACGCTCCTTTCCTTGAGCTCTACAGTGGTCACAAAAACCGAAGATTAGATGCATCGTCTGCCTCATTTTCAGCCTTTTATGGGAGTTACTATTAAAAGAAACCTGGAACTTACAGTCAAACAATGGCTCTAGTGTGTCTGAATACATGCTTTTCCTTAGTGCATACTTCTGTTGCGGTTAAAGTCTGTAGACTTAACAAACATGCATTAATTGATTTACTTATTGGATATTAGTGTCTTACAAAAAGAACCTTGGAGCTAGTGAATGTCATAAGCAAAGGTCACCCAGTGGTTTGAAGACATTAAAATCTTTAAACAAAAAATTCATAAGGGTGTTTCTTTTTTTCTCCCCAAATTCTTTCTCATGGGCATAATGCTGTTGCAGATGGAAAGAGTGTGCCAGTTGGCATACAAAAGGAGGTTTAAGAAGGAAATAGTTCTCCCTTCTACTGTAACCTTGAGTAGAGGGCTTGCATTGTGCTGAAGGACAATGTAGGAAGGCCAGAAAAGCACAGCCCCTCCGGTGACAGCTGTGAACCAGCCCCAGCTCTGCCCTGAAGCAGTACTGAGGTGGGGGGGAGGGGAGGAACCTTGAAGGTTTGGAATTTTACCCAGCCCCACCCTGGCCAAAAGGGCAGGACAGGGGCTCCTCTGTACTGATAGGCTTTTGCTTCATGCTGTATGGCATCTATCAAGGGAAACTGCTGACTGCCCTCTCTGGGTTTCTGAGCAGCCTCATTCATCAAACCACAGCAAGTTTCCAGGCTTTAAATGTCACGGTCATGAAGAGGTGGGAAGGAATAGAGCCCTTTACGGGGCTAAGCATAAATCACAAATTCAAACAGCAACTTCCTCCCTCTAATCTCTGGTGGTCCCACAGCCTAATGGGAAGGATTTTGGATAGGGAAACCCATAACATCACTTCTCACTTGATTTTTGGCTTACTATGTGTGCTGATGGAAATAGTCCCTCAAGGCAGTTTAACTTTTTTTTTTACCTCCAGTGGTCTGCCGGAAAAACTTGGACAGCACAACTGTAGCAATTCATGATGCTGAAGTTTACTGCAAATCTTGCTATGGGAAAAAGTATGGCCCAAAAGGTTACGGATATGGCCAAGGGGCAGGCACGCTGAACATGGACCGGGGAGAGAGACTAGGCATCAAGCCTGAGAGGTGAGTAAACTGAGTTGGGGGGGCGCATGGCCCTTGTCCTTCAGTTTCAGGGGAGTCTTTCAGGCTGGGTTTTGTTTATGTTCATGTTTGGAATAGACATATTGCAAAACATCCCAGTCTAGTTGAATGCAGGGCATTGAACCTGCATTGCACAAAGCTCCCACTGGTGACCATGTGAGTCGGAAGAGCAGAAGCAGGAGTTCGTGCAAGCAAGGACACGCTCATCCTATGAATGAGCCATAGGGGATTGGATTATGGAACTGCTGATGGCGTTGCATGAGCTCACAGAGGTGACTGTGGGTCTCACACTGCTCTCCTAAATAAGCTGGAAATGTTCAACAGGTTCTTGCTGGGATGGATTTGGACAGCTGAGAATCTGGGGCTACAAGCAGAATGAATTTTTAACTAGCAGATGAAGAACTTAATTATGCTTAATTATAGCCAAAACCAAAAGTCACATTAAATAATAAACATTCCTAGTCTGATTAAGTTCTTGCTGTAAAACAAAGCATGTGGAAAGAAGCTGAGGTATGTCTCACAGCTTGCTTCATGCAAGTTCCTAAATTATTGCTTAACGTTTATATGATGTATGCTCTCCAGCCATGTTCAGTGATCCATTCAGGTTCCTGATTATAATCAGTGGACAGGAACTTGACAGAATTATTTGTAGCTTACTATCTGAAAAATCCATGTCCTGATAGAGTTCAGCTCTTCTAGTTAAGTAAAAAGGGGAAGGCTTCTCAGGAAATTAGCCTTTACAGTAGCTTCTTTTTATCCTTTAAAGCACGGCCTTTCCCTTTTTGTTGTTGTGGCTTTGTTTTTTTCCCTACCAAGTGTAATTGGATAGCCCTGCTGGTAACTTACTTCTCTTACAGTTTTGCAGCAGTACTGTATTCTGTACCATGTGTTGGATGCTGGTCTGTTCATGTTGCTAAGAAGAGCAAGAGATCATGTAGTAAAAGAGTAGAGAAAACAAATGTCCTGTTTCTTTCAGCACGCCTTCTCCTCACCGGCCCACCACAAATCCAAACCCTTCCAAGTTTGCTCAGAAGTTTGGAGGGACAGAGAAATGCTCCAGGTGTGGTGATTCTGTTTATGCAGCAGAGAAAGTAATAGGAGCTGGAAAGGTAAGGAACTGCATGTGCTGTTTTGTACCTGTTACGTGGACTTTAAATTGAGCAAAGTGTGTTATGTCATTCGCAGCAGGGAACCAACAGCAGGGCAGTTACTTTAGAATTGCATTTCTTTGCACTGGAAATAGTCAAATCAATCAACTTAATTGAAAAAAAAAAAGCACTTGAAATGCAGGGTGATGAATAATCACCTTAGACTTCAGGGGTGAAGATTCAGTATCATCTCATGCTAGAGACTTGAAGCAGACTACAGAAGCCCTCACCCAGAAGAGGAAACTTGTGGCGTGCAGCTTGTGAGGGAGGCTGAATGTTTCAGCAAAAAGGGGATGGTCTCTGGAAATAGCATGTAAAACTGCATGTCAGTCTGCCAGCTGTCTGACTCACTCGCTACAGAGAGCCACGATGTGTTCTGAATTGATCAGAGCAGCCCAAACCTTTCAAAATGCTGCTCTGAGCAGGATGCTGGGTGGAATCTGGAGCTTTGTGCTGCTCACAGAAATACAGATGCTCTTGTGCGCTACTGATGCACTTCAGCTGGTTTTCATTGCACCAGTCTGTAATCAACACTGATGCAGATACCTGCAGTTAATGTGGGTTTTTACCAACTTGGGCATCCTGTGTATTAATACTATATTTTTATTTTTATTTTTTATCTAGCCATGGCACAAGAACTGCTTCCGATGTGCCAAGTGTGGAAAAAGCCTAGAATCTACAACCCTAACTGAAAAAGAGGGAGAAATCTATTGTAAAGGTGAGAAAAGAAGCAAAGATCATTTGTTTATGGTTCAAGGTAATGTCTTACAAGGACAGACGGTCAATATATTGCTGATATAAGAAACTTTCAGGCTCATGTTAACATGGAAGTGCTCTGTAAGCCATAGGAATAGAGTAAAAAAATGAAATAGGTATTACTGAAGCTGCTGGTGTAGTTGAGATCTGCATCAAGCAAAACATCACATACTGAGAAATGCAGCAGCAGCCTGTACCCTCTGCCTGAACAGAGTAAGGAAACAAGCCAGCAAGCATCCTGCCATGCCTTCTTGCGTGGTTGTAGATACAAACTCGATCCACACAGTGGTTTGATGATAAAAAATGCCTTAACAGATACCAAGCCACAGAACCGACGTGTGAGTTGCTCTCACAGAGTGAGCTGGGAGCTACATGGACTGACCAGTCCTGGCTACTGAGTTCAGTCCTGGCAGTTATGCAGCTTAACAGAATGTTTCTAAGCATTGCTTCCCAGGGGGATATTCTAGTGACTAAGGAGAAGCAGCCGAGTCTTAGCCTAGACAGTGCTGTTCTCAATTAATGTGCCAGAAGACTCAGCTACTGCGTTTCATCTTTCTCACAGGTTGTTACGCGAAGAACTTTGGCCCCAAGGGATTTGGGTACGGCCAGGGAGCAGGTGCCCTTGTTCACGCCCAGTGAGGGGGCTAAAAATGCCCTTCAGCTCTGCTGAGACCCTGCTAGAAGGAACAAGAGAGTTTCCTAAATGTTACTAACTACTGTGAAACAGATACTAGTTACTGTAGTCTACCTTCAGCCGATGATTTGAAAAACAAACACACACACTGCTTTTTTCCTTGCTTTGTGTATCACACTGTAACACTTTTAATACTTAGTAACAATTCAATAAAGCTTTGCTTGTTGATATACCCTAGATCCAAGTGTTGCCTACTTTGTCAGCAATAAAAGTGAGGGGAGTGTTGCTGGGGTACTTCAGGGGTGGAAAAACGGTGCCTATAGACTTGATGCAGAGCTTTGCTGAAAGCTGGACATAACATAGTCATGGCCTTCAGAGCTGAATCACTCTCCTCCAGTATCATACCATCATATATGTGTGTACAAGGCAGCGAGCTGCTCACTGCACAGAAGCAGTAAATCTTAATCTACTGCTCTGTACACAGCCTGAAAGTGACAGATCAGGGGTAACTGTGTGCCTAAATGGCTGCCTGTCTCTGCTACAGAGTCTCTAGTAAATGAAAACCAAACCATTTTCACTGGAATATTCTGGGGGGCTGCACGTGCTTTGATATTGAGGTGCTGTTATGCACAGAACTTACTGCGCAGGAATACTCCACCGAGACAGCTGCAGATTAAGAAGTTAGGTTAAAAAAAAAAAGAACTTTGAAACTCTTGTCTGGTTTGCGAAGCAGGCTGATACTTTTTTGGGATAAAAGAATCCTTCACAACACTGACTTTATGGAAACACATTCAAGACTGGGAATGCTGCAACAAAATATTAAGCAAGTGTGTCAGCACGTTCTAAAGCAGTTTCAAGCAAGATCTGTGACTGTGGTCTGAGGCAGTGAAGCAGTTCAAGCCAAAAGACTAATTAGAAAAATATGTACTACTCAAAATAATACACAAAGAGCATTTTGTACAGGTCATAAAGGAACCATGTGGATAGGAGGAAAAACAAGCCAGCTCAAAATGTAACCCAAGAGCTTGTCCAGTTCACAGAGCAGGAAAGATTAGAGCTGGAAAACACAACAGTAACTCGGAAGCAGCACATTTCAGGTGGGAGTGAGGCAGCAAGTAATCGCACAGCCTAGAAAACCTGGGGAAAAACTCTCAGTCCTGCTAACTCCTACCATAGACATTGCTTTCATAGCAAAAAAGTCTGATTTTACTAAAAGGCAGCTAATGGGAGGTGCAAGCCACTGAATCTAGTCAAGGCATAATGAGGGTGCAGAGGGCTGGCTTCTTTCCAAAAAAAACCAAACCCAGGAACCAGCTTTTAAATCATGAAGACTCCCAAGCACAGCAATTCCTCTGATGGAGCACTGCAAATCTTGGATGGAGATCTTCAGCACAGAAGGTCGACAGTCATTCTTTCTGGAATAAAGTACCTTCCCTGGTCTTCACCTGACAAGCCACAGGGTGTTAGCCTGGACACAGCCTCACCAGGAACATTGCTTGGGGAAGGGGAGAACACCACCACCAATTCTCAGTTGCCAATACCAAACCAACACTCAGTAGAAAGCACTTTTTCTTCCCTTTAGATGTGCTCCTAAGTCCTAGCCTTATACTTTTCACATACATACTGCTGGTTATAAGTATCCTGATTAAATTCCATTGGATTGTTACCTTGTTTCTACTCAAACTTTAACCTTTAGCATGGAGCAGAAGAGTCAAGGTAGTCTGTCTCCTGCAAGTGCCACCCAGAAGCACACATCTTGGTGACACATCCTAGCCCTACGTAGATGTCTGGTTGACCCTTAGAATACCTCAAATGTCATTATATAAGTACACTAGGCCACATGAAACATTCCCCAGATGGAATTCTCCCCTAAGAAATGTTACCTTGCCAGCATGCTTCGCTCAAAAGACAGGAATATTTAATTAGTGAATGCTAACTTTAATTAGTAGTGCAAATGTGTAATTTACCAAAACAGTGTAGTAACTCACAGGATTTCACATCTGTACAGATTTGGGTGCATGCCATCTGTAAGACACCTGCACATCTTTCCAGAAAGGCTTCTAAAACTGGACAGAAACTACACTGTATGAAATCACACCCCAAGTCAATACAAACACTGCATCTAAGAGTCAATATTTATTTGATTAATAACTTACAAAATTTAACAGATTTAATTTATGTAAGGAGAGCTAGTTTATTAAACATTTTACAGATTTTTTTTTTTGTTCACAATGTAATACACATCAAGATCTCGACAGTATTAAAATAATACTTGGCACAGTTATAAATAATATACAAAAAATCCACAGCTTAAAATGTAGTGATGCTGTTTTACACATTAATTGAAAAAAAAAAATCTGGTGGACATCAAAGAATACAAAAACCTGCAAAGAAACAGCACATGTTTAGGGCCAAGACAAAATTCCTATTTATTCTACCTATGTCAGATTAAGTTGGTCTGATCTGCTGTTGGTCTGGATCAGCTTAAGTTTCAGAAGCAATGCAGTTTTGGTTCAACAAGTGAATTTTAAGTCTGATAACTTGACAGAAAAATGCTGCATAGTTGGCTCCCCCCTGCTTGCTTTATGATTTCACATCAACAATTCAGTGTTACTCAAGACAAGTTACATTTTGCACTGGAAACTTCATACATCCCAAATCCATATAAGCGTGTTAATCTTCACAACTACCTACTACCGCTCACATTCTGCAGGTCTCAACAAAACTGTCACCAGAGAGCTACTGACACGTAAATAGTGCAGAACTCACTACGTGCTACCAAGGATCACCTCTTCTTTTGCAAACATTTTTGACACAGAGTGCATGATGCAATTCATGGCAGTTAATGCTACTGGGAAACTATGACCAAAACTTGCATCACACACTGAACTGCTCTTCTGGTGGCTGGGTGATATTTAATGAAGTGTATTGAAACTCCTCAAGTCAACCGACCCCCAACTAAAATGTGGGGAAAAAAAAAAAAAAAAAAAAAAAGAACAAAATTGAAGAATGTCATTGGTGATTAAAACAAACCATACTGTAAAGCTTTCATGCTTTTTTCTGATTAGAAAAAATATGGATGACTGAAGTCAATTGTTTTCACAGAAATAGAGCATGTTTTTGTTAGGATTACAAATTTTGTCTGACAACAGTAGCCAAAGCTTCTTGCCACCCCTATACCCAAACCTCTCCTCTTAAAAGTGTCCAAGACAATGTTGATTTTTCCAGTATTAAACATTCAAGGGCTCTAATGCTGCACTTCTGTAAATCCTGATATCTGGTACTTGCAAACTAAGTGTGTGTCTTGAGATCAATGAACAACTACAGGAAAAATGTTTACTTGCAAATACTGAACATCAACTATTTACAGTTTCACTGCTCCTCTTACTAAGGCAAGGGCCGGGAATACCACTAGATTGCTTTATTACCTGTAATCTGCGTATTACAGAAAATGCTAATTTTGCCAAGCATCAAACATGCAGTGAATTTGCAGGGCATAATGCCTATTAACAGCAATATTTAACATCACTAAAAGCTCATTAGATATCTTCCTACACTTTTTTGGTTGAATAAAATGAAAATGAGCAGCTTTAAATACACTAAACACACACTCACAGAGAGAAAAGTATTTGATAAATTATTTATATACAGATACACATTCTTTACACTGGTCTCAGACATCTGCTTTCAGGTCCCTCCCCAAACTCCCCTCACAGGTTCCTTGAACCACTGGGTTGCTACAGCACTTAGAAGAGAACTAACCTGATTTTCAGTCTCTCTGTAAACAATAGTTAAGGAAGCAGTGAACAATTCACTATGAGTATATGAAAACACCATAACAAAAATCAGTGCATCACATTCAAGAAAAGCCCCTTTGGAATGCAATTTCAGATCATTCCTTACCTTCCAAACACATCTGTAGCATGAGAACTTAAAAACAGAAATTAAGGGCCATTTCCACGTGCCAATACACCATCTTCTTCAGAACACTGCTCTGCATTTTCTGTGCGCACGTGCTATTATGGGGATTCTTAATTTTTTGGTTTTGTTAAAGTTTGGGTTCCATTATTTCACATCCAAATGAAATAAGCATTTCAGGCAGCTTTGGGTTCTTCTTCTGCAATTGCATTCAATTTAAATCTATCTTGTCTTTTAATAACTGAGACTTTTGCTTTCACATCTGTGGTATCCCCCATGTAATTTCTCATCCAACATGTCTCCAAATACACTACACTGTACTGCATGAGGACCAAACCTAATACTAAAACATTGCTAGTTTGTAAGTTGCTTATACAATTACTTCAAAGATAATTATTTTTCCCCACTTTTTTTTCCCCCTGAACATTATATACTGTAAACTAATTTTACAGGTGTATCATGCATTTAAGCAGGGCTTTGACAGAAAAGCTTTCCTTATTGGTGCAGTTGTTTATTTCAGACTACATTATTTCAGAACAGGATTATTACAAGTATTTAGCTGTACCACTAACTGGTGGCAAAAACAATCACCAAAAAACGTGGGCAACATATTTTTACTCAACATTACCTGACGTGCCCTACTGCTATAACTTAACATGTTACAGGGGATCCCCACCATAGGATGTTTACGACAGTACTGAAAAGCACATTTTTCAATGTACATCTTACTACAGAAAATCTGTATTAAAAAAATCCCATTACAGGAACTACAACATAGCGATCAGTGAACTCTGTATCATGAAATTTAGTTTTATATTCTAGATTCTTGTTTCAATGGAATTATTGATACTGGGATACAAATTTTTCTGCTGAGCACAATATAACTACTTATGTCAATACTTCAGTAATCTCATGCTCCATTGTGAAAGACCTTAAAAAAAAAAACCGATAACAAATACTGTGAATATGTTGTCATGAATAATTCTCATGTTAAGAACTGTTAAAATCCCTTTTTGATCTTCCTCCTCTTCCTTATCAGGTTTGGCAGTTTATTCTGTCCATTTTTACTTTTGTTAATAAAATTCTGATGAAGAGAAGGTACCTTTATGATTCATCATCAGCCCTACACACAGCATGCTACTCTTCAAGGGATGCGGAGTTGAGAGAGAGAGAGAAAATTTTTCAGGCACCACTCAGTATGATATGCTCACAGGATGAAGGTGGTGCTACACTAGCTGGTAGCCTGATCCTGAAGTTTGGTCATATTCTATTGTATACTGCCTTGTCCAGTCCACAATAACAGGCCGAAAAAGACCACAGCATCTGAATTCAAAGAAGTCTATAATGTTCCTTATACATCCATGGCTAAAAACAAAAAAAAATACATGTTAGCAAGCAGTATCATAGCTCATCTAATGAAGTACAACATTTTTTCCCTACCTACAAATTTGCTTCTTCACCCTTAAAGTTTCTAACTTTAGAAAATCAACTCTTTTCAGAATTATTCCAGACTGGTGAATGTTTGATCCTTGGGCATAACCAAGACACCAGTTTTTTTCCACTGTCTACCAAAACGTGTTACTAGGAGTCCACCACCATGTAGCACAGCATGGTAATTCAGATCCTATTCTAAGAGGACAGTTGCATTGTACAGATGTATGCAAGACAAAGTGGCATGAAGTGAATGTCTTCCTAGAATAATTTCCATCTTTATTGATATCTGTTTCTGCATACATACTGGTTCACCAGCTGCAGGTCTAGGATCAACCAGGTCCCTTGACAACACAAAATTAAGAAACATTATCTTAATTAAATGAACTATTCAAGTACTTTCTGTGGCTGAATCAATTAACTGTCAAATATTTAAGAAACCTACATAAAATCTCCCAACATGCCAGGGGTTTTTAACTTAATTAGACACAGGCTGAACAGATCACAGTTTTCTGGAAGAGAAGCTCATGCTATGATACATGTGAGAGCAGGTCTAAGCAAAAAGGAGATGAAACTATTTGATGTCAATGCTTCATGTGACAGGTGATGCTAAGTCAGTTATTTCAGACATCTGGTGTTATTTTCAGGAGTAATTTTTATAATAGCAGCTATTTCAGTTAAAATGGTTTGCGAATGTGACAGTAATTTGGGATCAAACTAGCAGGTTTTTCCTACTCTGTGCACCTCCCTGTGTTTTTCAGGCAATTATCTGTTTTTGTTACAACTCTACTCTGTAGGAACACTGCAACCATACAGAGATGCTTGTCTGCTTCTCACTACAAGTTTTGTACGAAGAGATACTAAAAAAAACCCAGGTAAATTTCTAGCACAGAAATCCATCTGCTACACAACAGAATCACAGGATGGGTAAGGTTGAAACGGACCACAGTGGGTCATCTGGTTCAGCCAGGGTCATCCTAGAGCACATTGAACAGGATTGTGTGAATCCCTGCTGACTGCTCCTGATCACAATTCCCATCTCCTATCTCCTTTTCCCTGTGTGGCACCTAAAAGAGCAGCAGCTCTCACAGGAGACACAGCAAAAGCAGCAGGATGAGACATGCTTTTGCCACATGCTCTCAACCCATCAATAACCAGGCTCATGCCTTCAATTATGTCTTGCTTTGGCTCCACAAGCTGCTCCATGCCCCTGTATTCCCATCCCAGTACTATTCATCCCTGAGCCCCCATCTTTGATCTTGCACCCTCATCACTACAAAAACCAGAATCCCAACCTACCCTTTTACATACTGATGCCCAAAAGCTGTATGCAACAGCTTGCTCTCACCCATGAAACACCCACTTCATTTCCCGGGACATCCTGCTCCCTTCCCCACAAATAGCTTTGCCCATGCTCTTCCTCATGAACAGGAAGAAAGCAAAGCCTCTTTTCTCACAGTAGAGAGAAAGGGGAGCTACTGTGCAGAGCAGATTCAACAGCACATTAAGTATTACTCAGGAGAAAGTGCCCGGTGTGGAAATGGATGTCCAGGTCAACATCAACATGCTGCAGTACCAGCTACCTCTGGTTTGAGCATCTGCTTTATAAAGAGGATATTTATTTCCACATAAACTCTACAGTAAAATACAACCACTGCTGGAAAGCATTTTTTTCTGTGTTTATGCACCCTACACTACAAAACATTAATTACTTCCTTTAACTGGATAGAATGTGTGACTGTGAAAATAGCTGACAAGATTCAGCACTGCAAGTAGAGAAAATACTCTAAAAGTATTTAAGTGTGTTCTGTTTCAACAAGCAGCATGATTCAAATGTATGCAAGGCTACACAAATAAGAAATTTGTATATGCTTTAAAACTTACTTGAATGGGCTTTCAATAGATGTGGTTGTAACTTTAAAGTGCTTGTATCTTCTTGCATTCATTCTTTCATTTGTTGTGATACCCAAGCAAGATATCTTAAAACAGGAAGAATAAGTAATTTAGTTCACATAAAAACATGCAACCAAGTAGTGCATGAGAGACAGACTGAAAAAGGACCAAATTTACTGGTTTGAAGTCCTTCTTTTCACAAACAAGTTTTTTGACTGGGGAAATTATCAGGTACAAACATAAACCATAAGATTTTGAAATTGATGTATGTAGTAAGTAAGGAATATTATACAAATGGAGGACAAAACCTAAAACTTACTGAGAAGTTTTACCTAAGCATTAGAGGATAATTTCTACTTCCAGGAAATCTTTCTGGAAAGATTAAGTCTCATGTCAAGTCATACTACATTAATGACAAGTCATACTTCAAAGCTTTCAGTATGACTTTTCTTAGAAAGGGTAAAGAAAACTTGGGTTTGGTCAGATTAGAATACAATAATGTGGCCGCAACTCACACCGAAGCAGTGTAAGAAATTGCTGCATCCTCTTTCAAGCTACCACTCCCTTTCTGTTAATGACACACAGCATTATTATAAGTTGATCCCACAGTTCTTATCCTCTATTAGTCTTTATTGCCTTTTTCTGGTCTGTTTTACCTTTTTGTCATTCTGAGAATGGAAAGCAGGAGGCAGGTATTTTAACCTCTTGCACAAAAAAAAGGCCACGTGAATGAGAACTGAATGATGCCTAATACTGAGAGACAGCAGATGCTTGCCTCCTCCAGCAAGGCTGAGAGACTAAACACTTGGTCTAGCACAATGAAAACGAAAATTTAAATGACAGGACTATTTGATATTCTTATGACACTCCCAAGACACAGCATTATGACTGAAGTGCTCTTCCATACCTGATACATCTGACACATGAGTAACACAGCCACCCACATGAAGTGAAACACACTGTTTAAAAACATCCAAAACATCCACGGAGAACAGGTAGCAATCTGTGTAACATAGGTCCAAAATCCATCCTTTGTGTAACTTGTCTCACAGTGGAAACCCCAGTCTAGAGAAAAAAAAAGTCAAAAAATATATGGAAGATTTAAGGTATGTTTATTGTACAGCAAGATATAATGCCCACATTAGAATGCATTAAATTAAATAAGAAAATGACAGTGTGCCAGAGGAGCTTTACTTGCTCTTTCTTCCTTTCCCAACTCCTTCAATACACGATATATGCACACACTTGGCTATGATGAAGAAAAAAAGGATCTAGGACAAGAAAAATGTCATCCTCTAAATTAAAATACCCAATATAGTCAAATATTAATGTCCAGCTCAATTTTGGGATAAAAATACCCAAAACTCTGGTAAGGCAAAGATCTATAAAAATCCATACAAGGAGATAAAGTATTTAGAAGCAATTAAAAAAAACAAAACAAAAATCACATTTACTCACAAGAGATACAGCCATAGATCATCCAGCAGATCATAAAAAGCAGAAAGAACAGGTATCCCATAAAATAGCGATGGTTCCCTGCTCCTAAAGTTGCACAACAGGGACCAAATTACTACACTTTCACCAGAAAGACAACATTACACCAGAAAGTTTAAATGCTTCCTTAGAAGTACTGCTTATTATTGTACATAGAAACATTACTCTACAATATTAAGCCAATATAACTTCAAGACAGTGAAATTAGCAGGTTTATGATTTTTTTTTTTTTTACTTCCCAGACAACAAAGCCATTTTTCTTTAATTTTCTGTCATGTTACAACTGTAATTTACTAATTCATTGGTAACCTCTTCCATGAGCTAATAAAATTACTGATAAACAATATTTAGAGCAATGTTGGTGACAGCTGTTGCAGAACCCTTAACAGCCAAGAACTACACATTAATAAGTATTTTTTAAAAGCCATTGAAATATTATCAAACTGCAGTGTTCCTTTCTTAAAAGTAACAGAAATATGAACAAATATACAACCTTCCTTGATAATAAGCTAACTCACATCTTAGGCTTGGCTGCTTGATGAAGCTAGCTAAAAGTAAAGTATCTAGTAAAACTTGTAAAACAAATACATGTAACTGAACAGACAAGGCCTAAGAACCTGGCTGTAATAATGAATGGAATAAAAACTACTCTGCTTTAGACATAATTCTAATGCAAGAAAATTCAGTTACTATGACTGATCTATTTTTAACATTAGTAGAGCTAAAACTGTGCCTCTTGAGTACATCATAATTCTGAAGTACTCAGCCTTCCTTCTGTTTGTAAAATATGTCCAGTGTTGTAACCTTCCAACAGCTCCAGGCTGTAAACTAAACCGACAGAGATGATAATGGGCTACAAAAGATTTGGCTGTCATCATTTACCAGCACAGCATTTACTTCTTTATTATGTCAAATGTTTTCCCTGCTAAAACAAGAGCATCCTCTGGAGGCAGAAAATAATCAAGTGCTTTTAGCAAGTGAGCTGAAAGACTGTATAAATAAGAGATGAGGAGAAACATGCGTGCAACACAAGCTAGACTAAACATAAGACATTTCCTTGAAAATCAAACAAGTTCCTGAAAACACAAAATTACGTTGCAATATTGCCTTCAATCACCTAAGGGCATATGAGAAAGCCTTGGGAATGTCCCTAAGGTATCACTTCCATTTGCATTCTAAATTTCACAACTGTTAAGTTTCATAAAAGGAAGTTAAATAGTGACCTAGAAGTCCATCTGAGAGGCATCTGATGGAATGCTTCTTTCAGCAACATCTTTAAAGATACTAAAGCAAATTCTGCCAAACAGGAAATCCATATGTGTGAGGTAAAAACATAGGTGTAGCTTTTAAAACTATAAATGAAATAGTACAATCTTGATTGGAGTTTAAAAAGAAAAAAAAAAATCTGTGAAAAAAGAAACTAGAGAAACTGTATTTTGAATAAGATTGGGCAAAACACAGTACTGTGCTCTACAGTTGCCTCCTGGACTGGCAGGAACAAAGTTATCCTCTTCAGTTAAAACAAAAAAATAACTGTAAAAAAATATAATGGTATTTTGATACTTCATTTAAAAGATAAATATAATCACTTCTAGAAACTTGCTTGCTGTATTTTAACTAAAATTTTGAGGCAAAGGAGTTGCCCTAGTTGCTGATTAATTTATTTTTCAAATAGTCTCCACTTTTTGTCAACCTCTTCAAAATGGTAAAAATATTCAAAGTCTCCTTATGTGCCAAGTTTTATTCCCAAAGGATTTACTTCAGAGTGTCTGTAAACACTCTTAAAAGATTTCTCAGTTCTATCTTTAGCAACATTCTTATCCTTTTAACACATTCCACACACATCCAAATTTTACCTTTCCAGAAAGGCATGATTCATGTTTCCCTTTTTGGCAAACATACCATGAATGCTGTTTTAAGAATGAATTCTGTTTTGCAATCCCATGCTTAGAGTGACCACGTACCAGTCTGAGACAGAGAAGCCATATAAGGTTGTTCAGACCATCATTCCCTTCAGTTCAGCTCCAGCTCCCACACCGTGATTTCTAATGCTTTTTCCCAGCATACTTTCAAGGGCCTAATGTTTACTTTTACCTCCAGTTACCTCACTCTGTACACCACCACTAGAAGATAGATTCTACTTTTCCATCATCACTGTTACCTAAAAACCATTTCTTCCACCTACCCTAACCCCATCACTCACACACTCTCTCAATACACACGAACTAAGGTCTTTCCTCCACCGCTTTTTTGTTATTTTCCAGTTACTGATTAAAATACTGGATCTTTCTGTCCCATTGACATGTACTCCTCAGTACTCTTGCAAAACCTGAGCCATGCTCCCCTGCATTTGTCTGAATCAAAAATTTCTTAGTTTTTCATTGTAAAACATTTAAAATAAAAACCAAAAATATCTCAGATAGTAACATCTGTAGGAAACATAAAATAAAAGAGGGTGATATAAGTTGACCTCAATGAGACTTTAGAGATGTTATATTACAATTTAAATGCCCAGATTGACTATTTTACTCTTGATTTTTAGACCAAACTACTCTGATTATTCATTATTATACGTATGTGAAAGGACTATAATGAAGCATTTATGGGCTGTCAGCTGTCAGTGAACCGAGGTCCTAATTCCTCCCCAAGATTAAAGTTACGTCTGCTTGTGTCCTAAAAAATTAAACATGTGAAGCAAGCTGCACTCATTTCCTAGCTAACAGGTCTTCAGTGCTCCCTGCATAATAATGGTTTTCAAATAAGTTTCTCAAAAAGTATGACTGGGAATAGCAGCATTTAGAGACTTTACTTCTGTTCTATATCCATGCCTTTCATAATCACTGGGGAGAATAAAAGACAACCTGGATGATCAAAAAGAGGAGAATACCTCAATAGGAAGTCATTCTGTATCTAACTTCTACAATCATAACAATTTTAAATATGTACACTTTACTATTAAATTACTGAATATTATTGGTCAAAATAAAAAATTTCATCTTACATAATGGATAATAATCAGTTGTGGATTTGGCCCATGCCTTTTCAGCAGTTAAGCTTCGCATCTTTTCATTACTAGGGTTTATGTTAATAAAAATACATAAGTAGCGAACTGAATTAGACACAGAACAATTCTGAGGATGGGTATATAATAGACAATACAAATGAGAACAATGCAGAGAATCACATGTAGGAAAAGAATTAAGCTCAATACTGAAAAGCTTTTCTTAAGCAGCTAAGTCACTTACACCGTGAAATAAGAACAGGCAAAACCTTGCAGAGCATTTTAGCAAATTACTCACCTACACAGTTCCCCACCCATGGGCAGTGGTGATCAAACTTCGCTATACATCGATTGCAAACACCACAGTGTTTGGACCTCACTGGCTTCCGTATCTGTAACAGATAATAAACTTTTGTTCACAAAAGCAACTTACCCTGATATATTTTAAACAGAAAAGCCCTCGATTTAAATGTATATTGATTGTGCTACTGTTAATTCCTCAGAGAACTTAAAATTTGATGCTAATTCTTAAGGCAATCTTAGCTATTAAGCTTGATCTACACACTGTTTAACACAAACATCCTTACAACCGCACTGAAATTATTTTCACACTATTTTTCTTATACAGAGAATTTTTTTTTTCATACAAAGTTCTTCTATCACCTCCAGCTACTGAGCTTTGTATAGCAACCAGCTTCATTTCAGCTTTTAACAATGAAAATACAGAATGAGCTTGAGTTCCATGATTCTGTATCATTCATAACAGAGCTCTACTGTAAACTTCTTAGTTTCTTTTCCAAAGACAGAAATATGACTCAACAAGCAGAACTCGATGGAACTTAAAATGCTAAATTACTCCCAGAAATTTTTCTGGAGAGGTTATGTCTTGAAAGAAGTGGTCTGAGATATATCTGTATATACACACATAATTTTTAAGGTGCCACATTTGTATATCATTTTCCAGCTTCAAATTGGGAAATATTAACATCATTCATGTTCCACATACATCAGAGCTTTGCAGTGTTAACACTGATAACCTTGAGAATTTTGCATTTGCTAGTTAACTTCCAAAAAAAAGCATGTTGTATTTACTTTACAGAAATTAAGATTTTTTTTCTCCCTCCTGACTACTGCCAGATAGAGAAATACAATTGGTTTTTGAAAAAAAGTATTTTACCAGAAGCACAACATAATTTTACTGTGAGTTACAGAGGTGGTAGAACGTCACATATGATTTTCATAACTTGTTAGGTGTATAACCAACTAATTTGGCAGACATACTGGATATACTTGAATTTTGACACTGGCAAGTTATTTCCACAGTGATATTTTTTTTCCCCCTCACTGTTGCAGTTTTTTTGTGTACCTATTATGTATTGAAAACACTGTGTAAATTAAATATTACAAATAAATTCTGCCTTTGAAACTGCAATATTAAGGTCAAACGTGTCCATTACAGGAACACTAATTCTGGCTTAGCATTAAAGGAAAAAAAATAATAAGTGGTGAAGTTGATTAAAAAATATACTACCAAGCAGGTACTGCAGAATATACTGAGGTCCAGACTTCCTGTCTCTGCAAGTTCTACTATTGTCTGCAGGAAAAATAAAAAGTATAATTTAGCATATAAACAAATGGTGACAAACATTTTCAGACCTGTGGCTGTGAGCCCTTTATTTCAGGTACTTTCTACACACAGGAACAAATTAAATTCAGATGAAACTTGATTTTGAATCTACTTTATTAAAACAATATGCATATTTACTTCTAAATTAGTTCTAGTTTATACTTATTCCTAGTCACCTACTGTGATTTCAGTGCTGCTGGTGTGACTTTTGATACCCTGGACAATTTCATATAATACATTTTGGACAATTTCATAAACAGTCCCTCTGATTTCAGTGGGAGTGTAACACTACACTACAGACTAACGAAAGGATGCAAAAAGGAATGTACATGGTCTGACACTCAACACTGGAGTTCAGTATTGTCCACAAGCAAAATCCCAAACCTCAGGAGAACAGAACTGAACAACAGCAGATGAATAGCTTTTAAATGGAAGTCTTGTGCAGACCCAGGATCACTTCAGTTAGATCCAACGTCATTGTGCTTTGTAAACCTTTGTCTACCTTCTATGCTTTTGAACTATAGCAAAATTTTATTTATTTATTCCTTCACTTGCTTTAAGAGTGACTTGGGTTATTTTGTAACACAGAAGAAAGGACATGACATATTAAAACAACAAACATCTGAAATTGTTGCTTACTACACATTTCCAAACATACTTAACTTGGTCACCTGAAATGAAAAGAATTTTCTTCCTTAGTTATTTCAAAACTAAAGGCTAACTCAGCATTAAATACTTGAAGACAAATTATTAAAATGTCAGGAAGTGCTACACTGCATGAAGGCAAGACACACATCCTACAGTGGTTCATACCCCTGCTAACAGAACATTTTACCATGTGGTTAGATGCAATCCAAAACATTCACAGCCATATGCATCTGCCTCAAGAAGTTGTATCTTGCAATTCCTGCCCAGTTCAACAAGGCTTTTGGAACCACACTTGCCTATTTAAGTAAGTAGATCAAATGAACTGCATATTTGTGCAATTTGCTGAATCCAATCCAAAGTGTCATTGTTGACTATTCTATTTAATTTAGTCCAGTTGAAGGAGAAGAATTTAGTTTGGAGTTTACTTTGGCAAACTGGCAATAACAGAAACAGAATACTCAGAGTAAATCCAAATCTGCACATTGACTAAGAACTCAGCTATAACCTATTGCAGAATACAAGAATTACTTCATCTATGCCATCCTTTTAATGGCTATTGTATTTTCATTCCTGCATAAGGACAAAACTCCAAGTGGTCTGATGTTGATCCACACAGGTCTTTTCATAAGCAACCATGAAGTAGAAGCTCAAAGTTCATTTTAGATGGCTTCTAGGAAACCTAAGCAAAACAAAACAAATGCTTCTGCCGCTTGTTGGCATATTCAATGCTCAGTTTGGCTGCTGAGAATAATGCACTTAACTTCTTTAAAAAATTTGAAATACTAATAATGATATAATGTCTTAGATATCATTAGATCACCCATATTTTCTCTGACATTTATGCCAAAATATAGGCTCACCCCAAACTGCCTGGGGTTTTGGCTGTTTTAGCCTCAAAGTGTTTGTCAGTCTAATACTTTTAGGCACAAAGGTAAAGAAAATTAGAGGTGCTTAAAAGTCTGTAAAGTTTTCATAAAATTCACTAACACTTTTCCCATCAGGGGCTATTTGTTTCAGTACGGCAAAAGTCTGAAACCTCACATTTTCTTTTTCACTTAACTGCTTTTCAAACTTTTAAAATTGAAAATTCAGGTTACAATTTTATTTTGCTACTTAAAATTATCAATATACAATTTTGCACCAATTAGACTTGAAATGCACTACACATGGTAAAAAAAAAGAAATCTGGAAGACTTTTCAACATTTTAAACCTTCTGTTATACAACTTACGGAAATTTAATGAACTGAACAGTAAACCAACTATTCTGATCAGCTGGTGGAAGGCTGTTGAAGAACAAGTTCATATCTCTTGGGTTTACCTTTTTCTTTTGTTCTTCCGTGGCTTTGATGATTCCCGGATCAGATTTCCAAGATTTTCCAAAATTGTAGAAAAGTGCAACACTATTAGCAAGGAATGGAAGATGTATAAAGAAAAAATTGAGATGTGTTTACAGTCAAGGAATCTCAAGTGTAAAACTGAATTTCCTCTTGAACATTCTCACTGATAATTCTGAAATAAAATTTAACTAAACTTAAATTTTACTAATGGCCTGGAGTCACTGTCCTCAGAATTAACAAAATTCAGCACTGCTGTAAGAAGTAGCTTGGTACTCAGCATTTTCTACTGCTCAACCTTCAAAACTAACTTTTAAGAATGGTCTATTCCATAAGGTATTTCTAAAGCATTTATCCTTCTAAAGGATGAATAACCATAGTTCAGTTTTTGTAACTGCTCTCCCCTTTAATTAAATTAAGTCCCATGAAATTTATCTTCTTAATAACTATTTCCTGTTTTCAGAATCAACATTTTGGAGCTCTATTTTTAAGACAGACATTTGACTGCCTATGTCTTCAGCAGCTTGACATTCCTGTGATATCACAGGAGGGGCTGTTTCTAGCCATAGAAGGAATTTTCTGCAATGGCCACTGCTGCATGGCAATCATGTCCCAACACCACTTATCTCCAAGAAAGGTAGTGTCTGAAACCTGGTCCTGTAATAAGGCAATACACATATTTTGCATCACTGAAAGTTATTTTTAACATACTAATATGTCTAATACTTTAAAAACCACAGGATTTATTATTCTCTGGAAATGTTTATAAAATCACTTACCATAAAGACAGAAAGTAACCACTTGTTTTAAAATACATTTCCTGCATTCAATGTCTTGCCATGTAACATGTCTAGTCTAACAGCACTTGACATTTCTCCAGAGAATTAAAACGTTTTTAGCAGTGACGTTGAAAAACCAAATACTTCAGATGTTTCTTTTCCACAAAAGAAAAATTATTTATTCTCATAAACGTACAAAAGACCTGACGAAACTGACTAAACACACTTGCTGTCAGCTGCCAGTTACAACTGCAAGGAGATGCCCTACCTGACAAATCTGTGGTGCCAGAAGCCTCTACAGCATTATCCAAACAAAAAGGACACCTATCACTCAGGCACAAAGCACTACACACCCCAAATTACACTATATTTTGAGTAACTTAGATACATACAGATGTAAGCAACTTGCAACGCAGAAGAACCCTGAAATGCAAACAAATACAGGTTGGCCTCTTTATGACTTCTGAAATGCTAACAAAGGCTCATTGTTCATGTGAAGTGTATCCCAAATAATTTTTGTTGTCCACCTGTTGGGGCAAGGAATTGGCTGTGAATTTCTAATTAAAAAAAAAATTGGCAAGCTAAATTAAAGTTTAAATAATGTATCTTATATAGTAGAATACTAGTATTAGCTCACTTTAAAGGGAATTAATCTTTCCAGTAACAAGACGTTTCCTGCAAGTTTATAACCGGGGAAAAAACATCAGCTATACTATAACTTAAACACTCACAGTTCTATTTTATACATTAGAGATGAAAAGCTCTGACTTCAAAATTTATACAATCCAACTTCTTCCTATTTTTTTTCTAAAGCCACCTGCTGCCAAAAATAAGCTGGTGCAACTGCATTGCTTACCTAGAGAGAGATTACATTTTCTTTAGAATACTAAAATTTTTTTTTATAACAGTGAAAACTGGTTTTTCATTAAATGTACCCTAATCAGACAACTGTTACAAACAATAAAGGTACAACTGAAACCAATTTTACGACCCATTTCTAATTACCACACATCATGTCTAGACTCTTAAAGAAGATGTGGGAAAAGATGACGAGGGTTTTTATAACCTTAAAGCTTTGGAATAGTTTTTCTACTAACTAAAATTTGGATAACCTGTAACACAGCAGCTGTCCATTGTCTCAACTTACTCTTCCCCCATTTTACTCCCTCAAATACAGAGAGAACATAAGAGATGCCCCACAGAGCCTGTTTTGCCTGTCCTTTTATCATGGTGGTGTCAGATAAGTGCAATGCTGACAATATAAATTGTGGCAGATAAGGCACCTTTGTGCTGCAGTTGGGAGACTACATGAGAAATTAAAAGTTTTCTTCTCCAGGATATTTCCAGCATGTAATGTAGATATAGAACTTCAGCTGTAAGGTTCATCTCACCCACTTTAAATCAAGCAGTATACCTTCACAGACATCAGAAAGGAAAAAAAGCCATGTCCAGTCTATCTTCGGTATCAAGATATTTAAATTAGGTAAGAGAAGCAGAGCCTTACAAGTGGTTATTTTTTGTCACTGGCTATGAAGAGTGCTTAAACTTCAATACAGATGTCCACACTAGAGGTATCTAAAATCATGCTGAACTCCCCCCTGAAGCTTACTTCCAAAGACATCTTAGCAACTTGCATCCCAGACATCTCTCAAAACTCTTCACGTGTAAGAAACCCTTGTAGGTTTGCAATAGCTTCAGAGTAGGGAATTGGTTCTCTAGAGAGTGTCTCATTTTGTGTTAATATCCTCATTTACAGCTACATGAGGAAAAAGGACATTACCATATTATTAAGGGCTGCGAAATGTATAATATACCAGGCATTCACACCTCCTGCCTTGCCACCAGTTTGCTCTCTTTTATGCAGTTTCCCCAGCTTCCATTGAGAGACAAAGCAGAAACACCCAAGAAACACTTCCCACTTTTAGTCCTAATCAATATCCTTTAATTATTAGAACAAATACAAGAGGCTGAAAATTATTCCAGGAATTGGAACCAAAAAAGTCATTTCATTAAAAAGAAAATTAAAACCAAACAAGCACCACACAACCCCTAAGTGAGGTAAACATGGGATAGGTTAATTTTTCATCGTGAACTGTAGTCTATTTAAAAGGCCCCAAATACATGCAGCTTCCTGCTATCAGACATCATACAAGTCTGAAATCAAGCCAAAATGCACATTATAGACCCAGATGTGCCCTTTCACTAACCAAAAATCCTTTTCTCCTACACAGAAAAATCTGCAGCCAGTGTAAGCTGTCAAGAGATCAAATACATGCTAATAAACCTGCCAATTCCCAGAATCACAGCATCACAGAATGGGTCAGGCTGGAAGAGACCACAGTGGGTCAGCTGGTCCAACCTCCCTGCTCAAGCAGGGTCATACCAGAGCACACAGCACAGGACTGTGTCCAGACAGTTCTGGAATTATGGAGGGAGACTCCATAACCCCTCTGGGCAATCTGTTCCAGTGCATGCTCACCCCCACAGTAAAGAAGTTCCTTCTCATATTCAGGTGGAACTTTCTGTGCATCGGTTTCTGCGCATTGCCTCTTGTCCTATTGCTTGGCACCAGTGAGCAAAGCCTGGAAACACCCTCTGACACCCTCCCTTCAGATTCTTAGAGACATTGATGAGATCCCCTCCCAGTCATCTCTTCTTGAGTCTCAACAGGCCCAACTCCCTCAGCCTTTCCTTGTAAGAAGGATGCTCCAAATCCCCAATTCATAACAGCTGTACATCTGGATCTAAGAGTCCAGGCAGGTAACAGCAGATAGCTACATGAGAAGCTTCATTTGATTAGGCATTTATTAGACAAAATCCATTTGTAATTAACTGAAGTTCTGCAAAAGCCCCCTACCTTCATTTCTATCTGACATAAAAGAATCCCTTAGCTTGCAAATAAATTCAGTTAGCATCTCCTCCACCCCAGAATTCTTTTTTTAACTTTTTTTTAAACTTTTTTGAAGAAGCATTTAGACTTTATATGGGAACAGAAGTTCTGGCTAGCTGGGCCCAGAGTTTGGATTTTTGGGGTCTTTGGGTCCTGTAGAAACATGGCTGCTGACTTTTTTTTCTGCATGCAAGGCTTTTTTCTCTTTTCCTGAAACTAATTTTGGTAATATGAATTTTTTTTAACTGCTTAACTGTACCAACTAGCTTGTTACAGTTTTTAAAATCCTATGGTATTGTATTGCCTTTGTGAAAGAATGAAAATCATCATAAATTCTCTTACACCCTGTTCTAAAATCCCTAATTTAAAAAGTGTGCAATGTTTGTTTTCTTTAACCTAGACCCCATGAATTGGTGAAGTATATTTCAAATAAGATAATCAATACAGTATTAGTCAATGATGAATTTTTAAAAAAAACATAAATTGCCTTATACAATCTCATTATCTCAGCACTGCAAAATATTGCTATTTTAAGGCAATAATCATAAAAGCTTGCTTAATTAAAACTGCACACTCCCATTTGCAACAAATGGAAGCAGAAGAAACAAAACAAAAAAAAATACTGTGAATATTTTGGGTTACAGCAAACTGTCATCTTAGAAAGAGCAGTGTAAGAACCTCTTGACATAACAGGCAGTATTTGTTCAGCTGGAACTGAAAAGACTGCAGGAACAACTGAGATATGATCTTGGTATCTGCCCTGGACATTTACAGGACACAAGAGAATGTTCTACCTATAAATACTAATGAAAAAGAACGAAATGTGAAATTCTAGTCCCACATTATTAAGTGTAATTTTAAATAAGTTCTTTTCTTTTAAAAATAAAACTAAATTAAAATGTAGTGACTTAGTGCGTAGGATTTTTGAGGGCATTTTTTTTCCTACTCTGCAAACACTAGAAAACTAGAATATACTAATGGAGCAAGACATAACTACCCTTTGTTACAGGCAAAACATAGTTACAGGGATGCAGCAAAACAGTGTCAGGGAGGCATAGGACCATAAACTCATATATAGACTCATAAATACACAGATCATATTCCTCATTCCCTGCAAAAATAGGATTTCTACTTTAACAAATACATCAGACTCAGAAGCTGCTGAGAAAAATCCAACAGAATGGAGACATTTACAAAAAATTCAGTACATTTTCAATATTGGCTTTTTGAAAGACACATCATTAAGCCTTAGAATTTAGAGACTTATTTTTCACGTGACCACACTGAAATTCAAGAAAATGCACTGCAAATCCTTGGTTTTATTTTTCTTTATGATACATTGCATTAACTGCCCTTTTCTGTCCCATTAGGATAAAACACAAAAGAATTGATGATCTTCCAGACACCTTCAACATACCTACAAGAAAAGAAAATTCTTACAAACACCTAAATATTAAAGTAGCACTTGCAGCAATTAAGATCTTTACGTTATTTAAAATACAAAGTTCCAGTAAGGCAATTCCTGATAGTTGTTTAAGGTTAAAAACTCTCTTCCCTGAGCAAAAGACAGTCAATTTGTGAAAACTTCCAGGACAGGTTTTATCACTTGAACACTACAGAGTGTAAAGTAGTACTCTAGTCTGCTGTAAGCAATCATATAAAGCTGTAAAAATACAGGAATTCTTTATCCAACCACAATGCTGTGCCTCGTGCTATAAAAATAGAGCAGGCATGCAATTTCTTTTTTTGCAATAAAGCTACAGGGCAATTTTCCAGAAGAAGAATGAATTTGGAATCTTATTACAAAGACTTCCAATTAAAAATCACCAATTAAAGGAAGATGGCCTCAAGCACTTGGTCTCTAAAACTGCTTGTCAGAGAATTGTGTCAGCTCTAATGAAAGTAATTAGTAACTGAAGGTCTTAGACCACTACTTCTGTGATAAAAAGACTGTTGCAAAGGTTGTGAGACACCCACTTGGGACAGAAGCAGGACAGTATTTTATTGACATTCTGAAGTCAGGTTTCCTTACGATAATTAATTGTCTATACTTCTAGTGAACAATTAACATTATTCTGTGACAAAAAAAATATGCCAAACTTCAAACTACTTAATGAGAATGACTAACAGAAATAAAAACCTAAGCAAGATGGTAGACAAGGAAGTATGAGCTTCAGGATAAAAACCTCACAATTTGCCAGCTTTAAGGGACAGCTTTCTACATCAAGAGATAGGCCATCATCAAGTTGTGTTGGTTGTGCAGCCATTTTAATGTGGTCAAGGACTTTAAATCAAAGTTGGACACATTCTTAGATTTGGTCCAAGCTGATGTCATGTTGGCACAAGAAAGCATTTCACAGTAGCTCAACATTTGCAACCAAAACCACGTAATAGCATTGGCTAACATGAGCTTCTATTTCTAACTACTGTTTTTGAAAATCTTTTTCATAGTCATTTTGTACTCACTTTTCTCATTCTGCAGTCAAGAGTAAATTGGAGTAAAAACATAAAAAAATCAGGCCAGGCAGAGAGACTGGTAGTAGGACCAGCATTTCTAAATAACTGTTTCAAGACATACCAATATTGGCATCATTCTTTTTAACTTAACACCAACTAGATATTAATTTTTAAGCTGTTGGGCTTTTTTATTTTTAACATGCCGTAACAGTCATTTCCAGCTGCATGGGACTGCTATGAACAGCAGCATCTTTGCAAACACTGCCAGAATGGAAGCCAAAGGTAGCATGGAAGCAGGGTCTCCTCTCTATTCTCAACCCAAAAATACACATCTGATTTAGTTAGGCTTGCAGAACATATCAAGAAGATGCCAAAACAAAAGCACTGCTACTATCCTATTTCATGGCAATTCTTTTCAGGATGAAAAGAAAACCAGTTTCTACAAAAGCCACACCAGCATCCTCATAAAATTCACTGCAACTATTTACAACCATAAGAACTGTATTAAACATCTAATCTCTACTTTGTTTTCTTGGCTACTGAAATTACAATACCCAAGAAAGTTGTTTAAAAATTTGAATCTATTTCCTTGCCATGGAAAACTAACATTCCCCACTGAACTCTGAATCAATTTCTACCTCCATGAGTAAGGGAAATTCATATCTAGACAGACAATCAAAACCACAAAAGATAGCAATATTTTGAATCTCTGTAATCTAATATGGTTAATACACATTTTCAAAATAACTTAAAATATAGTTATCAAATGTATCTAAAGCTTGTATGAAATGGAATTTCCAAAATATTTACGAAGATCTAACTGTGAAACCAATTCCACTGAAATTGATACAGACCATGAAGTGGCCTACAGCTTTTCAGAAAAGTAGTGTCTAAAAAATGCAGTTAATTACATTGTGTCACCTCACAGCCAGAGAATAATTTACAAAGCTGCTAACATTTCCTCCTCATAAGAAGCTGGTAAAGCATAGGAAATTTACTGTAAGTAAATTTTGAGGAAAATCTTTTACTTACCAAAGCACAGCAATAGCGTGCACATTTTTAAAGCAATAAAATAATCACCATTAATATAGAAAGCAATGTTTGGTGGCGATTCCCTTTTTAAAATTTTTATTAAGTTTACTTACTATTATATGCAGGATATAGCTGTGTAATTCCTCATACTATGAACATGAAAAAAATACTACTATACACAAAAAAAGGATATCGTTCCAAAACCAGAAGAACCACGTCACATACATCCAGAATTTTGTTGCCAAATATATTCCAAGAGGCAGTGCACTGTGCATGGAGTGATCAAAGAATGACCTGTAATGTAGAACAATGTCACACGGTAAGTTTCGATGTATAAAATGTAAATCCTGAACTACTGCTTCAGGAAAACACTTCCTATTAAAATATGTACTATATGGGATATTGCAAAATATGCCATAAATACATTGTCCTCCCTTTTCTTTTCAAAGTTCACGAGAAATTCCCTTTTTCAACCTGCCAAGACAGGCAGAATGAGTAAATACTCATGCTAAAACTACACTGTGAAAGCAGTTAGGAACCTGTAAGACTCTTAGCCACATGAACAGTGGTTGCAAATTGTATTAACTTTTGAGATTCCAGTGCTAAAGACGTTTTGGAAACCCATACAATGAAAACTGCACATTAAAATTACTTCACTAAGAAAAAAGCTTAAGAGACCTTGGTGTTACCAGCCTATATACTTGAAATATTTCAGATTATTGAATATTTTGCTTCTGCTACAGCTGCCAATAGAAAGTTGGAAAAAAAATCCAGATTAATTCAGTTCCTGTATCACTACATTTGCAAGTTCTAAGATAAAATGCTGCTACGTTAATTTAAAAAAAAAAAAAGATTAAGCCATCAGAATTATTTTCACTTTCTTACACTCTCGCATTTTAAAGCCTCTTCTGAATGAAGCTGAATACAGTTGAGACAAACTAGGTGAATGACTAGGCTACTCCATATTCAAGAAGAAATTGCTGTGAAACCTGTGGAAAGCAACACTCTAAACAACTAACCTCCCTGAAATAAAGCTTCTGCATGATCTGCCTAAACACCCTGATATTGATTCATTTTGCTTTTTGTGCTGGTGGCTCCCTCAGGGCAGCCACAGACAAATGTGTGCAGGGAGTAGTTTTTCCATTTCACTTCTTTACTCCCTTACAGGATTGCTCTCTTCTGTAGTGGAAGTTCCTTAGGTCTTTGGAGAAAACCCTGTAAGGAACATGAGCTCATTTGATGAATAAGTGGCTACACATTTGGACACACAGTAGTTACTCTGCACAAATCTTTCTTTCAGTGACTTCTGTGCATTTTTGTGTGTGTGAAAAGGAAGGAGGGAGGAAAACACAGCTAAGCAGATTAGCTAAAAATTCTACAGAAAGAAGGAGAACACTATTAGAATAACAGCACAAGTTTAATTCAGCTGGACTTTGTGAAAAACACTTCAGAAACGATTTATACTAAACATTAAGCAATGGATAAGAGAAAATACGAATGTTAATCCTGAACACATGTCAGGTAGGCCAAAAATATAAAACTTGATAAAACACAGATCTTGAAAGATTGGAAGAAATCTTGTCCTTCCTTTCTGTAGGAGGCACAGTTGAGGATCTGCATTGTCAAACAGTTTTTTTCTGTGAGAGGAGGCCAGCAAATTGCACAGCCTTAGAGGTGACAAAAAGACTAAACAGATCATCTCCAAGATCCTGCAAAAGCCTGATAACCTTCCACTGCCCTCCCAGTCTTCTAAGTTCACTAAAATCTTCTGAACTTGGTTTAAGGAGCAGATATATTTTCCTCTTCAAACAGAAAGAAAAGAGAAGCAAGTGGTTCTAAATAAACATGACATCCAACCGCAGAAAAGTGGAAAGCTCCTAAGCATGGGGATACATCAAGTTCTTCTATCTTGGCCACACATGATAATGATAGGAAAGGAGAGATGATGTAGTCTACAGATCTTGAAAATCCACTGGAGCATGACTAGGGGGGTGTGTGTGTGTGTGTATTTGTAGGTGCATTAACAGAAATTTAAAGTAATCATAAATACAACCGAAAGTCTTTATTTTCAGGTAACAAGATGTATAAAAAATACTATTAGAAAGCAGGCTTTTTCTTTAGTCACTTCTTTCCACAATAACAAAAGCTATGAAATCTGATTCTGACTTAATTTCTCTATAAATCTCTTTAGATGCCTTTATGCATTTAAATAACTAAAAACCCCAGTTTTAATGGTACACTTGCACATTGTCTTTATTACTTTATAGTAACTTTTCCATTGCCTGCTTTCTGTAATATTCATGCTGATAACTCTTTGTAGACAGACATTCAGCACCCTCCTCTGGATAACGACTGAATTTCTGTTCTGCTGTTAGCTTCTGTTAGCTCAGTGGTATTCACCCAAGATAATTCCAAGTTTCGCAAGACAAAAGAGCATTACAGGAGCTACAGTTGCACAAGATCTTTCCCAGAAATAAAGACCAATTCCAACAAATGGAAATTTAAGGTTATCTATCCAATAAAGATGCCAGCAAAATACTTCTTGCATGCACACTAAACAGACAGTGTCCCAGTAAAACACTTACTTTGAAAGAAACTGCACCATAGCCCAAACGCCACCATACATCAGCCCTTTAATGAGCCAAGAATCAATGTCTAGGTCTGCTATAAACCCAACCAGCCAAATAACTAGGAAAGGAGTTCCCAGCATCACCTTCTGACGGAATTCCTATGTAGAAACAAACACCAGTAAGTAATTATATTTTCAGGAACAGATTGCATAATATTCTCTGATAAACAGAACAGTCATGAAAACTTAAATTCTCAGGAAGCTTTACACTGGGGCATAAATCTTCATAAATTTTTCTCATTTCCTGTATTTACATACCTCCAATGAATTTGCAAGGAAAAGAAACCTTCCTAAAATAATATTATGAATAAGTAACTTTGTTTGTTTTAGAACTGTCTTCTAGAGACTTTGCTGCTAATCCAGAATCAAGGTAACATTAGCACTTCTTAAAGAATCCCTAAGTGTATAAACTGCAGCACAGCACATGACAATCTCAGTGAACTTTTACTACTCACGTAACTGCAGTCTTTAAGTCATACTGAAGCATCTACAAATAAAGATAGGACCTTTTTTATCTTACATTATGTGTGTACATCTCCTGATGAGAGCACTAAACTCTTTCCAGATAATCAAAGCACAGTGACAATGAAATGTACAAAACACTTCAGGTCAATAATCGCTGCACTGTTATAGTGCCACAGGGTTAAAGCACAGATTGTAGCAGTACTTTGAGCATCTTGATGCAATACATCTTTAAATCAAAAAATTATAACAAATCAGTTGTACCAATACTTAATATCCAGCACAACACTCTGCCTGAGTGTTGATGGATACTAGGAAGAAAGCATTAATTCTTTTTAAGTTATCAAACAATAGGCAGGAGGACAGTTCTTCATGCTAGAGCAGTATGTTAACCCTTACACCCTCATTTCCTGCCTCTTCCTATCTGCAGTATTAAACAATACCCTGAGAAGCAAAAGGCCTCCACGTTAGAGATTTATATATTACATTATACTACTAAGACTGACTGCTTCTTTCATTCAACCAATAACAATAAACAATACATAATTAGAGAGGAGATCAAAGCTCAGGATACCCAAAATGCTTCTTTCCTCAGCTACCTGAGAGTCAGTTTTGGAAAGCCTTGGCTTACCCCAACAATACGAGACCACTCAATACTTTCCTAATATTGCGTTAGCACAAAAACTAAAAGTAAGGGTATGGAATCTTAGGGTTTTATTTCCTCCTGCTCTAAATAAAGCACATTTTTTTTTCTTTTGCAATTACTTTTTCCATAATAAAAAGACATTCCTTAAAGTTGAAATGTGGGGAAACCACAGTCCTGAACTTCCTATAAACAAACACACAGGTCCCCAAACCAAGAGCAGTGGTAAGATTGATCTACACACGTGTTATACTACTACTTACCTTATCTGCTTTTAGTTTTCTCAGAAACGATGGACTATCATACCCCTTTGCCTGTCTTGCTTCTTGTAGATGATTGATCATCCAAACATTCTTCCTTTGTTTTGCAAGATCAAGTGGTGATTCTCCCTGTCAAGAGTATAAACATGGGAAACATCCAATTTAAAAATAAAATGCATTTGAAGTACTTTTGAAACAGAAGACTGGCTGTTAAAAACAATACATCTTAAATCAGTTTAACTACATTCTGGCATACTTTTTGCTCTGCAGCTTACTTGACACCAAACATCATTCATTCCTTTTGGTTTTTCACTCTCTCATAACTATAAAAGTGTGGACAAGTCAAATATTAAATGTATGATCCTGACAAGATGTACGTCCTGACAGTAGTAATTGTTGCCTTTGGCATATAACAAATCTGTGTTCCACTATTCTATACACAGTCTATTAGCCTGTAAATGAAAGACTGTGCTTCCCCCTCAGCTATTGACAGGCAGCAGAAATCAAGCAAAGAATAAGAACTTGTGACCCACTGGATCATGGAAAGTCTCCGAAGTCTAAAGCCTGACTTCTTAGTTAATTCTCTGCCTTTTGGCAGAGTGAAGTTACTAATATTATGGAATGCTTCTAGGATTTTTTTTTTCCACAAGCTTAATGTTCTTAGGTTCATTTCAGCTACTGAAGTCCTAGGAAGAAAACATGGAAGAATAAACTGAGTGCTCATGTCCAACTTATTTCAAAACTCTGAGCTTTTACTCTGAGCTTGTGTTTCATGTATTTTGGGTGCTAAGCCAGCAATGGCCCATGTTTTTATTTCTGTAATTTCAGAAAGGACTAACAGACGAAGCAAAAGAGAAACACAGAGCAGAAGATACACGGACCAGAGGTGCCTACCAAACTGATTTGATTTTATTGCTTTTTAAACATTTAGGAAGAGAGCTAAATGAAAAAGTTACTGACTTGGTCTAAAATTATAGAGGAGGCAAGAGACAACCAATTGCAGGTACCTCCAGCTTCAGTTTTGCATTTGACTCTTCCTCTCTTCTACTGGAGTTAACTCCCCTCCTAAACAAATCATTCATGGAGGCTTGAAAAATGGCTGAATCCTCCATCGCTCGGCCCCCTCCTAAAAAAAAAGTGAGACAGGTACTAGAAACTGAAACTACCCAGAAAGGGCAATAATTACTATAGACAGAAGCGATTTCAAAGATTAAAAACTACAGTTAGCTATCTGTATCCCATAGAAAGACAATGGGAATTGAGTACTTAACTGTCATCTTTGCCTTTGAAATCTTGCTCCAAATCTTTAGGAGAGTAAATAGCACAGACTACAAATTACGAGGTGAAGCTTTTTGCTACTTAACAGGACCTTTCACACCTTCTGTGCGAGAAGTATAACTAGCAAAATCAGTTAAAAAAGAATAACCTTCTGAGTTAACTTGGCTTCAAAGTTATTTAGCCATATGTTTTTTTAAACAGATTAAATGAACTCCATTCTCAACAGAAATGCCTGAAATCAAACTATTGGTGCCTGTTTCATCACAAGTTTAATAGCACCTTGAATTACTTGTATCTGGGAAACTCCAGAGATGCTGTTGTTTTAGTATCACCTTATATAGCCAGACTGTAAAGATTACCTGTGGACAAGCAATCCCCTCTGGGAGTTGATCTCCCAAGTAAATCCTGAAGTTGTCTTGGGGTCCAGCTGAGCATCCCTTCCACTAGAGGGCCATGAGACACCTAGGAACTGCCTAGATAAAAAAATTGAGGGAGCTTTAAAGAAGTCTTTGACTATACTTCTCATCATCTGGCCATTTTAATATTTTCCTTGTCTTTACAGGAGTAGTGGATGGCTGACTTGCTTAAAAATTTAAGAAAAAAATATATTGGGGAACTTAATCTAGTAACACACTTAAGATTGTCAGCAAGCAATAAGGCTTCAATAATATATATTTAAAGTATTTAGATAGAAAGAATAATCTGAAGAGTCATTATGATAGGGAAATGTACACGTAGACTTCTACGGACAAGCCTAAGATACACTGCATAATCAAGAACTACATTTAAAGTTCAAGAAATGATTCACTTACAGATTAAAAAAAAAAAAAAAAAATCTTTCTTAGACCTTAAGAGCTCTTTTAGGTCTTTATATCTCTCTACTAAAAAAAGGAGTCTCTGCTCATGCTTAAATAAAATTTACAAGTTTTCCCCAATGATAAAATTTACAAGTTTTCCCCAGTGATAACCCGGCTCCCTGGGAAATCCTGTCCTCATCTGCCCAATCTGTCTACTGGTGTGGCAAGATAATTTCCTCAAGAAAAAAAATCAACCAAACAAAAAAACTCACTCTACTTTGATTACTGAAAAGCAGCTTCTAACTCTAACATTAATCTAGTTCTCAAAAAGAAAAAAAGAAAGTATCTTACTACTGAAAGGAAAATGTTAATTTCTTGTGCAGTGTAATAAAAGGAGGGTACATAACAAAACAGGACTAACTCACTGCTTGTATCAAGCTTTGCTCCAGAATAGGAGTGCTATTGTTCAAGTGCTTCACAAACTGTCATGCAAAGTAAAGAACACCTTCCTGAGATGACTGGTCCCGGTTTGTTCCAATCCTAGGCAGCCAGCAGCATGTGCCTTCCTAATACAGACTAACTGGAGCTGATAACAATAAAGTCAAACCTCGCATCTAATATTTCAGTCACTTCATCATTTGAAGATTAACAGCTTTCAGCCAATGTATTCCTTTAATCTCAGCTGTTTTACCACCATTCTTGGTGAATTCCGTGGGGTATCTGAGAAAAGGACTTCACAAGATAGCGCTGCAGAAATCTGAAAGTGACTGCATTAGAAAGAAGCCTTTCACAATTCCTTTTAATTCTGAGGAAACACGAGCCAAACACTTAACAATTAGTTTTCGGCTCAAAGAAAACTTTTTTGCTAAACAGTCAAAGGAGGGGCACCAAACTGAGTTTCTATATGCCTTTACGAATCCACCAAATTTTCATATTTCCTATATATTTACTACCACTTATCAGCATCCGTTATAAAGTCACCGGCTGGATGGCAAAACTGACATTGCTCAAACTATTTTGATACTCTGAAGATTCTAAAAACCTGGGAAGGCATGCAAGAAACCTAGACTCCACTGCATAAGATAGGCAGTGGTCAGTGAAACCAGACACATGTCTTCTGGCATGACTGGAAAGATTATCATGATCCAGCAGGTTCAAAAACCTATTTTTCTACTGACTGCTGCTGTCTGTCAATAAAGAAGGCAAGACCATGAACTAGCAGGCTAGCAGATACTTCTTCATATAGCCAAACACAGAAATTTTTGTTACAGATTTCATAAGAGTCCAGAAATGCAGGTAAGGTGATGACTTCAGAACTCTAATCACATTAATCAGTCTGTCAAGACAAGCAAGGTATGACATACTGATTTTTTTTCCACAAAAATACCTTAATTTTTTACCATAGGTGGCATAGGAAAATAGCTTTTCAACACAAGAAGTGAGACTAAAAGCATAATTTATCCACACAACTGACCTTACAGACCAGGTATAATATATATTCACACCTCAGTGCATGCAAGAGGCTAGCTGATTTGTTTTAAACATGTAAAAAGAAATGATTTCTTCCAGTGAGTTTTCATTCATGATTATGAACCTTTCTGATATTCTGAAGTGGATGTAGGAGCTAAAAAGCTGCCAGCAAAATTTGGCTGCACCCTTAAAAAGGCTGTTCCATGCTCTTCAAGAAAACTGATGCATACTTTTTTTTTTTTTTTAATATAGTTCTATCACTTGTGGCCAAGCAAAATAGGCCCTGGCCATCTTAATCAGTACAAAAAATGGTGAAAGGACAAACAAATTAAATTATGTGTTAACACATTAAAGCTGTGTTTTCAAGTGTAACCACTCTGCTTGTAGCACTCTTTAAGTGGAAAATACAAATATTTGAAGAGAAATTGAGTAGAGAATTCTTTTTCTGAAAGTGAATTCTCTGACACCACAGATGAAACAGTTTGGGCAGCAAAATGCATCTAATTTGATATACAGAGCATCTGGAGGTAATGGACAAAACCACATCCCAAAGGCACACCTTCCAAGGCTGGAGAAGCTCCAAGTCTATGGCAGAAATTCTAAGAGCTGTTTTGCTGGTCTAACATATGCTGGAGATGGGCTCTGTTAGTACAGAATCTAGATTCATTGTTAAGAAATTCTAGTAATCAGGCAAGTTAAGTTCACATGCAAAAAAAGAGCCCCTTTGCTTATTTTACTCCTACTGGCATTTTCAGGCTTCCAGTTTGCTTACTAGCACTGGGAGACCGACTAGAGAGAGAATTTGTCAGCTCTCTGGAAGAGAACAGAGATGTCTCACATCTCACTCCAACAGTCACCTCAGAACTTCACTAGAAGATAGTCAGGTTTCCAGTTTTGCATCCAAATACACCGGTCTTCACACATGCAGTCTAACTGCACACCCCACTCGCCTATATTTACACATAATAATTGTTACATTATTTACTTGAGTATTTTTCATGGTGCAAAACTAGTGGTTATAAATCACTGTTAGGAAAGAAACTGCCAAATGACACATTAGTGGCATTGGTTTTGCTCCATCTTCATGATCCCACTATACCCACAATGACCTATCCTTGAGATTTATCATAGGCTCTGTTATTTCTGCCTCAAACCACTTCCAGTTAAAACAGACCAAATGTTTACCTTAATATTTTGAGCATCAACATTAGCTCCAGCTTCTAACAGAAGACTAATAACTGTAGTATTTCCTGCTAGCACAGCCCAGTGCAATGCTGTGTTTTTGTGGTATTTGTCTCCCAGATTAACCGAAACATTAAATGTAAGTAGCAATCGCGTTGGATCCACACTAGGAAAGAAAATTCTTGTTAGATCTACAGATGAACTCAAATACATCCCAACTTATTGCTGAAGCATTCAATTTCTATGAAGATCATTAATCAGGTATACTATGTAATAGCAAAGTGACATTTTTTGCTGCCAATTATGAATGACCCAAAAATCTCTTCCCACCAAAACCAACCACCATTCTGATGACTTTTAAAGGATCTCCCTAAGACAGCTCATTCTGGGATATCACAAAACATTTGTTCTACAATTCTAGTTTTGTGTTTACCAAAATCTAATAATACTAACAGATTTGTAAAAATATGCACATGATTATATACTTGAAAAACGGAAGTTCAAAACATGTTATGTTTCCACTTCACAATCCAGAAGATGAAGATAAAATAGGATGAGAATGTTGGTAATGGCAGGTATTGGTAAGAGCTAGTTTGTGCTCCTCCCAGCAATCGAAGGAGATGGGCCCTTCCAAACAGGAATCTAATCCGAACGTTTGTTCTTTGGAGAAGTGTTATTTTTCATCAATTTTTTCCAATCATCTCCACAGGAAGGAATAGTGAATACCTCTTCACAGTACCTTCTCTCTTGAAAAAGTCATTGCACTGGGTTTGGATGAAATCAAGTTAATCTTCTCCATAGTAGCTCCTATGGTGCTGTTTTGGATTTGTGATCAAAGCAGGATGGTAACACAGGGATGCTTTAACTATTGCTGAGCAGTGCTTACACAGAGTCAGGGCCTTTGCTGTTCCTCATGCTGCCTGCCAGTGAACAGGCTGCGGGTGCACAAGAAATTGGGAGGAGACACAGCTGGGACAGCCGACCCCAACTGACCAAAGAGATATTCAATACTGCATGGCAGTGTGCTCAGCAATAAAAGCTGGGGAAGAGGAGTAGGAAGCAGAGAACATTCAGAGTTACAGCACCTGCCTTGCCAAGTAACTGTTACAGGTGAGAGAGCCTTGCTGACCTGGAAATGGCTGAACTTCTGCCTACTGATGGAAAGTAACAAATTAATTCCTTATTTTGCTTTATCTATTCAACTGTGTTTATTGCAATGCATGAGTTTTCTCACTTTTACCCTCCTGATTCTCCTCCTCATCCCACTTGGTGGGAGTGAGGAAGCGGCTGTGTGGGGCTGAGCTACCAAGTGGGATGAATTCACAATAACCATAAATGAAGAAAGATAAAAAGGCAACTGTGGAAAGAACACTGACTAGTTAACAACAGAAAAAATACTTGCCAAAAAACCCCAAAACAAGTCACTACTATATGCCACTTGGTTAACATTAAGATAAAGTCAAAACTGCACATATTACCTATGTGTTCTGTAAGCTGCCCACATTAAAGGTGTCATTCCATTTTGATCCATCATATCTACATCCTAAAAAAAATGAAAAAAACCAAAACTTGGTGAGATAAGTAAGCATACTCAAGATCCAGCAGATACAAGGTTTGCAATGAGAAGCAGTGTTCTAAGACTAATCATCTGAATAGGAAGAAAAACTAGCAAGCTTTTAGCAAATAGAATTTAAAAAGTGAAAATAAACATTAACGCCACCATTGCCAAAATACAACCATTCCAATCTATTTTGGAAACTATGAAATAGTCATGCTGTGTAAGACCAGTAATTTCTAATTTACTATTAATCTGCAACATTAAAGATATATATAGATGGTGTATTACTACATTCAAAATATACAGAAGAAAAGTAAAATAATGGACCTATATTTAAAAAGATACTTGACAAATTACTAGAAATACCACTGTCCGGATCCTACATCATACTACATGCTAGTCGCATCAATTTTTGCACTTCCAAGCAATTTTCCTTAGTTCATAGAGTTCCAAAGGTATTAATGTATCTGGATACCAAGTTAATGGATGCCAGAGAATTTTAAAGTTGAAAAAAAGACATCAATAAAAACAACCTGCTCAGAAATAAAAATGATCTATAATCAAGTGGTGACTAAACCAATGGCTAAAAATAAATAAATAAATAAAACCATTATTACATTTAACAGAAGGTAGCCACAGAAAGACAAAAATGCACCACCCAGACAGTTCTTTTATACTCGTCAGAAAGGATTAATATCTAAGCATTTTTCCCTCTTTCCTCACCTGCCTAGGGAAGTTGGCAATTCCTAAACACTCCGAGGCAGATTAGACTCTCAAGCACATTTGGGCAGGTTTCACAGATCAGCACTAACAAAATCACTGCAAGTTAACATAATGCAGGACATGAAGAGTTTTCCTTACAGGCAACAGAGCTATGACAGCATTTCCTATGCCACTTCCCCCAGTTCTTACAAGGAAAATTAGATTGAAAGTGTTTCAATGAAGTCTTCTGCTAGAGGAATTCCTGACAAAAACCCAGAAAGTGAACGATGTTGCTTTCTGTCATCCCTAGAACCTTCCCTGCTCCAGTAGTCTGCGAAATGCCCAGCACCCGGGGATCCTGACTCACGCTGCTGCTAGCCTGACCCAAGCAGTTGTTTCCCAGAAAATCCAACTTCGTTCCTCCAAAGAATTGCTTTCAAAACACCTCTAGCCTGCAGATAACTTTATATTTCTGAGTTTTTACTCTGTCACCTAATTTAAGAAAAAAATAAAGGAAATTTAAAAAACGAAGTTGATGGAGGAAAAGAACAGTTACTTGATTTACTTGCTTGTACTGTTTGTTCAGAAGAGTTACATGGTTGGAGATCAGGATCCAACTCTGTCTGCCCACAGGACTTGTCTAGGTTAGATCCTTTTGAGCCTACCAGGACCACATAACTGCTGGCATTGCCTTTAACCCCCTGTGGTTGAGATCATGAAGGAAATTAGAACCACTGCCCAATCTCAAGTTCATTCATCCTTGAGAAGCACGACTGATTCACAGCTCACACTGTGTGAACTACATTCTTGGAAGACTGCACAAATTACCACAACATGAACGATCATTCTTTCATCTTTAGATTTCGTATAGAAAAGCACCTCTCTGTGACAGGAGGAACATGTTTGGGTGTAAGCAGAACAATTCCTTCAATGATTCCACCTGACAAATCCAAACTACACTTTGACACTCAGCTAAAAGAAAAAACCCAAACCCATGAGCTCCAGACTATTCCCTGCACATAAGTCACCTGGACAGGCTACAGCTATTACTCATATTCAACTACTACATTGGCTGAGGCAGACCCCTTTTCAAAGGAACTTTAATGAGAAGCAAAGCAACTAAGATCGACTTGCGCACTGCTGTATAGACGTAACAAACATGATGCAGCTGTGGATAGCAAACACGTGCTCTAACAAACCTCTCATGAAAAATTCCTTGTTATTTCTTCATATCATTACCATAACCATAGAACAAGTGAGACATTTTAGAAAGAAAGCTCTGTTCCTGCTTTTTACCAAAGAGAGGACTGAGGCAAAAAAGTAAACCTTCAGAAGCTGGTACCTACCAAGAGACTGTTTTTCTATTCTGGTGTGTACCAACAGGCACTTTAGCATTAATTTCTTGTTTAACTCTAGGTGACAGATCAGTACTCATGAAGGGGCGTGCCTGTGCTGTTAGGACACGGTGCAAGCATTGCAAGAATCAAAGATTCCAACAGTAAGTGATGCAATGATCAAAAATTGCACATACTGCTGCCCTCTGCATGTGGTTCAAGTGTGAACACTGTGGACCACAACTGGCAAAATCTCCTCTTGTTTCTAAGGTACAACTCTGGTTCTGAAAGAAAAGAAACTTTGCACATGCAAAGATAACCAGACTCAATCCTAGGACACTAATATGAGATTGCAAAAAAGCTTTCAGAGAGGCAAAAATAGTGGGGAGAAAGAGCTTTCTGCATGAAAAGGAGTTGCAGCAACTCCTCTGCTGCTTAATACTACTTTCTGAAAGCAAGGGTTGACAAGGAAGGATTCTGAAGGGCTGCTAGAGATCAGCATTAAGCTGACCAGGACATTTAACAAGCAATGGTCAAACCAGTACTGTGACGTGGTACAGCCTTTCCAAAAGCACAGAATGCATCAAGAGATCCTACTCAGAATTACATCCAATTACACAGAAAGGAATCAGGAATGTGCTCCTCTTTAGAACCATTACTGCTTATTTCACAAAACACAGACCTTCACAGAAAAGACCCATCACATCCTTGCTCAGAATCCTATTCTCCATAAGGAAAAGATCCCTTTCACATGAACTGCTGCCCAGGGAAAGGAAAACAGACTTTAAAAGCATATCGTAAAGAAGATTTATCAGTAAGGGTGATATAAGCCTGACAGTATTTCTTAATTTAGGAAAGACATGCTAGTTACTACTGACTGGCAGCAGAGATTTTGTAGGATTCCTATGGAATGAACAGAGCACAGACCAACAAGAAAGATAACACACAGAACTAAACCTACCTCATTCCTTCAAACAGAAGCTCTGTTCTGAATATCCTAGTCCATCAAACACACAGTCAGTCTTGACAGTCATAAAGAAGAACACAACTGGACTTACAATTCTGTAAGTAATGTGCTCTGAGTTGGTTAGGAAATAAAATACTTGGTTCAGAGTCTTAATGCTGGCCTGAGCTTGGTGGAGAGAAGGAGCCTCAGTGGCAACTGAGGTGACAACGCTTAGGAACACTGCTCATGGACCACAGCACCAAAGTAACCAAGGCTGCTGGTACCACACTGGTATCTCCTAACCTAGATGCCACCTACTTCTAAGCCATAGCTCAGAAGGTGACCCTACACAGCTCGAGACATTAGTTAACATACAAAGTTGCAACTCTGAGAATAAACAAAAAATGCACTTGATGAGTAAGTTCTAGTTAAACTATGAAAATGATAGTTGAACTATGAGTAAGATATAGTTAAACTATAATTTTAGAACTAGAATATTTCTTACATGATTTTACTCTACGAGCAACTTTATAGTCACTCATCTGTGATTAAGTTACCTCACACATGCACAGGATGAGAACACATTATTCAACCATTCGTATACCACATCCATATCTTAACTTATTCTAGGTGAATGTTTGTGTATGCAAGGTCCTGATATGCCTCTGGCATTTTAGGTAGTGTAAGCACAATATCAAGCAGTCAAATTATACATTGAACATTTTTAAGTGCCTTCAAGATCTTTTCCAATTTTTCTTTCTCACATTTTTTTAAAATAAAGATCTTACCTAAACTTGAACTGTGCTACAGATTCTATTATTTGATTTCTGATTATGTTTATATCAGGTACTTGTCCCAGGCTTGATTTTGACCCAGGCTGACACAAACAACATGTGTAAATTCTGATACAGCCAGGTATCAGTCTCTCAGAATTCAGTGAGAGACATGACTAAATAAAAAGCAACAGCTGTCTGCTGCCCCTTGGCTGAGTAGTACTTGCTGGCATGAAAGTTGGTTCACTTCCAATCAAAGCCAGAGGGCATTTGACCAAGAGCTCCTCCCCTTCACCATGCTCCAGAAGCTAGAGGACTGGACTCAAGCCTCAGATTGCAAATTTGACCATTGGCTGCTGCAGCCCAGAAGAGAGTGAAACAGCAACGCTGAAGCTGGATTCCAGCTGTCTCAAAAACAGACAAGTTAGAAATTAGGAGCAATTTCTTAATCCACCTGTCAGTTCTCTATTCAGTTATGAAAGCTGGCTCTTCTCTGACCACACTCATCCACAAAGGCATCAGGATCAGAACTAACACAGCACAACAGTCTACACTGATCCTTATTTTGATGTTTATTTAGTTGTCATTTGCCACACAGGTATTACAATTAGGTTCAGAACAAGGGCTAGCCTACTCTTGGATATAAGGGAACCCGGTCTCTGTAAAGACAAAAGGCAATTAAGTAGTAGTATATAGGGCAAGCCCACAGAAGCAAAAGCAGTTGAAGTTTCCAAATCCAAATCTCAGCACTACAAAGAAGGTGGGGAAAGAAATAGAGATTAATGACCTCAGTACTAATTAAAGGAAGATTAAGAAACAGAATCATGTATTTCCCATAGCTTCTAGGCAAGCCACGTAGTTTCTGTAGTTGTATGCAATACAGCTAGAGAACTATGATTTTAGGGATTGTTATTACAATGCTATTGATAGTACTAGATTTTAAACATGCAAATCAATACATGATTTTTAAAGTTCAATATTTTGACGTGCTGTGAAAAATCACTGTTAAAATTAATTTACATTTACATCATGGAAAGAATACCAAAATCCTACTTGATAATATTTGAGGGATTTAATAAAAATCAGTGTTTTTAAAACTATTGATAAGTAGAACTGTTTTCAAAGTAACAGGTTTTCATTTTTAAGGCGATTTTTGTGTCTTTATGTATGTACTCATGTAAAGACATACAGCTTCTTTTGAATTGAAGCATTATATGTTCAAATAAACAGGACAAATTTGTATATAAACATGAAGACAAACAAAGGGAGACTTCATAATCACAGTAGAATATTTTAAAGGCTATTAGTACTTTATTAATGCTATGCTTTAAACAAGTTCACACTTGTATAATATCAGCAAGATTTTTCTGGTAACATAAAACCCCCATATAATTATATGTAATTTGAGAAGAAAATACAAAACTTGCTCCTCATGCAAACACATTCCTCTCCAATCATCATTTCTTACAAAACAGCAGTTATACAAAATAAGATCAGACTCTTCTTTTCCCTAGCTTACTCTTTACCATACACTAAGTACTGTTTTACCAAACAGATACAAACTGAATACTGCCTGGAGCAATAGCTTGGGGTTTTTTACATATACAGGTATAAGTAATTTTCTGCAGCAAATTTAGTATTTGTTTTATACAGACCAAACTCACTGATTTCATATTCTACATGACTCACTGGATCATATCTCACTTGGTATTTGAAAGAATAAGCAGAATACAGAAGTGTGAACAGCTTTAGTAGTACTGTCATACAAGAGATGGGCTTTGACTTTTCTATATGGTTTACACAGTAAATCAAATTTGTGCTTCAGGCACATGCCTATGGGTGAGTAAATCTACAAATTACAGTGCAGGGTGCATAGCTAAAACAGGATCAAGTTTTTGAGCAGACAGAATGACAGATGGGACACAACAGGAACAGTAATGAATACACATTATATACACACTTTACAGATCTAGAAGTAATGTAAGGGGCTAGCAAGAAGGTCTGGGGTCGTTTGGTTTTCTATTTACACAAGGAAGTAATTAGGAACAGCAATAAATTAAAAGTTGTTGACTGATATGCCACTAGATTCTTTATCCATGTATAACTGGTGATTCTACGAAGAATTCTGCAACACTTGCTACCATTGTCACAGTTACATTTAAAGATTAAATTCATTAGAAATAAAGAATTAGAATTTCCATATACTACATTAGACAGGTGTGAATTAAAGCCAAAGTACTCAGACCACTGTTGCAGGAAATTAATTTAATAGGTGGCACATCAACATTGCAGTCTACAAAAAAGGACATGGAATTATTTTTATATTTATTCAAGTAAATATTTTGCATTTCCTTAATGACATGTATAAGTTTCAATTGTGTTCCTACTCTAAATTTTAGCAGAATCTATGTAAATATGGTATTACTTAAAATTTACCTGTCCCTTTGCTATCAGGTAAGCAACAATTGAAGTATGTCCAAACTGGGCAGCCAAATGAATACAGCTACATCCTTCTCCATCAATTAGCGACGGGTCTGCCCCATATTTCATCAGCTGTACAACCATGGATAAGTGACCCTGTCTAAATGTAACAAAACACAAAAAACAAACAGCTGAATAACTATATGCAGGAAAACTATTAAAATTTGAATACTGAAATACAACAAAGATGTTTAGCAGTTAATTACTCTATCAGAACTCCCACACTAACTCATACTTTAAAAACAGCAACTGTCATGATCTGATTCTCCAACTGAGTAAGCAAATTCATTTATATGAGAAATTCTATGCATATAGTGCATTCATCACATGCAATTTGCTTAACTGTACTGCATAGCAAAAAA
The DNA here is from genome assembly GCF_965178545.1 of Coloeus monedula. Taxonomy (NCBI): domain Eukaryota; kingdom Metazoa; phylum Chordata; class Aves; order Passeriformes; family Corvidae; genus Coloeus; species Coloeus monedula. The sequence continues at coordinate 38,655,904 of NC_138784.1, forward strand.
GACAGTCAACAAAAAAAAGTTACTTTTTAGAAATCTAATGTTTAAAAATCTAATCTGTGACTTCTTCCATACCATGTATGAAACCTGCTATTTTAAGAGATGTCAAACTGGCTAGATACTCTCACTTTTTGTGGGGCTTAAAAACTGTGGTAAAACAAAAATAGGGGGAAAAGAGAAAATTGAAGGTCTACATTTCCTCCACCCTGTGTTGAAAGCTTATGTGTCTTTATGGCATAATGAGCATAGACAAATCATTCTTTTAGACACGGTGCCTAAGTGTCAGTACGCAGCTTCTGACATGAGCAAAAGATCTTTTCAATTTTTCAGAAGCACCTTCAAACAATGCTTCATAGAACAGATTGCAGGTATGAATGAACACCAGGAAATTTAGTCAAGATTTTGTGCTATTTACACAATCACATACTGTGATATGTAACAAAAAGAATATAGAAGATGAAGTCTTTAATTGAGGCTAACAACCAAGTCCTCACCTTTAGCAAACAGATTATTTTGATACATTAAATCTTCTAAAAGCTGATTTTCCAAGTCTCTTTTTGCCATTTACAGTTAAAAATATTAATATGGACACTGTTTCTTTCCCACCTATTTCTAGGTGGTTGTCTGAAGGAGCAGGTACTGCTTGAAGGCTGTCTTCAATTTTTTCCAGCCATATATCGTTCTCTGACCATCTTCTAGATAAGAAACCTGATTTTAAGCGTATCTTTAAAAAAATCCACACATGCAATAGAACACTGCAAGGACAGTGTCACACGAAATCATCCCGAGACCCATCTGCAAAAGTGCCACTGAACTCCAGACAACTTGACAAAAACAAGATCTCAGAAGTAAGAGCAAGATAAGTTGCCTATACTTTGCTTGTTGTTCTATTGTAGCAATCATCTTCCTCTACATCAGAAAAAACCACATGCTGAAAGCTCCTTTATTTCAAACATGCAACATTCACAGTGAACTCAGTTACTAAAGACTGAATTAATTCTAGTACGAAGTATTCCCATAAAATACAACCATTTCATAAAACTATCAGTACTCCATGTTAAGCAAAGAAACAGAAAATTTCAGAAGACTTTTTCCTACCTTGTTGCCCAGTGAAGTGGGGTAGAATTTAAATCTCCCCCAAGCTGATCAACAATAGCACCTTTTGATATATAGTATCTAGAATAACAGAAAGAGTAAACATTATTGCTTGTTTTGGTTAAATAGGACACAAGTGAACGTGTTTGATATAATGCAAAACAGGCAGTTAGAGATCAGAAGACCAGAACCTTTTCTTGCCTTCTTATAACATTCCTTTTTAGAGGTCAAGCATATAATTTCAATTTTTTTGCATTTCTGACAAGGGTTGGGAGACTAGGGATGTCTCCTACTGTGTTTTAAACATTACACTATTTCCTAGTTTTATTCTATAAACTAACTGCTATATCCAGTTGTACAAACTGTGCTACTACAGAAGCATTATGGGGCTGTTGCATTAAATACAATTCTGAATTACTGGTAGAAGATTATGATGCTAGAAGACTATAATTTTTAGAGAATTTTGGCTAAATAACAAAAGTATATACCATTAGACTTGCAGCTTGTACAATCATTGGAATAACCCTGCTGAAGTCATTGATCTCAGAGATCACACTTAAATTTAAGTTACACATTTAGTAAAGGACTAAGATTTTTACATACTTCTCAATCATTATTAATCAAAGGAAAAAAACCATCTGAGTATTTTAAAAATATTTCTAAATGATGGACTAGAAATTATTTTTCCCTTGAGAACATTTATGGAAAGATAGCTATCTGTAAGAACAAAAGAAGTTACCTATTTTTAACTGCAACAATTCACATTCATAGTCATTTGCAATGTTTCTGTGAACTGTTTTCATTGCTGTTTTATCTGGGACACTAAGCTAGCAATATTATTTTTCCTTTGTGAAAGAAAATGCATGCTGTAGAAAGGTATCAGTGTTTCTAAACACAGGCCTTACCAGAAGGCTTCTAGTTTTTCATTCACCACTGTCTAACCTTTGAAAAGTACTACCTAGCTGTAGATTTAAGTGTTTGCACATTTCAAATACCTGTGCCTACAGACTTTCCACTTCGAAAATACCTGTCAGGTATATATGAACACTGCTCTCCCACCCACACAAGCTGTCCTTCAAATCCTCAGCATTGAAGTTCTGGCACCACAAACTCTGCTAAGTGTTTCATGACACAGCAAGAAGAAGGGCAACAAACAGAACAACTTGAAAAACATTACTCTGAAGTAACTACCTTCATTTTCTAGAGTGCTTATGGATTCAGAGAATGAAATTTCAAAAACAGCCCTTCTAGGAACCTTTAGGAACAGAAACTGAAAAATGCACGTCACTCTAAACACAACTATAGAAAAAGTTCTTTTACACAGTTGCTTTAGAGCCATCAGACACAATGGAGTACTTCAACAGACTTGCCAAAGAAAAAAACCAGTGTGTAAGACAAATAAGATCTGCTCTGATTGATGCAGGACAGTCCACTCCACTGGTCTCCAACACTAAAAGAACAAAATTTTAACATCTCTGCAGAAGCTAAGTTCTTTAATTTCTCCATGAGAAAAAACGAAGATCTTGTCGAAGTCTTGGTCCCATCTAGGTGCAAACACAAAGCACATATATGGTAAAGAAACAAAGTAATTTTGTTACAGTGAAGTATCAGCTACTGACAGGAGCTATTTAGTCCCCCTTGGGAAGGAGCTACAAAGGAAATCTTGTCTAGATAAAAAGACAGCACAGAGAAATTCACAGTCAAAGCTTGGATTCATCTCTCTGATGTGACAGCCACTCATAGGGAGGTGAACACTAAACAGATTGTCTTCATTCAAACACTGGTCCTTGCAGAAAAGCAGAATATGTTCAGATTATACTGACAGCAGAACTGCTTACTGGTTAGTAGGTTTTATTTAGAAGGAAGAACTTGCAGTTTGACAACTGGGAAAAGACAAGGCGACAATCTCCTGCCAGATGGTGCATTGAAGTAACATTTTATGTTTCTTTAAGGGTGTTTTAAGACTTAGTTGAGATTTATCACTGCATTTTGGTTTCAGTACACAAAAATGGTAAGATTTTTCTGCAAAACCAGACTGAGAACTTAATCTCCTTGTCTAAGCAGATCTTGCAGAAGGAAATTTGTGCTAGATGAGAAGATCCCTGAAGAAAGAAAGAACTGGGCAATCCCACTCTCAGTGAGTCATCTCCACTAGAAGATGCCAGGCATTCAAGTCCTATTTAAGCAAGCTACTCACACTCAAAGCAAGCAGATCTCAAAAGAGGTCGCCTTAAGAAGAAAATACATCCACTGATCTCCACATTAGGATCACTAAGTCTTTGGCAGGCATTTGAAAACTACCTCAGCTTGCATTTGGTGCTTGAGGAATCAAAGTGCATGCAGTCACTTACTAGAAGAAGGAAAAGTAGAAGAGAAATCTTTGTCTGGAGAAAGCTCGACACAGGGGATGGGGACATACAGGCAGTAAGTAACTGTAGAGACATAAGGCCATTTTTTGCATTTTTACAAAACCAAGTTGAAGACATACCAAGACATCAGTGACATGATGAAAACACAACAGTGTTGTAGACACTTATCCCTGGTTCTACAAAAATATGAAAAGGTTCTGTTGTTTTCCGTATCAATAGGTCCCACTGTTACCTACACTGGAACACAAGTCTCAATAGATGGGATGAAGAAATACTAAAAAGAAGAGAAGACTAATTTCAAGCCTGAACTCCCCACAGACAAGCTGCTAAGCTACTTCATTGGAAAGAACTTAAATAGTCAACACCCACTAAGCCAGACACTGAGATCTGGTATCACAAGAGTAGACAACTTTATCTCTGTAGTACCAAGCTTGGTAGCCAACATATTTAATGAAATTATCCACTGCACATAATGAGGGAATAGAGAACACTTGGGGAAAGATATGATAGGCTTGAAAACAAATAAAAACCACTAAATAATATAATTCTAAGGAAATAAAATTAAGTAGTGTCTTGCAAAAAAGAGAGTGAGAGAGCACATAATAAGGTGAGTGATATAAATCAAGATCCCCAAAAGACAGAGGAACCTGAAGTGCAAGAACTGCATCAAGAAAAGGGAATTTTAGATACAGTTAGACACATCAGTAGGCACATGCACTCTAGTAAACAGCAGGAAGAAAATGCAATGCTGTATGTCACAGTGGGAGAGATGCATTAATGGACAAGAGCTCTGACATACTGTCAAGGAAAAAAGGACAAATTGGACACATTAAATTTAAAGACATTCGGTTGTCCTAAAAAAAGAAATCAACATTTTTAAGGACATTAATTTTTGTTTAACAAAAGTGTAATACATACTTCACCAGATCTATCCTGTTGTTGATTGCAGCCCAGTGGAGAAGCGTTACGTTTTCTTTGTCTGGTTGTCGTACATCATAACCAGCTTCCACCAACTCTCTACATCGTTCATATATTCCATACCTTGAAGAATAAAACAAGATATGTCAAAATGCTTACCTTAGATGAAAATGCATTCAGCAAACACCATACTTTTGGTCACAATACAAAATCTTCAACAGAAGAGAAATGAAGAAGAAACTTTTCTATAGGATAACCAATTTCTTGGAACAAGAAGCTTCCACTGGAAAGTTACATTAATCGAATCAGGATATTGCAGAAGACTTGTGTCCACAGAAAACCGTACTGCAGAGCAAGGCAAAATATCTACCAGCAGCATACTAAATTAAAGTAACCGTTCACTTCCCAGGGACTCCACTACATTTGCTTCTCCCACTTCTGTTCTCCCTCCCTTTCCAGCTCTTGACGACCAAAAAAAGCTTAGTCAGCTGATTTGACAGTATCTTCCTAAAATGCAGGAGAAGATAAGTTCATCAAGCCAACTACAAACACTAGCAGCTGAAATATTTCCCATTCTTCTCAAGACAACAAATAGCAATCTTCCTGATAGAAGTTAGTATCATTTTCTTTTTTAGGCCACTTCAGAATTCTGCACATTAATACGAAATCTATTATTTTATTAAAGAGAACTATTAAATGTGATGTACCACCATTTGAAAAAAAATTATGCACATATTTGAAAGTTGAAGCAAATCAGGAAGCATAAATATCACTTAGGCATTTAATGTAGGAGTAACTCCACCATTAAATAATGTTTGCCTTGATGCTTACACTGTTTTACCACCTATTTTTGGGTCAAAAAAAAACAACGCAGAAAAGGAAGTAAAGATTACATTTTGAAAATCTGTACATCCCGTAGGGATTTCTCAAGTGTCAAGGAGGAGAATGTGGGAATGCCTTGCAATCAAGGTCAATGCCTTGTGACATCTGACTTCTGCTAAAACAGAATTTTAACAGCCTCTCAAAGTTGGGATTTAACTAAGTTTTTCATGTGCTGCTTCTATGTTCTACTTTCTGCAGAAGAGATAGCCTTAGAAAAGGCTCTTCTGCTTCTCATCAGCTTGCATAACTGATGCAGAGACCTCCTTCTTAGGGTAGTTACCATTCTTACTTTTTCTTTAATGTATTTGAATCTGGAACCTCAATCTGGATCAATGTTCAAATTACTCAAGCCAACAAAACTCAGGAATGCTTTCTAAGCCTATCACAGATTTGAAACACAAAAATTAGTTGGACGCTATTAAAAAGTACTAGACGTAACAGCCTACTTAGATCATGTTGTTTTCAATTTCTTAGGAAAGTTGCATGAGAAATTATGAAAAATGCTGGAAATTGTCATACTAATTATCTTTTCAAACACTACAAGAGATGAGAACAAAGACTATTGCATGCAGTACATACCAAGTGGCAACACACGTATAAAATGTGGTCCTTCAGACTGAGTAGAAAAAGCAGCAGTCATGAATAATTTTGACAACAAAGCCTTTTTTTAAATCCGTTGGAGGAGGCGGAAAGACGTTTGGGTTACAATGACTTAAAAATGTGCAACCAGCTAGACAAGATACACATGCTCAGACAAACATAACTGCTAGGAAAACTGGTAAGGTTCTAAGTCAACCCAGTCTTTAGGCACACTTGATCTACCAAGTCCTAGTTTAGATCAGTAGAGTGGCCTGATGAGCTTGTACAAATGGCTTAACACATACATACCATTCCTGACTTCTCATCTCAGCTGGAAGGGCCACTGAAACAGGTTAGGACTACAAAAGGCAGGTCAGCCAAGAACAAGGAGTCAAGAGACAGTAGGAGAGACGGGGGAAAGAAGGACTTCCAAAAGCAGGACAGCAAATTCTGATCTTCCTACAGTACAGTATCACACTGCCATATTACAGTGTCTGAATGCAGCCTGGAAAGTGATTCATATAGAATGGCAATGCAACCATTTGTTGACAAGCTGTTCTACTCCAATTAGCTGTTATGACACCCCTTCCTGCTCAAGATAGCCTGCTGTCTTCACTTAAAGTACAAACTGAAAACATAATGTAAGAAATTATTGACCTAAGCACTACTATTAGGTTTAACAGTCACCAGCAAAAAAAAAAATGTATTGCCTAAAGCTGAGTTTAGCTGACTCTCCTCCTGTTTAAGTAAGCAGTACAAAAGCAGTACAAAACAATTTTTAAAATAAATTATTCTAAGTTATCAGAAAGATACAAAGAACACAAGGATACAACAATGTTAACTTCCTATAAAGTGTAAGAAGCAATCATGTAAAGCTTTCATGCAACAGATTAGGATTTTCCTCACATGTATTTGTTTCGGGTGGGATCAAGTTACTCTTCTTCAGAGTGGTTTCTATCAGGCTATGTTTAGTATCTGTGAGCAAAACAGTGTTGATTAACACCAATATTTTAGCTGTTGCTGAGCAGTGCTTACACAGAGTCAAGGCCTTTGCTGTTCCTCATTCCTTGTTTTGCTTTGCTTGTGTGTGCAGCTTTTGCTTTATCTATTAAACTCTGTTTATCCTTAGCCTTTTGGTCAATTTCTCTATCCCACCAGAGGGAAGCAAGTGAGCAGCTGTGTGGGATTCAGCTGCCCAGCAGTTAAACCACTACATCACTATTGGCCAGCTATGGCAAACTGCACATATGCTTTAAGATGAGTGTCCTACCAAGTTGACTACACAACACAAAATGAACCTCCTGAAAGTAACCTTTGATTCCTACCCAAGTTTTTGTTAGACCATGCTGCCAAGATAGGTATAACCAAGAAGCACTATACAGTCTTGGGGGAAGGGGGCAGAGGGGTGATTATTCTTTGGGGTTTTTTGTGGGGGGAGGGCTGGAAGGGTTATTTGTTGGGTTATTTTATTAAAAGCAGAACTATAGTCCTACAGAAAATGTGATGCTATTTTCTGAAGAACTTGGCTTAAGAGGTATAAAAACAAAGGAAATCTGTCACAAGTGATCCTGCAGCCTGTTGAGGCAGAATGCTGTTGCCAGTGCCTCGGCAGAAGTTCCCACAGAATGCTCCAATTATGCTCCGCTGATGTTTACAAGTACCTCTTTCTAGAATTCACCCGAACACTGTGGTGAGGCCCTGAGCAAAGACTGATGGCATGGCTTCAGATACAAGAAGGAATAGTATGAACAGATTCCTTCTTTGGGCTTAGCATCATAGACTTCCCGTTCTTCCCACCAGAAGGCAAACTACAAGTCACAGTACATGGTACTACTTGGCTACAAAACAGAACACAAAATTCTGCAATACATCAGTTGCCTTTACAGTAAAACAAAGCTCTTTCCAAAAGTGATACTGAGTATGAGGTATACAGCAATTTTTTAATTTAAGTCACCCTCAGTTTGTCTATTCCTAGCCATTTACTTTTGGTACCTTGAACTCAATCATAACTGTTTACTAAAGATGCAGCACACAAGGTATAATTTTATGAATCTTCAATTTATTAAATTGTCAGAAGAGGACTTAAGGATCTTGACAGACAAAATCTGCCTGGCAAAAAAAAAAAAGTTAGGAATTTACAACAATTTGCTCCTCTTCCTGGAAACAGCAGGCTCTCTACTATTAAATAGAACACTGAATCTGCTGCAGTTATGGTTTCCTTGAGCTCTGTCGCAGAAGTGAAGCATTCTTCTCTCACATACAACCTACAGTCTTCCACCACCAATTTGCTGCAGCTGACTTCAAGGTTCATGATGCACTGTTTGGTTAGAAAATGACAAAGTCACCTATTTCAGACACTCAGTGTAATCACACTTGTAATGTTGTTATAAAGGGCTCTACACCCTTCAAGAGTAATGGAGAGAAAGATTCAAATCCTCACAGGAAACTGATATATTCATCTAACAAATACTCAGCAGCTGAGTGAATTCTAGAGGGTGATGCTGTAAACATCAATATGGAACATAATTAAAGCATATTATTGAGCCTGTCTTGTTCTGAAAGAAACAGGATTAGTCCAGGGCAAGAATACCATTGTGCAAGCTCATTTTGCGATCACAGTCTCTAAGCTATTTCAGTAACTAACCTGTAACATTTTATTTGTCATCGCAGGTTAAAGATATTCTGACCTTAATACTTTGAAAAACAGTACCCTACTGCCTTCTGCATTTTAAATATGTAATCCATTTTCTATTCTTTTGCCTACAAACACATAGACTCTTCAAAATAGACAATGCCAGCTTTACAGCACGATTAACATTAAATTTGGCCACAATAATAGGAAGGAATCTCTCTACACTGAGCACATCACCATGCCAACAAAGAGTAGGTAAACCAGGAGCTCACTCCCTCATCTTGCTATCACTGTAACTCAAATCAAAGCAACTGAAATTAACTGAAAATGCAATTAACAGAAAATGGATCTTTTTTCTCTTTTCAAATCTCATTCCCATGAATAATGATAAATACTAACAAAGCCTTTAACACATTCTCAAGGTTTTTGTGTTAACAGTAAGACAATTTTGTTTTCAACAGAAAAGGTTTAACTCGAGCTGCTTAATGGACTATTAACAGCAGTGTTGAAAGACAAAAGAAATTCAGCTCTTACTGAATACTGTTCCAAAGCCCTAAATTGTCTCGACAGTTGTGGCCATATTACTAATGTGGTTAAAAAAGTCCCACTCTTCCACGAAAACATCAGGGACATTTCACTTTCAGCAATATAATCAACCCCATGGGCACAAATAATCAGGAATAATGGAAGTGTATCTGTGTCACGGTCTGTCCATTCTCTCCTGTGAGTAGCTGAAAAGAGCCAGGAGTAACTCTTCCTCTGGCCAACCCTTACCAATTTTAATCATTCAATATATAGCTTTATTTTTATCAGTTACCCTATGACTGATGAGAAATAGTCATGAAAAAAGCATGAATCCAACAATTTTTTCCTTTGCGAGACTCAACATAATTCATATTTTATGCTGCACTATCTCACAACGCACAGAACTTCATTTTGAATGATCTCATTGAATAAAACGTAACAGAAAAGTTAATCTTGTGATAATGAAATCGTAACACTTGAGTACAAGGAATCAATCTTCCAGATGTCACAAAAGCACTTATTAGTATCATTAATCTTTAATACCCATGTTCATAATGGTCATTTAACTTACTTTCAACAAAGCTGGAATTTGATAAAACTCCCTAAAAGCCAAAAGTGTCTATTCACTCTCAAGAGAACTGAAGAACACAATGAGAGGTTTAATGTGTCTCAGATTTTGTTCTCCTACTGACAGCCCACCACATGCTTCTCTACTTGTGAACTTCATCTATCTCTCAGTTTCTCAGTCTAAAGATTTAAAACAAAATGAACAGCAACTTTGTCACATTAACACAGGACGTTTCCCAAGACATCATATTAAAAGTTATGACTGCTGCCCTGGATGACAGAGGGCTACTGGTGCCAGACAACAGAAATAAATGTACCCAATACACCATTAAATTTCACCTTGAAATCACTTATGACAGTTTTGGTTTTGTTTTTTTTTTTTTTTTTAAACAAGACTCCATTCCCTCCCTGGAGCTCCAGTGAGAACTCTGAATATCACAGAGGAACAAAACCAAAGGCAAGCATGGATGATTTTTTTACTATTCCTTTGAAAACAGTTTTTCAAATACAGATGAGTGGCCTGCTTCTGCTTTCAGAAGCGGAGACTTTCTATGAACCAAACAATTCTGCTATAGCCAAATATAATATGGCAAAAAATTACATACACATTCTAACATCTGAAACATGAAGGGCCACAACAGTGCTACTTTGAAAGCTACCTAGATGCTCTTGGACATGTTTACAACAAAGTCAGTGAAAAGTGCTCTTTGTATGAACAGGTACTAAAACCAAACACTGTGATTTTTACTCCAGCAAAATTTTCTGCAAAATAAAAACAGAGACTGACTATTTTTGATACAAAGCATGCCAAGGGTCCCCAGGTCTTCCAGAGAACTCATGAGGAGCATAATGGGGAAAAAATACAAATACCAACAAACTCTCTTCAATGAGCCAAACCACTGTTTTCTATATGAAATCTTAATGTGATTATAAGAAGTTATTATAATTGTAGCTCATACCATATGAGCGTGTTAATTTGAGTCCAATCTACAGATTAAGAAGATATATCACTGAAACAGTTCAATAAGATATGATGCAACATACAAATACTTATGGAAAAATGTGAGGAGTTTGCAAGGTCGTATTTTTCCTTGCTGAAAAACAAAATTGAGCACAGTAATTTACTAACACTGTTTTATTTCTGTGTAATCCAGTGTCAATAAAAACATGTCAAAATAGAATTCTACATTCAAACAGCATACATGAAATATAGATGAGTTTTAGATTTTTTCATCCCATTTTTCTCACCATCACCTTTAAGGTTTAAGGAACTATACTCTCAATTTTCATGTATGTTGGAACAATAACATAACAAATTATTTTTTCCAGGAGAAACTGGAGTTGGGAAAAACCCCACCCAAACCAAGAGACTGAAAAATCTTACTATATTTTAATTCTTATTATATTTTGCTACATCTTGCTTCAACTTACTGAACTGCTTATGGGAAGCGTTCTAGGAGACTGACGGGTGGTCCTTTTTTACAAAAACTTTGTGGTATCTTACTTACTTAGCACTGAACTAAAAAGTAAGGAAAGTCAGCAGATATTTTAATCTCAGTGAGTACTAATTTTAGAGGACAAAGGGAAGAAGATAAGATCACCTATTTTTTTATACATAGATGTGATAGGTTATGCTTTTACAAGTGCAAATAACTACACCATTTTAGTAGAAAAAGCGTATCCTTTCAAGAACACTGAATTAATGTATCAGCAGCATTATTTTACTGCAAATCTTATAATACTTGGTGGGTTTATTTTCTACCTTAAATTTCAGACATATTTCCCTTTATGACAGACATTTTTTATAACATGGCCTTCAAAACCTAGTAAATGCTTAAATAAAAGCATGTCTGAGAGGACACAGCCTCAAGCTGTGCCAGGGGAAGCTTAGGCTAGATATCAGAAAAAAATTCTTCACAGAAAGAGTGGTTTGGCATTGGAATGGCCTGCCCAGGGAGGTGGTTGAGTCACCAACCCTGGAGGTGTTTTAAAAAGCTTTGATGAGGCACTCAGTGCCATGGTTTAGCTGATAAGGTAATGTTAGGTCACAGGTGGGACTCGATGATCTCAAAGGTCTTTTCCAACCTAGTTCATTCTGTGATTCTGTGAATTCTCCTCCTAATCAGGGAAGTGCTGCCTGGATACCACAACTTGATCATGTTGACAGTCCTCCTTCCCTGCAATATTAACCATTAGGGCTACAATATGAAACTGCAGTCCTCGTGGTGAGATGTCAACTCAGACCAGTTGGTTCTTGTATGAGGAGACTAGAAAAGACTTGTAACAACTCAGCTGAAAGCACAGATCAGCCTGAACCTGAGGGTTAACAGGGACAAAGGTATTTTAGGTTTCCAAATACGCAATGAGCATACAAGAATAGAAGTAGGTAACTTGTAAAACCACTTCTGCTGTCAAACACACTTCCATACTTTTATAAGAAACAGCTAGTTTGATATTGTGCCAGTATTGTAATTTCTAAAAATACCCTAATATGAGTATTATAGGTTGCAGTGCTACCATTAAAGTACTTAGAGCAACAATAGCAGTCTGAAACAGATGTCTATCTGTTTCAGGGAGCTAAACTCCTTACAACTCCAAAAATGAAGGAAAGTACATACTTCCTACTCCTAAACTGGGCCTGTGTCACATGCAGAGCTGCAAAGCTGCTTTCTTATAGGAAAAAAATGCAAGAAAAATTTTGGCTTGAGAAGAAAAAGGCAAATAGCTCTGCAAGATCCATAATGGCTCAAGCATTCAAATTGAAAATACAATATTAAAAATACAAATCTTACAAAACTATCTCAGCTCATTGAAGAAAAGTGATGGTGGTAACAGTTTCTGAATGGCAAACAGTAGCAAACTAAAAAACAGCATCATGACAACTCTCCCGAAAGTCTTGTAGATTAGTATCTGCTACAGGACTGTGGAACAAACAAATTTGTATAATACATCTGCATAAAGAGGGCAATTAAATCTCCACTCAGTTTACTCCTACAGTCCTCCATGAAAGTTAGAGACACATTCTTTCTAACCTATAAATCGATCAAACCCTTATGTTTGCATATAAATGTTGCCTGCTTACCTGTAAATTATCACTGACAGAAAATAAACAACAGTACCATTCTCTCTTCCAGCAATCTGTCCAGCAACCACCTATATTTACAACTCACCACAATTCCTCCCGGTTTTTTTATACAATGATCAAAAGTTTGTCCTAACAGTAATTTTGCAGAGGTTACTTCTGAAATCTTCCACTACTGGATTGAAAAAATACAGTTTACCTTCCACTTTACACAAATAAAGCAACTCATTTTACTGTTTCTAACTGATAAAGACACAGACAAATCTAACATTCAAAAATAAACTTACTGTGTGGCTTTGACAATGTCCCAAGTGCTGTAATCATCAATGTGGCTTTTCCGTCCAAGAGATTCACTGTATCCATGGTTGAAATGGCTTTGAGGTTTTATTTCCTAAAAAAAGACAAACTTGCTTTTAGAACACCCAAATTAGGAAGTTTCTGAGGAAAAAAAAAAGGTAATTTTATAAGCAAAATTAAAACCAGTACCCAGTTCAATGTACTATAAAGCTACCTAAGTGTAACAGGGGTACATTTCTACATTTTGGAAAGCAGGCTACCATATTCCCCAGTATAGTTTTCAAACACTTTACAGAAAACACGACTTGCAATCACAGGGTCCTGCCAAATCCTACACTTTTTTCCCTACCTGTGTTTTTACAGAATGCTAACAAAAACTAAGAACAAATTTCTTTGGTTACTATTGGGCTTGGGTTTTTATTTTTTGTTTTGCTTTACTTTGCTTTTACAAATGCAACATAACACAGCTAGAAAAGCTATTTGCCATAAACTGACAAAGTCTCAGTATGTTTCTACGAATTAATGTTGCATTTCAAATAGCAGAGGTGTTATCTGTGTATGTTTAAGCTGTGGCTCTCAAAAGTAAATGGCATGACCATGACTTGTGCTTCGACAGATACAGCTCCCTGACTTAATTCTGTTGATGAAGGGCAACACTTTCAGGCTCAGTGCTTCCTCTGTTGGAATCTATACTCAAACACTGTATTAACAGATCACTAGGGCAGCAAGACACCATTTTTCTTTACAACACTCAGTGTTGCAAAGTGCAAGCTGAAACTGAACAATTAATTTTATACATCTTCTGGACAATTTCCTATGCATTGCCGATACTATAGCTGATTGCCTCTGCGCACCAGCCATGCAATTCAGCATAGCTACATAAAAAACTATGAAAACTGCAATATGGTGAAAAAGCAAAAAAAAAGGAACAAGCTCTCTGCACGTTCTAAAGATACATCTCAGCTGATTTCATTAAAGTGTATTATCTACGTTCAGTTTTCCCCAACATATACTTCCATGAGAAGAATTTTTATCTTTAATCTAAATCTGGAAAAACTTTTAAAAACCCCATGAAAGGTTGTTTAATTAAACAGTTTCAACTCCCACTTAGTTACTACAATGAGCTACCAACTTGTTCATTATTATACTAGACAGATTTTTAATTTTTTTTTTTAAATAAAGAGAAATGAGTCAAGACAATGATCATGTCGTGCACCTAACCTTAAGAAGGATTCATAATCACAAAGCTCCACTACTACCTCTCCTTAGAGGCATACGCTGCCCTGTTAGCTTAACTGACTAAGAGATATATTAGGGTTAGGGAGAGTTCCTATTGCCAGCATGAGCATGAGCAGGCCTTCCTATTTCTCATGTTCTCTCAGCTGAGCAGTAATTTCTGCAAAAGGAGCTGGTGGGCACAATGAGAAATAACTGCTTACTGTGCCCAGTTGGGGCTAGTGAGCCAAAGTGTTTTCTTGCTTCCTGGGACATTAACCCGCTCCCCACTGAATGAATGGGAGTTTAAGTTAACTGCCCTCTAGCGCTCAGATGTTAATTCATCTTGGCTGTTATTTCACAATAACTATTTCTACTCTAAAATTATTACATACATTATCTATATCTTTTAAAGACGCTAGAAAAAAAAAAAAAAAAAAAAAAGATTGAAGTCTGAAACCCACATTTTAAGTATTTCCAGATTTCAACATGCTGAAGTACCACTTAGGCAGAAGTCTAAAAACTCTGGATACCAGTTATAACTTCAGAGTAAACTATCAAGAAATTAGTCTAGTTGCAAAGCTGAAAACTCTCAGTATTTACTTAAAAACTGAGTAACTTCAGTTGAGCATGTTTGTATTTGTTACATACAATATACCTATTTCAGACAGGAGGAAAAAATCCAAGTAAGAATTTCTAATGCATTAAGTACATTTTGTAGCACTAAATTAATATAGTAATTTATATAGTTAGAAAAACTGTTGCAGCGGCAGGGGAGGGACCCCAACAAAAAACTATGAAAATTTATACTCTAAAAAAAAATCTTTCACAAAATTGAATCATTTAGAGCTTTAGAACCAGAACACAGTTACCACTGATGACTAGTGCAGCAAGTCTTTATTTTCAAAATAGACTTATTCTTACGCACAGCTTTTCTTCAGAAAAACAATTTTTTCCGTTTCCACAGTACCTAAGTGATCAGCAGATTATATCTTTTCTTGACCACAATGTTATTCTGCAGCATTTAATTTTTCTTTCCAAGCCTGAAAAATTACCTAGATGAACCAATTAAGCATAGCCGGCCCAGCAGGAAGGTTGCTCTGTTGCCATCTCTACAGGAGAGACAACCTAAAAATGTAACAGGGCATCTGCTGTCATCCAAGTCATATGTTACAAACAATCCTCTTATAATTCAGAAACATAGCTTTGCTTTGTATCTGAAGAAGGCAACAGCTTAACCAAGCCTTTTTTCCCTCAGCTACCAGATAAGCCAGAGTGTTATCTGGAGTAAAAGATGCTGGAAAAGATACCAGAGATCATTACAATTTAAAAGAGAAAGTAAAATATAAGAGAAGGCTATATTCATTAGTTTGTTCCACATTATTTTTTTTCTTTTCAGTCATATTAGAAAAAAAACAGGATTTACACTATCTCTGTTACCCCATTATTACACCACACATCTGCAGCAGGATTTTACATACCAACTTGTAATGCTCAGACCCTGAAAAGCTAGAAGGATAAGTAGGCAGAGACCTGAACAAAAAAATATTCACTGTCCTGGAGCATCTTGATGAGGAGACAGTAGTCTGATGTATTTTTGAGCCTCCCACAGCTACTGGAAGGGGGGAAAGTCTCTCATCTAACAATTATTAAAAACAAACTGAGAAACTCTGGCTGTCTTTCAGTCATATATTAGTGTACCAGAGAACACTATTTTTACTAACCTGCATTTTCCTGACCACTTCAAGCATGCAAACGTGGTTTCTGTTCCCTTGAGCCTACCAGTAGCCAGTCAAGAGAGCATTCTCAAGCAGTGTACATTAATGTCAGCCTAGAGTGATCATGAAATCGCAGCCTTATGATACTAATGTTTCCACAAAAAGGTTTAAGAGAATACAACAAAACTTCAGCTATTAACTAATAACCATGTAAATTTTAAAAAGTGAGAGGTGGTATTAACTCCTGCTATACTAGTTTCCTAATGACTTAAAGCTAATGACAGTGCCTTTAAAAATATATATATTTCTTTTGTACTGATAGCATCTCTGAACTACTCTTTTTAACAGAATTTGTAAGTTTCAATATACATCAATACAAAATAGTTGAAGTCAAAAAACATTTGAGGTGATCACAAGTGATGCATGAGACACAACTAAGCAAGAAACAGTTCTCCCCTTTTTTTCCCCCCAGTACATACCTGAGCAGCTACAATCCATTTGTTTAATATAAAGACTCACAACAAATATAAACTTAAAGTGAACCCTATGTTTTATAATTTATTAAGAGAGTTGAGTTCATATTTTACATTTAGGAATAGCTGAAACAATTCCTAAAATCCTCAAAGTTTTATGAGCATCACAGCCTCCAAAATCATACCACGGAGTCTTCTATAGCAGTGTAAACTGTGGAAAAAAGGATGACTTCAGATGTGCCTGAAAAGAACCTGCAGACACAGCTCATTTTGGAAGTAAATCTTTAACAGTACATCACAGGAAAGCATATAAAATCTGAATTCGCAGCCAATACAGTCAATTCTCTGCAGCCCAGACACAGACTCCCAATCTTAGACTCAAAATTTGTCAGTCATTATTATCTATCCAACTTGGCAGTTGCATGCTGGCTCACAGTAGCATGCTGGCTACTGCAAGAGCCACTCTGCTGGGGATAGCTCTTACCTGGCATTATGAGTGCCTAGTTTACGACTGTAATCTGCAGAGTAACCTCTGGGTTCCTAAGTCAAAAAGCTATCAGGAATCAGGAGAAAAGAAAACCTGGATTTTGTGAATCGCAGTCATAGTTGATTCACCTGCTGATAGGTGATTTGGACCAAGTCAATGCAAATAATGCTGTTACACACTGTGCTTGGCTGATAAGGCAAAAAGAAAAGAAGCAAGGTAGCAGCTAGAAACTGAAAATAATTGTTTTCAAGGTTCTGAAATTCCTGTGCAGGGCTAGGGCACCAGAATATAAATGCAGAAGAGTAGTTTCTCCTAATTATTCTAGAAAGAATGATTTAGAAAGAAATAATCAAAGACTAATATTAAGAGAATGCAACATAGGTTTACGCCACTAACTGGGCAAGCTACCAATAACAGGAAAACAACTGACAGCCTGAGGTAGGAGACCTTTCGAAGACCTACAATGAATGAATGCAAACCAGGTACCTGCTCAAGGTGGCACATTTCCCATTTCTAAATGGTTCGCATAGCAATTTAAAAGACTGCAATTTAAAAACCTGGTGATATTAAACACAATCTCTTTTTACATGCATTGTTCCCACAGACAACAGCTTCAGCGCAGGCACGACCATCAGATGCTGCCGTAACACGCCCAGGCACATCTCTAAGTGGACGGCAGGCTGCTTGAACAAAGCTGGCTGTGCCCAGGCATCACACAGGCTGCTCAGCCCCAGCAGGACCACCCGCAGTGCTGCTACATCGGGGGCAATCTGCCCAGTGTGGGTCATTCTGCAGCAGCTAAGATAGAGAGAAATCACACTTATGACATTTACATAGTATCTCTTTTCAGAGTTAACAAAAAATAGTAACACACAAAATAGCGATTACTTCCTCCAACTTGCTGGACAGAAGAGAAAGCTTAACTTTTAAATCCTACAATGATCTAGATTACCTGACTCCCACTACTAAAGGAACAGAAATAAGCATTAAAAAGTGAAAAATAATGAGTTTAGGCTTTTAAGTTCCCACCTAAAAGAATGAACCTCCCCTAAATTCACACGCCCTCACACAAATTTTAGGAATATACTTTAAATTCTTGAAACTACTATGATTTTTTTAAACATATGATATGACAGATTGATAATAAAGTAGCAACATAACATTTTGAGCCTAGAGTATAAACTGCATTCACAAATGGCTTCAACAACATTTCCCAAGTGTTAAAATATTTTCCCTTTTTTGATGAAAATATTTATTCCAGGAAAATTTAATTTTTCAATGATGATCAGCTGTTAAAAAACCCTAACAGCCAATTAAAAGATGAAAACCTAATTGAAACCCAAATGCACTTGATTTTTGCTACTTTGATCTTTAGTGACAATGGCTCTTCCCCAGCTGAGAGTCAGGAAAACTAGTAAGAAGGTAGTAGAGCAGAGGCCTGATGTCACTGATATAAAATAAGTAAGTTGCAAACAGTAGTCTCTAGTTATTTCATCCTGTTTCAAGGAGCCATTTCCAAGTAGGACTTGAGCCAAAGTTGTTACCTTTGCTAAAAGAGAAAGGTCATTCCTCTGCCCACTCTTTCCCACTGCTCTTGGTTCCATGCTCCTGCTGCCTAACTCAAGCCAGCTTTGGTATTTGGAGCTATGGTCACACCACGCCCACTCCACTCCATTACAGGAAAGGGGAAGGGGGGAACAACAAGAAATAGAAAACTCTATCTTTTAGTAGGACAGCAAGCTGAATCTGTTTCTCCTGTGAAAACACAGGCTCCAGAGCCACTCAGAAAGGAAAAGCAAGTCAACAGAAGGTAGCAGGAACGTTTCCACAGCTGCTAATTGTTAATTTGACTAAGCAATCATGGAACACACCACAGCTTTTAAATACCCAAGAAGTTGGGCTGACAGGTTGAAGAAAATTATTCTGCTTAGAAATTGCTAGAGTTGGTTAGCTTAGAAGGTTGCAAGAAAGACAAATTTTGTTTACCTGTAAGAATCAAATTTGGTTCCCCCACTCCTACCAAGGATCACTACTTCTAGATGAGCTTCCCATTTCAGTGACTATCCTTTGACGAGGCCCTAATCACTCATAGGCATCTGTGATTATTTTGTCATTACTCATTAGTCACAAAATGTGCAGACTGCTTGCACAGATGCACAAGTAATGCAGTGCAGGAAAAAAAACCACAAAAGAGAATAATGCTTTAAAAACAACAACAACAAAAAAAAGACATGTTTCGGTAAAAAAAGGAACAACATAGAGAAAAAATATTTCCTCTGGAAAATAGGACCAGTAAGATGGGGAAAGAGAAGATAATGCAAAATATGAAATATAACTCCAAAGGAAAAAGCAAGAAGTACAGGGGAGATGAGGGGGGGAAAGTGTTTATTCTTGGAAGCTGTGCTGATATCGGCATTCCCAATCAGCCCTCCTCATAACCAAACACACAAGTAAAGTTATGCTCATTTCCTCTCAATACTCAAAGCTTTTAATCTTTTCCAATAAAAAAGCCTAAATGAAATAACCTTAAGGATTCTGAGAATAGTATTTACAGAAAAAAAATAGGAAGTTATGCATGAAAGAAAAAGATGACCAAGACTGAATTATTCTGAGACAGCAATTTCATAATTCACAATTATACACAGCAGGAGGATATGAATAGGTCAATATGCCTGCTTGGACATAAGGAAGGGAGGAAAGAACTGCTGCTTACAGCTGCCACACATGGCTCTGGTAGGCATTAACAGATGGCTAGGACTGCTTTTCCTTTAACATTATGCAATGTTGCTGCAAGGAAGTGATACCATGATCAAAATCAGACACTCAAATTCTGAATGGTGACCAAGATAATTGAGGCTTAAAGAGAAAATACTAACAAGTTTTAAAATAAAAACTTAGAAATAAAAGTATTACCTTCCAGAAAATATTGCATACTATTGCCTGTGCTTCTTAACAGAAACAAAATAATTTCTTTTTTAATTAATGTCAACACTGTTTTCGTATCTGGCTGCAGTCAGAGAATCATAATAAAATTAGAAGTGACTGCAACTATTTCAGGGAAGCTAAATAATAATCCTCATGTATGTGTGTTACATTTAGCAGGGAATACTGGAGGTTAGTATTAAATAATTCCTGTTCAATTTTCCTGTTCTTCATTTACTACAACCTTTTTAGTTTCCTCTCCCAGTTTTCCTCCTACTTTTAAAAAGGTGCAAGAATCTATACAGACCAATTTATACATAGTTATTTATATATTATAAACACCCACATTCATTTATATACATGAAGACCAGTCACCCATGAACTAACACTAATAGAAAAATGCTTAGAAAATAAATACAAGCAAATCAATCAAACAGAAATGACAACAACAAAAAAGAGATACTGCCGGTTATTTTAATAATTTTAATGAAAGATCCTCTTCTAAAGTTTATGGTAACTTTCCTTCCCCTACCCCTTCAACTAATTCTGCAACACACAAAGTCACAGAAACAGGCGAAAATGCCATAGTTTTAGAGAGAATCACAATCAATTCTTTACAGACATTCTTCTCTAGAATCCAGTTTCTCCCAACATTTCCTGCTGCAACAGCTAATCTAACTGTTGACTGTCATCAAGTGGAACAGTCTGATCCTTCTCATATTCACACAAAGACCCAGCCCAGAAAGTTAAGAATTCTCTAGGGCTATGTAGGTTCACAACATTGAGGAGCCAAAGTGTACAGCAGCTATGAGCTGTTAGATTGTCTGGACCAGGATGATTCACATACACCTAAAGTTAAGCTAACGCATGCTAGAAAATTTCCACCTAAACCAGACTACGTTCTCCATGGAAGAAAAAAGCATGCCATATCACTTTTTTTATTAACTGATCAAATTATGCATTTTTAAAAAAAAGTTCAGTGTCTGGCTTACAAATATATACCATCAGACTTGCCTTACTTTGGTTCTTAATCCTTGGATTCTCCCTGCCCCATTACGGCATTAAATTACACAAAATGAGTATGACATGACAAAATAAACTTCTATTCAATTTCTGTGACTGTTTTCCATTACTTTTTACATTTTACTGCATATTGTGAAGTCTGTTCAGTTTTCCTCCTACAATTCTGGTCTATTTGCACAGTTTCTTGACACACTAAAAGACAAGATTCATTTACGGAAATCCCTAAAGAAGCTAATTATAGAATACGTAAACAATGGAAATAAATCTGTACCAAATACTTAAATCTTTTTTTTTTAATCAATCTGTAGTTTGACAATGCTTTCTTTAAAAAGTGGTGAAATAGATGGAGAAAAGCCTCACCTTAAACCACCAAGGACCATGAAGTGGTCCTTTTGCTGCTACAGATTTCCACACACAAGCAAGTCAGCCATCACACAGAGAACATAATCCTGCATACTCTCCAACATAGATCTAATTTTTTACATAATGAGTTAGAGATGCTCAACTAGACCCCTTAATCCAACCACTCTATGCAGAGGTCAGAGCTCATGTGATTTAAAGGACAGCTGATAATGAGGAAGAAAACAAGCACCCACAACCAGTCAACTGCATTCTAGTCATTTCCTTGAAGATGCTCCTAAATTAAACAGTGTTATACTTTAGGAAGCCATAGCGTCACAAATAGGCTTTTCAAGAGGCTTTGTATTTGCACACACAGCATCAAAAGCAAGTGCTATTTAAAAGAGCTACATTTACTAGCATCTGTAAAGGTTAAAAAAACTAAAAGCTTAAAATGTTATGGTGTAAAGCTCACTATAAAGCTTTTGTTTAGTCAGCAACTTAGATTAACATGTACATTTATCTTTTTGGCTTTCTTTTCACAGAGTGTTGCATTGTGTTCTGAGCCAAAAATCTAAGGATTTTGGCAAAAATTAACCTATTCTTTTTCCAAGTGATTTACACAGGTCTAGATCTCACAATACACAAGCTTACACAGCCATTAATGTAAAAAAAAAAAAAAGAAATCCCTGAAAGACCTAAGTACTAAAGTGCTAAACTTCAAAAATGCACCCAAATATGTATCTAGCTCAACCCTGATACTCAACCACTTGAAGAAAAAACAGCCCTCTTTTTAAAATTCACAGAAAAGTATATTCTTAAAAGTCTTTTTCAAAGGTAAATGTCTTTTTCATTCATCAAGAATTAGAGCACCAGCAAGTGCACATGTCACAACGAGCAGTCAGCCTAGCTACAGATATTCTTTTCTCCTTGGCAGATACAGAAAAAAAGTTAGTACAAGTTGTGCTCAATCCTTACAAGAAATTTCAATTCACCATTCCCATCTCAACCTTGCAGTAGCCAATGGAGCCTTACATCAACAGCCAGCAGAGCAAACTCCCATTCCCACTTATGATAAACACATGCTGCTTAACCCACCACAACTAGGAAGTGCATGAAAGGCGCTGCTAGTCATGCTAATAGTCAATCTCCTGCAGCAAATGAGACAGCTCAGTGAATCCATGGTCTGACACTTAAGAACAGTCCCATTCTCTCCAGCTCACTTTCCAAACCAGGACTGCCAGCTCACTGTCTACCTTCTGTCAGTACTTTAGTGCACTTGATCCTTCCATGAGTAGGCTTAGCGAACTGGCAAAAAGTTATTCAGAGCGTTTTCTTTTTACTGGATGCATTTTCTACTGATTTACTTCCCTGAACTGGCTCATCCTGGGACCAGACAAGCATCACTGGCATATGAGTAAAGCCAAAAGCATCTAAACCACAATCAGCTTAAGACAAGCTAAAAGTGACCTGCCATCAGGCAGGTGATCACATTCCTGGTCCTGGCTGCACCTTCTCCATTACCTCTTACCCATTCTCACAACAGCAAAGTAACAGCGTCAGATCAGGTCAGACTCACCAAGCAAGTACTACCCCAAGTCACCTACTGGCCACACAACTGCAAGAGCTCACCCCAAGAAGGGTGAGGAGCTGTGTCTGGGTTCCACCATGGCTTGAGACCGGCTTAGACTCAATCATAAAAATCGCATCCTTCAGAGCCAGCAATGCAAATGTTCTCAGAGCACGCTCGGATGTCTTCCCCCTCTTCCTACTGCGCTCCCTCCTTCTTGAGACATCTTCTCCTGATCTTGAGGAGCTTTCCAAGTTCTGACCACAGCATTCCCACTACCCTCCATTTTTGGTACCTCCTTCCTTATAGAGAGGACCAAGGAAACGCTTCTACATACCTCAGGGCATCCTACAAGCGTAGGAAGAAATTACTAGATTTCAAAATTGCACAAGACAAATTGTAGTCTGATGTTGCACCACATACTGGGCATGACAGGCCCAAGGCTTCAATTCATCCAGACTCCCTTTGACTTCAGAAAAAGCCTTCTACTTTGCTCCACAGTCTCATTTGTAATATATCCCAGTGTTCTCTTAACTACAAGGATACCCTGAAAGTCAAATCTTTATCTCATACTGTCTTTGAAAAGCCACAGAGGACAGTGTGCATGCTGAAATATCAACTACTGAGGCTGTTCCTGTCTAAACATGTCAGTACCAATGGCAGTATTGTTCAGTTTTCAAGCAAACAGCAAACAAACATTTTCCTCCTTAATTCTGTAGACTTTCTTCCACATTCATAAAGTCCCATTACTTTCCTAGGCAAACAGGTGAACACAGTGAAACAAGCACTGTTGAAAGACTAATCTTATGTAAAATCTGAGAGAAATAAGGCCTGTGCTTAATAAGCAAAGGAAAACTGAATCAACACAAAGTTGGGTCAAACCAGATGTTTATAACTTATGCATTAAGATGGCCTGTCTGAAAACAAGTTTTTAACTTTAAAATCAATTACTGCCCAAATCAGAAGAAAATATGTATAACAAAAACTGTAAGTAGTTAAAAAACTAGTTTAAGTGTTTTACCAGATGCCCAAGAAACGACAATTTTACTGCTGAGAAAGACCAGAGCAGTGAAAAACTGCACAGTTTACAAAGAAAGTAAGAAAAACTTTGTAAGAATGGCAAGAGAAGCATTGACAATGACCATGACAAATTAGAAAAATACAAAAAAACTGAAATGCTAGCAAAAGGATACAATACATCCCTATGCCTAGAAGGGCAAGCACCATCCTAGCAATAAAAGAAATTAACAAAAGTTGTCAAGATTACAAAGTAAGAACTGATAGAACTGTCAATACAAAAACACAAACCCACAAAGTTTGAAAATATTAGGTAAGTGCAGAACAAAAAGTCTGGCCAGAAAATTTAAATTGCCACAATAAAATGCTTTCTAATAGAACAAGTATTAAACTTCTTTAAAATAAAGGTTGTTTAGGTCAACCATATAGTCCAAAAGACAAGAATATTGCTATTCATGAAGCCAGAAGAAACTCCTGCAGTCTGGATACAAGATGACATGGGTTATAAACAGTTACCATTTTAAGTTATTGCTAGCTTTTCTAGGTTTTGATACAGAACAGACAAAAAAGCAAATACTAATAATATAGCAGACTAGCAAAGACTAGTACCATGGCTTCATAGGAAATTAAAGCTGTCACTTTCATTTGATAAAGTAGTAGCAATGGTCAAACACAGTTAATGTCCAAAGTGTTCGGGTTAATGTTTGGGACTGATATTTTGATTAAAAAATTAGAATATAATGAAAGTTAATGTGGTCTATCTTGCACGTATTAAAAACTAAAGGTGAGCAAACTTCATTCTTATAATTTGCTTTGTGACTACTATACACACTCTCCTAGTTAAGGAATATGCTCCAAAAAAACCCTCTTTATCTTCTCAGTAGCTCCCATTTTTAAACCCCCAGAGAAGTGTCAATATGAAAACACTAAGCATCCTTTAGAGCCTGTACCTTGACCCCACCCTATTTCACCACTGTCTGCAACCTAGAAGTAAACAACAGTTAGAGGTAATGCTAACACGGAGGGGAGGGCACAGAGTGTGTGGAGAGAGAAAAAGTGGAACAACTAATACTCTGTTTTTGATACAACTTGGGGAATGTTGGGACAGGACAAAATCAGGGTTTTTTAAATATCAACAAAAGCTAAGTCCTATCTAAAATGAAGACACATCCTAGAAACTATTGTGAACAGATGGTCATTATCTGGGTACAAGTTTCCAGTGTAACGCAATTCCCAAGAAAACCAGTACAAATATACGTGTGGGGAACGATGAGCAGGTATCATAGGATGGCCTTGGTTGGAAGGGACCTTGAAGCCCATCTAGTTCAAACCCCTCTGTCATGGGCAAGGACACCTTTCACAAGAGCTCAGAGCCCCATCCAGCCTGGCCTTGAAAACTTCCAGGGATGGGGCATCCAGAGGTGTTTACTACCATAACTGTGTTACTGCCAGAATAGTGCTCTGTTCCCAAGTTCCTCCAACAGCTAATGCACCGAGAGCAAAGCCATGAAAACACTGGAAGGATGACTGAACATCAGAGACTCAAAAGGGTCAGGAGGACTGCAGACCGTAACAGCAGTGTAGGGATCTGATAATCATCAGCATCTTAAATAAATAGACAGACCTATGTTTGGACAGATATCTCTCAAGATGTAACTAACAGAAATAAAATTCAGACTAGAAACATGTTTAATTCTTAAACAGACTAATTATATTTGAGGGCAACTTTCCCAGCTATGCAAAATGATCTATTATGGTAAGATTTTGTTTGGGGCTTTTTTCACTTTATGGTAAGTATTCTGGTGATAAAAAGAATTCGTTAAAAAAACTTCAGCCTGCAATACAAGGTTGGATTAGATTTGCAGTCCTCTCCAGCCTCAACCTCTGAAGCTACCCAAGATACACAAGGCAAGGTTCAACCTTCAATATCAAGTATGCTAATTTGTCTGAGACATCACAGTTCTGTTCTCCTTTTTAAGCAGTATAATAAGTGATACCTGATCTTTGAATGAGCTCACAAATGCAAGACTAGTCTTTGTAGTGATCCTGACTTAACAACACAGTAAGTCCTGTATCTGTACAGGACAATTAAGAACAATCTGCACTGAAGTACAACCCCAACAACAGCTACAGAGCTCCACAGAGAATAGAGCTGGATGGTAAAGTCAGGCCTTTCACTGAAATCTTGAACAGAAAAAATTACAGCAAAGCTATCTACAGTAGGTTTACTTGTTCTGTTCAAATCACCAACAAGGAATACCAGGATACACTTCTAACTTCCTAGGTAGTTACAAACTGAACCATAAGGAGAGAAACAAAGGTAAGAATGACAGCTTCCATCTGGGAAAAATTCCTGTCAAACAGGGCCCATAACTATTAACATTGCTTTTCAACTTTGCAGGAAGATGGTTCTCAGACAAGACTTTTTTAATGCCAAAAGAAATCTGTAATAAACAGTAACTTCCATCTGTCTCAAATATATCCTATACTACCTGACACCAGTAAATGCACTACACTGAAGTAACAAACCAGATCTTCCTCCCCAGTAATAGTTTTTACCATTTAGGAAGAGATGCAGCCCTCAACAGCTGCAATACCTTTGGCAGTTAGGGCCGTACTAGGCTCACATCTAGAATATTTTTCAAATATAAAAGAGCATTACAAGCAAAATCCACTTTCTAAAATTCTCCTGCCTCCCTACCCCTTGAATTACAGAATTAAACATCCAAACCTATCATCACCCACCACAGAACAATCAGGAATTCGCTCTTATTTAGAAGATACAAGGAATTTAAAGTCAGAGGGTCTGTGGGCCTACTAAAATAACTTATTCAAAGGATAACAAACATTATCAGCATAAGCAGCACTCCCATACCAGGGCTACACTGTATAAAAGGAAGCAGAATTTGCCATTCTGTCACCAGAAACCTAAACAGTGGGAGGAAGAAACAAACCAGCAGGGACTACTTAGCCCAGTGTTACTCTGCCATCGTAAGGTGCTCTGCGTCCCTCAGGGAGCTACCATATCACACTGCAGGTCAACCAATGCCGTGTCTGCTCCAAGACCTACACCCACAAGGCTCCCTTTGGTCATCCATGCACTTCCCAACCCTGCTGAAGAATTCATGTATATGAATCAGAGTCACTCCAACAGTCTATACTCCTCTATATTCACATATTTGATACACCACTCAGTTATCCAGTTGCAGAATTAAAAAACTCGCATTTGATCTCTAGAAAGATATCTAAACTCCAGCTGAACACATCAACAGCTGGATAATCCACCACTGCCCTCCTTCCTTGATTACAATGATTATTCATCCTCAGCATTTACCACTTTGTGCTTTTCAATTTGATCCCATTCAACTTCACTTTCCAGTCATTGGATCTTGTTAAGCATAAACTGAATAAAGCACTGGATTTCAGTACGAAAATATTCACACAGGGGAAAAAAAGATACTTCTCACTTTTTTAGATAATGTGAATGGGGCTTTTGCAGGCCTTTTACCATAAAGCATTATTAAAATAATTTTTAATTATTTCCCATACTCTTCACTATTTAACAATAATTTTTAAAGACAAAACTTCATCATTAGCATTACCACATGTTCAGCCAAAAATCCTCTCCTTGTTCTTACACATTTTTAAACAAAGCATTATACTGGGAACTTCTGCTGAAGTGCTTGTTCATATTTGTATCCTATCAATCAATAACTTTTGGGATACAATCCCGTGCATATGTTCCTTACCATCAATGCACTACTTTGAATATAGCTGCACTAAGGTGTGCCTGCTTTACCAGCATAACTTCACATGAATTCTAGATGGTTTTGTACAGTTCCATCCTCCCTGCTTAGCACCCATCCATCTTGTTTGTCTGCAAGTTCTATTAATGACAACTGTGACATTACTTCCAAATCATTAATGAAAAAAGACTGAGTCTAGTAGACTAACTCCTGCAAGACTTTTAGGAATAATGACATTCAGGAATAATCCTAGCAACTATTTCCAAGATGTATTAGTTAGCCAGCAGTTCTCTGAGCATTTATCATATACTATAAGATCATTCTACAAGTATTACACGTGCAATTAATATTATTTATTGTACTTCACCACTAAAATTATCTTCATAAGCTTTGTTGTTCCACTAGTAATCTTACAGCTAGAAGAGAAGAGTGAGATCTACACTGTCATACTAAATTGAACTTCTCATAAGAAAGAATAAATATCCTTGAAAAGAAGAGTTCATTACTTAAGTTCAACTTGCATTCATGAGAGAGGGAGCAAGGGAGGCCCAAGAACCCAGTCAGCAAGATACCACACAAACCCCATAAAAAGCAGTCCCAACATAAGTTTCCTAAAGCATTCATATTTTCATCAATTTCTACCTCTTCGTACCGAAGTTACTGAATCACTTTAAACTGAGTCTTTCACAAATAAATAAATAAACAGATCTCCCAGCACGCCAGTATTTAAGTAATTTTTCACTATTTCTAAGAATCTCTCTCCTACAACATTAATATTGTATTCTAGTATTTCAGGGCAAAATGCAAAGCCTTAGAGCCCATATAAAAACAAACACATCTCTTCAAAAAAAACAAACAAAAAAAACCCCACAAAAACTTCTAACAATTTGAAAGTAATCCAAATTAGTCAATACAAAAAGACAGCAAGAAGCAAAAGCCTCATAAAAAAGGCATGGAAAAAATACCTGAAAAAGACATCTAAAATAAACAATAGCACCATGAAACAAACAAACAAACAAAAAGTGAAGATTTTGACAGTCCTATAAAAAGCATGGGTTTTAAAAGCATACAAATGTTGAAACTGATTATATGCTCCAATGTCACTACTTACATAAGGACATGGTGCTATTTTGTTGAAAAAAGTGGAAATCACCAAGTATCAAGGCCCCCGACCCTCAAAAAAAAAAGACTGAATACAGATGCACTGCATTGTTCAGAGGGCAGGTCTGTGACAATACAGCTCTGCTATGGCACAGAATCCGTAAGTTTTTAAAAGAGTATTTCTTGAGTATCTGTTAACAGTCAGTCTGTCTCACCACCAACATGAAAAACATCCTTCTCTTTTAAAGCTTATCTGTACAAAGACTTTAGGGAACAAGGAAACACTCACTGAAATCCATGTAGACACTATTTTGTGAGTACAAAAAAGATCTAGTCAGATACTCAGCATTTCTGGAAAACTCAAATAAAACTCTCTCCAAATGAGTGATAATTATTGCATATTAAAAGACTCCAGTTGATAGTACAGCATACTATATATATTAGCTTCCTTTCCCATCTTTTGTAAACCCATTTGACTTTATGCATCAAAGGAACAGCATAAAATTCTACCAGATTAACTAGCTAGACTACCAATTTAAATTGAAAGATTTTAGTCTGCTATACAGTAATTACTCAAAGTTAACAAACACAAATCTTCAATCTTTAAAACACAATGGTTTTCTGACAAGCCGTAAATGCTTTTTATTCCATTTTCCAGTCTTAAACTGCTTATCTGAAGCTTCCACAAGTTAAGAACACTTTCTTTCAAAGAACATCAACATCCGACAGAGTGTGGATCACTACTGAAAACTTGTGTCACCTCTGAAAATCATCAGACACTGCTACCGATGGTACTGCATTTAGTCTGACTCCAGTTAGGCTTGAAGAAACATGTAGCAACAGTCTACACAAATCCCTTAAAATAAAGCCCCAAAATAATAAAAAAATACAAAAACAAAAAACCAACCAACCAACCAAAAAAATCAAGACACTTGGAGTTTATTGCCTTGCTAATTACCCTTCAGAACAGACTGGTCATGAGCACAGTTTAGAGAGGCAGAGTAGGTAGATACACGATCACATACAGAGGCCTACAGAGCCTCTTCAGTCATCAAATAAACTAACACTCTTTTAAGACACTGTTTAAGAAAAAAGATACCATCTGTTTAGCAAAAACTGGAGCCTGACATATGCACTTAATCTGTTTTGTAAGCTGAAAAATCAATTCTTACAGTCCTTAACGTATCAGGTGACAAGTCCACACGTAAAAGCTTTTCTAAACTATTTAAAATACATTTCAAAACAGTCATACTAGTCCTCAAGAATACACACATGCTGCAAGGTGGGCGGCACAATAGAAGGGTAAAAAAAATGGCATGAAACGACCTCTACATGTTACCTGTAAACATTCCTCCTACCGCCAACACACTGGAAAAAACAGACCGCTTGCTCTCAAAATAAGCCCACGCCACACGGGGAGCGCTGGGCTGGATGGGGCCGGACCCGACCTGCGGGTGAGCTGCAGACCAGTGCCATCCAAACGCAAGGGGAAACATTTATTCCTTCGCCTCCGAGCCGCTTCCCCCGGGCTGCCGCTCAGGGACCGCTGCCGCGGCACCACCCGGGCGCCTCTGCCCCCGCCGCTGCTTCGCCCCCCGACTCAGGGACGGGCGGGACCGCCGGCGAGGGCGCACGGGAGGGCCAGGCGGTGGACCTTGCACTGCTCCCCGCCACCCGCACCCGCCTCCCCGCCCTGCCCGGCCCTACCCACCCCGGCCCGCCGCCGCCGCGCACACCCAGGCCGGCGGCGGGGGGCGGCGGCGCACCTCCCGCCCTCCGTGCACCCCGCCCGCCCGCCGAGCCCCACTCCCCGCCTGCCCCACGGCGGCACGCCGTCCCAGCCGCGCCCCGAGCCCCGCTCCCGCGCCCAGCTCCCGCCCGGCGGGCCGCTCGCACCTCCGGGTGCAGGATGGGGACGCAGCCCGCCTCCTTCTCGTACTCCTCTAGCGGCGCCGCCATCTTCCTGCGAGCCCCGCGCCCGCTGCATGCCGGGTAGTGCGCGCGCCCGCGGCGCCCCGGCGCGCCGCCGCTTCCCCTCACGGCCCGCGCGCGGGAGGGACGTACTGGCGTACGGCTAGCTATAGGCATAGATTATTTATATATGTATATACACACGCACAGACCATATTTTATATATGGTATATGCCTATAAGTATATACACACCCCATACTTTTGGAGATACCACTATCAGTTCTCCTGGAATCAGTATTTAGTGTAGCTTAGGTTCGCGGAGATACTCAGCCCTATAAGGTTCATTACAAGTTGGAATGTGAGCAAAAGGAGAGCCTTCCACCTTCTACATTTACTGTAGATTTGGTTCCAGACTAAGCAACTCCCATTTTTCCTTGGGAGTTATCTTCATGCCTGCTGGGGTAGCAAAGATCATGGGAAGAAAGCACAAAGGTTTTATTAAGGTTTTTTCTCTCAGCTGCAGGAATGTTTGAAACCCCCCAGCAGTCCTGAGGACTTCCTGAGGAAGCAATTCCTTCCAGCCGCTTGTGCCCTACTGGGCTGGTGGTTCCTCACATCCCAACACACACGCACTGCCCAGATGACCCTGCTGTGGATTTGGGGGCTAGTTACTAAATAGGCTTGGTACTGTTTAGCTGGTCATTTCTGTTCTCACAGGCTGCCTCATGTGCATACAGCCAAGATTAGGAATCGTAAAGCACTTTATTTCAATTTTTTAAAAATAAATTACATTTTAATCAAAAATGGTTTTACAATTACAGAATGTTATTGCTGGTTTGACTGCTGCTTTATATTGCTATATCTATGGTGCTCTCATTTGCCTTTGTGAGAAAGGGACCCTTAGATAATACATTTTGTTGTATCATAATACATTAAGCTCATAATCCTAAAACCCTACAATGATATTCTCTTTATTACTCTTTCCTATCTCATGCAAAATGTAACAGAGAAGCACTAATAAAATCTGACTGCAGCGTTATTAAAATGTTAAACCATAAATGTCTTTCTTTTCTGAATTTAAATTCAAAATTGTGAAGAAGAATGACATAAGATTTAGAAACCGGGGGTGTGAAACAGGTCTCAAAGCACATATTTGAAACCATAAGGACTGAAGTGCTAAAAGAGCAGAACAAGACACAGAGTATACAGGAGATGATCTTTTTTTAACTGTCTATATTATTAAATGTACCAGGGCTTAGATATAATTTGCAATTTGATTTGCATGAGGAAGAGGGTTTTCAACCCCCTACAAACTCCAGGAATAGAAGTCCTATCAATCACGACAGTTTATAATAAAAGCAAAGGTGATAAAATAACTGGAAATCTTTATCGTATTTTTACTAGGCAGATTATTTTTCCTTGCAACTCTGAAGAAGTTATTCTTCGTCCCTGGCTCTGAACTGGATTTTAAACATGTATTCTGACATCTGTCTAGGTATTCATAGCCTGTTCTTCACGGGTCTACACATTTTGAAACCAATTCTGTTCCCAGATACATCTATAAGGAGTATTTTTGCTGTTTAAAGTGGTGCCTCATCTGTGAATATAGTTCATGTGCAGCCTATTACATCTTTCTTCAGAATGAGTGTCCCTTTTACCGCCAAGTAACAGCAGAACAAGAATACGGGATTGTGCTACTGTGCCTCTGCATTAGAGCTCCATGTTCAAAAGCTAGCAGTGGCTCAGAAGTTTAAAGTTTTCCACACTTCAAGTATTCCCTGTCCTTTCCTGATCTACATGCAATCTGACACAATTGCATGGAAACGTGCTTCTTCATTGTTTTGCATTGTCATTAGAGAGAGGTTATGGTCTGTGGAGAGTAAGCAAATGGCAGATACAAACTCAGCAATCTGCTACAGTAACAAAGTCTACTCCTATTTCCCACAAATCTGAAAGGCTGTAAGGTTAGATATTTTTCTGGACCCTGCCAAAAAATTTACTGTCTGACCTTGAACAAGTGTTTCACTTCTCTGTGATTTACTTTAAATCAAAAAGTTTGTCATCTCGTTCAGGAGGGTACTCTGGGAATTTATTACCATTGCAAAGCAATTTTATCTCTCTGATTAAAGATGCCTTGTAAATGCAAGGAATTATTGTTGATCAGTGGCAGGAAATGCTCTTCTGTGTGATTGCATTGAATGCTCTATAGCTGATGTGTGAAGTGCACTCCATATTGACCAAAGAGGTTTTATCCAGTTCTACTTAACTAAGCATGCAAGAGGGACAAGTCTGTAATATTGGTTAAACACCACATATGCTAGAAAATTATTTTAGGTCCTATTCTCACAAAAGGAAAACAATTCACCTGTGCCACAGACACATAGATTTTCTTCCCTTTCTTTTGCTTTATGTTAATCACTGTGAAAAGGGGCATAAGACCTGGATACCTCTTAATTTTCAGGTAAGCCAAAAAACACCTAAACTGGGATGTAATTAGCACAAAGTCTTATGACTCTCTGTTCTGCAACATGAATTTTATGTTCTTTAACAAGCTATTAGGAAAGAAAAAACTTTGGCAGGAACAAAATGTATTTATGGAATACACATCTGTACACACAGTTCAGTACTGGGCATTACTGTGCAGCTTTTTTAGTTTCTATCTTCTACTAAGCTGTGAAACGTGACAGTGAAATAAGAGACGTTTAACATACATTTTTTAGTAGTAGCTTTGTATTATGCTATCAAGACTTAATAAAAAGTGTGGGTAAACAATGTTTACCTTTGCAACAAAATATTGCAATTAAAGCTAAATGTTTATTCTCATGGCAGGTCAAAACTTAAAGTGAGACTATTGGAATGTCTTAGTACAAAAACAGGTAGTAAGTCAAAAGTACCTCACCTAACCCTACAAGAATGTGTATCTTTAGAAGAGCTGTGCATGTCCTTCACTTTTCATACATAGTTTTGATTAACTATATTCCAATTAATAAATCATGAGATAGATTTGCCACCATACTGAGGTACCTCTGAAATGTTCCCTTGCATAGTGACCCAAAAAACTAGCTTCACTATCAAGGGCTAAAATATCTGAAAAAGCCATGCTGTGTTCCTGCCCTCTGAGTATGTTTGCAGAGGGGCTCTGAGTAATTATAATTCTCTATCTATGCTTCATTTTCTAATCACATTACTGTTTGAGCCTTGTGCTTTATATATTGGAAATGACACCCACTTACCTACATGTGTATGCCAAAATGAATGTATAAAATGTGTCATTCTGCATGGGTTTCTCCAAGTCTATGACTTCTCCCTGCATTCATTCTTACATGGAGAATATCCACGTCTCACAGTTTGGACCAGTTTGGGTGACTGAAAGCCTGTGAGTTTGCATGACGGCTCCACAGAATTTGTCTTTAAAAATATAATCCAGCTGAAAATGCCCTCAAAGCAAGTGCATTAAGAGAATATTAAATATACACGATTGAAAACAGAAATCAGATAGTGAAATTGTTCAATACAGTACCTCCTGTAACTGCAGGCACTGCTTCTGTTATAGTATTTCAGGGTTCTGACAGTTGCATGGATATGAATGAAACCCGCATGACTAAACCTGTTTTCAGTCCCAACTGGCTGCTTCACACACTTGAGAGGGGTGGCTGTCCTGGAAGGCAGAGCCATCAGAGCTTGCTGTGGGTCCAATCCTGAACCACTGCAGACTTCAGCCCTCTCTTCTAAGGTAATGTGAGACTACAGCATCCTGGGCTGAAAGCCATGGCAGTTCAAGAGAGGATTCATGAGGGGATCAAGTGTCCTTACTCAGAGGTGGCAGCATCTGTCAGCCGGGATGACTGGGGACAGCAGCCACTCGACCGTGTGACCATGTAATGTGCTGCCACATGTCAGTCAGTGTTGCTGGTACAAGAGAGCAGTGGGTGATGTGATTTGCCTCACTACTGAGCGTGGTCAGGTTCTTCTCTGCACAGACGGTGCAGAGGAATAGTCACAGTGGCTGTGTTAGGCAGTTTGTTCCTGAGCATCACCAAAGAGAGCCTGGAAATGCTCTTACACCAGTTTTGCAACAGTGCGTTTCTGAATTCCAGTGGTGGTCACCTTGATTTACCTTGTTGTGAAGAGATGAAGGTCAGTTGCTGTGTTTATACTATCCTTTACTATTTGCCAAATAGTACTGTATATCATGCCAGGCAGTTTCAGATATCATGAAGCAATCCTCCTAAAACAGGGGGAAAAATGTTGAAAAAATCCCAGCTGAACTATCATCCTATGTCTGGGTCCCCTCTCAATCACTGTAGCTTGTAGCATACACAGCATGGACAGGGGTCCTGAAAGGGAAAGTCACCTTCTTCTCTACTCCTCCTGAGTGTATCTGTTGGGGGCAAGATTCTTTTGATGGGATAGGAAGCCATAATATTGTCTACTGGTCTGCAAATGATAGGTGCTTTTGTGGAACATGATGACTCTGGCTGAGGAAGTCTGCTCTTTTGCTACATAGCCTCTTGCTCCACTGGAAACAATCCAGGAGTTTGCTAGTCTTAAAACAGGCCTAATGATAATGTTTGATAGGAAACGTCGGAAAAATACTATGTCTGAACTATTTCCCCCTCACTTTCCTAAGGGAACAAACTTTCCTTTTGACTACTGGAAGCTGGAAATGACCTTTCAGTGGTGAAATTGTCACCCATTTCATTTAAAGGGAACCTTCTCTACATGTATTTTCCCACAGTATAATTGGACCCCAAATTCCTGTATTAAATTCAGGGAGATTTCCCCATAGAGTTATTGAAATGTAATGCTGATGGCATATGCACATAGAGAAAACAGGGACAAACTGCAAGATGCTAGGCATCTATTAAAAAAAAAACCCACTTAAATTTGTGGAATCCTAAATGTCTTAATGAAAGTTGTGCTTTCAAAACAGCAGGCACATCAGCCTGTGAATCCAGTATCTCTTTCTGGAGAGATTCTTTCTGTCACTTTCTGTTCCTTTCAAATCGGTTTTCAGTAGAATCATTACTTAGTATTTGAACACAGTGGGGTGAGCACTAAATGTACGCTGCTACTAAGCACAGCACCCTTGCTCTTCATTTTTGGTGGTTTTGTCAGTTTATTGTGTATTTCTTTTCTGCCAAAATAATCTCATTGACATGAAATATGTATAGCCCTTGAGTGACATAAAGCAGTCATATTATTTCCCTAGGTGATTATCTTTGCTGATGCAATTCCACGTGCTGACGAATTCTGCATTGATTGAAAAGTACAGAAAATTAGTGGGGTTATCTAATTTGACTTCTTATTCCCTCTATTTTTTCCCTTTAAGGTGATGTGCTTCTATTTCCCATTTGTGTTTTAAATATCTGACCTTAAATATCATACTCATCAATGACTTTGCTGCTCTCTTAAATGTCAAAGGACCATCTCTCCTTTCTTTGTTCATTATAGTCAAAGTGGCTATTACTTAGTGTTCTCATTACACTAAGGTAATGAGACTAGGTAGATCTCATAGGTGCATTAAAATAATTTTTAACTTACCTGAGTCTCCTGTAAGTTTTCCCCCAGAGCTTGTTTTTGGCACATTCAGAAACATGCCACACATATCAGTTTGTTTTGCTAACCCATCTGCCTGTGCTCATTCTTTGAAACCCGGGACTACTGTGATGCAGCCCTGTACAACGGCTGACACTGGATTATGCTCCATATTTGTAAAGAAAAATGAACAGACTTGAAAGTGAAGACTGGATTACATTTTATGAACTTTTTTCCTTTTCTGTTTTCATTTTCATTATCTTTTGTTCTCCCAGACATCTCTTTACATCTTTTGTGTTGGGCCGATTATTCTAGCTGCCTTTGGAGAAGGTGCAGAATATATTCAAATAATGAATTTTTGAAACACAGGCAGTTGCTGAGGCAGAAACTCACTGCCAAAACGTAAACCAGTGACAAACCAATAAAATGAAATTAATAGTAATTACACTACTTTAAAAAGATACCATTGAGAATGAAGCAATAAATATTCAACAATGGTTTTATGTAAGTATTTCATCCTCAGGAATTTAGTGGGCTGAATGATAAAATAAGAAAAAAATCACAGTTAAGAGTTTAATTTACAATCTTTGGTTGAAAGCCAGTAAATGAATTATTTTCGGTACTTGCTATCGAATGAAGTAAATATTCTCCCTGCTCAGATCTAAATCAAGCTCTGAGGAACATGGTAGACTAACACCCTTCCCCTTTACAAATGAGAATTTGCTAATTGAATTAAAATAATTTTCAGAAACCAAGGGGATGTCCAAATGTAAAATAATAAGACACTTCTATAAATAGCATGGCCATAGAATACTATTGTGTTATATTCCTCTTCAGGAACTGTTGTCATCATGGTTATGGCAGTGAATATGTAGAGCTCATTGTCAAGGGAGGTGGACTGCCAGGAATGGACCTGCTCATTCATTGAGCATGAAAGGTACTTTGCCGCCATATAAGAAGAGAATAAAGGAATAGCACAGGAAAAGAGATATAAAAGAAACTTTATCAAAAGTAGTAAAAAAGAAAATGAAATATGAAACCCAGAAAGCTTGTGGTATTAGAGAAGAGCAAGAGAAGAGAAGCACTCAGTTGGAAGAGACCTACAATAATCATCTAGCACAACTGCCTTATCACCTCAGGGGTGACCCTTTGCTTTTCATGGGAGATGTTTAAATTCTCTGTGGTTGGTTTTGTTTGGGTTTTTTTGTAGAGAACAATTAATTGGTTGACTGAAGTCCTTAAAGCATGCCATGTGGGTATTTTAGATTTATTATATTATTGGAGTTCAGGACAGACAAAATAAGCCTACAGCACTTACGAAAAACTTTCAAAATTGTGATGGAAAATGTTGCATGAATGACCATCTTATTTAGATTTTTGCTGAATTTATGGTGAATTAATAATAGTTGCATAGAGGCAAGTACTCTAAGCATAGGGGCAAATATAAATTCGACTGTGCTTCAATGGGAAAGAGTGGTAACCATTTTCTGCCCTTGACTAAGGATACATAGCAGCAACCTGTTCTACTGACTCATTGATACAGTGGGGGAAAATGGTTTTAGCGTTGGATTTCCTTTATTAAATTCATATAAGGACTGCCAGAATACTGAAGTTACCAAACGAAGAACTAATCCCCACAACCAGTCTTTAAAATAATAAAGTAAGTAAAATACATCAAACATGCATAAGGTTTGGATGAAAATGGCTAATCTGAAATGCAAACTCAAACATCCCTAATATACAATACACCATGTTAAACATCATGCTGTGTGATTATAAAAAAAACAAGCTTGGAGTTCAGAAAGTTGTATGTCTAGATGGTACACTTGGGAATCATAAAACACACCAAAATGTACAGGAGGGGCATAGCTGGTATAATCAAGTCTTGAAGCTGTAGGGAATGAACCAGTGGCACTGTTTTTGGAATAAATGCAGGCGAACTGAGCTGTCACATTAAAGCTGACAGCCCTGTTACGCAGCTCTAATCTGCTGTGCAAAGATCTGGGTTAGGAGAGGATGGAAATCTACAGATGCACTATTCCAAGTCTGCCTTTCTGAGCTTGCAGATCAAAGTCAAAAACGATGCCTGATCAGAAGCATCAAAAAACGTGGGCAATGTAGATAATTCCAGAAAGAGGTGGATGATTTAACCCTCTTTCACGATTCTTTTCTAAAAAAAAGTCTCTAGATGCCAAGACATTTTCAATGCAATGACTGTGTTATCTCCCTTCAGATGCTGAGGTAACACAGTCAAAATAGCATCGATGATTCTTGCAGCTTGATGAGACAGACTTCCCTTGAATTGCTGCAAAGTTTAAGACTCTTTCATCCCCTGTTCTCAAAAGAATCACACTTAAGAGATTTCCCAGCACTCTAACTGCACGTCTTGATGGTAATGGGAACTGGCAACACTTGTGAACTTGCAGGACCTTGGTCACCTTGGGTTTCATTTACTGCTGGTGCTTTTAGTAGTCCAAAAAAAAAAAAAAAGAAGAGAAAGAAAAGCAAAAGAAAAAATGCTTGCTCATGCTTTAATACAGTGGAAGTAAAAGGTTTGGCACACAGAATGGTATTTAATAGATGAGTATATACCTGGGCTTTAAAACTGCTACAAGTGGTCATATATTGTAGCAAAAGAAATAAGCAGTTTATTATACTATATGCTGCTAATTTATAAGCTCTTTCTCTTAGGTTTCAGCATTTGCTAGAAGCACATATATGTTTCTGTCATGTCTTGGAAACAAATAACAAAACATTTCCATAGGGAAAGTTACACCATAAAATTGAATTTTAATAAAGCAGGAGAGGGCTGACAGCAAAAATAATCATTTCATCTGCGAAGTTGCAGTTCGGTGTATTGCAGCTGAGAATACTCTGGCAGTTGCATAGATGTGGGCTCCCCTGTGTAATACTAACCCAGTCCCTGCCTGTCTCACAGGGAGAAGGGTAATTCCGTGAAGGTGAAATGAAATGTAATACAGACCTAGTAGCCATATGCTTAGTTTCTTATGAATATCTTCATTTTTCTTGACAGCTGTGTCTGGCATTCTCAGTTTTTAACTCAGTCATTTTTCCTAGCACCATGTCCCACAGCTTCAAGCAAAGGAGCAGAGCTACCGCTGCCTGGGTACCCACCGGGCTGGGAGAGGGGCAGTGGGGGGACACCAGCATTGGTCACTGCCCTGGGAATGGGGACAGGACTGACAGGGTTGTAGGAAGCTGGCGCTGCTGCGGCATCTCTGGAGCAGGGGCTGATGGCCCTGGGGGACTGACATGGGGTGGGCAGTGTTGGGGGAGTCCCCGGAATGTGGGCAGGGACAGTCAGGGCTGGTGGTGCCATTGAGGTCCTCATGTACAGAGTAGATCTATAAAATCCTCTCTTCTGACTCCATTTTCCCTCAAAATTGTATGGCAGATATTTTCATACCATTTCTGCCCAAGGTAGTCTACTGAAGCAGATAAAAACATAGATACACACAATCTAAACCTTCACTTTCTGCAGACAATTGTCCATCATCACAAGGTTGGTTCTGCCACTCACAATATTAAAACTAAGTACAGAGAATCAAACCCAGCTAAACTGCCTAAAAAGCTCTCCATGCAGTACTGCGTCAAGGAGGGACAGGCAGAGCCCTGTGGGATGGAGCAGAGCACAGAGAGCCCTGGTGTGGGCTGACCTGAGCACAAGCATCCCTCTGCTGCAGCGTGGAGCCACTGTGCTGATTGAGTGGCACAAGGAGTAACTGAGAAGCACTTCTGCAGATGCCAGCTGGATAAAACCCTAAGGCTCCCAGCTCCAGAATTAGCAGAGCCAGTTCATGTGAACCCAGCTCGGGGTCGGGATCATGCAGAGCCAGCTGTGCATGTGGTAAAAGATGCACATCAGAACCAAGTCCCAAAGAATTTTACAGTATTCGTTTTACAAGAGAGACAACAAATCAAGAGATCTTCAATTTAAAGGAGAAAATGAAGAGACTTCAGACACTACGATGCAGTCGCCCCACAGAAGCACAACTCATAGCAAGCTATATTTTGTAGGTACTGTGCTGTTTGGTTGGAAACTCAGTCAGCCCTCAGAGTTTGCTCTTCACAAATATTCAGTTCCTGTCCTAAGACCTGGGTAGATCCAAAGAGAAGACAGATCAGAAATGCAAAATATAGCAAAAGGAGCCACCTGTAACTGTATTACTCTTTTAAAGAAGTACACGAAGACCCACAACATTGGGGTTGTCGTCCTTCT
Source organism: Coloeus monedula (assembly GCF_965178545.1). Taxonomy (NCBI): domain Eukaryota; kingdom Metazoa; phylum Chordata; class Aves; order Passeriformes; family Corvidae; genus Coloeus; species Coloeus monedula. Next base: position 38,696,148 of record NC_138784.1, read on the forward strand.
AAACCCAAAAGCTATCTCTTATCAGGCTTGAATACTTCAAACCTGTGGTTATGAGCTCCTTTTTTACCAAGACATGGGTTTTCCTACACACAGGCAGCTGCCAGAATTGGGAAGGAGGCAGTAGGTAACCTTTGCAAGAAATTGAGTGGAAAAAAAACCAAGAGTGAATTTGAAACGTTAAATATTTTAATATTAACCATGAGTATTTATCTCCTCAAGTTTGCTGCTTGGCAAGAATGAAGCATCTCAGAGTTTTACTGGTGAGATAGGTGATTAATGAGAGACCTGGTCCAACATCTCCCATGCACCCTAAGCAGATAAAAGCCAGTTTCTCTGGTGGTGAGAGACGCCCTACATCCTGGGAAAGCTGTAGCACTGTTCAGACATCAACCTAACAGACACTTCGGGAGAATTCGTGAGTGACCCCCAACAGAGGCCACTGCCTTTTGCACTCCACTGGAGAATGATATAATTTTACCCTATCACTCCTCTGAGGGATATTTTAAAAAATTGTTTTGCCTCCAAAGTAATGTGGGTGTTTCTGAAGATAATACACTTATGCAAAAGGATGCCAGCTTGAATCTCTGTACATTTGTTTTATAGTGGTATTTCAAGTGCTTGTCAAATGCATGGCGAAGAAGGTGTTCAGAATGAGGGAAGAGTAAATGAAAAAACTTGGCAGCAGTAGCCTCAAATTGTGAGACTTTTGCAGACATAAACCCTATATTTTTTCAGCAAAATCAGTAAAAGCATTGTAGTGATTAGCCTTTTAGTGAAAAACCTAATGCTACCCTCTTACATGCTTCAGTAAGGACTCACTGGAATTATCTTAAGAAAGTCTATTGTGATTGTCTTGCTGTTTCATTTCTCAAAGTGTTGTTGTCTTCCAGGTTCCCCCATCTTCTCCTTTGATCCTAAAGTATGTCAGGAGTCTGTAGTCTTGGCAACTTCATAGCAGCCAGCTGGTAGGAAATCTCCCAAATACTGAGACTGAGAAGTCTAGCCTGATTCCTTCACATGCTGTCCTTTCAAGTCATTAAGATATGTATTCCTTAAAATATCTATTTGGAAGTGCCCGTTATATGAATGAAACAGGTCATGTTCAATGCTTCTAAGAAGACTTATTTATCTATGACATTTCTACTGTGATGACTGGAGGAAAGACAATGGAGGTTTAGACTTAATATTAATTAGAAAGCTGATTAATAAATTTGGCACCTTTATCTGAAAGACAGGAATATATTTCTGTGTTGTTTTGCTGTGGAAAATGCAAGCACAACAGACATCTGAAATATGTTCTGGGGACAGCATTAACATGCTTTTTCAGTGGTGATCTTTTGTGGAGTTAAGACTACCTATGGTGAGTGAAGTTTTTCAGGATACGAAGAGGATGAAGTGAAAGGCATGGGCAGAAAGAACAGCAAAAATATGAAAGTTTGCAAAATTATCTGCCTCCCTGTAGCCTGTTATTCTGTGGTAAAGAGGCTGGCTAAGAGAGGAGCCTAGCCTCTCTGATGCATTATGACAGAGGAAAAAAGAGATATGTGTTCTGTTTATCTGCCATAAATCAACAAGAAAGAGGTCAGCAGGAACATGAAATGAATTTTTATGAGAATGTTGGACATCAAAAATTGCTTGCTCTCTCTTGCCTGGATTATCACTCTAGCTCTTCTTTCTGTATTTATGTTTTTGACTTCTAGTGGGAACAATTAAGAAGAAACAACAAGCCTCTGCTGTTCTGACATAAAATGTGCAATAAAATCTAGCCTCTGGAAGAAAAGCTTATAATCCATCAGGGAGAAAATACATCCCCCTGATAATTGTTTAGCAATGGCAGGGCACTGAGGACCCTCTGAGGATATGAGGCATGAGATTATAGATCTAATAAAAATGTCTGTAAAATAGAGAGTAATTGAGATATTTTAGAATATATTCAGCAACTATGAATGGACACAATAGGACAAAAAGCTATCAGTCTGCTTGAAATAACAGAATCAGCAGCCTTGCAGTGTTTCCTTCAAGGACAATAGAGTGGCTTTGGGGTTTTTTTCTGTACTATACCTTGGAGGAGTTTTCAGTTTTTAAAAGCACAATAGTGCCAGAGCAGGTTCTGTCAAACATGAATAATTGAATTTGAACAGAAATGCAGAGACTCTGAAAACACAACTGAAGACTTTGGAAAGCACTCAGAGAAAATGTACAGGCTAGGTTTGCTGCTTCTGGTCTCATATCACTAAACTTGGCCTATCCCCACTGAGAACACTGAAGTTCTGCTGGTGCAAAATTTCAGCAAAGATAGCTGTGAATCAGGCCCAGTATTTGCAGTGGGCTTTTCTTAAGTGAAAGCATCAGTGGGTATCTTTGCAAACACTGGTGTAGACAGTATGATATCATTAATATAAATGAAATTACTTAAGACTTCCATTAATCAATGCTCTGAGATCAGCATCTGCTCTTCCCTTTGACGAGTTGCCACTCTGTGATCGTGCTTATTGCATTAGGCACTAATGAACGTCAGTGCTTTCTCCAAGGGCACAGTGCAGATTACTGAAGCCTAATGACTTCTTTTGTTGTTTGTTCCTTGAAGAGCTCACCTATGGAGTCCTGCTCTCTGGCAGTAGCCTTGTCTTAAGCTAGCAGCAATCTCAATAAATAGGTTGAGAAATTAAAAGAGGAACAGACAAGGTGCAAATTAATGGGTGGGGGGGCACATGAGAAACCAGGAAAAGACTCTGGAATTGCAAGGAAAGAATATGAGTCTGTAAAGCTTTGGAGGAAAGAGAGAGAATCACAGACAAACCATTATAACAGGCAGCAAATGATAGAGAAAGAAGAGTACTAAAGAGGGGAAAGAAGGGTGGCTAGGGAAAGAATAGGGGATTTCTCACTCCTCTTGAAACGAAATTTTCTTTTTCATGAAGTGTTTGTTAATCATAAAGGCACTGCTTTGTAATTTTTCAGTTGTACTAAATCTTCTGCTACAGAATGTATACAGCCTGCAGGCTGGAGCAAGGGAGCAAGGCCATGGGGTCTCATGCATCTGAAGTGAAATACTAGCCATAATTTTTTTCTTGCTCTGTGATTAAGTAGTGTTTGACTTTTAGCTTAGCTGACTTTGAAATGTCAAGAATAGCATCAAAGCTTTGGCCTGTTTCTAGTGTTCTCAAATCCCACACATTCAAAAAATGGAAAAGAATATACTTTCTTCCCCAGGGTTTTGCAGATAAAGGATATTTCCGAAAACAATGCCTACAGAATTAGAAAATCAGGCAACTGAACTTTCTTTTTAACCAAGCAGCTGCTATTAAAACTGAAGACTGTATGCATGGTGTGCCATTAGTGCCATTGCCTGAGAAGTGCATGTTTAAGAGCAGCTTTACACTCCACATGTACCCCCTTGAAAAGAAAGCCCCACGCAGATAATTCCTCATATATATCTAAGTCTGCATTTCTTACTCTCCCACACTATGAGAACAAAACCTATTTATTTAAAGTTTAGTTTACTCCTGCTGGGTAGTCCTTATTTCACCAGGGCTGGATGATATCTGATAAGCAGTACAAAACACTTGAGATGCAGAAAACATCCTGTTGTGTCCAGAAAAAGGCCTGTGTGTTTGCCTGATTTGAAAATCCATTGACTATCGATGACTCAGGATACCTTTAAGAACAAAAATCAATGCAGTATGCCACTGGAAGGCTAATCATCCAGTCCAGCCTTCCAAAGATGTACAGCAGTTTGTTTTCTAGGCTTAGTGGTTCATGAGGATTTGAAGATAAAGATCACATTGCTTTCATTAACATCCTCTCTGCTTGCATTTATTCACTGGTTCTGACCCAATTTAAGTGGCTGCTGCCTCCAAGTGATTTATGTTTTAAACAATGCCATGTTCCATCTGAAAACATATAGTCACAGCTTCCAAGCTATATGAAGCATTCACCTCCAACTCCACCACTTTGTGGAAATACTAGCTCCAAAACTAATTCAGAAATTTAAAGATAAGGGTGAGAATTATTAGAATAGTACAATTTCCAAGGTCGCTATTATTAACCATATTCAATTATTTCAGAAATGTTCTGTTGAGACTGTGAGGTAGTCTCTTAACCATATGGAGCAGCATATATGTAAGGAAGAAAAAAATGATGAGCAGCAGATAAATAGAAAAATTAAACAGAAAGGGGGACACAGTATCTGTGAGCTCACAGTACTCACAGAGTGAGGCAGCAGGTGGGACTGGGAAAGAGCCTCTCTATCACTGAATTCAACTCCCTGCAATTGCACTGTCATGGCATCGACATTAGAATCAGATAGATCCTCAGAGTAAGTTCTCCCTCACCTAAACCTCATACCACAAAGCAATCTCTGAGACTATGTAACAGTTGCAAGACCATTACTTCAAAAGGCAAAAAACCTCAAAAATTACACCATGGCATGACTTCAAAGAGAACATAAGAGACGCACAGTACTGCCATTAGTGAAACACCCCTGGAGAATTTCTAGCAGATGGACCCAGCCCCATGTCCTATAGGAAAAGCTGCTCAGCCTCTGCCAATCTGACATGAAGGAAAAATTTAACCCTCAAATAAACACCAAAACTGACAATTAGTTTAGCCCTGAGAAGGTGAGCAAGATATTGCAGCCAGCAACCTGAGAGATTTGTCAGACTGTGGTCCTGACCAGCTCTTGTTGTGGCCAATTCTTTTACATGTCCGAGAAAGTGGATCACAGACCTTTCTCTCTGCCAATACCTGGTGGTGCAATTGCCAAATATCTCCTACAACAGAGGATATCAGGAATAAGGTGTTCAAATTTTGTGGCATATATGAGATAGCACTTTCCCTCATTTGTCCACTGCTTACTTGCTTACTTACTTACTTACTGAGAGTTCTTCTCCTAGAAGCCTAGCAAGTTACTGGGAGATTTGTGCATCAGCCCCCAAAACCTGACTCACTCACATGATCAGTGACTACCATGCTGTCCCTACAGCTGATCCATCCCAGAAGGAGCTTACCTTCTCCTCTGTAGATCCAGGGCCCTGAGGCCTTCAGCGTGTAAAACTGAAATAATAAACTTACTCTCTGTGTTCACTTACACTATTATACCCTGACAGCTGGGGACTCAAATTCATCCAAGTAGCCCATCCTCATATTCACCCAAAAGACAGTCTGAAGACCATCCATCTCAAAGATGAGAGATCTCCTACTGATCTAGCTCCAACTCCAGTCAAATTCTAGACAGATAACCTTCAACGGTAGCTAAAAGGGCCAGAGTCCCTTTTCATCTCCCTAAATTTGAAAATACAGAAGTTTAAGATTCAAAAGTCCAGCCCAATCTAGGCTACCTTCTGCTTCTCTAACTGGTGGTGTTCAAACAAGGCCAAGAGAGATGAGGCCATTGGTCATAATAATAGATAAAGAGAAGTAGGATCAGTGCACAAACAATCCAGTTTTTCAACTGCACCTGTAGTGAAATGCCAGCCCTCTTCATAGGGCCAATATTTTCACTTGTAAGGAATAGCTCAAGTAAGTCTATTTTACAATTAAGTTGCAGACAGAACCAAAGTTGAAATATTACTCAAGTAACTGAACCATGGGAAAGGATAATGCTGAAGAAGAGGATGGTTTAATTATAAGGACTCTATACATTTATATTTTATTTCAAAAATATTAGTAATGTAAAGATATGATTTCATTAACTTTCTTTGTTCAGTTTTGAATAATTTCACCATCCTATTTCCAACTAACTTGCTTGTTATTAAATAAATGTATTTAGTCTTGTTACATTGTTTGCTTTACCAAATTCACTAGGAAAATTTACTGAGTAGTCTTAATGTAGCCGTAGGAGAGTCAGTACCATGTTATCCCATTGGGGAGCAGCAAATAGCACTAGCAGGAGCTTGATACTATTTGCAAGTCTAATAAATCCCATAGCCCCAGTTGGAGGTAGCCCAGTTCCACCAGTTCTGAGTTTTAAAGAGACATGTGTGTTTGATTTGGGGATGGGGAAGAAAGGGGTAATTGATCTTGGATGGGCGAAAAAAGCTGATGCCACACTTCCTCAAGGACTTTTGTGACTGGCTCTCCCCAGACAACGACTTGTACTCAGTAGGACTACAGAAAGGACTCTGCATTGAAAAGTCTGCTAGATATACTGCCTTGTCACTGAATGGGGATGAGAATCTTAGCAATACAACAGGAAAATAGGATTGAATAAGAAAGGAGTAGGTTGTAGACTGAGAGTGAAACTTTCCATCTTAATATACTCTGGAGGACCCAAGTAAGTGCTTTCTAATTAGCTTGCATTTCACTTGACATATTTATGGCTGTCGCTGCACAAGTAGACCAATATACAGGGCTTTTTATTAAAGGGTCTCCAGAGGAAAGCATCCAAACCTGCCAGCAACCATGTTTCAAAGGTTTAACCTCTCTAACCTTTATGGTTCAGTTAAAGTTCTTCCTTCACACGTGCCAAATACACCATTCTGCCAAGTGAACTGTAAGCCTGACTAAGGCAATTACCTTCTCTATTTAACATGCAATTGCATTCCTTATTTGTGGTAAGCTTTATATGATGTGCTCATAAAACTTGCCTAATTACATAAAGACGTGGTAACAGAAATGCTAAACCTAACTATTGATTTACTGAAAGCAGATGCAGCAAGCAGACACTGTGTTCATGACCAGAGATCACTGTACATTGAGGCACAAGCGATTCACACAGCATTTAACCCAAGCAGGTTTGTAGTGCCTTGCTACAGCTTGGTTTTCTGACACATGCTGTGCTGCACAGATCCCTTTGCTGCAGGGTGAACTTGGGTGCTTGTAACGGAGGAGCCTGCAAGCAGCTCCCACCCGGTATTGGCAATCACACAACCTGCATGTCCTTGCCTTTATCTGAAACTGCAGCAGTGAGTTCTTCTGTGACTATCCTTTCTATCTGACAGCACAAATGATAAATAGAGTTTTGCTTTAAGAAAATCCTGAAAGAGCAGAAATTAACAAAAAATAAAAGGTGGTGTAACTTCTCCATGGATGGGATCTGGAGGCCTGTCTGAAGCTGCACAACACAGCATTAACAGCATCTGGAAGGACATAACATTATCTGTACTACCTGTCTTTCTCTAGAACACTGATGCTAATAAATAGCAGTGCTTGTAAGAGTCTGAATGCCTTTCTTACTGAGATCTTAAAAATCCAGCACCCTCTGGTGCAAAGCAGCAGCTAATAAAGCAGTGTCCAAGCCTGTACTCTTCTTTACCTACAGGACTGGGGTCATTGCTCCCATAGTTTTTCTCTAAGTAACAAGGTGCTTAATTAGACTGGAAAAGCTGTATCTCACTTGAATTTCTTTTTCCTCATCAACTGGGAGAACCATCCAGTTTGACTTTCATGCTTCTCATTTTGGTGGCTTTTTTTTTGCCCAGTACAGGTGGTTGAGACTTCCAAAACTACCCTAACAAACTCCCTCTTTTTTCCCCATTTTCTTAAGGTTTAGTGTCATTTGATTCTAGCAAAGAATTTTCAGGTCATCAACCTACATGTTACTGACCTCCTGGCCACACAGCCCAGCAGTTTCCTGACAGACCCTTGCCTAACTATCAATGTTCATCTTGGTTGCTCAAAAATTTCTTTAGGATTGACTAGCTACTAAGCAAATGAGTCAGCTGCATGTTTTACCATCAGAGTGAACATTTTTCAGCCTGTTTTATTTCTATTCTTCATTGAACCAGGATACAGTGATGTTAGGATATTTGTATCTGGCACTAATTCACAAGTACCACCCATCAGAGCTGCTAAACATAATCTTGGTTTTATCCTACAGGGGGATACACTGATTTTGTTTCATTTAGGCACTGTGTCTTCCTTCATGATTGTTCCTTCATTTTCTCCCTTGGAAGAGCATCATCTTTTTTATCATTTGCTTTCAGCCAGAGATCCCCTAAGGGAATTCCTCAGCTATTTCCTCAGATGTCTCCCTTGTGTCTATAAAGAACAATGGAGCGTGATGCTGCAGTGCTGACTTGGAATCAGCTGAACAGAGCTCAGCTCCCTTCCTGAAGGTGCTCACTCACTTGGCTCTGCTGAGAAACCACGAACATTAAATCCCAGGCAATAGGAACAGTGATGCCACTACCTTGTTTCTAATACCTAAAGTGTGCATTGAGTATTTTTTTTTCCCAGGACTCCTACCCTTTTTTTGCTTGCACATCCATTTTGAGCAACGGTGTATGAAAGCATGCTTTGAATATTGTAACTATTCTCAAACCTCTTTATATATATTGGACACCTCTTTCTCCAGACTGAAATCCTACTTTTTCTTAGTTTGTGTGGTGTGGTTTTTTTCTCTGTATCTCTTCATGGACTGTCCACATTAAATCTTACCCAAAATGGAATATGCCCTTCCTCTCTTGCATATCCTCAAGATGAACATGCCGAGTCATCTGAACATCCCGAGTCATCTGAAAAGGAAATTAAGAAAGTTCATAAACTTTGTTTCCACTGCATATGTTCAAGCAAAAGGGGAAATGAAAATGCTTACAAAGTATAATTGTAGTGGTTTGACCTGGCTGAAAGGACTGCTATCCATCAAACCACTCTATCACTCCCCTCCTCAGGTGCACAAGGGGGAGAAAATACAAGAAAAGGCTCATGAGTTGAGATAAGGATGGGGAGAGATTACTCACTGATTACTGTCACAGGGAAAACATACTCCATTTAGGGAAATTAGCTGAATTTATTACCAATCAAAATCAGAGTAGGATAATGAGAAGTAAAATAAATCTTAAAAACAGCTTTCCTCCACCTATCCCTCCTTTCCAGACTAAATTTTACTCCTGATTCTCTACCTTCTCCTGCTCAGTGGTGCAAGGAGATGGGGAACAGAGGTTATGGTCAGTTCATCACATGTTGTTTCTGCCACTGCTTCCTCCTCAGGAAGAGGCGTCCTTCTCCTACTCCAGCATCCTCCATGAACTTCTCCAACATGAGTTCATCCCATGGGCTACAGTTTCTCATGAACAGCTCCAGCATGCGTCCCTTTCACGGGTGCAGTCCTTCAGGAACAAGCTGCTCCAGTGTGCGTCTCCCACAGGGTCACAAGTGCTACCAGGAAACCTGCTCCAGTGTGGGATCCTCTCCCTATGGGTCTGTCCCTGCCAGGAGCCTGTTCCAGCATGGGTTCCCCACAGGGTCACAACATTCTTTTGGGCATCCATCTGTCCCAGTGTGCATCTCCTCCATGGGCTGCAGCTGGATCGCTGCTCCTCCATGGACCTCCATCGGCTGCAGAGGGACAGCCTGCCTCACCAGGGGCTGCACCACAGGCTACAGGGGAATCCCAGCTCTGGTGCTTGGAGCACCTTCTCCCTCTCCTTCCTCACCAACATTGGTATCTGCTGAGACTTTTCTTCCACAGTTTCACTCCTCCCTTCTCTGGCTGCAATTACTTCTGCACAAAAACTTTTCTATACTTCTTAAATATGTTATCACAGAGGTGCTACCTCCATCATTGATTGGTTTGGCCTTGGACAGCAGTGGGTCCATCTTGGAGCCAGCTGGTGTTGGCTCTGTTGGATATGGGCACAGCTCCTTACAGCTTCTCTCTGATGTCACCCCTGTAGCTCCTCAGGTCATAGTGTGGCCTGAGGGGAGGTGGGATGTCACTAAAGTCAGCTTCTCTGAGCCTCTACACTCCCCAGCTACCAGAGCACTTGCCACACAAATGCAATACAATAACCAAACAAAACATACCCACCCCCCCCCCCCAAAAAAAAGAAAAAAAAATTGAAAGGTAGCTTTGTTCAGTGGTGACTCAATAAAAGAAATTATAGTTGATGTATGATATCTAGATAAGATAAAAAATAATCCTTAGGCTGTGGAAGAAAATCAATGTAATCAAAATGAGTATGCTCAGAATCCATAGGTAATTAATATACCATTATTTATACAGGGTAAATATTTTTCACTTAAACAAGAAATTTCAGCCTTTTGTTGCAAGAAATGGGCAAAATCCAAATTGCTTATTGACAAGATGCAGTAGCTATATACAAACAAGAGATGAAAGATTTTTAGCTTGTCATTCATGATGTATCCTGAAAACATATAAATGAATCATTTTCAAGTAAGCCCTATGCTGATTAAAGCAAAAAGGGGAATCTAGCCTCAATTTCAATAAAATAATTTTTAAGAGGTGCCTAGAACTTTTATCTTTGGCAGTAGTTTAGTGCTTAATCCTGGTACAGGAGGTCTCAGAGATTAAGGGTTGCTTCCTTGCAACAAGGAATAATTAGGGAAGCATTTAAGTATAAATATTAATTTTTTTGGGAGGAAGAAAGGAAGAAAAATGGATTTCAGGAAAGATCATTTGTTTTGCAAATTGAAAAAGGGATTGAAAAATTTTAATAAACTTAGGATCTTGGTAGCTAAAATTAAACATATCTGTTGGTATACAGTTTGGGAAATAACCTAGCAATTGAGGTTAGATCCCATTAATAGTTCTGGAAAAATTGGATGGGTGAAACTGATATGAGACACACAAGCAGAGAGAGAAGCTGTGTGAGCACAGGGCAGCTGCAGGGTCCAGCTGCTGGTGGTGATGTCTCCATATGCAAGGGAATTGCTGGTTGAGGGGATTATTCTGCTGCTGCTGTCCTTTGGCTGTGCAACAACATGACCAAGGAAAGGAAGTGCTCTTTGTATTGATGAGGCTACACCTTTTTATGCTACCTAAATCTTGCATGACTGTGTAACTGCATGCAATAGCCAGTAATTTCCCTTTAGTTTTGCTGTCAAAAAACAGGCTGCAGCTATGAAATGTCCCCTGATATCGGGACATATTGGTTGATACAGAAGGACCTCTAGTAATAACTTGACCAAGTAGTTTACTTTTTTCTTCTTTAAAATATAGAACACAGGGATTTGGTCATATTGTTGCATATATAAATCTGGGTGATTGTGTACATACATACATGCTTACATACACACACAGACTTCTCTATATTTTGATAATGCTTTGACTACTGTAGTAAGGATGAACCAGAGACTTGTGAGTCTAGTCTATAGTCCATAAAGAGAGCATCTTAATAAATTCTAGCCTTCCAGTCCTCCACTTTGATGATTATGGTCTTCTAAATTGCACATTTGAGGTGAATTGCCTTAAAAGCACTGGAGTTTGGGAAAAAAGGGGAGAGGGGGAAAAAAAATAAAAAGAGTAATATTCCATTAAAGCTGTTATCTCAAGCCTTGGAGTAATTTTATTTTTTTGTAAAATGCTTCATTATAACTCAGAAGCAATTGTGTACCTAGGTTACAGTAATTATGTTGATTGTCATTAACCATGCAATACTGAATTGTGTTTATTAATGAAGTGCAATTCTGTAAATAACACAGGCATAGCTCATGAATACTGTATACTTAATTGGGGTCTCAGCTTGAAATATCCCCCAGCTGACAGTGAAAGATAGACAACATCATCCTAGATGTAACCCCACTGAAGTGGTACACCACTAATATCTTACTCTTCCATGCATTTAAGGGAATTGGAAATGGTATCCTGAAAATGATCTAAAGAATATGCAAGTCTTTCACGCTTTCAAACTTGTGTCATCGATTCTCATAATGGCCTTGGACTCCAAATAACTTTCACTGCATGCTCTAAAGCAATTCCAGCCTGAGTACTGTTATTAAAATGCCGACAATTTCTTAAAGAAACTCATTTGCTATTTTCCTTATTACGTTAGATAGCTTAGGACATAAACACTTGCATGCCCGGGTAAAGAAGAAAATTGGAAAAGCTAGCACCCTCCTGCAGCACAGAGTTTAAATTAAACAATATATATGGATGGTGTGTCTCAAAGACCTCCATTACCTCCTCAGTGGGATCAAACAAGTACAGACACTGTTGAGAGTTACAGTAACAAGAAACCAAATATATTTCCAACAAGTAAGGCAATAAAAGCATCTTTTATTAGCTATTCACAAATACTGTAAATTCCTATATATGACCCAGTAGAGAGGAATTTTCTGCCAAGATCACAGAATCATAGAATAATTCAAGCTAGAAGGGCCCTCTGGAGGTCACCTTTTCCATTTGCCTGCTCCACGAAGGCATGGCTAGAACAGATTGTTCAGAATCCCATCAAGAGACAGTTAAACATCTCCAAGGAAGGAGAGTCTGTAATCTCTGAGGATCCCTTTTCCAGCACCTGACCACCTTGATCCCCAGCCTCAGAATCAAGCTTTTCAAAGCCTCTGAGTGACTGTGGCCTTTCTGTGTTACAGTGATGGTTTGAAAGTCATTTTATGCACAGTGGTCTCTACAAAACCAGAGAAGTCTCCAGTGATGCAGTGGGTAGAGGTGGCTTGCTCCTGCATCACCTCTCTCAGCAGTGCTCCAAAGGTGCTGTAGCACTTTGAGGCTCCAGGGAACTGCTGTAGTTTAGGTTAATGAGAGACTACTCCTGGGGAAGGCAAGTGCAGAACCACCACTGCTTACACGTGGATGTTTCTACTAACAAAATTAAGAATATAAAAAGCCAGATATTTGTAGTGGAGATTTTAAAAAAGAAAACTTCATTTCTCAACCTTTTCTATAGCATAAAAATTATCTGTATAAGTTTTGGAACTAGCTTAATATTTACATTTATGCAGTGCCTCAATGTCAAAATACAAACACAGGGTTTATAAATACAATACATAAAATATAAATATCTAAATATATTTAATATTTATATGGTACTTTCAATTCTCTAGATTTTCAGCTTGACTCTTTTGCCTTCATACATATAAACAAGTAAAACCTTAATAAAATGAACCAAAGTCCTACCCAATCGCTTCTGCTAAGGATGTGAGTTCATGGGTATCATGAAAATCTCAATAGTTATCATGGCTCTTTCTCTTCTGGTACACATTTCACCAGAAACATGCAGACATTGATCATGCAGGGACTGAGGGCCTGTAGAAGGGCTTCTAGAGACTTCACTCCACTGTGCCTACAGCAAACCTGTTGACAAAGAAATTGCTTTTCACCAGCTGATAATAGCTAATCTTTGTACGACTTCACATAGCAGCCCTTTTCCTCTTGAGCCTGGGTGCTGACAAGAAAATTCACTGATTCTGAAGAACAACTCATCTCCTAGCACAAGGATTTGAACATGGTTCTCTCTCCTGGTTACTCCTGAGGCTGAATGATGTAGCATTCCAGTCCAAACCCTCCTCTTCACAAGAGCACCTGGGTTATGGCTAATATCTGGATAATTGGAGTGGTACAAACATCTGATGCTTTCTCTGTATGTCAAGCCACTGCTTTCATCCCTAAAGATGGTTTGTTTCCAGCATAGATCTATCAGGCCACACCTTTCACACGGGGGTGAAAATGGACTGTGGCAGACCTCAATATCATCACTATTGAGCAACAGCATGAACTCTAGTGGAAGCTGAGCAATGAGCAGCCACCGACCCAGGGATTTGGCTTGTTCCCTATTCAGCATGCACACAGACCTCAGCAGCAAGCTGAAGAGTGCTCTCCCAGCCTACCAGCATTCTCAGCCACAGTGAGTATTTCTCAGCTTTTATCCACCAAGAAAGTTCTCTGCTTGATACTACTTCATCTCTGTAAGGAGCAACGACATTCTGCAGGTTATTCACAAAAATAAGCTGGACATTTCATCCCACCTGCCCTGCAGTCTCCCAGGGTGAAATATAAACAAGTTCAGCAAGCCATTTTATCACTGGTCACTTGTTTAATTTCTTGGGGAAAGTGGTAGAAATCTCCCAACCCTTGCTCTGATTCCACACATTTCTCCCTGGGTCCAAGATAGTTTAAGAAACCAGCTACTTACTCCAGGCTAATCTGGTTCCCTAGAACTTTAGCTACTGTTCTCACAGAGTTTTCCAGGAGAAGATAAACACTGATGAAGAAGAGTAAAGAAAAACCACAGTCTTAAACCCAGCATAGTGGGGTTTTGATTGGACAAGTTGCAATACTGAGAGAAAGGAGCATCACCTTCTGCATTGGAAGGTGCCATCTCCTGGTGATCACCTGCAGGTGTATGCAGGACTTCCTACCTCGTCTGCAATCTCTAGTTCACCCCTCTAAAGGGGGAAAAAAAATAGAAAGATAACGAGAGAGGCTACAACAAACACAGAATAAGGTCAATTCACTGAAATCCACCCCGGCAGAAACCCATCCTGAGAGACCTTCTCAGACTCTCCCTGCTTCCACACTTGGCTCCAGGCAGACCCCTCTCCACTGTGTATCCCACATAGTCACTTTTCTGCCCAGGTGGCTTTTATCCTGGGATGTCCCACTGCAGCCACTCCCTTTCCTGCCACTGGAGGCTCATGTAGCCCCAGAAGGGAGCAGGTTATGCAGGCTTCCACGGAGAAGTACAATGAGCCCTTTTCATCCCGATGTTCCTGCAGGATAATGTTCCTCCATTATCCTCTGCTTTTTGGCACAAGTGAACCTCTGGTCCTTTTCTGTAAGCAATACTTTCCAGAAAATTAGAGCGACTTCTCTTGCAGTAATCTAGTGGCCAAAGGGGACAGCTGAAATATGACATGGCAACATCCCCTGGTGAAAAGAAATGCCTACAGGCACTAAATTTAAAGCTGCATCTGACTGAGTTATCAGATTGTGATGAACAGCACCAATGGTACTTGCAGTAGACAGGAGGTTTTGGAGCAGATACTGTTGTAACAGAACAATTTGCATTTGATACTGTGTGCATGAATACAAAGTCTAAATTCAGTTCTCCACCAGTTAAAAAGAGTGGATCAAGATTAAAATCATTACTATTAAGACCACTGTCTCCCAGGCTGTCTTTGGAAATGCTCCAGCAAGAGGCTAAGGACTCACCCCATGCAGTATGACTTCTCTGCTATGTTAGCCACCCAACATTTCATTAATGACTTTTCCTTCTCCAGTCTCTTCTTCTTCTCTTCCTATTTCATAGAATCAAAAAACAGTTTGGGTTGGGAGGACCTTTAAAGGTCATCTAGTCAAATCTCCCTGCAATGAGCAGGGAGAGCTTCAAGTAGATCAGGCTGCTGCTATTTGGGAAATATAAATTAAATATCTCCGCTCTTACTTACATTTATCACAGCTTTGCTCCTTTATAAAGAGGAGATCACCATGAGGCTCTTAAATACAACAATCTAGCATTTTGTTTAAGATTAATATAGTTATTTCTGTGAACTGTTCTCTGTGGGACTTCTGTGGTGCTAAGGAGGTCCTGTAGGTCAAAAATTCCACTTGTAACACAGGCCATATGCATCACAAACAGAACCAAACCCATCCACTTATTACGATCTAACCAATAATATTTAGTAGCACAAAGATAAATTTGCCTAAATAGTATTTTGTACCTTTCCAGAAAGATAAAGCAAAATTCAGACTTCCAGAAAATCAAGTAATCAAAAAGTAAATGTGAAGGCCTAAGTCTGATAGACTCCAGACTCCTCTTTCAACATAGGAGGAACAGATGGAACACTAGAAAAATACAGAGGCCCCAGTTCTTTATACAGTTACATCAATAGCTTATATTAGCTTCCTTCAAACAGCACAATGCTGTCATAAAACCAGTATCATATTGGTTGGTTTGATAAAAATCATTAATTTCAAGAAAATTTTCAATGGAAACCTTCTTTGTATCAGCTGGGTAAATACTACTAAGTTTTGCTGTCTGACCACAAACTTGATTTTAGCTCTTGAATTACAGATTTGCCCAGTTGAGCCCCAGCTTGCAATGACCAGCAAAGTGGCTACGAAGCGTCCTTCCCTCAAAGCCATAGGCTGCCATAGGAGATCCTGCCAAGCTCCCATTAACTGCCTGTGTAATTACAGCTCTTTAGTTCAGTGGGGTGTGATTAGCTCAAGCTGTAACTCATTTAGTGCACTATAATTACAATGCACTCAGCTTCACAGTTGGTTTTGACCTAGAAAGGGTGTGTTCCTGGGGTTATTTTAACAATCTATTGGCAGTGCTCATAGGCACTACCAAGCCTTGCAAGGAAAACATCTGAAATTTGACAGGCACTTGACAGTCTTGTTAGTGGCTGCCAGTGTCAAATGTGTCTGGATATTTCTGAGTGTTCTGCATGTTGGTCTCATTCCTGTGTCTTTACCTAAAATTTCAAGATTGTCTCTTCTTCTAGCAACAGATGCCCAGTGGAAAAAAAAACCAAACTGGTTTGTTTATTTATTAACTACGAGATTGTTAATTTCTCAATACAATAATCAAAAATATAAATATGCAGTAAGTGCTGGAGTTATAAAAGGCAGTAAAATTACAAGCTGTGCACAGGAGAAGTCTGATTTTATGACGAGGAATTATATCTTAGTGCAATTAGGGCAGCAGATGCTTAATGCCTGGCCTGAAAAAAAAAACAGTTTCCACTAAAAATCTTTTATGACATTTTACCATTACAGATGCATATAAAAGAGCAGTAGTATAGCCATCTTCAAAAGATTGTCCTCCATTTTTTGCATTTCTTTTTTACATTTTATTTGAATTAATGTTGCTAGGTATCATTACACCAACTTAACCACACCCATGTAGAAAAGCTGCAAATTCATTTCCATTACGGTGGTGGCCTGGTGACACAAAACCTTACCCGCCAGTCACATCAAATATTCTCTCCTTTTTTCTGTGTTAAAAAGAGTCCTCCTGAAAATCTCTCTCTCCTCTGTTTTGCTTTCAACAGGTGTTGCTTTCACCAGTTGTTTCTGGACATACGAGTGCTGATAAACTACTCTGCAAGACCAGAATTTCTTTTCACTTATTAAGAAGCCAGAACTGATCACATAAACTATAGAGTAAAACCAAAATTAAATTGGACATTTCTTTGATCAGTAGGGAAGGAGAATTTTCCATTCAAAAAAAGTGTGGAGGATAGGCCAATGTTTTTAAACCACACATGATTAAGCACAGTGGCCTGCAATATTGTGACAGTTTTGTATGACCTTCTCTCGGCATTTTATACCTTCAGGTGGCAGAGAGGGATGCGGAGAAGCAGCACTGGTATGAACGTGACTGCGAATAGCCTGTAGTATAATAGATAGGCTATACTATTGTGGCAGAAAACAAACTTTTCAGCTTTGATTCTATAAAAATACCCCTGTCCTGCAAGAAATTATGTTCCCATGAGGGAAGCATAGTGGAAGAGCTCAGAAGCATTTCTGCTTGCAAGGAAAAGTGGCTGCCAAAGATGTAACAGGCAGATTTTTCTTAACAGCAGGGTAACTTCACTGTTTCGCGTGCAAGACTGAGCTCTCTGAATCACTCTGAAGTTCCGCTGTCACTTATGCCTCACTGATCTGGTCTTTTAACCCAAAGGCCTCCGAGGCACCCCCAGCCAAAGCATGAAGAACATCCCTCCCCTCTGAATGATGAAGGTGTCCCAGCAGATTAGCAGAGCACTGCTTGTGGCAGGTGATATCTGTGTGAACAATGGATTACAAAGCCAAGTCACTGTGCTTTCTTACACAGAGAAATTGAAAGAAAACTATCAGCCAGGCCTGCTGAAGGAATCTGAAAGAGATGAAACCCAAGCACCTTCAAGAACTCCTTTTCTTTAGGCTCTGCATGCCAGTGCAGGTTGTACGGCCTCCATGGCTAAACAATGCTGGTAAAAAGCAAGAGGAAGATCATGTAATCCTTCTGAAGGGACGTTATTACAGATGGCAACTGTGATAAAGGGATTCGTTTACCGGCCATTATAAACACAGTGGCTACTCTTTACACATCACAAGGCTTTTTTTACATGTCCCAAAGGGCTGTGTAATTCTAACAAAAGCTTCTGCTGCTCTAGCCCAGGATAGTTGGCATTTGAGGAAGTTATCCTAAGGTCTCTTCTGGTTAAATGCACATTCTATTAGAAGCCCAAGTCTGCTACTGTTTGCCACGTGGAGAGATGTTGTGGGCAGTCAGGACAAAGGAAAATTAGGCAATGGAAATTTTATAGATTGACACACTTGACTCAAAGTAAAAATACATTAGGTCTTTCTTTTGTTCTTTCTGGTTTTTTCCCCTGTCACTTTTCTAAGAAATTATTTCACAAATTCAGTTTCTACAACCAGAAAACTGGTTATAAAAGCAGTTACTTCTTCATGGAATATTGCCCAGAGGATTTTATTACTAGAGGTCCTGCTAAAATAAATGAATAATTGTGCAGAGATGGAGTATTTTCTTCCAAGCAGAGGGTAGAACATATGTCCTTATTAAATGCCAGTTATTAAAATAACAATGAGCACTAATACAGACAGATTGACCAATCAAGTGGTATTTCGATGACTTTACTAACACTTTATTTTATTATTATTTTCATTGGGGTATTTTAACTGTTCTAGATATCAAGTTTGAAAAAAGAAATCAATCTTGTGTATTAGAATTCCATAGATGTATTCTTCAAAGAAAACTAATTTAAATAGGAGTTTTATCTTTGTACAAGTGGGTGCACTGGAGTCAGCAGAAGTTTTGCAAGAGTGAAATCAGCTTCTCAAATGTTTAGGGCATGTCTAGTGAAGTGGTTTCTGCAATTCAGTTGCTGGGGCAGCAGAGTAGGATGTGTGCAACTTGATTCAAGACTCTGTCTTGGTGTTCCCCCACAGAATCACAGAATCATCAAGGTTGGAAAATACCTTTAATATCATTAAGTCCAACCATCCACCCAGCACTGCCACTGTAACCACTAAACCATCACCCAGTGCCACATCCAGATGCCTCTTAAGCACTTTGAGGGATCGTGACTCCAGCACCTCCCTGGGCAACCTCCTCCAATGCCTGACCACCCTAACAGTTAAAATTTTTTTCTATTATCTATCATGATACTGACAGCAAAGAAGATAAGAAAAAAGAAAAGATAATACAGTCTGCCTGTTAAAGCTGAGCCAGCATACAGCAGAGAAGATTTCCAAGGCAGGGAAACCAGAGAGCAAGAGGCAACATGAACCTGCAGCCCAGTGAAAAGAGAACTTGATTTTATTCGGAACTCATTTCCCACCCTGCCTTTCTCTCCTCACTAAGCTATGTGAAAGCTCTTCCTTGTACCGAAAATGTCAAATTTCTTTCTCTGCTGTGCCCCTCTAAAAGGCAGAGTGGAGAGGGAGGGCACCCATAAGTCTGACTCGGTGCCTAAGAGAAAAAGGGAGTCCATCCTGGCATTAGGAGAGAGCTGAATTCGGGAACATCCCCTGCAGTATGCTTTCTTCATGGCTGTGTTTCCCTCAGCCCATCTTATCCGCAGATGGGCTTGTTTTCGTCCCATTTCTGACTCACCACACAGAGAGAAGTTGTTGCTAACTTCCATGTATGGATTTGAGGATCTGGCTCCAGAAGTAAAGTTCTGTGGATCCAAATCAGTAAGAAGTAGTACATCAAAGAGGATATACTACTTAGTTACTGCGGTATCAGGGGCCATTTTCATGCCCTTCGGTCATCTGCCAAAAGTAACACTGCATCAAGGCCCTCAGCATAAAGCAACTACTGACAGCCACTCTTGCCCACCTGAGAGCAGAGAGTCATCTCAAACCTTCCTGGTCTGTTCTAGTTCCCACATTTTTTTTCCTTTATGTGACTATATCCATATTGAACTTATAAGGGAGGCAACAGCTCAGCACATCTGCTCTCATGCATACTCCTTTTTCTTTGTTATTCTTCTGAAATACATTCCAGCTCCTTACCCTGCTTGAACTGACTGGAATAATGAGGAGTCTTATTCAACATCTTGGCTGTCCTCTGCCTTGTGTTTCACTTCTTAATGAGTGGAAAGGGTCAAATTACTAGCATAAATTCACTCCAGTAGCTGCTCTGACTATCCATACTTTCAACCAGTGCTACTTTACTTGGACCAATTACATTCTTCTAATTTGCTTTTCCTTGCCAGTGTCACTGTCTCAGTGCCTGACAGCTTCTTACAGTTTCCACTAATATATCCCTATCCAGCAGTTCTGACCAAAGGTGTCCTCCCCTTTAGGAGAACTCAAATGTCTTCATTACATTACTGGAATCATTCTCTGGCTCCCTTCACTGTGGAATGTAGTCAGTCTCTTTCCCCATCACACAGAGGAGAGAGTGTGCCCCAAGGGACATGCTTCTTTTGGTCTGCTTTGGGGAAATGCAGGTTCCTACGGCACACTGCAGATACACATTTGCTGACTGCAGGGCTCAAAAAATTAACTCAGAAGTACAATGACAGCATTGGAGGTGACAATTCCCTGCCCCCACCCCCCCCCCCGAAACTCACAAATGTAAGGCAAAAAAAAGAATGAAAAGTACAGGTCCTTTTGTTAGACTAGAATTTTAAGTATCTTCTAATTTGACCCTCTCTCTCTAAATCCTTGATCTGTCTATGAAAACACACACACAAAAAAAGAAAAAATCAGAAAGGGTTAAAAGTTACTGAGAGAGACACTTTTGTAGATCAGAATTAATTTTTTCATTGATTTTCTGTACTTACATTACACTTTCTTGGCATCTCGGTTTTAGTCGTGTGTCTGTAAGTTGAAATGAACATACATTGCTCCTTATCTCAGTCAGGAGGTTAGCAGCTCTCCATCAGTGTCACATTTGTTTATTGGTCTGGTTATTAGCCACCCAAATTTGTGCCCTATGGAGGTATCCTTTTGAAAGATGAGCCCTTTCTTTAGTGACTACTTCTTGCAGACAGTTACTAGTTTAGAAATTATTGTTCTTTTCAGCAATGCATGCCTCTTGCTTACTTTTCTAAGGTATTACCCTTCTGGTACTCCTTGGAAACCTGTGGAGGTACATAAGGAAATTTGCATATGCAGATTTGAAAAGAGACCAAGAGGACTTCTCTATTTAGAGTGCAGCGTAACAACATCATGCAGTGGGTTATGTTGATTTAAACTGATTTCTGTGGTGTTAGGTCCACGGTAAACACTATAACTGATGCAAGACATTTAGTGCCAAGTAGAAATATACAGTCATAATAAAAACCAAATGAATAAGCACTTTTTAAAATAAAAGCAACAACAAGAACAACAACAAAAACAACAAAAAAAGAAAAGCATTTTCACATAGTTCTACAATCTGAAATGAGATTTTGATTACAGGGTGATGGGCTAGACAGAGATGTCTACGGTTATTAAACACATGCAGCTTCCTTCACTTGAGTAATTTGGTATTGGTTTCCAGTCAAGGAGAAAATATTAGCAGAAGATGATGCTGCAAAAGCATAACAAACCTGGCTACGTCAATTTTAAAGTCTAAAAGGGTCATTTAGAGATCTGCTGAGAACACTACATTGCTCTTTATTGACCTGGATAACACACACAAATTCTAGTCCCATCTGTACCGGACATCCAGAGATTAATACAGGATTGCAATATTACAGTTGTCATTGTAAAGCCTTTCCTCCAAAGATAAAGGAGCTTCAGAGTCATTAGTGAACGAGACCATACGGTATTCCACTGAAACAAGCTTTGCAAAGATGAAACACAGGAGCAGCAGTGAAAAGGACCCACAGAGTTTCCGCTTGCTTTGAGAGGTGTGGTGGAGCTGTGTGTCCATTTGTGGTTTCTCACAGAGGCTTTTATCAACAGCAAGCAAAACATAATGGCTGCAGAAGAAGGTGCTGTACACAACAGGAACAGGAAAGCTCACTCCATTTTGGGCTGTATGGAGAGCTCTGTCCATCCCTGTTTTTCTCAATCCCAGGCAATGTTGTGCTCCTTAAGTCCTGAAGGACACATTTGTGGCCTAAGAGTTGGGCCTGGCACAAGGAACAAAGTCTCACTCCTGATGCCCAGAAGCAGTGCAGAAAAGCAATCCTACACAGAAGTTAACCATATAGAGAGTATTTTTTGGCAAGTCAGTAGCAAAACTAGAAACAGGATCTTATTTTTCTTCCACTTTTCTTCTACATAGGCACAATTAATTTAAATGTTCACTACAAAGGAAACATATATTTGAGAATGCCAAGGCTTTCTTCAGTACTGCTCTGTCTCCAGTGGAGTCAATGGATGGGCAGCAAGGATGAAATTTCTCTTGATCTAACTCATGGTGCAAGACAGTGCCTAATTAGACAGCTATTTGCTAAGGAGTCCATTTTCACTTCTCTCTTTGTTCTTCTTCTTTTATTCCCCTCTTCCATTTCTGCAGTTAATTCCGTTCAGTCTTTCTGCAGGAGCTCTACAGAGGAAAAATAATGAAGTTACCTGTAGCCTGTTAATTAAACTTTCTTCTTTTATTAATTGTGCCAGGAACACTCAGAAGTGAAGGCAAAATTTTGATGATTTTGTTAATGACTGATCATTACCAGTTCCTCTAGATTATCAACAGTATAAAAGAAATCATAGGCATAACCGTGCTTCAACAATCAGTGTAGGAGGCTGGAGCCCAAACTCTTCTAGAAAGAACAGTTGTATGAGATACGTAAGTGGTAAAGTCTTGTAGATGTGTAGGAAATTGCTGTTTCTGGTTTTAAAGCTGGTCTGTAAAGCTTCGTTACAGCTCTTGTCATCTTCATGTTTAGTTTGTTTATCCATCATAAAATATGATGGATGAACATATTTTTAATTCCTTTTCTCTTTCCTCTGCCCCCTCAGTATCCAAATGTTTCAAGCAATATCTTTGCAGGGCTATTTTATTGCTACTCCCTCTTCTCTTTCTTGTCTCCTCTGCTTCCTAATTTCCATTACTAGTTAATTACTGTGAATCTTGTTTCCATTTTATTTGGACATAGATTGTTGGTCTTCCATGCTGTCAAATGTGGTTTCTTTTCCTTAGGAGAAACTAATTTTTCTTGCATCCCAGACTGTTGTCTCAAAGTACATGAAACACTCAAATCCCTTATCCAGTTATATACAGGTTCTAGCATTTGTCCTCTTCCAACGACTCCCTTCTCCAGTCTTCTCTCTAGGCACCTTTCCCCTTTTCACCACTCCACTCCACCTCCCCATCGCTCCCTGCTGTACACCAGTTCTTGTCCTGCTGTTGCCAGGATTGATGCAGTAGAAGGAGCACTGAAAATCCAAAATAGGCTGGATTTCCTCTCAGCTGTTTTATCAAGGACCACAACGTCTTCATCAGCCAGAAGCAGCATCTGCAGGGCTCTTGCTCGTTATGTCTCAGCTTGGGCAAGAACTGTGCTTACTGCAGATCAGATTTCTCAGGAAAATGGGTACCAATCACTGAAAAGTCTTTCTGGATCAGTTCACATTAACTGAGCTACTGTAGTGCTTTATAATCTTTTCAAAAATTGTCTACTGTCAGGAGACAAGAAAATAACAAATTTCTGACATGAGGCCATTCGCCTGCCAAATATCGACTTCCATCTCTAAAGCAGGAAGGCAGCAGAGAACTTGCTTTAATATGGAGAAGCACTGACTCATGCCAGGGAGTCAAGTGAGGCTGCCAGGATTGGGAAAGTTCTGTGTGGCCAGCAAGGTGGCAGCCGAAGAGTCTCCATGCCTTGCTGGTGCTGGTAGCTGCTCTTCTTAAATTCAGCTGAATGAAAGGGTTCCTTCCAGTGAAGTATCTCCTGTGAGAGACTGAAATGTTAATGACTCAAAGCAATCAGCCTTTTTTGGAGGCTGCAGGGTGCTTTGCGAGGGCTGGGTTTGCACCCCCCAGCCAAGGAGGAGAAGGATCTATCAACAAGAACCTGAGTTACCCTCACCTTCAGGGGCTGGTCATAACACCCCCGAACCTGGATGTTCACATTACCCAAAAGAGGCTCTGAAGACCACCAGGAAGGGTCAGATCATTACCCAACATGACAGTGAATCAAATTATGTTGGCAACATTCATTGCTGCATCGCTACAGCATAAGATTCACAATACCTCCCTACCAAACCACTTTCAGTTCTGCTCTCTCAAGAATTTTGTTCTGCTCTGCTTTATTCTTGCTTTTTCACCTTTTTGGCCTCTGGAACTGTGGAAGGGTGTCTCCCTATCCATTTATCTATCTTTCTTTCCCATCATTAGACTTACTCAGCCTCTCAGAGTCATTAATAAAGAATCTTTCTCCTTCAGAGATATGGTTCCTGATGCCATCCCATCATTTCAACACAATCACGTAATATCCCAATTCCTGCAGTTATTTACAGATAAAAGTAGCATTAGGAAATAACTGTTTGGCTGTTTATTGATGCCCCATAGTACCTGGGGAAAAAGAAGAATGAGTACTCCAATACTGCTTTCTGCGAATCACCAGTACTTTCTCTATGAAACATAGATATGTGAATGTAGCTGTGCCAGGGAGGCCGGTGTGCAAAGGAAGTATGGAGACATTCTCCAGTCTTCCTCCCACGTGGCTGATATAGAACAGACAAGATGAAGCACCAAGGAAAGGAGAGCTTGTGCGGAAACCATGAACTACCAAAGTGCACGCATAGCTGCAAGATTAATAAATTCTAAGATCGTGTCCCAGGCCTGAGGTATGATCACTAAATCAATAGGTATTATTTCCTGTTTTGGGTATTATTCTCGAGTCACTCCCTCTCCTAGATCTGAGAGCTTCTTTCCATCTCCAACATTATCCCATCCCCCAAAGCACAAGAAACTATCTGCCTCCATTCTCCATTCTCTCTGCACCGTGCAGAGGTCAGCTGTGCATGTGGCTTCAGTCCTGAGCAACTGAGAGGATAACTGGCCATCTTGCAGATAGTTATGCCCAGAAGACACGTCAAACTCACCTTTCCCCTCCCTCCTTCTCCTTATTCCCAGGTCGCAGGGCAGTAAATTGCTTTTGATTTGCTGTCTCAGCTGGTCTGACCAGTGAGTACAGCAAAATGGAATCAAGGCTCTGCCCTCTGCCCAGCTGCTCATGGTGAAGGGAATCACAACTCTGAATATTCAGGTGTCAGGTCCTGGTAGCACCCTTAAGGTTGTAGGTGAGGTTCTCAATTCCCAGAACTAGTACATGGCTTTGACCACGGTCTAATTCTGAGTCTAACCCTAATCTGCAGGGCTCTGAAGCTGTTAATTCCTGCTGCTGGCCTGCCAGCTCCCAGCAGCACCAGCACACAACAGAAGCCTTCAAATGCTGCTCTTGCTGTCAGTGAGAGCAGCACAATCTTCTGGGCCATATTAGTACTGCTGATAGGTGGGAAGGCAACAGATGGAAAATAGGTTTAAAAGCTCTGGGGACATCCATGATGCTCCAGGGACTGCAGATGGCTGGGAATGAACACAGTAAAAGCCACAGCAAAATTATTCAGGGTCTCTTACCGTCCTAGAGCTGAAGGAGCGATTAGGATACCTTGTAAACAATGCCCATGACAGATGGTTGAATATCTATCTATTCAGAGGTTGCTAATAGAAGTATTATGGCAAACCTTGAATTCTGCTAATCTACAAATTCTAAACCTGCACAAAAGATACATGGTAATGTTAACTCACAAACCAAAGAGCATAAATAGAACCTACACATCCGGAGACATGAATTAGTACTTCCTTACTCTTATTTAATGTGGCTCATTAGAAGAACGAGAAATATATGACAGCTGATTTTTTAAGTGACTTTCTCTCTGCTCCACTGACCTTGATTTTGAATAGGATGTATGAATTACTGCAGAACCACATTGCATTCAATTCTCTCCTACTACCTTCTCAAAGAGAGGGGAAAAAGTTCTTGAATTCTCATCTATTTAAAATTCTGCTTGTATTAAGAGAGCACAGGCAGAAGCCTTAACTTTCATTGTAGGGTTTCACAACTGGGCTACAATCTGAGGCAGACAGAGGCTGGTAGCAGAGCAGGGAACAGCACTCTGCCCATCACTTCTAATGGGTTGACTTGAAGAATAGGACATCAGATAAGAAATGTGCCAGAATTGGAGTCTGAAAAAAATTTATTTGACCACATATTTCTGTAGATGAAAAACATTATATTTATTTATCATAAAAATCAAGAAACACAATAAAAAAACAATTTTGGCATGAGCTACACGAGTACCTGATAACTAGTTGCTGTTCCCAGTGGAAGGAAACCCTTCCTACTCGGGTTATTAAGTTTCTAAACCCTCAAACAACAATTTCAACAATAAAACAACAATGAACGGTTAGCATTAGAAAACCTAGAATGCAGTGTTTGCTAGAAGATGAGATCTCAGGAGTTATTTCAAAGTTTAGCTAAAAGGATGTACTTAGATCAAGAGTTCATGCTTACAGTCCATCTTCCTAGCCATCATTCTAACTCTTCTCCATTGTATCTGAGCACATAATAAAGACAAATTGATCCAAAGAATATAACCTTATCTCTTGAGGGCATTGCACCCAATTTTCAGGTAGAAAGTTGAAAAACTCACTGATGTGTGACTTGCCAAAAGATGTACAGAGAATAATGTATTGATGCCTAGAGTTTAAACCTCTCTGCCTTACCCAGCAGCTGCTTTACCACACAGTGGTGAATAAGGACTTAAATTACATTGTAGCAAAATATTATTTTCTCACATTATTTAAACAATTTAC
This sequence comes from Coloeus monedula, assembly GCF_965178545.1. Classification (NCBI taxonomy): domain Eukaryota; kingdom Metazoa; phylum Chordata; class Aves; order Passeriformes; family Corvidae; genus Coloeus; species Coloeus monedula. The sequence continues at coordinate 38,722,580 of NC_138784.1, forward strand.
TAGAGTAAGTCGCATAGCCAAATATCATAAGAGCAGCCATGTGATGTCATATGAAGTCTATCTAGCTCAGTATCCTACCTTCATCAGTGACTGAAAATAGATGTTGAGAGCTATCACAGAAACCGGAATATCCTTCTACTACCCTTCTACTCAGCACATTTGCTTGTCTGAACTTCCTAAACTGCATGTCAAAGCTATGTGGAAAAATTCTGTGGGCTTTCATACGTGTTATGGACAAGCTATGACAATTCAGCTGTAGTGTAAATTTGAGATACATGGACTATTGCTGGCTGTCCTGCCAGATGGCTTCCACATCTCTTCCATCAGAAGAGATTATCTGTTTTGTTATCTGTTGAACTCCTAACTCCACCAGTTTTGTTCAGGGACCTGCAAGTCAAAAAAGGCTGGATGTTGCCTCTTTAGGGATTCGGTTTCAGGTGATTCAACTTCCCGTTGCCTGTTTGTAGCTGAGAAAATTCTGCCATCTGCTGGAGAGAAGAAAATCCGCTCTGGGTCCTGCAGCTGTTAACTACTCCTCTTCTGCGTCTCATGTGTTCTTGTCTCAATGTTGTTTCAGTAGGTTTTTTTTTTTAATTTTAAAGTTTAAGATGGTTTAATTCTCCTGTGTGAACAAAAATTTGCTAAGTCATTTATGTGCATACACATGTTAACACCTCTGGTGTTAACTCTGGTTTTTAATTCCCACTTCTGTTTCACAGTGAGACAAACACAGTCTAACATCATTTGTACTAATTAGAAGCTGCATGTGGGGGAAAAAATCTTACTTTAGCATAATTTATTGCTTCTTGAGGTATAAGGTGACTTGATCTAGTACATTTCTAAAAAGCAGCGTTTTCATGCTGACTAGAACAGAATATAAGCAAATTAACTCAATAGTAGCACACCAATCCAGTACTGCTCATTACTTACCACTTCGCAATTTCCCACTACCTTATTCCTAGGAAGCAAGACCAACAATTCTACCTGTGCCTGTGTCTGGGAACAGGAATGGCTTTAGTCAGCTCTTCAAATCTTGGTCAGTACTGCAGGTGAACTGAGGCACTTGAGCAAAGCCCTTGTCACAGCAGCCACTTTTTCATTCTTTAGAGGCCATCTAAGACTGAAAACAAGGAGAAGCCCTTGAACTCCATTACCTGCTGGGAGGTTTGACACCAGTTTTTCTTAGAGCGCACAGCAAATGCAGCGCTGACCCATGCACTGCCGGTCCCGTGCTGTGGAGGACTAACATAGGCTGGCTGTTTTGGGGGACAAGATATCTCACCAAGAATCCATTTCTTTGGGATGCTTTTCACAGCCAGCCTTCTTCAAGACCCCAAACCAGTACGGAACATGTGCCCATTAGATATTTAAGGCATGGTAAGAGTTTCTCTTTGTCCTTCTTTCCAGCCTGGTATCTGTTTCAGCACAATTCAAGTTATCTGAAGGACGAACACATTATGGTGACACTCCTGTCCATGTGAGTGCACTCAATGGCACACCCCGATTAAAGAAGACAGAAGGCTGGCATATTTTCCATCCCTCACACATGGTGTTTGTGCCCTGTGTTAAACACAGGACCCAGCTCATAGATGCAAGCACACATACATGCCTACAGGCTGGATCTTGCATCCTGGCTCCATCTGCCAAGGCTTTGATGGATGCATTGGTTGGAGTCAGAGCAACAGTTATGGCCCTCTTCTGTGCTTCTTCTCCAGTAGCACCATCCTGGCTCCTGCAGCAAGCCCAAGAGCAAAGACACCAGGAACGCATTCTTGGATAGGTCTGCTGGGGTCACACGGAGCTTGGCTGTCTCACAGACATTTACTCTACTTACCCTTTTACCCATGTAAATGGTAGTGGTATTTCTCTTGCAGGTAACCATAGATTTTGTGCTATGATAGAGCATAACAAAAACCAGCAGGAAGCTAGGAAGACAGAGAAGTTTTTTCCTCTATTCTTTCTCAGTTTCACTACTTAAGCCCCAAATGTAATCCCAATGTCCAACATACACCTATCTAGATACCAGTTTTTAAGTGCTATTTATAATGATATACAATCTAAGAGTCAAACTCTGCAAGTCACAGGCTTTAAAAATACTATTTTATTCTTTCTACCATGTGTAAAGCAAGACAACCAAAAGCATTGTGACCCATATTTTTAACGGTTATTCTGCTTTAGTCATCTGCAGTAACATCATCAAAAGAAGCAGAATGATTTATAGCCTAATATATAGCTGTCTGCATTATGAAACAGTAAAAAAAAGGAGCACATGAAAACCCAGGAAGGTAGCTAAAGTATCTTTGATCTCATTATTATTTCTCTCTTCAAGTACAAAAATGAAAACAGTGGGTTTCACTCTGCATTCTGTTCATCTTATACCTAGAATAATACACAGAATCATGTAAAAGGACCGTTGTCTAACAATCCAAAATCCTTTATTTGAAAAGGTGAAAATCCACCAGCCCACCACTTGTTCCTTCCTGGACAGCTGCAGAAAAAATGAAAGAAAAATATGTATTCTGCAGTGTATCCAAAGATGGAATAATCTAACTCTGGCAGATCATTGAGTTCTAGGGAATTTTCTGCAAAATGGCAGTCAAGCATGTGCTGACAGGGAATGAGGGCTCTGGGAGATTTTATTACAAAGTTACAGCCTGGAGTGGTAGCTGCGAGATGTGCCTCCACTGATTTCTATTCTGTGTGCTTGCAGCAATCCGGCAGTTACCATAAAACTTGTGCCTGACTAAAATGCGTCGGGCGTTAGGCAGGATATTTTCCCTTTTATAGGATACTGCTGCAGATTAGAATTTCTTTTCGTTGTACAACTAGATAAGAATATAATGCTGGAGTCTCTTGGTGCTTTACATTTTAATGCAAATAGGTTCTTCTGATCTAAAGCCATATAATTGTGGCTTTTTCAATTCACAGAATTGAAAAAAAAAAGCTAGAAAAATAGTTTGCACCAAAATAAGTCCCCTGGTGTCCATAAGGTATGCTAAACAAGAATATGGGAGATTTTCTCAGGGAGTATCAGAAAGAAATATTGTAAATAATTTAAAATGCATACGTGCAAGAAGATGCAGAAAAGATGTAAAAATAAAAAACTGGAAGAAGCAGAACAGCTAATTCTTATGACTTTTAAGTGAAGATAGAAAATCCACACTGGAATCTTGCTTGCGGACACATCTATATTACTCCAGCTGAATTATGACTTGTATTGTTATGACTTACCTGTTACATCAGGTTTATCTGATGTAACACCCCTATAACAGACACCCACACAGATTTTATCAGCTATTTGTTTGGATAATCAACTTGATAAAAATCAACCTAGAACCACTTAGGGCTATATACATATTGACCTGCACTGCTATAATTAAACAATTTCTAAAAATCTCATTGAATTCTATATATGGACAAGACTTGAAATATCTTACTGAGTAGTGCTCAAAACAGCAAAAATCTCTTTTGAGGAATCCATTGCTAATGCTTCCATCATTCTGGAAACCAAGGTCAGAGAAAAATGCATTCTCTCTCATAGGCCTGTGAGTGAAATGGCTAAGCACATCTTTGTTTTATAGCTGTTTGATCACTCTTGTTCCTTAGGCACCTATGAACCTCAACACCACTCAGGTTTATGCACGCAGGTTCACACATCCCCAAAACTGGCATTGGAAGAACACTAGTGTTTGAGAAATGCAGTCAGAGCCAGGAAAGGAACAAGAGAAGGATGCCTTTGCTGGCTTGTTTCAGTGCCTGACCACATGCAGTCCTCACCCTGTACACTTCCTCATCTGAATCAGGACTGCTGCCTGAACACAGCACAGGGAATGTACCTGAACTGGGGAAAGCAGTGAGCAGCAGTAAGTAAACCATAGGTGCCTTCAGGAATCAAAACAGGGATAATTTTAAAGGTAACACTTGCTAGTAAAACATTCAGACACTGAAAATGTTCATTTCATTTCGAAATCATGTTAAGAAGGTCACCATCATGAAAAATTTGTAAATATTTTAATTAGAAAAAAAGCCCTGCACCCAGCAGTAGAAATGAGAATTCTCCCTGAGCCTGCCCCTACCAAATCAGCAGAGTCCCTGTCTCCCACAGCCACTCAGTTTAATCTTGCTCCAGCTGCAGTTGTCTTCTTCTCATCTGCAAGTTCTTTTCCCCACATACCCTAATGGTTTCTGTTCACCCTATTTCTTTCCTGTAGCCTTTTCTCTCTCAGACTGCATCTTTCCACATTGCTTGCTCTCTGTAGCTGAGACAATGTTGAATACTCCTCTCCATCTGGTGTCTTGCCCGCCCCCGTTCACCCTCTCAAGTAAAAACTTCCTTGAACAAAACTCAGCATGTAGCAGAACTAATCTGCTTTAATGTGATTTATTATAGACATGATTGTAGAAATCCAAGCCAAAGCTCAAAATACTTAACAAGCATCATGAAAATAGCTTCCTATTGCCAGCAACAGAGTAAGAAGCTTTGAATTCTTTTTTTTTCTGACTGTTTGTTATTTATAGTAAGCAGGCAAGCACAGGGGGTGACTGCAAGTAACTCCAGGCCAAACAGAACGATGGTGAGATTTGCCAGGGTATGAACCTGTCATCACTCTCTCTCACTGAAGCACAGAAAAACAGGGAATGAGGATTTCCTGCTTGATACCCTAGGCTTTTGAATAGCCCATTCTCTACCTCAATAAAAGTACAAAATGAAGAGGCATTTCTTCCTGCAGCTGACTGCTAGCAAAATGATGAGGCATTGGTCTTCCTGAGGATTGGAAGTCTGGTGCGTTTTGGCAAACCCCTTGTTTGAGACGAGTTTCCCTGCCACCACCTAATGAGTTAAAATGCCCAGGATGCTGAAAGAAATAGCAGGCAGATGGTGCTAGTGATTTATGCATTGTCGGGTGCAGAGGATAAGTGAGAGTGCTTATAGGAGCCATCTGCAGCTTTATACACTGACCCTACAGTCCATTCATTGTATTTGGGCTGGACACCAGCGAGAGGAGCCTTCAGTACAGAAGGTGGCTGTGAGCTACAGTGGAAGCTTACTAAGGTCAGTTGTACTTTACTTAGTGCTTGGAGATATTGTGAGGACATTTCTATATTATTATATTGCTATTAACATGCAAATGGACTCTACAGTGAAACACAATGCATATTGCTTCTGAAAGGCCACCAGCCCGTGTTTTGGGACATGTAAAGCATGCGTTTCAAAACTGTTTTTCCTATGAACAGCAGAGATGGGTCTGAATTGTAGTAATTCAGACAAGAGTCACACTGTACCAAAACATTTGACTTAGTTGCTTAGACTTGGAGTTCAGGGTCAGGTCTGTCTACTTAACCAGACACTGACCGCGAAGGAGAAATCCCATGGCTTTCAGATAAGGGTAAAATCCTGGCCCCATGGAATTTAATCAGAAGTTTGACTGGCTCCTATTCTAGCACTTCAGGATGGAAAGTTTTGATGTCTTGTTGCTATCCTCAGCCCCTGCCTCGTGGATCTGAGTAAGCAACATCAAGTTCGGGACTTAAACCAGCAAGAGGACTACTGGAGTGTATCCCTACAGCTCTTGAAAACTACAGGCTGGAAAATACTGAAGCAAATGTGGAAATTTATTGGAGAGACAATTTATCCAATAATTCAAAATGCAAAGGGAGGGCCCAGAGGTAAAGCACATCTTCATTAATGCAGACAAATATTCTTGAAAAATTCTGAGCAAGCTGGGACAGTCCTGACATTGAGGAAATGAGAAAATACAAACACTATGGCATTAAGGCATTGTGGCATTAAGGTACCAACTTAGCAAGGGGAAAAAAGAAAACCCACACTAAACCCTGAATAACACCCTAAGAATATACTTCTGGAGAACGTATTTCTGAGACTGTCCTTCACCTGAGGTCTCTGCAAATGCAGCAATAGAAGGAAAAAGCTTTGTGCCTCTGAGGCTTTAAATTAAGATTACTTAAGAAGGCAAGGCATTTTCACAACCCATCACCATCCTCACAGACTGGTATCACAACTAATGTTTGCAACAGTACATGATCTGCAGAGATAGATAAAAACATGTATGTGAGAACTTTCTCTCTTTTTCAAGAAAAACCTTAGACTTCTGGGGACAAAAATAACTTCGCTACCACTTGATTACATTATTGTTCACAAGTGTTTGCATTAATAGGGATAGAGTACCTGGAAGTATTTTGCCTTGTTTTTGGTTTTCAACACATAGGGCCATACATGGCAGATACGTTTAGTAAGAGGCAGTCTCTCCCTATCATCAATAGGCTGATGTCTGCTTTTAGTAGACACAAAAATGGTATCTGATGGAAGACAGGAGAGGGTTTTTAGAGGCAAAACCATGCAATTGCACCTAGATTTGGGTTGGATTTTAGCATTTTTCAGTTTGAAATTGTTTAAAATCAACATTTTCTTTTTAGAATTTTTTGCATGTATATGAATAGTGGTATTAACAATTCTATGGCCTGCCTAGCCATTTTTGCATTACCAGAGAAAACCACGGATTTACCAGAAAGAAAAGGTGTTAAAGACCTCTGTTACAGCTGGGGATGTCATGTGAAATGTTGGGGATATGTAGTCCCAGAGAGGCCTGAAGGGAAAGAGTGAGAAGGGAAGGAGTTGTAGAGAGGAGAGTGGCAGAGAGCAGTCATCAGACAATCAAACGCTACCTCCCCTGGGTCACTGCATGACCTGCAGTGAAATAGGAGCCTAGGATGGAAGCATGAGAGGTGTTTGGCCAAAGCAGAGCCTAAGGAAGGAAAAATGTCTCTTAAAGTGTTTAATTATGTTTCCTCTTTTTCCACCCAAAACCTGAATCAGTTATCAGTAGCTGGTGCTAACTGGGAGTAAATAAATAAAAATTCCCTGAGCTGAGAGGGTTTCACCTGAAACAGAAGGAAGAGAAAAAAACCAAACAAACCCAGTTATCCCCCCTCCTTGCAATTCCAGGAAATTCAGAATTGCCTCCCCCCAGTTTTTCATTAATCCTACCAATGGGCTGGTTTCTCAGAGGCTCACAGGCTGGGTACCTACCAGCAGTTACCCTCCCATCGCCCACTTGCGCAGCTGTGCCCTTCACTGTCCCGCTGCACCACGTGCTCTCTATTTCCATCTCATTTGCTTTCAGGTCTCAAGTCCACATTTTTTCTCCTGTTCCTATTCATATGCCTCCCTCTGCTGTTTGTTTTTTATTCTAGACTTCACAGTTGTATCATTTATGTGAAGTACAGCAGTTCAGAACACACTCTCCTAACAAGCAGTGCTTTTCTGAGGGGTGCTGGAGAAGGAGCAGCTGGTTTTAGTAATAACCACAGTTGTCCTGTAATGATCACTTCATTGACTTAACAGAACCCTACCCATAAAGGCAGGATCAAATTCAGAATCACTACAATTTATTAGAGTAATCATCTAGGTTTAGACTCAGCCATTTTTAGTTATGAGAATTATTAAATGGAGCTGTTTGCTAAGTTAAAACTTTCATGAAAAAAACGCAGACCTTGAAACTATGTTTTTCAGTTTACAGGATGTAATAAGCTTAAATCTACACCCATTCCCACTGGTGAAACTCACTTGGAAGGGGTAGAGTCATTTCTGTAGTATAAAGGTACCACAGTTCAGAAACACACACTGGAGAATAATGTAATAAGGTGTCCAATTGCAGTGGTTTTTTTCACTTGTATGTGTTCACGGTTATTGAAGAAAACTTACACTGTGTGAATGCTTTGCTTCAGCAAATAAATGCTGTGGACTGGCTGGACTTCATGAAGTTGCCTTTACACAGGCAAAAATAGAGGAAAAAGCAGTGTAACTATCACTAGCAGAGAACTTTCACATTTATTTCAATAAAGTACATAGAATAAAGGATACTATTGTATTACCTTTAATCATTTTCTAAAATCCACAGGAGCCACTGTCAACTTTTCTATTTATCAAACCAGAAAATTAAAATTCAATGTATCTTATATTCCCACTTTACTGATGCTGTATGTAAACTGTATCTTTGTACTTACTAAGGTATTACCAAATTTAAAATACATCACATTGACATCCTTCCATTCAGAAAATTCCTTGGGTAGAGAAAAAGAGGGTAATTCCACATGATTTGTTCTGATTTATTAATGCCAGCTGTTGCTCATTACCTTGTTATCTTCTAGAGGCTACACATAGATAACTTCATGCTGGGCTGTTTCTAGGAAGGAAAAGGGGGCTAAGGGTATTTTCCTTGGTTGTTTTCTTCTCCCCGTCCATCCTTTCAAAGGTGGCCACTATGACTTCCATTTCACAGGCCTCTAGAATTTCCCTCATCCTTGATAACATATATTCTCTTCTGCAAATAAATAAAGGGCTCAGGACTCAGGCTGTTACTCATGAACAAGTTTCATGACAACTGTACATACACAAGACCTAAAAGACAGCTCAGATATTTCATAAGATAGAAATGCAGAGCCATCTAGGCAACTTCCAACTAGATTTGCAGACAGCAAGGCTGCAAGCAGAGGGATGACAAGAAGTTTCCTGTAGCTGGGGCAATGGTGAGCATACACATCATATTTCATTTGTTATGTTTACATCTATAAACACAGCTCTCATCATATCAAGATCAGCCTGTCAAGGACCAGATGTGAGACACTGGCCTTTAACATATTAAGAAGATAAGAAAAACATGATGAAGAATGCAAAATAGAATTGCATGACATGGAAAGGACCTAAAGACACATGGAGTGTGTTACTTTTACATAGTTTTCTCTGCATCAGGCTTTCTTATGATATAAACAAAGTATCAGGTAACACAGGAGCTGTGTGGTACAAGAGCTGAAAGAAAGTCGTTTGAGCTGCCTTTCCCTGATTAGAAAATGTTTCATAAGCTTCTGACAGGCTGGAGACCATGTAATCACAACACACATTTGCAGAGGTGGATGGAGTCTTGATTCAATTGCACTACTGCTAAATAAAAATCCAACCAAGACTCTGAGACATGTCTGTGCTTTACACGGAATTAATGAATGTCTGTCTGTGAGAGGAAATCAAATGTGACAGCACACTTGCTTTGACAAAACCCCCCAAGCACTGACTATACAACTACCCTGAACAGTGAATATATAAGTTTTCTATTCAGTAATGATGTGCTAGAGACCAAGCATTTACAAGCTAAGTGAACTTAGCTGTCTGCCAAGAAAAGGAGGCAAAGAAGGAACTGAGACATGATCAACACTGCTTAAGGTTAAAATGAGGCCCGGAAATAGAATATGCTTCATGGATTATGCATTAACGACATACAATAGAAAGACATAAAACCTGCATACATTAAGGGTATGAATCAAGCTGCCAGTCAAGGGTCAGGAGGGAGGCTTACAGCAAGACAGAGTCTGCTAAGGACCAACTGCAGTTGTTGCTTCAGCTGAGGCATCATTCTCAACAGCTTGACACAGGGGGACCATATTCATACCTGTCATGGTCCAGCTGAACAGGCTTGCTTAGCCAGCAACCCAAAATAGGTCTGAGAAAGGGAGGGCCTGGACTCACTCAGAGTTAAATGAACTTCCTTTTCCAAATTTAGGCTGGTATTGCATTCAATATAGAATAGAGTTATTGAAAAAAAAAGAAAAGAAGGGTGAAAGAATCATCCCAGGTGACAAAAAGACTCACAAAAGGCGACAGAGAAGCAGAAAAGAGAGCCTTGATAAAAAGCCTGTAATGGAGAGACCAGCAGATACTGCCCACTGACTTGACAAGAGACCAGAAAGAAGCCTCACAGCTATGGAGGTCCCTTCCTGCCCCTACAAGTAGGCTCTGTCCTTTTGAAAGACAGGTTTATGACTTTAAGTATATTTTCTTCCATTCTATAACTGAGGAAAACACAACATATCAGCAAGAAATTCTGGAAAAGAAGGTTCAGCCTGGAGCATCCTGATCTTAATGTGTACATGTCTTCCTTCCTTCCTGAAAAAACTGGCATGTGGTAAAGGAATTGTGCCTATGGGTTATCCCCAGCCACCATCTTGGCACCATGCAACTGCTCACTCACACACCCCACACCCCACTCTGTGGGATGGGGAGAGAATCCAAAAGGTGAAGATGAGAAAACTTTTGGGTTGAGATAAAGAGGTCTTAATAGGGAAAACAAAAGCCACGCATATAAGCAAAGCAAAATAAGGAATTCGTTCACTACTTCCCAGCAGCAGGCAGAAAGAACTGACGTTCCGTACAATGTGAATGGTTTACGTCCTTCACGTTTACCATTCAGTGCAAGAGTTGATGCACTGCTGTCTTCTATTTCTTCACAATACCAAAACTATTACGAAGAGTTCTGAGAAAACTGACTGCAAAGGTGTGTAAGCTAAGTGGCAGGTGAAATAGATGCATTAGGTCTCCTTTCTGGAAGAACTCCCTCTCAACACAATTACTGGATTAAAATCCTACTGATACAGCTAAATATAATCCTATCAAGCTCACTTCACTGTACATGAGAAATATGAAGTTGTCTACATGAAAGTTGGAGGCTAAAAACAGACACATGGGGGGAAGGAATGTCTCCAAGACAGAAGAGGAGCTGATACAGCAGATATTTAAAGAGGACTTGTCAGACAAGAGCATACTGAAAGCTGCAGAAATGACAAATCAGATCAGGGCTAAGAATACTTGAACTGGTGATGCAAAAGAATAAAAATATGTGGGTACTTGAAAAATGCCTGAGTTGAATTAAAAATCCTGTAACATCATGTCCTAAATAACTAAATATAATGCAGAAGATCGGGACTGACATATCTCATAGAGACAAGCTTAGATCTAAAGGAAGGAAGAACATTCTGCAGTGCCAAGGTCTGTGACAGAATGAGTAGTTCTGCATCTAATAAAATAAAAATGTGCTCTAACAGTGGAAAACTAAGTTTGCCTTCTTTTATGTTAGTCCCATGAATGACTGGGGTAAATGATGGATTACTGCAGCAAAAGTAATTTCCTGAGGATAGCATTCATAACTGTGAAGAAATTGAAAACAGTGAGAATTACTGTATTGTAAATAAGAAATACTTCAGATACCTGCCATACAGCTTTTAGAATCAAAGAGGAAATATTTTCATCTCATTTTTAATTAGCATAAATGTGCTGACTTTAAATTAGAGACTCAAACCATCAGCAATGTCAGTGGCTTTAAAGCTTCAAAACGTGTCTTCTAAAACAAGTGCGCAGTACCAAACTCAATGATAAAAGCGCTACTTCTAAACATTGTTTCCTACCATGTACAATGTACTTGCCACCCAGTAATAATCCTTTCTAAATTTAATTAAAATTCTAATTTCACTAATGTCAGAATGCAGATAATTGCTCCAAAACATGAAGCTATGCAGTGAGGCCACAAGAGCTCAGAGGCCCCAGAGCTGATGGCTCTATCAGCAGCACTAAAGCTCTCCCATAGAGGAGGGACCCAAAACTGAGCTTTCCATCAGAACTGGCTAAAACCACTTTAAGTGCACATTTACTTAAGAAGTTTTTTACTTCTCTGCCAAACCCCTGCTGCTTTTTAATTAAGACCAAGTTTCGTTAATTCGAACAAAGGTCTCCATCTTAACTTCTACTAAAAATGATTTTGTTTAAGCTGAGAACAGAAGCCTCTGTTCTCTTTGACAGATGCTGGAAGCTGAAACTTCCGGGAGAGCAAGAAAGACAGCTTCCCTGAAAACACAAAATTGCTGTATTTTTCCTCTTCATATTTTTAATATAGGATTTCTGGGGGTTTTTTTCTGGTTTTGTTAATTTTTCCCTAGTTGTTAGAGCTCTTTACCCCTGTAGATGTAGCAGGAAACTGCTATCCACTTCAGAGAAACAAAAAAAAAAAAGTGAGCGTGTTCAGAAGTCTCCCTTGCCAGGACTGCAGAATTCTCACTTTACTTCAGACTCTGCTGTTGCTTTTAGTCTTTCTCTGTTTTCCTTTACAAAAAAGCCCCATGTGGTGTGTGTTACCACTAGATAATAAGACAACACCCAGCAGGATTACAATGAATATCCTCTAGCAACTCTGCAAGTATGTTATCTGAGAATAATGCAGATTTCCTTATCTTCTTTATGAACAGAGCTTGTTTGTGTTCCTATAGCATATACCAGCCCTAATCATGTGCATATCATAATCAAAGATATGCACAACCACAAAACAAAACAGTCTGCCTTTTTATTGTTCACCTTTAACTCTGAAGTATTTTATCTTGTTTTCTGAGAACAGATGCACTTGGGAACTAACCCTGAGATGGTGGCACTGCCAGAAGCTCCCACACTCCAGGGGGAAGTTGTTCTTCCTGTGGCTCAGCTTCATGTCTAGCACACAGCTCTTCTGTCACCATTTCACCCCTTCTTTTGCAAGAGCTAAGTCAGGAAGGAGCAGCTGCAGGTAGCTGAAGTGAAAAGCTCGCTTCAGTATGGAATTGCAAATTTTATCCTGTAAGGAAAAAAGGGACCAAATGAACTCCTTGTGCTCCTGAGTGCACTAATAATCCTTAATGGCTCTAAGCAGCCTCATCTGCAGCTTCTACTTACACTGATAGGCCCAAGAGCTCTATTTAAGCACAACCCTGGGCCTGCAGTTCTTATTTGAGCTATGTTAGAAGAGTGCTAAGTCTGTGCTATAGTAATTTTTGATCTGAGTTTTGACCTGTAGACTGCCTGGCTTGACACCAGCCTGGTCTCATTGCCTTGGTGGTTGCTGGACCTCAACCTAACCCTAACTAAGGGATCTTGCTCCTGGCTTCTCCTTGGATCTCTGTCTTCATTGTGATATTGCCTTATGATCCAGACTTCTGGCTGACTGTCTCTAGGTCTGTCTGGCTCAACTGAGTGTGAGAGTGGGTCCTGGATGGTGAGGTACTTGCTCTGACAGGTATCTTACCAATGTTGGCTCCCCACTCGCCTTTCCCTTAGGGAACAGTCCTGTCCTTGCCGTTCCCTGACAACCTCAAACATCAAACCCTTTAAGTTACTTGAATCCCTGCTGTTTTAAATGGGTTGGAAATATGCCCTATTAATTAAAATTAAACTAATTAAATATGCTCTATTAATTAAAATTAAATTAATTAAAAGCCTATGTTAAAGATGGAACAGAGCTTTTCCCCTTCCATGGAGCAGTTTTCACATCCTTTTTCTGACCCTCATATTAACAGAATTGGTAGTTGTGGTGTTTCTGCAGGAAAAAAAATAGATAATTCTTTTATTCTGCTAGCTGTGGGCCTCCTGTTGGTTTATTCCTGGTCACAGATGTGTAACAGTGCAGGAAAATGCTTTCCCTAGTCCAGAGCATCCAGCTCTGGGATCCCTAACATAAGAATGATCTTGACCTGCTGAAAAAAGTCCAGAGGAAAGCCATGAAGAGGATCAGAGGCAGGGAGCACATCCCTTATGAGGCTGTGAGAGTTGGGGCTGTTCAGCATGGAGAAGAGAATGCTCCAGGGAACCTTTATAGGATGTTCCAGTACCTGAAGGGACTCTACAAGAAAGCTGGGAAAAGACTTTTTACAAGAGCATTTAGTAATAGGATAAAGGGGCATGAATTTACACTGAATGAGGGCAGAATCAGACTAGATATAAAGAAGAAATGCCTTGCAATGAAGGGTGGTCAAACACTACAACAAGTTGTCCAGAGAGGTGGCTGTTGTATCATCCTGTAAACATTCAAGGCCATGTTGGACGGGGCTGTGAGCAACCTAGTCTAGGTGGAAGTATCCCTGCACTTGGCAAGGGGTTTGGACTACATGACTTTTTAAGGTCCCTTCCAACCCAAACCATTCTAGGATTCTCTGTATTTGAAGTGATAGTTAAGTATTTTTTCCATCTGATAGTCCTAAGGAGTGAGATGAAGCTGTGGTACTTTAAGGGTATTTCACCCTCATTTTCCCTATAAGAGATCCTTTAATGAAAAATATCTGAGACATAATTCAGCATTGTGCAACCCATGAAAGCATCAGCATGTATATCATTCAGTGTAAGCAGAGGCCTGAATTCTCCATAAACTGTTGCTACTTTGGTGTGCTGCCAGCCTCCCCCTTCTATCTCAGACAAGACTACAAGAACCCTATAAAGCTAGAAAAGCACTCTAAGGAACAAGTAACAAGAGTTTACCAGTGCCCTCCAGGAGAAGCAAAAAGCATTTTGGATTCACCTGGCATACTCACTCAGCTGCACGGAACAGCCTGATATCACATACTTTGTGTATCTGAAACTGTGACCCCTCCATGGGTGTTTACCACAACTTGAAGAACTCCCATGTTTTTTATGGAGCTCTCAAAGTGTGAAGGTGTGAAATATGGTGTCCTTGAAAATAGCTTTTAAAGCTTTGCTCCATCACAAGGCAAGACATAAATGAGTCATGAATTGCACACATGCGCAGGACTGCTTCCCAAAGCTAGAGTCAGTCTGTTCTGTAGACTACAACCACCCTTGTGAGTTAAAGCTCTGCAGTAAGAAAGCCTGGGTGAGCAGCTCTTGTCAGAGTGAATTATCTCATTCCAGAGCCATCCTTTGGGAAGAAGTATTGTTTAATTATAAAAAGCTTTGTACAAAGAAACTTCAATTTTGTTTTCATCATTAGATATGTTCTCTGTATTATTCAACATTTTATACCTCATTGGTGAGAAGACAAAGCAATCTTCCACAGCCAGGAGCATGTACATATCTTTCTACAGATGCATAAAAAAGTATTGAGGAAAGAATAGCCAGCCTTTTAATTAACTCTGATTCCAAGGAACAGAATGAAAAGATTGTGAGTGGAACATTAGCCCAAGATAATGGACTCCTAGTGACACTGCTACACAATTGAGATATAGCAGATGATTTTATGAAAATTGGACAGAGCAAAAAGACTTATTTTTGGAGTTGGAAACATTAATCCTTTGTCAGCTTTTCTGAGTCATTCGTTGGGGGTCAGTGCTGAAGGTGCCAGATATCTTCTGAATATACTGACAGTACTTTCCCTTGAAATAGAATGAAGATGCTCTGCATTCTGCAACTGCTTTCAGCACTGTCAACTCGCAGGCAATAACAACCTGAGGTGTACATGCTGATATTATTTGGAATACAGTAATATATGTAAGTAGCTCATGGTGGTTCTTATTACCGAGGACGTGTTTAAAAGTGTTAGGAGAAGAGGAGGCTCAGGGGTAACATTATTGCTCTCTACAACTCCCTGAAAGGAGGGTGTAGCCAGGTGAGGGTCAGTCTTCCACGCAGCCAGCAACAAGACAAGAGGACACAGCCTTAAGTTGTGCCATGGAAGGTTTAAGATGGACATTAGGAAGGATTTCTTCATAGAAAGGGTGATTAGACATAGGAGTGGGCTGGCCAGGGGGGTGGTGGAGCCACCGTCCGTCCCTGGAGGTGGTTAAGAAAAGACTGAATGCGGCATTTAGTGCCATGGTCTACTTGACATAGTGGTGTTAGGTCATAGGTTGGATTCGATGATCTCAGAGGTATTTTCCAACCTAACAGATTCTGTGATTCTGAGAACTCACATTTTGAGGTGACAAAAAAAAAAAAAAAAACCCAAAGAAAAAAAGCAATGCGCGTTTCCTCTTGCGATGTTCATCTGACACCACGTTTCTCAGTTTTTCAGGCATGCTTCAGACCGCACTTAATTTCCACTGCAACTACTTTTTGGCCGCCTAAGTTATCCCGTAACACCACGCGGGGTGACCGATACTGCGCTGCCGCGCTACCCCTGCATTCCGCGCAGCCCGCGGCTCCCACCGGCAGGAGCAGCGCCGCTGGGAAGAGCGGGCACCGCTCCCGGCAGCTCCAGGGCCCCGCTCCCGGCAGCTCCAGGGCACCGCTCCCGGCAGCTCCAGGGCCCCGCTCCCGGCAGCTCCAGGGCCCCGCTCCCGGCAGCTCCAGGGCACCGTCCCCGGCAGCTCCAGGGCCCCGCTCCCGGCAGCTCCAGGGCCCCGCTCCCGGCAGCTCCAGGGCACCGTCCCCGGCAGCTCCAGGACCCCGCTCCCGGCAGCTCCAGGGCACCGTCCCCGGCAGCTCCAGGGCCCCGCTCCCGGCAGCTCCAGGGCCCCGCTCCCGGCAGCTCCAGGACCCCGCTCCCGGCAGCTCCAGGGCACCGTCCCCGGCAGCTCCAGGACCCCGCTCCCGGCAGCTCCAGGGCACCGTCCCCGGCAGCTCCAGGACCCCGCTCCCGGCAGCTCCAGGGCACCGTCCCCGGCAGCTCCAGGGCCCCGCTCCCGGCAGCTCCAGGGCACCGTCCCCGGCAGCTCCAGGGCCCCGCTCCCGGCAGCTCCAGGGCACCGTCCCCGGCAGCTCCAGGGCACCGTCCCCGGCAGCTCCAGGACCCCGCTCCCGGCAGCTCCAGGGCACCGTCCCCGGCAGCTCCAGGACCCCGCTCCCGGCAGCTCCAGGGCACCGTCCCCGGCAGCTCCAGGGCCCCGCTCCCGGCAGCTCCAGGGCACCGTCCCCGGCAGCTCCAGGGCCCCGCTCCCGGCAGCTCCAGGGCACCGTCCCCGGCAGCTCCAGGGCACCGTCCCCGGCAGCTCCAGGGCACCGTCCCCGGCAGCTCCAGGGCACCGCTCCCGGCAGCTCCAGGGCACCGTCCCCGGCGCTGCGGCGGCTCCCGCGCCCCCCGCGCGCCGCTCCCGTGGGGCGGGGCCGCCGCCGCCCGCGCCTGCGCACGCGCCTCCCGCCGCGGCGGATGAGCGGATCAGGCGGCGACCGGGCGCGGCCGCGGCGGGAGCAGCAGCGGGAGCGGTCGGTGCCGCGCGGGGCAGCGGAGCCCGCGCCTGCAGGGGAGCGGAGGGCAGGGCAGGGGTCCCGGCCGCCGCCCACCCGCACCGGCCGGGCGCCTCTCCGTGCCTCCCGCCGGACCCGCTGCGGGCAGAGGTGAGGGTAGCGCCGGCTCCGGGGCAGCGCCGCAGCCACCGCGGCTGGGGACGGGAGCGGGGGGCGTGTGACACGCCGGTGCCGCGCTGCCGAGTGTGCTGCCTCCCCGCCGGCTGCCGGGCGGGAGGGGCTTTCTGGGAACCCCCCGGCGTCTCCGGTAACGCCGGGCCCGGCGCTTCCCGGGGGTGGGTGTTGCTGGGCGCCGGGAGGGTTCGGCACCGGCCGGGCTGGGTCCCGCGGGCGAGGCTGAGCTGGCTGCGGCGGCTCGGTGTGGTGTCGGGCCGGCAGCACGGCCCCGCGGAGCCGGGCACCGCGGCCGGGGGCTCCGGAGCCGCGGGCCGGCTGGTGCCAATCGCCGTGCGGACAGCCCGGGCCCGCCGGCCGCCGTTGGAAACCGGTCGCGTTAGATGCAGTTAAAATGTAGCTGCTGTGGCTGCCGGTAACCTCCTTCCCGTCACACTGGGAAAATTATCTTGTGCTGTAGCCGTGCCCTGGAGAGCGAAACGTAGTTACTGTCCCCGGTCCCGTGGCGCTGCCAGCTGCGCTTCTGTATCTCTATCAGCAGGCCTTGGAAGCGGCTCGCTTCCTAAAGAGCCTGGGCTCTGCGGGGGCTTTGCTCAACGAACTCGGTGATCGTTCAGATGAGGTTCACACGGTTGCTTGAAATAATAGTCTTCACAAATTGTGTGTTGTAGCAGTGCGCTGTAGAATCCTTCTCCTGAAAGGAGGAAAGCCATCAATTCACTGTGTCACTGAAGATGTTTTTAACGTGTTTCGTGCTGCCACTGTCCAAACAAAACAGAGTTCTTGGGACTGAGGTCAGGAATCCTTTTAAAAACAGCTGATTTTCATCTGGCAACTAACATAACTGTAATCATTCCAACTTAATCATAGGAAATATAGATCTCTTTGATCTGTTAAGTGTTAATACAATCGGGGCCCTGCTAATGCTTGTTAATTATCAGCCTCAGTTTTGAAGTTTTGAAAACACAGGAGCTGGTACTGACTTGTTAGTCTGCAGTGAACATGATGGGCAGTAACAGAACTGTGTAAGGAGCGGTGCTTCCCACTTATCTTTGTCAGCTCTGTTGTCTGGAGAGGGAGAATTTAGAGAATTTAGAGTTGATACAGTTCTGGTTTTAAATGATGTGGAAAATATGAGAAGAACATAATTGCACTCCTGGCTATCAAGTAGCTGTAGAAGGGACTGCTGAAATTTTCTGTGTGCTGTTTTGTTTTAGAATTCCCTGCAAACTTCTGAGGTCAGTTGTTGTGTTAGCCATGTACTAGTTTTTAATCAAAACTCCTAAGCTTTGAAGTAATTTGTTTTGTGATTATACAACTTCCCAAAACCTGGCCATAGAGCTCTCCTTTCCAGATGCTTGTTTGATGTGTCTGCGTCAGAATTGAAACTATTTGGGGAAAAAGGAGATGTGTGATTGTAGTCACTTGGGGACCCTTTGGCTCCTCGTTATTTTTATTTTTTTTGTTGTAGAGTTGTGAAGATCACAGAATCATTTAGCTTGGAAAAGACCCTAAAAATCATGTTGTAAGTAAACCAAATTTGTCAAGGCTGATGTAGCTTAGACCTGGCAATAAATAAATAAATTTGTTTCTACTTTATTCATGGGTTAGGGAAAGAGCTCCTTTTAGACATGCTGCTTTGTCAAATTAGTTAAAAAATTACTTTTTAGTAAAGGGCCATTCAGCTCATATTTCTGCTGCACGTGTAAACCCCAAGAGTACCTCAAACTCTGTTCTATAAATGCTTGTTGATGTTTGTTAACTTTTACCACACAAGGAGGAATTTTCTGATGCTGCAGGAAACAATGCTGGACTCGTACACTTTTTACAGAGAAATGAATGGGGACAGAAAGTCAGACTTCTGTACTCCTGTTCTTTTAATAGTGCTTGCTCTGTTATCTCAGGTTTTGCTCCAAAGAGAAATAAAATGCAGAAATGAAAGGAAAATAATTTTGGGGGAAGTTTACTGAAGATTGATTATTTTTAGGTGGCCTTTCCTTAAATTCTGTTGAAGTGATTGAGAAGGGTCTGAGGCAATGTAGCACTTAACCTTTTTCTTTTGTCTGGTCTGCTGTTACACTTTCAAATAAATGGTCGTGCAACTACCTAGTAAAGAAACTATGCATACTTTGTATTCTGTGAAGCTGTGTTCCAGGCTCCTCTCTGTCCAGTAAATCTTTGCATAGAACACTCAGCCAAGTTTTAATGAACTGTGTCGAGTCAGTTATTAGGCTTTCATCTCTTCACTGATTACTGTTTTACCACCTGCTTTCCCACTGCATTTCCCACAAATTCTGTTTCCTGAAGCATGCAGGAGAGTTTTCTAAGTTTTCTTTTCTCCCTTCCTGTGCCGTGTAATTCCTCTTGCTTTAGGCTGTCTGTCAGATAACTTATCTCTTATTGTCTTGGTCTTCTGTTTCAGAACAGAAAATAAATTTGTTGGAGAAATTACATAATGTTGTATACTTAAGACTTCCCAATGGGCCAAGCAATGCGGTTTGTTTTAGTTCTGTTTGTTTCTTTTTAATGAACATGCATAAAGCTCTACATTACTCAAATTTATGATTAAACACAGAATAACAATTTTTATTTTTCAACAAAATGGAGTGTGAAGGAAAACAGAAAAAGACCTTCAGTGAAGAAGTAGTGATAGCTGTAAAAAATAGCATAGTCCTACTCTCTACAAGTATGGGTTTTCTCCAGTCTGTATAATGTAATTAAAGTAGTACAAACACAGAAGTTGATGATCCTATTCTCCAAACTGTAATGTGAACATCTTGGTCAGGCAAATTGTGGTTCATGATAGAGTATTCTGTTAATGAAGATCTTGCTTCTATGGCAGATGTACAGTTGGGAAGCAGAGAAGCAGTAGCAGAAACCTTTTTGAGGGAGATATTTGTGTAGTCACTGTTTCTACAGGAAGAGTGAAGCAGAGTAGTTCTTTGCCTAGACTGTTTTGTTGAATTGGTGAGGAAGTTAAAAAGTGTCACACGATTCTTTAGATGATTTCCTGAGTGAACTGCCTTTACTGTTTGGCTTCCCCCCCCCCCCCTCCCCCCCAGTGTTCTGATGTGGTCATAATGATGTTGGATTAGTTAATCTTTTCTGTTTTGTTAGACAGAAGTTGCAATTAGCTTCTGTTAGAACAGGTGGTTGATGCTAATACAGTTCAGAAGTATATATCTGTTTAAGACAGAAGAAATTATGGGCACAGTTTTGGTCATTTGTTTTGTTGAAAAAAACCCAACCAACAAAAAAATCCCACAGCAACAAAAAATGTTTTTCCCAAAGCCTTTGATTCAGTTTAGAGGACTGTCTCTGAGTTTTGCTTGAGCGATTTCTTTTGCTGTTCTCTTCTCTTTTGGATAAAGTTGATAACCTCTGTGTTTAGCTTCAGCTGGTCAATAGTTCCCTTCCTTCCCTCTGCTGCCTGCAGCTTTCCCACTAATGCAGGGTCATACCGTGGGTTTGAAGCTGGAGCTATGTGAAGGGCTTTGTAAGGCTCTTGCTTCTGTTGAGAGTGTGTGAACAAATATTGAGACGAGTGTGACTTGCACAAGATTTCTAGTTATTAGAAGGTCTAGTAACCAGAAATTAGAAAAAATAAGTTACCAACTTTGAAAAATTAATACTTCATGGCATTGATAATTACTAGAGGAGATATAGCGTTGCTGCCTTGTGGACTAATTTGGACCCTGGACTTGGAGAATCTGCATTGTTTTGGAGATTTTTTTATGAATTAGCATCTGATCAAGGAGGTAGTTTCCCTGCATAAGAAACTCCATCAGTTTAGATGCAGTAGGAGCAGCTCTGTGTAGCTTTATCTTAAAACATATGCTTGTCCAGCTTGCGGGAACAGCAAATTGCATGCTTTCCTGGTGATTTGTCTCATTTTGGTAATTTCATATCGTGGTAGAGAGCTTGGTGGAGCTTGATGTTCTGAAGACTAATACTGACTTTTAAAAGGAAGGCTTCTGTAGAGTGTTGAATCCTGTAAATGCAGCATGTGAAGTTCGGGAAATGGTGTTCATAATAGGCCACTGATTACCAGCAGATATGTTAAAAGCGTTTTATTCAGAGTGACTGGTCCTGGATTGTACACAATTGAAATCTGGAGCAGTATTTTGCTATATTTGTTATAAAACAGTGTTTAATTCCATCTGTACTCTACAAGAAGGAAATCTGTTGCAGATGTAACATGTAGAGTAGCATAAGAAGCCTCTTGAGAACAGCTAAAACTGCTTGACAGATGGTAAGAGGCATTTGGGAAGTAAGATTTTCATTTTCGGGAAATAGCTTGGACTTCTGGTGCTAGGAGAGGAATAAATAAACCTCGTTTTCTTCACATTCTTAATTGTGGATGTAAGGTTTTATCTGAGCTTGTTCCCTCAGCACAGGGTACGGCACTGATCATTTATCCTCTAAAAATGCTACATCTGTCTCTCTGGAAGTTCTTAAGGTCACATTGACTTTGACACAATATAGGAGTGTGTGTATCTCATCTTCCTTTTTTCCATTTAACCGTTCATTCATCTGTTTGAAAGTGTTCTCATTGCATCTAAGCTTGAGCTAGCTCACATGCTATCTGTATGTTCAGACATTTTCCAGTGCATTAATCCTGTCACCCAGTGTTGGTGTTGCAGTACTGCAGAAGCTGTTAATATGACTATTCAGTTGAGATAAGGAAAACCAGCATGTTTCCTTCCAGAGTCATCTTTTTCTTGCCTGCAAACAGAAGCCATGGTATTTTGAAGGTAATTTCAAAAGACCAGTGAGTTTCTTTTGAATAGGCTTGGACTTGGAAGTGCGGGTTTAATACTGGTCATTTAAACATGTGAAAAAATTTTTATTTAATTGAGTATTCTTGCTCAACTTAGGGAAGCATGCTTGTTGTAGGGAGACATTTTTTTGGTTGACAGTTTTAGCTATTTAAGGAATTACACATCAGAAGATAAGTGGGTGTTTTTAGAATTCACATGTTTAAAGCTGATAGTAAGCAGGTGGTCTAGTAAACAGAGTTGGGTTCTTGACTGTGGCTTGGGCATTATTTATCTATTCCTAAGAATTCCCAAGGTTTAATAAATTAAAGGATACATTCCACCCCAAAGTAATGAATAACACCCATGAATGGTTCATGTGACTCTTCAGCCAGCAGAAGTGTCATTCCAAACCAGGCTTTGTCTCATGTACAGTAGGTCTTTTTCTAACTATCTAAGAGGGCCACGTCTCAGTGATTGGCATATTTTTCCTCCAAAATGTTCTTTAGATGTTGTATTTCTTAGAGATGATTTGGAGAGTTAAGGCAAACAATTTATTGCTTGTAACTGGATAGTGATACTTGAAAAGAGAGTCATATTCTTGATATAAGATTTGTGAAAGCAAATTATGGATTTAGTTGGTGTCAAGTTCATGAATTATAAAAGATTCCTGGCTTTATTCTAAAGGTGAAGTTTGACATACAAAGATTCATGAGACATTTGGCCAGGTACGCAGCAAGTTCATTTGCTTGAAATTTCATGTGGAAATTTTTTTTATAATTATAGCATCCTTTATGGGCAAAGTTGATACTTTTTTTTAGGTAAAATATGGGTGACATTTGCTTTGATATTGCATTGACCTAATTTTTTAGTTAATATATTCATATTTTGTGGTCTTGCAATCTTTGCAGGCTTTAAAAAGAAGTGTGGTAATGCAGTAAATCTGTGATTAGATATTCCTTAAATGGCACTGAATTGAGAAACTTGAAACAGTAGTTTCCCTGGTCTGGTTGCAGTGTAGTAGAAAAGGTGACTTGGTATGAGGATACGTGGTGATGCATATAAGCTCTTTTCAGTACTCAATAGCATATTTTTTCTTTCTTTCTTGCATGTTTGGTTCTAGTGTAAATAGCTGCTTATGGGTCACTGTTTTTTCTTTGAACCAGGCCATGGCATGGTTTGTCTCTGCAGGGGATGAAAATAATGTAGAGTGTATGACTGGAGTTAGGGAAAAATACTGTTCACAGCTGCATGAAGCTTTCAGAATAAATCCCAAGTTTGCCACCCCCTGTGCAAGCTGTTCCTTCCAGTCTTGTCTCAGAGGTGGCTGCCCGAGAGACCTGCAATGTGTGTGGGGACGGGTGGTGGAGAGGAGCCGGGTAGGAGTTTTGTTCTTTGTGCGGTGGGATGCTGGTGCTGCCAGGAGAAGAGGAGGCAGTTTATTTGCAGTGGAGGTTTTGGTGCAACTTGTGAACCTTTATGCTGCCATAGTCGAATACTGTTCTTTAGCACAGAAGGGATAGCTAGGATATTGTTTAGGCATTAAAGCAGTGAGTCTGCATAAACTGCAGTTTGTTGTTTGTCAGCTGTGGGACTCACGTACAGCAGCACCATACTGTACCAGGAGAGCAGGTTTCCTATTGTTCCTCACTGGAGAACTAGTCTGGGAGAGGGACTGAAACATACTAGAGTTTGTCTGAAACTCTAAATACATCGCAAATACAAAATCAAATATTTAACATGGCTGTAGAAGGTCTCCTTCCTTGCATGACTTTACCTTTGTCTAATAAGAGCTCTCTTACAAGGCTTTTGATGTAATCAGAGTTCTTGTGATAATTTCTTTCAGTACTTTTTCCAGTGGAAAGCAATCACAAGAACAAGTTTATTTGTGTCTCTGAACAGAACTGAGCCAGTTTAGATATCCATTTAGAGCAGTGCAATTGATTACATAATGCAAGGAAAATGTTTTGGTCTAAGCAGATGTGTTACGGCAATGCATATAATGCAGTCTGTATTACTTGGGCCTGACTTTTAAGAGTGAACCACTTTTTATTCTCCCTCATCCCCACCCTCACATGTGCAGTATGGAAATGAGGCAGCTTACCTGCTTGATGGAGTAATTTATTTGTTCTTAGGCAGTTTACCGTGGGTGCATCTCCTGCTTTACAGATGGGCACAGATAATCCTTGTGCTTCCTGTGTAGGAACATGTCAGTCGTGCCGACTCCTTGCCATCTACACCATGGCTGCTGAACGTGAAACTGCATTTGTCTGCTTTACTGAACGCTGCCTCCATAGAGTTACAACTGGGAGCTAAACTAAATGTAAATTGTAGGAGTGGTGCTGGGTGGAGGTGGTGTGAACCCCCGGAACTGCTTTGTTTCAGGCTGTGGTCATTTCCAGGTGAAGAGTACCTGTGAAGTCAACCAAGTGCTCTTTTCCCCAGTAGGTGGATGTATAATTCAATTTTTTTGGTAGAAGTTGAATACTCTGAGTAATGTTAGTGTTATCTTTTTTCCACAAGTCTTGGAAGCTGCTCTGCTGCACTTTTTGAGGGACTATTGGACACTCAAGATTACTGGATTTTTTTACAAAGAAGACTGGGTAACTTTAAAAAAAGGATATGTATTTTAAGTACTTGAAACATGATGATTCTGTTAATGCATAGTCCATGCAGAAATATGGAATAAGGTATCCAAAGACATCAGATTGGTACCTAAGGGAAGTGTTAACTTTTTCTAGTATACCAGTTCTAGAAACAGAGGAGTTGTTCTGAGTTGAAACATTAATAAGATGAAAGTGACAAGGCTTGGAAGTGGCACAGCTATTGCTCCTTTTTTTTTTTAGGTTTTTTTTTTGAGTGTTTGAGTAATTATGAATATGTTTAATCCACATCTGCAGGAAACATAGTTTGTCTAGATGCAGAGTTAAATAAAATAAAAGCTTAAGTATTATTTGTTGAAGATGTCAAATAACAGCTAGTGTGATTGAGAGGGAAAACTGCAAAGAAGTTCTGTAGACTTGGGCCATAAATAGGCATCAGCTTGGTGTAAATTCATTGTTTCTAATAGCTTGTTCTCCTTCTGGACAATATTGCCACATGGAGATATTATATACCAGCTAAACTTGGTTAATAGTCTGCACTGTAAACCTGGGACAAATGGAAAGAAAATTTGGCTTTGACTCATCTCAGTGGGTTTGTTACATGTACTATACAGCCACCATACATTTATTGTGGGTATAGTGTGCCAGACAATGTAATTTTGGAAAATGTTAAATATTGCTAGTATGACTGTACAGTTGAGTAACTGATTTTGCTGCAGCAGAAGATAATGCAGGCATGCTCTCTTCTCTTAATGCTCATTATTCTTAAAGCTCTCTTCCTCTTTGGGAGGTGAAGAGAGAGGTCTCTGCAACAGGAGAAGTCATTTTGGTCTTGTATTGGGGAGCCAAAGGTCAAGGTCTACAAGAAGAAATTTCTGTATCAATATTAGTTTTTAGGCTTGCATATTTTCCAGCTCTCCTGATGGCTGATCATGAATGATTCTCTGAATAAGAAATCTGCTCCTCTGCTCTTTCCATTTCTTATGGGGGACCTTACAATGAATGCTTTGTGCTTCTGTTATATTGCCTTCTGATTTTTGTCCCTGATAATACACTTTTCCAATTCAGACAATGTCACAAAAGTTACAGTAATGTGAAGGACAGGGAAAGGAGGAGGATTGAGGAATACTGTTAAATTCTTACCTAAAGTAGCAGATAGGGTTAGTGTAGTGTCACTGAACATCTGGCCATGCTTTTTGTAGCTGATATCTAACATAATTGAAGTGGATGTAATGTGCACATTACTAATGGAGGGGTATCTTTTGTGAGTGAAGACCACTTGCATCACTTTCCTAACCTAATGACATCTTCTCTGCCAATGTTGAGATGGCCTTTTTGCTTCTCTTCAGTCCATTTTTTCTGTGTAATTAGGAAGGTGAGGGCCTCCTTCTTGCTAGCTTTATTGAGGAAAAGACATCTGGGATTACTGCTTTTTCTTGTGAGATATGACCTGTCTGCTTTGTCTGCTGTTCCAACTACATTACCTGTTCCAATTTCACTGGATACTTACCATCTGTCTTCTGCCTTGGTCTCCTACAAAAATCACCATTAAAGTGCTGAAGGGAATTTTCTGTCTGACTTCTTGTAGCTCTAGGCACCATCTGACTAACTGTGACTTAGCTTTTTCAGGGGAGTATAGTTTTAGAAGAGGATACGATCAATTAATATTGATACGGAAATTTGTTCTTGTAGACCTTGTTCCCAATACAAGACCTGAATGACCCTTATATTCTGTTCAGATAGGTCAGACACTGTGAAGGAGTACTAGCCTGGAGGAGGGTTTATTTTTTTCTCTTCCTGAAGTGATGTGCTTGCCCGTGTTACTCAGGCAGTGGTGCGTGCTGTCTGGATGTGATACATGGGCTGTGTGGTATCTGCTTTACTGCAAGGACTTGCTGAACCTGTAGAACATAATTTGCATGTGTACATGTATATATTTGCATAGGAAAGAGTGTCCTAGCAATACATTAGAAAGAGATAACCTCCTGTGAACTGCTAGCTGGCAAATCTCAGTGCAGGGCTCCCAGCTACATCTTCAGCCTAACACAACAGTCGGGGCAGCTGTGACCTGCAGTCCTTCATCTTATTTGCAGCCTCCTTTAGAAAAAAAGTTCTTGGTATGGATAAGTAAAGCAATTTGGCTTATCTGTATGATGCAAATTGCAGACTTTGAAGGTATCTCTTTGCTTCAATTAATGTCTTTAAAAAAAAAATTCTAAATCGAATGTGCACAATACATAAAAAGTTACAGTTCTAATGCTAAGGGTCTTACTGGGCTGTCTGTTATGATCTGTTGGAGGCTGGAAGATTTATGTTACAGCACATATTTCCTCTGCTGAAATCAAAATTTTGTAATTTCTCATCAGTAATTGAAATGTACTCTTTGATTGTGCAGAGAAGCCAATAAGCTAACATTTGGATCTTGTTTTGTACACAGAATTGAGGACCCCACACTAACCTACCTATAAAGATTTACTGCTTGCTGTTTTTAAAAACACTACTTTGATTCTAGATTGCAAGCCTTGAAAAGGGTCAGGATAAGCCTTAATGCAAACAGCTACACTAAAAGATGTGGGATGGAAAGTCATCAGAGGAAAGCATGGACTTGAGGCCTGGGATACTGGCAAGCAGAAAGCATTTCCTCTACAGAAATTATAATTCCATCTATTTAAAGAGCATGCAAAATTACTGAGGGTAAGCAGAATTTTTAAGACACAATTCTGAAATCATCAACAAGAATGAATGTTCTTCCTTGATGAAAAAAGTTCTCCTTTGATTAAAAAAAAAAGTCTACTAAGGCAAAGCAGCACCAAGCAGAAAGTTTATACATGCCAATCAAGGTAGAATGCAGAACAGGGAGCTGCCCTATAAAGTGAAAGAAAAACTGGCAAAAAATGAACCTGAAAGAGTGTACAGATGGATCTGTACCATGTCTGCTACTTTATTTAAATATTAACTATACCCACTTACTGTCAGTGCTTCAAAGAACACCGCTCAATATTTGTCTCCATGCGCTAACAGGAATATTCTTCTTTGAAGCTCAATAATCAGTTTTTTTCAGTGTCATCAGCTCTGGTTGTCAGCTTGGAGCAGGGAAACATACTTTCTTCTTATGTAAACTAAGAACTTGTGTAAGGAAATGAGGCTTGTGGTCTGAGAGGGCTTGTTTTTTGGTGGTTTTGCTTTGCTTTCTTTTTAAATTTGTAGAAGACCTCTGCTCTGGTCACTGTTAGATCACATGTTACAAATTGTGCTACTTTGGTGTTCAGAGACACATTCTTGTTGAATTAAAACAAGCTTTTGTACTTTCCCCCCTGTTTTTGGCTTATAAACAATATCTGTCTACTGAAGACTTAAAAGTTTCCTTGTATATCTTAGTGTTGATCTCTGCCTTCTTCCTAAACAGAGCTTGATCTGTGTCAGAAAGAAGGTTAAAGATCTGGTAGGTGGTGGTTATTTTTCAAGCTTAAGAAATCGATGGCTGCATGTTGTACCATTTGTTGAGTATAGTTATTTATTTTTTGTTACTAATTGACCAGAAAAGAACTCTAATACACTTGTTTTTACTATTTATTTTATCAGTTATCAAATTATATTTCATCTTTCTTCATGACATGAAGAAAACTGGATTTTTTTGTTTATCTTAAGACACTTTCCTCCGTGATTGAGAGATTCTTTGTAAATATAACCTACTTATAAACAGGACTTGTGTTATCTCTTACTGTAAATATACTGAAGTAATCTCCATCTTATTAACTGCCATATTAGCAGCATAGATAGAATTGAGGCATGAACAGAATAAGGCAAAAGTCAACATTGAACTGTACTGTTTTAGTTGCTGTATTCTGTGAATGCTTCACAGTATCATGAGTAGTCTTTCATTCAAAAAGAGAAGAAATTATTTATCTTTATATCTTATGTAGATTGAATATTTGCCAATAGGAATCTCAGACAAATATATTGTAGATGTAGCTTTGCCTATCTTCCTGCATATTTGTTCTTTTTTCCTTTACATGGATTTATTTCTGAACTCTGTTCCTGAATTATTCTGGATAATAATTTGTGGACTCCTTCCTCTTATTACAGGTACAAGAATTCATCATGCATCTGAAATGCTTACCAGCATGACACTTCTCATGCTGTGAACAGTTAAAAATCATATCTTCCTGTCTTCTTCATCAGAACTTGCAACAGCATCTTATGGATCAGGCTGATGAAGATCCAGCAGAAAAATTAGATGGCTTAGTCTGCTTTTGGAAGAAGAGACCGGTAATTTTTCTGTAACACAGTGGTCTCTTGGTATTGCTGTGTAGCAGCAGGAGGCTCAGGCTTTTCAAACTGCTGGTTCTTTTGGGCTTTGGGTTTAATTTTAAACTTCAGGAAGCTAAGGCTTGTTGCATTTTAAGAGAACAGTGTTAAGGGTAACTTCATTGTGTATTGTTCTTAAGAACTAAAGACAATGAGTTATAACTTTTTTAAAATTCTGTATATGGAATATTATCTGGCAGTTGACCTTTTGTGAATTTAATATGTAAAAAAGCATTTGTGCTGGCAGCCCAGGAACAGGAAAGGGAAATTAGAGTGGGAGCGTCCTGGTGTTGATCTCAATGTACAGTGTTTAAAAGTGATGGCTGAAACATGTCTGAGGTATCACAAGTAAATTTGGACTGTGATTCATTGTAGGCATTTTCTAGATATTTCTGTGGGTTTAAAAAAATGCATTAGTTTCCAGTGTTAGCTAACAATTTCATTTAAACAACTTGGTGGTTTTTTTGTGGTGTGGTTTGGTTGGGGGTTTTTTGACTGTTAGTTTCTTGTAAGTGATTAAAACATAAACTGCTTGTTTAGCAGATATTTCTGTCTTACAAATGCAGGTTTAAGAAGCTTGGGTTGTCCAAATGAGTAGCATCTGTTGTGATTCATTTGGCTTTAAGGTGTTGGGGGAAATGTTGTGGAAGCAAGGTCTTGGCTTATAGAATAATTTTCTGAATATAGTTTAGTGCCTTCATAGAGATGGTGTTTGAATTTGCACCTCTGTCTGTAGACTTTCGGATGGAGGGAAGGAAGAAAGGGATGTGTTGGTTTTGTTTTGTTTTGGTTTTTGGTTTTTTTTTGTTTGTTTGTGGTTTTTTTGTTGTTGTTGTTGTTTTTGTCAGGGAGCAGATGGTGTTTTAATGACTTGTAACTTGCTGTAGCTGACCACCTGCAATCTGCACAGTGTGTTCTGCAGCAGGGCAGCCCAGATGGGAAATTGTGGAGGAGCAAAAAGTAGCTGCTAAACACGTTTCTTGTGAAGTCTTAGAAAAGGACCTGAGTGAAGGAAGGTGTGCATGTTACCAGGGTTTTACACTCAGTCTGAAAGCTCTCACTGAATCCTCACTCCCTTCTCCAGTGTCAAGGGTCCCAAGAGTTGAGTGGTGGGGGAGAAGAAAAGAAATGATGAGGCTTTTTTATTACCACTCGCAGGTGTAATAGGTTCAGTTTTCCAACTCCACTTAGCATCTGTCCTCTTCTTGTGACACAATGCTGCTGTTGCCATCAGTACTGAACGAAAGCCCACGTGAGCTCTGGTGGCCTTAGTCACCATCCTGTTGCAGGGTCATGTTTGCTTGAAATTTATTCTGTGATTTAAAAAAAATGCATTTATCTCCATGTTTGTCCTGCTGTAGTCATCTTTCAGGTGATGGCTCTGTGTCATTAACTGTTTCGGTTATAATTGTCTGACGATTCTCAACATCTTTTCTCTGTCCCAGCTTTATTCTATGTCCATAATACTTTTATCTTTAGCCCCATGCACCTCTCTCTCCTTTCACTTAAGCATATAGTAGCATATTTGTTTTTTTCTTCTTTGTTGCTGTCCTGCCTGTCTTAGCAATTCAGAAACCTAGCAGTGTTTGTCTATATTCTTGTGCTTTGCTTCACTTTCTCTGGAGAAAAATACACGTGTTCACGGATGGAGGCTTGCATGATGCATGAATATTTTGCAGTTGTGAAATTTTAAATGTCTCTACTTGAATCCCATGCATGGCAGAGTTTGCTGCTTGCCTTGCCAAGATCATGCTATTGTAACAGTGTGGGAGAAGCTGCAGTTCAGGTGCCTATGTCAACATCTCCTCCCTCCTCAAACAAATTACTGCAAGCATAAGCTATAAAGCAAAATTAGTAATACTCTGCTCCTCCCAGAACTGAGTCCAGGGAGGTTGTTATCAGCGTAAATTTATTTGCTCTGACCAACACTTTTAAGAGCCCTACTGATGATACTCTGGTGGAATGCAGTGGTATCAGTCTGCCCTCCATTACAGCCTTGGAATTCATTTCCTAGGTTAGTGAGGCCAACATTGTGTCTTGGCTTCTGCTCCTCCTTCATCACTATTTCTGGTGTCTCATGCATCTTCTAGTTCCCAGCAAATGTTTTGCTGAGTAGCAAAGATAGTAATTTTGATCTTCAGCAGGCTGTCCTTCATCCTAAGGAATGGAAATGCTAGACTCCTGTGAATTCTGATTCGTGAGCATTACAAAGACAGGCTTGCATGCTCGGTATGCTGGGAGCTAGTGTTACGTACTTTGCTTGAGATGCATAATGAGGCTGACAGCTAGGAGATGAATTTTCTGGGGGAGCATTGAAATTGCTGTTGTGGTGGTTCCTAAAGCTACTGACTTGCTAGTGATTGAGTAATTTTTCTACCCATTGCGAAATAATGTGAAGCCACCCATGGTGGCATGGGATTTGCACAGTTTGCTCCTCAATCTGCTTCTGGCATGTGCAGCAGAACACCTAAGGGTTGTAGCAATGGGATACAGCATACTTTGCTTTTGTCAACTCCTGCTAAAATTTTAGAAAGAAAGGGAATTGGAAGTCAAGGCTATATATATATACTTGGATCCATGTTACTTATGTTTTCCAGGAGTGAGTGGTAGCTCATTCCTGTGAAGCTTGTGCCGTGCACATCGTGATGTGAACAATCAGCCTCCAGACAAAAGTGAGTGCTCTTGGGGGGGAGTTCCATGTGGAAAGTGTGTTGCTGACAGACTAGAACTGTATCTTAGTGTGAAACTGAGATGTCCTGTGCAGGCTATTATTTTCTGAAAGTGCCCCAATTTCAAGTAAAGTGAAAGCCCAGGTGATCCAGATGTACCCACCTGCACTAGAACTGCACCTTCTAGTCAGGAATATGAGGTTACTACGGAGAACTTGGTTTTATTTTGGTAATCTGAAATGAAATGTCTGAGTGTCTCAGATCCTATGCATGGGAACAGTTTATTGTGGATCTCTGTTTTAAGGATGATCTCACCTGTGGTAACTTAACATTTTTGTTTGACTGGCATTATGGTACATTTCTTTAATCATCTGAGAGGGTTGCTTTTCAAATTAAAGCATTTTGCATACTTTCTTACTGTGTATGGTATGTTGTGGAAATGCTTGAACTGAAGATTCTTGAAGCACCCTCACAGTGCATTCCCTGTTCTGCAGTCCTTAGCCCCAGGTTAGGGCAGGGAGGTGAGCTCTGTGAAATACTGCCATCTACAGCACTGTCAAGGATAACTGGACAGCAGCAAGAGAGCTCCTTGGAAGTTATAAGGCTTGAAATACGCCTTATCTTGACATGAAGATGATTCTGACTTTCAGCCACCGCATAAAGGACCTGTTTTCAAAATGAAGAGCTAATTTAGGCTTGTTTAAATATTCAAACAGATGCCTGTTAAGCAGCTATACTGTGTATATTTAAAAATAAATTTATAATGGGGAAGAAAAAGTAATTAATGCCACTCTGAACTCCAGTAGTGAACTCCAGAAGTTATACTAAAATATAACACTGGAATATATCACTGGAAACAAAATTCTGATGTTAAAACTGGATAGTTACTATAAAATCAGCTCCAGTTCACTAGAAAATCAGAAATCACTTTACCTACCTTTCCTTCTGTTGAACAAATAAAGTTACAAAAAGAAATGTGATAGTCACAGAGTCACATGCATCTAAATTTCATGGCAAGTAGGCATGTGGAATTTTTTGTGTAAGAGGAAATATCTATGATGTAGGAAAGAAGAAGTTAGAAAGAAAAATGAGAATTCCAGCTCCTTCTGCCTGTCTAGTTGTTGTGCTAATTTAAAAATGGCAGACATGAAAAAAGCAGGTTGGGTGACATAAATTATAAGTAGATTTCCTTGTCAGTAGTCAATCTAAAAGGCAGAATGAATGAATGTACCTTACTGGGGAGAACAAAGTTAAGCTCTTTGAATGGAAATGGCACTGTACAATTAATATCTGTTGTTAAAGATAGCATGAAAAGGCAAAATCAAACTTCATAGCCCACCTAGATCATCTTTATCTTTTGTTTCTATGGCTGTTTTTTTCTGTTAAACCTTTGATTTTGCCTTCATAAATCTTAAATGTTTCAGGATCTTCATGAAGAATTGAAGAATTTTTGAGTCCTTGTTAAAATGTGGTTTATTTATGAATTACAGTTTTTACTGAAACAGCTAACAGATCCTTGAAGGTGTCTAAGGAGACAATTGTACTATGCTTTTTTTTTTGAGTGAATGCTATTCTCCAGTCCCAAAGTAGGCAGACTGCTTAGCATTTTAATTGGTTTTCAAGATGAATTCAGGTTTACTCTTCAGGGCCAAAGACAGGGTTATGAAGGTTAATTATACTTATCAAGATTTGGGAGCAGTCAATTCTCATTGCATGTGGAGTGTTGGCGTAGTGCTTTTTTTAAGGGGGGGGAAATTGCTTATTACTTCATTCTGTAACTGGAATGCTTGTGTGCTTATCTTGGTTAGGTGCTTTTGATGGGTGTCTCAGTTACTTCGCAGTTTGGTGCTTATAAATGGCTTTGAAATATCTAGCTGGCTATTCACTTTTAATCTGGATTTTATTAAGTTAATAGCACTCCTGGAGTTACAAGCCCTAATTTCATATTCTGTGTCTGTTGCATACAATTTGGATATGAAAAAGCCAAAGCTGTGAATGTCACAGACTTTTTAGAAGCTGTCATGGGAGTGTAAAATTTGCCACTGTATTAAGAATTACTGGCTTATGGTATTTTTTCTCAGGTTGTGATCATCAGGAAGAGGACAGCTCATCCTGCTCTGAATTCTGTTGAGGACTACAAAACGAAGGAACAAAATCCTTTCAAATAGGAAAGATTATGTATGCCAAGCTGTTTTTGAGGTTAGAGGCTCTGCATGCTTGTTGTTGTCATGAAAATCACTATTACATGTGCTTTTTCTTTACAATTTTGGAAAAAATATCCCAAAGCAATAAATTTTTACTCTTCTACATGTTCATGATAAGATTTCTTGAACAAATCATAGCTTTTAAAAGTTAAAGACTAGTTGTAACTGCACTGTACTTGGTGAAGTTGACTGGTTTGTATCTGTGACAGCTGGTTTTGGATACTCAGTTAATAGTGGATTGAAAGGGCAGGACACAAGGTTCCTCCAGTTGCCCCTGTCAGCACTGCACATGGTTGGAAGCATGGACTGCTGGTTACTCTTAGAGCTGCTCCTGCAGGAAGTCTAAATGGGTACCTGCAGTTTTCTTCCTTCTGACACCTCACAGCAGTGTGTGAAGTGAGTGTCAGAGACGGAATGTGCCCCAGGAACGTGCTCTCACTCTATGGGTAGGTTGGGATGTACATTTTTGTTCAGTTACAGCTTCTGAGCTGTTGCTGCCTGGCTCCATTTATTTTGTAAAGCATGGAAATTGGTGTTTCATTCTTTTCCTACATGTTAGACTTGGAAATAGATGTGTAAGCTGCCTTCAAGGGAATAAAATGTGTAACATTATACACAGAGGTGTAGTTAACTGCTTTGGCTGAGATACAGGGTATTGAATTGTTTTATGCTAGTGTTATCTTGGTAGTTAAGCTTGTGTTATCTTGGTATTGTGTGTGATTTTCAATATGAAAATAAGTTATAAAATGCTGTTAACTGATAATTCTTGTCAGTTTGGGGGACAATACTGGGATATTGTCATGCTGTGAAAGGGAACGATGAAGGTTTTTTCCTTTTAAAAAAGAAACACATTCTCTCTTGGAATCATTCTTTCCCTTATTTATCGTTTGAGCTCACAAGTATTGCATCCTTCATTCCCAGCATTTGTGTCTGTCTTGTGTCTGATCCGGCATTCCTAAATTACCTGATGTCTCTTGCCACTTAACTAGCTCCTTTAACTTGCTGAGTATTGAGGGGCTGGATAGGGGAGGGTGAGGAGGCAGGATTCAAAACTTCCTATCACACAGTCCTATGGGATTGCGCAGCTGAGAGGATTGTATTCACTTTAAATCAGGTGCTCAAGCTATCTGATGGCCCCTTTAAAACATTTTATGGGAAAGAGAATTCCCAGTACTTAAGTAAACTGGATGGAAGGGCAGGAGGAGGTGCCTTATCCATTAAATATTTGTTTAGCCTTGGACAGAATAATGCTTTGCCAAGGATGTCATTTTTTCCCCTGTTTTCTTCTCCGAAGCATTTCAAAGAACTTCCAAGGAAGTGTCAAGGCTTTGTTTTCCTGTCTGTGCTTACAGCCACTCCCTGGCTGTCAAGGAGCAGAACCCTTTATCCCAACCATGACACGTACTCAGTTGATTCAAGCAGAAAAAATAGTATCTTCTATATTGGTCTCTGAAGCAGAACATTAAATGTATCCTGATAATATGTGGCTCTTGCTATGAAAAGTCTTGGTGTTTCCTTGCAGTACTGGGAGCAAAAAGCATTCTGCTCTTCAGAAATGGGATATGTTTAATTTCTGTTTTTGAGGGCTGGCTTTGATCTGTGAAAGGCTTGACTTCTATTTTCACCTCTGTCAAAAGTAACTTTTATATAAGTTGCTTGTTTGTTGCAAATAGTGTGAGCAGTGGCCTGGCTGACATTAGGCAGTGATACTGACCTGATTTCTGAAGGCTGTGAATTGCAGGTAAGTTGTCACTTGATGGTGCTTGTAGTTCTTCCCTGGCCGTTTGTTGTGGCAGGTCAGGTGCTTCTCATTGCCCAAAGAAATGTCATAGAGGAGCTTGTAATTTGTAAAATAGAAATGGGTAGGTAAACAAGAGGTTTATTGTTAGGTCACTTGCCAAGTCTGCAATGCAATACTGTTGTACAGTTCCTGTGGATCAGGCTATATTGTTTAAATACTGCTGTTCATCCTGTTAAACTAAAAGCTATGTGAGATTGTTGCAGCATTTCCAAATCAAAGTTGATTGGCAGTTACTCAGTAGCTTCAGAAGACAAGCTCAGATGTTTGGTGCTAAAAGCACTAGTTCTTGTTAAACCTGTAAGAAATCTATTTGTAATATTTTTTTTCCCTGTATTTAAAAAAACTCCCACAGAACAACAATGAAGAACCTCCCAAAAAAACCCCAACTTTCCTCCCTAGGATTCCCCAAAAAACCTCACAAACCATAAACAAACAAACACAAAAAACCAACCCTGCCAAAAACCCTATGAAAGATCCTGAACTGTGATTATGTAGAACAGCACTGACATCTAAAAAGCAAAGTTGGGTTCATCAGCTCATTTTACTTTAGCATTAGAGTGAAAAAAACCCCAAACTTGGCAGAACCAATGGAAATCTAAATTAGACTTTCTAAAGCTTTTTAATAAACCATGATGTGTAAACCAGATACTATTGCTGCCTGTTTGAACCTGCTACTACTTTAAGTTAGGATTTCTAGGGTTTTTCCTATTGCAGTAGGTTACTCTGACCTTTTGTTCTTAAATTCTTGTACAGATATCCTGTATCTTAAACTTGTGTAAACTACTTTCCAGCACTAGCCAAAAGAAATACAAATGAAGGCCATTTCTTATGTCATCAACTCTGTTTTAATATCAAGAAGAGATACTGCTGCTAAAATAAGAAAATTAAATTGTACATGAGAATAAACATAAAGTTCCTGTTTGAAATATCTGCATTTCAGCTTGCAGAAAGACCATTTTTTAAGAAACCTCTCACATAACATAACTGTAGTACAGCCAACACAGCTCAACTGAGACTTGTTTGTCTGTGTTAAGTCTTCTTTCATATTTTTCATCTTGGAACTTGCATTGATTTTTCTATTTTATGGTATTTCAGTTTAGAGCAGAAATTAGGATTGTAGTTAAAACTCTCTTAACTGAGCTCCTGTGAAGTGTATTCATGGTGCTCATTAGGTAATCTCAGTTCCTACTTTGGTGAAACAGCCATTGGGGTACAGAAAAGTGGTTCTGTACTGGTAGGCCTTTGGGAGCTATGACACTTAGGGTATCCTTTCAACAAGTGTGAAAATTTAAAAGAAGCCTTAAGGTTTCTTTCACCTCTTGAAAATAAGTTGGGCATCCTTTTCAGTTCTCAGAGGCAGCAAAATACATAGTGTGAAGGAAGAGCTAAAAGCCTAGTAGAATTACCGTTAGAAAACTGGTCTTTGCAGTGACTCAGTTTTGGAGGTATATTATTCATTTAATGGAATTTTTTTTGGATTCATTTAGGAATTCAGTTGCAATAGCATCTGATGTGGCAGTGAACCAGTGTTGGTACCTATCTGTCCAGGCAAAATCTCTGCAGCTTCTGAGATACAGGAACTTTATGGTAGTTTAAGCTAACTTCTTACTTTATTTGCAGTAGGTGAAAAGCACTCACCTAGTCACATACAGTTTATCTAGCAGTTAATAATTAATTGATCTGTAATAGTATGATTATTTGCAATAGTTTAGATATACTCTCAGGATAGCTTTCTGAAACTTTATTCCTTATGAAGTAGATTGTATTCTTGACCTGCAGATGAGACTTAAAATATTTCTGTATCTATGATCTCATTATAACTAAAATGTTTAGATACATCATTTGATGTATTGAAGTAGACTTCTAACATTCTCTTATTGAGGGTTTTTCAGCACAGTGAATTAATTCTTACATTCTTAAAATGTTTTTCGTAGTCTTGGGTTTTGTTTTGGAAAGTTCCATGTGGAAGAAATCCAGATATATTTGTTCTCTCTGGAGGGCAACTGATTCCACTTTGGCATCAGAATCAGAAGGATTTGTTCTGCCACCTGTCCATCTTGTCTATGGAAACATCTCTGCTGACTTATCTTACTTTTTCAATTAAGACAAATGTCTAACAACAACAACATTACTTTTCCTTTTGGCTTGGCTTGATTCCCTTCATTTCCTGAAGTAGTTTCCAGTTGGTGTTGGGGGGGTCTGTAGCTGTAAACACAGTCCGTGCTTACCCAGGCTGTTAGGGTTGGAGTGAGGTGAGTGAAAAGCTGTCCCTCAGCTGCTCGTTACCACTGCAGCGCCAGACCTGCAGAAGTCCCACGACCTAGCTCAGTTTAAATGACAGACATTCTGTGAGTGTGTGTTTAAAATAATTTGCAGTAGTGGGGATGCCTTTTGACTGAAGAAGGTTAGGGAGCACCTGCACAGACAGTCTGCAGGCAGTCCCTCAGCCACTGTGGGGAAAGAGGTGGTAAGGACCAGGTGTGGAGGACTGGTAATCTCCTAATCCCTTTCACCTGTCTCTAGAAGAGTGTGTCACACTTCCTCTTCATGCAGCTGCTAAAATGAGAGATAAGACAGAGAGTACCATGTGAGAGCCTGTTACTAGTAACTTGTCAGATGTGAAAGAAAATCGCAGTGTGGAGTTTTAAAAGTAATATGGTTTGCAGTGTCTTTAACCACTTAGTTTTAGCCCATCTTTTTTTCTTCAAAATCTAGACTATCATCGGCCATTTTGACCTTGTATTGAGGTGGTGTATGACACCCACTTAGTTATTTTGCTGGTTACTACTGCAGCAAAGTTATTATAAAATATAAAAATTTATGTAAGGATAAAAGGCTAGATTTGGTGTCGTAAGGTTTGAATAAATCTTCTTTCCCTACTTTACAGTGAAACAAACAAAAAATCTGAGTATTTTATGAAGCTTCATAGGTTCTGTCTTGAACAAAATCAGTGCTTTATTGTCTCTCTTATTTTTATGTTCCAAAGTTAGACCAAGCCCCAGGTAAAAATGGCTTGTGGAAGTGAAGTGTATAATGCTGCAGATAACTAGACAACCTTTAAGTGAAGAAGCAGATGTTTTTACCATTAAGACAAGCAACTCATTTGAATCATGGGAACAGTCTTGCAGAATACGTATCATGAAGACTGGGATAAGTTTGGGAGCTTTGAAGTGTGTTTCAATGGCCAAAGGGCTCCAGAACCGTAGGTACTCAAGCTTTTAGAGAGAATGTTGGGATTTAGTACCTGTAGGTGACTTTTACCATCTTTTCTGTACTCCTTCATTTTTTTCAGGACAAGTTTGTCTGTGGACCACCAGTTTAAGGTAGTAATTATTAAAGTTGCAGTGGGTATTCAGAAATTTTTTATGCTTTCCTTGGCCTTTGTTGCCATCTAACTCTCTCAAAAGATAGAAGAGGTATCTGGACTATGCCAGGATTTTTATAGATGAGAGATGTTTTCAAGTCCTGTTCTTAAGCACTTCAACTTTCCTGGGGTTTTTTGGTGGTTTGGTATTTGATATTTTTTCCCTTCTGAAAACAGCAATACAGAAACAGAGGAAACAGCTTGCTCTACATGTGGACTGTTTATTCAGGAAATGAGAAGGCAGGTGATGAAACTCAGGGTGGAAGGAAGTGTTTCATAAGGGTAGATTTGGTGCCTGATAGCATTAAGGGATCACAGTGTACTTGGGGGACTTGAGGCAGTTGTTGATTCTGGTGTGGTTATACTTGTAGCAGACTTTTGAGCATTCAAATGTTGCAATTCAGAGTTAATGTAACTATGCAGTTTGCCATCTATGACTTCCCCTATATAATTACTGGTTTTGTTAAGCTCTACTGTGAAGTCAGTTTGGACTGACTTCACAGTAGAAGAAATTGAATCTAGAGATTTACTCAACTCTCAGATTGATCTTCTGCTGAATTTTTTGACCCTGTTGCCCCTCCTCCATTTTTACCAGTAACTCTGCTTCAGTTCCTGCTTTCTTGGAACTGATCTCAGCAAACATGGGGTACTTGGCATGCAGTGGCACTGTGTCATGTGCAAGAAGCTGGCCTAATCTGTAGCTTGATAATGAAGTGTACTTGGTGTGCAGACTTGTTAGCTGAGGAAGATGATCCGTGGCCTTGCGCTACAACCAGGAGGCTGCTCTTCCTCTGGTGCACTGTATTCAAAGAGCCTTGAGAGTAAGACATGTACTTTTATTGCCTTCTGTGCTCCCCCGCTGCATGGAGCAAAGTGACAGTGCGTTCAGCAGTCATACAACAGCATGAAAGACACTCAGATTTTTTGAGAGCCTTGGTTTGATCACCCTAGTTAGATTTAGGGTGTAGATTTTCTTTAATCTCTTAAAACTGATCCTATACCTCTTAGGAGTTGTAGGTAGCTATAACTGTTATAGTTAGCTCTTGATGTCTAGGAAACTTGTTCTTTTTGGTTTGTTTTAGCACTTAGATACCTTTCTCAAGTGTATTACCTTGAACTTTGTCATGGACCTTACAGAACTGCTTACCTAGAGTTCACCTGGTTATCCTGACAGATCGTTGAACATGAGTCAGCAACCTGCCCTTGCCATAAAGATGTATGGTGTTCCTGAATGCATTAGATAAGGCATTGTCAGCAGGTTGAGAATGGTGATCCTTCCTCTCTACTCAGCACTGTTGAGTTCATATCTGGGGTGTTGTGTACAGTTCAGGGCTCCCGAGTACAAGAGGGATGTGGATGTAGTGGAGAGAGTCCAGTGAAGGACTATGAAGATGATCAAAGGCCTGGATCATCTCTTGTGTGAGGAAAGGCTGAAAGAGCTGGGTCTGTTTAGCCTGGAGAAGAGAAGGCTCAGGGGGAACTCATCAATGTGTATAAATACCTGGAGGGAGGGTATAAAGATGACAGATAAAGGTTCTTTCCAGTGGTGCTCAAGAGGTACAAGAGGCAATGGGCACAAACAGAAACATGGGAAGTTCCATCCCAACATCAGCAACATTTTTTGACTGGGAGGGTGACCAAGGACTGGCACAGGTTGGCCAGGCGGATTGTGTAGTCTTCATTCTTGGAGATACTCAAATGCTGTCTAGACATCCTTCTGTGAAGGATCCATCTTGTTGTGACTCTGCTTTACAGCAAGGACCTAGGTGAATTTTTATCCTTCTTGACATCACTCTAAGAACTAGTTTTGTTTTCTCTTTGTGTGCCTTGCCTTTGCTTGCTGCCACATTGATCTTTAAAGTCAATATATAATTATGCTTGTGTCATCTTAAAAAAAATTTACAGTATTTTCTTATCTGATACTCATATCAGACAATTTAAATGCTTCTATTTATTTTAGGCTTTAGGGAAAGAAGGCAGGCGACCTGCAGAGCTTAGGTCAATTTGGAGGTCAGAGCCCAGGAGCACGCTTCCCTTTGGAAAGGCTGTCCAGAACACAGCAGCCGTTTCACCACGCAGCCCAGGGGCAGGTCACGGTGAGGCTGGCCTTGCTTGTGAGGTTTGGTGCTGGAGTGCAGGAGGGTACTGTGATACTGTAACAGATCACAAAGCAGTATCACAGTGCAAGTGCCCTATCTAATGACCGTAGGTGATAGTCCTTAGGAAGAAAGCTAAAACCTGCCTATATAATACAGTATGCAGGTGTTCAAGTAACTTGGTCCATTGACTAAAAAGAAAATGCATTAGATTCAGGGGTCATCTCTACCACTTGGACTTTGTGGCTGCACCTTGGCTGAAATTCAGCAACTTGCGTGGGGACAGTGGGGACTCTTGATGAAACTCTCCAGATGTAGTGGAGTGTTTGAACTGAAGCTAATCTTGTGGGGGAGAAGG
Organism: Coloeus monedula; assembly: GCF_965178545.1. Lineage (NCBI taxonomy): Eukaryota > Metazoa > Chordata > Aves > Passeriformes > Corvidae > Coloeus > Coloeus monedula. The sequence goes on from NC_138784.1 coordinate 38,763,631, forward strand.
GGAAGAAGAGTCCTTTTGTGAATTGAATTATGATTTAATGTTATAAATATAGTACCAATAGGGTATTACTGCCATGGTGTCAGGGCTAAACTCTCTTGTGCCTGGAACAAATATCATGTTTGGTGATGAGCTCTTGTTATGCTGGCAGAAAAAGGGCCTTACATTGCCTAGTAAACCCTGTATTTAGTTAAACAAACATAACCTGCAATAAAAGCTTATGTAGTCTGGTTAACATAGGGAATATGTAAGTCAATGCAGAACGCTGCCGTATCCACTTCACTGATCCCTACAGGACTGAACAAAAGCTTGCAGTTTCTCTCATGCCAAGGGACCTAAGTTGTGCTGCTTTTAGTCTGTGGTCTGTGTAACTACATCTAAGATAATATTGTATAACAGTATAGTACTGAGACATCCATTTTATGGCTCTTGAAATTATTTTTTTTTTAATGGGCAGGAATTGTTGTCCTACCTCTTCCCATAGGACTTTTGAGCATGCATGTTTGTAGATGGTTAGAAAAGATCCTGTTCATGCAGGGTAGTAGCTTTCATTGATGCATATTTTTCTTTCCTTATGTGGGAGACCTAAGGAGGATTTTCCTTTTCTCAAGGTGCAACAAACTGAAAACCAAATTGTTACAAAAACTACCAATGGCTGAAGCAATCTGTTAAAACCATAGAACCACAGAATGGTTTGGGTTGGAAGGGACCTTAAAGGCCATCTAGCTCCAACTCCCTGCCATGAGCAGGGACACCTTCCACTAGACCAGTTTGCTCAAAGTCCCATCCAGCCTGGTCTTGAACACTTCCAGGGATGGGGCATCCACAGCTGCTCTGGGCAACCTGTTCCAATGCCTCACCACCCTCACAGTAAAGAATTTCTTTCTAATATCTATTTGTCCTGAGATGAAAGCAGAGTAGAGCTGTGAATGACCTGGTGGACTGACCTGCTGACCACGCTTCTTTTGATGCAGCCCTGGGTACAGTTGGCCTTCTGGGCTTCAAGCACATGTTGCCAGGTCATGTCTAGTTTTCATCCACCAGTATTCCCAATTCCTTTTCCTCAGGACTGTTCTCAACCTGTTCTCCACCCAGCATTGGGTGTTTGTGCTTGCAAGTGTGTTTGTCCTGGGGATTGCCCCAGCCTGGGTGCAGGATCTTGCACCTGGTCTTGTTGAACTGACTTCCTGAGGTTCACACAGACCCAGCTCTGAAGCGTGCCGAGGTCCCTCTGGATGGCATCCCTTCCCTCCAGCTTGTCAGCTGCACCACACAGTTTGGTGTCATCATCAAAAATAAGATGGAATGCAGGTGTTAACAGGACAGGTTATAGATTGTGTGATAAGAAGAAAACATTTCCCTTCTGGTTTAAATACGTGTTTTCGACCTGCTCAACCTTCTTCACAGTTGGAGAGAATGTGCTTATTTTGTGGCAGGATTTGTCTGATTGGTACAGGTGCTTTAAAATAAGTAATACATTTGTGAGTGCATGATTGTATCCATTGTCTATAAAGGAAAAATTGCTGACTAGCTGGATGCCATTATAGAGTTATTTTCAAATAATTTCATTTTGCATGTGCCCTCCTGAACACTTAAGCTTTTAAGAATTAAGATTGTCAAGGAACATTTGTTAATTAAAACCTCAAGTTGACCAAATTGCAAACACTTGTGAATGTTACAGAGAGCAGCAAAAGCATGTAATGAATGTTCCCTAAAAGCGAAAAAAAATCACTAAATCAATAAAATGGTGCATTTGGGGTTTTATCTTCAAATCTAATGGTTGGGTTAGGTAAAGTAGAAAAGAGCTTGCTTGCTTGTGGAAGTACTCTTCATAATAACCTGGCTGCATTTACAAATAAGTAAATTCCCCTTCCCTACATTGGTTGGAAAGTTGTTTCAAAGCCTCGGGGCTCAGATGGTTAGAAGTGTTCTGTAATTTTCAAAATAAATCTGTTCTCCAGAACTTATTATTCATACTTATTTGATTCTTTGGCAACATCCTTTTGCTGAGAGAGCCCTTTTCCTTCCTTTGTATTTATTTTGGCATATAACAGAAGCAATATTGTTCACTTTCAGCCTTCATTTTGCCAAGAAAAATAAGCCAAGCTGGCTGTCTACTCATAAGCTAAACAGCTTGGGGGAAGGTAGTCCTTAACCATTTCTGCAGCTGCTTTACTGCTTAAACATGAGCAGGTAGAATTTTTTCCTTCCCTTTCCCAGAAAACTTCACTGAAGCCTTTGGGACCCTGCTGGATTATGAGTGTCTTTGGGACAGTGATCAGAATGCTAAGAATTAGACATTAGGCTACCTGTCTGATGGTACTGCTCTTGACACTAAGATAAGGAAGGATGTAGTGTCTGTGGTCATGTGAACAAATGGAGGAGCAGATTACACCAGGAGCATTGACAATAAAAATTAAGAGTTAAAAAAAGTTTGTTAAACATAAAAATGCGTTAAAAGTGGTTTAGGCTGAATGTTCTGTCAGCAAAGATCTGTTCCTTTGGATAACTTGAGTGTGGTTACAAGTTTGTGTAACTGAAAAAAGCAAAAAAAAATGGCTTTAAATAGCAGCGCACATATCTGTTTGTAATGCCACTCATTTTTCATCCTATTTAAAAGAGTTTGCTGTAAATTGAATATGCATGCAGTCTGGTGTACCCAATCTGCATCTCGTATTTGGGTGTGGAAGGTAAGGGTCACAGTGCTTGCTGCTCTGCGAAACAGAGCTTTGGGGTGAATTCCTCTTTCTGTGGTAATGACAGCTTTCCTTTTATTAATGCAAATTAATCATTTTCAGTCATCTCCTTTCAGATGTCTACTGTTTCTAATTTACATGAGAACATCTAGCCATGTGCTTCCCAGTTATGTGCCTCCTCAGTTAATTACTCAGGTGCTTGGGCAAGGTCCTCCTCAGTTCATTGGACTAAGTCATAGAAAGCTTTTAACTTTGCAATTTTGTTAGCACACAGTAATTTTGTTAAACTATTTTTTTTATGGTTCCTTTTGTGGATTACTGGCATATATTACGGTAATTTGCTAAAGTGTATTAATACTGTATGTTTTTTCCTGAGGGAAAGTTCTAACTTGCTTTACATAATACAGAACCAAAAAAACAATTATAATAAAACATTGAAAGCAGTTGAATAGATAGTTGTTCTTTATGGTGAGATTTGTTTTCATTAGTGTCTGTTTCCTGAGACAGACCTTGAACTATGAGATCCTGTGTATTCTGGTTATCTGTTTGTCTTTCTCCCGTCCTACATTCAGTATGCTCCTCAGGTTCCCTGGCAGCACTGTGATGATTCTTCCCACCTCACCCTTCCATTTTCACTTAATCTGTTTTTACTAAACCTTGCCATTAACCCGATGCATAGATTAAGCACAATATGTTAACAGCATAGCGTAAAAAAAACCCCTCACCATCTCCATGCTAGCTAGCCCTGCTCTTGCTCAAGTGTTGGTTTAGCAATTAAGTTTGTAATTTAGCTGCTTCCTGCCCCCTCACCCCACCCAAGACAAAAGGAAAAAGAAATTGTCCTTGGGCTAATTGTCTGATTGCTGTGGCTGGCAGGAAGGGCAGAGTGAGAGCAGCTTTGCAGAGGGACCACAGGGTTTTCTCCCTGTGCAGTACTGGCTGTACTGTTTTGAACAGGTAGGCACACACCCTCCTCATCCACTACTGTCTTGTTTGAAGGTGCTCTTGGAGAGAGAGGCAGAGTGATGGGCTGTAGCTGGGCATCTCAATAGGCATCCCAGTTTGATCTGCACCTCTCCTGAAACTGGCTTAACAAATCAATGGTTAGAGCGCTTTCTTTCCACCAAGTTTTGCTTGATTCCAGACTGTGTGCTTGTCTCACTAATGACTTCAAATATGCAGTGAATACTAAGATCATTGTAGATTTCATCCTCTTGCAAAAAAAGTAAATAGGAAATGCTTAGAGAATGAGGCATTGCTTTCTGGCTGTGTGTGGTGACCCCCAGATGAGTGCCCGCTGTGCCACAGAAGGGGCTGGCTTGCACATATTATTTAATTTCTGTGTTTTGGTTCCACAAAGCAATATGTGGTTGTTTCTGGAGTTATGCTGGGAAGCCCTCAACCCTGCCTGCTCCAGAATAGCTTTGTTTTGTACCTAAACAGTTGGTGTACACATGCCCGTGGGGCGGGAGCGGTGTGCTGCTGGGAACTCTGCAACAACGGGAAATACGGGGAAAACGTGTGGGTTTCTTTTTTTTGCGTAACTCTCCCGAATTTGTAGAAGTAAATGCTTGCCTCTGTGAGTAGTTTTTGTTTTGGCCATTTTATTTGAAACTATTCTGTCCATTTCTAAGTTGATTTCTATGGGTAAATGTTCATGTTTTGTGAGGAACTGTAAAATGCAGAAGTTACCATATAAGAATGTTTACCCTGTTAAAACATAGGGGAGAGAAAGTGTAGCTCTCTAATGGATTTCAGCCCTTGGAATTAAATTATTACATTTTTGATTTCCTCTCTAGGATCTCAAGTAGCAGGATGGAAGAACTCTAACTGATAGAGACAGAGAACGGGCCCTTGCAACATGGAGAATGTTCCAGTTGATGGGGAACTGGATAGAAATTCAGTGAGTAACTTAAGTGTGCCTTTGTGTAATGAGATGAATGTGAAGATGCTTTTGCAGGGAGAGGGTTAAATGGCTTGAATCTGTTCACTTTTGGTTTGAATTGATATTTTTCTGGTGAATGCATTTGGACTGTCATGTAGTATCATGTATCATTTACTAGATTCTCATGGCAAGAGGGCTGACCTTCAAAAAAAATTTTGGATTTTGGATTTGATTTGATTTTAGCATTTTGTCTCAGAGTCCCAAAGGAAAAAGGTATTCCTCTCAGTCTAATTGGCACGTTGCTAGTTAGTGACTACGGACAATAGAAAAAATAATGTAGTTCTTGATGGAATGAGGAGCAGAAAAGACAGAAGGAGTGATAATTATATGAGAGTAATCTGAGGTGTAAGAGTGATAAGATGTACTGATTATAAAATTTCTGAAGCAGTGAAGCTCTTTCTAAGCACAGTTTAAAAACAGGAAAGGCTAGTGGGTACTATTGTGCTTCATCATCATCATAAATGTTGAAATTATTTAAGAGTTTAGTTTTTCCACAAGCTGTGTTATGTAGAAGCACTCTAATAGCTGAAGCAGGAAATGTTTTATAGTTTCCAAAACACTGCCTCCCAAAGGCAAAATAGGAGATGTTTTCTGTAACTGAGGTGAAGGTCAAGTTTAACACCTCATTACTGACAAACTTTATTTGTGATAGTCAGCTACTACATGGAGCTATTAATTTGATCAAGTATTTTATTACTGTTTTTATCTTAAGTGATGATTTTGGAGACAAACTATTTTGCGGTGCATTAAGAAAATTCTTGGCTTTTTTCTGTAATGAACTAATTCATTGGTTTGCTGCTGGCCCATGCATCTATATCCCAGATGCAGCATAGTATGAGTATCAACTCTCACCTGTGCAGTAGGGTATTTTTATTTTTTAAAAAAATCCTGTCAGTTCAGTTGCTGTGCTCCTTGTTTCCTCAAAATATATAGAAAAGTACCAGTTTAGAAAACACTTCAAAGTAACATAAAATGTGCTACTTTTCTATTTGTGACATTCCTTCAGAATAGCATGATGTTAAGAAGGTACCTCAAAATGAGTCTCTGTTTTACCAAGACTCTTTTGGAAGAGTGCTAAGTGTAAGGATAGATTGCCTTTCATCCTGTGTGCTTCTGAAGTGTCATCTCACAATAATTTTTTTTTAACTGATGGTATATTGTAATAGGGTACTCTAAGCATTTCTTGCCAAAATACCAGCTAGTGGGGTAATTGTCTTAACTGCAGTTACAATGTCAAGTTTTCTGTGTTGCACTACAGGCGTTAAAAACATTTTTGAAAGCTTATTTGGTAGTCTAATATGCTTGGCCTAGTGTATATTGTGAATAAAAGTGAAAATTAAATATTAAAAATGTCATACATATTTTAAGAGAGAGTGACCCAGTAATTTTGAAGACCTTCAGTCAATGCAAATCCTGAAACTTCCCAGAAATTTAAATTTTTTAAAATCTTGTTTAAAAATTTTCAGTATTCTGGACTTTTAGGGGCAATCTGTTTGGGTTTTTTCTTTTTAAATTCCATTGTCATGGTAGAATTAATGAAATACACGAGTTGCAATGTACATGAGGAATACTGATCAACGGTTTTCTCCACTTTTAAGTCCTTTGAGATGTGTCTAGGAGATATCTGAAAAAGCTTTTTTTAGAGGTGTCAGCTTTGTAACTTGCTTTTTTGGCTTGTGTGTAAAAGAGGAACAGATGGGGAGATCACAGACCTTAACGCTGTGCTCTTTCCTTTCCAGAATCAGTATAGGCAGAAAAGTCTTGTGTTAAATGCTCTTATTGTCTAATAATTAGGTTGATATGTACTGAATATAAATTTGAAGACAAAGGCTTGTGACAACTCAGAAAACTATTTTTGTAGTCCAGCACCATTAAAACAGTGCAAAATAATAGATGCTTTGCTTTGAGTTCTTGAGAGCAGTTTTTGTCTACTTTTCTATAAAATAATAATTTAATCAAGTATCACTGCCCCAGATCTTAGAATATTGCATGGAAATGTATGGTATAAACTATTGTTTTTTGAAATTATTTTTTTAGTAATTTTTACTCATTTCTAATTTTTGCTAAAACACATATTTAATAAATAATTTGCCTGTAATATAACTCGTACAGTCAGTGTCAGTCCTTGCTACTTAATCCATCAACAGACACAAAAGTACCTTTTTTCCTAGAAGCATTGAGTAGAGGTTCTTCTTATTGATCAGATTTCTGAATTGGGTCAGTGGTCTTGAATTTAAATGTAACTGGATTAATTTTAATGGTTTACACGTATTAGAGATTATCTTCAGCAAGGTGAAAACTCAAACTTGGCTTTAGAATGTTCATGTAGACTATTAAAAATTTAGCTTTATGTTTTGATTGTAGAACTAATAAGTGTTTTTAAAAAACTTCCGTAATATGAGATTCAGACATGCTAGTGTGACATATGCTTTTTTTTTTACCCTAATATTCAACAGGAAAAGGATTTTGTTTTTTAGTAGAACTTGGCAGATAAAACTTAAAGTTTAGTAGCAGTTGTTATAAGCTTTATTTCTGAGAAATGAGAGTCTAAAAATAGTGCTTTTTTGAAGCACATGAGCTGCCTTTCAAGAAAAACAGAATTACAGCTGCTGTCTCATGTGATGCTTTATATTGCTGGATTTATATTGCTGGTTTTACTTCTTAGTCAAAAACTTTACTGGGAGGAGGACTAGGCTTTATATATTTTGGTAGCAACTTTTTAAAGTAATTGTGCCTCTGTAGAAGTGAAATTGATCACGTAGTGTTGAGAGCCTGTCAAAGGACTTGTTCTGTAATCTGTAATCAGAGTCATCAATTATATAATGTGAAAATAAGGGGAGGCCTCTGGAAATACGTGTTTGTTTCTCTTAATTTTGTATGTTTAGAATAAGAGTTGTGGGTGGTGATGGACAGGAATGTCCTGAGGGCATTCTTTTGAGAGAAAACATTGAAGTAGTAAAACTGTCATGTTTTGTTCCCTTAGTGGTTTGGAACCCCAGTCTGCAGTGACATGGATTGCAGATGATAGAGGTGCAGTAGGCCATTGGAAAATGAAATGGTCTTTTTGGCCAAAATAGTCTCATTTCACCTTAACATCTTGCACTGATGTTTACAAATATACATTCTGCAGGTTTTAGGTAAATACACGGACCAAATACCTCTAATGAAGAGAGGGGATTGACCAGGAACAGAGGGAGTTTGGTGTGTAAACAGAATGTCTGTTGGAGAAGATCAAGGACAGAGTTAGACAGGCTTGTGTTTCAGCCTCTGGCATAGGAGCTGTTTGTACCAGTTCATAGGATTAACCATGCAATGCTAAAATATTTACATGAAAAGCCCCTGCATCATCGTCTCAGGTGACGGGTTGCCCTGCTCTCTGGTGTCATGTTGTGTCCTGGCCAGGGCTGCCTGCAAGGCAGGCAGTGAGACAGGACCTGCCGCGCTGCCTTTTCTCTCCTGTTTGTTCCACACGTAAGTACCGCGCTGCGAGTGAACATCTGGCTGAGCCTCAGGCACTCCTGATCCTCTGTGTCTGTGTACAAGGTATTTTTCCAGCTCCGTTCTCTTGCTTTCCGGCTCCCAGTGACAAATAAAGCAGCCCAGTGCTGAATAGCCGTGCTCCCAGTGCTGAATAGCCGTGCTCCCAGTGCTGAATAGCAGTGCTCCCAGTCCTTCAGTCAGCTGCTGGATCTCTGTACAGTTTCTGCAGGCTGCTTCTTCTCTTGTCAGCTACTATTCTCTTGAATGTAAAATCAGCAGAGGGTAGGACAGTTCCAGTCTGAACATAAATAGTTTCCAAGTCTGCAGTATGTTATCTGTACATTAAGAATAAACACTTTGCCTTGAAAGCCGTTGAATTCTTGAATATTTTTCATGTACTACTGGTAAGTTCATGGGTTTCACTCTTTGACCTGAATTTAGTCTCTGGCAGGAATAGAAGGTTATTTGCCAAGTGTGCTTATATTTTATTTCAGTTTTTTCTGGTCAATCAAGTCCTGTTCCAGAAAGTGCAGAATTATGAAAGAAGGGTTCCCTCACCTTTCCAATGATGTGTACTGCAGTTGCTGTACATTGATTGCAGTACTTTGCATTTGCACATTGCCCTGTCAATTTACAGTTTAACACCCTTAGGCAGATATGAGGGATAAAAAAAAATGAATCAGTGTTTTGAGATCAGGAGTGCAAGACAAGACTCCTGCTTGCAAAGATTTTGATTATGATTTTTCTTTTTTTACATTTCCTGCTGTTAAGTCCTGATAAGAGAGGCAAGATTGGATCCTATTTAAAGCAGAGCAAGGATTTCTCCACTTTATGGAGCACAGGTTTTTTATTTGGGATATAGAAGATATGTCATGTTTGGATTTATTTTACTTTTAAGGAGGAAATGTTCATGCGGATCAATATTCTTTTTTCTCCTTTTCTACTATTCACAGATTTCAAAGGTAGTAAAACCTTTAAGACGTAAGTGGAATTTGCCCTGTACGTGTACATGGCTGAGCACAGCAGGATCTCAGCCTTGACTGTGGTCTTGGTTAGCAAGGATTTAAAAAAGATTTCAGATCAAATATCAGAAAGGAGTACAGGCTATTACTGTGCAGTTACCATCCTTTAGTGCCTGTATGTGATGGATTCAGTGGGAGAGAAATTATTTTTTATGCAACTTGGTTCTATGGAAGTACTTAGATATGAAGTATCCTCTTAAATTTAAAACCGCACTGTTTGTCTTGCATCCTGAGCAATTTCAAATGTTACCTGTGTTTGTAGATGAACTGAATCTGTGCCTTCTAAGTTTGTGTTTGTATGCAAAAAGCAGATAGACTTGGATCTAGCATTTGTAGGTGCTTGCATATTACTGATGTCTTTAAAGGTTTTTTTCCTTCCAAAACACTTTTCTGAAAGTGCAGTGCTTTTGGAAACATTTTGTGTTACTTTAGCTTTCTTCAGAGCTTCAGTCTTTTGAAACCATTCCAGCTTAAAATTTCTTAAAAAATGCTGTGTATCAAGTCATATGAGCACTAAATTGCTGCTGGAGAGTTTCCACTCAGAAGAAGTGGTTGAGGCAGTTGCTGTTTACTAATGATGGCTTCTAATAATGGCTTTTCTGTAAGCATATTTGTCAGATTTGTTGCTTCAACTTTTCTGAACTGCTGAGTCTCTGTAGGTCTTGCCTTTGGCACTGAGGTGCATGTTGTATTTTAGTTATGAACTAACACTGTTTTCATTGTCCTTCTTTCCCGCTGCTGCTGCTGCTTTTTGTGCACTTGCTTCTTCCTGGCCTGGATTTTTATGTTTGCTGTTCTTCATTCCTCAAATGTATGTGTACACAGCATCATGGTGAGAACAGAGACTCTCCTGGACCATCAAGTAAGTGACTCCTCTCTCCTACATTATGTTTGCACATACGTTCATAGTAGTTAGCATATATCTTTGCATATAGTTGCTGAGATAAATACTAGGTTTTCTTCTGTATCATAATTGAGAAGTTAAAGTGTGATGAAAATTTGCTGTTGGAAAAGTGTATTGCCTGGCATACCACTCATCCAAATGTCTCCCTACCTTAGCTTTTATTTTTTTAGTGGGAAAAGTTTATTCTTCACCTCTCCCAGTTATGGCCAGGAAAAAAAAAATCTTTTATATTACTTATCTGGAAAAGAAAAAGCTTTTTTTTATCAGTTTGAAATGAAATCTTCAAATGCTATTGTAATATAGATAGTAAAGGTACGGCAATAATGGTTCAGAAAGAGTTTTTTATTTTTGAGCTTGTCTGTTTAGAGTGCTATGTGTGGTTCACCTGATGTCAATAATTTTACATATTCAGAACTGAAGAGGTGTATATATACTGTAATACTTCAGGGTTGGATCTGATGAGGTGCTAGGGAAAACTTCAGGTGTATCTATGTGCTTACACGCAGCCAAAGACTTACTTTAGCTTTGTGGGCATTTGTGTGATAGTATGATTGGCAGGATAATTTTGCCTGGGATTAAGAGTTTGTGTATGTGGGAAAAAGAAAGGTGCAGGCACAAATTGTTTCTTTTTTCTATGAGAAATCTGTGCAGAAGCTGTGGTCTTAGCTGATATGGCTTATTACAGACATTGGAAAACAATGTTGAATTGAATTGCAGCAAACCTCTTCCTGTATATGATGTCCTTGTGCTATTTTCAGTGGTGTAGGCACTTCCACAGGCTCATTATAGAAACAGAGGAAGTATGAATCTGACACTTCAGTTATTTTTTTTCAGAGCTTTACCTGAACTAAATTGGCTGTAAAAGACCCCGATTTATGTTTCTAAGGTATGAGTTGTACCGACAAACTTTTATATTAGTAATTTGATGGCCAGTAGGATGAACATGAACAAAGTATGTATTCTCAACTCTCAACAGTTCTGTTGGTATTGAAATGTGCCCTCTAAAGAGTCACAAGGAGGCTTTGATATTTACTATTTGATGTTTCTTCTCTAAAATATTGCCTTGTTTTCTCCCTCACCTCAGATGCAAACATCTGAGCATTAGGGTGAGGCATTTTGCAGGAGGGGGGCAACTTCCTCCTAGTGGCTACTATGGTCTGGATAAATAGTTATGTTCTTAACTAATTTATTTCCATTTGTTTAGTACTTTTATAATGGTTTGTATAAAAAGGAGATTTAAAAACTCTCCCGCTAATCATTTTTCAGCTTTGTAGATGGAATTTCTCAAAAACTCACTTGGTTTAAGAAGTTCACCTTGAATCCCCAGGCATGTAAAGTGCTTGCCATGTGATATTCTGTATTAGGTGATACATAAGCTCTGTTTTGTAGGAAAAGAGCCTTTCTGACAGTGCTAGGAGTTGTTGCAGGACCTAATTGACTCCCAATGAAGGAATATGAATTTAACAGTGAGCTTGAAGCTTGTAGTCCCGTTAGTATGACTGAGTCACCATTGCTGAATGTAGCTCATGCTTTAGTAACACCTGTGTGCAGAGCTTGCTTACACTCCGGGTTACTGGCAAGTGCTGCCTGAGAAGTTATTGCATTGTGACAGCTTAAAGAAACCTTTGGAATTCCCAAAGCTTAAAGCTTTCAAAAACATTAGCAGTGCTGCATGCTGCCCATTCACAAACAAGCCTTCTGCACAGGTCACTCAGGAGAGGGTTGCTAGTGCTAGAGCCCATGTTGTCACCTGCTGCAGTGGCATGGGAGCTGGCAGGGGCACCTGAGAAATCCCATCCCTGTGGAAGCTAAGTGGCCAGTGGCTCATCAAAAGGACTTTTCAGCTAGTTGGCTGAAAGTTGGTCTTACTTCAGTGCACTGTACACCTTTAATCTTTAAAACAAGTATAGCTCACTCTCCTTGCAGCGACCCGTTTTGTGCAAACCTGGCAAGCAGCTGTTTTCTTACCCCCTTTTTATTTTTGCATACCAAACCTTTTGTGGTACAGTCCCTTCCCAAGACTTCAGCAGCTGCCCAGCTCCCCCCTTTCCTTTGTAGTTGCAGAACAGTAAACACCTAGTTAGGTACTACAAGAAGAGCAAAATCAGACACTGCTTTGAAATACCAGCCTTCTGGCACTGATAGACTTGAATTCTGAACTGGTAAAATGAGCTTGTTGCCTCCCTTGTCCATTTCCTTACATATTTTTCCTCAGCAGCACTTCACATAGAGTATAGTTTGTCTGGAGCAGAGCTTCAGATGGTTTACCTGGTGTAGAAAAATACAGGTGGGTATATTGCAATCCTTGCAGTCTTCATAGAATCGTTTAGAATGGAAAACACATTTAAGGATCAACAAGTCCAATAGTTAACCCAGCATTGCCAAGTCCACCACCAGACCACTTCCCCAAGTGCCACATCTACACATCTTTTAAATACCTCCAGGATTGGTGACACTTTCCTGGGAAGCCTGTTCCAATGCTTGAGAACCCCTTTGGTGAAGAAATTTTTCTAATATCCAATCTAAACCTCTCATGCCACAACTTGAGGCTGTTTCCTCTTGTCCTGTCACTTGTTATCTGGGAGAAGTTACCTTTCAGGTGGTTGTAGAGAGCAATGAGGTCTGCCCTGAATCCCCTTTTCTCCAGGTTAAACAGCCCCAGCTCCCTCAGCCATCCTCATCAGACTTGTGCTCCAGACCCTTCACTATCTTCCTTGCCCTTCTCTGGACACTCAAGCACCTTTTTATTTTTTCATACTGCTTTGTGTTCATTCCAGGTTTTGATGCAAAATGTTTCCACTACTGTAATAATAGTAGTGATAAAGCTAAGAAGGCCTTTGTACTTTGCAGAGTCCATCCAGAGAATAGAACTTGTTTGGTTTGACTCAAATCTTCTGCTGAACTTTTAAGGAAAGCTTGGGAACTCTTAAAACCATCAGTGTTGTAAGTTCCAGTCTTTTCTTTAGTAAATATTGCTTGTTTCCCTCTTTGAACACGTTGTCAGTATATCTGCTTTCACGTGACAGGTGTTACAGAGACAGTCATTCTTTGACTATGAAAAAAGGTACAGTTTTGTTGTGTGCAGCTTAAGGAAATGTACAGAGACTATAAAACAGGATGGCTGGCGAGGTTATCCTAGAAATAGGTAAGAAGACACCAGACAAGTTTTTCAGACTGATGAGGTTCAAGGAGAGTAACTCTTCTGCTTTAAGCCTTTGCCTCGACAGAATTTGTACATGATGTTTATTGCTAAGACTTGTTTCTTGTGATGTATATACAGACATTCATCTTAGCTTTCTGCGATGTTGGTACAGCTTGATCTGGCAAGCTGTTTCATGGGTTGGCTGAGTTGTGGCTAGTTAAACCAAAAGCTATCGCAAAAGTGGTAAAGAAAAGAAGGATTTCAAAAGATAAGCTACAGCTCAATGCTGTATCTGTATTCAGTGTCAGCCTTTCCAACCTCATGCTAGTCTTTGTTTTCATCTTCTGCCTCATGTCTTAGACCAGTCTTACTGGCTTCTTTCTGCCATCCTCTCCAAAGCAAATACATGGTTTGAAAACCTCAGTTTCTAGAATGAAATGTTTCGCAAGAGAGAAGTTGAAAACCAGTTTCATGAATAGCAGTGAAGTTCTTAATAGAAATCTATGCACAAGCACATAACATCATTGAATGAGCACCTATTTTGTATTTCAGCAGTGGTAACAAACAGTGATGAACAGCCTATAACTCCAGGAAAAATGAACCAGCACCAGGGGAAAGAAGGTTATTTTACTCCAACCAAAGAGTTACTCCAACCATGTCTCAGTCCAGGAACTGCCCACAGTCATGGTAAGACAAAGTTATTTTTTACAGAGGTTTTAAAGAACTTAGATTCTGACTTTATCTGTTCCAAATACTGGTTCAAAATCACTGCCTTTTACAATAAAGAGGTAAGGAAGAAAGCATATTAAAATTTTGTATGTAATTATTTGTATCTTTATGTGCTAATCTGAAACGGGAAAAAATGGCATTACGTGATGCACTAGTTTATTAGAGCATGCTATGATTTGTTTGATGGGAGAACAGTCCACGTGATGGTAGATGATTATTTGTGTGTAGTCCTGTAAAACCCACAGTAACGTTCTTTTCTCAGTATTTAAGTTGTGCCTTTATGCAGCAGTATTGTGATGTACCATAAGTGGAACTTCTGTGTAAAGATACTTCAACAATTACTTCTACTGAAAGATCCTTCTCTTTAGAAAAAGAAATAAAAAAGTCTCAACACTACTTTTTGCCAGCTTTCAAGTGGTCCCTCTGCCTTGCTAATAAACCTGTTGAAAACAAGCTCTGTGTATCCATGAGAACTGACTGGATGGAAAGTGAAACTCATTAGTAGACCTGACATGCTGATAGTCTATTCAAGAAACAAAAAAAACCAAGCAATAGTTGCTTTTGTGCTTGTTTGCTTTTGAAACTACTTGTATTTATTGCCTAGGAAATCATTAGACATTTTTCTTGGAGTATTCTTAGTGAAAACTTCAGGCTTTTAAAATTAATATTCTCTCCCCTTTTACTATTGGCAGCCATGCTAGTCATCCATGCTTCCTTTAGTTTTTTTCATGAGCGGTGTTCCTGACATGGTTTTATACTTTTTACTGGTTTTGCTATGAGTTTCCCTAACTCCCATAGCTTGCTTTGTCAAAGTAATGATATTAGTGTTTCAGAGTAATAAAGGCAGTGTCTTAGGTAACTTTGAATCATATTCCTGTTTTCCTATTCAGTACTATTGAGATAAGAAAAAAACTTTGAAACAAAGACAGTTGTTACTGTGCTGAATCTGGTAGTATTTTAGTGTATTTTAAAGTTATTATGGTAGTATTTTTGGTACTACACACAGTTAGCTCGGATATATTTTCTAATTCCTGGTGTTACCTCACTGGAACAGCACTTGATGTCCTGTGCCTTGTTTCAAGCTTAGTCTGGAAATATCTTCTGTATAATATAAATATAACTTGTTTATAATTTTTATTATGTTGGAAGAACTTTTGGTTATTTTCTCTCTGTACTGTATTGTATCCTTTACTAGACAAATGCTGGAGTTATGTAAGTGTATTTGAATATTCTAATAAATTCTTCCTTTTAATATTGCCGTTCCCACTAATTTGTAAAGTCAAATTGTTGTGTTTTTTTCAGGGCTTTCACTCATAGGAAAATCATTGAGATGGGCTTGAAAACCGCTAAGACTTGATTGTCCTATGTCAAGTTCCTTGCAGATATTAAGTTTTCTCTCCAGATTTTTTTTTTCATCTGAATATTTCAGGGCTTATGTATGTGGATTTAAGCTGGTTAAATGTATTTGTGCCTTTTTTTGCATCAGTCATCACTGACTTCATTTTCCAGGAGCACTACTAGGAATAAGGCTGTAGTTTCATGAAACAAGAAATTTGGCTTGCATTTAATTTCAGTAGAGAAATGGTACAATGTGGGCTAGGCTTCAGCAACCCACAGTTACTGTCTTGCAGCCTATCTGCAACTTGGGAGGTGATTTTTATGGAGTGGGTTGACCAACATTTGAAAATTGGGTGAATGGTAGTTATTCCTATGGCAAAATTACAGTGCTGGAGAAAATGTGAGCTTATTACACTGGAGAAAAAGAGATGTTGTGAAAGCCTGAAGAATATGAAGTAGAACAGAGTTTAACGTGATGGAGTACTTGAGGCTGACTGTTGTAACTGAAATCCAGTTAACGAAGGTCTTACAGTATAATGAGACAGGGAATGCTTAGATGCAGAATTTGAAGGCATTTACGAGGAACTAAATGGAAATACTTTTAGTCACTGATACCTGAAGTCATCCTTAGGAGATGGGCAATGTAAATAATTCAATATCATGCTAGGCACAGGATAACAGAGAATCAAAATAGAAAAAATGTGTGATACAGTTGACAAAGAGCTGAGTAAAGGTACATAAGGGAGAAGTGTGACACAAGTACTTAGCATTTGCCTGTGGACAGTTGGATGTTGTGCAATGCCGTTTGGCCTCTTTTACCTAGGCTATGTTGTTTCCTGCTGCCTGAATAAAAAGTGCCTGTGTTGCAAGGATCTTTGGTATAGAACCTGTAGCTCAAAACCAGATGAGTCGGAATGAAACAAAGCTTGTGATGGGGCAGTCTCTGGAACAACCAGCACTAACTTTGGTGTTAACGTGGAGACCACCATGGTGGCTGTCTAGCATCTGTCCAGGGACAGGCATGCTCAGTGGCCATTTCTTGGAAAATCTACTGGAACAAGCTTAATTTATGTCTTCTGCTTGTGTTTTAAGTCAGATCCTAATGACAAGTATTACAAATATGGTTAAAAATGCACTAGTCTTAACATGAGGGAGGGGAGGTAAATATTTAACATCATTCTGAGCCACTGACTTCCTATTTGGAACAAAGAGAACTATGTAATCTGTCATTGTAAAGTTGTAAGTGATATGTATTTTATCATTTTAGGTGGTCCTGTATAAATACTGTGTTTTCATTTGTGACCATAGCTCTGGATTTCAGAAAGCTTCTATTTTCCTGTACTTGGTTTCTTAGTTTAAGACGTGTTTTCCTCCTTCCTCATTCCTGTCACTCTTGTGAGATGGAACTTAGTATGTTGTCCAAGACAGAGACGGAAGTCTTCTTCTTGGAGTCCAATGCAGATTTATTTTACAGATGTAGAGTACAGTTTGATCTGGCAGCATTGTCTAGTGATTGTTCAGCCAAAGTCTATTTAAAATGTCACTGTTCTGTATAAACTGTGCATTGTTTTACAAAATATTTTAAAGATCCTTGAAGTTATGCTGTCCTTTATTCTGAGGCTGAAGTATCTTACCTGTGACTGGCATGTGTAGGTGTGGAGGTCGCACTCACTTCCATTGAAAGCTTCAGCAAGGTTTGATGGAAATGTATTAAAAAAAAGGGATGGTGGAGATTTTTCCTGTATGATATTAACCTGTTTATGTAGAAAGTTTAGTATTTTAGTGGTCAAGTGCTAACTTGGCCCTATATAGCATGATCCTGAGATGGGCTTTTAATTTTAATTTTTGTGGATTTAATTTATTCCTGCCTTGCCCATCAAGTAGTTAACTAGAGCGTCAGAGTAGGCTAGTCCTGATCATAATGCTAAAACTAGTGTGTCTTGAACATACTAAATGATTATACTATGTTTTTTTGCTCAATATTTTATTTACATTTGTCAGACTTGGAATAAGACCTAAATAATTCAGTAGCCTTTTGATGGAAACTTTAATGAGCTTGGGGAGTTAGCTTTATCTGTTAAGCTTTGTTTATGTTTGTGGGATGGTGTGTCTTTAGGCTTTAGTGTGCAGCATGGCCTCAACAACTCACCAAGACCATATTTTTTTAAGTGTAGTGCATATAGATGTTAGTACTGCTAAATCATCTTTCAGTTCTAGCAGCTGACACACAGATAGTATGATGGTAATTTAGCTCATTTTCTGTGTTTGCATTCAGTGGTTAAAAATGTTATTAACTATTAACGAACAAACAACTAAACTTCTATCAAGATTATTTTTGGAATTTTTCCTTTTTAGCCTAGTGTGTGACCAAAAGGAATAACTGACAAAATTATTTAAAAATTAACATTAAAAATATCAAGTACAAGACTGCATTTTCAAAAGTTGTAGAGCAGGACTCTGCTTGCTGATGTCATCTATTTATGTCGAATTATCCCTGGTAAATTGGATTCTTGTAAATCTTATTAACTCAGGCATACTGATTTATTTCTTTGATAAAATGAATCAATGCAGAAATAGTGATCACATTAAATTTATGAAAAAACTCAGTCTCCTTATAAATGATTAATATTTTTAGCTTTCTGATGTTTTCTTTAAACGTATTTCAAACTTTCTATGAAGACAGCATAGGTGCTTAAATAGCAGTATTTGTGGTAAATAGAGGAATCTAGTTAAGATAGTATTATTTAAAATTCTGTAATAGAATCCTTGAAAATGTCAGACTTTTCTGTATTTTTCCTGTCTTTATTCAAACATCAGTGAGATGCAGATGAGGTTAAAATGTGAGCGTGTTCTTCTGGGACGTGTGTGCCCAGAAGGAGCCTGACATGAGATAAGAAACAGGATCTGCTGTTCTTTTCCAGCAGAGGAGTAGTAGTTGTTCATTCATTTTGCAATACGATAAAAATGTATCGTGTTACGTGACTGAGAAACAGAAGTGACTTAGGTGCAGGCAGGTGGGTTGACAGTGGAAACAAAATTACATGTCTGCCAGTGATGATGATGACCTTCAATTGGAAGGAGGAAGTGAAGCTGGTTTTGGGGAAGAGTGAGGGCGTTTTTGGCTGTGCTGAGCTTGTACTTTAAACAATTCCAGAGGAAACATTTAAAGGATATGCTAGTGCTAGGGTTTTAATCCACAGGATGCTGCATTTTTTGAGAAAATACAAATTTTTGTATGCGAGTAAAGGTGGAAAGTGAAGAATAGGCATTTTCAAACAGGAGGTCCTAAAGAACAGTTATTAGCTGGGATGAGATGCCTTTTGAGCCTTAATGACCCAGAAAATATCAGACTCAGATATTACTGGCTGTGTACCCAAGGCAACTAAGAAGTTAAAGTTGGTTTGTTGTTGACCTGTGCAACTTGCAGCTTTTAAAAAAACCTATTTGTTTCAGTTGTTTGGCTCAGTTGACAGCAGGAACACAATTTGTTTCACTGGGTAATAAGAAAGGTCTGGAGCTCCTGACTCGTCATCCCTGTTCTGGATTCCTGGTGGTCAGTGTGCAAGAAGCCCCAGAGATACAGCAATGCATCTCCTCTTAAACAGCTGTCAGTGAAGACAGATTACTGAGGACCAAGAGAAGGAAAGATACAGCCCTGTGACAGTGAACTCGAAGCCTTTTCAAAGCATTAGCAACTCTACCTGAGACAGGCATTTGGCTGTGGTGCTCTGGGCACCTTTCTGCCAAGAGGTCACAAGAGCCTGTTCTTTCATACAAATGCATGAAACTGGAGCCAGAGCAGAGAGGAACTGCCTTGGAGCTGGGGAGAGAAATGTCGCTGCCCATAATTACAACAGCAGATGGAGGCATCGAGCACAGGCAAGGCTGTAACTCCTCTGGGAGTTGATCACTGTTTAAATTCCAGTTTGTGCTGTTACTTTTTTTTCCAACCAGTGCTTTCAGTGTATTAATAATTCTTTTTGATTATAGTATTTGGCTTGCGGATGGCAAAATCTTGCCAGTCTGTCTGGTTCCAGACCAAGCTGTTTTCCTGTATAGTTGGGTTATATTTAATCTTTAATAGTGATTTCTGTTTTCCTTTTCACATTTTCTATGAGTTTACTCTCTATATCTAGACAGACTTAGTTATGGAAGTAACTTCATGCAGTCTCCTGTTTCCCTCTATCTTTTCTTTGAATAGAGAAGCTGAAGAGAGGTGAAATAATTTATTATCTTGACACAGTAAGAACAATTTATTACTAAGCATATCACACTTTGTTACTTCGCTTCATCTTCCATAAGTCTGTTTCATTGTCTCCCTGCTAAAGAAGAAAGGCCTAATTGAGGCTCTCCAAAAATCTTTTTTTAAATACTTCCATATTAACAGTAAGTGTTACTTCTGAAGTAAGGCACCTTCTCTGCAGAGTAAATGCATTTAACGTCTTAGAAAAATGTTAACACTTTTGCTTTCTCCTTCTGCATAAGAATTCTTTCTAAAACCTTGCAAGCCCTCATGCTTGGAGACTCTTGGTCTTTCTTGCTATTTTATTAGGAGGTGTTTTAGTTTGTCTTGATTTGCTTTTGATGATGAGGAAGTATTCTGTAATCAACAGTGTGCAGGAGCCATGGGCACTGGTTGTTCTTTAGGTGGTACTGAATTAGTGTTGGTTGTCCTGCTGCAGGAACCTGAGCCCAAGGACACAGGGGGGTCACTTTTTAGTTTTTTGATGGAGTGTGGAGGTGAAGCCCCAGTTCCACAAAACTGTGTAACTTAACTTGGAGTAGCTTTAGTGATGCTTGTCTTGAATGGCATATGAGTGAGGCTCTGGTCACAGTAGGAGGAAGGAGCTTGAGCCTTAAGTAATCTGATCTTAGTCTGTGTTGTAAGACTGAGTTTCTCGTAAAATGTTTTAAGTTCTGCTGTGTGTGATTAGTTTCCTGAATACATTATCCTGACCTCCTACTTTCTTACTGTAATGCATACTCTGGCACATTCCTCTCTGCTAGTCATTGTGTGTTTATTAAAACTTGCCATTTCTGAAATGCTACTCCACCCAGTATTTGTGGCTTGGGTAAATTGCATATACTCCTTTCTGTGTGGGTTATAGCTTTATGACAGCGTGGTACTGGATTTAAAAGGCACAGCAGGGCTGATTGCTGTGAAACATCTCAAGCAAGTCCTCTTTCTCCATGACAGTCTCTGCAGGACAGGCCTACTTGAACCGGAGCTGTGACCTTGAGAATTTCATAAGGGCTGAGATGACAATGTTGAAACCTGAGCAGTGAGCAAGGCTATTTACTCCATGTGGGAGGAGCCGAGCAGGCTGTTAGCAAGTGAGGAGGTGCAGCCAAGTACAGTTGCCAGCAGTGCATGGGGAGCCTTGGTGGTCATTCATCACCACTCTCAGGCTTGCCTCTGGAATTACTCCTCAGCTAAACTGCACTGGAGCTGGAAATACCAGAGAACAGAAGAATACTTGGTGAAAGAAATCTGCCTCTCTAAACTACTCTCCAACTTGTAGCCTCATGGTTTAGGTATAATTTTTTTCTGAATCAAATATCAGTGCTGAAGGCAAGTATATCTTTAATACCCTTCTTATTAAATAGGAGAAAACCACTTTTACTTCAACTCCACATATGAAAATCAGGTGTTGGATAAAACCTTTTTAGGTATGATAGTCTAGCTGCTTTCCTTTTTTGTTTTCTGCATGCTGCAAAGAGCGTGTTTGTACTGCATGTAGAGAATTATTTATGACCTTTCATGGACTGGGAGAGAATCCTACTGGAAAAGGTAGCGATGTTGAAATGTCAGGGCAAATTGCTGTCAAAATTGCAGGGCAAGTCTAAAAAGCCTCTGTCTTCCTCTACTACACCAACCTGTCCTTCCTCCTTCTTTTCTCTCTAGCTTTCACAGAATTTGATTTTAAGAATATTTTGGCTTTTCCTTGGGTACCTTTAAGGAGAAAAGGGTTATTTTTTTTAAATTTGCATCACTAGACATACTCTTTGGTTGTATTACTGCATCAGTATCAGTTTGTAGAATGTGTTTGTTATTCTAAACTTCTAAAATCTCTATAAAAAGGATTGTTATAGTTACAGTTCCTCATTTGGGTAGTCCAGATTTGATTTGAGTTCAATTTCATGGAATTAATACCTGTACAATTTAGAGAGGTCTTTTTTTGTTAAGACCTCTGTTTTGTGGTTTTTTTAGATGTAGATATTTTTCCATTGGTGAAATGTTTTAAAGCTAAAACCAGACTTTGTCAAAAGTGTTCACAAATTGTTAGAACTCTAGGTATCTTCTATTTGACTTTGTTTTGTACACTGAGATTTACATTTTGCTCCAGTCAATATCCTGGAAGAATGTCTTAAGCATGGGATTATGGTTAGTTTTCAGCTAGTATTTACTACTGAAGAAGCTCAGATTTAATATCTGGGAAGAATATGTGAGAAATACGTTCTGGCCTTTAGAAAAATGTATACATTAAATAAGTTTTCCTCCTCTAAAGAGATGTTCAACAGATTGACTGAGAATGAATTCTTCCCCTTTGTTCCCTCTTAACCTCCTGCCCTGAGATACATGAACTAAGTATTTCAGTTGTGTAGGGATTTTTGTCTTCCTACTGATAAAGGTATTTTATAAAACAGAGAAACCAGGAAACTTCTTCTCTCTTTCAGTGGCATACTTAGTCTACTGCCTCCTATCATGACTTTTCATAAATTTTTTTATGAAAATACTCACATGTTCATGCGCAGATACACTGTGTCATGTCCCTGATGCCTTTAGGCTAAAGTGCAGATACTTTCCTGTTTATGCAGGCTTTTCTGCCATGTCTCACTTATGGAGTTGGACTTGGCTGTAGTTCTATTTGTGAGTATCTGAAACAGTGTAAGTTTCTAAGCTGTGTATGAGAGTGCATTTTCTAAGTATGTCAATTATTAAAGCCCTGGAAGCTAGTATCAAAAGTCTAGAAGGCTGCCTGGGACATTAGTCTAAGATCACGACGTCTGATTTCATCAGTACATGGACCTTTTCTGTCTGAATTTATTTTCAGAAAGGAGAGAAGAAGAAAAAGGATTTATGGTGTTTTTTAGTCTTTGAGGGGTAGGGAGTGAGCAGATGAAGGAGGAAGCTTAAATTAGGTTTTTTCTTTTCCTCTTCTGTTGTGGTGGTGAGACAGAGTCATATTTTGGTAAAAGGCTCAGAGCCTGCCTCTCCTGGGTTGCTGTTGAGTTAAAGCAGAAGGTGCTTAGAATACCTGGATAACAGCTTCCTTGACTGGAGAGAGCCTCAGAGAGGGGAAACGTAACATTATTCATATTGAAATTCTTAATTTTATCTATCCAGAGAGTTCACTTTCAGTTCTAAATGGAGAAAAGGGCATAGGAAGGAGAAAGAGGTATTTTAATCTGTTCCTGTTTACAGTTTGGCTACATGAGCAGTGTCAAGGGACCTGCGAGGGCATGAAGAGGAGTGAGAGAAAGGCCTTCAGGATTATGTTGTTTCCTGAAACCCCTGGAAGTGTAGGCACTTTTTTTTTCAGTAATGTGAACATAAGGTGGCAGAGAAGACTCAGTTGTGAAACAAGCTGCTGGGCTGGCAGGCATGGTCAGGCATGGTCAGGCATGGAGGCAGATGCAGACCAAGGGATGTGCAGGTGTCTGATGGAGGAGCCACCCCTCCCGTTGGTCTGTGTGACTCAGCCATTCCTGTACAAGACATGGAAACGGCCAGATACCAGGGTCAGCAGAGCTCTGGGCAGGGTCACAGCCCTGACTCTGAAAGAGGAGATAACAGCCCCATTCATTAACTGGGCAAGGTAGGTCTGTAATGAGAGGATACAGTTCCTTCTGTGTGTAAGGGGAGTTCTACTGCAGCTTTCTCTTGATTTTAGTTAGAATAAAAAAAAAAGAAAATGCATATTCTGAATAGATTTGGACCAAGGTATTTGCTCTGTTTTGTAGTTAAGACAGGTTTGGAGAGGTGATATGGAGCTGTGTTTATTAAAACAAAACCAAAATCAAACAGAAAAAAAGGTAGTGTTCTCCCTCCTTTAATTTCCTCCTCACTGCCCCACCATTCCACTCCTTTAGTTTTTTAGCTGCTCTTTCTGTTCCTTCTGGGACATTTGGACAAGGACTGCTTCAGCTGAAAGAAGTGTGAGACACAGGGCTGGGTAAATGGAGACAGGCCTGAATACATGATGCTCATCCAGTTTTTCCTACTCCCTGTGCTTAAGTGTTTTTCATGCAGCATATAATGGTTTCTATTGATGGCTATCCATGCCTCATATTTGTTTTTATCTGGTACATCTTTTTACCTTGTCATATATTGGGAAGTTAACTACACTTCTTTGTATAAGGGGATGGAGTAAATAATATTATTTGAGGATTAATCACATTCATGCTACTATTGATTTAATTTATGGCATGTGTTTCACTTTGTAAGAGAAGGAGACCTCTAGTATGGAGTAAGGTAGAACTCTAGTTCTTAAATTCAAGACAATTCTTGGTGTCCTGTTTTTTTAGCAGAGAAGGTTTCAAAACCTGTTTCGTCAATCATAAGATGTGGGGAAAATGGGACCCACAGAGAAACACCAGATGGGAAGGAAGTTCCACATGTGGAAGAGGGTGGCTGTGCATGCTAGTCGTTGTGGCAAAGAGGCTACTGATGTAACCAGCAGTGGATAAAGGAGGTTAGGGAGAGATTATTTGACTTTATTCTGGTAGCTGCCAGCAGGAGGAGTTTGGATCAGCGGATTTCTAGTCTTGAAGCACAATTTACTGGAATCTTTTTTATGTTTAAAATTTAAGTTGGTCCATTAAAGTGTTTTATTCCTTGAATAAAATATTTGGGGCATTAATAATAAAAAGCCTATTTGTGGAGATTATTTAGGGCAGCTCTTCCAGGAGTCAGGCTGGTTTGTATATATAAATACGGGAGAGTTTTGAGAAGAAAAAGCAATTGCCTCACCTTTTAAATAAAAATAAGAAGTGAAGTTGTAGAGGCCATGGCAGTCAGTTGACAAAAGCTAGTTAGGTGAGTGCCTGAATGGGAAAGTTTGACTTGGCTGCACAATGCAAATGATTGGCTCCCTTTTCAGATTCCCGTAGTGTACCACAGTATCAAACAGGGAAGCCACATAGCTCATGAGTTGTCTGTTGTGCGATATAAATTTGGGACTTGAAAGACTAATGGGAACTTGATTTAAGGAGTCCTTAAAAGATAAGTACCATTTTTGTGTGCTTCAAAACTGAGAGGTAAAAAATGAGATGTGGTGTGTTTCCCAGAAAAAAGGAGCTGAAGCAAAGCCATTGCACTTCAAGCATCCTAAGGGCTTTGATGAGAGAAGTATAGTGTTGCTTGGCTTGCTGCTGATTTGGCAGCCTCTGTCTCTTCACTGCATTTTTCATGTGCGCCCTTCGTTTGTTTCTTTTTTTTCCTCTTTTGTATCTTACTCATCAGAATGTGAGGTAAAAGGCTGCTACCGCAACACTCTTGTTCCAAGCAGCTTATGCTAGCCAGCTTTCCCAGAGAACATAATCCTTACACAAACACCTTAACTCATGAAGGAAGAAGGTCCAGTGCGACGTAGGTTTTCTTCATGTGCTGGGATTTCTTCTGTGTTTTCTCCACGAGCTGATGGCCGAAGGCTTGTCCGGAATGCTTCATTTGGCGGATATAATGAGCTCTCTCCTGCTTTACCAGGTTTGTTTCGGTCTTGCATTCCTTAAAATGAACAGAAGCGAATAAAATTTTCACCTCAAAGTTTTAAGCTCAAATGAAAATAATGTACTGAAATGTTGGTAGAAATCGGAAAGAGTACTGCTTGTATGCATTTAGATAACAGCTCTTTGTAGTGGCAAGATTTGCAGACAGGCAAACGAGTAAGTTAGCTTTTACACTGCCACAAATCTCACTTTAAAATGCATTGGTGGATTTGAGACTGACTGGAATGTTTGATTTGGTTGTTTGGGCTTTTAGGACTGAGGTTCTGTGATGTGGTTTATAAATGCCTTCCTTTCTTGTACTTTCTACTGCCCCCCCTCCTCCACCACACACACACATAATGGATCTGCTTTAAAATTGTAAGGTACAGCAGAAGGTTTTCATTTAGCTGTAACTACTGGAAAATCTGCAGGCTGGTCATCAAGGGTTTGACATAAAATGACAAGACAGAAAATGGGGGCTAAAACATAGCCTTGCTAAACTCTGTAGTGCAAGATTTGGGTTTCAATCTCCTTTTGCTCAGATACGTTGTTTCCTAAAAATCAGTACTGGAATATTGAAATGGATTGGTAGAGTTTCATTGTTCCTAATGTGCTCTTCTGATGCAGGTACCTGAATTTCAGCAGTTTATTTCAGAAAGCCTTAGTGCTTGAAAATGTGTTACAGGGTCACCCATTCCTGAAAGGGGACATAGTACAAATTGTGCATTCTTTCCAGGATTGCTCTGGGTCTGTGATTGGTCTTTGTGCACAGATGCACTTTATTGTGTAGTCCCACCCCACACCACAGGGCCAGGATGCTGCAGGGGGAAGGAAAGGGGGGAATAAAATAGTTTTCACTTTCTATTGCAGAGGTCTCCTGGAGCATGGCTCACTGCATTTGTAAGCCCTGGTTCTGAAGCCCTGGAGCAGAGTTGGGTGCAGAGCATGGGGGAAGTTGCAGACTGGCGATTAGGGGGTCTCTGCAGACACCGTGTCTTAATAAACTTGTTTTATCCTGGAATGTTTCCTTTTACTCTGCTCAGGAAATGATTAGCCTTCTACCAAGAATCTAACACTGAGTTTTATTCAAGCTGCTTACAGAATAAAAGATCTCAAAGCTTGAAAGCATGGGGTTGGCAACTAGACAGATGCTTCCTACCTTTAAAATAAATGTGTAGTCTGGTAATTAGTGAAAACAAAAGGGTTTCATTTTGTATTTGCTTCCTTTTTGAATAGAATTCTGCAATTAAAGCTGATCACTGTTCATAAGCAGACAATAAATGACTACTTAAAATGCAGAATAAATGGAAAGAGGTTTTTAATGAAAAAATTCAAGTGTGTACATAGAATTAAAAAATGCTTTCTCTTTTGAAGTCTTCCATTATATCTGAAGAATTTAAACATTCCTAACATGCTTAATAAGCGTTCTTTATATACTCTTTCAGATTGGCTTAAGTAAAGAGTAATTGTCTAAAAGATACTCATATGTAGTTACAGTGATGACAGTCTTTGGTTAGGTTTTTTTATTTTATATGGTGCTTGCAAAAGAAAACACGACTGTGAGAAAACACATAAAAGGAGTTGCTTACTTTTCTGATTACTTCACTTTTAAAGTCCATGGAGGAATCTGAATTAGTTAATATGAAATTGTAGTCTTAAATCTGGTTGTCAAGAAGCTTTTGAAAGCCCGTCAGTTAAAAAGACTACTGTTCCCTGTGTTCAATTCTTTTAAAAGATTTTTTTCCCAATGTGTTTATTATATAGCACCAGTATTGACAACTCCCACTAAGTACAGCTCATACTTCTTCCAGAAACATTTTCCAGCTCAATTATTTGTTCCACAAAACTGCACATGCACACCAGTAATCAAATCAGGCTGTTCCTTTCTTTTCACTTGGAAGTCAGTAATATTGTTGCTTGGATTGCTGTTTGTGATCTTTTCCTGCATTGCATTGCTTTTTTGCTGGTTTCTTCTGTATGTTTCAAAAAGAGCCTCCAGTGGATAGTAATTATTTCTTTTATGGATAAAATAGATCTGACATTAAAATGTAACCATGTTTATTTTCTGATGTATTTTTCTCATGTATCGTAATTGCAAATGGCATTTATTGAGAGGCACAAAGCCAGTATTTGAGATGAAAGAGTTATGTGGTAGGTTTTGGTTTTTCCCTTCCTTCAAAATTGATTGAAGGGACAGACTGTGGGTGCAACTTTAAAAAAATACATGTTATGCTTGAAAATTGAAATCTATTACCTTGACAGTTTTGTTTGAAACTGTACCCTGCCACAGTCTTTATCCTAAATAGTCTCTAATCTTGGAGTGTACATAGCCTTGTTTTTTGTCAACAGTGTTTTGAAGAAGTTTTTGTTTGGTTTTTTTTTTTTTTTTTTTGGATTGTCTACATAATCTGTTTCAATCTCTAAAGCAGCACTGTTTGACTTTGTTTCATCAGCCTCTTGTATACAGTGGTTCTAGTTCCTCTGTCAGGCTCTTATATCTGTCTGAAAGCTCCTAATGAGTTTAATGTAGATTTTCACCTGCAAGTTTTGGAAGAACATGCTGAGGGAGTGCTCGCAGTAGGAGCGCACTAATGGACAGTTTCCCGTGGCTTCTAAGGTCATACCATGAACTGTGGCTGACTGCACTGGCATTGGGATCACCTTTCAGAGCCCATGGGACCTGTGCTGTTAAGATAAGGAAGGTCACACTGGGAGAAAGTCTGTTAAGATGTGGTGTTGCTTTGAACATAACTGCTGATGCTCAAAACTGCTTTAGAGAGTACAGCAGTGGCACTGCTAACTTTAAAGGTTGCTTTCAGGATTGCAGGTAGAAAATGATACATAAATTCAAAGGATTCAATAGAGAGGAAATTACAGAAAGGGACTGTTCAACACCTGAATTTCTACATTGTAAAATGTGAGCTCAGGTTATTTCGTTAAAGAGCTGCTAATTGAGTTACAAGATGGGAAAGAACAAGTAAGCTAAAATATTAAGTCCCAAACCACTGCTGATAAACACTGAAAAACTTGAAACACTTTCTTTATATTACCCCCTGCTTCTATCCTTTTGTGCCCTGGCAATCTCTGCTCCAGACAGCTGTCTGTATTGTGAGCTTATCCCCCTACAGAGAGGGGGGGTTACAAGTAGGATGGTGGGGGATGCAAAGCTGAATAACTGGGTTTCCTCACAGACCGAGATGGGGCAGTGCAAGGTGTTCCAGCAGGTGCAGCACCCTGACTTGGCTTTGCTGATGAAGCCCTGAGAGAGCCCTTTTCTGTGCATGTGGGGGAGGGAGGGAGCAGTTGGTGTGGTGGTATGCTCATGAATCACCTGGCACACACACCTCTCCAGCTCGAGACACTGAAAGCAAGGAGATGAAATTCATGGAAATGCCACTGAACTTTGGTCTTCATGTCCAGTTCTCTGTGACAGAATAGTTCTTTCTGGTTTCATTTCTTCTTGGTGATACTGATGCAAAGCTTGTTTGTGAAAATAAAAAATGTATGTCTGTTAGATAAGGCCATGTAAAGTTCTTAAAACTGTTGTGCTTTAGAAAGCAAGCTTTGAATAATAGCTTCTTTCCGTAAGAGCAATCCTGACTTAGCACTTCCTTGCTGATTTCCCTCACTAAGCCTTCTGTATGTGCCATTAAATAAATAAAAATGGCAAAGACATTAGAAAATGCCTGCACTGCATTTTCAATGGGACTTGATTCCTTTTTGAGGAATTTCTTTGGGTGCTGGATGAGGTCTGTTATGGTCCTGGGGTGTTTTTGACTGCCTAAGGCTGGCATCGAATCCAGTGACTTCTCAGTGAGCTAAGGCAAATCTAGCCTCTGAGGCTTTAAACAGCCTTTGTTTTGTTTCATGCCTGATAACTAATGCTATAGCAAATGTGCTTTTGCATTTGTTATTATCCAGGAAATGTGGCTTCTGGTATCTGGATTTTTTATGGATTCCCTAGTACTACACATCTGCCTGTCAAGGTACTTCTTCCCTTTTGTTAAATGGTCTTCTGTGTTACAGATTTTCATTAGCTGAACAAACCTGTTGCAGGTGTGTGTTGGAAGAATTTCAAAATTTAAGGATTTAGTGAACTGTGCCCAGGTGGGGCTTCTATGAAGATGTGTAAAAGTTGTTTGTAAAGGCATGTAGGGCTTCCTTTTATTTATGTGAACATAGAATGAGATATTGTACTGCAGTATATAATTTTAAAAAATCTGATCTTGAAAAATAATATCTGCACAAAAATAATAAATACAAAGGGAGAAAAAAACCGGAAAAAACTGATTACCAGACCAAAACCAAGAGGAATCTCAAGATTTCTCGTGTAACCTGGAGATCAACCTAATGCCTCTTTAACTCCATGAATCTTCCCAAGATGTGTAATTGTGACAAATGAATCAGTTCTGTCTTAGAGTTTCTATGTATCATAAGTTGTGGAAGGGGGAAGACAATAATTAGAAAAAAAAAAAAAATTCCTACAATGGACAAACTACCCAACACCACTGCTACCAAAAGTTAGAAATTCTTCCAAAGCTCATAGTTTCCCCGCACATACACACATTTCCCTGAAGAATGTGAAATCAAGGAGTTGCCCTGGTAAGTTTTCTCATTTCGGGGATCAGAATACCGACTTGTGTTCCAAAGTCGGGACCATGCCCGGGGGGACGCTCTGAAGCTCTGGTGGTGTCGGTGGGTGCAGCGTGCCCGGCTGGTGCCGTGTCCGGGGCGGTGGCCGTGGGTGCCGGGTGTCCTTGCTGGTGCGATGCCCTCTCGTGGGCACAGCTCTCAGACACCCCCAGCTTCTGAGACCAGGCTTCTCAGCTGCCTGGGCTGTTCGGATATCCATGTATGACTGCATGGTTTAATCTGCCTTCGCTCTGAAGGGCGAGTAAACGATGGCATGCTGACTTACTCGGATAAATGCATTGTGCAATTTTTTTTATTCCTGTTTATAAAAGCTGTATGCTACCACCACCCTATTCAAATAAAATGGAACAGCGAGTGAGATTGTTGTGTCTTGTAAGCAGAGTAGGCGATTTTTTGCGAGAGGGTGCCAGGTTTTCAGTCTATGCTCTGTGGCACATAGCAGCTGTGTGGCAGCACCCATACCAGTTGTGTCCCTGTTTTCCATTGTCACACATACACAGACTTACTTTGCTTTACTGGGGAGGTGTGGGGTTTGTCACAGAAGAAAAACATGGGATTTTGATAACTGTTTTAATATAAAGCCTTGTAGTTATGCTTCTTCAGTGTCAAGTTGGAAGTATAAATTCAAGGCTAATGTAAGGAACTTTTTCCATTTTCTTGCAAAAAATTCTGACTGGTGATTTTCATCAGATTTGCTTTCATATAGCTGGTATTTAACAATTATCTAGCTACAGAAATGAACAAATAAAAAAAGGCTTTATTTAGTACTCTTCTCTGTGCCTGCATGTATGCAGGAGAATGAGAAAATAAAAGGATGAAAGTTGGCACATTGTATTTACAATTCATCAGGTGATTGGATCAGGTGTGGCATTTTCCAAATACAGTGGACTGTTCTTGCATCTTAGTGGGTATTAAATTAGTGTATATTGTAGTAGCTAGTATGTTTTCAACTGATGAGACAGATTGGTATGTATATGTTATTTGGAAATCCAATTTACTTGTACTTTTTAATGTTAAACACATAGGTAAGTTTATTTCAAAGGCTAGCTCATGTAAATTGTTAATGAATTTAAATTATTTGCAATAATGCTGGTTTTTTTCCTTAAGGTTTTGACAAAGGGAAGGACGAAGCATCACAAAGTAAAGAGGATGTGGCATATTCTATGTCAAAAAGCAAGGTAAGGAAAACAACTTCTTAACCAGGCTTAAAAATGTTGGTGTATAAAGGAGTTAAGCATTTTTAATTAAAGGCAAATGTATTTAACTTTTGTTGTAGATAATCTTGAAGATTACTCTTCAGATTCAGCAATAGATAAAGATTAAAGGGAATTTCTTAATATAGATCCCAGGATGACATCACATGCACATGTGTGGTTCAAAGTAGTGAAAATTAAATATGGAGTCTTCTTGCTGTTGTCTTGGAGTGGGATGTTTCCTTGCCATAGATTTTAAATTACCTTGCCATAGAGTTTGAAGGCTCTAATTTACCCAGCTATATGGTTTTGTGTTTTCTGCTAGCATGTCCACTGTCTTTTTACAGAGGCAGATGTGGTAGCAAACACTTAAACAGATTGTCAGGGTGCAGCTGGTGTGGGCTGCTCTGGAAGGTGAGGACCAGATCTTGAGCACAGCTAGCTCCCAGGGGAAAGGGGGAAATTCCTGATTTTTTGCTGCTTTTGTGCACAGCTGTCCCCACAGTGCTCTGTCCTGGGCACAGGCAGCCACACCCCTTGGAGATATGGTTTGCACTCAAGGTCTTGACACAAATTTTTCTATGATATTTGACATAGCAGAGCTGTAAAGAGAAACATTCGAAAGATATTGAAGGAAAACGAAGAGACGTAAAGATTATAGTAGCATTTCCCAGCTTACATGGTGTCATTGAAATTGCAGCGGGATAAGCAGTTTCATTTCTGCAGCTGATGCTGCAGTTTTGTGGTGTGTAGCTAAGCATTTCAAACTGCTGATGTCCTACACGTGACTTGGAATCATGAAACTTTGTATCTTTTTGCTTTAGTGTATCCTAGAGCCTCACTTGTCAGGGATATCAAGGAAGTGTACTTCACCATCCAGCTTTCTTCTGATCAAAATATTGGT
Source organism: Coloeus monedula (assembly GCF_965178545.1). NCBI lineage: Eukaryota > Metazoa > Chordata > Aves > Passeriformes > Corvidae > Coloeus > Coloeus monedula. The sequence continues at coordinate 38,795,345 of NC_138784.1, forward strand.
CCAGAAACCTCAAAATCAGTTTGACTTAGAAATCAAGTTAATATGATCTCTTCTGACTTGGATTTATTCCAGACTCTCAAGAATCATTTATCTTTGACTATCCAATTCCTTTTTCCTTTCCCTTATATTTATTTTTCTTGGTTCTTGTCTTTCCAGGATCTTAAGTCTTTGTGTTCTTTGCTATTACTTTTTTGTGTCTTTCTTTTGAAAATGAGACCAAGATTCCTAATTCTGCTAATACATGCTTTTTTTCACCCATTTTTTAAAATTGCTGCATGTGGGCCCTGATTATACTAGTGGAAGTGAAATAGCAGCCCTTCTTCCTAAGGGAGAATGGAAAAGCAGTGATGGGACTTGCCTGGAATCTGGTACTGAATGTACTTTGCTGAGAGTTACAGCAGGTTCTCTTAAAGTGTTTTATTCTAAATTTTTTATCCCATTTGCTATGTGTAGATGTAACAGTGAGAAGGTTACTGGCTTAAAAATATGCACTGACCTGTCTCAAAACACTGAATAGGTAAATCTAGACCTTTACTCAGTGTCATATTACTGAGATTTAAAACTGAGACAATGAGAAAAGGAGTTTTTGTAGCCTGTGAAACTTCCTGGTTTGGGGCTTTTATATGTGTGACCTTTAGATTGCCTTAGCTTTCTGTTAGTGAGCAACTAGAATATTTTTTAATGTTTTGCTTAAGTTGCTCCATTATAGCTTGCATAATGAATTCATTACCTCTTCTTATGTGACAGTGATAAGCATTTCTCCCCTCTTCTGTTGTTACATTTAAGGTACTGTATTTCCTTTAAATTCTAGAGAGAGGAATTTAATTTCAAGTTGTATGCTCATCTTAAGGCTAAATTTTGAGTGTCAATAACATACCTTTATTGCAAAATAAAGAGGTTTCCTTCAGTTTTCCAAGACAGATACAGAAGTTAAAGAAAATTTACTTATCATTAAACCAGTTTTGAGCTAAAATTACTTTTTGTCAGTTATTGCACATATCTTTTTTACAGTAGCTAAGTAGACTCCTGTAAAGTCTTAGTTCTGAATAAAAGATGTAAAATAGAATCCAGGTTAAATTGTTCAGTACAGCTTGTGAATCTTTGTGTTTTGTTTCCTTTGTTTGAGCAGCTTGTGAGTTACGAGAGTGCTCAAGTGCACTGTTTTTACTATTGCAGTAAGTTTTCCTCAAAGCTTGCGTATTTTTGACTTTCATTTTATAGTATTCCAAAATACAAATTCAGTGAATAGACTTTGTGCTGTAGTTTGAGATTTGAAATGTGGAACATCTTGAGGGTTAGTTTTAATAAAATGTCTTTGAATTTGAATTGAATACACAGTTTAGAATGTTACGCTGATTTTTTTTTTTTTTTTTGACAATGCAGAAAGTTTGCATCCACCGGGCTTATGTTTCAGTGTACAAAGAAATACAACTCTTTGTAATTTATCTGAAGTTTGTATAGAGTGCATACCTTCTCAATGTTCTGACTTCCAATAGGAATGATATGAAAACTCTGTGATAAACTCCTCTTTTTCCTTTTTCTTCCCCCCCCTAAAGAGTGCTGTTCCTAAAGTGACTGTTTGATGTCTTCAGTTCCCTTTGAACTAGTAGGCAGCAAAAACCCTAGGAGTAAACTTTGAACCTTACAAGACATGGGGGAGAGGTGGGGGGGGAAGATCATGTGGTGCTGAGGGAGCTCGTTGTCCTGCATGAACAGGACTTGGGTGTCACGAAAAACCTGGGTCTCAGTCCTGCCTGACACCACTGTGAGCTTTGTGAAAATGACTTGCAAAGTAATCAGAGCGTGGAATTAGGGAGCAAGGAGCAGAACGAGTGCCATTAGTGGGCGTTTCTACTCTGATGTTTTATAGAGCACTGAATTCTAGACTGAAGAGGCTGTATTTTCCTTCATGAGTCACAGGGTAAGTGCCTCTATAGCAGTCCGTTTGGAGAAGCTGTCAAGTTGTGCATGAAGACAGCTGATTCTGTATTCTGATTCATACATCCTGGGAATGACTCCTGTGTTAAAACACCTGTATCCTCCTAAAACATTCTCTCTCTGCTAAAATAATGCCTAGCTATTCAAGCATTCTCTGTCTAGTAACAGTCTACATGAGCTAAATACTTACTGTGTATAGGTCAACTGCTTCCAAAGGAATCTCAGACTTCTTTCCCATAAAACCCTTATGAAAAGAGGCTCCATGAATAGGTGGTGAACACCTCATGTTACAAGTTGTAGTTCGTTGGTTTGGGTTTTTTTAATGGGGAAGCAGTAGAGAAGTGAGAGGGAATGGGAACCTTAGAAACATAATTGCACTTCAAACACTTTAAAAAGTGCAAGCATCAGTAATATATTCTTGTATCTGTCATTGTCATTTATTTATTTGTTATGTGTGTTGTGAATTTCAGTCTGAATCCAAGCTTTTCAATGGCTCTGAGAAGGACATCTCTCAATCTTCAAGCAAACTTACAAAAAAAGAATCTCTCAAGGTGAATTAATTTCCTAGTAACTCTTCGTGGACAATAGATGCATTTATGTAGTTTTATCTTATTCTCTAATAAGAAGACAGAAATGCCAAATGGAATATTTAAGTATTGTGAGAAGCTGTGCTGTTGAGTCTCTTCAAATTTTACTGTATTTTTACTTGAATAATGGCATTCTATAATGCAGTCTTTAAGATGGCACAATGTTGTAGAATAACGCAGAAGATTATAGGTTAACTCAAGTTGGCAGGGATGTCAGGACACCTACATGCAATGAAATGACAAATGGAATTATCAATATTACAATTTGACTGCATTTCTATTGCCTTCTTCCCCGTGTTGTCGCAAGACCAACCTCCACTGCTTGGCAGATACCATTTCAGGAGAAACGTAGAATTATTTGGCTTTAAATGAGGGAGATATGTTGCTGCAGATTTCTCCTGGGGAGGGAACATAACTGGTGGGTAAGGACCACAGATTGGATAATGTACCTATAAATTGGAACCTAGTCCAGTTTTGGTTTTGTACTTTACACCAGGAAAGGAAGAGAGGAGGGGGCTGGTTTGGTTGGTTTTTTCTCCACTTTGATTCTAACAGGAGGTTCAAAGTCCTCAGTTTAAAAAGAAAATTGCAGAAGAATCTGAAATTGGCTACGTCGTAGCTGCTCTTGAAATAATTGTTCGCACTTTGAAGTCAAATACTCTGTTTTAAAGTTATTTTTCTATATCTGTATTGTGAATTGAATTTAGCAGGTTTTTCCTCAGCTTATATTGGTCAGTGCCTTTTTGTGCTGATAACTGGATTATGGCCGTGACACTGTAAATATTTTTATTATTATTTACAGGTTCAAAAGAAAAACTACAGAGAAGAAAAGAAGAGAGCCACAAAAGAATTACTTAGCACGATCACGGACCCCTCAGTTATTGTTATGGCTGACTGGTTGAAGGTCAGAATCCAAGTGTGAAACCTGAGTTGAAGATAGAGCAGTTAGTTGCTTGCTGCTTTCTGGCCAGAATAGAAAAGGCTCAATCTTTTACTTGCTGTTAATGTTTTTCTACAGGCACAGCAGCCACTAATTGCATCCCAAGGTCTCTGTGCTCAAATCCTAGGGGACTAATAGAGGAACCTAGCTCCCACTTACTGCAGTCACCCTGGTCACATGCATCCTGTGTGTATTGCCATCACTTTGGGATGAGTTGGCTTTGCAATTCTCATTTTGTCCTTCTCATTTTACGCTTTGAAGTGCAACTCTGTTACATACATAACAATAGCAAAAATTATTCAGTCGGATATTTGAATGCAGATTTCTCAGTGTATTTCTCATAATTTTCCTTTCCTCTTTTAAGAACTAGCTGGTACTGCTATCTCAAAGATAGCAGTCCATGTTATCAACAGTAGTGCAGTTTATACATTTCAACGTGTTCCTTACATTTGTAAATATATTCTTTGGCTAGGAATAGCATAGTATACTGTACTAATAGTGCAAGAAAGAAGATCTTTAACCTGTTTTTACTGTTTGCTCCAAACAAATAACTTGCCAGGAAAAAGTTTCTCCAGTTTTTGCAAAAATTGATGTAAACAGGCCAAAACACTGCTCAGAGGTCAAGTTGTAATTCAGTTCTACAGACACAGAAGCAATTAAAATTCAGAGTTGACAGAATTGATGCAAGCAGTCTGATGAGATGTGGAAATTCCGGGAATTCTTTTAATTCACAAACAGGTTGAAGCTAACAGCTGTTGTAAAAGGTTTTATCTAAGAACTTTGAATATATGAGTTATTTTGTTAATATCTTGTTTTTATTATCAGATGTCTGACCTGTGTTCAGAGGAGCTTTATTTCCAAAGATTATCATGTCCTTGTGCTAGTGATAAAATATATTTCAAATAGGAAAATTCATTAAGTTTTCAGATGAGTTGTCATACTTCCCATATCTGGATGTGTGCATACCCAGTTGTAGAATTGAGTACTCATCAAGACAGAAGAGCAAGCATACCTTTATATTCTTTAATAAACCTGGGTAAACTTTTGAAAGCTTTTAAATAAAAGCTAATAAATTTCAATTTTAATTTTGTTAAGGAGGATGGTTTTGGTATTGACTTCACTGAGATACAACTGTAATTATTTATCTTCTAGATTCGTGGTACCTTGAAAAGCTGGACCAAACTGTGGTGTGTACTGAAACCAGGAGTGTTGCTTCTTTACAAAACTCCCAAAAATGACCAGTGGGTAGGAACAGTGCTGCTGAACGTTTGTGAACTCATCGAGAGGCCTTCTAAAAAAGATGGCTTTTGTTTCAAACTTTTTCATCCTTTGGAGCAGACTATATGGGCTACAAAGGTTAGTGGTAGCATGCATGGTTCTTAAGGGATGACTAGCATTAATCAGCTATGAATAAAGACAACCTTAATGAAAAGCTGAACAATGTTCTCTGTTTCAGCTTCCATGGTTTGTTTATTCTGAATATAAGCCCTCAACATCTAGTCTTGTTTATCAGAAAAAGTGTTTGATTTATGCTGCTCTGTGTACTTAAAGAGCTTCAGAAGTGTTGTGTGCAAAGGGTTGCTGTTAAAAAGGTTAATGCCATCACACATCACATAAATGAAAGGAATGAGTGTTTAACATTGTATTTTACACCAGTCAAATCTGAGAAATTAAGGGGAGATTTGCCAAAATGAGACAGTTTTGTTAGAAACATTTCTTGGTGTCCAATTCTATATTCATGTAATAAAATGTCACCTTAGTTCAATTTGCTTTAAGAGTCAAAATGCAGATTGCTTGCTTGTGCAATACTAGCTTATATTGCAACTTGTTATGATGTTAGGAGGATAAATATATTCATTTAGTTCTGATGTCTGTTTGCCTTGTCACACATGGCATAATATTGTGAGCAGCTCTTACCTGTGTTGAGAAGCACAGTGTGTTCTACAGGGCAAAGGTTTATTTCAATATCTTGTAAGGATCTTTAATGCTTGCTCTTACTCATTGTGTATAACCTGATAAACTATTGTAGTCCTTGTTTTGTGTTTGCATGTGGAGAGGGGATGTGGAAGCACAGCACAAGTGAACATATTTTCCTTCTGAAATAACTTCTTGCTGTAGATGAAATTACTGTACAATATTAGGGCCCTTGTTATAATTAATTATACCCTCTGCAATATTCATCTTACAATCTCACAATCAGTAGCTATCTTATCTTCTAAATCTTAAATTGATATAGATGTACTGACACATCTGTAGAATATGCTGTATTAAATTTGTCATCCTTTTCCTAGGGAAGTCAGGCAGTATAATTCCTGATGCTTGGGGTCATCCTGAATTGTGATCATTTATCAGTGTTAATCTAAATTTGCCAAACTTAGATCAAATCACTTGTAGTTTCTTTTGAATAATTTATTATTGCTTAGGCAGACTTTTCAGTAATTAGTGGTGATCTCACATTTGCAGAACACAAACTTCATATCCTTTTCCAAATCTGTAGCGTTGGATGGTAATGTGCTTTATTTATGATATGTATACATACATTGCAAAGCGGTGGCCTGTCTGCAGAAGATCACAAATCAGTCTTATATTTCTTTATTGCTTGGCAATGAGAAATGGATTTGTTTGTTTTTTTAACTAGATATTTAGAATTTAGAGGACATGCCCTACCAGATTTTTACTTTTTTAAGGTAGGTCAAATTTTAAACCTGAACGAGTTGATATTGTCCATTCTAAATGTGCTGAGAGCTGGAGTGACGTTTGTTCATTTTGGTATGGCTATTTGCAGTTGAGAATTACTGGATTCCTTTAAATGAAAGGCTTTTAAGTTTGAAGCCCTGTTCTGCCTTGTTTACCAAGTCAATCATAATATCCTAGTTACAGATTTATTGTCGTGAGGCAAACTTGTGTAAATGTAATAGCAATTGACCGATCTAGAGTGGATTTAGCAGAAAGAACCTCAAGTCCAAGGCAAAATGAGCCTTGTTTGCAGTCCGTGCAGAAAGATAGCTTTGCAAAAAACATGTGTAGAGGTATAAGTACTGCCGGAGATTTTCTTGTTTGAACACACTTGCCATGGTGTGTCCTTCTGGCAGACTGCAAATTCTCTTCTTCAGTAGTTTGTGGCCAGTCACTTCACATGCTCCCTTAAGCCTGTTGCTGTGGTCTTTGATGTTCCTCCTGCACTCTGAGGTAGCTGATGCACTGTACCTTGTTTTGTCTTCCTTGTGTGCCTGGTCCTGATGCCATTTCAGTTTTCTGAAATTAATAACTGGAAAAGTTAATGCAAATAACTTTTTCTGAGTCAATTTACTCAGGGGTGACTGCTTATCAGTTTCCATTGTTGTCTTTGAAAGAATGTTCATGACATTTGAGTTTTATTGGCATGAATATTCTGTAAGAAGTAAACTTCAAAATTTTCTTAATCTAATGGAATTTTTGACTTGACCATTGGGTTGGAGTAGTTGTAGCATCATTCCATCAGGAATAGAGACAATCCAAATAAAGTCACCCAGCAAACAGAAACTAATTTGCCTCTTGTACAGATCACTAACTACTGGAAGTTGGTTTTGAAACCATAATGGGTGAAACCAAAGAAAAGTATCCAGTGCTGCTATAACAGTAACCAATTAGAGGAAATCAAGATCTATGAGCAGTTATATAAAATAAGTCAACTTACTTAAATATTTGCTAAAAATTACTCACTTGGTTTTAGTCAATATATTGTTAAAACAGGAAGTGTAACTTTCTTGCAGAAAAAATAGCAAAACCAGACACCAAAACCATACTGTGCCTCTAAATTGTAGTTGTTTGGTACAGAATAAGTAGCATACCCTGAAGTGGCCACAGTATAAACCCAGAGGGCAGATCTCATGAGCAGAAGTCTGCTTTTAGTCTGTGTCCTGTGACCCAAGTGTTTTCAAGGACTTCCGATGGTTGAGGCCTTTGCACAGTGCTGGTGCGCCCATGGTGCTGTGGTCCCCTCTGGGCAGCGCCCCAGCACCTCTCCCACCCCTGCCTGGTGTGGTGCCATGGTGCTCTCCCCTCCTCTGCTGAGACTGGGCTTCTTCCCTGCCTTCCCGCCCTTGGGGTGAGGAGTGATCGTGCTCTGGGGTTGTCCATCTTGGTTCTTGGTACCCCCTAACTCCTAATCCCAGTGTTGCTGCTTCACCAAAGGCTTTTTGTAGGCACAGCTTTCCTCTCTCTCAGGGGGAGGTGGAGGTTTGGAATCTTGTTTCTAACACGCAGTTGCTGTTACTCTATACTGACTCCTTGGGAGTTTCTGAACATCATTTACACCAGCTCTAGCTTGTCTGTATTGGTATTTAAGTGCCACCAAGACTACTCCTTTACCTGCTTCTCACCCTCAGAAACGTTCTGGCTGTTTCATTTGCTTGCTTCTAAAATTATCTGCCTTTACCTGCTTTTGCTCAAAACTTCTGCTGGCTTTCCAATTCCCTCTTCTAAGCCTTATACTGGCTTTCCATTAGGCTTCTCTGGGGGAAATCAGTAAAGATCAAAGTATGTTAACACATCAGTTAGGCAGGCTTAACCCAGCTTTCAGCGATAGCTTCACGTATGTTTAATACAGCCCTCTTTGCCTATCAATTGTCTTTAAGTTACCACAGGTAAACTTTTTTGGAAGGGAATTCAAAATGGTTATTTAAGATTTTATTCCAAAATGAAGGTTGACAGAAATGGAAAGGTCTTTTGGATTTTTTTTTTTAATGTGAAGCGCGAAAGACTTCATAGTGAAAATAAAAGTTTGGCCAAGTCTGATTTACACACCAAAAACCAAACCAACCAAAAAAAAAAAAAACCAAAAAAAACAAAACCCAAACAAAAACCAGCAAAAAAACCCCACTTAAACCAAAAACAAAACAAAACCACCAACTAAACAAAACTTTTTTTTTTAATCCCAAAGACCATTCTTTTTAAAAGTAGGCTTGAATTGGGTCCAATACTTAGAATGAAGTCTTTGAAGAAGAAATCCAGTGAAAGAGGGCTGTCCATCTTTCCATTCATGTCTTCATTAGATGTTGCTGAGTGACAGTAAATAGCCCTGCAGTGTGTCAGCTTCTTACTACATTGAATGATAAACTGTAAAAATGAATTAAAATATCTGATGCTGTTTCTTGTTTTGTGTATTTCAAGGGTCCTAAAGGTGAAGCAGTTGGTGCTATAACTCTGCCATTGCCCAGCAGTTACTTGATCATCCGAGCCGCTTCAGAATCAGATGGTAAATAGATATTTCATTGATTTTCAGCAGTGACAACAGTTAGTTATGAGAAAGAGATGGTTTCAGTTGTCTTATCATGTCTGTTACAGCACTTTGATTGCAGTTTAGTTGTTATTAAGGTTCTCCTTTAATTTAGAGCATTCAATTATGTTGGTACTTTTACATGGTTATTAAAGGATAATATTGACCTGAAGAAAATGTTACTGAACTCCTTGTAGTTGTCTTTTGTTGACTAGGTAGAGGAGGGGGAAAGGGTTATCTGTGATTTAGCTGTATTAATATATGTCTAAATATCAAGCTAGTGCCATTGTAAAGTACTAATACGGGTGTATTCTTATTAAAGCATTTCTGTGTTAAGTGCAGCAGTTGCACAGAGTTCTAGTAGTAAAGATTCCTTCAAAATATAGTTTTGTAACACCCTTCACTGGGAAGGTGGTGATCAGTGCAACTACCTTCTAAAGTTAAAATGTGAAAAAAAATTTAAGACTGTTGTGTAGCCTTTCTAGCAGGTGCTTTTCATCTACTGATAAATTAAGCATACCCCTGCAGTCTTTAAAAATAGGACTCTTTGCCTTTTATATTGAGAAATGGATTAGATAGATGGAAAAGAAGAAGTGGAAAGAATATACAAATTTGTTTAGTTACTTTTTGCCAAAGAAAATTAGAGTATCTGCTTTTTATCTTTTGAAATGTTATTTATATGCTATCATTATAGCTCTTTTTCCACACTGTTATCATATTGCTTGGGCAAATTTTGCCAAATGATGCAGTTACTTAGTCTTCAGAATTAGAGCAGGGCTGCAGGCAACTTTGGAGGCATTCCACAGTCAGGGCCTGGGTGGAACCAGAGTTGCATTAAGGAAGAAATGCTGGAATATGCTCTAACAAAACCATGATTTACCTTGCTTGTCCTGCCCTGAAGCATCCCTTGTACCAAAGCTGGGTATTTGTGCGTTGTTTTTACATCCCCACCAGATTGTAAAATCCAATGCATGTAATATGGAACTACTCTGAAGTGTGTCTTCAAAGGCAATGTGAGCAGGCCCAAAGGACTAATTTTCCCAGTTAGGAAACAGAAGTGGTATAATTCTGTTAAATCCTGTATTTTTAGTCTAATACTAAATTTGTCTTTAGGCAGGTGTTGGATGGATGCTTTGGAGCTGGCACTGAAATGTTCAAGTCTGCTTAAACGTACAATGATTAGGGAAGGTAAAGAACACGATTTGAACTCCTCAGCAGACAGTACTCATGTCTCTTTCTATGGCCTGCTTCGTGCTAACAACCTGCACAGTGGAGAAAACTTACCGTAAGTGAATTAATTGCTAAACCTGATAGCTTTTTTGGCAGAACCTTGTAGTGATAATTTCACCACAGGGAGGCTAAGGCTGCAGTTTATTTTGCTCCCAAGTTCTCTTTATATGCCTTATTTGCACTGTGTTTTATACTCTGCACATAAAATGAAAAAGTCTTTTATTAAGGGAAGTGGATCCAGAGGAAAGTTTGTCCCAAGGAAGTTGGAGTATCACATCAGTAAGTTTAAGTACTCAGTTAAACTGTTCAAAATAGAAAAAATTAAAATTTTAAGTTGATGTCTCTTGTTAGCTTCAGCGGAAAATCAGAAGCTTCGTACACATGACAAAAGTTGGTAGATGTGAATTTACATTGCTATTCTTTAGTTAAAGAAATGAATAATCCTTTATTTAAATGGTTTCAGCATGAATCATCGGATGAATAATAATTCAGTCACCTTATGATTAAATGCATAAAAGTTAAAATTGTCTGATATCACCTGCTGTCTAATGTGTGAGTGCCCTTGAGTTGCTCCCTGCTTATTTCAATAAATACTTTCAGCCAGGTTTTTGTGAGCATAAGCTTTTGTGGAAATAAATTATTGAGTGTAGTGAATGAATGATTGCAGTGGGTTGATTGTGGCTGATGCCAGGCAGCCACTAAAGCCTCTCTCTCATTACCCTGTGCAGCTGGATAGGGAGAGAAAATTTAACAAAGGGTTCATGAGTTGAGATAAGGACCAGGAGAGGTCACTCACTAAATACCATCATGGGCAAAACAGGCTTGAGTTAGAGATATTGATTGGATTTATTACTAACAAAATCAGAACAGAATAATGAGAAGTAAATTATGACCTTAAAAAACACCTCTGTCCCACCCCTCCCTCCTTCCCAGCTCTGCCTCCTTCCTCAGAGGCACAGGGAGACAGGGAATGGGGGTTTCCAGCTGCTACTCAGGGAGAGGAATCCACCATGGGGATCGCTCCCACAGGAGATAGTTCCCTGAACCCCAGCATGAGTCCATTGCACGGGCAACAGTTCTCCATGAACTGCTGCCACATGGGTCACTCTTGCACAGGGGGTGGCTCTTGAGGCACAGCCTGCTGCAGTGTGGGTCTCCCACAGGGTCACAAGTCCTACAAGGACACTGCTTCAGCGTGGGCTCCTCTCCCAAAAGTCTGCAGGCCCCTGCCAGGAGCCTGCTTCACCACAGGCCTCCCATGGTCTCACAGCCTCCTCTCAGGCATCCACCTCAGTAATCTTCCACCAGTTCAATATACTTTCAGGTGAAGATTTAGCTGTTCATTTGTCTTTTCTGGCTGGGCAGGAATTTTGTACTGCTGCTAAGAGTGTGCTGTCCCAGGGAGAGACCTGGACTGGGAGAAATGCAATTCTTTTTATGCAATACATAGATGGTCTGAGAAAAGCACAAAAAAGGCAAATTCTTGCCCCCTGCAACAACTCAAGGCCCTATCCAGATGACCAAGCTTGGTTCAGCTGCAGTTTTGCTCCTTCTTTTATCTCATAGAAACAATATGACTGCTGTGTACAATTCAGCTGGAGATCTGTACTCTGGAATAGCTGTTTTATATCAACTGCTGTCCCAGATTACAATCACAGCAATTAGCTACAGCTGTTAAGTCTAATTAAGACTAATGTGTTAATTAAGTAGATCTTTTGATATGGCATATTCTAAGAGTATTCAGTGTGCTTAACTGTCTAAGGAACAAAACTGGCAGATCTAGCTTTAATTGGGTTGAGAGAAAAGGGAGAAGAAAGGTGAAAGCAATTTTAGCTTCAGCTGAGAGAGAGCTTTTTTAAGTAGGTTAATAGCAAGAGAAGGTCCAAGGAAAACCTTGGACCAATACTTGTTGAAGATGGTCACCTGAAAAACAGGGATGAAGAAAAATCAGGCATGTTAAATGCTTTTTTTTTTTTTTTCCTTAGTCATTAATACTACTAGTAGACCTTGGGCTGCTTGATGCCCCTCAGTTGGAGGCCCATGAGTGCAGGATCAGTGACTTTCCATATGTGGACACTGAAATTGTGAGAGACCAGTTGTATCAGCTGAATGTTTTTAAGTCTGTGTTATCCAATGGGATTCATCACACAGCAGTGGAGGAGCTAGTGGATGTTATGGCAGGATACCTCTCAATTGTCTACCCTAGGGTCTGTGGAGTCTGAGGAGGTCTCCACTGACTGGAAACTAGCCAACAGTATTCAGATTTACAAGAAAGGCCTGAGGGAAGACCCAGGAGCCTATAGACCTGTGAGTCTAACCTCAGTGTGTGGAAAAACTATGGAGAAGATCATACTGTGTTCTACTGAAAGACATTTAAAGAACAATGAATCGCCAGGCACAGTCCATGGGGAGTCATGTTTAGCTAATATGATATCCTTCTATGATAAGGTCAGTTGCCTACTGGATGAAGATAAGGTGGTGGCTGTAGTTTTTCTGGATTTTAGTAAGGCTTTTGATATTGTCTCTCACAGGGTCATTCTGGACAAATTATTCAGCTGTGAGATGAGCTGGTCGCAGTGTGCTGGTTGAAGAACTGGGTGAATGGCAGGACTCAAAGGGATGTGGTGAATGGAGCCACATCTGGCTGGTGACACCAGCAGTATCCCTCGGGGCTCAGTCACGGGCCTGTTCTGTTCAGTGTTTTTATCAGTGATCTGGATGTAGGAGTTGAATGCACTCTTAGCAAGTTTGCTGTCAATACCAAACAGGGAGGTGCTGCTGACTCTCCAGGGATAAGAGGCCTTGCAGAGGGATCTGCATAAATTGGAGAGTTGGGCAATCATCAATGGCATGGTGAAGTCCAAACGCCTGATTCTGCACCTAGGGCAGGGTAATGCCAGGCACAAGAATAAATTGGGAGAAGAGTGGCTGGGGGGAGCAGCCTTGCCCTCACAGTGGCCTTAGGTGACTGTTGGGTGGAGGCGGGCACAGGGCTGGACAAGGGGCAGTGGAAAGGGGCCAGGGGCTGCTGTCTGACAGCAGGATCAACATGGATCAGCAGTGAGCCCTGGCAGCCAAGAGGGCAAACTCCATCCTGGGGTGCATCAAACAGACATTAACTAGCTGGTCAAGAGAGGTGATTATGCCACTGTATTCAACACTCGTGTGGCCTCACCTTGAGGGATGTGTGCAGTTCTGAGCCCCAAAATTTAAAAAGTTTATGAAGGTTCTTTACTATGTTCTGAGGATGAGCAACAAATCATGTTACAGGGCTGGAAGGCATGTCCTGTGAGGAGGGACTGAGAACTTTCAGTTTGTCTAGTTTTGAGAAAAGGAGGCTGAGGCAAACTTGTAGCTATCTTACAGCTTTCTGAGGAGGGCAACTGGAAAGGGAGGTGCTGAACTCTTCTCCCTGGTATGGAAGCATGGGAATGATTTAAAGTATCATCAGAAGAGGTTTAGACTGGACATTAGGGAGCATTTTTTTACCGAGAGTATGGTCAAGATACTGGAACAGGTTTCCTAGAGAGGTGGTTGGTGTCCCAGGCTCATCAGTCACTTGACAGTTCAGTGAGAAGAGTATGCATCCTATATGTTTCCAGCAAGGTTAGTTTGACATTTCTGCCACCTCAGGCTTCATACTGGCAATTTCAGTGTGTATTTTTATTAAGATCCTGGTTTGGAAACAACAAAATGATTGTGTAAAGTTAAAGATTCATTTAGCCTTTGTTTTTAATAGGTTAAACGACAGTGAAATTGAAAGGCATCACTTTAAAGATCAAGATACGTACTCTGACAAGTCCGATAAGGAAAATGACCATGACCATGAGGAATCTGATAACGATGGATTGGGGAAAAGTGAAGAAAGCGATAGTGACACATCGGAGCGACAGGATGATTCTTATGTCGATCCGGAACCAATTGATATCAAGGAAACTACTTATTTAGAACAGAGTCATGAAGAACTTGGGGAGGTAAAAGTGCTGTTGATGTACTGAGCAAGCAACTTCTCCAAATAGTAAGCTGATATTTTAAGGGTCAGACTACACTTGAAAGCTGATTTACAGGATTGGCTTTCGTATTTTCAGCAATAAAGTATAGAAAAGGTTCTGTTCGCCCATATTTTGCTCTGCTTTGGCACTCTTGTGCTAATGTATGAGATTTTAACAGATAATGAAATTACCTGGTGTATTGCTCAGACAGAAGGTACAGAAAGGGCCACCTGCAGCAGAAGTTCATAATGACTACTTTTGTTGTTCTTTTTTTGTTCTTTTGTTGTTACTTCTGTTTGGGTTTTATTAACTTAGTCCTGTTTTTTTTCTTCAAGTAAAAATCTTCAAGTTGAAGGTTTGAATGCAACCTGACACTTTTTTTTTTTTTTTCCTGCAAGAGAGAAGTTAAGCAGTTGTAGAATCTGCAGAATTTAGTGGAAGGCTTGCTGTGTTTCTGATGTCACCTTGCATTCTAACGATGCCCCAGAGTTGTTATTCCACTTCTGCAGATTGTTTTATGTATTTGCCTATACAGGCAAATATGACAGGGAATTGTAAACCAAAAAACTTGGTAACAGAAATCGAAATAAACCTTGTCACTAATCTCCTCTTTCTCCTTAAGAGAAATGACTATGCGATTTGGTTTTTTTTAATACTCGTGGAACTTGAGTATCTTATGCTTTAGTACTTTCTAGTACCATTTCTAGACAAAGCAGTATTTTAGGAGAAGCTGAGGAGTTTTAAGTGACAAATTTTTGAGTATGCATTTTAGAACTGTTCTGAAAAAAGAGATACCTTTCCTTGCTTTTCCTACAACCATTGCTCTTGATTTCAGAATCTATATGGGATAATATCTTCCCTCTTCCTGGGCAGAAAGGAGCATATTGGAGTGTGGCTGCTGGTTTTGCTCAGTTACCCTTAAGTCATGTTAATTTTTTAAGGAAAACCACTGATGCTGCTGACTGATCCAAGGCAGTGAAAAGCATAAATATGTCAGCTTTCATGGCTGGGAAAAGCTGGGAGAATGAACAGCCCTTTGGAGTACAAGCCCTGCATTTGAGAAGAGAGTAATGCACTTGGTGCCTAGGAAAGGACTAAGGGAGGATTTCTGAACAGCATTCTACCTCAAATTTTTCCAGCTTAGGAATGATGAAAACAAATGCAGTTTTTAATGCTGAATAGTATAACTATCATACTTCATTAAAGATGTATCATAAGTGTATTTATAGAAACTTGATCTAACTTCATAGTTGCTTCAGCATCTCGGAGTGCTTTATTTTAAGTATCCATTTCCCATTCTCACTGCAACCTTAGAATATTTGACCTGTCTTCTGGAGGATTGTTTCCTTTCTCCTTTCTGTAAGCAATTTTTTGGTTCATCCCAGGCAGGGGAGGCTGCTCAGACAGAAGAAGTGTCTGAAGAAAACAAAAGTTTGATCTGGACACTGTTGAAGCAAGTCCGGCCAGGAATGGACTTGTCCAAGGTTGTACTGCCTACATTTATTTTGGAACCTCGCTCTTTCCTGGACAAGCTGTCTGATTACTACTACCATGCAGACTTTCTGTCTGAGTAAGTCAATCCTATCTCGGGTTTTCATTCTTACAATTTTTAAAATTAAAGTTGGATAGCAGTGTCAGATACTGTCATTTTCTGAAAGCTAACTGCCTTGAGAGCTCATGTGGTACATCTTGAAGTCTGGCCCCTCATAGTAATTTAATAGCAATTGTGTTGCAGGCATTTCTGCTTTAGCTTCTGAAGACTGGTTGAAAGACTTCTGAAAATGAGTTTAATTTTTTTCTCTCAAAGACACATATTTAAAATGAGAAACCAATACTAGTTAATATTTTTTAATACAGTGTTAAGTTCTGTCCAGATTTATAGTTGTCTCCTCAAATGTAGCAAATAAAGACTGTAAATAGAAATATTATTCAGCTCAGAGCTCTGCATGTAAGTAGGCTGGTAGTAAAAAGATACTAAACTAGTAACCTGTAAATGGAAGAACCTGAGTGGGGATGGGACAGAATTTAATGTTACAAAGAACAGCCTCAAATATGGAAATACCATTTCTGGCATTTTTGTTTTACTTCAATTTTCAGACAATTATTTGAAAACTTTAAATTTTGTGAGATTGGGCTGAAAGTTTTACAGTACTGCAAATCACAAACTTGTTTTAGTCAGCTCATAGATTCAAGATATATCACAATAATTGATAGCATGTTATAAATGATGCAATACTGACACTTGATCTGTGTTCTCTGTTTCACAGAGCTGCTCTTGAAGAGAATGCTTACAACCGCATGAAAAAAGTAGTGAAGTGGTATTTGTCAGGATTCTACAAAAAGCCAAAGGTATACTTTCACATATTATTTTGTCTTTAGTCATTGTGTCTAGTTTGAGGGCTTAGGGACATGGTGGAGTAAGTTTTTCTTTTTAAATTATATTGTTATGCATTTTTTTTAAAAGCAAGGTAAAGTTTTCATTGCTTATACAAACACATCATGGAAATTTTTGGTCTCTAGCCATGCTTAAAATAGACTATATTCTGTTGCATTTGTCCCTTGGAGTAGAAATTGAACTAAGTATTTTTTTATAAAGTTGAGCCAGTTTTGTATTTGCTATTCTTCAGTGATAACAGTCTGAAATTGGAGGACTAACGTTTCCACCACTTCATTTAGCTTTGTGCTAAATACTCTTCATAGTCATGGTGTTGGGAAATAGTATCGACAGAAAGTACTTACTATCTAACTTCAGACAAAAGTTCTGTAATAATTCTGCAAAAAAACCTCCCTTGTATTCTGTGTCCTTACAAGTAGAATAGTTTAGTGGATATATTGAATGTATGATAATTTTCCTAGAACGAAGAGCAGAGTATTTGAGCGTAGTATTCAAATGATGAAATCAAGTACCATGTACTTTAGCATATATATTAGGATAATTTTTTCTCCTGTGTCTTATCTTCAGTGATAGACTGATAAAATGCTTTGTGACTTGTGTACATGCATGGTATGGTTACTCTCTATTCAACTTCTGTTTAGGGACTAAAAAAGCCGTACAATCCTATACTTGGAGAGACTTTCCGCTGCATGTGGATTCATCCAAGGACAAACAGCAAGACTTTTTATATTGCAGAACAGGTAGCTGCGATAACTAGAACAAATACTTTTAAGAAAAATCAATGTATTGTATATTTGTGCTAGTTAAATACTATTTCAGTTTCAGAAAATGTACTGAAATGTACGAATTGTATCCTAAAACCTCTCCTGGTGAGCATGGTTTTCTTACAGATGTCTCTTTTAAGTGTGTCTTCCTAAAGAAAGAGAGGGAGGAAGGTGTTTCCAATATTTCTGTTCCCTCTTCCTCTGGGACAAGTCACGTGCTGATTTTCTTAATTCTTGAAATTCAGTAGGTGATTGCTTGATCTTTATCTCTGAAGATTTTAGTCAAATTTCACATCTATTAACTGCATTCTAATATGTGCAGCCTGAATTTTGCATTGTCATTATCAGCTTAAGGCTTATACTATATTTATTGTATCGCTTGTTTTTGTTTTTCTCAAGTATGTGGTTTTTTTCCAACAGGTATCACATCATCCTCCAATATCTGCCTTCTATGTTAGCAACCGCAAGGATGGTTTTTGCCTTAGTGGTAGCATTCTGGCCAAATCAAAATTCTATGGTAAATAATGGGGTTTTTTTGGTTGTATGTTTATTGAGGGATGTAAAATTGGTGCACGTGAGCTGTGGTTTTTGGGTGAAAGAAGGCTGTTAGAAGAGTCAGTGTTTTGGTTGTTGTACTGTCTTGTCCTTACAAAGTTTTTGCTACTGGTCTTCAGAATTTTAGTTTTTATTTTTGGAGTATTTTACTTTTTAATCAGAGACACTGTGTATTATAGTGGCTTCACTAGACATGATAGGTTGCAGTGCTAAATATATTGATGTTCTTAATTGTATTGCTTAGTTATTAGGGAATGTTGACTGTTGTCTTGCAGGATGAGAAATGTGACAGTCTGTCTTTGAATTTCAGGGAATTCATTATCTGCCATACTGGACGGAGAAGGACGGCTAACGTTTCTAAATAGGGGAGAAGATTATGTAATGACAATGCCATATGCCCATTGTAAAGGTAGTGGGGTTTTTTCGTTCTCTAGATGGCAAAGTTATGAGAAAAGAAGTTTGTTATTCTAAATAGTTAATTATTCTAAATAATGTACTGTGTTGGATTCAAACTTGTCAGCTGAGAAGAGTGTTCTTAATATTGGCAACAGTGGTGGCTGTAGGCTTCCACATATTTTATCAGGAGAAAAATACATGTGTTGTTTAAGCCATGTTTTAATTTTTGACACAGAGAAAGATTTATTTTTTTTTTTCATAAATAGTAAGAGATAGTAAGAGTGTGTGTGTATATATATATTTATATAGTAATCTGTCACTACATTACATTAATTTACTGTTTGAGTTGCCTTTTTTTAGAGAAGCTTTGAGCTTTTCCAATATTTTCCTCTTGTAAACATCAAAGGCAATGTAGTATCTATTCCATAGTGTGATTTGATTGTAAATCATGAACATTTGTCTTTAGTTTCACTATGGGAAACGGGTCAGTGCTTTGTAAAGCTTTCTGGAAGGTCGGTAATAGCACAAAATAGATTTCAGAATTGCTCATTTTTAAGCTGTAGCTTATTCAGTATTGTCTACCCCTGTACTCCAGAATGCCCTTTCAGAATAGCTAGAATTCTCTTTCAGAAGCCTGACTGTAAAGTTACCAAATATAATACTTTCTTCCTTTGAGATATATGAAGATCAATTAGCAGAAATAGGTAATCTGAGTTTGGATTTTTCTCTTTCCATTGTTTTTTAATGTTTTTAATATTGTGTTGTATTTTTTTTTATACCTTTGATGGCAAAAATAATACTTAACAATTAAAGCACATAACATATACACATACATTCAAGTCAAACAGGAAGAAGAATTAGTGTTACTAATAAAGCTGATAGGGAGAAAGGTAGAAGGATATGCAGGGAAGGCATATTTGCACATGCATCCAGTGTATGTAAAATATATTCAATGATTCAAACACTGCATTGCAGGGGGAAATAGTAATCATGGGAAAGCAAGCGTACTCAGCACTGTCACCCTTGTACTTTCAAAAGTCTTTAGGGAGTGATCAGAGTTGTCATACATTGGTTGTCCATGAGTGTCTTCACCTGTGGCCTGACTGTACATACTGCTTCTTTTTGAGTGAAGTTTTTCTTTGCTGTCTTTGTCATAGATTATTTTCTTGTCTTAACCTCAGAAGCTTCCCTCCTCCAGTCATCTCCAATAAGACTAAACATCACCCTTGCTAGAGCCGGCAGCTTACGCTGCCAAAGATACGTCTTCATAAACTGTTTTTCTGCTTATCTGTAATTCCTTTGGATCTTTTTGTTTCTGTTTGGGTTTTCTTATTTGGCAGAAAGATCGTGATTATCATTAGGAAAGGCCATCTGAAAATACAATTTTTCCTCTGGCTTAAGCATGTTTACTCTAGGAATTGTACCCAAGTAACTTAGAGGTTTTGTTTAGTTAAAAATACTCATTTTAGCTGGTTTTTTTTGTTCTTGTTTTTTTTGTTTTGTTTTGTTTTTTCTCTTGCAGGAATTCTTTATGGAACAATGACCTTAGAGCTTGGAGGAACAGTCAACATCACCTGTGAGAAAACTGGCTACAGCGCAACAATTGAATTCAAACTCAAGGTTAGTAAGTGCTGTGAGTGGGCGCAAGAAGCAGAATGAACATCATGTCCACTCACATAAGCTAAACAAAGGTTTCTAAACTACTTCTAGATGGCTTCTGAAAATTGCATTTGCCATCTTTGAGGCGGAAACTGATTTAAAGCTGAAAAAACAGTTTTCAAGAAGTGTGCATGTGGAGAGGGAAACTGCATTCAGTTGAAATTATAGGGGAAACATAAAAGTTGGGAGGCTGTGTTAACTGACAATTTGCCTTGTCAGTCCACAAGATACATGTGCAGCCTATGAGAAGGCCAGAGAAAATCCCTGGCAATCATTGTTGTTGTTTCTACAAAAGATAATCTCTAGTAACAAATGGTCCTTGGCAAAGCTGTGAAATTAGTGCTGCAAACGACTGTGTCCTTTGGGATATCATTGTGTCACTGTTTTCTGCATTATTTTCTGCTTTCTTTCCACATTTCTTAGACAGTACTTATACTCAGCGAATCTTTTAAGAAGAAGGGAAAAAGAAACTACTTACTCTGGTTTTATACTTCTTTTGGGGATTGAATAGGCAGAAGATACAATATTAAAGCTATGCGGGCTGTTTACAGCACATTTCACAAATTCACATTTTCCCGTAATATTAAACATATGAACAAAAATCATATGTTACTCAAGTAAACATGAAACCATTTCTTTTTGTTTTGCAGCCTTTTTTGGGTAACAATGACAGTGTTAACCAAATATCAGGGAAAATTAAGCTTGGCAAAGAAGTTCTGGCTATTTTAGAGGGTCACTGGGTAAGTAGTGAGTGATGCTCTTTTATAAATGCTGGCTGATGGTTGAGACAGGTTAAAATAGCACTTAAATACAAAAAAGACTCATGTTTACAAAAAAGTTAAGTACTGCTTTTGTAGAAAGTATTCAAGAAAGTATAGAATCAACATTGTTCTATTTGCAGCTGTTAAAAGGTGGAAAAATGCACATTTAAGTAGTTTAGGAAGAAAATGAAATGTTGCTTTACAATGAAGCTTGCAAAATATTTTGGTATATGCATTAATTCAATGAAGAATTGTTATGGCACCAGCATGAAATATTTAAGGTTGTTTCAGTTCTGGTGAGGTGACATGGCATCCCTTGGTTTTAGGTGTGGTAATGATTCCATCGCATCACTGTTCCAAGCTAGAACCTAGCACAGAGGGCAGAAATTGAATTTTGAAGTTAGCATATCTAATTATTCTTAACTGCATGCATTCAAAAGAAAATAAATTCTTATTACAAAAAAAAAAGGCAATTATTCCTTGCTTTTTTGTTATTTTGGCCCTCTCTGAGATAATTACAATTAAAGTAACAATCATATCTGTTACAGGACAGTGAAGTTACTATTAGTGACAAGAAGACAGGTGTTTCAGAGACATTCTGGAACCCAACATCTGATATGAAGCAGCGTAGGTTACCTAGATACACTGTGAAGTTTGAAGAGCAAGATGACTTTGAGTCAGAGAAGTAAGTTCACTTTAGAACCATGTATTTATTTTGCCAAAATAAAACTCATAGTCTTCTCCAAATTATAAGCAAATTATCATTACTTTCCCATGTTTGGTGATACTAGCCTTTGATGATAAAAGAAAGTAAGACTGTTAAATATAAGATCATTATTTATAAACCTTACAATCATGGAAATCTTGATAGAAATGTAGATAAAACATCTATTAAAAATGGTAATATTCTCTTTGGTGGGTGATGATAATATTCTCTTTGGAGGGTGGTCCATTTACTTAGCCTGTAATTGAGGAAATTGTTTGCAATTATTTCTGTCAACCAGATTGTGACTCTGGTGACTCTGTATGTTGTTCATTTGTCAGGCTTTGGCAACAAGTGACAAAAGCAATAAATAATAAAGACCAAACAGAAGCTACTCATGAGAAATACATTCTGGAAGAAGCTCAGAGAAAGAGTGCCAAAGAGAGGAAACTTAAGGGTGAAGAGTGGACATGCAAGCTGTTTGATCAGGATTCAGTCACAGGAGAATGGCACTACAAATATGCTGAGTGAGTCCTGGAGTGCTTGGTAATGTTGCTGAGCCACTTCCTGTGGTTTCAGGAGCAAAAGAACTGAGACACAGAACTTATTTATGTATAATGACATAGCTGTGCTATGTTCTAGATTTTTTTGTGGCATGGCACTTTGGGGTGCACTGTCCTCCCTTTTTCCCCCCTTAGACTGACCAGAACAGCTACACAGATTTCCCAGACTGGAAAATATGGTACCTATGGGCATACCAGCTGGAAATCAGAAAATCTCGTACCTGAAAATCAGAGAAACCTGTGCTTAGTTGGATTGAGCTATTTAATTTGTTACATATTAGAATAACTCTGAGAATAGCAGGTTTACAGCAATAGTTAATGCTGGGACCAGTGGTTCTGCCTGGCAGTCAAATATGCCCTGCACATGAGTGTGTGTGAATCAATTTGTGTGATGCTCTAGGTCAGAAGATGAAGATGTAGCTGTCTCCCTGATTGCTGGAGGGATGCATTCTGTGTCCTCACCAATGTTGCAAAAGTCCATTTGAAGCTGAGCCCTTTACTAGTGACGGTTTTCACAGAGCACCCAAGTTCTGCTGATTTTTTTTTTTTTCAGTACCCAACATGCTTCTGTATTGTAGGGATTGTAAAAGTAAAATAGCCAAAGATGATACACACAGAGTTAAGTAACTTTGGAGCCACGAATGCTGTAAGTATATTCCCATGGCTAAACCTGGGAGGCCTTTACTTTTCTGTACAGGAATGGCAATACTGAGGTCATGGCCTAAGGGTATGTACAGGGAAGAGTATGAGATTCCTGAGTACTCTACATGTCTCCAGCAAATTTGCAACTTGGAGGTTTCGTGGAACCAAACAAGGAATCTGTGTATATATCAACTCTCAGTAAATTTATTTTCCATGAATTTCATTGGTTTCCTATTAAGTTTGTGCAGACCTTCACCTCCGAAAACATCCTGCAGCAGGGAAATTCCCCAACTAGACTAAATGCTCTGTGAAGCACCCTGTCTTGGTTTGAACCTTCTAGTGCTGTTGATGCCTCTTCCTGCTGGAAGAGTTACGAACGGTCCAGCTGAATTGACTGCCCATACTCTTGAACCCTGTGTAAAACCATTAGGAAAAGGACAGTACTTGCAATCTGTTAGACTGTCCTCTGCAGCTTTAAGACCTATCTTGTTAATCTGCATTATTTCTGGTGTCCTTGAGGCCTTGTGGTTCAAGGATGTGCCGCAGAAATTTTGCTATGTGCTAGAAAGCAGTCTGCACTGTCAGCATTGCCTGGAAGAAGCCTCTCTCTCCTTTTAAGCATATAATGCTGGCTCGCCACCTGCTCCATGTAGAGAGCAGCCTTCTGCACTTACTGTGAAAGATGTGTGCAGTGAGCTGGAGCATTTGTTAAGGTATCTGGATTATGGATTTAGGCATCTGGATTACAAATACAGAAGAGAGCAATGTCTAGTTCTTAACCCAGTTGCCTCAGATGACATTTAATTCAAGTCAGGTTAAGCTAAGATATAAGTGCAGGTCCATGTTCACAACATCTGAAACAGCTACAACTATTTAAAAGGCATACAGAAGGACACGAAAGGAAATCCATGCTTAATCTACTCTCACTAAAGCTATGTGTCAGAACATCCTTCCTGCAGCTCACTTGCAGTTTCTGTCCTGAAAAGCCTGTGATCAGCGGAGATGTTGGTATTTGCCTTTGGCTGCTTGTTGTTCTCTAATGAGCTATGTCTCTCATGCTGTTGTGGTTTTTTATAAATTCTGTATTAGGCTGTAATTGGAAAAGCACTCTTAAAAAATCAGAACAAGAAAACTGCATATCTCATTAGTGTCTCATGACACTAGTCTTGATTACCATTAGCCACTAAGGGATGGAAGCAGGTTTGAGGTAATTGATTCTTAAACTCGCCTTCCTAGGCATTTTTTAAAAGGAAAAAAAAAAGAAAACTCAACAGAAAGCAGTTAAATATTTTTAAATTTGTCTAATTTCCCAGTAGTTCTAAAATAATAACTGTATCTGAAGCAGGACATCTCTCCATGTTTGCAAATACATATGATCGGCAAAAAAAGATACATAATGATATTGGTTAATATAATAGTTTATACTCTGCCAGCTGGCTGGGGGTTTGATCTGGACATGAAGTTCATTTTTTGGCCCTATTTTAGCCATTTATTGGCCCTTCAGGTTAAGACTGGACCATAGGTAGAAGATAAGATCCTAACACCATGTCTGATTTCTATATAGGGAGATTTTTTGCCTCTTCATACTGAGTAGTTTCTGAGCAAGGAAATATTTCTTATTTAAATTGCTGTAGTGTTAATAATATTCTCTTTGTCTAGTACCAGACCATGGGACCCTTTGAATGATATGATCCAGTTTGAAAAAGATGGCACAATCCAAACAAAAGTTCGGCATCGGACGCCAATGGTATGTTCCAGTTCTGACAGCACATGCAAGATACAGGAACTTGTATATGTTGCCCATTATGTGTATAAAGATCATCAGAGCATTGGGATTAATTGGAAATGCTATTATCCTACAAAAATGTTGTTTACACAGTCCAAACAATGTCTTTCACTTCTGTGTTGCATCCTAAGTGGTAAAAATTACTTGATTGGATACGAAAATAAAATACGCAAACTTGAGCTCAGCAGTTCAATGTGTATTTTCCTTAAATGGGAAGATGCACAAAATTCAGACTGCTAATACATCAAAAATTTTAACTTGGACTTCTATTAGATATTGTGCTTTTAACTGTCACTGTTGGAATGTGCTGCTTTGCTAGAGTTCTGGTTCTCTGGAAATAACATAAATTTATCAATTTTAGGTTACTGTTCCAAAAATCAAACGAAAGCCAGCCAGTCAGAAGAAAGGAGAGTGTGGTTTCTCATCCCCAGAGCCTGATAACCAGGATTCCTCTGGGAGTGAAGGTATGAGAAGACACATTTACATACAGAAATAATAAATTTATTTGACATCTGAAGAGTTCAGTGTCATGCATACTCATCTTAATGTTTTTACTATGCTTTAGTTTTATCCAACATGAAGCACATTCTGGAAAACAAAAGGAGCAGAATGGCTCATGTTTTTAATTGCAGATTTTCTAGTCTTTTTAAATGCAGTGTAGGCTTAAGTGCTGCACATATTTAGTACCTAGGGAAAAAGAATAGTGTTCGTAAACTCTTTCCTTTCTTAAAAGATTAATTGTTTTAATTTGTAGATTAGTATGTGGCTAGAGGGTAGATTTTTGTTGTTGATAATGTTTGCAGAAGCTAAACAATATGGCAAGTGTTTAAAAGACATTTCAAGCACTTAAGTTGCTGTCCTTCTGTGGTATAGGTGACTCTGAAATTAAGTTTTCAATAGAAGCTAGCCAGAAAACTTTCTTCTCATTTTTACAACAGGCTTAGTTTGTCATTCATACTTTGTTCCTTTTATGGCAGCAGTGACTTCAGTCAATTACATCTGACTTTTGTATCCTTCTAGCACAACTTCTGAAGCATAATACAAGAATAAGGAAAAAAGGGGCAGACCTTGGTGAACTGCAGAGTGCCATTGAGTCTATAAAGGAAACACAGGAAGACATTAAGAGGTAGTACTACTTAAAAACTAATTAAAATGGTTTATAGAATAGTAATTTCACAGCTTTTTTTTTTTCCCCATTAGAGGCTGGTATGTATCTTTACTCTTCTCTAATGTTGACTGCTCATTGATGTTTCATAGTTTTCCTCTAAAGCTGCCTTCTGTAGGGAGCCCTAACATAGTAGAAAATGTCTAATTGTCTAGTTTGTAACTTACAGGATATTGTTTTCTATCTTACAGGGAGATCATGGCACTACGAAATAGAGTCACTTCTAATTCATCACCCTGGGACTACCATTCCTTGCAGTTTAAGCACTGTGTCTTCATTATACTCATGGTTCTGCTACAGCTTATCATTAATTTCTTGTTCAAATAAGAAGTATGAACAAGGGCCTTCTTGAACTGGAATGATCGAACTGTTACTGGGGACCATATTTTAAGCTGGACTTCAAATGATGCAATATTATGTAAAAGAACTGTGTAGCAACAACTTACAGAACTTTGCCTCAGCGTTCATGGTTCAGAATCATACTTCTGTCTACCCAGTTGCAGTAAGAATTGTGTAAGTGCCAGTACACTCTTTTGCCTGGTGTGTGCCTCTGTCTCGCAGTCATACGACATCAGCCTTGTGTTTATATTGCGTCATACGCTGTACTGATGAATCTTCACCACGGAATAGATCAAGTTAAATACTCAGAGGTCAGACTCTGTAGGTAGGATGGGATTCCTGTTATGGTAGAATGATAAACAGGCATACTCCATTATATATAAACCTAGCATTTTTGTAACAAAGGAACTTTTGAAGTAGTCAGCAGCTTTTGTAAATGGCATTGGGTGTTTGGAAGTAAACTTTTGCTTAAGGTCAAACAAATACATTATTATACAAAAGATTGTGAGTATTAGGAAATGGCAAGTAAAAAGCTAAAGTCTTTGGGAAATCTGCGACATAATGTCCGTGATTTGTTTTGGAAGTATGAGGTTTTTATCCTGAATTACTAAAGGCTTGTAAGCCAGCTGTTTTATAGTTTAAAAAATTCAGATTCGTCATAAAAACATTCCTGCATCTATTGTACAAAGCACATTTTTAACAGTACAGCACCGAGGGAGGTACTGTCTTGGTCTGCTCTCTCTCATGATTTGCAAGTATCAAGGATTTCTGGTATGTTTGTAAGTCTTCAAAAGTCTACAGCTTCGAATTTACATTTGTGTATGGCCACGTCACAGTAAGCAGACAGACTGCTGATGCCAGGACTCATGGTTATTTTTGAAACAAAATGTGAAGATGAAGAGGTATGCTTAGTGTGTAGCTTGAGCTGAATCTCCAAAAGGCAAGGTAGAATAGGATTTGGGCAATGTCATGCGTACACTTGCAAATGAAAATGTATGTGTTTACACAGGGAAAGCTCAGAAATTTTGTGATGGCTAACATCATATATCTCAAAACAAATGAGAGGAAAATCCAAGTGTTTGTGAAATCCTTCCTTACTGCAAGTGTATACTACCTACCAGAATACATGGATGCACCTTTTTAGTATGCTGTAGCCATACAAATTCATGCGAAGCTTAAGTTTCAATTCAAAACCAGGGTTTCTAACATTTTTTATTTGAAGAAACATAGGCATGTATAGAATTTGTAAAATTCCAGCAAAAAATGTAGTGCCGGTGTTTATCTGGTGAGTTCCCTGTGCCAGTCAAGCATACCAAGGCAAAAAGGGGCTGTAGAATTGTATTTTCAGTACCCCAGGCGAGACAACAGGACACAATGTGAAGGACAGCCAAGTTCGTTTTCAGAGGATCAAATCCATCCTGGGCAGTGGAACAGTTCAAAAGTCATGCTTAACTTTTTGCCA
The DNA here is from genome assembly GCF_965178545.1 of Coloeus monedula. NCBI lineage: Eukaryota > Metazoa > Chordata > Aves > Passeriformes > Corvidae > Coloeus > Coloeus monedula. Next base: position 38,822,479 of record NC_138784.1, read on the forward strand.
TGGCCACGTTTTATCCCTCTGCCTTGGACAGCCTACCTGACTCTCCAGGTGATCTGCCTTTCTGTTCTGCATCAGTCTCACTAGTATTTAGTGAAAATACTGTTTACTCGTTTATCTATCCAGCTTCCACACACCTCCCCTTCTCTTTTACCTTTCCTCTTCCTTGGGCCTCAGCTGCATAAAAGTTAATTGTGTAAGCAGTGAACTGCAGCATATTTATTACAGCTTCACATTAGCATGGTTTGGTCTTGAATAATTTTTCTGGAACATGGTATATTAGCCAGATCTTGTAGCTATGGGCAAGACCAAACCTGGTTGGACTTCTATTAAATCTACATCTCATAAGGTAAAATTTGTGAACGTAGAAAATTCCTTCATAAACAACAACAAAAAATGATTACAAATGCCTCAGTCTCTAAATGGAAACTGAAGTTGTCATCCATGCATGAAATGGCATTAAGAAAGCAGAGTATTGTGACATTGACTTAGTGTTCTCAGCCTGGAATTTGGCCATTCATTATTGCATTCAGATGGCAAAGCTTCCCTTGTCTTAAGATCCATTACAAGCCTTTAAACATATTCTAAACATGAGAATAATCCAATGAGTGAGATTTGGGCAATAACTTCAATCCCCTAAAATAATACTCTGCTAAATTTGCGGTGCTGAAACTCTTGACTGATAGTTACAAGCTCTTATCTCCCTTGTAAATAGAAGTGTCCTTCTGCCTTTTCAGGCTGATTTTTAAAATCACTTCTATTCAAGAGCAGTGAATAACACAGTCTGCGTGCATTTTTACATGAACTGCATGGTAGTGACTGGATTTGACCCAGCCAGTTGGCTGGCAGCTTGGTGTTAGACATTGTCAGACTAAAAAGATGCTCTACAGCTGAAGTTCATGCTCAGCTCAAGGCAGGTAAAAGACTTGAACAGAGCGAAACAAAATCCTTATGCTTGTTTTCCTTTTCAACTTATTTTTTAGAGTTGAATTCTGTTGAAAAAGTGTTTTTAGTGATGATCTGGAAAGGTAAAGAGTATGTGATGAAACGTTTTGAAAAGTAAAATTGCAGACTTCTGTGAGACTGTATGATAAATTCTGAAAAGTACAGTGAAAACCTAGTAATTCTTATTTTGCTGGGTTTTGTATGATGTTCCCTCATTTGAATAGAACAAAGTAACTTCTTCCCTAATTTTTACTGTACAGTTGGTCACAGATGTGTATGGATCATTTTCTTTAGTGCGTCACCATTGTCCTCTTTAGCCATGATGTACAGCAGATCTTGACTTACTACCTGCTTAAGACTGAGCTCTGCACATATATAAAAATTGATTGTACAGTTTGCAGATGTTTGAGGGCTGTGGTCTTCTACTAATTTTTAAAGTTTATAACAGCACGTTTTCACATTTGATTTCCAAGTCCTGTTTTGTTTGGGTTTTTTTTCTTGTACAGGAAATATCTGCAGAATTTATTGCCATGTGGTTTTGTTGGGTTGGTTTGTTTGTTTTCAGATGCACTCTATGCCTTTAAGTTGCCATTTAGGTACAGGTTGCCTGATTGGGTACAGATGACCTAAGATAAGAAAAAGTAAATATGCCACGTGAAATGCAACAAGTATCATTTTCAACACTAGATGATGTTTCTTGAATTTCACCTGTTGATTCCTTTTAAATAGTTGATATTACTTGATGAGGGCATATAGCCCGGTTGTCATGTCCTTCCTTCCCCTTGTGAAATTTCACAAATTCTTTGAAAGGTTATCCTGTAAAATGTAATGGTTGTGGTTTCTTCTTTTTTGTTGTTTGCTGTCCTTCTGTGCCTTTGGCAATTTTTTTTTTTTTTGCTAGACTTGTGTTCATGAAACAGATTTGTAATTCTTGTTTCTTGAAGGCTGTTATTTTTGGCTATTACCATTGTTTGTGTAAATAATGTGTAACAAAAATCCTGTACATCCCTTAAGTTTTAATTATTTTCATTTCAAGAGTACCCGCAAATCACAGCACATTTAGCAGATATCCGAGTATTGTAAACAGTGCCTTCTTGATGGGTTTCTATGCTGTTCTGAGACATGTAAAGATTTGTCAAATTTGTGCCATATGTAATATCAGACCTTTTGTGAGGGCTGTTGTATTTGAGAACTGATGTTCCTGCTTAGTCAGATTGGGGGGAGGGGGGGGAGAAATCAGCTCTTTCTGGCTGGTGCGCCGAGAGTGGAGGATTTTGGATGTTGACAGTGAAGCTGCACTACGTTGTGGTAATACAGAAATAGTTCGAACGTCAGGGCGCGATTATTTGGGCTTTCTCTCTAACTTTTTCTCCTTTATGCCCTACCCTGGCCTTTCGCTCTGCCAAGCGGGAAAATCAGCCCTCAGGACACAGCGCCCGCTTTCCCGTCCCGTGTGTCCCGCCCTGTCCGACACCCGGGATCACCGCTTTGTGGGAGGGATCTGAACTGTTACGGGCCGCCTCCAATAAAGATGTGTCGCACCTCCGCGTCTCTGGGCTCTGTGCACCGCTCCCCGGCCCCGCTCCCCCTCCTGCTCCTCGGTCGCCGCAGCCCGGCTCCCGCTCCCCGCGTCCCCCCGCCCCTCAGCCGCTGGCCGGGCGCGGCCGTGACGCGCGGCGGGCGGAAGGGGCGGCCCGGGCGCGGCGGCCATGGCGGCGGCCGGGCTGGAGCCGCTGTGCCAGGAGGCGGCGGCGCTGGCGGGCGCGGTGCGCGGCGCCCTGGGGCCGCGGGGCGGGCGGGCGCTGCTGCTGCGGCCCTCGGGTGAGGTGATGCCGACGCGGGACGGGCGGCGGCTGCTGGAGGCGCTGAGCCTGGAGCCGCCCGCGGCCAGGTACCGCGGCGGGGGGGCCGGGCGGGGCTGCTGGGGGCGGCTCCCTAACGCTGCCCGTGTGCCCGCAGGGTGATGGCGGCCCGCGCCTGCAGCCACCGCGCCGCGACGGGGGACGGCGCCAAGAGCTTCGTGGTGCTGCTGGCGGCCGTGCTGGGCGGGCTCCGGGCGGCGGGGGGCGGCGCCGGGCTGCGGCGGGCGCTGCGGGACTTCGAGGGGCAAGTGCTGGAGCGGGCGGCGGCGCGGGGCCTGCGGCGGCACCTGCGGCCGGCGCCGCCCGAGCAGCTGGAGGCGCTGCTGGAGCCGTACCTGGCCGGCCGGCTGGGCCCCGGCGAGCGGCAGCGCCTGGCGCGGCTCTGCGCCGAGCTGTGCCGCCGCTGCGCCCCGACCGCCGCCGCCCGCCCGCAGGCGCTGCGGCTCCTCGGCCGGCGGTTCCCGGAGCTGCACGCCACCGTGCCCGGCCTGCCCCTGGCGAGCTCCAGGGTCCTGTCCGGCATCGTCCTCCGCAGGGACTTCGCTGCTTACTGCCCGGCGGACGGGGAGCTGCGGGCCCTGCTCGTCACCGAGCCGCTGCGGCCCGCCCTGACGGCTCCCGGCGTCGAGTTTGTTGTAGACTCTGAGGGTCAGTATCAGGCTTCCCTGCGCTGGGTCACTAGGAGGACAGAAGCCTTAATGAAACGCTTGCAGAGCAACAACGTTAAGCTTTTACTGTCGAGTGCGAAGCAAGAAGAAGTAGTTATCTACTATGCCAAATTATATGGTGTGTCTGTGGTAGAGTGTTTATCGTCGGAAGAAATGGCCCTTATCAGTGAAATCACCGGCGTCTCCCCTTACGCATCTTTCGGTGATAACATGGACAGAGAAATAACCGAAACTGCTGTGGTAACGTTTTGCCTGCCCTTGCTGCTTATCTCCAAGAGATGTGTCCACATTGGCTTCAGCAGTGTGTGCGCCTTCCAGCCCCATTGCCTGATCCTTTGTGGGCCGGTCGATGGCGTTAATGAGCAGCATGCTGCTGCTTTACAGGAGGCGTTCACAATGCTGCAGCAGGTGTTTAAAACAGGTGATCAGAGAGAGGAATGGAAAGCGGAAGGTGAAAGCCAGAGTGAAGCCTCAGATGTTTGCACTTGGCATTTTTCAGCTGCTCAGAAACAACTGGTAACAGAAAATACTTGTAATAGTAACCAGGTTTCTGAATGTCAGCTGAAAGCACTTAGTGATGAAACAGAGACAAAAATTTTAGACCCTCATAAAAGTGATCTGCTGGTCCACAATCAAAAGAACCACAGCACTGCTGTGCTAGTGGCACATAACACCGATATAGTCACTGTGTCTGAGTGCCTGCATGGTGGCAAAGGTCTAGAAAAAACATGTTGCCATATCATTCCATTTAAAGAGGAGGAGAGTTGTGTAGGTACTGCACAGGATTACTCCAACTCCCTCATAGAAGCGGGACCAGTTTTGCCAGTAGGAGGTTACTTTGAAATCCTGTTACATTATTATATTCAGGACTATGCAAAACAGTGTCAGCAGTCAGAGGTAACTGTTGTGTCTAACGTGGTTGCTGATGCTTTGCTAAGTATTCCCAAGGCCTTGTACAGGAGGGCAGAACGAGATGGCTTTACCAAATTCTATCTTGAAGCCATTAATTCGCTCCGAAAAAATCAGCCACTGCCTGTAAATAGTGAAGGCTTAGAGTCAGTGTATTGCAAATACCAGTTAGTCATTTCAGTTCTTCATTGTGTTACAGAGCTTCTCTCTGTAGACTTAATAATCGGTATTAGGCGGCCGCTCCAAAGAATTGAGGATCGTGACTCAGAAAATGACTTTTGAAATAGTTAATAAAGACTGATTTTGGTTATGTGTTGTTTTCTTGTGTCTTCTTGTCAAATGGACATGTCTCAAAATTCAATGCTAGAGAGTAAAAGATGTCTTTTAGACCTAATGTGCTTCTTCTCTTAGAAGAAAAAGGCTAACCAGCTGAGACTGTGGAAAACTGGGTTGTAAACAACATGAACTTGACATTTTGAGCATGAAAGTGTAGCTGATTTCCACTGCAGAAGATGTGCATTGCAGTCTTGTCTCGGTTTTGAAAGACAGGTGTCTGCTAAGGAAGGCAGAAGCCCCCCTTGAAGTGGCAGATATAACCCTTTTTCCCTCCAAGTTATTATATTTTGAAATCAAGGGCCTCTAGGCAGAGATGTGGGAAATAGGAATAACAGTTCTTTACTATATATATATATATATATATATATGTATATGTATATAACCAGTCAAACAGAACAACAACAACTATGACAGTAACAGCACACACAAACCCAGTCCCAGCCTTCTCGGCTGTCAGGCTATTTCCCCTCGGGTGCAGTTCCGCTCGCAGCCGGCAGGGGCGCTGGCGGCTCCCGGTGAGCAGGGCAGGTGCGATGGTTCCCCCGCGGCTGCAGGGGGCGCTCCGGAGCGAGCTCGGGAAACACGCGGGCAATGGCGGCCTGGGATCCCGGGAAGGGATGGGACAAAGGCTTCACAAACCGCTGGGCAGCCGATCCCGGACTCTCAGGAGCAGCAGGCTGGGAGCGGCAGGCAGGAGCGGCAGGCTAGAGCGGCAGGCTAGAGCGGCAGGCTAGAGCGGCAGGGACGAACGCAAATCCCGGGTGGCAGGCGAGATGTATCCAGATGGGAGAACCCCACGGATGCCCAGGCAGGCAGGGCGAGCAGGGCTACAGCGTAGCGAAAACTCGAAGCAGCAGCAGCGGGGCAGGGCAGCCACAGCTCGGCCTCCAGCAGGGCAGGGAAAGCGGCTTTTGGGGTCCCGGCGTTGTTTCCAGCAGGAAGAGAAGAACGGCCAAAAAGAAAGAAGCAGCAGCTCCTTTCTCTGCAGCTTCTCTCTCCGGACGCTCAGAGCGAACTGCCCCCACACCCAGGTGTAGACAAAAAGGTAGCCAGGCCCGCCCCACTCCCTTTTTGTCTTTCTTAAGTACAGCTATTTGTCCCCTAGCAACATGCATATGGGAGAAAATTCCTTTAACAGAAAAAAAAAACCCTAAGACTAAACTAAAACCCCAACATTATCCACCCCGAATTTTTTCCCATACTAACATGTTACATGAAACTTAACTTTTTCTTAACCATATAAATCTATGCATTACCCAAATTATATACAAATATACATGCTGATAGTGATACAAGTACAGAGCCGTGGGTAGTTCACCCTAAAACAAGGTCCCCTTGAGGTAAGCATCGGGTCTCTCCATCCTTTTGCATCACCCACCAGGTGCAACCTGGTCCCTGGGCAAAAACGACCCCACGGATGGGTTTGTCTTTGCTCAAGGCAGACTTTACCCAAACAGTTTTTCCAAGCATACCTCTCATGTGCACCACTGGAACCTTATCTCCGTCTGTTGTTTGTAGGGGTTCGGATTGGGCAGGGCCTGCTCGGCTGGTGGAGCCTCGGGTGTTAACTAACCAGGTGGCTCTTGCTAAATGCATCTCCCAGTTTTTGAAAGTCCCCCCACCCAGTGCCTTCAAAGTGGTTTTAAGCAATCCATTACACCGCTCAACCTTCCCAGCTGCTGGTGCATGGTAAGGGATGTGGTACACCCACTCTATGCCATGTTCTCTAGCCCAGGTGTTTATAAGGCTGTTCTTGAAATGAGTCCCATTGTCAGACTCGATTCTCTCAGGGGTGCCATGCCTCCAAAGGACTTGCTTTTCCAGGCCCAGGATGGTGTTCCGGGCAGTAGCGTGAGGCACAGGGTAGGTCTCCAGCCATCCAGTGGTGGCTTCTACCATTGTGAGCACATAGCGCTTGCCTTGGCGGGTTTGAGGCAGTGTGATGTAATCAATCTGCCAGGCCTCCCCATACTTGTATTTGGACCATCGCCCACCATACCACAGAGGCTTCACCCGCTTGGCCTGCTTGATCGCAGCGCATGTCTCACAATCATGGATAACCTGGGAGATACTGTCCATGGTTAGATCCACCCCTCGGTCTCGTGCCCACTTATAGGTGGCATCTCTGCCCTGATGACCTGAGGCATCATGGGCCCATCGAGCTAGGAACAGTTCTCCTTTATGTTGCCAATCTAAGTCTATCTGGGACACCTCTATTTTCGCAGCCTGATCTACCTGTTTGTTGTTACGATGTTCTTCATTAGCCCGGCTCTTGGGAATGTGAGCATCTACATGACGGACCTTCACGGATAGCTTCTCTACCCGAGTGGCAATGTCTTTCCACTCTTCAGCAGCCCAGATTGGTTTTCCTCTGCGCTGCCAGTTTGCCTTATTCCACCTTTCCAGCCAACCCCACAGAGCATTGGCTACCATCCATGAATCAGTGTAGAGGTAGAGCTTTGGCCACTTCTCTCTTTCAGCTATGTCCAGAGCTAATTGGACAGCTTTGAGCTCAGCAAATTGGCTCGATCCACCTTTTCCTTCAGTAGCCTGTGCAACTTGTCGTGTGGGGCTCCATACAGCGGCTTTCCATTTCCGGCTAGCGCCTACAATTCGGCAGGAACCATCAGTGAAGAGGGCGTATTGTCTTTCACTCTCTGGTAGCTCGTTATATGGTGGGGCTTCTTCAGCACGTGTCACCTGCTCCTCTTCTTCTTCAGAAGATAACCCAAAAGTCTCACCTTCCGGCCAGTTCGTAATTATTTCCAAGATCCCAGGGCGACTTGGGTTTCCAATTCGGGCGCGCTGCGTGATGAGGGCAATCCATTTGCTCCATGTAGCGTCGGTGGCGTGATGCGTGGAGGGAACCTTTCCTTTGAACATCCACCCCAGCACCGGTAGTCGGGGTGCCAGGAGGAGTTGTGCCTCTGTGCCGATTACTTCTGAGGCAGCCTGGACTCCTTCATAAGCTGCCAGGATTTCCTTCTCTGTGGGAGTGTAGTTGGCTTCAGACCCTCTGTAGCTTCGGCTCCAGAATCCCAGTGGTCGGCCCCGAGTCTCACCAGGCACCTTCTGCCAGAGGCTCCAGGACAGACCATTGTTCCCGGCTGCAGAGTAGAGCACGTTCTTCACCTCTGGTCCTGTTCTGACTGGGCCAAGGGCTACGGCGTGAGCAATTTCCTGTTTGATCTGGGTGAAGGCTTGCTGCTGTTCAGGGCCCCAGTGGAAATCATTCTTCTTGCGGGTAACCAGGTAGAGAGGACTCACGATCTGGCTGTACTCGGGAATGTGCATCCTCCAGAAACCTATAGCGCCTAGGAAAGCTTGTGTTTCCTTCTTGTTGGTCGGTGGAGACATTGCTGTGATCTTATTGATGACCTCAGTGGGAATCTGACGCCGTCCATCTTGCCACTTTACTCCCAGGAACTGGATCTCTCGGGCAGGTCCCTTGACCTTGCTCTTCTTGATGGCAAAACCAGCTTGCAGGAGAATTTGAATTATTCTCTCTCCTTTCTCAAACACTTCGGTCGCGGTGTTCCCCCACACAATGATGTCATCAATGTACTGCAGATGTTCTGGAGCCCCACCCTTTTCTAGTGCAGTCTGGATCAGTCCATGACAGATGGTGGGACTGTGCTTCCACCCCTGGGGCAGTCGGTTCCAGGTGTACTGCACGCCCCTCCATGTGAAGGCAAACTGAGGCCTGCACTCTGCTGCCAGAGGAATAGAGAAGAATGCATTGGCAATGTCAATAGTGGCGTACCACTTTGCTGCTTTGGACTCCAGCTCGTACTGGAGCTCCAACATGTCCGGCACGGCAGCGCTCAGCGGTGGAGTCACTTCATTCAGGGCACGATAGTCCACAGTCAGTCTCCATTCCCCATCAGATTTGCGCACAGGCCAGATGGGGCTGTTGAAGGGTGAGTGGGTCTTGCTGACCACCCCTTGGCTCTCCAGCTCGCGGATCATCTTGTGGATGGGGATCACAGCATCTCGATTTGTCCGATACTGCCGGCGGTGCACTGTCGAGGTGGCAATTGGCACTCGTTGCTCTTCCACTTTCAGGAGCCCAACTGCAGAAGGATTCTCAGATAGTCCAGACAGGGTGTTCAATTGCCTAATGCCCTCTGCCTCCACAGCAGCAATACCAAATGCCCACCTGAGTCCTTTTGGGTCTTTGTAATAGCCATTCCGGAGGAAGTCTATGCCCAGAATACACGGGGCCTCTGGGCCGGTCACAATCGGATGCTTTTGCCACTCCTTCCCAGTCAGGCTCACCTCAGCTTCCAAAAGGGTCAACTGCTGTGATCCCCCAGTCACCCCAGCGATGGATACAGGTTCTGCCCCCACATGTCCCGATGGCATTAAAGTACACTGTGCCCCAGTATCAACCAATGCATCATATTTTTGTGGCTCTGATGTGCCAGGCCATCGGATCCACACCGTCCAGAAAACTCGGTTCTCCCGTGCCTCTTCCTGGCTAGAGGCAGGGCCCCTCTAGCCCTGGTTATCATTCTTTCCCTGGGTGTACATGCTCGAGGTACCTTCAAGGGGATCCGACATATCATCCTCCCTTCTGTAATACCTGGCAGCTCGATCGCGGGAGGCTGAGGCTACTTTCACCTTAGGGGAACCCCCTCGGTTAGTGCCTCCCTCCTTGAGTTCACGCACCCGCGCTGCCAGGACAGAGGTGGGTTTCCCATCCCACCTCCTCATGTCTTCCCCATGCTCACACAGGAAAAACCACAGCTCAGCTCGTGGGGTGTACCCTCTCTCTCTAGCAGGGGGACGACGGGCTCTGACTTGGGGGCCTGTGACTCGCACTGGTGCCACACTGACCCTCCTCATCTCCTCCCTCATCTCCTCCCTCATTTCCTTCCTCATCTCCTTCATCTCCTCTTTGAGGTCCTGGACCACAGCAGAGACATGAGCTTTCAGCGGGCCATTGATCATGCTGTCATAATGCCTGAGCTTGCTGGCAACAGAGCCCACGGTTTCTCGGGTATTGTCAGCATCAATCGTTGCAATGAAGGTGGTGTATTGCGATGGCCCTAGCCTTGCCAGGTTCCACATCATCTGTCCTGTGCACCTGACCTTATCGGGGTCATTATCATGCTGTCCATCCCTCCCAAAGAGTACCTCTAATATTGCCACCTCTCTTAGCTGTTGAATCCCTTGCTCGAGTGTCTTCCACTGCATTCTATGATGGTACTCCTGCATTCTTTCTTTGTGAATGAACCTTTCTCTCACACTCATTAAGAGCCGCTCCCAGAGAGAAAGGGGCCCTGGCTCCCTCACAAATACCTGGTCCACACCTGGGTCCTGGGTCAATGATCCCAGATACCTTGCCTCACCACTATCCAGTTGCACACTTGTGCCCATAAGGTCCCAAACCCGAAGCAGCCAGGTGGTATAAGGCTCACGCCCCCTTCGCGCAATGTCGTTTCGCATACCACGGAGACTGTCGTACGACAGGGACTCAGTGATGATTTCTGGCTCTGGCTCTCCTGCTGGTTGTGAGGGCCCTGGTTGCCCATCATCATTAACTGGTCGTACTGATTTGGTCTTACACTTCCTCCTTTGCACAGGGGCGACTGCTGCTGGCTGTGGTTGTCCTTGTGGTTCAGCTGAAGCCTGGACGGTTGTAACATCCGTGGGTTCTACTGCTGCACCATCGGACTCACCCTCTTTGGGGCAGGGAGAGGGCTTTTCACTAGCTGAGGAGGTGTATTCCCTTAGCAATTGGCATATCTCCTGGCGCACCTGGCCCATCTCCTGGCACATCTCCTTGCGCACCTGGCCCATCTCCTGGCACATCTCCTGGCGCACCTGGCCCATCTCCTGGCATATCCCCTGGCGCACCTGGCCCATCTCCTGGCATATCCCCTGGCGTACCTGACCCATCTCTTGGCACATCTCTTGCATCCCTTTTGCCAGTACCCCCACCCAGTTTGGGTAGTCCATTTCTGAGGTGGGCTGTTGGGCGGTATCAGTCTGTGGGGCGGGGTCTCTAGTGTCTGGGGCTGCGTCAGTCTCTGGGGTAGGATCTCTAGTGTCTGGGGCCGTGCCAGATTCTGGGGCAGGATAGGGCTCTGGGGTAGGATCTCTTGTGTCTGGGGCCATGTCAGGTTCTGGGGCAGGATCAGGCTCTGGGGTAGGAACTCTACTCTCTGGGGCCATGTCAGGTTCTGGGGTAGGATCTCTAGTCTCTGGGGCTGGTGTCCGGGTAGATATCCAAGCCAATCTCAACTTATCCTTGAGTGCTAAATAGAGTAGGCCTATCAGCAGCAGATGGTTAATATTCAGAGGGAATTTAAACCCTTCGAAAATTGATGGGGTGGGCCCGAAGAACTGGTTGAGGGGTTGGGGGAAAACTTCCCCTGGTGTCATTTCCTCACAGAAGGTACCATTGTTAACATAACCCCAAAAACATGTGCTCAGTGTGTGATAGCCATTTATCCATGTGCCCACATTCCGGAGGAAGCTAAAAACCCATGAATTCCTCACCTTCTCAACCCATAACGCAAGCTGGATAACAGCAATGGTAGCCTTAGTCAGAGGACCCATATTCAAGTAAGGAGCTGCAAAGGGGAAGAATATAGCTACGGCCACATGCCACCCGAACCAGGGTAAACTAGACCACATAGTGCAGCCAAACAAGGTTCCTATATCTGGCACACAAAATAAAGTTCCAAGAACTGTTATTCCTTTTCTTTCACCTCTCTCTCTTAATGCCCTCAGGCCCCACGTTGGGCGCCAAGATCTGTCTCGGTTTTGAAAGACAGGTGTCTGCTAAGGAAGGCAGAAGCCCCCCTTGAAGTGGCAGATATAACCCTTTTTCCCTCCAAGTTATTATATTTTGAAATCAAGGGCCTCTAGGCAGAGATGTGGGAAATAGGAATAACAGTTCTTTACTATATATATATATATATATATATATGTATATGTATATAACCAGTCAAACAGAACAACAACAACTATGACAGTAACAGCACACACAAACCCAGTCCCAGCCTTCTCGGCTGTCAGGCTATTTCCCCTCGGGTGCAGTTCCGCTCGCAGCCGGCAGGGGCGCTGGCGGCTCCCGGTGAGCAGGGCAGGTGCGATGGTTCCCCCGCGGCTGCAGGGGGCGCTCCGGAGCGAGCTCGGGAAACACGCGGGCAATGGCGGCCTGGGATCCCGGGAAGGGATGGGACAAAGGCTTCACAAACCGCTGGGCAGCCGATCCCGGACTCTCAGGAGCAGCAGGCTGGGAGCGGCAGGCAGGAGCGGCAGGCTAGAGCGGCAGGCTAGAGCGGCAGGCTAGAGCGGCAGGGACGAACGCAAATCCCGGGTGGCAGGCGAGATGTATCCAGATGGGAGAACCCCACGGATGCCCAGGCAGGCAGGGCGAGCAGGGCTACAGCGTAGCGAAAACTCGAAGCAGCAGCAGCGGGGCAGGGCAGCCACAGCTCGGCCTCCAGCAGGGCAGGGAAAGCGGCTTTTGGGGTCCCGGCGTTGTTTCCAGCAGGAAGAGAAGAACGGCCAAAAAGAAAGAAGCAGCAGCTCCTTTCTCTGCAGCTTCTCTCTCCGGACGCTCAGAGCGAACTGCCCCCACACCCAGGTGTAGACAAAAAGGTAGCCAGGCCCGCCCCACTCCCTTTTTGTCTTTCTTAAGTACAGCTATTTGTCCCCTAGCAACATGCATATGGGAGAAAATTCCTTTAACAGAAAAAAAAAACCCTAAGACTAAACTAAAACCCCAACAAGTCTCCATCCACATGCTGAGGATCCTGTGTACGTTCAAGCCGAGGATGGACTTTGCCTCTTTTGGTGGGTTGAGTGTTTTCACAAGCTAGATGTGATTAGTTTTCTTGGCATGTTAAAAGTTGCCAGTATGACACGAGCCACTGAACTTGCAAGTTACAAACCAGAGGGGGGATTTTTTTTAGCCTTCATAATTAGCCAGATTAAATGGTTTTTTTTGTAATTAAAATATTTTTAATACATCGTGGTTTTGAATATAAAGGGAAAAACATAACTGTTGTTAGCCTGTTCAGCACTGGGGCAGGCAGCAGTAAGCCACTGTGTATCCCAATGAAGAATTTTCTGATAGGAGATGCAGCATTTTTATCTTCCACTGAGTTCATTTCAGTTGAACTAGAAGAGTGAGGAATAATTTGACTTTATGGCGGTTTCTCTGGTAAATTAGTTAATGTGACATTCTTTATTACAACATGGGTTGAGTTGTGGTCCTGCTATAAAAGGCTGTATACTTATGGGAGAAGTTGAGCCAGGCCTAATGCAGTTCTGTGTGAAAAACCTGAGACAGTTCAGACTTTGATCATTAGGGATTTTATTCTGGGTTGGTTCTTCGGTTGCTTCTGGTTTTTCCCTTTTTTTTTCCCCCAGGATTTTCACCCTAATAATATTTGCTTTAAGCCCAGTACCACATACATGTATACCTCCCTTTCCACTGGGTCCTAAAAACTACAGGTTTGGTGGAGGAGGTTTTTGAGTAACTTTATCAGCTGCAGCTGATAATGGTATCAAATTGGTTCTCTGTGCATTTGCCAGTGTTGCATAATACTGAGAGTAATGGCATTTTTTTCTTAATCTTCCATTAAATAAAATTAGTGGGGCTGTTTAAAACCAGAGACATAAATCATGTTTACCTGCTATACCTGAGATGATTACAACTAGTAAAGAGATTCACACCCCCCCCCCCCCCCCCATTACTTTATGCTTTTCCTTTTTCAGTTTCTTCAGAAGACTCAAACTACCAAAGTTCTTTCAGGTGTTTTGTCAGCAATGCTTTGTTTGACTACAACTTTCTGTTGAAATTTTACATATATTCCTGATAATAGTAATAATTTTTTTCCTGACTTAATACACTCGTATAGACATCTGCATATGAATAATAGTGAGACTCAGGGCTCACTGGAGTGATTTCTTTAATAAAGAACTAAGGGCAGCAATTCTTTTTGTAAGAATCTTTTGGCAGGTGCGGAGGTGGGGGAGAATTAAACAGGGAGGAAAGAGAATCCCATTCTTGTTGCTATCGTGTGCTCTTGGAAGCTGCTGAATATGACAAGTCTAGTATGAGCCAAGAGAAATCTCCACTGTGGAAGGTTTCAGAGCTGTGTGCCCTGCTCTGCCTGGATGGCATCGGGAGTTTCCACTAGCCCTGGCACTTCAGCAGGCACTTGGGTCTGCATTTTAATGTTGTAATGAGCTGATTTTGTTCTGCTTTTGCCCAAGTTTCTGCAATACTCTCTTCAAACCACTGACCAACTTGCCAGCCAAAGATGAGTGATTTGCACTGTGGTACTCTTAACAACTGTGGCTTAGCACACGTGAAGCCTTGTGGCAGTGGGGGTTGTCTTTAGAAGCAAACCTTTGTATTCCTAATCAAGGTGCTGTCTAAAGAAAGAAAGTACTGTGTCATTTCACATCACTTTACACCATTTGCACATCTGGTCACTTTCAGATTTACTGCAGTTTCTTTGAAAGGTTAAAAATATTTTGTTACATGAATGGCCTTCTGGTCGTTTGATTTAAATTGTGCCATTCTTACTGAGAAGAAGAAAAGTCCAGAAATTTCACCATATATAGAACTCTTATTTTGCATGCCAGAGATACAAAGGAGAATTAAAAAATGACAGTTACATAAAACTTCTTTTTTCTGACCTGTTTCTGGTGAAACCTTGTGAGTCTGAAGATTCATTGAGGCAGGAACTGTATTTCTTTGGCTTCTCTGTCCTTCTATATTTTATGGATGATCAGTTTTCCATTTTGAACTACTGTTTCCCTGTTCTGTCTACAGAACTGGAAACATGGCAGGCTTTTCCCTTGGAGAGGAATGTCCCTTCTTTGTCCTGGTCTGCAGAAGTGAATGCTTGTTCAGGATATGGCTGTTTGGTTCCAGTGCTGGAGTCTAAGCTCATTACAAGATGTGCACCAGCACAAGGAAGAAAAACAAAGACATTAACTTAGTCTTTGGAGAGAACAGATTTACTGCTCTCGCAGCTCTTCCTTATCCTTAGGAGTCTTCTCCAGTAATTAGCCTGGAAGTGTAAACATGACCTAATCTTAGAAGATATTTTGGGTTCACTGCTATCCCATCTACCCTTTAAGAGAAAGGCTGTAGCCCTGAGAAACAGCTCAGTCTGTGTTCTGGGCTCTGGCTCAGGTGCTGTCACTGCCATTTCTGCTCTGCTGATGTTTCTGACCTGCTTCAGCAGCTGCCCCCCATTGCAGAGGCTACTTGGGCTGTTACTGTTGCTCAGTTCCTAAGCCTTAGGTATGCAATTATTCGTGACATCTCACAGCTATCCCAAATTTCAAAGCTGTCTCGAGCTGTAGCTTGCCCTTCAGTGGGGGACAAGTGATCTCTTGACACAGTGACAGGGACCAAAGAGGTTACCTGGGACAGCTTGGGAGAATGGTTTACTCAAAACCACAGGGAGCAGTGTGTTGGGGCATTCAATGGGGTTGTAACTGCCTACGGGTTTTTCTTGCACTGTTTTGCAGAGATTATTTCTCTTTTGCACCATTATTCTATTACTTTTATATTTCTAAATATGGGTTGGCCTCCATGCAAAGTGAAAGTCAGGTACACATGGACATGTGTTTCAACTCAGATCCAGTCCTTAAATACGATGTAAAGTTCAGGGATACTGATGCCAATCGCCTAAGATTAAAAGAATAGCTTTTAAAAAATCGTGATGTTTAACTCTCCTTTCTGCAGTCCTTAGCAAACTTACGTTCTGCCCCACATGAAATTCCTCAGAATATTTTGAAGGCATTCACCCCATGCACAAGGAGTTTAGGTATATCACCTATATCACAAATAGGTGATCCTATTTGTCAGGTAGAAGATTCACATATACAATCAGGTAGTCTCTTTCTTTTCTTAAATTTTAAAAACCCCAGTTTTAATATATGTGTCTAGTAATGTGCATGGGACTAGGTTGAAACTGCGTCCTGCATGCAGTTCTTGGGAATAGGAATAATCTATTCACGTGACAGGAACACACTGGCTTTATTTGTTGATTTGTGTGTGGGTCGAGTCTGAACAGTTTTGCAGGTGCTGGGACCACTCTGAGACAGCCTCCATTCCCCAGCTCTCCTGGAGCTGTGTCCCTGTTGCTGACCCCACCAGTCCCTTGCTGCTCAGCACCTTCCCTGGCCCTGCTTGCTGCTCTCCATGACACCAGCTCCCTGCTTACCAAATAGGTATTGCTTAACTTCTTTAGTGGGAGTTATGCAACCTGAGTGTGGCCTTACATTTTCATCCATGCTTAGCTGACCTTCAGCATTTTTGGCAGCTGTACAGAGAGCATCGTTGAACAGGAACCAGGCACAACAAAGACTATTATTCTATTGTGCCACAAATCTCAGGCTGCTGAATCACCTTTGTAAGAGGGGATAGGAGAATGCAACATTTTGTTTAGGAACATAACTGTATAGTGGCATATTTTATATTTTTCTGTATATTTTATATGCAGAAAAATCATATTATTTCTGTTGCTGTATCTAGAAGTCATCTTCCAGAGCCCAAAGGCAGGGGATTAATCACACCATGTGAGAAGATTAAGGAAGATTAAATTCTTCACTTGCATGTATCTCCTGGACTTCACTAGAATTGCATTCATCTGTTCCAAAGTTCCTTTTTGTTACATGACAGATCTGCTATAAGTGGTAAAGACTTCTGTTTACATTGCTGAATTATTTCTATGCTTTTTTAGATTAATCTATCACCTTGCATATTTTTTTTTAGGGAGGTTCTTTTAAATCTCATGTTAAGAGAGAGAAACTTTCAATGCTCAGTTGCAAAATTCTCTTTAATTTTGGAAATCTAAGAAACTGGTTTTGTCACTAGCAAACCCAAATATTAAACACTCGCTCTATTTACTATACTATTTATCCCATTATTGCTATTAAAACTGAACAAGAGAGTAAATGTCTGAATTTAACACCAGTCACTTTGGAAATGCATTGGCTGTAATTAACAGGATTATAATTTTGCAGTATCATTTTGTGTAAGGTGTCATTTGTATTCTGTTAATGAGACTAGAAATAGATGTTTAGATCTAGGATTTTGCAAATTACTTCTCCCTTAATAGAGTATTAAGCTAATAATTACTTCCAGGAATAAGAATTTTAATTTTTGCATTCCGAAACTAAAAACAATAGCAGAAATGTAATAGATGCAATACATAGTAGCTCCTTCTTTGTTAAATGATTCAATAAAGGACCAGACTTTTGTAAGTGATGCTTATTCCTGTAATAGATCAAGCAGTGCACTCTTTTTAAAAACAGTCCTGGCAAAAAGAATACCAAATATTTTTCCATAGGGACACCATTTGTGCTGGTTCAGCAAACAGTTTATTTCTCACAAAGTCACCAGCAGATAAAAGAACTGAGGCTTTGGTCCAGTGCAGGATTAAGGGCACATCAGTAATGCTCTGTTGTGCATGGCTGTGTCCTAAGCCATCTACAGCAGAAATCACTATAAAAGATAAAATTTCCATTAAAGGTATTTTTTAAAAGGTATTGTTTTACTGAACAGATTGTCTAATCTCTTCTTATTTTGAGATTCCCGGTGAAACAATCTAGCATGGTGATCTAGCTTTTGATAATAATCATGACCTACTTTCAGTGGGTGTCTTCATTTTGCAGGCTAAGCATCTGATTAAATATTACCTTAAAATGGGAATGCAGAGGGGAAACACATAGCAGGGCTTTCTCTGGGTACGTGGGGAACAGACAGCTCTAGATGAGAGTAACATCCACTGAGATATTAACTTTAGATTTGATACATGTATAAGGATTATATTTATATGCCATTCTTTTTGGAGCACTGAAAGTGACTGTAGAAACTGCTGAATTATATTCATAAAGCAAATAAACTGCTTGGGAGCTCTTTCCTAAAATCAGAAATACTCTGAAACTTTTAAATGCTGATGCAGTACTGAAAAAGTACAAAATAATACAAAGTGCTGAAAAAATTTTAATCTGTTATCAGTGTTGACTGTACTGGAGATGTTATTGGCACGTGTTTTAATGTCCTAGTGTTAGGAATATAATCCTGAGGACCAGTGCCCCACAGCAGGGCTGCTGCTACCATTCCTATTGGTCCTGGGGGTAGCTCTGCCCTTGCACTCCAGCAGTCACACAAAGACGGATCCTACTATGCCAAGCTTAGATGTGGCACAGTTCACCTTACCAGAGTGTTTAGGATTAAATTTCAGCAGCTCAGTAAATCTTGCAAGCTGTGGTTTAGGTAAGAGGAGGGTTTTTTGGCATTTCCAAACAAACAGTGCTTATAATGCTGCAAGTATCGGAAATTACATTCCCCGTAATCTGAGACATTTTTGTCACCTTGCAGAATTTTTCAGTGTGACACATTTTAAGCCTTGGTGGTAATTAGCAAGTAGTATCAGCATCATTTTGTTCTAGAACTTCCCTCTATTTAAAAGTTTGCCACCTGGGCTATAATCCTAAGTGCTGCAGAAGTTACAAGAGAAGTCAATGTGTAATCACGCAGAAAGCAAGAATTTTCCCCCTCCTGTTGCTTTTACTTTCTGCTTGACTGTAGAGCTCATGAGGCAGTGAAATATGGTAATAACTCCATGGGTGTGTGGGTCGAGATGGAGGGACAAGAATAAGAGAAGACAGGAGATAAGAAGGCCCAGTTCAAAAGGAAGAGGGAGGAAAGATGAAGGCTGATTGATGAATAGAGCATGGAAAAGGACTGTCATGTAGAAGGAGGAATATAGAGTCTCAGACATGTGAATGGGGAGAAGTAGCTCCAGCTTCCACACCTCCCTCCCTGAAAAGGCAGTAGCAAAGGGAAGACATTAAGTTCTGCTCTCTTCTTGGAAGAGTAGTAGATTGTAGTTGCCAAATGGAAAAAGATAAAATCCATAAAACTGATTTTCTCCTGTCCTGGTGTAGGGGAGTAGCTACCTTGGAAAGCATTAGGAGCAGTGGAGACAGCCTGTCTACATATCTCAAGGTGTCCTGGGCTGTAAATTTGCAACAGCCCAAGATAAAGATTCACATTTCTGTTCCTGAAGCTCAGCGTCTAGGAGTGGGTAAGAAATTACTGGGTGTGGATTACATTTATTTAGATAGCACATCTTGTCCTCACTGTCCTGAGCCTCTGGAATGTGCTTTGATCCTGAGGACTTTTGAAGGCACATGCTGGTATCAGCAATGCAGAGTTTGGCTCCCCAGCCTCAGCAGTGAGGGGTTCGGGGCTCGAGCCTGTGTAGTGCCTTGTCCCTGGGCAACACCGCACAAGTTCGTGTTACAGGGTGCCCGGCTAAAAACACGGGGCTGTAGTGGGAAGTTGCTGAGTTTACTGCTTTGAAAATAATTGTATGAACTGTTATCTAAGTCATAAATCGTCAGCTGATAATTTTGCCATCTGCTAGGCCTTAGATAATGTATCTAAATTTACTTGAGTTAAAGCATAGAAAGCCTGTCTAGGACCTCTAAGCTTATTTTTCATAGTGAAATATAGCAGGAGTTCAGTGCTTTTAGCCTCCTTATTGCATTGTGGGGAAAAAACAATTTTCTTGCGTAGTTCTGACTTCTCATAAGACTGAACCATTTTAGGAGAAACAATTCTTGTAAAAATCATAGGTTTCCAGTATCTCCAATACCAATGCAGTATTGATAGCATCTTGTTCGTTTAATAGTTAGCACTTAACAACCATGAAAAACATCTGGCCCTGCTGAAAACAGCAGGTTTCAGCCTCTGCATATTCAGACTCCAAACCTCTAATCCAAATGTATTCAAGTGATTATAAACAGAAGTATTGAATTGACAGAGTACCAGACCAGTAAAATTAATTGCCTAGCACTTTAGAGCAGAAGATGATTGATACCAGATTTTTTAAAATAATAGTTCTCATTGCTTTTCCTACTGAAAAAAATCCATGGTCGAATTAAAATGCATGAACAAGATCATAGATCATTTTCTGACTATTGTACTTAACATGTTACTTGAGTTTTAACCATTTATTCTGTGGTGTCTCTAGGGCTTGGTAAATATGATTAGTATCTGATTTCAAAAGCCTTTTATTTATTCAGTAACTGCCTGACTTCTGCTGTAACATTTTAACTGCAAAGATCAAATTATAATAAAAATGTAGGAAACATCTCTGAATATCTTGGAAATCTGACTCCATGAACCATTGGGGGAAATTAGTGTATTTTGTCTTCTGGAATTCTATAACAATGTGTGCCTGAAGTAAGGATTGGGTCCTGAACCAGCAGCATCTGCAAATAGTGCTTAGGATCTCATAAACTGTGCAACTTTTTAACAATTGTACCTTTACATTTTGACACTGCTCAGTTTATAACGAAGTCTAAGTTTATATCAAAATGCAGAGAAATAATTTTCTCATCATTATTCCCTCTGGATTCCTGTTGTCAGAATGAGTGGGTGTTCACATCAGAAGGTAGAATAAATGCTAGTGCCTTGAAATGCTGCCTCTACAGCTCCTAATGCTGTTGCACTTGTCATTTTGAGCTTTCCAAATGCTCCAGTTTTGAACTTGGAATAAATTTGCTCCGCTCGTAAAAACACCCACGTCTGTAGGAAGAAATGTGTGCATGTACCTTTCTTTAGTTTCCATAATGTGACATGTGTTTTCCCTCCCTAATTTTCCTCCCTGGCACTGTTTTGATGTGCCATGTGACACTGGCCATTCCTTATCCATATCCTTTCCTCAAGGTTGAAAGTTGTCATGTTTTGTTAAAATCTTAGATGCCAGAATTTCTCTTGACTTACTACTTATCTGTTCACATTTTTTTAATCACCCTATTCAAAAATTTTGTTTAAGAGTCATTGAATGATTCAATAGAGAACAGCAGATATGAATATTCAATTTAAAGAAAGCAAATGCTGAGGACTTTTCAAACTTTTCACAATAACAGGCATTTATTGTAAAAATAACTAACCAACAGTTGGTCTTCTGCAGGAATAGCTATTAAACACCATGGAGTGAAGATACCAGCTAGAGGAGGAGGCAGAGGTTAAGACCCCAGGGTATTATCATTGCTGGCACTGATTTACTGCACAGCCTGGAGTAAGTCAGTTAATGCCCATGTGATTAATTTTTCATCATGAGATATTAGTGGGCTTCATATTCATAAAGGTTTCAGACTGTGCTTTAAATCATTGGGAGTTCAAGGATAGATGCAAGTGAAATCACTGCCAGTTTAAAAAAAAATAGTAAAAAAAAAAGTAATGTGTTAGATGTCCTCTCAGTCTCTCAATTATATTTTTATAGAGTGAGGAAAACTGTTTCTACCAGGATTGCAGATATTGCATTTTTTATTTCTTTACCTATGACTACTATAGGAAAACCGAGTTGCTAATGAGAAAGCAGGCACCATTTCCTACATTCTTTCCCTTCTAATAAAAAACCAGCTCCCTCACATGCTAAGGATTTCTGCATCCAGTACAGAGAAATGTTTAAAATGCAACGGTTTGAATGAGCCCTTCCCTTTCCCCTACTGCAGCTCCATATTTTTTCCTGTATTTATCTAAGCCATTGCTTGTGATTGGAACAGGTGAAAATCAGGATATGTGCTGTATAGCCCAGCCAGGACAGGTAGCAGTGACTTCCAAAAGGTGCAGAGGAAGCCCTGGTATCCCTGGCTGAGCCAGCCTTCAAGGGCAAGCTGCCCCCCTTCTGGAGCTGGCATGGCCTGTGTGTGGTGTAATGATGTCCAGGTCAATTATATGACCTTCTCCATAGTCAGCCAGCCAGGAGTATTGCCATATTGCCTGGCACCAGCTCTGTCTCCTAAAAGCAATGGAGGAAAGGTATATGGAAAACCACTGCCTGGGAAACTCTCCCTGTGCAGCCAGATTTTTATTTATTTGTTCCTTAATCCATGCCCAGGTCTAATTTTTTAGGGAACAGCAAATTGTTACGTAGTGTGTCACTTGGTTTGCTAGGAGCCTGAGTTAAGTGTGCAGCAGACTACCCGTGTAACGCTGGGTGATTACATGAGGATGAAATATGTAGAGATGGAGACTATTTAGTGGGTTATACATGTCACATAATTCCAATATTTCCTTCTGTTAATCACCAGCACAAGTAAAAATGTCTTGCCATTCTCCTTTGACTGCTAAACTTCAACAGTCTTCATGAAATAGTCTATACTTTGGAAGACTTACTACTGCCATTAAAATAGTGAGTCCAATGCCTACATATTTATCATTTACCTATGGAATTTTGCTTCTTTCTTCATAGATACTGGAGATCACATTTTAAAAAAATTAGAAACTTATAACTAATAAGTTATGTTACAGTTTATAAGTTACAACTTTACACTAATAACAGGCCAAACACAAACCTCTAGGTCAAAATAAGGTACTTATCTGGGATCCTAACCCACATTTCAATCCTTCAGCCCTAATCTACAAAAGAGAAGTAATTTTGCTCAGACTTGTTCCAAATTTTTGGACCAAATTTTTTTGGCAACATTTTTTGAATATTATGAGAGATGATTTGGGTTGCTTATGAGTCAGCTGTATAATACTTAATTCACAGAATGCCATTTGTATAGCAATTCTTGTACTCTGTGTAGAGTATTAGATATTTATTCATAGAATTACATATGTTAGTTGTAGTCAGGTTGTTACAATGCTCTGACTTTGAACTTGAACTTCCACAGGAGCCTTGACAGAACATCCTAGCAGCAAAGACAAGGACAGAGAGGCATGATTGTATTAAAAAGCTGATTAATTGTCCTAAAGATTATATTGGAAAGTCAGAGAGAACTGAATCGTACGCCATTAGCAACTGAAACCCCAATTTTGTGTTAAAAAAAAGAAGGTTGATGCCTATTGTTGCTCATAAAAAAAGGAACAGATTTTGATTAAAATCGGAGTGCTGCTGCAAAGGAGATTGACTGGAGAAGCCCAATCCCAGCAGTGCACGGGTGACTTTAAATGTCAGAGTACTGATGAAACTGGGAAAGCGGGGGAAGGTTTTTTTGGCTTTGCTGTCCTAAGGAGGGGAAGACTGTTTTCATGCCCTGGGTCATGGAAAGCTGCCTGGAAAGCTGCCTTGCCTTACTGCCTGCTGAAAGACATCACTTGCAGTGATTTGCCCTAATATATAAAAATCAAATTCCCAAGTACAAATGGAAAAAAACCACAGTGTGCAGTCCTGGAGCTTGAACTCCCCTTTGCATTTGGTGAAATGGAGATCTCTTTTGCTTTCTGAATTCAAGATACTCTACAGAACTTGGGTTCTCACAGGATGGCAACTTGCAGGGTTTAGGTTTATGAGGCAAGGACCATTTGGGAAGGGCTGATGGTGAACTCCGGAGAGCTGATAAAATGCTTGCATGGACTCCTTAAATTTGAATGCAAAGTGCAAGTGCTGTGGAACAGGAATGGGAGTCAGGGATTGGACGGAGGGGGCCTATTGAGTTTCATTGAGAGCATCCTGCATGTTTATCGAGCCAAGGATATCTGCCGTCTGCAAGGCAATGACTCCCAGTTCCTGCTGAGGTGCCAGAACTGCAGGAGACAGAACTGGCCGTCTTCCAGAGGCGAGCTAACATTCCCTGTGATGCAGCAGCCTCCCATGCCGAGGTTGGCAGTCTCTCTCTGACTGATGTGTGTGGCACTAGAAAAGCTTGCAAAGAAAATAATTTTTCAAAAAGAAACAATGCTTTGTATCAGTATAGAGAACAAATGTTGGCCTCAAATGCCACATCTGCTTCAGGTATCCTGGATACTCTTCCTAGCCTTATGCAAAAGCAGTTTAGGTACTTTTAAACTAAATGAACCTGGCTCCCCTCTATCTCTTTTTTAACCCAGTTGAAAGGAGGCCTCTTTCTTTTCTCTCTCCCTTTTCTTTTCTCCTATCCCAGACACTGCCTGTGAAAACAGGAAAAGGTTGTGCGCTCTCCCTCCTCTGTTGGTCTGCTTGAAACATCACCAAATGATGGAAGAATCAGGAATCCTGAGAAGCTTTGCAAGCATTTGCTTGGTAGGTGTCAACCAACAGGTTAAAAGATTGGAGAGCCCCTTGGGCTGAGCTAGTAGTCCTGCTGTTATCTTACGGTGCCCTTCTTTCCAGCCCCTTCTTTCTTTCCTGTTAATGTATTTTTGTAAACTGTATGCCAGCAGCTCTCACTGAAGCATCTGGTCTCCTCCAGGCTGCTTCTTAGTTCCTTCAATTCTTTGAGGCTGAGAGGAAAACCAGCTCCAAAGTATTGAATAACATGGTGTTTCTGGTAATGGACAGGGCTTGAGTCTTCATCTTTTTTAATGCCTGCCTGTCTGCAGAGTTTAGATGTGAGGGTATGTGCCCCCCAGAATTGTTTTAAGTGAGCTGGGTCAGAGAGAGATGTGAGCTCTCCCCATTTCTTGTGACAGGTTTTGGATACAAGAAGCAGACTGCAGGGCTTGGTGTGCCGAGGCAGGCTGCCTTTCAGTTCACATTTGCTCTGCATAGGACAGACTGGCACAGCTCTGGCTACAGCTGATATTGCTGGCGGGGTGGGCTGGGGGGCAAAAGAGCATGTCATGTGGTCAGAAATCTGCCCAACCCTCCTACTAAATACAAGCCAAGAAAGGCTTGCCTTCCTGGCAACTGCATGGCAGGTGACTACACATGAATGAACACTGCTAAAATTCATATCTGTATGATTAAATGGTGTTCTTCACTCATTTTTTCCACTTTTCTACCTGGTTCACGTACAACATTCACTTAGTGTCTTTTACTAAGTGGTGGTCTCAGTGCAGTTGGTGGTCACAAGAAACAGTAGAGGAGAAAGTTCCTTCCACAGGAAAGACACATTAAAAATAACATCACCCCTGGAGGAGGCAGTAGTTGACACTGGAACTTTTCAACTCCCTTCATTTGCTAATGTTGTAAAAGTTGGCAGCTCTTTAAATTGCTGATGGCCCTCTAAATACGTCATGGGTTTTGGTTTGGTTTTTTTCTTAAATAAGTAATCCATCAGAATGGCAAAGTACCTTCGGAAAGAAGAGCATTGTGATATTAAGTTCATCTAGAAGTTACAGAGGAAAAACACAGCCTGACTGTTAACTGTTTTACTTCAATGCCTTTTGCTGATACTGAGCTTAGAAGAGCTCAGTAGTGATTTCAATTACTTGGGTGTAAATCTGGAAAATGACAGTGGAGTTGGTCCAGATTTACATAAGGACAAATGAGATTTTAAGAAATGTCTGTATAGTTTCCTTTCAAGCTTTAGATATAATTATCTTAATTAGCCTCTCAATTCAAGGGTCTAATTTCCACCATGGTTAATGAATAACACTTATACTTGGTGACTGAATTATCTGACTTGAATTATCATTTTTAGGGAATATTCTAAAGACTTCTAATGAGAAAAAAAAGCCTCAGAGTTCTCCAGCTTTATTTTTCCAAATATAAAGACTAAATATAGCACGTGTTCCCCAGAAAATGTGAGTGACAGGGATTAGTAATTCATCAACAACATGGCCCATTTACAGTCCTACCAGCACAGAATTCACCACGGCATGGAGAATATCAAACAAAACAACTCAGTTGACTTCCATGCATTTAAAACAATGAGGAATAAAAGCTTAATTCAGACTAAAACTCCAAATGCTCCCTGGATTTAGTTAACAGTAATGAAAACATTAAATAATAGCTAAGAAATAAACTGAAACTGGAATTATAAAAGGCTGAAAAATAATTAATTAAATCTCAAAAGTATTAAAAGTTGTAGTTGAAAATGAAGCTATGTTCTGTCACAAGGCTTTGCTCAAAAAATACTTTTCAAAAGTCCCCCCCAAAACCCATGGGTTGCATTTAATTGTATTTTAAATCCCTGCCAGCCCATTCCAAGAGGTGGTGTGACTATGAGCACCCCCTTGAGACTACGGTGTTTCTTAGCAGTTGATCATTTTCGCATGGTTTTCTTTTAAAATAGATCTCAGGACTGAGTTGCAGGGGCCCCAGTTCCTCAAGACTCATTTGGAAAGGGAGCATTTTGCACTTGATGCCCTGGGCAGGCGTGGAAAGCAGAGCAGAGCAGTGCTCCCAGGCAGGCTGACTGTGTCCTGTGTTATCGGTGGAGCAAGGTGCACTGGTGTGGCAGCAGCTGCAGGGGCTCCAGGCCACTGAGGTGAGTGATGGCAGTGGCTCTGAGCAACGATGGCAGAGCACACTCCAAACCCCTGTGAAGGGACACCAGGCAAATGCCACCATGGCATGTGGCACTCAAGTGCTGCAACTGCCTACACACCTTGCTGTCTGTATAGTACTCCTGCAGTGCCAGCAAAGGAGCAGCAAACCTCAAGTATCCAGAAATTATTGGGTAAGCTATGGGATCAAATAACCTTTAAATGATTGGCATATCTCCAGTTTTTGAGACTCATACTGCAAGCATGTTTTTGCTGCATTGTCATAAAATAACCTGGTAGCTTGAGCAGGAATTGCTGTCCTTCTCAACAGAGAAGGATTGAATATGAATTACCCAACCAAAGCACTCCTACTCACCATCCTAAAGTATTGCATATTGTATCCTCAGAACTGGCCCTTTCCCTGATACCACTTTGGTTTGTTCTCCCCAGCCGACTTTTTAGAGCACAACCTGCTATTTACACCTGCCCAGTCATGCTTCTGGAAGAGAAGAAGTTGGTCCAGCTGTACCTCCAGTGGCTGTGGATAGGAGGAGTTCATGTGTTTGCTGCCTTCTCTTCCCTTACAAAAGTAGCCCAAGTCCTTGCAACTTTGAGTTTCATTGTGTACCTCTGCTTTGCTTCAGGTATAAATCAACCACAGCAGGCATTTGCTGCCCGTTACACTACAAAGCATCAGACATTATCTGTAAGCACTGCACTCAGTTTTGCCACAGTTCAGTAAACAATGTACATGGTTGCTGTGCTCCAAGTGAGTCAGAGACCTAGAAATGAGCTGTTACTGTGCAGCAGGGTACAAACTAGGCCTTTCTTTGCCCAATCCAAGCACACAAAGCAAGTTATTGCTGTAAATATTTCTCTCTCTGGCCTTTTCTTCGTTGCAAAGAGAGGTACTTTCCTAATGTCTGTTAGAGATCCAAACCACAAACATATTAAAATATATTTGCTTGTTTATTGTAGCTGTTAAATCCACCAACTCCTGTGGTGCTAATAAGAATGAAAAGGGCACCTTTTCCCATGGATGGTTTTGTTCTTGGTGTATCCAAGGACAAGCAACTTTATCTTTGGAAAACCAAAGCTGTGTTATATGTTATGTGTGTTTTATACTCCTCAGTTATATGTGAATAATGTAATCAATGGAAAGTGGATTCCAACTTATTTTTGATGGCTGACAACAGATGCCTTGCTGTGCTTCACCTTCCCACCCAGTTCTCTGTCTTCTGACATTTCTCTTCCCCTGCCCTGCCTACCCCTGTTTTTCTTATTTTTGATTTTTTTCCCCTTCTGGTTTTAATTTAATCCTTTTCTCAACCAATAAACAAAACCCTCCTGTAAAATTTGCTCTGCATGAATGAATCATTGTTATGCTTTTTATCCCTTGCCTTTAATAAATGTTATAGGATGAACAGTGTTGCCCATGTTAAATAAATACAAAATAATTAAGAAAACAAAGTGAAAGATGTCAATCTCACTATCCATTTTCTCCTGACTGTAAGACAACAGCAGGAATCATGAGCTATCAGCCATGTGTGGCCTGCAAGCAAAAATCTCCCTGAAAAGCAGGAGCAACCTTCTCATGCCTCTCCTGTGGAGAGGCAGCACACTTACCAGAAACAAAGACTGCAGACAGTAGCTGCTGGCATGGATGCTGCCAGGGAATCATACACAGTTGAGTAGTAAGGCAAACTCCAGGAGAACTCAACCTATAATTAGCTAATTCCTGCATGAGCAATTGGCATCAAGCAAGTGAGAAGTCAGCTGAGAAAGAGAGGAATTGACTGGCTTAAAAGAGAGGCAGATTGACTGGCTTCATTCTGGGGAGGTTGGTTGGGTATTTTTGGCTTTTTTTTGTTTTGTTTTCATCTTTGCTACCTTTGTTTTTTTCTCTTTCCCTTTATTCTGCCTTGTGCACCTGCAACTTTTCCTCTCTCCTTCTCTCCTTCCCTCAGCCATCCCTGAGATGGCAAGCAGATATTATGCGCTGTCAGCTCATGTGTTGCAACAAGTTTTTCCTCCCGTGAAAGTGAATCTGGAATAAAACTTTGGGGAGCTGACCCCAGAGGAGTGCATGTGCAGAGTCCATGCAGGGGTGGCCCCAGGAGAGAGCAGCTCCAGCAGGACCCAATTTCCTCAAATCTCCTGAGTGGTTTCTGCCTCTGCCTCTGATGGGGTAAATCCATTCGGTTACAGATTGCCTGCTGGTACATTTTGATTGTAATAAACCCAGCGCAACTGTACATTACCCAGACAGTGCTTGCCTCCACATTTGCAAGGGGCTGCTGTGCCCAGAGTGCCACAGGCTGGTTGGGGGCAGCTGCCCAGCGCATGGAACAGGCTGCCTGCTCACTGGTGTCTCCTCAGGTGTCTCCACACTTTGCATGACCCAAAGCAACAGCTTTGGTCTCAAAGGAGGGATGCAGGTGCAGGTGGGTAGCCTCCCCCAACCCACTTGCACCTCTGGAGTCTCCACCAGGAGACCACCAGGTCTCCAGAGGAGGGCTGCTGCAGGGACTGGGAAACCTGCTTCACCTGGATTTGAGTAAATCTTGTCACTTACACATGGGAAGGACAGCTGCAAGGGAGGTCTCCCACAGCAGTCTTTTGCAGCAAATTTTCCTGTTCTTTGTGCATGGCTACAGACCTGTCCTGCTGTACTTGTGTCAGTTTTAACACCCGTACCAATCTGGACATAATAAAAGCATCTGTTCCCTGAGACACTTTCTGAGGAACACATGTGAATTCACTGAAATGTGGATTTGTGGGGTTGCTTCAATGTACTATGCAGAGTTACTTTCCCCTGCTAATTCAGGCCACAGTGGTGGCACAAGCAGTAGTGCTCAGGCAGAAATTGCTGCACAGCTAGTGGATGCCTGATCCAAATGAGCTCCTCATTGGTTCACCTCCCCTAGAACTGACCTGAAGGCTGGAGTGCTTCAGGCAGGCTCTGGGAGACGTCTGCCTGCTGGTCCTGCCTGCATGGTGCCTGTGCATGGCTCTGGGGTGTCTGGTCACACAGCTGAACATCCAGCTTGGTCCTTCCTTCTGCCTTCCAGAAGGGGAATGAGATTCATCTGAAAGTGCTCAAGACCAGGCTGGATGGGGCTTTTGAGCAGCCTGTTCTAGTGGCAGGTGTTCCTGCTCATGGCAGTGGCATTGAGATCAGTGATCTTTAAGGTCCCTTCCAGCTCGAACCATGCGATAATTCTGTGAGTGAACACTGCTCTTTCTGCTGCGTCACCTCAGCTTTGCTGAAGAACTGGCTGCCAGCAGGAGCTGCAGGCCTGGCAGAGGGGCAGGACACGCTGTGCTCCGGCAGGCAGCCAGCACTGCTGCTGCCAGCTTGGGCTTACTCATGGGCAGCGCAGTCATCCTGGGACACCTCAGCAGGCCCGAGGCAGCCCACATGGGGGTGAGCAGTCGTGATTTGAGTGGGCACTGCTAATTAACCAGAGAACTCATATGCTTTGGCCATGGGGCACAACAGGCATGTCAGCTGCTGTCCCCAGGGATGTTGCACCCAGACTCAGACATGTTTGCCCAAAGGAACAGAGAGGAACCTTGTCGGGGTACAGCTACCTCATAGCTTGGTGGTGCAGCTCTCCCTGTTTCTGTGCCTCTGGAGCACCATATTTGCACAGGAAAGGCTTGGCACCCATCAGGATCTGACAAGTCCCATGCAAGCAGCATGTGTGCACAAAGCCTCCTGCCTCTGGGCACAGGGTTCTCTGCTCACGCTGGACCACACACAGGAGGAGTGTGTGTGTGCACCTGTGTGTATGAATGCATACATGTGCACAGATACAGGTATGTATATGTACACTTACGTGTAATAGCAGCTACACTGGCTATGCAGGTCAGTGCCCTCAGTCTCAATGAACAGCTCCCCTGCTGCACAGAGTCAGCTTTGGGGAGAAGACTCGTACCTGGTGGCAGAGGTAGGGATGCAAAGATGGAAGGTCAGCACAGGAGAATGTTCAGCATGGTCAGATGCCATGCAGGCATCTGGAGACCTGTGCCAGGCTAGTGACTTGTTTTGGACTGTAAACAAAGAGCAGGAGTGCCATGGTGTTGTGAGGAGTGCTGCACAGCCATTTGAATACTGTTAATTTTGCATTGCTGACTCCAGCTTGGTAAGCGGGAGTTCAGCACAGCTTTGACTCTAACCAAGAGAGCTATCAACCTGCCCCCTGAGAAACTGCCTGAGGGATACAGATGGAATGTCTAAATGGGGATACTTGGCAGCTCATCCCTATCTTGGGAGTCCAGTCTAGAAGAAATAACCTAACACCAAATCTCTGTCTGCCTTGTGTTGTGGAAGTATGTCTGTGCTGGCCTGAGAGCAGTCTCCTCTGACCTCGGGCTTGTGGTCCTTCACAGCTGAGACCAGTGACCTAGGCTGGCTTCAGAGGCTGTATAAACAACAAAATCACAGCTGAGCAAAAGCAGCCCATCTGTCCTGAGCCCCAGCTGACTCTTGCTTTGCTTTGACAAGATGCCCTCCCAATGGTGTTTGCCATTGCCAATTTTTCTTTGTTTCTTTCTCTCCCTTATCTCTAAAGAATCACTCTTGTGCTATTGCTGTTGCCCAAATGCTTTAAAATCATCTTGAATACCCTCACTGTTTGCTTGAAAGAAGAGCCCTCAGGACATCAGTCTGCCTTCAGCCCCAACCATATCAGCCAAAAGCAGCTGCCCAGGCTATTAGTGTGACACAAGGCCTCCACTGTCAAGATTTGTGTGTCCTCCAGAACTTGAAAAGGGTCCTGTTATGCCTTTTGGGCTTTCAGGAGGAATCTGGATCTTCTGCTTCAGCCAGCTTATTCTTTGGCATCACAGCCTGTGATGTGCTCTGATGGTGTTGATGCAGCATCAGACCGTACAGGGGTGTCTGCCCCAATCTCAGCTCTGCTGCTGCTTCCTGTCTATGTGCCCTTGGCTGCTCTGAGTCCTCACCATCAAGAAGAGCAATCACCTCCTGTAGCATGCAGCCCCTCAACCCGGAGCAGCAGCTCCAGGGGCTCATGGTGTTGTGGCTGGCATGGCTCACAGCCACCTGCCCAGGCCAGAGGGCTTCAGATCCACCCCAGGCACCACGTAGCACCACCCACAGCAAAGGGCAGTGGCCACAGGTACTGCCTGTCATGCTCTTAGAGATGGTGAGTCACCCACAGCCATTCTCATTTTACCCTTCTGAAGCTCAGTACAGACTAAAATTAAATGTATCTGGAGGTCAGGTTCCTTCAGGACATGTGGCTGGGATTGGAGGTTACTGAGGCTGCCGCATCTCCTGACTGACTGCCCAAGTGCTGATGGTTTTAGTGCTGCTCTCAGGACCTCTGGAGCAGAGTCATCCTGCAGTATGGATTGCCTGGCACATGCCAGCCCCGAGGATATGGCCTTCATTATGCAGAGAGGCAGTTTGCCCAAAGAGAGGAAAACCAGCTAAGCCATGTCTACTAGCACAATCCCTGCCAGGCCCTCTGCTCCTGGGAAGATGAGCTGCTGGTATCTGAGCCAGTGCGAGACAAGCAAAAGCCATCCAAACAAGTCCACCTAATCCACTTCCAAAAATATCCCCTGGCTGTAAGAGGAAAGGCCCTGGGAGTTGTTGGCTGCCTGTTTCACTTTAGCACATGGAAAGAAAAAAACACAAACCACGAGGAGGTGAGGCTGGGGGCATGTGGGGTGGTTTTGGTCTCCCCCTTCAGGCAAGGTTTAAGGGTGAGCAGTCCTGAGGTGAAGAGCTGTGGTTTCACTTGGGTTTCACTGCAGGGTGGTTTGCCAAGGCCACCCACTGTCCCTGACAGCTCTTGTCCTTGTCCTTGGAGCATGTCTCCTCCAGGATTGCTTATACTGGCCTTTCCCCGTCAGGTTGGAAAAAAGATAAACTCAACTCTTTCTGCCTAGCAGACCTCTGCAGTTTCCTTATCTTTATTTGGATTCAGAACTGAAGCAGACATCATGCATTAAAAGAAGTAACCAAATGAGTTTCCAGGGTTCAGACTACTGGGGGGAGGAGGGGGAGCAATTTGCATAATTTTGATAAAGTACGGGGTCAGTCCTAAGACTGAATGATGCTACAGGTGACCACAGCTGAAAGGAAACTGCTCATGTGTGGGTGTGAAAATCGAGCGCACGAAAGGGGCTGCCTTGCTGCCCATGTCCCCCCTGTTCAGCCAGGACACAGAGAGAGAAGGGAGCTCAGGGAGGAGTGGTCAGTGCAGCCACTGCCTCCAAAGAGCAATCTGAATATAAGAGGAAGTGAACTCTTTCCCTGGTTTTACCCTCTTCTGATATTTTTTCAAAACTGAAAAAACAAGTCTGACTGAAAAACCAGTCAGAAACCACAGCCAATTTTATTCTGGTGAGCTATTCAATTCTTGCTCAAGGAAACAAGCATTTTCAGCCATGGCTGCCCCACAGTTTGTCAGCAGTGCCGGCAGAGACCTGAAACCATTCTGCCCTATCTTTAAGGCAGAAGGAGAAATTACTCTTGCTTCAGTACTCAGAACCTAGCTGCAGGCACCAGGCTCCTGGGGACCCTGAAAGTGCAAAGCAATATACTGTCCCATCCCTTGTGTCCCCTGCATCCAGCTGCTCCTGCCAGCAGCCCCTCTCCCCAGCGCAGCAAGCAGCCACCTGCCTCCCAGGGGCCTCAGGGTGAGGAGCACCTGGCCAAGGAAACCCCAGCCTGTGCTCACCAGGGTCCAGTTTGACCTGCACAGCCCAAAGCAGGATAGCCCTGGGATGGAAAAAACAGCTCCCTGCAGACCTTGTCCTCTGCACTTAAACCAGCCTGTGTACTGAGGGCTCTTCCTGCCCAACAGTGCAGTTCTCGTGCCTGGGACTTGACTGTTGTGGTTTGACGCTGGCTGGGTGCCAGGCACTCATGGTAGCCTCTCGCTCACTCCGCAGCTGGACAGAGGAGAGAAAGTTTAATGAAGGGTTCAGGAGTTGAGATAAGGACAGGACTCATTAAATACCATCAAGGGTGAAACAGGCTTAACTAAGAGATATTAGCTGGCACGACTGGCTGGTGGGGACAAAGGCAGCTGGCTGACTGTGCATTTCTCACAGCACATGACTAAATACATACAGTGCTTCCTTACTCTGGAGTTTGTCTATACATGTTGGAAGCATTTGGGGACAATCAGCTGACCAGGTGGCTCAGTGCACTCCATGTGTCTGACTATGCAAAGTACTGCTTTGCATAACACAGAGGTCTCTCCTGCTTGGGAGTTCTGGGTCTGCACCCACCAAAAGACATGGGAAGGTTCTCATGGGACTCCTGAATGCAGGGACAAAGCACCCTGCAGTCTCTATGCTCACCAAAATTGTTGGAGCAAAGTGAGCATCTCTTGGCATCAGGAGACAGGCTCTGTCAGGAGAGCTCATACATTTTATCAGACCATCAGACACAGGCAGGAGAAAAAAGCTGGCAAGTTTTGGGGCATTCAGGTGTCTCTGTTTTTTCTGAGTGTACTGTTTGTCCTAACAGACATGACTCCTCCTTGCAAATCTTGCTTCTCTTCTGACCTTAAACCATGGCAGTAGCAACAGCCTTCCTGGCATTGTGTCCTTCACAGGATTATAGTAGTGAACAAGAAAATGCTGGGCACCCACAAGTGCCCTGGAGA
Organism: Coloeus monedula; assembly: GCF_965178545.1. NCBI lineage: Eukaryota > Metazoa > Chordata > Aves > Passeriformes > Corvidae > Coloeus > Coloeus monedula. The sequence continues at coordinate 38,855,993 of NC_138784.1, forward strand.
GGACAAGTGAGATGGTGGGGAAACACCATTGAGACTAATTAAAAATAAATAAAATCCCACTTTTTTGTGCCTTTCCAACTGTTTCTCGGGGGAGAGGCAGCCAAGGAGAAGGGTACTGGCTGTGTTCCGAGCCTGCTTTTGTTCTGAAAGCTTCCAACAACAACTGGGGTTTATTTTTGTCCATAATGACGATTCCAGTCTTGTCCTGAACTAAGCAGTGTTAAGCCTGAACAACTGGGATGTCCTCGCTCAAGATGGTAGCATTTTGTTCTCCTTGACTTCTGTCACTGATGAGCAGATACTCACAGAATCACAGAATATGCTGAACTGGAAGGGACCCACAAGGATCATTGAGTCTAATGGACTCAATGAGCCCAGCCCAGGACTCAATGAGCCCTGGACAGGACCATCATCAAGAGTTACACCATGTGCCCGGAGTGTTGTCCAAACACTTCTTGAACTCAGACAAACTTGGTGCTGTGACCCCTTCCCTGGGGAGCCTGTTCCAGTGCCCAACCACCCTCTGGGTGAAGAACCTCTTCCTGATATCCAGCCTGAACCTCCTCTGACACAACTTCAGGCCATTCCCTTGGGTCCTGTCACTGGGCACCACAGTGAAGAGATTGGTACCTAACCCTCTGCTTCCCCTCATGAGGAAGTTGTAGACTGCCATGAGGTCTCCCCTCAGTCTCCTCCAGGCTGAACAGCCCAGGTGACCTCAGCCACTCCTCATGCAGCTTTCCCTCAAAGCCCTTCACCATCTTTGTTGTCCTTCTTTGGGCACTCTAATAATTTAAATCTTTCTTATATTGTGGCACCCAAAACTCCACACAATATTCAAGGTGAGGCCGCCCCAGTGCAGAGCAGAGCAGGACAATCCCCTCCCTTGCCCGGCTGGCGATGCTGTGCCTGATGCCCCCCAGGACAGGATTGGCCCTCCTGGCTGCCCGGGCACTGCTGACTCATGTTCAACTTGCCATCGACCAGGACTCCCAGGTCCCTTTCCATGGCACTGCTTTCCAGCCTCTCATTCCCCAGTCTGTCCGTACATCCAGAGTTTTCCCATCCCAGGTGCAGAATCCGGCATTTCACTTGTTGAACTTCATGTGTTTAGTGATTGCCCAGCCCTCTGATTTCTCAAGGTCTCTCTGCAGGGCCTCCCTGCCTTCAAGGGAGACAGCAGCTCCTCCCAGTTTTGTATCATCTACAAACTGTTGTTTGAAGCCACTCTGCAGTCTGCTGCTATCCCACCCAACCCCTCTTGAAGCCCAGCCCTAACTAATGGTTCACACAGGCAAACAAACTGCTCCACAGGTTATATATATGAGAGCATCCATCAACATATGCACATTGTGGTACACACCACCTGAGTCCTGCTTTGATCTACAGCAAACAAAACCCATGCAAACAGCTGGTCAAAATCATCAACCTCCATTTTTGACCCTGTGCTCCCCCTACTATAAGCAGACCTCTCAGAAATTTTTCCAAGTTTTCCTGATCACTGCCACAGAGAATAGGATGAAAATGCCCACATTTTAGCTTATGCAGAGCCAATGTGTGGTGGCTTGGCTTCAGAGACATCTAGTATGGAAAGACCCTTGGTCTGGACACATCATACCTTTGTCACCCTAACTTTGCTGTAGAAATCAGTTCAGATGATTGAGATTTCAAGTTAGCTTAGCATTTGTCAGAGGAATCAATATTTCACGTGCATGAACAGACATTTTCCCCCTTTAGCAAGATAGCTTTGGATCAGGACCATATTTACTAGAGACTAATCTTCCAGTACCCACTGAAATTGAAGTGAGTCAAATGTTGTCTTGCAAAAGAAACACATTTGTCACTTCAATGTATTTTCAATGTGTAATGTTAATCTTTCTCATTGTTCGCACGAGAGATCCTTAGTAAATTACTGCCAATTAAAATAATTTTCTAGACAAAGAAGATTTTTACATTTCTTTTGCTCAAGTGAGGCTCAGAAATGACACAAAATGAAACCTGAAGCACAAAAGGAGGGAAAACAGCCTGTTGGGAGAAGCAATCCTGAGAAAGGTGATGATGAGCAGAGGCTGAAGCAATGAAACCCTCAACCAACATTCACAGAGGAGCTTTGCAGCATTCCCATAAAGCTACAGAGGAAAATCCCACTCATCTTTGGATGGAAATTTTCCCCATGTGACCACAAACCTATGGCCCATGGAGATGTTGCACATGATGCCCCAACCCTCGATTAATGGATTTCCCAGGAGAAAGACTGGAGAAACATCCAGCCCTTCTTCCAGCTTTTCAACCAGCTGAAGGGGCTACTGTGTTTTTTTGCAAGATTGAAAACTGTATTTTTTTTTTTGCATTAGGGAATGTTTTCCCATTTTCTAGCTGGCCACAGCCCTTCTGGAGCTTGCTAGTTCCTCTGTGCACACCTGAATTTCTGATGAGGAGTTGTACACAAGTATTAAAGTAAAAATAGAAGCTTTTGCTGCACTCCTGTATGTTTGCTGGAAAGCTCTCAGAAAGCACATTGAATACTGAATTTTTTCCATCAGTGCTTTCAGCACTTTCTTGACATGAAAGTGATGTGATAAAAAGTATTTTCAAGGACACTTGAGTGAAGTGCATCACTCTGTGTCATCTTTCTGGTAGAAATTCCCCAAATGGAATAATTTAAGATTTTTTGCATAGCTTGATGACTGTCAGAAGTCTCTCCACATCAGCTTTGCAGAAGGTTGTGGATATTTTCACAAAACATATAAAATGGGCCAGATGATATTCAGATCACCCTAACCTCTAGAAGAATAAATGCTTGTTTTGCAGGGTGTTTTGCCACAAAATAACAAAGAAGCACTAAAAAGAAATGAAATACAGAGAATCACCAACCTGACAAAAAAGCAGGAAAGATCTCTAACGTGACATTCAGAAAACATATTCTGACTAAAGACTATAGAACATCTGCTACAGCATCTGAATTTGCATACCACAAATTAAAACAAATAAAATATCCCTGAGCTGTCATCTACTCTCTGTTATGAGATCACAGCCTTGCCACTTCCTCTGTTCTTGGGGTAGGATGTTGAGACTGCCTGCCATGGCTTTGGCCAGGAGGACAAAGTTTTAGGTGGCACAACCTACCCCAACCTCCTCAGCATCAGGCACTGCTGATGAGTTGCTGACAGTTGATGGGCGCAAGCTGCAGATTTCCCCCCAGCATTGTTTTTGAGCAGCACTGGGGATGTACAAGGGAAGAAACATGGATCTAAGGGAGTGGCAAATTCCCAACAGGATCTTCTTGTCACCTCACAGATGTCTAGGCCCAGCACCAATCCGTTTTCTCTCCAGCTACACCGAAGCATAGTTTCATTTGTAGTACACTCATTGGCTTGTCTGTTGTACTGAGTTGTTGCCTGTGGTGCCTGGCTGCTCTATCCTGTTTTGCAGAGGGGCTGCTGCATCCCCAGCCCTGCAGAGGCTTTTGGTGCAGCCTCTCACCTTACTGAAGTCCAGAAGGAGTAAACTCTATTCACTGATTTGTCACACGTGGAGGGCAGGTTCTCAGCCGAACTGAGGGCCAGATGTGCAAACACCTCTGCAGAAGCAGCTAACAGCCCAAAGAGACTAGTCTAAGCAGATTATCTAGGCAATGCATTAGGGGCAGTAGAGTTTTAGGAGGGTTTGTCTCCATTCTGTAGCTTAGAAGTTTATGTAACTTCCTGCAGAGAACACAGGAAACATTTGGCATGGCTTGGATTTGAATTTATGTTGCTTGAACCCTGCTCTGACTTCATCACACGAAGGCCACCTATAAATCTGAAATGATAATGAGTACAGAAATAAAACCAGCCCAGCCTGTTTTTGCCCTGTGCTGTTGCATTCCACAGGGTGCCAGCATTGGGCGCTGGGTGGCACCATGACAGGAGAGTGACAGCAAAGCAATAAATCTCTTCAGACAAAAATTACCATTCAGGGTCATAAAATCAGAAGAGTCGAGCATAAAATAAAGAGCTCTAATTTATGATGGATGTGTCTCAAGCAGAGCTTTCTGCTGCCTGCAAATCAAAGCATATGGATACTTTAAACAAAATGCCCCGACTGGATGTGGGAAGGTCCCATTTAGCATAACCACAGGACTCTATTTCTGGAGAATTTGCCTAGTCTGTGATTTGGCCCCTGTTGCTCGCCAGGCATGGTGCAACAGCTACCTGGCCAGTGATCTTGGTGACAGAAACCAAAGTCGCCTCTGCTGTGGAAGATCCACATCACTGGCACAGGACAGCCTGCAAAGCCTGGACCCAGGCTGGCCTTGACAAGTTGCCAGTGTGTGTGTGCTGATTTAGCCCCATCATCCAAGGAGCATTCAGATGAGGGGTTTGAGGACCTCAAGTCTCTGGGCTGCTCTGAGGCATTGAGGCACCAGCCTGACAGGGACATTTGCTCTGAGCCATCCCTGCGGTGTTCAGATGCTCAGCTGCTGTATCAGCCACAGCCAGCGAGAGTGGCCAGGACAGCTTTACGTGTCCTGCTCCTACATGCAGAAGGCCCAGAGCCTCCATACATCAAGGTTTTGCAGCTGCTTCTGCTCCAGTGTTTCCAGGGTTGGCAGCACAGAGCCATTTGCACCAGGCCTCTGTTGCTCCTGCAGGATGAAGGCTCTCCTAGGGACATGTGCAGTCACCTCTTGTGCAGTGACATGTGCAGTGACTTTGCTGAGTTTGTGAGCTACAACCTTGCCGATGGCCTTTCCTGCATGTCAGGCTGTAAACAGGCTCTATGTGGTAAGATGGGATTTTACTTCAGGCTGTTCCTAACTGATGCAATAAGCAATATTACTGAAACAACTTCATTGGGCGATTTTTCTGCCTGTAATTCATAAGAATTTGCAGTTATATGGCTTGAGCAACATCTTTTAATATGTATCTTGAACAGAAGTCACTAACACAGTTTGCACAGCAGCTGGTACTGAGTGTGTTGCTAGCCCAACCTCCAGCCAAGCAAAGTCTCTCTCCCACCACAGTTTAGGTTTGCCGTCTGAGTCGGAATGATTTTGTGCTATAGCTTTCAAGCGTGGCTAGATTTAATGTGTTGGGTTTTCCTCTCTCTCTGTCATATTCTGAAATCCATGGAGGATTCCTGACTGGCTTTTGGCAGAGTGCTAATTTCACCCTTGTGATTCCACCCTCATCTTTTTCCTCTCTCTCACTGATAGAGGGGAAAAAGATATTTGGTTTGTCCTTCCCCACTCCTACTGCTTCCTGCCCAACCAGGGAAGTTCAGGAATGACTTCAAGGAAAATTGGAAAGGCCTTGGGTGGCTTTTCTTCATTAGTTCTGGCTCCAACTGTGGCAAAATGGGCACAGAGCCAAGCTGCCATCTGGAGCTCCTGCTGCCCAGCCAGGAGCTGCCTCTCCCAGGCTCCGTCTGCAGGGCCCATGGCACTGATGCAGCAGCTGAACTAGAGTTGCCTCTTTATTCATGCAATGACATGTTTAGCCAGAATGAGGACCCATTGCTCAGCTGTGAGGGAGCCCAGCCCTCATTCATTCTTCCCTGCAACAAGGATGAGGTATGGCAAGGCTTGGGCTCAGCACAGTGCTGGACTGCACAAGTTAAGGGCACTGAAGTAGATCACAAGTTGTGTCTTTGTGGGGCACCAGGGCTTTAAAGACTCATTGTTTTTCTCCTGTAGCATATTTGGTACCTCTATAGCTGATAGCTGCATTCAGTTCAACCTAAAATGTCTCTTGAACAGGGGTAGGATCTGTCAGTTTAATCAATAAAAGGACTAAAAATGGAATTTTTGAAGCAGCTGCAGGAGATCATACAGCACATCATCAGCTTTGCACCAACACTGCCCGTGGTAGTGCTGTTCTTTCCTCGGTAGTGACAGTGAGCCCATGTTGATGGGTAGCTGGCTCTCCAGTTCTCAGAGGCCATGGATCATCAATGACATCAGAGACTTTTCTAAAATTGGTTCAGAGTATTAAAGGAAGGGCCGTGGCAGAAAAAGGAAAGAAAAAGTGACAAGCTGGTGACATGTTCATTCAGTTCCTCTTTCTCTACAAATGAAGAAGCATGTAACTGAACTTAAAAGAGACTGCTGAAAAAAGTCACGTGGAGACCATCAGTGATGAATCATCCAAGGACATGAGCATCCAGCAACAAACTTTCTGAAGAACTAATATCTCCTGTTAATTCTGGCTTATCTCCTGTCCCAAAAGCATCTGGGTTGTGTTCTAGTGATGACCCCTACCCCAAAGAGTTTGCAATCCAAGTAGGAAAATCAGATGGGGAGTTGGGAACTGTCCGAATCTCCTTTTACTTGCTCTGCCTGTGCAGTGGCTCTGATGTTGGCAGGGTGAGCAGAGCCCCTGGAGCCTGGCTCTGGGGGGGGGAGGGGCTCACAAGCTGGGTGTCCTGGCACTGCCGTGTTCTACCACACTGCTCCAGGTGCCGTGCAGCTCATGCCAAGCTGCTAGGAAGGGAGCACACTGCCTGAGAAATGGGTGCTGGTATTCCTGTGGAAGCAGATCCACAATGTCCAATTCTCATTGACTTTGGTTCAATGAGTCCAGTGGCTGCTCCCCAGGCAGTCAGGCACTTGGAGAAACATGAGAGGTGTTTTATTTCTGCTCAATGATTTGCAGACACTGGAGCTCTCCCACAAACACCACTTGTGCTGCAGAGAGGCAAAACATTACAGGCAGCATTTTGCAAAAATTATGTTTCCCTATTAAATGAAAACCACCACTGTCTCCTCGCCTGTTACTTGCCTCTGACATGCAGCATATATTGCTCGAGCTGCTCAGGGTTTAGAGTTAGGAGCTCCTGCTGTGAGCCCCATCCATCCCCTCCTTCCCACTGCCAGCCTCTCACTCTCTCTCCCCGAGCACTCCTGCCCACTGCCTCCTTCTCAGCTGTTACTTAATGACCTGCCAGCTGAGTTGCCCAAGGAGAATGAATAAACGTTAACACTAGAATATTTTCTAGCCCTTAGGGCTCTGATCCTGCAGTTTTCATTTACATAGGGGCAGTGGAAGTAGTCATGAATTTGGGTGCTGTGGAAAGGAGCCCACCTGTGGGAGGGAGCCCAGTGGGTGCTGTGCTGTGCTTTCATTGCAGTGCAGAGGGACACAAAGGCACGGAGCAGCTGGCCAGCCGTGGGGTGCTGTGACTCAGCCCCATAAAGAGAGAGAGTAAATGAGTTATTTCAAAGGTGGGTCAGGCTGTGCAGTGTGCTGTGGTCAAGTGCGTTAAGATAAAGTGATAACTGAGAGGATTGTAAAGCAAGGCTGTAGGGTATACTAGAGTACAGGGTGCATATTTGTATGAGTACAAATTGAAAGGGTAAAGAGGTTGTGAGGAAGCAGCAGGGAAGAGCTCAGCCCATGCATGTGAGTGGGGGAAAGCACTTGCATACTCACTCTTGTTCCTTTTTGTCACATCATTTATTCATCACAAAGTGCTCTTTAGCATCTGTCTTTTTGGGTTGGGGGAATTACAGCACAGCACCTTCAAAGCATTTCAGTAATGCTCATTTCCATCTGAAAGGCAACAAGGAATTTTAGGTGGGTTCAACACTGCACACCAAGTGCAGTTCCCCACTTGGGTGAGGAAAGGCCCTTCTTCATGCTTTGCCCTTACGTTTCCCTGCACTGATCCCTCAGAGCATCATTTCACCTATGTCCCAGAGGTGTGTCCCCCCAACCCCTGCCTGCACCGTGTGCCTGCAGAGCAGCCTGCTGCCCACATGGCTAGGGCTATGTGTCAGCTTGGGCAACTGGGCTTTGCTCCAGCGTTTGACACATGGGTTTGCAACTCCATGTCTGTGCCCTGGGACATGGACCCTATGCAAAGGACATCCAGCATGACTGGCAGAGCCTCTATTGCATCCTGCCATCACAGTTGTCATTCCTCCCTTTGTGCAAACTCATGCACTAGGGGCCTGCAAGCAACTGCAGGCAATACATCTCCCTACCTGATGTCTGATTTATTAACTCATAACTCCAACAAGAAGATGGTCTTTTTCCAGTCCTCATCTCAGTCCCATCTGACACGGGGTGCTGGTCTCTGTAGCACTGTGTGCCCTCTCCTTCTCCCTGTCTTCACATGGCTTCAAGGAGATACACACCTTCTTGCCCATCTCCAGGGGCCTGGACTTACTGACAGATAGGCCAACACCTCATATGTGAATGTCTTCCTTCAATTTCCCTGTTCCTGACATGGCATCATAATTCATCACCAGCAATCAAATCCTGCACCAGCACTGGCTTTCTTTTTGTCTCCAAGAAGCAAATTCATGGCACAAATACACACCCCTGCAAAAAGCTTCCAGCATGTTATCCTAATCCTCAGCAAAATAGACCAGATTTGGGAATAAAGACCAAGATGTCACTGACCCAGAGGCCACAATAAAGTCATAGAAGAGTTTGAGTTGAAAGGGACCTCTAAAGGAAACCTAGTCTAACACCTCTGCAATGAGAATGCCTCTGCATGCCCATATTGCACAGCAGTGCATAAACTGTGACACCAGAATCTGCCAATGGTCTTGTGTTTCTTCAGCAGTGACCTATTTATTAAGCCTCAGAGCACACAAAAAACCCCCTCCAAAACAACAAACCCACACTGGAATGCACTGGGGATAGTAGTACATAGCTGTATGACATACAGATACATTTCTTCCTGATTCCAGCTGGCAATTACATTCTGGAGATAATTATAAGACTTGGAAGGAACTTGGGAAAATAACTCTATAAAATACTTTATAGACTTAGAAAATTTATTTCTTAGCTGAAATGTTCATTAACAAAACTTATAGATTGGTATTAATTGCAAGAAATTGCCTAATCTTTGTGCAAGTTTTTATTTAAGTATTAAGCTTTACATTTCATAGTCTAAGTACTTGTGTGGCTTTTCTGCCCTCAGTGGATCTGAATCACTGTCAACAGCAGGGAAGGAAAGCAAGAAGATGAAAGAACATCTGGTGTGGAGTTCTCCTGTTACAAAATGAAAAAAGACATAACATGTACTGCAAAATTTTGCAAAACAGCTTTCACAGAATGTTCTGGTCTCCATCAGGGAAGGGCTTCCAGCCTAATAAGGTTCCATAAGCTAGTGGCATGGTATGAACCCAAAATGGGGTCAAAAGCCATCCAGTTCAGCAAGATATTTTCTTCCTGGACTGACAAAAGCTTTACATTGCATTTCAAGTCCCATCATGAACTTGTGTACACATCCTCCTAGAATGTGTGCCGACCCCTGTAATGTGCAATGGGGTGCAGCTGACAGGAGTGGATGAATCCCTGTCCTCCTGCCCAGTCCCTCTGCTTTCTCCTGCCCAGTCCCTGTGCTTGCACCATCTACAGAGGTGGCAAATATGTCAAAAGCATTTTGATACTGGACTCTCACTTAAAATCAATGATCCAAATGGGACTCAAACTGTTCTTTATTAAGGCTAAGGGCAAACTTACTGTTTTGGAATTCATTCACACATGAGTTGGATGGACTTCATGAGTAATTGCTTTATGTAGCATTTTCCTGCATCATGCATTATTAAAATCCTGCAACTGGAGGAACAAAGATGAATGGGGTTTGCTCACCCATCCTTGTCCAGCTCTGCATCAGGATGGGTGACCTCCTGACCTCCACACTTCTACCCACACAAAGTTCCCAGTCCCCTGTCCTGGCCTCTCTTGGATGAAATCCCAGAGTTTTTCTCCTTATCCTTTTGCACTTAATTACTGATATGAAAGGAGAGAGATAATCCTTGCCTTCATTCAGATTTCACTCCTGGAGCGGGGCTGAGGAGAGGTCAGAAGGAGGCCAGGAGCATTCAAGCTACAGGTGGTATTTTTCCCTGACGCCTGCTTTGAAGAAAGCCTTCAACCCTGAAGATAAGCATGCAGACCTGCCTGTTGAAAAGAGGAGCTCCTCAGAAGGCATTTTGCCTTGCCAACATGGCCCAGTCCTGGGGTGACCTGCCCTGGCTCCTGCTTTTCCTGCTGCTTGTACGGGACACTGCTGTGTCAGCATCCTGCACAGAGGTAATGTGACATACAGCCTTCATCTACAGGTTTTGTTTGTGCAGTCAGCAAGGTGCAAGGGCTGTGAAAGCAGTCATGGGAGCTGTTTATTTCGTGTAATTGGGCTGCCACAGTACAGCCCAGCAAAGCCATGTTGCTGCTCCCAAATTCTGGGTAAGTTGCTGGCAGGGGACTACACATGGCGAATGAAATGTTTTGGAAGTCCTTTAGGGAACACTGTGGTGTCACTTCTGCTTTGCAAACTCCAGGTCAATATGAAAAACTAGTCTAGGAAATGGACAGGAAAAGCCTTGAGATTTAAAAGCACCATGTACACGATGCGGAATATAAAATAGATGCCAGCCCAAGAAGAGTGTCCCACTGGTCAAAATTCATGCCCAACACTGAACAGATCAACCAAAACACTGCAGGAATAAGCCCTGTTCCAGTTAATTAAGCTGTACAGGTCCTTTCTTTTTCTGGTGTGAGTGGGTATACCTGTATGGAAAACCCAACATCACACCATCGTGCTCCAGGATTGCATGCTTCTTCCAAGATGCAATATTCAAGCATGGACCATGGCAGACATGGCCACTAAGAGGCTGATAAAAGATGCCACAGGCCCGGTCAAAAAATCCTGTGTTAAACAGTTGCAAGGGAAACTGTGCAGCTGGTGAGCCCTTCCCATGCAGGTGTTTTCAAGGAGATAAAACTAGTGTTCCTGTATATTGACGTTATGGTGCTTTTTGAGTTTCTGACAGACAAGCGATCTCCTAAGCCCATTGCACAACCCCTCACGAGGCTGTGGATGTTTTTCAAGACATCAGTGCAGTCCTTGAGGTGGTGGAGCAGCGAGGGCGGATGGGGCAACAAGGAGCTCTGTTCCCTTGCGACACCACAGAACGGTGCAGTGATGAAGGCGCCTCTCCCTTTTTTGTGCCTCAGTGATCAAGCCACTGCTGAGTCAGAACTGCCACTCCAGGTGCCCTGATGTGCTCACCACTTCTCAAATGACCCTCGAAATAAATCAAAATGTGTTAAAAATCCCAAAGCCAAACAGCAGCCTGTGAGCAGCAGTTGCTCAGAGGAGAGGTAAAAGCTCCTGCAGTTGGACCCCATCTCCTTTTGCCCCCAGAGGAGGCCAGACATTAAGTTTGCAGCTCTGGTGGTGTCTCCTCAGCTTTCTGTGGTGGATGGTGCCCCTCCTGCCCTGTGTCCTCTCCTTAAAGCAGGTTTTGTGGTGCAGGCTGCAAGCCAGCAGCCATCCCAGTTCTACCTTGGTGTCTAGTTGTGGCTGACCAGGACTGAGCACAACCCCAACTGCAGCATTCAGCAGCTCTTTGGAGACCATGTCCCAGCTCATCACATTGATCTCACACATGCATCCCCACGACAGCAGCTGGCAGTGGACAGCAGCAGCACATGTGGACCTCACAGAGACCTCCACCTGCATACAAACAACACATCCACTAATTATGAACAAACCAACTCTGAGAACTCTGCATCATCCCAAGTCTTCTCTGAACCTCAATATCCTTTTTCCTCAGTGTTGGTGGGGTGATCCCCAGGGCGCCTTCATCCAGGGTGTGAACATCCTATTGGTCCTCACCATCCTCCTCCAACACCTTCCCCACACACATCACCTTTCCTCTCACTTCCTCCATCTCCTTGTTCTAGTGCCTGTTTGCCAGGCTGGTGGTGCCCAGACCAGTAAGAGCAGGAATTGCAACACAAGAGTGCCTTGGCAAGGACTCGCTTTGGAAAAATAAAAAGCCAGAACATACATGTGGTTTGTCCAGATGCTGCCCAGAAAGGCTTTTTCTACCTCCCTGGGCTCTTGTGCACGTGCAGTAAGTTTTAGCAATGTATCAGTAATGTTGTTCATCTAAGACCTGTATTAAATATGTCTGGTTCTTTCCTTAGACTTCTCAATTCCTTAAGGAAACTAAGGCAATTAAATTAAACTAAATCAAAAAGTTCAGATTTGACCTTTTAAACAGTTTTTCCTGTAGCTCCTTTGAATGAGCACTGATGCCTTTGAAAAAATTCCTATTTAGCAAAGAGACTTTTCCCCTTTAGCCATAACTGGTTCTGGGGAGGATCCACCTTGGCCTTACAGTGCTAAACATTGTGACAATTATTTTGCAAGGTTGTGTCCCATCCTACAGAATTATATTTCTCTTATTATTGTAGCCCAACAGATCTGTCTCTATCTGTGGGCAGTGGTCAATGATATACTTTTTTGGGGGATTTATCTTTTTTTCCCAACAATCAGTGGTGACTGAAGCATTCGGTAGTGTTCCCTTAAGACGCTGAAGGGAGGCAGTCTTGTGATGGAGCAATGGTACAGTTCCTCTGACTGAATGCTGACATCTCCTTTGGGGTGAGATTAATCATGCCCTAGAAACATCCACAGTCCCTCTGATGATTTGCACCCTGACATCCTATACCCTCCTGTGTAGTCACTTCAACACAAAGTGAGTTTTACCCACTTCCACTGCTCATGGATTTTCTTTCTGCCCCAATGACAGTAATTCTGGCACTCAGCATGCCTCTGTGGTACCTGAAGGTACTGAAGATACCTTTTGATTTCAGGTTGGTCCTTCCCTGTCTTGGGAAGTCTCATGGCTGTCTCATTTAGGGCTGTCATCTTTGAGCTCTGTTTCTAGGTCTCGCCATAGTGCTGAGGGCTCTGCACCACCTGCAGTGCTGGCACACGGCTGTTTTGGACACAACAAGCCTGAGCCAGGAACTTGTTTGGCAAATTCTACTCAGAAGCCCATGGGCTTATTCTGGCCTGTCCATGTGTCTGTGGAAGCATTTTGTCCCAACCCTCCTCACCACTGGTTAAACCTTCAGTTCAGTTTCATATTTTCTGGGCTGTTTCAACACTGAAGTGGCTTTCATGAAGTCCTCCCAGCTGGGGTGGAGGGGGTAGTCTGCAATTTGTACTGGGGAATGTTGTCCTTTTGCAGTGTTCTTCCATTCCCTGCTGTTTCTATGCACCTGCAGCAGAGGTGAAGCTGATGTCCTACAACTTGCTGGAAGCATTTCTGCCCTCCCCTGCAGTGTCTCCCTGCAGGTGCCTGTCACAGAGATGCACATGTTGCATCTTGTACAGCAGGTCACCACGTATTTGCTGTCACTTCATTAAAAAAATCATGAAATAGTATCTGGAAGGGCACTGGAAGCAGAATTTGTTGATGATGGCTAGAGGTGCTTATTTTGCCATCCACCAGGTTCTCCTACACTAAAGAAATGTGGAGCTAAAAATAAACACAAGGCCCATTAACGCTGAAGTGCCTTGAAGCAATTGCCTGGGGAAAAAAGACGGGAGAAATGGGTAGTCTGAAAAAATAATTAACAGTGAACAGAGGCTGAAAGAAAAACACAGATGAGGTGGGAATTACAGTAGAAGTCTTCTCCCAGGAGAACTCCTCTCTTTGCACGCGGAAACTCACTTGCACCTCTCTGGCAGGGGCTTTGCAGCAGGACTGTTTTCTTCACACCAAAGGTTTTCTGGAGAAAGACTTCTTCTTTGCCTTTTGGATTTGAGAGTGGATACTTGCCTGCATTTTTACTGCCAGACTGTCCTTCTGTGCCCTTAGCCTGACCACACATATGTCACATGTCCTGTGACATAAGGAACTTGGTGACTTTCTCTGCATAGAGAGGGAGCAGCAGGAGTGAGGACCCTGACTCACTCTCGAGGGCACAGAGGAAACCTGTGGGTGTCTGGGAACCTAATGCACGAGTTTGTGCTGGGCTTATTGACAAAACCTGCAGAAACCAAATATATTTTGAAAAACAGGCCTTTTTTTTCCCCTATAAAATGTGGGTGGAATTTCTTTGGACCAGCTGTGCTTCTTACCAAGTCAAGAAGGGCTGTGAATCACACGGCTGCAGTGGTTCTTTGCATCTGGGCTTGGACTCAGCTGTTGGGCAATTTGTCTAATGCCAGCTTTGGCCCCTGCCCTGTCCTCATCCCAGTAAGGTGCTGGGGTTGCCTCCACCTTCCCCCATGCACACACACCCCCACCCATGGAGTTATTCTCAGCTCCCACTGCTCAGACATTTGGCTCTGCCCACTGTTCCCTTGGAAGGAGCATGGCCCAGGCTGGAGAAGATGCTGGGGACAACAGCTGCAGTTGATAGCTGTGCAAACACACAGAGATGCATTGCTTGGGCACTCCAGTGCACAAGGAGGAGGCATGAGATGCAATCCTTAATCCCTTGGGCTCTCTGTGCCATCTACAAACCAACATGGCTATTAATACCTAATGATCTTACCTCAGACATTGAGTGGTGTTTGAAAAGGGCTCCCAAGTGCCTGCCTGCAAGATCCTGCAGAAGCATGTTGTTCTCTCCTGCACCCAGTGCCCACACAGCCCTGAAACAGGGAGAGGAGTGATGCTGTACTTGAATGCATAACACTTCATTCAACACAGACAAAACCTTAAATATGCTGAGAAACAGGCTTTTCAAATTAAAAACCAGCTTTTTGTAAAGGTGTAACAATTTACTTTTTCTTTCTTTTTTTTTTTTTAATTAAAATGAAATTTTAATTAAATCTGAGTGGCTCAAGGCAATTTTCAAGTAGCTGGGGAGTTTCTGTTCACTGTTTTTGGAGTGTTCAAGATTCAGCATCTCACTCTTTTAAATTTATCGGGTTTATAGTGAAAAAATAATTTATGGCTACAACCGTTTGATTAAATGGTGCTCTGGAGGACTTACCTGCAACCATTCCTGAAGGAGGTGTCTTGTAAGGGAAAATTTCCCACAAATCCCACAGTGATTACCATTCATCCAGAAACTGAAGTACCTGCAATACAATAAAGCAAATAGAAATGCCTACACTTCATGCAGTTAGAAGAATTTTAAAAGTGTAGCTAATTTTTCTAATTGGCTTCTCTCTCCAGAGAACAAGGAAAGAAACACCACTAGGACCACTGCGGCTTCCCCAGAATTACACAATCTTTGCTTTTGCACCAGCCATAACATCTGAGGAATGTTTTTTAAACTCTGTCAAATAGACAGTGACCTTTTCGTTCTTGCAGCTTGATTGGTATTCCCCAAAAAATAAACTCAATTTGATTTCTTGACATTTCTTCTGCTGTATGCCCAGGTTACCCAAAGGCCATATCTACATGGTAGAGAAAGAAGGAAGAAAACAAACCACCTTCCCAGGGCTCTGAGCCTTTGCATTCACCCAGCTTGGAATGATAATGTTCTCTCTCCTGCACTCTGCGACACCTAACAGTGCCTCCCATCTTTGGTTTCTGCAACTAAATTGTAAAGATTTTTGGCTTTGTTTTGGCCTAGTTTTGCTTGCTCTTTCTGGCCTTCATTTCGCTACGAGTCTTTATTTTCACTGACTTGAAACTGGAAGAAAATCAAACCATATGCCCAGACTGGAATGAAGGAATCCTTGCCTCTGTTTGAGAAAAACTTTCTAGTCATGTTGCTGGAAGTGATTATTTGCTAAGGATAAAAAGACTTGAGTTTTGACATAAATGTAAATACTCATTTCTCAGACCATAACACCCACTTCATTTAATACAGGTACAAAAGACATTTTACCCAGAGGAAACTACCCAGTAGTAGCAGTGTCCAGGTTTCTTGTTCTTTCTTGGAAGCAGATGTTCTAGGCTGCTTTTAGAGGATACAGCTCAGGAGGGAATGGCAGTTCAGTATCACCAGTCTTCTGCTTCTTGCTCATAACTGGTGCTTTATACTCTGTCTTCTGTATTTTTCCTTTTTACTTTAAAGCAGGTGTATGTAGGTAGACATGGCATCCCAACAGGACTTCCACTCTTTTCCATCCATTCTCCACCCCAAATCCCAAACCATCAAAACGTTGCCTTTAGCCACATTTACTCTGCCATGGCAAGGAACAGCTAGATGGAAATAACACCGAGGCGGATGCCAGGGAAACCCAGCCAAAATCCAGCTCTCCTAACCACAGGGCTGGGCTCTCAGGACAGGCAGGAAGCAGATGTACTGCCTGCCAGTGGAAATGGGGCTGCAGTTGTGCTCATGAGCCCAAGCGTGGCACTGAGAACACCACCACCACTCTGTAGGAATATCTCTACCAAAGACAGGTGCAGCTGCACCAGAGCAGCACCATCAGCTGTACCATCTCTCAGCAGTACCATCAGGCAGGCAGCATGGCAAACTGCAGGAGGGCTCTCTTGTTTTCCACACCACAAAACAGGAATTAGTCACATTTTTCTGGGTCTTCTGCAGGTAATCTTAAAAATATTTTTGCAGTGAATACTTGTTAAATTATGCATGGTGTTTACTTTCACTCCTCTGCAGTTCTGCCATCTTTCATGAATATGAAAAGGAGAACTCTAGAGAGCTGTCTTTCTTTTGATGGCAAAATTTTCCACGGTGTTCAGTCTGGTTATACAGTTCTGTACTTGTGCTGTTGCTGACGTTTACTTGAGCGGGACTTCTTCAGCGAGTGAGGATCACCTGCGTGAGTACAGGGCAGGT
The DNA here is from genome assembly GCF_965178545.1 of Coloeus monedula. Lineage (NCBI taxonomy): Eukaryota > Metazoa > Chordata > Aves > Passeriformes > Corvidae > Coloeus > Coloeus monedula. Next base: position 38,872,501 of record NC_138784.1, read on the forward strand.
CTGCACTGCCTGGAGATCACTGTGCATGTCTGAAACACCTCGAAACACCTCAAACAACATAACAGAGTCCAACAAAATTAATGCTGAGGCCTCAAAATAATGGCAAGGCTTAGATGTAATGGCTCGGAGTAATGGCTGTCTGCTAGGGGACAGAGCTGGTGTTTCAGCGATGGTGAGGGAAGGGGCACAATCACAGTCCGAAATGTGAAACCTGTAATATGCATTCTTTTCTCCTGTTTTCCAAGAAAAACTGACTGTGGTTCTCTCTTGGAAGCATTGGTACATCTTTAGGCCCTGGTCCTCAATATACAGGCTCCTTGTTCCCAAATGTATTTGTTCTGGGAAATGTGGGAACATAAATTTCCCATCTCTGGAAGTGTTCAAGGTCAGTTTGGATGGGGCTTTGAGTAACCTGGTCTAGTGAAAGGTGTCCCTGCCCATTGCAGGGGGATTTAAACTAGATAGTCTTTAAGGTTCTTTCCAACCCAAATCATTTGATGATTCCAGGATTCTATGATTCTATGCACAAAGAGGTAACATCACCCCAGGAATGTACACAGGCATTGCAGTGCTTTGCAAAACAGGCCTTCAATTGTTTATGAGGCATGACTGAAACAGCAACTGAATTTCCTGCCACTGATGTAAAACCAAGATAGCTGATGTTAAAATCTTGCTTTTTCTCAGTTGTTGCCATACTGAAATTAAGAACGTGTCAGTCAAAATGAAGTCCAAAATCTGCAGATGGGATTCTCACAAACATTTAGAGCCAGATTACTTAAATTAGAGCAGGGCTAGAAATCCCTAATTAACATATATTTTCTGAAAAAAATTCCAGCTTTTTAAGAGCAAGTGCACAAACTCCACAGTAATTAAAATCCTTGTTATTTTTTTTTCAAGAAACTCTTTGAAAGAAACTTCCAGCAAAATTACTTGTTCTTAAACAAGTAAGTATTTAAATTCATACTTGCAGTTCAAAGTTCAAACATAGACTTCACCCCTCAAACTATTTAGAGATTCTGTACAAAAATAAAATGATGTAAATAACACCTTCCTGAAAAGTAAATAAAATAGTAATATATGGAGAGGAATCTGTCTGTTTAGCAAAACTTTCCCACAGTCAGCTGGGCTGCCTTGGCTCGGCTGAGCCTGCTGATGGCAGGCAGGGTGGGAGCCGTCGGAGCAGATGTCGATGTCTAGCAGTGGAGTGAAACAGGCACTTCCAGGACATGATATGCCTTATCCCAGAGTAGTTGTCTAAAATAGATCAGACACATTGCAGCTCCTAAAATACCTGCTCCTTTTCAACCCTGGAGCAAGCCTGGGTGGCAGGCTCTGATGAAGGAATCTGGATGGTGTAGGGGTTGTCCTTAAAGGCAGGTGGGGCAGATTCCAGCCAGGAATGAGACGGCTCTTCATATCAAATCCACTGCAGTGCCATGTGGTTGTACCAGAAACAGGACAAACTCCACACCAAAGGCAGGGGAGAGTTTGCTCTGCTAATCTGTTTTATGTTTGGTCTCGATGTATTGATAATCTCTAATATTTATGATATTAATAATTCATAGTATCAAACTATTATAGTACCTTAAGATAGCCAGTGTCTCATATTTCCCTGCCTCTGGAAATACCTCCCCAGGGACCATTTGAGGCATCACACTGCCAGCACACAGTCTCCCTGAGTTTGGCTGCTGTACCCAAGTGTTCCTCCTCCTCTGCAGTTTCCAGCCCATGAGCTGACTGTACCATTTATTAGTCCCCTGGTACCTGGTCCTCCACCTTGCTCTGCTAGATACAATTTGATTCCTGCAACTTCAGCCCTCTGGGTCATCTGATTATCACCCCACCATCTGCCCCCGGAACAAGAAAACCTCATAAGTTTGTGTCAACACCAAATTTAATTGGCACCCTCACATACTGAGGTGATAACTGAAGGGCTGACCCCAGAACATGTTTTCTTTAAATCAGACGTAATAAAAAGAATACCCAAGCTGTTGGACTCTTTTTTCCAAACTGTAGATGAAAAGTATTCTAGTCCTTAGACAGTCCCTGGCAAATTATGCCTTGTCATATTAAAAGAATAATTTTATGAATTGTTCTTTTTGAAAACACATTGCATATAAATGACCTCAGTATTATGCAGGATTATACTGGTAAAAGTCTGTGTTTATTGTATGTATTTATGCATCAAACAGGTATTTTCCTATAGAAATCTTCCAGTATTGCAGTATGACACAAAAGTATTGTAGTACTGATTACTAATACCTTGCCAGCCATCTCAATATATCGAGATCATAATTATTTACCACTCAGCCTCCATAGCAACACTGAATGTAAATATGTTTCATAATATTCTTATAAATGGAGATTAAGGCTTTGCACATTCCAGCTGTGAACATGCCAGGAGAAGAAACAGGGACTCCATCTGCTATTGTGTTTGTTCAGTTGTCTGAAAAAAAACCAAACACCAATTTAAAGGAATCTTGCATTAAAGAAAAGGGATTTTATTATTGGAAAAAATTCAAGGTTTTGGTCAGCTTCTGGTACTCTCCTAGTTTGGAGCTGCTGCTGGGCAGCATAGTAGCATCGATTTCTCTGTTTTTGCTGCAATTGCTACTTTGTCCAAGCATATTAATTGCCAGGATCAGTGTGGTACTGTCAGATTTCTGTCCGGGGTGTCCCCTGCAATGCCAGCTACCCTGCAGAGCCAGGCACTGCCAGTGCTCACCGTCAGCTGCTCACAGCAGCAAAGGCAGCCCCACAGAAATGCTGACTTAGCATGGGAGGTGGTAATTGCTGAGTGCACGGAGAACAAACACTCATCCATCATCCCATAGGTCCAGCAAGGAGCGCCAGGCTCGCTGTTTCCTGGTTTATGTATTCTGCCCTCGGTGTTTAACAAACAGCAGCATCACGTTAAGGTATTTTACAAACCTTCCCAGCCCATCAGCATTATGTGAGTTTTGGCTCCTTTGTGGAGGTGGCGGGAGGCTGTACTTTTAATGAGTTTTCCTGCGACTTCTGTCAGGAGCCGGGAATTTGTTGCACGAGAGAAACAGAAGAATGCAAAAGAGAAATTAGCTGCTAGCAATAAAAAAAATGGCATAAGGAAAGATATGCTACTGGGGCCTGTTTCTCTTCTCCTTCCCAGCAGCTCTGTGCCAGGTTAACCCTTGCAGGCTCAGATGAGATACTCCTGCTGCAAAGGGGTATAAAGGAGCTCGCAAGTAGGTTCTTGTTTCTCTCTCCCCTAATCTGAGTCTTTGCATAACAAAGCAAGTGCTTGGTTCGGCAGTGTGAGCAGTTCCTGTGTACTTCCTAAAAGCAATTAAGAACCCAATTTAAGGACCATCAAAGAGGCTCTGCCAATCGCCAGGAGGCAATGATATTTAAGCGTGTAAAGGCAAGATAGTTGCTTCCTCGTCACATTCCAGGGATGGAATCAATAGTTCCGGATATTTGCCTTGACTGACAAAATCAAAAATGAAGCCTAACACATCCGGTCCCAACATCGGGAAAACTGACTTGTCTTGCAGGCACCAGGAGGGGTGAGTGCATGCAGGAGAAGCATGACGTTGTCACACTTTAGGCTGTTCTCTTTTCTTATCCTCTGCTGTGAATATTATGAGCCAGATTAGGAAGAATGAATACTACTTCTCACAGATTTTCCCTGTCCTTCGGCAAGCTGCACCTGGATGCTCCCTGCTTCCCCCTGAGCACTGCTAGTAATGGTGTGTCTGATTCAGAAGCTGCAAGTAAGGAACAATCTGCAGCCAGTGTGCTTCCACTTCCGCAAAGAGGATACCTGAATTTACATCAGTTTTTCCAGGTATCAGTGGCTCCCATAATCCTTTATAGGCAGGAAGGATGGTCAAAAGAGCTAATAGGTCCTTTCCATCTAGAATATCTATAACCCTGAAAATGGTGCTGAATTGATATCCTAAAATAATACTTTGGGACATTACTGAGCATGCCCAAGCAAGTGGAGCAAGGCACAGATATGGCACCTTGTCATCACAGACAATCTCATGCCTGGGAGCCTCCCAGGGAGGTGGCTGTGCCAGCCAGCTTCCTGCAGCCTGCTCAGCACCGTGCCAGGCACAGCTGAGAAGGTCCCAGCTCTGGAACTGGGTCAACAGGAGCTCAGCACTTGCTGGGCTACACTCTGCTCCATGTCGCAGATGTGCCTCTTCTCCTACCTTGCTCCACTGGCAATGTGATGTTTCTGACCTCCCAGAAATAATACCTTGAGAGGTCTTTGTGAAAACCAGGTGTTACAGCAGTGGGAGCATTAGAATGAATAGCAAGACAAGGTAAATTCCAGGCCTTGTTATGAGAAAGAAAAAGCTATCGGGAAAAGGGGCAGGAACATGCTGCTGCTGCTGCTGGGAGCAATAGGACAGCATGACACCATGACCTTATTAGCACATCACCTTTCCAAAAATAGGACTAAGGCTGGGGTGGCGAAGACCAAGCTCTCCAGTCTTGGTCACCCATAATTGTTTCTTGACTCACAGTCCCTTGCAAGCAGAGAAGTATGTGCTGTCCTTGAGTTTCACCTTCTGACCCAGAGCCTCATGTGCCAATCTGCCTGCCCAGGGGATCTGTGATCAGCTGCAGATAGCTGGGCTCCTTGCTCAAAGCCACAGCAACAGGGCTCCTTCCCTGTGCTGTGGCTTCTCATGAGCTTAATGTGCTACACATTAGGTCTGATGTGTTAGGATAAGCCCACGTTGTTCACTGCATGGCCTGGCACAGTGATACCTTCTTGGTGGAAAAGAGGACACTAGCATGGCAGGGAACCAGGAGATTGGTTGGAGCTAGGCAGTCAGCACCTCTGGGGTGGCCACAGAAGGAGAAGCAAAGCAGCTGCATCACTGTAGGAAGGTTTGATTAATTTCACTTGCTTAAACACTCCTCAGCATTGATCAGGAACTCACACATAGTTCATATATGGGGGGAAAAAAGCATCTTATCAACCTATGATTTTATGCAAACTAATCAATAAATTGTGTTTGAATGGTAGCATTTCTAAATCCCTAAACTGATAGCATCCCTGCAGCCTGATGTTAGCAGGGCCTTGTACTCAGCCCAAACCCCATCTGTCATCCTGTCTGTAGTTTAGTCTTGCTCAAAAGATGAAACATCTTTTCAAAATTCATAGTGGTTAGGGAAATGGAAATAGCTACATTTTTATTCAGCCTCTTTTAATATTTTTCTTTGGCTTTCCCTCCCCCGGCCGCATTCTGAGAGCATAATAACCACTAGGAAAAGTTATTTCAACAAGCATCTCTTGATTCTCTGGTGCTTGGTTAGGACAGACCCATGCTATTCCTTTCCCTTCACCTTCTTGTGACCAGATGAAGAGTATTATTTTGCTGTGGTTTTCTGAAAATGTAGGATTTTACTTGAGCACTTCCAGCCTTGTGCTCTAGACACTTAGATGGGAATTATTTCTACTGAACCATTCTTTGTAACTGAGAAACAAAGAAAAAAGTCACTCTTCTCATTTAAGAAGGAAAATGACCTTTTATCTACAGTGAAGCAGGGATCCTTCCTTTGATCTTACTCCTGGGAATGTTGCAAAATAATAATAAGAGGATAATCCTATACATATGCTCACATTTTTGTTAGTAGCCTGGGTGGGGCTCTGCATATTCAGCAATGTTTTGTAGCCATTAATGAGCACTGATTTTGCTATGTTGGGGGAGAAAAATATGCCTCCCCTCCTTCCACCTGTCAGTATCTGTCATTTTCTAGCTAAGCTCTTCGAACAGTAGAGTGCTTGATTCTCTTTTTCTGAAAGCCCTTTCTCCCCCATCCATTGCCTGGTCTCACACTAATGCCATGGTCCTCTCTCCCTCCTTGAACAGCTGTCTCCTGCAAGCTCCATTTCTCCATTTAGTTTTCTCTGGTGCAGCCTTGGAATATCTTGATGCCAAGTTTTTGCCAAGGTTGTCCAACGAGCCTGGAGTAAGACACAGACCTTGACTCTGCTGTCCTCAAGGTCCTGCTTTTATTATTAGACTTTGCTCACTGTTTGGCTACCATGTTTGAAACCCAATGTTTGAAATCGAAATGTTAGCTATACCTCAGCCTTCCTATTACACAAACTAGGTGGAAATTTGCTGATCAGAACTCCCATGTACTTATACCAGGCTAGGATTTCAGCTGGCTGTCTCTTTGAAGCACATCTTTCAGTACTGGATCCTTGCCACACACTTCTGGGGAGGTCAGTCCTTGGGAAAGGTCACTGGCAGCTTCCAACCCACCTATTTTATTGTTTCTTGTGTTTCTGAAATCCTGTACTGACAATGCACTGGAGTACAAAGGTAACCTTTGGTCTTCAACCAGTACACTGCAGCAAAACCTTGAGCCGAAGTGTTTCACTGGATTTTCATGAGGACACCATACACAGTGCAATCCCACCTCAGAGTAATGCAAGTTTAAATATTAAAGAATGCAGCATTTCTTTGAAGATGTCTGACACAGTCTGCCACTATAAAAACCCAGGAACACACTGCCAGCAGCGGGACAAGACAGATGCCCGCCGTGCCTGCCAGTGCTTGTGCAGCCTGTGTGCAGCACAGAGCCCACCTCCCTCCTCTGGGCTCTCCCTCCAGTCGTGCAGCAGGAGGTGTGCTGTGTGCCAGGGCGAGCAGTGGGATTTTGCCACATTCCACTTAGCTCTGTAGCTGAGACGGTTTAGAAAGATCTGGGTCAGGTTCAAAGGAAAAGCACTTTAGCAGTCAAAGCACTCATATTTTTTTTCAGGATGTGTTTGTGAAACAAGACAATATGCAGCCAGGAGAATCTCTCACCCTGTCCTCAGCAGAGCTCATGGACCCTGGAAAGGGCACAGCTTCTTGTCCTGCTAGGATGCTATGGCTCTGACCTATGGAGTGCTACAAAAGAACCCAGAGAGAGCAAAAGAGACCAAGTGCTTTCTCCTGTATTACAATGCCTTACTGGTTGCTCTGTGCCTGTTACTGTAGTTTTCTGAGATCTTTTCCTGTTGGTAAAAATGAAGCTGATGTTACAAATTTCCTCACCAGGTCCTTCCACTGGTCAGTTGTGCATCTGCACTAGCACAGTTTTGTCATCTTTAATGTTACATTTGCATACCTGGATCCTATGTCCCCTGTTTACTTCTGGCTTGACCTCCTTGGTTCTACTCCCTTTGTATCCAGGATAATCACAAGCATCTGCTACCCACAGTCAGCAGCTTTTGCAGATTATACAGCTTCTGAGAGAGTGTTGGCCTATTTTATTTTGTCAATATGGAGACAGAGGCTGTCTTTACCACCCGAGCTACTGCAATGCCCTCTGAGATGTATTCAGGCAAATCTGTGTGTCTCATGCTTTTCTATTCTGCTGGGTACAGAAATAGAGAGGAAAGAAAATTCTGTGAACAAAGGACAAAAACTTAGTTTGCCTGCTATTGCAGGTCTGTATCTCAACCTTATCTTGATACAAAGAAATAAATAATAAACTTGGGGTGCTTTGTAGGATGACACTGCATTAGAACTGGGTACTTCAAAATAGCCCAGAAAAAAGGGGGCAAAGACAGTGCTGCATGACGCTGGTGGTCCCGAGGGTAACAAGCAAGTGAAGACATATTGGGATTGGGATCCCAGTTTTGCAGGTGAAGTCCAGCTCTTGGAAAAAAAGACAAGGGACCTGAGAGAGTTCTGTGGCACCTGGCTGAGTAAAAGACAAAACACCTATTTGTTCAGGACAGATTATCTTCTTTTTCTTTTTTTTTTTCCCCTGGAGGAAATACAAGGTAATTCTCTGGGTAACACTGGAGTTATCTGCAGATTCACTGGTGTGCATGAGCTCAGTAACTTCCCCTGTGTAAGCTGAGGGCTGTGGTAATGAAGAGACCAGTCAGCAGTGTGAGGAAGGTAAGAGTTCGCCTGCCAGAAGGTGACAATAGCAGGGAAAAGGAGAATTTTCAGAATTCAGGTCCATGGGTAACTGGTTCCACATATATTTCATAAAAAGGCTTTTAGATCCTAAGTTGTACTCATTTCTGAGTAGCCCATATTATCACACTTTACCTTTCATATTTACTTGCTTGCCAGGTTATGTTAGTTGTTAAAAAGATCTTGCCTCTAAGGCTTTCTGCGCCCACTACGCTGCTGCCCAAAATGGCAATATTCTCACCTGTTCCTGAAATGTCAAGAAGCATTTTTTCTCCTATGGGATAGAAATAATTTCTGAAAACCTGCCTGGTTTAAACACTCAGCTAAAGTGAACACCATATCTTCTATTCTTATTTTCATTTTCCATATTGTATTTTTGTATGTAGCATCCACAGGCACAGCCCCAAGATATTAAAAGGAGATAGTAGTTAAGGACAGTGTTGTGACCATTACTTAATGGCAGTTTACATTTCATTTTCATGGAAACTCATTAATAGTGGAGGAATCTTCTAGATCTTCTTCTGAGAGGTTATCCCAAACAATTTATGTTCTGGTGTCCTAATCGGACAGCTTTTGAATCCCATCCAGCTTTTAAAATTTGGATTAAACAGCTAGGTAAGACAAACAAGAAGGTAATTTGCATCACCTAATTTTAGCCATATGCAAAACTATCTCACCAAAAAAAGACACACCCTGATCAAACCCTGCAATCTAATTCTTCAGTGAAATAGTTTAGAAGACTGAACAAAATTTCACTAAAAACCCCTTCACAGAATACCTGAAAATAATTTGATGAGCTGCTGAACCACAGTGTTTGTTATCTTTTCTGTCTTGAATTTGTTTGCACTTGCTGCCACAGATTTATAACAGGAATTTGCCATTGGAACAATATGTGTCTGAGACACATTACATGGGTTACACTGGTGACATGATGTCAGCTGGGTCATCATGTTTCACAACATAAACTGCAGATGAGCAAGACAACTTTTAATGCAGCAAGGATTACAGCAAATTACAACATAGGTTCCATATACAGTATGCTACCTTAAAAAGAAACAATAAAAAAAAGGCTCTTTTTTTGTAGAAATGTTGTAACAGTGTAGTAGATTGACCTTGGCTGGATGCCATGTGCCCTTCAAAGCTGCTCTACCCCTCCTCTCCCCAGCTGGGCAGAATACGATCAAAGACTCCTGGCTGGAGATAAGGACAGAGAACTCACCTGTTACTTTTGTCACAGGCAAAACAGACTTGACCTGGGGAAATTAATTTAATTTATTGCCAATCAATTCAGATCAGAGTAGGGTAATGAGAAATAAAACCAAATCATACATCATTTTTCCCCCTTCTTCCCAGGCTTAACTTCACTCCTGACTCCTCCTCCCCTCCAGCAGCACAGGGAGATGGGGAATGGGGGTTTTGGTCAGTTCACACCAAAACCGTGCCATGTTAAACCAACACAAACAGTGCCAAATAATCCAGCCAGAGATGCACATGCTGATGTCTCTGTGCCCCTCAGTGTGCTCCTCTCCTCAAGATGCAGATGGAACATTTAATTTTTTCATTCTCACCTACCAATGCCCCAGACAATTCTTGTACATACGCAGAATAAGAAACAACAGCATTGGTTTCCACAATTTTGTCCTTCTGGAAACCAAACTGCTGGGGAGAAAGCAAAATTCCACCATTTTCTTAGCTCCTCATCAGGTGTCCCCTCTGCAGGCCCCAGGGGAGGGCAGAGGGGTACAGTGAACTACTGCTGACCAAGGGTGCAGAATGCAATCTCGCCACTGCAACACAGAACTTGGCACAGATTCATTTGCCCTGCTGAGAAGCATTCACTATATATAATGCCAAGACATGACAAAAATGAATGGCTCTGAATGCCTTCTCGCTTTGGAAACCCCTTGCCACATCTCAGGTAGCCTCATTCAGTCTCAGGGTGAAGTTTCAGGATGGATTACTAGTTTCTTTCCCTCCTCCCCAGCATGCCCCTTTGGGACTGCTAGTCAGAGATTTTGCAAGAGGAGCTTTAATTTGAGATGCACTACAGAAATGTCAGATTACATAGCAACTCCCCGATGGAAGATAGTCCTCTTCCTCACCACCTGCAGGAATAGTTTCAAGCCCAGTCACTTGCTGTTGTTGTTTAAACCCAGCCAGCAGCCAAGCCCCACACAGCCACTCGTTCACTGTCCCACCAGCAGGACTGGGGAGAGAATCAGAAGGGTAAGAACTGGAAAGCTTGTGGGTTGAGGTGAAGAAAGTTTAATAGAGAAAGCAAAAGCCACACACAGAAGCAAAGCACAACAAGGAATTGATTCACTGCTTCTCATGGGCAGGCAACTCCTGGAGGGCCCCATCAGGTGTAACAGTGACTTGGGAAGACAAACACCATCACTCCAAATGGTCCCCCCTTTCTCCTTCTTCCCCCCATTTTCTATAACTGAGCATGATGTCCTATGGTCTGGAATATCCCCCTTTGGTCAGTTGGGGTCACCTGTCCTGGCTATGTCTCCTCCCACCATCCCACACACTCTCAGGCTCCTCACCAGAGTGGCCAGCATGAAAGGAGAAACAAATGGCCTTGGCTCTGCACAAATTCTGCTCTTAAAAAAGAAAAAAAAGATCTCTGTGTTAGCAAATCTGTGTCCAGCATAAATTCAAAACACAACCCCATACCAGCCATTGTGAAGAAAATTAATTCTACCCCAGCCAAAACCAGCATATTAGTGCTGACAGAACAAGAAAATAATGTTTGAAAGCATGAAGTGCCCTCTAACCTGTGAGCTTTCCTATCAAGCTGGCATACAGCACTGGTGCAAAACCACCAAATCTGTCCTGAGCAGCATCCAAAGCAGTGTGGCCAGCACACTGAGGGAGGCTCTGCGCTGGTGAGATCCCACCTGGAATGCTGCATCCAGCTATGAGGCTCCCAGCACTGGAAAGACATGGACCTGGTGAAGCAAGTCCAGAGGAGGGTCACGAAAATGATCAGAGGGCTGGAGCTTCTCTCCTATGAGAACAGGCTGGGAGGGTTGAGACAGTTCAGCCTGGAGAAGAGAAGGCTCCAGGAAGGCACCTTCCAGTGCATAAAGGGGGCTTACAACAAGAGAGCTGGAGAGGGACTTTTTACAAGGGCACGTAGTGATAGGACAAGGAGGAATGGCTTCAAACTGAAAGGGGGCAGGTTTAGATTGGCTATCAGGAAGAAATTCTTTCCTGTGAAGGAAATGAGATACTGGAACAGAGTGCCCAGAGAATCTGTGGATGCCCCATCTGTGGAAGCGTTCAAGGCCAGGTTGGATGGGGCTTTGAGCAACCTGGTCTAACGAATGGCACACCTGCCTATGGCAGGGGAATTGAAACAGGGTCTTCAAGGTCCCTTCCAACCCAAACCATTCTATGACTATGAAAATCCAAAAGCCTGCAGATAAGTAGAGACTCTTGGCTTCCAGCGCCATCAGTCTGGCACCTTTTCTGAGCTCCAAATTCTCCTGAAAATGTAAATGGAGATGGTGAGGATGAGAGCTAAATGCAAAACTGGTGGGGTTTTTTGCATAAAAAATATAAAATTAAATCATTTTTAGTAAGAACTTCCATTCAAATTTAATTTCAATTATGAGAGACAAGTTTGTTGCTACTAATGGAATATTTTTTTTTAATCAGGAAAGGAAATAAACTAGAAATGAAATTCTAGTATAACATAAACCCATGTAATTAAACTATAACATTCAATAGAAGTTTGCTGTGGTTTTTTTTCTCTTGTGCTTGGGATGCTTCCAGACAAAGATCTGACAATTTATAAATAAACAGATCAAGGTATTGAAAACATCTTTTTCCTTTCCAAGAGTGGATATAGGAATGACAGCCTAAAAGGGAACAAGCACAGAATGATCTCTACAGCTGCTGCAGGGACTGCCTACTCAAAGTTGGAATGACAGGATTTTAATGCATCATCTGACCTTCCAAAAAGTGTGAGCTCGTACTTATAATTTCCTTCAGAGAAGGAGCTAGGATTGTCTGCATTTGTTCCCTAATGTTTGACATCCTGGAAGTGAAGATTTAAAATAATTCACATGGAAATTGCAGCTAGGCATGGCATTGCATATTTTCACACAGCCCATTTCTTCTCTCTTTAACATGTCTCATCCAAAAATAATGGTGCTAAATGGTGGTAAGGAGGAAAAGCCTTATCCAGACAAATTGCTCGACAGCTAAAAATCCACTGTACCTGCACACCATCTCTGCTCATTTAGCATGAGCTGAAACTCTCACAAATAAGGGAAAAACACACTTTTCCTGATGTCCTTCCTTGCCATTAGAAACCACAAGGGTGAAAAGAGCTAAAGGCAAAAATATTTATTGCATAGGGTTATTGGATGCTTCTCCAGAGAATTATTACTAAATGGACTCACCTTGCTAAGTTTTCTCTTATAAGGAAGGATCATTTGTACAGACCACTTGCACTGTGAATTCCAGCACACTGGAAGTGCTTACCCAGGTGGATATAAAGCTGTAGAAAAAGGAACATAAACACAACCTGGAAATCCAGGGAATTTCCTTTTACTTAATGTTCAGACAACATAGTTGACAGCTGTGGCCTATCAGGCAATGCAGCTGTACTAAATTTCATCGATCGGGAATAAAAGAGAATTGAAAAAACATGAGTGAATAGCAAAAACAGAGTCCTGTGAGAGTTGAAAGGAAGGACATGCTCAGTCTAACTATATTCTGACTTAAAGGACTAAGTACCCATTTTATTTCAGCTGGCTCCATATTTTTTCTTATACAGTTCTACTGCAAATCCTTATTCTTTTTCTTTTTTTTAGATCTCCTAAGCTGCTATGAGCTCAATAGCATTCTTAGAGGGATTCTGACTCCTTTATCCTTCCCATGAAAAAGGATGCTTGTCTGAAAAGAAGTAGGTAGCATGTTTCCTTCCCACCACCCTTGTTCTTGTCATTGTTTGTTTAATTCAAATTTGATTTATTTAAGGGATTTAGCAGCTGCCTAAACAAAATTAAATTAAAATGACATTCTGAAAAATATCTAAATTCAAAATGAGGACAACTCCTCTTCCTCCAAAACATACAAAATGCAAGGTTTTGCCTTGAGCCCAGTCCTTTCACTGTCTCCTGGTGTGCCTGAGAGGCAATCCACTCCAGACTGACCTTCAAATATCTCTGTGGCTTTGGGTTGGAGATTTTTCAGGCCATGAACACCCTTTCCCTAAGAACCATGCTACTCTGGAGAGCAAAGGGAGAGTTTTGGCATGTGAGCATCCTCTCCTGAGCATCTCTGCTGCTCACCTGGGAATGCAAATTAAACCTTTCCTGCATCCAGAAAAATTAACATCTTGAGTGGCTTCCCTTTCTGAGCAGGTAACTCTTTTTTTAAGAATTCTCACATTTATTTGATCAGCCCTAGTTCTATTTCATTCAAGAAAACACCTGCTTCCACGTCACTGCACAAATATTGACTTTCCACTAATTTTTGAATAGAAAGTGGGAGAAATTTTACCCAACAACCAAACCAGGTAGCTCTTACTCAGCCTTCTATTCCTCTTTAAGAGTCTTTTGAAAGTTTTAATGGGATTTTTGTTCTAACTCCCCACATTTCTATTAGTACGATTATTGCTAAAGAAAAGGAAACAATAGTAATCATAGTAATTGTAATAATAAAAATTATGATGTCTTATGTCTTTCAGTCTATAAAACCAGATTTCAGCCTTCTCTTTTTGTCTTCACTCATTTTCTATTCTGATTTCCCTTCTATCTTTTTCCTCTTTCATAATTCTACTACCCCATTCATTCCCTTTCCTAGCAATTTTTTGCCTCGTTCCACTTTGGCCTTGTAACTCACACACTGGCCATTTACTTGCTATTCCTGATCTTTGTTTCTCACACTAAAAAGAACAACTCTTAGGTTCCTCTGGAACCTTCTAAAGACCATTGCTCATCTCCACTGCAAAAATGAGTAAAAACTTTGATGATAACAAAACCTGAGTTAATATCATCTTGGATCTGTTGGCTTCCAGCAGACTTTTGCAACTGGATAAATGTGTTCATTTCAATATAACCATTAATCACACAATTCTTTGTTGCACAGAACCACTACCCTGTTGAATACGCAGAAAGAGCACTGAATCATGCAGGAGTATGGAAAAAGAAAAGGAAAGGCAAAAATCCTATAATTATACTAAAATTCTATAAAGCATTTCAAGGCACACAGAACTATTTATTTTTCCTAGGTTTACTGGAGCTTGGTGGGACTTTGGAAAGAAGATATTTAACCAAATGACACAGCTGTATTTTTAAGTATATTAGAAATTATTTAAATAATTTAAAAGTGTACTAAAAAAGAAGAATCTGTTTCCTTCAGAATAGAATAGATTTAATTCAATATTTGGTTGAACTGATGGTGTCTGAAGGTTAATCTCCAATGTTTCCTTCTCACACAGCTGTGACTCTTACAAAGTGTCTGAAACACTCATGAGAAAAATAACAAAGGTTTATGTCACTTCCCTATTGTTTTGTTAAGGTTTGGGATTACCGTTCTTATCTGCTACATTGTGTGAGGCCTGTGTAGGCAAAATTGGTCTTGAAGGTGGGTCAGCCTAGAATGCAGTCTGTGTTAGGTGTTCCTCAGTCTCCTCTCATTCACTTTGTATGAATTTCCAGGAAGAAAGGGGGCCTATTTAGCTAAAATCCTCAGGAAAAAATTCTGCATAAATATCAGCTGTAGAAAGGCCATGTCAGATCAAAACAGTCTTTCCCGACAGAAATCAACGAAATATGTTTATTTCCAACAAAAACAAGTATTTTTTGAAAATTCACACTTCCCAGTGAACAGCTGTTTCATTGGAAAATTCCTGACCAGCAGTAGCATATGGAAGCACAAGGTCATCATGACTCGCTGTTGTCATCTCATGTTCCTTGGAGGATTAATGTGGATCAGTAATAACTGCAGCTGCCAGAGAAATTAATAATTGAAAAGGTGCTAATGAACACATTGATGAAGTCAGCAGAGTCAGAAATTTCTTACTCATAGTATTTTTGCCTCTTTTTGATCCTTTTTACACCATGTGCTGAGCAAAGAATGGAGTTTGTCTCCCTGTAAGGCCTGACCATCCTTTATAAATGGAATTCTCTTTGATGATACTATGACTGCAAGTAGATTCCTGTCCACTAAAATCCTGCCTGAGTTTCCCCAGTTGTCCTGCAATCTGTACTTCTCCTTTGAAGTTCCATGTAGTTCCTTAATTTAGGGGCCTGAGATTATCTTTATTCAGTATATTACTTTATCTGTCAAATATGCAGGCCATCAAAGAGGGGTAGATGACTGCACACGTTTCTCTTCACCCTTTCAGATGAGCAATCCTACCTGGTTAGGCCCTTTACAATGCTTGCATGGCCTCTAGTAAGATCCACCAGAAACAGAGGAAAATCTTAACCTCTAGGTTCATCTGCCATCTTTGATGGAAAATCAGCTTGAGCTGTAATCCAGGAAATCCTTGCTAGATGCTCAGGCTGATGCTCTTAATAGTTTTGCTCTGCTGAAGGCTCTGGGCTGGATGGTGTCTTAATGAAATGAGTGTGCTGCTTAGGGGAGCAAACTGTCCCTAGAGTTTGACTCTGCAGGGGACAAAAAACCTGCCCTCAGAGTCACCTCTTGTTGGTTAAGTGCAAGATAAGGAATGACAGGGCAAAGGAGAAGCAAGAACAAGTAAGTAGCCTCATTTTTCCAGCTGCCTCATCTCTTCCTTTTGCAAAATCATTTCAAAATTGCTTTCTTCCTACAAAAAATGTCTTTGGGGCTTTATCAGAGGTACTTTAAATTAGAATTTGCATTGTTTTTTGTTTTTCACAACCCTTTATTTCATTTATGGCACCTGCAAAACGCCACCTGTTCTTGACAAGGATTATTCTGAATGCAACACACAGATCAAATGGAACGTCTAGAGCCCTGAAAAGTGTTCTAAACGTATGCCATAACCATGAAGCTAAGAAAGGGATACACAGCCTGCAAATCTAAGATTTTCCCCTAAAATTACACAGTGGCCATTAGAAACCACCTGCCTACTGGATGAACTTCTGAAGTGCACCGGGCTCCTGTGGAGAGGAGAAGGAAACAGAAGGAGAAGGAGCATCAGGCTGCAGTTTGCAGGACTGCAAGCACAAATTTCTGTTTCCAGAAGGAAGAATTAAATTTGTCAAGATAAGAAATAGTACAGAATAATGTCTCTCTGTTCTCAGGAACACTGGAACAGAGTAGTAAGTGGTGTGTCCTACCCACGAGGGCAAATGCATCAAAGCAGCAAAGGTGGGAGAGAACTGGGAAGGACTGTGTGTGGTTGATGGCATGCCATCCACCTCCAAGTGACCCAGTGCATATTCCCAGCAAACATGACTAATGCAGATGAGGCAGATGAAATACACATGCTCATACTAAGGAAGAAAAGAACATAAATTATACTGTTCCAGTGCTCTAATCCCATTTAACAAAAGATGCACACCAATGAGATGAAAAAGCAAAGCAAGGAGCAACTGTAGGTATGGCTGAAAGATGCCGAGTGGTTCAGTTTGGGATCTATGCAGGAGTGCTCCCAAGGGCTGGAGCAAAGCTCTCTCCTTTGCTGATGCA
Source organism: Coloeus monedula (assembly GCF_965178545.1). Taxonomy (NCBI): domain Eukaryota; kingdom Metazoa; phylum Chordata; class Aves; order Passeriformes; family Corvidae; genus Coloeus; species Coloeus monedula. The sequence goes on from NC_138784.1 coordinate 38,889,069, forward strand.
TGCTCTGCCTGCTGCTTAATCCTGGGGGATTTTTAATCCTTTTCCAATGGCTATGCAGGGCTTTCAATACTTGCTTTTTGCAACAGATTTCCTAGAGCATACAGACTTTTATCCCAACACTTCAACCAGTCTTGACAACATCCATTTAAGTCCAAAGAAACAAGTGAGTATTATACCGACTATAAACCAACTTCATTGTGTTTTGTTGCTGAGTAATGCATGAAGAAGATTAGGCCTGCAATCACCTATCACTGCATCTGCTTCAATTTTTTTCCAGAACACTCTGACAGCAAAAAACAACAAAAAACCCCAAAACAAAAACAAGAAACAAAACCCCCAAAACCCACAGTGGTAAGTAAACTAGTGAGAGTAAAGGGAATATTTATACACATAGACAGTGCAAGTAGTTAATTATCTGAAGCCAATGAATTAAAATTCAGGAGGCCACACACATTATTATTTCCTCTGAAGCTGTTCTTCCATTCTAGCTATGTCGAAAGTGCCTTTTATTAAGGTGCCAAAACTCAAACAGAAAATACTTATTGTTTTAATGGTTTGAAAAACTGTGTATCTTTCCTTATAGAACCCTCAGGTCCATGCAGCTGCACTTTGCTGTACCTGCTTTCCCAGCCTAGCAGATGTTTTCAGTTCCTTGGTAGGAGTATGAAAACAAATAGGTGTAATGCTAGTGAGACCTTAGGTAAGTATTATCAGTCACAGTCATTGACTACCGAAACCGAAGGCTAAAATTGGAGCCAGGGTTAGAGACTCCACTGAGCTGCAGTACAGCACCAAGGGGACCCACACAGGAGGGAGACTTGAGCTGCCTGCAGGCCACGCGCACCAGAATGAGGAATGACACAAGACCACGTCAAGAAGCCGAGTTCAGAGGGCAGCACACCAATACTGCCCATTTTGGCACAACACAAGAAGTCAGTAGGACTGGGATTAGACTGACTGTTTAGCAGCAGGAATGAGGGCAGCAGGAACAGAAGCATGGCTGGAATACTCAGCATCTAATGAGATCCTGCGAGACTGAAAAGCATTCAGGTGGCTGGCTACTGCTGTCTGCCTCATGGGATTTGGAAGGAATAGCTGTAGATGTAGATGTTTTTGGAGTAAGCAATCAATTTAATGAAACAGAATTCCTCCAGTTCATTGACTATCAAGAGCATATACTTGCAAAGCACTATTTCATCAACTCATATTTTATCATCTAAAAAAAACTAGGGCTCTGAGCATGCTAGACATTCATAAATATTTGGAGCACTTCTTGCCTAGGAATTTATATCCCATTTACAAATTACTTAATTATTGTATTCCTATTTCTCTAATACAAGTAATTCCACTTGAATGTTATAAAATGTTATGTAATGTGTAAGATGTTTTAAATATCATGACATTCTAATGAATGTATTCATGTCTGAATATCTAACAGGAAACAGTATTTTCAAAAAATGCTTTACTGATAGACTGCATAATGAAATGTAGTAGTTTACAGTAGTAAATGTTTATATTAGTATTTTACGGTACATAATATATTGATATGTGAAATGCCACTACTTGTGTAGCTACAGATAACTTAAAACCAATATGTTACCCTAAATGTAAAACTGGTTTGGTAGAGAAATCGCAAGAGCTCCAAGGTACAATTTACTTTGTGGACAGACAAATCTTCCCTAGAAATTTCTGAATTCTGGAATTTACTGAAGACTTGTTGTAAAATTCAATTTCATAATGTTGAATTTACATAGAATACCTGATTTTTACAGAACAAATGTAATTATGCTTGTCCATTCCTAAATAAAAGGTGGTAATCTTTTTTAACTGTCTGTATTGCCAGTGATGGCTAATGCTTATAAATTATTCATGTTGTAATCATATTATTTTTCATTGTGCATTAGCAGTGAATTCATGACTGGATGATCAGCTGTTAGGAAGAAATCGGAGAATCTGGCCTTTGACATGGGGGGAAATTTTTTTTCAGAATCCCTTAAGGGATTTTGCAGAAAGGCTCTTTTCACCCTTTTTTCTGACTTCCTCGTTATTTTATCCACCATTTATTATTCTTTTTGAGCTGAAAAAAAAAAAGGCTATTCCACAGTAATGTTTTTTCAAGAAGTTGTTTATGTAACAGATGTACATTTGGATTAACAAGTTTGCTTTCTGTCTCTTCTCTCTGCATAGCTTCACTGTTGGATCAGGTTGCCTCTTTACCTTTATGGTGTCTCGATTGGATGAATTCCCCAGGCTTAAATGCTGCTTCATAACCAGGTATTTCCAGCTCAATGCAGATTTGTTCACTCGAGGGACACATACTCACCATAGCAGTTCTAGGCTATCATCTAGACCTTATCATCTAGACAGTCCTGACCCGCTGTCTTGTCCTTCTGGCATCAGCAACAATACTAAGAATTGTTGCTTCCTGGAGCAGCAAATTAATGAGAAAAGGTATCTTGAGGACAAACACCACATCTGCCCCAAAACAACAGAGCTGTGCTAAGGGAAATGAGAAACACATCATATAATATTTGCACATCTGCCCACACCTGGAATTTTTCAACCATCAACAAGAACCAGAGAGTGATTCTGGAGCACCTGAGGAAAATGGACTCAGGGAGCCAGGTGAAATTGGGCAGAGATGTTATCCTTGCAGACCCAAACCCAAGCCAAACAACTACTGACTGTATCTATACTCTCTCCATTTCAGACCCAGGCACTGCTGTGGGAAACAGAAAGGAAAAACAACACTAAACTTGCGAAATAAATATACTGGGCAATTTGCGTTCCAGGCATTCTAGGGCACTCAGGTTTGGCAGTACAAGCTGCCCAGACTGCTTCTAATCTTCAGCTTTCTGTTCTTCACTTTAGATGTTGAAAATAGTGCTAGAGAATTTATGTGGATTCATTAAATGCACACACATATTTGAGATCATCCTCTAGGCCTTGTATTGTCAACAGACAGAAAGAGGCATTTCTACAGCGTAAGTCCCACCTTCAAACAGTTAAAACAGCCCAGGTGAATTACACTGTATGAAGGCTTATCTTTCTCCACTATTAATGCAACACAGGAAAGTGGTGGTATTGAAGTCGAGAATGCCTAAAGTCAGGTGGAATTAATTCCACCCCTTATTTTTAAAGGATTTTAAAGCCTTTGCTCTCCTTTGCTCTCCTCCCATACTTTGCAACTTCCCTTTATTTTTCTCCCTAGTTTCTTCCCTGCCTCCTTTTTCAGCTGATGTAGCAATACCACAGAGTTCTTAGGAACCCCAGGTCTGCTTATTGCAGTGGGAGACAGAGAAAGATGAAAAGCAAAAGCATCAAAACAAAGCAAAAAACCAGAATGATAAGCAAAAAAGTCAAAGCAGTTTTAGCAGTACCATCAGCTTTTAAATACTGTTATATTTTGTAAGAAACTAGCCTAAATTAGGCTACAGATATGATTTGAAATGTGTAGAGATTATAAGGCCAAATGATGCAGAAGCAGTCTGCTCTCCTGCAGAATGCTAAAATGCTATATTTATAACTGGGACTCAGCATGGCTTTCTAGAAAGAGACCTAATAAATAACAGAAAATATAGACAACTTCCACTTCCCCAAGTATGAATGCTCTCTTTCACCATGCAAATCTGTCATGCAAGCCATAGCGAACAATTTTGATTTGCCTTCCTCATGGACATTCTGGAATTAATCAGATGACATGTGAGCATTGTGTATGTGAGGCATGCTGTGCTACTGTTCTGGTGGTTTTAAACTAATGGTATTACATTGCATTTTTCATAATGAAAAATTTAGCTGAGAGTCTTTTTGCAGCTTTTCTATCTCACATCTTTCAACATCAAATGCCAACAAGGCTTTTATGTAAATATCATAGAATCACAGATAGTCATCTAGTCTGAACTCCTGCTCAAAGCAGGAACAGCTAGAGCAGGTTGCTGAGGGCTGTGCTCAGTTGGGGTTTGAGTATCTCCAAGTATTCAAACTGGTATCCTGTGCTAGTGTTTGATCACTCAGAGTGAATAATTTTTTCCATATGTGTAAATGAAATTTACCATATTTCAATTTGTGTCCGCTTCCCCTTGTCTTTTCACCGGGCACCACTGAGAGGAGTTTGGCTCTGTCTTCTTTATTACCCCTAGGCAGGTGTTCATAAATATTGATAAAATTGCCCTGAGTATTCCCTTCACAAGACTAAACAGTCCCAGCTCTCTCAGCCTTTCCTCCTATGAAAGATGCCCCAGTCTCCTAAGAAGGACAGCTTTTTTCCAAAGCTGGTATGTACATCCATGTCTTACTGAAGAGCCCTTCAAAAAGGGAAGGGACTCAGCACTACAGATTCATCTCACCAGGGCGGATCAGAGGGGAAGGAACACCTTCCTAGACCTTATGCAACCCAGGAGGCTGTTGGGTCCAAACTTTCACTCTGTCTTCTGAGACCTGGAACTCCTGAAGGCAAATCTTATCTGTGAAAATGGAGGCAAAGGCAGCATTGTGCATCTTGGCCATTTTTGTGTCATTTGTTTGTCCTGTTCAACACAGGGCCCTTCCAGCTGAGACACTTGTAGGAGCCCTTCTGGTGGCCTTTCATGTCCCTTAACAGATTCAAGTCCTGGTAGGCTTTGCCTTTTTTAATGCTATTCTTGCATGCTCAGACAGCATCTCTATATTCCTTACAGGTTACATATCCCTAGTCCCACCCCTTGTGATGCTTCCTTTATATGACAGCATTTTTTCAGGAGCTCATTGTTTGTCCATGGAGATCTCTTGCCACCTTTGTTTGGCTTTCTGCAAATCAAGATGGACTGCTCTTAAGCTTCGAGGAGGGGGACCTTGAAAAATTAGTAAACTCACCAGGACCTCTCTTCTCTGCAGGCCTATCTCCTATGGGATTCATCTAAGTAGGTCCCTGAGCAGGCCTTTTACCAGGAAAAGTGTAAGAACTTCCCTCATAATGTTGTTATTTTAGCACTTTCTTATTTGGGTGTATATGCTTGAAGTCCCCTTCAGTCCTGCACTGCTGGTTTCAAGGTCTCTCTTTTTTACCCTGCATCTTTTACTTGTCAGCCCAGGCCATCCCTTCCTCACTTGACTATGGTTGTCATTTCCCTTTCCCATCTTTCCCATTTTCAAAACGTCTTATACCATGTTGGCCAGCCTGTTTTTGGCCTGCCTACTATGGTGGGATCCCATCTCTTCCCCAATGATCTTTGATCCTCACAAAGGGCCCAGGCTCATAAAAAAAAACCCTCTGTCATTGACACGAGCTGCACAATCACTTGTTGGTCCGAAGGATTCATTCGCTCCATGTCCAGCCCTTCCCCTTCACCAGCAGGATCAAGGACAAACGCATTTGGCCCCCATGCTCTTGCCCACAGTCATGTAGACACACTCCATACACTTCATGTCTTCCCTGGTAGTAGCTTTGGTGTCCACCTGGAAGTGCAGCAGGGGTCAATATTCTGAGGACTGGGCAAGCCACATCAGTGTCTCCACAACGTCCCTGATCTAAGCCCCTAGCAAGTAGCAAACCTCCCTAGAAATCAGTTCAGGTGGGTAAACGGGGCCTTGAGCAATATCAATACCCAGCATGATCTGATCAAAAGTGTGCTTTGGCTATTTCAGTAAACAGGATTTAAGCATCTGAGAACCCCACTGGTACAAACTCTTCCAGACACCCTCTGGGACAGAACTGGTGTCAGCCCCTGCCATACTGTCCTAAGAATCTGCATTCAAGATAGTGCAGCCATTGGCCCAAACTCAAAGACCTTCAGCTGAATATCCTTACCTTTCCTTGTGACTCCTCTCAGCTCTAGCCCCAAGCCAAAGCTACAGAGGAAGCAGTACAGGAGCAAAGAGAGAAAATGAGTCTTACGCAAGTTTTAAACATGCACCATTTCTTACAAATTTACTTAATAAAGCTTGTTCATATCCCTATATTTACATGCTTCAGACAGCTTTCATCATGCAGCTGATCAGGCTTTGAATGAATACTTGAAGTGCTGTGTTTTGTACTGTAATTTTGAGGCACCCTTAAATTTTTTGCTGACTGGAGCAGCTACCATTCTATCCACCTGTATTCTGTACAGCTATGTGGTGCCAAGGCACCTGCCTTCAGGGAAAAAAAAAAAAGTTTTGCTCATGTTGCTGAAGAAAACAAACATTTAGAAAACTGCATTGAGAAAAGCAAGCAGTGTCTGTGTCTATGTACATTGAAGATTCATCATCTTCTGAGAAATCCAGCTACAAGGGGGGAAGGAAGTAGCTCTCCTGCGCTAGGTCATACTCTGACTAGAGCTGCTGAGAATTTTATTTTAAAGGTCAAGGTCATACATTAAGTTGGTTATTGTCAATTCATTGAAAATAAATTGCTTGTCCAAAAGGGTTAGTCTTAGCAAATGTTTCAACTCAAGACATGTATGGGACAAAAGTGCTGAAATTGTCAAAGTTCCATTTTGCTATTTTTAAATTACAAAATGCAAGATTTGACTTTATTATGACTTTTAGTTGCAAACATTAGAATTAATGCTAATAAAGGGATAGTGAAATAGTAAGAATAAAATTAAACAACTGAAGATGATCTAAATGGAATGTTTGTAACTGCTCCATCTGTGATTTTTTAGAGGGAAAAAAGGAGGGAGGGAATTCTGTCCACAAGAATGGGTTATTGTTTTTTCCCCCTTATTTGAGATGCTATTTTTTTTTATCATAGGGCTCCAAACCATTTCCTGCCTCACTGTGAGGGTGAATATATATCCAGGGGTGCTACTGTGGGCACTTGAACAGCAACAGAGAGTTCTGGCACTGGCTAGTGCACTCTCTTACCATGAAAAAACCAAATCAAATCAAACCAAACTCCAAACCGTTAAACCTGGTAAGGTCAAAGAATTGGAGTAGTTTAAGGGAGTGAGCTTACTCCTATCATGTATAAGCTATTGGACACCCTTTAAGTTATGTATTACATTCCTATGAAACCAAAGCAAACCCCTTGACTGTAACTATCAGTTTTCATGGCATTTATTTTCTCAAGTGAAGTGACCAGTAATACTAGAAACAAGAACCCCTCTGGACATAGTTTTCCTGTTAGTATTAGATACATTTGTGTTAGATACTGTGTTAGTGTTAGATACATTAGCACCAATCTCAGGGACTACAAGAGATACAGCTTCTTTTTCTATTATTACTTAACTAATTCACATGCATTATAAAAAGATTTGTTCTAATGTAATGATTTAATAATTCATTAGTTTCCACATACAGCTTCTCTAAAAAGTCTATTCTACAGTGACATTTCAGTTAGCACTCTTGATTTTTCCCCAATAAAATTATTTCACAGTAAGTACAATATTAAAAACAACAAACAAACCTGTAGGGAGTTCTAGCCCCCAGCAATCACCCTAAAAATACCAAGTGTGCTGTACTTGAGATTTTAACTTCTGTACTACCTCTAATGTACTTGTACATACATTTCTTCATTGTTTTCAATACACGTGAATCATTTACATTTTTTTGTCCCACTTTATCACTATACACAGTATCCCTATTTTCTCTATCTCTCCTCTAGGTTTGGATTTTTTCTGGTTTTTTCTTTCTGTTACTTTTAATTTATACCTTGTGCATCTATGCGCAATCGCTGTAATGTAAGGAAGAGTAATGATTTAGTCCCTGGACAGTTAAAAATACTGAAAAATGAAAGATGTTGAAGGTTTATTGTATCAAAAAGTGTATAATCTTATTTCAGCACTTCACTTTTTTTTCAAACCACGTAATTTTTCTTTGTCTTTTATTACAGTATGTCAAAGGTTACACACACTGTATTTCTTTAGTTTGCTGCTAACCCCTGCATTCCCTGAGGGAAAATTTGCACTCATTTCACAAAAGTAGAAGCAAGTGCAAACCAGAAACCTGTGAGAACTGTTCACTCAGCTCTGCAGGGGAATTTGCATGATTTGCCATGTGTTATCTCAGCAGAACTTTCTATGCTGCCTGTGGCACTGTTTCTAAACTGTGACTTTCTTTCTGGGATGATGTGTTTCCCTTTATAAAACAAGTAGCTCCTCAAAAAGTAAACAATACAAGGAAAAACTAACCAGCTCTGTGCTGTGTCATTCATTGTCTAGCCATATAATTTAGAATAATCCAGTAAGAGTTGAAAGAATTGCTTTTAGCCACAAGAAAGCAATCTAGTCTTTTTAAAGGAATACTCTGGATTCTCTGTTTTCACTGTGTACTGATTAACCTAGGAGTTCCACATGGGGTTTCAGTGCTATTTGAAATTGTACCCAGGAAAAGGCATCTCTTTGTGGCACTTGGAGGTTTTACTCTGTAAATGGTTGAGTGTTCTCATTTTCAGTGACTGATGATAACTTCCATGGTGATTGTAGCTCAGCCAGCTACCAGAGACACAAGTAGACAAGGAGCACTCATATCATCCATTGCTGTAACTCAGTGCTCACATTTGCCAACAGATTTCAGGAGACAGTAACCTTGGGCAATTGGTCCTTTGGAAAACAGTCAGGGTGAGCTGTTCTGAAATCAGCTACGATCAGAAGAGAATGTCTTGTCATAGCTTTTCATACATTGCAGGCTTGCAGTGCTGATCAGGACATGAGTCCTGTAAAACTGAGCGTTTGTTAGGTGCCAAACCTGTGCTAGTAGTCTGAAGGGATGTCTACGTGTTCAGGTAATCACATCCAGGTTCACACTAAGGATCTTCTGCATTTTTCTAGTAGTACAAAGGAGACTGAAAGCAGCTTTAATGTTCAGTGAATCAGCTGCCACAGCGAAGTACTTGATCCGAAGTAAGCATACTAAGCTTCATGGCCAACACATTTCTCTAGCTAAGGCACTGTGGCTTTAGCTTGGCTGTAGCCTGAATGCAGCACAAGCACACTGGATGCTGTGCTTAGCGAGACTGAGCCTGGATCTCAGTGCCAAACCCATCTGTTCTGCAACAGGCTGTTACAGAAACACCGGTTTAGCCTCCTGCAACAGCATCAGTGCTTGACCTTCTTCAGGGCCCACCATGTACAAACCCAGAGCTGTGCTTCAGCCCTGAGTGCCCTCCAGGCTTCTGGAGACAGCCTCTGCTTGAGCCCCCCTCCACAGTCAACGACTGGGTCAGTGATGCAAGCTCTGCGGGGAAGGACTGAGAAGGGAGCATCACTGATAAGTGCTAGGCACTGAGGGAGAGGTCAGATTCCTTGGTATTGTATAGCTCCATGAGTAAGACACTCAACTAGCATGTGAGGGACTGGTTCAAACTCTTCTTCTGCTGATTTGGAGCAGCAATTTGACTTCAAGTCACTGTCCCCAGAAGACATATCCCAGCTTCTATGCTACAGGGAAGTTCTCCTAGTGTCTCTCATCAAGGTTCTTTGTCCCAGCTGGGAGAAAACAGTGTGTCTCTGTGTACTCAGTGACCACACCTCAACATTTCTTACACATACGTTCTGAGTCTTTTAAAAAAGTTTCAAGATGTAATATTAAAAAAACCCCATGTTTACAAGGAAAATATATCTATGTCAATATCTAAGATATTCTAAGGTTACTTTATTCCCATTATTCAAAAAATGGCATTAGTTTGATGTTCTGTGCAATTCCAAGGCAGTACATCAACTATCCAGACAGACTGAAACTAGAAGTTACAGAGCATGCTCATAGGAAACACACAAAAAGCAAAGAAAAATACATCAGTCATTAAAACTCAAAGTTTCTTTATATAATTTTCATGACTGTACAAATGTCAGGATAAGTCGAACCATTTGACAGCAAAACAACCGAAACTATAAAGCTTGCATGTGCATAAAATTCAGATATTGTAAGAAATAACTTTGTCTTTCCCTCTTTTCATACACCTGCGATGGCAGGTGCCACATGGAAGCAGGAGCTGTGTCCTTACATCCTGTCACTTGTCCCTTTCTAGCAGGTCACAGAAACTGCTTCTTATTAAAAAATGTTTCCATAACTTGTTTTAGCTGTTCTTCAAAAACTGCTAAAACGCCCTTGGTTAAGGACTTTGGTTTTATTTTGTCTTATGAGAAGGGGCTGACTTACTTGATTAATTCAAACCCCCAAAAGACATTTCCGAATTCTGGTTGAAAAGAATTTCCCTCCAACCTAGAGGTACGCTTCCAGCTTAGACATGCTTAGACCTGTGCCCAGTCCTTAGCTGTGGCTGTTGACTACCTTATGCTCTCTACTCCGCGCTGCTGGCTTCTGCAGGTCTCATTCCTTCTGTACCTCTTCACTGGGTGTCACCTCAGGGTTCTGCAGGTCACGAGGTGCTAGATCTCAGAAAGACAAGCAAGGTGAGCCACTGCCTTGTGAATCACTTGTTTACAAGCTGATTGCCACTTTAGCTGATTGAATAAAGGGAACGCCTGCAATAGCATATAATTGTTGTTGCAATAATATCAGTCGACTGCTCATTTTTACCAAATGCCTTCTGTGCATCTCTGCCCTCTTCATATTCCCAAGCAGCAGACACCTCGGATAAATAAGACACTAGTGTCCAGTGCAATTTTAAAAGGGTTGCAAGTGGGGGTAGAGGTATTTTAATTTTAGGATCATGTGGCATCTCCATCTCTGTTTCTCCCAATTCCTATCACTTGGACCATGCACCCCTTGTCCTGGGTCCTTCCTTTTCTTCCTTACAGTTTTGTGGTTTCTAGCTATTTAAAACTGCATGATATAAAGAAGCCCTTCAAAATTTCAGTGTGCTGGGGAATAGGAGGGCATCCTTAAGTTCTCTCCATAAACTTCTGTCTTGCAGATGGGATTTATTTACCACAAAGACATCTGCTTTTGGGGGCCAAGATTTTACTGCCAAACACTGGAACAAAGCTGGTGTGGCACCATATGGAATAGAATCCTTTACAGTTTCCTTGTTCTTAATATAGAATGTGTTGCAGATACTTGGCAGATCCACCACTTTTTCTTCTTCTTTTGCTTTCTGTTGTCATTTCCATTATTTAAATAGATACATTTACACTATAGAGTGCTTTGACAAGTAGATGGAAGACTTTGGTAAATTCCAAAGAGTACACATTAAGTATTTGGCAATATAATCCTCAGCAAACAGCTCTTATGCCATCACACCATGTGTCTGGCCATCCCACCTAACTATATTTGGAATCATTGGCTCATTCCAGCCAACGGGAGCTAGAAGTCTCAAAGACACTTACACTTCTGTAAGTTCAGAGTAGATCACAGATGTCTTCTCCAAGTGTGCTCCATGCTATTATTCAAGACCATGAGCATGGGACAGAAACCTTAGAATGGAAACAGTTTTAGGAAAGGCTTAGTTTGGACTTCGAAGTCAGGCATAACAGGCATTTGCAGGAAACCAAGTCCCTGGCAGGCAAGTACAGCCAAGTCAAAACGGGAGGGTTGAAGCTGTTGCTGCCTCTGGCTGTTCACGCCAGCCAAGGCAGAAATGGTCGAAACCCTGATGAAAGAGCTTTCGAACCACCGCAGTGCTCATCTTGTTCTTTCAAGGTAAGCAGTGCTGACTGTGGTTTTGTGGTACCTGTGGCCCGTGTGAGTAGAGTTTACCTGCCCGAGTAACTTCTACTGATACTCAGGTGCCTTCAGAAACCGCCGAGACGGGGCTCAAGGCAGCACCGAAGCAGTCGGAGCAGCATCACACCCTGACTGGCGGGCGGGTCCGCCCTGGCCCCGCTCCTGCCGGGGCGGCACCTGGCGGGTTGGCTGGCGGGCTTCCCCGCGGTGTGGGGCACGCTCCGTGGGCCCGCGGGCGGGCGGTACGTGAGCGGCCACACGTCCCGGGGGTGGCAGTGGCACGCATCCCGGGGGTGGCAGGGCCACACGTCCCGGGGGTGGCAGTGGCACGCATCCCGGGGGTGGCAGGGCCACGCGTCCCGGGGTGACAGGGCCACGCGTCCCGGGGGTGGCAGGGCCACGCATCCCGGGGGTGGCAGGGCCACGCATCCCGGGGGTGGCAGGGCCACGCGTCCCGGGGTGACAGGGCCACGCGTCCCGGGGTGACAGGGCCACGCGTCCCGGGGTGACATGGCCACGCGTCCCGGGGGTGACAGGGCCACGCGTCCCGGGGGTGGCAGGGCCACGCGTCCCGGGGTGACAGCCGGGGCGGCTCCGCGCGCGCCGCCGCTCGGGCCCAACGGCCCTCGGCCAAGGCCGGCGCGCGCTCCCGGGGCGGGCGGGCGGCGCGAGGGCGCGCGCACGCGTTGCCAAGAGACGCGGGCGCGGGGGAGGGGGGTTACGTGCTGACGTTAATTCTATATGAGCGCGAGCGGCGGGAGCGCGGGTCCTTTCACCGCCGGCCGCGCGGCGCCTCCGCCTCGCTGCTCCTGAGTCACCGCCGCCCGCGGGCCGCGCAGGTACCGCCGGAGCGCGGCCGCCGCCGCCGCCCCGGGCCGGGGGCGTGGGGGGCACGGGGGGCGGGCGGGGGGCGCTGGGCCCCTGCTCCCGCGCGGGGAGGCCGTGGGTGCCGGCCCGGCCTAGCGGGGCCCCGCGGCTGGCGGGGCGCGGGGGGCCGGCGGTGCCCGTGGCACACCGAGTACCCCCCCCCCCCCCCCCACTGCCCCCCGCGCCGGCCGCGGGGCGGCGGCGCAGCGCCGCTGCTGCTCGCCCCCGGGCCCACAGCGGGCAGCGCTGCTAGCCGCCTCCTGTGCGTCTCTCCGCCGCGCCCCGCGGAGCGCCCGGGCCGGGCTAGGCCGGGGCCCGTGGCGCGGCCGGCGCTGGGGGGAGGCGGGTCGGCCCCGCAACACGTGGGCGCCGAGCGGGGCCGCGCCTGGCGCGGCCGGGGAGCGGGAGGGCGGCGGGGCCGGAAAGCGGCGCGGGGAGGAGCCGGGTGAGCGTCCGGTCGGGCGCGGAGAGGGCGCGGGAGGCGCTCGGTGCCGGTCCGGCGCGGGGCCCGCGCGGGGTGTGCGCACATGGCGAAGCGGGGAGCGGCGGATGGCACCGCGCCGTGGCCTTGTGCCGCCTCCCGCGCCTCGTTCCCGCTCCCGCGCGGCGCCGCGGCGCGGGTGTGCTGTGCTGGGCTGCTGGCAGGGGGACCCAGAGATTCAGCCAGGGGACGGGCAGCTCCCGCGTCCTGCCTCAGGATGGAGTGGTGTCCGGGAGTTCAACATGTCGCTTCTCCGAGTACCTGTTAGCTGGTATCAGCCCAATTCGTGTCCCCAAGGAAGGCTGAGAAACTACCTGGAAGATTTAGTAACTACAGGTGGAAGTATTATCTTGTGTTCAGCATTTATCTAGCTCTATCTGCGTATAAAACATACTCTGTCTACTCCGTATTGGATGTTTAGGGCCTTACACTGCCAATACTTGTGAGGCTTTCAGTATTGAATTAAAAAACCTACCTCATTTGCTTGCAGGAAAAAACACAAGCCTTTTTTCAAGTGACTGGTATAGTAATTGTTCATCAGCACCTTCCACAGTTTATCTCCAAGCTCACTGTGGTTATGTACGTGTTTGAAGCTCTGTTGAGATGAACTTAACATTTCATGTTCTAACTCATTTGTGGAGGGCAAGAGAAGTGGGCACGGTGTCTGCCAGGTATGACAAATACTGTCGTCTGCTCAGCCCCTCTTGGGATTTTAACATCTGCTGGTAGGTCCTACATTAATCAGGCAGGAGATAGTGCCTGATAATTTTAATTGCAGTCATTAAATAAAACTTGAGAGAAGAGGTAAGGCCTAAGGCTGTGAGCTGCTGAAGGTAGTTTTTGACAAAAATGTTAATAGTTTTTTAGCAGCCTTCCTGCTGTGCCCGTTTTACAATGTACTCTTTAAAGAATGAGAGAAGCACTGTACTTTGAAGCAGGCTGAGTGGCTTCCAGTCTCTTGTAAGTCCAGAAATTATATTAATCCTTAGTGGAAGATAGAATTTAAAATCTACATACATGGAAATTTATGTGACTTGGATGCTTCTGTACCAGACAAAAGTTGAGGCCTCTCAGGCTTTGGGTACCCGAACCATTGATATAAGTGCTTAGAACAGGCTGTGATACCTAAGCTTGTGTTTGTGTGTCCCACTTAGTCCTGTGAGGGTGATACATGTTAGCAGTCTTACTGCCCTCCACTTTCTCTGTGTTTTGTCACAAGTCTCGGATATCACAGACTCTTGGTTTCTTAGGACAGAGTTGTAGAATGTTGGTTGTGTGCACAGGTGGTAGATTGGTGTTTTTCAGAGCTCCTAGTGTTTCTCTGACTTTGACAAGACTAGGAAGTGAGTGTTGGAAACACGTAGAAGTACTGTGCTGCATCTGTGCTGCCAGCCCAGTGTTGCCAGAAGTGCCAGATCTGCTGCAGTGCTGTCTGTTTATGAACAGCACAGTAATGCTCCTGCCATCCTTGTGCATCGTCTAGCCCCTGCCTCACTCAGAAACTATTCCTGGAAGCAGGTGGGGGTCTTGTTATGGTGACCTGCTTACTGAGCACCCTGGAAATGGGTGGTGTGGTTTTTTCTTAGCTTTGAGCACGTGTGCATAAGCAAAACTGAAACCAAGGCACTGTGGGCATGGTGTTATGAACCTTTGTTAACAGAGTTTTCACAACCCTGAGTGAGACCTGGATCTTCTAGGCTGAGGCTGTGTCCCCTAATACAGAGCTCCACATCTACGAGAAAACTTTGGCTTACCCTGTACACTTGATAAAAAATTGTTTATTCACTTGGCTCCTGAAAGTTGAAGCAACTGTAACACGAAGAGCTTGACTCATCGTGGCAGAAATTGTGTTCCTTTAGGGAGTAAAATAGCTTGAGGATATTTATTTCAATAGTGAAAAGTCTTGGGAGGGGAAGAGGACAAGAATCTTGTATTTTGAATTTTGGTTCAATCCTTTGGTGAAAGCCAGCTTATTCCGGTAGAGCAACGGGTATAATGAACATGTCTCTGGTATCTTCACCTTTTTGCTAATGTAGTTATAACCCAGTTCATCTTAGGGTTCTTGTAAAACAGCTGCAAACATGGCATATCTCAAACTAAGGATCTGATTCTAAAGGAAACTGCAGGAATTGGACAGGTTACAGAAAATGGAGATGCAGGTGTTCTTTCAATGCCTGTTTGTTTTTCTGCATTTGTATATGCATTCAGTGGAACTTCAGCTCTGTGACTTTCCATGAACTGGGAGTGCTTTGGTATTTGTGAGGTACTGATAGCCATTTACGCAGAAGACAGTACTTTGCAGACCGAAATGAGACTTCTTAATGGTGGTTTTATTTTAGTACAGCTGAGGAGTCTTCTCAACTGGTCTGGGAAACTGCATTCCATCGAGCTTCTCCTTAGGGAAGCGGCTAGTAAATAATAGAGTGGAACTTCATAGTACAAATTGTGTCTAATCTGAAGAAGGGTTGTGATGGTAGGTTTAATGCTTATATGTCAGTTTTCATTTGGAAATTTCTTAGTGTTCAAAAGTGCTTATAATTAAAGCTAATTCAATCTATCTGAGTCTCACTCAGCTCAGAGGTTAGTGCATTTCCTCATCACCCAACATTGTTAATTTGGAGAGTAGGTCTGGTGTCATAATGTATTTGTCTAGAAAACCAGACATGCCCAGAAGGCATCACAGAAGTTGCTTGGGGATTTATTTGATGACCTTCTGAAAAATTAAGCTATTTAGAAGCTTTGTATGAGGGCTTTGAGGGCTTCCTACACTAAATGATTCTATGATTTTCTGAATCAGCAAAGTTAATGCAGAAAGAAAAAATCTTAATTACTGATGTGGCCTTGTGTATTTAGTCGTAACTTTTGATCTTAAGTTTTCAAGAAGAGTTCACATACTACAGATTAAAACTTCAGTTGCATTCAAAAGAAGAAAAAAAAGAGTTCACTAATTTACCTTTGATACTGTAGGGTTACTTATAAATAACTTAAGATATGAAGTAACTTTTATTTTCCTGAAAGATGAATATTTTAAATGAATTTGCAGAATCTGCTTAAAGGAAGACATCATCTGCATCTTAACTATTTGTCAGAGGTTAAACTGCAGGTCTTTCCTAGATGGAAAGCTGTTTAGATTTTAGTACTGGAAAATACAGATGCATTTGGGGGCTGTGTGCTTAAATGTGCATCTGCACAGACATGACTTGCAGTGGTGATGTCTCAGTTTAAATCTTAACTTGCCATAATGAATAGACAGTTTGCACATCAACTGTTTCACCTGGTCTTTGAGGCCTTTAGAACAAAGTACTACCAGTTTATCTGTAGTAGATTTTTATTTCAAAAGGTGAAAGCAAATTTCAGATATAAAAACTGTGGGGTTTGGATATACCTGTAGCTTTGAAGTATTCAATCGATGATTTTACATTTATTCTTAAAAAAACTACCACTACCAGCCCCCAAATAACAAACAAACAATGAAGAAACCTTTGCCCAAAACATCAGAGATACTAGAATTAGCCAAGTATTGAAAATTCTTAAGGTATTTGACAAAGTGGGTGCCTGGAAATCTGGAATGGACAAACCCCTATACTTCTAAGACCCAGGTTAGAATCATAAATGCTTGTTATCTTTTCTGACCATTTGCACTGTGATTAGTTCAGTCCACTACTTTATTTAGGTATTGTTTAATATGCAGTGTTTCAAAGGAAGGAGAAGCAGTTTTCAGATTTCTTGCCCATGAGGGAAAGTTTTGGTTTAGTTCAGGCCCTAGTTAAAAACTTGACAGGCATTGAAAGGTCAAGTTGAGGAACACAGGGTGGGCACATAAAAGAAAGATTGTTCATACTGAAACCAAGTTTGAATCAGTTCCTTTTGAACTTCTTGTTAACGTAGGTATTTTTGTGTCATTTCTTGTTGCTCTCCTCTCAAATACTGTTAATTTAAAATGTGAACCTCTTCTGTTGCTCAGGTATTCACGTTGCTAGGCCCTTAACTGAGCTGGTTCCTCTCTTCAGTGTTGAGCAGTGAATACAGTATTTTCATTCAGGGTACATGACTGAAATGCACGATGATCATATTTTGTGTTATGTGTTTCAGTCACCATGCATTCATTTCAGACCTTCCCACTTACGCATGTTGAGTAGAAGTCTTCAGTGGGCTGCATGCCATCGTGTGTGTTTTTGCATAGCAGGTTTCTGACCTTTTGAATTCTAAATTAGTAGGAATTGCATCTTTTTATTTGTTACTTTAGATTTTAATACTATTTATTTTGCCTCACTTGGGTCACCCTTTTAAGCCGTTGTTAATTTGTGATACCACAGTTTTGGAAATTACTAATCTTCAAATGTTTAAGTGTGAGCTGGTATACTGCTTTATGCTGTTTCTTGTATGTGCAGGGTGGCACCGTCAGAAACGTGCTTGCTATGTTTGAACAGGTGAGATCTTCATGACGCAGCCTCTTGATTCTTTTGCCACCTTCAGTGTTTTGGAGGCATCACGTACTTCTATAGTGGCACCAGAAGCACTATGGAGTGAAATTCACAAGAGAATTATTCTGAAGATAACTTTGTAAACAGTGCTCAAGTTCCATGGTTCAAGTTCTCTGTAGCCCTAGTACATGTTTACAGTTGCTTTTTAAACTGCACCTGTATTCATTAGAAAGTGACTTGCTGGAACCATAACTGTGGGCATTCTTCTGTTGGGTCTTAACTACCAGTTGTTGCATCTCATCCCAACAGCCTCCAAAATGTGTTAAACTTGTGGTTGTGTTCTTTTTTTGGTGCACACTAATTTGTTAGTTGAAAACTGGGTATTTTAAAGTTGATAGTTTAGTTAGAAGCTTGGCTTCCATGGAAAAAACACTGAATGGAAGCTAACAAAGAAGTTGCGAAATACATTTTAGGAATTTCACACATTTTCCACGTTTCAGCTTTATAGTGTTCTTTAAAGTTTCTTGGTTAGTGAATGAATTTAAAATTGCATTCATCACAAATTCTAGCAAAAAGCACACTTCTGAAACCTGTACATATTTTTCAGTGGTTTTTAACTTTCCTTTCACATAAGGATGCTTAGATGTTTTTGAAGTCAAATTGGATAAAAACTTTAATGCTGCAGCATGTGAGTTTTGCAGATAGCAATGTAATTGCCAATATGGTTGTGTTTGATTATGTGGCAATATAGGTAGCCAACTAATGCTCTCCTTCCCATTGTTTGATGTTGTGGCATGAACAAGTTGTTTTTATTTTTAAACTGTTAGAGTGCACTTTGCTACGTGAAGAACTTTGTTAAAACACAATTTTTTTTTATTACTTTGCCACTTTTTAATGAACTGAATACCTATACCAACATGGACCATATCAAGAAGTACTCTTTTGGAAATTTCAAATATTTCTTTATACATAAAGACTTTGATTTCAACCCTCTAGGATGGCTGCTGTTCTTCCCATTATTCATGAGAGAAAGTAAAACCTGTAGAAAGCTATACTGAGTAGTTTGTTTTAAAAGAAAATAAATAAAGGTCTTGTTAATTTTTTCCAGGTTTAAATCTGAAACTTGTTACATTTCTAATAATGAAAGATTGTTCTAAATAAAAATTGTTAGGTTTTCTGCTACAGAATCTTGGCATTCAGAACAAAGGCAACATTGTGTGTTAATTACCCTATTTTTAGAACATGATCAGGGAGCTCAGGTCAGTAGCATAGACAAGCATGCAGATATAATTTAGTCCTGCTTTTAAATTGTAATTTTGTAGTCCATCTACTTCTCAGTGTGTGGAGGTTCTTTCTGGTGAGAAACAGGCACTATATACAATGCAGTAAAAATGCTACAAAGATAGGAGTTCAGTATTTGTTGATTGAATCCTCATTTCCTGATTGAAAAATTGTTTCGAGGAAAGCTTAGAATGGGTTTCCACATGAATGAAAACAAATCCTGCAGTTACTGATAACAGTTACTTATATGTATTATCCCTCTGTTTTGTTTTGCAGATTTTGACTTTTTCCCATCAAGTAACTGGTATTCTCATGCAACTGTAGAGCACTTTAAAGTTGAAATGTGGAGAATGTGTTTTCATGCTGTAACATGTATACATGTATTGTGCAGAGGCCTGTAAGCACTAGTGAAATAGTTGCATTGGCAAATGGCTGAAGTTGATGCCTCTACCTCAGGAGTTATTAGAGAGTGCAAAGAAAAAACACTTGAAGGGGAGAGAGCAGACAGTTTCAGTTAATTGTGTTGTGTTACTTGGTTCAGCATTATCATATTTTAGTGATTTTTTTTTTGTTCTCTACAGCCAGATTCTGAATTTTGCCATATTACCGTAAGCTGAGATGTGGCAGTACGGTTTCACAGTAACTTCAAAGTTGCTTAACCCTTTTCATGAGTTGTTATGAAAGGTACGTGCTTGTGGCAGCCTCTGTCTCTTGACCTGCTGTTACTTGTGCGACTGAAGGTCTAACACTGTACAAAGAAATGCTTAAAACGTTTTTTAACTTTACAGTCATTCAGACTGGAAGATCGTTTAGAAGAGGAACTGGGTGTTCCCTTTATGAAAGGAATGTATCTAGCCCTTGGTGGTATGAGTGCTTCCCATCTTGGATATTTAAGCACATGCACATAGCTAGAAGTTCGGAGTGTGTTTTGTAAAATGCCGCTTCTCTTCTGAATTTCTTACCCTTTTCTGCTTGGTCAGGAGACCTTACTTCAGCTTCTGCTAAGGATTCCCATATATTGCCATGCCAGTTAGCATTTCTGTTGTTAACTGTGCATGTCTTTTGCACATAGTGGATGAGTTGGTGCTAGCACAGTAAGTTGTGTCAAAATGAAGGGATTTGAATTACTGCAAGGGTCCGGTGTCACCTTCTTGTTACTGTATTGAGGCACCTGATGCTTCCACTGACCATTAGCTCCTTAGTCTCTTTATCCAGAACTTAATAGCTTCTATATTAGTACTCTCGTCTTTATTGTATCACACTCCTGTTTTCTGTGCTTGTATTTGGGCAGACAGTTTTAATTATCTACTCTAGATTTGAAAATTTAAATAAATTTTGTCAAATTTGCTCCTACATTAACAGTTAGAAATCTTTTGTTAACATAATAATTTTGATGCACTAATAAAGGAATTGTCTCTGGGGAGTTTGGTGGCTGATAATGTCTTTCATCACATAGATATGGTATCTTGATGTTGTAGCACTGCACTGCTCTGCTCATTTAATTGACATTGATTTTTTTTTTTTTTTTTGGACCTTCAGCTTTCCTGAGAAGGCATATTTTTTCCCCAGGATGAATGATATAATCTGTTTAACATGTTTATCTGCCATGTTAAATCATAGAAACATAGAATTGTTTAGGTTGAAAAAGGCCTCTCCTCTAAGATTGAGTCCAGCTGTTAACCCAGCACTGCTGTGTTCACTGCTTAACTGTATCCTCAAGTGCCACATTACATATCTTTTGAATGCTTCCAGGGATGGTGATTGCAGCACTTCCCGAGGCTGCTTGTTTCAATGCCTGACAACCTTTTCAGTGAAGAAAGTTTTCCTAATATACAATCTAAACATGCCCTGGCATAACTTGAGGGCATTTCCTCTCATCCTGTTACTTGTTAACCTGGGAGAGGAGACCACTTCCCACTCAGCTACAGCCTCCTTTCTGGTAGTAGTAGAGAGTGATGAGATCTCCCCTCAGGATAATAATAGATACACTCTCCCCTTGTTTCATGACCAGTTTTCATGCTGGTGGTAATAGATGCATGAATTTGATCTCACACGTATAAAGGAAACACTCGGTCTTCTACTTTATTCCCTTTTTAAAATGGCATTTTCAGCCTGATGTATTATTTGATTGGCTCTTTTTGAAGAAGAGCTAAATGTTCTCCTGGTTTCTTCTTTTCTCTCGTAACGATTTCCCTACCCAGTGATATAGTAGAAGTGGGATAGCTTCTACTAACAGTTTTGGAATGATAGGTGCATTTTTTAGGTTGTAGTACCAAGACATTTGAAGTGTGAAGCTCTATACCGTGTACTGTACACTTTTTAAACAGTTCATTCAGTTCTCACAGAATTGTTTAGGTTGGAAAAGACCTTTAAGATCACTATGCAGAGCATCTGAGCTCTTCAAAGTTACAAACCTCTGTTAAGAGGTTTTGAGGAAACTACTCCAGACAATTATTTTGAACATTTCCAGTCAAAGAGTGCTTTCTAATGGATCTCTACACTGTTTTAATTTTTGTTTTCTGTATTTAATGATGAGTATGTAAGGAGAAATCTTACAAGTTGTCCTGGAATTCTAGGCAAGAACATCAGTTTGAAGTAACTTGTAGTGAATGTATTGCTCTTGAGTTTCCCAGTCTTTAGTGAGAGTTGAACTTGGCTGGTATGATGTCATTTGTCTGGCACCTTTGGTTTCTGCACACATTGCAAATAGTTTACCAGACTTAATCCTGATGATTTTTTTAATACAACTAGCTGTCCTCCAGCTGGACCTCCCATTTCTTCACTGGCATCTGACTTAGTCCACTGCTTAGTTTGTTATGTTACATTGCAGCTTCTGAATGCCCTATAGAGCTCCTTTGTTCTAGGTATTTTCTGTTAATGTATTGCTTTCAGTTGCCCAAGGCTTGCCAGGGACAGGAAGAGGCTGATATGCTAGTCTGTGGACAAGCTGACTTGTATTTGTAGTGCTCTGAATTAGTGACTTCTGAGGAAATCAGTTTATGCAAAATGAGTATTTCTTTTAAAAGTGTGGCTTAACAAGGCTTGGCTGTAGTTGGCATCTCATGGCCTCAAAAAGCCCATTTGTGACTCTTGAACAACTTGAAAAATTTCTTTTAATTGCTATTCCAAGGTAATTGTGTGAGCAGTTTGTCTAGAGAAGGGTAAGAGGTGTTTCCTGAAAAGGAGGGTTATGGGTACTGTTTGTGTCATGTTATGCTCAGAGATGCTGAGCAGCTGAGATGTGTTGTGAGCCTGCCAGCCTTAGGGCTTGTGCAAAAATGCTGTTGTTTTGCTGGAGGAACTGTGTCTCAGGAATGTCTTGCTGCCTCAGCTGACTTGTCGTTCACCTTGCTGTGACCTGTCTTCCTGAGGAAGAGCGGATGTCCGGGTAATCTAATAGTGGCCTGCTTACTTGGGACATGTAAAGCTGGTCTGGAAAAAAAGGGTTTCTTACCAAAGCCTGTGTCCTAGCTGTAACATGGCTGGTGCCTCTGTGCAAATTCAGATTAGTTTCTGTGTGGATAAAGGAAAGATTAGGAAGTGCTGAACACTTAGTTTGTATTTCTATCTTCACTTGTGCAAAATCACTTAGTGAAGAAACAATAAGCCTTGAAAACTGAAAGCTCACTTACGACTAACTTGAGGATGAATACATGAACATTCTGCATGTATCAAACTCCATTTCTTGAAAAACATGGCAGATTAACAAGATCAAGTGTTCTTTATGCCTAATGAAAATAGCAAATTGTCATACGGTTTTGATAAGTTTTAAATTTTAGGGGGATTTTTCTAATTTTTAGTAATTCTGCAGGATGTGCTCAAAACTGTGGGTAAGCTAGTGCTAGTCTTCTAACCTTTCCATTTTGATAAAGAACATGCTTTCTTGTGATGGCAGGTAGGCTTAAGATACCTGTATGAAAGAGGTTTTAAATTTGAACCTTTAGGAAACTTACACAGTAGCTTGCTTTTCTGTACTTTTGCTTTCTTTTTGTAGCACAAACTTCCTACGCATTCTCTTTAAAGCGCTGCAAAGATAATGTAACTGTTTCTTTTCTTCTGTGTATTTTTACAATGAGCAGCAAAACATTGTAAGCAAAGCCTGTGGGCACCTTTGTATTTGACCATAATGCAGTCTACTGCATTCAAACAGCTGGTGGCTGTAGCTGTTCAAGTAACAGGGAAATAAAATATTTTACTAATAAGGTTTTTTGCATGCTGGCTTTATACAGGGATGGAGACTACCCTTTATTTGTGCTCATAAGCCTTTTCTTGCAGTGAGGAGGCTTAGATTCCAAGCAGTATCTCAGTCCAAAACAATCACCTAGACACTGAGGCTTGAAGTAATACACCAGGAGTAGCCAAGTTTGTTATAATCCTGCATTGACAACTGGTGAACTGATATCTCCCTGGAACTACTTCAGGGAGTGATGGAAGTGGTTCTTGTTGCTCACATGCCAAGGTACAGCTGCTGTCTACAAACCTAAATGCACCTATGAATGAACTAGGACGGACAGCTGTGTCTTATGGAAAGTGGAGTGATAAGAGTTCTATATTTAAATATTTAGTGTTGGGGAGATAGTGCAAAATAAATACTGCAGTGATGTATTCTAACGTTACTGATTGTGGTATGTAGTGTATTTGAAACTCTGAAGACTAGATCAGGACCTTGTACTGGGTACTGCACAATGATAGTGGAGTTTGTTTGCTCTTAAGGAATGCATTTTCTCAGTGCATTTCTGCAGTGTTTTTGTTTCTCTTTGGCTTTTTTTAGCCAGTAGAGCTGTGTTTGCAGAGAAGCTTATGGTTGTTAAAGTAAATGACAGTAAACAAAATGGAATGCAACTACATCTCTTCCATGCTAGTGGGTTGCACAGATTAGCCTAAATGTCTGCCAGCATAGTTTTCTTGGCAGTGCCTTATAGTCTCCTTACTCAAGAACAGTTGTCTAGAGCTGGCACATAATGGTCGTGACAGACACTAGTATCTCCTCAGTTTTCAGAAGATCTCTTCCAACTGTATGCATTCTGATACTGAGTTGTGTAAAAAGTGGAGGGAAGATTAAAGGATGGAACATGAAAAAAAAACTGATGCAAGGAGAATAGGAAAAATTGGATATGAGAAACACTAGAGGGAGGCTCTGAAGTTGACAGCTGCTTGATACAGTCTATTTTAATTTCAAAAAAAATCTTTGAAGAACGTTTTTCAAAATCTTTGAGTGAACTGGGCCATAATTTGAAAACATAGTGCTTGCATGGATGGTTTAAGAGCTAGAAAGCAGAGGGTGATAACTGCCCATTGCTATGAGGAGAGAGGCAGATGCTGGAGTCCCACAGGGTGCTGTAGCAAGATGAATGCTTTTAGCAGGGTCAGAAGTGATCTTGAAAAGAGGATGAACAGTGAAAGGATGGATGAAAGTTTATGATGACAAGTAGTTGTTCAGAGGGTGAAAACAAGGGCCCAGTGAGAAATTCAGTAACACCAGACTGCTGGTGAAACTTCCTCTGCTACACAGTTGCGTAGTGTAGAAAAATCTTAGTTCTGAGCTGAATATTGCAACTCAGAAACTTGAGCGATATCATCAGCTTACCTGCATGGTTTGGGGGAAAATGAGGACTCCCTTCTGAAATAAAAATTTATGACATTGTCGAATACCTGCACTTCTGAGCCAGTGTGTTTTTTCTGAATGGGATTGAAAGGTAGAAGTGTTTCTGGGGGAATTCTTACCATGTCATTGCTTTTTTCCAAGGCATTGGCCAATGGCTGTTGTTGGAGATAGGATGGCTGTTTCTTAAAGTTTTTAGACATCATTTGTTCATAGACAGCCTTATTTTCATTTAGGAAAAAAAAATTTAACTGTAGAAGTCGATCTCTTTCAGAAAACCTCGAAGGTGTTTCAGCTGCTGTTTCATCTAGCCCACTGGCTAGGAGAGACCACAGGGTTTGTGCTGCCACTGGTCATACGTTTGTTGAAAGAACTGCCTTTCATTTAATGGATGTTGAAGCTTTATTTGATAGGGAGAACAGAGAGAGGAAATGCTGGTCGCTGCAAGGAGCATTGCTGTGTTCCATTTGCAGAAAAATGTGGGGAAGGGCAAGTGAGCTGTGCATCATCTTGTGTTCTTTTGCACAGCAATACTGTCAGCCTCCGTGAAATGGTCCTGCACTAAAAACAAGTTAAGAGGAAGTGTGTAAGGAAAAAGTTTACTATTTTGCATGGATACAATGTTCTGTAAATCAAAACTGATGCTAATTATGTTGCTCAAGAAAAACAGGGACCTGTATATGAGAGTTGTAATTGTAGTATGCTTTCAGTTTCTGTAGGTCTGCAATCCATGCTATCTTTGAGAATGGTATTTGAAGGAGAGCCATTGAAATTGTTACATGGACAGCCTGCATCCATGTGTAAAACTAAAATCACAAGACAGGCAAATGTGATCTGAATAAAATGAGTCAAGAGCATTGTTGTAGTTCCTGTTACTGAACTGTCAGATGTACTTTGGTTTATAGCAGTGCTGCCATTCTATTTATTAGCAAATACTATATTATTTTTCTGATACAGATGGACAAGTACTTGATTCTTTCATTTCTCTGCATATTAGGGAATTGAATCTTTTGGATTACATTCTAGATCTTTAATTTGCACTTTAAAGTTTTGGTCCTAAATGAGGCCATCAGATACGTTCTTTCTATTTAATTGTTGGAAAGTAGTTATGATGGCAGGAAAAATATCTTTAGATTATATTTACATACATGTAGGTGTTTAATTCTGAAGCTTAGATTCTAACATGATTCTTCATATTGACTGTTAATATCCTGATCTTACTGGGATTGTGTTTTTGTGTTACACTTTGGACAGATCAAGTGCAGTTTTCACTTTTTCTGGACCACATCCCTCCAATACTTTGCTAAAATTCCCATTGGAATGCATTATAAGTTGAAATTCCTGAAGGAAACTTGAATTTTTTTAGTTTTTTTAAGTTTGCAGGACAGCAGGTAAAATAGAGACTCTAAAGCATTGGTTTCCATGCTTTGTGAGCCAGTGAATTATTCCTGGTAGTTGGAGCCTCCTGAATTACTGGAAGATGGCAGTAACGGGACAGTGTTTTCTTGTGCTTGGTATTGTCTTAGACTTCAAGTTACCTGAAACATCTTTTTGGAAACTAGACTCCCAAGTACTGTTTTGCTGGTAGAAAATGTTACTCATTTTATAATATGTTTGGGAACATAGGTGCTTCATGGTATGCAAGATTTGCAATAGTCTCAATATTAAATGTTTCTACTTACTATGTATGGAATATGTTTATGATAATACTGAGATATTTTAAGAAATTAATGATCATTCAGGACATGGGAATTAGTCATGTTCAATAGCCTGGCACCAATTTTTTTGGTAAAATGTTGCAATATTGTGAATATTCTGATGAACTACTTGGATTGGTTTTATAAAGTTGGGATTAAAAGTAAAGCCACAGAAAGGCATCTTCATTCTTAAATTGATTTAGCTGTTAAGTATCCCCTGTCTGCAATTACATGCTGGAAATGAGTAAATAGTTATCAGCACGCTTTTTGCTTCAGTTTTTCTCAGGTTATATTCCAATTTTGTACTTAGGACTGGTTTTCAGTCAGTGATAATAATACAGTCCTAAGATCCAAAACTCAACATGGCATTTTGCTGATACTTGGTACTTCAATTTGTGAGTAGATCTATAGGTTCTAAACCAGAACAAAGTTTTTCAGTATTTCTGTGTGTTTTAGACTGAGAGCTCAAAATGTGCATAGGAGATGTATCACTCATGTTTCGTAAAGCTGACATGGTTTGTTTTTTAGTGGCAAGTGACCACAGAGTTTATAACTGAAATCTAGTGCTGCTGTTCTTACGTGTTGATTTTTTTCTTTCCTTAGGGTTTGAAATCTAGCAGAATGGCAGACATAGACAAGTAAGTAAAATCTGTAGGTTACTGAGGCTCTGAGTGTGTCCTGTGCTGTACTTTACATGGCTGGGCTCTCCAGATACCGGATAGGCAGGGTCTAGATACTGCCCTTGAGCACTGTGGCAAGACCTGTGGATTATAGCATGTGGGAGAAAAGCTTATGTTGCTCATGATAAATGGGTTTGTGATCTTAATTATAAGTAATATAAAAGTGGAAGAAGGCACGAGTCAACTTCCTATGTTAGTTGGAATTCCAGAGGGGAAAACCAGATAGTATTGCCCATTCCTATTGTTTCACTCTATGTAGGGTTTTTCTGTACTTTGAGTGCTCTTATTTTGTGGCATTTGAAGTATAGATTAGGTGAACCTACCCACAGTTCTCAAGGCGTGCACATCTTAAGGAAGATATGTAGAGCAGAAGGAGGCTTTGACTTGTTGATGAGAACATGAGATGAAGGACTTCTGCAGAAAGGAAACTTTTTGTAATTCTGGAAAGTTGCTAATGCTTTAATCTGTTCTGGGTTTGTCAAATGTGAAACTTCTATGAAGACAAATTTGGCTTTGTTTGGCTATTAAGCCTTGTTTGTCATAGAACACAAGATGCAACGGTTTGCTTCTACCCATGTAATCTCTAGTTTGATGTCTTTAAACTCATTATAGTGTTTTATAAAATTAACCTATTGATGCTGTTTTTGAATATTTCTAATAGCAAAGAACAGTCTGAACTTGATCAACAGGATATGGAAGATGTTGAAGAAGTAGAAGAAGAAGAAACTGGTGAAGATGCCAACAGCAAAGGTAATGTTGAAACAAAGAGTTTCTAAACATCTAAGCATATGTGCTTTCTAGTTAGTGTTAAAAGGATTTTACTGCAAAAAATAATAGGAAATGGTAAAAGAATTTCAGAAGTACAATTGTCTTTGAGTTCTGAAGCAAGGACTTCATTTTTTTAAATTGTGAGATTTTTATTTGTTGTCTGCAGTTACTCATTTTAGTCATGGTTAATACCAGGTCAGGCAGTGCTGGCTATCTGTATAATTGGGAAAGACGGGATTGTTGTGGATATGTGACTGGATTATTTGAAAGCTGTAAACAGTTAAAAACTTCACAAATCTGAAGCTTTGGGTATAAAAAATTAATGTACATATATGTGTATGTGTATCTTACTTTTTGATTAGTACTTTGCTGCTGAGTTGACTGTGAACAGAACAAATTATGTTTAATGTTACCACTCTTAAAATAAATAAATCGGTTTTTTTCCCCCTCAAGAAAAAACATGAATGCATATCATAATGCTTGTTTTGTCAGTGCTGAACAGTCTTACTCATGCTTTGTATTTAAGGTCTGGGGGCACAGATAGAATCTAAAGAGCAATTAGCCAGAAGAGAAATAACTAATAAACTGCAACAAAATTACTTGGACTGCTAATAGTGCCATGTTATGTGATTGCTTGAAAAGAATAATAACATGAAGGTAGAACATTTTGCTCAAGATGTTATGCTTTGCTAACCTATTCAAAGAAGTGTTTTCAAAACTGGATTGCAAAATTTTGAGGAACACATTCACTAGCTGAAGTAATTAAATGGCGTACAGTAATTAAATGGTAAGTGTCCCACAGCAACCTAGAGATGAATAATGTGTATTTTCAGTGATTTCCTAGCTATTATAGGTGAGAATCAGAGGGGAAATTATACTGTAGGAATTCTGGAGGGAAATTGGATTTTATAAATCAGAAACATGTTTTGGTAGTAGGGAAACTTGACACAGTTTTCAGCAGTTCTTCTGCATCTGTAATTCTTGCTTATCTAATTTTCTTTTTTTATATACACAATTCTTTCTTTCAAGATTAGTCCAAAAAATGCACTTTTTGCTTACATAATTTTCTTTTTTAATTAGCTCGGCAGTTGACTGTGCAGATGATGCAAAATCCTCAGATTCTTGCAGCCCTTCAGGAAAGACTTGATGGTCTCGTAGGAACATCTGCAGGATATGTAGAAAGGTACAGCATTTGTTTAGCATGAGCAGAGTGTTTTAAGTAGTTCTTTTGCTTTCTGAACAGTATTGTCTATGGCATTAGTGGTCATAAACCACTGTGCTGCTCAGATAGTAGAAAAACTAATATAGTCTGTCTGTAGTGCATCTCAGAATTGAAGAGTTTTTAGTTGAGTTTTTATGAGGAAAGGAATGCTAATATTTACAGTGGCTGATCTTTTCCCCTGCAGTTACAATATGGCACACTTAAAACACTTTCCTGCTCCTTGGAATCTCTTTTTTAACTTTGCCTTAGTCATGAAACATCAGTTATTTAAACTGTAGAGAGATACTTGGAGGCCTAGTGTCTCTAATATAGTCATTTTACGCTTAGAGTGTAACCACTAGCTGATAGAGGAAACCACTTCATGTGGTTTTCTCATGTATCAAAACTTCCTATAAATTCTTGACAAAATTTTCCATAGTTGATCTGCATTTATGAGGAATGCAATAATTGCTTTCCTTTTACACATTTGTAATAGTGGCTCATTTAGCAAACCAGTTCTGGCTCACTTTGGTACAGTGTGTTTCAAGACAGTGCTACCATGTGCTTTGCTCAGTGAAACAAAGCAGCAAATTTTGAAGATTAAATTTCTTAACAAAGAAGAACTCAACTGTCTTGAACTTTTTCATAAAACCAAGCAAAGTAATGGTGAGTTCCTTCTTAGTTGTACTCAATACTATGAATTTACTTTGTTATTCATTGATAATGTAGAACTTGTTTTAGAATGAAGATTTATTGCACAAGTTTCTCTCATGATTTACCCAGGTGTTTGTAATACTCTGGTTGTAACTGTGGTTGAGCCTCAGTTTAAGAGCTTGTGCTAAGGATTTCAAACTCGGTGGTGAAATTTGGTTGTAGTTTTGATTTAAGCTTTCTAAATCTTGAGACAGAGTGTAAAATGTGTTGTACGAGTTGGTTAACTTGCAAGGGGTCTGGTTAAGGAGGGATCAATGTGTTTAAAATGCAGTGTTAGTAACAGTTCTGCCACTGAATTTTTCAGCTTGCCTAAAGTTGTTAAAAGACGTGTGAATGCTCTCAAGAACCTTCAAGTTCAGTGCGCACAGATAGAAGCAAAGTTCTATGAGGAAGTTCATGAGCTGGAAAGAAAGTATGCTGCTCTCTATCAGCCCTTATTTGACAAGGTATTTTAATGCTACTCTGATTTGTACTGTAAAGCTTCATCTAAAATACAAAGGAATATAAAAACCAGAAAACATATTCATGTTCCTAATTACTTTGGTCTCATATGTGCCCCTTCAATTCAATTGATACAATTTTGCTATTCAAGGGAATATCAACTAAGATTAAGAGAGCAAAAGGTTAAGTCTGTTTCATGGTTACCAAAATGACTTCAATATATCAGCCTTCATTTTAGTTGGGCAGATGTCAGATGATACTGTATCTTTTCTGGGACTTTGGTGTTTATTTTAGTGTGTTGGAAACCTCCTAACTGCTGAATCTATCCTCTAGAGCCAAAAGAAAAAGTTTTGATAAGTAGTTAATATATTACTAATTGTGTAATTTAGGATTAGGAATTTATTGGTTAGGGCATTGCTGATTGCAATGACTAGGAAATTTGAAAATATTCTTGGTTTAATCTTCCAGCGAAGTGAAATCATCAATGCCATTTATGAACCTACAGAAGAAGAATGTGAATGGAAAGCAGATGCTGATGAAGAAATTTCAGTGAGTATCTTAATTGGTTCTCATCAATATCTCAAGCTTTAGCATGAAACAAGATTCAATAACCTGAAATTTTTTTACAAAATCAGGTCTGTAATGATTACTTGCTGTTAATAACAATATTAATTCTTAATGGTTGCTTAAAGCATCCACATGAAACCTAATCCATACTGCTATCAACAAAGAACTGATGAACCTTTTGGACACTCTTAAAATTAAGGAAACATAATATTTTTATTTTCTCAAGGAGGAAATGAAAGAGAAAGCTAAGCTTGAAGAAGAAAAAAAAGATGAAGAAAAAGAAGACCCTAAAGGAATCCCTGAGTTTTGGCTGACAGTATTCAAGAATGTGGACTTGCTCAGTGATATGGTTCAGGTAGGTGGTGGTCTAGGCTTGTTTAAAGTTGCATTGGTAATTAATCCTTGTGTCTTTAAGAAAGCAGTGGATACACTATGATGCTTGATATGTCTGTTGGAGAGCAATAATGGAGCCATTAGTTGGATGTCATCTCTGGTAACTTTCCAAGTGAGAGTATAAAGCACTGAAATACTTCCCTACTGTTTTATTTTTTGAACCTATTCTATGATCCTAATACATTTTTGGTGCTTATAAAGTGTGTGTGAAACATGTGTTAGATGTTACCAGAAACTATACTTGGTGGTTGCATGGGTTTTGATTGTGTGCTGTGTTGGAGACTCTGTACACAGCCATTGTTGCCATCTGCTGGTCATGTTCATGGAAGTATTTCAGTGTTAACAAGGTTTTTGTTCTGAGGAAAACTTGTTCTAAACATGGCTTTTTATCTCTGCAAGGCCTTAAATCTGTGTATAATTTAATGTTATGAAAATTAAATACACTGTGTTTTCTCTACAGGAGCATGATGAACCTATCCTGAAATATTTAAAAGATATAAAAGTGAAATTTTCAGAAGTTGGACAGCCTATGGTTAGTTTAACTTATTAAACAAGATTACTTTTGTGTTATCTTAAGAATTATTTTGTATTTTAGCAACATGATCTGTGATTGCCAATTGTCTTGTGGAAGTCATGAGAAAATATACAGCTGCTGCTTCTGAGAAAGAAATACAAGGACTAGTGGTAGTCTTGCACCACCCTGTGAATAAACATGTACTAGATTTAACCTTCAGCTTCTGACGAGATTGGCCTTAATATCTGGTGACTTAAGTTTCACCATCTCATTTTGATACTTTTGGGTACTTTTTGTGTAACTGATGTAATTTCTTAGATTTCCCTGGCAGAAATCAGACAGTTTTCTAAGTTCTAATATTTTTAAATTTAGAAGTTCTCCCTATACATCAGCAGCAGGAAAGCTGTGTGCTGGGAGGTCTGTCATTCCTGCAAGCAGTATAACAACTAGTAAGTGCAAGATCAAGTAAATGAAAGGATTTGAAGATTTATGTAGGACTTGGGTAGCAAATAGAATAAACTGTGGATGTATTGGAGAGAAGGTGTATTCTGTTGCATGGGTATTTTTTGGGTTTGGCTTTTAGGTGTTAAAGGTGTTCGTAAATAACTAAAGTTACTGCTCTGCAATTTTTTTCAAGAGTTTCACATTAGAATTTCATTTCGAACCAAATGACTACTTCACAAACGAAGTGTTGACAAAGACGTACAGAATGAGGTCAGAGCCAGATGATTCTGATCCCTTCTCCTTTGATGGACCAGAAATCATGGGTTGTACAGGGTAAGTGCTAATAGATAGCTTTAAGGCAATATAACAGTTTCTTCCTTAGCATTATCCAACTAGACTTTTACAGCATCTTGGGGAGGTGCTGGAAAAGATAATTCCCCTAATAACTTGTGAACAGCTAGGTTTGACTTGAGTGTTTTAGTTGTTATCCATAACATCAGTGCAATATAGAAAAACCACATGATTTATATTGCATAGGTTATAATCATATATATTATATAAGCATATAAATTAAAAATTTAGTCAGTATTGTATTTTCTTCTTAATACTGTTCTGCAAGCACAAAAGGTGAATTGAAAGGTGGATGGTGGTATCTTTTAGTAGGCCTGGAAAGCTTTTGCTAGAATTTGATTGCTTCTTTTAATCTTTTTGTATTTCTGACACACAGCATTTTGGGGAATTTATTACAGATTTACTTTTAATGTTGCAATTACCCATTTTGTTTTTTGAGTGTTGACTGTTTGCCTCTGAATATCTATCCATTTGTGAAATGGAGAATAGTCATCAGTTAATTCCAGGTTACTCGTTTTTAAAAAGCTGTCACACTCCTTTCTTAGTGAAATCTTCTGTTTTAAATTAGCTAAGTAATTTTTTCTCTACATGCCCCTTTTTTGTGAACAGAGGGATGAGAGAAAACTGTTGTACGTAATTACCTTATGAGTATACTTGGGCCTGTTCAGTAGCTTTGGTGTTCACGTCGCCAATGTTCTGACTGCTCTTCTGAGTAGTGATGTAGTGATACGGCCTATCACTGCATAGTCAGTTTTGGTTTTATTCTTACATTAATCTCCAGTTGCTCATACTGACTTATTTACCACTTTATTTCCCAGTCACTTCACATATTTTGCAAAGTCCTGTAAGTTTTAAATGCTTGGGTAGCTTTGATAAACTGTTTTGTCTTCCCCAGTTTGGACTGTTTTTGAAAAGCATGAATCCTGGCAGAGTTTGGTGTGAGATGCCACTGCTTCTGTAAAAATGATTGACTCCTAGTCCTTGTTGTGTCTTTTAGCTAAGATAGCCCCTTCTTGTCCC
Organism: Coloeus monedula; assembly: GCF_965178545.1. Taxonomy (NCBI): domain Eukaryota; kingdom Metazoa; phylum Chordata; class Aves; order Passeriformes; family Corvidae; genus Coloeus; species Coloeus monedula. The sequence continues at coordinate 38,922,034 of NC_138784.1, forward strand.
AAAGCAACTCACTCCATTTTTTTGAGCCTTTAAAAGAATCTAATCAGGTACTTTTGCAAATGCAGTTAGTTTCACTGATGTAACTTTTTCATTTATGTGGTGCCAGAATGCTTTGGCTGTTAGAGAAGCCTGTAGGCATGATTTTGCTCTGTAAGCGGGATGGAGTTAAAAAACCCCAAAACAATAAAACCCAAACAAACGAATAAAACACAAGAAGACAAAACCCTCACAAACAACTCAAAATCAGCCAAAAAATACATGCCTGCTTGATGCATTACTTTAAGGACTTCCTGGTTATAATGATAGATGCAGTGAACTTTGGCATATTACTAACAGGCCCAAATATGACATTACTTTATAGTGGATGGGTGGCTCTAAAAATGGTGCAGTACTAGTGGTTGATAAGAAGCTAGGCAGTACTTGGTAGCTAATGAAAATTAGCATTTCAGAGATTGAGTGGAGAAGGAAAAACTTCTGGATGGAAATAATCCTAAAATGAACCCGTTACTTTTGTTCTCAACATATAAACTAATGAAAAGATAGCACTGAATAAATACAACCTTAAAATTTTCTCTTCCCTGTGTCTCTTGCAGTTGTGATAGCCTCAGTAGATACTTGTAACAAGGCGAATGGTATGAAGCTGCAGCTGGTTGTGGGGGTTTTTGTGTCATTTGTTTTTTATTTACTCTTTAGTTGCCAAATAGACTGGAAAAAAGGAAAGAACGTTACTCTGAAAACCATTAAGAAGAAGCAGAAACATAAGGGCCGTGGAACAGTTAGGACGGTGACAAAAACTGTTTCCAATGACTCTTTCTTCAACTTCTTCAGTCCTCCGGAAGGTAAGCTGAATACTAGTTTATGTGCATTAACTTTAAATGTAGAATATACCTCACTCACTTGTTTCTTCTGTTCTTTTTTCTACAGTTCCTGAAAGTGGAGACCTGGTAAGTTGACTTATTTAAAAAATGATGGTGGAGTGTTTATGGAATTTTAGAATTTGTTAAACAGCCTCAACTTAAAGACAAATTCTGTCTTTAACTGAGAATACCTATGAAGACTAGTATGTATTTGAGTTTTCTTCGTTAGAAGGAGTGTTTGTTGAGTTGGATGGTAGACTTTCATTTAGTCAACTTTAACAGCTTATGCCTCCTGAAAGCTACCTTGTGAATTGTTAACAGTTGTAGAAATGTAGTGATCCTCATTTGTCAGTCTTCGATTTAATGGGTGGTGTAAGTCTCTCCTTTCAGGCATTCTTTGGCTGATTTTATCTAATGGCTGAATGTATCCAGTTTGTATTTTATTTTGTTAAAAATTTCTCAAGCTGTTACATCGTGAAGAAAGTAATAAAACAAGAATGGAAAACTGCAAGAGCCCGCTTTTCTGTGTGCTCACTATGGCAATAAGCCATGTTTTTGTAAGGAGAAAAACTACCAAAAATACTTAACAGTAGGGAATATGTTACACAGTATGAGTGAGAAATACGAAATAAAAGCTTCCAGAAGCATGCTGTTAGAACTCTAGTTGGCATGGACACCAAAAGCTGTACGTTCATGTTTAGAAAAAAAAAAAACCCCAACCCAAAAAGAAGTCTTTTGAATTGAAAATAATTGCTCAGATGGGAGACAGCAGAATACTTGGGATTGGATCAAGGGAATATTTTTAGGTGTTCAGGTGCTTCAATAGTTGCCTGTCTAATGGGAATCAAGAAGGAGATGTGCTGTAGGAATCAGAAGTAGGTTGTAAAATCTTTAATGTGATAAGCTCACCTGGCTATTGTTCAGTTCTTAAAGGACATTGTGCATATGAACTGAAAGTCTATGAGAGATACTAAATAATCTTTCTACTTGGAACAAAAAGAACTCCAGAATTGTATATAATTAGGCTTACTGAAGCAGCAGCTCCTGACTTTATAATGTAGATGGGCTGTTGAAAGTGTCAAACTTGGCTCCTCAGTTTCAGTTTGGTAAAGCGGGTCTTGGAGCAAAAAAAATCAGTAATGGGATTTGTGTAAATCTGGCCACATCAAAATCCATGTAACTTGTGTGTATGTGTAAAGTAGTTACCATCTTATAGTTCAGGAAATAATGTTGTTTTATACAGGATGATGATTCCGAGGCAATCCTTGCTGCAGACTTTGAAATAGGTCATTTCTTGCGTGAACGCATAGTCCCCCGGTCAGTATTGTACTTCACTGGAGAAGCTATTGAAGATGATGACGATGACGTAAGTGTAATAGTTCATTCAGAACACTATAAACCTTGAAACAGTGCTGCTTAAAGACCTTGGGTAATTTCTTACATTGGTATCTTTAGAATGGGATGTACCAACGTTAGTTGCAGCAGAGCTTCCTCGATTGTTCGAGAAAGCATGAAAATAATTCATCTTTGAAGTAGTGACTTCAGAGTTTTGTGGCAAAAGCAGTGGTAGAAGCTGAACATCTAGAGGATGTCATAGTAGCATTTTGTGTGTAAGGCATTCCTAGAGAGGTGTACCCAATACTTTGTAGAACTGTAATGAGCTGCCAGAGAACAAATGAGAACTGTATCTAGCTGCTCAGCCTGTTCTTTGTGCTTGCAGTGATATTGGGCTATGAAATTTCATGAGATTCAAGCCTCTTCCATTCAAAAGTACTCTCTTATTAAAAAAAAGCTAGATAAGCACATTTCAAAGCATGCCAAGATAATCACAGCAAGTTCTGCAAAAGCTTAAGTATTTTAAAAGAGCCGAACTAAACTTGAAATTGACAAACCATGAAGCCTCAAATTTATACAGGTGTAAAACATTTTTCTGTCCCCTGCCTCCGCTCAAACAAGGACAGTTTGATAGTTAAAATGGCTTAGATAAGTCCTGTCTTAAAATGAGTTCTTAGAATCCAAACTGTTGGCCCTTGTTGCGAAGGCTTGGCTGCCTGCGGCTTAGGAGGAGGGAGGGTACTGACAGGTCTGGTTGCCTTGGGCTCTGCTGTCCCCTGCCGTCCCCAAGTGGTACCGCAGTGTAATCAGCTCCTCTCGGGCTGCATGGAAGGGTGGAACAGTCTGCTCTGCCAGAGCTTGGCAGGGGAAGTTGAACCTCGCTTGTGCTGATGAAAAAAGCGTTTTTAAATCTGACAGACACAGGAGCTTCTGGGCTCAAATTGAAAGAGCGTAGGTTTAGATTAGATATTAGGAAAAAAGTCTTTACTGCGAGGGTTGTGAGACACTGGAACAGGTTGACCAGATAAACTGTGGATGTCCCATCCCTGCAGATGTTCAAGGCCAGGTTGGATGGGACTCCAAGCAGTCTGATCTAGTGGAAGGTTTCCCTGCCTGTGGCAGGGTGCTTGGAGCTAGATGACCCTCAAGGGCCCTTCCAACCCAAACCAGTCTATGAGTCTCTTAAGAGCACAATACAGAGTGCTCTCCGACATCTACTTGAGCTATAAATGACTGCATTTATGGTGCTATCAAAACTATTTATTTTCTTTTCTAGTATGATGAAGAAGGTGAAGAGGCAGATGATGAGGTAAGATAACAGATTCCTTTGACTCAAATAGCTTACCTGTTGTAGTTTATTTTCTGGAATAAGAGTTCCTTTAGTTTTTGAGTGCTCTGGACACTAAGTTTAAGAATTACTTCTGAAGTAAGATAGAACACATTGTTTTGTGGATCTCAGGTGAATAATTAAAAAAAAAATCCAAAAAACCAGCAAGACGACAACAACAACAAAAAAAACCAACCCAAACCAAACTAAGACAATGCTTAAGGTATCCTAAAAATTAAGCTACAACTCATGTCGAAAGATGCACTTTATGGAGGATAAACTAATACAATATGTATAACATAAAGTGGTAATATTGTATTTCTGAGTACAATTTAATGTTAATTTTCATTAAAATGGCTCAGAAACCTGGATGTGGATAAGCTAGAGAAATATTAACAAGTTTTCTTTCAGGAGGGAGAAGAAGAAGCAGATGAAGAAAATGATCCTGATTATGACCCAAAAGTAAGGAATTAAAATGAATGTTTGAAGTTTGTGTATGCAACAGACATTTAAAATTTTATGTATGTTGAATCTTGATTTTAATTTAAGTATTAAATCAATAGTTCCTATGGTGAGCATGTTTTGTTTTGAGGCTGTTTCAGGCCTAGTTCTGACAGACTAGTATTGGTAGAGAAACTTCTACAAAGTTCTTTCTCCAGGAGTCATTTTGTAAAAGTAACTTTGGCTTTGAGCACTGAGGTTACTCAGGCTTGGTTTTCTATGAACTCGTCTTGCAGCAAGCAGCTGCCTAATGATGAAAATTGCAAAATGGTTGTCAGGACATGGAGAGAACTGTGTAATCCAGGTTCAGTTTTTGGGAACTTACTACAAGCTGGCTCTGGCACAGGTTTTCATAGCAAAATACAAAACAGGCCCTTTCAGGTTAGATAAGTGGCAAGTTTTTTATTGTTTGAGGTAGCAAAAGTCAAGGTTCAGGAACACATCTACAGCCAAGTGCTAAAATGTGAACAGCCAAGAGCAACTGGGAGCTTTCTTACTCCATGGGAAGGGCAGATCACTAATCAGGCTGGAAAAACAAACGTGAGCTGCTCAATTCATAGCTTTTTAATAGCTGAGGGATAGGTACATCTGGCCACCTGAAAGCATCTGATGGTGGTAGGTGAAAGTTGCAGTCATGAGGTCTGCTCCAAAATGCCTGCTGTTAAAAGGGCTTGTCATTTCAAATGAGTGCTTTTCAGTAGGAATGGTTTGAGCTACTATTAAAGTACTGTTGAAAAAATTACATAATCTTAGCATTGTACATAGAAAGACAGGGTACAAACTTGTAATCAAAATGTACAGCCCTCTCGGTGATGTTTCATCTGCTATAGTGTATTCAAATTGCTTCCTAGTCAAGAAAGCTTTGGAATCAAAATGAAACAGCTGCAAGTTGGACTTATTCCCACCATTTCAGATTGCTTTTCTGTTTCACTTTTCTCAGTGAAACAGAACTGAGAAAGGGCAAGACTATGAGCTGCTCAAGGGCTGGAGATAGTAGTGGTAGTATAGTGTTGTAAGCTGATTTCAGGCTGTAAGCCAGCTAAATGTATTAAAGCACTGTGGTCCTAGAATAGCTGTCCAGACCAAGGAAGGTAGTGGAGTAAAACCTGCAACTGAACTCTGCCCCCCAAAACACTTAAATTCCCCTATTTCTGTGACAGATTACTGGCTGTCTGTTTCAAGAACAGAAGACATTTTCTGTGTTAGAATTTTTTAATAACTGGAATTTATTGCAAAAGATGTTTCCAGAGCATTAGGAACTGTGTTTTGACATTTCATTGCTTTGCTCTACAGTGTCTTTTGGCATAAGGCCATGCTCTTGTTACTGCCCATAGGAAGTTTCTTTTGTCTCAAACTGTGAAGAGGGTCTGCATGCTTTTTCTGAGCTGGGTTGTTTGCTACTGCACATCACTCTTCTCCTTTCTCCAGTTACAGTGTCTTTTAGAGTATTTCACCACACTTAGTTCTGAACAGATTTTTGTTCTGGATTGTATCCTGATGGGCTGACAAAGCCAAAATGAATGCAATGTGGATGTTGCTGCATCTAAAGACAGCAGTGTTGCTAATGCTAGACAATTAGTGCAAGGAAAAGATGGAAGAACTTGAATATTGCAGCTTGAGAAAGCATGCTTAGCAATATTGATAGTTCTTTTAAAATACTGATTTCTGTAAACTGGTATTTCCTTTTTTCTCAACAGAAGGATCAAAACCCAGCAGAATGCAAGCAGCAGTGAAGCAGTGTGTCTGTGGCCTTGAGGATTACCTGCACTGTAATAGCCTAAACACAACTATTAGTTACTTACAGCCTTATGTTTTGTATCTTGGTAGAATTAAGTAACCAATTTGTTAAAAAAAGAAATCAAACACTTAAGAACCAGTTTAAAATGTAGGTTCAATCTACCTAGCATTTTAACAGTATAATTTTCTGCCAATATGTAGAATGCAGTAAATCCCCTAAAGCATGAATGTTAATTCATTGCTACATAGTTTGGTTCTTGTGAAGTCTTTGTCATGTAGCTATTAGACTGCAGCTGTGAAGATGATCAGAACTGTTAACTGAGACCAATATTTGTTTAGAGAAAACTCTCTCCTAAAGAACCAACCAAAGTATTTTTTCAGCCCAGTAGTCTGAACGGGTTTAAGTCTGCTTGCACTAGCTGTGCCTTTATTACTTTGTTATAGAAATGGCAGTGACCTGTACTAACTAGGAGATGATGATGCATTTTGAATTTGACTACTTGAGAAGACTAGTATAACTTGTTTAATTTCCCAATGAGACCACATTAAACATTCATAACTGTCAGCTTGTTTATGCTATGGGTTTTGTATTTTATGTGACATAGTGATCTACAAAAAAAACCTAGTCATCATATTAAGGTTATTGTTTACCACAGGGGTGTGAATAAAACCTAGTATTTTCAGAAGCTAGTCTTGTTTTATTACGTGTGTATCTGCATGTATAAACTGGTAATGCATATCTTACATGCTGCAGTTTTACTAGAAACAAAAGCTGATAATTACGGAAAAGTAAATTATATAGCATTTGAAGAACAAACACAATAGTTTGGAAAGTTCAATGCATACTTTCCACTTGCAGTGTGATACTTGTGAATCTGAGCTTGATGTTTCAGTGATTGGTCCACACTGCCATTTTAGAGAAGACAAGTTCTTAGAAGTGGGGCTAGATCTGATAAAGGACTTCTGTATTGCTGTGCCTGACTCTAAGGCATTGCCTGTTAGTATGAGATCTGGAGCAAAGTGCCTTGGATTTTCAGTCTGTGTAGATGAAGCTAGGTGGTCCTGAACAAAACATGCCCTGCAGCCAAAGGGAGTGCTGGAACACTTGGCTGTATTCTAGTTTGTCCTCACTGTATCAAGCATTATGAGGAAACAAACCCAAAGAAATTCCACCTTCTTCACCTAATGTCTGTTCACTGTGCTTGTGTTTGCGCATTCTGGTTCATACTTTGTCCATATTGGATATTTTTGTCAGTTGAAACACATGGGCTAGAAGATCTTTCGCTTTCTGACCTTGCCCCTAGCCTAGCAGTGGAGGTGCTTGATGAGATGTGGATTTAAACATATTCAGCTGAAAGAGACTATGAACTGATGTATTCTGAGTTTTTCCAGTCAGTAGCATGCTACTGTACTCTGTGCTGTCTTGTCTTTCACACAACAGTATAAGTTCTGATCTTCTAAGCAAGTAGGTAGCTTTTTCAGGGATGGAAGGGTCCTTGTAGTGTTAAAAAGAAATATCCAGCTAGCCATGGATCTATTTCTGCAGTAGCTACTTTTTTTTTGTGATGCTTATACACTTAGCCATAAAGATTTGAAAAGAGCAGGGCAAGCAGGAGGTAACAACCACATTAGGATGGGGCTGGTGGAAGAGTTTCTCTAGCATGTCTCTTGCCTGGAGGGTAAGTAATACAGAATGAAGCTTATCCCAAGTGCCCTTCTGAATCCTCAGCCGCCCCCCCCCAAGAAAAGAAGGATGGGTCTAGTGTCCTCTGAGTAAACTGTTTTAGTTTTGTTACTGATTTTTCTTTTTAATTCCTTGAAGGCTTAAATATCACAGTGCTTCTTTTCAGAATCCCTGTCAGCAGGCTTCATCTCTCTCCTCTCCAGATATCCATGGATTTGGGAGAAGGAGCTTGTTATCTGTAGCTGTATATAAAGCAGGACCATTGAAGCTGTGATCTTGGGTGGTTTTTAGGTAACACAGATCATAGCATAGAAAAAGCAGTTATAAAAGTTTAACAACCACTCTCAGTAGCTATGTGTTAAAGGAGATGTGGTTGGTTTTGTGGTATCAGAATATGCTTATCCTTTGAGGCACTGACCCTGCCAGGTGTTTGGGTTTCACATGGTCTCTTCTCTAAACATCTCCCAGGGTTAAGTTTAAACTTCAGGACATGTAGAGACCAAACTCTGATGGTATGTTCTGAGCTTGAGAAGTCATTAAGATGGGGCTTTGGAGTTCATACTTCTGGACACGGGAAGGCTCTGAAGTCCTTACTTAGATCTAGCCCATTTTTGCTAAGAGCATCTGGTAACTGTATTTTAAAAAGAAGATGAACTTTTAAAGTTGTAAGTTTCAAAATTCACTGCTTAACAAATTTGGCTTGCTCTTTGATTACTTTCTCATTTAACACCTTCATAACATACAGTGGGATACAATATTTGAAAAGGGGAATTGTTAGATGTCAAAGCACGCCTGCAGCCTGCAAGATTCAGGGTTGTGAATATATCCTATTGACGGATTTTGGTAAGCTTCTCTCCAGATTGACATGCTAGTTCTAAATCAGCAGTTCTTGTGCTCTCCAGACTGCAGCAAAAAGAAGAAGAATATAAATGAGGTGCCAGTTCTTATGGCATTGGTTAAATTAAAACTGTTCTGGTGCTTACTGTAGTTTTGTTACCAATGACACTCTTGTTTAGCAGTTCTGAAAGGCAGTATGTAGCAGGAACATTAAACTTTCAACATTGATTGGAGTGTTGTGACTCATTCTTTTCACTTTTCATTTGTACCAGGTGTAGAGAATCCCATTTAGTGTTTGAGGAGGGTAAGTTACCTTGTTAACAGGTTCAGGCTAGGAAAATGTGTCACTGAAATAAAATGTCCTTGGCAGCAGTTGCAGGAATGCACCATAATTTAACATCTCTAAATGGTGTCTTCTGTCCAGTTTTGGTTGCTGTATTGAAGGGAGAATTATTTTTTGGGGAAAAGTGGTAGGTTGGTGAGGAAAGAGAATTAAGTGAGACTTTGGATGACAGGGAGGGGTGCTTGGGGCTTATGCTTGATAGAGAGAGAGGCTCCTTTGCAATCCTTTCATAGTTGCTTTTAGCAATCTAGGTTAGATTAAATTAGCACTGAAGAGCTTGCCTGTCTTACACAACTTTGTTCATGTTAAAAAAAAGAAAATTAACAGCATCGTGAAGTAAAGGAGCCCAGATTTAAGTTTAGCATTCTGAAGTTTACTTTTTGGAGAGGAGTGATGTCAGGTGCAGTTAGAAGTGTTACCTTGGATTATTTGGACACTGGGCATAGCAACACTGCTTACCAGCGTCTCATAGCTTCATAAGGTTAGATTGTGTTCTGTGTTCTTAAAATTGATGTTTCTGAAACTAATAGCAGATACTGTAATTTTGACTTCTTTTGCTTTTTAAGTGAAAAAGCCAGCAGAATATAGAAAAATGCAGAAAATGAATGTGTTCATCTTTGTTTTCAAGCTGATACTCAAACTTTCCCTGTGTTTCGGGGCCCATTGTTGCCAACCTGATTCGGAAATTGATAGGAAACTTACATAGAGGTGAATGATTAACCTTTCTGCTAAAGGTTTCCTATTTCCAAAGGTGTCTCTGCAGCAGTTGTTTATCAAATGCCTTCTGTTGGGCAGAGGATTGTGCTGTGACACTGAGCATCTTAAGGAAGCACAATGCTACACCACTCAGTACAAACAGGGCAGCCTGATAATGAAAGCATGAACAGCCTTGATGGTCTGTTAGGTTGGGGCTAGAGCTACATGGATGTTGGAGTAGATAGACTCAGCTCTACAGCGCTTTCTCCTTTGTTCTGTGCAGTTGTGGTCTTCTCCAATCCAAGACTTTCTTTTACAGGTTAAAGAAGTTGCAACCGCATCTCTTCATTTTCATTTCTTAATAGCTGCTCAGTAACCTGTTTGAGGTTCCCCACAAGTTTTCAAGACTGTTGAAATGATGACTTTTAACTGCTAGTGCTTGCCTAAAGTGAACATAAATTATTTGCTGAAAATACTAAGTCTTACTTCTATACACCAGCGAGAGGAGGTAGAAGTTTGTCCACATGCCATTTGTCTCATTGCTCTTTAAATCCTCTTGTCAGACCTTTGCTCAGGCTAGGTAGTCTTCCACATGTGGCCTGTGTCTCAGGTTTTGTAGGAAAATCAGAGTGAGTAAAGCAGACAAGACAGGGTACACCAAGCAGATAAGTTATTCCATATTTGCCTCTGCTTTTTGTATATCAGGGATGGGCACACAAGGCACAAGAGGCTATGGCAGAAGGGCTCTTGTGTTCACAAGTGTCTAACTAAAGCTTGTGAGTTGATTGACAACACAAGTTTGCTCTGCAGCTGCAGGAGGGGCTTAAGTCCTGAGCTTGCTGTTAGGAGCTTTGCTTCTGTGTGCTCAAGTGTTGGCCAGAAATGTTCAGATTTACATTTGCCCTGCAGTGGAGAAACTTCTGAACTCATAGCATGTTTTATTGCAGTGGTCAAATCTGAGAAGCTTAAAAGCCCCTTTACAGCCCAGCTTTTCTCTCCAATGTGTGTGCTTAAGTTGGAATATTTTTGGAAAAAAACTACCATGGAAATGCAGAGGACTTTGAAAAAGCCAGGCTGGAGAAGCTGCTGTGCCAATAGTTGGTGGATTGCCCACAGTTTCTTTATTTGGTACTGCCATGGGTTTTAAGGAATGCTAAGGCCTGGGGCAGTGTGGTTGTTGGTTATGGTAAATTTTTTGTCTATTTATGCTTGGCTTACTGAGGGGTATACACAGGTATCTGTGAGATGGAGTTCCTGAAAGGAAAAGTCTGCTCCCAGGTCACATTTTCAGTGCTCCAGTGTACTTTCAGCAGAAAGTTCCAGTGAAATTACTGGGAGATAGTAATGGTCAAGAAAATTCTTTAAGGTTTAGCCACTTACTGTCCACTTGCTTTAATCACATGTTGCAACACATCTATTTGTCATGTATTTCTCATGAAATTTCCTGTGATTTTTTTTCCTCATTTTCCTTCTGTCTAGCAATGACCAGCTCATAATTAATTTAAGTTTCCCTCTTAAACCTTTTTCTGTTTTAGCCACTTCTCAGTAATAGAAGAAATGATGCTGAGGAGTTGTCAGTTGGGATGGGCTTAGCATCCCTTTGACACTAAAAGTTGATTGTCAAGCTGCTGGCTGTAAATTCATTACCTGGGAGAGCTAGTAAAATCATGGGCTTTTTAGTTTTTCACAATGGCTTCCCAAAATAATGTTTAACTTGCCTCAGGGCTTAAAAAGAACACTTTAAATACTCTTGCTATAATTACCCTTTAATTAAAGTTGCACATACAAAATTTCAACCACTTGAATCTTAAGTTATGGAGTTTATGATACAGGAGACCAGAGTACTTAACAAGCAGACGTTTCTGCAAGTATCAACTTCTAACATAGAAAAGGAAAAAGTCAATAAAAGAAGAAATAAGAAATACTCGTATCTGAGAAGTAGAGACGTCCATGGATCAGTGTTTTTTTCAGACTGTAGTATTTCAGGATTGACAGTAGGAGGCATCTTCACACCAGCTATTTCTGGAGGAATGGCTGCAGAACCTGCCTAGTACTTAGTGAAACTTTGATAAAGGTAGCTGATGTGAAGCATTTAATATTAATGCAGTGGTTTAAATGTATATTTCAAGAAAAGTAACCTCTCAGTGGGATATTGTAGTGTGTCTGACTGTGTTGAATGTGGTTTTTCAAAATAGTAATGTAAGAAACATTACAGAAGTTCAGTTTTGACTTGCATCTAGGAAAAAGGAAGTTATCATTTACTGGCAAATTCTGCACAATATTTTGTTCTTTCATCACGGAACTGTCAGGATTTCATCTTACACTAGTCTTGTAGCTTTTGACTGATCTGGTGGTTTTGGTCAAACAGTGTATTTTAAATGGCTGTTAATATTTGTTGGCTTATAGAATACAAATGTTCTGCATGTTTGCTTCTGACCACATGCTTAGGTGAATTTCACCAGGAATAAACAGTGCTGTGAGTCTGTATATTAGCAGAGTATGTCCATCAGTGTTTGGAATTGCGTTAAAAATCTCACATTCAATGCTTTGTCACGGAAGGGCAAAGTGGAATGAATTTAGTCTCTTTCTCCGGTACGTTTGATGGAAATATTTGGCCTTCCACACTAGTCTCCCTTTTTTCATTTGATTAATTGCAGTTTACTGTCAGTACTGAGAACAAGTAAAAAAGCTCACATTAAATTATACAGATACAGGTTGTGTGTTAATGTCCTTAAGTGCTACAGTGCAGCGTTGCGGGGTGAAGGGGAGAGTTTTTTGAATGCTGTTGCAGTGTAACATGTGGCACTCTCAAATCTAATGCAAGTTTCCACACTACTGGTTAGTGCATTTACCTGGAATCAAATGACTGTTCGCTTACAGCAGTAGAGCAGCAACCAAAACTGAACAGGTGAATTGCTAGAAACTGGTCTTCTGTAGGTTTAGTCTAGTGTCCTATGCCTTACATAAACTCAGTATTTTAATTAAGCTGCTCTGTATAGGAGAGTGTATTTTAACCAGTTTGCTTTAGTAGAAGAGTTTCAAAATCATATGTCACATGCACAGAGACTTAATAAGGAGCAAAGAAATAGGTGCAAAACACATCAGGTGAAAAGGCAGGAGTTCTCTTATGTTGCTCAAGCCATTTTTGAGATACCTTGTGTATGCACCAGCAGCTGGAGATGCAGATACTTGTGCTGGGAAATTTAGGTTCAAATGGCAGTCAACTGCTGTTTGAGGCAATTGTGAATGGTGTTCAGATCTTTTGAAAATTAGCATGTGCCTCTGTTAAAATAGGTGTAAGATGGTTGTGAGAATGACTTACATCTTACAGCGTATCTATTCAGCCTTAGGGAGAAGGGACTAGTCTTTATATAAATGGATGTTTTAGGATATTAATTTCCTTTTTTGTTTTAATTTATGGCTAGTCAAGTTGCTTTTGTTGCTGAGTGTTTTCCAGTTACCGCAGGAAGGGTAAACCGGCTACATTTTTATTTGCTTTTATTGCATTAATTGTTTACCCCTCAACAATTAATCAAAATTAACTTTGAACTTCAAGAGGAAAAGATTGTGAGAGGAAATCCTTTAAAAAATGTTATCAGAGATAAACTCCATTGAAGCTATCATTAATGTTGATTTTTTTTTTCTCGAATCTGTTGGAACACAGTACATGCTGCAGCATGATCTGCTTCCTAGCTGCCAAGATTGATGTGAGGAGGTTTTTTTTATGGCCATGATAAATGCATGTTTTAAAACAGTGCTCTCAGATACAGCATGGAACTTACAGCATTCAGTTTACTTTGGCTTTGTCAGCCAAATTCAGCTATGTGGGATTTTGATTTACATCTAATACATCAAAGGATTAAAAATTAAATAGTTTCATGTTAACCTTAGGTCACTGTACTTTTCTACTCAAATTTATTCAAAAGCTAACCTCGGGGTAACCAAACAATAAGCAAATGTGTGGCAACAAAGCAGAATAATAAAAACCCTCCTAGCTGTTTGCCAGTTGGGGTTGGTTTGTTTGTTTGTTTGTTTGTTTTTTCCCCTAGTCTGCTTTTGCAATTTCCATGTACTGAGGTTCTGCTGTTTCCTTAAGGAAGTGGTACAGATCCATGCTTTCTTTAGACATTACTCAAACTGCTGCAGAAAGTAAATATTTATTTTATATATACAGTTGAAGCTGCTTCTCCCCAGCCCAGCGTAGGGATCAAGCTCTTGTACCAGGTTCTTTCAGGCTCTTTTCCTTTCTTTAATGAAGCGACGATCGCTTAAATATCAGGGTGTCGCTGATAACTGGCACCGGGTTTAGTGGGCTTGAATCAAAAACACGCAGAAGCGGGCTCTTTGCTGCTCTTGCTCAAGGAGGCAGGCTGAGGAAATGTGTTTCAACTAAATAGTGCGGGAACACCCCGAGGAAAGCAAACGAGCGGTGTATTAGCCTGGTTAACTACGGCGCGGAAGCCCTTCCTTGCGCAGCCCCGCCGTGCTCTGCCCTAGCCTTGGGCGAGGGGCGGGGAGCCGGGCCGGGCCCGCTGCCGCCGGGGAGCGCAGCCCCCGCCCCGCCTGCCGGGCGGCCCCGCCGCGCCTCCCGGCTCCGCTCCCTCACCGCGCTGGGCTTCCCCGCGGCCGGCGGGCGGGAGGAGCCGCCGTTTCCGCTGGGTGTCACTCTGGGGTGGGAGAGGCGCGTTCAAAAGCGGAGGGGAGGGAAAACCCGCCGACAACCCCGGCCGCCCGCTCTGGCAGCGCCCGCCGCTCGCCACGCCGCGGCACGGGCGGCAGCCGCTCCGCTTCCTGCGGGCTGGGGCACTCCCGGCCCTCCGCCTCGGAGCCGGCGCCCGGCGGAGAGTGCTCGGCTGGTGCCGGCTGCCCCCCGAGCCCAGCCCCTGCGGGCGGAGGCCGTCTAACCCTGCCAGAAGGATGCTGGAGAGCGGCTGTAAGGCGGTGAAGGAGGGCATGCTGGAGAAGAGGAGCGACGGGCTGCTGCAGCTCTGGAAGAAGAAGCGCTGTATCCTCACCGAGGAGGGGCTGCTCCTCATTCCCCCCAAGCACCCCCCGCCGCCACAGCAGCAGCAGCCGGCGCCGCCGGCCGAGCCGGCCGCCAAGATCAAGGAGCTTCACTTCTCCAACATGAAGACGGTGGACTGCGTGGAGCGGAAGGGCAAGTATGTGTACTTCACGGTGGTGATGGCCGAGGGGAAGGAGATCGACTTTCGGTGCGCGCAGGAGCAGGGCTGGAACGCGGCGATCACGCTGCAGATGGTGCAGTACAAGAACCGCCAGGCCATCCTGGCCGTGCGCTCCACCCGGCAGAAGCAGCAGCACCTGGCGGCGCCCCACGGCCCGCGCCTCCGCGGCGCCTCCAACTCCGCCTAGCGCAGGTACGGACCCGGCACCGCGCCCGCCGCACCGCACCTGCGGGGCTGCCGGCCCCGGCCGCCGCCTTGCGCCTGACGGGCCGCCCTCTGTGCTCTCTGTCTCACTGCAGGTTACGCTCACGGAGCGCTTCGGGGAAGAGGGACAGAGCGCGTTCGTGGCGGACCTGCTTCAGGGGCTCAGAAAATGGGCAAGCGCCGGAGGTGCAGGTAGACCGGAGAGAAGCGGCTCAATAGCCTGAACCTCGGCCAGCTGCTGCTGCTGCTTTGCCACCCTCGGTGCCGAGAAGCATTTCAAATCCATTATTTATGAACCTTGGAAAAGATCCTTTGGTGCGATGGGACTTCTAGGAGACATGATGTACTGTAACTTTATTTTAATGTATTTTATTTTATTTATTAGGGTTGTTTTCTTTTGTTTTCCTTTTTTTTTTAAGGCTTATTTGCAAGAAATTTCTGAATGTAGGCCGTATCAAAAAAGGAAAGGAAAAAACGATATGCATGTTAGCTCCCAAAAAGAACTAAAAAGTTCTGGGTACTTCAACTGTGTGCAATTTGACAAAAAAGTTACTCGTTTTTTACCCAAAATACACTATATTCCACCAGCATGGAAAATGTGATGTGTGTTTCAAAATTTGGCTGAAACCTATACTGCATATGAAATCTGTTTTCTCTAATGAGAACAACAATTAGAGTCTGGGATTTAATTTTTTTTTTTTTTTTTTAATATTAAGCATGGTGGAAGATGATAAGTTATTCATGCTCAGCTGTTCAAAAAAGCAATGTGGCTTGTCATTCTGAGATTAAAACCAATCTGTTTAGTGTATGAGTGGAAGGAATCCGACTAACTTCTTTTGCGATACAGGAATCTGAGTTGGATTCCTGCTCTCTGTGTGATGTGCTTGCTCCTAGGCTGCTGGGCCAGAGCTGGGAAGTGTTCATGAACGTTTCTTATTGTCCAAGTTCAGGGCTCCCTCTGCATGCCCAGTTTTTAAGTGATCTGGACTCTCAACCTGTGTTGCGTTTTCATGGCAGTTTTTAAATGCCTTGCATTAAAGCAGTTCATAGTTTAAAATCCATTTTATGTATGTCTTAGTGTACAAATGGATTATTTTGGTCACAGTTTTCATAAGCTGAAAGTTGCTCTCTAGCTGAGATGAACTAGATTAATTTTGGTGTTTAGCACTGTCAGATGTTGAGAGAGGCGTGCTATCTTGCCTCTAAAAACGTTGATGAAGCCATAAAGTTGGAAAACAAAGGGCTAATTGCACAGCTGGTGTGTGTTTCTCTGCCTCTTAAAAGTCAGTGGGAGTTTGGCTGCCGATGCTGGCGGGAGCAGGTCGGAGCTCTTTGCCCAGTGCAGAGGAGGGAGTCGGGCACGGGCTGGTGAGTTTTCTAGGACAGGGCCCTTCTGACGATGGGTGGCTTCATGTTGGGCACTGCTACCACCCTGGTTCTCTGGTTTAAATGAAGTGGGGAGGCTGCAAGTGGGACAGAGTAATGTGGTCCATTATCTCTGGTCCAAGGTAAAATGTCAAAGCCATGGAGATACTTATTTTGACTAGTGTGATGAGGAAAATGGCTTTTGGCCCCTTTGCAATTTACATTAATATAAACAAAATCTTTTAAGACTACATATCCAAGGCTTTTCTTTTTGTGTAAATGAGGTGTAATTTTACAGCAAGAGCCTCATATTCTCAGTGCAAGCTCATTTCTGTAAGTGTTTAAAGCAAAAGGCTGAAGTGATACTCAAAGGAAGATTTTAGAATTCGCTACTGTGTATGTCGGCACCTTCCTCTGCACTCTAAGATTAAGCTCAGTCCTGTAAGGAGTAAGTTGAGGTCTGTGTTAGCCCTCCTCTTTTGTTCCTTCCCGCAGGTGTCAGGGTCACATACCTAGACAAGCAGAGCATGTCATGGTGCAGAATCAAAGCCCTGACGATCCTCTGTAGTTACTCCTGAGTGCTTGTCTCCCACCTGGCCCTTGACAACACTGCGTGATGAGCTCGGGGTGGTAGATTACAGCTGTCCTAACAAAGTCATTATTTTGCAATTAATTGAAATCGAAGGTGCCCTGCATCTTCCAGGATTAGGTTCGCTGGCTTGGCAATCATAATACTCAATTTCCACGTCTCTGTACATCTGCCATTATCATTCTGCTAACGCTTGGATGTTAGAGCTGCAAGGGGATTCTTTAATGTACTAGTCAAAGACTCACAAAATAGACTGTAATTTGTAATTTGGCTCCTCTCTTTAGAGTGATTAATTACAGTTTACTGAGTAACTAATCCACCTTTTCAGGTATACAGATGTATTGCTGATCTCACCTACTAAAATACATTTTAGCCTACTGAAGGATAAATGTAACTGATGAGAATTAATTCCTGTTTGATCAGAGACACATGTATTTCTCTGAGAGAGGCAGTTATTCTTGTCCTCAGTGGATGCAAGCCTCTGAATGCCACAAAAGTCTATGGATGTAGTCTAAAGCTGAAATGTTACTGTTCTTCTGGCAGTACTTGTACTTTGAAAGCTAAAGGTTACGATTTTAGTGAGAAAATTGACATGAAGGTATGAGGAAACAGCTTTTGTTTTGAATTTGCTGTTCTTTTTCACTGGTTCATGGTCAATACCCCACTTTTATCTTATGTTTCTTGTTTTAAGTTGTTCTGAAGGATGATCTGAAAACCTCTTGGACTGATGTAGTTCAACAAATTTTTGCTGGTTGTCATTGCCTGCTGTGTTACCTGTTTGAAACCCGTGGTGTCAGCCAGCCTCCTAGTGTGAGAGGCGGTCACATCACAAAATCTACCTTGATACCTCCAGCCCGAGTTGGTTGGATGGGTGTAAGGATGAAACCTTTCCCTTGTGTCTCCAAACTGTCTCCTGGAAACCGAGTGGGAACAAATTGGCTGGGGTCCCCTGGGGACAACTGGACTGTGTGGCTCATGCCCTGTCAGTATAAATAAGGCTAAATTGTCTGATGGGGACAGTCTGACAACTTTCTCACGCTCTGAATTCCACGGCGTGTGGGGTTTTTTTTTTGGTTTTTGGCCTATTTTTGGTTTTGGGGATTTTTTTGGATTTTTTTTGTTTGTTGGGGGTTTTTTTTTCGCCTATTTTAGACCAAGAAGTTGTTTGATGTTGTAAAAAGTACTTCTGGGTTTTTTTTTATCTTGCCCCTCTATTACTGCATAGTCTTCATTTGAACTTCTGGATTTAATACTGTCTGTTACTGCCTTGTAAGCAATGGCTATGAAAATAGGTTCAGCACATCATGCTCCATCTTATTGGAGCTTTGCAAGTAAATAAGTCAAGTTGTCCTTCCTCTTCCAGAAAAACAAAAAGAAAAAAAAAAGAAAAGAAATTTGACAGCATATTGCTGAAGTAAATTCATTAGGGAATAAACAAAAATGCCAGTAAAACACAGGCAAATGCTTGGTATAGATAGCAAAAGTGGGGACAGTCCGTTCATAAAGAGGTCAAAATTACTTGTAATAAAAAAAAAAAAGTAATCAAGGGGCAGATTCAGCAAGAAAATCTAAGCTGTGGTGACCAAGACAATTTAGGAACTGGGGGGAAAAGGAAGATCAAGTGGATGTTGTTTCTGTGACATCCTGAAGTAATTCTTCTTTTTTAAGGTTCATGATATGCAAATACCAGCTTCTGAATTATAGCTGCAGTGATGTACCAAATGTTTTCTAGCATATCCTCTTGTGAGCAGAAATACCAGTGTTGTCAAAAAAATTTGTGTGTAAATATGACTCATAAATGATTTCTGAGAGATGTGATTTATTTTTCATATTTTTCAAGATACATTCCATTTCAAATAAAGAGGTATCTATTGAAAGAGCTCTCAATATGTTGGAAGAATGGTTGTTTGGTGGGCTATTCGTGATGATTAAAGCCTGGTCTAAACTTTTCCAATGTTTTAGGCTCGATCTAAGTGCCTAAGAGGAACACTTTGAGCCTGTGTAGAAGAAAAGACCCACTCAGATGCTCCAATTAATCTTTATATATATAGCACAATTATGAGACTCGGAGTCCTCAGTTTTGCTTCTTGCAGTTTGTGATGTGTGAGCACCCACACCAAGTGTAGCTGATTTCTGTAATACTCAGTGTCACAGTTCATGTACAGCAGGTCTTTGGGACACAGAATTCAGGCTCATCACCTTTACCTGTAAATGCCTTGCTCTGTGTGACATTAGGAATCTAAACTGAAGCATTAAATGTGCCTTGTTTCTCTTTTTCAAGTATCTTAAACACTATGATTGAATTTCAAATAACCTGAAATTGATCCAGAAAAAACGCTTCCACCATTTGGCATTAACTCCAACCTGTTCTTTTCTAGCTTCATGGGAAAAGAAATGGGGTATGACAAGAAAAATGTGCTGCTTTGGAGTCTCCATAGAGCTGCAGCTGCTCAGATGTCTTGAACTCCCCTGACATGTATTTGTATTGCAGCAGGTCCTCATTTTCAAGCATCTCCTGAAGGCGTATTACTTTCAGTGACACAGTGTGCATTGACCTAGACTTGTTGGTGCTGTTTGCCTTCACTGGGGAGATGTCAGTAACCTCATCCATAAGAAGGTTTTTGCTGTAACAAGTTCTCTTTTCAATAGTAAACACACAAAATGTAGGCATTTGAACTTAATATTGATATGCAAATGATGGCTTAAAGATCTGATCTCTCACAAGCGCTGGTGCTCAGCAGCTTTGAAAAGTCAATTAAGCATCTCTAAATTTATTGTCTATTCAAGGACCCACTGTTGCTTACAGCTGTTAGAGGTATCTCTTATGAGCTTTTAATAACAGTGGTGTCTCTGAAAGGACATAAATATAGTAGAACAAAAGTTTTATAATTCATGGTTGTTTCTGCCCCAGCATCAATGCTGATATATTTACAAAAGTGCATCAAATACATGCTTCTCTGCTTTAACTTTGGATTAAGAGGATGTAAAATAAGACTGCTTGTATATTTATGGTACATATGAAATGGTCCTAGAAACAGGGCCATTATTTTCCTAATGGAGAATATTGTCTTACTAGGGTTTTCTCTTAAGTTTTCTCTCATCTGCAGTACAATGTGGGATACAGAGAGAAAATCTGGATCTGATTCAAAGTTCATTGAAATCAACCAGAATTTTTCCCGACTGGGACAGATGTTGACCTTTTTCACAAACGATGGCTGCTTCTCTTTTGATGCAGAAAACCCAGGAATGAAACCCCAGAAGCAAGACCTTTGCCTGTGATCTATGCCAATATTGATGATGTGTGATTAGGGTAACATTGACATTCTGGCCTTTCATATTTTCCAATTAAATGAGGGAGAGAGGAAGAGGAAGATGAAATAATGCCTATGCTTTTTGAGCAAAACAAAATACAAAAGAAGACCAATCTAAATGTGTGTGTTCTCCTTTCCCCAAATGAAATGTAGACCAGAATGCAATTTCACTGAATTCACAACACAGCTGAAACGGAACAATTTTCTTTGTAATTGAACCCAAACCAGAACAAAATGAAAGCCTTTACTCCTTTGACTGCTTGTTTCTAGCAGGAACATCTCAGTCCTTTTTAGAAAGTGCCAAATTATTTTCCACACCTATCCATATTTTTTTTTTGTAAAATCAACCATCAACTTTCAGTCTTTTATAAATTTGAAATAAGCTTAAAAAAAAAAAAAAAGTTATAAATAGTACTATGGGTGTTTGGGAAAAGATTTTTTTTCTGTCTTTCCAGTGTGGGAGTTTTGATGTGTAAGGTAAGGACCCTGGTACACACTTCTCAGAGCACTGCTTTGTGCCTTCTGTGCTGAAGATGAGCAGAGCAAAGGTGCCTTTGAGCCTGCTAAGAGCTGAACCATCCTCAAGGTGTCCTGACACCCAAAGGACCTGGGAGCTGCTTGGGACCTCAGCATGGGGCACGATTACTTGTAGAGTCTTGGCCTAATGGTACACACTGAATTTACGCAGAAAGGGACATCAGCTCCTGGGTGAAGCACTGGGAAGTGAGGCTGTACTGCCAGCTGGCATCTGCATGAAGCTCATGCTGTGCCTCAACAGCCTGGTTGGATTGCAGCACCTACAAGTTTTCCTTAGGAGACTTGTAGAAAAAGCAGAGGGGAGGTTTCTGTGCTTAAGTGCTTGGGATGTTTTTTGGTTTTGCTTAGGCTTTTAGAAAAATATCAAAGCAGAGATATGTATCCCAGCACAGACTCAACACGGGAGCTTTAAATTAGCCACTTCTACAGCCTTTCCTGGTCTTCTCATAGATGTCTCTGACTATGCCAACCACCAGTGCAGGGGAAATTATTGTTTGAATGGGGGTTTGATTTACCTTTTGTTTTGTATTGTGCTATGACCACAGTGGATTTTGCATAAACAAAATTTCTAATGACCCTGCTTCCTAATCTTTGCCTTGCAATAGTTTGTGAGCAGCCGTAGTAGATTAACTGAACCAGTAAATATGTATAGAATGACTAACTATTACAATGAAGCATACAGCCCTCTGTGGTCAGCAGAATATTTCAATTGAGACAATTTACCCCATGTTTTGTAAGGCTTCCAGTGAGATGAAGAAATCACTGCTTTTGTTTTTAAGATCTTGTCTGTGTTTTGTAAATATTTCTGATATTTATGACTGTACATATGGCTTTGATTGTAACTCACAGGAGGCTCAAGAACTGGGTTATATACCATCTAGGAGGAGATTATTTCATTATTGGTAATTTTTGTTGGGTTTTGAGGCTCAGCCTTTAGGATCTCTTGCACCTAGTGCCGTTTACAAATGTAAAAGTATAGCAGTGAACCTGCAGCTCAGAGAACACATACAGCCTGTTCTTGGCTTGGGTGCCAGAGCCAGGGTCCTTTGAGGGAATGGCTCTCCATGTTGCTGTGTGCTTTGGACCTGGGCCTGGGGATGATAATTCCCTGTACCAGCGATAGCACCTCTCTGCAAGGCTCTCAGCCCACTTGATTATCATATCTCTCTTTTGGAGAAGAGGAAACTCGGGACCAGAGAGCCCCTGCTGCCTGCCCAAGGTCACGCCTTGGGAGCCAGAGGGCAGCGTTCCATCCATGGCCAGGGTCCCTGTCCCTGTGTGAGAAGTGCTGCCTCTCACAGCAGAGGCTGCTTCATTTTCTGTGCTTTGTGGAGACCTTCCTTACAACCACCTGCACGTGCCACGGGTCCTTGGATGGAGACACTTGGATGGAGTGACTGCCTTGCCATTTAACTTCCAGCCTTAAAAACTCATCCTTGCAGACAAGAGCAAGGCACAAACAGCTCAGCTTCACTTGGGATTTAGCAGAGTCTTGGAGGACTTCAGATTATTAGATCAGCTTCTAGTTATTCCCAGCACTAGGCATTGTGCAAACAGTATACTAGGAATGAAGGGATCTGCGAGTTGTTCCTTATTTCCTGAGTGATTAAGCTCCTCTATTTACTGTGGATTACAAGGACGAAGAGAGGTTATCAGCCCCATAACAACTTGAAAGGACTCTGTAGATATGAATCCAGTGTTAATGAAGCTTTTCCAGCCTGATACCTACTTTGACTAAAACACACAAAGAAATAAAAGGGGGGGAATAATTTTCTTTACTATTCTGCTATCATTTAACCATTTCACTCAGAAACAAGGTGCTTTGAGAGAAATCCTTTTAGGCAAAGACACTTATCCCAATCTTGTTTTTCTAGCAGAAAAAACCAAAAACTGGCTGGTGCACAAAGCTGTAGTAGCCAACCCCGCTTATCCTAACTTGCGGCTGGAGGGTGATGGGGCTGTCTATCTTTGTGGGCTTTCACAACAGCTCCTTCAACCATCTGTGCAGCTGAAAGCTCCATGTCCTTTCCTGTGCTGCAATATACAGATGACTTTGCTTAGGGGCTTTTCTTGTACACAGATGAACACATGAAAAATTACTGTTCTTTTGAAAGTTAGCCTTGAACTGGAAAAGCTATTTCTTTATCGGTTTTTTTTGGAGGCTGTTGCTACTCGCAGCCAGTCATGGAGCTGTGCCTCCAGCTGAGTTAGATGTGTACTGGCTGCTTTTTTCATTTTTATCACAGATTGTTGATATTTCCTGTTCCACTAAGCCACGTTTCCCTGGTACTCTTTCCTAGTGCTTGGCTCCTAAACAAAGTCACAGCTCTTGTCACAAGGCAGCAGGCTGCATACTTATCCTTTGTGTGAGTGATGACTGAGGGCTCAGCAGTAGGGAAGTAACGCTGACAGCTCTGC
Source organism: Coloeus monedula (assembly GCF_965178545.1). Lineage (NCBI taxonomy): Eukaryota > Metazoa > Chordata > Aves > Passeriformes > Corvidae > Coloeus > Coloeus monedula. The sequence continues at coordinate 38,944,961 of NC_138784.1, forward strand.
TCCAGGACGGCAGATTGTCAGCATTCCTCACCGGGGCACCCAGCTGGCCTGGGAAAAGGCTGCTGTTTTGGGGGGTGGGGGTTGGGCCCCTAAAATAAACTGGCTGTCCTTCCAGAGCTGAGGAAGATGGAGAGGGGTGGTCGGATGACCTCTTTCTGATCAGAGGCAGAGTCAGAGTTATGCATCTGCAGAGCCCAGAGTGAATGCTCCGATTCTGCAGGCACAAGCTGAGTTGTTGAGTGAGAAGAGAGAGGGGTATCTGAAGGCTGAGATGGCAGTAAGACATCATAACATGATGATAAATACGAACAACTAGCCATTTCCCCCTTCTCCCCCCTCCTCCTCATTAAGAGAAAAGAGTAGCTTGCATAAAAGGGGAGGATGACAGGTGGGCCTGTTCCTGTGCTGAAGATTTAGCCCAGAGAGTTGAGAGCAGCAGCTGCAAAGGAGCACTTAGCTTCTGCTGCCGCAGGGAAGCTGCTACAATCACTCCCAAACAATTTGGAAAGCGTTCCTATGTGTTTTCCTGAGGGCTTGAGAAGCTTGCAGTCCTGGCCCACAGATGGCTAGAGTTGTGAAACTGCAGCCATGGGGCAATCAGCTGCCTGCCAGCTTCACCGTCATCCTTAGTCATCTGGGAGGGAGGCTGAGGAGGGGCTCCCCAGACAGGAGCTGCCTCCCAGAGCGACTCGGGGCAGCCAGATGGGTGGGCTCTGCACTCACCTCTGTCCTTCTGCTAGGTACACCTGATCAGAGAACTCTTCCTGGGCCACTCACTCCAACGGCTTCTATACCATGAAAGAGGGACAAGCTTTGTCGTAAATGACATTGAAGGCACTCAGTAGCCCCCCAGGGCTGTGTCATGCCGCTGCCTTGCTGGCAGCTTCACCAGCACTGCTGTTCCTCACCAGGGTTCTGTGAGCTCCAACACTGCAATGAGCAGCTGAATGGGTTTACAGGGCTCTGCAGAACACCTTCAACCCTGCAGTTCTGCTGCTAATTAGCTCAGAAACAGCTCCAGTGACCTGTCTTGAAATGGCCTAGGTGGAAATTGGTGCTCTGAGCTGAAGGCATGAGGTAAACATACCTGGAAGACAGAGGTCCCCTTGCCCGGTGGGCTTGGTGCTGGTCATCCCAGGAGTGGGACTGGAGCATCCTTGCTTGGTGGCACCTGCACTTGCAGGATTGGGGTCTTTCTTTCTAGTTTTTCCCTAATTCTGCTGGTTTCAGCTATAGAGCTACCCACCAAAGGGTATTTTCTTCTCAAAGGTAATTCTAAATAATTTCGTCAATTTTCCTGGCGGTAGAAAATCCTCAGCAATCTCTTTTGCTGCTGAAACACAGTGCAAAAGCGTGAGTGCTTATGCAGGTAATCTTAATGTAGTATTTCATTTTTGGCCTGGGCAATGGTAGAGATCTAATACAATGCAAAGCTTGCAAAAAAGTAAAGATTATATATATTTGCAAATCTGTTATGGCTACAAAGATCATTTGGCTGCCTTTGATTTCCTAATGTTTAATTTAACTGAATCTGAGCAGATTTAATGGTTAATTTCCAGAGTATTCACTTAACAGTTTTTTTCACTCAAAGTTGAAACCTTAAATCAAGCTGAGTTTGAGAGAAGTAATTTACTTTTGCTGAGCTCTGGATATGCGTAGTCTTTCTTCAGCCCTCTTTTTTCCTTTTTCTCATCTCTGAGTTGAGCATGCAGCGTTTAGTGGGACCCATGATGACAGCAGCTGCTCCACCACCCACTCTGTGTGCCTTACTGATGAGGTTAGTGTCTCCTAAAGGTATGGTAGCCCTGGAGCAGCCACAGCTACGTCCTCTGCTCAGTCTGTATGCAGCCATCCTCTATTAGATTTGCCCTTGTAAAATGAAATTCCAGCACATCTGGAGCTTGCTCTTAATTCAGCTGTCACAGTCTGCACTGAACTGGCCCAGGGGTACTTGGTAGGCAAAGCCCTACAATAGCAGTGCTGCACCAGTGTCCTTCAGGAGGGTCTTTTTTATTGCCACACCTTTCTTGCAGTCACTGAAAAGCATTCACAGAAATCAAGATGGGATGGTGCTCCCCTTCTCACAGCTGCTAACATTACTTTCCACATGTGATTGATTAAGGTGAAATCTGGTTTGCCTTTGCAGCCATCATTGCTGTCTTTCTGCTCAAGGCAAGAGTTAAGGTGCACTGAAAGGCAAGAATGGTCTAAAAGCTCAGGGAATTTATGTGGTACTCTTTAACAGGTCTTCCAATACTGTGTGTGTGGCCTTTCTTCAGCCTAGATTTCACAGAACTGCTGTAAAATCCAGCATCTCACTGACCTGTAGCCTGGGAGAGGTCAGGGTGGCAAGGTTTGTATATACCACTTGGAAAAGAAAAATGCTTTTATAACAAAGACTTCCCGGTTTGTGATGCAGTGCAAGCCAGGTCTCGTTCAGTATGATTCTTATAGAGGTACCTAACTCCTAATAGCAAAACATTCTCTGGGTTAGCCCACATTTAGGGCCACTCATGAGCGCCACCCCTGTTCCTGTGCACAAAGGCATACCAGGATACAGCTGTTTTCAGCTCCCAGATGTTGACTACATGACACTAGAAAGCTGTATCTGAAATTTACTATTGCTGGTCTATTTAGCAGTGTTGCTATAGATGCTACAGCGTCAGTGGGCTAAGAAGCTCAGAACCACAGTGAACTATATTAATTGCTGCCCTCTCTCAACCCATAAAAATCCTCAGCTTTTATAAACTCTGTCTCCTTTTCCCCAGCCCTTTACATCCTCTTCTGGCTTTTTGAAGAGGAAAGCTCAGTTTTTTGTATACTTCACCTCTCTTCTCCAAGAAACCTTGCTCTTAAGTTTGTCAGCAGTTTCAAAGAGATCTCCAGCCCCCAGGTTTGCACACCACCTACTCAGGGTGTTCAGTTCCTTCATGTTCACAGAACACGTGCAAGTGAGGTGCTAGGAATGAGGAAAAATTAGTATATTCAGCAGCCAGAGATGTTCAGTAGCTGCCCATCCTTGACAAGCTGTCATATTCCTCCATCTTGCAACTCAGGACATAGGGAGTGTTTGAATTTTTCATACTGAATGATTTCAAAACTCTTGGGTCTACTCTGCTGAAGAAATTAATGCCTGTACTTCAGTGTGCGTGGAGGCATACACAGGAGCAGAATTGCACACATCCCCAGGGTTGCTCATTGGAGTGATGGAGCACAGAGGGCTCCGTGGCAGGAGCCAGAGCCCAGGTGCCCACAATGGAGGTGAGTCCCAGGTAGAGACATCTAGATTGCTCCTCTCTGGTCTATGGCACTCTGCAAGGCTATTCTGCCTTGGATTTGCTGCTGGCATGTTGATGGAAAGTGGATGGTGGAGGGGGCTGCATAACTCACCCCCCTCCCTCTGACTTACAGCTTGGTCTCCTTGGCAATTTGATCTGAGGCCGGCCCAGAGGAAAGGACACACCATACTTTAACATTCGCCCTTCGGCCTAAGCGTTACCCAGTGGAGGGTCCAGGGAGAGCCTTGGTCCCTTGGTGGGAGCAACACATTGGTGAAATGGCCTAAGAAACAGTGACCTCAAAACGAGCAGCTCCATGAAAGGTCTTGAGGATATGGAACACCAAGGCCTCTCCCTGCCCCTCCCTGGCCTTGTAATCAGATAGTGCCCATATGTGAGGGAGTCTTTCTAAGAGACTTCAGAACATGCTGGTGGAAGCTTTAGCGAAGACCAGACCTGGCTTTCCTCAGACAGGCACCACCCATGAAGACCCCTTCGACCCCCAGGTGAACATGTTTCTGGTGCAGCCACCTTTGCCATGCTAACAGCACTGATTAAACCTTTCCAGAAATTTAGAACAGCTAAAGTGAATGGGGCATTCAGGAAAATAAAGAATAAAGCTCTAGAGGTGTAATTATGGCACTGCTGAAATCTGTGACAGAATTTCACTGACTTCAGTGAAGGGCTTGCCGCTTTAGGAAGTCTGTGATCAAAATGGGAAGCTTGGGATCCATATCCATATTGGGATTCATATTCAATTTATATTCAATATGAAAAAGACATTAAGAAACAAAATCAGTTGCATTTGTCATAATTTGCTTTAGCTACCCAGTTATTGGGAGGAGAGATAGGCACCAAAAGGAAAAAGTACCAGATATTCAGGTATTCACCCTCTGATAGGGTGATTTCTGAGAAACTACTCCTGTTGGTCCCAGGAGAAGCTCCAGTGATTGCTTAGATGATAAAGAAAGAGCTTCATTGGCACATGGTGCCCAGTTGTGCACCTTTGAAGGGACAACTGACATGGGTCCAAGTCTGTAGCAGCCATTTCAACACAGTTCCACTTTCCGAATTGTCTCTGGGAATTCAAAATTTGTCAGTGGTAACAAAATAGGTATTGTTCATTAATGATGGAATTTTGCTATCTTTCTCTTTACTTACATTTCTCTGCACGATGCTGCAGTTGGGAACGTGCTTTGAGGACAACAGAGAGGAAGGTAAACCTCTGTCATACTGGCAGGGATGGGTCTATATGGCACCAAGCACCTGAAATGCTGCTCTTGGTCACTGGTTCCCCAGAACTCTTAAACCACGAAGCCTGGCTCATCTTGGTACCTCTGCCTGCTTGCCAACAGCTGCCTAATAATTCTTTTCTCTGTGCAGCATAAATAATTACTGAGCTGTCCTGTCCTCTGTTGCTCACCCTGCCTCTGAGCCAGCCCTTGCAACCACAGTTGTATTTATGCTGTCGCTGAGCCTGCCTGCAAGCCCTGACACGCTGTACCATGCAGCCTGCAAGGAGAGCTGTGCAGGGTGGTGGGTGCTTCCCACGGAGGAGGGCCAAGGAGGAGGTGGCAGTGTCCCACCTGCATGGCTGCCCCGAGGATGCTCTGCCAGACAGCTGCCTTCTCCTGGGCAGCTGGAACCCTGTGCACCCCACATTTGGATTCACAGCTGCTGCCTCCTTCGCAGAAACACTGTCACTGCTGGGAGGAAAAAAGTGGAAGTCCAAATTCATCACAGGGCACTGGGAGCAGGAGCAGGTGCTTAATCTGCCTTTGCATGGTCCTACATGCCCTACCCTGGCTGCAAGTCCATGTCCTCATGCTGTCATCTGTAGGACTGGTTGGTCAGGCAGCCATCTGCCTGGGCGCAAGCCAGGGCAATTCTGAGGGGCTGCCGCCCCAAACTCCAGCACAGCAGTGCCCATGGCAGCCTGCCACACTGGGGACTGCCTGCCCAACCCACTGCAGGCTGGCCACAGCTATGTGCTGCAGCTGGGGCCACCCCTATGTTTCAACTTGAGGAAAATTCCCACCTCTAAAGACTTATGCTTTCCCTGCGAGTACACGTTGGCTGTTGTACCCTCCATCCATGTTCACTGTGTCCAAAGGTGGAGGTTCTGCTATATCTGGTACATGAAGAGCAACTTGTACCTAGAGGCAACTCTCACTAAAGGAGAGTGAACCGTTTGCCATTCTGTCTTCCTCTGTGGCAACTCCTCACAGAAGTATGGAGTTAAAACTAAGGAGCAAGTCTCTTTTGCCAGGTCCTGGTGACATTCCTGCTAGTTTAGGCATTTCTGGTGATAGCTGTATGAGGCATGCTGCAAGACTTGGGAATACTGCTCTGCTGAACAAAGTTGAAGCCCAAAATTGTGTGATAAAGAAATGAAAAGCGTTGGTCCTTTTGGTTGTCTTTGTATTTGGACTGAAACAAATTCTGGGATGCTTAAACTGGGAAGTTTCAATGAGAGATCTGCCTAGAAGTGGGGAGGACCTCCTAGGTCATGAGGATGGTTCACAAGGGAGACAAAGAGGAATCCATCCTTCCCTCTTGCATTTGCCTACCATCTGCTGTACCCACTCCTGAGACAGAGCTTTGGGTCCCAACCCCTCATCACCTCTTACCTGTGCAGCATGTTGATGACAGGCTGCAAACCTAAGGCTGGGCATCCTATGTCCTGAGGAAGTTGCAAATGATACCAAAGCAATATTATTCTTTAATGACTGCTGACCTGACACTGTGAATCCCACAGACTGTGTGTGGCATGGAGGATATTGGTTTTATTAACTCTGTCTATTTTTTTATGAGACATTGACTTAACGTATCTGCAAAGAGGAGACCAAGGGATTTCATCCAACTCTGACCCTTCCCTTTCAACCTCCCCTGAGTCACCCCCTCCTTGCCTAATTCATCGGTTTTGCCCCAGTTATGTTCTCCTATGAGTGTGCCTGGCTCACAGCAAACATCTCCACCATTAGCACAGGCAAGGAAGTGGTTGCGTGATGTTGCCGTCAGTGGATGGTTTATCTAGTTGTAATTCCCATGGCTCCAGCTCTGTGAGTGCTTATACACAGACCTCATTTTGCAGGGGTGGCAAGGGGAAAGGTCAGTATTTATGAATCATTTCCTCCTGGCTGTGGCAATGAGGTTGATTTGCGGAGTGAGTCATGGAAGAGCAGCCTGGAGAGGCAACGATGTCCGAGCAAAAGACCTTCAGGTCCTTAGTGACCCTTGGACATTGCAGCCAAGTTACCATCATCATTTCACATCCCCAGTCACAAATGTCTTCAGTTACTTAAAATTGTAGGCTCTGTAGGTATCATATACATGTCTGTGAGAAATCTTGCTTCTTCTAGAAGTATTGCAAGGACTCAAATATACGACTGCCCGATGGCAAATCAATTATCACATGGCAAAAGGACGGAGGGAAACCTATCATGCCTTCCTCTGTTATGAAGATGGACTTGTGTTTGAAATACCTATTTGTTATGGAGGAGGAGAGGTTTCCCAAAGGGAAGTGACCTGATAAAACAGAGTAGTTGAGGCTGGATTGATTACCCCTTGGAATGAAGTTTCCATGTTAGTACAGAAGTGATTCTGCTGCAGGGTTTTGTCTTTGTATTAACACTGAGAAGCCAGTGTAGTACTGCTGTGTTATGAGCTGCAAAAACTTGGAACAAGCCCATCTCCACAATGCAGAGCATAAAAACTAAAATGACTGAGATGCTGAGAGAAGTTGTATATGATCCACCTCAACACTTTTGAAGTAGCATCAGAAAATTAAAAAAAAAAATTTCCATAATCAAGCAAAAAAAAGCATCTGCCCAAAGGATGCATCCTCTCACTCAAGAGATCCAGTTTTAGTGCAGACTTCCAGGGGAAACATTTAGTTCCCTGTATTAAAATGTTTTCCAGAAGAGCTGCCCAGCTGCAAGCTCTAAAATGTTCAGAACTTCCTCCAGAGTAGAGCTATTTATTTTCGCTGCCCTCTTTCCCCCATGCTCTCTATTGCTGCCATTAGGACCATAAGGAGCTGCAGTGGTGAGTCAGGCTCCTTCTTCACCGGATCATTTAGAGTTTTCCAGCCTTTTGTCTTGTCACGTGTTAGCCTGGCAGTGCCAGGACAGGTGGAGAGAGCAGGGCTGAGTTTTCTCCAGTGTTTGGCAGCATCCAGACACATTTGGTGGAACAGAGCCTGACCAGTCCTAGAACTGGCCCTGCTGCAGATGGTCCCTCTTGGCTGTCGGACGTCTGAGAGGGAAGCTTTCCCATCCCATCCCCACCCTGGTGTGGGAGTGCTCCTGCAGAAGCTGGAGTCAATATCTCCCTGTTTGTCCAGTCAGAGGGCAGAGGTTTGAGGGGCTAAAAGTAGAAGGGGAGCATGTCAGCTGGTGGTGGTTCTTGGGTGAGCCACTTCCAAATAATATTCCCAGCTGTTTCTCTGACAGGGCATCCACCTGAACATCATCCTGGAGCCACATGGGGCTTTCACACTGCCACCATAAGGCCATGGCCCTACAGCACTAATTGTTAGCTGAAAACAGGAAAGCTAATTAAAAGGGAGATGAGCTACAAGGGGATAACATATGGTGTGCTCCCTCTCCATAGGCAGGGAAGGCAGGGAAGGGGAGGGCTCACTGTGAGGCATGGAAGGGTTGGGAAGCTCAGACCAAGATGCTTCAAGTGCTTGCTGCACTAAGGGAAACCTCTGGCACCTCTAGCTGCCCTTGCACTGTGCAGGAATACATTCCTTGCAGGAATAACTTATCTTTGGCCAAAGAGCTTCCATTTACAGTGACCTTGAGGGCTCTCAGGCAGGGGGACAACCCTGGCAGCTGAGGGTCTGTACTGCTACCAATGGGATGCCATGAGCTGAGCGTGCCTGGGCATCCCACCTGCCTTGTCAGCCAGCAGTGCTGGAGGCTGCCGGGAAAGACTTGTGCTTATGCATTACAGCCTTCCCACTGCAGCAGGGTTTGGCTGGGCATCTTCTGCAGCACATCCCTGGGCAGGACAGTGCCCACTGACCCAGCATGGCCACAGGAGGAGCGTGGCTGCTGGCAGTCTTGGCTGGGTGATGGGCTGTTGGCACTGAAACCCTGCCTGTGGCAGCCTCCAGAGAGTATGACCACGTAGTAGGAAAGCAGGCTTTATTTAAGAACAGAAAGCACAAAATGAAGTACCCACCTGTGACCTCCTGCAAGCAATGACACTGTGGCTTGGGCAGCTGAGCTGGTCTTGCTGCCACCATGCTGGTTGTGACTGACACTGGCAGCATGAAGTCTCAGCATTCCACACACCTGAAAGGCCCGATCATTTCCTCTGAAAGCAATCCATAGCCACCTCTGATCACCACAGAAACACAAAGGTTGTCTTAATATTGCAACATCCAGTGCTGAATGCTTTTAGTGCTGATGGATGGCTGCACTGTGATTAGCGAAGAGGCACCCCAAATCGCAGCAGTGATTGTCACATATGCATGGAGGTATTGTTCATCCTCAGGGATTCAGAGCACTGTGGAACAGTATTAACAAATATAATCGCTCCATTCAGTTTAGGACTTGAAGTCTTTCTCATATATCTTCAGTACCCTCAGAACAGCTAGCTAATTCACAGGAAAAGCCTGAATGTGAAACACATGTTTCAGCAGAGTTTTAAATCCTCATAGTCAACATTTGGCTAGCTCTTTTTATTTCCCTCAGGAGTTTACTGATACTGTTGTTCAGGTGCACAGTAACCCTTGGAGGTTTTTGCTTCCTTTGTGCCTACTGAAAGGCAATGGGTTTGTCTTGCTGAGTGACCAGCAGTAATCGAGAAAGGGATATGAGATAATTTTAAAGTTGCACAGTGCTTTTCCAGGTTGGACTGTGCTCAGTTTCTTGGCACTACAGTCTTCCCCTGGGTATCCACAAGACAGTAACATGAAGCGCCTGTACTTCAAAAATCCTTCCTTCATTTTTTCTCTAGTCACAACTATTTGGCTCATTTTTCTTTACATGCCTCAATAGTGAATCCTCTGATTTAAACAAAATACTCAAGACTTTGTACTTCAAATATGTTACTAACATTGAGGAGACACGTTTATGGTCATGATCAGCGCTGTTGTGTCTATTCTGTATCATCACTGTTCTGGATCAACTGTGTGTAAGCCAGTGACAGGGTTTTTTTTCAGCTTTCCTTTTTGGCTTATCTTCTTTCTTTGCTTGAATTCTCTTGTCATAAACCTATTTAGAGGAGGCAGGATGACATGCTCCACCTGTCTTTAAAACCACACAGCTCTCAGGGGTGTGTGGTCTTACTCCTGAGTGTGAATTAAGGCCATTCAAGCGCTTGGCACTGACCTTGGGGGAGAGGCAGGAGATGGGTAGATGTGCCCAGACTGAAAGTCCTCTTTGCAAAGAGTTTTGAGCTATCAAATCTTTCTTTTAGATGTGAAGAGGAGGATCCCACTCCCAGAACTCGGCTACCATTTTCCGTACTGTGTATTTCCCCTGTGGAATGGTTGCTTTTCTTGCTGTCCCCACTTTCTGCCTCCCAACACATTGTCAGAAGAAAGCATGCAGATAAGTGCTCAAGCATTTCCTGAGCTCATAACTCTGTCTCCTGAGAGACAGTTAATCTGATCCATTCGAAAGCTTGAGTACCAAGTGTCATTCTGCCTCTTACATACATACTGAATGAAATTTTGAAGGCTTTTTTACAGCACTGAATAAAACACTTGAAATGTTCCTGTCTCTGCAACCGCCTGGCAGCAAGGGCATTTTTGCTATAATATTATGTATCACATATCTAAATATAATGACATTCTTTGTTATATATAGACTCCATATATATACATATACTGTATACACACAGCATATATTTTAAACTATTAGTAGATGTTTTCATCATTTTGGGGATGTGAGGAGTTTCTATCAGCCATGAGGCTTGTTTGATTCAAGCAATGATCTTAAACTCGTGGTCTGTGGGTAACTGAAGGATCTTCAAAATGGGACTACAAGAAAAAAGCAAAAGCCACTAGACTTCAAAACTTCTACCCAGGGCTCTACATATCATGGACCGGAAAAATCTCAATGGGACTGAAAGTTGCAAGAGGTGGAAATGCAGTGGTCTGTGGTCTTGTTTCTGTTGCTTGGTAAGTGTACCTGGACTGTTCAGTGAAATGGCATTGGGGCAACAGATATGTATATATTTAAAACAAGATTCTTCCCAGTTATCCTCCTGCTACTAAGCCTTGTCCCAGGGTTGTCAAGCCTTTACTTATATTCTACCTGCTTAATTTCACCCATCCACTTATATGGAAGCTATTTAGTTTTCCTGTAAGACAAAAATAAAAGTCCAGCTCTTAGGCTGAAGTTGCGCCAAGTCTAGTTTCCAATCAGCAAATCTTTTCTTCTTTTATTTTGATTTATTTTTTTATCCCACCTCAGTATATTGTTTCATTGCATGGAGAAAATGTTATCACAGTGGGTTGGTAGAACACCTGTTGCATAAATCTTGGTGATTTTTAGAATGTGAACTCCTGCTGGCAGAGACAGCTGTGTCTCACATTAAAAACAGAGTATAAGGTATCCAAGGAGGAAGGAGAGAAAAAAAAGGCTTAGGATAAGAAAACAGTACATGAGTGGCCAGAATCTGTTGTCAAGATTTATAAGCTAAATGAGTTACAGTTGAAGGGGATATTAAAAGAAAGCCATTCTATTCCTAGAATACAAAGTGTGTTTTCTCATAGGGATTCCCAGAGGACTTTTCATGTCTGACAGCAGACAGAGTAGACAGCTGGTCCACATAAAAATGTTTGTGCTAATTAACCTATCCCTCTCATTACACCCAGAAAATATTTAACAAGCAGAGACATTGCTGAGGAATACTGGCAAAATTTGAGGGGCTTCCTTGCACAGTGCCAAATTCTTCTAACTTTTTATTCAAGGTCCTAAGTCTTGTTGGTTCAGCAACAAGCACAAGGAAGGAATACAAGGACTGTTGCCTTCATCAGCAGAACTTTGCAAATCTTGGGGTATGTTTTTTTCATTGCAGTTCAGTCTCCTCCTCCTCTCCACCACTGCCTGGTGACAGCAGTAGGGCCACAAAGTCAGGTGGCTGCTAGCCCTCCAGGCAGCCCCGTTCTGTGTGAGTTATTCCCCTGAGGAGGTTGCTCAAGCCCCGGCAGTGGTGGCCTGGAGATGCCAGAGCTGGTGTTCTCTGGCAGAAGTGAGAGGTAAAGGCTCTCTCCACCCACATTTTGGTTCATACCTTGCGAAGCCATGGGGCTGCTCCTCACCTGGACTCTGGGTTGGAGATAAGGACAAGACTCCCCAGCCCTGCTAAGGAGTTGATATTTTCAGCAGCGTCCACAGCAGTATGGTGTGAACCCCATGGGGCATCTAAAACCAAGGAACCAAATCTAAGTTGAAAGAGTTAACTCAGCACAAGGAGCTGCTGTCAGAAATAAACACATTATAGTAAAAACCAACTCTCAGAGGCAGCAGTGGAAATTTTGTCTACGCACAAAGGAGAATTAGGTCTTCAGGGAACAGCCTTAGAAGCAAATTAGAATAACACTGTAGGAAGGGTGATGGTATGAGAGAGGTCAATGCTTGCAACCAGATCAGAGTGGACTTTTTCCTTCAGTGTTTGATTATTTGTGCTATTACTTAGATCACGTCAAGTTGACTCAAGCATAGTCGTATAGTGTTCTCCAAAAGCTTATCCCAAATATTTTAATTCACTTATTTCTCTCATCCGCTTCCCTTTCCTCTTCCACTTCACTATTACAGATGTCAGATCAACAAATAAAGTATGTGGGCAGAACAATGAAACTATTCTCTTGTAAAAAAAGAAGAGATTATTTCATTCTCCTGCCATTAACTTTAAAAGAAAAGGCCTTTTGTACCTTTTATACAAGCGTGTGCAATGATACGATTGTGTACCTCATTTCCTTAACCTCAGAGGAAATGATTCATGAAGAACAGTATATGGTTGTAAAGGCTGTGGGTATACCCTGAAATTCCTTTTACCTAGTAACTGTTTTCAAGTAGGAAATAATAATTCCTGAGCATAATGTGACACAAGTAACCTGGGCTGAGCTACTTCCATCCTCTTCCACCCTACTCCAAAATCCTGACTGGGCTGTGAATGAGTCTGAGCAGTTCTCCATCTATTTAGATGTGTTATCTGATTTTCCTTACTTTCCACTTTTTTTTTTATTATGAGGGCAGGGGAATGAGAGGGAAATGGGAGAAGAAAAGGCTAGGATTGGGTGAGGAAAAAATTGGTGTTTTTAGAAAAAAGGTGTTGATGTTTTGCCTGATGTGTATTATCAATCCAGAGAAATTAATAAGAAAATAAATAACTATTTTGATGTAAACTATTAATTTTTTTTTTTGTGCCAAAAATTTTACTATTGGTACTGTAAACTTTGACAATAAGAACATGTATACTGTGGAACTGTCTTTCTAATCAGAAGATGCCATGATTTTTCTCATATCTTGAATTATTTTCTTTCCACTCGTGGCATGGGATGTGGGTTACTATGAGTATTTGAGCATCACTCTGCCTTCCATGAAGACACATTTCATGTGAGGCCAGCTGGATTTGGTGCCAGACCTTTCAGGCAGTTTATCAGTGCAAGGGCAACAAAATCCTGCTGCATATGGCTTCCACCCTTCCAGCAGCGCTCCTCTTCTCCACGGGCCTCTGGTCTGTGACTTCTCTCTCTGCAGCAATTCGTACTATGTGCTTGGCCAGCCTGGAAATGTGGAAGAGCTGGTATGTCTCCAGAGGAAGAGGATTTTAAATTAGCACAAGAATGCCCTCCTGGGTTCAGTGCTGGTACCAGCAATAGCTGTGCTGTGAGGATACAGCCCTCTGGAGGGGGGACACAGCTCTGGTGCTGGGGGGGCCATGAAGGGCTGCCAGTGCTGCTCCATGTAATGGGGCGGGCACGGCTCCGCTGGCTGGCATTTGGGCCCTGCGTGGCTCCTGGGCATGAATCACACGGCGCCTTGATAAGGACGGACATTACTCATCAGAATACCATGGACCCGATGCGGCAAAAGTGTCACGGTCTATTTTGAAAATGTTATCTCATGCTCATTTCCTTGTACATCAGGCATTAGTCTCAACAATGGCCCACTAAAATAGTGTGTTATTTGTTTCCAGGAATGATCTTCTGCTACTTGCTGTCTTTCAGCTGGGCTTTATTTGTGCACAACCACCCATAGTAGGGATTGAATTTGGTTCAGGGATTCAGCAGGGATTGAACGAAGCCGATGGGTAGCCAGCCTCTGAACGCAGAGCTGCTTAACCAAGTCCGGTGCCAAGAACTTAGCTTGTCCTGCCAGCCTGCCTGGGTGCTCTCTCCTGCACCCAGCTTTCAGTGGGGGTTACCATTTCTGCCCACATTTCATTCAGAGGATGGTCTAATTCACCACAGTTCATTTATTCTCTTGTTTCAGATTTTGATGCCATTCAGGTCATGACCAATATTCATATTAGCTCAGTACTGGGGTTTTAATTAAGTACTGTGTGATTGATAAAAGGTTTGCAAATAATCTCAGGAATAAGGGGAAGGAATGAAATCAGCTTTATTAGAGACCAGATTTGGACATCCTTCTGGTGAAAAATAGTGAAGCCTTTGAATAGTCCTGTTACTTTAATTTATTTCTGTGGATCTTCTTCCAGGGCAAGACTTTGTGCAGCATAATCTGGACCTTTATGATTTAATATCTTCTGCTGACAAGGAAGCTTTACTGCTTAAATCCTCCAAGTATTTTGAATATTTCATAGCTTGTCTCAGGTCTGATATCTCTATCTTCCCTTAAAATGTGACTGGAATTTGGCTGCTAGATTACAAAGCTAGATCTATCATCTTTTAAGCTTTTCCTGAGTTCTTGAAGAGGTCACTGGTTGCGTGTCACATCTTCCACAGAAAACTAGTTTTCTGACAACTATTTTACACCAATATTTAAGCATATATATATACAACTGCATTGCAGACCAATGACCAGTTAGTGCTTAGTTTAGAGTTATGATAATATTTTAATTTATTCTGGCCTTTTTGCACTCAGGAAAACACTATCAGCCCACTAAACAAGACACCTGCACACAAACACAGATGTATAGAGAGGCCTACTAACACCTATATGAACACACTCTGCTGGACGTTTTACCCATGTTTTACCTCACACCTTATGAAGAAGAATTTCCTCAGCTTTTCAAATTTGATTTCTTTAAGAATGATAGAAAATTCTTGATAGAAAGTCTTGAAATAAAATGCATTGCTGTAAAAGAAGGTTTGAGCCAAGCCATAGAGGAAACATAATTCTATATTGACATATAAAACAGCTGAGAAGCTCTAGTGTTAAGAGCTGACCTAAAAAATGATGTGTAGATGTTTGAAGACAAGTGCTGACTCAATCCTTGCTAGCAGAGAGTTTGCAGGAGAAACTCTTGGCTGTGCTCTGGGCTGTTCTGTGTGTTCAGGAACCTGTCTCATCTGCTGCCTGTAAGTAAGTTCCTCCTTCCTTGCTTCCTTATAGGAAGAGGACAAAGCCAAGGAAGAGCCTGTTTGAAGCCTTGGCTAAGGGTTGTGGAGGTGGTGGTGCTGGTAGTGCTGTTTCTATTAGTCTGTGGAAATAGTATGAATTGAGGTTAAAATAGAATCCTTTAAATCAATGGTCTTTACTTTTCAGATTAAATTTTCAGTCTTTTCTTTGAATTTACTTCCCTATTAATTTTCATGGCACAGTAGAGGTGGGAGGAAGTTATCTGTCTGAAGGAGTAGAGGGAAGTATTTTTTCACCCATGTTTATCAAAAATAAGTTTGCTGTTTTAAATTCTCTTCACCTTAAACAAGGCCATTCTGACCATGTTCTTTCAAGGCAGTGTGGTCAACCTTTCAAGGCTGGGTTTGGTTCAAAGTAGGTATATAAAGGAAACTTATGGGTTTTCTTTCTTTCTTTCTTTCTCTCTAGAGAATCGGTCTTTTTTAGTGTTTCTTGACATCTTTTCATCCCTGTTCTCTCAGATACACCCTGCTTCTTTTCCTCTCTTCCTCTGGTTTCACATTTATGCCCATAGCAGAAGCACTCAGCAGGCTGCAGAGCATTCAGAAGACGTGAGCAGACTTGATGTTTTCTCAGCCCAAAGAGACATATTCACCCTTGACTGAATCCCATTAGCTTAATGTATTATGCACATTAACTTTTGCTATGCTGTCTTGGGTACTTGACACAGTCCATGACACCTAATCCTTTTTCTAGAGCTGTAAATGTAAATCAGTGCTCCTGATGGTCACGTCCCAGTGACATTTGTATAGATGAACACTACGGTCTGATTTGTGTATCTCCTATTGTAAGCCTTTAAATTTTCTAACACAATAGCTTGCAGGGCCTGAAAAGGAGATTTACTGGGAATTTAAGACAACAGGAAAATTTTAGAATTGACATATGAAGGAATTAATGTGGTTAATTTTATTCCATAATTTCATGAATTGTTATTTTTCTACATATTTTTCTGCTCTCCTATGAAACATGAAAGCCCTGTATTAATTACATTTGCTGTGATCTCAGCAGCAACCATTTTGATCATCACAGGAAGATGGTATCTAACTGTCAGCTCACAGCCTGCTTTTGCTTACAGATAGAAACCAATATTTCAGATTTTTTAGCAGTGTAAAAATTAGGTCAGGCTATGTGAATTGATAAACCACGCCATCACTTGGTCTTGGTGACAGGGCAAAGCTGAGTTCCAAAGCAGCAACTGTCATGTGCTCTCAGGGGGAAGTCCAGCCTTGTTTCTTTTCCCATCTTCCTGGCTGTGGGAGTCCTTCCTTGCCCTATCCCACCAGTGACCATTGCCATGCCTTTTCTCTCCAGCCTCTCTCTTCTGCTGGATTCCCCTATGACTGCACTTCTCTCTCTTTTCGAAGTGAAATAATATTTTTCAAATTTTAAGCTGTCCCCATTGCTGGAGGTGCATTTATCAAGCAAGTCTTTAACCAAGGATGAGAAAGCACTGTAGGATGCCGTGGATGAAAGCAGGAGGTAGACCCCTTCAAAGCAGAAATATGGCACACCTGTAACTTTTACAGCCCAGGGAGGAGCGAGGCTCAGGAGGGCAGGGCACCCTGAGGTGCTGCAGGTTGCTGTGCCTGTAGTTTGCACTGGTGGCACTGAGGCACATGGCATGGCCAGGGATGCACTGTAGAGCCACTGCTCAGGTCAGCAGGGAGCACAGGAGCTCCCTCTCTCCTGCTACCTGTCTTCATGTTGTTACTGAATGTACTGCTGGTCATCTCCCAGCCCGCCCATGAGCTACCCCGTGTAAAGCTAAAATGTGCTCACTGCCCTGTGCTGAGGAGCAGTAGTGAATTGCTGAGCACTGCCCTGATTCTGCAGGAGGAACAGGCAGGATCTCACAGGTTTTGGCACTTTCCTCGGTGGAAGCAATAGAGCCTGCAGTGGAATGCTCACGTTCCAAAAAACTGTGCTCTTGTGCTATGTTCCAGGAGGCTCAGGACTTCAGCTCCATCCAGGGAAGTGATACAAAATGCACAGAAGAGACTGCAGCCCCTATCATAAATTCCTGGCAATTAAAAAAAATTTCCTAATTTGGGAACTTGGTATTATTATTATTCATCTCAGCACAAAAGTAATTTTTATGGGGAAATATTGGAGTTGAATCCCTTCTCTTTGTTACTAAATAAGCAATATCAAAGAAGAGGAAGCACGTAGCAGGTTGCACAAGCAGTTTGTGCCGCAGGCAGATACCCCTGTACGAGAACGCCGTACTGCTCTCTCATACACACACACACACAGACATTCATCGACAGAGTCATTCCTAACAGATTACAGAATGTGTTTCTGTGTCAGCTCTTGTATTTTTAGCATTTATGTTTGTGATACTGATTTTCTATCCCGCTGTGAAGAGGAGACATTATAAAAGCATCAGCCTTTTGGGAATGCAGAAGTAATTCCCCGTCTTTCTTCTCATACAATACTCTGTTTTCAAAATAATAATAAACATGTATTTCTTATCTCTCAAACCTACTGTTTGGGTTTTACTGCAAATAGGTAACTTTCAGGGAAAGCTAGGACTCTGTATCCTCCTCCAGACTGCAATTATTTCTTTATAATTAAAAAAAATTAACTCCCTTGCTGTTTCTCTCCTTCAGGATAATTTTTTAATGTAAATGAGCTGTTCTTGCACAGACACTGCCTCTCTTTCTCGGGCTTTTCATCTCTGCCAGAGCTGATTAAAAAGCCCGTCTATGACTGAGAGCTCAGCTCATGTTTGGGAATAAAACTGAAATCTAATGTTGCAATTGCAGCAGCATAAAGGGCTTCTTTGTGCTCCTCCTCACATGTCTGAATGCTGAAACCTGGCTGCCCTGGAGGCTTACCCCCTCGTGGGTCAGGAGGCCAGGATGTGCCCCTCTCCTGTGTCAGAGTTGCTGTTGGGCACATGTCCTACCCCACAGCACTGAGAGGGAAACCTGGTCCAGCCTGGAGCATCTGCCTGGGCCCACCAATATGTCTCTTACCTAGTTTTCCCATTTGAACAGGAGGCTGGGGGAGCTGTTACCTGCTTAATTGTAAGATCTGGTTTATTTGTTTTCCTTGTCTTGATAGCAGATTAGTGTTACAAGGCAAACTGGAGAGCTGCCCTCAGGCTACATTTGGTAGACAGTTTCCAGTTTCAGGACATTTTAAACACGTATTGTTTAGCAGTGTTTGTTAAATAGCAGAGCACAGTTTCACAACACCCATCTGTATTCTCTCACCGTGTTCCCTCCTGCATATTATCCTCACCCTCACAGGACCTCTGGGTTGCCTGTCTTGCAGGCAAGGAGCTTTCTGATTCCCACTCTCCTTTCACAGGTCTACCGAGTTTCCTGCAGATCGTAGCAATATTGCCAGGAGCTTGTGAGCACTGCTTTCCTTGCCTGCCTCAATCTCCATTTTGAATCTCTCCACAGAGGACAGTGCCCACTGGAAATCAGATCCCCATGAATGGGTGTGAGGAAGAGATGTAAGGGACCATTAAGTGATGAAGATTCCTCTGAATCAAGTTCCCACAGATTTGGAGAATACCCCTCCAAGCCACTTACTTCAGAAAGCTCATCACTTAGATGTCAAAAGATTATATTAACAAAGGACTTTGTCCTGCTCTCACGAGGGGAGTCCTGATAATTCCACTAGGAAAAGGGTGGACCTTAATGATATCCATTGAATCATCATAGAATGGTTTGGGTTGGAAGGGACCTTAAAGACCTTAAGTTCCAGCCCCTCTGCCATAAAGTGCAAGGACACTTTCTACTGGACCAGGTTGCTCAGAGACCCATCCAACCTGGCCTTGAACACTTCCAGAGATGGGGCATCCACACCTACTCTGGGCAACCTGTTCTGGTGTCTCACCACTCTCATATAAAAAAAATTTCTTCCTTATATCTAATCTATCTAATCTAATCTGCCCACTTTCAATTTAAGGCCATCCCCCTTGTCCTCTCTCATTACAGGCCCTTGCAAAAAGTCCCTCTTCAACTCTCTGTAGCACCCTTCAGGTTCTGGAAGGTGCAATAAGATCTCCTCAAAACCTTCTTTTCTCCAGGCTGAACAGCCCCAGCTCTCTCAGCCTGTCCTCATAAGGGAGGTGTTCAACCCTTTGATCAACAAATCAAATAATCAATTTGATCATCATGTTGTGAGACCCAGTGTGGCAGGAATGCAGAGGCAGAGAGAGGTAAAGGAACTTTGCCCTTGACGCAACAGGAGTCAAGCCTGGGTTCATATTTTGGGATGTTTTACTTAGAGCAGGACTCTAGTGATCACAGGTGACTTGTCCCATTCACCCTGATGTCCTCAGTCATGGACCAGGTCTCCTGTGGACGCTGTGAATGGTTGTCTGCGTACATCAATCTCATGTGGGAAAGCAGCCTTGTAAAAAAGAGGAACAAAAGAACAGTATTTCCATTTCCAAATGCTCATATGGTAGTTACTATGTAGTAACTATTAGATTTTGAAAGCAAAAAAAATCAACAATATAGAAGAGCTTTTCCTTTTTTCCCCTGATTTCCTTGTCATGAAACCTTCTCACTAGGAAATGAAAAGATTTTAATTCTCTTGTCCTGGATAAGGGCTTTTAAGGGAAGCTGTAACTGGAGATTTCTTTTGTGAGCAAATGGATGCATTTGGGGAACATGAACAATCCTTATGTCAGGACACTTTTACCACGGAGATGAAATTTCTGACATTATTGAATTTATTATGTGGCATACATGTGTAATTCAGTAAGCATTTGAACAAAAATTAATTGTCCAGGGATCATTTGTAACCCAGTTCATCTTTGTAAGTCTCTCATGTTTTACGTAGCCTGTACTCAGGATGAACGCTAATTTGAATAAATGAAGGTGAAACTACATTAATTACTTCAAATTGGGCCACAGATATTAAGTAATTAGTTGCTATGATGGTTCAAATTCCAAGGCCTTTAAGGACTATGGAGTTTGGAAGGGGCTTTAGTCAAATTTAGCCATGTGTTAAGTGCTCAAAGAATGAAGTTCGCTCTTTGTAATGTTGCAAGGAACATTTTCCCAAATAATTAGGCCATAGGCAGATAAATGAACAGGAACCATCCCAGTACCACTGTAGGAACATCAGCTGAAAAATGCAATTTTGCAAACCCCTTGCTAAAAGGCTAAGTGGTCTTAAATGTGACTAAAATCAAGACCCTCAGTAGAGTACCTGCTTGGACGTGTGCCAATAGTGACATGTCCCTGGCAGCTGGACCCAAGCCAGCTCTGACCCTTGGCTCACCCAGCTATACCAGCATGATCCTGCGCTGGAGCCACTGAGGCTTCTGGTGTCCTTGTGTAACAGCAGCTGGTGCTGCTCCCTGGAGCAGCTGGGGAGAAGGGCTATCCATTGCTGGGCCAGGGTCTTGCTGGAGAGTCTGGCCTGTGCTGGCTTTTCTCATCCTAGGCATTTCTCCAACTAAATATTCATTGAAGATCCTGCTCGCTGATTAGGCTTATGATGTCACCTGGCCAAATGGACATGTTCAAGTTATGGAATGTATCGGTCTTCCTGGAAAGCTTTTTGTACCCATTCAAATTGGTGATGTTACTCTTTATCCCTGGGCATCTCAGCTGTGTTCCACTTCATCGGTGAGTATGTGTGACACACAGTGACTCCTGACTGGCAAGGTGTAGGCTGCATATGCCAACATCGGTGGTGGCATAATCGAGACCTGCTTTTTATAGATATTCTGTGAGAGTTTCATAGAATATGAATGACTAGTGAATATCCCTGTCAGAAAACAAATTCACCAAATGTTTGGGGAAGAGGAGACAAAAGGAGACATAACGGAAAAATATATTTCAGCTGCTTGCCTAAGTGAAAAATTTTGCATTTTAAAACATCTTGTGTTTCAATTATCTGCCTGGCTTTTGGTCTCTTTTCAGGAGATGACTAGAATTGTAGGCACACTAGCAGATGGGGATTAACTGATTCTGTACGCAGAAGAGAGTGTCACCTTCTTGCAACCCAGGCTGTCATGCTGTGAACAGTCAGGGTCCAATTTCTCAAGCTGGTAGACAAGTCAATATGCACATATGCTATTCAGTGAGTTTCCAAAGCACCTTGGTAGGCTAACTGTCTGAATCTTCTTGGATTCAGTAGGAGAAAAATCTTATGTTCATGAAAGGACTTGCGTATCTATGACTCTGTTTGCAAGGACTGTCTTCTTTATGTTCTACATACAGTGGTTCTCACTTTACAGAGCCAAGTTATTTTCTAGCTTAGTTTCTGCCTTGCCTCATCACCTTCCCAGACCCATCTGCCCAGAGCTCTGGCCTCACAGGAAGGGATGGGAAGGAGTGTTTTCCCCATAGGGTCTCTCTATGAGTATCCTATATCCAAGGCCAAAAGCTAGGGGTTACCACATCTTTTGACATTGCTCTCTGAGGCAGCAGGGGTTTTTTGTTAGCTGTTTGATCCTACATTTAATTTCCTTAGCCATGCCTTTGTTAACAGACAAAATATACTGTATAAACTGTGTTAGGAACCTTGTTGAAAAACTGCTGATTTTATTACATTATCATCCTCTTTGTGTTTCTAGCATTCTTTAAATCAACCTGGGTTCAACAAGACTGCTTATGGTGCTGTCTGGGTACAGAGAAAATGAAGAAGTGGCCCTCCATGTCCCAGGGGACAACATGCTCATCTTCAGAAGGGAAGTGTTGCTGTGGCTCAGTGCCTCAGGAGGTGCTATGTCTGAGAAAGCTGCAGGAGCCATCCCTTGCCTTTTAGCATCTTCTCAGGTAGCTACATGGTGTGTGCTCAGGATGCCGTTTTGAGATGTGAAACTCTTCTCCTAGGTTACGTGTGAGCAGTTACTCTTAACCTTAGTCTGTGAAGTCCCCCACAGAGCTGGTCACTTGCTTGCTAGGCACAGGACTACACCAATAATGTCTTTGAGACTCTGGCAGGAATCTTACTAAGTGAAACTGCTAGGAAAATCCCACAACATTTTTCCATAGCTTTAAGTCCTTACTCACCTAGCAATAGCTGTTCTTCAGGTATCTTCTACAAACTCAGTGCCACAAGTGCTTAATACAATGCAGCTTCCTAAGTCTTAAGATTTAGAGTATTTCATGCTGTCTCTTTATCTATGGAGGATGATACTTGGCAAATAGGACAGCTGCTGTGTATATTCATTATAGGGTGTGCTGTGTCAGTGCCCTTCATCCATCATCTTTCCTTGATACCTGGAAATAAGATATTTACACTTTATTTTTTTAAATTTCTGAATCATATTAGTTAGAGCAATGGAAAAAATGCACTCTCTGTTGTGATTTCTTAAAGCACTTTCTTAAAGCACTTTCCATTGAAGTAGCTTTTTCTCTTTGGTTGACTGTTTCTATAAGAGTAGATCTGCAGTACAACTGACCAAATGAAAGCTGTTGGAAATGAGCCAGTTTGATTAATTAGTTAGCCATTTGTACTAGTTTGAAAACAAACTAGTGGGAGACACCAAGTCAGAATAACAATTTAATAGGGAAATAAAAGGAGGGGGAAAGAAAAACAAAAAAACCCAATAGAAGCGGATAACACTGGGTTAAACTGACAGAGTTAAGATACAACCTGGCACCCTGTTAGTCAGGGTGGTGGTGGTGGTCTGGTAGAATGGTGGCTGCAGTCCTCCCGAAGTGGCAATCCTGTAGGAAAAGGAAGGGTCTGCTCCTCCTCAGAAGGTCCAATGGTGACTGTGTAGCTCCTGTCCTCTGGAAATCCAGTGGAAAGGTCTCCTCTCTGGTTTTCAACCTCAGCTTATATCCATGCTGGGATGCTTGGTTCCTCCCTCTGGGTGGAGCATCTCACAATGGGGTAATGAGTCATAAGGCCAGGTGTTGATTGGGCTCATTAACAGATGATAGTCCAGAGGGAGTTATCTCTGAGTCATGCGGCAGGACAATGATGGGCCATTAACAGCAAGATAGTCTGGGGGGAGGAGGCAAGGAAACACTGCCCCACCTGATTTCAACGGCTGATGGGGATGGTAATAGAATACACTGCAACCCAGGACATTATCCACCCCTTATTCTATTACCATCTACATCATCCCAAATCAATACCTTCTTTAAACTCTACACATACATATGTATATATATATATATATATATATATATATATACACACACAATGAAACCCTACGCACCGTTCTCACCTAAGATTAGGTCTCCTTGCGGTACACAATGGGTTTCCCCATCTTTTTGCATTACCCACCAAGTGCAACCAGGTCCTTGAGCAAAGACAATCCCACGGATGGGTTTGCCTTTGCCTGAGGTGGGATTGATCCAAACAGTCTTTCCTAAAATACCCCTCAGGTGTACCGCAGGGACTCTATCTCCATCCACTGTGTGCAAGGGTTCAGACTCGGCGGGACCAGCTCGATTGATGGACCCTCGGGTATTGACCATCCAGGTGGCCTTTGCTAAGTTCACTTCCCAATTTTTGAAGGTCCCCCCACCAAGTGCCTTTAGGGTGGTTTTAAGTAGTCCATTGCAGCGTTCAACTTTTCCGGCAGCTGGTGCATGATAAGGAATATGATATATCCATTCAATACCGTGTTCTCTGGCCCAGGTGTTGATGAGGCTGTTCTTAAAATGAGTCCCGTTGTCCGACTCGATCCTGTCAGGGGTGCCATGTCTCCACAGGACTTGCTTTTCCAGGCCCAGGATGGTGTTCCGGGCTGTAGCATGAGGCACAGGGTAGGTCTCCAACCATCCAGTTGTCGCTTCAACCATGGTCAACACGTAGCGCTTGCCTTGGCGGGTTTGGGGAAGGGTGATGTAATCAACCTGCCAGGCTTCCCCATACCTGTACTTTGACCATCGTCCACCGTACCACAGAGGCTTCACCCGCTTGGCCTGTTTGATTGCAGCACAGGTCTCACAACTGTGGATGACCTGTGAGATGCTGTCCATGGAAAGGTCCACCCCTCGGTCACGGGCCCATCGGTATGTTGCATCTCTCCCCTGATGACCAGAGGCATCATGGGCCCAACGAGCTAGGAATAATTCTCCCTTGTGCTGCCAGTCCAGATCCACCTGAGATACTTTCACCTTAGCAGCTCGGTCCACCTGCTCGTTGTTGCGATGCTCTTCATTAGCCCGACTCTTGGGTACGTGCGCATCCACGTGTCGAACCTTCACGGTCAGCTTCTCTACTCGGGTGGCGATGTCCTGCCAAATCTCAGCGGCCCAGATGGGTTTCCCTCTGCGCTGCCAGTTGGCCTTTCTCCAGCGATCCAGCCATCCCCACAGAGCATTAGCTACCATCCACGAGTCGGTGTAGAGATAGAGCCTCGGCCACTTCTCTCGTTCAGCAATATCCAAAGCCAGCTGGACGGCTTTAAGCTCTGCAACCTGACTCGATCCACCTTGTCCCTCGGTAGCTTGTGCAACTCGTCGTGTGGGGCTCCATACTGCAGCTTTCCACTTTCGGTTAGCGCCTACAATTCGGCAGGAACCATCAGTGAAGAGGGCATAACGTCTTTCAGTCTCCGGTAGCTCATTATATGGTGGGGCTTCCTCAGCACGAGTCACTTGCTCTTCCTCTTCTTCAGAAGATAATCCAAAAGTCTCACCTTCAGGCCAGTTTGTTATAATTTCTAGAATCCCAGGGCGATTCGGGTTTCCAATACGGGCACGCTGTGTGATGAGGGCGATCCATTTGCTCCATGTGGTGTCGGTGGCGTGATGCGTGGAAGGAACCTTTCCCTTGAACATCCAACCCAGCACCGGTAGTCGGGGTGCCAGAAGCAACTGTGCTTCAGTGCCAATTACCTCAGAGGCAGCTTGGACTCCTTCATAGGCTGCCAAGATTTCCTTCTCTGTGGGAGTGTAGTTGGCTTCAGACCCTCTGTAGCTTCGGCTCCAGAATCCCAGTGGTCGGCCACGAGTCTCACCAGGCACCTTCTGCCAGAGGCTCCAGGACAGACCATTGTTCCCGGCTGCAGAGTAGAGCACGTTCTTCACCTCTGGTCCTGTTCTGACTGGGCCAAGGGCTACCGCATGAGCGATTTCCTGCTTGATCTGGGCGAAGGCTTGCTGCTGTTCAGGGCCCCAGTGGAAATCGTTCTTCTTGCGGGTAACCAGGTAGAGAGGACTCACGATCTGGCTGTACTCGGGAATGTGCATCCTCCAGAAACCTATGGCGCCTAGGAAAGCTTGTGTTTCCTTCTTGTTGGTCGGTGGAGACATTGCTGTGATCTTATTGATGACCTCAGTGGGAATCTGACGCCGTCCATCTTGCCACTTTACTCCCAGGAACTGGATCTCTTGAGCAGGTCCCTTGACTTTGCTCCTTTTGATGGCAAAGCCAGCTTCCAGGAGAATCTGGATGATTTTCTCTCCTTTCTCAAACACTTCCTTTGCTGTGTTTCCCCACACAATGATGTCATCGATGTATTGCAGATGTTCTGGAGCCTCACCCTTTTCCAATGCAGTCTGGATCAGTCCGTGGCAAATGGTGGGACTGTGCTTCCACCCCTGGGGCAGTCGATTCCAGGTGTATTGCACACCCTTCCAGGTAAAAGCAAACTGGGGCCTGCATTCTGCTGCCAAAGGAATGGAGAAGAAGGCATTGGCAATGTCAATAGTAGAGTACCACTTCGCTGCTTTGGACTCCAGCTCGTACTGAAGTTCCAACATGTCCGGCACAGCGGCGCTCAATGGTGGCGTGACCTCATTCAGGCCACGGTAGTCCACCGTCAGCCTCCATTCTCCACTGGACTTACGCACTGGCCATATAGGGCTGTTGAAAGGTGAATGGGCCTTGCTGACCACCCCTTGGCTCTCCAGTTTGCGAATCATCTCATGGATGGGAACCACAGAGTCTCTGTCGGTGCGGTATTGCCGACGGTGCACTGTTGCTGTGGCGATTGGCACCTGTTGTTCTTCAACTCTCAGCAGTCCCACAGCAGAGGGGTCATCTGAGAGGCCAGGCAGTGTACTCAGTTGTCTGATATCTTCTGTCTCCACAGCGGCTATCCCAAAAGCCCAACGATGTCCTTTTGGGTCCTTGAAATACCCATTTCTGAGATAGTCTATGCCAAGAATGCACGGGGCCTCCGGGCCAGTCACGATGGGGTGTTTCTGCCACTCGTTCCCAGTTAAACTCACTTCAGCTTCCAGTACAGTCAGCTGCTGGGATCCTCCTGTCACTCCGGAAATAGAAATGGGTTCTGCTCCCACATACCTTGATGGCATCAGAGTACATTGAGCACCGGTGTCAACCAAAGCCGTGTATTTTTGTGGGTCAGATGTGCCAGGCCATCGGACCCACACAGTCCAAAAGACCCGATTCTCCCTTTCCTCTACCTGGCTAGAGGCAGGGCCCCTCTATTCCTGGTCATGTTGCATGTTGCTCCCTTCCGGTGAATACGTTCCTGAGGTCCCTTCAAGAGGATCGGTCATATTATCATTCCGGTACCGTCTGGAGTTCTGTGTGCGAGAGACCGGAGCAATATTGACTCTAGATGCGCTTCTTGTGGTAGTTGTCCCTCTTTTTAGTTCACGTACCCGAGCTGCTAAGGAGGAGGTGGGTTTTCCATCCCACTTACTCATGTCTTCTCCATGTTCCTGAAGGAAAAACCAGAGGTTACCTCGTGGGGTGTATCCTCTCTCCCTGGTTGGGGGACGCCGGCTCCTAATGGCAGAGACTCTTGTTGGTTCTGGCGAGATCGGGTAAATCTCTTCCTTAAGTTCCTTTTTCAGTTTCTGATGGCCTTCTTCGATCAAGCTCCGGACTTGCTCAGCCAGCCTTGTTTCCACAGATGAGACATGAGTGCGAAATGGGGCTGTGACGGTGTCCTCGTAAATCCTCAGTTTGTTCACCAAGACACCCACCCTGTCCTCACCTTCCCTCCATTGCAGCGTTGCCAGGTAACGGGAGTATATCTCTGGTCCAAGGCGTGCGAACCTCAACCACATCTGTGATGTGCACTGGACACCATCTGGGCTCTTCGGAAATCTCTCATCTTCTGAGAAAATTATCTCCAGCACAGCCAATTCCCTCAGGCACCGGATACCTTGTTCCATTGTGCTCCATTTCCCTTGGTGCACCTGGAGGTCTTCTTTACAAAGGTACCTGTCCCTTACACTTGTAAGCAGTCGCCGCCAGAGGCTGAGAGCTTCTTGGGTTCTCCCGATCCCCTGGTCAATGACCACATCCCGGGACAGAGATCCCAGCTGCCTGGCCTCACTTCCGTCCAGAATGGTGTCATTGGCTGCAGCATCCCAGATGCGGAGCAGCCAGGTCAGGATAGACTCGTTTGTCTGGCGGGTGAATTCCCTCCGCAGGTCTCGCAGCTCACCCAGGGATAGCGACCGAGTGATGATCTCTGGCTCTGCCTCTTCTGCTGGGTGCGAAGGTCCTGCTGCATCCTCGTCAGTCACTATGCGGACTGATTTGCTTTTTGATTTCTTCTTCTGAACGGGGGCAACTGCAATCGGTTTAGGCTGTTCTGGTTCAGTAACAGTTTGTGTGGAGATGCTGACAGCGCCTTTGGTTTTTTCCTCCTCTGCGTCAGTCTGCGTGGACATAGACGCTGCAGTCTTGCGTCTGGGTTCTTTCTCCTCTGCGTCAGTCTGCGTGGACATGGGCGCTGTGGTCTTGTGTCTGGGTTCTTTCTCCTCTGCGTCAGTCTGCGTAGACATGGATGCTGCAGTCTTGCGTCTGGGTTCTTTCTCCTCTGCGTCAGTCTGCGTAGGGATGGATGCTGTCACTATGCTTTTGGTTCCTTTCTTCTTTGCGACAATCTGTGTAGACATTGTGCTTGTTGCTCGGCTCTTTTTTTTCCTCTCATCCTGGGGATGCTGTGCCATAGCTCTGATCCTAAGCATGGTGTACACAGTGCAGGTCATAGAGAAAAAAGAGAAGAGAACTGACAAGAAGATTATGCCATCCTTAACATCCACAGGGAACTCAATATTTTCAAAAACTGCTGTGTCCGGTCTGAAAGGCTGGAAAAAAGCATTCTTTAATCCTCCCCCCAGGGGCTGGGTATGATTGTTGAAGCCCCAGATGTAGCAGCCTAAAGTAGGACAAGCAGATAAAGTTGAGTATATATTCCGAATTATGTTCATTGTCTCGGAGGTTATCATGCAGTAGGCATAATAGACTAATAAAGCAAATTTTATACCATACCCTGGTCTACACAGGAGCATTGCAATCGGCAGATAGCTCCCCATGTGCGGAAAAATATAGAGAGCCAGGTACAAGACCCATGTAAGAATGTTGAACATCATAGTGAGTAGGTGGCTTCTACAATACGAAATTGTAATTCTGACTTTTCTCAGCAGCCAGCCCCACATTGGGCGCCAAATTATGTACTAGTTTGAAAACAAACTAGTGGGAGACACCAAGTCAGAATAACAATTTAATAGGGAAATAAAAGGAGGGGGAAAGAAAAACAAAAAAACCCAATAGAAGCGGATAACACTGGGTTAAACTGACAGAGTTAAGATACAACCTGGCACCCTGTTAGTCAGGGTGGTGGTGGTGGTCTGGTAGAATGGTGGCTGCAGTCCTCCCGAAGTGGCAATCCTGTAGGAAAAGGAAGGGTCTGCTCCTCCTCAGAAGGTCCAATGGTGACTGTGTAGCTCCTGTCCTCTGGAAATCCAGTGGAAAGGTCTCCTCTCTGGTTTTCAACCTCAGCTTATATCCATGCTGGGATGCTTGGTTCCTCCCTCTGGGTGGAGCATCTCACAATGGGGTAATGAGTCATAAGGCCAGGTGTTGATTGGGCTCATTAACAGATGATAGTCCAGAGGGAGTTATCTCTGAGTCATGCGGCAGGACAATGATGGGCCATTAACAGCAAGATAGTCTGGGGGGAGGAGGCAAGGAAACACTGCCCCACCTGATTTCAACGGCTGATGGGGATGGTAATAGAATACACTGCAACCCAGGACATTATCCACCCCTTATTCTATTACCATCTACATCATCCCAAATCAATACCTTCTTTAAACTCTACACATACATATGTATATATATATATATATATATATATATATATACACACACAATGAAACCCTACGCACCGTTCTCACCTAAGATTAGGTCTCCTTGCGGTACACAATGGGTTTCCCCATCTTTTTGCATTACCCACCAAGTGCAACCAGGTCCTTGAGCAAAGACAATCCCACGGATGGGTTTGCCTTTGCCTGAGGTGGGATTGATCCAAACAGTCTTTCCTAAAATACCCCTCAGGTGTACCGCAGGGACTCTATCTCCATCCACTGTGTGCAAGGGTTCAGACTCGGCGGGACCAGCTCGATTGATGGACCCTCGGGTATTGACCATCCAGGTGGCCTTTGCTAAGTTCACTTCCCAATTTTTGAAGGTCCCCCCACCAAGTGCCTTTAGGGTGGTTTTAAGTAGTCCATTGCAGCGTTCAACTTTTCCGGCAGCTGGTGCATGATAAGGAATATGATATATCCATTCAATACCGTGTTCTCTGGCCCAGGTGTTGATGAGGCTGTTCTTAAAATGAGTCCCGTTGTCCGACTCGATCCTGTCAGGGGTGCCATGTCTCCACAGGACTTGCTTTTCCAGGCCCAGGATGGTGTTCCGGGCTGTAGCATGAGGCACAGGGTAGGTCTCCAACCATCCAGTTGTCGCTTCAACCATGGTCAACACGTAGCGCTTGCCTTGGCGGGTTTGGGGAAGGGTGATGTAATCAACCTGCCAGGCTTCCCCATACCTGTACTTTGACCATCGTCCACCGTACCACAGAGGCTTCACCCGCTTGGCCTGTTTGATTGCAGCACAGGTCTCACAACTGTGGATGACCTGTGAGATGCTGTCCATGGAAAGGTCCACCCCTCGGTCACGGGCCCATCGGTATGTTGCATCTCTCCCCTGATGACCAGAGGCATCATGGGCCCAACGAGCTAGGAATAATTCTCCCTTGTGCTGCCAGTCCAGATCCACCTGAGATACTTTCACCTTAGCAGCTCGGTCCACCTGCTCGTTGTTGCGATGCTCTTCATTAGCCCGACTCTTGGGTACGTGCGCATCCACGTGTCGAACCTTCACGGTCAGCTTCTCTACTCGGGTGGCGATGTCCTGCCAAATCTCAGCGGCCCAGATGGGTTTCCCTCTGCGCTGCCAGTTGGCCTTTCTCCAGCGATCCAGCCATCCCCACAGAGCATTAGCTACCATCCACGAGTCGGTGTAGAGATAGAGCCTCGGCCACTTCTCTCGTTCAGCAATATCCAAAGCCAGCTGGACGGCTTTAAGCTCTGCAACCTGACTCGATCCACCTTGTCCCTCGGTAGCTTGTGCAACTCGTCGTGTGGGGCTCCATACTGCAGCTTTCCACTTTCGGTTAGCGCCTACAATTCGGCAGGAACCATCAGTGAAGAGGGCATAACGTCTTTCAGTCTCCGGTAGCTCATTATATGGTGGGGCTTCCTCAGCACGAGTCACTTGCTCTTCCTCTTCTTCAGAAGATAATCCAAAAGTCTCACCTTCAGGCCAGTTTGTTATAATTTCTAGAATCCCAGGGCGATTCGGGTTTCCAATACGGGCACGCTGTGTGATGAGGGCGATCCATTTGCTCCATGTGGTGTCGGTGGCGTGATGCGTGGAAGGAACCTTTCCCTTGAACATCCAACCCAGCACCGGTAGTCGGGGTGCCAGAAGCAACTGTGCTTCAGTGCCAATTACCTCAGAGGCAGCTTGGACTCCTTCATAGGCTGCCAAGATTTCCTTCTCTGTGGGAGTGTAGTTGGCTTCAGACCCTCTGTAGCTTCGGCTCCAGAATCCCAGTGGTCGGCCACGAGTCTCACCAGGCACCTTCTGCCAGAGGCTCCAGGACAGACCATTGTTCCCGGCTGCAGAGTAGAGCACGTTCTTCACCTCTGGTCCTGTTCTGACTGGGCCAAGGGCTACCGCATGAGCGATTTCCTGCTTGATCTGGGCGAAGGCTTGCTGCTGTTCAGGGCCCCAGTGGAAATCGTTCTTCTTGCGGGTAACCAGGTAGAGAGGACTCACGATCTGGCTGTACTCGGGAATGTGCATCCTCCAGAAACCTATGGCGCCTAGGAAAGCTTGTGTTTCCTTCTTGTTGGTCGGTGGAGACATTGCTGTGATCTTATTGATGACCTCAGTGGGAATCTGACGCCGTCCATCTTGCCACTTTACTCCCAGGAACTGGATCTCTTGAGCAGGTCCCTTGACTTTGCTCCTTTTGATGGCAAAGCCAGCTTCCAGGAGAATCTGGATGATTTTCTCTCCTTTCTCAAACACTTCCTTTGCTGTGTTTCCCCACACAATGATGTCATCGATGTATTGCAGATGTTCTGGAGCCTCACCCTTTTCCAATGCAGTCTGGATCAGTCCGTGGCAAATGGTGGGACTGTGCTTCCACCCCTGGGGCAGTCGATTCCAGGTGTATTGCACACCCTTCCAGGTAAAAGCAAACTGGGGCCTGCATTCTGCTGCCAAAGGAATGGAGAAGAAGGCATTGGCAATGTCAATAGTAGAGTACCACTTCGCTGCTTTGGACTCCAGCTCGTACTGAAGTTCCAACATGTCCGGCACAGCGGCGCTCAATGGTGGCGTGACCTCATTCAGGCCACGGTAGTCCACCGTCAGCCTCCATTCTCCACTGGACTTACGCACTGGCCATATAGGGCTGTTGAAAGGTGAATGGGCCTTGCTGACCACCCCTTGGCTCTCCAGTTTGCGAATCATCTCATGGATGGGAACCACAGAGTCTCTGTCGGTGCGGTATTGCCGACGGTGCACTGTTGCTGTGGCGATTGGCACCTGTTGTTCTTCAACTCTCAGCAGTCCCACAGCAGAGGGGTCATCTGAGAGGCCAGGCAGTGTACTCAGTTGTCTGATATCTTCTGTCTCCACAGCGGCTATCCCAAAAGCCCAACGATGTCCTTTTGGGTCCTTGAAATACCCATTTCTGAGATAGTCTATGCCAAGAATGCACGGGGCCTCCGGGCCAGTCACGATGGGGTGTTTCTGCCACTCGTTCCCAGTTAAACTCACTTCAGCTTCCAGTACAGTCAGCTGCTGGGATCCTCCTGTCACTCCGGAAATAGAAATGGGTTCTGCTCCCACATACCTTGATGGCATCAGAGTACATTGAGCACCGGTGTCAACCAAAGCCGTGTATTTTTGTGGGTCAGATGTGCCAGGCCATCGGACCCACACAGTCCAAAAGACCCGATTCTCCCTTTCCTCTACCTGGCTAGAGGCAGGGCCCCTCTATTCCTGGTCATGTTGCATGTTGCTCCCTTCCGGTGAATACGTTCCTGAGGTCCCTTCAAGAGGATCGGTCATATTATCATTCCGGTACCGTCTGGAGTTCTGTGTGCGAGAGACCGGAGCAATATTGACTCTAGATGCGCTTCTTGTGGTAGTTGTCCCTCTTTTTAGTTCACGTACCCGAGCTGCTAAGGAGGAGGTGGGTTTTCCATCCCACTTACTCATGTCTTCTCCATGTTCCTGAAGGAAAAACCAGAGGTTACCTCGTGGGGTGTATCCTCTCTCCCTGGTTGGGGGACGCCGGCTCCTAATGGCAGAGACTCTTGTTGGTTCTGGCGAGATCGGGTAAATCTCTTCCTTAAGTTCCTTTTTCAGTTTCTGATGGCCTTCTTCGATCAAGCTCCGGACTTGCTCAGCCAGCCTTGTTTCCACAGATGAGACATGAGTGCGAAATGGGGCTGTGACGGTGTCCTCGTAAATCCTCAGTTTGTTCACCAAGACACCCACCCTGTCCTCACCTTCCCTCCATTGCAGCGTTGCCAGGTAACGGGAGTATATCTCTGGTCCAAGGCGTGCGAACCTCAACCACATCTGTGATGTGCACTGGACACCATCTGGGCTCTTCGGAAATCTCTCATCTTCTGAGAAAATTATCTCCAGCACAGCCAATTCCCTCAGGCACCGGATACCTTGTTCCATTGTGCTCCATTTCCCTTGGTGCACCTGGAGGTCTTCTTTACAAAGGTACCTGTCCCTTACACTTGTAAGCAGTCGCCGCCAGAGGCTGAGAGCTTCTTGGGTTCTCCCGATCCCCTGGTCAATGACCACATCCCGGGACAGAGATCCCAGCTGCCTGGCCTCACTTCCGTCCAGAATGGTGTCATTGGCTGCAGCATCCCAGATGCGGAGCAGCCAGGTCAGGATAGACTCGTTTGTCTGGCGGGTGAATTCCCTCCGCAGGTCTCGCAGCTCACCCAGGGATAGCGACCGAGTGATGATCTCTGGCTCTGCCTCTTCTGCTGGGTGCGAAGGTCCTGCTGCATCCTCGTCAGTCACTATGCGGACTGATTTGCTTTTTGATTTCTTCTTCTGAACGGGGGCAACTGCAATCGGTTTAGGCTGTTCTGGTTCAGTAACAGTTTGTGTGGAGATGCTGACAGCGCCTTTGGTTTTTTCCTCCTCTGCGTCAGTCTGCGTGGACATAGACGCTGCAGTCTTGCGTCTGGGTTCTTTCTCCTCTGCGTCAGTCTGCGTGGACATGGGCGCTGTGGTCTTGTGTCTGGGTTCTTTCTCCTCTGCGTCAGTCTGCGTAGACATGGATGCTGCAGTCTTGCGTCTGGGTTCTTTCTCCTCTGCGTCAGTCTGCGTAGGGATGGATGCTGTCACTATGCTTTTGGTTCCTTTCTTCTTTGCGACAATCTGTGTAGACATTGTGCTTGTTGCTCGGCTCTTTTTTTTCCTCTCATCCTGGGGATGCTGTGCCATAGCTCTGATCCTAAGCATGGTGTACACAGTGCAGGTCATAGAGAAAAAAGAGAAGAGAACTGACAAGAAGATTATGCCATCCTTAACATCCACAGGGAACTCAATATTTTCAAAAACTGCTGTGTCCGGTCTGAAAGGCTGGAAAAAAGCATTCTTTAATCCTCCCCCCAGGGGCTGGGTATGATTGTTGAAGCCCCAGATGTAGCAGCCTAAAGTAGGACAAGCAGATAAAGTTGAGTATATATTCCGAATTATGTTCATTGTCTCGGAGGTTATCATGCAGTAGGCATAATAGACTAATAAAGCAAATTTTATACCATACCCTGGTCTACACAGGAGCATTGCAATCGGCAGATAGCTCCCCATGTGCGGAAAAATATAGAGAGCCAGGTACAAGACCCATGTAAGAATGTTGAACATCATAGTGAGTAGGTGGCTTCTACAATACGAAATTGTAATTCTGACTTTTCTCAGCAGCCAGCCCCACATTGGGCGCCAAATTATGTACTAGTTTGAAAACAAACTAGTGGGAGACACCAAGTCAGAATAACAATTTAATAGGGAAATAAAAGGAGGGGGAAAGAAAAACAAAAAAACCCAATAGAAGCGGATAACACTGGGTTAAACTGACAGAGTTAAGATACAACCTGGCACCCTGTTAGTCAGGGTGGTGGTGGTGGTCTGGTAGAATGGTGGCTGCAGTCCTCCCGAAGTGGCAATCCTGTAGGAAAAGGAAGGGTCTGCTCCTCCTCAGAAGGTCCAATGGTGACTGTGTAGCTCCTGTCCTCTGGAAATCCAGTGGAAAGGTCTCCTCTCTGGTTTTCAACCTCAGCTTATATCCATGCTGGGATGCTTGGTTCCTCCCTCTGGGTGGAGCATCTCACAATGGGGTAATGAGTCATAAGGCCAGGTGTTGATTGGGCTCATTAACAGATGATAGTCCAGAGGGAGTTATCTCTGAGTCATGCGGCAGGACAATGATGGGCCATTAACAGCAAGATAGTCTGGGGGGAGGAGGCAAGGAAACACTGCCCCACCTGATTTCAACGGCTGATGGGGATGGTAATAGAATACACTGCAACCCAGGACACCATTTCCTAACAATGTTTTTAATCTTACATAGTCAGTGACAGAACAGATTGTGGCATAACTTAATATACGTAATTATAGTCAGCATAGATTGTGTTTCTTCAAACAGGCTCCCATTTAAAAAGGAAAGCATGTCACAGTTGATCAGGCTTTAATCCTTCTACACTGTGGCCTCATAAATAGACTGTTAGTATACATTTATGAAAACATCTAAGAATGCTTCACAAAATCAATTTTAATATTGTTTAGGTGGCTCACTAGACAGAACTATCCATGCAGAACCATGCAGCCATCGGTTCTGATTGATTCTTTCTCGGCTGACAAAAACAAGCTTTAACTGCCAGTAGTCCCAGGTGAAGTCGGGAACATGCAAGTGTTCCCAAGACAGTTAATTTGAGCTGAATACTTGGTGATGGATGTTTAGCAGAGGTACTGATGTGGTCTTGTTTTGCCTATCACGAAAAGAAACATCCCCTCATTCTCATGTTGTCTTTACTGCAAAGCTCATTATGTGTCTCCCAGTCACGATGTGGATTTAGCAGGGGAAGAAAGTGAGAGAGCTAAAAAATTATAGCTGTTTCTCCCCACTCCTGTTAGCAACCCCTAGTGCTAGCTGGCATCCCTGCTTTTGCCAGTAATAGTCACCTGGATGTGCACTCCAAGAACAGAGGTATCTGCTCCTGTTCCAGGCAACAGGCTCTGCTGCACAGAACATGGACATAATTTATGTGCATATAAATGAAATTATGCACTTGAAAATCTACCAAAATAAGTGGATGTTTTTCTTCAAAAAATACACTGTAGAGAAAACCTTAATTAATTTGGGAAATCTGTGTCTTGCATATGTAGACATATTTAGATTATCATATTCCCTTCTGGCCATATAATCTACAAGTGGGTTTTTCTGCAATACGGTACCCTTTCTCGATTTGCAGCTTTTTCAGAAAAGTCCTTTTTTTTATTCCATGTAAATAGAGCCAGAGGAAGATGGCTTTTGATTTATACATAAATCAATACTCCCTTCTGACTGAACTGAGCACTGTGCTGCTGTAATTATATTCATGAATTTTGTGTAGGTGTAAGACAGGAAGCAATTATCAGCCACAGTCATGAACGAATATAAAAGAAATCTCACTTTTCTTTGGAACCATAACATTAAAGACATTCTCTATTTAATGTCAGCCCCTTTCACATGACTTCTGCTAACTGCACTGTTGTTTAGCTGAGGAAAAAGTAATAGCAGATATCTGTGACTAAAGAACATCTGCTTGAATTTAGGGTGCTGCAGTGTTCGGAGCTTTGACTTACTGAAGAAAACCAATGTTTTTAATTTGTATCAAAACAGGTGATGGGTTTTAGTTCAAGTATTTTCTTTTCTGAAAGCTGAAACTTAATCATGGCTGTAATTCATTCCTTAGTGATTTTCTGCAGTGGCAGGTGTTGCAGAAGCATTTAAGGGAAGTGTCATCAAGGCAGTTTCACTGGGAAAAGCGTAAATAAGGATGATCTGAATCATTTTAATTACCAGCACTCAGTCCCCAGTGGGCTCTGGAGGGGTATCATTGTAACACAGGCATAGTGAATGTAAAAAAACCCGTCACCGAAATGCCAATACATGATTTTTGACATTGAAGCGCATCAGTCAGCAGGAGGCAATTGCATGTGCTCAGCTGAAGTGTTCACTTTGTCCCCAAGGTGTATCCACCCACGAGTACTATTCTTACCTCTCTCTGCTCAGCCACAGCTACTCTTGTAACAAGGACTGGCAAAGACCATCTTGAGGACTAGGAAAAATGTTGTTGGCCACTGAAAGGATGGAGAGCCATCAGGGGAGGTTTGGGGGAGCACTGCTCCCTTTGACCTCCTGTCTGGAAAACAGGAGGAGAGAAAAGTGGGTTATTCGGGCAGATGGTATCTGGCCTCAAGCTGCAGAGGGTTTGTACAGAAACTCAGGGAGTTTTCTGTAGTGGTGAAGTCAGGGTCCCAGTGTTGCAGAATTCAGAGCTCACCTGTTGCTTCTGAAGCACTGGTGTAAGGTCACAGTACTTGACACAGTCCCAGAGCTGTGCCAGGCCAGGGGATAAAATACCTTAGGCATCAGTGGTAAACCCAGATCCGTCTGCGTTTAGGGGCTCTTGGAGTTCATTGAACTGATTTGTCCCTTCTCTCATTTGGCAAGGCGCTTTTACAATGAATTTTATCACAGACTTTGTATCACATCACACTTACTATATCACAGATTGAAGAGCTTCTATTTATGACTGTTTGCTGCTTCCACCTCTTAGAGAGCCACTTCCAACTAGCTTTAAAGTTGATGTGCCTGAAGTGGGATATTTTTCTTAATGATAGTAATTAACCTCTGAATTGCTGACTTCACCCTTGGTTATTCCTTTCTGCCAATGCATTTTTGTGTATGTGCAAATGATTATCTATAGAAAATGGAGACCTGTTAATCCATGTACTTGCACAGCTCATTTGGGGTGCAAGGCTAAGTACATACATGCCCAAAGGATACATTAGCTTTTTTCCCACTTGAACAGACATTTTTGCATTATAATCCCAATTCCACATTTAGAAGTCAAAGCAGATTGTCAAAACCTTTATTATAGTCTTTATTGTAATAATAACTACAATATTAACAGATTTCACTAAAAGAATGCTGTTGAAAACCTGATAATTTATTAAGGGCTTAAAAGAATGCTCAAAATGTCAACTTCTCCCCCTTTTATAAAGTAATAGTTGAGAAGAGAGGGTTGATCTCTGTAGCAGGTACTTCAATGTGTTCTGCAGAGGTGTTATATATATTTCTGTGCCTAACAGACAGATATAA
The DNA here is from genome assembly GCF_965178545.1 of Coloeus monedula. Lineage (NCBI taxonomy): Eukaryota > Metazoa > Chordata > Aves > Passeriformes > Corvidae > Coloeus > Coloeus monedula. The sequence goes on from NC_138784.1 coordinate 38,982,448, forward strand.
CTTAGTCTGAAGTCAGTGAGTGGCAGCCTGAACCTCAGAGATCGCCAGTGCTGCAGCTCTCACTGGCGTGCCCCATCATATGTGCATGTTCAGATCAGGTGTGCGCATGTGCATGTGCTGACATTGCTGTTAAATTTTGCAAAACACATGATGTGGAGCTTGTGCTGAGGATGTGGCCTGATGCTGGCAGAAGGATCTGCAGCTGACACTTGTACTAACATAAAGCTCCCTCAAACAAAGTCAACAAGCTGAATTGCTTTGAGGACAGACAAATGAAAATGGTGAGTTTGTGTTGTCTTGGTGCTTGGCATCCTGCAGTTAGACTGAGAATGCGTCAATGTGCCATGAAGACAAGAACAGAATGACTCTGATCTTCAGCTTTCTGAAGCCCCACAGGAGCTGAGCTGGCCTTGGTATAGTACAACTGGTAATTGCTTTAAACTAAAAGAGGGTTGATTTAGATTAGATACAAGGAAGAAGTCTTTTACAATGAGGAACAGGAACCTGAATGGGTTGCCCAGAGATGTGATAGATGCTTCATCCCTGGTAATATTATGATTGGATGGGGCTCTTAGTAACCTGGCCTAGTTGGAGATATCCTTGGTCACTGCAAGGTGAGTTGGACTAGATGGTCATTAAAGTCCCTTCCAACACAATCTATGTGGTTCTATGATTCTATGGGTACACTGAGCCATGGAGTGTGATGAGGAGGCACTCTTTGGTCTACCAGCAGATTCACAGTGGCTGGGCTGATTGGCACTGCTGAGATAAATAAAATCCTGCTGAATCCAGATCAGTCAGACTGTCAGCATAGTAAAACACCTGGGGTCTGTGCTGCTTTCACTGGGTTTGAGCATAGCAGAGCCCATGGCTGGGAATCGTTTTGAGTAGATGCTGACAGATGCTTCATGTCGCGGTGGGTTCCAAAACAACCAGCATCTATTCCCCCCCTCACAGAGTAAGCAGCAGCAATAAAAAAAATACACAAGGAGAGAGGATGCAGTTCTGTGAGAGCTAGTCCCCTGTCTGCCCCTCTTTTGGCTAGCTGGGCTATTTGCCTTCTTGTATTTTGGCTTTACTCTGCTGGTGGGAATGTACATTCCTCATGATTTCAAACAGCTGGATTCTGTATTTGAGAGCTCAATCTCCCAAAGTTCAATCACGATTTATACAAAATTTACATAAACATGAACACAAATAAATAAATGCGAAAGCTTTTAAGCACATCCCCTCGCTTCCATCCCTTCTCATTGGAGAGGGTGTCTGGGTATCCCAGATTAACTGCTGAAAGGCCAGAAAACCTTCAATGCGGCAGTGTTTGATTTCTGGGACAGATCCCAACAGCTGGACTCTTCTCTGTGGGATACTATGCCTGGCTTTGGAAAGAGCCCCTGGCACTAGGGTCCAAAGGAGGACGGGCAGTAGTGTGTGGGTGTGAGATGTGCACATGCACAAACAGAGAGGGATATATCAGCTTATGATTGCACAGCCTAACAACCAGGGGTTTGCTGGTGGGGATTTTACTTCTATCTTTTGGGAAGGGGGAGGGGAAAGTACATATTTCTCCCCCTCACCCTTTCATCATTCATTGCAATCTCAAGCTTCCTGTATTTGAGTAAATAATGTTATCATCTGTTTCCAGAAATGGTTTGAGACAAATTCTTCTTAGAAGTCCTTCCCACGCAGTTATATTTTTGTGTCCTTTATTTCCCAGGCAGGCAGTGAGATCTCATGGTTAGGCTATATCAGTTTCCCCTCCCCATCCATCAGCTGTCTCCTGCCCTGAGATAGGACCACCTAATGCGATGTGTTGTAAGCGCTGGCGGAATAACCGTCAGCAGAGTTTGCCATGCCATAGCTAGGAGGACGCGTGTTTTCACTGACAAAGCGGGCTTTGAAAATTGAAAACAGCAGCTAAAACTTATTTAGCATTTATTAGCGTAAAAGCCCTCAGAATCTGTTTTTAAGTTGGCTCTCTGAGATCTACGGAGAGTCATACACATTCCAGGAGCCTGACAGTTTTGCATGACACCGCATGAGAACCCATAACTCACTCAAGCTGTTTTGCTGTGATGAGAGGCTGCTGTCTCCAGAGGGCAAGCCTCCTCCCATCCTTCTAAACACAGGTGCCTTGCAAAGGTCTGGCTTGGTGTCTGCAAAGCCTGGCTGACCAGACGGCTAAACTCCGTCCTGAAGGGTGTAATTGTAACAAAAAGATCGCTGTGAGTCATGCAAATGATTCACCTGCACTCACCTGCAGCTGCTGCCTTGGGGAACAAGGCTGACTGCCTCCTCGGGCAGACTGTGGTACAAGGGTTGGAGCCACCTCATCCACTCTTGCAATATGAAAGATAGGCATCAGCTCTGGCCAGGACAAGTGCGAAACAGGCTCATGTCAGAGGCCAAAGCCAAGTATCTTCTCCTTACGGTCGTTGGAATGGGCCACCAATCTACAAGCCATTCACACCACTCCCACCTCTAGTTGCTGGATTGTGGCCCACCCTCCCAGACAGCATTTTCACCTCTTAGAATCAAAGAATCATAGAAATGTTTAGGTTGGAAAACACCTCTAAGATCATTGAGTCCAACAGGTAACCCAGCACTGCCAAGTCCACCAGTAAACCATGTCCCCAGGTACCACATTTACATGTCTTTTAAATATTTCTGAGTATAATGACTCAACTACTTCCCTGGGAAGCCTGTTCCAATGCTTAACAGCCCTTTCTGTGAGGAAATTTTTCCTAATATCCAGTCTAAACCTCCCCTGGTGCAGCTTGAGGCTGGAGAAGAGACTGATGCCCAATTCATTGCAATCTCCTTTCCTCCTAGGTGTTTCCTCCTTATAATAGCTACAAGGAGATGTGCTGAAGGCCTTGGCTTCATAATGATGAGTAACAGACACAGGCCATGGATGAGCAAAGCTCCATGGTTGAGGATGTAGGGCAGAGGACCATGAGATCCCACACCTCACACTCATCCTCCTTTGGAAGTCATGAAGAGTTGTGTATGGAGATCTGGCCTTGGCTGCTTTGGCTGAAAGTGTTTATGGAAGCTCCCATTAACAGCAAGCTCTGTAATATGTCCTTAGTGATCATAATTATAATAATTAACAAGATTACAGGTGATCCTAGGCTCTTGTCTGCACAAATTGCAGGTGCATTGGGGATAGCTAAAATACTAAGACTACATGAGCACAGCACACCTTGGATGGTCAGTGTGTGGGTCAGCACAGCAGTGAGAAGGAGAAGAGCCTTCAACAGAGGAACAACATTATGAATTTCTTTTTGTAAGTTTTTACTAGAAAATAGCCCAAAAGGGCAGTGGACAAATTGATGAGTTGATGCTGTGACTGTGGCTTAGGAAGGACCCTTGGCTTGTTTTGTGGCAGGATGTTTTACCACGTAAAGGAACAGCTTCTTTGTTGTTCAGTGCCATATTTCCTAGCCAGCAAGTCAGAATAGAAGGAGGAAGTCTTGGATAAGGGACATCTCTGCTGACTTGGATCTCTGCTTTTTATGAGGATTTTGCCTCAATTGGCCATGTTTCAGACCTCCAGTGAAAGGGTCCCTCTGGTCTCATCCAGATGGCAGGCTCAGGTTCTGCAGCTCTGCCCTCCCAAGGTGTTTTAGCTGCAAGCTGTACAAAATGTGTGGGAAGAACTACAAACAAAAGCAACTTGCTCTTATATTCTCTCTTTCCTGCCCATTTGCAATTTTGATTGGATGGCAGTGCCTAGAGAAATCAACTCAGTCTCTGTGAGGGATGGTAAGCCTCAGAATAGGGCATAAAACCAGCTGATATTTTAAGACAGATGATTAAAATAGACATCTGCAGGGCTCAAAGAGTACAGCTGCTAAATGCAGCTTTGAGAGTTGAATCAGCAGATTCAGGTACAGCCGCTGTCCTAATGCATTGCAGCTCTCCCTGTTATTTTGGTGCACACAGGGTAATGTACATTGAGATGGTATACCCAGCCTCACCCAAATTACCCTATTGATCACAGCATACCCAGTGCTCCTTTCAAATATAGAGTCTGGTGTAATGTGACAGGGGTCTGCCATGCTTTATTTTCACATTTCAGAGGAGCCAAAGACATGTAGTGCATCCCAGAATATCCTTTCTCTGTCTGCTCAGCCCCCTGCAAAGGAGACACCTATCCTGCCATGGTGGAAGAGTTTAAATTTTACTAAACTGGAATTAGAACTAAACTGTAATCTTACTAAACTGTCAAGAGGGAAAGAATGCAAAGATTTGAAAGCTGATGGGAAATGTTAAGGGGAAGAAGTGTATGAAGGGTTGTTGTTAGGCAAGAGGGCTCCTTTCATATTATGAGATTCTTGCACCGTGAAAGAAGAGCAGACCCTCAGTAATGTTCAGGACCAGATACAGCATTCATAGATGCACCTACAGAGAGACAAATCCTATGGATTATCCCAACACTCTTGACAGAAGAGAGGATAATAAATTCTAATTCCTTTGGAGAGCTTCAGTGGGCTTGTGCTGGGGGTTCCCTGGGAGCACTCACGCTGGGGATGCAGTGTAACACTGTGTGGAAGCACTGGACTTCCATCACTTTTCTCTTTGTCCTGCCTGGACTGGTTGTGGTGGCAGGTAAAGGGGGACTTGAAACACAGTAATGTCTCCCCACAGAATTGCCTCCCTAGTCCATTATCCAGGAGGAAGTCTCTGCACTGAGAGCCTCGTGCTTTGACCTGCATTGTGACAAGGTAAATTACACTCCTGTAAAGAACCATCTTGATACGCTGGCTCAAAGAAGCCATGTGTGTGCTTTGTAAACCATGCAATTAGCCTTCCTTTTAAAGTGGAGCTGACTCCCTGGGGTTGGTGCTGTCTGAAATAGGTAGTTATTCAATACACTAGAAAGTGATTGTCCTACAATTAAAGCAATTTCAGGTTGTACAGTTGCTGACCTCTGCCTGGACACTTGAGGGGCAACTGCCTGCTTGTGGGCTGGCTGAAGATTTGTCCTATGGATACAGCTGAACCCATTTTTAACCATCTACCATGGGTGTTGCTCTCAGCATAGCCACAGCAGCTGCAGGGACTGGGAAGCCTTCCTGGTTTTTTTTCATTCCTGGGAGAAAAAACCATGCAACAGTGATCACTGGCAAGTTACTGGGCTGGGTAGTCAGAAGCTCAGCCCAGAATGCCTGTTGTCAACAGGTGCCTTTAGTTTCCTCAAGGGCACAACATTTCCTTGTTGACATTTTGGGTTGCATTCTGGCCTCTCTTTAATATTCAGGCCTGCTAAGGACTGGTGGGAATTGGGAATTTCCTCCTAAAATAGTCTGGACTTTGGAGCTGGACCGTCTGGTGTCAGCTGTGTTTGCTTTGGTTTGGAGACCTGTGCCCGCTGGGTGGCTGCTCCCATGGTTTGCTGATTCCTGTGGATATAAATGCTTGGGGCAGGGACACCAGCTCCTGGTGGGTTGGGGGCAGACCAGTGGGCACCAGTGTGCAATAGGGGTCCAGCAAAAGGAGCACCAGTGGGTAGGGAACCTAGGGGCCTGGGCTCAGCAGAAGTGCTTCTCTGGGCATAAGGTGTCCTGGGAGATGTCTCCCAACAGCTTTGCACAACCTGGCTTTCTGTGCCACGTGCTAGAGACAGCCTCTTCCCATATTTCTGTCAGCTTTTGACCGTTAACATTTGATATTCTGTCTTGAACCTTGTTTTTCCCTGCCTTATTTTTGAATTCTTTCTGTTTTTTGTTTGGAAACAGGTTTTCTGTTAGAGCTTCAGCTATGCAGGATTCAAGGCACTGTTGAACTACTGTAATAAATTCCCATTTTTCCTCCTATCCGTTTTTTACCCCTTTCAGGATCTCTTGCCTTTAGCCCAGTGAGTATTAGCTAGGAATCTTCATATAATTGTTCTTATTTCTGTAAACAATTTTGAACAAAAGGGAATGGTATCCAGTGTTGCGGTTTTATCAGAACGTGGATTTCTAAATATTTACTAAATTAGCAAACTAGCCGAAAAAGAAAAAACTCCCCAAGAGAGGCTGGCAGCAATATTAGCTAGTGCTAAGTGTTTTGCTGGAGCAAATGCATTCCATGTCCTTGGGGATATTTAGTGACTGCTACAGGATCTGACAAACGGTGACGTCAGAGGAATCCCTGTTTTATATCACTTAGTGCCAAAAACACCAACTCAAGGACAGGGCTGGGATCATGCTCCTGCAGGAGTAAGATTTTGTTGCAGAGAGCATTCTACAAGTGTTAACTGAAGTTACTTCATGCCTCCAAAATTCACCCTTCTTTGCAGAGGGTAGGCTGGTACCTGCTTGGCATTGTTGAGCCAAAAAGGCAAAGGAAGACACAGGTTAGTGTGGGAGGTCTCCCAGCCTGGCTGATAGAGCCTTGCAATAACCATCAGATCACTGTTTCCTTTCTCTAAAATCCTTATGTTTTCCTAAATTATTACCTTCTACACCTGAAATTTTGTGTAAAATTGAAAAGTGACGAGCTCACAATAACTGAAATCACAGTAGCAAATGAAATTCCCTGGAGTGAAAGTGAAAAATGAAATAATGATAAATCCAGCCTGCAACAAAAGTCAATTTTACAGCAATCCAAAGGGAGACAAAGTGACACAATTTGACCAAAGTGAAGTAATTAATTGGCAGCATGGATGGAAACTGCGGGGAAAAGCTAGTGTTACGCACACAGAGCCTCCCCCTTCCCTTCCTTCTTCAGGATTCCCTAAAAGGAACGTCCATCCTGGTCACATCCCAGGGCTGCCCAGTGGAAGACAAGGCTCAGGATCATGGCTCATGGTGGGAAGTCCTTGATGTTTCTATTTTACTGTGGCAGGGGAGAAAGGAGCTCACTCCTTCCTTCTGACTGACTTAGAAGACACCTGATCTTGGGGCTTATTGCTCGAGGAAGAAAAAATTCAGCAGGAACTTTTGGACTCCGAAGTGAACTCTGTGTCTGCCCATTCCCATCAGTCGGTGATGATACCCGTTTCATAATATAGTATCCCATGACATTGCAACATACTGGGAAAAATCTGACTGTGATTTGCTACTTACAGAGCATCCAATATTAAAAGTTATTCTGCCCCTGTTGTCTCTATTTAATTGCAGCTATCACCATTAAAAAAAAAAAACAACCACAAAAAACCCCACCACAACAACAGCAAAAAAAGCCAGGAGCAAAATCCTGCTTTACAAAGGTCCTGAGAGCTGTAGGAGTAACAGTCATGTTTCCTGAAAATCTGTGGCCATCTCAGGAGAAATTGGTCCAGGTCAGGATCTTGCAATAGAATGAACTGTGAAATTTTGCAGAGTGACTACATTTGGTCCTTGGGTCCATCTTGTGCCCTGGCCCCACTCTAGTACTAGGCTGCCTGGGATTTATAGGACTTGGTTTCTTGAGTTCATGGGCAAGGGCTGATGACTTTGTAGATTGCTTGGGATAGTGACCTTGGAGAAGAGTTGTTGTGGCAAAGCTGGAGGGATGTGTACACAACACAGTCATTAGCAACAAAAGCTAATCAAGATCTACAATGACCATCTGCATAGGGACAGGATATTTAATTTCCTCCCTCACTATCTCTTTGCCCCGTCATCAGGTGTCTGTGGTTTAGACCCCAGTTGTGCTTGGAAAACATAGGAAAATATGGTTAGGTGGTTCAACTGGGTTAATACAGTCCCTTGAGAAATAACCACTGAAAAGGCAGCCACGGTGATGGTGGCTGCATTCTCAATCCAGGCTAGATTAGTCAATCCTTACCTACCCCCAGCACACCCCAAACCTGCAGAGACAACCTGTGTATCTTTTTCTGACACTCATTTTGCCTCTGAACGGCCATTCCTATGCCAGCGAAGTTAACCCTGAGATTATGCTCCTCAACACTTTTGCTGTTCTCCTCTTGGCCTTATTCCTTCTTTTTTTTCCAGGAGCTGAGTTTACCAGTGACCTAAAATGAACTTTACCTACAGCATTATCTCACTTCCTAATCAACAGTAACCAGCACCATGACATCCTGACAGATCCTGCAGACGGACTCTCCTGCTGGGGACAGCCCCTGCTTTTGCACCGGCTGCGTTGCAGCTCTTTTCTGCAGAGAGAAAATGCAAAGCTGCCAGCAGAACCCAGATTTAAAGCGGAGGTGCCAAGAGATAGAGTGCTATGGGGAGGAAAATGAAATATTGCTTGCCTCTGCCTTTGCACAGCTGCTGTTTTCTAGGATGTGTTGACTTAGGAAAGTCTTTCTCTGTGTAGTCCTCTTTCAGATGTTGCTTAAGTGCAAATATGGGCTGTTAGTTCAAATTTAGCAACAATCAGGATTGATGGAAAATCTCATAGTTGGATGTGACAAAGAAATTCAATTACATACATACACTTGATTTCTATGCTAATAAGACTTACAGTAGTGCTGAAGAAACTGCATTCTTGACTACAGTGGCAGCTGGGTTTTGTCACTGAATACTCTGTTGGCAGCATACTAATGACTCATTTCTGACTGCCGACAGCTTCTCAAGTGACTTTGTACAGTGATTTGAAGCCTGGTGCCAAGCCTGTGAGAGCCATTGCGCCAGTCGTGGGACCTCTTTGAAGTCAGTGGAAATTATGCTGGGGAGTGCAACAGGGTCAGGCTTTGGGTTAGCAAGCACTGCAATTAACGTCAGCAAGGCTGGGATCGGGCAGATAACCTGAATTTGCTTTCTTACCTGAGAAACAGGTGGTACAAATAGGCTGCATTCATGTTGGCAGCTGGGTTGAAAATGGTGCATGTTTCAGGGGGTTTTTTTTTGGAGCAGGAAAGTGGAAATGAAGTTACGAATAGTGATTTTGGCTGCAAATTTCAGACATCATCTCTTCCTTCCAAGATGACATGAAGATGGTGACATGGGCAGCCACAGAATCATTCCCATCTTGGTCTTGCCATTTTTCCAGTGTACAAAGGGTGTGCAAGTGTGGTAAGGTGGAAGTGAGATGGTAGTAGTCACTTAAATGTTACTTGTGCTCAGTGAGTTGGTATTTGTATAGGGGCTGAAGGGAACGCAAGTAGCAGCTGCAACTTGGTTGGATTTTCCCTGCTGGCCCTTTCCCAGGAAGAATTATGGCAATGCCTCCATCCTTTCAATACTCACAGTTGAAAACTGCATGTTCTCAGCCTCTACAGCTCAAAATGGAGCCCTGATATGAGTAAGGGCAGCCCCCTGGAAGCCAGCTTGCACCTCAAAGGGATGGCAACATGAGACTGGAGCAAGATGTTTCAGTCAAATGTGAGTGTGTTTTTTATTTAAAGGTTAATTAATACACCACCCTAAGTCTGTGTCCAGCTGCCTTGGTGATTCAAAGCAGCAGTAACAAAATGAGGCCAGCACCACTTATAATCCTAAGTAGTGTGTCGTTTGAAGGATACACTTCTGTAGACGCCTTTTCTTGGAATACTCCTCGTACATCTCTTTTAAAGGGAAGAGAAATTCAGGTGTAAATGTCTGGGAGGCAGTGGGCAGCTTGTGTTCTCTTATGCTTTCAAAAGGAATTGGATTTTGGGTCCCAAAAGCTGAGAGTTTGGTAATAACGGGAACTTTGATGGTGTTTTTTTATACTATAGCACAGATATTCATTCTCTTGCCTGGGGACTCTGGAAAAAAACTCCAAAACCTATTTATTTCCCACAGGTACATACACTGAGAAGTAATTTGTTCAAAACTTAGACAATTTTTTTGCATGGCACATTGGAAGCTTACTGATAATTGTTGCATTTGATTCTCACCTGGCATAAATGCAGCAACCTGGTGACTCCTAGAGCTGAGCTGCTGCAAACTAGTGGGCATCCTGGCCCAGTGGGATCTGTGCCTGAGATACATGCTGTGTGTCTAGCATGGTTTGTCTTTCATTAGTTACTGACCTCTACTGAGACTGGATCTCACCTGTACCTTGGCTAAGGTAAATCATGTGTTTGTGTGGAACATAAATGCATGGTGGCCCCCAGTTTGCAAGGTGTCTATGAAATAATGTGTGTCTCTGGAAGTCTCTCACCCTGACAGCACATCTCCCAGCTGCTCCGATTTGCCAGTGTATCCTTCTGCATGCCAGCAAAGAGAGACACCTGGCTCTCAGAGGGTGCAGGTGGGGTTGTGAAAACACCCTGGTATCCGTGGGGATCTCAGAATATCCTCACTCCACGCAGAAGCTAAGTGCAAAGCAATTTTGGAGGGACCAGTCGGCACAGATCAAAGCTGTGCCTGGGAGCACCGTGTGCCATCTGCTTCCTCTGGGGCTGCGGCATCAGCTGCCTGGGAGAAAGCACTGGCACTTGTGTTCCAGGCAAACAGAGGCTTTTGTTTCCTAAAGCAAATAACCTTATCTTGGGGAAACTCTTTCATACAGTTATTTGAATCAAAGAGGAAGTCTGTGGTATTTTAGTTTGCTATTAAAATGAGCACTTGGCTGTTTTTGCAAATGCTCAATGCATCAGTGAAAACTGGAAACTTAACGTTTTTTAAAAAAGAAATTTTCCACTAGGTTCAAGCTGTTCCATTATATTTACCTCCTTGTAATTACATGTACTTACATTGTGCTCGCTCTCTACATACACATATCATTATATTGGTGTGTGTGTATCTATATATACACACACAGAGCTACTTACTCTTCCTGGTAGACAGACTGCAGTATTTATTGCCTTACATTAAAGCTAGTCACATAGGAAATCCGTAGGCGCAGAACACCTCTACAGGCTCATCACTCATGCTGAGAAAGGAAACAAAGGGAAAGGAGAAGGCAAAAGGAAGGAAAAAAAAAAACCAACCCAGAAATTTCTGCATTAGATTTGTTGTCTTCAACAAAAGGTGCCAGTGCTGCAAGGGTGACTCAGAGGAGAGCTGCAGAAGCCAAGGCTTTGGCTCAGAGCAGATAATCAAGCTGAGAAGGCAAGATGAGTCTAGTACTACAGCAAGAATTGGCTCCCCTACAGCCACAGAGGTGCCTCCTGGGGACACCTGGGGGAAAGGGAAATAAATTTCACAGGTTGGAGAGGGGAATTTTCCAAGAAATGGTTTTCCTTCTCCTCACCCCTGCAGGAAGGTGGCTTTGTACCTTCCCCAGCTCATGCCATAGGCTAAAAGCTACCACTAAAGCCACGGAGGATGCGGTTAGGTGTGGCAGAGGTGTTGATGATTTGTATAGCTTGAAAAGTGTGGTGCAGAGCTTTAAGGAGTAAAACTAAACCCAGAAAATAACAGAAGGTTCAGTGGTTTTTTAATTCCTGGGAGCTTCCCAGTGGATTCTTTTGAATTTTGCATTCATTAGCTAGCAAGACTTTTTTTCCATTAACCAGAGTCAAAACTGTTGCAGGATACAGGCTCGGAAAGCTAGTCCCGCTGGTCCATGTTTGTGGTGTTTTTATATCTCACTAGAATACAGAAATGCCTTCTCTTCTGGTGTTTCTCTTCAGAAAGCTTTGGGAGTGTTATAATCCGACAGCAATTGCTCTTCCTTCTCCAACATATCTGGAGATCTGCCCTCTAAGAACCTGTATTCCACAAAAAAAAAGCAATAAAATCATGGCATCTCAATCTGAACATTATTTTGGGGCAGGGCTGGTTTGCTCAATGCTTCTGTTACACACCTCTGTTGTAAACTGCTGATGGCTGTGCCAGATAAACCCATCAGACATTAAATTTTTCATTTTGACTGTCTGTGTGAAACTGATTTTTTGTTCCAAACTTGCTGCCAAAGTAGTTCCACAGTTTTCCAAAATGGAGCCAGAGAGGAATGTATTATTTCACTTGTGTTGAAACATCCTGGCAGAACTGTATACTTGTGCAGGTAAGGCACACAGAGACACAATACTGGCCTCACCAAAACACCCACAGAGTCAGACTGGTGTCTGGCACTTCAGGGTCCTTTTTAGCACCAGCAAATGCCAGAGGAGCCCAGATATGTGCCAGCACAAAGCATCTCACCCCAACTCTGTGTACAAGTGAGAGGATATCAAATAAATGCTGCTGCCAGCTCTCCTGTTGGATCAAGTGGCAGAGGTCCCTTCTCCTGAGCTCTCAGCTCCCCCTTGGAATATGTCCCTGGAACCACGCACAGCACAGTTTGTGTCCTGTATTCCTGTTTTTTACCCCAGAAAATGACAAGTGGTTGTGTTTTAAGAGTGCCAGGCTTGCAAACCCAGGGTAGCCTTGCTGCAGCCTCCTGTGATGCTCTGATACAGCCTTTAATTACATGGTCTAGCAGTGCTTTCCCCCCACAGAACTCCGGTGTCTGTCAGGGTTTGGGATGGCTGGTGCTTTTCTAATGAGCATCTGTTCAATATTTGGTTTTCTCCTCCTTTCGCAGTATGCGGTTCTAGGGACCATTATTCAAACCCTGCTATGAATACAAAATTATTCATTGGTTTGTAAGTTTTTCTTTTCTCAGTGCTCCTTGCTTAACACCTCTGTGCTTCACAAATGTAATTTTGCAAGCCTCAGGTGAGGGGGTAGAAAGGAAAAATGAAGAGTAAGGCAGAAGACATTCCACGGAAGTGAGGGGATTTTACTTCAGATGCATACCTTGCAAAGTAAATGTACAAATAAATTTAAACATTTAGCTGTTTATTTGATGAAAAGACAAGGGACAGCATGCAGCAGGGTCCACATGCTGGCAGCAGGAGGGCTGCATGCAGCTGCAGTGCTGGCGAGTGAGCAGAACCTCAAAGCCCTGCCCTTCTTGCTGGAAGGTAATGATGGGCAGTTTCCAACTCCCTTTACCTGCTCTCTTCCACTCATAAACCTGGCAAGTTCTAGCCAATTCCAAATCTTCACAAGGGTGAGAAGGAAGGAGGTGACAACCATAATACATTCAGTAATTTATGGCTGCCCGTTCTGTGCAAGCTAATAAAGTCAATGGTATTTGGAGCTGTGTACTGGGAAAACTTGGATTAGTCTGTTCAGAACAGGCTGTCTAACATAATCTACTCATTGTCATCAAGCTTTAAAATTAACAAATTCTCGCAGTTCCCAAAACTGAATTGGAAGTAGTTTGGTTTTGTTTTGGCTGAGGTCCAAGGGCTGTTTGAAGGGTGGAGCTGCAGAGAGTGATACTGACTGACTCCAGGTGACTGCTGTGCCAATTAACCTCCTGAAGGTAGATCAGGTCACCAGCACTAGCTGGCAGTCATTTAATATGATAATGACTTAGCTCTGGTTTTCAGAGTATCTTCAGACAAAGCAATTACATGTTGATTAAAGCAAATTTGCAGTAGGAGGCTGTAGACACACAGGTTTTCATATACTCACTCTTTTGTTTTTTGTGGATAAGATTTGCCTTTAGGAATTCCAGGTTCTGGAAACCGTGGGAAAGTCTAGAATGAGAAAGACTTACCTTGGTGGAGGAAGATCAGGACAGGGAACATTTAAACTAAATGGACACATAGAAGTCTATGGAACCTGACAGATGAAGCCAGAACTGACAATGCCCTTGTGAGGCCACTCTTAATTGTCTTTGGAGGGTCACATCAACTGGGGGAGCTACTGAGAATCAAAATAAAGCAGATGTCCTGCTTTCTTCAAGAAGGGTAAGAAGGAGGATGCAGGGAATTACAGGCCAGTCAGCCTTGCCTTGATCTCTGGGACAGTGATGCAGCAAATAATTCTGGGAACCATTTCTAAATGTGTGGAGGATGAGAAGGTGACTGGGAGCAGTGAGCATGGATTTACAAAGTGAAGATCACGTCTGACCATCCCAGGAGCCTTCTGCAGTGCATTGCCTGGCTTGGAGCATGAGCAGAGAGCAGTATGTTGTTTATATTGACTTCAGCAAGGCTTTCAGCACTGCCTTCAGTGATGGAGTACAGGCTGTAGAAAAGGATGAAGGAATGGGTCTAGGCTGTCTAGAGGGGTTAGTTCTAGCCTCAGCTATTCCATGATTCTAAAACAGGACCAGGCTTTAGTCCTCCAGCTTAATATAAGTGAGTATATTTGCTTTTCAGCAAGCACATTCTGAGTGTATCCAGGGCAGTTGGATGAGATGCCTCAGGTATCATTCAGGTGTCATTTTGCTCTGAGAAGAGACTCCTGCCCTTGATGAAAATAATGTTAAAACCTGAAGTGAAAATGAGGGTGGATAACACTACGGGTCATTGTCAGAGCAGTCTTCTCCCACATCCAGACCTAGCAGCTGCCTTTCAGGTCTGTTATCCCCTCTGATGAGCCAGGGTGGTGGTTGCACTGCAGCACCCTCCAGCCAACTCCCTTAGGAGGCAGTACAGCGTGAAGCTGCTTGTACCTGTGTGCTTCTTCATGAATGCTGACAGGTTACATCCAGCCTGGGAGCTGGGTCGACCCTAATATCTCTTCATGGGCCATGCAGTACTCCAGGTGAGTTCAGGAGAGCTGTTTGCCTGGCTCGGGGGAGGCTGAGGGGCTTCCTGCACTCAGCAGAGGTAAAAGGCACCAGTACTTCCCTCCATGACATGGGCTGCAGCAGCAGGGAAGCTGCTTGCTCAAGGCATCTTCCCCTGGGACTGAATCTTACTCTCAATCCATAAAGTGAGGACATATGAGGTGAGATTAGAAAACTGCTGCAGAGAAATGGAAACCCCAGCTGGAGCTGGGAGGCGAAGGTCTGACCGGATGTCGGCACCCCGGCGGCGAGCCTTGGCTTTATTCCCCAGCAGTGATAGATAGAGAGATGTGAGCAGGAGCTTCACAGGATGATGGTTACTATGGCTACCCCCACACCATCCATCCAGGCATCCATCTGCTTGGCTCCCAGCACTGGAAAGATAGACTGCTGCTTTTGAAAGCTGGTGATAATTTATCCTTGCTGGCTGGACAGCGATGATATCTTCTTCTGGGATCAATTTTGCCCAGCATTTCTTAAGCTATGAAAACCATTCTAACAGCAAAGTCATGTTGACAAAGAGGGTGTTGTTTCCTTTCAATAGTTGTGTTATTGTTACCAGATAAGGGGTACAGTGATAATGGAGAGGTACCAGTATGTCCCCAGCACACTGAAACACCCATCCTCTTCAGTGGGAATTTAACCCTTCAGATTTACTTTGGAGATTGCCTGAATGCAGCCGGTATGTCATGGTGGTTTGACACATTCAGAGAGAAGGGAATGGAAGTTGGAAAGGCAGAAACTAATGTCTCTAGTTATTTGTTCATGAGCCTTTTGGATGGCCACATAGGCAAATCGTGGGAAAAATGGATAGATATTATGTCTGGGTAAAAGTGGGGTATTTGCTGCTCTGCATGCAGTTGTTTGGGGGTTTTGTTGGCAGAATTAATGCATGGGAGAAAGTTCCACATATTGTGAATGACAATATCAAGCACTGATTTTGCAATAGATTTTTTAGAAAAGCTGTGCTAGGAAAATCTTTTGAAAAATATTTGTTTAAATTTAACAAATCAAAAAACAATTTCTTCAATGGAGAGAGGATCAGATAGAATTTTCATATCTTTGCACCGCAATGATCCTCTGTGTGAAGATGGTCTTTCATTTAGAAACTGGTCTAGGATGTCAAAAATTCTACCAAATGCCAGTTCACTTGCTGTTGCAGTTTCTTAGTCCTCATCACTCAGTACTACTGTGATTGTCCCATTAAATATTTGGTATGGTTATTCCTCTTTGGAAAAGTCCTGCAAAAGCAGAATTCCTGATAGACTCGCAGTTGACATCTGTGAACTACAAGGGACTATGTTTGGCTATGGACGTAAATATGAAAAGCACAAGCACAGGTACAGTGCAGGATTATTGCGTGCATATTGAGTTGGGTGCCTTGAGTGCAGAGTGTGGCTTTGTTTAACTCTTGGACTGCCACTGGTGTTAAACACAGCAGTGGCTTCCTCCTCCTGTGTCAGTGTGCATTGGGATGAGTGGGGGCTCCAGGGAGCTGAAATTATGTTTTCTTTTTCCTCGGGTAGCTGTGCCACACAGAAGAAGAAATAATTTCACAAGTCAGTAATTTTTCTTATCATTCCCCTTCCTGCCAGCTTTATCTAAACCCTCTGTCTTCCAGCAAACTGGAGTCTGTTACATCACCACGACAGGCTCTCCAGCCCTGTCTGATAAAGGTGTTGACTGTGGACCCCACAAATTATTTTAGCTAGAAAGGCTTTATTGCCAAGGCAAGTAGGATGTAATGTGACAGCAATGATCCACATCCTAGGCATAAATGTGTGCATGCATGTGTATATTTAAATATACATTTCTATTTCTGTTCAGCAACATAAATCCATTAAAAAAAACCAGTTTCCATGCCTGATCTTTGGTGTAGCAGATGCTGGGCTGCAGGAGGCATTGGCTTTCTAGGAGAGGGTGGATTTGTGTTTATGATCTTGCAGCCTTAGTCTGATTGTTTAGGGATGCTGAAGGGCAAGATGAACAGTGTGCCCTACCAACGTCCTGTTCTCCATATTCCAACTTGCCTGTTGACTTGTTCAGTATATATAAAGGGGTTAGAAAATATTAACATTATTTTCAGATATCTGATTTTTGAAAAATTGTTGATTTCAGTTTGCCAGATGGCTGAGGAAAGAGCAGTCTGCGCTTTGTGCTAAATGTTTGTGTGAGAATCTGAGGAAGCAGAGTCCAATTAACATAAAAAGCCATTGTGGTCTTCCAAAATCTGGGAATTAAAAGTCAATGAAACAGAAGGAGCAATCACCTGCCTAAAATAAAATTAATTGCAGATGTAAATCAGGCCAGCTCAGTGACTGGTACCTATTTGAGTCCACAAGCCTCAGAAGTGATTAGCCATCAAGGATGACAGAAATGAAGCACCATTCTGGCTCTGGTGTTAGGTATCTCAACTCCATCATCTATATGGCAAAGATTATATCATGCCTTCAGGAAACCCATCTACCACATGTATCCAACTTCTGCCCTGGAAAGTGTTAGGAAAAATCAACAGGAAATGTCATCCCGACTGCAGATCCACATCCACTTGTATCCTAATCTAATCTACTCAGGATATAAATGCATGCTTTTGATCTGAAAATGTGGTGCCCTTGACCAAAACTTGTTCCACTCCTTGTGACCTCCCACAAAAAGTTATTTGTGATAACGTGGAGTGGATTTACTGGAGGCAGGATGGAGGGCTGCACCCCATACTCCCTGTACACTGTGTCTACTCTGGGCTCATGTGGGGCCGGATGGGCAGTGTAAAGGCTGCTCAAGGAGGACTGTGCACTTTGGCCGTTCTGTCCCCAAGACTGCCAAAGAAGGACCTTCATCTCTACTCTGCCTTCTGGAAGTGGATTTGCAGGGACTGAGCTTTTGGAGAGACCCAGCCTGAAGAGAGGCACTGGGCAGGGGTTTCCTCCAAGGGGAGGGTGATGTTGCCCCGTTGTGCTAAGGGGAGGTAGAGTGGGGCTGTCTCTACAGCTATGAGAGCAGCATACCAAGCTGTGTCCGGACTTATGGTTACATCCAGCTCCGCCATCATGTTTGGCTTTTTAGAGGTGAGCAAAATTTGTTTGCTGTGTCCCCCAAGACTCCTCTTACCGGTTTATCTCAGAGGATATAAAATCTATTTCAGACTCACTTTCAAGAGTACCAATGCCCCTTTGTCCCTTTCCTCCTCCCAAAACATGATGGCCCTTGCCAGCCTTCCTCTGAACACTCACACTCATGTACACACCAGTGCCCAAAGCTTCCCCACAAGGATTTCAATGGGGACACTGTTCTAGGGATGTCCAATGGGGAATAGATTTCTGTTGACCTTTATCATATCTCACAGGCTTTCCCAGATTTTCTGAACTATGAAGGGAATGTGCTATACACAGAGCAATTTGAAACAATGCAGTTGTCTCATTTTTAAGGGCAGGAAGTAAAAATGCAATATTAACTCCCCTGCAATTGCCAGTGGAGGTAGGGATCATGTAACTGCATTAGCTGGAATTTAACCACAGTTAATGAAAACGTCTGTGCACTACAAAAAATGCCATTAGATTTCCAACGACATGAGTAAATAATGTTGGGAATGTTGGACCAGCTGAAATGCAAATGCTTTGGAGCAGTCATTACATAGATACAAGAAGGAAATAAATGAGAGTTAACCAGGAGAGGGGAACAGGCACTCCTCTGCGTGGGAGTGTGTTGCCCAGTAGCTTAGAGAAGAACCACACAGACATTCAGCTCCACGTTTGGATCATAGCTGGAACAAGCTCTAGTGAGAAAAAGTCCCTGGCCTCAGGGACATTTAGAAAAACCCGAGCAGCACAGTTGCTGAAAAGCTTTACCACTGCTTTACTTCTAATTTGGGGCCTCGGGACACTGGTTAAATAACTTGCCCAAGGTAATAAATAAGCCTGGAGGAAAGCCCAGCAGCTGAAATTCCCATCCCAGGGCAGTGCAGTATCTATTCCCATTCTGCTGAGATGTGTGAGCTCTGCAACACTAGGTGCCTCAGCTCAGCTGCTCCCTGTGCTCTGCCCCAGGGAGTCTGCCCCAGGCTTTCTGGTGTTGGAGAGAGTGGGTAAAAGAGTAAACCAGGTTTGTTGATTGTATGCATTTAGCACTCACTTAACACCGAAGTTACTCCTAAGATTAGCAGAGTCTGGTAAATGTGAGTCTTTGAGACAATGAGCAGGAAATGTAACTGTAATGTTAAACATAAAAAGAGTAAGTAGCTCCCCATGGCATTGCCTATGATGTGGTATGGACAGAAACACCACAATTCCTATGAGGAGCAACTGATGGACAAAAGGAGGCTCAGGGGGAGACCTTACCATGCTCTCAACTACCTGAAAAGGGGTTGCAGCCAGGTGGGGATAAGTATCTTCTCCAAGGTAACCAGCGATATGAGGAGGAAATCGCCTCATGTTGTGCCAGGGGAGGTTTAGATTGGATATTAAGAAAATTTTCTTCACCAAAATGGTTGTCCAGCACTGGAACAAGCTGCCAGGGAAGGGGTGGAGTCACCTTCTCCAGAGGTGTTTAAAAGCCATATAGATGTGATACTTGGGAACATGGTTTAGTGGTGGATTTAGAAGTGCTGGATTAACAGTTGGACTTGATGATCTTAGAGGTCTTTTCCAAACTAAATGATTCTATGATTCTATGATTTAATCTTCTGTTTCTGCAGACATCAACCAGACAAATTGCTCCACTGTTTCTCTTTGCTTGGATCAGGCTCTTAGCTGGGATAAGTTAGTGTTATGTATACAAGCCCAAAATGCTTCTTCAGAGCCATAAGTGGCAGAAATAGCGAAAAAGGGAAAGGGCTGCAGTTCCTTCAGAGAAGGAACAATGCAACTGTATCTTTAGACACATTGCTTATTGGGGTTTTGTTCTTCTTTCTGTGGGAGCCCCAATTCATCACCCTTCAAGCCTAGCTATGTCAGCTGCAGTTTTGGGTCACTCCTCATCTCTGGTTACCTTTGTGAATGAGTATTTGAAGCTTCTGAGACTCAGATCAGGTATGTTAGTGCTTGTAAAAATATCAGACCTAACTACACATCTCAAAAAAAATCCACAAGTGTCTGTAATCTTCCTTCTGCTTAACTGTGTAATTTTCAGGGAAGACAAGAAAGAAAATGAATATCCATTCTAAGTATCCCTTTGCTTTTTTCATTTATCCTCTGAATTACAAAATCAATAAGGAAAACACAAGACAAAGCCTTGGGGAAAAAATAATTAATTTGCATAATTTCTTAGGATGCTGGAAAGTCCTGTGTGCCCAAAAGCTGCTGTCTATAGGAGGAGTAGAATATAGCACACATTCTTCTTGGTTTGAATTCATCATTTAATTTGCTGATATTCCCCTTCTGACGTGCTATTTATGCCCTTGTGCATCACTCTGAAATTTGACATAGTGCTTCTTTTCCTCTTGTGCAAGTTTAAGTCTCTTCTTTTTAATAAGCATAATATTCCAGTTTATAAAAATCAGCTTCAAAATAGACTTTGGGCCCTGTTTTAAGTATTTCAAGGTCAGACGTTTAATCCCCTTGGAAGCAGAGGGGATTACACATAAATGGAGACATCTGTTTGTGTGTGAGCAGCCACACCTGGCGTCTTCAGGCTGTCTCATGCCCAGGCCTCTAAGGGGTTCTCAGATCATCTCCTCCATGGCCTCTCTCATGTTCTAGACCTTATTTTTTTCTGATTTTTTTCTAATCTGAGGCATTCTCAGAGCTTGTCTGCCATGTTAGGCCTCACACAGAAGATAGCTAGAAATGAGACTGTCTTCACAATTTGCCCATCGTATCTGTTAAAGGAGTGTACTGGGGCTTGTGAAGCCACAGTATTCTGCCCTGTTTGATCATCAACAGGGTTGGTAGTGTGTCCTATGGAAGCCTTTGGGGTAATTTTGAGATGTGTTGTCCTGAACATCATGGGTCAGACCTTTTTTACTTTACTCACTCTGCTGTGGGTTCCACAGTGCCTTTCTCCTTCAAGGCCCAGATGAGTCCCCCTGCATCACTGTGGTGAGGGATGCTGCTCCAGCTTTCATGACTCAGTACTGATGAAATTTAATCACAGGTTTCCAGATGTGCCACCTCTCCCTGTAGTCTCTGGCAGTCTGCTGGCTTGGCTGTCTTCTGCAGATCTCACAAGTACTTCAGTCTTGATGCACGTTGTTGAGCAATACCTCACAGCTTAGGTCTTTGAAGATGCCTGTCTGTGGGGTGGTGGGAAATTAGGAAGTGCAGTACTGTAAGTGGCAACACTTAAAAATCCCCCGTGAGACCTGTCTCTGGAATTTTCTCAACTTTGGAAAACCTCCCACTTGATGTATACAGTATTGGCTCCTTCTTTTCCAGCGTCCCACTGGAAGTGACATCTTGCCTCCAACACCCTACACTGTACCTGACTGTCTGTACAATTTGTAATGTGAGGAAACTCTGAATCAGCCTCCTCAAGTGATGATTTTACTCCCTGGAGTACAATGAACATGAAGTGCTGCTTGCTTGAATAGCTGCTACAGTTATTAATAGTCTTAAAAAACATCCTGGAAATTCTTTTCAGTCCATTCTTAGTACTTGTTGACCTCAAACTGGCAACCACATGAAAAAATGTAGGGAGGGGAAGCACGGATTAATACAAGAAAATAGAAACCACATGGTGGAGGGAGGGAAGATCAACAAGGCAGTATTACTGAAACAGAGAATTCCTTCTCAATACTCTTCCCACCTCTTCTCCTCCTCAGCATTTTTTATCAGGGATTACTCCTTTCTAACTGTTATTCTTTCTTATTCCTGTAAAAGGGTGAGTCTGTCCTGTTGGCTTGTCTTTCTCCAAGCAACAATCCAGCAGAAATGGAATTTTTGACTGTTATTAATTGTTGCCACTATTAATTGGAAGGAAGGCTTCTCTGATCCATTTTGCTATTCTTAGATGTCTCATCCCTTCCAGTTTGCATTGTCAATAGGTTTCAGGGGGATTTGGGGCATGCTGGGATCTTGAAGAACTGGCCTGAATAGAGAAAGTGGCATTGCATCTAACCCTGTCAAAAGAATTTGAAGTGGCATTTTGCATTATGAAAGCTGCACATTTGTACTATAATTGAATAGTAATAATGATAGCTCAACTAATAAAGATGGGATTTCAAAACACATTTTCTTTCAAAGCTCAGCCTATAATTCTTAAATGGCTCCCTGCCAAAACTTTGAAAGCTAAAGATTATTATTTTTCAGCTAATAAAAATTGTGTGCTAGAAGTTTAATATCCTATGTTTTGTGTTGTTTATACTACAGAGCTAACAGGGCTACAGAAATATTGCTTTGGAGGCATCGCATAGATTTTATAACTTCTAGGAATTTGTTGGCCCTGTCCATAAAGAGGATGAAAATGGTTATTTTAACATGCATTTGAATATGTTTTTCTGTCTGGTTGGTAGAGGCAGGTGTAGCCCTTACCTGGTGCAAAGATGGACACTCGGGCTCCCCTCACCACTCTGTGTGACATTAAGGATTAATTAGCCCATACTGGGTAATGATAGAACTTCCCTATCCCCTGTGCAATCCTCACTTCTTTTCAATACTGGTGTCTCTTAGTAGTGAATGGATCAAGCAAGTGTTAGTAATTTTCTCATTCTACTTTGTAGGTGCATCTTTAAACAAATGATGAGTCTCTGATATTACCTCAGTTTCTCACAACAGTTTTCTTGAGTTCAGATTTATGAGGCTGCTGATACAGCAGGCTGGTAATGGGCATTTTGATATTGTGCTTTGTTCTTCTCATATTTCAATAACTCAACATTTGACAGTGTTGCTTAAGAGAGGCATGACTCTTACAGTCTCAGAATCCTCTTTTGACCTTTATCATCTTCATTTTATCCCTCCAGAGAAGCACAACAAACACACCCTGCCACCCTTTCCGCCTTGTCTTCAGCATTTGGCAGTAACACGTGTGTCACCTCTACACCTGCTTTTGTTACATTCTATTGCTGTGTGCAGTCAGTGCACTTCTACACATCCTTGACTTACTGGGAAGGTTTATCATAATCATGTCATCTGTTTTGTCAGGTGACCAAAAGAGGAACCTCCTGGGGTGTTAACTGATCAGTATTGGCAGACTGGTCTTTCTGGAAAAATATTGCTCTGAGCTCACTGGCTTAAAAACAAGTCAATTAAATTGAACAGGTGAGGGAAAAGGTGCCCTTTCAGATTTGTTTCATGTTTTTTTTTTTCTGTAATCTAGCTTACTGTTTGCACTATCTTAAAATAAAACATCTTTTTATCTTCCTGTGATTCCACATTTTATCAGAGAGTATGGTCTCCATAAGAGAGTCTTCTTGTTGTCCATGGCTTTCTAATAAACAGAATTCAGACCCCAGGTGATCCCAAGAGCATGAAGCTGGAACCAGATGTTGAATATGAAGATGACAGTGAGGCCTTGATTATCTAGCTCCTTTCTCTGGATTTAGAGCAAAGGACTTTGCACCCCATTATCTCTGTGGACTGGTTAGCTCCCAGCTGAAAGCCAAACATAAAGGAAACAAACACCACTGAGATATTGGAACATACCCAGCCAGCACTCGCTCCACTTCTGACCTGTGCACCAGCAGCAAGGGCACAGGATGTGAATCTAACCAAGGCAGAGGCAGAAGAACATACAGGCCCTTTTCTGAGGATTGGCCTTATTTTCACAGAAACTCCCATTACTGGCTTGGACCACCTGAGCTTGTGCTAGCAACTCCAGCCAGATGATTAGAGGATGCATTTTTCTCTTTTTTCCCAACCATGCTGGATAAACCAAACAGCTCTACTCAGGATCAATTTTCTTTGTTAAAGAGACTGATTTGCTGCTTTCTGCAGCTGCTCAGTGCCAGCAATATAGTCCAACATTTGCCAACATTGTGGGCAGAGGTCTTAAGAAATCACCTCAAAAGATTTCATCTGAGTAAAGTGGAGATGGAAGGGCAGTGTCTGACTTTACATGGGCTTTGAATTGCTGTAGAAGGTGTGACTTCACTGAGTCTGACCTTCCCCTGAATGATGGTGGCAGGTGTTGCATTTGGGGTCATCACACAATTTAACACTCAAAGGTAGTGAGTATCCAGCCCCTAGCTTTGTTTGCTTTGGATCTAAACATTCCTATTTCTGAGCACGGACTTACATGTTTCCTATAGGTTAGGCTCCCCTGAAGAACACTGAAGGACAACAAATGACTGCAGTTGTACATGGCAGAAGTTTTACAATCCCATACATTGTCTAGGCATAGCTGTGAGATGGTTTGTGTTCCCTGAATTTCAAAACTGAAGTTCACAAAGGTCATGGACCTGTAGTTAATTGAGACCTAGAAGTCTTAGTGCCTTCACTAGCTTGGAAAAAAAATGCTGAAGTGAGATATGCTAAAGGGCCTAGCTACATAAATTTCTATGTCCCAAAAATTTGGAAGGATGCATTTGATCCCATCAATTTAATGAAACGTTTACAAATCCTCTGAATGTCTAAACAATTATCAGTTGCTTCATTTATTTAGACTTCTTGCTTCTACTTCTACAAATAAACTGTTGCTCTCATTCCATTACTCTTCTTGCTACATATGTAAAACTTTCATGCAGCTGGCAGTTCATTTTTGTTGAATCTTGGCTCCTGAGAGACAGATCTGGAACATATTTGCAGGGAGAAATTTTCTGCTTTCACTGGAACTACAGAGATCAGAAACTTCTTGAAGGAGACCCCTTTCCATGTGAATGCAGTTTGAACAAGGCCACATAAGGGTAAATGAGTAGAGAAAGGGTTATCTTAGCAGGGACACATATTTTACCCTCAAGGATTTTGAAAATAGAAAATATTTTAAACAGTTGAACCACCTCTTTAATATGTTTTTGTTACAAAAGCGAGACACTCATATTTTAAGTAAACCTGAAGACTGGGAACCAGTAGAGCTCCTAAGGATGGCACTGACCACAAGTGTGACTGGTACCGCTAGATTTGAGGTGTTTATTTCACACCTTTAAGCCCATTACTCTTCAGGCAGGGAGGTTCTACCTCAGGCAGGAGTTCTGTATGTGGCAGCTATGATTTGGCTCTGTCCTGCTGTATGCCCTGCACAGGCAATCAGTATGCACTTACCCAGATGCACAGCTATAGAGAACGTTTTAATTAATTGTGCTGATCACAAGGGACAGCATGGGGGCAATGTGCATGGATTTGGTTATTTATAATGCTCTGCTAACTCATGACAGTTGAAGAAACAAGTGGTTTTTTTAAGTCCACTCTGAAAATTCAGCCTCTGCTTCTGCTTTTTTTCTCCTTTTCTTACTTGTTCTTACCAATAAAGATTTTGGAGGCCGAATTATGCTCACATGTACAACCCTCAATCTGTGTTGCCATTGAGGACACTGAATGTGAGGTGGGCTGTTGAATAAGGGAATTCTCTAAAAGCATGTGCCCGTCTGAGCAATGTGAGCAGTGTCTAAAATTTGAATAAATATTTGAGATATCAGACCCAAATCAATCATGACAGAAATCTGTCAGATGACCTTGACTTTTGGGTGTAAGCCTGATTTAACTGTGTGGCTCTTTGTGGCCTTGTATGGAATTTGGAGTGGAAAAAATTTTGGTCAGGTTTATGACTGTAAAGTATATTTGGAATTATACTTCTCTTGCTAATTTCAAGAAATTCTTCAAGTGCATGGTTTAAATTGCTGATTTCTGGTTTTGATTGAATTGGGTAAGGAGCCCTTTCAATAGCAATGCCAAAGTAATGGTGACCTTGAGCCAGAGGTCAGCAGAGACCATATGGGCCAGACTGGGAAAAGCACAGCTGGATCTGGGAATGTGTATCTGCCCAGTAACCAAACCATCACTTCTGCTGCACACTAAAAAACTAGATTTAATTAGGATGCTGTCATTAGAGATGTCTTAATCTAAGAGGGGAACCAGCTTGTTTGTGAACAGATGAGGTCAGTGTGGCTTTGACCAGAGGTATCTCGCTGGTCATTGGTGTGGTGCACCAAGACCTGCAGGTTGTCCCTGGGTATGCTGGAATGCCCCAAGGCTGCTTTTACTGTGCCTCGGTTACTCTGGTTGTGTATTTGCAGAGCATTTAAGGCTGGTTTCATGCAATGATTATTCACAGTATATGCATAACACTAATTCGCTCTTTCTTCTGGAATTTTTTAATTGTGCAATCAAAATACTCTTCTCCCTGTAACATCCATATGCAGGCTTGTGGCAAAGAATTGGTATTCACTCTGCAAATGCTGGTGTTCAATTTAAACAGGTGTCAGGCAAACTCATCTAAAGAAATTATGAAGCTTAATGGTGTCTTCACTTGTCATTTGTCACTTATGGCATCTCATACAATGAAAAGGCATTGCCGACTACTAACTGTCTTCAGGGACATTCTCCATTTGAAATTGCTGTAGAAGTGACTGAATATTATTTAACCAGAAATTTGAGAGCAATAAATAGTGCATTTTAGAGACTGCCAAGAAGATTGACGGGAAAAGATCTTTTTCTCTTTCAGACTGTAAACACGAAGCAGTAAATTACCTGGATTAATCTCAGCAGTAGGAGTTGGACTATGCTCTATCTACCAGAATAAGTCTTGCTCTTACATGTGACTGCCTTTTGAAAGAATAGGCACATTAAAAAAACCAAAAATACATGATGTCCATGGAAGAGTCTATCTACTTCCACTTTAAATATGCATAGAAAAATGGTAAAGGCAGGAGGCATGCAAAAGATCTGATGTGAAGTAAATGGCAGAGAGGCCCTTAGATTAATTAACAACTTTAAAAATTACTCATTTCTGACCATACCTGTAATGAAGCTTGAATTAAAAAATATACAAAGTTGGACAACAGGTTATGCATAACCAGTCTACCCAAAGAGGCAGCATAATGGGCATTTACTGTCGCTAATGAAGAATGCAGAGGAAATTACCAAGTAATTGGTAGATAGTAAATAAAGTTCTCTAAACAGAGAACTGCTGACAAAATAACACACTTCTTGTTTTGCTCATCTGAGAACATTGAAATATGATGAATTGGGTATTTCAAGTCCGTGAGGTCTTATAATAAGAGCTGTAACTGCTTTCTAATGTCTGAGGTATTTTGTAGAGTCCACGTTTTTGTAGTCACAAGGAGGGAAGGGAAGGGAAGGGAAGGGAAGGGAAGGGAAGGGAAGGGAAGGGAAGGGAAGGGAAGGGAAGGGAAGGGAAGGGAAGGGAAGGGAAGGGAAGGGAAGGGAAGGGAAGGGAAGGGAAGTCGAATAATACAAAAATCTGAAGCTCCTTGTTAAAAACGACAGCCTGCAGCAGCGCTGTATCTGGTGCCTGATCCAGCTGAATGGAGCAGTTATGTTGGCAACCCAGCTTATGCAAAGAACATATAAGATGTCCAAACAGGAATCAGGCATCACAGGGATTACCATGAACATTGTCAGCTCTGTAGGAGGCAAAAACCTGTGTCCTTGACTTGTCTATCTTTAGATATGTATGCATATAGCTGTGTGCTATATATAGATGTATAAATAGCATATATAGATGTGTAGACATATAGCTATGCATGCATAAAATAACCTGAAGAACAGCACTGATAAACTGTGAGGCAGTGAGGGCAAGAGCTTTGGGGGAAGAAGCAACTGAGAAGAGTCATGGGAGAAAAAAAGAACCACCATTTTAATTAAGCAAGGAGCTGAAAGATCTATTTTACATTTGTAGTGACAACTATGTTAATAACCCCCATCTTCACAAGTTTTGAATTTTCCCTAATGTTTTAAAAGAAAGTGTTGCTGTCTGTAAAATTATGGCTAAAACAAAAGCCAGTTTAAGTGAAATCCACTGGCTCACTTGTATGCTAAGCACAGTTGTGTGTCTGCTTCCTTGGCTGCCCTCTGGAAGAGCCCGGGTCTTCCCCACAATAACTATATCACCGTCAGGTACCACATTTGCCCCCATGGCCTGGCAGCACCCTGGAGAAGCCCTAGACATCTACACCTCTGCAACCTATTCCTGTACATGGAGCCATCTGGGGTGATCCCCAGCACTTTGGCACTTCCCAGACTTGAGGAGAGCAGAAGAGAGACTTGGGGAAATCTGCTTTGTCCTGCGGGACACACTACCCCTTCCAGTCTCTTCTTTTTCCTTTCAGGAAAAGCAAGCTCCTGTGTTAATCACAGCAGGTATGTCACCAGGCCCTTGGAGGACAGCCATTCCTGAGCTGTGACTGCTGTGTCTCGTTTCTGTTCAAAGACATAAACATGAAGCCCAAGTCTTTGACTGTGCAAAGTGAAAATGCAGATCCATGACTCACCACAGCGACAAAACTGTGGCACTGCAGCTCCCTGTGGCAGCAGCACGTGGCCTCCTGCACCCCAAAGGCAGCACTGAGTGGTGGTGGAAAGAAGCAAAGGTGCAGTCAGTGTTGTTGACTTGCACAGGAGGTGACACCAGCTGTCCTTAAGACTCCCAGCACATTTACCCCAGGGAATGGACGTGAGGAAGGTTGTATTTGACTCTCCTTGCATGACTCACTGCGCCCACCGTTGTGTGAGCTCTGGAGCCAGTTGCTGTGTCTGGAAGCACATCTGTGCCTGGGTGCACATCTTCTCAGGACACATATTCTTTCATTTCTTTCATTGCACTGCCAGTTGTGGGAGGTAACTGCAGATGTTTACTTTTGCTATCACTGGATCATCTGGCAAGGTGTCTCTTTACCATGCCTTTCTTCTCTCTGGCCATGCAGATGCCAGCCAATAGGCAGAATATGATCCCTTCCCTTCCCTTCCCTTCCCTTCCCTTCCCTTCCCTTCCCTTCCCTTCCCTTCCCTTCCCTTCCCTTCCCTTCCCTTCCCTTCCCTTCCCTTCCCTTCCCTTCCCTTCCCTTCCCTTCCCTTCCCTTCCCTTCCCTTCCCTTCCCTTCCCTTCCCTTCCCTTCCCTTCCCTTCCCTTCCCTTCCCTTCCCTTCCCTTCCCTTCCCTTCCCTTCCCTTCCCTTCCCTTCCCTTCCCTTCCCTTCCCTTCCCTTCCCTTCTTCCTTTTTCTCCAGATGTTTTTTTCTCAGACAGCTGTTTCCCTCAGCAGCCCCTCTTCTCCCAGATCCGATTGCCTGCCTATGTACTGCTTGCAGCCTGCCCACAGCAAGGTCAGCAGTGGCTGCAGTACCAGCACTTGCCCCATTCAGGTCAGAGAGCATGGACAGGGCACAGGGCGATCGAGCTGGCACAGGTGTAATGATACTGAACAGCACTGTGGCACATTTTCCCTACTCCTCCCCTCACACACACTTAAATCACCTGCAGGGTTCGTAATGTGGCCAAACCCAAATGCATTTTCACAGCTTTTGCCCTACAAAACTAAGGCTATCACCTCCCCCCTTTATCACCAGTCACATTTCAAGTCCCTGCAGCACAGCATGGAGACACTGCAGCTGTTCAAACAAACCATTTCTGGAAGTGCTAACACAAGCAGGCAAGAGGAGAGCAGGATTTGGAAACGGCCAAACCATTTGGCTGCAATTTTCCACTGAATTTTAGTTGGAGGTAGTACCACCCCCTTGTCTTCCAGAACAAAAGATTTCCACAATTACTGTTACAGGCTGATAAGGATTTGGGGTTTTTTTATGTATAAAAGAATACAGATGCCTGCCATCAGCCCTGCCTAAACTGATAAATTACAGGATCTTGCCTAAAGTAATTTACTTATTGTACAGCATGCACAATTCCTGCCCTGCAGAGTTTACAGTCTCAGCTGTCTTTTGGGCTTGTCACAGTGAAATGCGTGGGACTTCTTAGCTTCTAAGTGATATTCAAAAATTGAGTTCATCAGCAATCTCAAAATAAAATAAATAATAAATAATAAATGAGTCAGGAATGCTGATATAAAAAAACTATGCAATGAGCCCCTGTAAATTTTAAGATTTGACCCTGAAAATCCTAACTTATATTGACTGTAATAATTTTCAAAAGTTCATTGTAACCAAAACTACAGGCTTATGTTATGTAAATTTTACAGGGTTGTTGATGCTGCTGGGTTGCCCTGTGTTGGTTGTACTTGTGCAACTGGTATGAAGTGGTTGCAAAATGTTATTTTTTTCCAATATGATAAAAATTAACATCCTTTTAAGCCATGGGGAAATGATTGCCTTTAGGCACAATGCTAGACAGTTTGGCCTGTAATTTTTGTGGCCAGTTCAGACAGTATGAAGAGATATCAGTAGCTCTGTATTGCTCCAGGCTTCTTCAGAGACTTTGTGTAGTGAATTTAAAATTATTTTTCTCTCACTTGCGAAGTGATTTTGGATTTTTCTCTTAAAAATGCCCAGATTCACAGCTCACTGGTTCAAAGATAAGACTCATATCTCTTTAAAAGGTTTTCATTCATCCAGTAATTTTAACTGCTGTACAGGGAAGGAAACACGCAGACTTTATATTGTTAGCAGGCTGCTCCATGCTCCTCTAGGTTGTTTGTTGTTTCTGCATTCAGTCTTTCCTCACTGCATGAGAGCAACTGTGAGTCTGATGACAGGCTGTGACACGCAGGGAGATCAGCAGAGTCCTCAGGGATAGCAGGCAACTTTAATCACTAGAGTAGATGAAAATCAGAATGAAAACATGTTGCTGGGAGTAAAAAAAGATTCAGTTCACGGTGAATACTGGAGGGGAAAGACAGGATGCCTTAGTATCTTTGGCTGTGATGGCTGATCTGTTCTGTAGCTCTCTCTCTCTTTTTCCAGATGAGTTGGGCTATGAAGGTCAGCTTTCTGTGCTCTCTGAGTAGAAGAGGTACTTACAGCAAGACAAATCTAAGTTTTCTAAAAGTCATTCAATATCTCTTGACACCTTACTTAATTACCTCAGATGACCCAAGGCTGAAGTCACTATCAGCACCGCTACAACAGCTATAATGGCAAACTACTGTCACCTTAATGACTTCATGTACTGCTAAGTTTAATGAAAAATGTGCCACTTCAGTGAGGCCAAAGATACCAGAAAATAGGTTTTGGGAAATAACGGTATTACCTCAGAAATGTCATCTCCTTGGTGGTTGAAGAAATTAATTTCATAAAGGTGTAAAAATCCTCATAAATATTTGACAGCTTTATGTAAATGCAATAAACCAAAAGTGTAGGGAGAAGAAATGAAACTCATTTTGCATATATGATGTACAACAAAATTATAGCGCAGATGAGGACAAAGTGACTTATAAATGTTAAACACATGGTTTAATATCTAATATGGCAACAGTGGCCCTGCTGAGAGAGTATGTGCAGTACTGTGACATTATGGGCATCATGGCTGGGGTGGGTTGTGAACGAGCAGTGCACAACTCTCCTTCCTTGAAATCATGTGTTGGAGTTTGTGGGCTCAGTCAGAAAAAAATCAGAAAATGAGAAATGTTTGTGGATCACATTTGTGACTGTAAGAATTGTTAAGTCTAACTCTTGGAAGCTTAACACCAGTAAGAGTCTGTTTACCTCTACTGAAGGCTTTTCTTCCCTAAAGGGTTGAAGTTACTGTGCAGAAAGCTTTGGCCCATAGATGCTTTCTGAGAACTGCAGGTATCTTGTATTTGGCCTAACTTGACTTCCAATTGCTGTTCAGCTGAAATTTCAGATTCAAGCTCTTCTCATTCCATTAAGGGTGGAAAGACAGAAATCTGTGAGGTGATCTGCTGAGGACCCCTCAGCACATCCAGACAGAGGGCTGGGTGCTGCCCCCATCCATGGCTGGCTGTCCCTCCCTGTCTCCTCTCCCCCTCTGCCAGACCGCATTCAGTTAAATACGCAGATTGCTGCAAGATCCAGTATGCTTGTTCACTGCACAGGCACACTGGATCCTCTCTTTAAAATCTCATGGTGCTAAAGTAGACAACTGATGCTGTTCTTGAACATATGTTAATGTAAGCCACGTTGCAAATAGTATATTATAGTATATAATAGTATAGTTATGCCTGCCAGCATCTTCTCCGATGATGAGTTTTATCATCCTGTTGACCCTTGAGCACAGGTTTATTCTGACATATGTAAGACACATGTGCCTGGACCCCCTCTTTCAGCACAGAGCTGCTAAGACAATGTTGCTGGATGTCAATTTAGAGCAGGTTTCACTTTTGCTTGTAGTAGATATCTGTGTGCAGAGAAGCTCCTGGTGCAGATCCTGCCCTTCCTGTTCTACTGATTTCCATGGCAAACTGGGACCTTTGGCTTGCTTCCCTTCTCTGCTGGCAGCAGGAGGAGGGTGACCCACCGTGGGGGGCCTGGACCACGTTGCAGGAGCTGAGGGGATTGCC
This sequence comes from Coloeus monedula, assembly GCF_965178545.1. NCBI lineage: Eukaryota > Metazoa > Chordata > Aves > Passeriformes > Corvidae > Coloeus > Coloeus monedula. The sequence continues at coordinate 39,014,115 of NC_138784.1, forward strand.
AGCGCTGCTGCCCCAGCTGTCCACCCTGCCTGTGGCACACGGACAGCTGGACAGGAGCTCTCGCAGGCTGCTGAGGGATCACTGATGGTGAAGCGCTGCTCTCTAAGCCGTGGCAGCTGGGCAGCTGCTGGGAGAGCAGCTCAGGAGGCCATGCCGGGACTGGCACAGACAGCCGGCACCGGCAGCCCGGCAGCTGTGGCTGCCTGTGGGTCACAGCCCTTGTCAACCTTCTCAGAGTATTAGAGCTGACCCCTCAGCATAGGGCAGGTTTGGGCTTTTCCATTTGTTTGTCTTCCTTGGTCTTGTGCTATTATCTTTTTCCATCATTTCTACCATTGCAAGCCATTCATAAGAATTAATTTCAGAGCATAAATCAGAGCTAAATGGACTAAATGAAAACAAAGAAAGAGAGCAAAAATTGATTTGATGCTGTAACACCAGTAGGCATGCCAGATTTTCAGGGAAAGAGCTGAAGACTGCAGTAGATTGACTCATCACTATGTTTGCAACTCTGGGGAGGTTTGCAGCTGGTTGGGTAAGTACACTGAGCAGAGTAAAAATTGTTGAGTAAAGATGAAAATAAGTCCATGCCAAAGGCATATGGGCTTGTTCTGTGCTGAAATTTAGACAAAGGCTGTTATGAAGTTGTTTTCTTAATGTCTAGAGCCTGTTTCAGACCATGTTCAAATAGATCTGCAGACTGTGCAAGCTCCAATATACAAGTTTATTTTGATGTATGTGTGAGATTTCTCCAAAATCTGCCCATGGCCAAATGACTAGGGTACCCTTTAGTAAAAGAAGAAGTATGAGACTGCCCACCCATCAGCTACAGTGACCCTAGCTCCTAAGTCTCTCTGATTGTGACATTGCTGTAAACACAGCTGCCATCATATTTGGAAATAAAAATCCCATCAGGTCCTGCACAAGGGATGGGGAAATCCGAACCACAGCTTCAGGCTGGGCATAGAATGGATTGAGAGCAGCCCTGAGGAGAAGGACTTGGGGGTGCTAGTTGACGAGAGGCTTGACATGACCCAGCAATGTGCACTCAAAGCCCGGAAAGCCAACCATGTCCTGGGCTGCATCAAAAGGAGTGTGGCCAGCAGGCGGAGGGAGGTGGCTCTCCCCCTCTGCTCTGGTGAGACCTCAACCAGAGTAGTGTGTCCAGCTCTGGGACCCTCAACATAAGGACATGGACCTGATGGTGCAAGTCATGAGGAGGGCCATGAAGAAGATCAGAGGGCTGGAGCACCTCTCCTATGAAGATAGACTAATAGAGTTGGGGCTGTTCAGCCTGGAGAAGAGAAGGGTCCCGGGGCACCTTACAGCACCATCCAGTACCTAAAGGGCCCTTAGAAGAGAGCTGGAGAAGGACTTTTTACAAGGCCGTGTAAGTGATAGGACAAGGGAGAATGGCTTCAAACTGAAGGAGCGTGGGTTTAGATTGGATACTAGGAAGGAATCCTTTACTGTGTGAGTAGAACAGATTACCCAGAGAAGCTGTGGATACCTCATCCCTGGAAGCAGTCAAGGTTAGGCTGAACAGGACTTTGAGCAACTTGGTTTAGTGGAAGGTGTCCATGCCCATGGGGGGACTGAAACTATATGGTCTTTAAGATCCCTTCCAACCCAAACCATTCTATGATTCTATGATCTCATCAGGAGTCTGAGCCATAGGTTGGACCTCAGGTGCCTTGAGGTGTCCAGACAGCATGGGATGTTCAGGTAGAGCCTGTTCTTCACTAACCCTGGCCTCAGGGACATCATTGTAGGGGACTTTTTAGTCATCTATGCAGGAAGTGAGGAGCCCAGGACTGGGTCAGGGTGGCACTCCAGCAAACTTTTGGGTTCTTCTGTTTAATTTAATGTGCTTTTTACTTTGGTGTTGTACTAGTGCTGTACTTGTTTACTTTAGTGTTGCATTCAGCGTCAGGCACAGAACTTCCTCTGTACTGCATAGGTGGCAGGGTAGTAGATCTGGGCACATGTCTGGCCTAAGTGCTCTGCCATCAGCCTCACAGGGCCCTATACACTGGTGAGGGCCACATGGCCCACGTCGGGGCAACAGGCTGGAGTGTTTTGTTCAGCAGGAGACTGAAATGGGTCGGGTGGCTCATGTGTGTGTGGGTGTGCACAGCTCAACACACGTCCTTAACCCAGCCTGTTGGTTGGGTGCGTGGAGCTCCAGTAACAGACTCCAGAATCGCCCACCACGTAGGCATACCCACCCCCGTGTCCTTGGGTCACTCTCTTCTGGGTATGCACTCAATCTTTTGCATTGCAAAGATGATGCTGGAGGACATGACGTGCTCTTGGCATCTCACCTTTTATTTTTTGTATGTATCTTACTTAAACCTGAAAATATGAAATTAGCCCCGGCTAGTCGTTTTCTCAGTCTTTGGAAGACTGTGTTGCAGGAAGCAGTGACACATGAATTGCTTTACTTTCAGGACATTCTACTGATAGAGATTTTTTTCCTAATTGTTCTTCTATTTTTTTTGATTCTTGGATTTTATCCAGCTGCCAACTGAGCAGGAAACTGTAAATATACCAGAATTTCATATCAGTAAATAATTGTGTTTATTTATTGTGTTTCCTTACAGTTTGCTCCAGCTTCAACTCTGACCTAAAGCAGAAAGCACAAGAGGAATTGCTTGAAGTGAATATGGGTTTCTAGGTCAAACAGACCTTTGGGGCTGAAATTACAAGTATGCATCTTATTTGTCCCAGCTGTTGAGGTCTATGTTTGTTTTGTAGTGACTACTTGTGTTCTGGTAGTTCCAATTAGGCAAGAAGATACTGCAGCATAAGAAGTCCTGAGGAATTTATGGTCTACTTGTGGCTGAAGTGAAACAAGCTAATGACACAAGCAATAGGAAGGAAGGTGGGAGGAACAGCAGGGATAACAAAAACAGGATTGCGTGGTTATATAGAGAGATATATGTGGGTAGACTGTGGTTCTGAATCACATGCAGAATGGATACTGCTGAAATCCAAAGAGCTGACACAGCACTGCTCACCCTTGTACACCAAGGTTCTTGTGGACAGCAGGGTCAGACACTGAGGGCATGGACCTGGAAACACAGCCCAGGGGAGTTGCAGGAAGCTGGCAACAATTCCCTTGCTTATAATGATGCTGTGAGAGACCTGGAAAGAAAGGAACTCTTCCAGACAAAATTATAGCATAAAGTATTTTGGGAAGACCGGTGATAACATGAAAGGGAAAGGAGGCAGACTACCAAATGACCTTTACTTTTTGACTCACAAGGTTTTTTTTCCCGTTGCTGTGTTTACCAGCTAATGTTATAAAGTCAACATTGCTTTTGATGTGTTCCAAGATATTATCAATGGTGTGCACACTAATTCATTCAGGTGGGTGTAGGCAATAGTCTAGGAACAATTTTATCTAGGCTATAGTCTATAAAATGGCTGCTGCTGATTCATACTGCTGTTGTTTGCCTTACAGTGTTTTGCCAATATTTGCCTACATAGCACTTGCCTAAAGATGATATCTTAATCAAGAAATTTTGTATCTTTATGTAATCCCTCATGTCCATGGCAATTTTTTTTATTGAAACACTTGCATGTAAGACCCACAGCCAGTCTTGGTCCATCAGGAAGAGCATAAAAACACACAGCATCAATTCAGAAGAATTTTGTCATGACAAAAATGACATTTAACATGAAATGATGCAGAGAGATGTGCTGTCAAACAAGGAAGAAGCAGAGATAGGTCTTTATACAAACCAGTAGGTTTTTGACTCTCTTGTTTTTAGAAGGTGGACATCACATTTGCTTGTGAGGTTCCTGGAGAAACATTTGCAAGATTTGTGATAACTGCTCTGGCTGGAGAGCTGGTGGGAAGGGGCTGCTACTGGTGGTCCTGAGTTCTCTCTCTCCTTGGCTATGTACCCTTTTGCTCCTTTCTCCTCATTTATCTATCTGAGGGAACCGTGCTTGTGTAATAGCAATCTCTTGTCAAATTCTAAAGCCCACATATTGCCTTTTCCTCTCTCTGGGCAGAGGGAGAAGTGTGAGGATAGGAGCACACTATGGGCTGTTCAGATTTAGCCTGCTCCAGAGTGTATTTCCCTTCTGGGCTTGAGAGTGGAGAGAAGCTGCCTGTCACTTTCTAGCAGGTGTATGGAGCATGTTCAAAAGGTGCTTGCATGCTTGACAGATGCTTTCCTTTTCTCATTTGCTTTCATTATTAAAAATAAATAGCAAAATACCAAGGACCAGAGTGCCTGTATACATTTCAAAATTCAAATATACAAATATGATTTCTTCCTACTTAGATGGAAATAAAAAGAAATTATGAGAAATTCATTCATTTTGCACCTTTAAAAATATTTTAGATGTGAATTCGTTTATTACTTTCTCCCTCTTTAATTTTGTGAAGCCTTGAAGTCAGGCCATCAGAATACTCAGTGCAGCAGTTAAAAAAAAGTCAGAACAGGGAGTACCATGCCTTTCCATCAATGCTGTGCCACCCCAGCTGCTTAAACTGCAGCTCCAGCTGCAGGCTGAGCCCCATCCCGTTGCCATCAAGCACTGCTTCCTGGGCCCAGATTTCATTTCCATGCTTGAGTAAATCCACCCACATGCCAGACTAAGTCCTGCTGTGCCTGACATTTCTGTTCTGAACAGGCTTTGGGATTCAGGAGCTGCCTGGAAAACATACAAGTATGATTCAGCCATGCAGGTCTGCTTCCTCACTGTTTGTGTTAGCAGAAAGGAAAGCCAGAGGGGAGTTCAAAGGGAGACCCACTGAGCTGAAATGACATTTAGAAAGATCAAGCATCACAGCTTTGTAGTTGGACACAGTCAGTCCAAAGCATTTTATTTTTAGGGAATCACACCAGAAACTAAAATGGCTCATTAAGAAAAATATACTAGGAGAGAAATGTAAATCACTGCTCAGATTTTCATGCTGCAAAGAACATGACAGAGCTACTCAGGGGCTACACAGGGTCTACTCCCTGTGTGGCTTTGGACCCCATCTGAAGCAACATAATTTTTTTGCAGACTTCTGCAGAATTGTCAGAACCAGCTGTTACTTGACCATGAGGTCTTTTGGCCACATTCAGCACTTGCAAGATAAATCCAGAACTAAGGACCCAAGTGTCTGGAGAATTCCACAGAAATTACACTGGTGCTGCCTGCCCCTGCAAGGCAGGCATTTTAGAATCACCTGAAGTTAAACCACCAGCTGAACAGAGATGGGGGAAAAGTAGGCTCTTTTTCTTGTTTAAAACTCCAGACTGTTGTACATATTGTGAGGCTAATTGCAAATGCTGCTTCAGTTTCTTGGTTTATTTCTCATAGGGGGAAAAAATCTGATGCAGTTCCTTTCTCTTTCCTATCACATAATTAATGTACCAGATGGGCAGATGAGCAAGCAATTCCTACCCCTTGTTCCACAACCTCAGTCCATATCTCTGAGCAAGTCAGATCACCCATCCAGCCCTTTGTGTGTTTAGCCTGAGATTTTCAAGACACCATTTGGTGTGAGGTAAATTCCCTTCTAGTCTTTGAAATCCTTCCCTAGGGAAAAGGAATGCAAATGTCCTAGGCAGGGACTGTGTGCCATTGTGTTTGTAAGGCTGTGACATAAATCTTGGTTTTCACCAAGCCTTCAGGTGTTTGTGCAAGGCTAGAGCCATCATGATAATCCTCCTTTTCCATGCTCAGTGGGAAAGAAAACCGGGGATTGACAATAAATACTGGAAGAGCAGAGGGGTAAAAAAAGGAGAGGCATACTGAAAGGAGGGAGAAGTGAAAAAAAAAAAAAAATCCAGGACAAGAACAGCAAATAGAAAAAAGGGCTTTGCATGCAGGAAGGAGAGAAAATGAAGCAACAGCACAGTGGGAAAAAAATAAACACAAAAAATCAGAAATACAACTACTAACAGGTGGAATAGAGCAGATGAAGCAAAAGGACAAAAGAATGGTTCATGAGGGAACAGAGGAAAGAGACAGCCAAGGAAACAGTGTGTACTGATAGCTGAGTACTCAGGAAAATTCAAATGATGGTGTTTAAAAAATCCTCCTGTGTTGCTTGGAATTAGGATGCTTTTGGCTCTGCTGGAGGACTGAGAGGGAAAGCCAATCTTCTTTGATCTGCTCCAGTGGTGCAGAATGACTCTAAGGGAATGTATCAATTAAGAAAATATTGAAATTGCTAGTACAGCATTTTACATATCTTAGGTTTCACTGAAAGTAGGTTGCATTGGAAAATAAATGAACCATAATACTGGCATGACAACAAGCCACCGAGCTCTTTGTGGAAAAGGGTAGGAAAAGGTATAGTTGTGTATGTTCTGTGGATCTTAATGATGATCACTGTGTTAGAAAACTGCTGTGCTTTTTGTTGCTAGGGCTCACCTCCCACAGTAGCAGTGTAAAACAGTGCTTCATGAATTTGGTAACCTTTCTCCCCATGAAAATGTATGCTGAACTCCTACCAGTTAATTTCCTTAAGGCATGAGCAAAAAAACAGATTCCTGGTGAAAAATGTCAAATGTCAGACAAGATTGGTCATAGGAGGAAAACTGCAATGTTTAGAGGCTGGTGATGACAGATTTAAAGGTGATGGAGATATAGAAAATTAGTTTATCACAGAACGGTCCAAACTTTTGGGTGTTTAAACTCTCACAGTTCCTCATGCAGTACTGGATCTTCTTCATTCTTGCACAAGGTATCCTGACACCCTGGCTGTGAGTTAAAGTTTTCTATTCCTGATGTACGAATGGGAAAAATAAGGGTTGAAAAATTCCTAATGGTAAACTCATTCCCATGTCTTTGTGCACCTAAAGAAGTGCTTCCCACTCCCTGCTGTTATTTATTTAAACTGAGACATTTCAAAAGGGCTTTCAAACATAGAAACTTCATTTTCATTACCTAAGGCCACATAAAACATGACTGGAGATCATTCACCCGATCCATCAGGTCCATGGCTACTCTATTATCTGGCTTCACCAAAGAAGAAATCATTTAATCTGCTTCCATCTTTGTCCTCTCATGAGTCTGCTGATCCCAGCTTCTGTCGTTCATCTGGGTTATCGGGAGCACCGTGTATAACACAGAGTATGAGGTCAGTCGGGAGCAGAGAGGAGTGTTAATGCTATGAGTCCTGTACTGACTGCAGCCTGTCATAGCTGTGCTGCTGCCTCCAGCCACATATGCAGTCAATTTCCTTTTCCTGGCACTGTATAGAGTGGGAAGATCTTGTCAAATAGCTTGATTAATATTTATCTTTGACAAAGATGAGGAAAGGAGATGTGGATCTGGGTGTTCTTTCTTTTTTAACCATAGCCAAGTAACAATTATAGGTACATCTTTTATGATGTGATTTTTTCCTGAATCAAAAGTGAATAGAAAAAACATCAGGTACAGCAATATGCAGGAGCATATCCAGATTTATTCTGCTGTGGAAATAAAATGGGGAAATAACACTCTCAGCAGCAGTGTGTTATCAGCCTTCAAAAATCCCATGAGGAAATTATGTAAATCTCTATTCTATTTCTAGTCAAAGTCAACAGACTTGTAGGAGAGTCAAACAAGGGTACTTCCAGATGAATCAAACAAGGGTAATATATGAGTAATGTGGAGGAACAGTCTATCTGCCTTCCTGGTTGCAGGTGTTGTACACTGCACTTCCAGAGGCTGTTCAGGGCAATGGAAGGAAGAGCTGCACAGATAACCAGTACAGCTGGGACACAGTTCCAGAAAGCTGGAAAAGAACTGCAGTTAATTTGGGTGTTGAGCTATCATTTCTGTATTTTTAACTATCTGCTTGTTAATGAAATGTCATTTTAATACAGAAATGAAAATAATTTTTTCCTCTTTTTTTCTGAAAAGTATTAAAATAAAAGAAGCTGAGGACTATTCAGAGGGACAACTGTGTTAGAGTTTTAAACCAATAGGATTTGACAAATCAGTAAGTGTATGGGTGTACCCAAACTAGTAGGTTCTGTACAAAGAGAAGGCTCCAGTCAAAACTTCTCTCCAGCCCAGCAGATGATTTGTTAATAGGAGAGGTGTTTTGCATGCCTGGCTGGAAGTTATGAAAGGAACTCATAGGGCACAGGACAGAAACTGTGGAGGGAGGTTTCTCAACAGCCCATTGAGAGCAGTGACCCAACACGGGCTGGAGAAAGATGCAAACAGGTAACAACAATACAGCCAAGGATTAGGATCTTTTGGCCTGTACGTTTCCTGTAGGTGAATACAAGAACTGAGCAGCTCTGCTCAGAGTTAGCCACCTGTTTACTCAGTATTGCAGAGGGCAGCCAGCTTTTCATCATTGATTAGATAGCCAAAAATGTAGCCAACACCTAACTGGGTGCTAATGCCATGCTGCCCGGGTGCAGCATAGGACTCTTCCCACAAAAGGGTCACTTCCAGCAGCAATGCCTCATGTTCCTGTGTGAAATGTTCCTCCATTCCTCCCCGTAGTCTCTCTGTTCCAGGCCACAGGTCACTCCATGTGTTCTCAGTGAATGGTGGACATCTCCTTCTGCTTTTCAGATCATTGTCTCAGCAATCTATCTCCCCTGGTTTCTCAGGACTTCCCCTTTCTCAACAATGGTCTGCTCCTCACCCCACAGTTTTCGCTGGTGAGAAGGTATGAGTGGGGCCACCTTCTCCTTTGATGATACGGTCCCCAAAACCACTGCCTCCTCATGCCTTCTGCTCAGGAGAAATGAAATCCCCCTCCTGGACCCAAAGCCAAATCTGCAGGGGAAAGGGCTGCTCTGGTCCTACCTGTACCAACCATGCTGCCTGTAGCAAAGAAGCAAGGGGCACCATTATATACCAAAAAAACTTTCTGGCTTGTATTTGTACATTCATCTGGGGGGGGGGCTTTCATTCCTTTATTGTATTTATAGATCCCCCGGCTTGGGAATATTGGTTTAAATGAGGCAAATGGTAACAGTTGAAGCTAAATCCCAACACCTGCTTTCATAAGCTGTAGCTGTCATCTCTGTTCAGCTGTTTTCCATTTTCTGTCACAACAGGCCTGCCCATTGTAATCAACACACAAATTCTCATTGGCTTCATTGGCCAGATCCAATCTCCCTAGAAAAGCTCAGGGTTAGGAAATCTGCACCACTGACCATAGGGGCATGGACAAAACATGAAAGTTTTTGCATGGTTGTTGGGCATCACTGCACAGTGTTTGCTTCTTCTCTTCTTTTGTTTGACTGCAGGTGGAGGTGTGGCCAACATCTCTTGAAAGAGGGCCATGTGCTCTTTTAATATTTTACTTGAGCCTCTTGTGTCCATAGAACAGAATGACCTTTTAACTGTGTCTCTTGTCTAGCTTCATTCTCATGGTCAATGAATCACACCACAAGCTTAGATTGACCGAGTGTGAAAATTATGCCATAAGGTCGTCTGTCTCTTTGAAAAAGCAGCTGTTCCATTTTTTCTGTCTAATTGAGTTTGCCCTGCTGAGAAGGACATGAAGTTTCTTTTATATTTCAAAGTGATGAGTTCTTTGCATAATTTCAGTGAATTTGGAGCAGGAGAGGGACTGCTTCTGCTTATTGCTACTTCATTCTCAGAGGAAATGTAGGAGGCTGATTTAATTATCGATGAAATATAACTCACACAGGCCGCTTAATGGCATTCCTGCACCACCGTGATGTGTGGTGATGAGAGCCCTCTATATTTCACCTATTGCTGTCAGGTTGGCATTAACCTGGACTGCTGCAGAGGCAGTGTTTGCATTCCCCTGGAGTAAAGAGCACCTGTACAAGAGACAATTCTCCCATTCCTCTTTGGCTATATAAATGGCAAAACAGTGCCTCATTATCACATCTCCCTGCAGTAATGTACAAGGGAGAATGGAAGAGAAAGAAATATAAACAGAACAAAAATAAAAACACAACCAAAAAAAAGGAAAAACAAAAAAGCCAAGCCCCTCGAAAACCAAAGAGCTGCTAGAAGGCTCTCTCCTTTCCTGCTACTTCTAGCAGGAAATAACCAAAGCTGAATCACAGAAACTTCGTACTGCTCTGCCTATCCTTAAGCAAGCTTGCAGGTGCAAGTGCTGTCGAGGCAAGGCTAAGACTATGACTCAAGCCATTTTGAGATAAGGAAGCAAAACTGCTTCTCCTAGAGTCATAAAAGCAAGACAAGGTCAAATCTATGAAACCTTTATTTAGCTCATTAAATGAAAGCAATACAGAGTGTGTAAAACACTTTCTGCAGCTTCTTTATAGAAGTGAAGCTTTTTTCTGATGAAGCTTATCAGCCTCAGTTCCATCCTGATTTTTATGCAAGGTTTCAGTCAGGTTTGCAGACTATAAAGTGACCAGCCTCCTGAATAGAAAAGTACAGGTTTATGCCAATGTGTGCAATAGTATTGTGCTTTCCTAGAAAAAAACCCTGTTGCTATTCAGAGCAACAATTTCCACAGTCAGTACTGTCACTATTCTGATCAGCACTATGGTTTATCAGTGAGGACATGAGGGAGACCACTGTGGAGCCAGCCTCACTGGGAGAAGGGGAAACAGGTACTTACCAAGGGTCCCTCTAGCCTTAATTCTGCCTCCAGCAGTGTCCACATCCAGAAGTCTAGGAAGAAGCTTAAGCAACTGGATAAATGATCTTTTCCTGGTGATATCACTTGTTTCTTTTTCCTTTCGTTCTCTGAAAAAGACATTGCAAACCATTTAGATCATAATTTCTTAACAGCCACATTTTCTCTATTAGCAACTTCATTTTGAAAATAATTTAGCTCCTGATCCCTCCCTTGCTGCTTATTCCAGCAAATGTACCAGCTTCAGTGAGGAGGCAGTTCAGGGTCCTAGCTACACAGAGACCATCAGAGATGGAGAGTGCCAGATCCTATTATGGTTTTATGCTGTCATAATAAACCTATACTTTTTTGTTATTGCCCTTAGCTTAGATTCTTCATCTGTGCTCAGTTATAATGCAAGTGGAAAGTTGTATCAGGGAAGTGGAATAGGCTACTAACTTCACCCTGGTGCCTTTAGCCACAACATCACTATTGAATTCTCTAGACATTTAATAGGACTGAACGTTGCTGGAATCTTTTTTGCTAAAATAATATGAACTTTCTTCCAAGGTCACTGCATTCTTGGGTAGCCAATAAGCTTTGATGATCATTAATAGCTAAAACAAGCCTAAGCTTTAATCAAAGGTGCATTAACTCACATCCTGTTGTTTGGCTCTATGATTGCAAAACTAAAATGACTGAACACAATGTGGCAACATACATGGTTTAGTAAGCACTGCTGCCAACTGTTCTTGGCATAAAATGAGTGGACTCATCTTGAAAATAGGCCTCTGTTCCTTAAAACTGGGGCAGAATTCAAATGCCTGCCTTGCTGACCATTACCCACATCATTACCAGTGTTACTTGTGGAGCACCAATGCACACTCTCAGAATGGATCTGCAAAAGATGGGTCCTGTTGAGCTGCTGTATTGCAGTAAGATGAAATCACCAGTATGATCAGATAAACCTGTAGACTACGAGTAAACCTAAGGCAGACTACGAGTGTTTTGGGAGGTCTGTCTGTGTAAACAATCTGTCTGAGCTGAGCTCATTCTTTCTGGAAAGTAAAATACTGCGTACTCATTTTGTTGGTTCCTTGGGGATGTGCACTCCATTATCCTAACCGTGAAACTAACAGGTGTCAGGAGACAGAAAGTATGTAAGGGAGAAGAGCAGTTTGTATGTGGGGAAGGATTACTAATGAATGGTGTTCTCCTGAAAAGGCTTGCTCTGGACACTGGATACATTGCTTTTCATTTCTTTGTAATCTTAGCTAAGTTATACTATGTGAGAGAATAGATTTACATTTTCCCACTTGGTTTTATGCAAAGGGGATGGTAACTACTCAGTTTTTGACTGATTTTCCTTCATTATTTCATGTCATGAGAGGCTATGACTGTAAGATGATAATGCAGAAGGTCTGTAACTGGACCCATGCTAAGTGCTGGGTTGAGCTGGATATGGCACACATTAACTCCCCATGCATGGAAGTCCTGTAAAGATATTCTGGAGCTGTACAGCACCCCTTTCTTCCATGCCTTAATACATGTAATTGTTCTGAATAATACAGTCCTAACTGAGAAGTAAGAAAGTTAGAAATGACCCTTGGTTGTTCTGTAGAATTGCACCCAAATCACTGTCTTAAACATTGGAAGAGATCTGATTTTAGCCAAATCCTGCTGGCACTCTGTGAAAAATATATTATTCTGAATAATAATAATAACTGTACTAATCATATATAAATTTCTAGTGGATTAGAGACATTAAAGAAAGGGGAGGGAAAAAAGAGAAAAAGATGTAAAAAAAGAAGAGAAAAGAAATAAAGAAAAAAGAAGAAAAAAAGGGAAAGAAAAATGGGGGAAAAAAAGAAAAAGAAAAAAAGGAAGAAAGGATAGGTAAGGATCCAAGTGTAAGTTGGTTAAAATAAGAATTGCCTTTCTCACCCTAGACTCTTCCTAGATTCACGGCAGATTCTTTTTAGATTTAGATTCTTTTAGCTTCTTAGATTCTTTTTTCCACAACCTGGACTAGGATGACTCAGTAAACCTCTGCTAACCTTTCTTCCCTTTCCCTTCTGCTCCATCATCCCAATATGAGGCAGGCTTAGGATCACTGCCTTGGTGCAAACAGGTTTTCACATAAGAAGTCTGAGACTGGGAAGTGGCAAATAGCTGGGCACTCATCCCACTGGCTGGAGCAGTGGTGTGCTGCAGAGCTCAGATAACGAGTGACTGCCTTTAAAGGCACTAGTTTCCTGGATAGTTTTTTGTTGCAGGGTTAGTGCTCCTTATTCAGCTGGCAGTACAGGGAGAGACTGTTGGATGGGTCTCACAGGAGCTGGAGTGTTACTCACACCTGCTCTTTCTGGGAAATCTGGTGTTTGGGCCTTTGAGCTCATTTTATGCACTGCCATGTGTTTTTGAACCCATACGTGTATTGTGGACCTTTTGAACAGTGACTAGGGCAGACTGAACTCGGGAGCTAAGGATGATCTTTTCAGACTTCCCTCTCCCCCAAGTAAAAGTAATTGCAACAGCAAACAAGAAAATGGATGGAGAACAGAAAAGAGAACTGCAGGCACCGGGATGCCTTTATGGCAATTTATAGAAATTTTGTGGCAATTCATAGAAAGTTTTTGGCTTCCAGCTCGCAACTGGTGAGGTTAAGCATGATGTATTTTTAAAATTTAATGCTGGACTGTGCTTTTCTACTCATGGCATACCACTGCCCAGAGATTTGGCAAGAGTAGGCTCTGCAGCAGTGACCCAGGACAGGCAAGCACTGCCTGTTTAATAAAGAGTAAAGTCTTGAACATGGGTATTTATCCTGCATGCCATCACGCACATGCTGGGCAGTGTGAACATAGTTATATAAACTCCTGGAGAATTTTCTCTAATTCAGGACAGAGTCCAGGCAGCTTTACACCAGGGCTGCAAAACAGCCAAACTCAGCCTCCTTGTCAAGGCCAGTGCCATTCTGGCCCCTCCAGCCCTCTCACCAGAAATGCACACCAAGGCTTGGTATGGGTCTCCTGGGAGAGGCCTCCTGCGCTGTGGTTGGGTAATTCCTAAAGGGTGCAGAGTGCTCTGTCCCTGGCAATAGTGCAGAGTCAACCTGCTGGTGCAGAAGTGTTTGGGGAGGGTAAGTGCAGCTTTCTGGATGATTCAGAGTTGTTGACACACCATGGTGGCAGGTTAAGATTGATCTCCATAGCTGCTTGCCCTGTTTTCCTTCAGGGAGTCGTGTCCCCAAAGCAGGGGTGACGGGAAGGCTCATGAGTCAGCTCCTAAACCACCAGAGCCCTCAGTCCAGCGTGTTATGGGAAGTGCCATTGACCCGGGGTCATGCTCTGAAGCTCTACTGTAAACTGCAGCTGCGTAGGAGCTGATTCACATCCCTTTCATCTCTTTCTGAAGAAACTTTCAGGAACAATATTTGTGTCTTTCCTTCATCTTCCATTGCTTGTGGGTCAACCTGAAATCCGGAATTAAATGCTCCTGCAGAAGCAGAAGAGGATGCTCCAGTACACCTGCTTGAGCAAAGGTGTTTCTTTTCCTTGGTCTAATTGTCCTTGTGTCTGTCAGTCTGACAGCTGGGTTATGACCTAAAATCTGGGCCTGATGGATGAGCTTCAAAGAAGTTATCAGTGCTTTAGAGAGAGTCTTTCTATTAAATAGAAACAGATGTCAAATCCATTCTTTGAAATTTCAGTCCGACTTGCTTTTGTTGGGCATTTCTCTGGGCCTTGTGGGATAGACCTAGCAAAGAGAAATGGCCTGATTCTCTTCAAAGACAGTAAATTTCCAGACACTGTGGTGTAGCAGTGAAAACAAAACCTAACACTTTTTCTTTATTCTTGATTTTAGAATGGTATTCAAAGACCACAGCCAACCAGAACCACTGCACAAGTACATAGTGGAAACCCATCTTTCTTGCAAAGAACTTAAAGCTGATGGTCAGTGAGAGCATTAATACTTCATATTAATGAAATTCTGCAGGGGGAAGGAACCAAACCACACAGATGAAGGAATCAGTTTACCTCATATGAGCTACCTAGTTTAGCTAGTCAAAGAAATTAGCTTTTTTTGATGGTGGTTTACCTTAAGTTTCTTAAGTTTAGATCAATGTTGAGAGGCCAGTGTTTGCACCTCTCCACTGACAGGGGAGGAGAGCCTGCTTGACTGGTGCAGACCAGATCAAATGGTCTTATTTTTAGGTGGATAAATTCAAGTGAGATGAGTCCCAGCCTTGTCTTCATTTTCACTGCAGCAGGGCTAAGAACTCTAATTGGAGCACTCTCAAAGAGCAATATGTACTCTTGCTCTATCATCTGTTAGCACTTGGTTCTTCTAGTAGCCTTTGCATAGTGTTCAGATCCTTCCTAAAAAACATTTTTTGTCCTCTCCACAAAAAGCAACATCAGAAAATTTTAATCATGTCTTGGTGTCAGTAAGGCTTTGACAGGGTCTTACATCACAGGCCGCTGAAATACTGTCAAGATGAATCTGTGGTAAGATGGGCACCAGAATACCTTAGAAAAGTGAAGTCAGATGGTAGTTTCCAATGGTTTACTGTTTAATTGAAGACTACATTGTGTGAGATTTGACAAGTGTCCATCCATTCATCCATCCTAGGGATGACGAAATAGAGTGTGTTTAGTCAGGGGCTGAGAGTCTGGAAAGGACTGGCAAGATGAGTGATATTTCAAGGAATTATGACAAATCAGAGCACTAGTTTCAAATAGCCAGTGTGGAGCTAAGGCTTAGGCAGAATCAGTTTCAGGTATGGAAATGAACATGTAGGAATTAATTCTGATGAAAAGCATGTGAAGGAGTTAATAATGCATCAAAAACTGAAGTAAGTGCTATACTGATGAGAAAAAAAACCAAACCAAATCATCAAGTGAGGACACTTAAATGGGAAGTTTTTAATGTAAACCTAAGCTAATACAGCTGTTCACTTCACTTAATGAGGGGTGGAAGGAGCCTAAGGGAAAGTAACAAAGATAATCCAGAAAATATAACGTATTAAAAAAAAAAAAGAACTGGCACTGTACAGTCCAGAGGAGGAAAATCTCAAGGAAATGTAGGCTGCAGTCCTCAAATATATAAAAGATCATCATAAAGATGGTGGCGGTTAATTTCATGCCCCACCCATATTCTGCTTTAGGTGAACAAGGAGCAAGAAGATGAGATAACAGCAGAGGAAATAGAGCACAGATGTTTGAGCTGCAGAGTACTTCAAGAGACCAAGGAGCTTGAAGAAGCTTGACAATTTTTAATAATGAGATCTTTTCAACCCTATATTCTAGGAATCTGTGACCTCACCCACTTTATGGTGAATGAACACACATGACCAAGTGCCTGGAATAATTTTCAGAAAAGAGCAATTTTTTCAGCAATGGCAGCTCTTCTTGCTTGTTGCTCTAATCTTTGCCAGAACTTATATCTCTATCCCCTCCACATTTTCCTAGTTGCCAGAAAGAGTGATTTGGCCTAGCTTGAAGCCTGCATTTTAGCTTAGGGAAGTCAAACATTGCTCATACTGTCCATGTGCACATTGTGGCCTTTGAGACTTTTTGGCAGAGCACTTGGCAGGCAGTGCAGACCCTCTCCATCTTGGGGCTCAACTTCCCCAGAATCATTTCATCATCTCTTCAAGCAAAATAAAAGCAGTTCTGGGGGTGGGGCTGAGGAGTGGTTGTTAAAATCTCTCTTTCCTTGGTGTAAGCGGCATCTTTATGAGAACAGCGAAGTACTACCAGCTGGAGAATTAATTTAGAAATTTCCTTTTATGGAAGAAGTCTTTTTCTAACACTACCAAAGAGAAGCTTTTAAAGAACAGCACTAATTTGAAAAGCTTACTGTTTCCTTTTAGGCTGCAGATTCAGTCTAAATAAAGAGCATCTTCCCATTGCAGTGCAGACATTTTCAAGTGCACTGACAGCAACAGGGAGATTTTGGTTATCAGTGAATCTGTCTGTGTTTTATTCGCCTAACAAAATAATTTTGTTGTTCAACATTAAACATCCGTATCAGATGGGAAGAATCTAATTCTCCTCACTGGGGACAGATCCAGCTGTGCTGGTGGATGGAGGAAAGGGGAGAGGGAGAAAAAGGGTGAGCTGTGTGATTGAGTGGCCACAGCTACTCCGTGCAGCTGAGGGGGGATGTGCAGGATGCAGCAGCAATGGTAATGAGAGGAGGGGAGACTCCAGCCACCTTCACTCCCTCCTCCTCAGTGTGTCTGTACCTGGTTGTGAGCCTCCAGGCAACCCGCCTGCTGCTCACAGGTAGCAATGCTGCTTGTTCTCTGCAATCCTGTGCTGGTGTAGGAATCCTGTTTCTAAAGATAAGACACTAGATTTTGTTTTGGATTCTCATTTTGCCAAGAATGGGTGGTTTGCTTTTGATTTTTCTACAGGTCTCTTATGCATAACTGTCTCAGCCTGTATTTTGCCTTTATTCTATATCCTTGCTTGTATTTGCCATTAGGCTAGTATTTACACAAACTTTGATGTTTTGGGACCTAGTGACAATTTTAGGAAGTGCCTATCACCTCCTGAAACTCCAGGTGACATCAGCTGTAACCGAGTGGAAGGGAAACTGGTGCTAATCCATGCAAGAAGCTTACAGACCACGTCAGGTCTGATCCCTGCTGTATCCTTAATGTTCTGTATCTCTCCAGCCCTAGGTGAGGCTGTCAGCTCCTTCCTAGTTCATAGAAGATTCAGACAGACAAAACATTTCCTTTTGATTGATCTGGAATGATTTCTTGTGGGCTGGCACAGACACAGCGTTCTGCTATGCCTTAGCCTGATATTGTAGACATTTTCATCTAAAGCAACAACCTGTTTCAGAGGAGTTCAACTCATTTAATCAGTGCAGAGGATCACTGCCTAATTTCCATTCTCCTAAGGAAGTATTTTGCTCTTCTCACTTTATGTCAACAAACCGTGAACTTGTCAAATTCCGCTGCTTCACTGTAATTACAACGTGGGCATGAGAAATCATTCAGAGTCAAAGGCAGAGATGTGGCTCCATAAATACATTTGTCAAACTGACCTCAAGCTCACAGGCAGGAGGTACCAGTGCCAAAAAATATTTAGCAGGTGCAAGCATGCCAGCCACTTCTGCTATGCAGTATGTTTCTTTAGCAAGTAGATGGCTCTATGTGCTGCTTCAGTATCTGCGGACAATTCTCTCATGTGCTTCTATTTATTTGCCATGGTATTTTGACTGATGATATGCAGAGCTGCACTTGACAGCCAAGCACCTCACAAACCCATTCTCTCTTCTCTTTTTTCACTTGTCCCCTGAACTGCAAAGTTGGTACTTTTTATCTTTTCCCAAGTGATTGGAATCCACTCTAACTTCAGAGAATTGAACATTTGACTTAAGTAAGATTGAATTCATGCTAAAAGGCAGAGCACAAGCAAGAGAGCAAACAGGCCCACCGGACAGACCCAGGGGAGGCAGGATGGGGAGAAAAAAAAGCAATGAATAGTCAGGATAACAAATAGATGATGCATAAGTGATTGCAGCAATACATCTTCTACAATGTAAAAAAATCACTCTTGATAGTGAGGGGGAAGCTTGATTAAATGGCCGCAGGGAAAAAAAAAAAGGAAAAATACATTAAGACAAGTCAACAAGAAGCATAAAGCCATGCATATGAGACTTGCCTCCCAGTTTTCTCTATATATCAGCACATTTATTTAAGCAGGTTGGTTGTGTTTCACTCTTTTTTCAGCCTTGAAAGAGAAGGACAGTCAGCTATTAAAGCACAAGACAGCTAGGGTAACAAATGGGTATGGAGCCTGCAGAGCACTGGCTTTGAGCATACTCCAGCCTCTGAAGGCTTCACACACATATAATGAGATAATGAGATGCATGTGAAAGGTTTTGTTTTTATTTGTTTTGTCTTAGGCTTTTTTTTGATGTTAACAACAGTGATTTGCTTTGTCTTCTTGCAAGCCCAGAGGATTTTCGACATCCATATGCCAGGTTTGCTGCCATTGTGAAGAAGAAAAGGGGAAGGAAACCCAGGAAATAATGGCAGAGGGCCAGTCATAGATCCAAAGCAAAAGAAGTGGCATTAGAAGTCGTAAAAGTGGGATGTGACTGTAGGCAGCACAAAATCCATCTTGTCTGAATCCAGACCAAACTCACCTGAAATGTTCAGAAGGTGCTTCCTAGTAGTTTAAGGCCTGGAGTGACTAAGGCTGAAATTCTCTGGACACTGTAACTTGGTATAAGATGACTTTCTTGCTGAAAGAAACTGATTTTGTGCTTGTTGGCAGGTGAAGTTTCCTTTCTCCCATGGAGCCAGCAGGAACAGAAAAGTGGGAACAGAAGAGGAATATCTGGGAAACATGAAAGGTACTTTGTTCAAACCCAGATCCACCTGAGAATGAGACAATTGCTTCTTCTATATATCTCTCATCCAATAAAATTGGAGCATAAGGCCTGGCTTGACATATTTTTAAAAATTTTTTTAATTATAATATTGTTTGAAAGAAGCTCTCCTTGCAGTTCCCCTGTGTGCAAAAAGCACAGGACTGATATGCAGCCTTGTGCCATTGGATCTAAAACCAGAGTCAGTGGTCCTCACAGAAATAATCTGAAGGCATGAATGAATAAACAGGATTGCAACAAACTGGGGAATAATGGAAGAGCAGAGTTCCTATTGTCACTTAGATCAGACTGCTGAGGCCTGCACCTCATTCACCTCCTCCCCCTCCTGCAGCAACAAAACCATCTTGGAAGCCTAGAGTACTGCACATTATGGGGACATCTGTCAGAAAGTACACCCAAGCTGTTGTGGATGAATGTCAGATGGATAAGGTTGGTCACGGTCAATAAAAATGCGTGGAAGGTAATTTAATCATTCCAGGAAGAGAAACACAGAACAAAGCTTTCTTTCCTACACATGGGGTCTGTAAAAAGCCTTTAGAGACAGGCATCCCCATTCCCCTCTGCAGCATGTAGACTCAGGGGCAAGATTCCCCTTCTCCCCCTTCCACCTTCTGGCTCATTCCTGTCAGTGTGTCATTTCTTCTGTTCGGCAGCCTGGCACTGATGGGGTTTGGAGGGGGCAAGCACCTGACCTTGGCACTGGGGAGGTGCACATCAGTGCTCATGAGAGAACCTGAAACTGGGCTTCCCATTCCCTGGCTAAATCCCCTCCCCAGCAGGATGCTGTACAGTACTTGACCATGAGCCCTTCTGCCCATAGTTTGCTTGGAGGAAAACCAGAAACACTCCTGGTGTCTCAGGCAGGGAGGCTCGTTGGGAGGATTTTTGCAGGCTGCTGTTATACTCAGATACCTGTAACCCACCTAACCAACATACAGGTGCTCTTTGAATCCTGTTCTTGTTATCTGTGCGGCTTTGATAACAGCAGTGGGTTCATGCCCACCTAGCTTTTTCTTTTATGAACACATAAGATACAGAAGACATTTTTACAGAATGCAACTAATGTCATCCATGCCAACTGCAGTGGCATAATTACTGTAATAAAAATCCCATACTTGTTTCTAGTTTTAATATTGCCTAATCCCAGCTGTAAAATTGCATATCGTGATGTTTGGAGCACATACCACATTTTTTAAAAATTATGTTGGTGTTCACCATTGGCATTTATGAAGTTTTTCTACACAATCACTATTTTTTCCTCCTGCTCTGAAGGATGCCTAAGAGCTACACATTCCTTTGTCAACATTTCTGGAGCAAATGTGCTCCTCTATTTCTAAAGACCACAGTAATGCCTGCTTCAGAGAGTTTGTACGTGGAATCTGGTGAATATTTCACAGATGTGGAGCAGGAGCTCCTTATCAGCCATTGGATCTGACCAGACGAAATTTATAACATCTGCTGTTCCTAGTCAGGCACAGCTTTCTGTTATTCCAGCTGTTGCTGAGCATGCATTAAGCACTTCCAATTAGTTCAACCTCCTCCTAATGTTACAGCAGCTTGTTTTTTTGCTGCCAGAGAAGAAATATTTCTCAAACCTAAAAGATTTATTTGTAGCTGTGATGTTGATACACGCTGTAATGGGCTTTCAGAATTTAGGCCAAAATACCAGAAGCCCCAACTGTCAATAAGAGTAACAGATCGCATGGAATCACCCTTCTCCTGAATTCAAAGAGTGCTATAATGGGTACTGAGTTCCCTCTTCTGTGCTTAGGAAGGATGAATAATGGAAAGGATTAAGACTGGAAACAGCCTGCTGTAAACTTAGATGGAGAAACCCAAAACTTTTGCCCTGGGATCTACTAGACAGTGCTGCTTACTATCAGCTACTTTTAGCTGATGTATGTTTTGCTTCAGCTCCATTGAGTTCCTACCATGGCTCGTTGCTGCAGCACACATGCAGGGCTCATTTTAGCCTCACTGTGGTACTTCAGCTCAGAGGGCTGTGGATTGGAGCAGGTTTAAAGCAAAGACAAGTGCTGGTACAGACCTTTCAGCAACGTTCCCTATCTCTAATTCAGTGTGACACTCCCTCCCAGAGCTTCACAGCATCACATCTCCCAGAGGTTTTGCTGGTTAGAACCTGTGGCCAGCGGTGCTGTAAAAACTGTGCCTTTGATTTAGAGGGACATGAAGGCTTTTAATAAGGTCATTTTTACTTGTTAGTGTCTCTGTCAAGAGAATGAGGCATCATATTTTAATGGCCAATATATTTTGTTAATTATGGCATTTCATTATTTTTCTCTGACCTTGTCAACAGCCAGCATTTTGATCGTGTATATACATTAAATGCATTAATGCCTCTCTTTCTAATAATCCGAACTGTCAAGATGGGGTTCAATAGTCAGGCAGCAACTCCATGGAATAATGAAAAGATCAAAGCAGTGCCACGAACTTCCCCCGATTGTGCAGCATACAAGGCAATCACTTTGCAATATTTCATTTCTGTGACAACAGCTGGAGGAGGGCACCAGCCTCCTCTCTGCATAGAGACCTGCGCAAAGAGCAGCAGAGTAAGCTCAAGCAGTTGTCACTGGCACCGTGGCAAACAAAAGCAGCCAGCAATAAATGGCACAGAGACACGAGGTCAGAGGATATGGCCTTCTGTGCATTGTCAGGGAAATGGGAACACTCTCCCTGATGTGGGAGAATGGAGTACTGCGCAGGGGGCTTCTTACAACACAGCTACACATCTGAAATAGTTTTGTTTCAATTAATTACTCCGTGTCCTTCTCCCTTTCTGTGTCCAGATCCTCTCCTCCTTTGTGAAAACCTGAAGCAAAGAAAATCCTGAAAAATCTCAAAAAGCATTGGCCCTTTTTTCAGTAGTACTTCTCTGAAGTGCAGTGATTTGTGCACTTTTTGCCTGAGAATATTTTCTCCTGATGATTCTTCTTCATTTTCCTTGTGTTTTATTTTGTCTCTTATGCTGGGGAAATTAGTGCCACTTTGATAAAGTGTGAAGTTGTGGTGGCTTGTCAATAATTCACCATTGATCCTTTGGTCAGTGTGACTCGTTATCTGTGTGGGAGAGGTGGTATCTTCTACCTAGTGCGAGTTTCTTGGGGGAAAAAACACATCTAGCATCTGTTATGGCTTTCCCTCCCAGTGTTTGGGATTATAAATAGCTATTAGCACACATTTTTTCTGCATTTTTTAACTAAGTACAAACAGGCAAACACAGAGACCTGACTGTCAGGCTCACTTACTGCAGTCTTAGTGGACTAATTCAAAATGAAGCAATGGAATGATAACATTAAGGTTATAATTAAGCCAGAATCTATAAATCAATGGGTTCAAATTATCCAGCCAGTAAATTCATCACACGTGTAATGAAATCATACTGTGAAGTTAACACTAGAAGCAATAGGGTTGTATTAGTTTGTCTTCTGAGGGTTTATGGTGGAGCCAGCTTCCTTCCAGTGTCAGCCCACCAGCAGGGACGGCTTGTATGGTGGGTGCCCTGAGCCTACTGACAGAGAAGAACCATTGACATGAAAAACCCAAAGCAACACAGCACCAGTTTCAATTCAATTTGCACCAGTTTCCTTAGAGCTTGGTCAAGGGACAGCGCCTGGCTGGTGAAAATTCCACATGGTTTTGCACAGTCAACAATTCCACTCCAACAGTCTCTGTTAAGGTATTTTTGCTCCAGTTTCTCCCTTTCCATAGAGCAATGCAAGTTTTCCCCAGCAATGAATCAATCAATGTTTGTAGTAGCTTTTGTATAATGTTACTTCTTAATTCAGAAGCTAATGATTAGCATGATGGCACCTTGGTGTTTATTTCTGGGAACCAATCCTCTTGTAATGCACACCCACATGCAGACTTCATGAAGGTGTCTCTTCATTAAACAAATGTCTCTTTATTGCCTGTATTCCTTCTGCTCAGCAACTCGGGAGCTGTGAGCTCTCCCATGGCAGTCACTGATTGCTGTCTGGAATTGGGAGACAGAGGCTTTGCTGAGGTTAATTCCACAATGAACTGGCTGCACCAGAGGGCACAATGGTAACTGTTTCTCTTCTGCTCCACCTTTGCTTCTATAGGGATTGATTCTTGTTGCAATGAGCCCATTTTTAGAGATGCTTCCAATTTTCAGTGTGCTGCCCTATGTGCAAGTCATGCCTGGTTACAGGTCCCTCTTAGATGTCACTCATCCCAGTAGTCCCCGCTCCTCATCCCACCTGAAGTCAAAAGCACAGATTTCTTGGCTGATGGGGCACTGCAGTGACTGCACCAGGCTGAGCGTAAGTCCCCAGTGTTGATGTGATCTCCACCTGAGCTGGCTCTGCCACTGCCCCGTGGCTGGGAGCAGCACAGCAGCAGCTCCATGAAAACAGAAGAGCCAGCAGCAGGCAGGTGTGGGGCTGAGGCCACAATGGGGGGTGGTGAGGAGTAAGGGGCTGTGTTGGCATGACTGGGTAGCAGACAAAAAATAGAGTCTGGAGGAGGTTTATACTGCCCATGTTTGGGTGGTCGTGTTGTGATCTGGAGTGAGCAGCTTCCAGGTGGCAGAAAAATGGGAGTGGAGCTGGACACAGTCCCTCCTAGCCTGCTCCTCACTCTGAGGTTGTAAGTGAAAGTGATGTCCAGGAATGCAGGGAAGAAGCTCTTCTGGGGCCATCAGAGCCCTCACAGCACCTCTCCCCACAGGGTAAGCGGCCTTTTGTCCAATATCCTGCACCACCTGTCCTGTCCCTCAGTACTGTCTGAGTCACATTTTATATCAGTGACTATCCCTTTAGTTCCCTCTATTATTAGTTTGGTTTATTTTGGTTTGAACCACGGTGCAGAAGTCATATTTGCCTTGGGAGTGTCCTCTTTCCACCCCATCATCACCACTCCTCCAACAGCTGTTTCTAATCTCCCTGTTTTGTTTTTAATCTCCTTTTGGGAGTAGAGTGATACTATTTACCACCCTCTCAACAAGGCAGCCATTGCCAATGCAGGGGTACGTCTTACTTGTATTCATCATGAGGAGGAGCTAATCAGAGCCAAATACAGGCTTGGGAGAGGCAAAAATTATTCCAGCCCAGCATGTGAGTCAGGTTATTGTGAGGGAAAGCGGCACTTTGCTGATGACAATAGCACATGAGAAGTACTCTAGAAATACAACTAAAGTATTCCCTTGTGCATACTGGTAAAAATCTGGGGGACTGTAAGCAAAAGTTACTTCTTCAATAAGGAAGAATGCCAGGTCCTGCAGGTTAGGAGAAATAACATCCCCGGGCACCAATATGTGCTGAGGGTGGATCAGCTGGAAAGCAGCTTTTCTGAGAAGAACCTTGGGGTCCTGGTGAATAGAGTGAACATTCAGCAAGCCCTCACAGCAAAAAAAACCAATCTCACTCCAGGCTGCATTAGAAGAAAGGTGATCCTTCCCCTTTGCTTAGTGATGGTGAAGCCTCTCCTGGAATGTTTTGTCCAGTTCAGGGCTCCCCAGTACAAGAGAGGCATGGACATACAGGAGAGAGTCCAGTGGAGGGCCCCTAAGATGACTATTATATTGGGATGCCTCTCTTGTGAGGAGAGGCTGAGAGAGCTGGAACTGTTCAGCTTGGAGAAGAGAAAGCTCAGGGAAGGAGACCTCATCAATGTGTATCTGATGTACCTGATGGGAGAGAATGAAGATAAGAGAGACAGACTCTTAATAGTGCCCAAAGACAGGGGACTAGGCAGTGGGCACAAATTATACATGAAATGCCATTTGAATACAAGAAAACACTTTTTGACAGTGAGGGTGGTCAAACACTGATGCAGTTTATCCATAGGGGTTGTGGAGTCTCCATTCCTGCAAAAATTCAAAACCCAGCTGGACATTTCCTGGAGCCGACTGATCTAGCTGTTAATGCCTCATCCAGAGGCCCTTCCAACCTCAACCATTCTCTGATGCCAGGCTTCTACCTGCTTGCCAGAAGGGGCTTTTGTCACAGGCCATAGAAGGAGGTTTCACTATTTTAGACAAATAATTTCTTTCCTTATGTTCTTGTAATCAGTCCATTTACGCTTTTTCTAATTTTGCCACCATCTTGGCTGGTAGCAAGGTGCTTAAAGAAAAACCTCCACTGATAAAGGCAAAAAAGTACACGTCCCATTTCTCTGACAAGAGAACCAAAATTCCAGGGCATGCTTGGAGAATGTGAGGCCAGAAAGCACTATTGTAAAAGTTGCACAGATGAAATATACCTGCATAACAGCTAGAATACCCATTTTTCAGAGCTTAGTCAGGCAAGGACCATGTCCAAATCAGTGGCATTTTGCCAGAAAAAGGGCTAGGTCCTTGCAGTTATTTTTCAGCATAGTCTAGCATTAAACCTTCTTCAGCTAATCTGGGCTGCCATCTCACTAGATATTTTGAACCATATAAGTGATTTTCATGCAATAAAATCCCATTGATTTCAATGACTCAGGGAAGAAAAACCCCCAAACTTGCTTCAGGGGCTTTTAATTTTTTTCAGCCTGGAAGAATATAAGCACTGATATTTGCTCTACTAAGAGAATGTGCAGTAAATCTACACTGAAAATGTCGTCTCTCCTTAACCAGCTGAAACACAGCTAGCAGCAGAAGCAACTGCAATTGTGTGTGCTGTTCCCTCCACCCTCTACACAACTTGGTTACAGAAGAAATTGCCCGTAAGTAAATGTGAAAGCAAAGCTTTTGACAATAGGTGCAGCTCAGTTTTAGAAAAAAAAGAGGGAGGAAAGGGGAGGGGAATGGAGACAAAGAAATGAAGGAGGGGGGGAGGGAAAGAGAAGGGAGGGAGGGAGTGGAGTAACACTTATTTGGATATTTTTTAAAGCAACAAAGTAAGGGCTTTAACACTAACATAAGAATCCATTTTGTGCAGGTAATTTCCACTAAACAGAACGTGATTTTGAAGATGTGATGACATTGCAGTAGTGATATGCAAGGTTATATAGAGTGGTACGTTCAGGCTATCTAAAGTGCCAAACATCTCCTTCTCCAGGTGATGGGGCAGAGAACAAAATCTGCTACCACCAACAATTCTGCTGGTATTCATATAAACTAAAAGCAGGGACAAATTAAAACCAGAATCTCTTGAACCTCAAAAGAATAGGAAAATAGAAAAAGTCTTAAATGAGTAATAGAATAAGATAAGGCAGTTTCACAGTCAAAATCAATCTGGTACTATGATGAAAAATTGTAACTAGAAAAGACAGTCTAGGACTACTACTGGACCTTGTCCAGAGTTTATTTCCAAATGTGTCAAATTAATCAGCTTATACATTTAGTAAAGCCTTTGAATTAAAAAACAATCAATATTTCAGTTTCTTCTCAAAGCTAAACAGTGTTCTCTACCGATAAAGAAAAATAAGTGTATGCATTAGAGGATATGTCTGGTCTGCCTGAGGTTGGGCAAAATGTAAAATTTTCTATGCTAGAGTCATTAAGGAGAAATATCTTTAAATTAAAAGTTAACATAGTTTATTCTTTTAGAGGAATATTCATTTTAAGGGAATAATCTCCTCTGGCATCCTTATTATGTATCTTAGAATAAAAGAAAAATTAAAAATGGGTATATGTACAAGCTAACAGCTTTTGTTAGTCAATATAAGCATCCAGAAATCTGAATATTTACCAGACTGTCCTAAAACTGCGAAGAGGCACAAGAATCTCTAGAAGAAGTATTTTCCAGACTCTGTAATTAAATCACCCTTTTTGACAAGAGCTGTGGCTATTACTTGCTGCTGTATATAAAGAAGCTCATCGCTTCATTGATACCAAGGCTTGCTGTCAGAGATGTGAATGTACCATTTATTAAAGAAGGTAAAGCCAGAGAAGAGAGGTTGAGCTAAATCAGCAGCCCTTCTCCTGGGGTCTGATTTGTGTTAGTGACTGGAACCTCCTGCTGGCGGTGTCAAACCCCTTGACATGTTGGCTCTGTGAAATGCAGGATTTGTTCCCAGATGGACAGGATGCTGCAGGCAGGTGGGTCAGAGGTGAGCTGTGCTTCAAGCCATGAGGGATAGGAAATCCTCTTTTTCAGCACGTGCAAAGCATTAGCTTCTATTTTCTAAAAGTTATAAAGAATGAATCACAGTGCCTATATTAAAAGAGGTTGAAAGACAGCACACTCTGATCTATGTAGGCTTCTGTATTCCACTATCTGTAGCTGTATTGAACCAGCAGGCATCCCCCATTTGCCCCTGCTGCTGGTGACATGCAGCCTCCACTGCAGTGGTTGCTAATGGTGACTGCTGTAGCTCAGGCAGATCAAGGCACCTCGAAGAGCTCTTTCAATGCTGCACTCGCTCATTTGCTTCAGGGCTCACAGTTCACTAGATACTGGCTTTAAAGTCATTGAGAGAAATGTTTGCTTTTCTTTCTTTGTTCTATCAAGATTATTTTCTGGTTCTTCCAAGTGATC
This sequence comes from Coloeus monedula, assembly GCF_965178545.1. Taxonomy (NCBI): domain Eukaryota; kingdom Metazoa; phylum Chordata; class Aves; order Passeriformes; family Corvidae; genus Coloeus; species Coloeus monedula. The sequence continues at coordinate 39,041,511 of NC_138784.1, forward strand.
ATTATGTCTTATGGTGGAGAGAACAAAATAAACCTGTGACTTCAAGCAACCATGGAGCAATCTGCATTTTCAAGGGTGGTTTAATAAGGGGTAGGAACTAAAAATAACATGCAAACCCCTCATTTCTGAGGCATGGGGAAAGGCTAATGGTGGTGATCCAGGGAAGTCCTACTTCCAGGGGAAAAAGCAGTTTTTATTCAGTCCTGTCACTGGTTCCCTGCTTGATCATTGCCCTACATCCAGAGCTGCTACGAGACTAATTCTTCTAAAATTGCTTTGGGTCCTAAAACTTATTCCAGAAGTATAAGGTAATATTGCTTCTGTGTCATATTAATGAAAGAAGGACACGGACAATGCATCCAGCAGCACAAATGTCTTACTGTGTTCGACTTATTATACCCTGAGTTCAGTATTATTAATTTTTAATGGGTTTCTAAATGCTAGTTATGAAAAAAATTCTCTCTTCACTTTTTTTGCACTTACAGGGCAAAACTCAAGATATGCTTTCACTCAGCCTTCTGTTCTGTCGCACACACAGAGACAGGCACAGCCAGGGTCTGAGGAGTGTTTGCTGTCAATGAGAGGTGTTATGTCACACAGTATTGGCACAGTCTAAGAACCACTACAGATGTGCTCTATTGACAGGAGAGATTTTTTGTACTTTGCTGCAAAGACATTTACACTGGGGTTTACAAAAGGATTTAAGAGAGTTAGGTGCCCAAATCCCATCGAGGCTTAGGTGGAATTTAGGGCCTTGCTGCCTCTGGTTCTGCAGCATAAAATGGTACATGCATGACTGCACTTGACTGATGTCACCAGCCATAACGTGTCCCCAGATCAGTGACAATGCTTGAAACAGTGGGTTGAACTCTTCTTGATCCAGGGCATTTTAGCTCCAGTGAATTCTTCTGATGAACTCAGCCTACATATAAATCATCTGTAGGGCCTTTGCACTCCTTCTTTACGCTTATTTTTTTCGGTGTGGACATGTGTGATTGAGGAGGAGAAATGGGGAGATGGAAGGACTCAGGAAGAGCAGGGAAAGCTTCGCCAAAGGATAGACCGAACAAAAAGGGGCTCTGCAGGGCAGATCTGGGAAGGCCAGGGGAAAGCATGATTTCAAAGCCAGGTAAATGAATATTTTATGAAGGCAGTGGTCCTTCCACTGAAGGGCTATGGATTTCATAACATTAGGTACAGTTTGCTATTCATGCAGTGGCAGGCTCCTGGGTGAAAGAGCAACACCCTTAACTGTGTTTAATAAGATACAGGAGGCATTAGAGAGTGAATGAAGAATGTTTTCAAACTGATACAGTCTGAAAGATGTGTGTTGGGGTAGCTCAGCCCACTCATGAGCTGAGATGGTTAAATGCCACTCAAGCCAGGGCCATCCATTGGGTGGATTTCCCCGCCCAAGACAGTGGGTCAGAGGGTGGATCATGGGATGGCTCGGAGGTCTAAGCCACCTCCCCCTGGGTGGTCCCCGGGCCCAAGTTACCTCCCCTTGTTCTGGAAAGTTCTCTTTTCCTCAATTCTTCATTGGTTCCCTGTTGCAGCTCCCACCTCCCTTATTGGTTCTTGTTAAATTGTATCCTCCCCCTTGGTTGTACCCCATTGGTTGCTTCCCTTTTCCCTGCCTTGCTCACCCCCTATAAAAAGGCATGCACACCCCCTCCATAGGGCCCTTCTGGTCCCTGGACCCTCTGGTAGTAAGTGTGCTGGAACCCACACCAGAGGCCCCTCTCTTTTCCTTTACCTCCGGGCTGACGCAAGCCCAGACATCGGCTGCCTGTTGTGCCTCCTCTGAGGAGGCAGCAGCACGCGCGCCCAGCTTGCGCCCTGCCTTTCCACCGAAGGCATTCCTTTAGGACATCGTGGAGGTGACGCTGCCTTCCCTCTGACCAAGGGCACGCCAGAGCTCGACCTGTTGAGCCAGCCCATGTCAATGTGTCTAGATGATGGCAATTTATGCATCTTCTGCCTCAAATTTCTTAACACACAGTAAAGGAAAGGCAGAGGTAGGAGGCTGAAGTGTGGAGAGAATGAGATTAAGGGAGGCGAAGTGCTGCGTACGATGCCCCTCTCTCTGCCAGGTTAATGTCCTCAGGCTCACGTTCAGCTATAACAGAGCTGAATGATGCCTGGGGCGTTCCATCGGTCTCCTGTGATTACAACTGCTGTAACTTCAGTGTGGCTTTGCATGTTCTGCCTTCACATGCGCACTTCTGCATGCATGGCACTTGGTTTTCTATTGCTTTGCAGGTTGAATGTTATCTGGTGAGCTCCCTGAAGGGCTCAGACCTCTAAACATAGCCGCAAGCTACATTTGCCTTTGTACAAACTTAGTCTTGGCAGAGCCTCTAATTATGTCTTATATAGACTTGTATATATGTGTAAAACTGAAATACAAAAAACATCACAGTTTTCAGATAAATTCATATCAGCCTGGAATACCTTGCAGTCCATGTCTGAAGTTATACACTCCTTTCTAATTGCAGAGGCTAATTCCAGCAGGTGAGCAACCTTCCCTCCCGAGAGGACTCCAACTCCTGCTTCTTATTCGCTCTCCCCAAATTAAGGTACTGTATTGGGTTGACCCTGAGTTGATGGACAGTTTTTAAGACCAATTACGCTTCTCACAATTTACATATTTAAACCGCACAGAAAGGCGGGACTTCCCCCCTTTTGGTCGGAGCTCGCCTGCTGGGAGGTGGGGGGCTCCGGAGCCTCCCGGCCCCGCCGGGCCGGGCCGGGGCCACTGCCCCTTTCCCCCTTTCCCAACGCTGTGGCACGGACCCTGGGTGGCTGGGGGGGACTGCCTCAGAGCCACAGGCAGCTAAACCCAGCCATGGACTGCTCACAGCTAAACCCATCCAGCGCGGCTTCTGGGGACCGGCGGGTCCCTCTCCTCTCCACGCGGGGCCGGCGGAGTCAGCGGGAGCCGGCAGAGCCCCCTGTCTGCAGCCAGCACACTTCGTGCTGAACTGAAGAAAACACCACGCAGCCAGCAGCACAAAGGGAGCGAGGCTTTCCCCACTGTAAAGGCTGAACAAGAACACTCTTCAGCATGGCGGTGTCAGTCAGAGAGAAAGAGAAGTGAGTCACATGGGACAGAGCTGAGCACGGCGACTGGGAGAAAAGAGGGCGGTGCCACGATTCTGGCGGGCAGCTTAAAAGAAACCTTCTTGCATGCCGTGGTAAGAAACTGTAATACCACAAACTGTTTGTCTCTTTAATCCATTTGAAGAACATGGGGGGATGGAGTATCTTCGTGTGCCTGTGAAGATTGTGAAGAATGCCAATGCCAGGCTATATAGTAGTAAGAGGCTGTTAAAGACTTGTGGCGAAGAAGAGCCTTTGTGTGCAGGCCAAAAGAACTTATCCTTAAAAAGATGAATAACCCCATGTGATGGCCCATGTTTTGCAGTGTGAAGGAACTGTGAGATTTTTCATGGGAGAGATGTTCTACACACAGCAGATTGTTTGTTTCCGGGCGGATCTGCTGTTAGTGGCAGTTTGGGAACCACGTGCAACTGAAGGAAAAACCCTTTTTTTTCCCTTAAGCATAAGAGAGAGACTTTTCAAGAACTGGAACACTGACTAACATCCCATGCTCTGTTATCCCTTGTGTGAGCTAGGTAAAAGGAGAGAAGTGCTGGCTGGAGGGGGGGGGGGGGGGGATTTGCTTTAATTTTGTTTTGTTATTGTCTCTTTACTTTTAATTCTATTAGTAATAAAACTCTTTCATTGTACTGCAACTGTTTAAGGTTTGTGCCTGTTTTGCTTTTCTCCTAATTCTTATCTCACAGAAAGAAAATGAGTAAGTAATGAATATTTTGAACCAAAACCACTACATTTAATTGGTGTTTCTGCCCGGTTTCGAACTCAACCCGCTACAGGTACTTCACCTAGATCCCATTACAAACTGTTAGGCGTGCCCAGAGCGTGGCAGGGAGATGGGGATGGAACTGGTACTCCAAGGGCTTGTGGGGAGGGATGTCCCCACCTGCTGTCTGCGGAGTTCCCGGAGAACCCCAAAATGTTAGGTCTGACCCTAACTATATCTTTAATTGTGCACAACAGGAGTGCTGATGCATTGCAAAGCAGGCTGGTGGCCAAACACCTCCAAGGGCAGAGACCTGGTGTCTAAGTGATCCTCAAACCAGTGGGGACCTGAAGAGAGGGTTCCCACAGCTCAGCATCTGGACAGCTGTGGCCTGACTCTTAGGTGATACGTTAAGGACTGGGTAATGGGAGTAGGAAGCAGACCTCAGGGTAAAGACTTCAGTGATCTCTGTTTATGACTTGCTTTATGTCATCTGTGTTTTATGGTGTATTCTTGATCTCAAATACAGCCTGATTAAGAAACTACACAAAAACTCTACAAGCACAGATCAATACCTACGCTGCTGCTTCATACTTTACTGTTTGTACATAATAATGACATGACTTATCCTGAGTGCTAAGCTAGACATATTTTAGACTAGTTGTACTAAATCTCTCTTGGTTTTTATTGCTCTTCCCTGGTCTTCTGGCCTAATATGCAAAATCTTTCTGTCAGGACAGTCACAGACACTGGAACAGATTCTGTTACCTGTGCCAACCCACACCCTGACTGCTTATTCATTCTCTCTGCCACAAACAGTGTTTTTGCATTACAAAGTAGACCTTTCATTTGAAAACATGTCATCTTCCACATCTGCAGATGTAGAAAGTATATTTTCATGGATAATTCAAACCAACAATGAGGCTGAAGGGAATACACTGTAATAATGTATATAAGCATAGAGCCCTGAAGCACTCTGAACTTCATTTTTGGTATTAGAAAAGAAAAGCATCAACTTATTTGACTTTGATTTGATATTAAGGGAATGTTTTATTTGTTCAAATACTTTGACAATTCAAAATTTGCAGGAGAAAAGTGCTTCCCTGTGTGCAGGTCTTTGAGCATAAGCCTGCCCAGGTGCACGGAACTGATGCTGTGCTCATGCTGCTGAGAGGGATTTCTGAGACTCAGCATCAGGAGGAATGGCTGGATGCAAATGCTCCTGGCTGGCTAGATGTTTGTCTCCATTACAGAGGTTGTTGGTTGTTCAGAAAGCTTCCTTTTGAGTAGTGTTTTGACCATGTAAACATGTGCTGTGTTCAACAGAGTTGAAGTTGCACTTTTCCTGATGAGTATTTCCAAAGCCACATTCTAATTCTTGTTTGCTTTCACAGAATCACAGAAGGGGTAAGGTTGAAAGGCACCACTGGAAATCATCTGGTTCAATCACCCTGCTCAAGCAGGGTTCCCTAGAGCACGTTACTCAGGGCCGTGTCCAGATGGCTTCTGAGTATCTCCAGGGAAGGAGATTCCACAACCTCTCTGGGAAACCTGTGCAGGTGCTTTGTTACCCTCACGATAAAGAAGTTGTTCCACATGTTCAGATGGAACTTGGTGGAACTTCAGGTGGGACTTTTAAAGCTAGAGGTAATTCTGACTCCTTATGCTGAGCTGTCAGACTGAAATGTATGCCCCTGCTCTTCTTGTTTGCAGGAAGACACACCAGATATACTGAGGGCTGCCATGACTGCCAAAACTAGAGGGAAACCAAGAACATAAGTCATCTTAGAGGTCTTTTCTAGCCTCCATGATTCTGAGATTTTGTGCAGAGGGAGCTTTTTCATTGATTACAAATACTTCAGTTCACTTCCTAATACACCTGCCATTTGTCACGGTTTTGCCTTTTGTGTTCTGGATTTTGTGCTATTTTTGAAAGCTTTTTTCACTCTACACCATAAGAAATGCTTTGAAAGCCAGTTTTGGTTTTATTTGCAGAAATGTAGGTCTCTCAGCTCTTTCCTCCCAGCCTTCTGATTTTGCAGCATCACCAGTTTGGGTATGTTAAGCATTTTCTCACCTCTTTCACACACGTAAGACTTGCAAGTTATGTGCCATAGTTTGGTAAAATTAGGCTACTGTTTTTATGTAGGTGTCTGCTTAGATGACCTGACAAGCTTATGAGTGCAGACTTCCCAATTTCCCCTGGTTTTATTTGTCCTGACCACCAAAACCTTCTCATCAGGAAACAGAAGACTGGCACAGAGCTCATGTTGTCTCTTTTTGAACAATTTGTAAATACTGCAGGACAAAATTCAAGAGATGAAAATTGTATTTTTCTTTATTAGCATGAGTCTAGCACATTATTTTATTTGCTTGCTTCTCCCTCGAATATGAATTATAGAACATTTTAGCAATGCAGAAATATTCATTTTCTCCATAGCCAGAACATTGAAAGCAACCAACAGAACAGTAGAAATCATGCCTTCATGAGCATAATACATCACCATGTAAACAGCTTTGAGAATACTCTTCAGTTTTGACACTAAATTTAACCGTGTCTTATCAAGAGAGTAATATCTAGAAAATCCGATTTACATAACATGAAAATCAGTCATTACTCAAAATTGTGCATGAATGCTTGCAGCAGAAATCACTTGCTTCTCTAGACACAATATCCGACTGCATATTTACACAGCTAAATGGGATTTCTCACCCTCCTTGTTGAACTAAGTATTTGTTTAGATACTCAGAAACATACGTAAAACTGTGTACACTGCCAGTCCATGGAAACCGCGCAAGCCTCCCTCTGCTTCTTCATGTCAGTCATGTTTTCCCAACTCGTATTTCTCAGTGTAATCTAAAATTGCATTGTTGTAAGCAGCTGGCTGCCTTTAACGCCTACTGCCTCTAGCACCGTACTCCTGGCATAATTTGTGTTGTTAGGAAGATAGTAGCACAAACATTTAAAGAACAAGACCTGATGAGAGATTAAGAGTGCTAGGAAATTATTTCCTGAGAGATTAAGAGTGCTAGGGAATTATTTCCCTCCTCAAAGATAACACAGCAAGATGTAGAAGGGTCTGGTTTTCCCTAGCTGGTCTGTCCTTAAAGAAAAGAGCCTTTTAGGGCTGGGGTGTATTTAGTCTGCTTTGCCTGGCACTCTTCTGCTGAGGACAGGCTTTCCAGTGGCCTAGGAGAAGCAGCTGATCCCAGAGAGGACCAAGCTCAGGATAACCAGTCTTGACATGCTGAGCACAATTGCAATTTGTTAAGGTGAGCCTCAGTGGAGTTCTGTCATGTCGCTCAAGAAGAATGACATCTTTGGAGAACTACATTAAGTACCTAAACAAGTGTGTGATCTTTAAGGATGCAGGTTGCCTGCCACTCAGATTAAATTAGACAGTATTAGACAAGACTCACCACATCTGAAAATCAAATATGAGCTCAAAGAAGTGCTTTAGGGCACTGAAAGGAGGTTCCCTGACTTAGTAATGTCATCTTCTCTTCCCTAATGGTGATTGGTGGAGTTGTTTCCATGATCTCACCAAAATGAAAGACTCTTACAACCAGAAGAATCATAATTTTTGTTTTCAAGTGCATTTGGTCTTTTTCTTTTAAATGTTTTTTTCCTTACATCCATCCACAGTATCAAATTGAAGTCCACCATTATCAGACAGCAACTCCAAAATCTGCAAGGTGGTATGAGCCACGTAACAGGTCCAAACCTGGCTGATATCCCTCTGCATGGAGCACAGGTGGTCTTAGACTGGGGAGAGGCCCTTCTCTTGCCGATTCCTCGTGTGGGGTGGGCTGAGGGGAACGGAGTGCACTGGGAAGCAAGAGGAGGTCAGACTGCTCCACAGCTGTGCCTCTGCATTTCTTGGCTGTAGCCAGTGTGAAGCAAGGGGATGTATTCAATTTAGCCAGCAAGGATAACACCTCCAGAAACTTTCTCCATTCACCCTTTATCTTTTCCCAGTGCAATATATGCAAGTTGAGGCTTTTGCAAACATGCACCTGTAGGAACTCCTTTAAGAAAGTATGCATATTATTTCTCTGACTCCCTGGACTGCAGTAGCAATTAGGTCATGCTAAGTTTCATTGCTTATCGCTGAGTTGAGGGAAGGAGCAGCAGAAGTCAGATATCACTTACATGCAGGGATTAAGGACATGACCCTACTGAACCCTATTTACTTGCTCAGCAACTCAAATGTCATCAGTCTTAAAAATCAATGAACACTGAATTATGAATAGTTTTCATATGGAAAGTTTGAGAAATATTGATGTCACTCGTGAGCAGTCGGTTCCACAATATTAATGTGTGCTATGAATCTAATTAGAGCTACACACTCAGCAGAATATGGACAAAGACAAGGTTAAAGTATTGCCTCCTGCCTTTCAGAAAGAATTGGGTGGCTTGCTTTAAATTTCATATGTGGTATTCCCTAAGTAGGTTTAAAATGCAATTACAAAATAAACGGATAAATCTAAAACTAAAAAGCTGTGTGCAAAGTAGATGCCCTTTTCTTGTCACTAGGACAAAAGCATTTATATGACTAAATTTGATCTTTCTTTTCTTCTGACGATCTCAATGTGCTTCCATCAACCAAAGTAACTTGTTTTCCATCTCTCTATTCAGACTTTATCTCTTCCCCAATTATATTTTCTTTTTCTTTCAGTCCTGAGTGCATTTATACTTTCCCAGTCTCAATATCTCTATCATGACCACATGTATATAGCCCCTTTGTTACAGAATACATAGCATGGCTCTCCACTCCCTTTTAATACAGCAGAGGAGCTTCTTGTTTGATACATTTAACAAAAAAATAGTAAATAACAAGTAATTGTTGTACTTGTTCCTTTCTGATGCTCGTGGACAGTGGGAGAGGCTTTTCCTGGGAGGCACAATTACTGGCACAATGTAGCACAAGTCTTACCAGCTGTGGTGTGGCCCTGCTGCCTTGGGAGAACAAAGATGTAAGCATTCACTGTACATGTCCCAGCCCATGAATACCTAAAGTTGTTACAGCAAACAGGATAGGAAGAAATTTGATTATGAATGGTGACTTGTTTTCTCACTGTTGCCCACAATAAACATATTTACAATATTTACACAAAGTGGTGTAAGAAGTTTTGGATGTTCAAGAAAAGCCTGTTTGTATCTCAAGTATGGTGAACAATGGGTGAAATTCAGCCCCGTGTTGCACTCCATGAGAATCAATGGAGCTTCTTCTTCTTTGGGCTGTCATTAAAGGCCAGTTGTCTCGTCTTTACCTCCAGATTGCTGCTGTGGAGCAGCCCCAGTGGGTGCGCTATGGGCTTGGTGGCTGCACTGGTGCTGCTTTGCCTGATGTGGCACCTCAGGCAGCACCCACTGTGTCAGGGAGTGACATCCCTGGGACCCCCCAAGAGCATTTTTCTGCATGTTACCTCCTCCCTTCAAGGGCTCACCTTCAGTTTAACCCAGGAGATGTCAAATACCACCTGAAGGTTCATGCACATGGAAGCCAAGTCCTGTTTTCTGCACTGCCTTTGCAGAGCTGATTTGTTTGGAGCCAGGTTGTGTTTGTGGCCTTCAGGGACCAGAGGGATAAAAAGTCCCTTATCTGGATCAAACTGTCACCTATACTGCTTTCAGTGCTGAAGCTCCCTCTGCTCTGGGTGCTTCAGCCCAGGGGCTGAGCTCTGTTAGAGCTACAAATCACCATGCAGCCATTGTAGGGATGTCCTGCTTCTCTTCACAGGAATACCCAGATGGGCACACATCCAAATACTGTCTAAAGTTCCTGCAGTTCTACTGTTCAAGTGTCATCCTCATGCTCCATCACACTGGAGGTACTGCATCTCTCTGAATGGATGTGGTACCAGCTGATACCCAGTTGGCAATGCACAGATATTATAAAAGTCCTCTATGTCATCCTGTGCAATTTAACCTGATGCTCTTTTGCATCACACAGACACTCTGCCTCCTTTGTTGCCTGCCTATGTACTTAAATGCTGGACAGCAGAGTTCCAGGAGCCACCAGAGCAGACAACCCAATATGTTAGACTATATTTTGTTGTTTGCTATTCAAAACACTAATCTCAAAATTGGAGCCAGTAAGGTTTCTTTCTTTTTTCTTCCTTTATTTCACTACAGCAGAACACAATAGATGTCAGCACATGCAATGCCTACTTTAATGGCCGTAGAATCACAAAAGGCCATAACTCTAGGTTTTCAGTTTCACAGACAGTGCACCTGGGAATTCATAGCTGGCAGCAGCTTGGGAGAGTGCAAACGGCTACATTGCAAGTCACTACTGAGACAGAATTATTTTAACAAGGTAGCATCACAACTTTGAAGTCCAACAGCAAGTATGAATAGCTCCGGAGAGAGTACAGGGGGAAAATTAAACAATGACATTATGCATACAGTGGTGTGTCTGTTGTGTTCCCCAGTTTAATGTTTACCCAAAGTGTGATGAAATATTTGAAAAAGCTTGCCTTTGAAAATAAGTCCTGTATGATTTTCCCCAACAAAGTAATACAAAATGATCTTCACTGCTCAGGCATGCAGCTTTGGTGAGGTTATTACTGAGTTCACAACACAGATGGACAGTCTCATTATATAGAACAAATGGGAATTGTTTTTATTACAGTATTTAATTGGCCATCTCCAGACAACACAGGATAGGGCAAGGCATGTTCCTCCATAATGATGCTGGAGAATGATCGCCAAGCTTTCCACAAGATTCCCTTTTGTCTGATGATTCCCGTTTTTTGGTGGAACAGGCTCCACTCTCAACCTCTGCCTCCTCAAGGTGAGCAGCTTCCCCTCCTCTCCCTCTTACCCTCGCACGCATTCATCTGTGTTTGCTATCATTGACCCCTAATTTTGCCCAATGCTGAGTGTAGAAGCTGTGAGAACTGGGGATATTCAATGTGTTAGTACATCAAAGAAGGAACAGCTTTCGCCCAGTTTCCCACAACACTGTGCTTTTATCATCCTTCTCTTCTTTATTTGGCTGAACCCACCTGGGGCAGCCTTGTGCTCCATGCTGCCCATTGCTGATGTCCCAGCACAGGTTGTGCTCAGACCCTACCGTGTCCTTAGCACCAGATCACTCCTTCCTTCAGAGGTGACCTGCTTTCACTGAGAGGACAAGAGTGCCCCATGCCTCCTCTCAGGGTAATATGGTGGTCCTGGCAGTCAGGTGGGAAGCAGGAGGAGGTTTTGATGCTCCCAAGGGAGAGAAGGGAGCTCAACACTTCAGGATGGAGGCTGACTGCCCTGCATCATCCAACTCTGATAGTTCCCAGCAGAGCAGCAGTTCCTTTTTAAGGGAAAAAAGCAAAGTGCTCAGAGATACTGGCACTGCCTGCGCTAGGCAGCAGCTGCAATCTGGCATCATGCTTTTGGACTTCTGTGTCTGAAACTCCCTTTTAGCTCTCAGCTGAGTACCATAACTAGGGTTTTTGGTTGTTTTCACCCAGTTGTACCCTCTGAGCAACTTGGGATTCTCCTTTCAGGTGTACTTGTGCTTTATTGTGTGTGTCCTTGGCTGAAGGAGTGTGCATAGGGGCAAGAGGGAGGCACTGGCTCAGGGAGATGCTGCTGCTCATAGACTGCTACTGCTGAGTACTGGAGTGCAGCCCAGCAGAATTAACCTAAAAGATCACAAATTATGCACATTGAAGCTAGGAATATAATTGCTCTGCTATTATGTACCCGATTTCTATAAAATACCATTATTTTACTGTTTAGAAACGTGTCTTTAGCAGCAGCTATAAATACACTTGCATTCCACAGTGGGTTTATTAAACATCAATTAAAATATTATTGAATAACTTATTAATTGACTATAACTACCATGTTACATGAAAAAATTGTTTAGAGAAGTGAAATTGTATCTTAGACTTGTGAAGTTACAGCTGATGAAACTGTAATTTTATACAGTACATTGAGAATAAGCATTTGTACACTTTTTTTGAACCCACTGTTTTTTAAGCCCTCCTACCTTATGAAAGCTTATTTGTTTAGACAGTATTTTAAAATGTAGATGACAAATTAAAATGCTACATAATAGTCTTCCAGGTAAGCTTTGGAAGCAGCAGAGGTGAAGCAGGAGGTGCTGTATCTTGATCTCTGCAGCATTCGAGCACTTACCTGCTTTTGTGGGGGAAACATTTGGTATGCGCAACGCGCTAAGGAGAAAATTACAAAGAGGAATCTCTAGCAGCAGGACTCATAAATTATATTGCCAAACCCCTCCTCTCAGTGACATCCTCACAATCAAGCTGGCACTGCTTTCATTGTGGAGGTGGGAAGCATCCTGAAGGTTACATGGCTTTTGGCTTCCAGCCTCTCCTTCCCCTCTTCTCACCTCAGCATCACTCCAACACCCTTCCCTACACTCATCTCTCCTGACTTTCACGCTCCCCCTTTTTTCACCTGCCATACCACTCTCATAACCAAACTTAACTCATCAGTGGTGATGATAAAAATTAAAGTAGAAGAAAAATATACCACTGCCCCTGCCAAAACAGTTGGCAGGTAGTTAAGCCGTGTTCCTCTGTTGAGGAGGATAAGAGCTCAATAGGAGGAGTTGAGCTACTTTCCCCTGCTTCATTTGGCAGGACTCTATTTTCAGATGTATTACCCCTAGGCTATTTGTGAAAAGAAATACACAGGCCGTGAAATTAGTGAATGTTGTGACACAACAGCCATGGGAGTAATTACTTGTGGAGGGTTAGACCTTTTCCTTTCCACCTTAAAGCATAGGATCACTCTGCTTTTGATGCTGGTCCAGGTTTCTAGAGTTTATTTTGTAAGCATTACTGGGAGTTATCTTGTGTAAACGTAGCTGTTTATCAGCTGCCACACTTTTAATGGTGAGGGATGTCCACAGGAATTAACACCATTTGCACAGAAGCAGCGTGGGCACGGTGCTTGCAGCTTGCCAAACTGCACCAGATTGCATGTGAGCAGTGACATTCTCCAGGCACACACACACACACACACGTGCTCTTCCTCCTGTAAAAGATGTCAGTACGTCTCTGCAGTACTCAAACCAGTGCACTTTGCTTGCCTCTGGCTCAGGGTTCCCCTCCTGCCCCTCCCAATAGCACCAAGACAACCTATAAAATGACCTTTATAATGAGAAAAAAAAAAAGGCAGGCAATTAGTATGCTAGAAGGGAAAATACGATGCTATATGGTTTCTTTTTGCTACGCTTAATAGATTAACTATGCCTGTAATTTAGTAAAAGGCTGTTTGTGGAGGGCATGTGACAGAGAACAGATGCAGTGAATACTGTTTTTAAATTCCCTTATTTATTCAGTTATTGAGACTGAGACTCTGAAAGAGATTTCCCTCCAGACCTGATTACTGCATTCTGGTATTTCCACATACTTTAGGCTGTAGTTATGCTACTGTGCAGATTTTGGTGAAAATCCCGCTTTTTATTGAACTTTTTCCATTACTTATTATAAAAGTCTCTTTCCTGTAATGCACTGTCTCAAACTGGGGGCAGAGATCGATTTCCTCATGTTTGACTTGTACTTCTGTGAATGCCTCCGGAATATGTAGAAACTGAATATAGATAAGTGAGAATAAAAAAAAATGAACTTTTATTGAAAACTTGGCACCACTGAGATCAGTGGAAATCCCCTCTTTCAGCAGGGCTAAGTTTTTGTCCTTAGGTCTTTCTAAAGATATTGAAAAGTATGAGTTTGGCTGTCAGCATCTCTGGGTTTTTCCATATTTATTTGTTGTGTATATTATTCTATGAAGGTTGATGCCACTCTGATCCCGTGGCACCCATTTCCATTGCAGTAGAATGACTCTCACCCAAACAGCCCGTCAAGAGGCTTCACTCCCTGCCTGATTCCACCCAAATTTAAAGGGAGGAAGATATCAGCCTGTTTCTGGCTAGATGTGAGAGCCATTTGGTGGGAAAGAAGTGGAAAGCACTGAGAGCCCCTGATAAGTAACTTGATCTTCTTTGCACCAGAGCAGGAGAGGAGGAGGGGAATCATTAGGACTGTGAGTAAGTGCCATTGGTTTAAGCAGTTATTACATGCTACTTGAGCCCTGTGAGAAGGAAAGTGTGTCTGCTTTCCATGCACACATGCAGAATGGTTTGTGAGGGTCACCACACAGCTGCGGCTTTGCTTGTGCAGTGCCATGGTCAGTGAGCAGGAACTAGGTATCCCATTCCTGGGATGAGCAGCTGGGAAAGAGAAAACTCATCCGGGCTACTACCAGCATTATGATCCATGTGTGTGACAGTTTTCTGGAGCCTGGCTGCAGTGTTGCAGCAGCTGTGGCAAGCAATTCAGATAAATAAACATTAACCCCTTTTCTCTTCAGATGCTTTGTCAGACCAGTCCCGGCCTGAAGCAGTCCCTCTGCAATGGACTGAGAGCACTGGTAACTTGGGGGGTGCCCTGGGGGACGTGGAGGTCACTGTCCATCCACCTGCCACAAGCCTGGCCACCATCCAGGGCCAGGATGCAGCGTTTGTGCCTGCGGGTGGCCTGACTTCTGCGGCTGACCAGGATACAAACATCAGGGCGGTGTTGAGTACCCCTGTGTTTTGCAGGAAACAGAGAGTTGTCTTTTTCTTCTCTTCCCAGCCATGGAGAGGAAATCAAGAAGCATGAGCAGCCTGAGAAACAAGCCCTTCAACTGCACTGTACAGACTGAAAGCATTTGTATCCTCCTTACCCAAAGGAGTACTGAAACTGGAGACCCTCAGGTGTGGAAGCTAAGCAGCAATGGCATGGTACAACTGTTTGACTGCATAGGAGCCTGTCACTGTTGGGAAACTGGAAGGTAAGAGAGGCTGTCTGTTTTCTAGCTCCAGCTTATGTTCCCCCTGGGTGTTGTCAGCTGGGGTTCTGATTGTGGGTGAGGAAAGTTGGAAAGACAGAACACAGCACCTGCCTGCAAAAAGGTGAACCTCAGGTTTCTTCTGCCTGCCTTCTCCCTTGTCTCCTGCCTCCCAGCACCACGTTTTCAGGCCCCCTTTCAGTAAGGCTCACCAGCATGGGCACACCTAGGGTAGACACAGCTCAGCCCAATAGTGGGCATGTCTGGATCCCTTCAGGAGTGAGGACAGGACATCAGCACTTGAAGAACTGTGCCAACATTTTTTTTTTTTCAGAACAACTTTCCTGAGACGGACAACATGCCCACCTCTGTTTTGTGGGGCTGTGGCACCGCCTCATCTCTGTTCTCCCAACCACAGCTTCTGCACTCAATGCTTCCTCCCACATTTACTGGGATGCAGTAGATAGTGTAGCTCTCTCTTTTAGTCCTCTTATATCCCTTGAAGGACCATAAGACCAGCATCTGCAAGTCCTGAGGTGTGCAGTTGTCAGCAGAGTGCACCCCACTCACATAAGCACTTCATTGTCTTGGGCTCTGTGCCAGGGCCTCCAGAGAAACTCCAGGTGTGAGAGGAAGAGGAAGAAGGTGAAGTCAGGCTTGGGGAGGGTGGGAAAAGGATGAGGGGACAGCAGCAGGAGTTTGGCAGTGCCAGGGAAAGGTGAAGAGCAGTAAGAAGCACAGAAGAAGAAGGCTATTCCTGTGCTTGATGAACTAAGCACGTCACAGTTTATGCTGGTGGGGTAATGCCAGTTCATTTACAAGATCTGCTGACTGGAGGATTCTGCATGTGTATCTCTCTATCTATATTGATATATGTATATATAGCTTTTGGCTTCTGAGGTGTTTTTCCCAAATAGCTGAACAGACAGAAAAGACCTTACATCAACGGGGTATTTACACATTCAGATGTGCCTACTGATGGTTTCCTCATCATAATCTGGCACTCTGCACATTTGTGAGATATTTATGGACAGGAATCAGTTATATTTTGGGAAAAGGAAGCTACTAGAGCAGGAAAAATAACCATGAAAGGGAAGACAGAGGGGGTAGGAAATAGAAGGAAAATTCTCACTGTCTTACCACAGGAGCTAAGAGCTTTATCACCCACGGTGGTAATAAGAGTTTACAATGCAAAGCAGCCCTAGTGCCAGGGTGATCTGTGTCCCTGGTTTGGCTGGGATGGGACTGGAACACAAGCCTGAAAATAACAAGAGGCGTTTTTGTCCCAGATCTCTGTCTTACGCTCATGTCAGGTCAAGCCACACCAGCCAGCAGAAGCATGTTCCTGCCACATCCTTCCTCTCTGGTTGCCCCTTCTTACACTTTCCTCTGCATTTCCTTTTTCAATGAGCAGGTAATACTTGGTCTTCATATCCCACAGGAATTAATTTCACCCCAGCTCAGAGAAAGGAGCATACATTCTTAAGTAAAGAGATACTGTGCTTAAATAATATTGGTATGCTTTTAAAAAAATTCCAGATGCCAGTCTTGCTCCTCCTGTCCATGTCTTATCTACATCCTGCATGAATCACACAGAGCACAAAAGACTCCCTGTCTGATTTTCCTTGGCTGTGTCATAATGGAAGGTTAATGACAGCAGAAACACAAACTTAAAACTCCTGCTAGCTAATGCCATTTGAGTGTTTAGCTCAGAAAAACAGCAGTGTACCTTTTCAAGCAAATGCAAATAAGCTTGATTAAAAAATCCTGCAGAAGTCTGGCACATTTACTCAGGCCAATGAAATTCAAAGTATTGCCACAATACCTGCCTTATAAAAATGCATGTATTTCTTCAGCTGTGTGTATTTAAACATTTTAGCAGTTCTAATGAGCTTTCAGAATGAAGCTGCTACAGCAATCAGCTTCTGTGTAACAAGCAACATTTAAATATTAAAAACGTAAATTAGCGAAGCTGGTTAATTACAATTTTCCAAATACTGCAGAAGTGCAAGTAAGACTATTAACTGCTTTGAAATTCAGATATCAGTTCCTCCCACTCAGGGAACATCTACTTCAGTAGCGAAGATGAAGTTACAGAACAGTCTCCTGAGCTAGCCAAAACAGTATCTGCTTACCAGAACTAAACCCCTTTGCATTTCAGATGCCATTCAGAGATGTTAAAACTGCACAAAAGGTTCAGGGAAATAGTTTTTGGGGTTTTTTTGTCCGGATCAGCGCATACCAATTTTTGCAAACAAAAATATCACCCAGGAAACAGAACTTCTCATGAAAGACAGGCTTTTACCTCTGTTGCTGGGCACTGTGGTCAACCATTCTGGGAGCTGGGCAGGCTGGGTCTCACCTCCACAGCCTTCCAGGCATGCGAGGACCCTTCCCTCACTGAGCACACAGAGAAGCATTTGTGTCAAGTTCACCCACTGCCAAAAATGTGCAGGCAGTGCCCAAGCTACAGTTCCTCTGTCCCAACATCTTCATAAAAATTACCTCAGCAGCAAATGTAATACCAGCAGAGTATTTACAAAAGCCAACTGATGAGGACATTATCTTAATCTTCTCTTAGAGAGCACAGGTTGGCATATGCTGGCATTCCAACCCATCCCGTGAACCCATTTCCTTTAGAGGGAAAAAAGTAGATGGAATCCTCTTTGAAGTACCCACTAGGAATGTCCCTTAACGTCCCAGATCCCCATTCAGCCATTACACCTCTGTTTACTGACATGAGTGCAGGCTCGGAGTAAATGGCCTAGCAGAAAGATGACAAATGGCTCCAAAACTGTAAATGTGTATATCTCTTGAGTGTATCATCTGCCTGTACTGCTTCACTCTGCAGAACAAAGAAGGGGTGCAGAAAAATCCTCCTTCTCAGTCTTCACTGGAACTGATTGAAACCCCAAGGAAGTCATCCCTCTTCAATGAGCTCTGGAAGTTTTAAATTTCAATACTGAAAAAAACCCCACATTATTTTCTCATTTTTTACTTTATACATTGCTGCAATTCAAAACCTTATGAGATAATGTCTTGCAAAAGTGAGGAAAATGTTGGATTACACCTCTTCACAGGAGTAAATGAATGGGTAGTTTTTGTTGCTGCTCAAGGAAACTGCATTTCATTGCTAGCTCTGCAGTGGTTGTGCACGCATTTATGTTTCTAAGGCATCTCAAAACTTTGCATGTTGCCTTTTTTTCCTTTTAAGTTACCTTTAATTTTCCATCTGTCTCTGACCCACCCTGATTTTGCCTAAAATCCCAGCTGGCCCATTCAGCTCCATCTATAGGCAGAAATGAAGTTCCAAACTGTTTCTGGAAGACATCATGTGTTAGGAGGATCAACACAGCAGCATCTTTTCACTTGCAACCTCCTGGCTGGCTTAGTTTGGGGTTTTCTTCTGGCAAATATCTCTCAAAAGTAAGTGAGAAAATGAAAAGGTTTATTCAACTGACTTTTGACTTCTAAATAAGAATTGAATTGACGCTTGTGTAAACTAGGACAATTGTTACCATTAACAGCTAAAAAAACCCCTGATACTTCAAGTCTTGGCATTGCACATAGTGTAAGAGATTATCTTTCCAATAAAGGATAGAAACTCGTTGGGATTGGGACAAGCAAAGGAATCAGTATTGTCTCCTATTCAGGGAAAAAGACACTTAATGATACGGGATCATTTTAACCAGAAAGCCTGTATCATGCCTGGAGGCAACCTGATTCTCTTGAATTTTACTCTCCTGGACATCCTTCATCTCCACATATCTGCTAGACTTCACCTTGATAATATATGGAAAAGGACATATATATGAAATTCTGAAAAAAATTATTTTGCCTTAATGTTTTTGTCATGACATGGGTGGTTTTTTTGTTATTCTTGGGAGATTGAGAAAAGAACATGCTGACTGTTAAGTACCACTGTAGAGACACTGGATCAGCCCTTATTTCACCACATTTAGAATACGGTTGTTCAAGCCAGTGGAAGGGGTTTTAGTGTCTCTCAGCTGCATAGAAGTGATTTTTAAAGATTGTTTTTGTGGTTGCTTCAGACCGTGAGGCAAGAAGGCCTGTTACTGAAGTAAAGTTCAAAAGGACTACACTCAGAAGGGAAAAAATTGGATCTATAAAAGCAAAAGCTGCAACAATTGTATAGATTTCTCTGCAGAACAGATTTTATCTAGTCTTCCCAGTTAGTTCCCTTTGAAAGGATAACTTCAAAGATATTCTCTGCAATGACACTGCTTCAGTGCCGAACCACAGCAGCAAGGAAATGTCAACAAGTTCTCTAAGTGAAGTCCTTTAAAAAAAGTCCTCCACCTTATTCTATTCATGCTCAAATACTAGCATCTTAATGGTGCTCTTGGTGCTGTAAGGTTTAGAAGCAAGCATAAAATAAACAAAACCTTACACAAACCCATCAGTGAGAGAGAGAAATATAGAGGTGCACACTCACTGCATTCTTTGAGGCGTTTCGTAAACAAACCCAGCTGCTGACTGGTGTTAGTTAAAATCATTTTGGTTCTCCTTCCTTTCTCTCAAACAGTTTCTTTTACTGACTTGCCTATGACTGCTTTTTCTAGGACAGAAATCCGAGTGAATCCACAGCTAAGTTGCTGTGTAATTCATGCTCATGATTCTTGGCCAGTTGTGGCTTCATCCAAAATATCTCTGGGTTTCCTTACAGACGTATTAGGTCAGATTCTCTTTTACTTTCTGTTTCCGGCTGAGGGAAGCATTTCATGTCTGAAAATTACAAATTAACACAAAGCTCTTTTGGATAATTCCTACATGATTATCAGCAGTGAGCACTTTAATTTATTTTGGGGGTGGAAAGGGCAGAGGGGGTAATTGCTGGTCCAGGCACAGACATGTGCTGTGGATGCATGTTTACAGCAAAATGTGTGGTTTCTCTGCCCAGGGCATGCTTCTGCCTAGAGAAGTTACCCTTCAATACATGCATGCAACATCTCACTGTGTCAGCAGAGCAGCCACTTTTGAAGGATTTTTTGTTTTTCGAGAGGTGACTGTGTGTAACTAATAACAGCCTCTTAAAAAACAAGTCTGATGATGAGAGCACAAACACCTCAGAACCTATTTGTTTCCATTTTTTTTTCTCTGGTAGCAATTCTAAGTCATCTATCTTCAAGGATGAACCCTAATCTTCTGGAGCCTGACTAATGGCCCACCCATCAGTGGGGTGTTTACATGTTGTTTGATGTTCAGCTCTTTTGAATCACAAAGAGAAGCATGGGCCTGCTCCAAAGCCCCTTGTCTGATGCTTTGCTAAGCCCATGCTTAAGATACTTGTGATACCATTCTTCTCTCTGCTGAGAGTAGGACCAGTTGAGGCCTTAATGAGATATTTAAATTACTTTGAATGGGATCAAGGACAGTGTGTGTGATTCATTCCCCACACCCCAAAAGGAAGAAACCACCCAGCTAAGTGGATGGAAAATGATTTTCTCTCTCTGTTGAAATCTTGGGAAGCATGGAAGACCCCTGCAAGACAGCTGCTTTATTCTCTCTGGGAGAGAGTGTGGAGGTTCCTAGTTTGGAAGAAGAATGGAGGGGGAGCACTGGGGATCTCCATCCTCACTGGCACCCTGGGGACCTGTGTGTCAGTGCCTGTGTGCCCCTTGCAGAGGGCACCAGGGGCTGCAGCTGTGCTGTGCAGCTGAGCCACAGTCTGCAGGAGGTGTCCAGCATCGTGCTGCAGGCACGGGTCAGCTTTGCTGCATGAACAAGCTCTTGTCTCACTCCTCTGCGACTCTGTCATTGTACAGATTCACAGGGGAAAAACCCATGGATTTGTTTAAGTGAGTGATAGAAATGAAAGCTTGAATTTGCTGATGATTTTTTCCTTCTCCTCATGCATCTGGGTATCAAAGGAATAATAATTGAAAAAAAGATATTCCAGCATTAATACTCCAGTAACTACATAAACCAGCAAGTTAATGCCACAATCCTTTTTTTCTATTTTTAGTTTCTTCTGCAGAAGACCTGAGCTTATTATGTTATTATGTGTGAGGAATGTTTATGTTGGTAGCAGTTCTCCGATGAAGGAAAAATATTAGCTCAGTTAGGGCCCTGGTAATAAGGGAAATCTGAATCTAACCTATGCTTGAATAAACATCAGTCCCGTCAAAATAAAATATCTTCAGATTTTAACTCAACAAATTTTTAAAATAAAAACAGAGGAAATGTCTTGACAGTGTCCTTTTAAACAACCTTCACAACTGGATGCACCATTTCTGAAAGTCTATTTAAATTCCTGTAAGCATCTAAATGACTCGGGGAAGAGCAGGCAGAGGAACAGATAACAAAAATCAATACATGCTTTTAGTAAAGGACAGTGGCAAAGGATAAAGAATGTAAACAATTATAAGAACAGAAGATTGCTGTAGCTCTAGTAATATTTCAGTCCCTTTCATCTTGTTCAACCTGCTGTTCAGTTTCCCTTATTTTTGACAGGGGGGTTGTTAAAGCTCTTTCCAGCCAAGGAATGGAAGAAAGCAGCCTGCTTTCTTCTGTGTGCTTTTTAAAAAGCAGAGAATAACTACATTAAAACACTTCCTGGCCTTCTCAGGTTTTGAACAGAGGCTTATTGGGAGTATCCATGACTCTTTTGCATGTGCAGGCCAGCTGTGCTAAAAACTACTGTGTATTTAGAGCAACTCATTCACCTTTGAGGGGAAAAAAAATCACAGGTGGCTCCCTGGCACCCCTTGCACTGTCACAAACTGGAGCAGCCCTTCTTGTCCAGAACTCCCTGGGCATTGATCTGAGAGCTTATGGTGAATGAGCCCTGCAGTATTGCACCAGTATCACTTGAATAAGAATGAATCTGCTTTATAACGCAGTTTCACAGCAACTTAATTGCTTTAAATAATAATAATTCAGGATTCACAGGGATGGCAGCAAGAATTATGAGAAGTAGAAGTGTATGTGTATTAAACAGGGTTGCCAGAAAGACCAGGAGAGCTTGTGCACTTACTGGCTCAGCTCTGTAGCAAATATGAAGTGCAAGAGGTGGTGCTGGAAAGTTCCAGATGGGCTTGGCTGACACACTGGTATCCTCAAACCTCGCCAGGGCTGTTCCCAGTAGCATGTGCTCAAATGCTTTGTTTGGCCCCATTTTTATGTAATCAACTTCAGCCCTGCTACACCCCAATCAGTTAATTTTTCTCATTTTCCCTTTTTTCCAAGAGATATGGCACATGTAGCTATGAATCCCAGCTTAAATGTTACTGCCATTCTGTGTCACTGTATGGACACAGACCAAGCAGGACCAGAAGCAAGGAAGATGCAGATGTCTTGACTTCTGAAAGCCCCTGCAGGGCAACCTCTGCACCACTGGCTTCTGGAGCTGAGCTGCTGAAGCCCAGCCAAGCCCTGGCAGTGCCCAAGGAGAAGACTGTAAATTGCATTTATGCCACTTCAGCTTCCTCCTTAGATTGGCATCAGCTGCAGATGGTCTTAATCTTGGTGCTGCTATGAAAACAGACCTCCAGGCTGCCTGGATGTGACCATTACAGAGGTGTGGTGCCATGGAGCTCCCCACAGAGCAGCCCTCCATCCTGCGGTGGGACTGACCATGGGCAGGCTGTGCTGGGTCACACATCCTGCCTAAATCAGCCTCCTGGCTTGAGATAAATTTCTGTTCCTTCTTCTCTTACCATGTTAGATCACCAGCTCAGCAGGTGCTTCCTGCTCTACTTACCCAGGCTGAGCAGGGGCACAGCTGCTTCACTTCTGTGGCTGCAGAGATTTGAGCCCACCTCTGGAGTCTGCTCCTGTGTCACGCTCAGTGCCAGAGTCCCAGTGGATCTTTGAGCATCACCTCTGGGTGCTGGGCTCGGTTGGTTTCCACTGAAGATTGAAATGAGATGTGTTTTTCCCCCAGGAATCAGTTGTTTAAAAAATAGTATAAAATGGTGGGGGAAGGGGGGGAAGGGGGAAGGCAGGGAGGGGAGTAGAGCAGGAGGGGTGGGCTCCAGGGATTTTGTCTACATGTGTAAAGAAGAAAAGCCTTTTGCTCCATTAGTCATCTTGTAATGGAACGTCTGGCCTTTAGAGGCGTCAGGGTTGTCGTGATCTCATCCCAGTTGCAAGGTGGGTTCCTCCAAAGACAGTTAATAGGGTCAATTAATGCTTTTAAACCAGCACCAGCTGGAAAAATCCTGCTGTACAGCAGTTTGCTGGAGTGATGTCAGGTGCCCAGGGGCTAGGAAGGGGGAGAGCAAAGGCACCA
Organism: Coloeus monedula; assembly: GCF_965178545.1. Lineage (NCBI taxonomy): Eukaryota > Metazoa > Chordata > Aves > Passeriformes > Corvidae > Coloeus > Coloeus monedula. Next base: position 39,064,404 of record NC_138784.1, read on the forward strand.
CTGGGATACAATGCACCACTGCTGCCTAAACATATGATACAAATTGCCCCTAACACTAAGCAGCCCTTCTGCTCACTGTCAGTCAGACAAACAGGAAAAGAAACAATTGAATCTGGGTGCAGCTGCTCAGTGTGCTGAGGGAGCTGCCCTCTGCTCATGGCCACGGCTGCGTGGAGCGAGATTCCCCCTGCGTTTCTGATGCCCATCCTGGGAGCAAGGTCCTGCCAGCTTGTCTCTCCTGCCCATGCTGCTGTGGGTCCTGTGTCCTGCCTTCAAGCACCAGGCAAGTTTCAGCAGGGACTCCCTTTTGGCATGTGCCCCAGTGAGCTCTGCTTTTCTTACCACTGCTGTTGAGTTACTTTCACTAGCTGTACCAAGATCTGCAGTCTACTGGGTTCATCCCACTCCGTAAGGCTTCTCTTATCTCCAGCTGGAGGGGCAGCAGGCTGCCAATCTTCAGGAATCCTACCTTTGGGGAACCCAGCAGAGGGCTTGGGTGGCAGTGGCACAACAGCACGGTGGCACAGAGTGAGCCGGCTCTGGGTCCTGGCCCGAAGAGGTGACAATCTCCCCTAGGGTTTCTGCCATGCCTGCTGCAAGGGCTCTGTGACAGGAGGGCTGGGCAGTGCTGTGGTGGGCAGTGCTGTGGTGGGCAGTGTGTCGGGTGCAGGCTGGTACATGGTAGAGTGGAGGATCTCTAGAGGGATTTAGGAGCCTATTGCAGTTTGGTGCCAGCATGGACATGTTTTGTAGGTTTTCAGTGGGCAGGCATACTTGAGTAGAATTACAGCATCTACGGGCAAATGACAAGTTTTAAACTGCCCTTTGAAGTTTGGAAAGTCACACTTATAAAGCTTATAGAAGAGTGCCAGAAGGATAAGAAGCAACCAGAAGAAAGTAATGATGAATAAACACATACAGTCTCATGTGCTGCATTCACACTGAGGGGCTGCAACAGTACTTTCCCACAAAATGTCAAGAAGTGGTAAACATCCCTTGAGAAGCAAAGCAGTGTGGTGTTTTTATGCTTTAATTTCCCAGCCAGTGATTGTTAGACACTTCTTTGTGATTTAGCATTCTCATTAACTAGAATAGGTCCTTTGCAGAACTAAACTTAATCTGTATGTAACCTGGTGCATTTGCTTACTGTCATTTGGTGTCAGTATATAGTTTGGTGCCAATGGACTTGCAGTTAGACAGAAATAAAATTGGGAGAGAAGAAATCCCTGAACAAAGAGCTTGTGCCGTGACAGAAATATGTTCCCTTGCTTTGAAGGAACATGAAATAGATCTTAAAGCTTTGTCATCATCCTGAAGGTTGACAGTGATGTACAGATAGGAGAAACAGCAAATGAGGTACAGACAGGGCAGTGGCACACAACAGACTGCATGACCTGATAGTCTGGTAGTCTGGTTGCTGTTAAAAAACATGCACTTACAAAATGCAGCCAAGCTCAAATCCAGACACCCAGGGAGATATGGTGCAGAGCATCCTTCTGGGGAAAGGGCAGTGCTTCCTCCAAGGAAACTATGACAGACTGGAAAAGAGCTGGAGACCACAACGAATATGAGCTGCTAACCCAGCCCTTCTGCCAAATGATTAAAAACATGGGAATACTGAGTGGGAGTAAGTAGGATATATTACTTTCATGTTTGGCAGCAGCACATTGGCCAAATGAGTCCGTTTCTGGTGTCAGCAGTTTGAAGAGGATATTGAAAAACTGGACAGGATTCAAGTAAGAACTACCACAATGTCAAAAAAAAAAAAAAAGAAAAAGAAAAAGAAAACATGAGGAAGTCTCAAGGAGAGAAGTCTGTTTATCTTATCAGAAACAAGGCTAGTGCAGCCTGTGAATATCTATAGAGGAAACAAAAATTTATTAGCAGATAACTCTTCAGCCCAACAAATATAGAGCATTGTCCATCAAGAGGAGTCAAGGACAGAAACACTTCAGATTAAAAATAAGGTGTGTTTAACAAAAGGAGTAATTAACAACTAACCTAATTAATAACTACCATAGATTGCATTCTTTTCCTGCTAAAAGAGATGCTGTGGATACAACCAGGGTTAACAGGGAAATCCAAGTTTGATGTTCTGCAAAATCTCAAACCAAATGATCTCATCTATCTCTTCCAGCTCTGCCTTTGAATTCTGTAATATATTCTGTTCCTAATTCAATATGGGGAAAAGGTTTCATTCCAGTATCTGTGATTTCTACCAAATGGTTTTTGCATTTGTCTTCCAGTGGTTTTTATTTCCTGTAATGAAATTTTGGCTGATGTTTAGCTCTGTGTGCATAAACATTGCTGGCAGATAACAACTAGGCTACAATATCCAAAGCTTCATAGGAGCATTCCGTAACCTAGCAGCCAATTATGAAAATAAATTTTTAGATTCTGATTTTAATTCTCTGTCTGGAGGGAATTTCAGCAAAAATCCCATCTTTTTTTAAAAAAAAAAGAACAGTCAGGGCTTTACCAAGGGCTTGCAAAGTGGAGACTGAAAAAAAACCTGGTTGACCCCTATGTATTTCCTATAATCATATTTTATTGTACTTGTGTATTTTAGACAAGTATTTGGGAATAGATAATTTAAAAAATAAATCTTGCATTGCTAGTTTATGTAAGGCCTGGTGACATTTTTTGACATGAAGCATGCTGTTTAAATGCAGTGCTTGCCGAAACTTGCCTCTCTAGGATGGTTTTGCCTAGCCGTGTACACTGTAAAGTCCACACTAAGTGGGTTTTAGAAGATACAGGATGAATATTTTACATTTGTTTTCTGGAGGCAAGAAGATCAGGACGAGTATCTGAGCTCAGTTATTGTACTGCTTGCAACATCTTGCCTGTACCTTTCATTTAAGAGAACAAAAGTTTCCTTTTTTGAGGGATTTCTGGGTTAGATCATTCACTGATTTTAACATATCATTGTCACAATTTTATCACAATGACACTTTCATAGTTTTTACTGTTGGTATGACCCAAAGAGTTTACACAGCCATGGTATATGGACTCAATGTACATGGCATTTTTATCACAATACATTTATGAATTAGCCATATGCTTGTGCTAAAAAACAAAAAAAGAAAAGCAGCTGTGTTTAAGGAGTTAATGTTGTCAATGTTGTTTTGTTGCATGCAAAATTTAAGGAAGGAATATTTTTATTAGGGTTAGTTTAATGTGTTCTCTTGGTTTAAGCTATTTGAATGACTTGTGCAACTCACTTTTCTGCTCCTGATGCCGAGCAGTCCAAAACTCTTCTAGTTTCATTTTTAACTTGTCTGGTATGTGCAGACACAGAGTCATAACCCAGATCAGGTGGATTGATTGGGACACTGAACTCAAATGAACACACTTTCTGCATGAATATGGATGGGGCAAGCTTTCATGTTTGATGAGCTAACTTTGTATTTGTATTTTTACCAAAATGGAGGAAACAAAGGGGAAAATCCAATGCAAATAGCAAAGATTACTGCCTGTACTTAGTGGGCACCCACAAAAGGATTTGCTATTTACAGGGTTTTAGATTCAGTGTTTCAGTGCTATCAACTCTATTATTAAAGTCAAACTCTGTTTTCAGATTTACCATGTACAAACATGCAGTTAATTCAAACCCTCTGCATATAAATAATGATAATTTGAAGCACCAGAAAGCACAGACAAATTCAGCTAAGAAGCCTTCACACCCTGTTCCCACACTTGCTTTAGAAATCACTCCAAAGCCTTGGCTCATACTTGCATTTCTGTTCCTCTGTGAAGCCTAAAGCCTTACATACTCAAAACACACACATCCTAGAGTCAGAATTTGAGGCAAATTTGGTCAACAGACATGTGGGAGTTGAGATCGAGTCTTCTGCCAGAAAAAGGCACAGAATCAGCTTTGTTTTGTTAGGTCAGTAGCCAGTCTGGCTTGGGTTCCTCAGTCTAGTCACAGGAAAACAGACGTGTATTTGGTGATGCTTCAGTGTCCTTGCTTTTGTTTCTTTTTCTTCTTCCTTTTCTGTAAAAGATGCCTCATCCTTGTCTGTATTTCAAAGCAACACTCCCCACTACAGGTCATCAGTGGGATAGAGAAGAAAGTCATAGCTGCCCTGTGAGGAAGGCAAATAAAGATCTGGAGTTTTTCATCACATCCTCTTTCCTCTGACATAAACGACCCATTGGGAACTTTAAAAAAAGAAAACAAAACAAAACAGCTTTTATTTAAATAAATTAAATTTAGATAAAAGATAAAAATAGAATTCAGAGCTCTTGTCAATTCATAAGCAAGCAGATTTACTAGCAAACTTGTTCCAGCCTAACCACTCAAATGCTTTTGAATTTTTGACATTAAATTAGTGCTAAGCTTTGGATGAGCAAGACTGCACTACAGGATTAACAAGGAAGGGATAAAGTAAATAGATGCTTGTCTTCATTCTGTAATTTATCAACTTTTAAATTCTGAGCTCTGTATGAGAAGTTGTTCATATTTCTGAATATGAAACTTACAGAGGTGTGATTTTGTTCTCAGCCTGCCTTCCAGCTGACCTCTTTGCTTCTGGCCCTGGGCAGTCAGTAGCCCTTTCAGAGTCCCTGTTACAGCAGGCAGCTTTATGTCAACCACTCTTACAATCTTCATCATGTGCTGATAGTACCTACTTTGAGCTTGAAAGTGTGTGAGTCATTAGTCCCAAACAAACATGCATTAGGCCCCTTGCATTCGGGGGAAGAAGAAAATGCTGGGATGTTTTTTGGTATGTTCCAGCCACTGACATGTGAAAGCAGGAAGAAGAGCAGGGGCAAACAGAAATACCATCCCAAGAAAGCCTATTCTGAGAAGCCCTTAGAGATAAAAAGAGGAGTATTATTGAATGTATTTTTGAGGTACAACTTTGCACAGGACTGAGTTCTGCACATGTGCAAGTCACTCAAGATTGTTCTCATCAAATTTTTTGCTGGAGACACTTTCATGTACTGTGAGGGTACTTGTGGGAAATAAGTATTTTAGCCCCTTTTATTCACCTCTATCTTTCTAAGACTTGTTAATATTTCATTTGGAGTTAGATATATACATGATGAAGGTGGAATTATTTCATCAGGACTACCACTCAATTAAATATCCTCTAGAAATCATGGCAAGTGCATTTAATGCTCCTTCATGCTTCACAAAACAGTATAGGAGCATAAGAATGAAAGTAAAGATGTAATTGAGCATCTGTGTCTGTAAAGACATGGTTAAGCTCTAAGAGGGTTATATCTGTTAAAAATAGACCGAATTCAAAAACACAGCTTTGCTCTATGTTCTTCTTGCATTGAAGGAGACTGAGGTAATACACAAGGAGGCTTTATTTATTTATTTATTTATTTATGACTCAAAAAAAAGGAGAGATCTTTTAATTACACCCCAGTGACAGAAAAGTATGAAAGCACTATTCATGGTACCCTGGAGATCACACGATATCTTGGTGGCAGTTGTTCTGTCCAAACAAAATTACATGAAGGAAACTATTTACATTTTGTCTAAATGAATTCCCCTGAGGATTAATATTTATAGGGGAGTTGGGAAAAACTGGTTTCAAATCAACAGAGATTATTTAAATGAGAAACTGGACATTAAATAAGGGATGAAGGATTCCAGGAGAATGTAAGATCAGTGGTTCTGTTTTCTAGGACAGAGAAATACAGGTGCTGGGAGTCAGTCTGTAAACCTGGCTTTTAGGAACTAGGTTTTAACTGATGCTGGCCCCACTGAGGACACAGATGTGGCATAAGCAATGGTGGCTGTATCCCTGGAGAGACAAGGGATCATACCTACCCACTTGGAAGGAGGACGATGTTTGTGGAGTTTTGCGTCATTCTTTTGTTCAGAGAAACAAAGACATTTTCAATGTATATACCTGAAATCCTGCTGCTCAGCATTGCTAGCCCGGCTAGCAGAGAGATGCAGCAGCCCACAGACATGGGCATTTGCTTTGTTACAGGCAGTTTTGGTAACAGAGAATGTTGATTTTCATATGAAAAAAAGGAAAAAAAAATTATTTGTGTTATCTTTTATATTCTTTATTAGGTTTGCATCCTTCTCTCTGGAGGGTTGCACCTTTTTTGGGGTGAAGCTGGGACTGGTGAGCTATTTTGGTCATTCTCCATATTTAAAATGTATAGGTTTTTGATGTGATTTTTTTTTTTCTAAAGCTGGGGGGAAGGGGAGAAGGACAATCACAGCCTTTCAAGGAAGCAGGGAATGCCAATGGGGATTTTTGGTGTGCTCCCAAGTCATTAATTAGTATCAGCTGATGAGTCAGAAAAATGTGGCTGTCTGCTGACTTGTAACGTGTCCTAGTAACAAAACAGGTTCCTGTAGTGGCAGTTCACCGTTACTAATCCAGAGACAAGCCCTCTGTCAGCCCCACGTCCAAATAAAGGGCTGCCTTTTGCTTCATGTTTGTTTGTCTGATCTCTTGGTCCCCCCTACCGACCTCTGCGGGCAGCCTGATGGAAACAGGGTTTCTACAACATTCTGCAGCACACTGTGTGTAAATACATATTCAAATTGAATCAATAAGGATACTAGATTGTGCAATATTTAAAAAAAACCAGTAATCTCCATTGTTAAGACTGCTGAAAACTGCAAAGCAGTTTCAGGTCATGCTCGTGGCAAAGTGCTTGAGGCAGTGGCTGAAGGCAATCCTTCCCCCTGCATGTCGTGTCCCCCAGCAGCCCAGCGCTGCTCCTCACCGCCCAGGAAAGGAAGCAGCGACCCCATCTGGGATACACCACTGCAGGGACCTGGCTGCATCTGCTGCAAGACAGTCCCCAGGGTCAGCTGTGATGGAGTAGGACTAGGGAAAGGCAAAGACAGATGGAAAATGGGCTGCTCCTGCTCTGAGTGAGAGGCTGGGCTACACCCACAACCTGCTGAGGTCCCTTCCTACCTGAGTCACCCTGTGATCCTCTAACCCATGCCAGAGCTGCTCAGGACCAGAAGCCCTTGAACCCACTTGCCTGAGTCAAATATTTTGCTCTCTGGCCTGTTTCCAGCCTTGACTTTTGAGTGCACATTTTTATCTACATCATCATGCTGTGAGTTGAAAATCTGGCCCCTGCTCTACATCTTCAAAACATGCACAAAAAGAAAAGGACACAGCATTTTATGTTAGGGAAATTATTCAAACCTGTGTTTTCTGGTAGATTTTTATGGTTTGAGATGCAGACTTGCTATCTGCTACCAAAGCTGAGAGACAGGATTGTCCTAAGAAGTCTTAAGAACCAGGACAAGAGGCATTCAGGGAGGCTGAGCTGGCAACACTGGGGTATTTGTCCTCTGTGATGCTGTATGACCCACTTTGCCCAAGACAGAGACTGTTGTCCTTTCCTGACCAGAATAATGCTGTGGCAATGTCACTATGAGAGGTCAGACACATTGGGATCACAGCAGAGCTCCCAGCCAGCCTGGGGTGCCACAGCTTTGCACCCTTCCCTCTGCAGTGGTTGGGAAGCTCTGCTGCCTGTTTGGCAGGATACACCATCTGTCTGATCCAAGCTCTTCCTGCCTGTCCTCCACAGTTGTGTCACATGTCTTCATCCCTCTGTAGATGCTAAAAGTAACACATGAAATCAGGCGGGCAAAACTAAGAGCGACCACATGCACAAGCTGTTGAAGGATCACAGCACCCACAAAAAGGAAAGGAAGGGGAGGTTGGCCCCTTCCCTTGAAGGGGCTGGGATCAGGAGAGCACCCAGCAGGACTCAAATCCATCACTCATTTTCCCATCTTTAGTAAAAAAGCCAATGGTCTCTGCTTTGGGACTGCTCTCAGTAGTCAGATTTCAAAGTTACACTGGTGTTTGGTAGCAAAGAGGGACTGAAAGGGCCTTGGGAAGGGGCCTACAGCCACATGGATTCCTTGCAGCTGCTGCTTCACCTTCTCTGTGCTTCCCCCACCAGTAGCAGGATAGACCTTGTTGTGCAGGTTGGCTGGTGTATCTTGTGAGCCACTGCCCCAATGCCAAAATTTTCCAGCATTTGAGCAGCTTGTAGGCTGAGAGCCCTGACTGCCCATCCCTGGACATATGTAGTTGTTCCTGGCTCAGACATGTCCCCACCAGTGACACAGGCTGCAGGCAGCTCACTGCCCATTGCCTCACGTGCCCAGACTGTGCCTTCTTCCAGCTACCAGCTCATGGCAGCTGAGTGGGTTTCTGTTGGATGGGGAGGGCTTCAGCCAGAGTCTTATCTCTCTTAATCCCATGAAACCATCTCCTCATGGAACCACCTAAACCACAGTGTGACTGGGGGGGAAAAGGGCATTTCTAAATGTCTGCCTGCGTGGTATGACTAGAAGTCCACAACATCTGTATTTTACACTGGGATTAGGAACTGGAGCATCCCTGGTCAAACCAAAGTCCTGTGGATCCCTTCACTCCCTTATTCAGGATATCAACTGCATGTGGTTTATCTAAATTCATTAATAGCTCTGACCAAATCTGCTAATATAGTAAATAATTGCTGGGCCATAGCACCCTATAAGTAATCGCTTAGGAAGGGTAGCTTGGTTCCAGGCACCTGCCAGTCATTGCTCATAGTGTTTTGAGACCTAATTGGCAAATGAATTGGGGTTTTAATGTGAACTTTTTTTTCTTGTCTGACTAGTCTTACTTTCCTCCTGGTGAAGTTCTTGCTAGATGAAAACCAGTTAATCTAAAAATCACCTCATGAGCCTGTTCTGTATAGCTTCACGGGTTTGTATAATTTTTCTTTCCAGCCAATTCCATATTTCTAATCACTCTTGTTTGATAAGCTCAGAGGTAAGGAGATCTGCCATTTATTCATGTTCAGCAGAAACTCAGGCACATCTCAGTTTAATCACTGAATCTGATTTTGAGGGAAAGTGCTGCTCAGAACATGTACAGTGTCACGATCCATGCAATGTTTCCTGTAAATACAAAGTGAACTAGGGAACAGGGTGGGAGGGACAAAAATATTTTGACACAAGTAGACAGAACAACCATTTTTCCAGTAGTTAATTTTCAAAATAGAAATCCTGTAGGATTTCAAAATAGAAATCACTTTTACATATTTAAATCTTTTGAGAGGTTCATCTTTGTACTTGTCCCTGCTGTGGGACTGCTGTTTTGCTGTCCATAATCAGGCACAGATGGTCCCCCCTGTAGTTCCCCAGTGAATTTGTGGTTTGGTCAGCAGGTCCCAATGTGTTTGTGGGGCATGTGGCCTCAGCTCCAGGCAACCATGTGCCTGGGAGGGGAAGAGCTTTAGAGAGGCCCAGATAAAATAATGAGAGAAATTAACACAGCCCCCAGGGGCCAGATTTTCAAAGATAAGCATACAAGGACTGCTTCCAGTAGTGTTCCTTGGGTAGCCAGTATTGTCCACCCAGTCTTTACATTTGGAAATACATTATCTGAATTTAAAGAAAATGGAAATGATGAGCTATTATAGACATTTTTCCCCCCTTCTGCATGAACTCAGGGTGTGGAAAAAAATGTGTCTGCAAACATTAGTAGTACTCTGCACCAAAAATAACTGTGTAGCTTTTGAGCAGGCTGCTTTTGCATGTGGGTGTCTCCTCTTCCTTTCTGCTTCTGTCACTAGGCTTCACAGATTTCTCTGCACAGTAGAGAACAACAGCCTGTTATCTTTTGGGGTGCCTCTGCATTTAAGACCTCAGCTGCAGGTATCTTGGGTATAAATAATCCCAACCACACCATGCTTGAGTGTGCAGAAACAACACATAGCTGCTCAGCCAAGCAGTCAGCATCAGGGTGATGTGGGAAGGCATTTGCTCCCACGGCAATTGCTGGCAGGCAGCCCTCATTCCCCACAGTGGGGAGATGCTTGTGGCAGGGTGACAGAACCTGAGAAACATGTCCCATGCACTTGGAGATAGATCAGTGCTTGCAGGGGGGCTGGGGATGAGGGAAGGAGCCCCCTTGCCCAGCATGCTCTCACAAATCACCCTCAGACCTGGGATGAGGTGCTGTAGTGGGAATGGTTGCTTTATGCACACGAAAATACACAAAGCTCTTCATAGTGTGCTGCACATGGGACCTTCCTGGGCAGAGAAGGAGGGCCCTGATGCCACCAAGGCACTGATTTATGCCAGCGCTGTGGGGAAGTCAAGCATCAGACAAGCATGGCGCTGGAAAGCTCATGGAGGCTTTCCGCCATGGGGATGCCCCCCAACACCCTTAGGTGCCCTTCCCTGTGGTGACACCAGTGAGGCAAAGCATCACCATTGCCACCACATGCCAGCTTTGCCTGCCGCCCTCATGGGTGGGAAGGAACTGTCTGAGTGCCTCATGTCAGGGCAGGGCTGATTTTCACTGGTACCTTTTACATGCTCCAGGAACTCAGAGGTAACAGATGGCAGCGTTTATTGCGTTGCAATGGTGTCCCCTGCCAGCTTTGCATTGATCCAAGTCTGGCAGCACAGGACAATCCCTCCCATTCATAAAATCCTGGGATTTTCATTGTTTCCTTTGACATTGGTTTTTGAATGATACTGATTTATGCTCATGAACAGCTTAGCAATCTTGTCACAAATAACACGGTGGTATGGGGTCAGGGGCAGGGAGGCAAAACCATTTTTCTTTCTGCTCCAGTTCTCTCCCAAGCTGGGTGTGAATTACGGTCTGCAGTTAATGATGAAGTGCTGAGGCTGCTGGGACATTCTGCTTACCCAACAAAAGGAACAAAGCACATCTTTTAGCAAAAAGCAATATTTTTTTGTATTTGAAAGCCCAGTGGTGCTCACAAAGCACTGAGGCTTTGAAGATGGTGGGGGGAGGTTGAGTGAATGCAGCAGTAAAGCTGACAGTTTTAGAAGCAGGGATACCTAAAAAACCTCCTCTAATAGAACAGTGATGCATATAAAATGGATGGGGTATAGGTCTAACTCCTGCTTATAGCTCTGGTTACAGCTGAGGGTAAAAGACTGTCAGAATAAAATGCTGTTATGGCACAGTGCTTAGACAATCCCATATGCTGCTACAGCACAGTTATAACCTAAAGAGCTGGTAAAAGGGGACTGTAAATGTTAGGAACAAGAGGGAAATACAATAATATAATAAAATTTCTCAGTACTAAAGCTTTGAGTCTGCCCTGGATTTCATAAATATATAAATTGGTATTTTCTGGCATGGAGGTTCAGAGAAACCCTGGGCCATAAGGCCTCTCAGTGGGTAGCAGTAGCCTTGGATGCAGTTAGTATTCCCTGAAGTGCCCCAGCACTTTGCAGGAAGGGAGAATCACTGCCCTGAAGCACCTCACTCCCTCTCCAGAAGTGGGACAACTGGGAAAGCTTCTGCCCCCCACAATGTGATAAATACCCACACCCTACTCATTGAGCCCCCTTCAGGTGGTCCCTACCATTACTGTAACTGTGGACCCAGCTCTCTCCAGACAAACCCGGTCCTCCTCCATTCCCTGAGCATGCTGGGTCACGAAGTTCATTACATGGCTTTGGTCAGGTGCAGTGGAGGTACACAGCCCTGTAATCCACACCACAGAGAGATAACAAATAAAATGAAATATTACTTATTATTTGAACAAATACAGCATATTTCTTACCAAATACTACTAAATATAAATTTCAATTTACATATGGACCAACTCACATATTATTTTAAACTTTGCTTTTTTTTCCCTTGAAGTAATTATATATTTGACATTTAATTCACAATCATGATGACCCATTTTAAGGTTATCATAGGGTATTAAAATAGTTTGAACTGAATAAACACTGATAGACAATATTCAAACACTACTTGTTTGTTCTCAAAGTCCATGAGACAGTTGGAGCTGTAGGACAGGCACCGATCATCTTGAACCAGGGTTTCACCAAGGAGATGCAGCAGCTCTCAGCAGCAGCAGCCACTTCTCCAGGTACAGATGGAATATTCACCTTTTTTTTGCTCTAGTTGTTTAAAATCCATGACAGTGTATAAGGCTTTCAGTAACCAAGCTACTTATTTCCAGTGCAAAACATAGTTTGAGAAGAGTGACTGAAACATATGAAACCAATTTACCATAGTTTTAAATTTCTGTACTTGTATTAAATCCCACTTGCCATCCAGAAACAGCAGGATGCAAAAAAAGAGTTAGCTTTTTCAGTTTTCATTTGCTGTTCTGTTACAAAGAATGAAGAACCTAAGCAGGGTATGTTAAGTTATGTAACTTAACATTAGACATGTTCACCATGTGTTCTCCTGGATAGCAAAAAAAATATGCCAAATTCTGTGCAAAGACCATAAGCAACTCCAAATCAACACATCTTTGTGGCTAGTAATCAGCAAGGTCTACCTCTCCCTTGCAAAAGAATCAAGGAGAAGAAATGCACAACAAGATTAAAATTAATTATTTAAAAGGAAGTGTCTTGCTGCTAATTTATGTTGTAATTAAAGATACTGATTATATATAACCCCTTTGGTTGAGATGAGTCTATTCACATGCACTCTTCTCTGGAGATGCCTTCACTGTTTCATACAACTAGAAATCACTGATCTTGGTGGAGAGAAACTTTGAGGAAAAAAACAGTTCCCCTTGAGCCCTCTGTTGCAAGTGGAATAATATGAAGACCAAATGTGGAGCAGGACCTGATGGCTAGGCAAAGCAGCCAAACTGAGTTTCATGAGAGGAAATGTTCTTGCTGTAGAAGTGGGCAAGCATAGTCATGCTCTCTTCTCCCAGCTTAAAGACCTGGTATGAAAATGTTCCTGAGCTAAAATCTTGTCCTGTTGCAATGTATGCCCCAACTTTTCGTCTCCAAGGCAGAGGTAAGCATTACAGTCCCTCTGAAAGGCATGATTGAAGGGATATGTGAAATGTTCTTGCTGGTCTTTCTCGTGCGCTACAGGAATTATTCATGAGGTGGTATCTGCTTTTAGGTTCCTCATTCCCCACAGAGATGTCAGACTGGCTGTTACCAAACACAGTCTCATGAGTTACAAGGAAAGAAGCTTCACCCTGTATGAAAAGGAATAAATGATGCATTGTGGTATTCAAAACATCACAGGAGTCATTCTAACCATGCAGAGCATTGTCAAATGGGCATGTGTTGCCTTGCTGAGATTTCATAAAATCCCTTTACCAGCTTGGGGTCCCATTTCTGACTGGCATTGTTGTATGCAGAAACCAGCCCTATCCTGCTTTTTTGTTCACCAAAGGCCAAGAGATGCTGAAGTACTCTGGAGGCTTTCAAGTGATTGCAGAATACTGCTGGCTCCCAAGAGCACAATTTCATCTGAGCTGACAGTATTTCCCATAGTGTCTATCCCTCTTGATTTTGCAGTCTCAATGACTCCTGAGTCTCTGCATCACCCAGTGTCTGCTCTGAAACGTGCATAAACATGAACATAAACAGCTCAAACTCTTTCACATCTTTGTCTCATTCCTATTTATTCTTTGGTGTAAGACATTTAATATGTTTTAAGTAGTTTTTATCAGTGATGTAGAGTTACTGCTTAGTCTATTATCTATCATTCAATTATAGTGATTATTAGATTCCTACAGGGTAGATTTAACTAAGTACATTTGACTATTCTCATTCAAGAAATAATCTTCTTTGCAATGTTATCCTTCTTTCCCCCCTCCCCCCTTTATTTTTTTGTGATGAAGCAGTCCATGGTGTCAATACAAATGCTGTGACATTTATAGCAGTTCAGCTGGGAACATACTGCCTGCATGCTCCTTTTATTCCTAATTTGCTGATGATTTCCAGCAGTGTAAGAGCACAAGAAAGCACTCTGTTTGATAGCAGTGTCCGCTGGTGCCCTTTTCTCTTTTTTTGTAACCCTTATCTAATTTTGGCAGGACCACAGTTCCTGCTCTTAGACCTGATAACAGGATCAGCACACAGCCCAAACCTACAGTAAAACACTTAGGCGGGATTCTCAGCCCAGCACATGCTGAAATGGGGCCATCTGACCCATGAGACAGGGTGTCCTTTGGTCCCAGTGAACTTGTTGGGTACCCACAACCCTAATAATCCTAGCACTTAGTACTGCTATTGGCATATCTTGTCTATCTTTCTGACTCCCTTTGTTTCATCTCTCCTCAAATCCTAAATAAGAAGTGCTTCTTAACCACGGTGTTTTACAAGTTTTTACATTTTCTTATTTATTTGTGGTTTCCATGGTGCAATCCTTAATGTGCAGAACAATGTGGGGAGAGAACTGGAAGGGTCACCAGTCTTAAGGCAAGACAGAATCATTAAATGTAGCACAATCACTTGCAAGGAACAGATCATTTCATTTTGAGTGTTCATCTATTGAGCTCAATAACTTTCACCATATCACCCAGAAAGGCATCAAATCTTCAGCTGATGCCATCAAGAAGTGGAGAAACAATTTACATCTCAGTCCCTTTTTATCCACACTTCTTTCTGAAAAAATGTATTTGTGTAAAAAATGCATTTCTCATTTCTGCTATCTAAACCTGATAATTACTATCTGTTGATAATTTAAATATTACCACGGAATCATTTATCTGAAATACTAATACCTTCTTAATACTAAGCATTTTAAGACACTATAGAAGCATTGTCTACAACAATTTTGACAAACAAATGATATTTTGACAAACAAATGATATTTTTTCACAGAGCTCTTGGCAATTTTCCTGTGCTCCAATTCTTTGGCAGGTCTCTTCTGCAAGTTAATTTAATTTTGTAAGAAATGTGGTCACTAACTTGACACAGGTGTTCAGGTTCACCTCACCAATGCTGTATTTAAGCACTTACATCACTGTATTGCTCGCTATTTTCTTGTCCATAAATCTTTTTTATTTATTTTTTCACAGCATTGTTCCTAGCACTTCAGTTGCATTGCTTGACCTCTTTTAATTCCCAAACTCTACAGAATAATTTCTTTCCAGCATCCTATTTCCCACCACACAGATCCAGCACTCCTCTTCCCTAGATGCGTAGTTTTGCATTGCCTTGTGTGAAAATCATTCTTGTATGGGTGACTTGAGCTGAGCAAGTGCTCCAGCTCACTCTGCATGACTGCCACGTCCTAACAGATTCCCCTTGCTACCTGGGTATCTTCCACTCATTGGCTTGCAGGGTTCTTGAATCACTCTCAGGTGCTGGACAAAACCAGTGCCTTAGTCCTAGGCTGCCTGACTCAGAAACATGGCAGTCCATTTCATGACTCTTCCTCACTGTTAATCACCGAGGGCTTAATCCACTGGCTCTGTCCCATATTGTATAGTGGGGAGTTTTTGTTGATACTGGTGGGGTTTTTCTGAGATAACACCCAGCTAGCTTGTTACAACAAGTAGGGATTAGCAGTCTGTCGTGTTCACAATTGCCTTTTTTCAGACAAGCTTATAAACCGGAAAAGGAAGAGATATATTAAACAAAGTCAGCTTGTTCTTATGAAGCAATGGTGTCAGTGATTAAACGTACATCTTTTTTGATCACTGAATTGCACAGCAAGCTTCTCCATGGTTTCACTCAGGATGAAAATCTTTCAACCAGTGACCTCCTACTTGTCCTGTTTAATTAGCACTTCACACTCCTGTTTCAAATTTTCTGTAATTCCTCTAGTACTTAAGAAGCTACTGAAAAAACCACTCCCTTATCTTTTGGGACATTTGGGATGTGCAAGACATGCTCCTGTTACAGGAGCCAGCATCCTACATCTTCCAAAAGTAGAGAAAAAGCACTTTACTGAATGTTTCTGTCCTTTTGTCTCATTTGAAATATATTTTAATCTTCAGCTATTGGAGGCCTTCAGTCATTTTAAGTTCTTGTTTTGAGTATATCTACATTGAATAATTTTCCTCGAACAAATGGTAGATTGCCACAGTAAGAAGATGCGTTTATCTGGCATTCATCATGAGACACATGAACTAGGGGCTACCAGGACGGGCTGTCTTTCTCTGAGTTTGGGAACATCCTAGCACATAACTCATGCAGCTCTGGAATGATGAGACGAACGTCAGGATGGGTCCAGCTGTGATGCTCTGCATGGGAAGTGGTGTAAGGTTCCCTCTTCCCTATAACCTAGTGCTTGTGCTAAAGGAAGGCTGGAGCCTGGCATCCGCTGCCTGCCCCACAACTGCCTGTCCACTCTACTTCTCACTTTTCTTTGGAGACTTGAAACAGCAACTTTGTGCTTTATAAGTGTGAGTTCACTTGAGAGAATTCCAAAGCACCCTGCAGCTTTCCCAACCTGCTCAGACTTGGAGTCTCCTTCTATGACAGCCCTTTGAATTGGCCACAAATATGTTTTCTCGTTACCCATTCATGTATTAAATACTCATCTCAGTGATGAAATGCTTGCCTGGGTCTCTCTTAATGAACAAGTGTCAGATGTTTAGCACCAGTAGACTTTATTGCTCAAAGGCACAGGCTTCTTGGAGCTCCTCTCAGTCACTTCCAGCTCTGTCTGCCTCAAAACAATGGGGCAGAGGAAAGGGAAAGGAAGAGGCTGTTCCTGTCAATGGGATTCCAGCTGGTTTGTATATAAAATCTTTCCAGGACACCCAAAATGCTTTATTCACCAGTTGGATGTCATATTCTAAATAAAACCAATTATTTGGTCGACATCTACAACCCTGCTGAGGTATGTGATAATGGTGCCCCTTGTCTGGAAGACAAACACATGCATTCTCCCTGCAGAGAGCAGCCAAGAGGCCCTCGCCAGCCCCGGCAGTGGAAGAATGCACCCCTATTCCCTGCCTCTTTCTCTCTCCGCCTGCCCGTCCCAGTGAGCCAAGCCCGTGAGAATACCCTGGCATAACTTCCTGGCAAGAACCATCATTTTTATGTTGCTTTTGGGTAAACTTCAGTGACTCATCTTGTATTCATGCTCATCTATGGTTGGCTTTTTATATTTTTTTTCTTCTAATGTTCTGATCTGCCAAGCTGCGAGTAGTTTGCTTAACAATGTGCAATGCTTGGAGAACAGATGGGCTCTTTTCTTCCACCCGGTGGCATGCAAAAATGAAATTTTATCCATCAAACTTCAGTTTGTGACACTTTATTTGGAATGGTTGTTTTAACAGCTACTTTGCCACCCACCAGCTCCATTGTATTTCCTTCCGCATTGGATATAACTTAATGGCAAACTCAGCACTGAGCAGCCAGCAGTCTGCATTGCGGTGGTACCTCACACAGGATTATCTTGAATTGCCCTCCTGTACAAACACATAGTTAGAAAAAGTTTGCACCCTTGAAAATTTACAGCATAGGCAAGGAAAGTGGTTTTCCAAGCATAGTGGCAACTCTGAAAATGGATACCCAGGTCCTCAGGCACACTGTAGGGCTGACTTCACTGTTTGACTCCCCTTTTCCAGGACTGGTGCAAACTCACTGTTATTCAACCTACAAATTCTACTTTAACCCAGAAAAAACATTTTTGAGAAATAACATTATGTTTTCCCATGTGCCATTTCATGAAAAGCTAAGGAAAAAGATGAAGGAATGGTTCATGCTCTGCTGCTCCACTTGTTCAGAGACTGCCTTTCCAGAGGGTTGACTAGTATAATTTTTTCACTGAAACTTTGCTTGCTACCTTTAGAAGCCAAATGGCACTTTGCTCAAATACACACTGCTCACTTCCGTGAAATACCAAGGGGAACGGCTGAAATCAGAGCTAGCCTAGGACATCGAGACTACTGAGAAAGTCACATCTAGGACTGCTGCATTCCATACACTCAGTTCAGAGTGCTCTGGAAGCCTTTATGGCCATCTGTGCAAGAAGAAAGAGTTTTTTCCTTGGGTAACTGACATACTTATTTCCCTGTAGGTAAAAGAAAATGGATGTAATAGCTTGAACATTCCCATATGTTGCTGGTGGATCTCAGCTTCTTGAAGCTGTTGATAACTGGTGCCATCTTGCCTACAGCAAGAGCAGCATACAGACTTTTGTGAGCTTTAAAGATGGATTAAAGCAGAATATTCACAAAGGCTAATTAAGCAACAGCAGCTGCTTTTCACAGGTCGGTCTGCAGGCAGTGGGCAGAGGGAAGCTCCCCTGGCAGCGACTCAGAGCACATCCCTATATTAAATTCTTGTTCTGAATCACCTCCTGGGAGAGCCTCTGCTCCCCTCACAGATGCCCATCTCCACCATTTCACATCATTCATCTTTCCAGCTGTGTCCCTTGGGCTCCTCTGCTGCCACTGCAGGGGAAATCGCTGTGAAATGTATTGCAGGTGGAAGGATAAGCATGTTGTACATGGTTTCACAGACTCAAATGGGGTTTGATCTTTCCAGTGATGAAACACAGCTTGCTAAATTCTGTGTTTTGAAACTCACTGCTAATATTTTAAAGCGAAAAACAATAACCATATGGGATTTAGCAATTCACATGCCAGGTTATGATGAGCTGCTTGGTTTGTCAGTTCCCAGCTGCTCCTTTGAAAAATCACCAGGGGATTTCCTCACTGACTGGGCTGCCAGCTATCCTGGGGTGAATACAGGGAATATGAAGTTCTGTATTAGATTTTATGGGCTGCAGCCTTCAGCTTGCCACGATCCCTCTGAACCACATGAATGTGAACCAAGGACAAACTGACTCTCATGAATCCTTGCATTTATGGGAAAAGAGCTCTCTGTGGACACAAAACTGGTGGAGGCAATGTTCCAGTTACGTATTTCAGACATGAGTCCTATGGCACAGAGAGGTAGGAGGATGGAAGATATGTGGGAATAGGGCTCCTCTGTGGCTCATCCTCTGCCTGCTGGTTTCCTTTGAGCCTGAGTTAAGGCTGCAGCAGATAGGTGCTTTTACCGTTTCTAGGGACAGCTGTCCATCACCTACAGCTACACATATGCACCTTTACTGATACATACATCTAACAAGGATGAGAACTGAGGTTTTATGTGCTCTGTGGCACAGAAAGTGTGAGAGTGTTCAGGGTGAGCCAGGGGTAGTTGTCATGCCCTTCACCCAAGAGAGCCTTATCAGACTTTGCCCCCTGGAGCGTCTGGCACTGACAGCAGCAGTGAACTCGCCCACGCAGCCTGGCCAGACTCAGTGCAAGGAGAAGCAGTGTGGTTGGCTGTAGAAAGCTCTGTATCTCAAAATTAATTTGCCTGTGGTTCTGCTGACACCTTCTGATTATGCTGCTCTCCCAGTAAAAGAAAGGGTGTGCTGAAATCAATTTCCCACCCCCTATTCCACTGCATATAGAAGACAAAAGATATATTGCTAATTAAAATGTTCTAATCTGCTGGAAAGCAGTTTTGTAGGATTGATTTGAATAAAACTGATGATGCAGCCCACTCAGATCACTGGGAAACGACCTCTCTATTATGAAGTCCCAGAATAACATAGCCAAGCAATCTTGATTTCCTAATATCTGTCAAAGGAAGAACTTCTTAGTTAGTTACAGCATATAATACGGATATTCCTGAAATGTCCTCTGCTTAATGAACAGCTGATATTGGCTAACCTCACAGAAATAAGAGAGAATTAGTACCAGCTGCAAAATGCATTCACTGGATAGTGAAACTGGCAGTTGGTATTATGCCTGCTATAAATATTTTTAATTAAAAATTGTTTTCTGTCTCTTCAATTGGTATAATAGCGATAATGCTTACTGAGAGTTACTGAAGATGTAATAGGATTCCCCTTCGTGTATAGCAGAGCTATTTATTCTGCTGTAATATTGCTACAGTGGAAATCTGCATAATAATGTCCAGATTCCAGTACAAGAGAAAAATAGACTGCGGGAGTGTTTCAGAATAAGGCACATGAGCATGCAAATTCCTAAATAAAAACCATGCTCAGACTCTGTTTTCTAAGGTATGACTTTAAAATTATATTAAAAATCTTTTGGGGGGGAATTTTCAGCTTTAATCCACAGCCCTAGGGCATTGTATGCCTCTAAGAAAGGGTTTGCTCTTTGCATGCTTACAGGGAGCATCACAGCAGATCCTCTTGTGCTGCTCTGGCTGTGCCCTGGCACAGGTCCCTGTCAGGGAGGATGGGGGCTTGGGGGTACTTCTCCTGCTCTGACTCAGAAAGGAGTAGCCCCTTTCTGCATGTGGAGGGGCTGGGAGAGGCACTGGCAGAGGGGACCCTGCAGTGCTGCAGCAGACCCGAACCTCTGGGCACCTGGTGTCCACTTGGTGCTCTACTGCCATGACCATCCACAGGTGACGAAGGACACCTCCTCCTTTGGGGAGTCAAGAGGCATTAGACCAGCTATTCCCTGGCAGGCACAGCCCATGTTAGGCATTACCTAAATAGAATGGATACTGTGACAGCTGGAGAAATCTGTTAGCTGTCCCTACTGGGCCTTTGGGAACTTGTGATTGCTCTCCACACTATGTCAGAGACTTTCTAAAGATGATGGGACCAATTGCTTTCTCATCCCCACTGGAATCTCTTCCGCTCTGAGGCTTTGGACCAGTATAATGATTTAAGCATTTTCTCCCACCACCTTCCTCAGGCTCCCGCCTTCGTACTCCCCAGCTTCTGATGCACCTACCCTTGACCAGCACTCACCTTCACTCTCTCATTTTTACTCTCTTGTGTGTATCTCAGAGATCCTGGTGCAGCTTGCCTTGGTCTGGTGTTTGCTTTCTGACAACTCCCAAAGGGTCAAGTCAAGACAAAAGCCTCATTCTGTCAGTCACTATGAATACCTGATTAGGCACATTCCCTGCTCCAAAGACCTTTTGATCTAAACCTGCTGTTTTGATTTCATGATACTAAATTCCTTTCCCAGTTTGGCTCTCATCCTTTTCTTGTCCCTAAACTGACAGCAATTTTATTGCAAGCAAGTAATTTCCCAGACAAAGCTATGGTCTCTTTTACCCATAGGTTCTTCCTTCTTATTCTGGGTTCTTCCTTCTGCCACAAATTATCTTTGCTTTGCTATTCCAGCTAGCCCTTTAGGATGCATTTATGGTTTACAGTCCTCTCATTTTACAGCTCCTTGTTACTCTTAGGGTTCAGCAGGTACTGTCCTCTCTGCTCTCTTTCAAAGGGAAAGATGAACTCTGCTTACTGGGGCATTTCCCCAGCTCTCCATGGAGAAGGCAGCAGCCCCACTGCAGTGTGTTCTTGCCTGGCCAGGTTTGCAATGGGCACCGATACCATCATCTATGAGCACCTATGCAGATCAATGGATTCAACAGCAAAGACAAGAACAAAACAAAACCAGAGAAGTGACTCACACCAGTGCCCAGAGGGATAAAGGAGGAAGAGGAAGAGGGAGATAGGAAAGAGAAATGAATACCACAACCTCATCCGCCTGAGGGCACAGAGGTCATGTTAGCCAGGGAATGGAATGAAATGAAATGGACTTTTCTGAGGGTGGCTGGGTAGGGGTAGGTTCTGTTTGATTATTTAAATTCTTCCAGGCTACCTCCCAGGGTCAGGTCACTCAATGAATTAATTTTATTCCAATAATGAAAGTACTCTATTAAAACAGAAAAAGGACAACACATGATTATTTTTTTCTCCATCCAATCCAATGAATTGGTTTTGGTGGCCAGTTTGGATGATATTTTGATCATTTGACAAGTTTTTTATGAAATACCTGATAATTTAAGAGCCTGTTACAGCAGGAGAAGGTCTCGCTTGCCCATGTGCTTGTTTCCTGCCCTGTTGTAAACTAAAAGAATAAAGAACACCCTAAGCCAAGAAATACAATTCTCCAGTTATTTGAATCAAAAGGAAGTATTGATTATTTAATTACATAGAAGTGATCCAGATGCTTAGCATTTACTACAGATTAATGACTGCCCCAGAGCAGTTAATGGCCCTTCTCACTGCCATCAACAAAAGCTGCTTATTAATCCCTGGAAAATGGCTTGCATAACAATCATAACCTGCTGTTAAAAGTTTATAAATAGATAAAAGTGTCACATGGATTTATGAGTGCTAAGGCTGAATGGGATCTGTGTGGTGTTTCTAGCAAATGAATGCCATGTACATGAGCTCATCTGATTGCCTGAATTATCACAAAATCCCAAGTTGCTCTTTTGGATAGGAAAATGGCATGTAAGGAACTGCCAAGTGGCTGGAGTCCTATCTATTGACTGGGAAATAATTACTTCGCTGCATAATAAGGAGGCACCTTCCTTCTAACAGCCCTTTTTATGGTATCGCCTGAAACCCTTTTTATGGTATCGCCTGAAACGCGTGTAAGGGAGGCTGTGCTGTTTCATTCCTTCACTTTGTTTTTAAGAGGATACACACATATACACACACACACAGCTGGCCCAGGTCCTCCCAAGCACAGGAATGGCTCCAGCAGGTATGTAGGGGTCTTGCTAGACTGGGATCTGTACTATTCAGACAAAGGTCTTTGAAGGAGCCCTTTGCACCTGGGTCTCTCCATCCCATCTGGGCTGGTAGAACACTGAACATGGTATGTGCTGCCAGTGAAAGGTGCTTTTGGAAAACATGTCGCTCCTGGAAGAGCTGGAAGGGCATGCAGATCCTGGGGGAAGGGGTGGTGGAGGGCAGGGATTCGCAGCAGCACCGCATCCCCGCATGTGGTAACTGCGTCCCACCACTGCGCTGGCACTCACACTGTCCCTCCTGCCTGGGAGCTCAGCTTCAAACCACCATGCAGAGAACCCTGCTCCTGTGGGGTTGTAGAATCTCTGCCTCTCTCCTCTCATCACATCAGGAAGCTTACTTCCACTGCCAAGCACTAAGGGCATGCCCCTTCCACAGCCCACTCTCGTGATTTTTTTGGTGGGCTGCATCACAGAGGAGTCAGACACTAAACCAGTGCTGAACTAAACTAATTATCCTTCCTCAAACTCTTTCCAACTCTGCTTTGCTGCGCTTTCACAACACGTGGCCAGGTTTCAGGTGAGAGAGACGCACAGTGTGCTTCATGCGCTTCACTGAGCCACCTCCCCAGGACCCCCAGCCCTTCCTTCGCATAGACTGGGTGTCTGTACCTGGGCCAGACCTCCCTCCTACGCTCAAAGGCTTTGCAGTGCTGAGGAATACCAGCCCAGAAAGCAGCCCCAGAAAGCTTCTGTGTCCAAGAGCCGAGAGAGGCAAATTTGCCTCTCTGTGCTTGCCTCCCTGTGCTTGTCCAGGGGCACGGAACCTTTCCGTCAAAGCCATTGGGCATCCAAAGCCCGGTGCCAGGCGAGGCGGGGCTGCGTGGGCGGAGGGGGCGCACATTCCCACCGCCTCCATCCCTCCCGGTCGTGTCCCTCCCGCGGAAGGCACAGGCGGGCGGCAGCTCCGTTCGGGAAGCTCCGCTTAGCGCGGCGGCCAGTGCCATCTAGCGGCACCGGGAACGGATGACCACCCTCCCCAAAGGGCCGCAGGGACCGCCGGCACCCGTCTGCCAAGGGCCTCGCGGGGTCCCCCTCCAGCTTCTTTCCCGTCTGTGGGAAGCGCTCCCCATCCCTGTTTGAAGGATGTTGACGGACAGAAATTAAAATAAATGGCTAAAAGCTTGCATCAACTCGATGCCAAGCTTGCAGACAGAAAGGATCTTGGGAGTCCTGTTCGTTGTGGGAGATGGGGTGGGCAAAGGGCTGGCAGATGGAGCAGGCTAGGAGAAACATCAGCCAGCTCCGAAGGAAAGGTTTCGGGGGGGTCAAAACTGATTTTTAAATCAATAATTTACTTAGGTATAGATCAGATGATATAAATCTCTTTCTCATCAATTAGGTAATTAAACACCGTAGAGTGCAGGTTTTTATGAACAGATGCAGTGAACATCTGCCAAAGACAACATTGCCTCAGAGTGTTCTTGCTCTTAAAGGTCTCCTCCACTTTTTCACTCCATTGGTTTTTCATGATACCCGTAAAAGAGAGCGGAGGAGGCTCATTCTTGCTCTTTAAGGAAATGCTCAGCTACAGGCAGAGGATGGGGCAGGGAGGAGGATGCAGAGCATCCCCCAGAAAACCTTAAATCACGTTATTCAGATAAAAAATTAGGTCTCATCAGGAACCCCTTTTCATTTGCTACGAGCACCGAAGTACTTCATGTATTTCTGTCCGTGTGCCGGGGTGCAGATTTTGACGAGGCTGCCCCTTTCCGCACCGCGTTCCGCACTACAGGAAGGTGTCCGCGCGGGCTGTCCCACACGGCGGCCGGGGGAAGCTCCCCGCGGCCCGGGAGCCGAGCGCGGCCCCGCCCCTTCCGGCGCCCGCGCGGACATGGCGGCCGTGCCCAAAGAGGAGGCCGGGCCCGGGCCGGGGCCGAAGCAGAAAGAAAAGCACAAGAACAAGAAGAAAGCGGAGCCAGGTGGGGGTGGGGCGCGGGACCGCGCGGGGCTGACGGCTCGTCGGGAGGGCCGCGGGCTGAATGTCCCCTCCGTGGGGCGCTGCGGAGGGTAGAGGCGGCTGGTGGGTGCTTGGGGCCGGCAGCGGCGGTGCCGTGTTGTGGTGCGCCCGCCCTGCAGGTACTCGGCTTCCTCGCCTCAGTCTGTGCCTTATTCTTGTATAATATACTTGCATAATCATCTTGTATATACCAGATCAACAGCGCATATCTCAGCTGCGGATATTTTTTTTTTTTTTTTAAACTTTAAAAAAAATACAAATAGTTTAAAGCAGTAATTTTTCTAAGGTCAGAAGAGATGCAAACGGCATTCAACAGTGTATTAAACCAATCTTCGTATAACAATAGCTTTTTTTTTTTTTTAATAACAGTTGATGAATCTGAACTTCTCACTGTGCCAGATGGATGGAAAGAGCCAGCCTTTACAAGAGAGGATAATCCCAAAGGGCTGCTGGAAGAAAGCAGTTTTGCAACATTGTTCCCGAAGTATAGAGAAGCGTACTTGAAAGAGTGCTGGCCACTTGTCCAGAAAGCCTTGGGTGAACATGTATGAACTCTTAATAATTGTGATACTGCACTTTACCTTTTGGGACATACAGGTCTTACTTAAGCTAATAAAAATAGTGCAAGTTGCTTTACTCATACTGTATTTGTAAATTTCTACTGTGCTTGCATTTTGAATTAGTAGTGTCATTTTTTGTTATCCATAATTGGGTGAAGAACTGTCTAGCTAGATTTGCAGTTCTTTACAAATGCTGTCAGCAAAGTCTTTGCAGCAGCAAGTATCTCGTCATCCAGACACTGACAGCTTGTTGTGCTTGAGTTCAAGGAGATGATAGAGGTGGTGCTTTGGGCCTTGTGACACATATTCAGTCTGGTTTGTCTTTGTGTATGTGAACTTTCTTAAGCTAAAAGTCACTTAAGAAGTTTTGGAAAATAGATCTACATTCTGTATGTGTCATTCTGTTTGTTAACTGCTTACTGCCAAAGCTGAGTTATGAGATTGATTTGGTGTTTCTTTTCAAATACTGCAGTATGTGAATGCA
This sequence comes from Coloeus monedula, assembly GCF_965178545.1. Lineage (NCBI taxonomy): Eukaryota > Metazoa > Chordata > Aves > Passeriformes > Corvidae > Coloeus > Coloeus monedula. The sequence continues at coordinate 39,089,672 of NC_138784.1, forward strand.
GCGCTGGACCTAATTGAAGGAAGCATGACTGTAACTACCACTAAGAAGACTTTTGATCCGTATGCAATCATTAGGGCTAGAGACTTAATAAAACTTCTGGCAAGAAGCGTTCCATTTGAGCAGGTCTGTATTAAATCCTGAATGTTTTTTTCCATGATAATGCTTATATTTTGCCTTAAATTCTATCATAGTACTTACAAAATTACTACATTTTAAAAATGAGGGAATTTCAAGTGAGCCAAGTAAGATAAAATACATATTTAAAGTAAGTATCTCTGAAAGCAAAGGGAGAAGAATAACCTAAAGTATTCTCTTGACTCTTATGAGTAATAGACTTGAATTCAGATGACATTGCCTGCATCTTGTCTTTTTAGGCAGTTCGTATCCTTCAGGATGATGTCGCATGTGACATCATTAAGATAGGCTCTCTGGTGAGGAAGAGAGAGACTTTTATAAAAAGAAGAGCACGGCTTCTTGGGCCAAAAGGATCTACTCTTAAGGTACTTCCTGCAGATGTAGTAACTAGACAATACTGATGCCCAAATTTGTGTCAGGTCATATTATACTAATTTAATTTCTTTTTTTGGTGTAGGCCCTGGAACTGCTAACAAACTGTTATATTATGGTGCAAGGCAACACTGTTTCAGCTCTTGGACCCTTTAGTGGGCTAAAAGAGGTAAGAGGGAGGTAGATGAGCCATTTGTGTTGCAAACATAAACTTCTGTGCCCAGCTCAAGGGTGAGCGATACACAAAATCTGGCAAACTGCAGTATTTTACTTACTTTCAGTTATGTGTTAGTAAGCTACATTTGTGTTAGTAAGCTACATGAATGTCCGTAGTGTTATCATCTTTGCTGCTGAATTTTGTTTAGACTCTTAAGACATTTCTGTGTTGGAAGAAAAAGTATCTGTATATGTTTTAATAACTATGTGGGAGAAGAACGCTTGTCAAAAACAGGTTCCTCATGACACTATAAGATCCATGATGACGTGAAAATGTTTGTAGGGCCTGCTGGAGTCTATTAGAAGCATGACAATATTATTGGCATTTTTGAACTGCTGTGCCTTCCTGTTAACCCTGTGCTTTAGCTTTTTTTAAGGCTGGAATCAATGATCTTGGAGGTCTTCTCCAACCTTAATGTTCCTATCATTTTAAATCTTACTACTTTGGGGAGGCAGAGGAAGCAAGATAGTACAGCTGATATTTTAATTGATTAGCATATGAAATATTTGCTGAGTTTTCTGTTGTTTTTGTTTTGTATTCAATACAGGTTAGAAAAGTTGTTCTGGACACAATGAAGAATATACATCCCATATATAACATCAAGGTTAGCGTGGTCCACTGCGTTTTTGTTTACAAGAAAATACTATTTCTTCCCAGAGAGTTGTATGTTAATAACTTATATATTTCTGTGTGGTAATCTATTTTTCAGAATTTCTGTAGTGTGCTGCTTTATAAAAACCACTGACTTTGATATCCTCCATTTTACTAGGATACATTGGCATAACACGATTATGGCAGTATCTCAGAAAACATCAAAGGAAAAGTGTGTATAAACTTTCTCCCTTTGATTGTTGGCTTGATACTTGCACATTTAAACTGAGGCACCTTCTCCAGTGCATTATCCCTGTTTTGAGACATCTGTCTGGTTCTGCTGTTCATAATTAAGCCCCTCTGCTCTTACTGAAGTGAGATGTGGAAGGTTTGGATGTTGCATATTCACTGTAAGAAAGTCTAGTGAAACTTCTGTTTTCAGTCTCTTGGCTTCTACTGTAATACTCTTTTTTTTAATAACTTCTTTGTGACATTCTGAAACTCCTGAAGACTTTGATGATCAAAAGGGAATTAGCAAAAGATCCTGAACTGAGGACACAAAGTTGGGAAAGATTTTTGCCTAAATTCAAGCGGAAGAACTTGAAAAAACGCAAGGAGCCCAAGAAGAAAAATACTAAGAAGGAGTACACACCGTTCCCACCTCCGCAGCCAGAAAGCCAGGTCAGTTGAAACTTTATTTGGTTATGCAGGAATAGAGCACACCTAAATTGTGTTCTTTGTAAAAAGAGATGGGGAGGCTTTTTCTATCACGTTCTGATTTCCTGATATTATATATCTGGCTTATAATGCATAATTAAGTAAAACTTCTTGCTACTTGTCTTACACAGATTGATAAGGAATTGGCAAGTGGCGAATACTTCTTGAAAGAAAGACAGAAGAAACGCAAACAAATGGAAGAGATAAAGGTAAAGTTGTACTAATACAGAGTCCAGTTAAAAAGCATTTGATTGCTAACTTGGAATCTGGAATCTTGTTTTTTTGGGGTTTTTTTGTCTTTTTTGCCCCTCTCTATTGCTACTTGATCTTTTTATTGGTAACTTTAGGCAAAGCAAGCAGATGCAATCAAGAGAAGACAAGAAGAAAGAAATAAAGCTTTTATCCCACCAAAGGAAAAGCCAGTTGTGAAAACAAAGAAAGGTAACCTTTTTTTTTCCTGTTTTAAAACCTTCTGTTGTCAATTTCTAGGCTGAGTGATTTTGCAAATGCAGCTTAGGAAAAAGAAAGGTCATGCAAAACAATCCTGGTGGTTAGATCCATGCCTAGAGTTGCCAGGGACAGTAAAAAGATCACTAGCCAATAATTCTATACCTTTGAAACAATTCTCTGTTGAACAGTCAATCTCAATTGGTTGTTCTAGCTTCATCAGTTTTTGCCTTTCAGTTGTACAGTAAAGCTGCCATGACTTTTACATTCAAGTTAACAGAAAGCAATACTTACTTGAAAAACTGACTTCACAACTTTGGTACAAGATAGAGTAAATAGCTTTTCTGAAAGTTAAAGTAAAACCACACTTTGTGCAGAGTAAGAGCTTATGTTCTCAGATTACTTTTTTTTTTAATACACTGGAGAAACAAATCTTCAATTCTCACTGATTATGCTTCATATTCATAGTATTAGATATACTGTTAGCTATACTACCTACATATTATTACACTACGTATTACACAATTTGTTAAGAACTTAAAAGTTTGTGCTTCTTGAAAAGCATCTGTTTTGCAGCACTGATACAGTACTTTTTTTTTGTTGTGATGGCAGTACATTTCCAATGATCCTGTTGTCTGCACTGTGTCTCAAATATGGTGCTTTTCTAGCTGCTATGTGTTTTGAACTGAAATCCTTCAGTCTTCCAAGAATAGATGACAGGAGTAGTTTGTATGTAGAGAAGAACTGAAATCCAAAGAAGACAGCTGGTACCCACCACTAGATATAGGAATTAACTGTGTGAGATAGGAAAGTTAGATCCAAACTCATGACTTGTGCTCCAAAGAGAAAATACCATCACGTGTGTGAACATAAGAGTAGGTTATTCATGTTGCTCAGCACTAAGTATATAACTTCAGTATTCTGGCACTCCCTATAGAAGTTTTTAATAAAGGTTTTTATGCAAGGGTCAAAGGTCTGCATCATATTCCCCCAACCCACCCTTCCTCATGCTTTGTCTAACAGTGGCCATTAATGGATGGCCACAGAGAGAGTATAAGGATGGGACAGGCATGTTTGGGATCGTATCACTTTAGTTACTTGCAGAAAGACAAAATGCCATAAAAGCTTCTCTGGATATAAGCACTCAGCAGTTAATTTCTTTTCTTATGCAAGATCTATCAAGCCTATGTCTAAGAGTGCATATGTATTAATTTCAGAGGAGTACATCTGTGTTCTGAGGAGTTGGTGATAATAGTTTGTATGTCTGTAGGGTTTGGCATCTGTGGTCAAATGTTGTTGTATGGGATTTTTTTATATAACTGTTCTTCGAATTCTGCTGAATAAGATTTGTAGATAATTCTAGTTTCAACAAAAATGATTATTAGAATAATCTAGAAAATGATTAGTGAACATAAAACAAGTCCTAACCAGTGCCACAGGATGCAGTTTACTGTGTTTAATATATATAAAGTCTTCTTGTAGATTGGTAACATTTTTCAGAAGTTAAATTAATGTCTGTTACCTTTGTATTTCTTACTATGTAGCCTCCACTGAGAAAAAGATTGATATTGAAGCCATCAAAGAAAAGGTAAAGAATGCGAAGAAGAAGAAATTAGGAGCACTTCCTGAGGAAGAAGTAAAGTTAAAAATGGCAGCAGATGAAAAGAAAAAAAAGAAAAAGAAGTAGTTCACTACCCAAGAGGTTCACTTGTCTCCTCCGATAATGAACATTTTTATAGTCAGAAGATGGGAGAATTTTTGCTGTTGGTGTAATGTGGAAAAGAAAAGACTAAGTAGAAAGATCGTTCTTTTTTCCTAAGTACAGTTTAATTAGTGGACCTACAATAGCTGTACAGACTTGGCAAGGTTGGTGAAGAAAATCTGTGCTGCACGGTTGTTTGAGAAAGTAAGAGAATGAATTTGGATAATATCCATCTACCTAAAGGGAGGGTTTCACGATAGAAACATTTAGGAGTTTGATGTGGAGTGTTAAACATTTGGGCCAGAGAACTCTGGGATAGTGAAAGTTCAAGGTAATTCTGTGAAAGAGTACCAGACAATATGCAGCCGTAGTTGTGGTGATAACTTTTGCTAAATGGGCAAGATTTATTACTATATTATGCTTTTATTTTTGTAAAAGCTGATTATTTTGTGTGTCTTGTCTTGATGTTAATAAATATTTTTATTTCAATGTTCTTAAATCCTTAGTTAATCTACTGCAAAACCTCCATTTTCTTGTCCAAGAAACAAACTCACAGCTTCATCTGAAAATCAGACAAACCATAATCTTCATTGCATACCATTAATAAACTGTCATTTATTAACATTATACTGATGGGTTTTTAGACAGAATATGGTACAAAGTAAGTGTCTTTACATACAGATTGTGCTGCAGGGAGACCATAAAGTTGTGTTATTTACCTTTAAATACATCTTCATTTAGTTCCTTCTTGCAAGAAGTTCTTAAAAATTGTGTTCCTTTTTTTATTTTTGAGACACTTCCTCTATTTTAAAGGAAGTTTAGAGGTTTTTCAACTTCCTGAAACTGTAAAATGTGATGAAATAAAGTAATAAAGTGCACCAGGAGAGCAGCTATTGCTTATTTCATGCACTGGAGATTAAAGAAACAAATGTAATGAGGAGGAGATAGAGCCACACTAATTTCTGTTGAATTAATTTCTTCTGACTCTGTTAAGAATGCTTTTGCTGGGTTTTTGAATTTTGATCACTGCACATGCAGTGGAGATGATTCTCTTAGAATGGTGCAGCTCAATGCTTTTAGGTTAGTGACCTTTTATTTGAAACCAGGGGGTGAAAACACAGCCTTTTTTTTTTTTTTTGTTCCCCACACATATAAGAATTGAGAATATATTTGGTTAGAGAGTCAGTGCATGAGCATTGGGACATAGCTATGGTGCTTTTGCTCTAGGGTAGGGCACAACATCAGCCTGAGTTATTAGGCCTTTCAATTATGTGAGCAGTTCTTGGCACTTAATTGTTAAGGAAAAAATACTCCCAATCTTCTTAGGGACTGCATTGTTCGTAAGTGGCAGTTTCTTTTGGAATCAATCAGGGAAATACTATTTACACGTCTTTAACTGAGAACATGATGCATAAGTCACAAGCCACCCGTCTCAGAAACTGTAGTGATTGATGGGTTCAGTGATACCAGCACTACAAAAAGCTTTTTTAGAAACGCCAGCTGGTGTTTGGCAGCTGACAGAGTAAAGGTGAGACCAAGGTTAGGGCTTGCTGGGTAGTTCAGACCTCTCACATAGTGAAAGGACTAATTTCAACAGGAGACACTGCAATACTTGAGTTTAAATTCCTGTTCTCACAAATATGCTTCAGCAGAAGAGTCCGCAGAGTGAGGACCCATTAAGGAGGAGTTTGACAAGCCAGGGGAGGAGCATGAGTGTATTAGGGGAGGGAGAGTCCTCGGTTCTGATCTGAACTGCAGCAGGCCCCTTTCATGACAGAGGAGTGGCCTACATTCCCCTGCCTGTTGTTTAAAAAGTTAAAAACCAGTGTAAGGCTGTTTTTCCCACTGGTCTTGCAGACTGGCATATCATTTCAGGAATCTGGCTGTGAAAGTATCCTAAAAAAAAGTTTCCAGCTGCATCAGCTAACTTCTTGGGTGCCTGAGTTGCAGTGCAACTTTTGGCAGCCTGGCTTTAAATTATGTTTATTTCCACTGAAGTTTTTTTAATTAGGACCCACAGCTGAGTCATTTATGTAGCTTTTAGATGGCATCTTTCTCTGTAATAAAATTCGAAGTACACTTCAGGAAGTCTTGTCCTATTGTTAACGGGGTGGACAGGCGTCACCTGTCGTATTTAGTGTTTAGTATTTCTTGGTTGTTACTGTTGACAAGTTTCAAGGATTGTTGGTAGGACATTATTTACTTAAACTGGAAAATCAAGAAAGCTTACTCATATTCCTGTAGGCAAGTTAAGCCAAAGGATTTGTCTGCCCAAGAGTCCATATCTGAACGGAAAGGGGCTGCATGATCTCACTTGCTGGTGCTTTATGGACCTGTTTTCTGAGAGAGTATGGCAGTACAGTTATAACACTTGTGTAAAATGTAAATAATAGAAAACAAAGTGGGCTTGGAAGAGTGAAAGATTTTCTTGTATTTTCAGAACTGCTTAACTATTTCAAATTATGTTCTTAAACTGATTTTAGAGTTTACAGACTTGCAGAAATGTATGTGAAGTCTGTATTTCCGTACCAGTGTTTTGCATTTATTGTATGGAATTCATGGATATATGCTGTGGGGACAATTCAAAGTAGTTTGATCATCCAGAGCTAAATACCTGGATTGCTGGATATCCTGAAAATGACAAAGCTACTTTTTTCCTCTTGACTTCTTGATTTTCAAGCTTTTTTTTTTTTTTTGAAAGATGCCACATTGTAAAGGTTGGGGGTTTAATCAGTTTTTTTAAGGAAAGTCTTTCTTTGGATTTCCTAAGAGCTGCTTAAGTATATCGTTAACATTTTGAACTTTAAGGTCTCTGTGCTCCTTCTGTTTCTTCTGGTCGAGATCAAGCATCCATTAAACTAAGCAGGGAAGAACTCCAGCTGAGCTCGTTTTAAGCTCCTCAGACACAACAGTGTATCTGGTTCCCTTCCCTGCATTTCTCTTTCCAGCAGAAAGATCTTACCCTACATGGCTTCTGTGGGGCAGACACTGTGCTGGGCTGTCTGCTGTGGAGCCCTGTGAGGGAGGGTGCACACACATTAGGTCCTGCTACCCATGTGCCACTTGCCAGCCAATATTTAGATGGGACTTTGCAGTCCCTGGAGCTTGAGGCTTGGGTTTCACACAAGAGTGCCTGTGACTGTGCCGTCTTGGCTATGGAGACTCTAGCAGTCAACAAAATAAGATGTATATATATTAAGATATATCTAGCATTAAATTTGTAGTTTTGTCCCCAGCCATATTTGCATCTTGAAAAATGATTTATTCCAGGAATGCTGTGATACTGAAATGATTCTAGTACAAGGAGAACTAGCAGATAACTATGTGTAATGTGAGAAATGCTGGGTCCCAGTTCCAGTGTTTTCAGTTGAAATCCATGGCAATAGTAAGATCAGGAGTCAGGGTCAGGAGTGGGTAGACAGAAACACTGACAAGTACTGCGGTGACAGTACCACAGAAATTAAGCGGTGAGGGGAACTCCCCGGCTTCCTTTACAGCAGTGTGTGCAGAGAGACAGGTGCAGAAGCTTCTAAAGGGATAGACAGGGATTGCTGTGGTCCAGCTTGAGTTTGTGCAGCTCTGCTGCCTCCAGACTCTGCTTGAGCCGAGTGACTGTAGTTGGTAGAGGACATACCCAGCTGAACAGAGCAGCTGCCCCCACAGTTTTCTGCCTGCTCCAGATGTGCAGGTTCCAAGAGACTCGTTCTTTGGCAGCTGTTGAACCAAAGTCATAACTCTGGGCACAGTGTGATTTTATTTGGAGTTTTATCTTTCCCAGCATTGTTTCTAGTGTTGTGCAAGTTGGAGCTGAATGTGGGGTTACTTTGTGCACCAGTAGTTAAGCTGTAGCTCATGTTGCAAATTCATGATTGCCACACAGGAAGCAGGAAATAACAATTTATTGTTTGAAACAGCAGTAAAATCCCAATGCTCAGAAAAAAAACACAACAGGAAAGATTGCAGTGATATATAACCATGTAAACACAGATAAAACTGTTTAGGCACAGGTACCATGAGTTTAAAAACAAATTCTAAGCAAAGAGAAGTGGCACTGACACAAGTGCTCTGTGAAACTGGGAAGTGTGCTGCCTGCCACAGGATGCAAATGCCAGAGCTCACAGGGATCAAAAAATTCCTTAAAATAAAGTGTAAATGATACAGGACACTCTGCATCTTGCTGTAGGAGCACCCAAGGTAAGAGTGCAATAGGAATGAGACAGGTGCATGCTCTGCCTGTGACTTGGCTGTGGGCTGGGGCCCGGCTCCTGGGCTGGACATTCTCCAGCCCTTCCTAAAGTGTGTTGCGCAGCTGCCTGCACCTTAGTGTGCTGCCTGGACAATGTGCTCCCGTACCTATCAGAACACCAGCACACTGCTCCACTTTAAAAATATTTTAACTTCTTAACTTTTAAAATAATTTTAGTATCTAAAGCCATTTTAACTTTTAACTGTCTCTGAGCAATAAGGAAGCTGCTTATCAGTGCTTTTAACTATGACCTGCAATGCAGATGTTATTTCTGTATTTCTAAATCACCTGTGGATGCAAACAATGTCTCTACCAATGTTTTTGCTGCCAGCAACTTATGCAAGTGGAAGAGCCAAGTGCTCTCGTGGTCTTCTACATGTGTGTCACCCACTGGCAGGTACTAGAGACCAGTATTTGGGTATCAACCAGGTGGCCAGAAATGTCAGTATTAGGAGTAATGATCTTAAAGCAGTAACGGAGATGCAAAACTCATCACATGCAGGTCTGTCCCACTCTGGATACCAGTTGGAATCCTCTGTAAACAAAGCAATTTACTTGTTTTCAAGTATAACTGCAGCAAGGGCAACAAAAGGAAGCAGTAATTCCAGTGGTACTTACCAATGACTTTGTCACGCTCTGCATTTCCTGGAGAGATAAAAGAGATAAACATAAGCACACTTATAATTTAGAAACAATTTGACTCTAGCCAAAAGGGAATGAAATGCGAGCATCACAATGGGCTTATAGATACAGCTGATGTGTTTTTCCTCAGGAAGAAGCAAAGATCCACTGACTCTGGCAGACCCCTGCAGTGACTCTCAGGACTATGCTGAGGAGTGGTTGATCACAATTTTTTGACTTCTCCTCCCACCAGTGGCTGGTGTAGAGAGGATTCACCCCCCAAGGTGTGCTTCCCAAGATCACGTTGGCTTTTGCCCTGTGCCTTGTGTTTTGAGATCCTCAGCCTACAACATTAAACAGCGCTGTGAATCCAGGACCCCCTCACATTGTGTTTAAATGCCATCTTCCCCCTCCTTTAGCTCACCAATGGTTGAGTGCTGGGGAAACATTCAACCACACCCTCAGCTCCCCACAGGCCAATGTCCACAGCACAGTACCTTATCTTTATGGAAATTTCAGGTCTCCTTCCCTCCTGACTCCATTCAGGCAAAAGCCAAGTGCAGGCATATCAGGAAGGCTGCGAGACTTGGGCTGAGCACTGCATCTCCATGAAGGCTCTTGCATGTCAGATGGCAGATGGCCTGGCTGATGTTCACTGGAGTGAGCAGCTTTGGCAGTGCCATGGCTGCTCTCCCCACCCGCAGAGGCATGGCAGGCCAAAGCTTACTTGGACCTGCACCAGCTCAAGCCACAGCTCACACATCATATAATAACCTGGACCCCCAGGATGGGACAGGTATCCCATTCTCTGCTTTCCATTTCTGCAAGTAGTAACTTCTGGCAGGGTAATAACACCTTAAACTGCAGCCACCGTATCTGCTGTATCACACCCTCCAGCACCTGAAGAGCACACCCCGTCCCATCACTCCTCAGGGTAGAAAACAGGCTCTTTCCACCCTCCTCACCTCCCTCTGTGTATCACTACCCACTTGGCTTCTGACTACAGATTTTCAGCCTATATTTAGGAACAGGAGAGTGCTATGCCTGCCTCCTACCAGTATCTTTTGTGTGCTCTTTCCCTTTCTGCATGTGCTTGTGGAGGATGTCTGGTTGTCTTCTACTTACGACACATCTTGCTATCACACTGCTCGCCGCCACAGTCTCCGCATGCATCTCCCGTCTTGTACGGGCGCACTGGGAAATTCCCACTGTGAAGGAAAATCACACTGCTCTCAAACAGCCCTTGGCAGAACATTAATACCTACTGCTAATTAGGTTTTAACAGGAGTTTTGCTTCACTTGTGTTGATAGAGTGATGGTTTTTTCAGGAGTCCTGTCTGAGTGCCCTGTGCCCAAGCCATGCAGTGAAGAAGAACAGGTTAAGTGTAATGGGACACCTTGCTGTTTAGGAAACTGGAGACAGTAGTATTGCAAACCTGGGAATTAAAGCAGTCTCAAAGTTGAGTAATTTGTGTGCATGGAGACTCTAGACTTTCATAGCTGGCTCTAGCTATGGAAATGAGCAGGTTCTTTTACTGTATATGTACATGTGTATTCAGCCTCAAAGAGGGATGCTCTGGTGTTGGAGAATCTCTCATAGGTGGTGGTTTCATCCATATGTTGGTTAGTATTTTAGGAGTGATGTGGGTCTCTCTCCTGCTCCCTCCCTCTGCCAGTGGTGTGAGTGGGACCAACTACCTCTGCCCAGGCTGATACTGCACCAAACACAGCTCAGTGCTTCACTTTGCTCAAAGCATGGCCAAAGCAAGACTTACAGCATGCCTCAAACTGCCCATGAACACAGAGAGGGATTTTGTAAGCATGAAATCTCAGTAGGGAGATGAAACTTCATGATAAAACCTCGTTACTTTCAGCAAGGTGAGGCTCTCATTGCTTGGTCTAAGCTGAAGAGTATGTTCACTTGAGGAAATTGTGTATGCATCTTGCCTGGGCCCTTGGCAGAGCTGAAATAAAGCAATGAAGCTGCTGCTTCTCAAAATCAGCAGCTGGATATGATATAACTGCACTTGTTAGAATGCAACTGCCCATTTGCAGTGTCCTCACCCAGCAGGGAAGGGCCCAGCTTTAAAGCCCCCTCTAGAGCACCCTGCCTCTCCAGAGAGCACCCTGCCTGCTTTGCTGGGTGCTGGTCAGGGCAGCACTTCTCTTCCCCATGCCAACACAGGGCAAGAAATCCAGTGGTATTTTTCTGCACAACACATTGGATGTGGGGCTTCTGGGGGCAGCAGCAGCTGTGTCATTTCAAGGTATCTAGTCAGGGGTACGTATTCTTCCAAGGATGAGGCAAAGGCAAAAGGAATGCCAAACTTGCTTGAGCTCAAGGGCTGGCCTGGCCTTGGCCCAACATGGTATGCACGTAAAGCTTTTAAAGCTGCATTTATACCGTGGTGGCATTAATTAGCTGGAGAAGAGAAAAATACATCCATCCTAGCTGGACATACTATGCATATGAAAGACCTCTGGATCAAATTTTGCTTTGAGCAGCCCTATCCTCATAAGCAGCCCTCAGCTGCTAAGACTGCAGGTTGCCAGCATTGCACACTTCAGTGTTTATGCAATCCATTGACTTAGGGCCTTAATTCTGGGCCGTGTGGGAGTATCTTCAGACTTTGGGCTTGCACCTTGGCAACTGTCTGGGGCGATCTTGGCACTCAGGAGCAAGGGATTAATTTTTAGATGATCACTTCAGTATTTTCATGTCAACATCTTATCTTTAATCCTTTCTTCCACTCTCACTGCTTTTTGGCTCCAATACATAGCCCTATCTAGCAAATAAAAAAATGCTGGTTGGACAAAGGTGTACCTCTTTCTCTATTTTGGAGACCATTTCCTCCCACAAAAAACATGACTAAATGGACTGATCTAATAAATTTGCATGTTGTGGAAGGGAAGAGGTGGGACCCAAACCCTGTGAAATATTTGTAACAAAAAACCTTACGGCGGCCCGTAGTTGCAGACGAAGTGTGCTGCGTTGCGTATGGTGGTGTATGCCACCTTGGGACAGAAGTGGACAGCACAGCCAACCTTGTAGCTTGCAGCCCAAACTACCTGCAAAGACAGACAGATGGATACACTGGTGACAAAGGCTTTGATTCAGCACCTGAAGAGTTAGGAGAAGACCTGCCCTCCTCTGTTTCATGGCGTACAAATGAGATGAGGGGACTCCTTGGGCAGGCTTCGCAGGAAAAAGCAGCAGTGATGGATCTCAAAATCATAGTTTGTTCTGAAAAAAAGACTGATTATTTTACCCAATTCACCATGTATTTGCTAAAACTATGCTGAAATAAGAAATAACTGGCTGTAACAGGTTGTTTTCCTTTCTTGCAAAGGAGAAAGGTGAAGTTCATCTTCTTTGTTCCAAGCTCATCCGTTAGCTTTCTGTTGTTCCTGCTGTGGGAGCTGAGTTCAAACCTGAAAAGGTTGCATGATCTGCTACAGCTCCTATGAGGGCTGGCTGCCCCTTTACTAAATCCTGTGGGGACATAAAGCAAATTGCCAGAAGGCACTGGTATTATGGGAGGAGCAGGGAGGAGGATTGTGTCTGGGCTGCAGTCCTGCCTTTTAACATCATGGCCTCGACAAAGGTAATCTAGAGGCAAGGCCATTACTTCACTTACTGATCCTCTCTCTACCAGAAGCTTTTCTGTGGGACCCAGCATCCTATCAGAGTGCAGCCAAATGCTGCAGTCCTGGAAAAGTAAGTCCCATGACAGCAGCAGAGGGGAGACAAGGGCACAGCAGTACTTGAGGGTGATAAAACAGCAGCAATGACTGACTACATGAGCAATATGGAAGGATCCTGGCAACCTAGCACATAAATACATTTGTGCCTCCACTGACTTAAAGGGGGGAGGTCTGGCTCTTTCCGTTTATGCCTGTTTGGTGCCAGCTATGGGAAGAAGGGACAATCCTCAGGCTCCTGAGGATCTTCTCAGTGCAGTGGCAGAGCAGAGGTTGCTCCTGACACCAGCCATAGACAACTTAATTCCTGTGGACTGTGAAGGACTGAATAAAAGGACCTTCCCCATCCCAGGGGGCCACTGACTGAGCAGTGATTTGTAGTAACTGCAGTAATTGTGCCCAGGGAAAATTCTCTTCTCCACAGTTGGGAAGAAGAAGAGGAATGAGGAGTTCCCCGACAATAAAGACCCAAGGATACCTCCTGAGGCTGGCAGATACACATCTTCTAGCTACAGTCACTATAACTGCTAACTCCAAGTGAGAATTATCTTATATTTTCATTCTATCCCCATGAAACTGCATGGGCTGCTCCTCTACAAACACCATGGTCAACAGCACTGTGCCTTAGTACCAGGTAAGGTGTGCTTCTGTGCAGATTCCAGGTGCTGACTCTTGCAATGTCCTTGAGAGCAAGCTCAAAGAGCAACAGTCACCCCTCACAACTCCTGCACCCAAGTATCTTCCCTGCACACAAGTTCAGAAAGCCCACCAGCTTTACCTCATCTGCTCAAGTCCTGGATGCACATGTGTATCTCTGCAAAAAAAAATTAAATAGCTTCAGGTCAAAATTTAACCCTAGAGCTGCTATTGCAAGCTGTCCTGCTTTCCTATAGCTGTGGGTAGTGGTTGCAGGCTTGCATGGCAGCAGCACTCCTTTTCCTCACTTTGCCCACTTCCTTTGGGAATAACAGTTGGACAAAGTGTGTACATGGTGTTTGCAGAACTGCAGACATCTCTTTTCATGATGGTACTTCTCCAGCCCTTGGCATTTGAAGTCTGCTTAACAGAGCTGGCACCTCATTCCACTCATGCACTGCAGCCCACAGCCATTGCCATTGCCTGTTTTTTGGGCACTGCTTGGCTAACCTGACTGTTTGATGGCTGAACTATTTTCTTCTAAAAAAAAAAAAACCAACCCAAACTGTCACATTTGAAGTAATAACACAGTGACTCTTTTCCTCCCATAAATGGAAAAATAAGAACATCTGGTGCACATAGACATATAGTAAGACTATACAACCTGGAAGTTCATTGAATCTCAACAGAAATGTAGAGTTTTTGATTCAAAATGGCAAAGCTGGCTCATGGTTTAGATGGAGAAATGCAATGCCTACCTGTGTATAGTGGCCACATACTTTACTGCACCGATTGGTGTTGTAAGTGTAGTATTTGACCTCATTGTACCAAGAGGTGATGGCTCCTTTCACAGTAAAGGCAGAAATTGAGCCTGTCCAGAGGTTTTCTCCAGCAGTACGAAATCTGGGGTGAACTTTCCCTCGCTCTTTGAGGTATATATTATGTTTAAATACACATTTCTTTACCCAGCCTTTCGCAGTCTTTGCCAAATCTGGATCCCAACTCTGCAAAATAAAGACAATTAAAAATCACTTTGATATATTAGCAGTGCTAATATATATCCTTATATATTCAGAGCAGCTTTCAGGAAAATATGAGTCTCAATAGTGTAGATGCTTTTGGTTAATTCATTTTTTACTTCTGTTGAGACTTACAGAGCTGCATGGCAGATTGGCTTGTAGGTTCATTTCTGATTTGAACTTAAATTGCTGATTAAGCTTGAAGAAATTTTTGGGGTGGTGTATGATCTTGGCTGACTGGTTTGTTGGACACCAAGTGCTGTACATCAGTCAAATAACAGTGTTTGTGGCACAATGAGCATTTCAAGGTTGTGCTGGCCATGACAGAACATTAATGTAAATTAAAATGAATTTACATGAAATCTGGAAAATGAGGGTTATGCTTACCATACCAATAATGCAAGTCTTGTGTAGCCTCATATTTGCTTCAGGCCATGGCTTGCAGGTCAGTTCACAAGCACACTGGGATTTTGGGGACAGTTTAAACCCAACCCTTTGGTGAGCATCATTGTGCTTGGTGGCTTGAAACATTAGTGCTGAATTCCTATTTGTGGAATGACTCATTCACTTGCCATTCAATTTTACAGGAAGTGGTTATTTAAGCAATTGAGTTATGTAAATGTCATTTGTTTGCACTGGAGGTGGTGTCTGCTCTTGCTGGGTTTTCTTGTGCACACACCTTGACTGAGTGATTACAGCACTGTAGCTCCTGGTAGATACAATACCACAAGTGTATGCTTGTAGTCCTAGTTATACTTTGTGTTATGTAAATGAAGTTGTCCAGCACTGAACTATTTTGTTTTGAAGTTTTTTTTAAAAATAAACTTTTTATTTGTCCTCTTCTGAATTAACTGAAATAGCTCACTTGCTTGTGCAAATGATGGTAACACTAGGGAAATTGTTTTGAATGGATCAAAAATGATGAAGGAAAAGGTGTATTTTACAATCTACCTTTTTGTAGATTTTTTGGTAAAATTTAACAAAGCTAACTTGTTAGATATTATGTCTATATTTTACCTAAGTAACCTTTTTTTGTAACATAGCTAAGTCTGAAACAATGTGTATCGTTTATGCTACCAATTAGTAATTAAAAGTCCCAAGATCACACCAAAATGCATCTACAGAAATTTGAAAATATTTTGTAACCTATGTCTGCCATTTCTTCCTTTGCCTAATGTTCGCAGAGGTTGTATTTTCCTACTGTGGAGGGGTGGACGCTGGCCAGGTGCCCACCAAAGCCACTCTATCACTGCCCTCCTCAGCTGGGCAGGGGAGAGAAAATGCAACCAAAGGCTCCTGGATTGAGATAAAGACAGGGAGAGATCATCCACCAGTTACTGTCATGGGCAAAAGAGATTCAGCTTGGGGAAATTAATTATATTTATTACAATTTGAAACACTTTCCTCCCACCTCTCCCTTCTTCCAGGACTTACCTTCAGTCCTGATTTTCCACTCCCTCCTCTGCCCCAGCAGCACACAGGCACACGAATTGGGGGTTACGCTCTGTTCATCAAACACTGTCCCTCTTGCTCCCTCCCCCTTAAGAGGGAGGACTCCTCACACTCTTTCTCTGCCTCCAGTGTGGGGTCCCTCCCACAAGAGACAGTCCTTCACAACCTTCTCTAATTTGAGTCCTTCTCATGAGGTACAGCTCTCCATGAACTGCCCCAGCATGGTCCCTTCCACACGATGCAGTCCTTCAGGAACACACTGCTCCAGAGTGGGTCCTCCGTGAGGTCCCAGGTCCTGCCAGCAAACCTGCTCAGTGTGAGCTCCTCTCTCCGTGGGGCCACAGGTCCTGCCAGGACCCTGCTCCAGCACAGACTTCCTGTGGGGTCACAGCCTCCTTCAGGCACTCATCTGCTCCAGTGTGGGGTCCTCCACAGGCTGCAGCTGGATCTCTGTTCCCCCATGGACCTCCACAGACTGGAGGGTCACATCCTGCCTCACCACGGGCTGCACCACGGGCTGCAGGGGAATCTCTGCTCTGGTGCCTGGAGCGCTTCCTCCTGCCCTTTCTGCCCTGCCCTTGGTGTCTGCAGAGTTGTTCCTTTCACATGTTCTCACTCTCCTCTGGCTGCAATTGTTTGTGCACAACCTTTCTGCTTCTTGAATGTATTATCCCAGAGGCGCTACCACTGTGGCTGAGGCACTTGGCCTTCACCAGCAGCAGGGCAATGGCTCTGTGGGACATGCGGGAAGCTTCTGGCAGCTTCTCACAGAAGCCACTCCTGTATCCCCCCTCTGCTTCCAAAATCTGCCCATGCAAACCAAATACACCCACAAAACTAGGACATAAATAATTTTGATAGGAACTCAGTATATCAGGTATTAAATTTGGGGCAGGAAGTCTTATTTCAAGTGAGCAGCTGGTATTTCCTTAGATACTTTTAAGGACAATGGATAAAATCCGGCATTGTACAGAACTTATCTTCCAGTCCTGGAAGATAACTCTGCCAGTTAAGACAGAAGCTTCATTTTGCATCTCGGCAATGCTCTGAGATGACCATGATGAAAGATGTATGACAGTGGGGGATGCACCTTAGTGCTTCATGGTCTCTTTTTTTCCACATTCTGCTTTTTACAAGTCCATGCATCTCTTCTCCTTCATCCTACAGTAGTAGTAAGTTTAAAGTTTGATAAAGGTATGCATAATACTAAGTTTAAAGTTGCATTAGTATGTTTAAATATACTTTCCATTTTGTGTGAATGCTTAAACTGGCTGACAGATGAAAAGCAGTGTACAGAAATGTTCACAGTGATCTTTAATTTTAACTGCAGTTACACTCCTTATTTGCTTATAATACTGCACTTAAACAGAAAGATTGGACTAAATGGCATGGGAAGAAAATGCACAGGACTGGGAGATTTGCATATAGATATCACTGCTGTTTAAGGAAACAATACTCATGTTTTTTTTTCCCTCGTGAACTACTTCTCAGTTTTCATTTTATATCAAGTTGCTTGCTGATTAAAGGAGGAAAAATTGAATGTATAGTATGTGAAAAGTAATGGAAAGCAGCACTAATTCAAAAGAGACTGTTGTGAAGCCCTGATGAAACTGGTGAGACTGCTGTTTTTGAGAAGCCTTAGAACAGAACTAAGCAGTGCTTTGGGTAGATGAGAAAAGGCTCACTTTTGTCAGGTAAAAAAATTTTAGATCAACATTCTCATTTTATAATACATGTATTAAAAATATCTATGGTTGAACTTTATTAATTGCAATTAAAGGTGTTTCCATTTTGCATTTCCTTTTAAAAACTACTTTTCTGAAAGATGGGAATGCCCTGAATTCAATCTTAATTTTTACATACCTAGGTGGACAGTTACCTCCAGCAAAAAAGAAGTTCCCTGTGAAATAAATGCACCATCTTCTTTTCTGCCTTTTTTAAGTGCCAAAGGCCACTCAAAATACTGTTTTCAAATCCAGTGTTTTTACTTTTGAAATAGATTTTATCATGTATTGTACTGCTTTCTCCACATTAAATAGTTTCTGGGAGAGGTCATATTTAAGACTAGGGGTTTTACATTGTTTTGAAAGAAACTTTGCATGATTTAGTTTCTGTTTTAGATGCAATTTATTTGTCTCTTATGCTGCCTTTTTTTTTTTTTTTCAGATTTCAGTTCTTTTTCAAAAGGAGAAATTAGGCACAATTTAAAAATATGAATATTGCACTTTTAACACATCCTAACAATATTTCATTTGTTTAGGGCCTGTAAAGCAACATAGAAAATGAAGAGTCCATGTACTGAAGGTCAGGATGTACAGCTGAGAACAGCTGAAGTAAAAGATTCATCTGGAAGAGAAACTAGTTTCCTGTCATGTTTGCAATTCAAGTTTGATTACTGCTCAGTTACTCAGAATGGGGCACTTATCTTTTAGTGTTTGACAACCAGAAATGGAAAATGAACTTTTTTTTCCGAACTTCAGTTGGGGTGTTGCTAATTACAGCTGTGGCTGTCATCTTCTGGTGGTGATCATGTGAGATACCAAGAAAGCAGGGCAAAAAGAGCTCAGGAAAATGGTTGTGGTTCACTCGAAAGACAAACTGTGTTTTGCGTGGTAGCTGCAGATACTGCTCCTGAGGTGCCCGGGGCGCAGGTGAGGGGCAGAGCAGTGGGGGACAAGATGTCCCCAGCACTCGATCGTGCTGCACTGGGTGCTTTTTGGCTTCCCCTGCAGGCCCAGCCCCTCAGAACTGCTGCTCTGCTGGCTCAGTCGATGAGAGCCTTGCAGAGAACGCTCAGAGAAAGCTCTCCAGCGCTGTTTGGCAACAGGCTCTGCCCTGACTCGAGCATGAAAGTTGTGCTCAGATGCGCACATAAAAGCACACCTCCGGCTGCCGAGCTGCGTGCGGAGCCTCGCAACGAGGCGGCTTCGCACACAGCACACCGACAGTGCTCGGCTGAGGGCTGAAATCTTGGGCTTCGACTGAGGAACTTCAGTCAGGGCAAAACTGTACACATATCCAATGGCATAAAGCCACCTGATAATTAGAGCCTTCTTCTCTGCTTTAAAAAGCGGCTGGTCTTATGACCCCAGGTTTTTGTGGGTTTTTTTTCTGTTTTTTTGCATTTGATCACAAAAACAGTTTTTAAGAATCGTAAACACCATCGCAATGCTACACATTTGTATATAAGTCATGAAGACTCCCTTACCATGTAGAGCATGTTGCTGGCTGGTGGATCCACTCCGGACCGGAATCTGTTATGGGTTTGCACACATTCCTCAATAAACTTTGGATCCCGAGGATCAGGTAATGTCGATGGTTCATAGGAATCAGAGGAATAACAAAAGAGTAGTAAGGCCAGCACACAAGTGGAAAACCTGGTTGTCATTGAGAAAGGGAGAAGAAAAGAGATGCTGCAAGCACAAAGTCAGCACCGCGGACCTGAAGGCATCCCGGACAACACCCACAGCCGCCGCTCCAGGCGCCTTTATAGAGCTCCTCATTACATGAGGGCGGCTGGGCGGGGCCTGGCCCTCACCGCAGGCGAGGCGGGCGCGGGCCGGCACTGCGCACGCCCGAGGGGAGCGGGGGCGGCCGGGGCTGCTCTGGGGTCGTGCGGGGCGGGCACCCCCAGAAGGGAGTGTCCTGTTAGAGAGCTCGCTGCCTCTGCTGGTGCTGTTACCCACTTGCTGTACAGAACACCGCAGTGGAGCGTCGCAGGGAAGAGTATCGGTGTCGGTCCTGCCCCCGCAGGGCCAGAGCTGAAAGTCAGTTCATTTCTGCGGTTTGTGCACAGGCTAGAGAGATGTTTTCTGCAGCCAGTTCCGTCACCGAGCACTTGCTTAGGGCATACACTGCAAATGTCATTAGCCCTTTCCTTATGGTCATGCTTCTCAACATCTAGTCTTCCAGCTTTAAAAGCAGAGTGTTTCAGCTGTACGAAGAGGTTTTAGCTCCACCAGCAGCGTTTTGCATGGAAGACTTGTGAGCTGGACTTAACTTAGCCATAGTAATTGAATACAACGTTAGTCACAGGAAACGAGTCATATTCCAAGAACACTGCTATGAGAATAAGGAAATGAAGCTACAAGTTCACATTAGAACTGTAGCAGCCTTCTCTCTCTCTTTTTTTCTTCTTTCTTTAATTGTGGTGGACAAGTGTCTCTCCTGTCCTTTAGGCTTCTTCATGACTATTTGTTTAGCTCCATAATCCTATTCATAGCAATTACTACGTATTGCAGAAAGGTTTTGGATCAATTTTCTTCTTTTGATGAAACTAGATGCTGTTAAGGCTGTTGCCTTTCCTCTTTTCCTTATATATTTTCTTCGTTTCCACTACAACCAAATTGTTCCAAAATAAAGCCGCTTTATTTATTTATTTATTTATCCATATCCAAGTCATTCAGTGTCATTTCACTCTAATCCACCCCAAGGGACCTATTAACAAGAACCTCGGTTGGGGCTCATTTTTATTCTGTGGGATGACATGCTGCAATGTGGCTCAGAATTTGAGTCACTGTGTTCTTAAAACATTAGAACAAAGATAAAGGAGGAAAACCAGCTTTAAATATTGACAGCACAGTTATGCATTGCTAATACCAGCCAGTATCTTCTGGCTTGAAAGATGGGCTTATTCCCCTTACTCACAAACATGTATTGGAACAACAGGGGTCAGGTTGAGGGCTAAATGTCTCTTGAAACAAACTAAATCCATCAGAGGTTTGGACTTTCTAAATGAGGCTGAGATTTCTAAACCAGGATCTGTCCTGGGCCCATTTCATCTTCTGTCTCTGTTTCCTGCTGCCTGAAAGCTCAGGATGGCTGTCATCTACTCTGCATTTTAGATTTTTTCACCATCTCACATCCTAAAATTAAGCTTTCCCCCTTGACACTCCCCCTTAATCCTTACTCTATCAACTTTCCCTGGTATTCTTCTACTTATGGAGAACAAGGATTAACTCTGAGAGAGCTGAATAGTACAACTGACAATAGAGTAATGGACACTGACACATACAGGTTAAATGTAACCAAGGATAAGCTTTACTCCTGTTCATAAAAAGTAATATATACAGTTAAATCTCCATTATCTGGGGAAAACTGTGTCCAGGATAACTGAAGGTTAATGAAGATGAATTACTGCTTCTTTTGGGTACAGTGTGCCACCTCGGACATGTCTTCATGATGCCCCAGGTTTCCAGGAGGATTGTTAGCACATGGAGTAATATCTATTCTCAGTGGTCCCTCTAGCAACCTAGCCCTAGAGCTAGGAGGCTCGTGCAGACATAAGAGCACGTTGCAGCTACTGCCAATAAATTATACTACCTCTACGCACAGTCACTTGTATTTTGCATTGAGTGAAGAAGCAACCTTTCCTATGCTGGATAAAAATTGCAGGGATAATGAGAAATGACCAAGTGTTTTTTTAAATGTGTGCCAATTATGTGAGAGTAATACAGCAGTAGGATCGCAATCAGTGTCTTAACTGACCATTACTCATAAAAAAATCTGTGTGGAAATTGCTGTTGTACTAAAAGTACAGCACTAGCACTCAGTACGAGAAACAGTGGCCTTAAAATTAAAACACTAAGGCAGTATTGGTCACAAGAGGGACGTGGATGCTCAGCAGGTGGGACGTATGATGGCATGGCAGGCCGGGGGGGCCGGGGCCGCGGTGGCTGGGGCTGTGTATCCCAGTCTGGATGCCAGTTGGCATAACCTAAAAGTCAGTGAAGAAACAGGTGATAAGATCTATCAGTGTTAGCCATACTTACAGGAAAGCCATTAAAAACAATTTGATACTTACTTATCAGCTTCTCACGTTCTGTATTTTCTGCAAAGAGATCGGAAGAGGAAAGAAATGTGAGTACCATTCAGTGGTGGTTCTTAATGTGAAGAGGTAAGCCTTTGCTGGTGCCTGGCTGCTTGCACTGGTGATGCCAGTTAATGCCTAAAACATTCTGCAAGGGGGAAGCAGGACAGCAAGAGCAGGCTCCCAACTGCTGTGGAGTTCATATATTTTATTGAATTGAAAGAGAAGCAGAAAAAAACGGCTGTATCAGGAAGAATTTGTGTCATGGGGGATGAGGGAATAAAAAGTAACAACAAAACATGGAATTTAATTTAAATTGTTACACATACCAAATCTAAGTAGTTACAGACAGACAAATATAATTACTAATTTATCGCGGAAGTACACCTTTACTAAAAGTTTTGACACATTTGCAGGACTGCCTGTGTGCATCCTATTGAAGTTCCTCATTTTCCCTATAAGAGAAAATGGTAAAAGCCAGTGGTAGGATCTAGCACTTACCTTTTAAATACTCTGTTCCTCCTGTCCCTCCCCCTAGACTTTGAGATATTTCTACTTTTCCTGTGATGCATCAGTCTGAGACTTTAAGATGAGTCAGCCAGGATATTACAGAAGGAAATAAGAGTACCAAATGCTCAATCATTTCTACAGCTGAGGCTGTCTAGAGCCTGGCTAGTAAAGACCATCCCCATTAAACCTCTGTATAAAATTCATATTTGATTGAAGACATTGCTGCATGTCCTTTCATCTCTGTTTATTTAAAACGTTGTCCAGTTTGGGACTAGGTGAATAGACAAAAAGGTCCAACCTCTGCAAACTGCTGTTTGGAGCAGACTCAGAGTGATGGGGTACAGGCTGTGTGTTTCCCTGCTGTGCCCACACCCTGACACCAAGGGAGATGGACCCAGCACAGATTCACTCCGGCTCATTAGTGGGAAGGCGGGAGCAGGGAGCAGGCTGAGCCCCTTCGCCATCACTTCTCTCCCAGGCTCAGGCAGCATGTTTGCAGGGAACACCTCCACCCCAGAGAGGATTTCACTCCAACCAGCTCCTTTCACTGTTGCATCTTTGCGGGGTTTGGGAGTGGGCTGTGCCAGCTCAGCCCCACACCAGCTCCCAGCACTGGCCAGACATCCCACAGCTGCCACAGGCCTGCTCCAAAGGGGTTACCAGTCCTTTATTAATTGCTCCTCCAGATTTGATTTAAATCCCCTCATCCCCTGAGCCTTTTGAGCTCTGTTATAACTGTTCATTTAATTATGTTCATGAGCACTCTGATAACACTGAGCGTAGTAGGGAAGAGATTTACAAGCAAGCTGGTTTTCAGAAAATTGTGGGAGTTAGAAATAACTGTGCTTTTTGGTACAGAAATATGGTTGTGTGGAAAATGTGTTAAGACATGCTAAACAAGCAAAAAAGCAAAAGATAAATTTCCTATTTCTGCTGGGAGAGAAGAATCAGACTGAATATTTGCTGGGGCTAAAATTTTGGATTTAACTTCCTGACCAGATAAAAGAGAGAAAGTAGTCTAACTGATACTTCCCTGCATCAGAAACTCTGGCTTCTACTTCTGAGAGCCTTCAGCAGCAAAGTATTTCAATTATTTCCTTCTTACACTATTCCTCCCAGAGTTTGGTACTGTTGCTATGTAGTGTGCTACAGACCCACTATGTACTTCGTGCAAATTGACTCATCGTATTTCTATTGCTAATTATGCCACTTTTATTTCTATGCAGTTTTCTTAGTTGATCACTTTGGTCTTACCACAGAGCTTGTCTACACACTTCTCATTACTGCATCTACTGCATGGCTGTCCTTCTTTATATGGTTTTCTTGGGTAATTCCCCCTGCAAAACATGAACAGTGTTTTGTTAGCTGTCATTGAAAAGCTATCAAGGGGAGGGAATCTCCAAAAACTGGTCATTGAAATTGTTTGAAATTCCTTTTAGATCAGATTAAAGCTCTCACTGGCATGGGGAACAGTTGACTCTCACCACTGGAAATTAATGACACTTCTCAGGCAATACTGTATTATTGTAAGCATATAAAAATCTGCATCTAGTCCCTCATTACCCACCTGAATTATAAAAAACAAACCTGTAAAAAATAAGTCGAAATACTACAAGGTACCAGATAAAGTAGAGGACTGTCTTCCTTTTATTTCTTAAATTACAATGTCTTGCTTGAAATTCGGGTAGGGACATAGAAAGATGTAATCTTTTTGAAGTGGGAAGATTACACCCTTTCCACTTTTCCTGCACACACTGAAGTCAAAACAGATTTTCTTCTACCATCTGCATTATATGGTCTCAGCTATGATCTGCTGTCCTGTTTTTTAGAATGGGATTTTCTCCAGTCCCAGCTATGTCCAGTAGGTTCTGTTCCCAATGGCCAGGGGAAGTTTCCCTTGGACAAGTGACACGAGGATGTAGCTTATTCTGAAATTTGTTATAACTGCACCTGTCATTTTGGCATCTGATACCGGATCAGTTGGGATATTTAAAAAATAAAAAAACCTCCAAGTGCCATAATTAACTTACGCTGGCCCATAGTTACAAACAAAGTGTGCTGCTTTGAACAGTCCTGGAAAATTTTCAACTGTACTGCAGAAGTGAACTGCGCAGCCAACTTTGAAACTCTCTGCCCAAACGACCTGCAAGACAAAGGGAAGTACGTGATGCTCTGTTCAAATACTGCCAAAGCAACAGCATTAAGGGAGGACGGAGAAGGAAAATATCTCAGGGAAATTTAAATCAGCTGACACAGGAGCAACTTAAACAACCTGCAGGGCAGCTGGGATAAATGATGGCTTGATAGCCATTTTTGCACTTATTATCTGGCGCCCCTGTAAACGTGAAATTGCCAGGGGATAATCCCTCTCCACCATTACTGGAAGTAGAACTTGACATCACTGGGGCTTGTAATATTTGCTTCCAATCTCATGCAACAATAAGCTGGGGGGTGCAAAGCTCTGCTGTAATTCCTGTTCCAAAGCAATGTGTTCCAAGCCTGTACTCAGATTTTCAGTTAAATTATATATATGTATATATAAGACTATAAAGAACTGGGCATGTAAGACTCACCTGAGTGTAGTGACCACACTTGTCAGTACATGTATTGGTGCTGAAATCATAGCTGCTGACTTCATTAAACCAGGCCCTGAGTGCTGCATCCACAGAGAATATGTGGGCTGTGCCAGTCCAGATGTTTTCTCCAACAAGTGTGAAGGTGGGGTGCATTTTCCCTGGTGTTTCAAGGTAGGTATTGTGGTTAAACATGCACTTCTTTGCCCACGCTTTGGCAGTCTTAGCTAAAGCAGCGTCCCAGGACTGTAGAAAAGGACGAAAACATACTATAACCTGCACTGCAGTGACTTAGCTGAATTCAAGCATTTTTAAACAGAAACTTGTTAAAGAGTTCTTTTCCCCTTTTCTGCTTCTCATCCCTGCATTCAGTTTCTTTCTCTCACTTGACAGTTCTACTCCCATAGCAAATTTTTGTCTTCTTTCTCCCTTACCTGTTGCAGGACATGCAGGATCTATCCATTGTCCTGTTGTATCTGACTTGTTAATACATTTAGAGCTGGAGTGCAGTCTTTAATCTGCCATACTGAGAGGGAGTAACTGTGAAACTCCCAGCTATAGAGGGGCTTGGAGGACTTTGTGCCTAGGAGATGTTGGCTGTCCCGGGATTTGCACTTTGCAATTATTATCAGACCTGACAGGAATTCTGTTCTGCTGGCCAGGACAGAGGGGAGAGTTATAGCTGCTCCCTTCCTCAGCTCCTTCTGCCTCTTTTCTCTCTCAGCAGATGGACTAAGCAAATAAAAGACTCATCTCTGCTGGGCTGAGAAGGAAACACTCCTATGCAAAGAGGCACAAGTGATAATTTGGCAAACCAGTCTGGCAGACTTGCAGATTTTGCACTGAGAGGAAAAGTTCAGTACAGGGAAATGCAAGTTAAGGGATGTGAGAAAAAATTGAGTTTGTGTTCATAACAACAGCTTTGGAGATGACTATTACCACTTGAAAGTAGTAGACCAAATAGCAAATAAAGTAGTAAAAACTCTTTGCAAAGGAATGGAGAATAAAATCACATATATAATCATACTTCTGCAGAAGTGCTGTTAAATGCTGTGTGCAGCACAGCACCCCACCTCAAGAAAGGTACACTAGAACTAGAAAGGCCAGAGAGAACCTGGAGTAGGATGATAATCTTCATGTTTGGAGGGCTTTCATATAACAAGAGAGTGCTCTGCAGCTTCAGTCAGAGACATCTGGACGTCTTGTGTGAAGTAGGTAAATAAGCAGCCATAACTTGCTTCTTCCAATACAAAGACCAGACACTGTTAAATGAAGCTAGGCATTAACAGGCCCAAATCAAACACAAGGAAATAGCTTCACACAACCTGTGGTTAGGCTGTGCAGCTCTTTGCCATATGATGCTAGAAATGATAAAAACTTAAATAACATCAAGGCTGAAAAAAAATCCAAAAAATCCATTAAGAGCTTGTAAGTACCATGCAACACCTTTGATTCAAGAGGCTTAAATATATTTGTCCTGCTGTTATTCCAGAATTGCTGGGTCTTTGGTCTGAGCAGGTAAGTTTGCTCTTGTACACTAGCTTTTTAAATTAAACATTGTTTTTAAAATGGCAAGAAATTGAAGTCACTGGTACTCTGAATCTCACCCATTTACTGTGAGCTTCCATTTGTAGAAATGATTCCTACTCTGCATGTGGTTATGCATTTAACTTCCTTTCCATCTATGCAGTACTGCTGGAGGGCTCAGAGAAGTGACATGCACTGACTGGGGTTACCTCCCTCAGCTAGCTGTACACATTTTTCCTTATGTATTCCACTGAACAACATGTGACCTATCCATAGCCTGTTCTGATATTCACTGTATTTGTAGGAAGCTCTGCTTTTCAGCCTAGGTATTACTATCCCTACTCTTCAAACCCTGCTGCAGCAAATGAAGATCAGGTATCTAAATGGATGTCCTGAAAACTCCCTTCATTCAACACATGTTCTAGATTAGAAGAAACAACAGGAGATGACAGATTTTCAACAAATCCTGTTGTGCAGATTGCCTGCTCAGGAACTTTTAAAAAACCAAACAGCTTCCTTGTATGAAACCTGACCTGATATAAAACAGATTACTATCGCTCTTAGAAAGAGGTAGATGACGCACTGAGAACTGAACACTATTTTTTACAATACAGCCCTTTGCTCTGACTGAAGTTGAGAGTAGCTAAATCTTGTGCTAAAAAAGAAATTTGCTTCAAATTATTAAAACTGAACAATACTGTGAAAATTGATGTCTTTTCTATTTCTTAAAAAGAACGAACATATATGTTACAGAAATCATTAACTGAAATGGAAAGAATAGCACAATGCAAATGAAGAATAAGATGGGCTAAATCAGCAGCCCAATCTATAATAATTTCAAACAGATCACAAACACCACCTTACCATACGAAACATGTTGCTGGCTGGTGGATTCACTTTGGATCGAAATGTGTTGTGAGCTCTCACACAATCTTCAATGAACTTTGCATCTTCTATGTCAGGCAAGGGATATTGCAGATCAGCATGAAAGCAAGTGAAGAAATCCAGTAAGAACAATGCAGCAAAGAAAAATGTGATTTTCATAACTCTCCAGTGGTTTTTTTTTAAGTTTTACAAAGAGAAATCTCTTAGGTGGAGATGATACCAGCAAGCAGTTTTTCAGAGGTTGGCCTCTGGGTGTGGAAGCACTTGAAAGTGTCAAACTAACAGGAAGTGAAGTGCAATTGCTTAATAAGGTACAACTCTCTCTGACATCATAGCTGGCAGTCAAAGGGTGAAGCATGAAACAGGCATCTGCCATGCACATCAGCAAGAAGCAACACTCCAAGTATACGTCTGTCTTTCCTTTGAGTGTTCTCCATCTTGGTTGGCTGCCAAGCCATTCTGTGATTGTAGGTCTTATCTGAAGAGATGCTGCAAACAGCTTTCTTAAAACCTGCACCAATAATAAAAACTGTAGTTTTGACAAAACAGAAATCTGCTGCGCAGCTGATTTTCCAATAGTATTGCTTAGTCATATCAGCATAGTTAAAATTATATTGCAGGATGTTGCTTCAATTTCAGAATTACTCAAGGAACAAACAGAATTAGGAAATCTGTGCTTCAGCAGGAGTCAAAAAAAGGTTTTTGAACAGCACCTGGCTGCAGAACAGACATTCTGGCCTGGTTTGGTGTGTAACAAAAATAAAATTTGGAAATCCCAAGCTTGAGTATGTGTTGATTCTCTCCTCCTTAGTTATTTGCTATTACCTGCTAGCCTGAAAGCACTGGAGGAGCTTCCTGTGCTCCTGGAGAGTAGCTACAAGATTAGCACTCCTGGTGTAACATTCCAAGTCTGATCACTTCTTGGGGCAGTAGAATGGTATGTGTTGGCATTTATATCGTCTCCCCAGCTGTTCTACAAGCTGGTTGAATTTTTTTTTTTCAAACCTAAACCAAATTGTACATATATGCAAGAGCATAAGAAGAACCATATGTTTTAAGAGCTAAGGTCTTGTATCCCAGTTTTAGGTAGGTTTACAGGGAAAATTTGTTGCAAATAGATTGTAAAAGATGTTAATGGGTCTTATTCCCTGCTCAGTTTTGCCAGTTACACTTAATGTAAAACCATGATTATATTACAACTACATGCATTTTGCACAAAAAATATCACACTAAAACTGAACCTTTAATTTAACAGTACAGTGATCTTGCACTTATATATGCATGCAGTTGAAATTCTTTGTTTGGAAAATGAACTGAGATTTTATGCAGTAGGAAATTTTGATGGGTCCAGGATAGTCCAGGTTATAAAATGCTTTCTTGCATTTCTGGCTCCATCTAGTGACTCTATCTATATTTAAAGCAGAAGTCCAGCCTGCCCTCGAGCATCTATGATGTTTTCCCAAGAAGAGAGTTTTAGACTTTTGCCAGCATTAAGCAGTTGATCTCGACAAACAAGTTTTGGGATTTGGATATCACATTATATTTGTCTGGACAATACAAGCATTGCCTATCCTTGTGCAGATCTCAAGTGATATTTAGCACCATGAGCTGGGAGCTGGGTACATGCATGAGGCTTTACAGCCTCATGATTTTGAAAAATTCCCCATGTTTACATCCCACTTTCTCTCTTCTGGTAGTCACTAACCAAGACATTTTACCAAAGATAACTCTGACTTGAATGTAACAACCACAAACCTTAGCACAGTTCTGCACTATGAAAATTAAGAATCTGACCTCATCATACCAATTTAATGGCATCAGCAACATCAAAAACTTTATGACTTCCAACCCAAATATTCTTTCCAACAGATGTGAAATTAGGATGGCACAGATGTTTCTTACTTAAGTATATGTTAAGTTTAAAAATGCATTCGTCTGTGCCCTTGCAGTCTGTGCCAAAGCTGCATCCCAAGTCTGCAAAACATGAAAGGTGAAATAGTTATGCAATGTTAAGTTACAACAAAATCTTAAACAATCTGATAAAACCAGTAAACAATAAAGCAGATAGATATCAAATGCTGGAGTTTCATAAAGAAATATTTCCCCTTATTTAGGCAAGTGCCTGAGTTTTATTTTAATTGACTTTTCTTATTGCAGCAGAGAAATACGAACTAATTTCATTAGACAAGTTTTTCCTCCCTTCACTGTTGAAAATTAACTTTGTAAGAGCAATTGCTAGCAACTGAAAAGATGTTTGAAATGCAGTTTTGTCTTCAGGTAAGGGATCGCTGGCATATTAATTAAACATGAAACTTTTTGGGTTTTTGTTACTGAACAGGTCTTTAAGGATTTCAATTTGATACATAAAAAATAATTCAAATTAAAAATGCACAGATAGTGTAGGTTCAACAGTACAAATATTTTAAGTATTTTTAAGAGAGGCTCTGGAATAAAATATTTACTCCTCCTATGGTAAGGCTTTAAATATACATCAGGGCATTTTACAAAGACAGCTTCATGAGGTAAACGTGCCAATTCCTGGCCAGTAACTCATTCTACTACCTTTTACTTCTTTGCAACTGATTCCTGAACATAAACAATCTTCTGTGTTTGTCTTCCAGTCATGACTGTTTTTCAGCAAGTTTACCTTTAAAGTACCTAATTTTATATCTTAAAGGAAGGTGATGTGGTTTATTGCCTAGGGTAACTGGTGCTCATGTGTTTCAGTTCACGCTTAGTCTCTGTGTGGGCTTTACAGTTAACTCCACTGGCTGCTGATACTCTTTCCTCCCTTAGGCCTTTGGGTTTTCCCTAACTGTACTTTCAGTCATAACTTTTCCTGGTTTTCCTATTCCTGAGTATTTAAAACTGTGTGTGATGTCTTTTGCAAACTTCATCACTTCCAAAATGACCCCTCCCCTTATCTGCCAATCCAGCTTAAACCCCACCCAAGCAAAGGACATTTTTTGCCGAATACATGCGTGTTCCCAAGCATGTTCAGGATGCTCATCCTTTAGCTGCCCATTGCTAACATGTTCCTCTTGAGGCACAAAGCGGACTAAACATCGAACATCTGCTTTTTCTGCATCTTCTTCACTTTTGTGTAACACTTTCCAGCAAAAATTTTCATTTGCGACCGGAAACGCCCTTCAACCCTAAGAGTGCAGCTCATAAGTTGTTTTAGACGGAGAGCCCGGCCGCCGCGGGGCGGTGCCCGGCGGTGCCTGCGGGCCGTGGGCGGGGCCGTGGGGCCGGGCCGTGCCGCGGGGCGCCGCCGGGGGCCGCTGTGGCGGCTGTGCGGGGCGCGGCCCGGCCGCGGGAAGGCGGCGGAGAGGCGGCGGCCATGGCGCTGTCGGCCGTGCAGCAGGTGCTGCTCTCGGCCGTGTTGGTGCTCTGCGTCTTCGTCGTCATGCCCAGGATGTTCGGGGGAGGCGGCGGCGGGCGGGCCGGCCGGTCTCCGCGGGGCGGCCCCGGCTATTACGATCCCCGTCAGCACGGCAGAGGTAGGAGCCGGGGCGGTGCCGCGGCCGGGGTTCCGTGCTGGAGCCGCCGCGGGCTCGGGCGGGCTGGAAGGGAACCCCGGGACCCGAAGGGGATGTGCTCTCGTCCGGCGGGAGGCGCCGGGTGTACACGGGCTGTGGACGGGGAGGCCTGGTCAGACCGCTTCGAGCTGGCCTGTACGCGCCTTAAACACCCCCACCTCCGGCGGTGTGCTGCTGTTCTGGTTCGCCAGTGCTTTGGGTTTTGTCTTTGTTGTCTTACCAAAACTACTCCTAAGTGCAAGAAACGCCCGGTAATTGGAAGTGTGGGGCGGTGTGACGAGCAGTGCCCGCAGGGGCACAATCGAACGGATGAGGAACTGGGAGGTGTCACAGGGGAAAACTCAAGTGCAATAAGGAAGCCAAGTGTTGCTGTTAGTAAATGTATCCACAGAGTCGTACAAAATCTGTCCGGCAGTGTATTAAAAATGAGTCCAAGATGCTTGTTTAGAAAATGTATCAATGAATGGGCTACAGAGTTTACTACTTGTGGGAGCTAAAATGGTAGAAATATATGTTAAGTCATGTCAGTGCATGTCACGATTTAGCTGAAGGTCCAAAGGTCCACCTTTGTTTTTGACAATCACAAAAAGCCTGCTTTTGTGATGAAGCTCTGTGATTCATTGATGATGCCTTCCAAGGCGTTTCAAACCGACAGATAGCTAGCTAGTTGCTATAGTCCTGCAAATGTGTCTGTGCTTTTCCCTGCCGGCAGAAGAATCGAGGCTTGAGCTGCTACCATGTTCTTCCCAGCTGATGTCAAACTTACTGTGCTTCATAAGCTCTTGCCTGGCCTGTTTTCTCTTGATTAGCTGTATATTCCCTATTGATCAAATTATTTTAAAACCAAATCCTTAAAAAGTAGAAACACTTCACATGCCTGTGATTCTACCGAAGTACTGGCCCAGCACTGAGTAAAATAAATTTCAGACAGATCTCCTCACCTCTCTGGGTGGTTCTTTTTTCCTGGTTGGCTAGTAATTCACTTTGCTGTTTCTTCTGTGGGATAAACTTGGTGCAGGACACTGGACTCCAGTAGGATTCAACGTTCCTTCTCTCCACCCAGAAGGTGTTTCCCTTGCCACATTCTTACTTGTATGATCTCTAGAAATCTTTTTATCTGTGATACTATTTTAGTAAAACTTCTCATTTACATTAAAAACAAATAGAACTTAAAGTACGTAAAAAAGGTGAGTGTAAATGTAAAACTAGGAATCAGTATGAAACATTCTGAAAGGTGGAAAAATATGTATAATATAAAATGTGATTTCCAGATTAGTTAGTGCAGTTTTAGCAAGTCTAAACCTACTTGTCCTGAAAGGAGAATGCCTGCCAGAGTTTGCACTGAGTGATGAAGGTAGCTTGAGTTCTGATTGGATCAGCTAGGGCGCTTAGTTATTGCTTAATTGTCCAATTGTGTTTTGAGTTCCAATGAACAAACATAGGGATAAAAGGTGAGTGTTGCAAACCGATCAATTACATGTGGAAGAACTTGCAGTCATACCTGGCATGACTTCACTTTAGCTCTGATAGTAAAGGCTGCTACATCCAAGGTCATCCCTGCAGGTCCGAAAAACTTTTTTGGCTAACTTATTTTAGGCAATACTAAAACGCTGTTCAAGATCTCTTATCACAAAGTACCAGTTTAGATTAGCAGAATTAAATTCATTTTTTTCTCTTGCAGTTGGCAGAAGCTGTAGCCAAATAGTTGTTTCACTGGGAGGTGTAGCTTTAGTTTTTTTCTCTATTTGATGGTGGCTGTACTTTGCACACTTGAGTTATGTTAGCATGAGTTCCTGAAATGCCCATATTACAGTATTAATTGACAAGAAGTGATTTCCATAATGGTCTTTTGTTTGGGAGTTTTTATAGAATGTGAACCTTTTCATACCCATACTCAGCTCTGATACGTTAAGTTCAAAATTGTAAGCCTAGGCAGTTGATTGAGACATGATTGTAAAACTTCACAGTCCCCCAATCCCCTGCCATCTCTGCAAGCATCTGCATTCTTTAGCTGATGGTACCATGAACCCACAAACCCTTGATTTAATTACCAAATAACCTGTTTCCTAAGTTGAACAATGGCACTGGCTGTTTTCTCATCTGCTGCCTGTTCTGGCAGGCAAATTACATGCAAAAGTACTTCTGACTTCCAAGGTTGCATCTCTTGGCTATTGTGTAATCTTTTTCCTAATAAATATTTGATTTGCAGAGGTACAGTACTTCTAAGCCTGTGGGAATAT
The DNA here is from genome assembly GCF_965178545.1 of Coloeus monedula. Lineage (NCBI taxonomy): Eukaryota > Metazoa > Chordata > Aves > Passeriformes > Corvidae > Coloeus > Coloeus monedula. Next base: position 39,122,615 of record NC_138784.1, read on the forward strand.
CCATGTAAAACTGAAATGACTGTCAAAATAATGTAAGCAGCAGCACAGCACGTACATTTCAACAAAACTTTTTTTTCCTGGGACCAGACAACTCAATTTGTAATTAATTCAGTTCCTTTGGTGTAAAGGAAAAAATATTAATTATTGTTTCCAGCGTTATCCATAGTTCCTTTGGGTATGCTTTAATTTCAAGATTTAAATTGTTTCTTGTTATGTCTGTCTTTCTGTGATTTGCTGAGGGTTTGCCAATGTTGCTGTGAAGGAAGAAGCTTAAATTTGTATATTAAAGAAACCAAGCTTTGTTGGAGAGTTTTTGCTGCCTAGATTTAATATGCTGCCTGTTAATATAAGAAAAACTTAAAATTTTTTTATTGGATGCAAGGCTGCCCACACTGTCTTAGAAGAGTGATGAACAAAGATGATTACACAAGAAGAAAACAATTTAATTCCAGTTGTGGACTCCTGATTTCATTTCTTACCTTGTTGTCTTCCCTCAATTTAATTTTTAAGGTAGTCCTCAGACGGTTTATCAAGTTCACCGGCATCCAGGAAATTCTGACAGTAATACTTACCAGAGTATTCAGCAGATGAGAAATGCAATGGAAAAAGAGATAAAAAGCGAGAGAACGAGAGGAAATGGTAGAGAGTTAGCATTCACTCTCATGCCATTGTATGCTCTTGGAGTGGGAATGTTTGCAGCATACAAACTTCTTAAGGTAAGCCATAGGAAAAGCATTAAATTATTGTAGTTAGGAGGAAATGTAACTGCTTGGCTTGTTTGTTTTTCCAGTTCTGAGTCCATGTATATGGTTGTCCAAAAGCCATTTCTTGCTCTGTTTGAGTGTGAAGTCCAAAGTTAAAATTTTAGCGTATCTAGTTCTTCCTTATGAAGGCATCTGGCTTACGTATTTTTAGACATTTGAAGAAGTGAGAATCTCACCCTGTAGCCTCAAATGAGAATCTGAGAACCTAAACAGTGCTGCTACCTGAGTCTGTAACCTAAGTCTCATCAGTGTTTCACTCCCTTTTCATTCTTCAGAATGAGATTGAGTGTGGGAAGGAGGCGGACAATTCCTGCAGAGCAGTGCTCTTAGATTAGCAGTTAGATGGAATTGCGAGTAGACTGGATCTTTTATTTGGACTCCTCATTTGATCATGCAGGTGCAACATACAGGTTTATTCACATAATGGATACCTTTTCTACCATTTGTAAATTAAAAAGGGAGAACACATGATCACTTGTTTTTCAAAAGGAATCAGTCTTGAAATGTATTATTTATAGTAAGAGATACTACAGGACTTGCAAAGCTGAGAGTGTACCTGGAATACTGTTGCTTGCCCTCAGGGAAAATAAAAATGAACAGGAATAAGACTGGAGACAACATCCTCATTTCTGGAGACAGTTCATGTTAATCTTGTGTATGAGAAAAATATCACAGCTTAGCAAAATGAGTATAGAGGCTGCCCAGTTTAATATAAGATTTAAAAATAATGAAAACCATACTTTGGGTGTTACAATTCTTTACACTTGGGCTTGTGGGATTGAAATGTAAATATTTTTATAATAGTATCTTTATTACTTTAAGAAATAAATTCTATATAGTAATTAATGATAGGAGACTGGATCCAGTAACCTAGAAGGTTTCTTCTGCTCCCTTTTGAAATAGCAACTGCTTTCTTTTACAGCTTTTGCCAGTCATGTTGTGTTTGCTTAAAATCAGAAGTGTTAGTTTAAGACAGGAAGAAGGCATCACAGAAGAAAAGTTTCATTAATGTAGCACATCTTCATGGTTGCTGTTTACTTTCACTGAAGTTCTAAAGACAGTGTTGGTTTTAGTACACAAATGATGATGAAGTTGTTTAACTCAATTGTATCTTTTAAAGATGAAGTCACATGAAGAAAGTTACTCCAAAAAGGAAAAAAGTACAGAAGACAAGGCAAAGGAGACAGGTAAGACACCCATTCGGAATGCATATGTTCAACAAAAATGCTTGTTTCCTACTGGAACAAAACATGTTTTCATTGATGCAATCTAGCTAAATGAAGACAATCTTTTAAGTTACTGAGAGCAGTTAGGAATCTGCAAAAACCCACTTTGTTTTTCTGTATGTTTGAAATGTTTGTTTGAGGTTTGTTTAAATTCTCTAGATGTAATGCTCTTTAAAACAGCTGTAGTAATGCAGTATGATTCTCTTAATCACTTTATCACTTAAGATCTGTTCAGTTTTCTTCAGTTTAAATGGGATATAATCAAACAGGTATATTTAAATAATATAATGATCTGGTTTAGAATTGATAGTGGAACAGTATGGCTAAACAATTACAGAGACCATTTATGATTTTTAGGCCAAATGGGAAACCTGTCAAAAACGTTCAAAGTTGATGCTGTTTTCATACCTTTCCCTCCCTTGTCTAGACACATTTTTAGTGAATTGAACATCTTTTGGTGTCTCTGTACACCAGGTCTGGAATGTGGCTCAGCAGTGATTTGCTACACTCCCTACTCATCATCCTTGTGTGTTGCATTCTTCTTTCTTCAAAGTTTAATTGTATTTTAGGAGGAGTGACTCCTCTTGATTGTAGTGCATTAAGTGTTAAATATATTTGTAAGGTGTGAATAGGCAAACACATGAAAGCATATTAGGTATAAATACAGTACTTACATCTCAGGAAGTCTTGCAGCTGCATAGTTTTTGACACTGGGAAGGTGAACTCCACATTCTTGCTTAGTTGCTACAGAGGTGTCTTCTGTTTGGGCACTATTGGAGATAGGTTACTGGGTGGCAGGGACTTCTGTTTACACATAATAAGGCTTCTGTTCTTACCCCCACCATTCCCTTTTCATGTTGTAGAATTTTATAGATGAAAGAAGCTTTCTGGTTTTGAATCTGTCCAACCAAAAATATAAATTAATATCCTAATGATATTGTAAAGACATTACTTACAATGTTCTTTCTCTTTTGCTCTGCCTCTCCTCCCACCCCCTCCATCTCCCTCTTTTTTTGTTGTATTGCTTTTGTTTGTGTTTGTTTCTGTTAGAGCATCAGCTTTTAGAACTGGAGCAACATCTAGCACAGACAGAGAAAATGTTAAATTCTTTATTGACTCAGTTGGATCCACTTTCAAACTGGTGAGTGTTTCTAAAAAAATCTCAGTGTTGTTTCCTGTAAATTGAAATTTGCCAAAATGTTAACAAAGAGTTCTTAAAATGATCCTTATATATATGTGAGGAACAGTTTTGGGAGCCTTCTTTGATTACTTATTGTTTCCGTACCCTTTTGCAGGTAATACCAGTTCTGCCATTTGTGAACTTTTTCACAGACACCTCCCATCTCTTGTTCATCAAACATAAATGCAGAAGACATATGATCATGTTACTGTGGCTTAACAAGATGAATTTTAATAATGACCAAGGAGACTAATAGTGAAAATATACTTAAACTCAGTAGCATTTGAAAGCCCTTGTGGGAATTAGATTTTGGTAGCAGAGTGAGTTTCTTCCTTTAGATGTAATTATAAGGAAAAAATAGTTATCAAGGTATAGCTGCTTATTTTTGTGTTTTGAAATGAATCTGTAAAGTGTGTGTATTTCAGTGAAATAGAACTTCTCTATTTTAATGTGACAAGGGAATCAGTAATACAAAAACTCCTTGTAGTTTTGGAGAAGTTCTGTTCTTTAGAAGCCAGAGCCTTATATATCTACTAGAAATAAAAATATCCCTGCAGTTAATTTTGTAGACTGACATCCTTATGAAACAGGATACTTTTAGATTAAAACATGCAGAATCAGGAGATTGTTTGTTCAGCTGAACTTAGCATATGCTGAAACTATTCAGCAGCAAATTCACCAGCCAGTTTGCATAACAAATTTCTAGTAGTGATGGGGAGGAAAGTAAAAAAAAAACCTTGAGTGAGAAAAGCCTTTAAACTCTAAAGTTCTGTATTAGACATTGTTGTACTACTACTAACAGTACTGTGGATAATTGTTACTTGTGGTACTCAGTATTGACCTTGGCCATTGGGGCTCCAGTGTTGGAGTTCAGTGACATTCAATAGTTGTATGATGTGATGGGCTCCCCACTTCTCAAGAGACAGTTCTCAAAGGAAAGCTTGACCTAAACATTTCACAAATGTAACTATGGTATTTATATACAGAAAGAAATACTGCAATAAGTGTATTATTATCAAGCACTCCCTTCCAAGATAATCTTTCACCTGTTAACATTTGTCTTCTTTTTCTAGTGTCAATGCTTTAGCTTGTGAGCAGAAAGATGAAATAATGACACAGCTCCAATCAATTAGACGACTGATGAAAGAAAGTGGATTGGATAAATCAGAAAACAAGACGAAAGGTACTTTAATTTTCAGACAGATAATTAAGTAGTTCATATTTTAAAAGAATAAATGGATCTTACTATAATAATGTTCAGCTTCTGCACCTTAGGTAATTTGTGTGGAATTAGTTTTATTTTGGAGGAATACCATTCTTCCTGTTTGAGATGTATCCAATTTCAAATTTTTGATACATCATGCTGTATTTAAGAATAGGTGCTAAAGACATTGAACTGGCATGGACCACACAGTCACATTCTGCTTTGATAAAACAGGCCTTTGGAATGTCAGTTCCTAAGCAGTCTAACTTTAGGCTAAGGATTTACAAATGGCGATCTCTGAGGCTGTGAGTAATGCTTGCATACAACACTGAACAGCAAACTGTATATTGGTATCAACTGGAGACTTCCAAGAGAAATTTGGGGGATTTTTGCGTTATTTGAGTCTTAATAGAAGAGGAAAAAAAGCCAAATTAAAAAATACTCTACTTCTAAACTGACCTGAAATTTAGAGCCTTTCCAGTAAACTTTAATTTTGATTATTTTTTGTGAATTTTAAGATCTCGGACACATTTGTAACGAGAAACTTGAAGATCTCATTCAGTCATTTGCTGAACATTCTCAAGAGAAAGAAATGGACAACAGAGAAGATGAATGTTATGAAGATTTGCTTGAGGATATTGATAATGATTACAAAACAGAAGAGCATGAATTACACGATGAATGTGAAATACATCAGTTGGAGCCAGATGTTGTAGAAGACGACGAAATGATAAGCACAGATGCCATTGAATCAGAAGAGATGGCACTGAGGAGACGCAATAGATATGAATGGAATCTGCATATGTAAAACTTTCAAAAGCTTATGAATTCTTTTTATAATGTCGTATGCACTTTAAACTGTTTGAAATGAAGTTATGTGCACTGCTACATGCTTTAAAAAGAGGGGTGAAATACTGCCTTTGCTCGTATCTGTGACAATTCTGTAACTGACTTCAGTGGCAGCAGGATTTTACTCAGGATGTTTACATATTTTTTCTATTTATTTTTTCCCTATAAAATTATTTCTGTACTCTGTATATAATGCACTGTAATTATATCTGATGCTTCACAAAAATATTAGAGAATCTTCTAATTGAAACTATAAAGAATAGATATTTCATAAATGTTTTGTAACTAGTAAGCATTATGCCACTTGAACTGTGACTTCCTTGAGTTCATTAAAGAGCATGCACTGATGAATTCAGCTCTTTGTAGAAAAATTTTCTCTTTGGGAGTGTGAAAATCAGTATGGGTTAAGTCTTTGAGATCCATTCATAGTTAAGTTTCTTTATTTGGAGAGAGAAGTTTAGCCATGGACACTATATTAAAATAATAATGTCTGAATTTGCAGTCCTTTGAGTAACAGTGTTTAGTTTTGCATGTCAGCTTAATCCCTAAGGTATTACACTGGATCACTTAATTTCTTCCCCACTTGTCACTGGTTAAACTCAGCAGCTGTCTAATAACTGAGTGATACCCATTAATACTGTATATCTGATTCACATTTATTTTAATACCATAGAATCTGGCCTTTTGATTCATTGTAATGCCTTTTTTTTAAAAATCAGAATTAACACATGTATTGCTATGTACCATTCAAGACCTGTGGGGCATGGGATCTTTTTTCAATACATTATGCCAACTTGATAGTGGCCTTTTAAAGTCATTATTAGGAACAGCATTTCTTTTCCTTTGCCAGAATAATTTTTGCCCATACCTTCATTTTTTTTACTCATTTTTTTTGTTCACTTAATGCACACACCTATTGTACTGCCAGCCTTTAATGACAGGAGTTACCTTAGAGGTAGGTCTGACAGTATGGCACTGTTAAATTTTCTGTTTTATAATTGCATAGCTTTTAAGTAGACCAGTTGTGATGCCTGAACTCTTCTGCCATCCTTATTCTTACAGGAAAATAGCATGTGGACTTGTTTTTATGGAGGAAATGTACTGTACTTAAAGGGACTAAATTTATTATCGTGTCACTCACTGAAATGGAATGAATTGTTCATTCTGGTGTAGAAACATGGTATGTGTTTGGTTCTAAAACTGGATCACACAGGCTTGCAAGTAGCAGCATCCAGAAATACATCCTTAGCGTCAGTGTGTTTTGCACTAAGTGAGATTTTGCCTAACTTTGGAAAACTGATGGACTACAGAGCCGGGGTTTCTCAAGCAGTGGCAGATTTTTTCCCCAAGACAGAACGGATGAACAAAACTGGTACTTGGATACAATTTGATTTCAAAAAATACCTGATGTTGCTCTGGTCATTCAGGACAACTGGAACTGCTTGGAAAAAATCATAATTTCATAGAGACTTTTCTCTGAAATATCTAATAAAGTGAATGAAACTAATTTCAAAGTCACTGATCAGAGGGAACGATGTAGTGGGAGCCGGGCTGCGCTGCCGAGGTGTGGGCAGGGTGCAGGTCAGTCCTGCTCCTTCCAGGCACTGGTGCCGGTGTCCTTTGCCGCAGCGTTTCCCCGCCTGGGGCGGTGTTTGAATCATCACTGCTGAGGCTTTCACCTCCAAGAGTCCTCGGATGCTGCTGACACTCGAAGTCCTTGTCCGAAAGGCTCTGAGCTACTTTGGGGTGATCGCTGTGTTTCTGCCCAGGCCACAAATACGCACCGTGGGCTCTCTGGCCGCCGTTTCGAAGTCTCCGATGCCGGCTGTCGGGGTTTGCCGAGGGCAGAATCCGTGTGATGCGTAAGGGCCCGCCTGTCCTGGCGGGGCTGCGGCGGCCGCAGGGCGGGCAGATCCGCCCGTGGGCGCGGGGAGGGAGGGACGGCCGGGCCCCGGGGCAGGGAATTTCCGCAGGAGCAACCGGGCATTCAGCTTCCCCACTCCGCCGAGGCGCACCTTGCGGAGCTGGGGCGAGGCCTGGCTCGGATTGGCCCCTCCGCGCTGCGGTACCCGGCAGCCGCCGGCCCAGGCGGGGCGGGCAGGGGGGCGCGGGCACCGTGGAGACGGTGCGGGGACGGCCCCGGTCCGTCAGCCCTGGGACCGCTGCGGTGAGACAGAGCCCCTGCCGGCCCGCGTCCCGCGCCTCTCTTGGGAAAAGGCATCGTTTCCGTGGAGCTGCTGAGCTCATAATGTTTATTCCGCCTCTTACAGCGCTGCTGTTTGATAACCGTAATCTCAGTGCGTGAACCATTAAATACAACAACGCTCTCTCCCCTCTATGCCCTCAGGTGGGGAAGGATGCTCCATTTCAGGAGAGCCTTGCGGCCGTGCACGGACGTTCTCCGTGCCCGGGAAGCGGTTCGGCGGGAGGGCTGTGCGGGTGCCCGGCGCCGTGTGCCGGTCTCCGAGCAGGCCCTGCAGCCCTGCTCCTGCTCGGGGAAGGAAAGGCTGCTTGGGACTGGGAACTGCCCGGTGCCGTCAGCCTTTGGTTTGAAAATGGAGTGTCTGATTGCTGGGAACTACATGATGGGCTTTTGGTTCAAAACTGACTGGGTGGAAGGAGAAGCCAGCAGAGCAGGAATACTGGTGGAATGTCATCCTGGAGCTCTCGGAGCCTGGCAGTGTGCCGGGAGGGCCCTTAGGTCTTCCTGAAATGTTCCCAGGGCATCGAGCCATGGAGAGACAGGCAGCGGTTTCAAGTGGTACAAAAGGTTTGATGTTGCCAAGGGGTAGCAAATTAGTAATACTGGAATGAGAAGGTATCGATAAGTGTAAGGGAAAGAGGGAATTAAGCTTGAGGCAAAACCATAAATTTGAATGGGGATCTGGTTAAACATTAGTAATAAAGGACTGAAATTAAGAGGTGGTGGAAAAGAGAAACCAACAGCATTTCCTAGCTTGCTGAAGACAATACCAAAATTCTTTCTAATGCAGTAACTTTTTTTTTTTCAGAAGTACTTAGATAAAAAATATGTGTTTTTCTCAATAGCATGTTCTGTTTTTCAGTTTGTACTGAAAGCTGTCATTGAATTTACATGGATTTGGAAGTTAAAGGACTTGCTGCATCCCCTCGAAGGAAAGCTGAGTTGTCATTGAGGGGGAAGAAATGTCAGGTAGTCAATGGAAGGCTTGTGATTGTTTTCCTTCCTTACTTTGACATTTTAAAAATATTTTAATCATAAATCAGAAGGCTCTTGGTTTGAGGTTAGAATCCATTCTTTAGAGAAGACAACTTTTAAAGAAATTATTTTTGTCAGAAAGGGATAGTTTAGTATGACAGCTTCTCGAATGAACATGAGAAATTCCAACATAAACAGCTATCCTAGAATAACTGCTACTCTGAGTGCTTAATTGGAATGTGGGGAATTTAAGAATGAACTAGTACTTGCAGTTAAGAGCAACAGAGGCTTGAACCTGTACTGCGTGCTATCTCAGGCTGTTGGTGAAACTGGCATCAGGTGTGTCCGTGTTTTTGTTCTGCAAGACAACAATAAAATAAAGCAGCCCCTAAAATACAGTTTGAAAAGGCATGATTTTAGATCGACATGAAAAATGAATCTCAGTGCTCTGTGCTCAGTATGAAGGGAAATTACATTTTCCATGTATTCCTAATAGTCTGGGCTTTGAGGTAGGGTAGGTGTGCAACCCTCACAGGTTCACTGTAGCAGAAACTTTAGGGCTAACTTTTGAAAGTCCTTACAAATACTATCTTGGATTCTGAGGGCCATTATTTTCCTTACCGCTGAGGTAAATATTAATATTGTTAGGAACAGTTGATTTTTCTCACAGATACCGTGTACTTTATGTCCATGAACTAAAGTTAATTTCTAATCCTCCCTCAGCCCCCAAGCACCCATTTATCTTCCTTATTTGTTGCATGACCCCATTAGGAATTCTTGGAGTTTGACTGCCAAATTGCTGTTCTTCTTTTCAGTTTGATTTGGAATGAAAAAGGACCTTTTGTAAATGATAATACATCAATGTTACAGTGTTACTGTTAATGTTTTAACCGGGTTTTCGGAAATTAGATACCTGGGGACAGCAAGAACATTTGGGGCATTTAGTGGAGGTTGTAAAAGAAAAGAAATAACATTTTTTCTGTAATCTCTCATCCCTTTTTTTTTTATTCTTGTGCAACTAAGTTTCCAAATTTAGACTCCCTAGTCCACATGATTCTTAGTAGTTTGCAAAAGTAAATCTTAAAATTATGTTGAAATCATATGCTTCACCTCAGCATTCACAACGTTTTTTGTTTGCTTTCTTCCTGATTTGTTGAAAAGGAATTATATTAAGGCTTTAGCATCTAGGATTAGGTGTGTTCTTTACCTGACCACAGTTGTAATGGTACAGAAAAAAGATAAATGTGCGGTGTAGTGCAGCGTTTTTGATGCCTTGACGGTTTTACGTACGTGACCACACGGTGGCGGTGCTCATTCCGTGCGGAGAACTCTCCAACCTGGATACCCGGACCCATGTTCTGGAGTCGCTAGAGGGTAGTGTTGCCGAACTTCTGTCTCGGGAGCAGCTACAGGGGTGTATGGCGAGAAAGGAGTTACAGTTTTGTGGTTGCTCTCAGATCGTCAAAGATGTTCAGGCACTGCTGGGAATAGGATTCTGCTCAGTTCAGGCTGCGATGCTGAGATTTATGAGCTGAAAAGTGAAAACAAAAATGTTAGCCCTGGTTCTGAACGTTCCCGAACCACTTTTTTTTTTTCAGATAGGGAGGCCAGTTAGGCGAATTGTTACTTTGTGCTTGCCGCAAGCAGCCTTCCCCACGGATTTGCTGCTAGCTGTTTTGAAAAGCCGTAGGGGGATGGATGAAGCTTTGGGTCACTTATATTTTTTCTTGCCATGTTCTTGCTCATTTGGGTTTGGAGATCTGTGTGCTATGCAGCCTTGCAAAATAAATAAGGTGAACTGCCTAGTCATCGGCAGGACTGCTATACTAAAGCTGAGATGAAACAGTTACACCAAATATCAGAGGCTCTTTGGGGTCTGAGCTAACTCCTTGTGAGCCAGCTGGCTGTCAGTCTTGTGGTTTTGGTTTAAGGGTTGGTTCCCAACCAACAAGAGCAATGTGACCCAAAGCCTTGTGAGAGCAGTGACGGCACAAAGCCTCAGAAACATGGATTATTTTTAATGTATTATTAATAGCTGATGTGGATGCTATCTAGATTCTTAATGGCTGGAAATCTTTCTGTCATGATGAATATTCAGTCTTTTAGTCTCATGATCTGTAAGAATTAGCTTTCAATTAGAAGTTTTTGGTTTTCTCCCCTTGTTAGTAGCATCTTAGTCAAGTCTGTTGGACAGATAATTTGAGCCACTAATTTTAAATATTTCAGGGGAAATTGAGAGAGCGAACTATGTATTTTAATCCAGATTCCCTAGGTATGCAATAATGTGTCCTTCTTTTAGGGTTGGAGACCAAATAGACAGGCTGCTCACAGTCCTTGCCCGCCAGAGTAAGTCTGCTTCTATTTCAGATCAGCTTGTTTAATTGTGTGAATTATTAACACAGTGCATTGGCATTTGTAGTGATGCGCAACTTAGTGTTCCATGAAATTTATCATCATAGGTTTGTTTTCTGTAATTTATATTTGGAGTAGAATATATGATGCATTATTTACTTTGGAATTAAGCTGATTTATGTTTGGCTCAGCGGAGGTGTAATCACAGAATGGGTGAAGATGGAAAAGACCACAGTGGGTCCAACCCACTGGTCCATCTGGTCCAACCTCCCTGCTCAAGCAGGGACATCCCAGAGTACATTGCTCAGGATTGCATCTAGATGGTTATTGAGTATTTCCAGTGAGGGAGACTCCACAACCTCTCTGGGCAACCTGTTCCAGTGCTCAGTCACCTGTGGTGAAGAAGTTGTTTTTGGGTGGAACGTCCTGTGCATCAGTTTCTGCCCATTGCCCATTGCTGGGTACTCCCAAGAAGAACCTGGCTCTGTCCTCCTGACATCCTTTTCAGAGGGTATCACTCAGAGCTGTCATATTTATACATTGTTTTTCTTGAATATTTTTAACCTGTCTGCAAAAGGAGAAAAAACATATTTTAACTATTGGCCGCTTTTACAGGTATTACAGTAAAAGATACGGAGAAACTGTTGTGAAGGGTTTCACAAGCAATGGGAAATTCTGTTTGTGCTTTTAAAATTTCAAACCTTGTAGTAACTTTGGCAGATAAGGAACATCTACTCTTCCAAGGACCATGATTGATAGTTTAGGCAGTTTTGTTTACTGAAATGCCTTAAAGACAGTGTATGTAATTATTTTATAAGTGTGTGTGACCATGACCTTTAATTCTTCATACCAACGTCAAAAAATTCTGATTTCTGTGTACTGCCTGTCATTATCTAATAAAAAAGACTGTAAAATAAGGAGCTCTCTTATTCCAAGAAGTTATAAGAGAGTTGCTTGGAAATATTGCTGGTAAAATATGAAAAATATGTATTCATGGTGCTCTGCAACATACCTGGAGTAAAGGCAGAAGGCACAGAGATGCTTTGATGAGTTGGAGATGTTTTCATTTCTTTAAGCAGAACAAAATACTGGGGTATGGTTTTCTTCCACTGTGTTAATCTCTTATGAAAAGTTCAGAAGATTTGCATCCCAAGTAGTGATTGCTTCCCTGTTGCCTCTCTGTTGACTGATTGTAGAGGAATGTTGACATGGATGTGCTGTGGGAAGACAAGAGTAAGGTATCCCTGCTGCATGATCTTGTTGCAGTAGCTCCTGTTGGGGAGTGAAGAGAAGTCAATGTGCGAGTAAAGAAGGGTCCTTTTCGGCTGCCAGGGTCCTCTGCTACTGGGGAAGAGAAGCTCAGGAGCCACTTGCTGAGCTGAAGCAAGAGGGGCTAATAGAGATTTGCTGAGTAGGCCATATCCAGTTGCAGGGAAATTTTTGTGAAGGACCTAATAATAACTAATAGGCAGTGCTTTTATTGTTGTTAAAAAATAAGGGACTGTATTGCTTTTAAAATTGTTTTAACTCCCTGCAGGGTGCCATGCCTAGATCTAGGGAGGCTGGGAGATTCTGATGAAGAGGTAATTGTAAATAAATTCTTTCTCAAAAATTTTTTAGAATTCACATGTTTCATGATTTAATAAAAAGTATCACTCTAAATAGAAAGCAATTATGATTGCTTATCCTTTTTTTCCTGTGATTTTAGGATGGAGACTCTTATGTACCGTACACTGGAAGTTCTTCTCATAGGTGTCCATTAGATTCATCTTCAGATTGGAGAACATCATTGCAAACTCCGTATGTGCAGCATCAACATGTCAGTCTGTCACTACAAATATCTTTATAATATGCCCCTTTAGCAGTAATTTAGAAAAGCATACATAGCTTTTTTTTATGAAAGTTCTTTTTTTTCTCTTGTGCTTAAGCATATATCTCCAAGTGCTGTTGGTCCAAAACATTTTTAGCAAAGTCCTTTTACTGAGATTCTTTAGAATATTTAGAAAAACCTATTTTATTGCTTAGCTTAGCTCTTTGTTGATTGATACACTTACCCTTTTTTTTTTTGTAGTTATTTTTTAAGACATATATTAATAGTAGTAATAATAAAGATTAGTAGTAGTAAGTGTATGCTTGAAGACAAAACCTGTATAAAAACTTAAGTATTATTTCTATGGAAAAATAGTTACTTCTGGTGAAAAGAAAACTTTTGGAGTTACTTGCAGCCATTTCACAGTTTTTTTCTTAGGGCTGTTGTCTTTAAAACAGAACTGTAACATAAACTTTGGAATTATGTCTAATTTGTCAGAACTCTTTTATTGTTAAAATTTCCTCATCATGTTAGCATTTTTACCCTGGATGAGCAAGAAACTTAATCACCACTAGTCTTAGATGCTAATTTTTAAGGAAAATCAGTAGCCCAGATGCTAGCATACTGTTGTTTTACAGTACAGTGCAGCATTGTTTAGGATGGATATCCACTATAATAGTTTTAAGAGTTAATTTAATTACTCAGTTATTGCACTTCCCTGAATGCAGGAAGAGAGTTCTTTTGAACTCTTACATCTGAATTAAATGTGAACAGAATGAATGTGATAATTTTTTATTTGATCATGTTACATCTTAATTCCTGTTTTCCTTTAAACATGTGTCTAGAAAATTTTGTCAGAACAAAATGTAGGTAAGGTGGTTGAAAAAATATAGACTGACAAAAAGGATTATCAGTTCAGTACTATGGTATATGGTCTGAAAATATAATGTTTTTTAACTTCTTTTATGTGACAGGAACTAGCTTATTGGAGAAACTATTAAAAATACACTGATTAAAAATCCATTATTTCAAAAAAACTTATGTAAACCTAAGAAATATTCAAACGAGTGTTTTAAAAAAATCCCAGAATTTTAACTAGAGGGAAAACCAATTTTAAATTAATTTGTACATAACCTGTGCCCCTTGAAACAAATAATATAGTAACTTCAAGGGCAGAACTCCAGATTGGCTGGAGTTCAAAGTGAATCTGCCAAGATCATTATTTTGTATGTTTCCCTATATAACCAAATGGTTTCTCTACTTGAAAAACGATTTCATTTAAGTAAAAACTGAAATGGTAAGTGGTTTTTTGGTCTTTTTAAAATAATGTACTAAGAATGTACTAGTTTTTAGAATATGTGCCTAACATAGGTATTTATATGTGTCTTAAGATGTAACTGTAAACATGTAACTACAGATAGGTTGTTTTCCTTTCTACTGCCTTGTAAATGTGCAGTGCAAACATAGTTGGGTTGCTATAGCCTTTTTGGGTCTGGATGCTTATGATTACCCTTTACCATTTTTTTTTTTAAACAAAGTTCATATGTATAACTCAGTCGAGCTTCAGTAGTGCTAATGGAAGGTTGGTGTGGCTTTGTTTGTTTCGCCGGGTCTTTCTCCCTTTCTTCTCTGCTTTCCTTTACCTCTTGTTGCTTCCTTTCTGCCTTCATTATGTCTTAAATACTGAGTGCTCAACGTACTGGAATGTATCTTCTGTTTACTTACCCTTTTTTGCTCTCCTTCTTTCTTTCTCTCTCTTTCTCTCTCTCTTCCTCCCCCCCTTTTTTTTTGCCTGACTTGCTCCCCATCTTTTTTTTGTGGAGAAGATTTTCAAGCTGTTTTAAAATATTTTAATGCATTCCTTTGAGCAGCCTTTATTTCTGCATTTCTTGCTTCTGGGGCTCTGACCAAGCTTTCCTTTAGCAAGATAGATTCCAGCTTCTTCAGTAACTGTAAGTAAATCTTCTCAAAACAGGTCACTTTTGGAAGAAAAATTTAAATATACTCTTACAATTCAGGAATTAACCAGTGAAGGGATGTGAATCCTCTTTTGAAGGAGAAAGTTGGCTCTTCAAAAACAAATCTTTTTGGGTTTTGAGAAATGGTTTTCTAGAGCAGGACTGTAACACTGTTGTTGCAAGATGACTTGCAAGTGTTGTGTAGAGATGCTAGACAAGGCCACCTTACTTTTTGTTAGCACTGAAGGAATATAACTTAAATATTGAAGGTGTTAGTCATACAGGGAGACAGAAAAGAATGGAATCTTGGACTTCTGTCGTTGCTGTGCTTTCTACTGATCCCAGCCTCTGTTGCATACCTTTATAACCTTACATCTGAAATGGTGCACTTAGCTGTGCAGCTGATGTTGTTCTAAAGAACAGTGTCCCAGTACTCATCTGCCACACAAGAATATTATAACTTCTGACTGAAAAACATTCATCCACCCGTTTTCAACCATCCAAAATCAAATGTCACAATTTACATTTTAGTGATGTTATAAGGCAGAGCCACTGAATCTGACTTATTTCTTTAAAAGTGATGTAAAACCATTTGCCTATGTATTTTTTAGATTTAAAAATGGTAGAATTTGAAGAACTCAATGCAAGTTAAGCCTGAATATGCAGTCCTATTT
Organism: Coloeus monedula; assembly: GCF_965178545.1. Taxonomy (NCBI): domain Eukaryota; kingdom Metazoa; phylum Chordata; class Aves; order Passeriformes; family Corvidae; genus Coloeus; species Coloeus monedula. Next base: position 39,137,810 of record NC_138784.1, read on the forward strand.
GCATTTTTTCTTAATTTGAAGCATCATGTCTAGAAGTTTCAGACATTAGACTGGATAGGAATTAAAATAATGCTGTTCCCATTTAATAGACCAGCCAGAGGCTTTTATATTGATTACTCATTGCTTTAACATTCTGTTTTGGAGCAGAAGACAAGACCAGAAAATCTGCCATCCCCCACAGAGAGAAACAAACTGAAGTATGGTCAGTATGAAGCAGATACAAAGGAAGAATATAAACAGCATCCTCAGAGAATTGCAGAAAAGAAAAAAGAACACCTCCAGTGTCCAGACAGTTCAATAAAGGGAGCTGGCAAAATAGAAATCACATTTTTAAATAGCAAATGTACATCACTATTTAATTACACTGTTTGGAATGGTTTGCACATGTGTGTAATTCATTTCATGCTTTTATTGTAAAGAAATAAAAGCATGTAATTTCAGCATCTAATGTTGGGGAGGAAAAAAGATATAGGAAGCTTGTTTCAGTTATTGCAGAGCGAGAAGCTGAGGTGCCCTGAGAATTTATGTATGGTTGTGTTCTCTGGTAAGGAAAGTAACCCTGGCCCTCATAGTGCACCTCTAGCTCGAGCTTGAAGATGAGCATGATTGATAAGGAAGAATTTACCGCCTATAAGAAGAGGAGAGACAGCAGGAAGGTCTTGGCAAAATGTTATTTCAAAATTCAGAAATTCATTCAAGCTTTTTTATTTTTTAAATGTAGAAATATTTTAATTAGTACTCTGTAAATTGTGACTGTATATAGGACTTAAAAAAGGAGAAATGAAAGATTTAATTGGTTCCTTAGAGAACTATTACCACTAAAAATGCAAAGAGTTATAGGGTTAAAATAATGAAAGATATTATTTGTACTTTTTGCTTTGATGTTGTATAAGATTCAGTACAGTTGGACTGCAAGCTGTATTAGTTCTGCCAGGTTTCTTTTGTATTTTTAAATTAAAACTAAGGTGCAAAGAAGGAAGATCAGTGGAGAGAAACTGGAAAATAAAGGGATAAATAAACCCAACTTTCATCTTGTTCTGGAAGAGATAGCAGAGGAGTGTGGTTGAACAGGGAGAGATGCATCACCGTAGATGTAAGGAAGCATGAAGCCTAAGTAAGCAACATCTGTGAGGACTGGTTGAATGCTAGATTCTGCTGAGGGTAGATGACCATTTAAGAATCTTAAGGGAAAGTTGAGTATGCAGATGTTGATGGAACATATTGTGCTCATTGCTCTTCAGAGAAAAGGTTTGTGATGGATGAGTTCACTGAATTTACTTTCTTAACTTTCAGTACAATGAAAAGACATAAGACAAAGATGGTCTCACTATTTTGTAGATAGCTTTAAGAGAGCTCTCTCCTCTTATAGTCATGCTTATAGTGATCAGATATAGGAGAACCTGAAAAAATCTATTAATAAATATTCTGTGAATAAGAGGTGAAAGAAAAAAAGTAGTGGTATTTTGTGGTTTAGTTTTATGTTTGGTGGTAGATAAGATTATCTGTTCTGGAGATTAGTTGTAGGGTTTTCTGTTTGTTTGTTTGTTTGTTTGTTTTTAATGATTCCACTCTAATGTACTGGTCTGACACTGTCATATAATCTGCTTTTCAAGGAGTGACTCCTTTATATGCACAACTGCAAGCCCTTCAAAAAGGTATTTACAGGAGCAGCCAAGTTAATCTGAAAATGAAGAAATAGATGGCAAGTGTATACTGGGAGAGAAAAAGCAGAACTGACTTTTTTCTGGTGATTTTGGGTTCCAGAAAGATACTTGCTAAGCACTAGAAGCATGTGTCTTAGTTCTTCTCACAGATTGTAATACAATGTCTATCAAAACAATTTTTTTGTTAGATACTATCACTACCTGATTAGATGAATAAATCAAAATATTTCAATGCACTTGTTTTACTTGATTAGTGGAACTTGTAACAAATTTTCTTTTCTGAAAGAAGCTGCTCATGGAGGAGATTGCTAACAAAACCTACTCTTTTGATTTCTTTCCTGTGCTCCCTCCTTCCTGAGTTCTGTAAAAACCTCCTGTATACTTTTTTTCACGTCATCATATGTAGGAAATACTTCCATAATACCCTGGGACTGGTTTACAAGTCTGTTAGAACCAGTAGCATGCTTTGGCTTTTCCCTGTCTAGACAGTATTTTACTTCACTGGTCACAAAGCAGTATCTCTACAGTGAACTTTGAGCTTTATACCTAACAGCAAATCCTCTGCTTTCTCTTGGCTGTTCCTGAGAGAATAGAAAAAGGATGAGTTCTTCTCTTCTTCTCAGAGATATTAGTCTTCCTTCTCTGACTTGCTGCTGTTTTTTCACAAAGCTTGTATGAACAGCATTTTTGAGATTTTTTTATTTTTTATTTATTTCAGTATGAATGAAAACTGGTAAGTATTCAAAAGATATAAATCTTTCTCTCTAGTCTTTTCTTATAAGTTCAGTTCCTGTAGAAAGCTAGGCTTAAAAGAATTCTCTTTTAATTAGCATGAAGTGGAAGAAGTAGATACTTTAAAAAGTGAAGAAGAAAGAAAGAGACGTACTTTTAAATAAATTGTTGAGGAAAACATGTGTGGGTTTTTTAGTTTGTTTTTATTACAATTCATTAAATTTGATTTATGAAAAGAATATATTTTTTATGTAGGGTACACAGCTTGAAGATGGACATAATGATGATTTTGTAACTCTTGATAAGAAAGCTCTCCTGCAACAATGCTATACAAACAAGCCTTATAATGTGCAGCACAACACAAGGAAATCAGAAGCTGTAAGTATTTTGACTGGTATTATGCTGCTAACCACCTAGATGTGGAGGATGGTTTCCCAGATGTTCAACAGAAGTTATGCCTTTGGGGTGTAATTGCACCCATTGAAATCATGTGAGTTTAAACATTTCTTTCAATGGAAGCTGAACTGAGCAATCCAGTGAGCATTTTTAAAATCCTCTCTGTAATGCTTGTGTTTTATGCAGTAATGTACATAAATGAGAATGCAAATAATGAGTAATATATACAGATATATTCATACAACTAAGACGTAGTTGAGTGAACCTAGTGTTACATTCAGTGCCAGAAGTTGGACTTTGATGATCCCTATGGGTCTCTTCCAGCTCAGGATATTCTATGGTTTCCTCTGACCTGTAGCTTTTAGCTGAGCCTGTATTCAACGGTCCATGGATTCCATCAGCTCTGCTGCTAGTGTTAGATTGAGTCAGCAACAACTTTGGCTGAGTCTTCAAGCTCCAGGGATGGAGCTTCTACGGCATCTCTAGGCAACATCTTCATGAGACATGCTATGTCACTATGTGAAGAAGTCCTTCCTGTTGTCCACACCAATCTTCCCAAGGCTCAGTGTGTATATACTGCTGGCTACTGTCAAAAAAATTTGGTTCTCACTTTGTAACTTCTCTTCAGAATGCCTCATAGCTGCTGGTTCTGCAAACTAAACAAACCCAAGCTCCCTTAGCATCTCCTTTCAATTGCTTTGGCTCTGATCTTCTGTCAGATCCTTTCTGAGGGAAGGAGGGATTTCTGAAGACTGGAAACTAGTATGGACTCACTAGAGGGGGTCCCCATGCATAGAGGGGAATTAAAACTTTCCCTACATGGATGTACCCAATATGCTTCTTTAATTTCTTACATAGACGTGAATTTTACTCTTTTTGGGGCTGAACAATAGGAGTCTTGCTCATCTGAGGGCAGGCCTTGAATTTAGGATGATTTACAATTAGGAAGAACCTTGATTTGATATTGCATAGTTCAGTATTTGCATATGCAAAGTGATGGCTTTTGTAACTGGTTTTTGAATGTATTGTTGAAAAGGGTTATGCATTCTAACTTTCTCATGGAATATTAAGCCGTGAGAAATTTTATGATTTTTTATAGTAAAGAGCAATTTTAATTCATTTTATTTGCTGATCACTATGCATTGAATTTTGCATCTTTGCAAGCATTTATTTGATTTCTAGTCTTGTTGAAGGGAATGTAGATGTTGCACTACTGAGGTCACTGTTAATTTTCATGATAAGAAAATCTTTTGAGAAAGTACTTAAGCTTTTATATTTAGAATAAATTAAAAAATCTATACTATAGGCTGAAGATAATGGAAAGAAGTCTTGAAGTATCCCTAGAGTAACTACTTAATGCTAAAGGAAGTACAGTGAAAGCACTGAGAAAGGGAGCAGTGCAGAACCACAAAATAGAAGATATTCTGTAGCTGCCGTGCTTTAAAATAAAGCCAGCAGGTGTCTGAGCAAGGTGTTACTGGGACCTTCAGAAGCCCTTTTGTTATTGATTAGCACTCATGGTCAGCACTGGCTGTCTCTTTCGAGGACCATCTCAGGCTTTCCTAGGTCAAGCTTCTGATAGTGGTAGAATACTGGAAGAAATTGGCAGTAGTAACTGCATGTATGTTCCAATAATTTTCTTTGTAGGTCCCTTCCGGTTCAGTTTGTTCTGTGATTTTGTGATTCACAGTCCATGTGTGATTGCCAATAGATATCATATATAACCTCTGAAGAAGGCTGATTTTCTCTGAATGGTCATATTTAGGGAACAACAATTACTACTTTTTTACCAGTGGGAGCTGCTGCAAGTTCAATGTTTGCCTCTGCCCTCCACATTTTTGTAATCTCATAGTAGAGCTTTTGTCTGAGAGCAGAATGGAAGATGTTCCATGAAAGGTTACATTTGGTGACCTAATATTCAATTGAAATTTAAGGTGTAAATTTTTTTTGTTTGTTTGTTAGGGTTTTTTTTTCAGATTCTTTTCAGCATGCTAACTGGTTTGGATCTATAAGCCAGTGTCCATGGAATATGTTATAAAAAACATTGTTCTGTATTATCAGTGTGTTCCTTTACATCATTCTTTTTAAAACATCTGTTACAACAGTTAATGGGTAAAAAATTATTAACTCAGAATAAAGCAGCCTGTAGTTCTAATAGGTGCAAAAATGAAACATGAAAGCAAACTAAAAAGCCCCCTATCTCTTATAATTCAGAAATCTTCTAAGGCTTAAAATCAGTTTGGAGTAACCAACAGCTAGTCTGGTGTTACATTAGTTATTTGTGTTTTTTCAATTTTGCTTTCTTTTTTTGGGTAGTGCCAATCTATTTATTTGAAGATTGTGAATTCTACCCATAACATCTCTTGGAATTAGGAATTATCTCTCATAGGTACCTGGGAACCTTTCAGTTCTTCATCCATGCAATTTGAATTTGGTTTGCACACAAGACCAATTAGAAAAATATCTTAATTCTTTAGTTTCAGAATATCTAAAAAAATGTAAGGCTGCGTAAACCCCCTCCATAATAATAATCTCTATTTTCTCATATACAAATATTTTTTTTGAATAAAAGGCAACTTTAAATGCAGTAAAAAAGTTCAGATATATGGAAGATAAAGAGAGGTGCTGAGGCCTGATTAATGCTGGTGGCCTCCATACTATCTTGTACTTTGGTTTCTCTCTGTGTAACAGGTCATGATCAATGCCTGCACACTTTATAGTGAATGGCACAAGGTTATGGTTCAGTGTTACTCTAATAAAAATAATAATAAGATCATGTTAAATCCCCTTTCCCCTTTAGGATGATATTTCCTGAAAGGTTTTTCAGATTGACCTGTCTCAGCAGAAAATTATTGTGGCATGCAGGAAAGAAAAATCTTCCAACTGAGACTTTAGTCTTAAAAGAATTTTTTTTGACTAAATATTGCTGGAGGTAAAGTTTTATTCTCTTAGTTGGAATCTGTGTCAACCATAAAACCTGGAATAATGTGAGTCTCCGAGTCTCCTCAGGCTCTATTGTACTTACAGAATGTATTGGAAACAATACAGAAATAAGGATTTTTTCTGTCAACTTAAATACTAGACTTCTCATATTTATTGCAACTAATATGTATAGACAAATCAAGTGTGTAGCAGAGAATATTATATGTCTTTTATGCAAATAGAACTCTATTAAAACTATAAAAAAATATTAATTGTGACATTGGTAAGTTTGTGACCTCTGAATGCTGTCTTAAAGGGTAATTTATTATTTGAAGTGCCTGCTGTTATATATTTCATTTGTTCTCAGTCAGTTTTTCATTGCAGGAGGATGTTGCTGCAGAGAGGAGAAAACAGGCTGTTGTAGAACAAGTTATGGTGGATCAATTATGTAGGTAAATGAATTTATAATGTAAAATTTCAGTTTTCCCTACGTAAGAATTTAGATCTGTTAGTGTTTAGCTTTTCTTGCTTAAGAGTTGTTTTGGTCATCTTGTTCCAAGTCTTATGAAATCTTATGTAGTATTATTTGCAAAAATTCTTTAAATGAGAAGTCTTTTTAATGCAACTTAAAATATTAGTTTAAAGTGCCATGTGGTTTTGTTTTTTGTTTTTTCTGGAAATAATTTGAAATTTTGCACTTGAACCTATTTTAAGGCCTTTACAATAGCACGAGTTCTTGAAAATAACTCTCTTGCACCTCAAGAAAATATATGGATGCCTGATGTTATAAATTACACTTTTTCAATATTTATTGTCATTTCTAAAAATCTTAGCTTTATTAATATTTATTAATTCTTTATTAATACTGACACAGCACCTTTCAGGCATAAAGGAGTGTTATACTAGTGCTGGGCATGTGGGAACAAAAGGCACTGTTATAAATCGAGTTGATCCAGGTTGTACAGTAAGATCTCCTGCCTTCATTGCTATCCCTTTAGCTACAAGAAAGCATTGCTTCTGTGCAGAAAGATCCCTCTATTTTAAGCATGCTTTAATAATTCAGGGCTTTATGCAAGCTGTCTGGTTATGACAATATAGGAAGATGCAAGCTAGTTTAATATAGTTTCATGTTACTTTACATTTACTAAAAATTAACTGTGTGTATGTCTAGATTATTTTGCATTCTGTACATAGTTTACAATCTCTGGAGTCATCTGCACTGGTTTTCCAGCCCATCAAATCCTAAGATTTTGAGGCTGGAATGTTGTTACACTTCATCATTTTAGTTTTAATTTGTTTCTGTTACAGTGGCAGTTCAAATGGCCTACATTGTTTAAAAGTCTATTAATGCTTTTCACTATTTAAAAGCTGAGATGACAAGAAGGTTGCCTGAGGGAAACAAAATTGTCATGAAACACAATGTTAAATTCCAAGTATAATTTAGCAGGATTAAAATTATGGAGCTATATGGGATAGAAATCCCCAGTTTTCAAATAAGTGCTTGGCCTGTGACAAAGATTATTACAGAGGTGATTTTAAAAATATGCTGATTTTGTTAAAGTGTCTCAGTACTACTGATGTTGCATTAAATGTACAGCTTTGTGCATCTTGGATCTTGGATGCCCATTCTGTGTTTAACCTCCTTCTGCTGCTTTGCCTTATTTTTCCCATGTATTCCTTCTCCTACTCTGAACCCTTCTGTTGATAATGTCAAAACAATATTCAGTAGTTCTGCAGCTGCATCAGGATGAAGTTTTAATTTAAAAAATCTCTCTGTTTATGTTCCAAATATAACTCTGCCAGTACTTCCAAACAAATTGGTATCAGATATCAGGATGTTAATCGGAAAAGATTAGTTCAAAACAGTTGCATTAAAAAAACTATTAAAGGAAACACAAAGGTGTTTTGAATATTTTTTTAATAGGGCCAATCTTGCAGTTAAATCAGTGTAACTGATGTGTACAAAGACGGATCTGTATAGATCAGAGAGCAAGTTTAGAAAACTATAATAGCCATGTAAAATTACTTTTTCCTTCTGATAAACCATTTCAATAGCATAAAAAGCATCTCATTTATTTTTAAAGGGTCTTTTATTTTGTTTACTTGTTGAACTGATACAGAGAATATCAAAATGTTCAAAAACAAGTTCATCTATTTCTTTTCTGCTTGTTGGGACTTCAAGATCCTCTCAGCTGTGTAGTCAGTGCTTTGAGGGAGGAAGCGCCAATGTTTTTGTTGGATGACAGATTGGATGGGGCTCTGAGCAACCTGCTCTAGTGAAAGGTGTCCTGCCCACAGCATGGAGGTTGGAACTGGACGATCTTTAAGGTCCCTTCCAACCTAGGCTATTCTATGGTTCTGTGGTGCCATCACTGGCCAGTACTAGTAACTGCTATCACTAATATTGGAGGGAGCCGTGGTTATAGAACATCACTGATGGAATATTTACAGAAATAGTGGAAATGATAAAAAACCACACAAACCTTCACACTACCAAGATTTATTTTATATAAAGATATATCGAATATACTTTAAATAATACATATCTACATGTAACATTACTACATAGTAGTGCACTGCCAGAATATTATTGCATATGTTTAATTTTGAGAAATAGACTTAAGAATTTGTATAAACAAACAAAAAATTAGGCCCACAAATTTATTCAAGCTTAGTGGGTAACTCCAAGATTGTATTGCTGTATTATTCTTGGGTGTTTTCTTTCCTGCGTAAGAATATGTAAGACCTGAAATTCAGCCATACTAATAGTCAGAAGGCTTCTCCCTGCTCTTTGTGGTCAGAGCTGTTATAAGTGATCCAGAGCAGTCCACATGTTCTGATGCTTGCAAGGAAGCTCAAGGACTTCTGGGAGTTGGGACAGCACCAATGTGTTTTAGAAGAAGGACACTCCACAAAACAAAGTAAGTTTATAAAAATATGTCTTCTGCTGGTTTTTTTTTTTGTTTTTTTTTTTTTAAACTCTGTGATGTCTGTTTGCCTTTCCAGATGTTTTATTTTTGCCTTGGATCCACCAGCTTCGTGTGAGGCCTTTTTGTAGCTTCCCTGTGCTTGTTATTGCCTGGTGAGATAACAGGGACCTTTTTATGTGAATTCTCTGTGTATTATGATTGATTCATAGAATTTATAAGACTTGGGAGAACATTGTTAAGGTTATACTGATATTATTCATCACAAGGTTTTGCCAGCCTTTTCCAAGCTGTTGGATGCTTGCAGTCCTGTCATATCCTTTGAGAGATTCCTATCCTGAGGTGCATAAATTGCATAAATATGCATCTGTAAATGCTAATGTAGATCTTCACAATATAATCATACTTTTCTTTCATGTTTTGATTTCTGCTGCAATAATTAACCCTATTGGCATTAAATGACATTCCTGGACTGTCAGCATTGAAATAGTAGTTCCAAGAACTTAAAAAAACCTGAGGAAACACTGTGATCCATAAAATGAAATTAATTTGCAGGTCTGAGTTTTGTTATGTTAATTTTTCTCAACATTCAGGCAAGCATTTCTGCTTTGTGCATTTTAACATCCCTCTCTAAAGTCTTTCTCATTGAATGTCATCTATATATTCTTAAAAAAGAAAAAAGACAACAAAACCAGTCTCAATTTCTTACATCTATCACATAGACAAATCTCCATTTCTGGAACTAGTAATAGGGCCAATGTAAAATATTTAGGTGGGTAGAAAAGGCCCAATCTGGGTATTTTTGTAAAAGAACGCATTGATTCATGGAAGTATGGTGAGTGACAGAGGTTTCATTCTTTATATAAGTGTATGTAAACAAAAATCCCATTCATATCTATGCTCTCTGTGAATGTACTCTCATATTATATAATAACAGAACACTTTACAGCTCTGAGTTGCTTTCTAATTCAACTACAAAGGATCATCTCCTCAGCCAGTTGCCAAGGATACCGTATTTCATGTTTTTTGCTGTTTGGAAATGGTTGATTTTTATGTAACATTTATCTGTGAGCATATAGGTATCATTAACATGCTGCATTATTTTCACAGAATAAGGACCAAATCAGGACTAACTGAGAGCATGCTCTCCAACAAGCTATGCTTTGATAGTAGGATTATATCGAGGTAATCACAAATTTTGTGAAGCTTTTCAGTTCTCTGAATTTGTGAATGATGATTACTCTCTTGAACTAATTAATTGCGCTGAATGTTTAAGAAAAACAGTACATGTGGGTGTCCACATATAGCACAAATTTTGACATGGCTAATGGATAGTGGCTTTACAGTTGCCCTGTACAATGTTAAGATCTGTAAGCAGTGTTATATTACTATCTAACCCGTAGCTCTATTCAGGACAGTTAGCACAGGGACTGTGTAAAACAGTGCTTTTAGCTGTTGCATCTCAGTTGATTAAAATTATTTTAGTCTTATCTTAGATGTGGCAAATACTATAAGTAGTAATGGCTTTGCAACTTTTTCATAGCTCCTTATGTATTAAATTTTAGAACGTCTTTGAAACTGTTCTTATTTGAGTAGTGGTGGCATAAACATATTTTTCAATTCTGAAAGTGATGCTTTTCTGCAGCGGTGAGCTTTATGCTTGTTAGACACAGCTGAATATTCAGCAACATACTTTCATATACCTCAACGAATGCAGTAGTCCTGGTGTGTGTAATCCTTTTGTTAATGAGTGAAAATTATATTGGCATACTAAAACATGAAGCCTCCAGAGGTGTTTTTAGCATTATGGAGAATGGAATATTGAATTAAAAATGTGACTGAATCCATTTCATGGTGGGTTAAAGAAAATAGTCGAATAGCTCTTTAAAAAAATAAATCATTCAGCATGCAACAGTGGAAATAAAATAGATACTGAGAGCAGCCTTGAGGAGAAGAACTTGAGGGTGCTGGTGGATGAGAAGTTCAACATGATCTGGCAGTGTGTGCTTGTGCCCAGGAAACCAACCATGTCCTGGGCTGCACCAAAAGAAACATGGCCAGCAGGACAAGGGAGGGGATTCTGCCGCTCTGCTTCTCTCCTGTGAGACCCCACCTGCAGTGCTGTGCTCACCTCTGTGGTCCCAGCATGAGAAGGACCTGTTGGAGTGATCCACAGGAAGGTCACAAAGATGATCAGAGGGATGGAGCACTTCTCTTATGAATACAGGCTGAGAGAGTTGAATTGTCCAGTCAGGAGAAGGGAAGGCTCCAGGGAGACCCTTTTGCAGCCTTCCAGTGCCTACAGGAAGGCTGTAGGAAAGCTGGAGAGGGACTTCTTACAAGGGTGTGTAGTTATAGGTCAAGGGGGAATGGCTTCAAAATAAAAGCAGGCAGGTTTAGATTAGATATTAGGAAGAAATTCTTTACTGTGAGGGTTGTGAGGTACTGGAACAGGTTGCACAGAGGATGCCTCATCCCTGGAAGTGTTCAAGGCCAGGCTGGATGGGGCTCTGAGCAGCTTGATCTAGTGGAAGGTGTCCCCACCCATGGCAGGGGTTTTGGAACTAGATGATCTTTAATGTCCCTTATAACTCAAACCATTCTGATTCCAAAATAAATGTTACTTATGTTTGGGTTGAATTGGATTTATATAGATGAAAAACATAAAGATGCTTTTCAATTTTCCTTCTAGAAATGGTCATGATGCTTGTAGAGAGTTGGTTGGATTTTTTTTTGCATGTGACAAATCCCTTACAGTGTATGAATTTCGACAGTTTGGAAAAAACAGGTAGGATAAATTACTTTTTATAAAGGTTTTAGAAAACATATTTCACTGTATCTAAGAAGCTTAAATAAATTTAATTGGTTTAATACCAGTTTTGGATTATTTCACAGGACAAAAGCCTTGCCTTTCATTCAGAAGGGAATTTATCAACATCAACGTGGACAAAGAAAGGGGAAAGCTTATGATCTTAGTGACTTCTACATTGTAAGTATTCTTCTGCTGAATGTAAAACTATTTTTCTGGAAGTAATATTTGGATATTTGAATTGAAAATTGTGATCTAACCTTCTTGGAAGACCAAAATTCTTCCCCTTGGGTAACGTTTTTGAATTAAAGATTTTCAGAAGTCTGGATTATTTAGCTGTCCCACATTTTAGAGATTCCAATTAAGGTTTCAGATTAATCTGTAGTTTGCAGTTTTCCCCCTAGAGGGCACAAGACTGCAGACAGTGTGGACCTTTTTTAGGCGAAATGATCCGCTCGGGATGGAGAGTCCTGAAGAGGAAGTAGACTAAAGTACTTGTTAAAAGTCAATAATCTTTGCAAGGTCTGCTGGCATTTCTAACTCGAAGCAATGATTAAATATTTTTTAAACATGAAGAAATCGTGTGTTAATTGTTTCCTACCGTTTATAAACCACTAGCTTTTTAGAGCAAGTGTATTAAACAATGTTAAACTTTGTCTACCAGCTGATCTGATGATTGAATAAAAATCATATTGCACCTTCTGTACTGCTGTTCTTCCACACTGGGTTAAGTGCTCATGGTATGTAAATACTTAGCAAGTTTTCAAGTACAGACTGTTTTCACCAAATTCTTCACGTGCTCCTGCAAATCTGAAGTTCAGAGCAAAAACTGTGTTTGTGTGAAGTGTTGAAAGTAAAAGAAGTTGACAGTAGTTTTTAGTGTGTTTTTTCTAATAACATGCCTATCCTAACTGCTTACACAGCCACCGAAGAATTTTCAAGATGAAATAGATGAGTTTATGATACGGAAGATAAAGCTACTTGTTAGGGATTTTCATCTGCAGCCTGCATATGGAAATGTGTTCTGAATAAAGATGCATCTTAAAGTCCTCCAGAAAATGTACTGCTCCAAAGTAGCTCTTTGGAATGATGTATCTGTGAGGCTCCATATCTGTGATCATGCTTTCTGGGCTGACATTAAGATACACAGATCTCTCACAAAGTCCAAGTGGTTGAGACCCTTGCAAAATATCAGTGTCTCTGCCTCCACCTTCCAAATTCATGAGTTTTGGAGTCTTTATACCCAGGCCTGCACAGATATTACAGTTAGAGCTACTGCATTTTTTATTCTTCTCAGCATTCTTTGCTTCTAGTTTGCTGTTTTTCTTTCTTTCCCCTTCCCCTCTATTTATGAAATACCCAACCTATTTTTAAATTATTGTGTGCTTTAACAACAGGGAGCTAATCTAACTTTCCGAAGTGTTGATCATAACCTTCCAGAAAGTGTTAAGCAGAACCCCGTCTTTACCCTTCGTGTGATAAATATTGATGAAGCAGCTATGGATTATCTAAAGTAAGTGCTGCTAACTGCTTTTCAAATTACCTTTCCTTCCTTAAGCAAAAAAATATTCTTTTGAGCTCCTAATACCTTATTACTTATACTGCTAAAAACAGAATCCATATTTAGGCTGTTGTTAGGAGAAATTAGTAATAGATGTTAGTGGTTTTTGCACAGTTCAGTAACTTCCTAGAACGGTAAGGAGTAATTTTAAAGTAAGAATTGAAACATGAAGCTTCTCTATTTGCTTTGTTTGAGGTCACATGTTTTTATATGCAAATCATATACCTCAGTTTGTGCCCATAACCTCTTGTCCACAGGCACCACTGAGCAGAGCCTGTCTCAGTTTCTTTACTCCTTTCTGTCAGGTATTCATATGTGCTTGAGGGTAAGATGCCTCAAGGCTTCTATTCTCTGGGCTAAACAATTCCAGCTCTCCCAGCCTCTCCTCATGTATCTCATACTTTGATCCTTTCCTGATTAGGAAGAGCAATAATTTTAATCTCAATTAAATATGCTCAGTATCTAAAGGCTATTTTGTTAGCAGAACTTGACTATTATTTTTCTTTCTGCAAGTGTTTAGACACATGAAGCTTGTTCTCAGTTGCGGTAATATTCACTTAAAGTCCCTTTACACTGAAAGCTTTACAAAGGAGCCATAGTAAGCTAACAGTGCATAGAAAATTCAAATTTAATTGGTTCTAGAACTATATAGTTGTATGATGCTTAGTGCTAATTGTTCCCTCTCTGCAAGGCTTCAGTGAAATAAAACACAATATAGTTTAATTTCAGATAGTTTATGTAAGACATTTTACATCTCAGGAGCTTATCACTCAAGTAAACAGCTTTTTCTTTCATTTGTTGCTAATCTTATACCTGTGAAATTTGAAGTTGAACCAATGTTATCTCTGAATAGAAGAACCAGAAAGAAGACCAGCTCAATAGGTTGAAATTTTGGATTTTCTGCTACCTGTGGTGGAATAGATTATTTCTTTTTTACTCTGTGTTCTTTCCATTAGTGGCAAAATTTCAGTCTGTCTTTTTCTTCTGTATGAGGATGTTATTGAGCACTCTGTTCTCTGGTGCAAAACTCTTGAACTGCATCCTCTTTACCTTCATTACTCTACTGACAGAAAATCCTGTTCAGCTATAGTCCAAAAGGTCTATTGCAGGTTCCCAGGAGCAGCTATGCCCTGCTGTCACAAACCGTGAATCTTCTGGTTTACATGTGTTCTAGAGGGAGTACATTGCCCTCTGCAGGTGGTTGTTGACTTTCCAGTTTAGGTGATCTGATGTAGGTAAGTTTTTAGGGACTTCATAATGGGAGGTATCCAAAGAGGAGATGAAAAGTCCTACTAGATAGCAGAGAGATAAGTCTTTCACCTCAGAAAGCAGGAGGAGAAGTATGCCATGGCAAAACACTGGTAAGCAAGCAGCTCAGAGTTGATAGTAGTGCTTTTCCATTTTTAAAAAATATTCTGATTAATAATAATATTAATAATTAATAAAATTAATATTTTAATATTCTGATTAAAATAATTTGTTGGTTTGGTTTGTTTTTGTTTTTTTTTTCCCTTCCAGTAGGTTCTTCCACAATATTTTTTTACCAAGCTTTATAATAATTTCTGATGAAGGCTTATGGGAAGTCCTTCTCAGAAGGGAACTTAGCCAAAAGAAACCCACAAAATTTAACTATAATTTCTAGATAGACTTTTGGTCTAAACCTTTGTTATTTAAGTTCTAAAGAGAGTGTTAAAAAGTATTTAATGTTATTTTCCTGTTGGTGATTAAATGTAGTTGCTTTAACAAACTCTTCCAGTGGTATGAGATTAGGATTGTCTTGAACTAAACTTCTGGAGATTTTATGCACGGGAGGAATTATCCATGATTAATGAATTAGTAGAGGAGATGCCCGTGTGATATTGTTAGAAAGTAATTCCTGCATATCTGCAGCAGGCCAGCAAGGACTTTTGTGAGCGCCCTCTCAAACTCAAGCAATTGGATATTGTGCTTATATATGAATTAAATAGTAAGTTCAGCATGTGATGGTTTTTTACAACAGCTGTTTTGAATATAGTCATATTACACGTAATTTCACTAATCAACATTAATTTTGATTTCTTTAGAGCTTCTTCTGTGGAACTCAAGCGAGAGTGTTCTGGGCAAGTGGTTGATGACAGTGAAGTTTTCAAGAAGATTCAAGGTTTCTGTCTACCAGAACTCATTTAATTTTAATTTCCATATCTTTATATTTACAGCTCAGTGCAATGAACAATAGTGATGTTATAAAGACTTTATTTGTGTAAATGAAATTAAACAAAAGGTAGATATTTATCAGGATATTTTTAGAATCTGATACCAGCACAAATCAGTCATAAGAATGCTTTCTCCTATCTCTTCAAATCAACAGTCTGGGTAAAGATTGTGCAGAATGTACAGAGTAATTGTGAATGTGATCAATAAAATGTTAATCTCTGTGTTGACATAATCTCTGAAAAAATTCTGAAACATAATGCTGATGCTATGTTACACTGGCATTAAAGTTGTTATTGGCCAAGTGTACAAACACCATGAGTATAATTGAATAGTGTACTCTGGAATATGTAAATAAATTCTACCACATTCCTATCCCAGTCTTTAGGACAAAGGCCTAGCTTTTTGTTAAAAGTTATGAAAAGATGTTTGTACAGTGCTGTGTATTATTTTTGTAACCTTGTTTTCAACAAAAATGGTTGATCTGAGCAGCTCACAGCTCATATAATCACCCCTGTTTACTGTCATTAACTAAACGTGTCTTAAGTAGGCACTCTTGGGTCACTAGAATCTGCTCGGACATTTATTTTTACAAAAAATTTGTTGGAATAATAATTAGGGTTATTTTTAATCCTGTAGTTATTCCATTTTTTCCCCGTGCATAATAGACACAAGCTGGCTTTTCAATTATCTGACTTCCTCTAAGGTGTGGCCTGGAAGAATGTTGTGTGTATACTTCAAGGCACCTTTTAAGATATGTCTGAGTGTCAGCTTCACTGGAAAAAAACTTCCTTCTTTCACCTTGCCCCTATTTGTCTTTAAATTGTAGACACAAGTAATTTGAAGGTAATAGCAGGTGACTTCTGTTAACAGAGTATGCTGAGAAACTCAGACATACCTAAGTAAATATGCTAGCTGCAGACTTTCATATGTCTTACCATAGAAATTGTTCTCTGCATATAATTTAGGAATGATTTTGCCAAATTAGTCGTGTTTGCTTTTGTTTCCACATGTACTTAACAAGTCTGTACAATAAAGAAGCAACTCTGTGTCTCATAATGGAATGATTGCATTGTTCTGAAGTAGTTGTTCCAAATTTACTTAGTATGTTGAATCATGGCATGTAATCAGTTCCCACAGAAGTGGGCAGTTTTAGAATCTGAGCATATAGACTGCAATAGCCATTTTTTCTTTCCTTATGTGATCTCTTTAAAAAAAGTTCATTAGGTATTGCTTGTTAGACATGCTTTATATGATTTCCACTCAAATATTAAATAACTGATGGTTTCCTTTTGTATTGGCATTCTCTTATCAAAGACAAGGGAGCCAGAATGCATGGGTATGTCTTTTTGACCAGCACCATCATATGTAGATGTGATGTTCTTTACTTCCATATTGTCTCCATAGCAAGTGGACAACTTCAGGTAAATGTTGTGTCCTTTATTTCTCTAAATCCTCAGGTATTTTCAGAGAAACACTAAGTAAAAGAGGAGTTCGGGTTATAACAGGCTTAGGAAAGTATTTCCGACAAATAGACAAGAAAAGAAATGGTCTTCTCTCTCAGGCAGCCTTGAAAGAAGCTCTAAAAGTATTCCATTTGGAAATTCCTGAAGGGGTAAGTCTACCTGAAACTGTAAACATGGGTATTATCTTTCTTAATTTATGGAATTGCTTCTTTTCTTTGCTTAAATCTATAGTTTAATACCTGGGTTTTGCATGTTTTCTTTTGATGGTGGTTTTTTTCCCCCTTGTGGTATATTGACATTTCTGCATTCAGTTCTATGTGAAGTTCTTAAGACTAAAAAATAATATAGTTAAAAACATGCAATCTTTTTACATCATAACATGAACAAGCATGATTGCAATCCATTTTTTCTCTTTAGGCTTAAAAAAAAATTAGTTTATGCTGTTTACTTAGATTTTTCCTTTGTTTTATATATTATGTTGTAAAAGTAGCTCACAGCTATCTGTGAATAGAACTGCGAATAATGTGAATTATGGTCATCAGTGACCACTGATGACATGCATTATTTTTACAAATCTGTGAGTGAGTTTGGATCTAGAAGTTTGGGGGGTGTTGTGAGAATTCTGTAATTTCCCATTATAGCAATTGTTTTATTCCAGGATATAGTGAAGAACTTTGTCAATATATTTTTAAATTGCAGGACTTCAGATCCTTATGGCTAATTCTTGATGATAGCAAGAGTGATAAGGTTGACTATGGAGAATTTACTCATGCCATATTTGGAGAAATGAATGAATATAGGAAAGCATCTGTGAGAAAAGTAAGTTTTATTGTAGATATTTTAAGTGTAAATATTTTGCAGTCTAACTTTGGAGTTAGTTGCTCATCATATTCTAGTTGTTGGGTTTTGTTGTTTTTCTTAAGTTCTGTACCTGGAAATTGACTTCTTAAAGTTTCAGATCAGTTTATCAAAAGAAAATAAGTTAGTGGACTGCATGTTGCATTGTTAAATTAGTTCATTTTAAATTCTAGGATTAGTTCCTTTATTATTTTGAGTCTTCACCCATACGTGCTATTCTTATAGTTCAGTCCAGTGTATAAAGCATCTGGCACCCTGAGAAGATCTCTTCCAGAAGTCTGTTTCCTTATTTTGGCAAATGACTATATATGTGTAGACTTTTTTCCCACAGTGCCTGAAATAGGAGGCAGTAATACTTGTCTCCTTTGAGACCTACAGTATATTCGTGAGACATGTTCTATTTGAAATGCCACTTGTTATTTGTCTATAATGTAATGTGGAGTTGTTTGCAGCATCAAACACTGATGACAAACCAGCCAAATGAGTAGCAACTGGATATCAAGATCAAGAAAAATCACATATACTTTCATGCTTTCAATCATGGAGGATCTGACTCTCCTAGCCTTATGTATCAAGCATGTGTATTTGAGTAAACTGAAATGAAAATGAAGCTGCTGTTAGCAATGCTGAAGAGGCTGTGTGGAGGCTTCTGTCAGAATGATGCGGAATCCTAATAATTGGAGGAGACAGAAGGGGGAAGCAGCTTAACTTCTGATTCTAAGGATGAGCTAGAAATTAGGGAGAGAAGACAATTTTTTTTGAGTTGACCAGGGAAGACACATTTGATGTGAAAACTGTTGAGGTAAAATAATCATGAAACTGCATAATCTAGAATGATTTTCTGATATCTGGTGCCTTACATAAAATAGGTAAATTGATATAATCCATTGTGCAAGATCTAAAAGTATGTGCTAGGTAGTTAAGTGCATTTGATCTTTTCATCTCCCCACTTTTTTTTTTCCCCTTAGATACTTATATGAAACTTTTTTCCCCTACAGGCTTATATGAAACTAGATTTCAACAAAACTGGGAGTGTGCCTGTGGTAGATGTCAGAAAATGTTACTGTGCAAAGAAGCATCCTCTAGTATTGGCAGGTAATTCACATGAACAAACAAACAAACAAAAATCTGTAACTATGGAAGTCATCTTGTTAGCAGAGATAGCAGATCCAGAAACTGCTTGGAAATACAGACTTTGGCTTAGACTTGAGCTGTTAAAGGGGAACTTCTTTCATGTGAGGACTTAAAACTGAGTCTCTCCAGAACATGACTATAAGTAGTAATGGAGTTCATATACACAATTTTAATACTTGCTCTTTATCAAGCTGCTAATACTGCCTGTTTGCAGAGTAGTTCTTTTCCCTACCTCTGAAAGCAGTTATTTCTCAGCTTTCATCTGTAAGTTATCAGTGGCAAATATGGTATTAGTAATTTTCACTTAGTAGGATACTCTCATTTTCACATTACTGTTTTCTATCAAAACTGACACGGAATGTACTCAGCACTTGAATAATTTATTCAGAAGGAACTTAATTTATTTCTGGGACAGGTTTGTCATCCTTAATAGAGGAAATGCTGGTTTCTTCATTATTTTTTCAGGATTCTCAAAAATGTTTAAAGTCTGCCATTGAAAAAATAGGAGTTTAAATATTTGTATGTCAGTTTCTAAAATAATACCTCCATGTACCAGCCTAGTCACTGTGAAAGTCTCCATGGTGCCATGACCCTTTCTTTTTTACCTGTAGAAGAGAGGATTTTTTTTATATTGCCAGTGATTTTAATGGTAACACATGAAGTCACATGGGGTATAGGGATACCATATGTGATTTTTTTTCCAATGCTATAATGCCATATATTTTGTACTTTTTTTCTCAATGCTATGAAATCATCTTGAGTATTATCTTTATAAAATTGCTAGGACACAGATGTAAATTGCAGAACACTTTTGAAATGCCAATTTCCATCTTAAAGTTTTCCTAGAACTTTGAAGTTTTATTAGAGTAAACACGTGCTTTCTTACAAGATAACTTCAGAATTTTAGTTTACAAATGCATTATGCAGCTTTTGCAGTCATATGAAGAAAAAAATTTTCCTGATCTCATAACTCATTGCAATTGGCTGACCCCATGTTTTCTGTTGATACTTAATTCTATCATGCTATTAAAGTAAGGTTTCTACTGATGGTATTAAGTGAGCCAATGACTTAATTCTGAAACCAGAATATTGAATTAGTTCATGAAAAAAATATTTGCAAGCTAAAATTTGACAGTTTCTTGCCTGAAGTATATTAAATGCTACATATTCACTCTTCTTTAAAATGTATTAATAAAAAAATATACTTTCATAGGCAAAGCTGCAGAAGAAGAAATTAAATCATCATTTCTAGAAACATTAGGAGAGTCCTGCAGCAACCCCAATGAAGTGTCCTATTCTGAGTTTGAAGATTACTATGAAGGATTAAGTTTTGGAATCATGGGTGATGATGATTTTGTTAATATCTTAAGGAATTCATGGGGAATTTAGAGTGGAAGATGACAAAAAAGAAGAAGGGATATTTTCTAAACAAGGAGTGACTAAATAAGAGAGGATTTAGTCTTGATGTGCATTACTTTATAATTAGTGTCTTAAACTGATTTCAGGGACTGAAAACTTTAGATGTTTTCAGAATAATACATGGCAAATTTTCTGCAGTGTCTGTTGAGTTATGCTAGCCACTCGTCTAATAAAAATGCTGTTCATGTCTTTTCACTGGAAATAATTAAGGCTGCTTCCCATATGAAAAGCCATAATTTTTTTATATTAAAATAAAGTAGCCTATTTTAAAACAAGAGGGAATTAGAGTACTAAAATGCCTGAAGGGGTACGTGCAAGAGAAAATTTTGGTTTATGATGCATTGTGAAAAGCTTCAGATTTGACTGCATAAATGTCAATGGTAGCTTTTCTTCAGAAATTTCGTATAACATTCTTTATCTTGCTTATTTTTTATTATGCTGGTACTTAACTTGAAAGAGAGCAGGTCATCCTTTTCCACTGCTGAGGATGTCTGCAGTACTGAAAGTGCAGAGATGTTCACAGCATTTAGCCCCTTGGCCTATGCACCATCTTGACTGATCTTGCTTTGTCATTTTGGTCAGGCATCCGAAGCTGAGCATTGAATCTCAAAGGTTTTAGTAATCACACATGTATTTTGTAATGCATCCTTTCCTGTATTTTGGTAAGTGGTTTTCAAAACAAATATATTGTATTTAAATATCTGCTTACTTTATATTGCTGGGATTTTAACTAAAACATAGAAATTATATATTTTGTCAAACTGATATATAGCATTTCCTATCTACTCTGAAAGTATAAAACAGAAAAGTATATTTAAAAAAGCCCAAAACATCCACTTCTGCCACCAGAAAAATTGAATCATAAATTAAAATATTCTTTGCTACTTCAAATGTTCTCACAGATACTCTTTTCAATATAATACATCTTGTTAATTCTGTAAAATTCTTTGTGTTAAGAAATAAAAGTATATAGTTAATGAGAGAGAGACTTTGGTTTTGATAGACCTGTCACTGAAATTAACTGTATGTTGAACTGCATTTCTTAAGGCTATGCAATTAAAATATATAAGTTTCCTCTGAGCTTGTCTGCCTGGTTTTGAATTTATAGTCTGTGATTAAAAGAACCTTCCTCTGAGACAGAATTTGTGTTTCACAGGAAACACAGTGCTGGAATGGATGCTGAAATGAGGAACTTTCGTCCCCCTGTGGCTGACTACTACAGTCTAGATATAATACTTCCTTGTTGTAATAGCTTGTGTGTTTTTATGTCTGGATTGTTTGACCATGACCTCAGTTGTAACAAGTGTTGGAGGTTCTACTCTAAATCCTCAAATGAGGCATTTCAGGGAGTTCTTTTGGGGCTGCAAAAGTCAGTATGTATTTGTTTACAGGGAAAGGCAGATTTTGTCAGTGTTAATTCTAAGCAAGAATTCTGACTCATGGTTTTCTTGTTCTGCATTCCTGCTGGAATTTCTCTCTCTGGAAAGGTTTTGTTAATTAGTGTTCTTGGAACTGGTGGTTCTGAGAAGGGCAGGTGATTCTGAGAAGGTCAAATTTAGCTGGTTGGAGAGGGATCTGCTTGTTAATGTGTCCATTCAATAACTGAAAAAATACCAAGTGGCATTTTTGTTAATTTTTTAAAGAATCATGTGCTCTATTTTGATTTATTCACTTAGGAGAATTGTACCAACAGGTAAAACTGTAACTCAATTTAATGAATGAAAATGATTGTGAAATGAGGTATTGACATAATTCTTTTTGCAATGTTTAATTTTATTGTGAAGCTTTCAGGAAAATTGTTCCACATTTTCCTATGGAATTGAAAAAATCAAGACAAGTAGATGTATACTAAGTGGGCCTGCTTATCAGAAGAAGCTGTATAGGTCACATCTGCTGCAAGTTAAGTGTTCTTTATTTTGTTATCATAGAAATGAGGTGCTGTTATAAGAACATAGCTTTGGTAATCCTGCACTTTTTTTATCTGAAGACAGATCCCTAACAGGATAATCTAAGATAAATTCTAAAGGTCAAAATTTGCCTGAAAATGAAAGTACTCTAGTAATTATTTGAAACTGGCTAGGTGTGTAATTTCTATTAACTACAAGGTCAGTTACGCAGGTCCTGCTTGACCAACCTGATCTCCTTTTATGATCAAGTGACCTGCCTAGTGGATGAGGGAAAGACTTTGGGTGTTGTCTACCTGGACTTCAGTAAAGCTTTTGACACCATTTCCCACAGCATTGTTCTGGAGAACTGGCTGCTCATAGCTTGGAGAGGTGCGCTCTTTGCTGAGTAAAAAGCTGGCTGGTTGGCTGGGTCCAGGAGGGTGGTGGTGAATGGAGCTACATCCAGCTGGTGATCGGTCACTGGTGGTGTCCTCCAGGGCTCAGTCATGGGGATAGTCCTGTTAAATACCTTTACTGATGATCTGGATGAGAGAATCAAATGCCTCCTTAGTAAGTTTGTAGACTGTGTGGAAGTGTTGATCTGCGGAGGGTAGGAAGGCTCTGCAGAGGGATCTGGACAGACTGGATCAATGGGCTGAGGCCAATTGTATGAGGTTCAACAAGGTGAAGTGCCAGATCCTGCACTTGGGTCACAACAACCCCATGCAGAACTACAGGCTGGGGGCAGAGTGGCTGGAAAGTGGCCTGACGGAAAAGGACCTGGCGGTGCTGGTCAGCAGTGGCTGAACATGAGCCAATGTGTGCCCAGATGGCCAGGAATGGCATCCTGGCTTGGATCAGCAATAGTGATTGTTCCCCTGTACTGGGCACTGGTGAGGCCACACCTCAAGTCCTGTGTCCAGTTCTGGGCCCCTCACTACAAGAAGAACATTGAGGTGCTGGAGCATGTCCAGAGAAGGGCAACAGAGCTGGTCAAGAGTCTAAAGAGTAAGTCATATGAGGGGCAGCTGAGGGAGCTGTGGTTGTTTAGTGTGGGGAAAAGGAGGCTCAGAAGAGACCTTATCGTTCTCTACAACCACCTGAAAGGAGTTTGTAGCCAGGTGGGGGTTGGCCTCTTCTCCCAGGTAACCAGCAGCAGGACAAGAGGGAATGGCCTCCCCAAGCTGCACGAGGGGAGGTTGAGATCGGACAACAGGAAAAAAAATTCACTGAAAGGATGATTAAACATTGGAACAGGCTACCCAGAGAGGTGGTGGAGTAATCATCCCTGGAAGTGTTCAAGGAATGACTTAGCACATGGTGGTGTTTGGTCAAAGGTTGGACTCTGTGATCTTGAAGGTCTTTTCCAACCTTACTGATTCTGTGATCAGTCGTTGCCTCATAAGATATGTTGACCATGGTGAATTTTTATTGGCATTCACAAAAGTCACTTTTATCTGCCCACGGCTTCTCATTGTCTAAACTTCAGATGGTGGCAAAGAATTGAAACCAAATTCTACCCATGGTTTGCCCACCATGCTTACCATCAGTAGAAAAGCAGAGAAACTATTCAAACCAAGGTTTGTGGTGTCTGACTTTTAATGAAAAGTAGTATCAATACCCTGATTAATTGTGTTCTGACGTGCTCTTATTTACTTGTGAATATTTAATGAACCTGAATCCTTTTCTTTAATCAATGCTTTGTAGCTTTAAAACTTTCTGGAAATGTCTACTGGGTTTACTGCCTTTAAATGTATTTCAAACAAAACTTTCTACATTTGCTACCTTTTTAAGAATTTCCCATGTTTTCCAAACTTGAGTGTGTTCTTAGTTAAACTGTGGTTCGCAAAGAAGATTCTTCACTGAAACTCACTGCTTAATAAACTAGTTGTCTGCATGCCACCATGACTTACACTTCTGCTAAAAAGTTTTAGCTATTTGCTGCAATTGAGAACATCAGAAGTGCATTATGGTGTGAATGTATTTTGTCCTATTAGATGTGCGGGCTCCCAGAAGACAAGTGGAAATTTGTTAAGTGATTTAACTCCTTATTCTTAAGGTCTGTAACTACTTCATGAACTGAATATGCACTGACACTGTAAGCTGGAATGTTAAGAGCACTTTGAAAAATCGAAGCACAGGAACACAGAGCAAAACCTCCAGTAGCTTCACTTTGCCTGCTAATGGAAATACGGCATTCCCACCAGGGATGGCTTTGTTGCTGAGAAGAGGCGTTTTTACTGATTCACGCTCAAAAACTCAATTCTCTTCCATAGGAGTTACTGCCAGATGATCAAATTGTGTGCGTCTTTGTGGCCAGAACAACAAGAAAATTAAAAATGTATCTACCTACTGTGTGTTAGTAGGGATGTACTGTTTACTTTTGGAGTTTGGGTTTTTTGTTTTTATGGGCATTGGTTATTTGATTTCTTGGTTGGGGTTTTTTTGTTTGTATGTTTTGTTTTTTTATTGTGTGAGGGGTTTTTTTTGGTTTTTTTTTTTTTTTTTTTGTGGTTTTGTTTTTGGATTGATTTGGTTTTGAGCATGCTATCTCTATACAGTAAAAAAGCCTAGAACTGATTTCTGATGTGTTGAAGAAAACAGGTAAGTTTCTGTGGCAGAAGAAAGGAAGGTAGAAAATCACATACATTTTTTCCTTGATATTACTCTAACAGTTTATCCTTTTTCTTCATACTTAGCAATTTAGAGACTGAGATAGTTCAGTACTTGCTTTTCATGTTGTTAACCATCTTGTCTTTGAGCAGTTAAATCAGAACTACTCTGTTGTAACCATCAGACATCTGCAGTGATGCAAGAGGTCTATTTAGGCTATTTGTTCCACTTGGCATGCCTTTTCCAACCCTGGTAGCCCTGGAGCTGTAGGCTTTGTGACTCTCTAAACCCTAACACTAACCCTAATGGTGGCTAGGGGCTGAGGCTGAGGTCCTCAGCACCCTGGATGGCCCAGATGAGGGGGTCACAAAACTCCCTTTGGGAGGAGCATGCTTTGGATGATAACTGCTTAACACTGCTTTATACTTCACATGGGGGAAACCCCATTCTGCTATAGTGAAGCACAGGTTAATACCAGTGGAAGCTAAAATAACAGCTTCAGAGACGTATCTTAAAGCAATATTCCTTTTTTCTTACAACTTGTGTTGAGTAAGTGAACACTTAATCACTCCTGTGTCTAATTCTGGGATCCTATGATTTGTCTTGGCATGAATTTAGTCTTGCACTCACAGTGGCAAAATTATTGCCCTGAAGTAATTTCTTTTGACAATAGCATTTGCCTTGCAGATGCAGTGATTAACCGCAGGTTTCAGTTGTGAATACTGCAGTTGTTTTCATCCTCTAGACATACTTGAATGCTCTGCTCTCAATGTTTCATGACCAAAGGAAACAGCAACAGAAGTCAAGCCAGTGCTTTTATTTTACCCTTAAAACAATCAATTTGGAAGTGCCTGATGTAGCAACAAAATTTAAACCAAGTTATAATATTCTGCTTTTTATGGGTTTAATATGCTTTTGAGAGATATCTGTTCTAGATATTATTGTTGCATAGATCCAAGTAACCATAGGAAATAGGCACTCCAAAACATTAGTTATTTATTTACTAAAACCAGTGCAGTGAGAAGGGAATCAGGTGTCACTGCCAGATAATTAACTTTCCACATTCCTTGTGTTTCTTTTTTGATACTTTGTCCCCTGTTTGAGACTATGTGATTTCTAAGTTCTCTTTCCAATTTTATCTTGGTATGCCTCCAAACTTTTCTTTTGGGAGCATCGTTCTTGGAAATGAGCTTCTTTAGTAACAGCCATAATGCTAAAATATGTTCAGAAATAAATCAAAATATGAAATAACATTCAGCAAGAAAAGTCTCTGGGGAAAAGGATAGGAGGGCAGATAAAAGCAAATAGTAGCTGCAGTGGCATTCCTAGTCTTTAATATTTTTTGTTCATTCATATCTTTTGACTTCCCTCCTCCTTCTGGAACACCAGTCATGAAGCAAAGCCTATCCTGTAGTATTGGTCAGTGTAAGTACTCTTCCTTCACATAAAGTCAGAAGAAATCTGTCTGGAAGAGATTTTACAAGGTTGTCTTCTCCATTATCCTGTGTTATCTGGAAAAAACCAGTTGTGGTGCTTTGTCATTTTTGATGGAGACTCTACAACATTCCCAGGTAATCTGTTCTACTGCTGTTAGATGTTGCCTGCTGATTGACCTGAATATTTCTTGCTATGGTTTAAGCTGATTACTGTTTCCACTATCCCATCCCTTCCTTATGTAACAGCTTTGAAAACTATTATTACATCCCCTTTGATCTCAAGTCTGCTAGATATGGCTGTTTAGGAAAATTGCATTAACTGGTCAGATTGAAGACCATTCTCATTTTTCTCCCATATGTGCCAATTGGTACATTCCTTGTGTTGAATTCAATGTTCTACACGAGGCACAGTGCTCTGGTTAAGGTCTTGCCAGTGAGGTACTCGCATTACAGTTCTTACTTTTAGTTCAGATATCTTTCCTCTCCTCTCTCTTTCCTTTCACAACAACCTGATTTTACTAAATATTTCTGACATTGTGATTTTAACTCACGAATTTTCTCAAGAACTGATTTTTCTTGCATCATTTCAGTTAAAGTGAAATGGTGAAGTTGTGCCATGGTTTGAGATATGGGGAGATGTTCCTGCTGGAAAATCTGGCCTTGAGTGTCTCAGTTGTGTGGGAGCTTTGTGCTTTTGCTTCCTTTCAGGCTGCTAACAGGCTTGCATCAGCTTTACCTGACCAGAAATATTATTTCTCCTTCCCAGTTTTGCTTTGTAGGATACATGTCAGTGAAATCCACAGCACAAACATGGAATCTTTAATGGAAAATAAAGAAGAACCGAACCATTTTATTTTTTTAATTATTATTTTTTTAAGAGCAGGGGTAAGGGTAAAGGGAAGCCAAACCAAAACATTAAGGTGTTTAACACCCTTTTTTCAGACACTGTATGTAAGTGGTCTCTTACACATTTAATAAATGTAATATGATTATGTATGCAGGTATTTATTAGGATAGGTTTTACCATTGCTTATTTTTGATACCAAATGAAAATGGAATATATGGAAAATATTTTCTCTGCTGAAAATATCTTTATTAGACTTTGAGATGTGTAGTAATCCCTGTTGCTGTCTGATGCATAGAAATTGTAGACAACCTTCAGTCTACAACTACTTCACTGTAATTCCCAAGCCAAAGCTTACTTCTCTACAATAGTCTTCAAAATGTAGGATGTCTATTATTTCCTGTCCTCTTTTTTTCTCCTTTTACTTAAGTTAGGCTGCCTCTATCCTGGTGAAGTGAAAGGTTTTATTGAGTAAACATAGTGGAGAACTGCTGTTTCCAGGTGAGATTTTTCTTCATCCCCCTTGTCAACTTGCTACTATATTAATGTCTGCAGTGCCTTCCTCCTCCTCCCTGGTGAATTACCTACTGTTAATAATACATAAAACTGTGAACTTCCTTTCACCCTGAAGGAGCAGTCCACAAGGTTGCTTTAGACACTAGTCAGGATTATGTCAAGATTACTAACATTTTAGTATTCTTTTTGGCTTAATTGCATTTTTCTCTCACTAAAATGAAAGGAGTACTAAAAACTGTAGCTGCATTAGTTCCAAGTAAACGTGGACTACAAGCTGTTCCTTTGCATTTCGACTTCAAAGACAGCCTTTTTGATAACTTGTTAGATTGAATTGCACTCTTGGGCTGTAGAGACTATTTGATAGCAGCGTGAATGTAGGCTGTGAATTCTTAACTCATATCTATGAGCAATTTAAAGGTTGGAAAAAGATGGTTTTGGCACCTAAAAAATCAACCCAGAATGATGACAGCATAACGATACTCAGTTTAGACTGAGTTTGAATTGCTGTCTTGAGAAAAAGTGTTCAGAAGCATCAAACAAGAACTGGCATGGTAAGTGTCAGTTTAGTGATCTAATAAAATGTAAGTGGAGGCTGGTGTCATGTCTGTGCTTATGGAAATGCTTTATGTCCACTCTATACCATGAAACTGATTGTCCTGTTGTCAAAACAGGACGTGGAGATGCTTTTCCCTTAGGAGAGGTGATGAACCATAGTCCTTCTTGCCCATCTGTATTCTTGAATGTATTTTGCCAAAGGGAAGGCCTGGGTGGCTGTAGGGTGGGACCTGGCACATGGAACCTCCTAAGAAATTTTCAAAATTAATATTAAAAACCTAAGCCAATGACTTATTAAAAAATGTAAATGAACCTGATAAGCAGTGGTCTTTTTCCCCCCCCCAAGATTAGCATAATATTCACGTTAATTATGATACTGCTAGGTTTTAAATTAGAGCTTCCTTTTATGGAGGAGGAGTAGCAATCTTTTAGTCACAGTAGTGGGAGAAACTTAAAGGTATACTTAAGCTGGCATCTCTGCTCTCAGAGCATCTCTTTTTGCATTTTTTCTTCTACTCTGCCTCCCCTTTTGATGCTGAATCTTTTTGAGCTGGGACATGTCAGTGACTGTTTCATTAATGTGCTTTCTAGCTTTGAAGAGCCTAAAAAACATGTCATGGCCTGAACTGGGCACAATGCACACTACTACACTGGGATATAATCCTTGCCTCAGAAAATGTAAAATATGAGTTGGAAAAAGGTATGAGAGTGGGAAGAGATGAGAATGGGAGACAGGGAATACTATGTTAATGATACAAACAGCTCACATTTAATGTAATGGCAAATATCTCTGATTGCATCTTGCTTAACAAGTACCTATGGCAGCAATTTGTAGAATGAAAAGTCAGAGCAAATCTTCAACTCTGCATAGGCTAGCAAAAACACTAAGGTAGGTCCCTAGAGATAGGTAGGGGTTTAAAATATTATGAGGATTTTCTTTGTTCAGGTGATTCCAAGCAGATCTTTAGAATCCATTCTTTTTAAGAGAGGTCTTTTAAATCTCCCATGTGATACTTCCTGGCTTCATAAAGTTTTATAAAAAAAACAGTTGTTACATGATATGAGAATGCTTCTTCCATTTTGACAGTCAACATTTGGAAAAAAAATCTAATAGGAAGGATTTTGTTGGTTTTGTATGTGTGCTGTTGAGAAAAAGTAGATGAAAACCTGAGTGCAACACAATGACAGTAAGGGACTTCCCCATGCATGCCTTGCCAGCAGCTGTCTTGCATATTTAAATGGTGTTCCTCACTACAGTGATGGCAGATTGACTCCTGTCTCTCTGCCAGTCCTTTTAAAGGCCGAATTGCAAGCTAAGTAGAAGGGTGAAAGTTACAAAACTGACACCTTGAACTCCCACCACAGGTTGATAGGAAGTTTGTACCCATGCTGTAGCATATGCACTGTGATCTTGAAGTGAAAATGTCTTCTTAAAAAGGGGTATTAAACTCTCAGGACATTTTAGCCTGCATGCTTTCAAGCTGTAGGGAGATGGAGGTGTTACAGCAACCCATTCTCAAGAAAATGGTGTCATGAGTGTTAGTGGCAGTCTCAGTTAGTCCCTGGCAGGAGTGTGTTGCTTTAGGCAGCTGCTTTACGGTACCTCTGTTGTGCTGTCACACTCTTTAGCCTGCCTGCTTATTCCAATGAAAAAGCAGACTGTTCCAGAACTTTAAGGCACATATCATTCTCTTTCTGAATATGTAAAAGTTTAGGGAAATCACCATAGCTACAGTGACTAGCAAAAGTGAAGCGCGTGTTCACTCTTCCTGTGGGACACAGATGCTAGAGGTTGGTTGCGAACCTATGACATTCCCCATTTCCCCGTTTCTGTAGTTGGACAGATCAGATCAGTCCAGGAGCTACCACCTGTTCTGGGTTCCCACTGCAAGAGGTATGCAAGGCCTCAGACAAGACTGCTGGCGCCCTGATGGCCCCATTCCTTCAGTCCAGGCGCATCTCTCCACATCTCCACTTACACCCATGTGCACAGGACAGGTAGGTGGCTGGGGCTGGTGTTTTGTTTGTTGTGTTGTACCTCCCAGCCCAGGTGGTGTGCTCAACAGTATCTGCTGCAACAGCAGCCCCTGAACCTGCGCCTACCCCTGCCTTGCTCCAAACCAGCTCTTTTTTTTCTTTTTAAGGAAGGCATACTTCTTCTAGAGCATTGCAATTCAGAACAAATTGGGAAAAGGTCTCGAGGGTATCGAATGTTGCTGAAATGATCAGCGTGGACATGGCATGTTCTCTGACAACTAAGTGTAACAGTCGATGTGACCAATGTGGTTTTACTCTGTGGCTAAGTAAATTATCTAACTTGTTCAAAGACATATGGAGAAACCTGCAGTTTTACAACCTTGTATTATTTTTCTAATGCTAAGAAGGGCTGCTAACTCACAGTTAGGCTGTTTCTGCCAAGACTTCCTACCTCAGCATGACCTTGCACAGCTGTTTAAGGCTCACTGGCACCTTGTCTCTGAGGAGGAAATGCTGATGATGCTACCTGCAATGGATCTGGTGTTTCCTGTCTGGCTCTCCCCTGTCTGATGGGGTAATGACTCCAGTTTATGGGTCATAGCAGAAATCTGTAGCAGCACCTCTAACTTTGGCAAGTGAGACCGAAGCACAAGCAGAGAAGCAGTGTTTATCCCTTGAGAATACTGTTCTGTTTCCATGGCAGTAGACAGCTCAGTCCAGATTTGGGCAATCTTGTCTGCAAAGTAGCACGAAAAAAAATCAGGAGAGGAAAAACTTGACTGCAGCTGAATGGAGGCAGTCAAAATTAATCAAGCTTGCGTACACTGAGATTGGGTCTGCTATATGAGACTGCAGAGACTAAGTGAAACCTCTTTGCTTCCTGCATTGCTCAGGCATCTGATTGCAAATCTGCCTCAGTCAATGATGCTCTGTGGGAGACTTGTGTGCCTTGAACTCTTGGAGTTGCCTTTCTAACAGGTAAACTATAGCTACTGACAGTGGGAAGACAAAAGGGTTGCAAAACAAAAGTATTAAACGGAATCAATAGTAGAAAGTTATTGTTACAAAGTATCTTCTAAACACTGATAATCAATTCCATTGCTGTTGCTTCAGGGCTGCCCCAATGATCCTCAGTGCAAACATCTTCAGGAGATGATCTGTTAAAGCATATCCCTGCATTCTTGGGGCATGCGTATTATGGTTTCTTCCTAAAAATAAATGAAAAGAATGGAGATTGCTAGTCATGGGAAGGAGGAAGATGATGGATGAGGTTTCCAGTTGAACTTCAGTGAAACACAGAAACTAGGTGTAACAATGCCAGTCACCTGAAAACCTCTGTAGTCCTTATAGTGTGTTTCCATTGATTGTGGTGGCATGTGAAGGAGGGTGTGCTGACTTCCTCAAATAAATCCCTGTCATATGTGGATTTTGTATTAGATTTGAACTGATTTTAGAAGATAAGTAGAAGTTAGCATTAACTGAAACATGAGACTTTTTCCAGAATATTTTATTGAATGGACCTAATCTTTTGAAAACACAGACTAGCTGCTCAATAACAGTTTGAATATCAATTAGGTAGTAGATAGAGTGTATGGCTGGATGATAGATAATATAATTTACCAAAATAAAAGTGTAAAGGTCTCTTTTCCTTTTCTTTTTCCCTAGGACTCAAATTATGTCCAAGTCAGTTTGATCACTTCAAAGACTCAGAAACTAAATATCACTTTAAATTTCTTTGCAAGGTTGTTCAGTGGTACATATACTGTCTTCCTGTAAATTGGCTGTTTCTTAGTACAGTCTTTGTCAGTGAAATGGAAATGACAGATGTTTCAGAGCAAATTGTGTTATAGATGTTTTTGTTTTGTTTAGGGTTGTTGTTGTTGTGGTTGGTTTGGGTTTTTTTGGTCTCTTTTCTAAAGAGACTTCTAAAATTACATAATAAGGCACTTCTGTTTAGACAAGTTTAGTTCTTTCAGGGCACACTCTTCTGTAGCTGAAGAAACCTAATTGTCCTGCAATCTAGGTGATCATTTATTATTTATATTATGTGAATGATTAAGACTTGCAACCAGATGAGGCTCTCATTATAGTAACACAAAGTTTTATTATTGATATATTGCCCAAAAACTTTAGTTAAAATAAATGAGAAGGATAAAAAATAGAAAATCACAGAAATTTGAGGAGTAGAAATTTGAGGAGTAGAATTTCCCAAAATTTTCATGAGACTGCCAGGAAACAGAAGCCAAGTTGGTGAAGGCTACCTCAGCTGTGCTGGCCATGCTGTAAGACAAGATACGTGGCTATGGCATTTCCCCATTTTCCATCTCTCTGAGCTTTCTGAATAGAAGTGGAAAGCTTTATTCCTTTTGAATGAGGAAAGCTTGTACCCGAGAGCTGTTTGGAGGCACTGCATTCATTTTCCTGTCTCTTGGGACTCTGTATGCTTGACTAGGACATTCCAAGTCCTTTTTCTTTCAGTCTCTATAAGTACTAAGAGCACCTAAAAGAAGCTCAGGCCTATTTACATTCTACTTGAACTAAGGAGCAAATGCCTGTTGAGGAGCTCAGTATCATTCTCACTGCCTAATGAGTCCTTACAAAGACACTGCCTTGCTGGGAGGTGGCAGACCCCCAGAAGTGGCATCATGTGCTGGCAAGCTGAGAGTGAGAAAACACATCGCTGACCTTTACCTGAAATCGAAGGAAATTTTCAGGGTAGATCAAAAATTCATTTCAACTATTTTAGCACTGGGCACTAAAAAATGTAAGTGTGGACAGAGCCTGAGGCAATACCTCCTTTTATAAGCAGAATGCAATATCCTAAAGCTGTTGAGAAAATCTGCATCCCACAAATGTGAATCAGCGGTGACGAAGCTCCTTGAATCACAGCAGAAACAGGTGAGTAATCCTGCCTTCCACCATCTTGCATTGCTAATACCTCTGGCATTGGTAATGGGGGGAACAAAGGGCACCCCAGGGTCATGAGGAAAAAGCAGTGACTAGAAGATTCTGGTGAGGTCAACATTTGGGCAAAGGCCATGTGTGATCTACCCCTGATCTAAAGGAACTGTGAAATCAAAAGTGGATGGTGACAGTTTCTAAGGGAGAAGCAGGTGAGAGCAGGTACCCACCTGTGAGAATAGGTACTTTGGATCTGGAAGTTTATGAGCCTGGAGGATGTGATCTATTGGAAAGGCTGCACCTGCATTGTATGAGTGTTCTTGCAGCATCACAGGCAAAACAATCCTGAGGTGGGGGATTTTCGCCTTGAACGCACCAACCTCTCTCTTTCCTTTGAAGAGAGAAACCTAAAGCCTGTTTCAATGTACATGCACTTGAGAATTCCATCCCCACCACTAGGGAAGGCAAAGATTTAACCATGTAGCCTGGTTCATACTGGGGATTCCTAATTAGGCAGTGCAATTAGTGCTCACCTGGGTTTTTTTCTACTGTGTCTTGTCCCTTCTCAGGAGACCCCAATCTTGGGTTCACTATTTTTAATTTTCTTGATAAATGTAATATACAAGGACCTTTTCCAGTTTTTCATTTTTTAATGAGAGACACCACATTCCTCAGAATTTCACAAGGAGCTGAAATTTGGAGAAAGGCATATGAAGCACACCTGTCTGTATAAAGCCTCTCATACAGAGAAGTCCTGTGTGCTAGTGTGGGACTAAGAATAGGCTGACTTCATCATAGCCTTCAAATTTTGTACCTCTGTCTTGTCCAATCTTACTTTTATTTATATTTCTCTACAATAAGACTTTTTTTTCAATAATTCTGTTATTGATCCAACCAAGCTTATATCTCAACTCCATTAACTAAAAATGCAATCCTGCACTGGAATTTAAAAATAACGACAACTTTCTGCTAACTTTGTCTTGAGATTCATCCAATTTAACTACACGTCTCCTTATACTTCTAGTTCAGAGATGTTTACTCAAGTTATTAATTCAGCATTTTTTGCAGTTTCAGAGTAGGACTCTGACAGATCATCAGACTGATCACCAGTGTACTGCAGTATAATGTGGCTGCCATGTTCTGCAAGATGCGTAATGAATTAGTACATGTAATTGTAAATAGTAGAGAGGATTATAAATAATAAGGGAAAATAGAAAAATACATGAAAGAAACAAATAGAAGCTTAATAAAATGTTAATGACAGTGGATTTTTAATATAATTAGTTAATTTAGTGAATAATCAGCTAAATTGATATAAGTAGATCATATTTTATCTTTTGCACTGTCTTCAGTCATAATTTTTGATTAAAAAATTGATTTTTTTTCCCAATTACAACATCGTATGAATAATATGAAATAGTGATCTGTAGTAGAAAAACTTGGTGGCTTCAGCATCTTATGTCCTCCCGAGGATGGCAGATGTTATCTTGCCAGGTTAACCTTCCCAGGGACCCACTAGTTAACAGGGACAGACCTCCTCCAGAAGGTGATTCAGAGCATGCCTTTAGCTGAGGCACACTGTGTTTGTCCTCAAACCTGCTTTCCTTTAGCACCAGTCTTCCATTTACTCTTGTTGTTAGACAGCTGGTAATCCAATGACTTTGCATTACAGTACTCAAGGTTGCGCAAAGGATGATTGCTCCTACTAAGTAAAATGCTCATTTGCCTTGGGTTTCTCATAGTGATCCTTATATCTAATTTTATTGCTTTGCTGGTTAAAACCATAACATAGGACCTTTCCCTTTGTAAAGGAATTATTAGCCAGCAGGGAAAATCGGTTATGCATTGCTCAGTATCACTCAGTTCCTCAAATAAAGTCCCAAATTCTGAGCTACAGAAATGTTTCCACTTATCTTCTAAATGAATATGTTTGAGCATGTGTGTAAATAGTTTTAGAGTTTGTTGGGGTTTTTTCCCCCTTTGCAGACATATTTCACGGTAAGATTCACTTAGCAGACACATTTCTCTCCCTTACATATGTTTCATACTTTCACTCTTACTGGAAGCACTGAGGAGTGCAAAAATTCAGGTCAAACTCTTGTAGGGAGGAAATGAATTAATAAATGTCACTATGCCTATGTAGAATATTGTGATTCAAGAAAATTTCAGCTCTGGAAAGTCAACATCTAACATAATTTCATCCTTCATTGAGAAGTCTGCCACATGATGAAACTACAAGGAAGAATGACACACAGAGAAATTAACAGCGTTATATTTAGTGTTATTGAAAGGGAAAATTTTTATATGACTGAAGGACTGTTATATTCTGGAAGAGACCATTCCTTTCCTTGCCTATTGAAAAAATTCTTTCTGTTGCTTATTCTTTCCATGCAATAAAACTCCCTGCATGCTTCACAAGTCTGAAGTGTCAAGAGGTTGCTCATAATACCTGCCTGCTTCATGGCAATGGCATTCCAGGTATGACTGTAAGGATTTTGTTTATGAGATGCCATCCTTGTTAGTCTTAGGTTTCTTAGGATGCTGGGTGGGTTGTGAGGGGTATTTTGGGGGTGGGTAGCAGGGCTGGGTTTGGGGGGGGGTTGTTGATTTTGTTATTGTTGGGGTTTTTGTAGTAGTTTGTGTGTTTTGTTTTTGTTCTGGACGGCTCAGCTTGTCTTGTAATTTGAACACAGTGGCAGTTCAGAAGGAAGTCCTGGTACTCTGATGACACAGTTTGTGTAGTGTTTTGGCAGCTACTGCCACCCTATGGTTTTCCATAATGGATGAATGCTGCAGAGCTTTAATGTGTTGCATTTCTCCAGAAACCTGTTTTAGGTCAGAGAGAAGACAATGAATATTCCTTTCGTCTTACTCCCTCCTTCTCTATGTCCCCTTTTCAGAAAAATCCCATCTGC
Organism: Coloeus monedula; assembly: GCF_965178545.1. Classification (NCBI taxonomy): domain Eukaryota; kingdom Metazoa; phylum Chordata; class Aves; order Passeriformes; family Corvidae; genus Coloeus; species Coloeus monedula. The sequence continues at coordinate 39,173,531 of NC_138784.1, forward strand.
ACAGAAAATCAAATATGGCATGAGAGGCCATAGGTGGCATTAGGATGGTAGAATCTTTTCCACTCTTTTTACAACTATGTCATTGAATATTAATTTTGGTTCCAAGGGTTCTCACTAACTGATTACATCTGCTTTGGCAGGATAGATTTTTTTTTAGGAACTTCAAAATGTACATCTGGAGAAAGCTTGCAAAACCCATTTCTTAAAGTTGCTGCTGCTTTGGGAGCCTGTGTTTACATCATGGATGCCACATATAGACAGATCTGGGTTAAAGCAATCTGGTCTAAGCAGAGTGTCCTCTGAGCATTGCTTCCAGCACAGCTTTGCCCTCCAGACGCCAGCAAGTGCCCAGCCGAAGGCTCTGATGCGGAAAGAGGACGTTTCAGATACCATTATTCCACTCATTGCCCTCCTTCAGGCCAGGGAATACCCTTTGCGTAGAGGAAGACTTTTTTTCTTTTGAGGAAGCAGCAAGAGGGATCACCCCTCATGTTGTAGATCTTCTCTTTGGGGCTGGAAGCTTCTTTCCCTTTGACCAACCCAGCTGAAACCAAGCATCACTGTAGGTTGTCGAAAATAACTCAGCTGGCTTGGAGGCAGAGATATTGGACTCTCACACATACTATAGTGCACAGGCATTGGTTTTCCTCATATATTATTGGGGACTCTCAAGTTCCATCCCCTCTGCCACACCCAACCTCAAATCTATGCAGTGCACGAAGTCTGAAGTGCACCTACTGCTCTTTATTTTTCCTAGCTGACATGGAAATCGGATCCCTCTCGTTGAGCCGGATCCCCAACCCCCGCTGCCGGCCCGCGCAGGAGCTGGCTCTGGGGGCTCCCCCGGCACCCTGCGCCTTCCCTGCCCCGCCCGCCGGGGCTGAGCGGGCGCTCTGTGACCCTCTCCTGGGGGCTGAGCAGCTCCTCTCCGCAGTCACCTGTAGCTAGCGCTGATTTTTCTGCATTCCTCCGAAGAATATCTATTCTCAGCCCCGATCCCTTCCCGCGTGTTTTACTTGAGTGAACCAAATGTCCGTGTATCAGGCGCGGAGGCGGTGTTGCCTTTTTCGGAAAGATGCGGTGTTTGTTTTCGCTGTCGCCTCCCTGCGTCCCCCAGGCTGCTAGCGCGGGACCGGAGGGGTGCGGAGGGCCGGCTCGGCTGCCCCTGCCCCCGCCCCGGGGAGGAGCTCCGGCCCCAAATGAGGTACGATTTTCACCTTTGGATTCGTCTTCCCGGAGCACCACTGGAATTGCGGCCGTCCCGGTCCCCTGTGCGCCCCGGCCCCCCGCTCGTGGCTCTGCGCTTCGCCGGTGGTCCCCGCTCCCAGCCCCGACGCGGAACGGCCGCATCCCCCCTTGTAAAATGAGGGGAGCGGGATCTCCGCGCGGGCGGTGGGAGCCGCTGTTACGCCTGTCGGAGTTGAGCATGGAGGGAGGCGAAACAGCCACCTGAACGCGGAGAAACACCCGAACCGACAACAAGTAGTCTCGCCTGGCAGGGCGGCACGGAGAGCGGCAGGGGCCGGAGCCCGCCCGGGAAGAGAAGCCGCCGTCGCTCCTCCGGCAAAGGTACCGGCGAGAGGGACCCGCGGGGCTGGCGGGGGAGCGGGAGGGACCCGCGGCGGCGCTGATCCCACCTGCCCTTCCCCGAGATGCGCGCTCGCCTTCGTGATTTGTCTGAGAAAGTAGCGAGCCGAGCTCCACGAATACAGCTTTTCCCGGAGTGTGCCTGCTGCCTGCGTTTATCGGGGGCTTGGTATTTCTTCCCAAAAAGCAACCTTTTCCTCCCTCCCACAGTGGGGTTGGGGGGGGGGCACAGAAAAATATCTAAGCCTTCTTTTTTCCCCCTCGTTAAGCTGTTAGGATAATAAAAGATAGATGCCCATTAAATAATTAACCGTACACTTTCTGTTTCATCAGCTCTGTTCACACAGCCCCCTGAGGGAGAAGGGGGTGGGGACGGTGGTGGATCCGTACGCGGTGGAAGCAGCAGCAGTGCCATTTCGGTAGCCTGCTTCCAGGGGAAGCGGGAGACAGCCCGGAGCTGTGCCCGGAGCGGGCAGGCGGCACAGCCCTCCGCGGAGGAGCGTGCGGAGCTGGCCGGCGGTGGGTGGCGGGGCGGGGCGGGCCGGGAGGGCTCTCCCCGGAGTGCAGGTTCGCGGGAGATCTTGGGAGGGGTCTGGGACAGGCCGTGACCGCGGGGAATAGCCCTCCTGCGGTAGTGCCTGGAGGGCTTCTCCTCGATTTCTTCTGTTTGCGTTTAAGGCAGAAGCTCGTTCCCCGCGGACCTGCCGGCGACCGGCTGCCCCCCGCCCAGCGACCGGCGCGCCCCCCTCCCAATCCCCGCCGCCGCCTCCCGCGCTCTCCCCAGTCATGTCCCACCCGGAGCGATGGGGAAGCTCGAGGACAACGAGAGGGTGATCCTCAACGTGGGGGGCACGCGGCACGAGACCTACCGCAGCACCCTGAAGACCCTGCCGGGGACCCGCCTGGCTCTGCTCGCCTGCGAGTCCCAGAGCGAGTCCCCGGGCGGCGAGGAGCCGCCGCCGCCCCCCAACCCGCCGCCGCCTCCGGCGGGCGGCTGCCCCGAGCCCGGCAGCGGCTGCAGCCCCCGGGGCAGCGGCGGCGCCAGCGAGTTTTTCTTCGACCGGCACCCAGGGGTCTTCGCCTATGTACTCAACTACTACCGCACCGGCAAGCTGCACTGCCCCGCCGACGTCTGCGGGCCGCTCTTCGAGGAGGAGCTGGCCTTCTGGGGCATCGACGAGACCGACGTGGAGCCCTGCTGCTGGATGACCTACCGCCAGCACCGCGACGCCGAGGAGGCCCTCGACATCTTCGAGGCACCCGACCTGCTGACGGGCGAGCCGCCCCCCGACGGCGACGACGACGACCTGGCCGCCAAGAGACTGGGCATCGAGGACGTGGGGGCGGCCGCCGAGGGCAAGGGCGGGCGCTGGCGGCGGCTGCAGCCCCGTGTCTGGGCGCTCTTCGAGGACCCTTACTCCTCCCGCGCCGCCAGGGTAAGCGCCGCCGGCCGGCGCTCCCACCGGCGGCTGGGGAGGCCGAGGGGCTGCCGGGGTCCCGTGATCGGGAGTCGGCATCACCGGGAAGCTCGCCCCGCTTGGGGTGTGCGTGCAGAAGTGATGCTTTGGTGGGCCACTGCAAGGGGGGGCATCGGTCCGCGTGGGGTGGTGATGCGTGTCCTCTCCACATCTGCAGGCAATGTCAGGCACCACGGGGGTCCCGCTGTGCCAGCATCCTCCCCATGGGAGTGTACGTGGAGTGAGGTGGGAGCTGTGCTCCCAGAAGCCTGCAAGGGAGCCACGGTCACCCCCCTAGCCTGTGTGGGGGTGTGGAGGGGGTGACTCACTGATGGACCTGTTTGTGTGTGGGTGTGAGCAGGAACAGCCCCAAGGCACCCTCATCTGCCCTGAGCACCTGCATGAAGGTGCGTTTGGGGCCGGGGCGGCTGGCCTGAGGTCTCGTGTTTGGGGTCAGGTGGTGACAGCGACACGGGAGAGCGACTTCAGTCCTTTCTGAGCTTTGCTCTGTCTGCACTGGTAGGTGATCCTGGTTCAACAAAGTAAATGCGACAGGGGGTCACCCTGGCTCTTCCTCCATTGATTTCTCAGGGTGACCCTGACTGGCTCAGTGACTGAGGGTCTGGGAACAAGACAGTAAATGATCGTACTTACTTCCTCTTATTTAGATAGGGGTTTTAGATTTTGGTGCTCACTACTTCATACTTTGAGGACTTGGATTTTAGTTCTTTTTGTTGCAGTCATCAGTGGTGATGCGGGTTTGCTTTCTAACCCAGGGCTTTGGAGCAAACAAATGGTTGTAATTCCTTTAAGAGAAATACGCAGTGGTGTCTCTAATTTAACCAGAAAAGCAACCTCCATCAAATCCTCCCTGCAATACAAGACAAAGGACTTGTAATAGGAAATGCCTGGTTATAAAATGGCAATAAGTATTTTGTAGCATATTTATCAGGATTTCCTCAAAGTATTCAGAGCTAAATCTCATTTTACAGAAAGTGCGGTTATGGTGGGTGTAATCTCCTAGTCAGTTCCACTTATTCCGCTGGCAGTCTCATAGATGTGCCCATAAATGTGTGGTTAAGTGACGTCTGGAATTGTGTCCCATGGCACGATGCAGTTTCTGCCCGCTCACCCTATGAGCTTAGTGAGGTAAGTTAAAGTCCTCACAGTTATTGCTGTCATTTGCTGAGTGCCAATGTTGTTTATGTTTTTGAAGGTTGCCTACCAGTATGTTTTCCTTCGACAGCTGGCTCTAGTTGATTCTTAAAATATGTTTTTAATAAAGAATGGGTTCTGAAGAAAAGCTACCAGAAGTGTCTATCTTTGCTCATCAGTGACATACCCACATCTCGCATCTCAGCTGTCTGAATCCTAAAGAAAATCTGGCTGTCAGTTACCTGACAAACTGTAGTGTATGTGGTGATTGCCCTGCAGGTTTTCTTTCACCTGCTGTCTTGTGGAAAGTTGCTGACAGTGTCAAAACTGCAGCTTTTACGACAGAGAATCTTCCTGCTCAACTTTGCTGGAGAACTGAGAAGTATGGAGTTAATGTTAAGTGGAAGATGCCAGGAGAAATAGGAAGGTAGACATGCTCTTGTGTCCTGGCATTGCAATTGGGTTTTCAGCCCAGTTTGACAGAACCTGTAGGCACTTGCTTTCCAATTCTTCTATCTGTAATAGAACCGTTAGTGATTTGGGTGAAGATATTCCAAGTTTGCAAAATGAATACGGTAATTAACACTACAGTTGGAAATCGCAACATGGCACTATCAATCTCTTAGAAGATAAGAGTATTTACTTTTTATAACTCAAAAACTGGTTTTAAACATTTTATTCTGATTTCAAACCCAGGCAGCCAGTATAAGGCAGTGTCAGAACCATAACAACAGCGTCTAAATCTCTATTTTCATTTTCTCAAGATCTGTACTTGATCTTTCAGGTAGGGAGACAATTTCAAGAATTTCTGGTGAGTTTTAAAGCATTAAAGTGAATTTGTAGTTAAGGACTCACATGCACTTAGTAAGCAGTCTTGAACATAGTAATTTAAGGTGATGGTAACCTTAGTTTGGAACTGAGACACTTATGTTTTTCCTGAAACAAGAGCCATTATTTTCTGAGTATTCTGGCAAATACACTCTTGTTTTATGTCAGCTGAGATGATGACTAACTCTAAAAACATTTGAGTGAAATCTTGGGCTTACTGAAATCAAGACAAAACTCTGAACTTCAATCTTTGCCTCACAGTGTTAGTTACTGACTCATACACAACTAAGATTATGGTGAGGCTGCTTAGTGGTAAACTTTCCTCAGAACTGTGATAATTATTTTCTTTTAGAATTACTGATTTAGGTTCACCAGTGTCTTTTTTGGGAATTATGATGCTGATAAAAATGGGCTATTTTCTGTTAATGAAATGGTACTTAATATTTGTGATTTTCTTTATTCTAAACTGTGATCTCTAAAAATAGAAATTTATAGAAATTCAAATATAAGTTGCCATGGTAACCTCTTTGGGGATAGTGCACGCACAAGATTATTCTAGCAAGACCATCCAGTGATGTTATATAAATAGTGGAACTAGTTTGTTGACAAGAAGGTTTACTTTATTTGAGATTCTAAAAAACGTCAACTTTTAGTGCATGCAATTTGGTAGTGAGATAGTGACATCTACTAAACATGGGGCTTGTAAATATAAAATGTAATCCATGTATATATGATTGCTTTGAAGCCTGCAACACTTTTCTTTGTTTCCCAAGTTCAGGAGTTAGGTTGAAATGTTATTTCTGTTTTCATATTATCATTTTGGGTTTCATAGACCGTGAAATGAAATTAAAGAGTACAGCCATACTCCTTTCACTCCACGCTTAATAGAACAATCATTCACAAAAGGCTGTGTGGCACAATGCTGTTACGTAGATATGGAAAGCTACTGGCATAAGGTACTGTCATAGGAGGAGGAGGAGTGCTGGGCGACTGAATCTTTCTGCATTAGTTTAAACATCTCTGAAACAGACGCCTAATTCTTATCTGACTAAAACATGTGCACCGTTTTGTTAGTTAATATCTGTCAGTGATTTTGGTGTCAGGGGCTTCTAAGTGCCAGGTACTTGCTTGCTTTAGTAAAGCACAAAGATACATCTAAGTAGTTTGTAAGAAAGTACAAGAGGCAATATTAGGTGCTGAGTTCAGAAAGTGTCTGCAGATGTCCAGCAGGAACTGGAATGCTAGTGCTCGTCTCAGATATCTTATTTCAAAGTAATTACCTTTAAAGCCTTTTTACTTTTGAAAAATAGGTGAAAAATGATGCTGTTTAAAGAAGTAATTAGTATTTGTCATTGATTTCTCCTAAGGATTATTGATTACTCCTGTACTGAGTGCAGGAATGCAAAAATGGCCCTGGGATTCACCAAGTCCATAGCTATATATCCTTAATGTTTTGAGAAGCCTGTAAATCTGTTCATGGATAAGGGGACAGCACCTGCCAAGTTGGGTAGTTAAGCAGTGCGGGAGTCAGCGTGGCCCAGGGCACTCGAGCTGGCACTGCTGTTTGCAGCAGCTGAAGGCAACTTACAGCCCCTTCGCTATGGTTTTTATCTCTAGGAAAGATCATAACTACTTGGTTTACAAGGAAATATAAATCCTAATTAGCAAGTATTTGTCAAGTTTGCTGTAAGTAAATATTCACTGCAATGCAAATAAACCCACAAAAGCCTTGCAGTCTAGGCATCAAGATACTTACATCTTGCAAGTGTTCTTAAAAATACTAATGCTGCTTCATAGCAACATGGGGAGCTGTATTTGAGCAATGGGTAGTATTTTTGGAGGGAAATACAAAGTTCCATCTACTGCTTTACATGATGTTAAATTGTCAAGAGATTCCTTTCAGCATCCCATTGCATCTACACCAGCTTTGGACATGCGGTGATGTGAAGAATCAGCTGAAATGAGTAAGATGGGAGAGAGGAAAAATGCGATTTTATAGATTCCCTCGAGAGGCTAAAGATACAGAAATTATGTTGGAGAACATTCTTATCAAAGATAACTTACGTCCTTATTTGGTGGCTTGTTTATGTTTTCTCCAGGTACCTAGATACCTGTTTTGATACCTGTCAAGAAAGCCTTGATTTAGGAAGCCTGTCATGTACTATGGTGAATGACTGAAGTGAGTTATATTTTTAGAGCTTTGCCTGTTCTGATGCAAGACAGGTTTTATTTTTGGTGGAAACAACACTGCTGCAGTAGTCTGAAATATTGTGAATGGAGTGGTGAAGGTACATTAATCTTAGAATATATGTTTGTAGATTAATAGTGAAGAGCAAAGGTTTGCTTTCTTAACTGATAGGAAGCCCTTTAATACATAAATGAAAGCCTTTATTCTGTCCTTTATTAACTGAGGAAAGCAGGTATAGATTAGATTAGATTTTACCATTCAGTTATTGGTTAGGCAGACAAGGTTGATGCTTTAAAGAGGGTATTCCTTTTGTTGGTAATCAAAGCACTGAATATATTTGTAAGTGGGAAAATAGTCAATTACGTTCAGTTGGTGAAAAACGATCACTCTGCTTGAAGCATTTGTACTATGGGAGCTGTATTTTTTAAAAGATGTGTTTCTAATGACAAAAGTCATAATGCATTACTGTTACAGATATTCATACACTCTGTAGCTTCATGTATACATGTAACTAAATCACATTGTAAGTAATTTTTATTAATTTACTTCTGGCATGCTGGCTTTTAAAAGTCTTAATTGGAAATTCTAGCTTAATACATGACGTATACAACATAAATTAGCTTGATATAACTTAAGGGTTGATGATCTCTGATGGTACTGACATATCAGTGAGGTAAAATCAGCAAGATTTCTGCCTTCCTAACTTCTGCCTCTTCCTCTACAGCTGTTCTGCCTGATGCTGCTAGTGTTTCCATGGAAACAAGCCAGCTCTTGGCTTCCTCTTCCCATTGAAAACAGCCTTCTCACTGTCACTTATTCATCTGGGAACAGGATTTTGTCATGGCTCTGACATAAATGACACAGAGATGATCTGTCCTGTCATTTCAGAAATAGATGCTATTAGGTATGTGCATGTGCATACAGCCAGATTTGTCTTTCAGTGACTCTGAAATAATTTGGTTAATGGATTTAGGTTGAATTTGCTTTGGTGTAACTGGAAGTGGAAATCAGCTAATTAGACACAGCCCAATATAGTAACGGTGTGAGAAGTACTTTTGATTGAGAAATCTGGCAGACCATGTTATCTTCTTTTATGCAGTTTATATAGAATGTAGTATTTGTCATGTTTGTTTACAGTGGTAAAATTCTTAAATGGTTTACTTTGAGGATGAGAATATATCCTCAAACTGATTAAGATGGTGGTGGGAGGAATAGCTCACAACTTGGGATGAATATTGTATAGGTTTCAGTGCTACTGTCAGGTGAGGAATCACGTTATCATGCACATCATGTGATGCAGTCAGAATGTGAACTAAGCGATGCAAGAAAACTGGTATCATCATCATTTATTCTTCAGGTGTTTGGTACCTAGTCCAAAGTAAATATATCAATCAATACCCTGTGAAGAAATCATCATTTTTGCTTGATTTGGTGAATTTGTGTTAAGTCATAATCAAAAAAGTTCAGAAGTCAGACAAATTCCATATCCTTGATTAATATCCTTCACTGTAGGGACTTTAATATACTATAAGAGAAGTTTGTGTAAAATTTGCCTGTCCTTTTCTCCCTCAGTGATCATTGGCAGAACACGATTGTTCTCTTCCTAAGAAGTTGCCATGCAGTTGGGGTAGAAGAATGAGAAGAGGAAAGGCTCCCTCTATAAATTTTTAATATTTTAATAATATCTTCTAAAAGGGATGTCCAGTAGTTTTCAGATGGAAGAAACAAGTTCTTCTCATTATCAAGTGCTTTTTCAGCATTGTTCATTCCTCAGGAGAGAGTTCCTACTTGTCCTGTGCTTCAGATTCATGGCTTGTCTTAGGGAAAGACAGTTTCCTTCAGCCATAACTGGAAAGAGAGGGTTTATGCTCTCTATATTTAGCACCCAATGGGGGTAGTATTTTCCCTTTTAATTCTCTTTACTAAACTTTTCTTTAGACCTCACTCCTGTTAGCATAGTTTACATAAACTTACTGATTCAGTGTAAAAACTTGAGGGGATTTCTGCAGGGTTTTGGTTGGTTTTTATTTTTTTATTGTGAGTAAATTAGTTAGGCAAATAAAATACAGGTATAGTAATAGTCAGAATATCAAGCTATCAGCTGTCATTCTACTTAGTATATTTCTTATACAGTTCGTTTACACACTCTAGTTCTTTCACAAGCACACACTTTTCCAGTAAAATCAGTAATTGCATAGGAATTCAAATTTTATTCTAAAGAAATGTTAAGCAAAGCTATTCAATAATTTTATATGCAGAGGAAATAGGGGAACTACGTCCAGTCCTATGTGTTCTCTTACTTCCAAAGAGGCTTTTCCCTCATGCAAGGGCTGAAACATGAGAATATTTCACACATCAGAAATAATTTATACTGGTGAACAAAATATTCAGTTGGGGTAATGTGCAAGGACATAGTAATACAAATTTAGCTTGGCAGTATTTATCAGTGTGGTCATAGGGATTCAAGTTGTAGTGATGACCTGGTACATTTTTTTCCTTACAGTGATATGCACATGTATATGTTGATATAACTAAATGGTAATTTTGTCAGAGTGCTATAGAAATAGCTGTAGAGAATGAATATGAAATCACACATTTTTGGATTTTTTTTGTTTTGTTTTTGTTTTGTTCTACTAATTTGTTTAATTAACATCTTTGTTGGTGTTTTATGATGACTAAAGGAGTTGCAAAGGAAAAACTCCACTTCCATCTGTTAATCAGAAGTGTTAAAAATAGAATGCCATCTAATCACATGAAACACAATTTCTTGTGGTTTGTGATTTGCTTTACAGATTTCTTGGCTGAAGTGGTGGCTTGAAGCTTAAAAATGAAATTATCCAATTATGTATTATGGCAATGTGTTGTTATTCCCCCTGCTGCTTCTAAGTTGAAAATTCTGAGATGTTGCTGTGGTTTTGGTCTTTCTACCAGTAGGTTAATTATTACAGTAGTGTGATAATTCAGTTCTTTCTTCTTACATACAGCCTTTTGTAGTTTCTTAGTCTTTCTAGGTGAACCTCAGATATTGGGTCTTTGATATATTCCAGCAAAACGCTGTAAACAGAGAACAGTCTCTTAGCCCAATGCAGAATAATGTGGTAAAGTTCATTAATATGCATGAAATATGACACACAATATGATCTAGGCTTGGTTCTGAAATAAGTATAGTTTTAAATAAGTATGGTTTAAAGTGTTTACATTTTCATTAGTGTATAGCATGCAGAATTACATTTTTCCACTTTGCCTCATCTTTATAAAGATTAAGTATCCCTTGAAGGTTGTGCATTTGGCTTGGATAATTTTTAGAGTACTAAAGATATAATAGATATATAGCAGTAAACTTCTTTTTAACTGTTTAATCCTTACCCTAAGAGAAATAATTCTTCTTTGGCAATGACTTCCACCACACTAAAATGCTTGCTTTGATAAAAGCACAAGGCTATTCCAGTATTAGGAATCTGATAGTACCTGGGATTTTAGAGCAACAGAAATCAAATGCTGAAACTCAGTTAATGGCAGAGAAAATTGCATTGGAGGAGATGAAATTTAGTAGAGTGACAGAGAGGGCTGCAGAAAAGTGCTGTGAAGTGCTGGGTACATGTTGTTTCCATAATGCAGAGCACAGGCTGAGTTCCCAGCAATTTTGCCAGGGGACTGTGTTGGTGCCTGCTGCAGCACTGAGCGAGAGTTTAGCCGTGCCCAACAGCACCCTGCTGGCGGGCACTCTTAAGGAGGGGAGGAATAATGTCTTCTAGTCACATTTCTGTTGGCCTAGGTAATTTCTCAGATTGTGAACATTCACAAGATATACTAGGCTTTTATATGCTGTGTACTGTAAGATTGAGGATAATCAAATATGTATTAATTAATATTTGATATAAAGCCTGTACAATAACAGAACTTTAATTTTTTAAAATGTAGATATAAAAATTATTACAGGAAAATGTAAATATGTTTTTGAAGTATACAAATGTCTGGGTATAAATTTTCTTTAGTTCTTAGACAATATCGAAGGAAATGTCCTCAATAGTCCTTATTTTTACATGGGTATTTGAAAATTCTCTGAACTTTTAAAGTGAGCAGTATTCTTTATTGGCAGTTGGTAATCCTACTAATATGAATGGCAGTTATGTTTAATAATTGATTTCAGGAGTATCTTCATTTTCACTGGATAATTGTATAAAGCTGAAAGGGTTAACTTTGATATTTTTTATTAGTATCATTGAAAGTGTTACACAGGTCTTTTTTATGACAGAAATGTTTCAATATTCTAAGTTTAATCCAGATATGGTTTGGAGAAGAACCTTAGTTGTCTTCCTGGTTTCTGATCTCATTTGGGAAATAAATTTTCTTGCATTTGGAGTTCTAGATCTGATACCTACCATCAGATTTTAATTTGAATTTTAGGATGTAAATGATGCACAAGCATATCTGAGTTTCACCTTGAACATTCTTCCCTTGGTCTGCAAAATTATTTAAAAAAATTATAAATAACTCAGTGGGGATGGAGTTTTGTTTTTCTACAGCTTCCTGAGAAGGGGAGAGTGAGGTGCTGATTTCCTGATATCCAGCAACAGGATGTGTGAGAATGATTCAAAGCTGCCTCAAAAGTTTAGGCTGGACACTAGGAACCATGTATTTACTGAGAGGGTGGTCACACACTGAAGCAGCCTTTTTAGAGAAGTGGTCAATGTCCCAAGTCTGTCAAAGTTTAAGAAGAATTTGGGCAATGCCCTTAAAACCATGCTTTAACTGTTGACTCAGCTGTGAAATGGTCAAACAGTTGGACTAGATGGTTGCTGCAGGTCCCTTCCAACTGAAGGAATCTATCCTATTCTAAAGAAGTAAGTTCTGGTTTTCCAACCTTCTTTCCCTTACAATGGAAAATTAAGTCCTTTTATTTAATAATGACGGTGTTTCATGTTTTCATGGTTTAAAAACAAAAGTGTATGTAGTAAAAGGCATATAATAAATGACATCAACATTGTTTTTTAGGGTAGATATCAAACAGGGTAGGATTTCAGTGTAGGTATTGAATATCAGCTTTGCTATATAACTCATTATCTCTTCATTGTCTGGTAATACTTTATGTTAAATTGATTTAAACACCTTAGGCACCTTAATCCTTTGGCCAGTAAATTTTATTGCTGGCAGTATTAGAGACTATTTAAATATAGTTTCAAATTTGAGAACTGAGACTTTTGACAGCAGGACAGAATTATTTTCCTGATTGCCTAGGTGATATACCAGTGCAGCTTGGAAAAGAAGTGGCTGTGTTTGTCATTTGTCTCCGAAACAGGCATGTGACGCTAATATTGCAGTGACCTGTGAATGGTCAACAAAACTGGTTTGATGCATTGCAGCTACAGGGTCTCCTTGGTTGGTCATTGCATTTTTTAAGTTGGTGCTTTGATAGCAGAAAAAATAAACTGGGGGAATTAAAAATGAAAATAAATATTAATATCAGGGAAAATTACGTCGTGGGGAAAAATGAACCCTTATGGACTGAAGCAAAGAAAATGTTTTAATTAACTTGGTTTATCACAATATATCCAGCCAAACCTTAAAACTGGCAAAGATATTTCAGGTTGCATGTCTGTTTCTTTTGACTGATGTTCCCTGTTTTAAGGATGGAAGATGCTGGGGTTTTTTGAACTGCAGATTTATCTATTTAAACTTCTTGCTCCAATTGCCACTTGCTTAATCTTTTAGTGAGATGGGAGCTTTGATCTTTTGATCTTTTCAAAATTACTTCCCTAAGGACTAGGTTATGACATTTTTGAAACAGCTACGGTAAGTAGGTACAGTCTGCACCTCCATCCAGGAGCTGTGACAGCATTAAGTGTCTCTTAAAACTCTCTCTGAAGGTTCTCAGAATTGGTTTTTATTTGTTTCTTCACTCTTCAACAGCACTGCGTTGCATTCAGTATCTTGCACTGTCACTGAGCCAATGGCTAGCTGTTCTAGTATTTCTGAATCACTGCTCCTTCCAATGCTTTTGTATTAGAATTTACCATTTTGCTATGGCTTGAAGTGCAATGATAGCTATAGATACCTATCTACTGTTAATACTACTTTAGTAGCTGTGTTAGCAGTTTTTCTTTGAAAGTGTGATAGCTTGCCTCAGTGAAATGAAAACCCTGCAAAATTTCAATGACTTTGTATTCTCAACAATTTAAAGGCATTTGAATTTAGTATTTGGCAGCAGAAATGTACCCATTAGTCTCTAGAGAAGTGCAGATGTAGTTTATGTTGGGTTTGTATTTCATTAGAGCAACCTCTCTTGCACTGCAGTCCTGACAGATTGGTGCGATGAAGGCATTCCTCTTTGAAATGATACCTGCTTTCTTCAAGAGCTAATTTTCTAAAATAATGTGAAGAAATATTAAACTCCTATTTTGTGTTGCTGCTGTTTGTGCTCCTTTCAAATAGAGATCAGGGGATGTGTGTTAGTGATTATAATGAACAAACTTCGCAAATTTTATTTTGTTTGTTTACTGGCAAAGCAATTTTAAAATAACAAGGTAATTGTTACAGTTTCCTAATCACACTGTTAGTAATATGTTGCCTTCAGAAACCCAAGCCTTGTCTGTGGTTGGGAAAGTCTTGGAAAAAGTGGAGGCTAAAGGAAAATGTGTGACCTAAATTTTTCATTGCAATTCTACTGTTCAGACAAGTACAGTGTGACAACTGTGTGCACTGCAGAAATGTAAAAATGGGGTGAAATGTGAGCATGAGACAGGAGGGAGAATGTTTGGGATCCTAGTGCTTTCAGACTTCAGGTGTTCTTATCCGTATATAAATGTGGATGCAAATATTTTTTTGTGTGTATAGATGTATGTACATGCACAGACACAGATACAGATTTATAAACAAATTAACACATAGATGGTCCTGACCTGTAATTATGATAGTCAATAAGATTTTATTTTCCATTTTTTTCCCCCATTTGTCCTTGAATATTTTAATGAAGAAGCTGCATCCTAGATTTCATTACTTAATCAGGTGTTCTTGCATTTACATGTTTAATTCAGCTCCTGGCTGTAAGTTTGAGTAGAGTTTCATGGACTGTATGAGTATCTTGCGTTTTTAAGCTGTGATGGATCAGTCTTACTAGATATGCGTATATATTACTATATTGTTTTACAGTAATTAATCATGTTTGATAACAGGAGTAGCGTTCCATTCTTTATAAATTTTATCTCACTAAACATGGGAGAAACCTGAAGGAGTTATATAATTTAAGACATCTTATTTTCTGTGAATTGCTATCTCATTGGTGATTCTCATGGCCAATTAAAGTTATTCCTGTTTGTCAAAACATATGTTCTTTATAATATTTTATAAGACATTTTAAGAAAGTAATTTCTCCCAGGGATGCAGTTTTCCCTTCTTCAGCTTTAGTAAGGGGATATATTAAATAAAATCAGATTTGGCAATCATTTACATCAGGCCATGTTGATAACACACACAGTGATTTTTCATCTTTGAAGTATTGTAGTCTGTTTTATTATTATTCTGTCTTTTTTCATTTAGTTCTTTTTTTGAAAGGAGTAGAGGATCAGTTCGAGTTAAGTTCATACATTTCTGCTTCTTGGGAGGAATATTGACTGATGAGAAGCACAAAACCATGAAACCAACATTTAAGCAAAAGATGCAGAGTGTCATAATACAGTGAAAGCTGGGAATGGTGTAGGGATTATGTCATGATGAACTCATTTGGTCAGGCTAGGAGGGACATCAAGAGTGAAGACGGATCAGGAACTAAAGTGCTAGCAGGGAGTTCTGGAGATCCAGGTTTATGTCTCTCTGGTTCACCCTTGACTGCAAACTGGGAAGATAAAAATGCTCTCTTACCCTAGAAAATAAAAAAAAAAAAAAAAAAAGAAATGTAGTGCTCAAATAACAAATAAAAGAGAGTTTTACAAAAAGAAGGAATTGTATTTTTGTTCATGACTGTAAAACATAGTGCAAAGGAGAGCTTAGACTATTTTGAAAGAAGGTTGGGGATTATTTGTTGGTTTCTGTGCCTGAAAACTGAAACATACATAATAATTTCATGGTCCCCCCCCCCCTTTTTTTTTTCCTTTTCATTCAGTGGGTCTATGGTAGAAGTAAAAGTGTGACCGTGTAGTAATTTGAATGTATACAGTAATGAGTATGAGAGGAAATCCTCAAAATATTGATAGTAGTGTTTGCAGAGCAGAGTTGGAAGAGCGTATTCAGACAAGAAGACATATATCCTACACCTGAAGAATGTAGAAAAAACCAAAACTTTGAGTGAGGAAAGAGTGACCATTTTGCAAACTGAGGTAAAGTCTACATGGAAGAAAACTCCTCAGTCATGTTGGTAAAAGTTGCTTTATTGGATGTAAACACAAGGAGATTGATTTAAAATCATAGAACAGTAGAAAAGACCCTTAAGATCATGGATTAAGGTGAGGTTTGGCACATATTGGTCTGTGGAAGGTATCTTTTCAGCTTTTTACTGGCTAAGCTAGTGGTTTAATGCCTTAGAAAGCCTCGAGCAGCCTAGAGAGCTAGCACAGGTGATCTAGCACTTTAGTAGCTCTAAAATCGGTACCTGTATCAGCTGCAAAGCAAATACCATCAGCAGAAGCAAAGAGGGAGAAATACAGCTCCCTGCTTGCTCAATTTCCTGCAGTTAGAAGCTTTCAAATGAGACAGACAACAAGAGATGTTCACAGGAAGACAGCTGAGCCAAGAGAGGGTAGAGCCTCCCTCCACGATCTCTTTTATTCGGAGAAGGGGAAAGGGGAGGGCTGGGGGCGGACCCGGGGTGAGCGGCCAATGAGACACTGCTGAAGAGTCTGAGCTACATTTGGCTTTGCCCGCGCTTGGAACAAAGGAGCTCGGAGCACATGGGCAGGATCAAGTGTCTTTGGGAGGGGGAGGGGAAGCTCAGAACGGGCAGCAACATTGGTCTGCTATAGATTTTCCTCCAAAATTTTATTTAGTAAAACATTTGCAGAATTTAATACTGTTCACTGAATGTCTGCAAAGACCTTTGGTATTCGGCCCGTGCAGTTAAGTTCTAGCACAACAGAATGTGAAGTCTCAAAGTGAGAAATATTGTTCGATCTTCACAGTTGGCTCCACTGTCAATTTGATCTGCAGTATATTAGAATGATAAATATGTTGAATGATCTCATGTTGATTCTTGGTTATGTTCTTTAGCTGATTTCTAGGGGATGCATTTTATCAGGCTTTAAAAAAAAAAAAAAAAAAAAAAAAAGAGGGCAAGATTCCAAGGGCAAGATTCCAAGGGCATGGCCAGTGTCATCAATTCTTTTGGTAATACTTAATTTTGTATTTCAGAAGCATTTGCATTAGTTAGTGAAAGCTAGTTGCTATGCTTTGCTGCTTTTTAATAGGGCAATAATTTGGGCTTAATTATATATATCAGTATTGGCTAAGCATACAGCAGTGTTGTAATTGAGTTACTGTAAATTTTGGTATGAGATTTTTTCCAACGGAAATTGATCCTTAATTCTGAAATAACACCCATCTTTGTGTCCTGCTTTTCATGTACAAGAGCTGTAGCTGTAAGTTCTCCCTGTAGAGATGGGTGAATTTGTCCTATATATGGTGAATACATTTTCATGAGCAAGATGTGTAACATGTTGTTTAACAATTTATTGTGAAAAAAAGCCAAACATTTTACTTACTGATCAGAAATGTGAATTGTTACCTAATGTGAGAGCCATGGAGAGGAAGAGCATTGTCATTGAAATCGAAGTTTTGAAGTGTTTTGAAGATTTCTGGGGGCACTAATGATGTTATTTTGACTTTTTTTTCATTTTCCCTCGCAAGGGGAAGCTATACTGAATTATTATATCAGGAAATACATATTAGGGAAGCTATACTGAATAATTAAAGGAAATTCTTTAATAGTTTAGCTGTGGTGTTTCTCTGTTGGGAAGAAACAAAGCAAAACAAAACAAAACTAACATTTAGTTATATCTGGCCAAGATTTGAGGATGTGCTTGAAGCACGTGACAATATTGGCTGAATTAGTTCCAGAAGACGGCAGTTGGCAAGCCTTAAGTTGGCTGTGATCGTGGACAGGCAACAAATTTCTTCATTCAGTTAATTGCTTTGGAACAAACAAGATGCAGGATAAACAAGTGAGCTCAGTTTCTTTTTCTACCTGAAGTGATGACTGCCTGTAATTTTGACAGAGAATGGCTGTGTTTTGGGGATTTCTTCAGAGGTTTTTGGGGTTTGAAAAATTCCTTTCTAGTGTGTTGTTAATAGGTGTGTAATGCAGATCTGGATTTCAGCACTGGTTCCTAATACAAAGTAATGTCAAAACTTAAAACAACATGCAACATTTTATTTAGAATTCAATGCACATTCCCAAGCAGCAAACCAACTGTAAGGTATTTGGCAAGAGAAAATTTATAGAACTGTAACTTCATGTCTGTCACATAGGCTTTCTCTTTTGCCCATGTACTGTGCTGATATTGTGTGTTGTTCTGAATTTGGCAAAGCTCATCCTGAACCAGGAGTGAAGGACAGATCTGGTTTCATGTTCACTGCATAACTTAAAAAACCCAAACCTTCCATTATAGGAGTTTAACATGAAAAAATAGTTCTGTGTATTCCTAGTTGTTGTTGCACATTGCTGGCATGAGTGACTAGTTTGACCCTGAAAAAGCTACGAGCTGATAGCCATGATAATGATTTGCAGCGTATTTTAAACTGAGTGTGGCTCTAGTTGTTAAGAAGGCCCTCCTTCACTCCTGTGATACTTACTAGAGTGAAAACTCTTAATAAATGGAAGTTTTCAAGACTTATCAAGATAAATACTCACCTTGCTTTTTGTAAAGATTGGAGTTCATAGTACTGTTCTGTTGAGTCAAAGCTATTTGTGCTTAAAAGAAGTACACTTCTTCCTGCAGATTAGTCTGGCAATCTCTGAGTCAGGAAAGGATTTTCTAGAATATGCAGGGAATGCTGGACAAAGTGAGCATTGTCAGATTGCTAAATTAAGGGTGCTAGAGTATGGAAGTGCACCTGTAAAGAGGAAACCAATCTGCAAAAAATACGTTAATATCTTGAGCAGAGAGGATCTTAGAGGAGAAATCTAACTGGGGGATACTGAAGAAAAGTGATGAATTTGAAATGGCAGTTCAATAAAAAGAAAGGTCAAGAGGAGAAAAGGCATGTTGGGGAGGGGTGTTTTCTTTGAAGACTATAAATTAAGCAAGGCTCCAGATACTTGGAACTGGTGATACCCTGAAATGTAGGTTGTGTTGGTTATAGTTGCTTCTGGATTTGTTTTATTCTCCTGCCTAGGGGAGAAATAATACATGTTAACAGTTTTGTAGGGTGAAATATTTGCATTTATCACAGTCCTTGGGATTTCTTCAGCTGATTAAAATAAAGTATTGGCAGGGGGAAGAGAAAGGATAAGGGCAGGGAGAAGCCTCAATGTCCATTTGTGCAAAGCTGCAGTCTTTTTAGGTATAGCTATACAGTTGGTTTTTTACTTTTGAAAAGCGATATATAAAATCTTTGAGTTTACCATGAGTCTCTCTGAAGATTTATCTGAATGGCAAAAATTCTGTGTACATCTGTAAGCTTTAGAACAGGATCCTGTACATGCATTTTCTTTTTATTTTCTGGAGAGTCCATAGCTCACAATCCTGAGACTGTGCTCATGTATAACTCTCTATCAAATGTGGTGCTTGTTGTGCAGTATCTATCGCTTTTTAGATAGGAGATTTTGAAGTTAAATGTCTGAAAATATATAACATACGTGGCATTGAGGTGTAACTGTGTTGGGCAAAACTATCTGAATTATGTACCTGTATGTAGCAATATTAAGAATATTATTTATATGGTGAATTTCTAGAAGACTGAACACTGAGTTGTTTTTTATTTCATTTCACAGGAAAGTAAAAAATAGGTCATGTAAGACGAAGAGAGGCTACTAAGATAAATGTTTAATATTTGAAATTCAGGAAAAACACTAAGTGCCAGAGAGTTTTATTTTTAATTTCAAACTCATTAGTTTTTACAAAATGGCCTTGAATAAAATTATCCTAGAGGGACTGTTATACATTCTGAGCTGATATACTCAAATGAAGGCTTTTTCTCCATCTCAAAACCTATTTTAGGGCTGTTTTTGAAAACATTGATACTAAGGATGATGATTCCACTTCTTGTGTGTCACTAATCCATAGCAGAAACAGTTCACTCTGAAATTCCCCTTAAAAATAAATTAAGACTCCTACAGTGATGCAAAGGACTTCCAGTTCTAGATGACTTACAAGCATGACTTCTTAACACAGTATCAGAATTAGAGAGGCATGTCAAGTGAACAATGAAGAAAACCACCTCTTCTGTGTTGCTCTGAGTATAAAAAGACATTATAAATCATAAACACTATATATATAAAAAAAAACATTTCTTATTGCCACATTTTAAGTTTACCACAAAAAAAAAAAAAAAAAAAAAAAAAGGGCTCCTAGGATATATTTTTATCATTTTTATTACTGTATTTAGGAGACTTATGTATCTATTCAATTAAGATGAAGATGTAGGGAGAGGAACAGTAAGAATTAAAAATAAGCTTGGAGATTTGTAATACTCCTTTTCCTGAATTATAAGTGATGGCAATTAAAGTGTCAGACAGTCTTGATAAATTGCTTTGTCTGTGTTCATAATCACACTACTTCATGAAAATTTGAATTATTTTGGAACAAACAGGAAGAAATGGAACAACCAACAACCATATGAAAACTGGTATGTGTGAATGATGACTTTACGACACCTTTCATCACAGGTTCACTTTATAATGCCTTATTGATAATTGTGTGGAAAGGAAAACTCTGCCTAGGTATGCACAGTCAGAGACAGTTCTACTTCTGCACTAAATTTAGATTTTTCTTAACTTTTTTTTTAAATTCAAGCATATGAATCATCATCATCATCCTTATTTCATGAATTTGTTACATTTTGGAACAAACTAATTTTCTTTGTGCTGTTTTCTACTTTCTCTAATTCACTTTTCTGCTTCATTTTTTTCCTCTTTTTTATTTTCCTTATTATTTGACGACTCTAATTTTAGGTAACCCGTTGCTCATCTGTGGAAAGATTCATCAGCAAGGCTTCTTCCCATAAGTGAGGGTCTTTATATCTGTAGAGCTAGTGGTGCATCTCATGAGTTAAGATAGCTGCCCCTCCAATACAGGATAAATAGGCAAAGTCCATACCCCCTTCTTTTTCCATTTTGTTGAGTAATGTCAAAAAACCCCATAAATCTCTGTAGACTCACAGCTCAGAACTGTGGCAATATTATTCTCTTTTCAAACACACTTAGGCTTAGCAATCTTAAAACTGCAAAGAGAACTACATCTAGTTTTTAATCCTGTCTGCAAATCCATTATATTCCTGTTACAGAATCCTCTGTACAAAATCTGCCTGAAAAGTTCTCAAATGTTGTACGTAATTTCTCAGCTTCATGGCCTGGAGGTGCAATTCAGTGCACCTAATATTAGGAATCTAAGTTCCCCATCTTTTTAATAATTTGAGATACAGGCTTAGAAGATTAAAAATAGCTGAGAGAGGGATGCATTCATTTGGACACAGTAAACTCTCTTTTGAGTGTTTTAAATATAATCCTGCTATATGTGTGACTGAAATGGGCATTTGTGCTCCCTACTTCATTGGAATGCATTTGTTTTCCCATAAGCTCTACTACTGTGAACTAAGCAATGTGCAAAGTGAAAATTGTATTTGTGGCCTAATTGTAGAATTGGCACTGATCTAACTATATGGTTTTCTAAAGCCGATTTGCCTAAATCCATGTAGAAAGCTTCTGTGACTATGCTTCAATCAGTTAAAGAGTGCCCAGTACTCACTTAGCTTGGTTTGGCTTCCAAACCCATTCTCCCACACTTAACAGAATGTACTAGTGGCTGTCTCTGATGTAAATAAGTTAATTTGCAAATCAGTTTAGCTAAATTGGAGAAATTTCTCTGTGATTTCTGTAAAGGTCACTTGTGATATTAAAGTGTTCTGACCCTCATAAGATATTCTGGGAAACCACTGTTTCATGCCTTGCACTGTCAGTTCTGATCCAGACTGACTGAGATGTCTGAAGTACACTTGCTTTCAGTATGCAATGGTTCTCTTGAAATTAAAGTATTTGAGTGAAATCAGGTTGAACTAACTCTTATCTGCTCAGCTACTTCTGAGACACTCATTGCTTGTGTTTAGTACTTTTCTTTTTCCACTCCTTGCCTTAGCCTCTTCCAGCTGTAAATTCCATATATGTGCAGACAGTTGTTGCCATATATATCTACATGTATTTGGCTTTCTATGTTTTGGATTGCACAGCATGAGCCCTGAGATCAGTTCTGGGCTTCCCTGGTTATTACTGTGGTAGGGAGAATGATGAGATCCCAATGCATTTCATTGTCAAGTTTGTGACCTCATCAAAGTCTAGCACATTTTAGAGAGCTTGGATCTTCTTTTTTCATCAAGTCAGTAAAATCATCTTTATGCCATTCTAGCCTATCTTCTTAATGGTAACGTGGAAGAACTGTGACAGCTGCCTGCATACTTTATGGCAATTTATAACATCACATAACCACCACCAAGTGATGTTTTTTCATTCTTCACATTCGTGCTGAATTCCCTCCTTGTTTGCTCTGCCCCTCAGATGCACAACAGAGTCATTGAATGCTCTTGGGATGTGCTGTGGCTGCGTGAGCCCTGTTGAGGCAGGCCTCTAAATCCATTATTTCAATATTAGTGATTTCCATTCCCCTTGGCACACCCCACCTTCTGCATTTCCAAGCCAGGAAGCAGAGGCTGGGATGGCTGCATCACATGGGAGGATTTACATGAGGCTGGGATTTGTTCAGAATCAGCAGAGAAATTCTTGTAGTAAATAGCAGGCTTGTGTTTTTGTGGTGGTAGAGTGCACCCAGGAGGATCACAGGGTGAGGTCTGTTTTTCCTCTGCCATGTGGGGCAGTGAGAGCAGTACTGACAGAGCTGCCATGGACAGCTGCCAGGGTAGACCTGTGGAGGTTCATGCAGGTGCAACCTTGGTTTTGTCTTTCAGGTCTTTTTTGGTGACAGAGTAAGACACAGACCAGAACACCAGGAAAAAGCTGTTTTTCTACATGAAAGAATGGCAGCCACAGTCAAAATGGATGACAGCACATTTTAATTTTAAAAGATATGTAAATAGTCTCTGTTCAAAGGGAAAGTGAAGCAGGGGCTCAGCAGGAAGCCTGAGAGGAGGCTGCAGTAGGCACACACCTGCTCAGCAGTGCTGAAGTGATGTTCAAGTGGAAGGCCCAATGTGCTTATGCAGCATCATGGTAGCTCAATTTAGTTTCTTTTTATTTTATGAAGCTGGAAAAATTCCGTAACTGTAAATTCTAGTTCTGCTGTTTTAATTTTTGATACAAGAAACTATTGGGACTGAGTTTTGCCTGTTACCCTCTTCTTCATTAAATGTCTCCTTTGCACTGCTGTGTATCCCTGTTCATTCTGAGGAAATGAATGTGGCCTTCTTTGTTGAGTGGGCTAGCAGGGTGTACAATTGCAGGTTTTATATAATTTCCTCTGTCTGAGGAACAGAAACACCAAGATCTCCAGAAGATCTTTTTGTCGTTGTAGGTAATAGACCCATACTTTCTTGTGGGTCTATTATATATTGTGTATACTCACAATATATAGCCTTTAAATGTAGAAATTACAGTAAAAGGCATTTATTAAAACTGTACAGTTAGCACCCTGAATTAGGGAATACTAAAGTTCCACATTTAGCAGTAACACCATCCTATGTGCATATTTAAGACACAAGATTGTAGTGCTGGGTGATACTATTTACTTAGACAATGAGGGATGTTGCTGCCTCCACAGTTTGTTCTCCAAACTCCATTGCAAGGTATAGACACGTTGGTAGGTAGTTACTAGTTTGTCATATATTTTGTGCTAAAAGGGTTTCCCTTTCTTTGGATTGTATCTATTCTACCTCTGTGGGAAGTGAAAATATTCTTGTAACTTTGAAAATCACTGAGTAGATGAAAGGAACAGATTCAGTGATTAAATGGAGAATAACAAGATGATGCTGTAAAGATTACCTTAGTTTTCTTGTTACATATTAAGCTGCCTTCTCAACACTGATGTGGGCATCAGAATGATTTGTATCCATCCAAGCTGACTTTTATTGAGGTTTACTAATGTATACAGTGGTCTGTATGGACAGTTTACTGCCTAGTGTTCAGCAGTGTCAGAGTAGAGTACAAATACAGATTCTCTGTCAAAGACCAAGAACTGCCTTCTGAGTATTGCCAGAATAAATGAAGTATCATGGAAAAACTGCTTCTGAAGAACAGCTCCCTATTGCAGCTTTGTTTTTTCCAGAAGCTGGAAGCTAACACTTATTTTCTTAACTGAAATTAATGACTTCACCCATTTCAGAGAAAACCGTCTCCTAGTTCACTAGAAAGAGATTGCTTGTCTACATGTCATTGGAAATGTCATAATTATGAAAAAAAACCCCTTTGATTTAAATTTCAAAGCAACAGTTCTTGCCAGTGTGACCCTAACCTGTTCATGCAATGTGCAGCTGCTCGGCATCACTTCAACATCTTTTGTTTCATACTTGTATTATAGTTTCTAGTAAATGAGAAGCATTGTGAGAACCAGGTTTGCTGCTTTACTGACTGGTGGATGCTTATGTGATACATTAACCTCATACTGATGTATTTCTTTAATTAAGCTTGTTCCCAAGTAAAGTAAGAATTATTACATTTTTAAATGTTTGTACTCACTGTAAGATCTGACTTAGAGAAATTTCTGTTTCATGATTTTGATCTGAGGACATACAAACTTTCAAGGTTTGGCTGTTGCAGAGCTTATGTTTAATTCTGGGTCCAAAGTAATGTTTTGTTTAGTCAGGAGTCAGGCAATGTAAACAGTAATGTCAAGAGGCATGAACTGTTTCATTTGCTTCAGTGGATGCTGAAGCCAGGATTTGACCAAATAAGCATCAGCATGATTAACCCTTTAACTGATTAACACATTAAAACAAAAAAATCTTACTTTTTCTGGTTATGTAATCTTATAAAAAATGTGAAGTCTGTTAACTTCAAAAGATTGTAGCTTAAGGACTAAGATTAAAACTAAATATTCAGATAGACTGATATCATAAAAGATTTCATTAATTAAACTGTGAAATTCTAGTATTACGAAGACAACACTTTAGAACCTATGTGACTTTTGTGTTGTGGTTTACAAGGTTTTGTTGTTTTTCTGTAAAATAGGATTGTCTTAGTAGACAAAAAAACTGTCTTGAATCGAAGTTGAACAGCTGTATAAATATTTCCTGATGACTCCCTTTCAAAAATAGCTGACAGACAAAAAAAAGAGAGAAGAATAAAAAAATACCTGTTTATATTACCCTGGGCTGTAAACACACCACAATATTCCTCCCTCCTCAGATAACACAAAGCTCTGTCCCTTGAGCTTTGCCAGTGCGTTATTGCCCTCCTCCTCCTGGTGAACCCCTTCTGAGGGGCTCTCCAGGGCCAGCAGCAAAGTTCCAGCTCACAATGACTTAGTGACTGTCATCCAGGAACAGGAATAGTTTGGTGATGCTGCTTTTCTTCCCAGGGAGTTTGTGTCAGTGTGTGGCCCAGGCTCATTGCATTGCATCTTCTGCATAAATCATTTGATCATTGCCTGGATTCCTGTTGAGTATTATCTTTTCACTGATTATCTTGGTCAAATTCTCAAGTGTCCCTAAACTTCTCTGAATTGATCACCAATAATAACACGTTTGGGGAAAGCTTACTGTGATCAAGTCTTCTAGGAATGCAGCTATATACCTTTTGTTCATAAACTGTTCTTTTAAATGTGTCTGGTTTTATTATGGAGCCAAGATGGAAAGATGTGGACTAGTGGATACTGTCCAGATGACCAAAGTGGTGAGAAATTTGGAAATTATGGCCTATTGGGTAGGATACAACCTAAGGTTGTTTGTCTTAGGGAACGGGATAATGTAGATAGACATAAGGGACCTCAAACAGGCTGCTACAAAGAAAAGGGTAAGCTTTTCCAGTGCCCATACCAAAGAGAGCAAAACATACTAGGATTAAATTGGAGGTGGAAGGATTTAGTATAGGTTTAGTTTAATTTTAGTCCAGTGCTTTAGTTTAGCCAGAACAGATTCTCATGATACTGAGCTGAAGCCATAAGCATGAAACATCAAGACTTACTTTGCTCCTGTCTCCTTGCATCTTTCCAAATTCTGTGGAGCTGCCAACAGGTTTTAGGATTTAAAGTTCAAATTGCACTTCTGTAGCCAGACAAGTTATAGAACAACAAATGATTGTCTTGGACAAGAAAATCTGTACTTCATTCCCATCCATGCTTGTTTTATGTTTTGTTCTTAATTGCAATAGTACTTTGTAAGAGTTTTAAAAAGTGGTAGAAATTGTTAATAATTAGGAGATTATGTATTTTTAGTCACACAAATTTGGGAAATGTGCATTTGCCAGTGAATTGTAGAGCAAGGGAGTGTTCTCAAATTATAGATTAAGGTTTTGTGTTGTCCTGATTAATTTTTTTCTTTAATACATTCTTACTCCGTGTTGTCGATGTGTGTAGCTGCTAAAAGCACAAAGTGACAAAAGTAGTTCCCTATGACTCCTGTGAGGAAAGTGTTGTGAGCTAAGAGAATTATGGAGTCAGACGATGTAGACTGAAGTTATTTGTGTTCATATTTAAATAACTGTGTAAAAATAGTGATGGTGAAGAGAGCAGCAGTTCACCAGGAAGAGATGGCTGGGAACATTTTTGCTCTACAGTCTCTATGTGCATTCGTGAATTCCTGCTCCAGAGTTTCTAGTCACAAAGCAAGCTTTAGGCTTTTCTACAAGTCTGAAAGGTGGCTAAGGAGATGCAGCATCCTATTGTTCTGAGCACATCAAATTGAGAGTCATCATTTATGATTTCTGTCACACAAATAAAGATTTACCGGCCTGTTCTGCATAAGAGGAGATGCCAGCCAGTTTGTACCTCTGTATCTAGACTCCATATGAAAGACTTGCACTAGTTTATAAATAATCCAGTGAGGGATCTAAATAAGTTCAGGGAAAATAGAAACATTTATAGTCTGTGCCTGTGTCAAAAATACTTCATCTTTATTGAGAGATCTATCTTCTCATGGAAAATGGTAGCAAGATTTTTACCTGAAACAAGATCTGAAAATAGGTTCTGAAAAACTTGAGAATAATAACAGAAGCCTTCTGAGACACCATCCAAACCCTTGACATCAATCAGACTTTATCTCCCATATATTTTATATTTGTTCAAGTGTTTCTTTTTCCGAATTTGTCATGCCTTCTGATGTTGTGCCTTTTGTTGTTAGTGCTTATGCAGGAAAATGCCTGTTTAATGCTCTTAATTGCTTTTCTGAATCAGGGCTGTAATGTTTTCCAGTAGTGAGTGTCTTTTATATGTGGAAGTACATTCAAATGCATGAAAGGCAGCTGAAATGCTGGGTAGTATTTATTACTTGGCTAGTAATAAATTTGTCCAAAATGCAGCTTAGGGGTGATAGAATGTGTTCATAAATTTTGTGTTATAATTGTTGGATAATTTAGATATGGGGAAGGAGAAGTAATGGGAAGGGGAAACATTTTTAATTTTTTAAAATCAGCTGCTAAATTCTGAAATGTCACGTTCAGTAGAAAGTTCACTAAAAATCAGAAAAAAATGGTAAGATAGGTTTAAATATTTTGATGTTGAGAGAAAAAAAAACCGACCAAGAAACTAAACCCTGAATAAAACCAGAAAAAAATATCCATTATGGACTGATCTGTATTAACATTCGGTTTTTCTGTGTGTTCCTCAAACTGAGAAGTCCATTATTTTTGTTGTTGAAATGACTGTCTCTGGTTAGGCATTTAAGGCTTTCTGGGGAACCAAGAAGAAAACAGGCAGAATTTAGAGCTCTCTGGAGGACTTTTACAGTAGCAGCAATAAAGGGCAAACTACGCTTGGATGTCAAACACCCAAAGCACAACCGACAGATTGCTCGGATCAGAGAAGAAGGTGTCTTGGGTTCAGGCTGCCTGAAACGTGTTCCAGGACATCCGAGCCACGTGCACTCCAGACACCTTCTGACGGTTGTCAGGAGAAGGTTCATTAATTTCAGAATAGTAGTTGTCCTGGGAAAGGAAAAGAGGAAAGAATTTCAAGATTAGTAAGAGATGTGCAAAGCATTAAAAAAAGAACCCAAAACCTGCTATGGTTGGTGGTCTTGATGAGTTCATTAAATCTCAGGCTCAAGTAGAGGCAAATTTTAGAAAAATATAGTAGATGAGATTTCTTACATAAACATGAATATATTCCATTAAAAACCTGTGTAGATAGATGTAGTGAGACTTTATGAACATCTGTTGGCTTTTTCTCAGAGTTCATTATGCAGAAGTGTGACTCTTCTGCTCATTTTGAAGTCTGGACATTAAACTTAATTCATTCATAAGAAGGCAACATGGATAATAGACTGCTATTAATGTGCATAACTTGCTAAGGTGAGCTTTATTCTGCTGAATTAATAAGTGAATTTTAACAAAAATGGCCCAATTACCAACAGAAATGGAACAGAATTTCTTTGTGTAAATAAGGTGTAAATAAATGTTATCAATTTAGATTTTTCTCAGTGGAGGAGAATAATTGAAGTTTTAATATGAGAAATCAACAGTTAACATTGCTGTAACAGCAGATATTCTGAATTAATGGAGTATGACTGCATGCAGGCAAAGGAAGGGCTTTTTGTCTTAAAGAAGTAAGTATTATCCTTACAGACACCACTGGGGAAAAAACCCACCGCAAACCAGAAAAAAACACTTTAGAAGGTATTTCTGCTATTTGGAATGCCTACTCAAAATTTATTCTTTTATGCTCCTGTACTTAGTGCCATGATGCATCTTCTTTACACTGAGAAAGTGTAAAGTGTTGTTGTCTGGGTGCCACTGAGCTGTTGTACAAGTGTGTAGGCTTGTCCCTGCCCTGTGAACTCAGTTTGGCGGGGCTGAGGTATCTACTGCAGTGGTGTGAGATTCTGCTGTTCAGTCCCACCTGGCTGGTGTGTTGTCAACTTGCACGCCTGTGTGTATCTTTCTCCTCTTTAAGAGAACTTTGTTGACCTACAGTGAGGGATTTTCCCATGCATGGGAGAACTGGGAGCTCCAGCCTATGTGCTCTCT
Organism: Coloeus monedula; assembly: GCF_965178545.1. Taxonomy (NCBI): domain Eukaryota; kingdom Metazoa; phylum Chordata; class Aves; order Passeriformes; family Corvidae; genus Coloeus; species Coloeus monedula. The sequence continues at coordinate 39,202,014 of NC_138784.1, forward strand.
CTACACGTGATATGAAGTCTTTCACACAGCACTCAGTTTTGATTTGGCTTCGTTGGGTGAAGCTCATCAGTCTCAATCCCATTTCCAAAGTTTGAATGATTGTTTCACTTTAAAAAGTCAAAGCAGGAGAAATGCTATTTCAAATAAATGGTAATTTTTTACCGTGATGAAAAAGTTCTGAATGAGTCAGAAATTTAGACCAGAACTATTTTTACCTGGTTGCAGGTAAATAAGCTTTTGAGGAGAAGGAGTTTGTACAACGTGCAGTTTCATGCAAGAGGAATGTACTGCTACATGTTCCCTGTGCAAGGAACCTTTTGCAAAAGTATGACATAACAGGTGTGTTTTGTGAAGGAATAGCTATTAAAAAAATCCTAATCTTAAGTATTTAATTTTTTTTTCTATTATTATTAACAGAAATTTTCGCACTCCTTATGTGCACTATACTGGGTGCTGTTTCTCAGTCATTGTCATGTGAGTTGAAATATGAGTGAACTCAGTTCAGTGATCTGTTTGATGGAGTAATGAAGATGGACAGAGTCTGAGGTGAAGGCCTCTTGTACAGGAACATCAGCAGACACATATGCCCACCATGTAGGCTCATTTTGCTACTAATATTTTTGCTCACAGAATTGTCAAGGTTAACTGTCTCCAGCAGATGTTCTACCAGGAGTGCTACATTCATGATGTTGCTGAAAGGTTTTCATCTGAGAGATACAACAGCATGTTTCCCTGGGACTCACAATGTCGCAGAAAAATTCCTTTTAGAGCAATTCTGCTAAAGGGAGAAAGAAATGGTAAACTAATGAAAGGACGTGTCTTGAATATTTAAGTTTAACAACGTCTTTGAATGATCAAAGCTGCAAAAATTCAATCAAAAGGGGAGGGAGTGGGGGAAGAAGCCCTGAAAATATCAAGTGCTCCCTGATAACTTCATGACCGGATATGCGGATTTCTCAAATGAGCCCAAAGTTTGAGCAGTGCCAGGATTATTTTGACAGCTGTGCAGAAATGGGCAGTGTGATCATTCCACTTGTGGTCTTCTGCCTGGGGGCTTGAAACATGACCTTTATGTCCTGTTTTATTTGCTGACTTGGCTGCCTCAGAAATTAGTAATTGGCCAGGTAAATCTGGATATTGAATCCAGTTGAAACTACAGTAGTGAGGGAGGTGAGCAATGACCCACATAAGGATCTTTTGAACTGACTCTCCATAATATACATCATGGGTGGCTTTTTAGAGCAAAATGAATTTCATGATTTCTTGGTTGAGGAGACTTCTCCAGAGAAGGAGAAGCAGTAGTAGCTGTGGTGAGGAAAGAACATAAAGGGTAGTTGGAAAATGCGTATGTGTGGTTGAAAGGGCAAAATGGGGCATCTCTGCTCTTCTGTCTGGCCATCCCAAGAGTAACAAGCAGGCTGATTTGCTAGGAGTGATAGAATCTGCTTCATAGCATTTCTAGTAGGATTATAAACTAGCACTCTTTTGGGAAGAATCTGATCTTGCACCATTGAATGCAAGATTGCATTGGCTGCAATCAATAGCTTTTTTTTATGATAGATTTGTATTAATTTTCTTAGTAGAAATGGGTGTTCTGCTTTCTATGTAGTTTCAGGTTATATCCAAGCCAGTCATTCTTTTGATCATGAGTTTCTGGCATTTAAAGAGTACCAAGCAGTCTAATGGACAAGTGGGAAAAGCACTAGAGAGATCTTTCTATCCCAAGGAAACCAGGTTAATCATGGTAAATGATTATCTGAAGAAGTCTGCCAATGTAAAGGCACTTCTGGCTTATCTATTACTGATAGTAAATAGAACTTGAAACAGTAGGGTTTTTTATATCCATCTCTTCTATGTGGAAACTCTACTTTTCATAAAAGAACGGAAACTAGAATAAACTTTTAATTTTTCTTAATGTCTGTGATATTTGGAACAGATAGAGTAAGGTGAGAAGAAAAAAAAGAGATGAAAAAATTAATTTTTCTTAAGTTCTCTCTATACATATCTGGGTTTTTATCAATAAAGTGTGAATAACAATTTACTTAACCATATTTTTAGTGACTTCAAGACAAGTTGGCTACTAATAGTGGGAATAGAATTTGGCAGATGACTACCCCCAACTCCACAATAACATTTGTTAAATCTTTCTTTTTGCTGTGTTAAATAGAGCTAGTAATCTGAATATATTTTCTCTTCAATGAAGAGTGATAACTACTATAATTATTAATGCAATGCCAGTCACTTAAACATGTGGTATTTAGTATGAGTAATAGTCTTTCTTTTAAAACAATTTTTACTCCCACGGACATAATTTCATTATTTATTTCATGTTGTGTTATTATTAAATGGAGTATACCTAAATGCTCTTCAGAAAAGATATTGCTGACACTTTCAAATTAGTTTTAGGTCTAATTAAACTTCCACCATAACAGATCAGGTATTTGGGGTTTTCCAAATTATCTTTTTTTAAAAATAGAAGATGAAGTGCCAATGGAACAGAGAGAGAGAGAAAGGCAAGTTGCTGTGGCATGATATATTTGATCCACCATGGCGGAGTCTTTTTTCCATGTGGAAATGTTGAATGCAAAGTGCCAAGTGCGTCCAGACACAACTGCAAATTAGAACTGTGGCATTTGGATGTGTTGCCGGTCAGTTGGGATGCCACAGAGCTTTATGAGGCAAAGTAAGAACATTTGATGTGTTGAAGCTGATGGGACCATTGGAAGGGGTAAATGTCTTGGAGAAGCCCTTTTTGTAAATTAGTGTTATTAATCACTGTCTTCAAGCCTAGCGCCTGTTAGGTTTCCATTAGCAGACAAGCAGGGAGGTTAGGTCCAAACACAAGGAGTACTGAATGCCCTCTGTCGATGTAGAGGCACATGGTCTTCCCCATATCACAGAATGAAAGAATGGTTTGTGTTGGAAGGGATCTTAAGGATCATCTAGTACCAATGCTCCTGCTGTAGGCAGGGACAACTTTTACTAGACCAGTTTGCTCAGAGCTCCATCCAGCTTAAACACTTTCAGGGATGGGTCATTCACAACTTCTCTGGGCAACTTGTTCCGGGGCCTCACCACCCTCACAGTAAAGAATATCTCCCTGATTTCCTGTCTAAACCTCTCTTTCTGTTAGAAACCATTGCCCCTTGTCCTGCCACTCCTTGCTCTTGTAAATAATCTCTCTCCATCTTTCATGTGGGCTCCCTCCAGGTGTTGGAGGGGTGCATTTAGGTCACCTGGAAGTCTTCGCTTTCCAGGCTGAACAAATCCAATTCTCTTAGCCTTTCCTAATAGGAGAGGTGCTCCATCCCAAGTGCATCATCTATTACTTGGTCTTGTTGAACCACATGAGATTCCCCTTTGCCCATTTTAAAAATTATTTGTATGCCTGTGAAACATGTCAAAAGAATACTACCTGCAGTGAAATTGCAGGGGGATCACATTATAATTCTCATGCTTTATTTGCTTATGTTCTGAATGCAACATGAGTTTCTGATTAGTGGTAGTTGTATTTTTTTGATCTGGATCAGATATAAATATTGGGAATAGATTTGATGTTTTCAACACTGAAATTTTTGAGAATGAAATATTTGAAAAGGGAAATTGTGGATCTATTGCATCCACACTTCTGGAGTTAAGAGGAATATCACCTGATTGTCTTTATCCTACATGCAATGAATAAAACTGCTGTCACGTGACTTCTTTTATTTCAAAAGAAGAATTAAATGATATTCTGGCTTCTTGTTGCTGACTTTCTCCATGGCTCCGAGTTGTGGTTTTCAAAGGAGAAAACCCAGAATTTGTGCCAAGTTGTATTGCATGCCAATAATGTTTCAGCTTATTAAACTGCTATGTGATTTCTGCTTGACAGAGGTCAATAGTCATTTATCACTCATCTTGTAAACTGTTGTAAACTGGGTTTAATGAATAGTTGTTAGTTCAGTGGAGAAACTCTTTGTTTACACCACAATAGAAACTTTTCTTTTTTCTTTACTGAATGCATCAGAAGGCTCTTATTACTATTTATTGATTTATTTCAGCATTTTTTTCCTCAGTATCATTATCCTTTATCAAGTAGGAAAAAAAGTCTCAGTTTTGTATGCAAGAATTCCAAGGCTAAACTTTTGATAGACATTCATGTTCTTAGGTTTTTGCTTGTGGATGAGATGTTGAAAAATATTTATTCTTTTGACTATTCAGTGGAAAATTGGCTTGGGAGAATATTTTAATTTTGTGAGGGGCAATGAAATGATTATTATATGTTAGTCCAAAATAAAGTGCATGAGAAGCAATTGCTTAAGAGTTTGGCATGGGGTTCTGCTGGGCATATCTGCAAAACTTTAGAAATTAATTTAGTGTGGGATGGAAGCCAAAATACAGTGCTGTTTATCAGACTCTGAACAATTCTAGGTGTAGTATCAACTTGTTAAATGTCACTGTCACAACTGATGGAAGTATTTCTTAGACCTGATTAGGATTTTGATTTCATCCTCTTTTTTCTTATGTTGATAGTTACTTGTATAATTTGATGATACAGTAAGTCTTTTTGCCATACTGATTGTGTATTTATTTTCTTCTAACATTGGTAGGAGTTTGAGCCACATTTTTTTTCATTTTCCTCATGCAACACATCTGTATTTACAGTTCTTGCCCAGTTAAGATCATGAACATGCTGTTAAGTCAGAGTTAAGCCAATAGGCTTGTTTACTGGCTTCATTGTTTAGGCTAGCAGGAATGCTGAGGTCATGGCACACATAGAAAAGTAATCAGTGATACCAATAAATTCCAGTTGAATCACAGAATGGTTGAGGTCAGAGGGGGCTTCTGGAGATTGTCTTATCCAAAACCGTGCTTAAGTGCAGGGCAGCCTGGAACTGGTTGCTCAGTAATGTATCCAGTGTGAGTATATCACAGGATGGGGACTCTACAACCTCTCTGGGAAACCTGTGCCAGTGCTTGACCATCCTTGCATTACAATGCATTTTTCTTGCACTAAGCATCATTTCCTGTATTCCTATTTTTGCCCGTTTCTTGTCCTGTCTCGGGGCAAATGTGGAAGAGTCTAGCTTTTGTCATTGTTCATTTTCACTGATGCATGGCTGAACTGGGACAGCCCTAAACTTGGCTTGAATCATTGTGATTACCTGTGTCAAATTTTTTGTATGGAGAGGCTTAAAGCACTAAGATAAAGATCTATTTTTTTTCTAAGACCTTATGGGAAATCAGTATTCTTAATGTTCCATTTGGTGTGATTTATTAGTGTTGCATTTTGATGATTTTTCATTGTTTAAAATAAATTATCACTCATTTGATTAAAAATAAACAAACACTGGCTATATTGCAAGAAAGGTAAATTTCTGTTTCAGAGGAAGCAGCACCTTCTTACTGAACAAGCAGCTAGTTATAGTTTTCAGCTGGTGGGATAGAGGGGTATTTTACTCTCAGCAAGGAAGACATACAGCATGGAAAAGAAAACATCCAGATGTTTACTTCACAACATGGGGAAAAATCTTATTAATCTTGCCTGCCATACCAAAGGGTGAGAGCATTTTTCTCTGTTAAAGCTTGTGTAGCCTTCATGAGTTTATAATTGCCTACTCTGAGCAACGCGTGTGAAATCTCCTGTTTTGCAGTGGCAAACATTTCAATAAATCTCCTTGAACTATGAGCACAGCACAGTAGCAACAGAAACCCATCCTGGATTAATAAGTGTTTTTGTTTATAGTTCTTCAGTGCTGAGCCATTTGTCCATTATGTACAAAATGGTAACAATTTGAAGCAGACTGGACTCAGAGACTGCAAGTATCTGTTTCCAGAGCTCAGCCTTTTGATCTCTTGTATTTGGGGTCCTCTGTGATCTTCAGAAAAATCATATTGTCTGGACAACTTTTTTTGTGTGGCGTTATTAACTCTATGCCTACTCTCTACCCTTGTTCCTAAGCTGTTACAGCAGTTCTTCAAGGCTTATCAAGCTATCACAGTGCTAGTTGTGTCCCCAAACAATTTAGGATATGTCAGTGCCTCTGTTATAAGTCATGGTTTTCAGGATGTCACTATGTTCTTTCTGCTCAAAAATATCATGGACAAGGTATATTAGTAACAAGATTCAGCTTTAATTAATTTGTTCTAACAGGAAGCTCTTGATGACTTTGGCTTGGGTTCAAAGCTTGTGTGAATCCCATGGATTGCTGTGTTGCCTCAACCCAGCATGCAGCCCCAGCCTTCCATGCATTGTCTTTTCTCTGGAAGGCTTTGCATTATGGTGAAAAGATAAAAGGCTGCTGTGAGGGCTTTTCTCCTCTAAGTGCTTAGGTTATGAGAAACAGCCTTAGTTTCATTCCAACTAAATGTCAAATTTGAGGCCAGTTTAGTGGAAAATAAACAGTTCTGTTATTAAGACATTTAAACATGTTTTGCTGACTTAACCAGTTCATGTTGTCTGCTAAAAGAAAAATATTTATTTGTGTAATTGTTCTTCTGTATCTGCAACAGCATTATGAATAAAATTTATGTAATTGCTTTTCAGATAAGTAGAAATCATGGCTTGATAATTACTTACAGAGGAAAAAGGAGAATTAGGTAGAAGTATCATGGTCTGCTTGTTTTAAGCCTGCAGATTTGTGTAGGGGCATGAGCCTTCACGTAAATAATTTTTGGATGCCCTAATGGGACATGCGTACTTTGAGATGATTCTTCCCTGAAAAGAATATGTACAGTCAGATTGTCCAAGAGCTAAGGCAACAGGACATTGCAGCTGTTGCACTGTAAGAAGTCTGCAGGCTTTGTGAAAGATAATTACAGTTCTTTTGGGAAGTAAAAATCCCCTCTCTTCAGCAGCTGCAGAATATATGATTAGGTATCATGAGGCATTGCCTTGGATTATAACCAGTCTGATTGCTGAGCCTGAAAATCTGGTCCTTTAAACTGCCTGCTGTTTGATTATACCTCTGTGTCAGGATTTGGGATTAAAGCAAATGACTCCAAAGAGCAGAGGTACCAGAAGTAGGTTGAAAACAGCCTTACACTTCCACATTTTCCCTTGTGGCAGGTCAGGACTGTACATGCATTTGTTTAAGTGCTGAGGGGAGAGTGAAAACTTTCTGTTTATAAGGAAGTCAACAAAACTAGACATTCCTTGAATATCTGCTCATCTGGGAGTGGTTGGGGAACTTTCATGAAGAGGATTGCCATGGGTGGCAGTGCTTAAAAGGGAGAAATGCTCAGATGCAAGGAGAAACTATATATCCTTGTCTTCCTTTTTTTGATCACTGTTTTTATGCCTTACAGCTTTTTTGGTGGACTCTAGGGGCAAAATCCGTGTTGATTTAGGCTATCTTAGGCTTTGCTGAAACTAGGAGAACTCATTCTATCCAGCAACATAGATAAAAAAATTAGTTAAGGTGGAACTTGGTATGAATGGATTTGGGTGATAAAGTAGCTGGAAATTGAACCAACTAGTCTGAGTCCATGGGTGTCCAGCTTGATGATATCCCCAGAGGAGACATGACTGGCACTGACAATGTTTATTTCTATCCTTTGTGTATGAGTCACTGCCCACATCTTACTGGTTTTGTCCCTGGGCCTTCTGTTGTATAGCCTGTCTCTTCAGGGGTTTTCTTTTTTTCCCCTTTTTCTCTTTTCTTTCTTTTTTTCTGATTTTTTCCCTTTTCTAAAACATAGTAGTGTCTGCGAGTAGATAGATAAAACTGGTGGTATTTGTTGATGCTATGAGAAGCACTAGTGTGTCATCAATCCCTGAACAGTTTGTCATGTTCACATGCTCAGACATGTCAGCATTGTTAAAGGCAGGAGATCATTGTCACCCAGGTTTGAAAGTCAAGAGTGGGTTAGTTGGTTGGTTGGTTGGTTGGTTGGTTATCATCTTAATTCCTTTGCAGAACTGGGTCTGGGTCACTTCCTTTGATTTTTAGGTTTCTTCTATGACAGAAGTGTGAGGATTGTTTATTTTGTTTTAAATAATGTTGTAAAATGTTTGTTAGCAGCAAACATTTTTTCCTCTTAAATGTCTTAAAAAACGTAAAATAAAGTAAGTATCCATTGTTTACTTGCCTGCCATATTAACACTTGCCTACTTGACCTGTGGGCTTAGGGTGGATGATGCTGGTAATATGTTCTGTTCCTGTGAATGGAGGCTGAGCAAGTGAGTCTAGCATTTCTGTCTTCTGAGTGTTTGATTTTTTTGATCTCTGTAATATTTTTAATGTATTTTTCCTTTTTTTATGAGTGGAGAATATAATACAGAATATTGCTTTGTGCAAAACTTTATTTTTGGAAAAATACAAATAGAAAAATATCTCATTCTCTTCAGTTCTAAAAAACCACAACTTCCACATGTAGGAAATACCTACAAAGATGATTTAAAAGGTACTTTTTCCATCAGTGTGGAGTATTGTTTTTTTTTCCTGTTGCATTTGCACTTTTTATATCAATGTATTTATCAGGCAGCAACGACTTTGAAAGATGAAGCATTTTTCTTTGATCTTTCACTTAAGGAAAACAAAATATAAAACCAACAGGCATATGCTTCAACTTTTACATTCCAGTCACTCATGAAATGTATCCTTAAAAACCTGTTTCTAGTCCTGAGTGGATCTCTCTCAAAAAAAGATAAATCTCTGTAAATTAAAATGATTTAATATTCAGTCCCTTTTAAGCATTTGCTAATTTACTTTGTGTTGACATAGTGCACAAGTGCTGTACCTTTTCATTCAATAGGTCTTTTATTCAAACATATTAACAGATTCCTCTGTGTGAGTTATTTTAAACTTCTCTTCCCATTACGTAGGCTGCAGCTATTATGAGTTGACTAATAATTGCTCTTTTATGTACATCAGTGAAGGAATTGTTTACCCAAATGGTATTGATCACTTGTCTGTGAGCTATGGGAGTGATTGTCATAGAAAGACATTTTCTCTTGTCAAAAGAAATAAAAAACTGCTTCAAAACTTATTGAATGGAGCACTGGTCCAGGCTGTTTGGAAATAAAGCTGCTGCTTTCATGTACTGTGGACTTTCATGTATGGATAGATAATAGATAGTAGTGGGAGGAGTGGAGATTTCTCCTGTATTCCTCATACAATTGAAATTCACATCTGAGTTAGGATGAAGATATTTAATTCTCTTAAGTTTTTCATGCTAAAGGGTTGCTAAAATTTTCTTCTCAGCTTACATTTCCTCACGTGGTTTTTATTTTTTACTTTACAATATTTATTCTCTTCTAAAGAAATGCTTTCCTTAGTTGCATTTTGCCTTGCTCTCTGACATAAATTCTGATGCTTTTAGCAGTGTTTCTGCACGAGTTGGAAAGAAAGAGGAAATTCACCAGCCTTCCATGTCTGTTTTCTGTGTGATATAATGCCTTTTGTGGCAGGCATTGGCAAAGAACTGAGGCGCAGAAAACTGTGAAATACATGAAAATCCTAAAGCCATCATATAAAAAATTGAATATCTAAGTGTATGAAGCTCATGCAGCATATCATCCTACTACATATTTAACAGTTTTTCCTGAGTAGTAGGCAGCTAGCTTTGGAAAGGCCATGAATATTTAATTCTATGAGATGAAAAGTAACTATGTAGCAAACATATAAGACCTTGTTTTGTTTTGTTTTGTTTTGTTTATTGCTTTTATCTGTGTGTCTGTGTGTGTTTTGTTTTCATATGGATGAATCAGAGTTTCATCTCCCAAAAACCTTCTAAAATAATTCCCATCAACTTAGCACTCATTGCTGAGGCAGACCTCATCAGCTGGAGTTTCCCTTTGTGAAGATGTGAGCTAAGATGCAGAGCATGACTGTTTTTTTTAGTCTTGGGGCAGTTTGTGACAAAAAAAAAAAAAAAAAGGGAGTTCTGAAACTATAATGCTGAATTTCAATATTAAAATACAGTTTGAAACTTTTTTGCTGCCGGGAACTGTAATGTTCTGTAGCTTTCTGAACTGAGGGGAGAAGCAGAAACCTGGGATGTTGGCAAATGGTTTTTTTGACAGCAGCGAGCTGGAGAAAACTGAGCTGTCCTATATGAGCTGTTTTATCCTGGTTCTGGTGTTCAGGCTGTTGTAGTTCTACTAGAATAAATATTGAAAAGAAACATGATTTACAGGTAGAAATAATATTTTTGTTAAATCAGAAGGCATAGAGGGAAGAAATAGGAAAGGCTTTGGCTGTGTAAGCCCTTGTCAGATGAGAAACAGTAAAAAGAGAGACAGTAGGTTGATAACAATTGCTATGAATTTTATTATGTAGATCATCTAGACAAGTCGGAGAATTCTTCCTACCTGTGGTGTAGAGTGCTGTTGTGATGGATCATATTGTTTGATCTGGAGGAGGAAAGCCTTAGGCTGGTAAAATTTGCTGACATACAGATTTTCTTTCAAGTCTATAGGTATGTTAGGGGGAATGCATGATCATTTTTGTCTGGGAAATTACTTTGTCACTATGCTAGAATTTATTTTACTGCTTGTTGACAGGCATCTGTTCAAATTACTGTAATGCAGTTTTAAAATACTCTTTTATGTCTTTTTTCTCCCCAAGGACTATTGATTCTGTTGCACTCTGCCCTCATTTTTTTGAAAAAAGTTTTTCTTTCTTCCCTCTGTCCCTCCCTCCCCCCATCACTCTGCTTAGCTTACATCTCAGTCTCATTTTTCTTTGTTAATCAGAGTTCTCTTTTCTGTGGCATGATATCAGGGAAGGTAACTGAACATGCCAGTACAAGTTCCCCAGATGTCAAGTCACATGCATGGTATCTAGAACAGAATGATTGCTCAGAAATCATAAAGAAATGATCTGAATGCATTGTTGTTGGAGGCAGAGAAAAGGAAACCCTTCAGCAGCTGCCAACATTTATTTAGTGCAGATGCTGAAACCAGGCAATCATTCTGCAGCTGTAGTTCTGAGGTGGCCAGGAGATCTTCTGTAAGGGGCCAGCAACTTAATAAATGTCTTTTTAAAAAAATGGAAGAGCTAGTAACTGGTATCAAATTCCAAAGTGGTCCCTTGAAGCAGAACACATGCAGTAGGACAGCCAAGAGCACCTGTGCATTTCATGGCTGTCGAAGGGGGCAGGAATCAATGGAAGAGACAGTTTATACCACCTGAAGATTTGTCATCAGTTGGTGTTTTATTTCTGTAAATCCTAAAATGTACAATAGTATTCTAAGTGTGTTATCCCTTAAAAGGGGTAAGCCAAAACACGCAGAAAATATGTACAATATCTGTAGCTCCTCATTTGAAGCTGAGGATTTGAAACACTATTTAGTGTATGCTTAAGAAAAGTTCAGGATAGTTTGTGCCTGTGCCTTGTGTGTAATAAAATGTGTCTGTTTAAACAGACAGAGTTAGAGGAGAGAAGAGAAGGTTTTGTGACAGCCTGTTGGAAAGATAGTGTATTGTTGAACTGTATTTGGAACAGGAAACTCACTGAACCTGCTGCCTTTCTTCCAATTTGCATAGCCTAAAAAGAAGACTGTACAAATGGGCCTGCACCTGCCTCCCTTGAAGGGACCTTTGCTTCGAAGATCTATCAGGAAAGATGAGCATTGCAATTAGAAAGATACAAAGCTACTACATATTCCCATTTGCATGCTTGCCTTTTTTTTTTTTTGTATTTTTTTGCCCTCCTGTGTGTGCCTACCTTTCATGCAAGGGTGGTCATGAGGATTAAATGCTCTGTCATAGTATTGCAAGGTAGGCAGGAAGTCCTCAAGTCCTTCTGCAGTTTTTCAAGTCCTCATTGCTTTTCTTTTTGCACATAAGCTTGAAACTATTGCAAATCTTCAAAGCCTTTAGGCTTTTTCTTCAGCATATGTTTTTACCAGTAGAGTACCATTGAGTATTACTTCATTACATTCATGCCCCCTAATCAACACTGTCTCTGAAGGTAAGACAGATGGAATTTGTTTGCTCATGAATTATGCAAAATTATAGTTTATTAAGTTCTTGCATTTTAATTGACAAATGAGCCAATGCCTGTGTGGATGGGCTGGGTACTACACAGTGTGTAGCTGTATAGATGGACTCCAATTGCTTCAATTTGCTAACTATGCTTTCAAGTACACCTGTTCTTCATTGTGGTTTTCAGCTGGAAAATCTGCCACCTAGAATCGGACTAGGTTTGGAACAACAACAAAAAAAGAATGGCTATAAATTTAGGTCAAAACCCTTTTTTTCTCAGCTGAAAGAAAGCACTTTTTCATGGAAATTGATAACAGAAACAACTATTTGTTGAGAAATATAGGTATAATTAGAAAGCAGGGTTTCATATTGCATGCTAATGGATGATGAAAGAAGAAAATGAGAAAAATAAGTGAAGTGTATTGGCACCACTTTAAATTTTGCAGATTGTATTGAGTCAGAACCCATTTTGGCTTGAAATGGCAGTTTGTTGAAATTCCATTTTTTTATATTCCAAAAGACAGAATATGAAGCTCAAGTGCCTTTTTTTGATTTAAAGGGAATGAACTGGAAAAGATAGGAGGCAGCAGATGACAGGTGTGTTATTTGGCTGTTGCCTAACTTGATTTACTTTACACACAGACAGGAGATGTGCATCTTTTTTATAGCTGGACAAAGTTTGATTTTTAAAAGTCATCTTCAGTTTTGGTTTTGAAAGACACTGCACCAACCCAATTTCAATGTAGTAACCCCAAAGTACAAGAAACTGAAGTACAAGAAACTCTATTACAGAATCTCTGGCAGTGTAGCAAAAGGCAGTAATTAAGATGGCAGAATGAATCTGTTAAATTACTTTGAGTATTCTTGTAAACATGAAGAGTTAACAGCCATGTAAACTTAATGAAAAGAACCAGTATGTAAAGAGAAACAGGAATAGTAGTTATCAGCAAATTAATGTTTAGTGGTTACTTTTATAGATCCTCTTCTTCATGGTGTAGGAGAGTCAGAAATGAAAAAGATGAGCTAAAGTAAGCTTTTATGTGCACTAGTGCCAGTTCATTGACCTCGGTGTGATTGCAGAGCTGTAGCAAATGCTGAAATGTGGCTGTTAGGAGGGAGCCTGAATGATAAACCATTTTCTCCACTGCTAAGGGCAAAAGCAGATGCCCTTTCCTGCAGACATCAAAGACAATGTTAACAGTTACCTGTGTAGTATCACCAGGATAGCGGTTATTATGACTGAAGAATAATAGTTAAAAGGAAGAATAATTTATCTGTTTGTCATCCAGGTCTTACAAAATGCTTTATGAAGGTATTTAGAGCTAAGATTAAAAGCTTTGCTTTGAAATGAAATGAAGATGCTTACACAGGTTTGCTTTTTTTTTTTTTTTCTGTGGGACTGATAAGCCGCAGGAGAGGACAAGTAACAGGCAGCTTGCAGAAGACTTGTAAAACAGAGCCACTCTGGTAGCTCCCAATGTAGTCACGGGTATCTTTTTCCTAATTCTCCAGTCACTACTTTGTAATGATTACTATTTCCTGTTGCTATTTTTATGCCAGGGAGAGTGATTTTAGGTGTTGATTTTGGGGATTTGAAATATTTTCCCCCCTTCAAAAGGGGAGTATTTTACTGCTGATACTGCATGATGCATAAATGATGAGCACTGATGACAGCTGCTCACTCACATTTGTCATCATTATGTAAACTGCCATCTGCCAGAAATGGGCTCTGTCCGAATAAAAAGCAGAGGAGCTCAGCTGAATATCAACCGCTAGGCTGGGCCGAGCTTTGGCAGAGCTGGAAAGATCGTCTGGTCATAGATGCAGCTTCTTCTTTTTGTGACTGGCTTTCAGACAAAATTGGTGCACCTTGGCTGGGCAATTTGCATGCCTTGCTTCTGGTGCTGTGTTCCCAAATGAACATTCAGCAGTGAAGAACAAAGCTGATGATCTAAATTGTTTCAAACATTGCCACTGACCATGGTGGCCTTTATACCATGTTCACTGTACGTCAGTGCTATATTTGGGAGAAACGTTGGATGACCTGGTTATTGCTTTTCCAACAGTACAGCTCTAAAATTCTGCAAATAAGTAATGAAAGCATCCTGTGGCCAGAATAGAAGGAAAAGTAATGACTAATCTGAGACAGGACAAAAGAACTGCGTTTTTCCTTTGCAATATAGTGTAGTTTGGAAACAAGCTAGAGTAATTTTTGTCCAGTTAGTAAGAGATTATGCATGAGAAAATTCCAGCTAAATATATTTTTAAAACTCCCACTGAGAGTTATAAATTTTTGTAGAATCAGCACAAGTTGGCAACCCAATCAGCACAAGTGACACGCATCTACAAGAAGAGCTGGAAAGATATCTGAGGAATGACAGGCCTGTCAGCCTGACCTCAGTGCCAGGGAAGGTCATGGAGCAGATCATCTTGAGTGCCATCACATGGCATGTGTAGGACGAGGGGATCAGGCCCAGCCAGCAAGGGTGTATGAAAGGCAGGTCCTGCTTGGCCCACCTGATCTTCTATGACAAAGTGACCCAGTGAATGGATGAGGGGAAGGTTGTGCATGTTGTCAACCTGGACTTTACTAAAGCCTTTGACAGCATCTCCCACAGCATCCTTCTGGAGAAATGGATTGCTCATGGCTCGGGCAGGTGCACTGTTTGCTGGGTAAAAAACTGGCTGGGTGGACAAGCTGAGAGAGTAGTGGTGAATTGAGATACACCCAGCTGGTGCTAGTGGAGTTGCCCAGGGCTCAGTGTTGGGGTCAGAACTGTTTAATATCTTTACAGATGATCTGGATGAGGGGATCAAGTGCACCCGCAGTCACTTTGCAGATGACACCAAGTTGGGTGGGAGTGTTGATCTGCTGCAGGAGGGTCTGCAGGTGGGGCGAGGCCAGTTGCATGAGGCTTGAGCAGGAGAAGTGCCAAGTCTTGCTCTTGGGCCACAACAACCCCATGCAGCAAACAGGCCTGGGGCAAAGCGACTGGAAACAGGCCTGGTGGGAAATGACTTGGGCGTGGTGGTCAACAGCAGCTGAACAGCAGTGTACCCAGGTGGCCAAGAAATGCAATAGCGTTGAGGCTTGTGTCAGAAATAGTGAGGCCAGCAGGACCATGGCAGTGATTGTCCCCTTGTACTTGGCACTGCTGAGGCCACACATTGAGTTGGTGTCCAGTTTTGGGCTGCTCACTATAAGAAAGGCTTTGAGGTGCAGGAGCATGTCCAGAGAAGGACAGCAGAGCTGGTGAAGGGTCTGGAACACAAGTCTGATGAGGAGACGCTGAGAGAATGGGGGTTGTTTAGCCTGGAGAAAAGGATGTTCTGCTCTCTGTAACTACCTGAAAGGAGGTTGTATCCAGGTGGGAGTTGGTCTCTCCTCTAGGCAACCAATGATAGAATGAGAGGAAATGGCCTCTAGTTGTGCCAGGGGAGATTAAGATTGGGTATTAGGAAAAATTCCTTCACCAGAAGGGTTGTTAAGCATTGGAAACAGCTGCCTGAGGAAGTGGTTGAGTCACCATCCCTGGAGGCATTTAAAAGAGGTGTAGTTGTGGCATTTAGGGACATGTTTTAGTGGTGAACTCAACAATATTAGGTTAATGGTTGGACTCAATGATCTTAGAGGTTTTTTCCAACCTAAATGGTTCTGTGATTCTAATCTCTTTGCTGTTTAAGTGCTTTTCTTCAAGTTTATCTCCTTATTTTTAAGTTGCAGCTAAGTTTGCAGTAATCTAAATCCAGCAGGGTAATATTCCACATTGGCCAGTATGCAGTAATACTGTAGTGATCAACAGCTGAGACATTTCCTACAGCAAAAGGATTTTGTTTTGTTCACAAGCGTTAGGTTTCTGTAATGTTCAAAATTTTCTGTCAAAATTACTGGTTGACTGAGTTGTGATTAAAAAATAATATTGAAACTTCAATTTTCCTTACATCCTGTGAGTAAGAGTCATCACAGAGCAATGATGCCTGCCTGAAAAGAGCTGCAGCACAGTGCTTAAACAGAGCAGGAGACAAGCAAGGGCTGAATTTTGTGTACTTGAGAGGTTTACTGCTCTGTGTTGACAGTGACACAATATAATACGTCCTTCTCTTCATCACAAGCCATTTAAAATGTGATTAGTGCATTTAGTCAAAACGTAAATATAAATAGAAAACAACCATGCATATAAAAATGTTTGTTGTGTGTAGATTTTTCCCCATGAGCAATAAATTAGCCAGTAAGAGGTTAGTGCAGTTTTGTGATGTTTATTAGCTACTGTGGCACATTGTACTTTAGGAAAAAACCACCTCTATTCAATTTTATGAAGTGGTAGATGAACCTTTATTTGAACAGTTTGTGACTACGTGGCCCAGATGATGGCTGCAGGGAACAGTAAATTTAATTTTTAGTTTAACTTTGCTTCATCAAATGCTCACCACATCAGAAATAAAAATGGTTTTTGCTGCAGTTTACACTTGATCCCTCTTATCCGAGAGAGCAGATTTTGCATTAAGGAGTTTGGAAATACAAGGACACCAGTTCAGGGTCTGCAGAGTTTGCCCTCTGGAGCAGAGCTCAACAAATGATTTGCTGTGGCGCACACAGTCAGGTAGCACCCAGTATCAACACACAGCATGTCCAGTCTGTACACTATAAACACTTCTGTACCACACACCAGCAAACAGCTACAGATTTTTCCCCAAGCCTGGACTCCTTAACCTCTCTGTTTCTAACAGTGACACAGTCTTCCTTGTTCATGCCTTCATTATTTATGTTTTGCTGGCAAACCTTTCTTCTGGTTCTTCTTAATCCACCTTGAAACATCCACTTTTTTTCCTCCTCCTTTGCCTTTGCTAGGAGGCAGAAAGCTACAGGTCAGCTATGTTTTCTTTTTCTGTATTTAATGCAAACCTCTTTTGCTGCTTTCCAAACTCAAGAAGTCAGCTTCAGACATCAAGACCACCTGTATTCTTCTGCTGGTGACTTGGCTTTAATGATAAATATATCCACCCCATCTTATTGGGAGTGATACAATATTCAGTAGTCTATGGCTGTCTATACTGTAATGCCTAAGCTTTGAACTCTCTTTAGTCATATTAGCTTGGGGCTTAAGTTCATGCTCACCCTCAAATTCTGTACTGTCTTTGTTTATTCAGTTTGTTTCAAGAGATGTAGCCCTCTAATCTTGACATGAGAAAAGAGCCAAACTTCTAATGGTTTTCCCTGGTTGGTACTGGTTGAAGGAGGACCTTCAACCAAAACATAGGCTCAGTGATTTAGGCTAAGATCTTCCTAAAGTGTGCAGAGTATTTCTAGCCTGTTCAAAGCCTTTTTCACTTGCTATTTGCAAGGGACTTAGGATAAAAAAAGGTGGATGAAACATCTGAAATCGATGTGTGAACCATTCTGCTATTGTAGTTAGCTGTCCTTGTGTGCCAGATACAGAATACCTTCATTCCAAGTGATTTTTCCGCATTTATAGTTAGAACAATTTATATTTCCAGTACTTTTATAGTATTTAAAATGAACCTGTTCTGTTCCAACAGTTACAGTGGAACAGCTTCTTCTTTTGTGTTGAGTTTATTTGTTTTCTTCTTGTTCTTTTCCCTCTTAATTTTCACCTGAGAAATGAGTCATAGGATTTGTTAAATCTTTCTGTAACATGACACATTTGGTCTGATTCTAAGAAATTTTTAATTGTGCATTTGTTTTTGAGATAAAATAAGCAAGGGGAAAACGGAAAACTGCTTTGCGGAAATGAACCTTATTACAGCTTTCAGGAAATGACACTAATTAAAGCTGAGACAGATATTTTATTCAAATCCTTTCTCTTTAGCTGTGCATAGCATGTTGAAAATAATGTTGTGATAATTTATCCTGTTGATGCTCTTTAATGGACAGTTTGTGAAGAGAATTTGTACTTAATTCTGAGAGAGAAAATAGAGTATTTCTCTATATATTTAGGCTTGGTTGAACTTTTGTAGAAAGTAACTTGGAAGCTGGCTTTAACTTTCTATTTTGTCTCAAACTCAATGTATAATGTTTCCATGGATGTTCCTGTACAGTGGAATTCTGCCTTCTCTCAAGAGCCATAAAATTGGAGTTTGGGTTTTGACATCAGTACATACGATATTTTCTAATGATGAATGATTTACTTTTGCCAGAGTAAAAGTGGAAAGGGAGAAAACAAAGAAAAAAAACCCCCAAAATAGATACAATTGACTAGTTCTTGCATTGCACCTGTTGCTGTACCATGTGGAGGCTTTTCTGATTTCAGATTTTGGGGGAAAAAATAATAAAAAAAAGATATGAGCAAATACTAGCAAAATTGCTCTCATTTTCTCCCATCTCAGCCATGATATGTACTATTGAGCTGAAAAAGTCACGAGGTCAGACTCTTTCTTTGCTTGGAAAGAGGAGTCGCTCTCTTCTGTCTTTCTTTTACAGTTGAGTTCCAGTAAGTCAATTAGATGTCAGTTTTCATTTTCAGAGCTTTTCCACCCCTCTTAAAACCAGCAATATATATTTTTCCAATTAGGAAAAAAAATATAGAATAGACAGACAAAATATTGAAGAACTTAAGACTGACTCAGATATGTTCGATAATTAGCTCCTTCCCTTTTTCTGGTCCACAATGCCTCATTTTCTTTTTTCTGTATTTTCTTATTGCAGCATTTTTTAATGCCTTCTTTTTGTTTACCAGCAAACACTGTAGTTTTTCGGAGCACAGAGAATCATTTCAGTTTCTTTGAACACAATGAGATCCAAAACAACTCATAGCTGTAGCCTGCAGTTAGATTGTCTGTTATTTTTTCATTTTAATTCCATTTTTTCAGTTGCTTATATTTTTGTCAAAATCACGCCATACCAGTAAGCACTAAACTAGTTTGCAATGCACAGACGGCAAATTTTATCAAGCATATTAGTTTCCCTGGCATAGGAGGACTGTGTTTTAAAAGGTTTATGCTTACATGAGGAACCCAGGTTATATTCATGAAATAGAACAAATTTCATATATAGATACAAAAATACTCAGTAGTTGCAAAGATGGAAATATAAATGTTTGAGGAATCTAGATTTTTTTAAAAGAAGTGTGAATTTTGTGATAGTAAGTAAGAGGTTACTCTTTTTTGACAAGAAGAGTAAGAAATGTTATTTTCAGTTTTCTTTGTTGGTGTAGGGTCAGGATTTCCAACTATGGAAAGCGTATAAGGTCTTCAAAGTGGCTTGGAAAAACTGCTTAAGTAGATAAGTGATATCTCATATTAAGTTTGAAAACCTTTGATACAAGCTGTGTGGATAAACTAAAATCCTTTCAGGTGAGGAGAAGGGTGACTTTCTGCCCTGTCTCCTGAATCCATTCAGAGAGTTTGACTATGAGCTTTTGACTGTGAAAATTCATGGTATATAGTCAGATATAGAGGTAAAGGAGGGAAACAACCTTTTTTATTTTTTTCCCTATGGCAATCTTATCTTTTAAAAAAGATAATTTTTGTTAGCAACAGGAAAAATGACAAACAACCACCACAAAATATTACACAGTTTAAGATCTCAAATGGGTGGAACAATTGTCTAAAAAATAAAAAATCTACTCCTGCTTCAGCTTTAGTTATCTTTTCTGAGAATATTTTCACAGATGCTTTTCGAGGAAAGCCTCCCCAGTACAGGTCATGAGCTGGAGAGGAAGACCTGACCAGCAACTCTTAACAAGCTCAGATTAGGAAAAGGGTAAGCTCCTGTCATCTTGACTGGTAAGATGAAATTTGTTAAGTTGTTCTAAAAAAGCCCGTGCATAGCAGCAGATAACTTATTTTCAGTTTTCAGTTTTGGAGATACGCTGAGATTTGTAAGATTGTTCAGAAATAACTATTAATAGTGCCATGCACCAAAAAGGTCTGCGATGCTTCAAAGGGATGCACAAACCCTAGAGGGATGCTCAGAGTTACTGCTGTGTGTGATTGCAGAAGAAAGTAATGAGGCTTGCACACTTCAAAAGTCAGGGCATGCAAAAGTTCAAGCAGCCCAAGAAAATTCTCCTCCCCACTTCTGCTTGCTCATTATAGTGCATATAATTGCTCAATCAGTTTCATTTCTTTGGAGCGTCTCCTTTAGCAGTTAAGAGATTTGATGATCTAAGTATGAATGGAGTTCTTAAATTACGTTTTTTGTTATTGAGCTTTTTGGCCAAGTAGAAACACAGATTTTTTGTTTCATTACTGCAGCTTTGCCCTTAGAATCAGTTATTTTTAACCATGATCTGGTCTATTAAAGATCTCTCCTGTGTATCAAAGCAAGATGCTGTTTTCAGATGTCTATATGGTGCATAATTTACTGGTTTTTTGTCTGTGGGTAGCATTTATATATACCCTATAGCTGAAAGAAAAATGACACATGAAAAGTACCCTGTCTGCCAATATTTAATCTCATCTATGAAAAAGATTTTATTTCCGTACAGAAAAGAAACATATTTCTTTAAAAAACATAAGACTAATTTGTAGGGCGAGTCTTAACTTCATGTGTTCAGAAAAATGACTCTAGAGTGATGCAGACAAATAAAGGTTTAAACCTGGCACAGTTTAAGCCCTTTCTGGGGTGTATAAAGGAAGGTGAAAACATACTAATCAGTATTGTTAGAGATTTGTGCTCTAAGTAACAGTAAAAACAACATCAAAACCAATGATAATAATGATGGTGATATTACTTACTACTACTACTACTACTACTATCACTTTTGTGTTTTCAGTGAGAACACCCAGCCTCATTTAATATATGGGTCAATCTTTGCCTTTAGTTTCAGTGGTGACAGGCCACATATAGAAGTGTTCTGAGTTTGAAGACTGAGGTCTTGTCTCTAGCAAAATAAAATTAATCCCCTAAATGTGACCTCAGAAAAACCCAAGACTGCGCTGCACTGTCTTTATCCCTACAGAGTCAGGTGGTTTCAATGTAATGGCTTCAAATAAGTGCTTTTTGACATTTGCATTTCTTGCAGAGCACTTTACATAAAGGCAGTAACTGGGTTAAAAATACTACTCTAAAGGATTTTTATGATAAGGCAAAATAGTCTAAATAAATTTATGTTGACTGATTGAACTTTAGACAGAAGTGGTAGGTGAAATTTGGTAGATTTGATCTGTTCTAATTACCTCTAGATTTAGTTATTGCTGACTTACTAGTTAGTAAAGACATACAGTAATGTCAAATCTGCAAATACAAGCTATATTAAAATATTTGAATTTATGTTCATAACCTATTCTATTCCCCTCCACACTGAGACAATTTACTTCCAATCACTGAATCGTGAGGTTTTGATGAGGTTACTGCACTTCAGGCTAATTTTAAAAAAATCAAATAGTTGTGTTGGCTTTTACTCCTGTCTCCCTAAACAGAGAAATGCTAAAGCTAGTGGTGAACTGGGATGTTAACAGTGAAAGAGAGATATGGCAGATTTTGAAAATGCTGGTATTTATATAAGGAAAAGGAAATGGCTTATAAGTAAAACAAAGAAATAAGAATCAGGCATGGTCTTTATTTGCAGCTCTAGCAGAAGATTTAAGAAGACATTTAATATTTTTGCATGTTTTTGTTTCCATGTCTGTAAAATGGCATGATAAAGGTGTACAGGAAAGCTCAGCTAATTCAAGGCAGCATAGTTTTTAGAGACCTGTGGATGTGTCAGATGAAAACAACTGCATTTTTTTTTCAACATGAGAATTTACCTTATTTAAATTGACTTGATTACCATGCTACTTACTTTTTTATCTAGAGCATAAAGCTATTGAGTAGCTCATTTTTGTAAGTCATAGCTTTTATAAGTCCTACAAAATAGTGGAAAAACTAGAAATTAATCTCATTTTCATGTCATGCAAGAGAGACCAGTTTGAAAGTCTATATTTAGTTCATTCCAACTCTGAAAGAATGAGGAATTCCTACCAGAAATTTGCATCAGCAATAATTTTCAGGCATTATCTAAAAAAAAAAAGGAAATTATTATCGATTTCAGATAAAGTAAAATTTGAAAATACTGATAGCTTGAACTCAAAAATCTCATTTGGAAACCCCTGAATTAACTGACTTTCACAGGTTCTTAATGAGTAGTCTGTCCTTCCTTGCTATCCTACCTATCTGATTTTGGAAATGCTTTTAGAGTTCTCCAGAAATTCTATTGTTTGGGCTAATAGGGAGCTGTAGTTCTTTGGAAGTACTTTGGTTGAGATGATTGAAAAAAAGTGTTTGGTTTTGACATTTGGACCTGGTTTAATTTCACATTAGAGTAGAAGGTGAAAAGTAAATATCCTTCAATACAACTGTCTTCAATTAATCATATTTTTCTACTGGAAAGCAACTTTATATTTTAAAACATCTATCCCATTAGGATTGAGCAAACCATTGGCTTTTATTTATTCTGTATTAGAACATTTATTGGTGAAACATGGTGAAATATTTAAGAGCCAGGCTTTGCAAATGAAACAAACAGCTAAAAATAAGTGAATAATGAATTAATCAGATGCATGTTACTTACTAAAGTGTCTCTGAGGATTTATTGCCTTAGTGAAAAGAAAATTAAATACTGTGTATATTTTTCTGGTAGAAAATCAGTCATCAGGAAGATACTGACTTTGCCATGAGTAACCTTTCTGGGAATAAGTGCAGAGAAGAAAAATATGAAACCAAATTAGTTCTTCATCTAAGAAAAAAAAGTGAAAGTACCAGGATTAACCTTCTTTTAATTAAATTTTAATTAAATGATAAGCTTTTATCAAGTTAGATGAGCACCATATATTTGAAAATTTTATTCCTAACATATTATTGTTGTTACTAATTTTGCTGTGCTAAGAAATATGGATACATAAAGCAGGTGAAAGGAGGAAGTTATTTGAGATCCAGAAAGGAAACTCTTCTAATGTTTCTTTTCAAGCTTGCAAGAACTCAAGGGACTTGTTTGCAAGGTATTATATAAGAAAGAGGAATGAGCAACCTTTCAAAGTGCAGGCCTTCTGAAAACAAAATCAGTGTAGATTTCAAAGACAAGTAGTAGCCAAATTAATTCCACCTTTTCCTCCTGTACTCAGCACTGGTGAGGCTGCATCTCGAGTTCTGTGTTCTGTTTTGGGCTGCTCACTATAAGAAAGACACTGAGGTGCTGGAACGAGTCCAGAGAAGGGCAACAGAGCTGGTGAAGAGTCTGGAGCACAAGTCTGATAGGGAGCTGCTGAGGGAGCGAGGGTTGTTTAGCCTGGAGAAAAGGAGGCTCAGGGGAGATCTTGGTGCTCTCTGCAACTACCTGAAAGGAGGTTGTATGCAAGAGGGAGTTGGTCTCTCCTCTAGGCAACCAGTGATAGAATGAGAGGAAATGGCCTCAAGTTGTGCCAGAGGAGGTTTAGATTGGATAGTAGGAAAAAGTTTTTTCAATGAATGAGTTGTCAAGCACTGGAACGGGTGGCCTGATTGAGTCACCATCCTTGGAGGCATTTAAAAGAGGTGTAGATGTGGCACTTGAGGACATGATTTGTTGGTGGACTTGGCAGTACTGGGTTAGTGGTTGGACTAAGTGATCTTAGAGGTCTTTTCCTACCTAAATTGTTCTATGATTCTATATTGTACCTTTATACAAAAACGGATGCCTCCCTCATGCCTGGCTGTAACTTTGAATGAGTTGTATGTTATACAGTCCACACCTCCTAAAGTGTGTAGAATAGGAATGATAGAAATCAATCAGTCCAGTGAATTGGCCCAGTCTCATGGTGATAATCAGAGCGAATGTGCCAATGTTTTGGGTTTTTTTTTTTTATTTGAGGAAAGATGTGATTTTGATTATTAATCTCTGTTGAGCCACTAATCTCAGTCCTTCACGAGGCATCCCTACACATCTGTAGTTTTGTATATCTCCACATTATCAACTCTTAAAGAAAAAATTGATCAAATATATCGGAGGCTTTTCCCTAGCTACTTGTTTTATTAACGTCTTACCCACTTTACTTGTTAGTTCTTACACTTTTTGCATGACAACTTCAAAAGCTATTTCACAGTCCTGCCCAGATAAAAGTGATTGCTTCATAGATGCAAAACCTGTCTTATCAGAGCTAAGTTGCTCACTGCAACTAAATCAGAATCAAGTAAGAAATCACAGTGAAAGTAATAGGATAAAGATGGTGGTTTGTGTAGCTCTATGACTTAATAAATTACAATATTTCATTGTCTCTGTTCCTTCCACTCTTAGAATCCTGGACGTTTGTTTCATTTATGTAAAAATTAGTTGGAATAAATTATTTACTTTCTTCTTACTTAAATCTAACTATGCAAAAGATGGAAATGTCTTAAAAATTGAGACAAGAAAGAATTTAGTTCCTCAAACTTTGGCTTTAAAAATGTTTATTTCTCTACCCTTTAGTAGTGACTTCAGAAAATAATCATAATAAGTAAACTTCAAGTTGGCTTTTCAAAATGGGAATTTGAAAAGTTATAGTTCCTGAAAAAAAAAAGAGGGTTCTTTGCACATAGAAATCTTTGTTTTGACATAAATGTCTTTGTCTGACTAGAACAGTTTTTATTTGCTAGTAATATGTGGTTTCTTATATGGCTTTTTCTTTTGAAAACAATGACTTAAATGGAAAGTCATGCAAGTTAAAATGCTTTCTAGAGACCCTGGCCTTAAAAATGGTAGTTATGAAGTGCAGGTTAAACCATATCGATTTTATATTGTGTTACTTAAAATTTAGAAGACTTGAAAGAAAGATTTGAAACACAATATGCATCATCTAGTATGAATATGTATGGAAATTAACCAAATGATAATCTAAACTCATAGACAGTTACCTGTAGTTACATTTTTTGGTGTATCTCTAGAGAAATTTAGAAGAAATCAATCAAGATTTTCAGCTTTCTCATAAAGCTTTTTTCCCTCCAGTATATAAATGCAAAAAGTAAGAGGCAGATATCTGGGTGACAGCTATTGGAAATAGAATGCAAGAATTTTTTTATGAATGGGAGTAGGATTATTCTTAGCAATTTATGTCAGCCTTGTAAAACATATTTTGCCTACTCTGTCAGAACTGCAGTAACAGATTCATGCTGAGCTTGAAAGACATCTGGGCTTTCAATTATCTTTCTTCCTTTTTGTTCCTAATGGATTGAACAACGTATGATGCTATCTCAGTAAATAAGGTTGTTACCTATGCTGGAGAGCCAGTGATTTCACCATGTTTCTGTTAGCCTCATGGGGAAACAGGATGTGTCTGGCTTCTTGAAGTGCCAGCAGCTGGGCTTCTGAAGGGAGTTACCAGCTCTCCTGGGTTCTCCAAGATGAAGATTCATCTTAGGAAACAAACGGAATTGTTTGTAGAACCTCTGAAACCCATGAAACCTTTCAGAAAGAACTTCCATGAGAAAGTCCTCTGCTCACTTTGAGTAGGTCCCAGTAGAGTCCTGTACAGGATGTGGTGTAGTTGTACCCGACCAGTAGGCCAAGCATAAACAGGCTTTATATTAGAGTCTGTGCTTGTGCTTGAGTGGGAAACAGTGCTTAGTCACGTAGATGAAAGTCTGGAAACTTACTCATTTTAATTATGCTTTCCAGAATTTCTCTTGTAGGTATTTAATTACTAATTTCTCATTTTACATGGCTTGTGGTAGGGGACCATGCACAATTTCTTCTTGCAGTGGTATAAGTTGTCCAGTGTTGAGCATGTGGGTCACTGACCTGTTACTATTCATACTGGTGGTGGAAATGATCAATGAGTAAACCATTCTCTTTGCCTGGTCTAATCCATCGAAACATTATTTGTCTGTATTTAGCTAGTGTCTGCACTCTCACTGTGGTCTGTGAAAAGAGTTTCCAAAGGATAAGATGAATCTCCTTCCTGAGATGTTGTCTCTCTCCACAGACAGTAAAAGAGTAATTTTGCTCTTGGTTCCTCATCTAGCATTCCTCATCCAGCGTATTACTTTCCTGAAGGCATCTGTAGTTAAGAATGATGTTTGACAAAAGTATTTGTGTTTCTCCTAATGTACTGATTTTTTCCTTGTATTATGTGCAACCAGATTTATACTCAAACAGCCAAGGGTATATATTAGCCCTACCTGGATTTATACCATGAAAAATATGACCTTTAGTATCTACGTTCCTACTTCTGATTTGAGCTTGGGTGTTGTGGTACTTCGGGTTCTTTGACCCAAGTCCATCCTGCTCCCTAGTACAACCCTACCTGCGAACCTATCCAGGCTAGAAGGTCAGTCACTCGGGTGTGTGCATGACTCCTTAGCTGGAAGAACTTGATGTGTTTTCCGCCTGAGATTTAGACCCTGTTCATTCAAAATGGAGCCTATTTGCAGCAATTAGGCTTTTTCCCATGGCTTCTTAAAAGCCTGTTAAGTGCTAGTCTTTCCAGCTGCTGCTAGCCCTCTCTGCAGCCACTTCCCTTTTTTGTTTAACTCTGGTTTTCTGTCTTGAGGAAACCTTCCAGAGGAGGAAAAAGAGAGAACTGTTTTGTATCTGGGTCTTGACTACAGTTTCAGGAAAAGTCAAAGCAAATTCCTGGACCCATTTTCAGAAAAATTCCCAGCTCCATGTTCGGCCACACAGTGTGAAGGAGCCTTTTATTCAGGTGGGAACGACTTCTTTAAAACACTGTTAAGCCTATAAACCAAACTCGATTAATTTTTTCTTTTGAAAGAAGTTTTGGTTAGGATTTACTTTTATGAAACTTTCCCGAGGGCTGATATTTAGTTGAACTGCAGTCTACTGCGAAAGGGGACAACTGAGTGCTCTCTTGAAGTCCCTTTAGCAAATGTTAATTGTCTACACTACATAAGGACAGTAAGTGCTAGAGGAAAGATGCTGCCTGCAACCTTGTGGTAAATAATCAAAGATTGACTAGAACACAAGGAAGGTAACCCTTGGCTAAAGTTAGACTCAAAGTGAGATGTTGCCTGTGAAAATCTAAGCTTAAAGCAAAACCACATGATGTTTGGGGATTTCTGCTAGCTACAAAAATCTTTCTAATAAGAAAACAAGGACTGGCAGGGTAGTGCTACTTTTAGCAGGAATTCTGCTCCAAGGCTTGGGCTTGGACTGTACATGGAAGCTGTGACTTTCACTCTCTTCTGTAGATTTTATTTAATGAGCTGTTAATGTTATGTGCGAATAACCATCTTAATATTTCTGAGGCTGTCTGCCATGCCAAATAGTTAGTTCACCCTCAGATAAGCCTATAGACTGTGTAAATTCCACGACAGTTTTTGCATCTGAATATCGAAACATTGATACCGAATTGAAAAGACCTGTTAAAAATGTATGAATGCAGACTTTAAAATTTTCATTTCAGCTGCTTTTGTTCCTAAGAAAACACTTTATAGACAAATTGCTAGGCATTATTTCACTGAAGATTTATTAGCATGTGTCCATCTCTCTGCAGGCTCATATAGTCTCAAACCTTTTGAAAAATCATTGGTGTTTTGCAGTGAAGTGCTAGTGCAAAACCAAGTATCAGTCAGACAGCCTAAAGAGATGTAGGAGTTGATGCCACAAAAATATATACAATCAATTTGGAAAAATGGTTCAATGATAATTTTAAAGCCCATGAAATTGTCTGTTTTGACTCTGCTGATATTTCTGGTAAGAATCCTTAGGAACATGAGGTTTGTATGGGTCCAACTATTTAATTGTCCAGGGAAAAAAAGCACTAAGAAAATACACACAGTCTGAGTAATCTTAGTTGAGCTTAGTGACAATGTTTTTACTCTTTAGGAAAAATGCTGCAGGAATTAAGGAATAATTTCCTCTCCTTGCCCAAGTGCTGTGGAAAAAAATGGGACTGTGAGCACTTCCATGTTTTAACAACAAGTATTTTCTGTTTCTTTTTTAATTAACTGTGTGGTGTATACAACCAGAAAGTAAACTGGGTCTCTGGGCTTCCATGTGTACTTCCCCTCTTCATGGTGGCATAAGAAAAGTATAACTGACCTTCAGTCACTTTTTTGCAGACTAAAATAAATCAATGTGGAAACCATTCCATGCTTACCTGTGGATTTTGAGCATTTCATCCTGAATCATAATGCTCAATGTCTGCCTTCGTTCCTGCCTGCGTTAGTCACGTTAAATGAATAAAGTTAAAAGTTTCAGTGAATTAATTCTTAAGACTAGTGCTTTATAAAATGTCTATTGAATTTTTTCTTTCAAACTCATGTCAAGTAGAGAAGCTTCCAGATGAAAGCTGGTTAGCTCAATGGCTTGGGAGAAGTTCAAGGACAGCACTGAAGTTTGTGGCGTGGGTCCAATGGCAAGTGAGAACTCACAGAATGCACAAAAAAATGGAAGAACGAAAGTTGTAACCTTAGCGTACAAATTGCACAAGAGCACTTCTTAGCAGCACAGTTCACAACAATAAGGAATCTAATGTTTATATCAGCACCCAAATAGCCTGCCACTCAGATGTTGTGGCTGCACAGAGTAATTCTGAGGCAGGATGAAATGGCAAAATAGTTCCTGTCGTTATTACTTGGTGTGAGCAGTGTTATGGAATCACCTTCCTGACTGGGCTCATCTGGTCCTGTCTGGAACACAATAAGGCCAAAAGGTGCATCTACTAAAAAATAGAAGGAAATGCTAATGGATCCAATTCCTTTATCATCCATAATCCTCGATTCCTTCTAGCAGGTACATGGCCTGATGATTGCTGGTATTTGTATTGCATTTTCCTTTGAAGAGACAGAGAAGAACCTCTGCAGCTGCTGAAATTAAACCACCTTGGACCTAGATTTTGCTCTTTGTGGTGTTTCTATGGGTGTAAAATTTTTCCTGAACTTCTTTAGTTTGTTCCTTCATGTCTACTTCTTGCATTTGTCTTTATGTACCTTTCACATACAGAGAAAGGACATCTCCAGCAAAGCTTCCCACTTCTCCCAGCTTTTCTCTGTAGAACTGAGTATGGCAAACAGTTTGCATGTTCTGGGACCATTCTGCAATGGCAGAAGAAGATCTTTGGGCTGTGATACTGCGTCTTCCAAGAATGCTTATTTCTCTTCACTGTCTACAAAGGGAACCTAAATTTAGATATCTACAGTCCAGGCATCTACATTTAATCATTAATGCCTGCCTAATGCTGTGTATGCTAATTGTCTTCTCTTTGGATTCCACATAAAATTAGCTATAAGAATAAAGGAGAGAGTAATCCTTCCAGATTAATTCTTCTAGTATAATTTCATTGATAAGGTCTAAGGATGAAAAAGAAGAAACTGGTTAGCAGGACCTGTTGGTAAATGCTACGTTAGAGAAATGTCAAAGTCTTGCTTTACCTGACTGCAGAGAAAGCCTATTTTCAAGTAGCTGGGAGAAAGGCAAGTTTCCGTAGTGCCAACCTTCATATAAACAAGTTCTAGGAATATGTTTCCAGAATGAGCATGGAGAACCCACCTTCTTATTTTTGAATGTGTTAGCTCATAGGAAGTGTAAGGAATGTTGTCTTTATCAATGAGTGAGTGGTTGTGTGTGTATAAATTCTATGTAATGCATATATTTATTCATAATGTGTATTTATTTATAGCACATAAATTATAATGTGTTTATACTTATATGTAATTTTGATGTATTTTAAAGAGAAAGAATCAACTACTGTGTAACTGTTTTAGTTTCATATAATCCATGCAATCTCCCTCCGTTCTGCCTGAGTAGTAGTTATTGTGTACCTTTTAAGCATAAAGCTACAGGGCTTAACAGATTAATTGCTGTAATGTAAAATGACTCCAATGTCCCTGCAGATCACGCTCTGTGAAAATTGCAACTAATTAAGGCTTGTTGGCTATCCAAGTTGATGCAAGTAGAAATAGCTGTACACAAAGCTGTATTTTTATAGTGAATTAGCTAAACAGAATTTTCTCTAAGCTTTCTCAGAAATTTCTTGCATGCTTACATCAAATAGATGTATTAATCTAAAATTTTGAAACAAGCCATTAATGGTTTCTTGAATTTGAATTATGCTAAAAACTCTTGGGGCAGAGACTTTTCACTTTGGAGTTTGTGAATTCTGCTGTCATTGCAATTGAAGGTTTAGTATTACCACAATTGATTTAATAGCAGATGGTAGGAATCTTTGGATTTCATTTATTTAGGAAGTACATGAAGTAATTTATTGAGGCTTTTACTTTGCTTTTTCTGAATAAGGCAACTTTTACAAGGACTTTCTTAAAAATTGGCCATTTCCTCTTTTTATATTCACAAGTACTTTATGTATATGACATGTTAATTTGCATCTTCCTGTGTAGTAGAAGTTGTAAAATTGTAAGATTTGTATATTTTCTTGTCTCTGAAAAATGTCTCTTTTATACAGGCTTATTTTCTTCCTTATGTGAGACATTTCATAGTTATCAGGGAAATAAAAAGGTCTTTTAAGTGCAAGGACAGTATAAATTAAAAACCAAAGAAACTGAATATAAGGCCTAGAAATCATTTAGGTAGTGATCTGGGTGTGCACATCTTTATTTTTAAATAGTCCTGGTAGCTGTAGAGATAAAGAACTTAGTAGTAGTTGAGTTGTAGGTTCTGGACCCTTCTGTACTGAATCAGTGGCAGTTCATAAATATATTTAGAGAAACTGTTAACTGCAGTGTTTATGAGTATTTACAAATCCTTAATGTCTTCTTAGCAGCAGTCAAATAACAAGATGAACAGATGTCTCTCCCAAGCTTCTTAAAAAGAGCTTAAGAAGAGTGGGATATGACTTATTAAGCATAACTAATGCTGCACAGTCTACCTCTCTCTTCATCATAAATTCACATTTGCATGGTGCGGTGACATTTCAGTTATGAATAAAGAAAACCTGTGATTGCATCCTGACTGTGGTGCATTTATAGTGCTAGCCCCTTGGCATAATCTCTGTGACGTTTGCATGTTTAGGAGAATTGCATGCATCTATTTTATTTTCAAGCTTTCAGGTAACCTTTTTGGGTTATTTGGGCATATGGAAAGGAGGCAAAACATACCCCAGACTGATTGTTGTGAGGCTGCAGAGCATCAGGAACCTGGCAGAAATAAATTGCTGCTGGTCTCAGCATCTCACACATTTTTAAGGAGCTTGAGGAAGGTTTTCTCACTGTCTTCAGATCAGCCTCTGCGGTCCAGGAAGCAAGGTGACTTTTGGGGACTGTCTCCTGACACCTATCCTGGTCATTATCTCCAGCTGGGTGACTTTTCCTAGTTGCTGATGCAGGCCTGTGATTAAAAAGCATTAGCTCAGAACACATAGTTTGTTCTAGAGGTTTATCTCGAGTAATTTGTACAATGCATAGTCATCCCTGTCTCATTTATCGAATATGGGTGGAAAATAACTTAGGTTATGAAATTTGCAAGAGAAGCTTTTGGCCACAATGTTTTGAAAATAAAATGCATGATTATTATTTATGCTTCTGTTGTTCTTTATGCAAATTGGCTGATGAAAAATGAATGCAGTATTTTTTCTGTAGGGAAACTGAAATCCTTTACCCTGCACAACTCTAGCTCATCAGTAAACCTGAATGACTGTTTATATCTTTGGTTTCTTTTCTGTGGTTTAGCATGGAGAATGGCAATAATATTTACTGCTTTAATAAATCTGTCACTACCTAATCACACTGTGTCATATATACTGTTAAAGTAATGTTGAAGTACTTTGGAAGTTGTACTTGTGCTTATGTAAAGATCCCCACTTCTACCTTTCAATACATTTCACATCTAAGGAGCAATGTCCCTGCACTGCCTCTCTGAATAATGCCATGATGGTGTCTTTCTCTATTTGCTGTGCTTCTTCCGCCTTTAGATTTTCTGCTAAATCGCACCTCCTCCCTTGCTGAACAAGCCTTTAAATTCTGTTCTGGGAATCAGGAAACTCTGCAGCTCCCACATGGATAAGATATGTTCTGTGCTGCATCACACCCCTTGTGTGCTCACTGCGTGCACTTGGACTGTAACTCCTTGTGTGTTTACCTGTGCCACTTCACAGAGGAGCGCTGTTGCTCCTTCCCTTTGACTCGGATACATGTGCATCTTGCCTCATCAAATTTTCTGTTTACTATTGACCACAAACTCCTTTGATGACAGGTTTGATGCTGTCAATGAAACAATAGCAGTAGTTTGCTTGTATCTCTGGCACAATGTAGGCAGATCATCAAGAGTACAAATGCAGCCTGTTTAAAGATGCTGTGTGGTATTAAGAATTGAACATTTCTATTAATCTATATTGACTAGGTCAAAATGTGATCAATGTTATATCATTTTATGAGTCTGTGTATAATTTCTGTCCTCATTTCCCCGACAATAACAAGAAAATCAGTGAAAACAAAGCTGTTGAATGCATTTGTCATCTATTCCATTCAATGCTACCAATAGATGTGTTTCTCATCTAATCTTAACACATTCCCTCTTTTGAATGTGTTAAGGTTGACTTTGTATTCTTGCAGGATGTTCTGTTTCACCATAATGATGTACCATCTCATCACTTTTATGTAATAGGTGGTTTCTCAAACTTTGCCAGGCTAAAGTTAAAGCTCACTGATCTCCAAAAGTCACCTGGAAATCTGATAAGGACTTGTATGTTTTTGAAAATTTCAGTAAGTCTAGAAATTAGAAGCTGAATTGTGTTATTAAGGGCTTTGGTGGCTGGTAAAACTCAGGAAGATGTAATGGGAACACTCAAGACCCTTTTCAGGAGCAATGCCCTTGCCTTTGGAAGAATTCCAACAATTTCAAGTGCTAATACTACTGGACATTTGAAAACACAGTATTTACTCATCTGTCAGATGACTGAATGAGGTACAATTGTTTCATAAGCAGCTTGCTCCTGTGCATTGGATAAAATTCATACTGCAAATAGTGTTGCTAAATTTTTGCCAATGTTCTGACTAACCACCCTCTTCCAGAAGCAATTCTTACAGGGAAAGCCAGATGTTACCACTCGTAATGTTGTCTGTTTTTCAATTCCTTGTCCAGTAGATTCTGGTTCCTTTATTCTTTCCAGGGAAGTGATGTGAGAAACAAAGAAGTAAAAGAAGATAGTAAGGAGAGAGTAGTCTTGTGAGGAGAAGATAATAGCTTTTTGACTATTATGCACATCCATGCATTACCTATCCAACATTACCTATATATCTGACTGGTTTGAAGTAATATCATGGATATACAGAAGCAAAACTATCACATTGAGAAAGCTGGAAAATATTAAGACAGAAAGTTCCATGAGATAACATCTACAGGAAGGGAAAAGAAAAGTCCCCCCTCCCCCCCGCCAATTTCTGAATTAGCAATGTGTTTTTCAAATAAAAATACTGGTATTTTCAGTAGAATCTAAACATTTTGTCATGTTACTTGTGTGAATATAAGTTAGAAGCAAAGTTTTAAACAGCTTCCTCCAGTTTTTCGACTACTGAGGAATATCCTATATTTCTCTTAAAGGACTATTCAAGTTATTTTTGAATGATGAGATAAGAGAAAGAATCTATAGCTATTTTTCCACCAAGGTTTGGCGATTCTGTTGAAGAAATCGGGCGGTGACACATGGAAAGAGAGCCCTGTATACAAATAAATCATTCTTGACATATCCCTTAGGCAGTTGGCTTTCTTATGCTATGCAGTGCACTGGGACGTACTATTATTATTTCCCATGTGATTATATGTGTGCATATGCTGTCACTTTCCATTGCTGCAATAAGCTGTTGGAGCTGGATTTCTAAAATATTCCCTCTTTATTCATCAATGAAAAGTCAGTTTGATGCAAATGAAGGCTTTTGAATTTCATTAGCAAGGAAAAATAAACTTTTTCTCCTCTGTCCCATCTCCAGTTGTACAGCTAAGGCAAGTCAACAACCTCTAAGGTGTTGCCTTAGATGCTGGAAGTGGTGTGAAGTAGAATGAAAAAGGTGCGGGTTTAGCTGTCCATCTCCCATTTGAAGGCCTCCAGTTCGAGTGTGTTGGGTGTTAACAGCTAGCACTGAAACCCAAAGGAGCTATGTGAGTATGCATTATCTCCCCACATGTAGACCTAAGGAAAGATACCTTTGCGTGAAGCAGTGGGAAAGATAATTGTCTTTTGTAAATCGCTACATGATGCCCTGTGCAGTTTCCAGGGTGATTTTATGTGTGGCTTTCTGTCCTTCCGTCTCTTCTGCTTAGGGCCTGGTAAGATAATGATGTTTTCACTGTATTAAATCAGGACTAAGACCTCTGTGGCTCCTGGTCACAATCATATCTGGTTTATCCTGGAGGAAGAAAAGTCTGGTTACATTTGTTTGTTCATGTACCCTGTTCTGTCATATTCCTTTTAACAGTTATAATTTCTCACTGGCTTTAGGTGCTTTCTGTAGGGGGAAACACGATGTTTAGCATCCTTGTCAATATAGGGAATATAACACGCTCAGTATTTTGCACAACTCATACGGATCCTTCTGTGGCAGATTGATTATTCTAGTAAATATTGCTGGAAGTTTTATTGCTGAAAATGGATAATTTTTTTGTTGATCTCTGGGTGTTTCAGGATGTGTATTGCTGTGGAAAGGCATAGAGATTGTACAGGTTGGCTACAGTGAGAGAGGAGCGGATTCCTAATGCAGCAGCTTTTGTTTGCCCATAGGTTGCTGTTAGTTTCCACCTCTAATTACTAAGTTGTGGGGGAAGAGAGGAGATTTCACCACCCAAATTCAGGCATTTCAATAACCAGCCACAGCCAAGGGTTTATCAGATGAAGCCATATGTGGTATTGGCCCGTGGCAGTCCTGTTTTGTTGTGGACCCATCATTTTCCCTCCCACTCTGCTCCCTTTGCAGTTTTGCCACAAAGCTTTATGCAGCTGTGCTGTGAATTGATTTTGGAAATGAATGACTTAAGAAGTGCGTGAGCTGGGAATATTTAAGTCAGAAAAACAGTGTTTCTGATGAAAACACAGGCAGATTCAAAGGATCATCTTCTGAGGAACCTTATGTTGTATGCAAAGAGAATGAGTGATTCCTTGATACTTCTCTTTTTTCTACAGAGGGAAGTGGCTGAAAGTTAACTGGTGTTCACATGTCTTACAGAACAGCAGAGGAGCCCTAAGTCTGAATTGCCCTTCTTTGTGACTGTAAATACGGATTTTTTTTAACAAGCCTTCCTATGCTCACAAAATATGTAGAATTATGTATCTTGTGCAAACCAAGTTGCTACCAATGACATGAGCACAAATGGGATCTTTTTCTTGCATTTATTTGTTTTACCTTCAGTGGTTCAGTGGTACATGCTCTCTCTGTGCTTTTTGAGAGGAAATGTAACCTGAAGCTATTTTGTGTTTCTCCTTTAGCAGCTCCTCATGCCTGAGACTTCTGAGATTTTCCGTGTCCCCTGGCTCTTGTAATAGCTTTTCCTGTTCGCAATTAATAGTCACTGTGCTTTGGCTGCAGCTGCTTCAGAGTCTGCTCACTGAGCCGGTGCTTTGGGCGGAGGAGAAGTGAGAAGCCACAGCCTGAGGGACTGCCTTCAAAACGCACCTAGCACTTGGCTGGTGACATCAATCAAGTTTATTTCAAAGTATCTCTGACTAGCTATGCAGGCAGTGCGAGTTATCGTGCTGTCAAATGTGTATGCTGGATCCGACCCATTCAGACCTCAGAAGGTTATTTCAGCCTTCTATTATTAAAGTGTTTAAAAATAAACTGTGTCTTTCAGCTACTGTCCAAGGTGAGGCGATGGTCAATGCACCCTTCCCTGCTAGAAGCACAGCTGAGAGCCAGCAGATTCAGCTCTTCCCACATTGTCAGAAGGAGGTGAAGAAAACTATGCAGCTTCCTGTCTCTTTTCTTCCCCATAATGAATATCAGACTTTTTTGCATGTTGCTAGGAAGGAGGTCTGCTTTTGACTCTATGTGTTGCAGAGGGTACATAGGAACATAAGTGAAATTATGGGTCCATCCTGGTCAGTATTCTTTGATAACTTCAGATCAGCCAGCAGCATTTCTTCTTTCTTTGCTTTCTCCTCTTTTAACTGTAGGATCTGTCTTGATACACTAGAGGCATAGAGAGAAAATTGTTTCATATAGAAAGGGATACTGTTTTAGGATTGCAAATATTATATTGGAACATACAGAAGAAGTGGAGAAAGTGGAAGTGAGAAATATGCCTCTGTGCATGTCTGGGTAGAGATGGTAATTTGAAATGAGATAGTTTGAGATGGTGTACATACTGTCATTTCAAATACATGTTATAGACTTTTATGCAGAAAGGGTATGGGGAAAGAATGGAGACATAACTTTCTAATCCTTGTGATTGTGTATATGTTAATGCCTTAACGAATAATTTAGAATAAAGTATTCAAGGCCAAAGCCTTCTAAACAGAAAGTTGATTTTATGGCTAGCACCAAGCATGTGTCTTAAGAGACCATTGCAGCAATGCATGTTTTGTATAGCTTATTATTTCATAGTCTGATTATTTCGTAATGAATATCATAGCGAGTAAACTAGAGTATGAAATTATTTAAAGCAACTATTTCGATACCAAAAAGAAAATGCAATCAAAGCAGGTGTTCAAATGTCTTCCTTTATTCCTGGTTTACACAGCAAATGGAATGATAGTTAAATGGTATATCCACAAAAGAGTCCAGTAAAATTGAAATTGTGCAAACACCATCTGTTGTCTTTTCAAACTCTCTCTTAATGGTATCTTATATGTAACCTTCATAGTCAATGGCAAAAACGTTTCCCTGCTTCCTTTTAATTTTTTCTTTCACCTATTTTGCCCATCTAACATCTTCAGTTTCAGCCCCTTAGTCAGATGTATGTTCTCAGAGTGGCAACGTCCTGACTTCCGTGGTCTCTTGTGTAAGGGATTCCTGCTGGTGTCATGCCCATGTTGTTCCTATGCTGTGAAGCACCTACTGTAAAGTATAAACCTTACTGCTAAATTTTCTTACTCAGCCATGGTAGTGTACTCTGGGGGCCAGATGCTGACACGTCATGGGCAGTTGTGGAGGCATTCTGTGGGCTGAAGTGTGCCTCGCCTCCTGTGTTCTTGTCTCATGGGACGTGCTTTTCACTACCCAAGCTTGCTGACTGATCATTGCATTTCAAATGACAGTCCTGGGCTTGTACTGATAGTTACACCCTCCAGCTCTGTGACAGTGCCCCTTTTGCTGCAATTTTCCTTGCTGCTGGCTTCTCTGACCTTCTTTTAACTCTTCACAGCTCCTTGACTGTCAACAATCCCAATGTTTCATTGAGAAGACCTGCAAGGAGAATACGGTTCTGGAGAGGACTGTGTAAAAAACAGGTTTTTGTTGAATGTTAGGAAAACGTTTGTTGTTTCCCTCTCCTCTACTCTCCCCCTGCTATATTTTAAGAGGGAGGTGCCTGAAGGTGAGGAGAAATAGCCTGTGTAGCCCTTTTGACTTGCAGAGGTGGAAAATACCGAGAGGTTCAGGGAGGGCTTTGTCTTGATCATCCTCTGAGCTTTGAACAGTGAAATATAGAGACTCCTCAGCCATCTTACTGAGTGGTGGCAGATGAAACAGGGGAAGGAATGCTGTTTTAGCATTATATGATAACAGGTTTGATTGAATTCTTCCTTTCCATTGGCTTCCTGCTGGTTTTGGTGGTCAGTCAGAAATGCCACCTTCAACCCCACAAACCCTGAGAAAGGTAATAATAAGTATGCTAATGAAGCATGCTGCAAATATCATAGCTCTTCATGTGAAATTTGAGCTGATCATTCTGATCTTAGTTTGTTTAGCATGCTCAAAGAGCCTTTTTGGTGTGTAGTGTCTCAAGGGCAAGCACAATTTGATTATTTTTTGATCTGCAAAAGGAAGGCACCTGGTTTTCTTATGTCTAATTAATTACTGCTAAATATTTGTAAGCAGGTGGAGACAGTCCATACAAGGGAGGTAAAGATAAGCCTTCTTGGAAAGAGAAAAAAATTTCATGGAACTATAAATGTATGGAAATTTAAATTTACAGTTGAAAGGAAAATTAATGCCACTGAAGAACTTCTCATATCTGAAAGTAAATTTAAAAGTCAGACTAAACAATGTTGTACCACTGCTGTAGGAAAATACTTCCCTGAATTGAAGTTGCTTCTGTGTCTGTACAGCGTATTGATAATTAATCCCTCTTTCGTGTGTGAAAGGCAAAAAATGAAAGCCGTAGCAGTTCAACTCACACGTAAACCTGTCTGTTAAGACTCAGGTAGTTTTTTAACATTATGTGATGTCTAGGGATGAAGGACAAGGAGAGGAAGGCAACTAAATACTTTTAAGAACTCTGAGAACTCCCAAGGCGTTTGTTCATATGTCAGACATCCTTTCCCCTTGGGAGGCCTACTGATGGAATCAAATGAGAAAACAGAGTGCTTGCTGTCTTTGTACTCCTACTTCTGAATCAATAGAGAAAGGAGTTAATCAGGTACTGAATTTCTACTTTGATTTTCCTCTTTTAACCAAGCAGTATTTATTAGATTTTTGTTCTGCCTTGCTTTTTCTTGCATTCATAATTCCATTGGAAGATGCAGTCTTTATATGCGTAGGCCAAGGATGTAGAAATGAAAAGGAAAGTATCACAGATACTTCTTAATTATATGAAAACCATATTTATTTTTTAAAGAATGAAGTTAACTAATGCCTTCAAAGGCTGTCAAAATTTTTTGATTTTCACTTGAATTTCATTAATTTAAATGCTTCTGATTCCTAATTGCTAATAATTTCTTAGCTTTGAAGATTTAAAGAGTGCATTTTTTTCTTCTTTTGAACTGCCATTATTATTTTTTTTTTCATTTGTTCCAGAACAAAAAAAGAGAACATAGAGGCTAAAGGTGCATCCGTCAGGCAACAAGTCAAAGTTTTCTCTTCATATGCTGAAAACCTAGAGGTAGAATTAGATGCATTTATCAGTGATTCTAAAGATCAGCAATTTGAAAAATTAAGATTTTAATTCATAGGGACGTTATTTCAGTTAATGCTTACACTCAGTGATTATAAATTTGCTTATGTTAGTTTATACCTGTTGCTATTTCTTACGCAGGAAAAGTTCACCCTGCAACAAAATAATCCTCCACCTGTTGTGGGTATATTAAAGTGGTTAGTCTTTTCTATTCATCTGTTTATTTTTGCCATTGTTACATCCATATGAAGTCCTGAAACAAGAAATGCAAAATAGGTTACAGTAAAATATATCCAACTTAGGAAGATGTAGTAATGGTAGCACCTCTAGGAAACATGAAGTTGGTTGTGAATATTATTGACTCATTTATCAGATATTTTGAAGGGGAATATTAACATTGCCCTCTGTGTTTCATGGCTGTGTATATGTATTTTGTGAAACAAGTTCATAAAAGCATTCAAGAGTTCATTTTTTATAGAGCTAGAGTATTGTGGTATACATTTTTTTTTCTAAATTAGTTTTTCTATGATACCTTAATAGCTTATTTTTAGATACAATTATTGTAATAGCAGCTGTGCAGCAGTGTGTATTTTCAAAGCATTGATAGAATGGAGAAAACATGAAGAATCTTTTTGAAAGTGATTTTTTTTTGTTTTTCCTCATAAAAGAAATTGTGTGGTCTATAATTACTTTTCTTATCTTTGAATTCAGTGGCATTTTACCTCAGGAACATGAGGGAGAATTAGGTTTTGTTAGTAGTTCTGTAGTCAGAGTGGGAAGTAGCCAGATTAGACTGGATTTGGGTAAACCAGAAAATGTGATGGCAGTTATAGCGAGTTAGAGACATTCTTCTGAAAATTGATATAAGTGACTAGCAAGGATACTGCACCTGGCTGTGTAGCATGGGATGGGAGGGCAGCTATCACTCTGACTACAGAACTACTAACAAAACCTAATTCTCCCTCATGTGATGGTTTGCTAATGTTTATAATAAAAAGGTTTCTTATGTAGCAGTCACTCTTGCTCTCAAGAGCTCTCAGAGCCTCTGAAGAGCTCACTCTCAGCCCTGAAGTCTTCTGAAATGTTTCATGTGAGTGTGTGTGTTAAGACACCTTTGAATTTCTGATGAAGCAATCTCTGAAAATCCGGTCTTCTTGGTAGGTCTCTAGGGAGACCTTCAGAACTCATGTTCTCTGAGCCATGTCTGGCTTAAATGATGGCAAGGAAATCCAGGTTTGCCCCTGTTAAATAGTATTTTGCTAGTGTAACAGGAAATGTCACTGGTCCCTGGGGTTATAAGCACTCTTTAAATCATACTGTATCAAAGATATGCAACAAGCAGAAATTCTTCTGTTGTGTTTTGGGATCTGAGACATACATTTTGATTTGAAATTTAAAAATTTTAGTGAACTTTCAAAAATATCTGAAGAATGTGATGCAGTATCAAAGATACTTTTCCCTTAAACTTTCCTGTGCATTGTTTCTCTGGAGCAAAATATTTCTCAATATGTATTTAAAATAATAGGGTTTGTTCATTATACTGCATTGTTGCTCTAGGATAGAGGTTCATTTGTAGACTTACTATTAACTGATTGTTTCTCTACCCTAGGTTGTATACCTGCTTTTAAACAGAAAGAATTGACCAGTCATTCAACCAAATAGAGTGTATCTCAAGATCAAATTAAGATGGCACACTTTGTTTCTTGATGAAATGGCAATGCCATTCTCTTGCTAAAAATTTCTTCTGATCTGGCTTTAACAATACATTAGGAAAAATATTTTAGAACCTGCCCTTATATTGCAGTTTACTTGAATGCCCAACATAGCAAAAATTTCTTGGGATATAATTTTATGGCTACTGTATAGCTACTGTCTGACATGCAACAAGCAGAAATTCTTCTGTTGTGTTTTGGCATCTGAGACATACATTTTGATTTGAAATTTAAAAATTTTAGTGAACTTTCAAAAATATCTGAAGAATGTGATGCAGTCTGGTCATAATGAAATTATTTCAGAGGTAAAATAATCTCACTGATTTTTTTTAAATGAAATTTTACAAGTCTGTAAACATTTTGAATTTGCTCTCCAATGTAAAATCTCATGTTCAATGTTTCAGGCTTTCCTCATGTTATGTGAATTTAACATCTGTACTCTCCCTCTCCTCAAAACTAGGGTAACTGAAGCCTAACAGTTCTAAGTAGAATTGCTGTTGCTATCAATCTACTGTCTTAAGAAATCTGCTCTCTGTGCATGAAGGTTGTTTCAATGGATTTGTATCCCAAGTGCATAAGAAGTGAAGATGGGAAGCATTTTCTCAACTGTTGGTGTGCAGAGTTGTTCAGACTGCTCTCCTTCCATGATCTGCAGAGTGAAATGTCCACTCTCGTGCCCTGTGGTTCTGTTCTAAAGGAGAACTCTTCATGGGCCAGATGAGTGGTAGCTTAAAATTGTCTCACTCTCTCTGTTGACTATAAAAAGAGTCTAGAAGGTGGGAATTCTGTGCAGACTCATTGTAAATGTCAGAGAATATCTATTTTCTGGAGCCCCAGTGAGCTTAAGGAGAACATAGACTGTAAAATTCCCAAGTGGGGCAGCTCTGAATAAGGAGATAATATTTCCTAGAAAATTATGAAGACACAAGAAGGAGTCAGCTGGTAGTTTTGTGCACCTCCAAGCTCAGAGGATAGATGAGGAGACTCTTTTAGATCATAGTTTTGATAATTTTGGGGACTGTAAGTCACATGTGGCTGATACCTCTGAATTTGGCCTTATTAACCTAGGAACCCTGAGAAAGGTGGAAGATTTTAGCTACAAAGGAATTGTCCTATAGATGCCAATTTAGAAAAATAAGCAAGTGCTAGATTTTCAACACAAGCTTATTTTCTGCTAACTTTGATGAGATTTATTATTTCTAGAATAGCAGGAACTTGCAAGGTGTTAGAAAACATCCTTTAAAAACACCTCTTTGAGATAATTTCCAGCCTGGTTAAGGATTTCGTAACATTCACCATTCAAAGATGATGTGTGCATGCACATTTTAGATACAGTAATTGTAATAGCAGCTATGTAACACATTCTATTTTCAAAGCATTTCAAAGCACATTTTCGTAGTATTATATGTGGTTTCAACTTCCCTAACTCAGCACTTAAGAAACATACATCAAAGAGTTTTAAATCCCGCCAATCCTACAAGCTCTGTTTCCCCCTTTCTACATAATTAAGTTAATCTTTCAAGGCAAGTTGACACATGTAGTCAATTGGTTACAGGGATTTTTAAGATCATATTTTGTATTCTTCTAACAGGCTAGTAACTATGGTGAAATCTAACTTGGGAAATTTTCAGCTTGCACTGACAGTTCTTCATTATTAAATTCAAAGGGTATATATGCTGATTGATTTCTGATTAAATCTTTGTCTTCTGGAATGCTCTGTGTAGTTTATCTACACAGTTTCTTTTACAGCCAAATATTAAGAGGGAATAATTCACTGTTTTATGTGCAATTGTTTGAAATAATAGTGTTTTGATCATTAATATTTCCAGAATTACAGATATTGGCCATATAAGCTGCAATAAAAAGTTCATTATAGTTCATATTTTTATAATTTTCCTCCTATTTAGCTGCTTTCATGCATTATTAGTTGCTGTGAAATTTATAGACAGCTAGAGAAACAAACAGCTACCTAGTGTGGAGCATGAAACATGCATTTAGTGACTGCTGGCATCTTGACTGATGTGCTATTATGCTGAAAACATGGTATATAAACAGTTTACTGATGAAGGAAGAATCTTTGATTGGGAGTTTGACCATGGGCAACTAGATATTAAGGAGAAGGTCATGGGCAGAAAATTGTTTCATCAGTAAATGGCCTGATTATCTGCAGAATGAAGTCAGGTACTTTGCATGACTGATGGCCAAAAGCAAGGATGTAATAGGGGCTACAAGATAAAAGACAATATCATCACAGTGAGCTGCTGGTGGAGCAGATGCTGCTCCTGACACACCGCTTTGAATCTGGACTTCTGAAATTGCTGAACTAACATGGGTTTCTGTTCCCCTTGTTTTTCACTATTGCAGGGCTATTTCTGCTCAGTGGTTTCTGGAGCACATGTAGCTATCTGTGTTTATCTTCACTTGTTCCTGCATCCCTGTAGGAGAAGCATCCAAGGGAGGTGAGCCAAGGAAGGTGAGAGGGACTGGGACCTCCTGCTAGGGACTAGGACCTATGCCTAGGACTGTTTGCTGCCCTTTGGCTTGCTGAACCACCATGAGCAAGCCTTTCCAGCTGGCACCAAGGGAACAGCTATGATGAAGGACAGGTATAGGACTGTTGCATTCAGTGGAAATAGTCCAGGCTTGCAGTAACTCAAGTGGCCTGTTGTTGACAATGGCACGGCTGTTGTTGCTGTGAGAAACCAACTACAACTGGCAAGAGAGAAAGATTGCAGATTAAATGTTTATGGCATGTTTATTCACCTTTTCATTAGGAAAGAAGACAAATTAGTTGCCTATTGCACGGTCAAGTTAAAGATAAGATGATTTTTAAATTGTTTCTGGTGAAAATACGGTCTCTTTAGATATACTCTAAACCCATGCTAAACAGAGGATCTAGCATGCTGTGGAAGTTACAGAGCAGCCCATAGCAATGGCATATTTTCAGTTATGTGCAATTGCCAGGGAGAGAGCCTGTCTTCTAAACAGCAGCTCTTTCTCCCTGTCGTTTGTTACCAAG
Source organism: Coloeus monedula (assembly GCF_965178545.1). Taxonomy (NCBI): domain Eukaryota; kingdom Metazoa; phylum Chordata; class Aves; order Passeriformes; family Corvidae; genus Coloeus; species Coloeus monedula. The sequence continues at coordinate 39,245,506 of NC_138784.1, forward strand.
TGTACAAGAGCAATTCCCAAAAGTGTTATACCAACAGAAGGAAACACTTCTTTCATTCAGTGTTTTCCAGTTATGAAAATTGTGATCAGCTCCTTCCTCATGGATTTTCAGTGTTAATTCACCATCTTCAGACGTGCCTGTGCAATAGTACAAGTATCTGATCTCATCTACACACAGTTAGTGGTCTGAGTCTAAACTACACATCTAAACCCAGTCTTTCTGTGGGAGGTGGTTGATGTTTATGAAAAGCTTTGTTTTGATTGTGGCACAAGTGAGTGCCAAAACATGTGTAAAGGGCTAATTATATTAAGTAGGTACTAATGATCAGAACATATGTTCTGTCCATGCCCCATTTTTCCCTAACCAGGCTGTCTACTTGGGGAATCAGGATATCAGTGGAATCAGTGTCTCCCAGGGGAAACACTGTAAATAATCATCTGACTGAAGGTCAGCTCTAAGAAAATGAATGACAGTTATTTGTGGTGCATTTCTACGCTGCTGGGCTAAGAATAGCTCATTTAAAGGTACCCTCCAACCACTACCTGTTGACATATTTGTTCAGGCAGACTGGCTCCTATTTTAATGTTTCATTCCAATATCTAGTGTTGCTTTTGGAGATCTTGATGGGTTCTTCCTTCTTCCTTACTTCTTCCTCAGTCTAACAGGTTGAGAAAATAAATTTTGCTAGCCTGGGATTTATTTCCTCTTTCAGTGATTGTCAGAAAATCTGTTGCAGTAGTCAAAACATGGAATAGGTTATTACCTTTACTTAGTTCATACATTTTATTCATTTCTTAGAATTTTCTCCTTAGTCAGAATGTAGGCTGAAAATCTGAAATATGTTCAAACTGCACAGAATTTTCAAACACACACAAGAACACGTACACACCCAGAACAGGAAGACCTGCAGAAAAATTAAATCTTTGCTTCACCATGTTTTTATCTGTGATTTAGACCAACTGTCCAAGTTGCATGTATCTGAGCAACAGGAAATTCTGAAGAAGTGCTCCTTCAGTACTGCATGGTAGCAGACAGTCTCTGAAATAAATCGCCCTATTTTCAGGTAATTTATTAAAAATAATTAAGAGAAGACTGAATTGAAAAAATATTTTATTTTTCTGTATCAAGTATGTGAGTCTTCCTTTCACTCCTAACCTGGGAATTCCTCCTGTCTCCTCCTAGTTAGCCTACATATGATAGCAGCTCTCAAGTCTAGCCTGAGGTTTAGAGTAAATTCATGCTGAAGATCAAAATGAGGCTTCTAATCAGCCTTTAATTCAAAACTTTTCTGCTGGCATTTCATCAACTTCTGTTGCATCTAAGATAAGAATATCACCAGAGGTTGAATAAGGCTGTGTTTATTTTTTCATTTGTACTGAACTACGTTATGTGGCATAATTATTAGCACTATTCTTAGAAATTAGGACTCACTTTATGAAACGAATGTTTGGAAATAGCATCAACTGTTTGTCTCCTATAAGTCATTCCAGCTAGTAATCTTTAAAAAGGCAGTGGCACAGTCTTAGAAGTGCCTTGGGGATAGATGGTTAAGTTTTATTTTACTGATCTTTGCTGTTACACCAACCTACCCACTCATGCATGGTTTACAGTGACAACTGAGTACTTTAAATTTGGCTGGTTTGGTATGTAAAGATTTCAGTGGCTTGATGCATACATATCATCCACATTTAGTTCAATAAACACTTTTATCATGCCATTACCTTAGTGGAGATAATTAGCAAGGACCTCGGAGAATGGGAGCTTTCTCACATACCCTGTCACCATTTTGAACTTCATTTCAAGCTTACTTCTGAGGTAAATTTGTATGAGAAAAATAATTAATGATTCATAGATCAGCATCTTGCTGCGTGTCTGCATATCTTACAAGCCTGTACTGAATATATTTGTTGGGTACTTTGAAATAAGAGTTTTTCCAGATTTAGTTGGAGTAAAAGAAAAATCTTAAAGTCCCTGCTCCGAGAAATGGATGTCAGGTTTTGTTTTATGGCTTCTCTATTGCTTTATTTCCCCTCGTATCTACAGAACAGTACAGCAGCAGTCTGTGCACATCGAGTGAGCTTATGCATACACAGGCACATGGAGTCAGCATCACATTACCAAAATCAATGTGTTTATTGCTGTGTTAGGAAGATCCTTAAGCACATGCCTCATTGAAAACTCTGAATTGCAGTCACTGTCTCAGATGGTCTGTCATTGCCAAGCTAGGTTACTTTTTTTTGGTTCACTCTCCCATTTACCCAGTTCTATGAGATTTGGTTTGTTTCTGTTCTCCATTCCAACAGAATGAAACTTCATTGTGTTATTTTGTTATTCTGTTACTACACAAGTGCAGCTACATTTGTAATCAGGTCTTGTATGGTGAGGGTCAGACACTAAAGAACTACAAGCCTCAATCAGCTTATATTTTTGGAAGAGTGTCATTGATATTGGGAGCATTACAGGCAGCCTGGATTTGAAAGAAATGAGGGAAAGATGTCCTTGCCTGTGCATGCTGTTTCTGCACTATAACATGGATGCATGCATACCACACTAAGTTTTACCTAATGGCCTAGTGCCTCCTGGTGCCTTGTAAATTCACATTCAACTGGTAAATGTTCTTTTGCTCTTGCATGTGACTTGTCTTATTGCCTTCTGTGATGATCTTTCACAGGCCTAAATGGGCTGTTTCTGATGTCCGTGTGCGTCTGTTCATAAATGTAAGTTGACCATATATTGCACGAGCCAATATTATGCTTTGTCATTTCTTCATGCAAGAAACCACTAAAATGTTTTAATATCTGGCTCTATCTCCACAGAATTTGGCTCATTTTGCTTGGAAGTTTTCCACCTACTTTACATTCTTCCCTTGGAAAGTGCAAGAACTTCACGTGTGAAACCAGTTATGGCAATGTCACACTGTGGCCTCTTTAGCCTCTTGCAATGTGCATATTTTGGTAACAGAGAACAGCAGAAAACAAATATAATCATGTCTTCACATAGTCCTATTATCAGATTAAGTAAAATAAAAAATACTTTAACTCAACCAGTACAGGCAGTAACTTTATGTTTTCCTGTTCTTGTTATCCAGTGTGGTCATGGATTTGTGACAGTGGATAAGGTAAGATACCAGTGGTTGGTTCTAGAGTGGGCACTGGTCTATCTACAAGTGCACAAAAACCTTCCCAGATTTCTTCATCCTCAATTTCTAACATCTGAATATTTGGATTGTTAGCCAGTGGTAGATAGAAAGAGATTTGATGATAGACATTTGAGTACTTTTTCTGGTCATATCTTGCATAATTTTTCATGAATTTGACATAAACTGTTAATATGAAGTTTTGAAACATACATTTTCACACTTCATATCTGAAGCACTATATGACTTGATAGCATGCTGGTAGCCAACATGTTTAATGAAATCCCTACAAGTGACATGGGAAATTAAACTTCATTTATTTTTCAAATGTAGATCTATACTCAGTGATCAAAACTCTATCTTAGCTGTCCTGGCATATATTTCAGTTGGGGTCATAACCATGTTTTTTTACAAAAATGCTCTTATAACCTGTTCCATATTGGTAGTCTGCTAAGAGAAGCAATATTTCTTGCTTCCCAGCCTCTTTCTATCCATAATTTTCTAGCTTTTAGAATATTCTTCCAGGCTATACTGTGTATCTTTCCCCCAGGATGCCTATTGATACTGAGATTCAGCTGAAATTTTATGGTTGAAATCTGAAAAAAAAGGAAACAAACCAAAACCAAACACCTCTCTCCCCCTCCCCCCAATGAATAACTACCTGCTCTTTGCACCACAGTTATCTGTACCTAAAGGATTAGTTGTTTCCTACTCATTTATCTTATGAATAAACTACAGTGAACTTATGAACAAGAAAGGCCCCACAATAAGGAGGCTTGTGTAATGGCCACATTCAACAAACCCTCTTAATCTTGGTAGTGATTTAACCTCATGTAACATAGAGAATTTTCTGAATCCCAGGAAGTTTTTACAGATTGGGCCAAAAAATAAAGCTGTATCGGGTGGTGTGGGTAACAGTAAGAGCTGCATTAGGACATTATATAATCAAAGAAACAGATGAAATGTAATCAAGTGAAAATAATTTACAGAAAGCTGTGGCAGCAAGGCATGAGCTCTAGAAGGAGGAACACAGTTTACTATAAATCCCTTGCAGAAATGAAGATGAAAGACCAAGACTGTCAGTTGAAAGAGAGTGAAAAAACCTGATATTTCTATTGGGTTTATTTTCCATAAATCTAAAGACCGTTGTCAGATTCCCACATTCATATGTTTGCCGCAGGCAGCCTGGGCAAACAGCCCTCAGCAGACCAGCCCTGTGTTCTGCTTATCTCTCCCTCTAGTGAGTAACCCCAGTTTCCATTGCAGGAGGTGCTCAGTATTTCATAGGATTGAGCCTAAATAGCTACATATATTTGGTTTCACTTGAGCCCCAGATGCCTTTTTTTTTTTTTTAATAGAAATTGTATTGGTGCCAGCTGTGCAAAATGGAAAATAAAAACCCCAAACTCATACAAAAAGCTCACCATTTGCTTTGTCTGATTTCTTCTTGAGCAAAGCTCTTGTGTTGAGTGAGTGCCTGGCCAGGCTATTTGTCTGAAGGCCAGTTTTTTTTCTGGCAGTACAGTATTTTGGTGAGCTCCCCCCTGCTATCGCTGCAGCTGCACCTGGCAAGAGGAAGCAACCAACAAGCTAAAAAGCTCATCAGAACAATAATGTCCACTTCTCTCTTGACAGGTTAATTAATTGCATGCCATTATATTTTGTGTGAGGTTTTGGATGGTTTTGATACTTCTCTTTCAAGTGTGTTTCCCAGTAGGATTTGAAAAAGCTGGTGCATTGTCTGCCTGTCTGTCGCTTCAGATGGTGCTTGATGCAGAAAAAAGAGATGGAGAGGAAAAGAATGAGAGAGAGAGTATGTTAAGGTGTTGCAGTTAGAAAATCTTACTCACTGGGAACTGGGATAAAATAATGGTTATGGCTGACTGGAAAACAAAACCTTTGTTTCATTAAATTTTGGGGTTTGAAATTTATTTAGCCCTTTGGAAGGCAGGAGAGGGTGGTCTCCACATCAGTCCAAGGCTGCAGTTTGGGCACACATTGACTTCTTAGAGACTTTAACATGCTCTTTCATCTCCCTCATGAGTATCTGGATCCCCAGTTACTGTTTTTTTTGGTGGGAAACCTCTTTCGTGGGGGGTGAGACAGGGGAAAGAAGAAATTAAATTATCTCCTGAGGAGACTGGAGTCCCCAATGCAAATTTCACGAGCAGTTCTTGTCTTAATAAAAACAGCTTTCACCTCTTGGATTACATTATTCTAGAAATTGAAGTAGCAGCATGCAAACCATGTGCTACAACTAAGGGAGTTGACCAGACATTATGATTTTTCAAACTGGAACATTTCCAGAGGTTGTATAACACTTCTTTATGTCCTCCCACCCAGAAATATATTGAGACTTATGGGAGGAAAAAGTTTGACAGTTTTCAGTGTTCTTGGAAGATCCACTGCCACAGAAAGTTTTTAAATATTTAAATACCTTATTCATGCATTAAGACTGTATCAATGTCCACATTCATCATAAAAGAAAAATATTCCTAGAAGAGTGTTATTCATGTCTGTAGGTTTGGAGGGCATCTGTTATATGGCCTGAGACAGAAGCTTTGTCTCCACACAAGAACTTGTCAGTGAAAGACCCTGCATGCCATGCAGTGTGCCGTCCTTCCAAACGTTTGCAGTAAGGTGGAAATGTACTGGACTTGCTGATGGCTCTGATCAAGCACTACTTTTGTGTCCACTCTATGTGGTACTGATGCAGAAATCGTGCCCTGGCATCGAGGGTTCAGCTTGACATGAATGAAGGTGAAGGACCAAGAGAAAAAAACCAAACCACAATGACTTATCCAAACACCCTCACTTATAACTGGATGTCATTTACAGTTTAGGAATTCTTCATTTCTAGATGAAGTGAATGCAGTGGCAGAGAAGTGAGAGGCCTGAAGGTCTAGGAAGCAACCAGACTGCATAGGAGATGTGGGAGACAGGTTATTTTTATCTGAACTTTGATGGTTTTTATCTCCATTCTATATGAGGAAGCTAGAAATAGTCTTTTTTTGGTACTAGGACAATCTGTAATAGTGTTGTGGTCTTGGAGCTGCTCTTGCTGTGGTGGGATGTAATTTTGCTCCGGATCAGGAAGCACACTATAGGCACATGGGATTCAGAATCCAAGTCCACACATTACAAGTGGTACCATGGATCTTTCTGGAGTACTTGAACTGGGGGAGGGGGGTGTGTGTGAAAAATATTCATTATAGGTGACTCTATTTAAATTTACTAATCTTTATTTACTAATTTAGAAAGTAGCTTCTCTTTTCATGGTTTTCCTCTAGAGAAGAGGAGGACTGGGTTCATAGATGGGAGTCACTACTGCTGCTGTGAAATCAGATTAATGTATTTATTGCAATACTAAAAATTCCCTTTAGCACAACATTCTTCCATTTGGTGGGTGGGGATGCTACTCTCAACCTTGGTACCTTGTGTGAGTCCTGCATCACGCTCACCTGGCACCAGTCACCTCCCGTCTCTCCCTAGGGGCCAAATTTGTAATTGCACAGAGAGACATGCACCAGAGCACCCTGATGTAAAACTGTGCGTCAAACACAATGATGTATAAGTAACCTGTATTGCAAATATAATTATAAACATAGAGTACTTAGTAAATCTTGCACACGAATGATTTTGTTCTGAGCTGTTGATGGCAGGGGAAATACCTGACTGGCTGGGATAAATTTATGTTATAGCATCTCCTTTAGTAAAGGAAGAAGTAGCCTTTTATTCCTAAAATGGAGCAGAAAGAAAATCTCTCTCTGCCACGTGCTGAAAACTAGAAAGAACCTTTTGATGCATTTAAGTTTACTTCTGTTTCCCACAGTCTTCCTGGTTAGTCACATGCAGTCTATTAATGTGTCTCCTCTCTTGCTTGGCAAAGTAATCCTGAACACTGCAAGTGATAAGTTTTTATTAAACTATTTTAAAAATGATCATAGTCTGTCCAAGTAGTTTCAGTCCAAAAACAACCCCCCCCCAAAAAACCCCCACAACTGATGTTTCAATGCAGTTTTGTTATCACTCTGAACATCTTAAAGGACAAAGAGTCTTAATGGTCAAGGAGTGGATTTAGGATTTAGGAGACTTGTAAGAAAACTGGGATCCTGCTAATTGTTTTGGTTTGGCTCATAAACACCACCAGTGACCAACTTCTGCTGCTGTGTCAGATGCATATTTCAGCAGCACTTTTAATTCCATGTACAAGGAACCTGCTCTTTTTTAAAAGAGAAGTATGCAGGCAGATGTAACCAGTCTTGAAAGGAAAGTGCCAGCAGTAAATATCCCATGTAGACCTTAAACTGGAAATAGAAACTGGAAAATGTGCCTCAGTGCAGCATTGCGTGCCACTCCTTTCGCAGACTACATTCCCAAAAGGTCTCTAGTGAGTATAATCTGCCTGGTAGTGGCAGCAGTGGCAGTTCATTCTCCCATAGTCCCCATCGTGCATAATCATCAGCAAGTTCTCCAGACATGTCAAAGATCTCCTTTACTGCATGATTTCCTAACTCTGGTTTCACTACAGAAATGATCTCTAGAGAATTCCCTTAATGCAGTTTCCACTGAATGCTGCAAATGTTGCTTTTCATTGCTGTGAGAATCATTGTAAAGATACTAGTCCAAATAATAAATAAAAAATATAAATAAAGAAAGAAAAATACCAGCCCATTGCAAAAATAGCAAGTGCAGAGTTACTTGCCTTTAGCTAGCCCAGAGCCCTGGTTGCACAGAAAAACAGCTGCTCCAGCCAACACAACGGCGTGTTAACTCTGACACATACATGATAATCGGAGTATTTTTTGTTGCTGGCTGCTTTACTGTAGGTGAATTTTGGACATCCAGAACATCCAAATGTTTATTATATTAAGTTTATATTTCTTCCCACACCCCTTTGTGGGGAGAATGTAATTAAAAGATCCTGGTCCACTGTGTGTATTTCAGTATCGATTTTTTCATAAGTAAGTTAATAATGTAAGTTAAAAAATAAGTGGGGTTTAGAATCACAAGGAAAAGGATAAAGATATTTATTTTCTGAATAACTGTTATACTTCTGAAAGAGATGAGTTGTCATAAGCAATAGACAGACATTAGCTTTCCCTGGCATTTTGGGAAGGTTTCTTCTGAAGCCTGCTGGTTTGGGATGAATGGTCTTGTCCATATCAGCACCTGGTTGTGAAGAAATATATGCCATGGTGACTTGACAGGTCTGACACAGGAATTAATTCCTTGGTTTTCCTGAGGTCACAAAGCAAGTCCTGTATGGTTCCCCTCTGCTGCTAGAAAGCTCCTGCTCATCAATAACAAGCTGTTGAATAAAGGAATCTTCAGCAAGATGATGCACAATGTTGCTGGTATTTGTCCTTGTGCTGATTAGTCCAGCCCTGAGTGTAAGTATTAGTGTCAGTCCCGAGGGCAAACTGGTGATAAATCTCTAAGAGAATGTTTAAGCTAAATAATAGGAACACGTTTGAAATGGTGCTATGCGCAGATTCGGTGCTAATGCTTGCAATGGCAATAGCTTAGAACGTAATCTATGTATTAAATAATGTGTAAATTGGATTTGGAAATATTCATGAGGACAAGGGGCTAGGGGAGCCTCCTGGGTCTCTGAGCCCAATCCTCTCTTATCGAAGTGTCATATAATCCCTCTCATAAACTTGTGTAATCTTTTTCATGTGCTTCTCACAGGTTCTAGAGGAGGGCCTTGAACTATCTTTTATCTCAGTTCAAGTGTCTGCTTTGAATAGGGAATGAAATCTGAATGTCACCTTTGTCTGAGTATCCTAATAACTGTTGCACTGGTGGATTTTCTCTTTCTTACATTTGCTTTCTCAGTTCAATTGAACTGTCACTTCTGCGTTCCTGGAGACAAGGATAAATGGAATTTTAACGTATTAAAAACTGGAAGTAAGCTACAGGTAGTTATTTACCTTTCAAAAAACCTTCAACAAGATACTGGGCAAATGGTTTACCAATGCAATTTTTTTGCACGGTGGAGCTAAAAGATAGATCTGATAAAACATATCTGTATGAACTAGTGTTTTCTGGGGTGATACACGTGGTTCCTCAGGGTCCAGATAAACCTAGCTGACTACAGTTGCAATGAATAATTCACTGTCTCTAAATTTAGCTTTGATCTATGTGACTGTGTTATGAACTTGAGACATACTCACAGACATCAAGCACAGGAGTTTTAGCAGCCTTACCTTCCCTCTCTCATAAAAAACACCCTTCTGACCTGAAATTCTTCTCCAAGTGCATCACTCTTTCAGCTGTACCAGACTGTTAAGGTGCATTGATTTAGGTATCTCAAAGATATATTTTTTTTAAAATATTAAGACTTTTCAGAGGGTCATGTGAGACCATGGAGGAGGACACTGTCCTGTATGGCCTAGGTAACGGTTAAAGATGAGATCCTGTTTCTATTTTATAGACTGTTCAGTGATTTAACTATAGAAAGGTGTAAATATTTCTCTGAAGAGGAGCTGTTTTGATTTTATTAGAAGGTAGGGTCACCATATATGCTCCCTTCCATTTTCCTGGAATCTGGTTGATGCAGAGAAGGAAGCCTTCAATCTCAAAGTGAGACCAGGTTTGAAAGAAAAAATATCTTTCATTAGACCAGTAATTAAGTTGGAAAAATCAGATGTGTTTCCAGGCACATGTGCCCTTCAGATACAAATATAAAAGTCGCAGAAACTGCACAGGGAGTGTAGGCCAGCATAAAAATCCTGATGAGGTTTTGAGATGAGGAGAAAAGATACATGACAGTGAGTGGCTGGACCAGGGGACCATGGAGTGGTATCAGCACTGGGGCAGAAGGGAGACCTCTTGCTTTTGGAGATGGAAAAAAGGAATGTGGTTGTGATTTACGTCAAAGGACAAGGGCTTGAAGGTCCAGAAATGTGGAGAGAGGTAGAAAGATACAGAGATTGAGATTAACAAGCTGAGCAAACTAACTAACTAAGATGAGCAAACTAACTAACTAAGCAAACAGCCTGGGACAAATAACCAGGGTAGCACATGAAGCGAAGGCTGAGGCTGGAGCCTGCAAGAGCCTGGAAGAGTGGAGGCACATCAGCTCTGGAAAGAGAGCTGCATATGAAAAGAATGATTAGAGGTATAGGACATGGATATACAAATAAGGTAAGAACAGGGTGCTCAGAAGAAGAGAGGAAGAAAGTCTGGTGTCCAACAGTGAACCTGGGAAGCAGAGCTGGGACTGAGAAAGGGAGGGAAGGACAGGGAAGAGACAGTACCAGGGCAGGGACACACTGAAGCTGGAAATGCAGAAAAATTCAAACCCTGGACACCTGAGGAAAAAAAAACCCCAAACTGTACTTCTTAGATGATTTTGAAGTCATAACCAGGGAGTTGGAGACTGCTGAGTCTTGGAACTGTGTGCTCTGCAATGGGTCAGTTAAACTACTCCTGCTCTTGGCTATGCTGCTAATGCAAAAGGCAGAGAAGTTTTCTCTATGGGGTTGCAACTGAGACAGTTCCTGTAAGGAGCCACAGGCTGAAATTTTTGTGTTCTTGATTTGCTTTTATTAAATCTAGATTACTCCACAAAATCTGCTCTGTTGGAAGCTCATCATTAGGACTATCCTACCAAGCAACTAAGGGTTGGGTAATGCCACAGTCTGGTTATCCTGTTCCTTATGGTTTTGCTTTCCCATGACTAAGTTGCAATCATGAAGCGAAGGTACCAGTTACGATCAAATCTATTTTATTACTGTGGTGTAGGTCTGAAAAATTAAACCAACTTAAATAATGTATGGAAGGAAAGGATTCCAGTCTAACAATGCCTGTTAATCAGCAGTTTGAGGGCTCTGCATACGATTTTGAGTACCTTGGGAATGTCTCCATCCCTTCAATTTTTAAGAAGTATTTTGGTAGTTTTCATTCTAGCACTTGTAGTAGAAGCCTTATTATGTTGTACAGGAAAGACATAGGCCTGGAAAACTTGTAAGTAATTCCAGAATGTTTTGATTAACTTTGGATAACAAAAAGAGGTTACATGAGTTGGTTATAAGGCTTCTCTGATGAAAGCTAAGATGGGCTCTGTGACAAATCTTAATGGACGTCAAGCTTCAAAATCTCTTCTAAATTCACGCAAGTGTAATTTTAAATTAGGCCATCAGACTTGTTTTCAGTGAGAGGAAACAGACATAAATGAGCTTGGGTGCTTAAGTGAGGTGGAGATGATACAGATGAAAATGTTTCTGTAATTTTAATGGATGTGAGATTTATGTACTAGGCAAACTACATTATAATAGAATTTTCATTAATTTATTTTAAGAACGTCTCTCTTTTCTCCATTTGTCTGCATGGGTGTGAAAGTCTATTAATAATAAATAGTGTTATACTGAAGATTTTTTTCCAGTTTTGACCCATTGAGCCAAATGAGAACTTCTCATGATAAATCAAGTGCAGAAAGAAAGATACTGCCTGTGTAGTATTTCAGGTTGCCAGGTCCCAGAGCCTAATCTTTTCTGTAATGATGCGAACAGCGGGAAGTCTGGAGAAGGGCAACAAAGCAAACAGAGAGGCTAATTTGACACATTATGTAAATTTGGGATTGGCTGAAATGTGTACTTCAAAATCTGCATTCTTCTTCCCTTCAGACAATTTTAGCTTCATTTTGGAATATGCTCTTTTAGTAATAAGAAACCTCTGAAAGTCTTATACCAGACAAGAATACAAGGTGTGAATTCCTCTTTTTCTCACCTTTACTTTGACTCCAGGGAGAACATCCATTGCGTTTTTGCAGCTGCTATAAATATTTTGCCTGTTTGATTTATAGCAATGTTTAATGAATGAGTGGCAGTGGTTTGCTTATCAAGCCACATAGCCATGCAGACCTTTTCAGTAAGACAAGGGCAAAGTGAGCCTTGCTGATGCCTTTTTAAAAAATGATTGCTAGAAAATAAATGCCAAGTCTAGTTAAAGTAATTCACACAGCTGGCTGTTAAACCAAAAACATTGCTGCAATAATCCCAGCTCAGAAAAATCACAAGTGAAGCAAGCTTCATAAATTCAAGTGAATGGAAAAGGAAGCTTCTGGAGGCAGCATAATTGCTGTTCAAGGACTTCTGCTGAGTCTTCAAGAGGCAATACCATGCAGTGGGATGTATGTTGTGTGTTGGTATGACATGTTTTATTTAGCTGCTCCATGGGACAACAAAGTCAGATGATTTTGATTTGCGTGGTGGGAAATAACACTGGTCATTTAGGAAATTAGTAATCTTCTTGGGTGGTAGGCAATCAGAAATGGAGTACAAGGTAATGTCCTGGGCAGCAGATCAGTCCTGTCCCCGAGACTCCCACTGCCTGAGGTGTGGTCCCACCACTGAAATTCATTCTCAAGTCTTCTTTCCAGTTACTTGGCGGAGAAAAAGCTTTCCATGCTGAGCAGGAGAACATGTGTCTAAATTAGGATAGCTTTGTAAATCAGTTTTGAATTCTTTGGGAAGATATGTATCAGTTAAATGCAATTAAAATGCAGCATGGTTTGTAACTCTGTTTTTTTCTTTATAATCTGCTTTAAAATGTGAATAAGATTTGTTGAGTCAGACATGTATCTGGGTCAAACTGATAGACTGCTGATTTACCTAACAGCTTAGTTAGCCTGACTTAATTTTGGACCTGGATTTCTGAATGTGAGAAGATGCATTAATAACCTTTCTATTTGTGCTCCAGCTGGTACTGAAAGACAACAGTTTTTAAAAACGATAATAAATGAGAAAAGAATGAGCAAGCAAGCGAACATTTGTGTTCTCACTGCTACATACAGATAGCAGCCACTCTCAGCTGTAAATACTACTGCACTATAAATCTACACACTGGACATTAGCTATAGGCTGTTCTTTGACATTATAGCAATAAAAGTGTACTGACATACAGATTTTTTTCATTCAGTTATGACTGCGTGTAGAATTGTAACATCAGCAGTTTAACTGCTAAATTGAATGCCAAATATTATTAACAGGAGAGAGTACAAATGAGGTAGAGCTGTCCTGGGGATTGAAGAGTAGACTTATCTTTTGTAGGATGAAATATTGGCAGGAGCTGTTCTAACTGTGGCTTGATGTTGGTTGAGAAATTATAATGGCCAGAGTTTCCTAATTAGGATGCTAAGGTTGGGCTGTTAGATCTTTATGTAGACATTAAAAGAACCCACTTAATGCTGACATTCCGCCTTATTCCCCAGAAGGAGGATGAGTTACAGATTTTTAGAGACATAAAATTGGTCTTGGTGCCTGATACTTCATGTATCATGTTTTCGTTTGTCCTTTGATGATTTATTTAAAATGCTATATCTGTATCCATTCCTTAATCTTTGGAGAGAGATAATGTGAGAGATTATGATTTATGAGTGGTGAAGTAAATTGACAGTATGTTTGCCTTGAGTTTATATTTTAAATGCCAGTAGTTTGGTTAGTAGCTACTGATGGTATTTGTTTTCTAAGTATATTCGGATACAGTGCACTGAAAATGCATCACACCATAAAAACATGTCATTTTTCCTTCTTTTTTTTCATGAAATGCTAATTTTCCAAAGGCTACTTACATCTAAGGAAGAATAGCAACTTTGAGAAACAGAGCTGTGAAGAGACTGATGGTATGTTTGGTGAGATATTTGGGTTTATGTAAAATTCACATTAATATTCAAATTCCAGCACACACAACATTAAACTCTATAGAGAGGTAAGTTCATCACAAGAGTTCATTCTGAAATCACATTATGATTTTAACAGTCTCCTCATAGCCAGATGGAATTAAACAGAGGGAAAAAAATCTATCATGTTGAAATCAGAAATGAGAACAATTTGTCAAATCTAAACACAGAGAAGTCTTTTTAAAGCTGGAAGTGGTATCTAATTCTGTGATTTTGTTCCAATGTTAGTTGCTACCTTGAGTGAAGCATGCCATGTACTTTACAAATGCAGTTTCTTTTTCTGCATAAGTAACATTTATAGTTGAGTCATATTCTCATTGAATGCCCCAAACCCTCACATTTATTGGAATTTTTATGTTTTTTTTTTTTTTTTTAAGACTTTGGTTTTATATGACTAAGCAGCCATAAAACTAGATTAAAAAATCAGCATTGCAAGTTAGTTGGGACTGATTAGAAACAGTACATAATTTTGGCTTTGTTCCCTGTTTGATTTGGTTTCATTCAACTTCCCTACACATCTAGGGGGATTTCAGAAACTAATTGGCAGTTTGAATTCCTGGAAGAATAAAAACGGCTTCTGGAGAACATTAACAGACAAATATACGGAAGATTTACAGGAACTAAGACTTTTATTTCCTGAACCTTGAGAGAGAGAGAAAAAAAATCAATATCAGCTTATAATGTTTATGATGGGAAAATATAATTTTGGTATAACCACTATTAACTGTTTTAGCCTAAGAAATAGATTGATGAGTCTAAAAATACATGTGAAGAAAATTTGTAAAATACAGTTTTGTAATGAATATATATATGACTAAATTCTTGCAATCAGTGAGAGTGGGTGCATTTAATGCATAGATCAGCTTACTTTTTGTGGTCAGAGGGTTAGTAAGAGGAAGAAACTAATCAGTGATTTTTTTCAAATACTTTGTATTATATTCAGAAATATGAAAAGATGAGGCTGAAACTAACAAATGTGAACAGACATCACTGGGAATAATTTTTAAATCTCCAAAGTATGGAATTTTTTTTATTTTTCAAAATGAATATGGTATTAAAAAAAACATACTGCTTTCCTTTTAAGTATTCTGTTATCCTACAGACGTTATCCTGTTTTGAGGGTTCTGTTTAGCATGAATGATCTGGTGGGAAAGCAAAGAACCCATGAGTGGAAGCTCCTCTACTCTTGTTTTGGTCAGGAAAAATGAAGTTTTTCAGTAAACTCTTACCTTTTGTGATGAAAGCCGGATTTTGGTTACAGTGGTGAGCAAGCCATCAAAGCTAGTTTCTTTAGAAAAAAATCACCACGGTCTCTTTTCTTGGATGCTCTATAGCTGTATTTTTAGTCTATGAGTGTGGTGGGGAGGAATATTGATTTTTAAAAATAGTTTTAAATTCTAGCAACACACATGTATCAAATCTCATAATGTGCCTGTGAAGATATTTATTTAAAGCAATGTTTTAATCTTCTTTCTTTAAAGGCAATTCTGTACCTGCATTAGAGAATATTAAGTGTTGTATTTTCAAGGGCTTATTAAATATTCAGTTATTTTCTTTTTCTGTTGTCAAGTGTGTCAAGGGCAAACCTTCTGTGTCCTGGAAGGTAGCTCAAACTAAATGAATCTTAAAAGCTGCTATTAAATGCTCATGTTAGAAAATATACATTACACAGTGAGGGGAGTGAAAGAGGAGGTGTTGAGATCCAACCCCAGAACAAGTTGTATCCAGATGAGATACAAACTTTTTATGGGAAAACACTGAAATATGGTGAGAGATTTTATTCAAAACTTACATGTGAAGCAAGAAGTAAGGATGACTGTGGCTATTAACACTTTGCTGTGCATTAACCTCTTCACTGACTATGACCTGTCCATCTTGGAACACTAAATAATAGTGTAGAAATAGCCTATTTTAAGGGTGTGGGATGGACAGATGAAACTTATTTTGAATATGGAGAAGTATGAGTCTGATTTTCTGAATATGTATGATACACCTGAGTGTGAGGATCCATTTGCAGCTCTGCTGTTTTGTTCAGGCTCTGTCTAGGCTGTTAAGCCCTAGAATGGCTGCAGTAAGGCTCTGGCTCCATCACAGGACAATGGCCAGTCCCATGTCTGGGTTTGCTTGGAAAGGAAACGTGTGTGTGGGTCAGATGTGAGCCATAGCATCCTCTGACCATGTGCCTTTTCCTGCTGTGAAATCCAGACATGGCCCATGAGATAAGGCTGTTGTCAGGTCATTTGCAGCCACAATTTTTAGTAACCTTAATTTTTCAAGGCACTTAAGGAGCTATGTGCAAGGTAAAACATGACTTTGGACTCATAAAAGTTCTGCTAATCCACAGACTGCTCAATTCTAGAATTGGCTGTCAATTTTGAAATTGCTTTAAACTCTGAGCTACTCAGTCCCCCATGAGACACTGGACTCAAAGTATGAATCATAAAGTTTTCTACTTCCAACAAGTTATCTTTAGGTATCTCACACACACTTTAGATTTGTGTGTTTCATTGAAAAGAAAGTTATAAATGATTATTCCACTTACTGTGAACATTAGTAGAACTTAGCAATGGAGCTTGGCTGGTGATCCCATCAATTAGACAAGCTGGGAGATGGAATCTCTACTGTCTGAACTAGTGATGCTGACACACAAGAACAGAATTGGGTGCACACTGCTTTCAAACTGAGCAGAGGGAATCCACAGCCTACTGGGAGCTTTAACTGCTGAATGAGGAATATTTTGCATGCTGTGTATTACATACTGAATATTTTTGTAACTTTTAACTGCTCTCTTCTGGCAAAAATGGACTGAACTTTTTATTAATTCAATTTGTATTAATTTCAATTTTGAAAATGGTAGCCCTATAGTGTGTCTACAACCATTCTGCAGCTTAGAAAAATGGTTCCGTCAGGAGGAAAAAAGAAAACCTAAATGAGAAAAGTTAATTTTATCACATCCATTGAAATAAACAAGAAGCAATTATTTTTAAAAAAGAACCTTTTTAAGAAGTGAGAAAGGATCATGATTACTTGGATATTATTTGAAATTTTTCTTCAGCTTTTTTTGAAGATATTGAAAAAATGTGTTTGGGCTCAAATCTTAGGTTTAAAAAAGGGGGTGAATAAGCTGTTTTGCTCTATACTAAGGCTTGAATTTGTTTTGCAACTAGTCAAAACCAAATGTGTTTCAGAACTTCAAAGAAGTTTCAGAACTTCTCACAGTGAAAGGTTGCTAATGATTCAAACAGAAAATTGTCTCTTGCTGTAACCTTTCTGAAATAATGATTAGGCTAACTGCTTTTAGATATCTGCTCTTCATAAAAGAGAAAAGGAAACAAACAAATAGTTGTGTGTGCTACCCTGGTTATTGTAGACCGAGGAACTAATGCAGGACTGAGGAATAGGACTTGGTTGGTCACGACCACCAGAGAATCTGTGAGTTCAAATCTGTACTGACTCTGTCTGAAATGTGCTGCTTGCCCACATGAACAAAAATGGATATATTTTTAGAGGCTAATTACTTTAGAGAAGCTGGAATTAGGATGAAGGAGAAGGAAAGCATAAAGTGAGGATAGCACATGACTTAATTTAATTTCTTTCATTACAGATATGTATGAAAAACATGCCAGAGACTTTTCAATGCATTGCCTGGTATTATGTGACATAATACTAAGGAAGCATCTTTGTTAATGTAAAGTTAATCCCTAGGCATTTTTTGTTTGGCTGATAAAATGTTCCTTCTTGCACTGATCCTTGCATTCATTCTTGTGTGTTCTCTGACCCATCTGACTATTGCAATAACATTGTAGGTCTCTTGTGTATGAGGCTTCGTCTTGCTAGGTGCTATGCAAGCTCTGTCCTGATCCAAGGAGCTGGCAGTTTAAAACCAAATGCAATGAGAGATAAAAGGAATGTGTGCCTTTGCTCAAAATCAGTGATGCCATGCATGCGCATGGAAATGTGTGCATCGTATTGTTTTACATTTCTATGAGTGGTTATTGTGGGCTTATCAAGAAATCTGTCACCAGATTGATAGTGTTTTCTTGTCTTTGTTCTAACCTCTGGAAGATGACTGTCTTTAGGAAAATGTAGTAAGATAGCGGATTTTGGACATGATTGAATGTCTTTTTCCTTTAGGGATAATAAAACACTAAATGTAGCTGCACAGCTAAAAATTTCAATCTGCCTTGCCAAGTGCCCAGTGCAGTGTCAATGCAGTGTCAGTGTTAAGCAAAACAGTAATAAATAGCTTGTCAGGCAGTTCTACCTGTAGCTAATCTCTTGGTATTTGGCATTTTTCTTTAGAAAGGTTCTGAACCTGAATGGACTCTCTTTCTGAAATACAGTCCAGAAAAAAGTGGTAATTATTTACATACTGTTAGATTCACTGCACTGTTGAGTGCAGAGTTAATCCTTATTATATCTGAGTGGTTGGTAAATTATATAGTTGTTGGTAAATTTTACTTTGGTTAGGCTGAATGTAGTTTTCTTTTATTTTCAGACAAAAAAATAAAAATTCACAGTTGTCTGAAATCACCAAAGTGTTGCCGTTGAAGAGGTTGTCCAATATTTTATCTGTCAAAAAGTTCCCTCCCAAATTACAAACTGCAGTGCTGACTTAGCTTCAGTGATTCTCAGCCTCCAAAGATTTCTTTGCTTTTTATCCTTGACTGTGTAGAAGGATTCTGGAGGATGCTCTAAGAGACACCCAAGGGTCATTCTTAGCCCACCAGTGGCTTAGAGTCTGATAAATTCTCTTTCCATCTCGTGGAGAGGTTTTGCAAAGTTCTGCTGAGTTTAATTCACTTAGGTTATATAAATCTGGTTGTATTTGCTGTCTCTAGTTGTCTCACACAAGATTGAGGATCTTTTGTGTATGTTGGTGTCAGGTGCTGTGAGCTATGAACATGCAGCCATTCTGTAGTTAAGGCAAAGGCAGAAAAGCCTGTTCAGTAAAAATCAAACAGTGTAAGATTTTTTGCTTAGCTTGTGGCTAGAAGTCCACACTGGATGATAAGTGTTCAGTTCAGTTTCAGAGTCAGTTCTTTTTGAAAGGTAAGAGATTTAGTGCTTGCAATTGTAGGGCATGGTGTAGTAACTTTTTTCCTTGACTGAGGAAAGGAAGCCATAAATAAACTGCAAATATCTGATATAGGTAGTTATATGGGATTTTTCACAGATCCATCTCGTGAGTCTGAATGCAATAAATTTGCCAGGCCTGCATTTTGTAAATTTAAGCTTGTTTCCAGAATAAAAGGAATTCTTTCTACGGGTTGTAGAGACAATATTTTTTTGTCTAACCAACGTTCTGTGTTAGAAAAATGCAAGCATTCAGTATTGTATGAACCCAAATGAGTTCCTGTGGCACATAACACTAAATCTGAATGCTAATACTAAATTCACTCATTGATATCCAAAGTACACAAAATCAGTTTTGCCACAATGTTGTATCCTGGATCAAATTGTCAGAACAGAGGCATTTCTGCTTATGGCTATTATTTTGTCTGCCTTCCAACTAGATTTTTTCCAATGGTGTTCAAGATCTCAGTGTGGTAACATATAGGTATTAGATATTTTTGAAAACCTGTTTAGGCATTTTTTGCCTCTTTGAGCCCCTAACACTTTCAAAAATCTTCATGTCTCCATAAAGCTTTTTTTTCCCCAGGGTAATATTGGCTATAAAATGTCTATTAAGATGCAAATTTGAAATAAAAAATATTTTTGTTTGTGTACCACACCACTGCTGTTAGAGTGCTAGCTAATATGGTAGTAATGTCATTGAAAAGAAGTTACCCATTGTAGCAAAGGAACAACTGACTTCAAAACACTTTTTCATTCGGTGTATTTTATTCAGTGTAAGAAAATCTATCTCCTGCTCTAGCTGCTTGGCTCGGTGTTATTTTTTGAGATCCTGTCCTGGATGTTCTCTGTTATTCAATGCTTGACTGCAATGGCTGAGTTGAAGATCAGGAAGTATATGTTTTTTAAATCCTAAACAATTCTCTTTGATGGCTGTTTCCAGGTTATTTACCTGTATTTTATCAATTCACGTGCCTCTACTAGAACCAAATTTGTATTTCCCTTTTTGTTCGGATTGTCCTGGATTTGTAACTTGGTTAGCAGGATTGTGGATCCTAAGACTGTGGCAAAGCTCTGCCGCCATAGTGTGTGAGGTTCTTTTAGTGGTTTACTTTTAGTGCTGCCCAAGAGAATCAGTGATGGATGACTACAAACATAATAGGCTATGCAACCAAATCTACCTGTTACATAGAAGGCATTTTCGATCAGTAAATATCCTGTATTTGTGAATCATTGAAAATCCAAAGGAAACCCAGTTTGGATCTGCTCCTAGATCCCTCTGAGGTGCCCTTCAAGACAGATGTGGATTCTGAACCATAGTCTTGAGACCATTACAACCAGCCCACATTTTCCACTGTGTGAGAGGTGAACATCTTTAAGTATTGCTGTGGTTGGTGTTTACAGGGACTGTTTGCAAGGAACCTTGACAACTGAATCAAATTCAGACAATTTAGCACAGGTTAAAGAATTTGTTGCCACCTTCCTATTGAGTTGCATTTTGTCATGGTGTCCATTGCCAAGACTCTTCCTGCTCCTGGACTCCTGGCCTGCTTGTGAGAGCTGTCTGCTGCTCTCCTCTGGCCTAGATGGAAATTTTTATGCATATGAATTTGCCAGCCATTTGGGGATGAATGAGTGAAAGTTTTACTATAAACACCAACATCATTAGTATTAATGTAAAGAGCTGTGCAGTTCTGATGTCTCTTTTATCTCTTTGTGTTTCAGTTCATCGCTTTTGCCTCTTTATTCTTCATCTTAGTTTCAATCACAACCTTCTGCCTGGAAACACACGAGGCTTTCAATACTATTATAAACAAAACTGAGCAGGTCATCAACGGGACAGAAGCTGTGCTACAATATGAGATTGAGACAGATCCTGCACTGACATACGTGGAAGGAGTCTGCGTGGTATGGTTTACATTTGAATTTTTAGTACGTGTTATTTTTTCTCCCAACAAACTTGAATTCATCAAAAACCTCTTGAATATCATTGACTTTGTGGCCATCCTGCCCTTTTACCTAGAAGTGGGCCTGAGCGGGCTCTCCTCCAAAGCTGCGAAGGACGTGCTTGGTTTCCTCAGGGTGGTAAGGTTCGTCAGGATCCTCCGGATTTTCAAGCTCACCCGGCACTTTGTGGGGCTCAGGGTGCTGGGTCACACTCTGCGAGCCAGCACCAATGAATTTCTGCTGCTGATAATATTCCTGGCACTCGGCGTTTTGATATTTGCCACTATGATCTACTACGCAGAGCGGGTGGGAGCCCAGCCTAATGACCCGTCTGCCAGTGAACACACGCAGTTCAAAAATATCCCTATCGGCTTCTGGTGGGCTGTAGTCACCATGACCACCCTGGGATATGGGGATATGTATCCACGGACTTGGTCAGGCATGCTGGTGGGAGCTCTGTGTGCACTGGCAGGAGTGCTCACCATAGCCATGCCTGTGCCTGTGATAGTTAACAATTTTGGGATGTACTACTCCCTGGCCATGGCAAAGCAGAAACTGCCAAGGAAGCGAAAGAAGCACATCCCTCCTGCTCCTCAAGCCAGCTCACCCTCCTTCTGCAAGACAGACTTGAACATGGCCTGCAATAGCACACAGGGTGACATCTGCCTGGGCAAGGACAACCAGCTGATGGAACACAACAGATCATCAGGTAGGACCCCACTGGAAATGCATGTCCTCTGAAAACACTTTATAGACCAGTATGTTTGGTAGGGGTCAGAAAGCAGCCAGTCTTTCTGCCAGGAGAAGATGTAGCTCCCACCCTTCTCCCCTCCAACATTTGCGTGTGTCAGTCTCATAGAGGACAAAATAGGTATAGTGATGTTCCCAAACCTCTATGTAGCTGGTCTATACAGTTTTGCTTGCTCTGTTGAGAATGCTTTCCTGCTGATGATATCAACCTTTTCTTTTGCCTGTTGTTTGTTGCGTTGTATGGATGTTTCTTGTTTTTCTGCATGACTGTGACTATTTGAGCAGCCACCGTGTCCCACCCTGTTGGACTCCATGGTGTTTTGCCTCAGTGTCTGTCTCTTGTGTCAGCTTTGCCTGTGCCACATCGTGGCCTGTTAAGCAAGATCCTACAAAGAAGCAGTCATTTAAAAGGAGCAGGTGCTTTACATCCAAAGCCCAGCACTCAAAGGAAATAGGAAGAAATTTTCTTTCTAGTTTTCTTTCCATTTGGCATTCTGCTTCCCTGGCTAAAAGAACCTCCTTCATCTGTGTTAGATGAGACATTGCATGATATTTAATATTCATTAAATTATACTAGCATAGCTGATGTAATTCTTGTCAAGAAAAAAGAAAATTACAGCCCTCAGCACCATCATTGCTATTAGAGTTGATTTTTGTGATTTCTATTACCTTATTTGTTAGAGTTCCAAATGATGAATAAGGAGTATTTTGTGCTTTACTCAGTGAAACTACGTATCAAATGACAGCCTCAGTCCCTCCAAGCCACTGCTCCATATTCCAAATCTGTTGCAGTTAAAGAGTAAATTTTACCTCTCAGTATAATTCAATAGTTTAGCAGAATTAGCAAGAATTTTTTTTTGTTTGTTTGTTTCTTAAGCATATTTATTCTTCGGCCAACCACAATCTGTTTATAAAGCTCAATACCGGTCATTAGACTCCTGTTGTAAAGCTGCTAAAGAATAATAAGAGCAAAGCCACTTATGACTGGTGTAATTCAGTAATTGAAATTTAGTTTTTAAAAAGAAGAGTCTGGAAAATCAGTCTCTGAACAGTATTCTTTTTTGGTCTGTTGCTCTGTTACTGAATAGCATTTATGTTCAAAGAAGCTCGGTTTCACTCTCCGAGTTACTGTTCACAAAGTTAACACATCTTTTTGAACATCCTAAATATATTTAAGAGGATGTAAATGCTTGAAAAGACTCTGACAGTAAAATATAGTTAGTTTTTCAGTGCTTTGGCTGATACCCACTTTGAGATAACATCTTTAAAGTGTTAATGATAACAGCTTTTTCATGCCATCAGGTCCTACTAAAGGTATTCTGAATGGAGAAGGCTCAGTGTGATCACTCTGTCTCTCACTAAGAGACACCTTTTTTTGTGTCTATAGCTTTATTTACAAGGGGTTATAATCCTTGAAGTTAGAGAGAAAGCAGACATGAAAGAAGAAGCCATTATAAAGTGTTATCTTTCTTTTCAGTAGTGCCACTGCTTGCATCATGCACTGTAGCTTTATTTCTGATAGAGAATGTTATTAGAGTCACTATGAATTCTGTGCAAAACTTCAAGGCTGAATCCTGCCCTTTGCATTCACAGTTCAGAAAAAACATGCTCAGGTTTAAATACAAAGGTAAAGCTGAAGTTATGTGCTGTACTGAGAAGAGATTTTTTTCTTGAAGTATGGCCTGAATTTGAAATAGTACATAATTTTAAAAGAGAGTCCTTTGGGAGCAATAAATCAGGAGAGGTACAATTTTTGCCATTTGACAAAATAAAGTACAGAGACCAAAGACAGCATTTAATGTTGGGTACTTATGATGACAAGCAGTGCAAGTGTAATAAATATGGAAATGAAAGCTAAGTGTGTTATTAAACAGTGTATAGTGCCAAATGTTGAAAATATAGCTCTTCTGGATAAGGGCTTGTCTTTAAAACATTAAGCAGTATATTCTAAACAAAAATGCCTAACATGACTTCTTGTTTAGCAAAAACGATAGTCAAAATAGTAAATTAGTGTTTGAAATATCCAAGGCTGACTGTATTCTGACAAGTTACAGTCCAGAGTAGGTGACTAACTGAGCCTTGGTTTGACTATTTCTTAGTTCATGTTAGTTTAATCTAATTTTATATAAATTTTAGAAGCACAACAGGAAAGTCAAAAGATCATTTGTTCTTGAACAAAACGTATACCTTTTGCCATTTTGTACTGATTAATGATGAATTGCAATCTTGTTTTCTTCTACTGATTTACTTTATAACAACTTTTTGAGTGATGGGAATATCTGGCATTCAGCATAAGCTCTTTGTGATGTCTCATTTCCTCATTCATTATTGTCTGTAAATGGGCATGGTGCTTTAACCAGTGTTATCAGGTGAAGACAGTGCAGGAAGTGAGCAGCCACTCTCACCTGGTGAAAGGCTCCCTCCCATCAGACGTTCTAGTACAAGAGACAAAAACAGAAGAGGGGGAACATGTTTCCTACTGACAACAGGTGATTACACGTGTGCTACTGATGGAGGGATCAGGAAAGGTATGGACTTCTTTCATTAGATCATAAAAGGTTACTCAGCAATATGCTTGTGAAAAAAAATCTTAGAGTAAAATGATGTGCACAATGCTCTAAGAGGAAAGACTGTACTCACAATGTATCTTTTTTTCTTTACTCTTAGTCATTCTTTTCCTTTTAGAAACACTCATCCCCTTTAGTCTTCAAAAAATGTGCTTGATGTTGGACCCTCATTTCACTTGTGTCTTCATTTGTCTGTAATCTCTAATGGAAAAGCTTGCAGTTCAGACCTTGCTCATTCTACCACTCATCATTCAATACAATTTGTCATTCTAAAAGACAAATTAATCATGTTATAACTTTGTTCTGCTCTTAATAACTTAATAATATTTACAGCTGAATACCCTTTAGAGGTTGAAATGTCAGAAGTAAGCCACATTGTTGCTCTTAACACAAAAAAAGCATATCCTGAGACGCTATTTAGATTTCTTTCAAATAAAAGTTTGAGCTTATAATGCCAAAAAATGTTTTTTTTCTTGGCAATACACCAGTGATACTAAAAGATGACTGTCTACCCCAACCATACTCAACTAGGTAGTAAAACAATGCTTGACCTTGCAAGGTGCTAAAAATGCCTTTCTAGTTATTTAGCCTCTTCAAGTCTGATTGCTTGCTGCTCAGTAGGATGGGTGCCCCCAGGTGGAGTTTGCAAAAGCGTTTCTTACTTGTATCTCCCACATGACTGATTGTTTCTACCCCAACAGGCCACATCTGGCTGTGGCTGCAAACCTAACATCAGGACATAGCCCTAAGATCAGCAATGCCAGGGTGATCTTCTCATTTCCTTAGACAGGAACTGCTTTTGTTTCTTGGCAAATTATATTTTTCTGACACTGTATGATTCCAACAGATTCTACATTCCTGGGTGCTGATGTGTAGATTTTCACCTCAGGGTTCATCTGAAGTAGCCATGTGGCACTGGGCAAACATTTTTGCCTGAGATTTTTCTGGCTTTTTTTTGTTTGTTTGTTTGTTTGTTTTTTTAACTTGCTTGTTGTATAGCAAACATAGCTGTCCCAGCCAGCCATATACTCTAAAGTAATTCTCTTAAATTGTTCTGCAAATGCACTTTTTACACTTCAAAGCCTGAGCTCAGTATGTTAAACCTGTGAAGGCAGATATGCAACCAATTCCATGTGTATGGTATTTGCAAAGAGTATGACTCTCTCTATGCTCAGGCATTTTACATACTCCTATATATAATGTTTAGCTTAAATGAAAATTAACTGCAAGCATGTTTTTGCGCAGATTTACTACATTTTTCCCTGAGCATATATTTCACACTGTCTTGTCAACAACTAGGATTATTTAAAATGTCTCTAATGTTTAGAGTTTTTGAGGAGGTCAAGAACACCTGAATAAGGTAGATTGCCATGGTGTCTTGCAATATCAGGTTTTTGGGTTCACTCAGCAACTTATGGCAGTAACAATGACTAGAGAAGATCAGAAATGATAAAAGAAGTTAACCATCAGCTGCTAAAGATGTATTTATATAACAGTAAAACATATTTTATCCTGGAACATTTTAATTTGTAAATCTAGTTTTAAAAGAAAATGCTTTTATAGTTTTACTAGAAAACTGGGGCTTGAGTTCAGAATGGACAGTTTTTTGATGAGAAATGTGCTCTTTGTCTGGCTCTGATGATAATCTTAGTTGAGGCTGAAATGTTTTAGCCACTGGCTTTGGAGTGTATTTTACACAGAGTAGGGAAGTTAGGTCATAAGCAGAAAATATCTTCAACTAATATACAAATGGGTTTGAATGATTGAATTTCATGCACACATCAAGTCTACTATTTTTATGTTTTACATTTTCCCTTTCTTTCTTGTGGTACGTTCTTCTTGTTTGGTTTGTTCCTTGGTTGATTCTTGGTTGGGTTTAATTATAATTTATTCTAAGCTTTTTTGCATTAACAGCTTATCTCCATCTCAAAGATGATACTGATCAGAGCGGCTCCACTAAAATACCTGAAAAGTACTGATTTTGGATCATGTGTTTCTCACTATTCATCTTGTGTATCTGGTTTTCACTTTTTAGGAGCTTCTATTTTACTCATAATCTGTACCATCTTCCTCTATCAGTTCTTTCCTTTTATCATTAGAAGAGTAGCAAGAAAATTATCTTTAAAAACTACTTTCCTAGCTTCTATGTAAAAAGCTACCTGATTATTTTGGTTTCTTTTTTAAAAAGCTTTATGTTTACAGGGAGTTTAAATATATACACTAGCATTGTGCTTCCCTTTAATTCCTTTTTCAAACATAATTCTTTCTAATCGATGTAAATACTGATAAAAACTCAGACTACTTTCCTAGCTTCTATGTAAAAAGCTACCTGATTATTTTGGTTTCTTTTTAAAAAAGCTTTATGTTTACAGGGAGTTTAAATATATACACTAGCATTGTGCTTCCCTTTAATTCCTTTTTCAAACATAATTCTTTCTAATCGATGTAAATACTGATAAAAACTCAGAAACTGGAGGCTGTTTCAGAAATGTTTCAGAATTCTGTGTAGTATCACAGTCTAGCCTGCCCTTGCCATCTGGAGAGAACATTGCACAATGTTTTAGCAGACATGAGGTTTTACATTTGCTTTAAGTATAGCTTTAAAGTATGGGGGTCCCTGTAGGTAAGAAATATGTTAATCGTTGTAAGGGGAGAGCCTAAGATATAATTTTTCCTAAAGATGCTGTTAACTGTCTGTTACCTAGAGATCTGGAATTTGAGCCAGTAACCATTTCAATCAGAAAAAAAAATAGCTTGCTGATGTTCCATGTGTTGTTTAGCTTTATTGTCATTGGTATTTTAGAGTTTCTGTGGGAAAAGTCTCATTATTTCCCTGTAAGCAATTTAGACCTTAACACCTTAACCTGACAAATGCTTAAATGCATACTTGTCTTCAAGGAAATAAGTTCTGCCAGTGAAAAATTGGTGAGACTTCTCATGCTTGCAATGAAGCATATATCCATATACTTGAGGAGCAAGGTCCTGCCTGGCTTAATCTTTGTTGTATTTCCTTGCTGGTATCTCTCTTCCGACCAATGAGCAGATCCTTTTGTTAACAAATGGGGTTATTCAGGAGCTGCTGAAAATACTTGAATATGAAGATAGTGATGCATCAAATAGCAATGTTTTTTCATTGCTATACAGCATAGCCTCTACAAAGTGAAAACAATCCACAGTAGCAAAAAGTAGGTAGCTAGAGCTCACAGTGTGTGTGAGCAGAAATGTCTGTAAGTGCAATGTTCCCTTCAAATTGTGAAGCATTATGTGGTTGCCTCATTTAATGATTAATTATTTACTACTTGCTTATATGATTAATTGATTTCGTTCAAATAATATGGAAAAGAAGCACAAATTCAATGTTTTAAGTTTGCCATTCAGGAGGCATTTACAAATATGTTGAACTTTGCTGTCTTACTAGACTTTAAAATTAGAACCAAAGCCTAAGGTTAATATTTCTGAAGATGAAGCTTCTTATAGTATCATTCAGTCCTCTGCAAAACTGATTTACACATGCTGTATAAAATTTATCTGGTTTCTGGTTTATTTATTTTAAAGAAAAAATTGTCCTTTATTAGAAATTGAATTTAGCAGAGATTATATAATTCTAACAGTTTCTGTAGTCTGTCTTAACGGGTTTTTGATTATGCTTAGCCAGATAGCTCAATCAGCCTGGTGGGATGCTTTATCTTGCACTTTGCTGAAGGTTGCTGTGCAACCCTGCTGAAGCCCACAGCGTGATACTAAGTGCAAGAGGGGATGTGGAAGAGCAGGTCAGACCTCTTGTGTGGCGGTCTGTTTAATTTTGGGGGGAAAAACAGGTGCATTACTTTGTTAATAATTTTATTTATTAATATCTTTTGGGAGTAATGTGTCTTAGCACTGAGTTCTTTTGCAGGCAGATCCCCTCTGAGTCCCTGATAGCTCCTTGGATTACATTACATTGTACTGTTTGTCTTTGTCTATTTTTTGGCTGAATTCAACTGATGTCTGTGCATTTTCTCATACAAGGCTATGAAAAATCTCGAAGCTTAAACAACATAGCTGGCTTGACAGGCAATACTCTGCGACTGTCTCCAGTAACATCACCCTACAGCTCACCTTGTCCTCTAAGGCGCTCTCGGTCTCCCATCCCTTCCATCTTGTAAACCAGATGGCATCAATCGGCTACATAGTGTTAGATCAAATACTGTTTACCGTTTACAAGTAGTAAAATAAAATAAATGTAGCATTAAGCATAGGCTCCACAAATATGGTCTAACTCCCGCATGATACAACTGTCAGTAGCAAGAAAAGCCACTTGGGTAGCTGAAGATTTTTGTCTTGGCTTTTAAAGGTTACTTTAAGGTAGCATTTCTCCTTCTATCTACTATATTGTCCTACTTTCCTGTGGCAATAAAAGGACAGTTAGTGGATGCTGTTTTCCAGTATATTCAATAAATAAGCATATTTTCAGGGAGATTGACTTAAAATAATGTGCTTCCAAGTAATTATCAGTCCCTCCATTGAACCTTCATTTCTTGTGACTCTAATCCATTCTGAAGATGTCTGCTCTGAAGGGTCTGCTCATTTGCATGGACCATCCTGTCTCCATCACCTGACAAGCAGTGTTGCCGATCGTGGAGACCACAGAGGGCTCTGGATGTGTGTTCTCACATTGTTACCATCCTGCTGAAATGAAAGCACTGATAAACTGGTCTGCATGTGGGATTGTTTTTCTTTGTTTAACCTTTTCCTTTATTTTTTTAACTATCTACTTGTTTATAAACGACTTTATTTTGTGATTAACTTATTTCGGTACTGGATTGCTGTATCAGAGTTCTGAATGTCTCCGGTTGTTTGCACACAGATAACTGCAAAGAGGTTGTCATTACTGGTTACACGCAAGCAGAAGCCAGATCTCTTTCTTAATGGCTTGGGGAAGGCACAAAACATGCAAGAAAGGTAAACGCCATCCAGACTTGCAATTTTAAGCTAGCAAGTGCTGCTTGGTACTATAGTAATTTCTCTACTCCAGGGTTCTTCAACATTTTCAGAAGCTGAGTACCAAGTAAAATTGAAATAATTATTGGGGGCTTTTTTGTACCATTGTAAGAGAGTAGTAGTTCTCAAGTTGGGTTTTTGACCAGCCTTATACCTCTGGCTCACGGGCTTCAAAAATTTCTTCAGTCAATGTTTTTTGAGGTGCTTTGTCCTATATGTTGTTTGTCTGTCTGTTTTGCAACCTGTCTCCTTGTATTCTCCATCTGTCTCCATAAAGCACAGAGATACTGTTAAAATGCCCCCCTCTTTTAAGTTGAACTAAGAACATTTTTCTTTTCTCTTTTTTCATATGGACTGTACATCCATGTATAGATAGAAATATATATATTTTTCAAGTGCAGTTAGTATCATCTAGACTAACTCGCGTGCACTCCTAAGATTTTTCGAGCAGCTTTTCAGCACTGACCGGTTGCCTATTGCATCAATCTTCCTCCTAGCAACCAGCATTTATTACAATTTTGAAACTGTATCTCCTCTAGTGGCTTTTTCATTCAAT
Organism: Coloeus monedula; assembly: GCF_965178545.1. Classification (NCBI taxonomy): domain Eukaryota; kingdom Metazoa; phylum Chordata; class Aves; order Passeriformes; family Corvidae; genus Coloeus; species Coloeus monedula. Next base: position 39,275,205 of record NC_138784.1, read on the forward strand.
ATTAACCTCTGTTTATGCAACAGGACAAATACTATGGCAAATCTGAGGTTCTGGGCTGGTGAGGAAAAATTACCCTTAAACTGTAGAGTTTTAGAACTACATGGGGAAGACCATAATGACTGAAATATTAAGTGATCCTTGAAATTGTTGAATAATACCTGATTGTCATGTTTTATTTTTTGTTAGGAAAAGAAACTCAACTTATTGTTGACCATGTAACATGTTCTTCTGTATATAGCCTAGCCCGATAGCATGACCTGCATGTCAGAATTCTTGTACAATAATGTATTTATCAAAGTATACTTTTCTGATATTTAGAGATGTACATTGATTTACTTTTGGTAAAATATTGTCAATAGAGAGATAATTGCAAACAGCTTTTAGCAAATGAATTAATATAATATCTGGTGCTGCTGTTATATTAACTACAGTGTTGTACAGAATTTATCATGGATTTTTGACTGCTGAAAAAGGGACAATGGAATTTAGCCATACCAAGGACTGTACTGGAAAGAGACTGCTGCTGCTGAATGGGCCCTGATAAACAACTAACACCTTGAGGAGGTCACTGAGACTTTGCGTGCGAAGTAGAGCTTGTTAAAGAAGATGAAAGACCGCTCATAATTACTGCTGCCAGAGGAAGGGGTGACTAGTCACTGTTGATGAGTCAGTGTAAATAAAATATGTGTGCATGGAATATCAGTTTTTATCTATATCAAGGAAAGCTGAATTCATGTCATCATTGCTAAGGCTCCATGCAAAGACCCACACCCCTGTGTTTATTATTCCTGGTTCCTGCAGTAAGTTGTGCTGTGGATCATACAAAGACACACGCTTAATAATGATAGTGATGTCAACTACATCTGTCTTGACTTCTGTCATACTAATGGCATATATTGCAAAAGTCACAAATTTGAACAGAGTAGGTTTGCATAAGTCCTTGCTTTCTCAGTTTGCCATGACCTAAATTGTTATGAATTCTAGTGTACATGCCAAGTCCTAAGTTTACTTTTCACTTTGATAACAAAAATGTGACTGCAGACAAACATCACTGACTTTGTTCACAGCACACAGTCTTCTTTAATTGTTACCTCAAACTATAAGTATTATCAGAAATAAAATTCTGGCAGCAAGACTATTTTGTGGGGTTTTTTTTTTTTTTTTTCATTCTGTGTGTTGCAAACACAACATCAATAAGTATAAAAGTTGTATTAAAATTATATTCTACAAATGTATATTTTACATAAAAGATATATTCTTTGATAAGTTATTTTCTGTGCTTTTTGTGGTAAATGGATCTAGTCTATTCTATGTTTATGAGACACTGTAGTGCTACGATGTGGTAATTATGTTCTCTCCATCCTATTCAGTGGGAAATTCTCCAGAATCTGTTTTGTCACCCTGGTGTCCCGATTGTAGGGACCTGTCCCAGTTGTGAAACTCTGTATTGTGGAACTTCTGTGAACATGTCAAGGTGCATGCACAATCCTGGTTAAAACCAGTGGAAATGTAATACCTGAATTGGAGAATAAAAGGCGAAAGACCTGGGGAGGAACTTGGAACATATCTTCTGCACTGGCTCATGAGCTTTCTTTAGCTGTATCGGTTCCCTGCCTGCTGCTGGCCATCCCTGTTCTCAAACCAGCTTCCTGGAATGCATGAGGAGCTAATTCAAAAATGAGCATGAGCTGGCTTCTGCAACAATTGAAAATCTATCAGCTTGTTAATGACCCTATGCCTCATTTGGAAGGTTTGGTCAGGCTGGGTAAAGTCTGATGGGAGTTTTATTGCTCCTGGTGTGAAGTCAGCCTAAAAAGGAGGTGATAAATGGTTGCTTAAAACTTCTAATATACTGTATTTGGGGCAACCAGAAATCCTCAAATACACAAGCAGAGTGTCTGAGAGGGGTGAGGTAGCTAGTGCAGCTTTACATGTGATCTAAGAGGGTGTAATGCAATATTTTGGCATATGTGCTGTAAAAGATTCCAGAAAACAGGATCAGAAAACAGGTGCTCAATTTTAGAAAATGTGTTATAGTGACATGTCAGGAAAGCTCATTGTGCTGAGTTTGCCCAAAGGTTAAAAGTTGCCTGTACTGTGATTGTGAGCAGCACCCAAAGGAAGAAGAGGTGTAGTGGTCAGCCAGCACAAGGCTCACAGCCAGCTCCAGTCACCCAGGGTGATGTCTGTCCCAGGCACCTAGGGAGAGGTGTCTGGTTTTCGTCTGTGCTACACAGGGACGGTGATCATCTCTAGATGGGATGCAGACAAAGGGGGTGCATTTTGTTGGTCAAGATCGTAGAAAACACTGATGGCCAGATGGTGTCTGACATCTTCTACTGTCTCTGGATGGTAAGGAGCCTGGACAGATCTCCACCGACACAGGACTTTGAGTCCGGAATATCCTGGACTCACTATTATTTTTCTGCTAGAGATCCAAGCCCATGTTTAAATGCCTTCTCTTAAAACACACCTGGAGGACAAGCTGATGGTGAGTCTGGTAACTATTCATGTGTCTTGAAACTATTACCCAACTCTGACTATTCTAAGAGGAAAAGTTGGCTTAACCGCCAGCCCCCTCCTGTTCATCACCTGTTTCTGAGCCCAGGAAGGGGTGAAAGGGCATTTTCATGAGAGGTGGGACACCAAGGTTTAACTTTCTCCGGCTGAGGAAGGCTTTGAACCCAAACCTCACTCTTCAGGGTACTGCAGTTCCTATGTCTCAGATACAATGTAAAAATTGGGCTGCACATTCTCATTCACTTCTCTTTTGGCCATCCTTTAATGGAAAGTAGATGCAATGATCAGAAGCAGAATTGCACCTGGAGAAAGGAGTTTTGGTGCAAGCAGGAAGATGCTGTGTGGGTGTTCTGGGGATCAAATACCCACCAAAGGGTGGTTGTGGCCATCTCTGGTCTTGACTTAGGACTCTAAAAACTTATTTAATCCTTATATAATTATTAATTAAGGGTTAAAAGTCAAAACTAGAAAACAAGCAGTGAATTTACAAGCAATGCATCTGCTAAGACAATTTAGGAGAAGCTGTTACTCATTCGCCTTTTAAAATTGTAAAGTCAAGAGATCAAAAATGAGCATCCTTTTGAAAGATAAACTATTGCAACAGTAGGGTTTGTGTGGAGATCAAAAGCTGTGACATATTGTGGAGATGAGCAGATTATGGGATGTTTGGACTTTGAAGGCAGTTATTGTTCTTATGAGGCCTCATTCAGCACTGAGAAAATGTTGTTCCAGCAAATTTTGAGACACTGCATTATGAGTTTTTATAGGTGTGTACTGAAAACTGGTGCCAGAATTGCTAAGAAGCATGCAACTAATTATAATTAATATAATCCTGTATAATCAGGGGGCTTTATCATGTGTGAAAAAATTACTATTCATGAAAGTTCTCTTACAAAAGGTCTGGATTAAATTAAAGCTGCCAAAAGAGAAGGAAATTTAAGGAATCTGTTCAGATGGGTAACTGAAAACTATAGGGGGAAGGGATTAATCTGACATGAGCAAGCTTGCCAGCATAGTTAATGTGAAATATGAATTTTAAAAGTCATGAATGAATTAACTATATCAAAGAGAGCATTTTATCATTTGAAAAAAATCATGCAGAAGTCAGATAAAGGAAATTGAAATGGAAAACTGCTATTAGAAAGAGAAAATAATTTATTAATATGCTGTATTACAAGCACTGTCTTGAACGATTCCATAATAGAGCCTTTGAATGCTAACTGAGTGAGAAGAAATTACAAAAAAGCAGAAAGGTTTCTATCAGGTCAAAGTTATCAGAAATATTAATATTTTTAGAATACGTTCGTCTCCCGTTGGAAATAATTTTTATTTATTTATTTTCCTAAGAGACAAGTTATTTCAAAAATGGTGGGTTTTAAAAGTCAGGAGTTGTCTCAGGAGCAAATGCTCAGCTGTTAGTGCTGGGTGTTGGGTACCTAGCTGACGTGCCATTGTGAGCATTTCTCTGCTGCTTTAGTGAATATCCCTGGGACATGTTGAAATTGCAGAGGTGTCTGACTTCTAGCCCCAGAGACAGGAATCTGTCGCATGCTGTCTCCATGGCAAGGCTGGGATTCACTCCAGCCAGGCGTGAGTGGTGCAGAGCTCCTGGCTCTGCAGCACAGCCTGCAGAAGCATCCCAGTTTGGTCTAGGTGCGGCTTCTCATTGCCTTCTGGCAAAATATGCATGCTTTCCCACCCTCTGCAACCTCCTCCCCAAAACCCAACCTTCTGTCACTTGCATTTTTTTATTACAAGCATGTTGATGAACAGCTGACAGATTTCAGATTCATACTTTCACAGCTTCACTTTCGCAGATGGCAATATTCTAGCATATTTAAAAAAAAGAAGTTGGAGGTGGACACTTTTTGAAAATTTGGCACAAAAATGTTATGCATTTCATTTAACATCTCCTGTATTAGTCACAGGTGGAAGACTGGAGATCAGTTTAAACCCGGGGCACAGCTAGGCTATTCTGAAACTTTTAGGATGTGTTTCATTTATGTTCTGCATCTGGTTAGAGCATTGCTGCATTTTGTTATCACAGGAAGGTCTCAGTTTTCTCCTCAAATGGGATTTTGAGATAAGATACTAGAGCAAGTCAGAGAGTACTATTTTAAGTTGGAATTAGAACTGGCTTCCCAGGGAAGTGGTGAAATCACCATCCCTGGAGGTATTTGAAAGACATGTAGAAGTTGCACTGGGGGATATGGTGAACAAGGCGGTGCTGGGTTAACGGTTGGACTCGATGAGCTTAGGGATCTTTTCCAAACTTACTAATTCTATGATTCTTGCAGGATTGTAAATATGAATGGTACTATGCAGAAAAAGATATTCCTTGGGAAATAACGAGGTTGTAATAGATGGCTGTAGCTTAACAACTCTTTTTCTTACAGAAAGGCATGGGCACCTTTTTAAAACACAGAAAGCAGACAATTTTGTGTTGGCCTCCTCAGAGCAGCATTAGACTTGCATAAGACAATGAACTACCAAAAGAAGAAAGTGGAAGTTTTTCCCCTTGACCTTAAGACAGCTTATTTGAAAAAGTAGCAAGATCAGACTTCTTAAAGAAACCTGGCCTTTTCAGTGAAACAATGCAAAACTCCATCAATCTGAAGAATAGTAAACCCTAGCCACATTATCCGATTAAGCTGATGCTAAATATAGAATGGATTTTCAGTTCCTTACAGGGATTTCCTTGCTTGTGACTAAATGCAGCACCAAGCTTTTATGAAAATCTCATCTTCTTCGTGCCTGTGAATGTTTTTGGTACAATGAAGTTTGGCAGTCTGAAAATCTTCAGATTAGGCCATTGTTTAGAGGCAATTTTTGCATTTTTCTAGCATAAAAAAATCAGTTTTTTTCTGAACTGGAACACTAGAAAGGGGGGTAGAGGGAGCACTGAAGGACACGGTTTTCTTGAACTCTTAGGAAATCTACTGCATGAAGCTGTGACCACACAGAAATAAAAATATGCAGCTTTCCCCGTGTCAGTGTCGTAACATAGACTGTAACGCTTACATTTCTGAAACTCCTCTTTTTGGAAATCACAGCAACAAATTTATTTAGTTACTGCTGTTCATAACCTCCACTTAAACTTTGAGAACTATGCTTTAAATCTTTGTATAATGGAGCAGTTAGAGAGCTTAAGAGCGTGAGAGGTGTGCTCAGAGAAGAACACATACACAAATTTAATAGTTTTATCTGTAATTACTGAAGTGTTTCCTCAACACAGGACATTATCTGAACAAGTCTCAGTGACAAATGACCTCACTAACATGAATTGCAAAACTGTCCTTGGCTTACTTAAGCAAGACTAGGTCTTGGGAAGCAACTCTCTTATGGTGTGGGCATTTGCAGGACATTTATCATCAACACCATAGAATCATAGAATTGTTTAGGTTGGAAAAGACCTTAAGATCATTGAATCCAACTGTTAACACAGCAAGTCCAAGTCCAGAACTAGACTAGCTTTAAGTGCCACATCTACACATCTGTTAAAACTGCGAAGTGTTTGGCAGCATCTCTGCCCTGTGCACGCCTGGCCAAACTCTGAGCAAGCTGCTTGGGTTTTTTTCTCCAGAGCTAAAGAAGATGGATCATTCATGTCTAGAAACTGATGTTACCTTTGTCTTAGATACCTCTTTCATTATGGGTCAAGTTGATAAATTGATCTTTGTGAGTGCCTGTTGTCAGAAAAATATCCAGATCTGTCTCCCTCCTGGTGCGGGGACACAGGCCCAGTACAGAAGTAGCATGGCCCTGCTCCAGTGCCTCCCACAGTGTTTTGCTTGGTCTTGGAGACATGCAGTGCCAAGACATGGGCATTTCCCCTCCACTGCCTCAGAAACAGTTTCTTTTTCAGCACCACAGAAGAGGAAAGGAGTGTGCAACCAGAGCCTGCCTGGGGGCTGGCTCATGCTCAGGTGCAGATGATATGGACATGTTCTCACGCTGACTCCTGAGCTTGCTTCTCATTTTTTGGTGTTGCAAAAGATCTCTGGTGAAACCATCCTGTCATGTGAGCTCCAGGCATACTTCAAGAACACTTCTTGGAAGACCATTTGGCTATGTGAGAAGCTTGAAGCAGTGTTCATATTACCGGTTTGCTTTTTTTTTCCCTTCTGAACCCACCATGTAGAATATTCCCTTGTTTTCTTTGCATGTGCCTTCACTGCTCTTTGTCTTCTGCAGTGTTCCTAGCTTCAACTCTGCCCATCCTGTATTCAGGATTTACCCACATGCCTCCTTTGCCTGTCTCATTACAGTGCAGCTGTAGCCTGCATGAGCGCTGCTGGGAAAGGAAAAGGTAAGTGAATTTGGACCCAAACTGCAAGGACAGAGGAATACAGGACTGAGACACCTTTTTAAGCCAACTAAAACTTGTTGGAGATGTTGCCTTTTGCAGTTGGGTCCAGACCAGCTTGGAATGAATTTGCAGTTCTCTGCAGCATCTTTTGTATAGCTGCCACAGTTGAGAACATTAAATTCTGAAACCACAAAATGCTGTCTAAAAAGCAGCACAGCTGTCAATGAAGAGCAGTTTGCAACTGGAATATGTCCAGTGCCTGGACCACTGCAGAGGGACATGCCAAAAAACCAGATAGAGATGATTGCTTAGAAACCAAATTCAGAAATGAGATTTTCCAACTGCGTGTTCGCTGAACTATTCATTTACCAATCAATATAATAGTACTGAGCAGAATGATTGGAGTGCTGAATATATCATAAGCTATCAAAAATAATGACAAATACTACATGATTCTTTCTGCCCTTTTTAACGGCTTACTGTAATAGTGAATTTCCTTCAGATCCAAAGATAAATATAATGAAAATAGGTGCATTAGCTAAATTAGTGTCAGGAATTAAACATCCCTCAAAGGTAGCTACAAGAATTTACTTCAAGAAAAGTTTTTATAGTCTAGTCCTGGGCAGAAGCTCTGAATTAAGTTTTATTCATAGTCGTCAGTACTCTTCAACTAGGGCATAATTTCTAGACTTCTGTTGTCCTTATTACTAGGAAGCCTGTTTCACTTACCTGTGTTTGAATATTTAGGCAGTAACAGGTAATTTTTTTATTCAATCATTCCTGCATTGCCTGTGTCTTTTCAAAAATACTAAACAAACTATGTTATATGCTTATCCAAGTTTTCAGATTAGATGTTTTGTAACAGCTGGCAGGGCAAGCAGGCATATGCTTAGCAACTGAGATGCTCCAGGTTATGGTCTGTAGTTCAAGTAGGTCCTTGGGGAGATTTGTGGGCCTGGCTTTGTCTCGGGGGGCTGTTATTACCATGTCTAAGCTAAAGGAAGGGGTTGGAACTGCAGCTGTCTGATTCCCCATAAAAGCTTCAGCACACAGAGCTGAGAGGTGCAAGCATCTGTCTATGGCCAGCACTGGGATTTAATTCCCAGCCTTCCTAAACAGCCCAGCCCAGCCCACTGAGCAGTGTGGTTGTCCTCCACAGGGCACAGCTCTGGTGTCACAGCTGCACTGCCAGCAGCACTGCCAAGACCCCTTTGGGTTCTGGATCAGATTTCAGCCCTGCAGCCAGCTGCCTTGGTTGGGACCCAGCAGTGGTGTGTGGGGTAAGTATAGCTGTATCCAAACCTTGATACTAAGTTGTGCGAATCCTGAAAAGTTTTAGGGATTCAGAGGGAATGCACTGCCTGTCCAAGAAGCAGTGTTATGTGACAGCCACCACGCTGCTGCAGCATGATCTGTGTCCCCTTCTCCCGAGGATTTCACAAGGGTGTTTTCTCCTGTTGTGGTGGGCTTCATTCATTGGGCTGCTGGCAGGGGAGCCGTGCAGCGAGTGCCAAACATGTCACAGCCCCCTCTGTGCTCCCCTTTGCCTCCACGGCTTTGCAGAGTAGTCACATCATCACAGAAATATTTGTATAATGCCACATCTTGGTGTTTAACAATATCATGTGCTTGGTATAAGCTGCAAATTGTCCCACGTGGCAAAAGGCAGTGGGAGGCAGGGGATCTGCTCCAAATCTCTCTGTAGGAGCATGCCTTTGGGAGCTCAGCTGTAGGTGATTTTATTTTCAGAGACAGAGGAGTTCGTGTTTTTGCCCATTGAGTAGGTGGGTGGATTTGGAGTTATGCAGGTTCAGGTGGGCCTGAGAGGAGGACAGAAGTGGACTGGATGGTCCCTGTGTCCCCACACTGGCCTGTCTGCAGCAAGATCCAAGGGATCTCTTGGATGGAGACTATGCCGTGAGGGCTTGAGACAGCCTAGCCCAAATCAGTCTCAGTGGCCAAGTCCTGCTGGTCCTCATACACTGGGGCTCAGGGATAAGCTGTGCTGCACAGGGAGGCAGACACTGCAGAGGGGCAGACCAGTGGGGAGAGCTGTGCCAGGGCCTGGGGACAAGTATGGAACAGCTTGGTGGGGTGCAGCATCACCTGCTGCATGTCCTCTCCTGCTCACAGCCAGAGACATTGGCCCCTTTGCCACAACGTCTACCTCGCTCCTCCCCAGTCCCCTTGTTTTCTCTTTTAGGGCTTGATTTGGCTCCTACACACTAAGGGAAAGCACAGAGCTTTTCCCAGGATGCACGCACAGAAAAACATTTGCTCCTCGGGTGCCCTAGTTATGGGGAGATCCTCCTTTCCTGGGCATCACTTCAGCCACCAGCTTCTCTCCTTCCTGACCCATCTTGCACCCCATGCACCCCCAGCAGCTGGAAGCTGAGAAACCACTCTGCATTTCTGGTCCTAATGAAGTTTTATTCCTGATGCTCTATGTAGTGCATTTTCACAATGAAGGTGGTGCCAATATGTTTGTCACCACTACCAGCCCAATGCAGTGAGGTCGAGGTTTGTTAGATGGCTCCGTGGGCTTGGTGTGGGCTCTAGACACCTAGAGATGCAGTTGTTATTATGCATTTTGCTCAAGGGATTATACTGGTTTTGACTGGGATTGTGTTAATTTTCTTCATAGCAGCTCATGTGGGATATTTTTTGGATCTTCAAACAAAACACTGTTGATAACACACCCACGTTTTAGCTATTGCTGAACAGTGCTTACACAGGATTCAAGGCCATTTCTGCTTCCCAGACTACCTTGCTAGTGATAAGGCTAAATGTGCACAAAAAGCTGTGAGGAGACACAGCTGGGACCCCAGCTGACCAAAGGAATGTCTAAGGCTACCATATGACATGATACCCAGCAGTAAAACTTGTGAGGGAGGGACCTCTTCAGGGCTGCTGTTGCTTGGAGTCTATCAGCATTGGTCAGCTGATAGTGAGCAATATTTTTGGGTGTTTTTTCATGACTTCTTTTCCTTGGCTTTGTTTTTCTATTTTGTTTTTTATTTTACTTATTAAACTGTCTTTATCTCAATCTATGAGTTTTTCCAATTTACATATACTCCCAGAATGTGCTTTTGGTTTTGTTTAAGGTGATAAGAGGGCTTGTTTGTTTTGCTTGGATGTTTTTTTACTTCCAATTAAGCTTAATTATTGAATTTAGCTTATATGCAGCAAATTAATTTTTTTCCTTTTCTTTTTAACTATTTTTCTCTTTCAAGACCAACTTAAGGCAGTTTTAAGGAGACATCAAAAGCACAGCAGCTGACATTGAAATGCAAGTGCTGGCTCACAACATTCACAGCTGCATGGTGGTCTTTAGCCTCATTGGATTACAAGGCCACCAGCGCTTCTGAAAAAATTTTGCGTAACTTCAAATACATTACAACGCAAAAAAATACAAATGACCATCTTCCCTCCACAAAGCATTCTAAGCAAAACTAAAGGAGAAATTCTGTCCTTTCATTGGCACGGAGGTGCTTCATGGACAACAGACTTGTTAAATATTCAAGGAAGGATCCCAGAAGCTTTTGAAACGTGCTTTGTGTATAAGGTTCTCTGCAGGGGGAGGCTGAGACTTGGGTAAACAGTGCTCTCAGCCTTGGAACAGACCTTTCCTTGTAGGCACATGTGCTGTGATGAAGCAGCTCATCTCTTAGGTCACTGGTGGCTTGGGAGGGTGGCTGATAACTGGGAGGGTGGCTGATAACCTCTCTGAGGCTGCCACACACTGAGCTGCAGGTGAGAAAGCTGCAGAGGGGCTGTGAGCTCTGAGGCACTGCCAGAAACCACTGATTCACAATCATGCTGTACTAGCATGCAAAAAACCGCAAACCTGTGTCATCATCCCCTCCTTCCCCTGCAAGAAAGGGAATGTTATCTTTCTCAACAGATACTGCTGCAGGTAGTGCTTAATCAAAAATATTAATATTTACTGTTTACAAACAATAAAACTAAAGTAATAACAAAAGTAACTCTCTTTGATAATCATCTCAAATGACTGATACTGTGTTTTTGTCATCTTGATCTCACTGAGTTAATTTTTTCCTATCTAAATAAAAACTAGATTTTTTTTAAACTTTCTGTTAATATTTAACACTATCAAAATATGATTTTCTCTTGAGTGCAGAGACTGCTATATGTTGATGTCTCGGGGTGATTTTATGATAATACTGTTGGAGAGATACAGCTTTCTCTAGAACTAATTTTTAACTTCTAGTACGTGGAGAAGTGATAACATTTTTACTGGACAATAATAAAGAGATTATGGCAGCAGTTGTGTTGTGTGGGTCCTGTTCAGAGTTAAGGGTTCTTAACCTTTTGGCTTTCCCTCCTTGTGTATCAAACACTTAGTGAAAGCCATTGTAAAGTGCTATAACCATGAATAAATTTTAACAAGTTATGTTGGAAAGCTGAAAGAAGTACATTGTGTAAAAGTCTTTGTCAGATTTCCATTTCAACAAAGTTATTTTCAGATTCCATATCTATTAGTCCTTTTCACTGAGACCATGTTCAGCTGTCCTTAGTACACTTTTGCTGAATCTGCTTTAGCTTCTGGGTAAGCTGCTTCTGGCATGGCAGCCTTTGCAAGCACATGCACCATTCTGAAGAGGAACAGCACATCAGTCCTGCTTCAGCATGCTGAGGTTAAAAGTCACTTGTCACACTGACCCTCCATGCAGGATGGATCTGAGCAGACAATGAGTGCTGCAGAGAGAGAAGTTATTTTGCTGCAAATGTGTGACACACAAACATATTCACAAGAATACCCCAGCAGTCATTAAAATATTCAATCAAACCCAAATGGTACAAACACTATTCAAACACTTCTACAGTGTTCACTCCTCTTGAATACAGAAGTTCTCTTATGTTCTTCTGTTCATATCATAGCCAATCTCATTTTAGGGAAGATATTTCTTCCTGCCAAGTAGGATTGGGAGCACAGTTTCAAACTAAAGATTGAAATTTGCTGATGAAAGTGCTATGAGAGCCATGAGACCGCACCTGCTCAGTGACAGGAGGGATGAAAGATGAGGGGGGCACTTGACAGGGCAGAACAAAAGCCCCAAATCAACTATATGAGGGGTTGTTCCCATGGAACGATATCAAGAAACCTGTCTATGTAGTCTGGGGTCAAAAGAGAAAAAGGTAAACCCTACCCTTCCACCTGTGAAAAAGTTTAGAAAGATTTACTTTTCGGTTGACCTTACCCAAATGTCAGTGCAGCTTGTTCTCAGAACTTTATGAAGATTATGTCATGTAAATTGGCTACAGCAAGAGTCCATTTTCAGTTTGATGAATGGAGAACATGGTGACTCCTGGCCAGTGTAGAGAGTTGTCACTGGCCCATCGACTGCAAATCTTGGACACCAGTTGTAACATACATCAGATTAAGGTCCATCCCTGCCTTTGACATGGGATGCTCATGGTTCCTTTCCTTCTTTGTCCTCTAACTGCAGATGTGAGAAGACCCAGACTGTTTAATCATGCTCATGGTCAGAGCAAAGTTGGATTGCAGGAAGAACAACTAAGAAATAAAAAGGGGAAGTACAAGGACAATAACCTTTCCTCAGTTTTTGTGGTTTTATGTCTCACTCTGCCTCTCAGCATGGAAGACACTTAAAAATGCAGCTCTCTTGGCCACCAGAGGAAGGATATAAATGGTTTTGATAAAATCAGTCAGACTGATGGGCTGTGAATGCTCCATATTGCTTTACATGCAGCCTTTGAGCTACTGCCCACATTTCATGTATTCCTCACCAGCAGCAAGATAAGTTTAGAAATATGGCTTTTCCAGAAAACTCACATGAAACTGCACACTGTCTTGCAGGTCGGCTTCAATCACATTTTTGGTCTTTTTCTCAAAAAAACATCAAAATGGCATCTGCCTTCAGATTTTCAAACCAGAGTGACCCTGTGAAATTGTCTTTTGAAATTGCAAATATATGAAGAGTACTAATGCAAGAGGAAATAAATATCTATTAGTTATAATAGCAGATTGAACCTGGAGATTAGGAATAATAGAATTGATGGAAAAAAACTTAGTGAATGCCATCATGTACAGACATCAGAAGCCACTGGTTAATACGTAGAGTGCCAAGAGCAGGCACTTTTGAAGTATGAAGGTGTCTTCGTGCAGACCAGGAAAAACCTGCAAAGATACAAGAGAAAAATAACATGCTGAGTCTCAAAGTTTTACTGCAATACACTCATCCAAAATCTGCCCCTGAAATGATTAATGTCCTAGAAACCTAACTATGAAAGGAAATATAGATTATCTGCCCAACTCTGAAAGTGAAAAACGGTAAATGAGTAAATGGCAGTATAATAAGTCAGGGCTAAACTTGAAAGTTTACTCTTTCTTACTACTTTTGAGGATATAAACAGATACAGAAAATTATTTCCTGTAATGGTCTGGGGAAAAAATAATACATTTTTTAAAATGTATTTAAAATCTATGAATTAAAACTTAGGCATACATTCTGGACCTAATTATTTTTCTTCTCTTCTTGCAAGATTGCTACTGCTCCAAAAATGTTCATATTGATAGCATTTGGGAATACTCTCTAACACATGAAAACACATCTGAATATGGCTTATTCTGAGTGTTGAGTCCATGGGAATGATCCATGTTTCATCTGTCTGTGGTCGTCTGTGATTGATTGTAACAATCACATCCCTTACTGGACTTGCATTTCTGTAATAAAAATTACTCTGTGGGAATTAAAAGTTTGTTTTTCTACAGTCGTGTACATCCACAACTTTTTCCATCAAGCCAGTGCAGTAAGTATTCACGATCCTAAACCTTGCTTGTTCTTTTGTGATAATTGAAATAGCGCACTGAAATCATATCATAGTCTGCACAAGGATGGGTTTGACTCAAATTAAATGAAGGTTCCAGTAATATTCAATGAAAGAAGTGTTTGTTTAAAGCCAATTCAGAAAATGCTTATAGGTATTTCTCTAATAAATGCATTAAAAAATATGTGATGACTCATGTAAAATACTTGAAAGCATGTGTTCAGACAAGGAAGGAGTGTCTGCTAGTTTAGAAAAATATTTCTAAACAAGAAGCATTATTTTCCACCAGATTAAACAAATGGATGCTTACTTTGCTTCAGGCAGCAAGTTTTTTTGCCTTCTCTGTATTGCCAATATGAGTTATTTCACTTGTCTTGTATTTTGCCACATGTGACAAACCTTTAGACGTTCCATAATGCCACAGTTCTTCTGAGGTCAATCTAAAATATGTCTGGTTCCCCTATGAAATTTTTAAATCCCTGAATACCCTCATAGAGCCTTTTAAATGTATTTTTTTTTTTCTCTAAGTGTTTAAGAATGATGAATCATTCTCTTTCTAGGAAAAAATCAAAGAAATTCCACTACTGAGAACTCTGCCTCTCACTGGTGCAAGGGGCTGAGAACATGCCCAAGGTAGCATGTAATGGGGATGCTAATTGCTTCAGTTTCCTTCTGCCAAGCCTCACCCTTAGGTGTACTCACTTTTTATGTGAGCTCTGGCTCAGTTTTCAGCAGACAGTACAGAGTCTTGTACAGGTCCTTGTTTGCTGCACCTGAAGTCCAGGTATCTGTGACCACTGGGCCCCTCTTGCACTTTCAACACTCACCTGTCTGGAAGTGAAGGAGGCAGTACTGCCCTTCGGAAACGGCAATGCTTTGGCCATTTCCTGGTAATACTTCTCTCCTAGGAAGTCCCCCAGTATTTTTAATATGATTTGCAAAGGTCTTTGTTATCTGTATATTTAAGTGTCCAGGAGCACTCTGAACTCCAATTTTCCTCACAGAGTGTAGTAAAAGTTGCCCAGTTCTCCATGGAAAGCTTAGATTTTATCTACAAAGCACATCTTGGTGTTAAAAGCTCTATCTGGCATTCACAAGATCAAATAAAATCAGTCAGCATGGGTTGATTAGCCTGTTCAGGGAACTGGGATAATGCAATTACATTTTCTCCAGCACCTGGTAGAATTTTTACTACCACTTCTTGTGTCATCGTCATTGTCTTCTGCTGTCATAAAACTTCAGGACTCCTTCAGCTTCTTGAACTCTTGCTTTGAATTTCATCCCAAGTCCACTTAAAGCCTCTGCCTAATAATTCCTCTTGATGCTGGCAATCTGAGCAGGAAGATCAGCCCCAGTCCCCTCACTTCTCTAATATTTAGAGTCTTTGGCATCCTTCCTCTCCTGGGTGATGCACACTCTAGTGAGGGCACCAGAATTTTAATCTTTTAACCTCTGCATTTTTCTACTATGGATTTTTTCTTCATAGCAGTCCTAACCCCATGTTGTTTATCAGTTTTTTGCAGCCAATCTGGAAGTTGTCTGCTTCATCCTTTTTTTGTAAAGCTTTGGCATGTCCATCATTTAACTCTCTCCAATGTAAGGCAAACTGATTCTGAGGTTAAATGTGTAAGTGCTTTTCACTGTGCATGTTTCTACCAGAAACTCTTCATCATGATTGCAGACCACCGAGATGAATGTCAGGGCTAATGTTTAAAACCTTCATTCTGAGAAATGATCCCTTCCTAGCAGAGTAAGTAGGTACACTTGAATGCATGCACTTATGCAAGATCCACTGAGTTCAGATGTGCTTAAATCATATCTTTGAGTGTCTTAGTCAATCACCTTTATGATCAAAATCCAGATTTCAAAAGTAATGGCCTTTGAGCAGATTAAGATCTTGTAAGGTATTTCTGTGAGACACTGCTTGCAGATATTTCTTTTTCTAATTCTTCAGTAAGGTGACTCAGCTCCTTCTGATCATTCACAACTACCTGCTGGAAATCTTTAACTAGTTCAGGAAAATTCTGGCAGCTTCAAACTGAATCTCTCTTTCAAGGGCAACTGTCGCCTCTGCTTAGTGATAGTCAGAGAGCAGGAAAAAAGTCTCAAACAACCAGCATAAATTAACCTGAAAATAGCAGCATTAAATATTGAATGGCTCTGGAGACTGCACATCTTTGGGTTATTCATTAAAATAATTATATGTAAGGTTTTGTCCAACAAGATTTTTCCTTGAGAAATATCATACCTTTAGCCACAGTTTATGAAACCTACCTCCTCAAGGCGTTATTCCATACCCCTTTCTAGTCTCACCTGTAGCTCAGGGGTATGAAAGGACTTGGATACTCACCTGACTTTCTCCCTCACCATCAGCACTTACATCCAACACCCAGAGCCTCCAAGACATCACTTAGTGTTGCCTAATCCCAAAGGGGTCTAGGTTTCCAGCACTACCAGAAGTAAATCTGTACAGCTTCCTGCTCAGCTGCCTTGTGTGTGCAGCTGGGAGCCTGCAACCCTTCCCAGTTTTGCAATGAAGGCTTCATGTGCTCAGATTAGTGGATGGAGGTACACCTGTCAAATCTTGTGGACCATAAATTGCCTGTGTGCACATAGAAGCGGGTGACCCATGTCCTCGAGTATCTACCCCCTCAGCTGTCCCTGAGCTTCCTTGCCCCCACATTATGCTATCTAAAGCAGGACATTTCACCCTCTACGTATTTTGGTCTTAAAATCTTGATAAGGGTGTATCACAGAGAAAAAGAAGATAAAGTAATATTTCAGAAGCCACATCAATCAAATATTTATAAACTAAAATGTAATTCCTTAGAATATCATAGAGCTATTTCACACAAATAGAACATTGGTGAATTTTTTAAACACTCACACCATTCTGAACTGCAAATTTAATAGGAACACCTGAGTGACAGCTGGCTTTCATGAACAGGAGTTTAGCTTGGAGAAAAGAAGTGATCAGCAGGCTGGCCTATTTTGGGGAATGGCTGGCTGGCTGGGCACAAGGGATTCACAGGCGTGGAAAGCAGGTAACACTCAAACAGTCATAAGGGAAACACACAGGGTATCAGGCTTGCTGCTGTGACCACTGATCCATCTCTTTCCTTATAAACATTTTCATGGCAGCCAAGAGCTGCTGCTGTGCTTCCTCTACCTTGTTCAGAGTGCAATTCCGAATTAATCCCGTTAGTGGAATACAGCCTCTTAAAATTTACTCTTGATCCAGTATTTATCAGATATCTGTTGCCCAAGACCTGCTTTTCTGTATACCCCTTCACTGTCCACTGTGGTAAATGTATTATTATCTTACTGATAGTATTTTTTCCTTCTTTCTTGCCTTCTTAGTTTGACTTCTTATGTGTTCATGATGCCTTGCCTCAGACGAGATCTTGGCTCAGGTTACACAGACCTGATGAGGACTTGGTCCTGGAAGGTGTTTGTCCTGCAGGTAGATATAACCTGGTTGCCCTTGGATGGGCTCACCTCTACCAAAAGCAATCAGACTCTAAGTGTGCAAACTGCTTTTCTCTCCTCTCTTTGGTTTCTGGGGCTTGCAGCCTGCTTTGTGACACACAGGAATATACTGCAGAGATGGCAACACAGCTCTTTAAAAGGGGAGATGTAGCCTGATACACAAGAAGCCTGCAAGTTAGAGTGCTTGAATTGTCTTCCCAGGTTTGCTTCTGACTTGCTGGGTGATGCTGGGCTCAGTCTGTTCCCCAGTTCTTATAGATGCATTAGTACTGTAATATGTGCTGATGCCTTTAATAAAGTGAGTTTTATGAATGTCAGAATGACAATTATTTGGCTCAGACTCATTCTTCTGAAATGCTTACTCACAGGAAAGATTTTTTTTCTTTTCAGAGGTTTGAAAGAAAATTTTGCTAGATTGTTCCTTTCAAGTAAAGCAATCTCACATTTGCTATGGTTGGATGCAAAGTTGTTCAGCACTAGCTTACCATTCATGTTCTCAAAGAACTTCAAAAGGGATGCTTTGATGTATTTTATGGACTCCTTCCAGCTGCTGTATAGCTCATAGTATCTGTGCTTCTGTAGCAAATTGTGACTTCTGGGATTTTTACTATTTTACTGACTGCCTGAGGAAGTATTCTGAGGTGTGCCTTTTGAACAACACACAGGAGCTGGATATCAAGATCACAGTCATAAATGGAATATTTACATCAGCAGCAAAATATCCTGTGCTCCTGAAAAGAGCTTCTAAAATCTACAATTCTCTATAGCTCTGTTGATTTCTGCAAAGGGAAATGACAGTGTGTGGCATTTTGCTTGCTTGTGGCTTCATTTTCCCCTGTTTCTCAGCTTCCTAAAAGGGGTTCTTGAAATCCCTTTACAGTCCCACTGCCTCTGCATGTCCCATGGCACAGTTGTTATCCTCCCCAGGTGGTAACTGGGCTATTAAAACTCCTCTCCGTGGGAGCAAATGGGTAGTGCTGGGAAGGGACCCAAGAAGCTTTAGGAACAATTTTGCATGGTGAGAAAGCCTGGCAGTTGCTGTGTCCCCATGAGATGGTGCACTGCTGTCTGTGAGAGGGATGCAGGCAATGTCCTAACAAAGCCCTGCATCTCTCTGTGGGCTGTGTATGGAGTGATCTGTGGTGTCACTGCAGGATCCCCCACCTGGGGATTTGCTCCAGTATCTCCTGGCTGTGGGGTAGCCTAAGGACAAACACAAACCCATGAGCTGCACGTGGCTGGCTCACTGCTCAGCCAGTACCAGAGGGTACTGCTGCTGCAGCTCAGCGTGCAGGTGAGGTTAGGTCTTAGGACTTGTAGCTAATGGCTAGAATTTAATCTTTATTTTGAACGCATGCCCATCTACAAAATGTCCTGACATGCTGGGGTCAAGACCAAAGCTGGTAACTGCTAGGGGGTGACTGGTACTTTGTCATGGGGGTGAGGGTTGCCTGTCCCGGGTGTAGGCATGCATTCTTCATGACTGAGCCAAGACTGTGAAGCTAATTGTGCAGGAACTAAGGACTGTCACTAACCTGACCATCACATATTCTGATGTTAAAAGCCATTGCTTTGACTGGCTCAAATACAAATATTTAAAAAAAAACATGCATCAGACCAAACTAAAAATCCCATCAAAACTGAATGTTCCTCATGGTCCAGACTTCTACCTCTGGGGCAAAGCTGAGAAGCTAAACAGTGTGTGACTGATTTTTAAGTCCATCACTTAATGCACTCTGGGTCTGTTGTTCAGATGCTATGATGAGGAACATGTTATAAGAGCTGACACGGAACAGAACGAGTATGAAAAAAGTCAGACATCATGTTGAATTTACGATTCAGATTGAAGTGCATTAATAATAAATTGAAAACATGTATTATATATAGAGGTTCTTATTGAAACATTTCTTGAGGGCAGATGAATTTTAGTGCCATAGCAGAATGATAATAGTTTTAGAGGAAATGTTGATTACTGTCATTTCTCTTGCAAATTGTGTTGAGAAAAAAATTATTAACAGTGACAGGGCTTACACAGGGTATATCATAGGGAACTCAACCTACTGCTAAGCTCTGCATTTCCCCCTCCAGCCTCAGAATCAGATCTTACTAATCTCTTTGGTGAAGGAAGAATAAAAAATATGCTGTGGGCTCTAGGTCCAAAAATCACCAGGAATATGTCTAATGATTTTAAAGGGAAAGCTGTTGATGCTGGAATTAAAGACCTCTAACTGAAGTCACATTGTACCCAGAAATCCAATCCACTCATCTTATAAAAAAATATATGAAGTAGTGGAGGCTTTCTGGATACTCATTTTTGAGCTTAACCTTAAGGATGATGGATTGCAAGTGGTATCCAGAGGGATTTCTTCAGATCTCCCCTCCTCCATTAGAAGGCAGGGAGAGGTAGACAAGGGGTGCAGTCACAACAGCACATGCTCTGATTCCCTCAGAGCCTGCAGATCTCCTTTTGCCCCAAACCTTCCATATAACCCTTTTCTTGTGGTATTGACTTTGTCTGGCAAGGTACTGGTAGTGGGGGGGGCTACAGGAGTGACTGTGAGAAGCTTCCAGAAACTTCCCCCGAGTCTGACAGAGCTGATGCCAGCCAGCTCCAAGCTGCACCTGCCACACAATAAGGCTGAGCCAATCACAGGTGTTAGTAACACCTCTGTGATTACATATTTATGGGGGGAAAAAAGGAAGAAAAAAGAAGTTGCTGCTCAGAAGTAATTGTGGCCAGAGAGGAGCAGAGTGAGAATATGTGAGAGAAACAACTGCGCAGACACCAAAGTCAGTAATATTCAGGAGTCAGAATAAGGACTCCTCTCCCTGAGGACGAAGCAGTGGCAGTAACAACATGTGATGAACTGACCATAGCCCCATTCTCACCATGTCCCTATGCTGCTGCAGTGGAGGACATGGAGAATCAGGAACAAACTTAAGCCCAGCAAGCAGGAGAGAGGTCAGGAAAAGGTGTTTTTAGGATTTGTTTTACTTATTATCCTGCTCTGATTTTGATTAGTAATAAATTCAACTAATTTCCCCAAGTCAAGTCTGTTTTTCCCATTACAGTAATCAGTGAGTGATGTCTCCCTGTCCTTTTCTCAACTCATGAGTCTTTCATTATATTTTGTCTCCCCTGTCCAACTGAGGAGGGCAGTGATAGAGCAGCTTTGGTGGGCACCAGACATTTAGCCCACGTCAACCCACCACACCTGTACAGAGTATAGAGATGGTTTTAATGAGCTCTGTCTGTCCCCTGGAAATAGAAGAATTAGCAAGACAACATCAGGTACTCTCAAGGGAGATTTGCTTATGCTGAAGGGGAAGTACTGCTAAATTCTTAGTTAACTTTAAAATCTCCTTCTGACTACAAAATCTCTTTGCTCCTCCCCAGACCCTGTAATTCAGCTCAGGAGCATGCCAAGTGGCCCTAGGGGCTCTGGGTAACAGAGCTGCTCCTTACAGAGATAAAGGTGTCTGCTTCCCCCATGAGAGGTGTAGTAGAGGTCTTCTCCCTGCAGAGAGACTGGAGCAGCTTTGCAGTGCCTTGTAGTTCTGAACCCAAACTCTGGTTCTTGTCTTTCCACATACAGACCTTTCTGTTAAGACAGTGCTTGAGGACCCTCAAGAATCATGTTTGACCTTGTAACCTCCCTTCTGCCAAGTGTGAATACTTCATGCTGGCAGGACATTCTTTCCTGCTTCCTGCCTGAGCCATGTTGGTGGCTTTGGGCCCTTAGAAATGATTGGAATGCCTGCCCACCATTCAGTGCCCTCTACTTCCCTAAATCTGGGTTAGAGAGTGGAAAAGGCCAAGGAAATGGCAGCTTCCACATCACTCAGAGTCCAGTGATATACCGAGCATAGGGAGCATCACCAGCCTCAAAAAAGGCACCTTCACTCAACTAAGTGGTTTCCTCTCTCAGATGCTGTTGTTGCTAGGATAATAATTTTACTCCCTTTTTTTTGGACATTTCTTCCCTGCCTTAGTGTTTCTGGCTATTTTCACTCAGCTTTCATGTTGGATCTGAAAAGGTTGGGCAGGAAGAATGCTTTCCTAATTATAAGGGTCAGTTTTGGTTTTCAGAAATGCTACCCTTATGCAGAAGCTGGATGCAGGAGAAGAGGCAGGATGGTGCATTCTCCTCCCGATTTGGTGCTCTATTTAGCTGGAAGTTTGACCTGACTTTGCCCTCACCTGGATTCCTGCATTGATTACCTGGGGAAATAGTGCCTATGCCAACAACAAACACTGCTTTCATGGTCATCCATTTCGAGGCCTTCTACTGCTAGCATACAGTAAGAGCAGCCAGGGAGAAAAACATTGCTTCCAAATTAAGGGAAGTAAATGACTTAACTGAAAAACAAAACAGAAAACTTGCTAACTGTTGCAGAGTTTATCAGGAAAAAACCCTCAACAGAGAGGTGGGAGAGACCATCAACATCAGCCTCAGCCGTGGATGTCCAACTGCAGTGACACAGTCCCAGTTCCTCTATTCAATATTCTACCATGGAGCTAAGACTTCGTGTCAGGATGGGCAGAAGTGGTGATATGGGTCCCATGCTACATTTTTTCCAGTATTTCAAACACAGACTTAGGCACAGGTATAGGTAGTAGCGTCCTGACCCAGGAACAGGGGATGGAAAGGAGCCACACAAACTTAGTGATTGTGGAACAGAAAAAAATCCAGCCTCCTACAGACACTATGAAGATTTTGATCTTTTAATTTAGAAAAGAGAAGGTGGGAGGTAAGAGTATTAGGATTGAAAAGCAGACTTTTATAGCTCAGCAGAACACACAGACCTCTTGAACTAAGACACAGAGAGAGAGCATTTATCTTAGAAGAAAATGTGGAGACTTTGTAAGTGAAGTCCTAGCAAGCTATTGGCACAGCTTCTAGTAGCTTCTAACAGGCCCTATTAACCTTTGGAAGAAATATTTGCAAGAAGGCTGAAATTTATTTAAAGATAAGGCAGCCATGTTTGACTGTTAATTGGCAGAAGAGTAGAATAAATTAAGCAAAGTCCAAGTACGTGTCTTAGTAAAGATAACAGAGCAGTGAGAGTTAGAAAAGGCAGCAGAAAGCTGGGTTTCATGTGACATTTGCATACGAGTGGGGTGCTGGGACTCCCACGCTGGTTGATTTAGAGCTAGTCAGCAGTTAGTGGAGCCTAGAGAATGATTCATTTATCTCCAAAGAAAACACAAGGCATGATTCAGATGTCATTTACAATGCCTTTGAGGAATTTGGGCATCTCCATTGGGCTGTCAGATATGTCGCAGGATTTGCAGGGGACCTCAGGTCACCTGTAGTGACTGCTGGAGGCAAGGCAGATACCCAAGGGCATCTCAGATAGCACCAGAAGGCTAAGTTGAAGCAGTTAAATCCATTTGAAAAAGTATCCTGCATCCCAGGCTCCACTGTTTGTCTTTTCTTCACTAGCTATATTGGGAGATAAGATGAACTGGCACCCAGCTTACATGTAGATACCTGCATTTATGTATCCAGAGCTGATTCTTGCCAGAAAAGCCTGGCTAGGAAAGGGAGGATATTTTTCCTTACCCAGGAGGTTGACAACAACCTAAAATATGCACCATAATTTGCAGTGTTAATAAAAAGAAAGGGACCTGGAGGAGCACTGTGCTATCCATGCCAGGGCAGAGGTGGGAGCAGAGCATGCGGGACAGGCAGTACTCTGAGTGTTGAAACCACAGTGCATCTGGAGCACAGGAAGACCAAGAAGCACCAAGTCATGGAGGTACTGCTTTTAATCGAGCTTCTGCCTCTTCATCTGGAAGTATTGACCCTTCCAGCCCCAGCCATCCTCAGAGTCAGCCAGTTAAGCTGTTTTGTTGAGCCCGGCATTGGGCTGTGTGCAGATTATGGGCAGATACAGTGCCGCAGGTGAGAGGTCTGGTTTCCAGACAAGGAGTCATAATTTGTAACATAGCTAACTCTGTTTTTCAGGTTTGGCTAACCAGATCTCAAATGCTCAGGAAGACTGGGTCAGCCTTGAGCTGTTCAGTTACAAAGCCCAAGTAACTTATGCCTTAATTTTCTGTATCTGTGAAATCAGGTATATTGGTTCAGGTCTTCTTTGTAAATTGATTTAGGGTATAATGAGCAAAACTTTTATGTCAACTTCAGAGGGAAAAGAAAGATATAATAGCAGTTAGTGCTAAATCAAATGCAAACTTACAGAAAATCAGCAAAAAATTGGTCATCTACCCTTTTGTGAAACCACTGAGTCCTCAGCTTCACTGTTTTCCAGATGTCAGCATGGAGAGACCTTAGACAACAACTTTTGTAGTCAGTTGATTTAGGAAGCTGCAAACTAATGCTGTTTGAATTTCTTTACAAGTGGAAAAAGTTGGACTTAAAATTGAACCACTTACTAGATCTACAATTTCTTATTTTACACTGAGAATATTTGGGCCACTTAAAGAAGAAAAGCTACAGAAAAGCCTCATTTTTTCATGTCTAGATGGGGAGCCCTCATTCATCTGGGTGCTTTTAGGGAGAAGACTGACTGTAATGGTAAACAGTCCATGTTAAAATTTTGTTATGAAGAAGGTGTGTCACACATTATTTCTTTGGTGAGTCACAACAAGCCAGCATGTTTCAAAATAAAATTGTGGTATCTGGTTGAAAACAAATTAGCTGAACTTTTCAAAGCTTATACCTTTCAAGAAAGAATCATAAATAAAAAAAAATAGGCAAAACTAGACTTAGTAAAATGTATAGCTTCTGAAGTAACAGAAAAATTTGGCAAATTTTATTCTATAGCCAACAACAATTATTGGTTTGCAAGCACACATCCTCGAGGGTGCTGTTGGAGAGGTCACAAATAATATTTCAGGAGATTTCAGGAGGTTGTTTAGCTATCAAGCTTATCTGCCCAGTGAAATTGTGAAATTCCAGTTGGGAGAATTTGTTCTCTTGCACCAAACTCCACCTGTGTGCCCAGGTTTCAACTAGGCACCATTATCAGGAGCTCTTTCAGCATGGAGAGAAGCCAAGCCACCACCTGTCTGGGCTGAGGTTTGCAGGACAGACCACCCCTGACTTGTGGGCAAGGAGAGCCACAGTCACTGTGCTGGTCACTGCACGGGACAGCTGCCCTGGCCAGAAGGGCTGTTCTCTGCTTGGGATCTGTAGGGCCTTCTCACACCCTTCTTCATATTGTAGACATGGCACAGACAAAGATCTTCACTTTTACTTCTGTACTGACACTCCCTTTTGCACATATTAGTGTGCATATAGGCATATATTAATGACAGTCTTGTTATCCAGCTGCTGACCCTTTTGCCATGTGTGCTAAACACATACATAAACTGTAGCAATTTATCTGGAAGAGGAGATCCCAAGGTTGCTAGGGTGAAAAGAAGCATTTACAAGGGCTAGAGAGAAGGTGAGGAGGGAGTTGGGAGTTGGGGGTGTTTCTTGTATAGCCTATACTCTCAACCTACTGAAAATACAAGAGTTTGGGGAATATACTAAGTCCAGTATAAATTGGAGTGGCTACGAAGTAAATCTTCCCCTTCACTGCTCTTCAAACATTCCTCATGCTTATGAGGTCACAGCAAAAACATTTGTGACAAGATGGAATATGACAGATTACTTCTGTGGTTTACCAAAATTTCAAATCATGCTGTGAAATGATGACTCTGCATTTTAACCCCAGGCAGAAACTTGGGCAGTTTCTCCTGATTAAATTCTTGAAATATGAGAGTGTTGCAGACATGTTCTTCTATATGACAGAACATAAGAGAGTTTGCAATTATTATTTTAAACTTGTAATACTAATTTTTGTATTACTTCTCATCTTACTGTTAAACTAGTTGTAATAGCAAACCATTCATTTTATGTGTCCTCGTTCCCTTAGGAAGCTTTATTTAGCCTGGATCTAAAATCAAAATACTAGTAATACATAGATAATAGTGTCCTCACAGTAATGAAGTTCAAATAATTACAGCCATTTTTTAGTCCATGTATTTTCATCAGCCTCTAAAGTTAAATTTTATTGCTATCTATTAGAGAAAGTGCT
This sequence comes from Coloeus monedula, assembly GCF_965178545.1. NCBI lineage: Eukaryota > Metazoa > Chordata > Aves > Passeriformes > Corvidae > Coloeus > Coloeus monedula. The sequence goes on from NC_138784.1 coordinate 39,300,388, forward strand.
TCCCATTATTGAAGAACATAATTATATTCAATTTTAGTAAAATTTAACTGTGAATTTTCAAAAGTCACCATGTATGTTCCTTTCAGAAAAAAAACCCCAAAAGAAACAAGTGAACAAAACCAAACCAAACCCAAAACAAGTCATTAATCTTAAACATTCAAAAGTAAGCAAGTAAACCAATCCATAATCATGAATTAAATAATACTAGAGTGAGAATGGCCACTTATCAAGATGTTCTTTAGAGGCAATGGAGAGATGTTGCGGTGAGCCATCACCAGCCGAATCAAGTGGACCAAAAGGTCCATTGGTTTGATGCTTCCATAGCCCAAAAGCCTTGACCATTCAAAAGGCTGTGAAAAATATATAAATCCCTGCCTTACTATTGGCCGCATATTTCTCATATTTGGTTTACTTTCCAGAGATTTCTATGTTCTTCAGTTGTTAATTGGTCCTTGTTATTCCTCTCTGCCTACCCCTTCTCCCCTTTGCTGTAATTCCTTCTCCCTGCCTTGGTAACACCCCCTGGCTGATGTTCCACTGGTTACTGTGTGTTTTCCACGCCCACACTGTGGGGGTACAAGACCCCCTGCAAGCCACGTTTCTGGATCTTTCTCTCCAATAAACCCTCTCCGCTCAGGAAGAAGTCCCTCCACTTCTTTCCTACCTCCTTTGCACACCCTCACCATCGGTGGGCAAGGTGAACCCAAGCAGGTGCTTCACCTGCCCTCCTGCGCCTCAGTCGGTTTTTGTCCTCCCTGTTCGGAGCAGGCAGAAGGTTGCCTGGTGCCGGGACAGTGCGCTAGCCAGACGGCACCGTGGCAGAGAGACACAGGCACCTCCTGTGGCAATTCATGCCATCCCTGAGATAAGAATCGTAGCTAAATGGGATGACTTGCTTTCAGATGTCATGTTATTGAATTTAAAGAACAAAAATGTGTACCTTAGACCAGATGTCTGGCTTTTAGATGGTGACAGCTAGGTGTCCAACCTTATCAACCATCATTACAGTTAATTACATTCATGGAAAATGCTTCACAACAATCAGACACTGACTGCTTATGGCAGCAGTACTGAAGACATGCAGGTAAGGGCAAAGTTTCTCATGCCCACTGTATGCAACTGTTTGGATGTCAATCAATCTCTATTGATGAGCTCTTCATGCCTTTTGGTGTCTTGTTTTCAGCTTTTACTTAGAGTTTTATTAGAGTAAAATGTCATTTGTCCTGCTGCGCTGGGAAATCAGTCCTACCTAGCTGACTGAAAATAATATAAATACCTAAAGATGTGTTAAATGTTTTCAAATAAACTTTTTTTGAATCATCCAGTCAATGACTTTTAGGAACTAGAAGAGAAAGATGTTTTTCTGATTGCAGAAGCACCTTTTTTATCCAGCACTGAAGGGCATCTTGGAACAGTGACATTGCTCAGCACAGATTCAGATACTAAAATTTCCACTGCTTCCTTTATCAGCATTCAGATGCAGAGATGCAGGCTTGTTTACTACCATGTAGTTATGATGGTACACTACAGAGTATTGAGTCGGAATCTCATTAACTGGAGGATCATATGTAACCACATTATTTACAGAAATGGGTTGCCTTCTGAATATTGTTTTCTATATCCTTCCTCAGCCTAATGACGGGGAGGTCAGCATCAGGATAAACAAACCTTATGTAAATTCTGGTATCCTGCTTTTATTTCTGTGCATGCTTTCATGCTTCTCTTTGGGCTTACAACCGCATCAACACAGCAAGGGGAAGAGGTGCTTTCCGAGCCTGACACACTGTAGCTTCTTGGTCCAGTCCCCCGGTGGCATTTATTGTGCCTGCAGTGCAATCTGTGGCCATGTGAGCACTTGTCAATCATTTCTGTGAAGGCTAGTGGCCTGACCTGGCCTCTGAGATGTCTGACTTTGCTAAAGTAGGGATCATGTATCTTTTCTACTGCTCACTGTCCTGCTGGAATAAAACATATGGTAGAGAGGAGTAATTACACCTTAAGTATTTGTCACCCATTGCTACATAAAGGAATGACTAAATCCTGGGGTTAACTTAGCCAATATTCAGAATTCATGGATCACAATCCAAACCATATTAATGATATCTTAAAAATGAGGACTTAATAAGTGCTTTAATTCTTCCCTATTAAGCACTTGTGGATTTTCCAGATTTTCTTTGCAGCTAGGAAGGGTAGGTATTAAATAGAGATTCTGTTTTTTCTATTATTTCAGAAGTAGGAGTTACCAGAAAACACCCAAAAATATTAAGACATTGTACTGCACTGCAACAAAGAGAGAAGCTCTCTATATTTATCCAGTTTATTTATGTTTCAGTTAATAAGTAGTTATTGATGACATAACAGATTATTTTTAAACTGAGCTGAAGTGTGTTTTCTTACAAGATGAGTTTGGATCCTGAAATAAAGCATTTCCTCACACCTTTTATAATAAAGCTTTTTCTCACACCTTTTAGATGCCAGTCAGGAAAATTCAGCAGGGTTGTATGTATTTTTCCTGAAGTTCATTAAGTTCCAGCATGATCTGCAAATATTTATCTGTCAGTTGCTTGTTTTTTATCGAAGATGCTTCCGAAAGATGCTTGGTGAAATTATTCTTTTCTTCAAGGAGATCTAAAATCCTAGGATTGTGGAAAAAACATTCCTTGGTAAGTCCATCTTTCTCAAAAAGAGATTTGAAGAGTTTGTCTCACATTGTGTATTTGTTCAAAGTGCAAGTGTGTCACTGTCCCAGGGCTCAGCTTCCATCTTCTTTCTCTCTCCTGGAACCCAGGTGTCCAACCAGAATACTCTCCAACAAGTTAGCTGTCTTCACAACCAACATCAAAACTATTTGTAAGAGCATGAGAGGTTTTTGATATGTCACATCTATCAGAAACAGCATGAGTGACAACCACAGCAGTAGTCACTAGAGGCATTGCTCCAAAAGTCATCACCGAATCTGTTTTAAACTCACATATATATATATTCAGAAAGTATTGAGTCATTATATTTAAGTTACTGTTTTTTCTATGTCCATAACTGAATATTCTTTCTTATAAATACAAATTCCTTTCTTACTCCTTGAACTCAAAACACTTCTGTACTGGCTATACCACCACATGAGAGAAGATTTTCACTGGGTTGTACAAAGATCTTCATAGGGTAGGTCTTGGCAGTGGTGTAAAAGACCAAGCTGTAGGCACAGAGTTTCTAAATGCAGGCCAGGCCTAACACAAATTATTTAAATATATTTTTTATTTCTGAGTGACATATAGGCTGGTGAAACTGAGAACCAGTGAGATTTTCCTCAATCTGAGGTACCGTGAATTCCTATAGTGTTCTAGGTTTATCACTATTCAAGCAGAAGAATAGATGGCTGTAGTGGGTTGACCCTTGCTGGATGCCAGGCACCCACCAAAGCCACTCTCTCACTCCTCTCTGTAGCTGGATAACGAAGAGAAAATATAATTAAGGGTTCATGGGTTGAGATAAGGGACAGGAGAAATCCCTCATTGAATACTGTCATGGGCAAAGCAGACTTGAATCAGATATAAATTGAATTTATTGCTAACAAAATCAGAGCAGGATAGTGAGAAGTAAAATAAACCCTTCAAAACACCTTTCCCCCACCCCTCCCTCCTTCCCAACTCTACCTCCTCCCCCAGAGGCACAGGGAGGCAGGGAATGGGGGTTGTGATCAGCTCATCACCTGTTGTTTGTCCTGCTGTGCAGGCTGGGGAGTCGTACCCTTGCTCCACTGTGGGGTACCTACCACAGAAGACATTTCTACATGAATGGCTGCAACAGAAGTGCAACCCATGGGCAACAGTTCTCCCCAGACTGCAGCAGAGTGGGTCACTCTTCCACGGGGTGCAGTCCTGCAAGGCAGGCTGCTCCAGCTAAGGATCCTCTCTCCATGGGCCTCCCACAGGGTCACAGCCTCCTCTCAGGCATCCACCTGCTCTGCTGTAGGTCTCTTCCAGGGACTGCAGGTGGATCTCTGCATCCCCATGGATCCCCATGCTGGAGCTGCAGGAGCACAGCTGCTTCACCACGGGCTGCACCACGGGCTGCAGAGGAATCCCAGCTCTGGTGCCTGGAGCACCTCCTGCCCCTGCTTCTGCACTGACCTTGGTGTCTGCAGGGTTGTTCCTTTCACACATTCCCACTCTGCTCTTCTCTGGCCACAACCACAACTGTGCAATAACTTTTTACTTTCTTCTTAAATCTGTTATCACAAAGGTGTTATCACCATTTCTAATTGGTCCAGCAATGACCAGTGGCACATCTGTCTTTGGAGCCACCAGGGACTGGCTCTGCTGGACACAAAGGAAGCTTCTGGTAGCTTCTTACAGAAGCCACCCCTGTAGCCCACATGCTACCAAAACTTGGCCAGCAAAGACAATACAATGGCATCTAATAGGCTGCAGATATTATTGTAATACTGATCTTAATATCCTAAAACAAATTTACAGGGTTAATCCATATAATTCATCCCTCTGAGGAAAAGAATAAACTAACGTCCTTCCTGAGGGTGACTGAAAGCCAAGACTCTTAACACAAGGCTGATGTCTGGTGTTGACATACAGTAATCAAATTCAGTTAATTGCAACTATTCTGAAAAATTTTTCAATTTTAGTCTACATATTTTGATCTCATCAGGTCATGAGTCATCATTTCCTGTTATGGTGCTGTATTTTTTCCACTATTTTCCTTTCACCCTTGGCTCATGTGTATGACAAGCTGGAAATGTGCATTCCACAGTGAGTGACAGCACTTGTCTTAATGGATGGAAATTGACTACGGGCCACCCTTGCAAAATAGCACATATGAACACTCCTGCATTTTTGAGGAATAAAATACTCTCTAGTGTTGAAACAAGTGGCAAAAGCAGCCCTTAAAGTAAAGCTGCAGGCTGTAGGCCTTCTGAATGCAAAGCTTGTTTTGGATTCTTGTTTGGATGAGAAGAACTGAGGAAGGTGCAACTTAATCAGATCACCCAAATTTTTTTCTCTTGAGCAAACTGTATTTTCAAATCTTTTTTTGAAGATTGAACCCTAGATTGTTCAAGGGTGGTATAGTCCTCAGAAAGTGGATTAGAGAGAGCTCTCCATTTGGATTAATCTTGGACTATGTTGACTGACTTTCGCCCTTGCTTTGAGATTTGAAGTTGTCTACAGAAATTCTTGAACCTTCCCAAACCATCCACAGGGCAGGAAAATAGATCTGCAGGGTGCCTGATCTTTTAAATAAGAAGTAAAAGTCAATGGGTCATTTCTAGTACTTTTTTAATCTTTGTGGTTTTCCCCATTCAAAGCAAGAATACTCTGCTTATGTAATAGGGGATATAAGTGTTCAGCCAGTCCACAAATGCATATCTGGTTTGGTGTGGGGAGAGGGGTCATGGTGTTGGCTGGAGAACCTCCAGAATGGTCTACATGGCTGTCTTGGTCAAAATGTTTTAACCAAAGTAAAGCCTCACAAATTCCAAACTGTAGATTCGACATCACAGGTGCTCTAATCAGTGGAAGGTTGTACTTACTGTAACCAGCAGTGTTGTCAGACTCTAACTATGCTGAGGGTAAATACTTCAAAATAGAAACATTCCTCATGGTAAAATAAGGCAATTCAACACAACATTGACAATTTGCTTTACTATTCAGCAACCTGGCCATTAGCAATAAAGAATCATTTCATTAGATTAGATTTGGCACGCATCTTTTCATTCTTTGCTACATAGTCAGAAATACTTTTCCTTTCCATAAAGAGAACAGTGAACAAAATTACATCACCTCTATACAAGCAAACCATATTAAGCATTACATTTCTTCAGGTAGCAACAGCAAGATAGGAACTCACTTTTTTTTAAACTGTGCATGATGATCCTAGTGTAAATGGGGAAAATATTTCCTTTTGACAAACAATGGAATGAAATTATTTTGATTTAATGAAGAAATGTCATTTAATTTCTGGATCTAGGCTTTTTCCCTCTATCATGTTAGATACGTTGTCCTGAATGTAATTAATTCTAACTGAAATAAAGTGCTTTGATTTGAAATGTTGTTAATTGAACTTGACAGCTAACCAAGCTTTTAAAACCAAATAAAATAACCCATAAATTAAACAATAACTGACATGGAAGTTGTTGGCATTGCTCATTAGAATTCTACTGCCAAAAATCTTTAGTTGGTTAATTTTAAGTGGTTTTAAGTAGATAAAATGCAATGTAAAAAAATTGTGATGTCTCATTGAAGCTAATGTTATTAAAAACTTTAGGTTTAGTACTTTTGCTGAAAGGAAGGAGGCAATAAAGTACAGCTGGAGTGTTTGAAGCAGGTTGTTGGGACCAGTTTACAAACCCAAGCTGCATTGCCAAGGAAGAGGTAGTTTAAATTTGTGTATATGATTTGTCTACATTTCTAAGTGCTCATGAATCCATTTGAATTGCAAGTTTCTCACTAAGATCCGATACAAAATCCCTTAGCTGATGTGTGCAGTAATTATTTGCAGTGCTAGAACAGAGTTAAAAGTGCAAGAAGGCTGTTATGTAGGATTTATGACTTTTTTGTGTCTTCAGTGAGTGAATTAATGCAGTCTGTAGTGTCAGCTTTCCTTAAAGATGGACAGGACTGTGACTGAGAATTAATGAAGCACCAGCTGTGACGGATGCACTCAACCCCTTAACCAAACCAGCAGTAGTTTGGTCCAAGCTCCAAAGGAGGTAAAGCTGTGTTCTGTAGCTGGGCCAAGAATCTCTATAGGAAACTCACAAAGAAGTGGAGTAACACAGTGAGCATTGTAGCTTTTGCATCTCTTGTCTCTGTGTAAATCATTCTAGCTTGATTATAATTTGATTTTCATTTGTATGTTTCTTCCATGTAGCAGGTAATAGAGTGAACCTTGCTGTCATAATTTGTTAAATCATGCTTTTGCAACATGATCTTAAAACCACTTTTGCTAATCTCTTTGACAGTGGTTCCTTAAGTGATCTAGACCACTCACCTGATACAATTCGGCATAGTCAGCAGGATCCTAAATTAGGGCTCATGACACCAGCAGACATGGGCAATACAAATGAAGATGAGAAGGAAAATTCAAATTTGCAAGGCAGATCAATGCAACACTGCATGTAACTTCTACGCTGTTGTTCCTGCTCCTGGAAATTAAGGTCACCATCTAAAAAGCTCCAATAGTAATTGTTCTGGAGAACTTCAGAGGGAAGCTGTTTGATTCCAGTCATATTTTCTAACTCTGAATGAAGTGCTTTCTTCTCCCAGGAGTAGCAAACATCAGAACAGATTAAAAGTTTATTTTGATGTTCCTGTTCTTCTGCAAGCAACCTGAAAACTGATGGTGTTTTTCTTTGAGACCTCGAGCTGAGGCAGCAGCACCAGAAAGCCAGTGGACCAGAGCCCAGACTGGTAAGCCAGAACTATAGTCATACTGTAAACCAGGCCCCCACTTTCTCCTTTCTATTTCAAACCTGTGCCATAATATTTAATACCCCTGTCAAAACTATTAAGTCCTTCAGATAGTCATACCTACCTCCCCTAGCTCTTTTCCATGGAAGTCTGAAGGCTTTTCAGTCAGACAATCCTTTTTTTTTTTTTTTTTTTTTTTTCCCTTGTCTTTTTTTCATAAAATGTTAAGGAAAAGGTTATTTTTAATTCCCAAAAATAGCACTTTTGCTATTACGAAATAAGATGAGATTTGGGCAAAGCTATTTGTTTGTCATTCCAGGGTTGTTCAAGTGTTGGATGAAGTTTTTGCAACAAAAGGTCTTGCGTGCAAGTGGAGGGAGGGGGCAGATATGTTGTGCTGAAGTTCTGTGGATATTACGAGCAGAAGGTAAAAATCAAAATCTAATTACAAGTGCTGGATGGAAAAAAAACTTCCCACTCTTATAAAATGGAGAAATCAATGTTTTGAATTCTTTTTAGCTTACATTTTCACAGAATCACACAATGGGTGGGGCTGTAAGAGGTCCCTGGAGGTCATTGTGTCCAATATTCTGACCAAGCAGGGCCAACAAGAGCCAGTTGCTCAGGACCATCTCCAGATGGCTTTTGAATATCTCCGAGGTTGCAGACTCCACAATCTCTGGGCAAGCTGTGCCAGTGCTCTGTTACCCTCACAGTAAAAATAGTTTTACCTGATATTTAGAGGGAGCCTCCTGTGTTCCAGTTTGTGCCCATTGTCTCTTGTCCTGTCACTGGGCACCCTCCCTTCAGGTATTCATATACACTGATAAGCCCCCTGAGCTTTATCTTCTCCAGGCTCAATAGACCCATTTCTGTCAGCCTTTCCTCATAGGAGAGATGCTTCAGCCATTAATTATCTTCGTAGCTCATTACTGGGCTCTCTCCAGTAGGTCCATGTTTCTTATGTACTGAGGAGCCAGGAACTGGACCGAGCACTCTAGGTTTGGCCTCACCAGTGCTGTGGAGAAGGGAACAGTCACCTCCCTCATCCTGCAAGCAGCGCTTCCGCTAATGAAGCCCAGAACACTTAATCACCTTTTCAGAAACAGCATGTTGCTGGCTCATGTTCAACCTGGTGTCCACCATGACCCCCAGGTCCTTTACTGCAAAGCTGCTTTTCACCTGGGTGATAAGAAGCACATTTTGCAGGAACCTAAATACTTCCTTAGCAAAAAGACTTGGCTGGCTTATATTATTTCAGGGGAAAATGCTAAAAGCCTACTATTGTCTGCTCTCAGTTATAGTGCCCTCCTGGAAAGAAAACCTTGCAGATGTCTGTGACAGCAGGGCAGAGTGCCATGAAGTGCTGTTTCAGGTCTCTGTGCAATACATTCCCATAAAAATATCAATAACAAAAACTTTTCCTGCTGATTAATTGTTACAGCCTTTTCCTACTGAGCAAGGGTTTCTTCTGGCGTGTTCTTTGCTCAGTAGCAGCCCTTAGATCAGGCTGAACACAGGTTTGCTTTCTCTTTTCACTCATTATGGCTTTAAGTATAATCTCCTTTCTCAGCACAACCCCTGTACTTTTTCACTAATTGGCATAATCTCACTTTTGCTATACCTCATGGTTACACTTTGTGTAACTCATAGAAATGAGTGCTATTTTGCTTTAAATTCCATTGAAGATGATAGAATTATCAACCCTTTAAAGGTACCATGGTCATCTTTTTGTAAATTATTAAGTATATTTAAGCCTGTCATCATCATGATAACCTGCTTGTATTAGTCAAAAAAGGAAAGGAAATAAAGGCTGCTTTTGCAGTTGCTACTCAGCTGACACCCAGCACTTAGAACCTCCTCCTGACTGTATCTCCTCTTACCAGTCCTTCAGAGTACGGGGTTTCTTCATTATGCTTTCAATATCTAAACCAGTTTGTGTTGTTGGCATCTAACAAACAGGACCAACACCCACATATTTAAATATATTTTACAGCTTTGCCTGTGTTTCCAGGATATGCCTCTGAAGTCTTTCATGGTATCTATACTACGAAATTCTTTTCAAAGGGGGACAATCATTGCTGCCCATCCTTGTGCAACACTGATAGGCTGTTCTGCCTGGCTGATCACTTACTGTTGAAATATATAGCGTTTATGTGCATCAAAGAAGTAAAAGCCTTATGTAAGAATGAGAAAGCCATTCAGTGAGGACCAAAAAGAAAAAGGAAAGCTGAACAATTTAAGAAAGAACACAACAGCGTGGAGGTTCAAAGGAAAAATACTGGATCCTGTGCCTCATCTTCTAAGAAGAGCTACAATTTTTGCCACCTTATTTAAAATGTATTTTGGAAAAAGTCTTTGAATAAATAGTTTTAAGATGCTTGGGTATGTTTTTCAAACATGCAGAGAATTTCTAAGTCCTTTTGCTCAAGCATCAGGCTTATGTGCAAAATAATCCCCCCAAACACAGCTCTCTTGGAGGTGAAATTCATGTGTTTCTTGCCTTGCCCCCAAACAGATGCTTTTGCATGAGTCATTTTTCATGGAACTATTAACCCTCATTGAAATGCACATCTAAACTGACACTTAACCCTGATTTTTTTTAGCAGCACATGAGGGTGTGGGTGATACTTATTTGGATAGCACCTTGCAGCCTGGAGGCTTTAAAAGTGTTTTATTTACATAATGTCTCATTTATTTTGTAAGAATTACACTCTCCCCATCACTGCTGTGATCTTCTTTGGCATAGAAAATATCCAACAGCTGTTCATCAGCCTACAGAAATGCTGTGTAATAAGAAGTAAAAAGAGATTGTGCATCTCACTGAAAACATGGAGTGAGTCAAGAAGGAACACCATCATAAAAAAAGAAGGAAAAAGCAGTCACTGGTCTTCGAACTTTCATTTGTACAGCCCTGCAGGTCACTGGTAGACAGAGAATCAGATGGGAAAAAAGTATTCAGTGTTTCCACCCATGATTTGTACAACCCTGCTGGTCACCAGCAGGCCTAGTGACTAAGGCACCAGAGCCATCCTGGGCGCTGTGTAGGGAGCAGTATTTTACATAACCTGAAAAAACAAATGCATAAGCCAAGATTTTGAGAAGTGACATATTCTTTGGCTGTGGAATTGAAGGTATTTTTAAATGGAGTGAAGCCTGTGGGTTTTTTTCAGAAGCAGATACCTGTGAGGGAATGAACACTAATAATAACTGGATGCAAACCTGTAACAACCATGGAAGAGTCCAAAGAATAAATTGCAGGAGATAAATTGCACAAACCTTTAGAAATTTCACACCTGCTGAAGTAGTTTCATTTTTTTATTACTGTTTAAAATAGATTAGTATTCTTCTTCACCTTTGATTAGTAAAACAGCTCAGGAGAAACACCAAAAATTTATTAGCTGGAGTGGCTGGGTGGTCTTAGAGTTTAAACATGTTAGATTACCTCATGTATAGTGAGACAGATATTTATAGAACAATAAGAAAAAACACTGCTGGTATCTTACAGGTGGGAGAGTATTTGTGCATAGAGAAACGCAATACAGTTTGAGTTGTGAAAATTGTGTCTCTTGCTAATTATAAGAGGCAGAATTTATGAAGCGTAGTATTAAATCCTGAGGGGAATAACAGAAACTACTAAAAGATAATACATGGTTCAAGATAGAGTGTAAGTAAACACATTGAAAACCAATTCATGGGAACTTGCCTTGACAGAAGAGAGTGAAAGTTAACTGGGCAGACCTTGGGATTGCAGGCTTTCTTTCTTCAGAAAGAACATTTGGAAGCAAGTACTTTGCCATTTGTCATTATCAACTATAATTGGAATTGGGGCAACTCAACACTTTGCTCTGAAAGTGTGAAAGCTGTGTCAGCAGGTATTGGGCTAACGCAACAGGGGGCCTTAATGTTCACTGACAAGAAAACTTTGGAGTATTTAACACTCTCCCTCATCAAAACTGTAGGTAGTTTATTAAATACGATAATAGAATACCTGTGTAGAGGGAGAAAGAGCCTCAGCCATGGATTTTGTACCTTCTTTAGTAGTGCATCCCTTGCAAAGGTCTTCCAGGTGCTCGTGTCACAGATACGTGCCAATAATTTTGTTTTGGGATTCTAGTATCAGTCAGCCATATTCAACTGATTACAAGAGAATGGTAGAATATCTAAATTCTAGAGCACCAAATAAATGTAGCTGTTACGTATAAGGACTAGTGCTTAAGGAAAGACAGAGATACAATTTGTAAATTATTCTGGTTCTCCAGGATGAGCCTTTTTGTTCAGCAAAGAGTGGCTGTTCACCTCTATCTCTCTTACCTGATGGCAGAGACTTGCAGGAGGACATGATGGCTTGCTGTGAGCCTACAGCCTGAAGAATACCATCTCTTTAGCTGGCTATTTCTAATTTTTTTCTACTAAATCCTTTTCTTCTTCACCTATCAGACCCTTCTGTTAATAACAACATTCAGATAAACTACAAAGACTGATACAGAATGAGAGCTGCACATTAATTTCAGCATATAGTCTTGAAATTTAAGGATGAGATATCTGAAGGAGAGGTGTTTAGTTATGACAGTCACCAAGATTCCCTCTACAGACAAGGGAAAGAGTTCATACTTCAGGAGGGTCATGACTTCCATCTAAGAACAGGTGTTTAAAGTGTTTAAATTGCCTTTCAAGGTGCCTGACTCTCCTCCATCAACTGTAGAGGAGATCAGATGACAAGCTTTCACCATGTGTCTGGGCTTTTGATGGCTAAAAATAAGATAATTCCCCAGATGAAATGAGACAATTCCCATATTTGGAGTCCAGAACTGCTCTTGATATGTACTCTCCTGATGAAAGGGAGAGTTTGGATAATTAGCTGTGCTGAGGCAGGGGATTCAGCTCAACCAATACTGAAGAAAGATGTGACCTCTGTGGTTTCTTCATTTCAAGAAACAGAGAGCTCCAAAGGATAAGATGAACACTTCAGAAAGACGGGTGGATTGTTCTGTGAAAATGTTATCTTCATCATAAAGAAAAACATCTTGTGTAGTCAAACTTCTAAATGGTGAAAGTTAAGTGAGCTGAATCTCATCAATATGACAGCTCAGATTGAAATGAGTCACTGCATTGGGTGTTAGTGTCAAAGACGGGTGGGGCTGGAGGGGAGGCCTCTGTGAGAAGAGATCAGGGGCTACACAGCCCATCCCAGCTTTCTCCAACAGACCTTCTGGCAAAACACGGCCAAGCTGTCAGTTCCTCTGGAAAAACATGTCTAAGAAAGGGCAGAAACCACAGTGAGAGGAGGCGGGAACAAAAATTTTGAGAAAAAGCAGAGGGAACACAAAACGTCATATGAGCAGGAGGAGGAGGAGATGCTCCAGGTGCCAGAGCAGATATCCCTTGCAGCCCATGAAGCATCCACACTGCAGCAAAGGAAAAATATGAGAGGGAGGGAACAGTAGAGAGCAACTGCTGTGTACTGACCAAAATAACCCAGCCCTGTGCTGCTTGCAGCAACAGAGATGAGGGTGGAGAGAACCTAAGTCTGAGAAAAGGGGAAAGAAAAGTGTTTTTTAAATGTTTGCATTTTTGTTTTCCTTCACTAGAATTAGTAATTGTGTTTTGGGGTTCGGGTTTTTTTTTTTTTTAAATGAAAAACTTCAGTTAATTTTCCCAAAGTTGAGTTTGTTTTGACAGAAACTGGTAAGTGAACTCCCTGTCTTTTAACTGATGAGCTTTTTTGCTCCTTTTCTTCTTATTTTCTCCCCCACATCACCAAGGGGGTGGAGTGAGCAAGCATCTGGTGGGTGCTTGGGTGTTAGCCAAGGCTAACCCACCAAAGGAACATTTACCCTTTATTATTACAAAGTAACTTCATGTGCCTTTCTAGGGAAAAAAAAAAAAAGGCTCCAAGTGTACAATGTTGTTTTGAAAAGTAGAGTAAAATTCCACATGTGGTATCTAATACATGGGAGAGATAGCTAAAATTCAGATAATTACATAATTTCCTTTTCCCAGGTATTTCATGAGGGAAGATTAGAATAGTCTATGAGAAGGTGAAACAGCTTTGGCAATATCAAAATATTTCCAGATGTATGTGGAGAATATGTGAAAACTTATGCTAATGTATGCACAAACCCAAGTGGCTGTCAGATTTTCATTGTAAGATGAATAATTGAATTGGGAATGTATTTTACATTAAATATTCTAGTTTTCTGATTTTTCACTTGCTCTGAAGTAGCAGAAGAAAAACCTTTTCAAAAACTGTAATAAATTAACTGGATTTTTTGGTTTTGATTTGGGGAGACAAAACATTTCATTTCTGATTTCACCTTTTCAAGAAAGTATGATTATAATAATTTTTACTTTAAAACATCTTTTCAAAAATGTTAAAACAGGGCTTTTCTATATCACTGCATCTTTTTTCCTAAATGAAAGGCTGTCAGTACCGACATATATTAAAAACATGTAATGGTGGGTGTGTATACAACTTAACCAGCAAAAAAGATTCAGATTAAAATGTTCTGACTGACAGACCATTTATGTCAGGCCATCCTTTTCATCTTCTTTGCCATCGAGGGTGGAACAGGCTTTCTGTTCAGAAATGGATGCAGTGACCTTCTTGGTTGTTGTCACAGCAGTCACCTCCTCTGTAGTCATGATGGTTACATGGCAAAAGCAGTGTTCATCCTTGGTGCTTGCTCTTCAGCTGTGTCTATTCCACTTTCTGTCAGGACTCCCACCATACCGGCAGGGCTGCATTCCTTGTGAGCTTCTTTATCCTTTTCTCACTGGAATGAGTAAAACACCTCGTGCTGCCTTTCTCTTAAGTGTTAACCCTGGTATGATGTTTTGAGAACAGGAACACCTTGCAGAGAGTGTTCACTGACTGCTGTCAGGTACAAAGAAGGTATTTAGTGTGCCGGACAGGAGCTAAAGAATGCAGTCTTGCAGGTGCTATGAGAACATAATATTCAAAACCTGGGGTTCTTTAGGTTTAGTTGCAGCTGGTTACTCCTGGGAGCAGAGAGTAGTTCTGTAGGCATTAGGGCAGAGTAAAAATGGACAGAACCATCTGAATAGGATACACAAGGTGATTGCACAAGACCCAGCTCAACAACCTGCTGAAAAGGTAAATCAACCTGAAGCCAGGCTGCTTTTAAAACAAGCTTTTTGGTGGCTCTTTTACATTTCTGCCATGGCTCTTCATTCCTTGCGTTGGGCCAGGACCAACACAGCTATTCTGAAGTGCCTCAGCAAACATATGGTGCGTGTGCTGTTTCCATCATTAACCAGCCAGGCGGCAGGGAATGGAGCGCCTGCTTGAAAACATTGTGGGAATGGGATTCCTTGCACTTGGAGTGCAGGCGTCTATGACTGAGACTGTGGATATGACTCCTTGCCAGCTGATATCTGGACAGAGCCAGAAATTGAGTATTATAAGGCTGAAGTATAATTTTGACACACATCACCTGTTGATTCTCTTTGCTGCGGGTTACATTTTCTCTTGTTAGAGACTCCTATTTACAGAAACAAGCATTCATACTGGGCTTTTCCAGCAGCGGTGCTGGCGCACACTGCCAACTTGTTGACAAAAAGAGAGAAAAACGTAATTTAGTACAGATGTTTTACTGCAAAAAGTATCAGCAACACTTCAGCCTTCTTCTTTCAGTCCTGTCAATCAAACATATCCTCTCCACTAGATAAGTTAACATGCCCTGGAAGAATGCCTGCTTTTGACAGGCATCCAGAACTCGGTGTGATTTTTTTTTTTTTTTTTTTAATTCTCTGCTCCTTTGGCCTATTCATTTGTCTTTTTGTTCAGAAGACTGTAGCCCTCCTCATTCACTCTAGTGATGAATTCAGATGAGGTTTTGTCCCTAGTGCTTCACAATCATTGTGTGTAAATGAGTGATTTTAGCTGCACAGCAGATCACTATGTACATCTGAAATCAGATTTAAGTGTGAACATATCAGATAGGTATATCGGCATTTCAGAAAGTTTGATCTCAAACCACTAGTTTATAGAGCTTTTTCTAAAATTTATTTATACTTCAAGAGATGTAGTCTTCGCAGCAAATTCTGACCTCACCCCTACCTTTTCCATTTCCCCTTCTTCTTGATAACAAACCTTGTCTATTTGTACTTATTTCACCTCCTATCTTCTGTAAAACATCCCATTTAAAGTTGTAAATGAATCTGCCCTCAAATAGATGTTAAGACTTCGGTGTCCTGAACAGGAAACTGATGTGGGAATGCACATTATGTGGACCAACAGAAGTTTAGCTTTTTTTCACCAGACTTTTGCTACTTCCATAGAGTTAACTTTTATTCTCTCATTCATATATTTTTAAAATAGAAAAAAATATGTCTGGAGATTACCTGATGATGTTGCGAGTTTCTAGTTGGTGAGAATTCTCTAGCACTAATATCTGAATTCAATATAGAAAATCCTGACTAGGCCACCTGTCAGCAGGTAAATAACATATTTATGAGACTTGCCATCCAATTTCTAATTTATAATGTTTTTCAAAAAAGGAACTGGCAAAGGGAGTCAGCCGTGTTTTGACCTTGCTTCTACCTTACTGAATGTTTGTAACTATAGGGAATTTGAGATCATCCTGATGAGCAGGAAGATTTATTATCTGTTCAGTGAGAATTCTTAGGCTGAGCTCTCTCTGCCAATAAACCTTGATATTCATCTTGCCTAATTCTTTGTGAATTCAGTGCAGAAAATTCTTAAGGCAAAAAAGATAGTTTGACTCACTGTAAGTTTATAATGAATAATAGAGGATAAAGTAATTCAAAGGGGGAAGAAACCATTCTGTTCTGTGCTGGTTTTCATGGATTCCAGGACAAAGGAGTGAAGTAGCATGGTGGGCCCAGGATAGGCGCATGATTTTGGCAAGGGCCAATGAAGTTTTCATTCTAATCCAGACAGAGCTGTCCTGATGTGAAATTTTATTTTCAGCAATGTATTTCAGCATGAACAGCAGTTCTAAAAATATAGCCACTGTTAAAAATATAGCCACTGTTTTGTGCAGAAGCCTTGTGTCATGGTTTGACACTGGCCCAATGGCAGGCACCCATGAGAGTCGTTCGCTCACCCTCCCCTACCACAGCTGGGCAGAGGAGAGAGGGGAAAAAAAGTTAATGAAGGCTTCACGAGTGAGATAAGGAGCAGGAGAAAACACTTCAAGGGCAAAACAGGCTTAACCTAAAGTTACAAAGTGAATTTATTGCTAACAAAATCAGAGGAGGATAATGAGAAGTAAAATAAACTCTTAAAAACACCTTTCCTCCCAGGCTCTCCTTCCCTCCCACCAACAGCACAGGGGACAGGGCATGGGGGTTCGGTCAGTTCATCACTGAGATTTCCTTCCGCTGCTCCAGGAGAGGAATCCTTCCGCTGTGAGGCCGTGGGGTCCCTCCCATGGGAGACAGTTCTCCATGAACTTCCCCAGCATGGATCCACTCTCAGGAGCAGCAGCCCCACCGCCCCTGCTGCAGCCTGAGCCCCTCCCACGGGCCCACAGCCCTCCCAAACTGCTGCGCCATGGGTGTCTCTTCTACGGGGTGCAGCCCTCCAAGCACAGGCTGCTCCAGCCTGGAAGCGGGGCCCTCTCTCTCCACCGGGTCTTCCACGGGATCACAGCCTCCTCCAGGCATCCACCTGCTTTGGCATGGGCACCTCCCCCACGGGCTGCGGGTGGATCTCTGCATCCCCCATGGATCCCCACGGGCTGCGGGTGGATCTCTGCATCCCCCGTGGATCCCCAGGGGCTGCGGGTGGATCTCTGCATCCCCCGTGGATCCCCACGGGCTGCGGGTGGATCTCTGCATCCCCCGTGGATCCCCACGGGCTGCGGGTGGATCTCTGCATCCCCCGTGGATCCCCACGGGCTGCGGGTGGATCTCTGCATCCCCCGTGGATCCCCAGGGGCTGTGGGTGGATCTCTGCATCCCCCGTGGATCCCCACGCGCTGCAGGGGCACAGCGGCTTCCCCATGGGCTGCACCACGGCCTGCAGAGGAACCTCAGCTCTGGCGCCTGGAGCACCTCCTCCCCCTCCTTCTCCACTGACCTTGGTGTCTCCATGTTGTTTTCCCTCACATGTTCTCACCTCCTCCTCTTCTCTGAGTAGAATCCAAAATCTTGTGACTTTGTTTTGATTTTCTTCTTAAATATGTCATCGCAGAGGCGTTACCAACCTCTCTCGTTGGCCCAGTTTTGGCCAGCAGCATGTCCATCTTTCAGAGCCATCAGAAATTGGCTCTGCTGGACATGGTGGAAGTTTCCAGGAGCTTCTCACAGGAGCCATCTGTGTGGGCCCCCTGCTACCAAAAGCCAGGCCATACCAAACCAATAAATCTTGTTAGGACCAAATTTAGTTAGCTAAGTCTGTCTGGGGAGGAGTCCAAGAGACTCTCTGGACCCCACAGCAGTGTCCAGAAAAAGGAGCCACAAACCTATCTTAAAAAAGATATATTTGAAAAAGAGAGCTATGAGACAAAGATGTAACTGGCACTGGAAACCATGGCAACAGGTGGGGAAATCTCAAAAGAGCAGAGAATCCAGGAGCACAGTTTAAAATGTATTAATCTCTTCTCTATGAACTCCCTGTCATCTAGGGAACTGTCCTTCTGCAGCCCGCAAAATTTCACGTTGTGGAAGTTTTAGAAATATTTTAATTTCTTTGAAAGATTTTAGGTACGTAATTATGAGGAGGTATCTATGTGGAGTAACTGCACTGGGGTGAAGATATGCAGACAGGGCAACTGTGCCCCAAATGTGCTTTACAAAGCTCCATCCTAAGAAACCATAAGAATACCAGAAGTGTCCCTGAAATGCAAATTCAGAATCCCCTAGGGTCAGGTAGCACCCTCTTTCAGTCAGCTGGGGGAAGCCTGTCCAGTTGTCCATGCCAGGCTGATGTGTGACAGGACACATGGTCACCCAGTTTGTGCACAGGTTGGTTTCTCTGCACTGCCCATGACTCCAGGAGCAGTTGCCACTGGGTGGAAACTTAAGTGCCTGCCTGAGATTTCTCAAGTTTAAAGAAATTGATTCTTAGTCATGCACTTAATTCTACTCATCTTCCTCATTATTCTAGCAGGGCAAAATTATCATGTTTTAATTTATGATGCTGACATTTGTCAGTGTCTTACTACTTTTTACTATCAGAAATATGACACCACAATCTTGTTTGTTGGTAATATTTTGAAACCAGATTACATATCAGAACTGATCATAAAGTCTCTGTACTTTCTGGTGACATAAATGATCTCTTTTGGAATTTTTTGTGTAAAGATGATGAAACATGTTTCTCAAAACATCTTTACACCATAATACTACCTCTCTAGTTTATATGCTTTTGAAAGATTTAAAATGACACTGCAAACACAAGTGTTTTAAAAGAGATGGAAGCAAAGTCAATATATGCACTAGTACATAATTTTTATTTCCCCCCCCTAAATTACAAAAAACCTCCAGCATTATTAAGAAATTGTTTAACGCCTTAATATGTTTTAAAATTATAGATCAATGGTTGAAAAGTCCAAATATTTGGACAAAAAATTTTTCACAAAAAAAGTCTGAGAAATCATAGACCTGAAATACAAAACAAAGAACATATTTCTGCCTTTCTTTTTTCTAGTAATATTCAAGCTGATAGATCATCCAAAGATTTGACTCAATTTAGGAGGGCCAGATAGCCATCTTTTTACTCAAAGGGTTGTAAGTGCGTTTTGGCATTTAGGCTTCCCTTTGGATATTTTGATTCTGATCCATGTATATTCCTAAATATCTCAGCAACTCCATCCAGAAACCTATGTTCATCCAAAAGGATAACTGATATCCTGTTGCTGACCCACCATTATTCTAGAAGAATTTCTGTCCTTCAGATTATCTGAACATATTCAGAAGTGAGCAACTTAAAATTCATTGCAATATGGATGTTTTCAGACAATTTCCAATTAGAGAAAAGTATTAATGTGCTTTTATCTTTTTTGTTTGTTTCTTCTCATTGAAGAAGTCTGACTGAAGATTTTTGAACGTTGCCATTCTTGCTCAGTGTATGTGTTTGTTGCTAGAGATCTTTGTAATGCTGCTGTCTCCCTCCAACCTAGCTTTCTTTCTTTGCATAGATATCCTGTCTTTTGTCTTTGTGCTGATGGCAGCAAAACATGTCTATCAAGTGAAATCCTTTCCTTTACCATTTCATTATCTTCGAATTTGTGTCATGATCATCAATTGTTCCATTGACTGCCTCCTCTAAGACTGACTGAGAAAATGAAATGTCCCAGTTGACAGCCTATTTTCCAAAAATAACAACGTGAAAAAGCATGAAAGGCTTGTCCTAAACTGTGTTAAGAAGTCCTGCTCAGCCTGCAGTTTAATAGAAATTCTGTCGTGGGACATCTGGGAGCTCAGTTAAATGATATTTTTAAAACAGCAAGAGCTCAGTATTTTTTTCTGGTAAGTTTTGATGTAATAACAGGTAAAATATTGGCTCTTTTTGAAATAATAGGGAGGTGCACAATAGAGGTCAGTGCTAGGATTTAATTCAAGAGAAAGCTCAGTATTGAGTGTTATGCCTTGTTTCTTCAGGACTTAGAACTACTCCATGCTGTGGATTACTCATGGTCACTTTACTTATTTCAAGGACTTGCCCACCTGCAAAATACTCACTTTGGCTCATGAAACAAATACTGAATCTAGACCTCTAATCTGGTCTTCTCCTGAATCACCTAAGTCAGGAGATTTGTTTGCTATCATGGCCTCGGCAAGTCCCAGTATCCGAGCTGCATGGGTGCCAGCAGGTTGTGTCTGTGGAGACCCAGCTCCTGGGGATAGCCCAGGGCACAGACCCCACAGCCTTTCCAGCATTGCCAGGAGCCAAGTGCATCAGGCTTCAGAGAAGGGTTTCGGCCATCAGCATGATGCAGGATTGCTGGTAAAACATACCCAGTGTCTGACTAATTTATAAAACCTACTATAACTGATCAGGTGACCAATCCAATGCCAAAAGAAAAACAACATTAAAAATTGGGAGAAAATTCTTAAAATAGAAAATATAAGCACATGTCTGCATATAGACAGATGGCCTCTCTTAAAACAGGGTTTGTCCATATGGCAAGCAAGTAGATTGAATCTGAATGCTGTATAGGATCCCAATGGAGCAAAACCTGAATTTTTTTTACTCGAAGAGTGTACGCTATATATCTCACTTATGCTTCAGATGACAACATAAGCAGTTTTATGCCATCAGTTTCTGGTAGTAGCTGCAAATAATCAGAGAGAGAGGGAAGAGATGAAGGAACATCAACTTATCAGTGCATTAGGAAACTCTCTGAGTGAGGGTTTGAATAAATAGACACGAAGAACAGGAAAAGAGAGACATCCAAACCCCAGTAAAGAAGTTCTCATAACCAGTTTAATAATTTAATAGCTGACTAAGAGAAAATGCAGTTACTGAAGCTGCTTGACCACCAGGCATTAGCACTGCCAGACAATGGAGTCCTGCAGTACCAAAAAGCCCATGTCAGTTCAGAAAGGCTGCTGAGGAGATGAAATTTCTTTAATACGGTAGGTATCTGCCCAGGTAGAGAAGATCTCTGAATCAGAATAAGCGCATCCCTTGCCTATTTACCCTTCACAGGGGCTTAAGCATTCAGCTCATGCACTGGTTACTGCTCCTGAGCTGCAAACTCTTCTCAGCAGAGGTACTCCAGGCATAAAGGAAAGGTTGTAGCCGAGAATGTACTGACTGCTGTGGCACAGGGATTACATTGCTTACACAGGAGGAAGCCTACCTGGCAGCCTTGTGGTGCAGGAGAACTGGGAAGAAGCCAATTTTATCTATGGAGAAAATTTTAAAGGTGGTTGCACCATTCATTTCAAACCAGAAAATTTCCATTCCCTTTGAAAGGAAGCATAGCAGGGTTATGGTGTTTGGAAACAAAGGAAGTGAATGTATCAATATGAAATTTATTTTTTTAATGGAAATTTAATTGCTGACAAGTTCAATCAATCTCACTTGTTGACATACGAAGTGTTGAAAAATATTTCTTTTTTTAAAAAAAAGTAATAATAGAAAGAGCACAGTTTAAATATTTCTTAGCTGAATAAATGTGTACCTGTGCATTTGGTGAAATGGGAAATTAAATATAAATAGTTTATATATTAAACATTCTGCAGTTATCTACACTTTCAATTCAGTTTAACAAACACTTATTGTCCTGTTTTACATACAATATCGTCTTTGGACCAGGAAAAGAAAAAAGATTGTGTATGACATTAAGGAAACTCTTGGGGAGGAAATAAACCTGAACTCATCTGTAAAAAAAAAACCAGGACAGGCTGATGTCAAACTGTTGTGCTTTTACTGCTGCATTTCATTACTGAATGTACCAGTTAAAGTAAGACTGGATTATCAAAGAAATTGAGAACAACAGAACTATATTTTCAGGCTTAAATTTATACTTTCAAATGAAACATGGTATCTGAGCACATTTCTGATTATTTGCAACTACCTTGTGCCTGCAGTAAAACCTGAATACACAGATAGCTGTACCTGCATACTGTCTTGAAGACTTTGGAGGCATCTTGAGGGCAGTAAGGTGTCAATGCAAATTATGATGGAAAACACTAATAAAGGCCTGTCTTCAAAACATTATTAAATTATTTCTGAGTCTCTTGTTTCTGAGTCCCATACAAGACTAGGATGCATGCAGTGAAGGAGAGTTCAGTCATTTACCATCCAGCTACTAAATCCCCTAAAGTCTGATGAATTTCAGGTTCCACGTATCCCAGTTTTTATAATTCTCCACAAGTTAGGTTTTTTAGGCATAATTTTATGTTCTCTAGATAGATGCACCCCAGAGCAACTAAGAGGCTAGTGAAAGAGTTTTCCAAGCCACTTTTAATCAATTACTACCAGTCCTGATTAACTGGATAAGTCCCAGTTGACTGGAAATTGGCAACTGTGATGCTCATCTACAAGACAGGTCAGAAGAACAGCCTGAGGAACTACAGGCCTGTCAACCCACCTTGGTACCAGGGAGGGTCATGGAGCTGGGTATCCTGAATGTCATCATGTGGCATATGCAGGACAACCAGTGATCAGGTCCAGCCAACATGGGTTTATAGAAGGCAGGTCCTGCTTGACCAACCTGATTTCCTTCTATGACAAAGTGACCGACTTATGAGATGAGGGAAAGGCTCTGGATGTTTTCTAACTAGACTTCATGAAGGCCTGACACTGTCTACCACAATGTTTTTCCAGAAAAACAGGAAGCCCATAGCTTGGACAGGTGTTATCCTTTGCTGGATGAAAAACTGGCTGGGTGGCCAGGCCCAGAGAGTGGTAGTGAATGGAACTAAATACAGTTGAAGGTCAGTCACTAGTCTTGGGTTCCCCAAGGCTCAGTATTGGGGCCAGTCCTGTTTAATGTCTTTATTGACTACCTGGATGAGGGAATTGGGTGCACCCTCAGTCAGTTTGCAGTGCAGACACTATGCAGGAGTGTTGTTCTGACGGAGGGTGGGAAGGCTCTGCAGAGGGATCTGCACAGGCTGAGTCGATGGGCTGAGGCCAATTGTATGAGGTTCAACAAGACCAAGTGCCAGATCCTGCACTTGGGTTGCAGCAACCCCATGCAGCACTACAGCCTTGGGGACACAGTGGATGGAAAGATGCCTGAGGGAAAAAGGACCGAGAGGTGCTGTTTTACAGATGGCTGCATACGAGCTTGCAGTGTGCCCAGGTGGCCAAGAAGTCCAATGGCATCCTGACCTGTATCAAGAGTAATGTGGCCAGCAGGACCAGGGCAGTGACTGTCCCCCTGTACTTGTCACTGGTGAGGCCACAACTCAAATCCCATGTTCAAGTTTGGGCCCCTCACTTCAAAAAGGACATTGAAGTGCTGGAGCATATCCAAAGAAGAGCAAGGAAGCTGGGGAAGGGTCTGGATCACCGATCTCATTAGGAATGGCTAAGGGAGCTGGGGTTGTTCAGCCTGGAGATGAGGAGGCTTGGGAGAACCTCTGCTCTCTACAATGACTGGAAAGGAGGTTGTAGTGAAGTGAGGGACAATCTATTTTGCCACATCTCAAATGAAAGATTGAGAGGAAATGGCCTTAAATTGCACCAGGGAGGGTTCAGAGTAGATATTAGGAAACATTTTTTCACTGAAAGAATAGTAAAGTGTTGCAACATGTTGCCCAGGGAGGTGGTGGAGTTGGAAGGCTCTGGAAATGTTCAAGAAGTGTCTGAATGTGGCTCTTAGGGAGTATGGTTTAGGGGTGATTATGGTGGTGCTGAGCTGATGGCTGGACTAGATGATCTTGAAGGTCTTTTTCAATCTTGATGATTCTGTGATTCTGTGAAGAATGGGTGCTATTGCTAACTATAACTACGATTAATTATTAAAACTGGTCATCAGCGTACTATTGAGTTTTTCTAAATCTTTCCTGTCCAGTAGACACAGAAAATATCTTTGACATTTCAGACTAGAAAATGAGGGTCAGAAAACCATCCATCTTTTTAGCACAAAGAAGGTTGAAGATTGGTAATTCTATCCTTCCCTCCTTTATTATCTATAGAAAGAGGATGTAAACTTGGGAATGTATATCAGGCTGGTGAGTCATGCTGATTAACAGATATTTAGCCAGGCTCATTTGCTTAACCTTAATGCTTGTCACATGTCATGCTACAAATTCCACTGTGCGTTACAAAGGATTTGACATCATAGAAGTAATTATTCCAAAATGATCCTGATAGATCAAAAAAAAAATCAAAATAAGGTAATTTAGTCCTAAACCCAACATTGTCTAATGAGAATGTTTCTGGGTCTGCAAAGCCATAGTCATGTTTTATTTATAGCCTGCCTATGATTCATCATTAGAGTTTCTTTCAGATTTTGAAACAAAAATTGTTCTTCCATGCACGAGTGTTTTTAGATAACCACAGCTGCTCCTCACTAGCTGCTGTTTCAATAGCAGAAAGCCTAACACTAGTATTCTTATACATCTTTACTCCTATCTGCTCAAATTCAAACATATTTCAACACACACAATCAATCCCATTGTGAGGAATTCAGGCAGCAGCCACCGCAGCCAGCATTTGGCTTGTCAGCAAAATCCCTTTTTGTTCCAGAGAGGAACAGCTGATGGAATGAAACTTTGCTGTTGGCTAGAAAGCTTTGAAAGGATTGTGCTGTCCCAGCTCTGCCCTGGCTGTGCCAAAATACCTCTGAAGATGTTTAAGGCAGTTGTCAGAAACTCTGATGGATAGGCAGCAAAGAAAGGCTGGACAATACATAGCCCTTCTTCTGCTTTAGCATTGAGGGCTGCAATTTAAATGTTTCTGTGTATTGCTTGCTGGGTGATAAAAGGATGAATGGTCTAAAGTGATTTGTCATTGAGAAAATTGTTTTTGGAGGTTTTGTGGTTGCAGTTAACATTTCTGCTCTCTTGATTTAAAAGACTTCTCTGCAAATGGACAAGTTTAGAGGTTGTTTAAGAAGCAGACCTTGAGCTAAATATTTCTGGTAATAGTGTCCCAAAAATAAATTTTGGTCATCTCTGCTCACACGTTTCTCCCTATAGATACCTAGTAAGGTTTGTTTCCACTGGGTTAAAACCCTGTTGAACCTTCTAGGCTGCAGGGGTACTGTTTACTGACACATGCTTTTGCACTTTCAGATACCATACCAGGTTATTATTGTGCCCACATATGCTCTTTCAGGATCAGAGTTGAATTGAGAGAAACTCTGGGTAAATAACCAGCTCACCTGCTCTGGCTTTTCTTACTGTGTGCCTCTACAGACAGTGCTGGAGAAGTGAGACTACAGCTTCACACATATGACTGGCATAGCCACATCAAATGGAACTGGTTTGTTGTCTCCCCTTTGTTCCTCTCAGAGATGCATACAAATACATTGGTTGATGCCAGCAGGGATGCAGAGGTGATTGATTGGCAATGCAGTTCTTGCTGTACTTGTGGCACTTTGTGAGTTGAAAACAACTGAAGTATTGTGACTGTAATCGGCACGTCCGGGGAACACAGAGGAAGAGTTTGTAATCTTGGCCTAAGGTAGTAACATGAAAGCTCTTGTCACTTATACCACTGGCAGCTTACTTACTGCTGTCTGGCAGATGGGAGAAGGCAGAAAAAGCTGTAGGGAGTAGTTAAGTGGGTGACTTTTGACTCCCTGTAAATAGAAAAGGAAAAATTGAGGTCTTTGCGCAGTCCTGTAACTTCAGTATTTGCAAGACTGCTATTTCATTCCTGTGGGTAGCCAGAAGACTAGTGTCTTTCAAGAGTATGTTCCCCTTTCAAGAGTATTGTAATTATATGGACCTACAGTGCAAAACATCTCGTACTGCATAAGTACTTAGTCTAGTGCCCATAAAAATAGTATATACACCCATAAAAGTAGAGCAGCTTCACATAAATTCTGCTTTCTTCATTTAGAACTACATGTTCATTCTTATTCACTAGATATATATTTGAACAAAAAAACAACAATCATCATAACTAGGAGATTTCTTTCTATGAGAGAAGTTATCACAAATGAGTACTGGGATCATTTTTCTGCTGTTGGTAATCCTATATTCAATGTATTTGGGAAGCAGTTACATGCATTTTCTATTTTGTTTTGTATGTTCTCAGTGCAAAACACACGCATGTTTTCTATACCTCTTTCAATTTGATTTCAGCATAAACCTGTTTTGTATAAATTTATTTCTTGTGCCAAATTTGTATGGAGATTACCTCTTAAAAATGCTAAGTGGAGAGGTCAGAGCTCTCTCTGTTTGTTAAACAAATTAGTGTTAGAGGTTCTGTAGAATTCCAACACAAAAACCATGAGAAAGAAAACAAGGGAGAGAAGCAGTTAGAAAAACCCAATGAAAAGTACTTTGTATGTCAAAAATCAGAGGGTTGCTAACATAAAACTCAGCTTTGCCAAAAAATTCCATGTGAAGGAGTTAACTTAGTTTAAGCTAAAATATGAACTCCTCTCTGACTGCCTCAGCCACTGCAGAAAATACATTAAGTATTTCTTTAAAATGTGACTTTGAAATCTGAACCTGGTAATTTGTGGTAATGGGGGAACAACTGAGGATCTTTAAGCTCTCACTGATGTGGGTAGAGATCCATGTGTATTTGGACACATAGCTGAACCTGATCCTATTTATGCTTTGCTCTCCCCATTTCACAAGACAGTCTTTGGGCTATCCTGCTTCTTGGAACAGACAGCCAAGGCTCTCAACACACAGACCATCTCCCTCCCTCTCTCCCTCAATTCCCTTTCATCTCCAGCCATGTTCAGCTCTTCCCTTCTGGATATGTGCACCACTTGCATGACTGCTACTGTGTGACTGAGCACATATCCAGGGCTTCATAAGAAGCTCTGCTCAGCATTCGGTTTACAGTGGAACACAAGGGTTTACAGCCAGGGTAACAGAGGAGTCTCGCCTACAAATTTATGACTTTTAAAGAAACCCAGGTTGGGTAAATTTTGTGCTCATTGCATAAGGAAGCCTTGCAGTGATGTCAGAGTTAGAAGAAAAAGAGGAATGATGAAATAGGGATCAGTCTTATATGAAGAAATGGACTGTTTGAAAGAGAGGGAAAAGTTGAAGGATCTAGAGGCAAAGAATTGCTGATTCATCACCCATCATGACAGAAAACCAGAAAAGAGACAAAAAATAGAAAAAAGGAGTAACAGTCCCTGTAGAGGGAATAGCAAATTTGAAAGAGGAAGAAAGACCAAAGGAAAAAGGTATAAGGCATCTTATTTCTCTTTTGATGGTGGTAGTTCTTTTATTTCAGGAATCAATAAAATAAGTCTACTTATTTAGCATCTGAGGTGATTTAAAACTTTACTGCCTGGTGGCTGCTTTTTACCATCTTTTGTTGGAAGTTATCCAGCCCAGCTGCCCCAGCAGTGCAGGGACAACAGTAACGGGCTCCCCTCAACCCTCTGGCCAGCTGGCAGTCTGGGTTTGATGGCCAGGAGTAATAAGCTTGAGTTAAGTATGTGACTTCTCACTAAAGCAGGTGGGATCTGTGTACACAGTGAGTAAAACAAAAATGGTTCATACGCACGAAGAATAAAGCAAAGAGGGTCCATGCACCGTCACTAAGCCTGCAGGTCCAGCAGATGAGGTCCATGTACACAGTCCCACCAGACGGCACAGTGGGAACTCTGGCAGAAGATTGAGAGGTGGCAAACTGTTTTTCAGCCACAACAACTCAGAGGCTTTTGAAGGAGTCATATGTCTGGTAGAAGTATTCCAATCAAATAAATAAGGTGTTTCTTCACTGGGACCAGTTCTTCAGTATGTTGCCATACTTTGTATCCATTTATTAAGAAAGAATTGAAAAAAGGCATAGTTTTTTTATCCTCAGTTTGTGAAGCATGGGAGAGCCAAATGAAAATTGCACTGCAGCACAGCTAACTCAGTTATGGAGGGATATCCCTGTTTCAGGGTCTTTATATGAAATCTCTGTGGAGCCACAGGGGTGAAGAAGAGGGCATCAACAATTCAGTTAGATTATTGTGTTAAGAATATTCTCTGAAGTATAATACCATTAAGTCACTAGAGGAAAAAATAAAAGATGCGTTAGACCAAGAACATGCATTACATTATGATAATTTCTTGTGAAAATTAACCATAATCCTAAATTTCCTTTTTGAAAACCAGTGGATATGCTGTCTCTGCCCAGAGCGCTGGTCAAACTCATATTCTATAGAAAATAAATTAAAATTTTCTGAAGTTAAACCTGGGAAAATAAAACTTTTGCATGCTGGATATATTTCCTTAATATAACCAGTGTATATGGTTAATTGGAATGCACTGGTTTGGAAGCTCCAGTTATTTTAAAAAGTCCTCAAAGAGATATATGCAATCATTTGAGAACAAACTATAATTTCATCATTTGTTCATAATATTCTAATTTTTTCCTCAAAATTTTGCTTAAAGTGATGGAAAATGAATTGGTATTGAATATTAGGGTCAAAATTTTCAAATTTCAGCACCTAAAATTAGATTTCCATCTCCATATTTAAATAGCTAAATATAAGTAGCCTGATTTTCAGAGCTGTTGAGCAATCCCAGCTGCCACAGAAATCAGTGGGAGCTTTAGGTAAATACCAGATTGCCTATTTAGTCTCATTATCATGTAAAGATTAAATAGGGATTGATACACTTTAGCCAATGTTATTAAAGAAGGTTGTTGGGGTAGGACAGGGATCTGTGGAAGTGCATAGAAAACTCTCAGTGACTTTCAGAGGCCAAGCTGCTGCTCATGTGGGCACAAACCCTTCCTGAGCCATCTCACCCATTAACTTAAACCATAACAAAGGGCCCCATGCCACTTTTGAATGGTGTCTGGCAACTAGGCTGCAACTGCTATCCTAGAGAAATCATTATACCAATCTCCTTTACTGTCTAAAGACTTTTCCTGCTGTATAGGCTTAACCAAACCTTTTCAGCTTCCTTCCATTCCATTCTTTCAAACGGCTACTTCACTTTTCCCTATCTCATTCCTGATGTCTGCCCTCCAGTAGCATCGTCCAGCAGGGACTCCAGCATTTGCTCCATCACCTCTCCCCAGCCTGCTGCCTGTGGCTGAGAGGGGCAGCCCTGCAGCAGTGCTGTGGCTGCTGCTCACCACTCCCACGTGTCCAGGCTGGGAAGAGCTGGTGTGTGGCTCTGTGCACATCCTCGGTGCAGTCCATGTCTCTGGGTAAAGGCAGCTGGGACTCACAACACTTCTTGCATTTCTTGCATTTTTTCCGTGCAAGATGGTTTGAAACAATAGCACAGCTCCCACTCTGCCTCACACCCTGGGACAAGAGAGGCTTCCTTGCACAGGAGCTGCACTGGGACCTGCACCATTGGTCTATATTTTGTGAAGTAGTGCTGTCTGATGTCGGTTCTCCATAATCTCCTCAAGCCTCTTTCCCTACAATAAGAGTTGTATGTTTATTTTTACTCCACATGCCTTTTCCAGCCTCAAAAGCTTCTCTGAGCCCTCCACAGAGCCCAGGAGGAGCAGGCGCCCAGCTGCCGGTCTTGCTCTCTCCCTCTCTGCTGAGCCCTGCAGCAACTGGATACTGCTGATTATGAAATGAAACAAATGAGAAGCAGCTTCCATAGAACAACTAATTGATGCAAAGATCAAAGAAGAAGCAAACAAAACACATCTTGAAAGAGAACAATTCAAAGCATCAAGCAGATGCTTTATTTTCCCTACCTTGCCATACAGATGCAGAGAAAAGCCTCAAGTCACTGAAGTCAACATCCAACCTGACAGGAGCCAGGATTCCACATCCAGTGTTTCAATCCCTGGTTTATGTCAGAAGTGCAACATGTTTTGGTTTTTTTGGTTTGGTTTGGGTTTTTTTGTCTCATTCCACTTTATTTTCACAGCCAGGGTAACTCTGCTTTTTAACACAGTTCCCAATCTTTCCTAGGAGTAAGATGGATATTCTCTGCATAAATCCTGATTTCATCAGGCTTGTGACCTTCAAGGGTATATTTCTGTTTGGCTTCCAGAAGCTCATTTAGCAGTCATGGTCTCAATTGAAGTTGCAACAGGATCTGGCAAAATTTTATTTATGTTTTAAGTTGCTAATGTTCTATTTGATGGTTAATAATTTCACCAGGCTTTTGTTTGTATTCAAGTCTTCCATGTAAAACGTCTTTAAAAAAAATAAAGAAAATACTTGTTAGTTAACCTTTTTGGTAAAAATACAGAGAAGGACTGTAAATATTTCCTAAGGGAAAACATGTCAAAAAATTTTTGTTTTTTTAATGTTAAAAAAAATCAAATTTGCATTCATATAAATGAGAAGTTTAAATGCCTCCATGCCTGCGAGTAGGTGATCCCTGGGAAAAGTGGGAAGAGGAGAGTCCTATTTTTGTATAGTTTTCTGTGCTGAAAGGAAGTAAAATTTATACACAAAGTCAGTGGACAAATTGCTGAACTTAAAGACATTGAATACAAAGAAAAGAGAACAGAGTGTTTTCAAAGGCATTTATAATCATCACAGCGTGAATATTGATGGACAAAGATGAGGACATTAGGTTTTCTGAAGCGCCTGAGTGAATTATGAGCCTGAGAATCACTGAATTTGAATGATGATTTGAGACACCTGCCTGCTGTGATGCAACACTGGGCAGTCACCCCTGTGCTCTTCACAGTTGGCCCTAAGGTATTTTGACAGGAATTTACTACAGAGAGTCAACACTATATGGAATAACGTGGATTTATGACAATAAGGAAGGGGCCACCTTTAGAAGAATTCAATGAGACACTTAGAAAAATGGTCTGGAAGGAAGAAAACAGGGAGTAGATAAAAGAGGCTATACCAATTGTAATTGTCAAGAAAGCTTTCAATTCTTTGTGTAGGTAAACATCTTTAAACACATATTCTTGAAGAATGGATCTGATTGTCAGATATTCAGAGTGAATTGATTTCCACTGTTATTTGTAATGAAAGTGATAGAGATTATATTTTGATACAGTAAGTTATGAGCAAGTATTTTGTGTGACAAGCATTACTTCTTATAGTTTTCATTAACAATATTCCCATCATTGCTGCTAGATGGTATTGCCTCCCTCTTGTACTACTCCACCATCTCTTACAAAAATGAGTCTCACTAGAGTTTCTGCCTCTCCTCATCCTTTTGCCCCATCCCCCACCATTAATTTCCCCTTTTTTGTCACAGCCTGTCTCCAGTTCTGAGGTCTGTGGACTATTATCTGCCTCTCATCTCTTCAGTCCTTGCTATTTCAAGCTCTCTTTCCTCCTTTATTTCTGTTCTCATTATCTCAGCCTCACCTTCAACTCTGTTGGCTCCTGTCCCACTGTCTGCAAGCATGCTCTTGCATATTCTAGGTCAAAATAAGGCTTCTTTATTCAACTTGCCCAGTTACAATCCTATATCCTTCCTCATCTTTCTTTTCAGCACTCTAGGGCCCAGATCCAAGGATCTATTTAGGATCCTAACTTGTCCTTGAATGCCTAAAAGTATTCTGAATGCAGTACTGCCTCAGTTTTCTTTTCTTAGTTCTCATGATAACCTTTTAAATGTCCCTTGTACCTTGTGACAGCTGAATTACTTTTTTGGGAAACGTTTATATGCTTTGGTTCTTTATGGAAGAGACACAGTAACAATTGAGTAGGTTGTACTTGTGCTCCTACAGCCCCAGCATGGTTCCCCTGATAGTAGCTACTTCCAAGATGGAGCTGAGAGGAAACTTCTTACTACGTTCGTATTGGACTAGTCATCACAAATTAGTTCAAAAAAATAATGGGAGAAATGAAGAGTAATTCCCATGTTCATTATATTCTCTCTCCATCAACAAGAAATCTTCCCATATTTTAACAAGATGTATGGGCTATTCAACCCTTCTGTAAATATGCAGTCAAATAGGCTCCTAAGCTGAACTAACTAATAGGACAATGACATACATGACTGCTTCATAATAAGCACATCTGAACATTTCTAATAAGTTTAATTCTGTGGAAGCAGAGTTCAGGACACAGAGGAGATGGGAGCAGGTCAACACAAAGAACAGAGACAGATGGAAGGAATTCAGCCAGCAAACATGGGAAGACATTCCTATACATGGATTTTGGATTGCATGGGTAGAGCTGTTGAACCACTTGAAGGCTGTAACACAAATTTCAGAGAATCCATAGAAAGGACCTGTGTGTTGCAATGTGTCATATCACAGCATCTTTTAACGTTATAACCACCTAGAAGTACTCAAAATGCAACACTTAGAAGCACATCTGGGAGGGTCCGTGAACGGGGATTCACAAAATCCAGCTGCTGGAGAAGGCACCTGGGAAGTGCTATGGGCATGTCATAGCATTTGAATGCTTTGCTTGCTTGCTAGACTTTCAAGTCACAGGCACTTGCAGAAAATGATCCCATCTTATTAATTTATTTGGGACTAATGGTGCTGAACTGTTTGCTGGAGTAAAAAAGATAAATTCAAGTCCTTAGTTTAAAAAAATGACAAGAAATTAGTTTTGCTTCCTAAAGCTGGCTGGGAGGAACATGAAGACACCTAGCAATACCAAGTAATTGGTGTTTTCCTTATTAAGTCCCTGGCTTGTCAGAAGCTGAATGAGGTGCTATAAACATCTGAGTTCTGTGTTTAGACATCTGAGGTCAGCCAGCCAAGGTTCCTTCTTTGGATTCAGCTCACAGGTGTTATTATCTTAGTTGTGCCTGACAGTATTTTATGTTTCTTAACTTTGTATATGAATGGTTAATGGCCTGGAACAAATTTTGGAAGGACGCTTAAAACAGAGCAAAACTGTAGAATGATGATTGCTCTAGGTACATTTTTACATTCAGCAGGAGCCTGATTTTCTCATTTGGACTTTAGGAGCTAAAGTGTCCCCAGTACTGCCTTCCCATGCCTGCCCATCACAATGCTGTACACAGAGGATAACAGTGAATCTGCTGTGTCCTATCTCTAAGATGACCTTGTTAGTACAAGCTTAGTTTGAGAGTTTCATCTTTGACTTCACAGCTGGTTGGAAATTATTACAAGTGGGGTAAGAAGAAACCCTCATTGCTTTAATGTTGGTCTACATACAGCGGTTGATGATCGTATGTTGGAGTCTCTCCACATTTTAGGGGAACAGAACATTGTGCTAACTTTCTTCAGTAGAGCATAAAAATATCATCCTCTCATATAAATGAAACATAGTAGCAGATAACTATTTAAGTGATGTCAATGGCTACATTTTCATTTTAATAATTTAGCCTAGATAATACAATTTGCTTAGCTAGATCACTTGCTCCCTGTGTATCATCTCAGATCAACCACAGAGCACCAGAATTTATTAATACAACAGAAGAACATAAAATATAATTTGCTTCTTAAAAAATCCATTATAGTGT
Source organism: Coloeus monedula (assembly GCF_965178545.1). Classification (NCBI taxonomy): domain Eukaryota; kingdom Metazoa; phylum Chordata; class Aves; order Passeriformes; family Corvidae; genus Coloeus; species Coloeus monedula. Next base: position 39,333,735 of record NC_138784.1, read on the forward strand.
CAATAGGTTCAGCTGACTTTGAGCATGTGAACATATTTGAACTCTGCTATTAAGGCATGATCATTTACTGAAATCCAGTGATATACAGAGTAGGGATGGAAGAAGGGGCATACATGATGTGATGTGACTTAAGACACAGTGGTCATAGCAGAGGGCATGCTGAGGTATTTTATAAGGTGCAAAGAAAACACTGAAGTTTTTGTCCACAAACTTCAGCAAAGCTCAATTAAATTTTTTTGAGCTGTGCTCATGTATTCTAGACAACTGAACCAGCAGCCTTTCAGTGATGTAGCAGTAAAAGCTGCCCACCTTGCATGTCATAAAAGTTTAAGCTGGGAAGTAAAGAGAGGGAAAAAACGAGAAATGGATCTGGGATGTAAGAATGAAAAATCATTCTTTTTTTCCTTTCTTGCCTTCCTTCCTGGAGTGTCATGAGAACGCACAGAAGGTGGTAGTCGGGTGTCACACTTCACCCTACAGCGTCTGGGATTGCTGCTGTCCTGAAAACATCCCTCTTGCTGCAGGGTGAGCAGTGCTGGTCTTGTAGGGCCCATGTGCAGATACTTGGCATCTCTCTGCCCCTCTCCAGAGCTGTTCAGGATTGCTGAAGAAGCTGGCAGCTTCACAGATGTGCTGGGATTCCCACTGTGGTATGAACAGCAAGTCAGGGCTCAGCTTGTGAAAAACAGAATCCCCGTGCCAGGTATCTGGCAATCCTCACACTCTCCATTGATCTGAACAAGGGAAACTGTTTTCATGTATATTTAGTAAAATAATCTTAATAAAGTCTGGAGAGAAAAATAGTGTAAGGAAATGTGTTTGCTTAACCTGGCAGACAACCCTTCTGGTTATGTGGATGGACAGGGACTGTTGCCCAGACCAAGCATAATTTCTTCTACTTCTAAAGACTGACCAAAATATAGTACTCAATGTGATTGTGTGTATTTATTACATGAACATTAACAGTGCAATAATATATACAAATATACAAAATATGACTCACATGCACTTATATTTATATCTCTTCATCATTAATGTACTTAAGTCAGGAAAAAACAGATGCCTGTTTAAATAATATTCTTCTATACTTTTTTTTTCTGATGTTGTCTCTTAAAACCACATTATAAACAACAATAAGAAGCTGAATATGTTATGAAAGCACTGGACAACTCAGGTCATAGAAAGAAAACAGAATTTTGTCATTCGATAGTGATATTAAAGAAACAAAATCAAAGTCTGAGGGTTTTTTGCTTTCCCTTGTGATGGAAGAAGATAAATGCCAATGAACTTTCAGAAAACCCACTAGATTCATTGGAGCCAATTATGTGAAAATTCTCTGTGCAACAATAAATTTGGAAAGTTATTTATTCTTAAGATTGAAGTCTTAGGCTGCAGGGGTAGCAGCACTTAAGGTTCTCATTTTGTGCATTTTTCCTGAAAATGGAAAATAAATAACTCTGTGACTAAGCTTTTTTGATCTCCATTTAAAATCCTAAAATAAAGGCTTTTAGATGCAAACCAGTTACTCTACAATAGCAAACTCCCACTAACACTTACTGTACCCTCAACCATTTTATGTGGCACCCCAAATAAATATGAGACAAGGTACCTCTTTCCCTAAGAAGAAATTCCCTTACAGTTGCTGCACTAGTGCCAGTGCTCTGAAGTACCTGAATTTTTCAGGTGATGAAATATCTGGGGGTCTGGGATCTAAGCCTGAGAGCTCTATCCATTAAGAAGAACAGATAAGGCAATACTATTTATTGTAGCATGTGTATTTTAGGCACTTGGCACTGCATCAGCACCCACTGCCCCTCAGAGCCAGAGTGTAGCTGTACAGCACCCAAGCTGGGGAGAAGCTCAGGGGAGCCAGCACAGGAGTGCAGATTTGCATTAGCCAGAAAGGAGGAAAAGTATGAAGAGAATTGGATCTAAGTACAATATATGGGCCTTTATTCTAGCACTTCACTCAAGATTCATAAGACATCATGAAATGAGGTTCCTGGGCCTTTTTCTTTATGAGCTAATGGGTCAGGCATGATAATGGGGTACAGGAGGCTAAATTTCCATTAGATTTTTTCTTCTACATTAGTATTTATTTTCATGTTTACCACCTTCCAAAAGCATTATATAAACAGGAGCATTATAACCCCCCTCTCCTTCTGTTTGATTGCCTCATGTGTGGTGCATTACCATACATCACATGCATGGATTCAAAAAACAAGGGACACAGTTCTTTATACCTCAGGTTGGGGCACTCATTTGGAAGTGATGAGACCTGGGCTTCAGTTGCCTGCTCCTGCTAATGTTTATGATCTTTATATTTAGTCATCACTGAATAGATGTGTTATTTCAGTGCTTCAGAGAAAAATCATTTAGCACTCAGTTGCTCCTAGGAATGCTTAGACCTTTGAGTACTATTAAGTATTCCTTTTTCTTTGGGAAAAGATAGATATCTAGAGTTCCCAAGTAGCTTTTTGGTGAGGAGCAAATTTATAATGTGCAATGTTTTTGCTTTTGGAGATGAGCTTTGACCTGCTGCCCCAAGAACAGAATTTAGATTTCTTGCAGCTGACTATCTAATTATTGTATATATCTTTTCCAGTGGGAGAAAATCAAATAGATAATACAGAAAAAATAACTTTTTAAGCAGCAGGGACTCTCCTTATAGTGCTGTTATTCATTGAATTTTCTGGGTACTGGACCAAAAAAAAAAAAGATCATTTATCAGAGGAAGTCAAAAAAATGCTTAGCTGAGTTCAGTCCTTGGTAAACGCTGTCTCTGATTTGGGACGTGCTATTTTTGGTGCTTTGTTATGTTATTTGATATGTAAAGTACTTGAAAAAGGTGAGGTTTTCACAGAAGTACTCTCAGTCCTGCTGTAGCATCCAAGGTCACAGGGCTCTCACAAATAGGAGGGTGTAGATAAAGAGAAGCTGGCATGTGTCCTGGAAAGATCCTGCTACTCAATCAAAAGAACAGGCTAAATTTCTAAGCAGTCATTTTCCACTGTTCAGAAATTAGGGGTAAATTGAGAGTTGGGGTTTTTTTTGGTTTTATTTTAGATTTTTTGCTTGTTTTTGTTTGTTTTTGAGTAGCTGAGACAGCAGTAAATACTGAGATAGAGATGCTATCCTGTGTACCCAGCGGAGATGTATGGAGATGGAAAAATGAGAAAGAAATAGTAGAAAAGCCTTGTATCAAAGCATTCCTATGTTTTCTTTTCCCAACGTCCTCAAGTGTGCAGATCTGATCCTTCTCCTTGCCATCTCTGGGACCAGAGCAGCAGAATGTAACACAGGGATTAGCACCAAAACCAATTTGTGTACAGAGAGAGGCAGGACCTGCGGCACCTGTGTTACTCCCAGCTTGCTACTATGGAAACTTCCTGATTCACTGACTCATGGCTGTGACTGCTGGGGAATACAGCAGCTGGAGCACCCTGGAGAGCCTGTGAAAGTGGTGGTGTTTGTTCCAGTTGCTGGTGCTGCAGTCTGCCCTGCTCTAAAGCATGCAATGCAATTGTTAGGAAGCGGCAAAATCTCCATGGATAACTTGAATCCATTATTTTAAAATTTTCTTACACATTGTCATAAATGAACCTCTGACAAAGCATTTGTGAAGGCATGTTCTACCTGAAATGTAGGAATTAAAGACTGTACAATAGAGATCCTCCAGTGCCCAGGTCTGAGTGAGGTTTTCATATGAAGAGTCTGAACACTAACATAGGGAGAAACTATACACCATTTTAGTAAAGGGTGGACTATGACAAACTCTTGGGCATGTTAAAGTCCTTTCAAACAGAGTGTCTCACAGATTGCAAATCACTTGATTTCTCACCTGGAAAGGCCCTTAGTGTGCTTGTGAAGGCTGTTGTCCATTGCGAATAAATCAAAACCACCCAGTGTTTGAAGCATAATTGTAATTGTGTCAGGCATCAAATTTCATAGGTGTTTTGTGCAACAACAGACTTCAAGCTCTCCTGCAGTGGTGGGAGGGATACACAGTATGGTGAAAGCGTTCATTTCTGCTGATACTAATGCAGTATCAATTACTTGCTCCATTTCATTTTAATCATCTTAGTTTGTTTAACCTAGAATGATGTAGAAGAAGTAATGAAGGAATCCAGTCACTACAGCTCTACTCAGGAAAAAAAAAAAGAATAAAAAAGAAATGGAATTCTGGGCTTGTGTGGGTTTTTGAAATAATACTGTGATGACCTGCCTAAGCTAGAAACACAGTTAAGAGTGACTCTCATTGTATTCCTGCTAAAAAAAAGAAGCTGTTCAGAATGAGTAAACATAACCTGGTATGAATTTTGGAGAATAGTTTATTTTTATCAGCCATTTAAGTGTGCTAATATTCTAATATGAGTATAGAATAGAACGTGAGTAGGTTGCTTGCTTTCTCTGCATCAAAACTGATAATGGTTTAAATTCTTTTCATGCTTCAATCAAAAAGCACTGAATGAGTACATCCAGAAGTGAGTTAAATGCATTCTACTTCTCACAAAAGACAGAACTTCTGAAAATTGCAATGTGATACCAGCAAAACATGTTGTTCTAAAGAAAGTCTGAGAACAAAAAATGGTGTCAACTTCAAAGCTTAAGAGATAATAGTTTATTAGAGCTGAAATCATTGTTAAAAAGAAATTCAGGTCCTAAGTCCTGTGCATCCTGATACCATGAGCAAAAAAGCCACATACATAAAGTGAACTCCAATAAAATCACTACTGTCAATATTTGTGTTTAGTAGTGAAGGTGTTAACTGTCCATTAGTGCCCAGTCTCACACAGCTGTTTACCAGACTCAGGACCTAAGGTTCCTCCTAGCTGCTGAGCAACTGTGCTAGCACCCAGCACATGCTGCTCTGTTGTGCAACTGGAGTTTCATTTTGGGTGGGCCTGCAGCCCTCACTGCTCTGCGTGAACACCAGGAAAGATCATCTTGTTTTTCACATTGCTATGAGGGCACGTACTCTGTTTCTGAGACAGAGACCAATGCAGGTTTGCTATCTGCTTTTCTTGCAGCAGTTCTTTGATACTTTTGGGTTTGGTTCTGCATGTGCTGAAGAGATAAATAACACTTGGTTGCTGACCTGGAGGTGCTCATATTGCCTACCTGGACTTCTCACTTCACAGTCTCAAGGACATAAGGTATTTGATTAGGGGAATGATGAAGAAGGCCAAACTGTAACCGTATAGTAAAGCAAAACAGAATTAGCTGGTCATTAGCAACCTGGAGCTTCCTGAAATCAAGAGTTTTTCCCTACTGTCTGAATGGATAAGGGGACATATTCCCTGATATCAGTGTTGAGGACATCCCTAGACAATGAAGTACAATCAATTAGAGCAGTCCTTTCACCTAAATCAAGAAAATATTACAAATTTTTTTTGCCAGTGGAAAAGATCAGATATTTCTTGATCACCAGCCAAAATTTGGGCACCAAATGAAATTACTATTTTCTTCTTAACACTGTTGAAACCAAGGCTGGATAAAAGTAATTTCTCCAGTTGTCAAAACCTATTTGCTTTTTGTTTTCAAGATCTGCCTTTTCACAATCCAGGGAGCAGGACCACTAACCCAAAGAGGTGAACTAACACTGTAGAAGTTTCTCCAGTTTGTTTTGCTCTAGCAAAGCAAAGCAAGGGAACAGAGTATCAGCATATTGATATCAGGTTCATTCCTTTTATCTGTTTCATGTTCTGATTTCAAAGACATCAAGACTGCCTTCGTGCATGGTAATGCCCCAGATGTTGCAACTCACGTTTGCTGAGTGGTGACACAGCTTCCTTGTGCCTTGCACTTGCACATGGTAATCATTGTCCCATTAGCACTCAGGGCACTTGTCTGCTAGCCACGCTGGCAACTGGCCTTGCTTATTCAATTCTCTTCTCAAATTATTTAAGCTTATATGTAGTATCTTAAATCACATCTGTCCTCTGTGGAATCAGGCTACATAACTCTCTTTGTGTTGATAGAGGTAGAGTAACAGTTCACTGTCTGTCTTAATGAAACATTTTCCACAGTGCTGTAGCCTGATAGAAAGTGAAATAATATTTGCTTAGGAAAGAAAGTTTTCGTTTTGCAAGGAGACAGCTTTTGTTCTGTCAGGAAGATATGTATCTAAATCTAGGTATGCCCTTTCTCCTGCCAGCAGCCAGCTGGAATGGTGTGTTTCCTTATTCTCCATTAGGGACAAAGATATCATCAGCATTTGGGCCCTTGGCTGCCCTTGCACAAGCTCTAGCAGCAGGTGTTATGCAGGGATTAGGAAAAGCTAATATTCCTTACAGAAATAAGAAAACTGGCAGCTTGTAGGTGTAAGTGTACAGATGTGCTTTAATACTGTGCATGTTTCCTTAATGGCCTTATTATAATCTAAATTATTTGTAGTGTTCTTCTTGTTATGTTAATGTTCTCATAAGAGACTAAATGCCACTGAGGTTTGTTCACATTGATTTAAATTACTCTTTCTTAGTGCTATGATCCTTTTGCCTAGGGGTAAACTACTGCTGAGCATATTCATGCAATTTTCCTGAGGGAAGAATTAAGCTATTGGTCTATTTACAGTCCTAGAACATGTTACTCTGAAATGGGGCAGTTTCAGTTGGAGTAGAGGATGGGCACTGAAGGATGACATGGTGGTTTTTCCACAGTACAACACTCTCTACCCTGCCCCTCAACATGTACCTGGCTTGCAGGGTGTGCAGCCTGTTTGGTGTAACCCCATTGGGTGCAGGGTCCCTGGGGTTCAAAGGACATCCATCAGCAGCCTTTCAAAGCAGCAGCCTCTATGTAATCATGACACTGGTTTGAGCCAGTGGGAGAAGAAGATCACAAAGATGGCAGAAGAAAAATAAAGTGACAAAGGAAAGGCAAAAGATGGAGAAATAGTATATTTTATGTTCACATTTGCACATTTAACAATTCAGGAATTTGTCTGACTGCTTGGTTTCTGCATTAGTTTTTCTGTTCAATTAATTTGAAAGTTTGAACACTTAATTACAAGATTCAGTGGCAGGACAACTTTCCAGTAGCTTGATAATGACTGTTTCCCTGGCTAGTGAATCTCTCTGTTGTGCTCAGTATTCCACTGATTCGCATATTATCTTACAAGGAGTCAGGTAGCCTCAGGTTACAAATTAATAAAAGATGCTCTGCTTTCCTCTCTGCTGTTATGTTTTTGATGCAATTACGAAGCATTTCCTGATCAACTTGTTCATGATCATTCCAGTTTCAAATTTCAACCTAAAATGAAAAAAGAAAAAAGAAATCCCAGAACAAAAGAAGCAGGCCTGATGGACCTGTACATTTACACAAACAGGGACAACTGTGGGAACAGGATTCACTGGGACTCCTCCCAGCCCTCCTACAGCTTGCTGGCATTATTGCTGCCTTCCTCTGCCTCTCCTCCAATTTACTCTTATTCTTTCTCTGAGGATAATGTGTGTGGGGAGGCAAGAATAAGTAAGTGACACTAAGAAAATGGGAAGAAAGGGAAAGAAAATAGTATGTTACAGCAACAGCCACATTATTGTAAACTTGCTGCTTTCTGAGATCAGCAAGGCCTCCCCCAGCCCTTCCTTCATTTGCTTTGCCTGCACACTTAAGGCAGTCATCCAAAAGCTCTGCCTGCTGCTGCCAGCTCCTGCTGCAAAGATGTGAAGGCAGCTCTGAGGGCCAGGGACTGCATGGTTCATGAACTCGAAGAAAAGAGTTCTGCTTGAACCTGCCTCAGGGTCACAGAGACCAGGACAGAAAAATAGTTTACAAATCACAGTTTTCATGCAGGTCAGGTGCTGTCAGCTCTGCTGGATGTCTGAGTTATATTTTGCTGGTTTACGACAAAACTGCTTCAAATGTGTCCCAAAGGTGTGACCTCTACTGAGCCAGACACTGCTCTACTTTTTTTGTTAAAATAATTGCTCTTGACCACGTGCTCATGTACTGCCCTGTGTCTCCCCTCACCTTATGATGGAAGTGCATCACACCAGGCACTTGGAAGAAGAAAATTTACCACAAACCATCATACACACAAGCCCTGAATTTGTCATCCTGCCGCAGACAACTATGCAGCAGATGTTCAGACAAAAGCTCTGCAGAACACCCCTTCCTCACATTCCTGCTCAGCACAGGCCACAAAACACTCACAGTACCATGGGAAAAACTCAGACTTAAAGTATAAGTTTAAAAGCCTCAGCTATGCTGTTTTACACGAAAAAAATAGAGGGAAGGTCATGTGGCATTTGTGGGGTGAAAACAAAAAAGCCTTAGAAACAGATCATGTCTTTTTCTACCTTCAGAGAAGAGCAAAAATAGTCCATGATAATCTCAACTGAGAGAAAATCCTCTTCCAGTCTCAAATCTGACAATGGTAAACAAGACACACCAGGCAAACATTTCTGAGGCCTTAATACCAAGAAGCAGCTGTGCACTTTGATTTCTTAGTGCTTCATGAAGGGGCAAAAATCTACCCAAAAGCAAGGTAATCAAGAAGTATAGATCTAGTCTGGTTCCTTCCATCATAATTACAGCAGCTTCATTAAATGATTCATCATCACAACCTAAATAAGATGCGCCTATGTGTGGTAAGGTGAAAGTAACAAAAATGGAGGTGTTGCCTCAGTTAATGTTCAAGTAGGACCAGGGATCCATGACAAACAGCCCTGCAGCTTCTGATTTTCACTAGTCCCGTAGCTGTAGCAAAATCTTCAGTTGTATATGACATAATATAATGTGTATATTATTCAAATGTGAACAATTAAGAGAAGCTTCTCTTCATAGGAGTTCAGGGCTACAGAGCATGTTATGCAATGGCAAGGGCCGATGTGAGCTCAAGGGCGATGTCGCATCCAGGAGTGCGAAAAAGCACATACATGAGTAAGACAAAATTATGCAAAACATCTGTATCACTGATTTTTTTCTGTGTAACAACTTGCATGAAAATCAGCACAGGAGGGTGGACACTTCTCAAGGATGAAGGGTTTTAAACTGATTGGACACTTTTTTGTGACATGTCATGTAGAGAAAAAGAACCCGTGACCTAATTAGAAAAATTTGTTCTAGTGAAAAATCTTTATATCCTTTTTGATGGGTTAATCAGGTTGTGTTAAGGCACATGACTCATGCATGTAGCCAATTTTGATAATTAATCAGGACACTCGAGTGAACAGTACAAGAAATGAAAGCACCAGATGAGGGCATGCAGCAATGGAGTCTTGGTTTAGTTCTAACATGTAGGGTTTTCCTGTGAACATCACGGACTGAGAAGCTGTGTACAGTGTAGTAGAAGGAAAGCCTCACTTTGTGCCACCAAATACTTCTTGTAGTTCAGGAAACAGTAAGTAATCCATAATTTCATGTAGAAATCATGAGAACTGGTGGGCTGTGGTCCTTGCGGTGTGTTCACCACGGACACCAATTTGCATGGATGGGGCTGGCCAGGGGAGCAGTAGAAATTATGAAGTCCTGCTTCTAAGTGGGTTTTATGTGGCCATGCTGCAGTGTTTCCCACTGAACACAGGGCCATTATTTTTGTATGGTGCCTGCATGCAGCAAAGCACTTTGCCTGTACTGCTGTTGGCTGTTTATGGCTATCAGTGAGAAGGATTGGGATGAATGATGGGCTCAGAAATAATCTTAAAATGGAGGACAATGTTGCCATCAAATCTGTCGGAATAGCAGCACAGATAAGCAGCACCTTCGTCTCTTAATCCAGGCTATTCCCACCTCAGGGCATGGAAACACTAAATTCAACTCAGAGAAGCTCTGCAGGTCCTGGTTTTTTGAATGCATTATTTTTATCCTGCTGTGCTTCAAGACTTGTTTTATTTACGACAAATGCCCCTCCAGCTGCTGTCTCCCCTGTGTTTTTTATTCTTTTCTCGTTCTCTTTATTTCCTTTTTCACTTCATTCCTTTCCTTGCTTTGACCTTTTGCTACTTTTTTCACACTCATCTCAACCCTTCCTCTCAGTCACTGTCCCATTTACTTCCTTCCTTTGCTTGTCAGTCCTAATCTCCTCACTCCTTACTAAGCTGTTGTGCTTCACCACAGCCTTGTTACATCTAGTCATTCACTCCTCAAAACATCCTGCAATTGGAAGTTTCCTGTACTGGTCTGTAGGAAGTAAAAGCAGATCTGCACATCAGCATTAGGTAGAGGGGGACATTTATTGCCTAAAACAGACACCAAATTATTTTGTCACATTGGTATGGATGGTACATAGGCTGTGCTTAGTGCAATGAAATTGGGATTAAGGATGGACCAACACTGGCCTGTTATTATTTAGCAGATATTAAGCTCTCTGAAACTGTTTTGGACCATTCCAAAGACTTCTTATCTCGCTGGTGCCTGGCACCTCCTGAGGGATGGCAGCCCACAGGCATCTCTGCTGCAGATATCTTGCCTGAGGGAGGATCCTGTGCTTGGTGGGACAGCTGTAGAGTAAGTCCTCCCTACAGGAGCTGATACCCTGTTAGGCAGTAACATTATAGTCAGAGTCCTGTGAATCTAGTTTATTTCACCATAAGAATTATGGTGAAATTATTAAATTATTAAATTATTATAATAATAATTTATTTCACCAACGATTATTGATCAGCCTTGTCTAGTGGAGGGTCATGGCAGGTGTTGGATCCAGATGATCTTTAAAGGTCCCTTCCATTCTGTGATTCTATGATTCTATGGAAATGTGTGTGTTTCTCAAAACCTAAAGAAGCAGAGTCCTCTTCAGCAGAGGTTCAGGGTAAGATTCTGTTCCACAAAGACTTTGCGTTGGAAAAAAGCTGATCATACTGAGCAATCATCATCTGTGAAAAAGAAAACAAGCACACCCATGAATAGCTACATTTTCTTGATCATTTGATTTGGAACTGAAACAGTACAAAAAGTACTCAGGACACGTTATGAACTGTGCACAATTCTCATCCTTTTTTGATGCACTGTCTTGTACTTACAAACAGGTGTTAGTCTGGACCAGGCAAACCACCAGTTCTGTATTTTAAATTACATTTGAGTAGTCTCATAGGCATGCTACATATCACGTATTTTAAAGCTGGGAATTGGGAGAAAAATTATTTGGTGTTTGGGATTTTTTCTTGTCTTTGACTCATACAGGACAATGGCTAGGAATCCTAGCTCCTAAACATATCTTTGGAAAGTAATTGGTGTTGCCTTTGAATATGAGGAATGAAGAGATTCATCTGAGAATGTGATCTCTTTTTTGCTAGAGAAATATTATGGAGGCTTGGAGATATTGCTTTGATATCTTGATTCTTCTCACAGGAAATAACATTGCATGTGGTATCCTGGTTCTCACACATTAAATAGCTGCTGGTTTCACAGACTCACAGAATGGGTAAGGCTGGAAGGGACAACAGTGGGTCAGCTGGTCCAACCTCCCTGTTCAATCAGGGAAATGCTAGAGCACATTGCACAGGATTGGATCCAGATGGTTCTTGAATATCTTGAACATCCACAACCTCACTGGGCAATCTACTCTAGTGTGTGTTCCCTGGCTATTGGCCTTCATGGCCACGAGGACAAACTCCTGGCTCATGAAGCAGCTTGTTGTCCACCAGGACTCACAGGTCCTTCTGCATTGAGTTGCTTCCTAGCAGGTTGGCTCACAGCCTGTAGTGGTTCAGGGGGTTATTTTTCCCCAGCGGAAGGACCTTGCCTTTGCCTTTGTTGAATTCCAGAAAGTTCTTCTCTGCCCATCTCTCCAACCTCTCGAGGTCCTTCTGAAGGGCTGTACGGCACTCTGGGGTATTGGCCACTCCTCCCACCTTTGTGTTGTCAATGAACTTGCTGAAGAGGCATCTGCTTGTTCATCTAAATAATTGATGAATAAGTTAAACAATGCTTGGCCCAGTATTGTATCTTGGGTGACACCACTAGTGACAGGCCTCCAACTAGACCCTGAGCCACTGATTATGGCCCTCTGGGATCTGCCAGCTCTCAATCCACCTCACTGTCCACTCATCTAGCACTTCCTGAGTTTGTTTATGAGGATATTATGATACTGTGTTTCACTGATGTGGTTGTTTATCTACATGACTTACATCTACACAGTTGTTGGAAAGTGTATTTTTTATGATACTGATGGTAACTGGCTGATCAACAATGGGGTAGTAGCGATGGTCTGATTGAGTGGTGGTTGCCATATCTGTGGTGGGAATCACTGGGAAAATATTTTGGGTGATGGAGGTGTTTGCTCTGTGATAGATGTTCACTGAAGGATTATTAGCTCCTGTTATTTGCAATATAGACTTGCGTGTTTGGCTGAGGAAGACTTTGCACATTAAAGATCAGCTTGGAGATGTAAAGAGTATGAAAGCACAGCACAGAAACATATGAGCTTACAGAGAACAGAAATAAGTGGCAAAATGTGGTAAACAATTTCCACAAAACGGTGATTGTCCTCTGACTCGTGATATTCAAGAGATACAAAACACCTTCAAAAGCTGTTCCTGGGAAATAGAATTAATAAGTCTCTTGGCTTCTAGGAGTCATTAGATTAATAGAGGTACAGGTTTTATGGCACATAATAGTTTCCCAAGCTCAGTTAAACTGTTGATGCTCCATATATAAGCTTTTGTTGTTCTTTTAAAGACAGCTCCAATGGGTATAAAGGAGATATACTTAACGACTGAACATTGCTTACAGTTCTATTCTATAAGAGCTCCTCTGTATTGCTTTCTTTAGAATAAAGCAAGCTGTGCTGAAGCTTCTGACATTACATGCTGGTTAAATGACAAAATGTAAAAAACCTACGTTTTTTATAATAAATTTAGCTCTTTTTTAAAGAAAGCATCATAGTAAAATAGAAAAAGTAGGAAGGCATTTCATTAATTACTGAACATTTAAGTCTCCTATATTTCTATCTATATTTGTTTTGAACAAGCAGGGTTAATTTAACCTGATTCAGCTATTCCTCTCAGTTTTAGAAAGTAATGAAAGTTCAAAAAAGGCTACACATGACTTTTTTTATGAGGCATCTTATGTAATGTAAGTTTCAGTACAGCACATTTATTTTCATATGCTTCAGTGCATTATATTAGGAATTAGTCTAATGTTCTGCCTTTAAATTGTTGTCTTCTTAATTAATTAAAAATCATGAAATATATTGAAAAGATTTAAAGATGCTCCTCTCAGATGCAACTATAAGAATATTTTCTCTCAGTGCACAGATTAGAATGGATTTCAGAAACTTTTAAAATATTGATTTTTCATGATTTCAAATTAATTTTATCTGTAGATGCAACAAGTTTAATAAATTGGCATTCAAAAACACCAGATGTAATGAAATATACAAAACCTGATGCAAGTATCATTTCAACAAATAAATTGATTCATGATAATTGAGTTGTCTCTCAAGAGGACTAGAAATGGACTTTTGAGAAAAGAGGAGAAAAAAAATCTCTTAAAGGAAAAAGGTTTTCTGAAAAGATGAAATAAAACCATTTCCCTTGTTTTTTTCTGGAGATTATTTCTTATGCCAGGGTATATAAAGGTGGTCATTCTCTTTAACTACACTTGTTTACTTAATGTTACCCTCAGAGTAGCTTTAGTTCATGCAGAGCTGCTTGGGAAATCAAGCAAACAAACCTTCTGTGGCTTTTTGTTTCTATAAATAGAAAAAGATAATAAAGTATTTTATCTGCCTTTCACAGCCAATTTCACATTCAACTCATGTGCAAGATTTAGCATATCATTTCAATCTACTCTGTACAAAAAGACTTTTGAGATCAACGAGGGGGTTTGGTCTCAGATAACCAGATATAAATTTAGAGAACGTATTTTTGTTTGTAGTTCTTGTGTCAGTGTGTACGTCGACAAAGCTTGTGCTGACCCTGTGTCTGTCTTCCTGACATTTTGAAGCATGTACTTCCAGATTTAGTTTTCATATGCATGTGTTTTAGAGTAGAAAACAATTAACAGTGCAACATAAATAAAGTTTGCACATTTTACTTTTATCTCGTGAGCTGAAAAGCTTCGTACTTTCTGTAGGACAGTACTGGAGCCTGACCCTCATACATATGCCTGAGGCGTAAGTATCATGTCACGGTGGCATGAACTCTATGGAACTTGGTAGTGCTGTGGTAAATGGGCATTGGTCCAGAGAAAAACAATGGATCAACAACTTCCAGGGTGGTTTTTGCAGATGGGGTCACCAGGACAGAGAAGTGCCCTGATTAACCCCCTGGTCTGTGGATATTGAGGGTGAGGAGAATTGATAACATACCAGCATCAAGGAATGTGTAAGCTCCTGTAGAAGCTTGTGCAATGTGATGCATGATTTTGACGTGATGCTCTTGAGGGCTGGTGCAGATCAGCCTGTTAAGATGGAGAGTCACAGTCATATTGTCTGTTTTTGTTTGTGTTTTCAGGAATGAATTTGACTCTTGCTTATGCTAGCACCAACAGAGCTAATAGAAACCACATTACAAAACGGGCTCTGGCAGTGATTCCCTGCTGCAGCAGGAAGACAAATGACAGTAGCATGAAATCTCCTCATAAAACATTTTGTGTTCAGTCATGTTTCCTTCTGGTCTCTATCCTGACATGTCAGTGAAACAAAAGGCTTAAAATGGGGCAGAGGCGTGAAGAGGTATCGTCATGTTAAAAAACAGGGTTGCTTCCAAAATCTTAAAAAAATCATAAATATAATCTGGAAATATTTTGTGGCTTTTTTAAAGATGAGGAAATGTCATAATTGTCTTCTGTCAAAAAATGTATTTACTCAGGTAGAGGAAAAAAAGAAACCCAAAACAAACCACAAACCTTACTTGAATAATTTAACTCAATTTTGGTGAAGGGTCTTTTTAAAAAATTATTCTTCCTTCTGTGTTGTCATATCAGATTTTGTTATTACAAAACCCAATAACAGACAGAAAAAACCCAGCAACTGAAAAAGGGAACAAAATGTCCTAAAGGAAAATGTTGTGAAGCCAAAGGTAAGCAATTTAAGATAAATATAAGATATCTAGCTTTACACTGTTTCATGGCTGATTGGTAAAGCACAAAGCCATTTAAAAGCCTAAGATGAAAATGGCTCAGAAGTTAATGGGTAGCTCAAAATAACTTCTATGAAGCAAACTGAGGGAAAAACTGCTTGATATTTTCTTTCCCATAGCTTTTTCTTGAGAAAGAGAAATAATTTACTTGATGGTAAATACTTCCAGTTTTTGCAAGGCTAAAGGAGCATCTGTGTTTCCAAGGAAGCAGAGAATTTTGTATTTCATTCAGTACTAAAACATATTGGCCAGAACTTGACTCACAGGCCATGAGATAAAGTGGCAACCAGGAACCAAGTCTGTCAGTCTTTTGCAGAAAGTTATTTTCTGATTTTATTGGCATACAAGTTACAGTTTGACACAAACCTACCCAACTATTTTTTTCCAAATTACCTGCATTATTTCAATAGCTTTAGGAACTGTCAAATAGTTTCACAGACCTTGTTCATTTGGACCCATTTGAGTGACAAATTACTGAATTCTGTTAATGCCATAAAAATTTATGACTGCTTTCAATACTTCAGCAGCTATCGATCCAATAAAATTTTTATTATGCTGAAGAAAGAAATTACCTTTGTAATGATCTTGCTGCATAACCAGTATGCATTGCACACTATGTGGAAGGGGTGGGCAAGAAAGTCTCTTTTAAAGGAATATTTTTATGCAATCCAGAAAGAAGCCATTCATTCAGTGAAGTACTAATGATATTTAGATCTGCAGAAAGCTGGCAATAGAGTCTTTTGCAGCTTATTAACCCCTTGATTTCTCACAAAGAGAAAAACCTGTGTAACTGCCTATGGTGGTTTAATTTTCTTTGCTGAAGGTCTGTAAAATCTCCTGTGACTTCAGGAGACCCAGCAGGGTTTCTGAAATGTGAAATAACACAAGCAGAAAACTATCAGTCCTGTTCTGACTGGGTCTTTTTATGTATGCCCACAGAGGTACTGATGAGTACATCCTAAATCCTTGTATACACAGAAATATTCCTGTATAACCATCTGGTTTTTCCACCCTCTTGTCTTGTTTTGAACTTAAAGACTTAAAAAAATATATGGTAAGTTGGATTGAAAAAAACCAGCCAGTCTTAAGTGGTTTTATTTTTTTGGAGGTCAGTTTTAGAGTGTTTTCTCCTTAATAGTTGTATGGTCAGGTATTATCACATTAAAATACTCTTGGAAAGCTGCATGCTATCCTAAATCTGAGATCTACCCTTAGACCTCAGAAAACAAAACCATAAGATCATTGTGCTTGCAAGGTTTGTTGCTAAGGACCTTAGATCAATAGACATTTGGAATAATAAGGCTGAGCTGCTATTTTCCTTTGATGTGGACTAAAGAAATAAGAGCAAGAGCAAGAGATACAATGGGACACTAGTAAAAGCAAATAGATACAACATGCTCCCAAACTCAAGAGAATGCAAAATTTGCTTTCTCCACTGTTTGAGGTCAGGAGAGAAAGATTGCAAGAGTTTTGTTATTGTGTAACTGCAGAGAGCAGAAATGGTATTACTGGATACCATGGCAAAGGAAGGGCCAGCATGAAGGTTGTATCAGCAGTCTCTTACATCAGCCTGAATATTCATTTTCCATCCCATTACACTACTATAGGCTGAGACTATTTAATATAGATATGCTAAGTAGTGAATTTCTTGGACACAGAAATATTACTAGCAGCTTTGTTCCCTGAGTTTGCAAATTCATTTCTGTAACATTTTCCTTTGTGGCCTTCTTACTATAAATCCATGGAGTCCTTAAAAAAGCTGGATTTGCTGAAGGAAGAACTTTGTAGATCTCTGTCCTGGGTTGCAGTGTATTCTATTACCATCCCCATCAGCTGTTGAAATCAGGTGGGGCAGTGTTTCCTTGCCTCCTCCCCCCAGACTATCTTGCTGTTAATGGCCCATCATTGTCCTGCCACATGACTCATAGATGACTCCCTCTGGACTATCATCTGTTAATGAGCCCAATCAACACCTGGCCTTATGACTCATTACCCCATTGTGAGATGCTCCACCCAGAGGGAGGAACCAAGCATCCCAGCGTGGATATAAGCTGAGGCTGAACACCAGAGAGGAGGCCTTTCCACTGGATTTCCAGAGGACAGGAGCTACACAGCCACCACTGGACCTTCTGAGGAGGAGCAGACCCTCTTTTCTACAGGATCACCGCTTCAGAGGACTGCAGCCACCATTCTAGCAGACTGCTACCACCACCCACAACAGGGACTCAGGTTGTATCTTGACTCTGTCGGTTTGAACCAGTGTTTTCTTTTAGTTTTTTTTTCTTTCCTTTTCTTTAACTTCCCCATTAAATTGTTATTCTGACTTGGTGCCTCCCACTGGTTTGTTTTCAAACTAGTACAATCTCACTCATTTCATCCCCATGCTATAGCTTTTTGAACTCACCATTTGTACAGTTGCTATTAAACTCTTTTCTTGCCTAACTCGAACCTAGCTGTGGCAGCAATATTAGAAAAAAGACCAGTGGACTCCCTATTATTAACTTCATCTTTTGTACCAATACCATGATTAACTTTGCATCTGCCATTAATGACACAGATGAAAAATGCAGTCATTTTTACAAAACATTCTAATTTCACAGGCCCATGGGAATTTCCTTGCTCATTATTGCTTTTGTTTCAGTAGTGTTTTCTGTCAGATCTGTGGATTTAGTGTGGGAAAATACCTTTGGCTGTCAATTGTTTGTCATTTGTGACTACATCAACTAAAAGACAAAGCTAGCTAATTTTCCTTAGGAAGCAACTGAAGGGGAAACACTGTCAAATTCCATCTGTCTGCAGTTCAGCTGGAAAGAGCAGAAACACGTGCCTGGAGGGATGGAGCTGTGCAGCTCTCTGAAGCCACAGGACTGGAGTGCTCTTTCTCAGATGCCCAAAACCTGTCAGGTGTAATTGGAAGAGACCTTTTCAAGGTTTCAGAACATGACATCATGGTAGCATGGACAAAACTAGTGAAAATTCAGGTGATCTTTATGTAAAAAGAATTATGCCTTTTTTTTTTATATTTTATTTTATGGTAGAAATACCATAAAATAAAATTGCTTCATGTTTAAGCATGTGTGTTGTCTGGACAAAATTTTCCAGAGCAGGACACTTCGTTTTGAAGGGAATGCAACCTCATTTTGTGAGGTTATAACTCATGACATTTGCCATTCCTTTCTGACTTTCACTGTTTCTATAACAGATTGGATCTCTACATCTTGCATTTAAAATTTAATAAATAATTTTTGCAGTTAGGTGAAGCAGAGGCAATGTATTCATATTCAATCAAAGCTTCATCTCACTGTCAGCATTCATCTATATATTTTTAGAACATGTAATATTTCAAGAGGTAACAGCTGGACTTTGTTCATTTTGAGTTGTGGACCAGTTGTAAAGGAAGGTGCAGTCTAAGAGTTCTGTTCACAGAAACCTCTTGTGGATCTCCCAGAGATGAGGGAGTCCCCAGAAAATTTCTCGGTGTCCTCCCCTACAACCATGGGTAAGGGTCTGTCAAGAACAGGGACAGGACATGTCCCAGGTCCAAGGCTGCATTCCCAGCTGATCTCTTAATGGATAGCAATAATTCTTTCTCCTCCCAGCAATTATATGGTCTCAACACCATTTTCTTTCTGAACTCTGTTCATTGCTGAATATTGCTGCGTTATATTTCAAGAAGGTGAGAATGGCTTGTGGTGAAAAGAACTGAAGTTTCCTTCAGCTACAGAAATCTGTGAGTGTCTGTGGCTGGCGTGCCCCAGGGACTGTTCTTCCGGTTCTAATTTGATATGAATATTGAGAGAGAAAGGACAAAAAGCAAAGGTACAGTGAAAGGAAACAGTCACAGAACACTTAAAAAGTAAGAAAAAGAATAGGATATGTGGCAGTGGGTTCACAGACAGGTGAAATATGTACAAAGTGATGCAGAATTGAGAGAGGTTTCCTTCAAATTGAAGGGTTTGCACAGAATAAACAGGAATCATTCTCTCCCAAAGTGAGATATTCAGAAGAAACTGAGAAATTCCTATCTAGGATGATGATGAACCAAATAATGTCTCCCCATACATCTCTGATAAGCGCCTGGGATAACTCAAAAAGCTGAATGAAATTATTCGACATATTATTATAGACGTACTAAAACGGTAACTCTTTCCTACAGCACTGATGGAAAGCAGACAACCCAATTCTCTTGATGTTTGTACTTCATAAAGTAGCGCTTACATATTTCTCTAACCACACTCCAGGAGCAGGGATGGGCTAATAGCCTGAGACAACACGGAAAAACAGTGTAGTGCCTTTTAAACTACTCAAGACATTTGAAAAATTCTCTGCATGTTTGTATCTCTCTTCTAATTCATTCTGAACTCAGACAGATCCATTAATTTCTCTTTGTGCAAAAAATATCATCAGTCTCTCCAGAAGAAAGTCAGACTTTTCAGTGATGAATCTTCGCAACCTTTCTTCTCTTATACACCAAATACTCTTGTATTTGGCCCTGGAACACCCTTTCCCGTTCTGAATGTGCCAAAAAGAGATACATTGCTGATGGTTTGGTTAGAGGAAGATGGATTTCACTCTCATGCCACAGAAGTGTTGTGAGATCCCATCATGTAAAAATTATCTGCTTTTACACCTCTAGTGTCAGGCTCAGATACTCATGTGCATCTGAACCTTCATCCAGTGAGGTGCACCCCGTGGCTAAAAGAGCCACATCCATCATCTCCAGATTTGGTAACAACCCAGGAGAGAAGATGGTGGTACCTGTAAGGGCCCAGCTCTGCAGCCAGCTGATGTCCCAGGCTGTGGGAGAGTTCAAGAACCTGAATAAGGAGGTACAAAAGACAGCCCCAGGTGAGAAGCAGAGATAATTTCTTCACCCTCCTCACGTGGTAGCAGTAGCACAGCTATGGGCCAAAGGCATCCCTTCCCTTTGATCAGGCCATGCATTACTGCTGTCCCTCTGTCTGAAGGAGAACTCATGGTCAGACACTAAGGTCAGCAAGATGGAGCGCTTACTACCCCTGTGGGTTTATATTCATGAGGGGCAGATCTGCCATCACAGGTTTTATGCCACAGAAGGTAGACATAGTCAGGGAACAGCTGTTCCACACTGGGGTACATACTTCATCCCTTGTTGTGGGGCACAGCTGCTGTTTTCTCTTCCCTTATGGAAGACAATTGAAAGTGTGTGTAGCTCTGTAACACAGGAGTCAGGACTGCCGTTTTTGTGCTGACAGGATGAACACATTCCTGCAGAATGGGCACCACCTTTGCTCTGCTTGTCTAGTATCAAGGCTCTACAGGCAGAAGATAGCAAATTCCCACCTGCAGAGGGTAGGCATTGCAACAAACAGGGAAGCAAAACAGAAGGGCAGGGAATTCAGGGAGGGACAGGGCTACTATGGTAAGAATATCCCACAGAATACCAAAGCTGGGCTTTTTGAAATAAGCCGCTGAAAATTTCTGGAAGGAGAAGGAGAATATAATAACTCTTTCATTTATTCTTTACTTGAGTAAAGTCTCTGAGGAAACATGTTATTATCATTTTAAATTATGAGAGTATTATAAATTACATTATAAATCATTCATTTAAGTCAATATGTTTCTTTTACAGCTATGGGCAGATACATAGGAAGGTATTTTGAACAGCACTAAAAATAAATAAGGGAGAAAGAGCAAGAAAGTGAAATGAATGTAATTCTACCACTGACACGGTCAATATTTTATTATGGCTTCATAAATCTAGCTGTCCCAAACCGTCCTTGGTAAAAAAGTGAAAAAAATTACTGTCATCAAGTTCCCTGTAGGTGTTAATGTGTGACATTACTGTGGTCTCCATTCTCTGCACAGTACTGAATCATTCAACTGGAAATGCAACATTACTTTCTTACTTTGCCGCTGACAGGGATTATTGTTTGCCCAGTCAGAATCTGGCAAAGTAAAGGGGCTAGAGGAATATCATGCCTCAGTGCTGTTTCTGAAACAAAATTCTGTAGCCACCATCAAGAAACACCAGACTGAACCTGCTATGTTAGAAAACCTCAGCCTTAACTTACTGATGTAAAGATTTTGTTTGCTTTTCCAATTTCATGATAGAAGCATACCTAATTTTATATTTTTTATTCAATTTTTTCCTATGCTAAGAATTTATGTCCTTAACAAAACAGTTGAGAGACACAACTTGGAAAGTGCTTGGCTTATTTTTGACATTGTCTTTCCGGATGGTAGTTCATTTTTCAGAGACACATCTTAGTTTGTGAAATCAATTAAGTATGTGACCAATTTATTGTGATTAAAGATGAGTGAACATTTGGGGACTCATTTATTACAGGAGCAGAAGGTACCTGATGGAATATGATGACAAGTCCTAGCTGGAACAAATGCCAAACTCTGGAGGGGATTGCAGTTTTAAAAAAGCATATTATAGATTTGCTCAAGTGCATTCACAAAAACACAAAGGTGGTTCTTGGGCTTACAGCAAATATTCGGAGTTTACTGCCTGGCTGCAGCTCTGGAACGCCAGGGAGACAAACTACTCTCTTTTCCAAAAGTAGTGAGATCTTTTGTCAAGGCCATGCAATGTATAGTGACAGATCCATTCAGAAGGTGCATCAGTCTTAAGTAGCATCATGAGAAATTAACCAAATCCTGAAAGAAGAACAAATAATCATAATTTAAAAAAAAAAAAATCCATGAATGACACTAATCTTTCACTTGTTTCCTTAACTCAGTGGTCGTAGTAGTGTGTTCAGAACAAATGCCTGTACTCAGGGATTTGCATCATCTAAATGCTGTAGACATGAGCTAGTTACCACCTTTTACTGATAGTCACCACAGAGAGGCAAAAACTGAATCTTTGGATGGTGATCCAGATCTCCAGTGCTAGTCCTGGTGTCCTTCTCACTGGTTACTCCAGTGAAGGTTAAGCCTAGCATGAAGGGGGTTGCAGAACAGCGTACTGCTGTATCAGCAGCTATAATGATAAGAGAAGATAAGCATCAGAGAAAAATCCCTAGGTCTATTAATCAAATTTATTGAACATTTTGAAAATATTTTTTCCTTACAAATTTCCTGAAACAGAAGTAAATAATAAGAAAACATTTTCATGAGTCACTTAAATAATAGCCAGACTGTTTTTCTCTAATATCACAGCAACATTAATATCAGCCTGACCTGGGAACATTTTTTCTTTTAATTAAAAGGGGCATAGGTTGTGAATTCTTCCTTGCTGAATACAATGTAGCCAAAATTCTTTCTATGGAGAGTAAATGCAACTTGTTAAATGTCACAGTAGTGAAGACCTTACGGGTATGACGGTCATATTATGACGAAAGCCAGCGTAACTCATCCTGATGTTATCTTATTCTATGCAACAGCTTTCTAAAGAGAATGGAGGACTTTCATTTAGCTGCAAAGAAAAAATGTTCCAGCTTGGCAGGGACTAAGTAGAAAAGTGTCTTCAATTCATTAAACTGTGCTGAATATTAAAGCTATTTTTCACTGCATTCTTAAAAACAGTTTGTTTGTTCTCAGATTATTGCACATTCTCCTTCCATTTTTAGCAGTTATTCACCAAAGTCCTGCAACAATGAAGGGAGCCTGAGGATTATTACTGGATTATACTATTTGAGTTGTAGATTTTACATACACACATGGACACACATGCATTTATAGAAAATGTTCCATGGACCCCATGTGCCTGGCAGAAGGAAAGCTCTTACTTCCAGTGCTGCTCTGAGAGTGCTTGCTCACCCCTGACAGGCCACCTACTGAAGTAGAGGTTTGCCGAGCTCACAGCAGGACAGAGGACATGATGATGCTAGTTATTTTTTTAATTTAAATGTACAATGATTGGAGGTTACCTGCAGCACTTCTGTGACTGAATCAAGACTGGGTGAAAGGAAAACACAAATAAAAATTCTTAAATGCTAAGTAATTTCAAAACACTTTTGTAATCAAGTGCTTATTCTGCATGGATTCTGTAAAGCACAGCAAGCTCATGTCTTTGTCACTCTGCATTCCTGGTCTATTTATATATTCTCTGTTAGATTCCAAACCCACCACTTTACAGTAACTGTAATGAGGAATGATGATCCACTGGCAAAAACAGCCTTGGTTCAGTCTGCACTGCACTAGGCAAGAACATGTCAAGGGCAAGGCATCAGCATGCTGTTTACTAAGATCTTTGGAGTCAATTTCTGCAATGTACTCGGTGATTTTGGGCATATTATTGAATCTCAGTTGTCCTCTCACCAAACAGCTAAGAATAGCTTTTGCTATAAAAAGATAGGATTTTGCCATTCAGTATTCTTAGCTTGCTCCAATATGGAAAGTCACAATAAAAAAAAAAAAAAAAAAAAAAGGGAGGGATAAAAACCCTATTGCAAACCCTATTGCTACTGCTTTGCAACATACACTAAGAGGCACTGCCCAGACTGACCTGGAAATCTATTGTCCCAGCTTTCTTTGGGAGAGTTGAGTGCTAGCCATCTCTTGAATTGGGATGGCATGCTAGCCCACTGATGGCAGAGGCTGAGCTCCCCTGAGCTTAGGTCACAGAAAACTACAGACATTTGTGCCATCACTCCCAGAGACCTGCGCTCCGGTTTAGTGCCCTGCAACAGAGCTCAGAGGGGACTTTCCTGTAGGCATGCCATCACAGAGCCTGAAAATTCCCCAGACCCACAGAAACTTTTCAAAGCCAGACTGCGAGTGTGTGGCCAACGTCGGAAGTCACAACTTGAGCTCAGAGCTTTGAATTCATAGGGCTTTTTGCAGCAAATTTAACTTTACATGAACCAAGTGTACTGCTCTCCATTTTTGATATGTTCTTTTGAAGATATCCGATAGTGCAGGGGAATGTAAATCATTCATGGGAAACTAAAAATATTGATGATACGTTGTGATGTTTCCCCCCCCTTGGTCTCAGATGTTTATCAGCTATAAAGTTCTCTTGGCTTCTCTTGAGGATTTTAAATTTAAAATAAGCAAGTGAAATCCAGTCAAAATTTCCTTAAGGACATACCTGCTTTTCCCAAATGAAAAGGTAACATCCAAAGCATGAATAATCTGTTTTACTAAATTAATATGCAGCAATGAGCTCTAGGTTTGGGCTTTGACTTCAGCTCAATTATCTGGTAGCATTTCAGAGATCATTTATTCCACCAGAATCTCCTCTCCAGACATTATATAACCGCATTTCAAGGACTGTGCTCTGCTTTCAGGTTAATACCAGTGTATCTGAAGGCAATTTTCTTCACCGGTTGACTGCTGATTTACCTCAATATAACACCAAAAATAGAATGTAGCCTCTATGTACATGAGACTTAGGTCTTTTCTTTCTCATATTTTGGTGATATAACACTTAAAGGTACACCAAGTAGATATCTGGGGAATAGCTGGAGAGCTGTGCTGCCTGGGAAATATATATATATTTTATAAATTGCAAGTGCCTTTTTCTGCTGTATAACGTACTGGCAAATATGTTTATTTCATTCTAAGCAACTCTTGCCCCAGAAACTGCTCATAAAATAATTTCATTTCTCAATGACAATGCTTACAACAGCTTTATACCACAGGGTGGCTCACTTTGTCAGAAAAGAAAATTCATACCCACTCTGGCTTTGCAAGGCATCTCCTCTGCTTTTAATCTGACCCAACAGCCCATGGAAGAGGAATGGCAGGAGGGTTTCTCGGATTTCATAATCTCCTCAGCTCCTGATGATAACCACCAACATGGGAATATGTGCAGCTGTCCCTAAACTGTACTTGAGGAGATAATTTCCAAACAGCTTTGGCACTGCTGCAGTCAGTTGTTCAGTGCTATTCCCAGACAGAGGGACAGCTGTCTGTCTGATGGATCTCTGCTGGTTTGAGCAGCATGTAGCCTATGATCACAGCATTCATCTCACACAGGTCTGGGTGCAGCCCATCCTTTTTATGCTCAAACATAAGTCCTACAGTATTGTGTCCTTGTAGTCCTGCAGTACAGTTGTACCCCACTGTTCAGAAGCACCTTCATGCACCCTTTTTCTCTTAAAAAGAGAAATGTAAATTCT
This sequence comes from Coloeus monedula, assembly GCF_965178545.1. Lineage (NCBI taxonomy): Eukaryota > Metazoa > Chordata > Aves > Passeriformes > Corvidae > Coloeus > Coloeus monedula. The sequence continues at coordinate 39,358,813 of NC_138784.1, forward strand.
ACCTGTAAATTTAGGTATCTTGTCTGGCAATTTTACTTCTAGAACACAGTTTTTCCTAAGGAACAGAGAAATTATGTGGCAATGAGGAAGAACATTTGAACTCTTCACGACCTTCTGCAAATACTCCCAGGGCAGTACCTGACAAAACATCCCATGAGACTGGACTCATGCATCAGTTTTAAAATATATCATAGAATCATGTCATAGAATGGCCTGGATTGGAAGGGACCTTAAAGATCACATAGTTCCAAACTCCCTGTCAAGGAGAGGGAGACCCTCCACTAGACCAGGTTGCTCAGAGCTTCATCCCACCTGGCCTTAAACACTTCCAGGGATGGGGCATCCACTAGTTCTTTTGAAAACATTTTCCAGTGCCTCATCATAATTTTAACTTTTGACAAAGGCATGCTTTTCCATTAAGAATATCCAAGTCCACCAGGTCCTTCTCCAGCATGATCCAGACTATGTTTCTGAAAGAAACTTTGATCTTTCTCCTTCCAATTTGTTCCTGTTTTGTTTCTGCCCTCTGCCTTCCTTCACAACTTTCTCTACCTGCTGATCTGCCTCTGGTGCTGGCTTAGCCCAGGGATGGATGGGTCCCTGAAGGCTTTTTACGAAAGTTTTGTGTGTATCTCCACAGGAAAGGAAGAGAAAACAAAGATGAAAAATGAAGGGGAAGGACAAAATAGAAGAGAACACAATGTTTTTTTCTTTCATCCTCTGTAAGAATTTTCTCTTTCCAAATGCCGTTTCCTTCTGCAGTCAGGTGTTGTGTTTCAATATATTCAGAAAAGAGAAGGCAGAGGAGAATAACAAACAACATAGCTTCATCTTAGTGAAATAAATGGAAAATCATTCAACATTTATAAGGAGTGGAAGAGAGAAGGGGGAGCAAATGGCAATGAGCCAAAATATCCAAAATACCAAAAATATAAATGTTCTGCAGTGGTTCGTGACTAAATCTTGTTTTGTTGATTTAATTCTATATAGTCAAAGTCCTTCCAAGAGAGCACACACAAAACAAAGCTCCAGTTTTCCTTCCTAAAGGTAAGTGCTTTAGTCCAGCTAATCATAGTCTTCCAAAACTCTTGAAACACATCAGCTACTCATTGTTACAGTGTCAGGATGTTTTCACCCTGGGTCTAGCACATGGTGGGTAGAAGCTTGCCTGAGTTACTGACCTGCCCTTTTGGAGCTCTTGGAGTCACAGCAGCGAGATTAGGGCTTGCAAGAGGAACTCAGCAAAGCTCCAATCCTAGCTACCTGTACATGATGGGAGACAACTACTTAACAAATTCAGCAATAATTTACACCCTTTCTTCCAAATGGATGGATCAGCATTCACGCTCAGAGCAGAGGGATGACTACTGGAAAATCATACTGTACAAAAATGAATTATTTTATTGGAAGTCAAACTTTAAGAGAAGCCCATCACTTCAGCTTATGGAAATATGACCTCATTTTTAAGTCATCTTTTTGATGGCCATTTCTTACCCCTAGAGATTAGACTTTCACCATATACTCTGCATGTCACTGTCTTATGACTAATGTGTCATAAAAGAGCATGTGATTTAATCTGTGCCATCTGGACTGAAAGTCTAAGCATAGTGGGCTTTAAATATTTTGTTACATAGTGAAGATGGATATTCAGCAGCCTGAACAGTATTTCTAGTGTTATATCCATGCAATATTCATAAATAATAAGCACAATGGTTTATTAAGTTTCTGAGATAAGAAGAAGAAATAGTACATGTAATTAATCTGGTCATGTTATCATGGTCATTTGTTGTATTTTGCCGATTAGCTCAGGACAGCACCCTGTAAATAAAACTGCCAGTTATTTTTGTAGATAAAGAGACATCTACAAGATGCACATGCTCCTGGCCTACAGGTTCACAACCAAGTCACAATAAAATGCAGTAGGAGATGTGTGAAGCTTTGCAATGCGTGCTTTTTTAGCTATAGGAGAGTTTGAAATTCAACTTTAAACTCATGCCTCCTCAACTTGCTTCCTGGGATTGAGTCATGATTCATCACAACTGCAACACTTCCAATCAACAAAAGAGAGGTTTCATAGTTGAGAGAACAGTATTTTGTTATCTCTATCCATTTGTGCTTTAACTACAGGATTCTTTCTGCTTTGGCTTCCCAATTTTATATTCCGTCTGTATTGTATTCCATCTCTTCCATCCACTGAAGGATGAGCCAATATTTCTTATGATGTTGAAAATCTCAAGCAATCTTTTTTTCCCCAAAGAAGATGTATTATAAAAACTATTTGTTAGAGCATTGGTTTTGGTTGTTGTACTGAAAGAGTCATGTTTTGAAAGGAGTTGTTTATAAAGTCTGAATTGGTCAGTCACCTTTATCAAGGTCCCATTACATCTAAAATCTCCTTGCTGTTCAAACTGATAAAATATGGTCAGATAGAGATGCTAGCCTCTGTGTATTTATTTTTATCTGGCTATGATCCGTGAAACTGCACTTTATCCCATTTGACTTCTTCCAAAACTGATTGAAAGAGTTTCTTGAAATAGCTTATCAGGCCAATGAGCAGAAATAAGCAGTGTACCTTGTGTAAAAGCTTTTCTTTTCAACTTTCTTAAATTAATTTCTTTTTATGTATAAAAGGATGAACAGAAGAAATCTGATGAAGTAAGACAATAGTGTGTTGTTTTTTTTTAATAAAAGGCTGTGCAATCATGAGTGACATTACTTTGTTTTGATTTTGTACTCAAAGTCGTCCTTTGAGACCTGAAGTCCGACCAAATAAATAAAATAAACCCACTTTCTATTTTGTGATTTTTCTTTTTTGAGTAAGATGCAAGTGGAATAAATATATTAGATTTGTAAAGGCTGTACAATCTTAATTTATTAAGAGAGAGATTTTACACACAGACAATTTTTTTTCAATGACAAATGGCTGCTTTTGGCATCATTTTGCAGATGAGTAATTTCCAGACTAAGATGAAACTGGACCTTGTTTTCATTTTGGAGATGATCTTCAGTTTTCAGAAATTGTACTCCAAACTGTTAGTTTCTGTGACAAAAAAAAAAAAAAAAAGTGGTCTTTTTCAAATGGTAGATGAAAAGTTAGTATTTTCTTCTCCATTTTTTTTTTAATTCTTTTAAAATTTTTTTGATATTTCTATCTATGTCTGAAAGCAGGTTTACCTGTAAGGAAGGATTGATTAAAGCTGAAAGGAATCTGTTACGTGTATGAACATAAAAACATCTAATTTAAACATATCGTAGAATCCCAGAATGGTTTGGGCGGCAAGAGATCTTAATGATTGTCAAGTTCCCACTACCTGCAGGGACATCAGCTTTGTCTTGAACACTTCCAGGAATGGGGCAGCCACAACTTCTCTGGGCAACCTGTTCCAGTGTCTCACCATCCTCACAGTAAACAATTTCTTCCTAATATCTAGTATAAAACTACCTTCTTCCTGTATAAAGCCATTCCCCCTTGTCCTATCACTACACACCCTCGTAAAAAGTTCCTCTCCCCCTCTCTTGTAGAACTCCTTCAGGTACTGAAAGGCTGCAATAAGGTCATCCCAGAGCCTTCCTTTTCCAGGCTAAACAACCCCAACTCTCAGCCTTTCCTCTTAGGAGAGGTGTTCCAGACCTCTAATAATCTTTGTAGCCAAAAGGCTCATGAATGTGAGGTGGGAAAGCCTGGTCTCTGTTCTTATTCAGTGATGGTCTGATAGCCATATGTCCTATATGACTAGGCACAGGGACGTGGTTTTGCTCAGTGCAGCTGAATGTCAAAACCACAAGGTGGAAAGCAGCATCATTCTTATCAGCCCATGACCCGCTCTCATGAGCAGCCTTGCAGCTGCTGGGCTTCCCTTGGAAAGGTGTCCTCGCCCCTGAGATTCCATTTCAGGTAGCAAAACTTCTATGGAAAATTGGAGATCCTCTCTTGACTTCTGGCTAAAGGCTCTGTCTGAAAGTACTGCACTGAATGCAACCGTGTTCAACTTTTCAAACATTTTTAAGGGGACATGGCAGAAGTTGGCTAATGTAAGCTGTCATACATGAAATCCCTATTTGTGCTTGGTCTTTGCATATTAAGTGCTTTAAGTAATTAATTTTGAGTTAATTATTTTTAAATTGAATGTTACAATTAACCCATCAGCCCAGGTACAAAAATCCAGTTCCATTATCAGTGTTTTCATTTGTTTAAAGCAGTTCATTAATAGAGTTGCACCCTTCCCAGTTAAAATTTTTCCCAGTAAAAAGCCACAAACTTGCCCTTTTCAAGCTACAAACCACTGGTACACCATAAGAGTTACCTTTCCTGTGTTTACTGTATACTTTTACAAGTGTTTTGAGGTGTGTTGGATGTATTTTAATACTTTTTGTAGGTGTTTCACTTGCATTTTGATTCCAAGGCCAAACCCCCCACCCAGTCTTAATAGCCAGCAGCTATTTTTAGCCACGGCCATTACTCTGCAGGCAAGTTCCATGGCAACCTGAATACCTGAATTTTAATGAAGGTATTGTTTTCCCTTATCTCTAACTGATACCACCCCACCCTTGACAACGATGAGCCATTGGTGGACGGAGATGATCCATCAAAGGGAAAGCACCAATCGCCTTAGACCGAAGGGGCGGACTGTGGGCAGACTGGGGGCGGAGCAAAAACTATAAAAAGACGAAGCCGGGAGGCAGGCTCTCTTCTCTTTTTCTCCTCTTGCTCTCTCCAGGCTAGCTGTGGGAGACGTCAGTGCTGGGCATTAAAAGCCTTACCCCTTTTAAGGGGTTTTTAGTAATTTTTTAAAGTCAACCCAGCACTGCAAGTTCTTTTTCTCTACCTGAGGTCTAGTGCTGTCTCAGCCAGAAGATCTCAAATCCCTGCGCTCCTGGGGCATACCATCTACTGAGCCATAGGATCCCAAATTTTTATATTTTTCTGATTTCTGTAATTTTTCAATTTTTCTGTTTTCAATAAATTAATCTTTTTAAGAGTTGTCTCATTTCTCACATAAGCCTAAGTGTGTATTACAATAATGATTCCTGCCCCTAGCATTCATGGGATTATTTCTAAGATACTATTTTTTCACCAAGCATTACAAAAGTTTGTAGGCATGGAAAATCCAAGGCCATGAAGATACATTATCAGGCAATCTCTTATTTCATGGTGGAGATTTATTGCAAGTTAAATTTTGTTTTAAATATTTTCTAATTAACTGAACTGAAACATAGATCACACTGGTTTTCCACTCTTTAATACAAGTTCTGTGGATTGAACTGGTGTTCTGTGTTATCATAAGCAAAGTGTTTTTCAAAGTTTTCACCTTTAGTTGAGCTCAGAATCTGACGCATGCTCACTGTAAAAGATCTGTGTGAGAAATACTACAAAGGAAGGAACCAAATGGGACCCAGTGTTGGGAAGATGTCGGGAGGTCAAACATACCTTCTGTCTTGGACAGTGCTGCTAAAAAGCAGGGAGATATCTGTTGAATCGGTTCTTCTGTTCTGTGAGATTTCTGTGGCAGTAGGGAAAAGGCCCCAAAATGATGCAGGGATGGGATGCTTGGCATTTGCAGCCCTCGTTGACTATGATGAATCAGTTTAGAACAATGGAGTGAAAAAACCACAAGACTAAATTAGATTAAGCATTGCTGTATGTTTTAGAAGCAAGAGTAGTTTATATCACCTGAGAAATCTGAGCAGAAATAATTAGAGTTCTGTTAAGATCTAGTGTTTAATTATGGCTGACAAGAATTTAATTATTTAATCAAATAAGGTTTTATTACTAATGCATCTATCTTTAGAACACCATGACAGAAGCAGAAGATTTTCAAAGATGCTTGTACAAAAATGTAGGCTGACAGGTTCCAAATATGATAATATAGGAAGCATGATGTAAGCTGTTGACTTTTTTTACTTACCTCAAAAGGATTTGTTCATGAAGCAGTTGATGTTTAGCAAAACCTTTTATTGTATCAACTTAAACTTTGTCTTCACTTCTCTTGTGAAGGGTAGTTTTGAAAGAAATTAGACATGATACTGTGTGAAGAGTGATGAGTAGCCAAATGGAGTCTGCAAAGGTGACAAATGGATGAAAAATAGTTTTGGGAATTTAAGAAACGGAACTTAAAGAATGTTATCTGACAGAAAATGAAGGGGTTAGTAATATATATGCTTTGAACCATCCATTAGTATAAAAAGAGTTATGTGCTTATCTCAAATGAAGAAATCACAGTACATTTCTTTGAGGAGAAAAGGCCAGCTTTGAACACCCATAACCAAATAGCACGTGACATCTTGCTTCCAATGACAGTGAAATGAAAAAAAATCAGTATTACACTGAAATAAAATGATGAGTGCTCAAAAAAACCTTTCTCTAAGCAAAACTAAGTAAGCAGTGAGTGGAGAGGAATTTTACCTGTGCCTATAATTTCTCCTTGAGGCACTAAGGAATCACAGTTCTGAAAGAGTTGATTGGTTTTGCAGGTTCACAGGAAAAATATGTAAACCAAACTCACAAAATCATTAACTGACTGGCAACTGCCCCAAGACTATTGTGATTAATTAGGTTTCAAATAGGCAATACAGTGAGTTACACCTTCTGAGGGTTCATGTAAGGGCATCCAGTTGTAGTGCATAAGTAGTACTGCTGAATGATCAGGCAGGAATCAACTGCAGATGGTGCTGATGAGCTTTTTGCACTGATTAATTTGAATCTTTTTTCCCCTGTACAGTGAATTCCTCAATTATGCTTCTGAAATATCAATGCCGGAAATGAGAAGTTGGGAAATATTTCTAGCATCTACAAAATGGCAGTTCTGTAAAATAAGCAATCAGCTCACCTGTTAACATGGAAGTCAAACACAATCAAACTTGTATCAAGCTTTGCTATAAATTCTGAGCTTCTTGACTTCGAGGAAACTCAGGGTAATTTAAAGGCTGAACATTCTCAGACAGAAAACAGGGACTTCAGCAGAGCCTCTCCCATGTGCATTGATGCAAATGGGAAGATTGAAAGTGGGTACACAAGCTGCTGTGTAGAAGAGCAGAGAAGAAGCTGAAGGGCCACAGGATCACACTGGCAAAAGCATTTTCAAAGCTAACAACTAGAACCATGCAGTTAACATACGTAAAATAAAATATATACAACAAATGCAGATATAATGTGGAATTACAAACCAATGAAGGAAAAGCAAGGTGCAGATTGTGTTAGCAAGCGGATAAAAAGAAGAGCCAAGTGGCCTCAGGAATGAAGAGGAGGATACCATCATTATCCCACTCATGGCAAAAGACTGGGGTCACTGATGACTTGGCACAGCACCTCTGCCCCGAGTCAAAAATCAAGGGGCCTGGAGGGCAGTGGAGGGTGAACAGACAAAAGTCTCGATTCTAGGAAGTGTGTGCAGCCATTGTCATTCTACCATTGTAAAGACTTTTCCTATAATAGTATTCTTCCTCTCTTTGGGTGGTAATTACATAAATTTTATGAATTGTTGGCAGACAAAATTTGAATGACACTAACAAGGAATTCCTGACTTTGCATATAAGGTATGTTTCTTTTGCCCATGACATGAGTTTTAGATCTATAGCAAAGTACCATTACCACTTTGGTATTTACTTTAGAGTAAGTGCAACAAATTAAAAATCATCAATGAAGCATTAATATGTGAAACATATTAATGACTTCCTGGCTTACATGGATTACATGAAAAAAAGCATTAACCCATAGTCTTTATGATTTCAGTGTTCCTAGGAGTCGTGGTTTCCAGTAGAAACACTGTGTCTATATAGGAAGATCATGAAAATAGTAACTCTTCATAATGGAAAAATGCCCTAATCTATAAGGTTAAAGAGTGATACCTAGGTGGCTGTTTCATGTATTTCTGTTGCTAAATGGCCATCGTTAAAGGATGTGGAATGAACCACAATTCTTCTCTTCTCACCTTTCAGATCTTAGAAATGCTTAGTTGAGAGGATGCATTCATGACCACTGAGCTGTAAGTTTCCTTCAGCAAAAACCCAGTCCTACAGATTTACTCCAAATCATCCTACCAATAGTGCAGGATATTTCAGTCAAGCATAAGGTCTAACCACTAAAGTTGCTCTACGTCACTGACCTAATGCATGTTACCTCAGGAGACACCAGATACCAAAGCTATCCATGCAGTGAGCGTGTGCATCCCATGTGTGTGCATGCTGTGTCAGTTTCTTCCCATTTCAACCCAATGAATCAAGAATGCTTTGTGGTGGATAAGCCAAATCAGCTCAGTGTGGTTCACGAGGACTTCCTCCTGACAGTCAAAAATAGGCCTGACCCCAGAGCCAGCCCAGCTGTTACTCATCCGTCTCATAACCAAGCAAGTGTGAACATCTCATCCCAGTGGTGGGTAGAGTTTAACCTGAAATTTAAAAATTGTTTGTGGCCACCATGAATTGGTGTGCCCTGCTTGAAGAACAAAAACAATATTGTAACAGTTAGAAAAGTTGCACTGAAACCAAAATATATCAGGACCAGATCAGCAAGGAGCTTGCTAAGTAGACGATGAAGCTGAAGACCTTGAGAGATATTAAATGTCACACTGTATGTGTAAAATAAATATACAGAAAATACTAACTTTTAAGACCAAAACGAGGTGCAACTTTCAAGCCCTCTTTGGTTCATAAAATAGAATATATAATCATGATGATTTTCAGCCTATAGCTCACTTTTGAGCCTATTATATAGTATTTTTTTACAGCTCAAAGTCAAATGTAAAAATGTTTATATTACACGTCATAACAGCTGTAGCACTTCAGTCCCTTGACTTGCATTTAATATTACCCCTGCAGTAACTGAACTGACACAGTTTTACACAGAGAATTGTGAAATGTGAAACTACCCAGCTCCTTGGAACCACTTTTAAAAAGAGTATCAGTCAAGTGAATGTCTCTTACTCTGTTTTAGGTTGGAGAAAGCACTTGTTGGTGCTTGCTTTCAATCTAGTAAAAAGCTCCTGGGCTCTGTCACACAAACATTTCTCATTTCATGATTCACTGGTCTGAGGCACCACAAAAGCCCCTTTGGAGATGTTACAGCTGATCATCTCCGTCTGTCTCTCATACATGCACAAAATCCACAGCTGCCACTTCCTAAAATCTGTATGGTATTTTAGATATCAGCTTAATAATACTATGGGAAATACCTGTACTTTTATCCTTGTTTGTTGTATAAATTCTGATGCCTTTGAACCCTACTGGGAAGCAAAGAACTATGATTTCTTTAAAAGTTTTTTTGTTTCTGTTCTGGTTAGTAGTAACTTTTGCTTGCAGGCATTCATCAACTACTGCACAATTGATGTTACTGAAATAAATGAAAAATTTATGACCTCACATAATGCAAACATAGTTGCTGATTTGCATTGTGCAACACTTTTATCAGTGACACATGCACATGATATACTATTTAATACTTTCATTTAAACTTTGATCAGTTTTAAAAACAATGACAGTATATTTTTTTATATAGGGATCCTTTAATTTCACCCATGCCATTATAAATTACTGATTCTACCACCATAAATCTAAGACATTATTTTTACTTAGAGATTTACAGTATTTTTTGATACCATCTGTATAATAATATATAATTATTATAATTATTATTAATATACTTGTAACTTTTATTTCTTAGAGAGACACAAAAAACAAATTATATTATGTGTGGTAATAAACAATGCCAGATTCTTATGGGACATCCAGCCATAAGATCAGAAATTATCTGCATTAAAAACACTGATCTCTGTGTTTAAATACATGGTCAAATTCCATGTCTAAACCACCTTGGAGAAGTGCTCTTCAGAGCAGAGATGGAAGCCAGCCTGCTACATGGATCGTGTTGGTGGTGTTGCAGCCATGAGTGACAGTTCAGCTGTCTGTGACATTGCCTTGTAGGATGACTTCTGAGTCCCATGCAGTTTGATTCCCCCAGGATCCTTCCTTGGAAAGTAGGGCTCTTTGCTGGGTTAGTGGGGCGTGAAGCTGCTGTTGAGAGCTAGTGAAAAAGAGGAAGGGAGTTCAGGATGTCTCCAGCTTGACCCTGTCCTCAGGGTCTGTGCTGTGGCACATGGGCAACTCTGCAGCAGCCCGTCCCTTTCTCTCATGCCCTTCCACAGGTCCATACTGAATTCTTTTAAAGATGAGCATGGGTCATATTTTTTTTAACATTTATTTTAAATTAACATAACAATAGTAATGTTAGTACCATTTCTTTCCTTGCAATAAAATAATTCTCCCCATCTTTATCAGTGGTGTAGGAAAATAGGGGTCATGTCTCTCTGTCAGAGGTTTGTTAACTCTGCTTTGCTAACCTGGCTCCTTGGGGACATTCCCTATGGTATCTGCTGTTATGTGAATGAAAGCATGAAAATCCTGGAAAGAGTTTACCCATTTGCATGATTATGCAGTTAGAGTACTCCCTGGGGACAAGCAAAGACACAGGCTGGAGACAGCCTTCCAGGGTCTGTTTATATATTTCACATGCACCACTCCTAAGCCGCAGTGCATAGGCAGTCCTTGGAGCAGACACCGCAGCTGAGGCCTCCTCCCACCCAGGAGAATGACCTAAAAAACGGACACAGGAAATGTGTTTCCTTTTGCCCTCTGATTAGAAGTGGCACAGATGTTGTTCAACTCCCAGCTCTCAGTTAGGTGGAGCAGAGGGTCAGGGTTCTTTCTTGTGATGCAGGTTTGAAAATTCTCCGGCAAAGGGGGACGATGAACGTGGCTTCGTCAAACTGTGACTGAGCCTGCTGTTACCAGGCTGGAATATGAGCAGCAGGTGTGGCAGTGACCTCAGCCAAGAGGCATAATCCACTCTGGCAGCCCTGAACTGGCTCAGAGAATGCTTAAAGAATTAAAACACCTCAGGAACGAGCTGAAGTTTTCTGGAGCAGAATTCCGGACATAAGCAATTGAAGTAAGACTTCCCCAAAACAGAGTCTAGTTTGGATGTAGCTCCTGCAGAATTCTTTGAATTTAAGTATCATAACCTACTAGGGAATTCTTTTTTATTACACTTCTAATACCTCAATAATTCACATTACTGTGTCCCAACTGGCATTAAATTCAATGCCCAGCAGCATGTATGGGAAGATTTATTGCAAAATGCAGATACAGGGATGGATCAAGGGCAGTTTTTGGATCACACTGGCTTTCTCTTGAGGCCCCCCTTTCACCATTATACACAAGATTGGCCTTTCTCAAATTAGACAATATGACTTTATTATAGGCCAGCTGTTAAGGTTCTAGGACCCTTCATGCTTTTAATTTCTTCTTCATATAGATTTCTATTAGTTAAATTCCTTGCTGGTTTCACAGGTAATTATGTTACTTATATTAATAATTTGGGGGCAGCTTTAAAAATTTTCTTTTAAGAAAATATGCATTTACTGCACCAGAATATCTCCAGCTAACAGCAGTTAGTGTCAGGCATAATTGGATGCTAAAAGTCTCTTTACTGGGGTCACATTGATGACAGATGAACACTTTTACTTAAAAAAAAAAGGTATAGAAGACAATACAGACACAAATCAAAGTGATAAATAAGTGCAGAAATATCAGGGCAAAAAATTGTCTGCTAAATTTTCATTGCCATACATGGATGTGTGCCTCCTGAGGAAATAGTTGCTAGCTTGAAAATGGATAAGGAGAGGTATAGTCTTAGTGACAGGTTCTCAGAAGAATAAGCAGGTTCCTTGCAAGCAAAGGGACCCTTCTTAAAGGATGCTGTGCTTGCTGAAAGGAGATGCAAGTTTGAGAAGGCAGAAGACCCTAGAAGAGAAATCCAGTCAGAATCACTAAATACCAATTGAGTTGGTATGGCTGGTCTTCTGTGGGAATCACAAACCCTGCTGAAAATCTCAATTATACTGACTAATCTATAACAGTCATGAAAATCTCCAGAGCCTTTTGGGATGGTATGATTTGTAAATAACCTGAGGATATGTTTGCATTTTTCAGGGACAATGGATGGTTCACTGTGAGAATAACTTACATATTTAATCTTTAATATTTCCCATGTTTACTTGGGTTGTTTTTTCTGTATTTTATATTTCACCTTTGGACATCAACTTTGGATGAGTTATTTAAAAACTTTATTTATGTGACATGGCAGATAATTATGATTTGTGCATTAAGGATTTCTGTAAAAAAAGCAGAGATTGAAGAGGTAAAATTTGTATAATTTTGAAGATGGTGGTAATTATTCATATAAAGCAAGCAAAATACAGTGTACCATCCAAATCTGACTTCAAAGGGAATTCTGTTCCAGCTCCATTAGATGAAATGAAATTATTTGTTTGTCTCCTTTTAGAGCTTTGGTTTAATGCCAGACCTCTTGGAAAAGGGGATTCCTGGAAAGGTTAAATTAAAATTTATAAGCAACAGTTAGGCCTGTTCTCTTGCCTGGGCAGGAGCTATCTTTCACACCACCCTGTGCAATCTCAGCAGAAGTGTTTAGACAGTGAAACTGTATTCTCTGTATTTTCTGGTTTTTTAGCCTTGTATAAAAACAAGGAGAAACAGCTTCAGAACACCAGTGTTCAAAGTGCTGGGATGCTGCGAACACATGGTTAGTCATACTGGTTATTTTTTCCTGTCCTCATGGGATAGTTTACAAAGCAGTAGAGTACCAGCAGGCTCCACAAGTAGATTGAACTTCCCAGAGTCTTTTACAAGTGCCCACCTCTTTCCACTTTAAAGGGCAATGGGAAACTTAGTTTAGAAAAACTCATTCAATCCCCTTCTCAAACATAGGCACCTAAAAATGAGACATCCTCAAAGCTGGATCTAAGGTGCTCTGGATCTGGGCCGGGGCTTTTATGAACTTGTTTTTATTGAGAAATAGGAAGGGAGGGGAGTATGACAGCACTCAGTGTTAAAATGCTCCAAATTAATATGTTGCATGGCACAGCACGAATGTTGTTGTAAATTTGTTATTGCTGACAACAAACGGGAGAAAAGAAAATCTCAGCTGTTTACTTTTATGACTGGCCTATTTATCTAAAGCCTTACCTGTCTCACATGGAATTATAGATGACTGCTAAATAAGTAATATGTATGCATTGCACCTGAATAAAATATTGTTGCTTGAGAAAGAAGATATACTCAACTTCCCAGAAGCATAACAATCACTCTTCAATATTCCATTCTCAGACGGAAGGAGAAAATATATGAAACACACCTGAAGATATACTGTGTTGATGCAAACACTGCTAGCATACGTATGTGATATATTACACTTCACTGAGTGTCTGTGAGTTTCTGAAACCTCTAAATCCATCAGGAAATAAATGACAATGGAGAAAGACACAACAAGGCAAAGCAGGACACCATGAGAAATGAACCATTTTCTTGGTGGAACAAATTGATACTTTGCAGGAGATGCCCCCAGAGAAGGTGTGACCAATTCCTGCTGAGCTGTCTGATAGCATCAGTGTAAACCCTGCAGATGGTTGTAGGCCAAAGGCTAGAACAGAAAAAGAAACAACATTCACAAAGGAAGCAGATTTGAGACAGAATAAAGTAATCTAGATTTTTCTGCTAAGTTCACAGCCTACTGTTTGCCTTTTCAGACAAAACTGATTAACACCTCTGTGTTATTTTGAATCGTTCTTCTGCTTTTGTTAGTATTCATGAGCCATAATGACATTGAGGACTCTCAATTCAAAAGAAGTTTCCCACCTAATGTGAACAAAGTGTGACACTTTTCATATCCAAGTTGTTTGGTTTTTTTCAGTGACTACCAGAAATCTGTCACAAGGCAGGGTTGAGGGTCTTATTTTCTTTTTGTTTCTATAAGCAATATATTAGGTTCAGGAGAGAAGCTGAAGTCTTCCTTCTTAAGCTTTTGATCATCATGAACAACTGTTGGAGTGAAGGAGTGTTCTCTAAACTGTGGCCAGCATTAAATCTTGCTCAGAAAGCAGAAACATCAACATAAAGTGCAAACATTGAAAGTTATGTCCATTTCTGATATGTATAAAGGTTCAGTTCTTTGTAGAAGTTCCTCTTGTTTACACACTGGGACCAGGACACGCAGGGGGTAGAGGTAAGCAGAAGCTGGCCTGACATGGCATTTGCACTGGATGGACTAAAGTAGTTCTAATAATTTTGATCAAAGTAAAAATGACATCTAATCTTGTTTCTTTCTCTGATTTTAGTTATGATAACCTGATTAAAATTTGAGCTCTGTACTTGTAGTCCTAATAGTTATGATTCCCATTTGACTCGTTAAAGCTTGACTGTGGGTTCACGCTTTAGGTCAGGGGAATAAGTATGGATTCAGCTGGATTCAGCTTCTAGCCTTTTCCTTTTTTACATTTTCCATTTGCTGCAAGGTCGATGGGAAAAAATGGTCAATATAAATGATCCCTGAAGGTCCTTATTAGAAACACATCTGTTCAATGATGGCAAAAGCTGTTTACAATTACTCTAACACCAATTCAGTTAACTACTTTGGAATCCTTCAAAAGTATGCAAAGTTAACTTCTGTCATCTTTTCATTTTAGTGAAAACACCATATAGATCAAAGTCAAAATCTTTCTGAACAGCATTAAGAGGACATTAACTGTATTAAATTAATAACAATGACACTCTCAGCTAGCCTTAGAGTCACAGCAAAAACACCCAACCAAACAAAACATTAATATTCTTTGAGAACTTTTTTCCTTAAATCAAAGCTAATTCAATTTGTTCCTTTCCTTAGCTCAGTATTAACCCATTGCTATATCATCTCTTCGTTATTTGTCTGGGTTTATACCAGCACGATTAAACTATAAATACTTAAAAAAATATTAACAGAGGCTTTTTTATTTTAGGCAGAAATTTTCTGTTATCCAAAGTTATTAAACCTCATCATTGATGTTGACACATCTTCTCAGCTTAGTCTTTTAAGACTTACCAATATAAGTTATTCAAGCAAGCTTGATTTTAAAATGTTTAAAATTATTGCCTTCTGTTTTGTGTTCTGGGTTGTTATTGTTGGAAGCTCCATCGCACAATGACTTCCTTCAACTGCAGATCAAGAACATTTGTTGAACACAGTCTTTGCACATTACTGACCTCTCATTTCCACCCAAGTGCTGCTCACAGCTGGTGTTAGGGCTCCGGCTCCTGTCTCCTAGGAACCCTCTTGTTTTCACATATTCTGTAGGCTTTGACCTGCTCTTTCCTTCTACCTGTTTTTTCTTGATTCCATATAACTTCTATTAATTATTCTCACCAGCTAAGGCTCATCTTATCCTTTTCTGTTTTTACTCTCCTCCTAGATTAGGCTGATTTATTATATGCTGTATGTAGTCTTCTCTCCATGTGAGATCTTATAAACTTATTAAGCATTTTTAACCTCATGTCAATTATCACTCTTTTTGTTTCCTTGTTATAATTATCTTTACCAGCTGACTTAACATATGATTAGTTTCAGATCATTGAAACTGGATCTTCTGAAGCACAAAAATTTCCTGCGGAGGCTTCATTCTTCTTGCAGATGACAAGTATAATAAAGTTATAGTCACTTACCTCAGAAAGGTTAGTCCTCTTTAGCTAGTGAGATGAGATGTAACATAGGACTCCTTAAAGTTAGATCAGAAAATTGTCAAAAATATTTTTAGATCTATCAAGGGTATTTCAGCACTGGAAGAAAAAAGACTTCCAGCTTTTCCTTATTTTAGTTGAACATACACAAGGTAATCCTGTTCCTTTTCAATATTTTATAGCAAGTAGAACTGGTCAGATGTTTTTGAATGAAAAAGCTTGGTTGGCAAATTTTATTTAATAAAAAAGTTTTTCAGCAGATTAATGAAAAAGGCTTGAATGTTTTCTTAAGATTAAAAAAGCTCCTTTTGTTCTTTTGGGGTTCTAGCTTTTAGACACACATGCAAAAGGAAAACAGGTTGACTTTTAAAGTGAGAGTATTGAATAATAACATTTAATAGAAATACTACATGCAAACACACCTTTGAAATCCTTCTGATGCTCTCACACATGGATTTTTCTTCTCTGGCACACCATATTGTGGTAGGTGGGAAAATCTGGAGTACACAAAACGAAGCAGCAAGGGGCCTCATCCAAGTATTTGGATCTGCAATAGGGCAGCTTTGTTGAAGTAGGGCTGGGGTTGAGATAATGGTTCCCTTGGCTAAGGGAACTAAGCAAAACTCCCTGGCTCTTCCCACCCATTAGCAGCTTCTGTTGTCACATAAGCATTGCTTCACATATGGAGGCACATATGCCCTACTGTATATGAAGGAAAAGAAGGAAAGTATGAAAAGGTTTTGGAAGGCTTTACATTATCTTCCAGCCAAGTATGCTTTTCCAGAGCAATCCAGACCAATGGCAGGCAACACTGCTGCTTCTGATCACTGAAAAATTCACTCAAAGGGCAGAGCAGGAAGCCACCTCTGGGAAAGAGCAGAGAGTACAGTCATCTCATCCCCATCCTCCTGGAGCAGGAGCAAGAGGAACACTACTGCAGAATTTCCAAATCCTTCTCACAGAGAGCTAGCTCATAGGAAGCTATTTTTAGGAGCCATTTTGTCTACTGAAAATTGCCATGTTGTTGATGTGGTAATCAA
The DNA here is from genome assembly GCF_965178545.1 of Coloeus monedula. NCBI lineage: Eukaryota > Metazoa > Chordata > Aves > Passeriformes > Corvidae > Coloeus > Coloeus monedula. The sequence continues at coordinate 39,375,408 of NC_138784.1, forward strand.
TGGTAACAATATAATTCTACAGCCATGACAGTTACCTGGAGTGAGAGGGCAGAATTAGCAGCTTCCCTTTAGAAACCGCTTGCTAATTTTTAGTGGTTATGTGTTTTCAGGTAATATATTGTCAAGTGCTGCTTGAAAACAGACTGGATTACAGACAAGAATGGTGTTAGGAATCCAAATGTTTGTAACTTCTGGAAAGTATTTTACATTTGGATCTAGGTGATAGAGAAAAAATATATTTCCCTCGTAACATACAGGTTTTGATCTCATGGAGTTTAACCAACATTCTGGAAAATGAGAAAGAGAGCTGTCACATAAGCCATAGTCAAGACAGAATATGTCCCTGAATTATTTACCTCCTGAGAGGGATTAGAGAAGTGTTGCTTTTTGTACATATAAATTCAGTGGCACGTTCACCTCAGGAAATTCAAATTCTTGCTGCACAGGATGAGATTTATTAGTGGAATGACATGAGGCACTTAACTCAGGAGATATTAATTACCAGACCCAGGAGGAACTCGTTACAGTAAATCAACAACATAAACCTATCTCCATGCCAAGGTCATGTGCTGTTGGTCACTTTTAAACAGAACAGTTTTATATTTCTTGTAATTTCATAAAATGATGTCAGTGACATCATCTCTCTGACAGCTTGATCTAATTAAAATAATCGCAACAGACACATGTTTGGAAAATCTTCCTGTTACTGGGTCATGGAAAGTTGACTATTATGGAAACTATTATACTTTCTGGGCAAAAAACTGTATCTGGGCAAAGATGAGGAAAAATTTTGTCCTCCCTACTTTTTTCTGTGGTTCTGTTCCTGACAGTTAATGTACTCCTTTGCTATCCTTTTTCTAGTGATGTGTGGCTGCTTCAGCAAAGAAGCACTAAGAACTCCAAATGTCCCTCAATATATTTAGAGGAATCAGCAAGAGGGGAAAAATGAGGAAATGAGAAATTCTTGTTGAGACATAGCTTAATTTGTATTTGTCATGGGAAGCAAGTTGGTTTTAATTTGCAGACTGAAGTAATGCCATTTAGGATAGCGGAGGCAATCTACATGGAAAGAGAACTGCTATAAGCTCTACTCCACAAGTAGATTCCTGCAGACATTTGGAGCCTTATTATTTAGGTTGCCAAAACTACTCAAAAGGAGCATGAATTGGCTGTGTAGAGTCCAGGCTATATCAAATCAGTATGCAGCATTTTATATACCGGTGTTATTCTAGTGATTTCAACATTCAACTTTTTGTTTCTTCATTCAAATGCATTTATAACCAAATGCAGAGTAATACTTCTCTATCTTCCACTGTGTGTTGCTTCACCCTGTTTTGTATTATTATTATAGTTACATTAATTAAGCATTTGCATGTTATATGATGGGATGATCATAATTCAAACCAAAATTATCTGTATTGTTATTATAAACAAAATATTTCACATTTTAATTATTTAGAATGGCATGTATGAAAACCAGGAGTTCATAAAGTGCCATTTTTTGACATCTCAAAGTAATTTTAAATGTTTTTAAAAAGCCCTTAAGCACCTATTTTTAACTAACGGGTACTGTCTGTAAAAGGAAGATCGTGCATTCTGACTTCAATATTTAATGAACCCTAAAACAATAGCCTGAAAACAAGACTTTAATTTTCATAGGTAATGAATCAGAATCTAAAAATGTAGTTGGTGACGGCTTTCAAAACTAAATTTCCAAGAAAAACACAAGGATGACTTGCAGAAAAACTAGGTGCCTAAATCATCTGATAGGAAGCCCTCATTAGACCATTATTCCTTTCTGCTATTAGGATGCTCCTCAAGGTTGAGCTTTTGCATTCAATCATCCCTTATGTTGGTAAGATGTGAAGGTATTCCAGTGTGTGAGACAATATCCACAGGTTATATATTAGAAATAACATTTATGCAAGGAAATCAGAAGTATTTCTGTCATCTCACATAACACCTTATATCACCTTATTGATCAATGCTTTCAGTTGACACTCCTCTTTAGGAAACAAATGACTACATTAAGAAAAACCATCATGACTACAACACCTCACTGTGACAGAGAAGGTGCTGTTAATGAACATGTTTTAATAGTGCCACTGGGGAGCAATTCAGCAGAAAAGCTCCCATATTAATATTTCAGGGACTCATATGTAAATGAACTGCTGCACTGAAAAGTCCTGATGTCCTTCATGAAGCATCTGCCTTGTTGGTACAAGGGAACAAAACCAATATTTCCTGGGGATGGCAAAGACTTTTTTAAAAGAATATTTCAATGAAGCACTGCAAGAAACCATTTATTTACAACAAAGTGGTTTCTGGTTTTATTGCTTTTATTATCTTTTTAAAAATAATCAAATTGGGAAAAACAGAAATGAATGACTCATTAGTTTTGAGCAGTGCTGCTGTCCACACAACTGCCAAAACAGTTTCAAACATCTTCCTTCTCTTGTGGTGATGGTGGAAGAAGGATGCTGTTGTTTTGGTAGGGCTGCTGCAGTGGGAGTGTGAATTATGAATACAGTGTTACACTTGCTCTATGTTTAAAGAAACAAGAGCACAACCTTGTCATTCCCAGCTTTGAAAACCATCAGTGATTTTTCTCCTGAAGTCTGAATTCCCTTAAGAGTGTGAAACAGTGCATTATGTGTGTCAGTACTTTTTCAACAAATGCTTTATGTTTTTACTTAACGGTATCACCAGGTGCCACACTTCTCCACTGGGTATGATAAATTATTTACAGAGCTATCAGGGTACATAAAATTCATGCACATATAGGAATTTCATGATCCTCCTGCAAGTTATATTAAAGTGTAGCTAATGTATTTTGTGAGGTCTTTTGGGAAGCTGGAAGTGTGAAAGGTTCATACTGATACCCAAAGGTCGGCAGCAGGAAGCTGATCAAAGCCCTGGAAAGCTTTGATCACTCTTCTGTCCGATCCCCTATGTTATGCTTGCATTTCTTCCACATCACCTGGCCATCTTAAAAGCATCACCATTACAAAGAACCAGCTGGCCTCATTCTGTTTTGCTGCATACTGATGAAGGGAAGGAAGACACAGGGTGCTTTTATAGCAAAGTACCCTGATACCTACCAGGACATTTAAACCTGCTGCAGCATGTGATGCTCCTCGAGGTGTCTGAACTTGTGTTATAAATGGGTGATTTCAAAGCAACACATCATTTGTAAGGCTGTTTCCCAGCCCTTTCCCCTGCAGCAGTGGCATTGTTCTGTTTGTTGCAATGGCCTGAATGTGTGCTAGTAGACATTTCCATATTTTATCACCAGCCGTTGCTGGTCAGGGTGTTTCAGGTCACGGTGTTTCAGGGATGTATTTGGCATAAAGTCTTTCTGACAGTAGGTCAGCCCAGAATGAGACTTTCAACTCCTAAAGTCCGAAGCTTGGGTTGCTCTGCCTCACATAGAGGCAGGTCCTATAACCTGTGTGAACCCAAAGCACTAAACATTTATCATGTCTATGACAAAGTTACACATCTACATTTCTGGCCATTTTTAAACAGCAGCCCTTGCTACATAGCTCATGTACAAGAGGATGTATTTGCTAAAGACAACAAAGTGAATAATTTCTTTTTACTAAAGGAAACCTGACACAGACATTCTGCTAGAACCTTATCAACCCACAAGCAATTGCCTAAAGGTAAAACTTCCAGTACACCCATTCAGTCCCCTCTGAATGGGGGGTCTGGAATTGAGGTAATCAATTATCCCAAGCAATCTTTTTTTTTCTATAAAATGTTGTCTGAAATGCAGGAAATATGTACTGCATCCACACATGCTGAATTTAAGAGAAACCTGGAGGCAGACTGTGAATTATGACTCAATCTCTTTCCAATTTGCTGATGGGATCATTGAGTTGCATATTTCCTACCTGTGAAATTCACAAAAAAATGTTATTATTTTGGTTTTAAAGTACCGGTATGAAGGTTTCTGCTCTCCAACAGAGCGCTGTGGATACAAGTGATGTCAAGCTGCATGTTGACTGATGCATATGATGATAGACCATCATTTGAAAGAGATAACTACTAGTCATGAGAAAAGGGAAGAATAAGACATACAAGACGGAGCTGTAAAGAGAAAGAATAAGAATGTGAATTATGTCAGTGTGTGTGTGTGTATGTAGCAAACACAAAGAAAAAAAATGCTTGAGAAGCAGTTTTAATTCTCTAAGCCCCTATTAAAACTTCAATGATTTATAGATTTGAAAGGGTTCCGAACAAATATATCACAGCCAGACATAATAAGTGTTTCTGATTAGCAAATTAGCTAAATCCTATGCAAAAAAAATAGGGATTGAATTTGGAAAAAAAAGCAAATTGGATTTGGGGAAGTTAAATATAGCTCTTGTGGTGCAAAAGTTTTGGTAATGAGACAGAAAAAAAAATCTGAAATTAAAACTAAGATATTGTCTACACCCTTATTAATGGATTATCTGGGTACTGTATCTGCTCATACATCTCTATTCTGCTGCTAAAAAAACTGGAGAGTTCACTGGAGAATTGTAGTTAATATTTGAATTCAGAATATTTGAGTTGGCAATTTTAGCTCCTGGATTCTCTGAGAATTCCCAGCTACTTTGGCAAAGATGCTAAACTCCACTATTTACAAAAACCCTTTTCCAAGGAAATGTGGACTAGAACTATGAGTCAATATGGACAAAGATTTTTTTCAGATACTGCAGGATGATCTGCTTTGATCTAAACACGATTATAATAATATACAATTATAATTACATTGGATGTTCTTTAGGACAGGAATGATATGAAATGCATTTACAGTGCAATATCCATCACATTTTTAATTAAGACAAAAAGCAATTAATTAATACAGAGCAAGCTGATAGTATGTTAGTCCGGTCTCCATCACTGCATTTTCATAGTGACTTGTTCTTCTCCTATGAAAGTGAGACCTGCCCAGCTGTTTTTATTTTGTAGCTGACTCTCACATTGGGTGTCTTTCAGCTAGCAAAATTTAAGTAAGGAGAGCACTCTTTTTGCTTGTGACAGATTCAGTTAGCATTGTATATTGACTCTTAGCCAGACCCTCACATTTTTCAGCAGCCCATGGTGTGTTGGTAACAGAGAACCTTTGCCTTGCCTTACACAAAGCAAATCTTGTCCTTCACTCCAGGTACCTGGCAAATTCTAAAAGGTTTATGTCAGCCATAAATGAGCACCCTTAAGATTGGCCAGTGTATGGGTCACTGCTCAGTTTGCAGTCTCTGCTCAGACATGTGGAAAGTCATAAGTCTGGGCCAATTGCAGGTGACCCTCACTAAGTCATGGATTGGGGCAAGTGGGTGAGTCTTACCCCTGCAAACACTGCCCTATGAAATGGTGTCAGGAGCAGCTGGGAGCACAGCTTGCTTCTGCATTCACTAATCTTTTACCCAGATTGAGATTCACAGAGCTGCTGCAGGCAGCCTAAGGCTCACCTTGGGAGCCCAAGGCTCATCCAGATATGTCTAGTGGTATACAAACAACCCATTAAACACTTGGTCACTCAGGGACCCTTCTCTTCCAGATGATGCCCTGGAGCTCCCCAGCTGGGATTCATTTCCAGATTTGCTGTCAGTTTGAAAAAAAAGCTGATCTTGAGAAATGCCTCAAAGGGACGATTTATAAATGCCCACCGGAGCCATTAGAAATCTCTGGGAAAATCTGAAACTGAGACAGCATGAGTAAAACCCATCTACCCATTCTCTGAAACAAAACAGGAATTCAACACAATTTGCTTTAATGTCAACGATTGCAGTGAACTTTTAATTAAGAAAACATATGTGGAGCAACACAGTTCTCTGCTGAAGCATTTCATTCTTCTGCGCTTGGTACAATCCCAGGAAAATCCTCCTTTCAATTCATCTTGTAGATGAAATCATTAATCAAACTACTCACATATTTTAAAATGAGAAACAGAGTGCCACAAATTTCCTTCTGCATTCAACCTGGTTTTGATGAAAAGGAAAATCAAAAATGTTTCTCTGATGGTGCTTTCCAAAATTCTGTATCTTTTCCACTAAGCAAATTCTTCAGTGTTTAATGTGAGCTGTTCTTTTATTAGGGAAATTGCTGTAGGAAGGAGCAACAATCTGAAAAAAACCCCAACAACATGCACTCTTGGTGTATAGCTTCCTTGTGGCAAGGATCTGTAAAAAGTTATTGCTTCTCAATTATCACTTCCTAGCTGATCTTTGAGAAAGCAGAGCTATTGCTTGCAGGAATGTTAGCAAACTGTGTGCATAAACCGAGTGGGTTAGTTTGGCTTCAACAGAAGCAAACAGCAGGAATTGCTATTTTTGTGCTATAATGAAACAGTCCTGTAATGAAAACAGAGCACATTAGAAAACTGTGATAAGATAGAGAAGTTCTATTTGGTTTTGTACTGTATCTTACTGCCACCCTTGTGTGGAAGAAGCTGGTGTGGGACAGCTAGTGACTTTTGGTGTGATGTGATGCCACTTGAACTGACAAGTGATTAGCTAGTGTTCTCTCTTCCTTTTTCTCCTGGGGCATATATCTTAGGTTCAGGCACTGAAGATCTCATGAGTGTGGGCTTTCTCCCGCTGCCCCATTAGGGCCACACTGGTTATCACAAGGCAAGACTGGCATCTTCATTTACAAGGGATCATGAGCTACAAAGAAAGGAAAGATGGGTTTACCTGTGGAGGTAAGAGAGATCTTTTGGGAAAATATGTCTCAGGCCATAGCTAGAGTCTGTGATTTCCTTTATTGGAAAATTCACTGGAAGTAAAGTGCCCAGTTATATCTTTTGGTGTGGACTATTTTGTATATTTAGTGATAAAAAAATGCTCCCTACCAGTTCAAGATATACAGGGATGTATGTGGACCCTTCCACCACCACTACAGATCCAACCACACCATTCAGATTTGGACAAAAGGATACAGTGTTGGCAGAGAACTAGAGGATTATCAGGTGTTAGGGAAGCTCAAAAGATTCCATAATGAGGTCCTTGGATGAACTAGGAAAACTTTTCCTAGGAAAAGAGCAATAATGTTTGGTATACATAAAATTCATATTAAAAAGTTTATCTCAGAGTATTTAGAAAGCAAAACCAGGAAGACTGTAGGCATTTTTTTCCCCCACTTTCTTCTTCTGCATTTTATTTTCATTTTCAGAGGAGGAGAGGGCCAAACTGTGTTTGAAATGAAGGTGTTCGTGACTATGATATAGAAAAACATCTGCCATTTCCAAATAAATCTGCTTTCACTGATACTCATCGGTGCCTCGCATTTCCTCCATCTGCACTCTTGATAATAAGGGAGTCTTTTTAGAGAATGTTGTTTCCTTTTTCAGACCTATTTTTATGACTGCAACACTCTTGGAACACATTTATTGTGGACATCTTGGAACACAGTGTTCAAACATACTTTTAAACACACACTGCTAATGTACCTGATATTTCTAAATATTCACAAGATTTGAATAAACTCTCAGGCTCACTGAACTGGGTCTAAATTATGAAGCATGTAAAGAATTAGTAGATGCAACTGGTTTCCAGAACTTGGAAGGAAGTCAACTTCACCATCACATGAGGTTTCCAGGTTCTTTTAAGGCTATCAGTAAGCAGAAATTACACTTTTAAGCATGCTAACTCTCCGGAGGGAGGCTGAATTTTACTGTGCAGCAATTTAATTTCTTGTCAAGTTATACGTAATGCTCCCATTGTCATCAGGCTGGACAGCACTCTCCAAAATTTGTCCCCTGCTATTATCAGTTTCCTATATACATAAGGCTAGGAAGCCCAGGTAACTCATTTAGCAGATGTAGAATGGAAACAAACACAGGTGATTGTTCAGCCTAGAGAAGTGGAGGTTCTGGGAGGCTTTACAATGCTGTTTCAGTGTAGAAGAACAAGAAAAACTGCTGAAATGCACTGCTAAACTATCTCTGCTGAGAATTTGAAATGTTCCTGTATTTTGCCTGGGTCTATATTGCTGCTCTTCCTTGACCAGTTATTTATCTTATAAGCAATATCCTCAAAAATACTTTGTTACAGCTGAACTGTTTGGTGATGTGTCACCTTTCAGTTTCACAACCTTAGGGTAGGTATTCATGGTCTTACTGTAACAGCTGCTTTACAAACTGCCCAAATGTTTATACAGGCTGGTCTTAAAACCCATGTCTAGAAAATTAACAATTTTATTTGGTAATATCATACCACAAGCTAATTGAAAAAATAAAAGATTTTACCCTAACCCCCCACCTACGTAGAGACACAGTCAATTACTGTGCCTGCTGGAGAAATACCCCCTTCCAGCTAGAATTCATCATAGCCATCAACCATGTTCAGGAACTGGTCACTTGTCTCACATACTAATGTGAGATGCCACTGATACTGAGGCATTTCCATCTGCTCTCAATTATTATCTTGGATGGAGAAATTTAAATTGTTTATCCAGTATGTTGGAGACTACATATGAAAGCATCGACTTATGAAAGCTCTTACTGTGAAAGTACAGTTTACCTGGGAGAGGGTGCTCTTAGCTGTTCTGGTTAAAGATTGAGATTTTGGCGATATGGCATCTGATCCTCTCAAAATGCAAGCACTAAAGTCATTTTGTGAATGCCTAAAGCTGAAGAGGAAAATAGAGACATGAATTTTCATAAAACTAATTATTTTTTTCCTTGCATGCCATTATTGCTCTAGAATTGTATTACAGCCTGTGGCTTAGCTGTTGTATGTGGTGTACTTGCATGGAATGAGATATTCCCAAGTACACACATCTCACAACCAGATCTACGAGACAGATGAATACAGACCAAGAATATAGTTGAGCAGTACTATAAATTGAAATGTTATCTGATTATGTCAGAAAATCAAGAATGTTTTTTTTCCTACACATGGAGAGATCTTTGAAATCAGAAAAAAATTTCAGGAGCCGATATGAAGCAAAAGCATGGATATAGCACCTGTTGCTTCTTTTTTTTCTGGTCACTGTTTTCCTGCTGCTGCAGTCACAGGGACATCACAGAGATCTGCACTTCTAGGTCTATCACGGCCACTGAGGTGGGAAAATAAGAGGTTATACAACAGGACAAAGAATTTCTCAAGTCTGAACAGCTTTCCAAGGACAATGCTGTGTTGCAACATTGCAAAACACCTAAGATATGTAACATCATCGATAGCCAAGGTGTGCAGAATGGAGTGTAGCATAGTCCCAGCTCTACCATGGACTTCCTGTGTGACTTTGGCCAAGTCACTTGGCTTTCATATTCTAGGTCTTTCTCCTTCTTTTGGATACAACACCTTTTAAATGGGTAATTTCTTTCAAAACAGACATTGTAGAGGAGTCTTTTATTAGCTGAGGCACCTAATCAACTCTAATACAAATTTCAATCAAAGATGTTTTTGTCAGGGGGAAAACACATCTAGAAATGTTCCAGACCTTCTATTGACTACCTGGGAATGACAGTATAAATCAGCAGTGGGATAGTAGACACGGAATAGCTTATAAAGTAGTTGTTGACTTTCTCAGGAAGTTTCTCATCTGATCTTGAGAAACTTGGTCTTTCCATTTTCCACAAAGTTGTACCAAAGGACCTACGAAAGAAATAGAGGTAAATTAAGCCCTTTATATAAGATGCCAAAACCTCAGTCCAAGTGAAAATGGTATATTACTTGGAATGGGGTACAACATTGTGATACAGTGTTCATGACTGTAGTGAACTAAAAATGGGAAGAAAATATTATTAGCTTTGCTACTGACTTTTGGTTGGTTAGTACTCACAGAACAAGTCTGCTTCTGCTATTGAGATACTCTTCAAAAGTCAGGCATGATGTCTGTTTTAAGATTATAACCATGGATAGCATCCTCACCATCTGCTTGAATCCTAGATCCACCAAGGCACCCTTGATGTCACCACAAGGTCCACACAGTGCAAAGTAGGTGATTCCAGGGAGAGGAATTAGGTCACTCTTGCATTCTCTCCTTTCTAGTCAAATCCTGAACACCTGGGATAGGAGGCTTTTTATCCCTTTGCCCTTCCTTCTTATGACTTTCTCATCATTTTGAATATTTTCTTCTGGCTTTCTGCTTACAGCAAGGCTCAAGGCTAGAGTGGCTACTCGACACACCTGCCCCCTCCGTAATACCTGTGTGAGCTTGTGAGGAAGATCAGAAGTGCCCTGCTTGGCCTCAAGCTTGTACATTTTTTCCAGATCTCAGAGTAGCTGATACAGCAAGCGTTGAGTGCTTCTCCAGTGCACTGATTGCTAAAACACATCAGGAATAAAGCTGACCTTTCCTAACTCTCTTTGCACTCTCTCATTCCCTTATGGGTTTGCTTGTTGTATTCAAGGGAAAAAGGATGGGAATTGATAGGAGCACATGAACTATCACAACTCCTACATAAATTTAAAAAGTGATTATTTTCTCTAGTGTGGCATAAAAAGATTCAGAAACAGATTCCTCTCTAAAAACTCTGTTGCTAAAGGGAAAGCAGAGACACCTAATATTGTTACTATGGAAGTCTAGCATAATATCAAAAATACTGAGAATTGTAAATCTAGTGTTGTTTCTCACATTGTTTTTCTTTCAAATTCTGCAGCATTATAAAAATTTCCCTGTGGGGAGCTGTTCTTGGCAAATATAGCTTTTCTACACTACCAGAACAATGAGAAAAAAAAAAAAACCAAACCAGCCTGAAAAAGGAAATGCAACTCATTTCATGAAGGAACATAGCGGAGACACTCAATTTGGTGTTGTTGAGCTGAGGTGTGAGATATCTGTACCAGGCGCTATTTGGGCAGAGTTCTTTGACTGTACAGACCTGGGATTAATGAGGAGCAGCAGGGAGGTGACATTTTACTTCTGTGTGATGCTGCTGAGATCAGTAACAGAGCAACACATTCACTCTGGGTGGCCACTGATGTAACAACATCTTGAGAAGCTGGAAAGCATACAGAAAATAGCTGCAAACTAACAAAAAGAACAGAAAAAAAAGTTGGGTTTTTTTTTGTTTGTTTTTTTTTTTTTTGGTTTTTTTTTTTTCCCCCGATAGAATTAAAGTGTTCAGCTCTTTAGTTTAATTAAAAAAAATTTAAAAAAACCAACTTCACCTTCATGGTGTTACTTATACTATGTCACGAAGGGCTTTTCAATCCAGTAGTGAAACACAATAGTAAGACTCAGTGTCTGAAATTATTAATAATTAGGAAAACTCATATAGGAAAAAATGCATGATTTTTAATTATTAAAAGGCCTTAACAACTGCCAAACATTATCAGGTAAGATTCTGTGTTTACCATTCTTTAGTGTTTTTCAACAAATACAGAGTATTCCCCTGTAAGTATGTCATAAACTCAACTTAGGGATACTTTAGGTTACCCACCATCAGCCCCTCCCTGGTGTTAGCTCAGACTCTACACACTTGCCCTACATAACAGGGAATCTCCAGAGGAGTGTCACCTCCATGTCACCTTACACAAAGCAGAGGTAAATCCAGAGCACCCTGGAATTTCTGCGAGTTGCACCACACTGGGACACCTCATCCCCAGAGCAGTGGAGCCACACTTTTCACAGGGAGACATCAGTTTGGAAACAGAAAACTAGCAGAGATCAGATGTTGGAACTGTGTATTGCAACAGAGAATTTTTTCTTGGAGCCCACGATTCTAGAGTGCTAAGATAAATAAGGATTTCCTCGGCCTGTTTCTATGTAATAGGTCAGCACATGCTGTAGTCAGCTCTTCACATTCTCCCCACAGTATGTAAGGTCTGCTAAGCCGGAGACAGTGAGTGTTATAGCCCTTTAGTGTGGCTCCCGGATCATAACTCGTCTGGATCCCCCTCGGCCAAAGTTCGCCGGGGTCTGGAGCCAGCAGAAGTGTGCTAAAATGCTGCCACCTTGTGCTGGTTTGGCAGCAAACCTGGGCCGAGCATTCGGCGGGTGCTGCCGCAGGGATGCGGTGTGGTGCCCCAGCGCAGCTCTGTCCGGAGGCAGGGCAGGAAGCAGCCGCTGCTGCCTCTGGGCAGCCCCGCCGGGGTCCTGCACACCAGATCCAGCCTCCGACCACACAGCTTTCCTGGCCGAAGGAACGGAGAGGGAGCCAGAAAGCTCCCTCGATTTCAGCTTCCAGTCTGAGCTTATCAGCAGCTCAGGAAAGGAAGAAACTGATATGAACCAGAAGACCTGTAATGAAAAGAAGCAACTCATTCCTGTAACTCTCCATTTTGTGGCATTAATACCACAAATACTGAACAAATCTGCTGTTTTCATATTGGCAGGAGCCTTCTGAGATGCAGAACACACACATTTAGCCTAAATCACTGCTTGTGGTTTTTTTTAAGCAGAGGAAGAACTAATTCCTAAGGATGTGCCTAAGTTTCAAGAAGGAACTCAGAGCTTCCCAGAGAAAGGATGATTTATCTGGTATTAGAATTAGCACTCTCCAACAATATGCTTGTCCTTCTTTATCCCATTTACCTTCAAAGCCTTTTTTTGTTTGTTTTTCCAAAGCACTCTTATAACACTCTCTGTACACTTTGCTTCACACTGCTATGAGCTACATTTAATTCACTTAGAGTCTATAAACCTACCCATTCCAGCATCCCCTTAAATGGTTCATCAGTACCAGTACCAAGTTTACCCCCTGGTGTAACACTGCACCATGACACTCCCCTTATTTAAGCAGAAAATAGATTAGTTTGCAATAACCTGGAGATACTTTTTTTTTAGTATCTGGTCAGTAGAGCAGTCATGAATTAGCATTTGAAAGCTATGTATGTGAAATGTGAAGTACTATATTATGATGAGCTAAATGTTATTTCATCATACGGTTATTCAGAAGGCTAAAGAGCTTGTTTTCTTTGACCCAAAAGGGAAATTGCTCATCAGGGGACTGTTATGGTCTAAAGCTTTATAAGATTTAAGTTTCAGTTGTGGAAGTATAAATTCTTACAGTCACTGTTCTGGCTGTTGCCCCTTGGCACTGACACTGTTTTGGCAGCAAAGCTTTAAGCTGGTTGGCAGTGTGGGAGTGTCTCTGGTACCGGTTCCCACATGTTTTCTCCATGCACAAGTAACAGATGAGGACTAAGCTGTAGAACTGCTGAGCATCCCCTGTGAAGCTGCTGGAAACTGCAAGAGCTGGGTACTTTCAAGTCAGATGGTAGAAATGTTGCTAAACAAATCAAAGTAGATATTGCCCAATTTATTCTGGTGAAACTCAATAAACCCTTTGCACAAAATACTTCAGTACAAATAATCTGTAAGGTCAAATTTTTCCCCCTTATTTCTTGCTCTGCAAAAATGTAAATAACTAAGCAGAACACACAGGGGAATAAGCAAGCACAGAGATGTCTCCTGGTTTAGGTGGTGTACTGACATTAATATGTCTCTGTTTCATTTAGAGCTAATCAATTGAAACACAGCTTATTTTCAGACAATTCTGCTAATGTTAGGTAAAATGACTATGTTTTTATTGATCTCCTATTTGCAAAGCTGATTTTGCTAGAAGGCAAGTAAATTGCAACACTAGTGTTCAGATAATCTTCTTCAGATATTGATAGTACACTTGTGTGTGAGTAAGTGTGCTAGTCTGTGTTTGAAAGAGATTCAGACAGCAAGGGAAACTGTAACGACTGTGGTTTTCAGCTTGAAGTGCTGGGCTGTTGGTCATAGCTGGGACCAGAGCACCTCTGGTCTTTTGTCATCTCCAGCAGTGATATTACAGAAATGAATGGGACAGCAGCGAGGAGAAGGGAGCAGGGTACTTTTCACTAATGAGAGAAAAGCAAGAGGGAGAGCATAAAGCGACACTGAATTTTCAGCCTCTTTGTTCCTCATTGCTCCTAAGAAGGATACGCATTACCTGCTCCCATCATCTCTCCCTTCCCTTACAGAGGGGCTTGTGACAAAAGAGAGCTGTGCCAGGACCCTACAGTGCTGTATTTGGCTGTCTCCTCCACTTGATTTGTAGGGGAAGGCAATCATTAAGTAGTTATTGTTGCTCTTGCCTACTTCATGCCATTTGCTACTCTTGCAGCCTCTCCACTCATGCTCAGCTCTCAGATACCACTGAAAACCACTGAAAGCTGGACTTTCCCAGTCTAATTCCTTCGGGTATACACTGAACTCCTGAACACTGGCACCCACGTCTGAGATTCCCTTCCTTCCCTTTGCTCGCCAGGCATTGTTGTGATCATTTCACTATGAGCCTTGTGGCTCCTGCTGGTTTCTACATGCCTTGGTTTCTGAAATGATCAGTAAGGGATCTCTATCATAGCCACTCACATGTAGGGATGGAGTAGGCATCTGCCCTGCCATCCACAGACCTTTGCAGATATAACAATGTTCAAACATCCCAGGTGTATGAGATTGACTGAAAAACTATGACAGCTAAACATCTTGAGGTGAAGAAAGCTGTGTCTTCTCCTGATTTTAAAACATTTATGGTTTTATACTCTGTTTGTTTGTTTCCTCTGCCTGCACAGGCTAAATGTGGATGCTTCAGTCTTAGCATTTAATAAAAAGAGAGAGTTCCCTGGCCCCTTTGCTCAGGGTGTGGAAAGTAGCCAAGAGTCAGTTTTACACTAACAATGATTTACTTATTTCTATAAATATGCCAGTAGGTGTCCATGAGCCTATGTGCAGATAGACTATTTATCCCTCTAACAGTGTGAGGTGAAGATCTTTGCCCCAGGCTTTTGGTCAGATATTCAGGACATTTTTCAGGCTGTCAGTTGCCTGTGTATCATATCTGTGATTCTGCAACACGAAAAGTGAGATAAGCCAGGCAGAACACAAAGACATTGTCTGATTCTTCATGCTATCTGGGTTTAACTAGTGCAAGTGTTATATGATTCATAATTCATTTTTCATATGCTGAAGGGAAATCCTGAGCTATGGACGAGAAGTCAAAGTGTAGAAAAAAATTTCTAATTTCTGGTTACAGGTATCTCTGGAAGGTGTAGATGTGGCTTCTAAAATATGACAGTGTTAAATGAAATACTTTGTGTGAAGAGTATTTATGAGTACACAACTGCAGTTGGTGTCAGGTTGAACAACTGGTTCATCAAAACTATGTAATGTAAAAAAGTTTACTGGTTGTTATTTTATTTTGTTTGCTGAATAGAACTCCAGTTCTATATATTTCTTTTTTTCAATTGTCAAAATGTTATTTACTCTCATTGCAGTGGAATAGGATAGAAATAGGCAACCAGATTATTAACTTAGAACATGGATGCTAGAAATGTTTTGTTAAAGTGTGTTTCAATGCCCACTCTCATTTGACTTAACACTTTTATTAATTAGTATACTTTTTTAAAAAATCTCTATCTATTTTGAAATATTTTTGTATCTCACACATAGGTTTACACCCCATGTATCAAGATAAGACAGTTTCAGGAAAGAGGGAATCAACCAGAAGAACTTTTCTTTAATGAATGAGGTTGTTGAGGCTACCTGACCTGTTAAACTACATTGCTCAGTTCTGGTGGGTTGGTTCTGCCCCACTGTCCTGTTTCTTATCCTAAACAGTGAAGGAACTGGCAGAAGGATTTCTAGCAACAAAACAATGCAATCAAATGGAGAATATAATCACTCTGGAGAAGAGTGCACCTCAGAAGGGCTCACATGATAACTGCAGGGTGAATGAGTCTCGGGTTCTGCAGGGCAGAAGCCACAAGGCATGGAACCTTGATTGAGTCCCTGACTGATGACAAGTGACTCGGGTGTGTCAGGTGATATACATTTTAATGGATAGTATTTAGAACTATTTTCAAGTTAGTGTGTTTTTTCAGTTCAGGTCTTGTTAGAAGCAACTGGGCTTTGAAAGATGCAATGAGATTTTGTGGCCAGAACTGTGCTAGGAGGATAGATTTCCCATTTTGGAAACCTGCTATTGCTAGTCAGGGCTGTGATGATTAAAAAAAAACACCTGCACCCCTGTCTTCATGGAAAGCTATCAGATAACATATTTATTCTTGCTTGAATATTACAGCTGTAATGCCTTCTGTTATTGCTATTTTTCTTTCTAATTATTAATTGGGCTGTAGCATATTTGATTAACTAATTTTTCTTTCAAGTATCTACAGTACTTACAAATCAAGGGATGTCGTAATATCTCCTTCTCTCTTTTTTTCCCCCTCTCTCTCATTGATATTTTTTCCTCTGGTAAATGCTGATGTAATTATTCCTTCTACAAAATCTTATCTTTCTTATTTTCTAAATGCTAAACCTAGAAATTATGAAAAATTGCCCAGTACTAAGAACTGTACAAAGGCTGTTCTGGCCTGCTAATGCATTTAAGATGAGTTACAAACAAGTCCATGATTTTTAACAGAGGGAGTTGCTGTCTTGAATTAAAAGGGAAAAGGACACAGTATTTGACTGGGGAGAGAAAGAGGTTTAAACAGGGGAGATCATCAGATATGTTGAAAGGAGGAAGCTGACAAAGTAGTGCATCCCTTACATCTCCTAAGCTTCACTTGCCTTTCACAGGGAGTTCATACGATCGACTGAAATTATGTTTGATCCCAAGCCATCATCCCTCAGCCCTGCCTGGAAACAAAAGCAGCACTACTCCTTGTGCAGGCGTATTCAGCAAGACCCTGCAGGTGCGTATGCTTAGCAGGACGTGCTGAGACAGGAGAAGCAGTGTCCTGAGGCATTCATGGCTTCATAAGACTTATCAGTTCACTCTCTACAAGATGCACCAAAATGAAGGCTGTTCTGTAAGTGGCCCTGAAGTCTAGTGGCACCAGCACATGGAGAGGCTCTGTGTGCCTCGCTGGAAAGAGGGCTCCTAGGTATTTCTGAGTGACAGAGTGCAGCTCAGGCAGAGCAGAGCTGGCTGGTGTTCAGCCACTTGGAGCAGAAGCATCTTGGAGAGGACGACTTTCTGCAAAAGACAGTGCATAGATATAAAATGTAATAAATTAGCACAGACAAACTCAAATATATTGAAAAGTATCTTCACTTCAGCTTTGATCCTGAACTGACCGGCTTTTTCTTGTCTACTACCTTGCACAGCTTTTTTCGCCTACATCACGTGCTTTCAGGCTCTGAGTTGCAGTGGTTTCATGTATTAGGAATTCCTGTTGTTCATGTACCCATATCTACTTCTTTTTTTTAGGTTCTTTCTCAAGCACTTTATACAGTGCTTTACCATCACTTGTGTTTCCCTTTTTCTCCTCCTGATAGTATTTGTTTTTAAATACTGTCATATATATATGCAAGAGAGGAAGGTACAGTCCCTCTGAAGTTATGTTGAGGAGGTTGAGGAGTGAGCCATAATGAATTCTGAAGTCATAGCGGGGTTTATTTGTCGATTACAGCCTTGCACATGCCCAGAGATGATGGTGATGATGATGATGATGATTATTGTGGATGCACATACTAATAGTACAAAAGCATTTAAATTGAGTGATATGTGTGCTGCTGAACTTTGCGGATGTAGCAGGCTCTTCACTCAGAAAACTTACAAAACACCCAGAAAAGAGGCAGAAGAGTTGCAACAATTTTTCCAGCTGCTTGCTTCGATGAAAAGAGAGCATCCTTCTGTCTCCATGACCTTGTCTCTGCAGCTGCACTGTTTTTTGACGCTTCAGTTTTCCTAATCATTGGAATTGTTCTCTCTACTGTATGTGGTGCATTTAGAGTGCTGGCAAGACTTCACAAAAGTGACTAATCATTACTAATGTGGGGATGTTAAGCACAAAGGAGACAAACCTGGATGGTAGAATGAATTTGATATATCCAGTCTAACATGATCTATCTCCTTTTCTCTAAATTAATAATTACAGAATGAAATTTACACCCTCAAGAAGCTGAGGACAAAAATTTAACTTGCCTTAAAATTGCTAATGGCCAGAGGAATGCATATTCAGCACTTCATATGTAATTGCATTTAATTTCCTTTTGGTCAAGTTTGATGTTTTCTACGCAAAATATCCAAAACAATTTTCCAGGCTTTTTTGACTTTTGGGTGTTTTTTTAAAACTTTTATTTTTAAATAGCTACCTAAAATGCCTCATCACCCCTTTCCCTGGTGTGAGATATCTTTACTATTCAGGTGGTTATTGATAATTCTCAGGGAGAATATGATATGAAATTCTCTGGGACCCTAGTGTTATTGCACTTTGGAAGGCACGTAGTATCCAACTGGTTTTAAAAGGAAAGAAATAGGTCTGCATAACTAGTTCATGTATTTTTGAGAAAGTTGCTTTTCTTTGAAATTGTTGATGTATTGGAGGGGGGGAAAGACATTTTGTGGAAAAAGATTCATTTTGAAAAGGATTTCTGATCTAGTATGTGAAACTTACTTTGTGATGAGACATATCATTCATCCTGATTAGTGAAAAGTCCTCAATATTTAGCAGAGACCAAGAAAAGTAGGGATTTTAACCTGAGGCAGTCCAATGGCAAAATAAAGGCAATTAACACTTGTATTCTGTTATCAAACACTGTCTTCCCAAAATGTAATTTCATTCTATTGGGAAGCCAGAAAAAAATAGAAATCCTTCACTTTTTTTCATTAAATGGGGATCTCATTTTCTTGCACTGTCCAGACCTGAGCACAGAATACCTCGTCAGAACCCTTCAGTGCAGGGACATAATGCAGAGTCATCTTTACACATAGCTATTGAAAAGTGGAACTCTTCCCTGTAATGACCGAGGCACGGACTCAGACCAGCAGGGATACTGAGATGTTTATTCAAAGAAATGAGCTGGTTTTATACACTTCTTCAAGGCCCATTATTTCCTTATATGGTATTTTTCAGTAAGCAACTCATCACACATTGCCGTGTCAGTAACACACTTTCTTAGTGTCCTTACATGGGGGTGATCACGCGCTGCCCACCTGTCCGACAGCTTCCGGCAGGCTCCTCTCTGCGGGGCTCTGTTGTGTGGCATCTCCTCCCCCCAAGGCCAGGCAGAGACAAGCTTCTCTGTGCTGCCATGGTGTTCTGCAAGCATATCCCACAGCCTGCAACTCAGTTCCATCCTATCTCTTCTCACACTTCCCCAGGGAGGGGCAAGTGAAAAAAAGTGAAGTAAAAAACCACAAGAAAATACTGACTGCCACTTTAGTAGGCAGTAGGACGTAGGATGGGCGGCCACTCCAAGCACTAAAGTTCTTCCTATTTTCCCTACCACCAGATTTTCTGCTTTTGTGAGTCGTGAGGTCATGTTGCTGCTATTTTTCATGAATGAAGAATTACCCTCACTAGGTTTGTTCCCTTCATATCTGAAACTCTAGTAGGTCTCCAATAAGATGTCAAATGAGTACTTTGCATAATGAAGGCTTCATGTTCTAGTTTGCAGAATCACAGAATTGGTCAGATTGGAAGGGACCACATCATCCAGTCCAACCTCCCTGCTCAAGCAGGGTCATCCCAGAGCACATGGCACAGGATTGTGTCCGAATGGTTCTTGGATATCTCCGGTGAGGAAGACTCCATAACCTCTCTGGACAATCTGTGGCAGTTCACAGTCACCTGCAGAGTTAAGAAGTTCTTTTTCATATTCAGATGGAACTTCCTGTGCATCGGTTTCTGTCCATTGCCTCTTGTCCTATTGCTTGGCACCACCAAGAAGAACCTGTCCATCCTCTTGACACCTTCCCTTCAGATGTATTGAGAAGTTCCCCTCTCTGTTACCTCTTCTCAAGGATGAACAGGCCCAGCTCCCTCAGTGTCTCCTCATAAGAGAGATGCTCCAGTACTTTAGTCATCTTTGTTGCCCACGCCCCTTCACCCAAGGCTTTGATGAATAAGTTAAACACTGATGAATAAGTAAAACTGGTTCCAATATTGAACCTTGGGTGACACCTCTAACAACAGGCCTCCAACTAGACCCTGCCTTCTAGGTGCTCTGACAAAGCCAGTTCTAGAGAGGTCCCATTACCAGCACCAAAAGAATATCAAGTCTGGTCATTGATATCCAACTCATGGCATTGCAAATGAACACTGAACCTCCATATGTCATGTTCTTTTCCTGCCAAAATTTCTAACTTTATTCTTCCCAATCCACTACTGTATTTTATTTTTAATAATAAAAGGAAAATAGCCTCCAACAGTTAAAAGAAGACATTCCGTGTTCATCTGTGTACAAACTACTCTTCCTTCATAAATCACTAGCAAATCCAGAGGACAGCACAAGTTAGATTTTAAAATGGGAACATATTCCTAAAAGCAAAGAACCACATTTTTTGAAGAGACAAAATTTCCATACTTTGAAAATCAGCCTCTCTAAGGCATCCTGTGACATGTACCCCAAGTCTAGGTATCCAAAATCATGAGTCTTGGTCAAGTCATTCGCACTCTGATCAGAGCTTAGGTACCTTAAGCAATAGTATCTATATGTGACAGCAGATATGGGTGTATGACATTGACACAGCAGAATAAATTACATTAAATATTCGAGTAGTAGTCAAACCAATTAAAAAATCAAAATAGAAAGCCAAAGTTTAATTTTTATTAAAATTTTGTTCTCAGGATAAGATATATTAAAAATAAATAATATGGACATAAATACTTGAGAGAAATAAATTACCATGCAGTACAAATCCCACAGGTAGAAGGCAGAAATTATTATTAGAACTCTGAAGAAGCTGTGTTGGGATTGGCTAATGGCGTTAGGGAAAAATCTTCCCCTCTGCATTACTTTGGAAATTTCTGAGTGATTTATACCGCATTTGCCTTATTCACATGGCATGTTTCTGTACAAGTCAAAACCAGACTGATCTTAAAACTAAGCAGTCTGCAGGTTGGGAAGGAACGAACCATACTATGCCACAGATTCGTAGCAGCTCTCTTATTGATGGATTACAAAGGCACCCTCCAGATTATGTGAGCATTAGTCACTTCAGCCAGCCTTGCCTTTCAGATCCACAACGCTACAGAAAGCAAGGTCAGAGGGATCCAGTCAGCATTCAACAACACAGATTCATCTGGAGAATGTTTGTTCTCATAGCTGTGAAGTATGACATGGGATTGTTAATTAACATGTGTGGTTAGCCCATCAGCAACGACTCTGCATATGCTCCAGTAGGAATTAAAGGAATGAGAAAATCCTCCCTAGCACAATGAAGGAACATGCTGCACTGTTTTTGTTACATAAAGCTTTGGAATTTGGAGTTCCTACCTACACTGCTGCAAGGAAGCTGGCTCCGCTCTAGAGGATTGTGCTCCTGAAAACAAAGTCAGTGACAGTTGTGTTTTTATAAGTTTGTGATGTTGAAATAAATAAGGGACAGAGAGTATGACAAGCCTGCAAGTCTAAATTATGTTGCTACATATTGTGGTTCACATCAGCCGTTCTTAAGAATGAGGTATGAGTCAGAAATAGAAGTTTCACTAAAAGCAACTGTCTCAAAAGAAAGTTAGAAGAATGCAGCAAGATGAATGACCAGTCACTTTGACTACATAAGGGAAACAACATTTTTTAATTTAGTGAAAATGAAAGAAAGGAATAAAGGGAAATAAAAGGGGACATGTGAGGGAAGAACAGTTCTCTGAAATCTTGTTTTCTGACAGGTGTCTTCATACTTTCATAAATGTGAAACTGATAACCCAAGCTCATCAATTGCATATAATGGACAAATGATACAGAGCTTCATGACTTTTTAATCATTTTCAGTTTACTCTGCTATGGCCTTGTTTTGTTCCTCACAGTCCAGTTGTGACTAACCTGCAAGAAACTAAAACCCACTAGACAGAGATACATATTAGAAAAACTCAGCTACAATCAGCACATTTGTACCCTTTTTTAAAAAATATTTTTAAGCTATTAATTTCTGTGTTTTAAAAAAAGAAAATTACACAGATGTGAGATCATAAAACCATGAGACACAGTCCTCAATTGCCAAATTTTCTCTCACCCTGCGCTTTGACAAAGCTGGCTCCTGAGAAGGAGCAAATGCAGTTTTCAGCACAAACTCTTTTGGATGCTCTCTCAGGTCAGCACCCCGTACAGAATAGAGTGTGTGTACGATTTGTCTGTGCTAGGCAAAGGGCACTGAGAAAGGGCTACATTAACCTCTGCAGAGCTGCTAACAAAGCCAGACATCATTTTCTATCAGTCAGCCTGTTCAGAACAACCCTTGTCCTGAACAAGGCTATACCAGACATATAACTTTAAACTGTGCATTTGCAGTGGTTTGCATCAAGACCTAGAGAACCAGTCCTTATTCACTCTCAGAAGAGTATTTTCAGAACTGTGTCTACATAAAAAAAGAATTTGTGTCTTGTCCGTGTTCCTGCCTTGTCCATTCTTGAACATTTGCTTGAGGGGATGGATGTGTATGCATTCAAAACAGGGAGACAAGTGGGAATCTAAAGTTCTCTGCAATCAAAGCAGTTGCAAGTGAGAACCTGGTTGTTTAAAGGCAGCCAGAGATGATGTGTTCAAGGTCAGATTGGACAGGGCTTTGAGCAACCTGATCTGTCCTGACCTGATTTGTCTTTTGAGGAGCAGCTAAAGCCTTGGATTTGTCTAGTTAGGAGAAAAGGAGGCTGAGAAAGGACTTGGCTGCTCTCTAGAGCTTCCTGAGGAGGGGAAGTGGAGAGGGAGGTGCTGATCTCCCTGGGATTCAATTACGAGATGCATAGGAAGGGTTCAAAGCTGCACCAGGGGAGGTTTAGACAGGACATTAAGAAGCATTTCTTCACCAAGAACATGGTCAAACACTGGAACGGGCTTTCTAGAGAGGTGCTCATTGCCCCAAGCCTGCCAGTGTTTAAGAGGCATTTGGACAATGCCCTTCATAACATGCTTCAACTCAGTCAGCCCTTAGTTGGTTGGGCAGTTGGACAAGATAATCATTGTAAGTCCCTTTTAACTGTGATTATTCTATCGATTCTATTCTATTCTATTCTATGCTGTTCTGTTCTGCTCTTTTCCTTCCCCCACCACAGCAGGATCTTGTACTAGATGATCTTTAGAGATCCCTTCTCACTCAAGCTGTTCTGTGATTCTATGATGATGTTCACTAAAGAACATGTTTGCATGTTCTTTCCCTATGTGCTGCTGTGCATTAGTCTCAGCTGCCTGAGGTACCATGATGGCTGTGGAAACCTTTGGTACTGAGCAAAAATTGTCTGTCAAAACCATGAGGTTTTCCTCTACAGAGAGATGATTACCAGCTTCATGAAAGTGAGACATATCAGCTGTGCTGAATGAAATGAAAAACAGGAAATGCTTTGTAAACATTGCAACTTTTGTAATGGTCATGTGAGACATCAGCTTTCCTTGTACAATGCCCCTGCTTCTCCTTCTATGGTGCTGTGTAATAGCAATTCCAGTGAGAAGAAAGACAACATATTACAAACCATTTTGCATAGGGATTTAGCAACTTCTAGAGGTTTCTTGGGAAAAGGCCTGTTTAGCCAAAGAAGCTTTCTTCCTCTCAACAAGTGCTTTCAAGAGCCAATATTAAACCAAAATCCATAGAAAGGACTATCAGGGAGATAGCTATCATCTGCGTTAAAGTATCTGGGATGTAAATCTCTACTAGTTGGCATTAAGAGCAGAATCATAGAGAAAAACATCAGGTGCTGATGGCCTGATATATACTCTCATTCCTGGTATGATTTATTTTTATTTTGGATTAGTTCTAGTCTGATCCTGTTGTCTAAAGTCCCATTTAAAAATGGAGTGTACTATGTGAAGTCTTGAAGATTTAATTCCTGTTTGGTTTTTTTCTAAAAGCAATTCAGTTCATGCGCTCCAAGTGTTTGCCGGCACAATAAATGGAGGCCCTGGATAGTTACTTCAGAAGTGTACTTCTGCTTGCAACTAAAAGCATAGCGTGGATAAGTTTCAGACAATGTATAGAAAGATTGTATGCATGTATGTATGAAGTCTAGCAAAAGAAAACAGTTGAGCAAAGACACTGAAGCTAAGGACAGAAAATATTGTACTGAAAGTTGTGTCTTAAACCTCATAATAATTGCAATGTCTTAGTTTGATGTTAAGAAAGAAATTTACCATCATTAAGAATCACAGTGCATCATAATTTCCTGTAAATAGAGGTGTGTTCTCAAATACCTAGTAAACTGTTTTTATTGAACTTGTATGGCAGGATATAAATTTATTATTAAAAATATTAAAATACTTTATTACTTAAACAGCAGTTGTACTTTTGTGAATTAAAGACTTATCTACATTATGTATGACAAGCACAGTTAAAACAGAAAGCAACGAAAAGGTCAATTACATGAGCAAGAAACTACTGGGTGGATAAGGCATGATGCTCTCTTACTTGGCTAGTACATGTTAAGGCTCTAAAGGGTCTAACGGGTGGACCTAGACCAAACACCCCTTAATTATGGAGCGTAAGTTTCTTTTCTAGCTCATTTGTGGGTTCTACTAGTTTTAAAGCTGTAGAAATGGTAGCAAGACATGTGTTCCATCTTTCAACGTTATAAGATGTAAATTCTAAATCAGAAGTCTGTACCTTTAATTCACTGCTTACAGATCTGAAAGCTCTTTTGCCTGGGGTCACGCTGCTGTTGCTGTCCTGCTGTGAGGCACTTGAGAGCATTTCCGTACTCCCAGCACTTGCTTAAATGTCGTATTGAATGTCCATTTGCAAATTTCCTCTCCTGCTCTGACGTTATTAACCATTAGGTCTTCAAATCAGGTTGTTATACTCATGTTCCAAGGAAAGCTCATCATAGGAGAAGGACCCGCTCCCACTGGTTTTTGGAGCAGCTTCTGAGCTAAAAGAGTTTCCTTGGGAGAATTATAAGACATTTGTACATCTTTTAAGAGCACGTCATGAGAAAATCCAGGCATCTTTGCAAAGTGCATGAAGTGCGTATTTCTTCTTTGCTTATTTCCCCAGGGGCCCATTTTGTACTTGGGGATTTTTTGGATGGCATTTTCTCCCTCATTGCCAAAACACACTTTTTATTCCTCATCTCATTTCATGCGCAATGAACAGACCGACCTTGGCAAAATGAACACTGCTACTGACTTCACATGTAGCATGGATATTTGAATACCCACACATCTAGCTTTAGCCCTTCTTAAATGCCTGATTCTGAAAAAATGGGAAGTGGCAACATTTTTTCAACCAGCTACTTTTGCATTTCACATATTTCATTAATGATGGGAGGGAGAGTACATTCTGTCCTGTGCTACCAGCAGTTGGAAAAATTAAAATTGCTATTGTGTCAGAACCAAACAGGAGCTTGAAATAATTTGTTATCTTTAGTCAATACAGCCAGAATTTCCATGTCTATATACAAACTTATAAATCCTGAGGGCTGAGTGAGGCTTGGAAGAACTGTGTTCTAATCCTGTCAGATCCTTGTGTTAACCATGGAAACATGGCTTTCATCCTTCTTCTTCCCACTTGGTGTCTGTTTTGTCAGAATACAGCTTTAGCTGTCTCACAGCAAGGGCATATTTGAGCTGGCTCAGAAACTTCTAGTGCTATAGCACTATAGCAAAACAAAGAAATGTAAAAATGCCAGGAGTTGTATCTGCACTTGCAAAGCGAAAACTTGGGTTTCATCTTTTCCTTTTTTTATCAGCATACATTAGCCACTATATTCAAGCAAAATCATGAAGGGGGAAATGAAATCAGAGATATAATTTGTACTTAGTATTTGACAATTGATTAGTGTAGAAAACGATTTGCAGATTGCAGTTCAGCTTGATTTAAAAATGAACATATTTTAGAGAAAATCCTGACAATTTTTCAGGGATATTTTATCCCCTATCCTGTCTTAAACTCTACATTTCAAGTCAGTATTCTGCAGTCTTTAAAATCATGGAATCATTGAATATCCAGAGTTGGAAGAACTATAAAGAATCATCAAGGCCAACTCCAGGCCCTGCACAGGGCAGTCTCAGGAATCACACCACATGCACAAGAACATTGTCCAAACACTTCTTGAACTCTGTCAGGGAGCCTGTTCCAGTGTCCAGCCACCCTCTGGGTGAAGACCCTCTTTCCTGATATCCAGCCTAAACCTCCCCTGACACAACTTCGCACCATTTTCTTTTCGCTTTTTAACAATAAAGTCATGAGGTAAGATGTAGATTAGGCTGTTTGTGAGGACTGCTTCATTTTGTTCCTAGTCATAAATATCATCACAAGCAAAGCCAGACACTATTTTCCCTGTTTCTTTCTTCCTATTACAAACTTGGTTTTAATCTTCACAGCTTCTGGCTCTGTGGGTTAGCTATCAATGAAATTCATGATAAGTAGAAAATAATACGCAAAAAAAAAAGCGTCACGGAAACTAAATGGAAGGAACTGAGAAAAGGTGTCTTATCGCAGTGAGGTAACTAAGCAACCATGAAACATTTTAGAGGTGATAACTTCACGAAAACAGGGAAGATCTGAGCCCAGACAGATCCTTATAAGTTGCAAATGCCAATCCAAGGGGCATGGGTTAGCTTCCCAGTTCCTCTAAAGTCCCTTTACAGTCAGCCAGTGCAAGGAGACCACCAACATGCCCAGTAATTGTGTCAGTGCCCCGAGATATGAATAGCTTCTCTGGGTCATCCAACACACACCGTGGTGTTCTCAGTACTTCCAGAGGCAGCTTGTTCTCCAGAGTGTGATCAGTGGGAGACAGTGAAAAAGACCTGCAAAACCATCAAAAAGGAGTCTTACAGCCCCCTAAGTAATTCAATACTTACCAATTCTGGTATTGCAATATTTGAAATTACAAAGATTACAAAGAAATTTCAGGACAGGAATTGAGGTTTCTTTTTTTTCTTTTTTTTTTTTTTTTTTTTTTTTGGCAATTGTGAGCTGTTTTTCTGCATTATACTATGCTTAGCTCATTTTTTCCCTCATTCTGTCATATTCATGAATGCTAGAATTTGTCCTTCTCTTCTCTAAACAAAACATTTCAAAAGGGGGAAAAGAGACTACAGAATGTCTTTGATGACCTTGTGCTGACAGAAGTATTGACATTTATTACTCACCAAACAATCATTGATGCCCTTCTTCTTCCTTTTTGACAATATTTTCTATTTTGCATGAACCTGCTTCTTCTGTTTTATTGTAAAGAGTTTTCTATGATTTCCACACAAATAAAAGCAGATCTGATTAGTGTGAATTTAATTAAAATTAACATGTTGATAGCACAGTAGGATTAAAGTTTAGATAAAATTAAGTCACAAATGTTAATGGAGGTTAGAGATCAAACAAATAAAGGAAAGCTGGTATTTTTTGTCTGAACTACTTCAAATTCTCAGAAGTAAAGAAGATAAATGTATGTATGAGGCAAGAAAAATGAGTTCTGGATAAACCTTTCACAGAAATAGTCAATGTTCTAAAAATAACAAAATCTTCAAAATGTTTGCAGACTAAATTCACCTGTAAACCCATGCTAAAATCTTCAGTCTGTCTTCCCTCCTCACCTTTTCTTTACCCATAATAGATACTGTTAATCACAAGTAAGGGTTGTAGATTTAGTTCTATCAGTAATTCTTCAAGGAAAAGGTGTTCCAAAATCACCTGAGTTTTAGACAGGACTGTTTTTTTCATCCTCATTGCGAAAAAATGGTAAATAAATGAATGAGCTCAGGTTTATCAGGACATAGTTCAAACAGTCAGATAACATTTCTAACACTCCAAAGCCATGGGTCTGAAGCTTGCTTTTCTGGAAAGAACTCAGAAAAGTTAGTCAGGGAGGACTTCAGGTCTGTAAGTATCAGGGAAGGTAGAAGAGCTGGATGGATTCTTTGTAGTAGTATTCCATGTTTTCCCTGCACATGGAGGACCAAAGGCATATATTGAGCAAGGTTTAGGTTCAGAACCATCATCAAAAGCAATCCAGCTTGAGCACCCTCTGTTAAAGAAAGGAAGACCCTAATGCTGAAGAATTAACCAGTCTCAGTGATGGAAAGCACCTGCCCTTCATTAGCTGTGACACTGTATGTCTTCTTCATTTGATACCTCAGGTAGGCATAACATATGCAGCCTGAAAGGGTGCCAGTAATTGATTTGAGGTGCTTTTGGGTAAGATACCTGTTTTTAAACTTTTTTGGAGGGTTATACTATAAATCAATGCTACTTTGGATGTCTTTAAAGTTACCAACAAAAATATGGAAGCTATATATAGGTAGCCAAACTGCCCTCTGATTTAGACAATGACTTGTTACTACTTTAGTCCCAAATTAGAAATTATGAGTTCTGGTGACTTTCCAGCTCTGTACATTCTTGAATAGTGCCTGCAATACAATGCTGAAGGGTTTTTCCTTCCCTGTGGAGGTCTACACCTTTGGGTGTCTTGAGCTCCTGGAAAGGAGACTAGGAGCAACAGACTATGCAGGAGGGAAGGCCAAATGCTCCAGAGAGAGATGTGTCATGTGGAACAAAGGGGAAAAATGCTTTGTTGTGAGATTAAGTTTTGGAATAGTCTAACAGACACCTGAAGCACAAGAAGACAGATGAGATGCCATCGTGCAGAGGACGTGTGAGGCTGAGGTGCACAGGCTGCTCTGTGTTATGAATTTCCTCCTCAGCTCTTTCCAAGACCTCTGTAGCATGGATTTAAGGGCCTTATATGTTTTCTGATCATGATGTCCTGTCACTCACTAGACACAATCCCCCCTGGTGTGCCAAAAGTTTGGAAGACAGAAATTTAGTGAGGAAGAGCAAAAGAAGTTTGTACATGACAGAAGGGTTTATTTACCAATTAAACCAGACATAGCTCATTACAGAAAAGTACAGTAAAAAGATAAAAATAGCATGAGTGTTTAAAAAGTAGTTAGAAGTAAAATTTGAGATGTCAATACCAATCTCAGTTCTTCCCTGAGATGCTTCAGGGTACCTTCATGCTGTTAGAGGTTAGGAAGACTATTTCTTGGCAATGTATATGAGCTTGTTCTGCTCTTTAGGCTTCTTGTATCTCTTTCTTTGGTGTGAATATTGACACTTATCAGGCATAGGCATAAAAGTGCAATCACTTGTGCTTATTACACCACTGCACAGAAGTATTTGATTACAAGGAACATGTAGTTTCTCAAATAAAGGAACAGTTATTATGCAAGAGAATGACCCTATTATTAATAATCAGGACTGAGGAAGTCTAGTTTTAAATGTAGTGCCCTGAAATTAAATGAGAAGAAAGAAATATTTAATTTTCTTCCTCTCAATTTTCAGAAGTGGTTTCTCTATTAGAGAAAGTAGATTTTGGCCAAAGAATCAGTCTGCTTCATTAGCTGTCCGAGTATTGAAATGGAACAAATAATTTCATTTTTATGGGCTACTCTGACTAGGAGTGATATGGAATGCTCACTAAGAAATTTGCATCTGTCTTTATTGAATGAACTGACAAAAGCACAACGTGGTGTCAGGTTGAGTGGCTTGTCATCATTCAGCAATTCTGCCACAGCCCTGTGGATGAAAAAGTGATGAGATGCCGTTCAGATGTGTGTTGTCTCTGCTTCTGACAAAGGAAGGATAAACCAAAGGTATGCAACGGGCGTTTATTTAATCCTCAGCTTCAGTATCAGGAAAATGGATTTGTGCACTTGCTCTTTCTTTGGTCAGTTCTAGCTATGAAAAGTGGAGAAGGAAGAGATCCCTCATCATCTGTTATACAGCCATAATTTGACCAATCAAAGGAAAAAAGAATACAACAGCCTGTCATAAAATTAGGCTCTCCTGTGTTTAGGAAGGAGAGACTGGGAAGAACAACAGGAGTCTTATGTATATCTGAAAGAGGAGAAGAACCATGCATTCATCTTCCATTCAGGATTAATGAATCATATTTTGATCCCTTGAAAGGTCTTTTGTGAAGCTGTCCTGAATCTTTGTGACTTCAGATAAAGTGTCTGTCAAATGTTGGTGTTAAAATAGCTGAAGAGAAAGTAATGAGCAGCACAGCCAGCTGTTCCTTGGGAGTCACTGCTGTGGTGGTTATTTTAGGATCATCTCACTCACAGACTATGTCTGCACAGCTGAGCTGGGTATATCACAGTGCCTTCCCAGTACAATTAGTCTGACCGTTCTGTTGGGATAAAAGCTCAGTTGGGTACAGTAATACAGCTGGAATAAAAACTGACTGACTAACTGGAGGCATAAAATTCAGTCCTAGAAAGGAGTGCAGATAAAGAGTGTTAGTAGAAGGCAAAGAAGGTTTTCATTCAGTTCCTAACTGAATTATTTCACTTCAACTGAAAGTGGTGTAAAAAACAGCAGAGAAGAGTTGAATAACCTGAACAATTAATGGAATTTGCAATGTCCAGTCTAAAAGCATTGGCTTTCTGTGCATTTATATAGCCAGAACCTGATCTGACTTATTTTCATGCTCTCAGCTTTCTAATTACACATGCCTTGAGTAAATGGGGTGGGGAAGAGGGAAAGAAGAAATGAGGAATGTGATCAAGGGAATCCTGCTTTTAGAATTGTTCCAAATCCCTCTTATGCAACTTGGGCTGTGATGTGCTAATTCCCATATACCAGTATACAGAGGCAAAAAAACCCAGCTAAAGCAGATGCATTCCAACACTCATGCTCAAAGCACCTGTTCTCCATAGTTTCCCAGGTACACACTCTTCTAAGTGAAGTCATCTTGGTTAGAGCACACAGAAATTAGTATCAGCAACATAGTCACTCTAACCTTTTTTTAAAATAGCTTGTGAACCAATCTCACCGTGTCTGCTGGTTAGATAAACACAGTGTGGATTTGAGTATCCTAGAGGTCTTCATCTGGCCAGCATCTGGGACCTTTGAGCACTTCCTGTCTCCTAACACTTTGTGTGTTCTCCAGTCAAGTTCTGGCTGAAGAAGGCTCCAAATCCTAAAATTTTCCTTCCTTCTTCCCTTCTTCCCTTCTTCCCTTCTTTCCTTCCTTCCTTCCTTCCTTCCTTCCTTCCTTCCTTCCTTCCTTCCTTCCTTCCTTCCTTCCTTCCTTCCTTCCTTCCTTCCTTCCTTCCTTCCTTCCTTCCTTCCTTCC
This sequence comes from Coloeus monedula, assembly GCF_965178545.1. Classification (NCBI taxonomy): domain Eukaryota; kingdom Metazoa; phylum Chordata; class Aves; order Passeriformes; family Corvidae; genus Coloeus; species Coloeus monedula. The sequence goes on from NC_138784.1 coordinate 39,406,331, forward strand.
TTCCTTCCTTCCTTCCTTCCTTCCTTCCTTCCTTCCTTCCTTCCTTCCTTCCTTCCTTCCTTCCTTCCTTCCTTCCTTCCTTCCTTCCTTCCTTCCTTCCTTCTGAATTCCGAATTCCTAATTCCTTCCTTCCTTCCTTCCTTCCTTCCTTCCTTCCTTCCTTCCTTCCTTCCTTCCTTCCTTCCTTCCTTCCTTCCTTCCTTCCTTCCTTCCTTCCTTCCTTCCTTCCTTCCTTCCGAATTCCTTCCTTCCTCCCTTCCTTCCTTCCTCCCTTCCTTCCTTCCTTCCTTCCTTCCTCCCTTCCTTCCTTCCTTCCTTCCTTCCTTCCTTCCTTCCTTCCTTCCTTCCTTCCTTCCTTCCTTCCTTCCTTCCTTCCTTCCGAATTCCTTCCTTCCTTCCTTCCTTCCGAATTCCTTCCTTCCTCCCTCCCTCCCTCCCTTCCTTCCTTCCTTCCTCCCTTCCTTCCTTCCTTCCTTCCTTCCTTCCTTCCTTCCTTCCTTCCTTCCTTCCTTCCTTCCTTCCTTCCTTCCTTCCTTCCTTCCTTCCTTCCTTCCTTCCTTCCGAATTCCTTCCGAATTCCTTCCTTCCTTCCGAATTCCTTCCTTCCTTCCTTCCTTCCGAATTCCTTCCTTCCTTCCTTCCTTCCTTCCGAATTCCTTCCTTCCGAATTCCTTCCTTCCTTCCTTCCGAATTCCTTCCTTCCTTCCTTCCTTCCTTCCTTCCTTCCTTCCTTCCTTCCTTCCTTCCTTCCTTCCTTCCTTCCTTCCTTCCTTCCTTCCGAATTCCTTCCTTCCGAATTCCTTCCTTCCTTCCGAATTCCTTCCTTCCGAATTCCTTCCTTCCTTCCGAATTCCTTCTGAATTCCTTCCTTCCTTCCTTCCGAATTCCTTCCTTCCGAATTCCTTCCTTCCTTCCGAATTCCTTCTGAATTCCTTCCGAATTCCGAATTCCTTCCTTCCGAATTCCGAATTCCTTCCTTCCGAATTCCTTCCTTCCTCCCTCCCTCCCTCCCTCTCATGTCAGGGAAACTGGGCACATGAGCTTGAAAGATGTCATAGTACCTTTCTTACCTGGATTGCCAGGAAATTCAGTGTTTTGGGTATGCATGGGGGATGAAGGACCCTCTCAGTTTATACACAGTCTCATCCTCATGTTGCTGCTGTTTTGTTCCCCCATGGGCTATGAGTCAGTCCTTTCTATCTGTCACTCTGGATCCTCTTTTGCAACAGCAAACTGCAACTTCTCTCTGTGTGCCATAGCTTAGAAATATTTCTTTTCTTCAAAGCCCTTTCCCTCCTAGGGAACACTGCTCCTATTGTTCCTATTTCTATACTTTAAAGACCTAGATTCTCCTAGTTAGTTTGCTGAATAACCACAGTCTCTATTATATAAATTGTCTTCCTAAAGGTTAAAGAGGATAGGAAAAAAACCCCACTTCATTAGCAGCTAAATTGCCAGTTACAGAAGCAGTTAAACAAGAGGGAGACCCAAAAAAAGATACCTTTTTTTGAAAAAGAAAAGATGTTGATATAGTTCATGTACAGAAGTATAAATTTTAAGAATGTGAAATCCTATAAGGAAATTATATGATTTTGCTCCATATGAAATTAAACTTGGCCCTGAAAAGGGGAAATCAAGGTAGACCAAAATCATTGGCAACGTAAATTTGGAAATACTGTGCAGCAAGAGAGGTAGAGAAATATCAGCTAAATTTTGACAGTGTTTAATTTAATATTTGCTTCTACTGGAATCTGCTGCACCTCTTTTTCATTCTGCTAAAGGCAGGATCTTGCTGAGAGGTAAAATACAGCAGGTTCTTCTTGCAAATTGAGGCCTTATATCAATTATTTATGTAAATATTTTATGAAAGTGTGTTTCTGCCAACAAATTTCATCTGGAATGAACCTCTGGGGAGGAATCAAGCGACCTGATTCAGTTATTATATTTTTTTTCCCTTCTGCACTGTATTGAACTCCTGGGGGTATCTTCTCATAAAGAGGCTGTTGTTTTCCCTATTTATTACTTTGTAACTTAGACATCGAGCATCAGCTGCTGATGCCCCTCCTTGTATTGCCATCCCAGACCACTCTGGTTTTTTTCTACTATATCTGATCCTGTTAGCAGTTGTTACCTGAACTACTACTATAAGGGTGGCCAAGCAACTTCTTTTACAAAAGTAGCATACCTGTGGTCAGAGCCTTTCTTGCCTGTATTTTTTTCTTGACATTTCTTCCTCAGTCTCCTGCAGAACTCCCACCTCTCAGAATAGCTGACATTGGTGAGATTGTTCTTCAAGACTTCATGGAGTCTTGACAAAAACAGCTCACATGTAGCCAGCCTCTTAAGTTATTTTAGGATAAGGAAGCTTCAGTAGATCCACAGAAGCAAAAGGAATCTTCATATACTTGATATCAAAAGATATTAATGTGGAAATAATTTAAAAATCTGGGAGTTCCTGTGCCCATCTATAGGGAATATCAGCAAGAACCAGTTATTCACTGCAGATCTCAAATTTCCAGACAGCCTTTGTTTCAAAATTCTCATATAATAATTCAGATCTATTTTACCATGAAGGAGTGAGTATTCTTCAAGAGAATTAATATTCATATTTAGGACTCTTCTCATATCCAAATGCCATGCAATAGCCCATGTCAGCTGGAGAGCTAAAGGAATATTTATTGTTCATCAAGACTGACTATTTAACTGAATTTCATGCCTTTTGTGGGGGGAGGAATTGAAAGTACTTCTGTCAAACACTATAATTTTTAACTAATTTTTTAAATATCTTTTCATTACAGGATGAAACAATCAAAACAAACATGTTAACAATCACTTGCCATGGGAAGTCAAGTCACATGAAGGTAAGAGACAAATTTAATCTAAAATACATGGGAATTTTGTTTTAAATGAACAGTTACCTACTGGAGAAATCTCAACATGTCCTATAAATGACCAAAAAAAAAAAAAAAAGTATCCCACATACTCCTCCTGTACAGGAAGTTGCTGTTGATCTCGTGGAGAAAGATATGTTTCAAGAAAGTTTCAAGTATGGTTTATTTTGTGAGTTGGCTGAAAAGCAATGAATACCATCATGTGAAAATACCAGTTTCGAAGTTTATAGTTTAAAAAGGGATAAATAACTTTTTGAATGCACAATTAAGAGAATATTTATATTAGAAGAGTTTATAGTCATGCTAGAAAAATTTGGTGAAAAATGATCATTTGTGTTCATTATTAATGAAAATAAACAACTATTCATCATGTTCTGGTAGGGCAGAAACTATGCAGTGAACAACTGACATTTCATCGACAATCATTTTGCCCAGCCTTAGACTGTAGGATATATTATCTTACAACAGAGACCCTTGGGCCCTAATTTGCTTGGTTGGTGCTTACAAGAAATTGCCTGTGGCAAGGATTAAATTAAGCATGAAGTTTTGAGTTTCAGCATGTAGTCACACTCTTTGTTTATGAAAGGCCACAAACACTATTCACACTGGTAATAATAATTGATAAAGTATTGGTTCAAGCATCTAGTAGAGCCATTAAATAATTTCTATTTTTGCACTCCCTTGCCAAGAAAAGCATAATTGGAGTTTTTTCAAAGGCTGATGCATGAGTTTACAGAAAGGTGAAAATCACTGATGAAGTCTGTAGACAATTACAGCAGTTGACACCAGAAGGTTTCCTCCATCTCCAACCCACATGCATGTCCCTGCCCTCCCTGGGCGCACGATGCAGCAGGTAAAATGGTGAAGGCCCCTGAGAGGAAGGAGCTGTGGCTTAGATGGGGCTGTGGGATGGACTGAGAGGAGTATCTGTCCATAGGTGAGTAATATGGGGAAGGGGAAATGGAGGGATGGGTTGCAGGGGGGAACAGGGTACTCCGATGGCAGTGGGGGGTGACTGGCTGAGGGACAGTAGCCCTTTTCAGGGCTTTCAAAAGTTGTGGTCCTATCCATGCCCCTAGTGGGTACTTCTCTCTTCCACTCCTCATCCCAGCCCTGCTCCCTGTTCCTGTCCCTCTCCACCAGCCTGGGAAGGGGATATGTGTCCTCCTGCTTGGTTTTGGGCACCAGCATCACTGATCTTTGAAGATGGGACACTGTTCCACAAACCCAGAGTTTAATGCTGCAGATTGCAAGGAACATGACTTGAGCAGATGTTAGTAAGCCTCTAGCCATGGCAGTAAGGTAGTGCAGGCTGGAAAACACACAGTATTCAAACTGGTCATAGAGCTGTGTTGCCATGACCTCTGTGTGCCCTTGGCTGGAATTCTGCTGCCATGCACGCTTGCTAAATGCAAGCTGGTGAGATGTTTCTTAACCATGCTGTAGCCAGCAAAGTGTCAGGAACACATTAAAAAAGAATCCTTTGGAATGGGACTCTTGCCTGCAATGTTGAATGTCTGACCAGGCTGCATCTGACATGCACTTGGACACACCACACGTGCCATGTCTATGCTTTTGTCACCTGCAAAACAACACCTGGGGACCTGAATGTGGTGGCTCAGCTGAGAAAGCCCTTAGGAAAGGAAATGAAACAAAACTTTTTATAGACTGGTTCTGTAGAGGCCAGGATCCAGAAACAGAATTCATTTCAGATTAATTTACTGTGCCAGGTTAGTTTGGAGAGCAGTATGCAGCTGAAAACTCAAATCATTTTTCAGATTACTCTATTGATTTATAAAGCCAAGTACCATATGGAACCTAAATGTATAACTGAATTAGTATCCTGCAGAAATACAGCTAAAATGCAGCAAATATTTTATGGTTGGATGAATTACTATACCTGAAGGGACATTATAATTTCTTTAGCTCTCTTTTATAGTTTTTTTTTAATTTTTTTTTTTTTAGCAAGGCAGTTGTCAAGAGTTCTCTTTAGATATCTTATTTCTCCTACATGGCTGAGAAGAACAGCAAAAAAGGCACCAAATTTATGATTGTAGGATGTGCATAAGATGTGTGGTAAAAAATGCTTAGGTTTCCTTTCCTTACATCCCTCTTAATTTATTTAAAATTCTAGAGTAAATAGTGGGCCTTGCAAAGACCATAGCTTTAGTCACTAAACTTTGAATAATATTACAAGAGAAAGGAACTTCAGTTAAAGATGATGATGTGAGGCTGTAAGTGAGGCTCTTATTTAGGACAAGAACTAAGAATATAGGTTTTCCTCAAAGAGCTTAAAATTATGTGTCAAAGAAACTTAAACCCCATTTTAAGAGTCTAAAAATTAAAGAATTTTTGATGTTCTGTGCCTCTGAATATATCGCTATTCACCATTTTATCTTCATCAAATTGCATTTTGGTTTTATTTGTCATAAAAATTTGAAATTGCTTATTTTCTTTGCAATGAATTCTACTTAGTTTTGATATTTTGTGTCACTCATTCATGTGGCTTGTGGTTCCTATTCCAGTGCAGAAACAAAATCATTTAACTGATGCTTTCATTTCGGTTTTCTAGTTCAGAGAAAATGTCTCATGATTTTGATTATGTGTTGTCATGACAAAACACCATGAAATAAAATGCCTTTAGAAGGCAAGGTGGGTTTTCCTTTTTTTGATCCTTTTCCAACTTGTCCTTGTGAGTCTAAATTTCACTTAACATAGTTCTTAGGGAGCTTGAAGTGCTTTGTTGAACTCCATACAATAAGAATATGAGATAAAAGTGCAAAGAATATTTAAAAATATTTTAAATCACTGAGGGAGTGTGTGTGTAATAAAGAAAGAACATTAATTATTTCAGAAGGTTATAGTATTAAAGCTAAATGTCTTTTTAAAAGCATTATTAGGTTAGAGCAATGTGTTACATAAGTGACAGACACCAGATGGCTCCACCTCCTTAGAAATCAGACTTTTGTGCAGTTTGAGCAGGCAGAAAGGCGGGCCTTCGGAGAGGAACCGTGGTCAAACCCTGCCTTGGAAGTAGGGTGGAATAGACTTGTAAAATTGTTTATGGAAGTTTGCACTTTGTTATGTATGCTTCAAATCATAGCTGTGGGCAAGGGATATAAAAAATGAAGCATTGAAATTGAGTGAAGAATGTAAATTGATGGCCAAAGAGGATAAGAAATTCAGTAACAGGTGAGAAAGTACAGAAGATATGCAAACTCCTGGTTTAAAAGCCAGATTGGACCTACCTGACCTATTATTACCCTTGCCATATAAAAATTCTCCCAAAATTAATTTTTCTTCATTATTATTTTAAATTAATCTTTTGTGGATCTAAAGACCTCTTCTGGGCATGAACTAGTCTAATGCAATTCTATTGACTCCCAAGAAAAACAGTACAGAATATGAAAAAGATTAAAAAGGTAAGTGATTATCTTGATGGTATAACATAAAATCAGCTTTTTAATACGTTCTGATATTAGGGACTAAACCAAACATTTGCTTATGAACCTTATAGAATATATATATTCTGTTTGTTTCTTCTCATAATGTAAATGGAGGACAGAGGACATCATTGCAGCCCATTTGGTTGTCAGTGTGCTGTATTCAGTGGTTTTGTCACACACAGACACTGAAAATCTAGGGAAGTACATCAAGGCAACAGACTTGATAAAAGGGCTTTCCACTGCACATGAAAGGGAAAAACAGTCCCAAGGAAACACTGTATCTGCAAATACAAGGACTCTCCTTGGCTGAAGACGGAGTAGAATGGTGGAAGACATTTATAAAAGAACAGATCGAGTACAATTTGAGTGTGAATATTTCACAGGTGGTGAACTTCTTGTGACAAGCTCATACCTTTTGATTTTTAAGTACTAACCACCTCCATAGGAATGATATTATATGTCTTATTAAAAGTTTCCTAGGGCACAACTCATCCAAAGCTAAGTAATTAGTTCTTCAGAGAAGACTCTGGGAGAGAAAACATCCTCATGTTAGAGAGTTCCAAGAAAAGGGAAAAAAGCAATTAAAAGAAAAAAAAAAAAAAAAGAGGTAAATCAACTGGACCATTAAATTGAGTCATTTTGTATTCACTTAACTGAATCAGCTGGCAGTTCTCCTAAAATGCCCCTGCTCACCATCACCCAGAGAGCTTACTTGCAAACCTGTGCTCTTTGTCTTGAGGACAGTGGCTAGGAAATGGAGTTAAATGGCTCAACCCCACAGCTAGCTGCAGCTGCCTGTTGCACTGGAAGTCCTTTACACTCAGTTAGCAAAAGCAAAAATCAAAATGGTTGCTGCAGAAATCTGGCTTCCTATGCTGGTTTCCATGTATATGTATATGAATGAGATGCTGGGGTATTTCCCCCTCAGTTAGGGCAAGCAGTAGAACTAGAGCAAAAGGCTGTTGTGTTCAAAGATACTCCACTGGAAATTGCACATTTCTGAGTAGACTCTAGTTGGTGTAAGAGAGTTTCATGCACCATGTACTAATTACTTAGAAATGTTGGCTATTTCAATAATGTCGCTTTTTCATGAGCTGTCAAGACTGTGCAGGGGTTGCATCTGTTCCCAGCTTGGCTGCCATTCCTGCTGCCTAGGCAATTTCTTTGTTATTCCTGGCAGTTGGGTTTCTCTTGCCCTGTCAGTGCGTTGCCAGCAAGTTGGATTTGCTGTTGATCTTACCAGGCTAAGCACCGTGCTAGCTTAAAGTCTTCAGCAGTTTTTCTATTGCTAGGACGGATACTCAAGACACAAATAAAAGGATTCATTTTGGAATCTGAGACTGGGATATACATAACAATTTGTAGAAGGAAATTCTAGTGGTTTCAAACCACACAAATTTGTATCAGGATTATATAATGTCCACTCTTTTGGGTTTTTTTTTTGGTGGGGTGGGTGGAGGTGGGGGTGGAGAGAGTACTGGTGTACAGTTAAAGTCAGGAAATTAATTATATTCTCTTTTTAAAACTGACATAAAAATGTAAATATATTTTTCTCCTGCAGGCTTCCTGGAAATGCCAGAGCTTTCATTTACTTCCTCTTTGCAAATACTTTTGACTATGGTCTCACATGTAAGGTTTAAAGAGCAGAAAAATTATATATATATATATTCTTTAATATTGATGTCTGAAGCTGAAATAATAAATAAATTATCATCATTTTGACAGACACATTACAAGAAAAGGTCTCCCAACCTACCTGTCTGCATATAAAACTATGAGTTTAAAGGGAATTTGAGGTTGACTGACAGGGGAAGCACTCGTCCAGTGTTTCAACAGGTCAAACTCAGATCCATTATTCTCTTTCTATGCTGGCTTTTAATGCTGTCTCTTTTGTATGTGACCTGAAGAAGGACACACGCTCCTGCAAATGTTTCAAGCCCCTACAACTCTTTCAGTCATCTAGTAAAAGTTATTTTTGCCCTTCAAAGTTAAGCTTATGTATGTCTCTAGACTGTTGTGAGCAGAACAGAACCATCTCCAAATTCTCTGCTGCTCATCCCCACTATACAACAGATGCACTCACTCCTTGCTTAAATAGAACTGCAAGTCTTCAGAAATTTTCTGAAAACACCTGGCAGATTCCAACCACCCTCAGTGAACTTTGTGTTTTGTATGAACAATTTCAAATTCTTGTGTTTAAAAGACATGATAGATATACAGTTGACTCTCATGAAGACAGGCATGTGGAGACAGGGTTGTGTGTATGTTCTGGAATTCAGTGGTATACTTCCTAAAACAGAAAGGAGACCTGGAAAGATGTCTGCAAAAAATATAAACCAGCATATAACACAAAATTACTATAAATTACACTCTCCAGAAGAGTATGTGAACAGGCAGATGCTATAGAGGGCAACTCCATTGAACTGCTTATTATAGAATAAATGATAGCATCAAAAAGTAATACAGCTCAACGATACAGGTCATTGACTTAGACATCTCTGCTGGGAATGATTAAAGTGGCATTTAGCCCTACTGGTTTACTCTCTAGGGTGCTGAAAAACATCACATCAATACAAATCTGCTTAGCTGCTCACAGAAAGAATGACATCATGGAAACATAAATAAGTCGCTGACTTCCAGCCTGAGGAATAAGAGCAGCATTTTGGATTTCAGGAAATAATGAATAGCACAGTGGAAAACAAAACAAATGAGCTAATCAGGCCATCTCCGAATTATATTGCATTCAGATATGCTCTCTTGCCAGTGCATCAGGGCACTTCAGTCTCATTCTTATGCATGGCTGAGGAAGCAAAACTGCTGCTACTCAAAACATCAATTTTGAAAAAGTCACATATAGAAAAATAAGTGATAACACAGGAAATGCTGAAGTGGTCTCTATAGTTATCTCAGTTGCAGCAGGGAGCATTGTTAGGGCTTGTTTTGCCAGTAGAAACATAAGCAGTGTATGCTGTATTTAATGGAACAGTGTTTCTGCTGCTGCAGGAAAAATTGCACTATAATTATCAGGAATTCTGAATGGGCTGTATGTCTTCAGGCAAAGGTAAGATCTAAGACACCGCTCAGATACTGTAGGATACCATTTCCAGTAACAAGATTCAGTGGGACTGGGAACTAAATTAAACCTCCAGCCTCATCAACATTTTGGACTAAGGAACACACAGTTCTTTTTAAGTGTTACAAATCTTGAATAGAAAAGTTCAATAAGGCATGTCCTTTTAGAAAATCAAAATATTTTATTTTTCTTTGTTATCCCTGGGGACAAAAACTCCCTCAAAACCAAAAACGTTTTTCTTACTTTAAATTCTGACTTACTTAACAGATACTATTGGCTTCTATCATGTAACAGAACTATATTTTCACAGAAACACAGAGTGAAATTCTATGGATCTTACAAACCATATAGAAATATACCTACGCAACTGAAATGTCCTTATGAAATCAGACACAATTTTTATATCTGGGGAGAGAGGATACTTTGAAAAACACTTCAGGAAGATTTTTTTTTTCAGGAAACATCCAAAGGCTGTTATCCCTTTCCTGTGGAATCAGAAAATTGAATGGTGCTTAAAAATAATTTTTATTTTGCTGTTAAAAACCCAAATAATTATGCCTTTTGGTAATACAGTGAGATAATATTTCCAAGAAGTATATATTGCTTTTGCAATTTCTCTAATGGTATAGGGAAAAAGTAGTAGCCAACTGGCAAGTAACAAGTAACACTACCAAGGCAAGGCAATTTTTGAATATAACATGAGCAGTAAGCAAGAGTTAAATATAGGGAATATGAGTTGTATACTGTAAGGTAGGAATTATAGGTTCTTGTACATAAAACTGTCATTGCAATTTAATTAAGATGCAAAAATGAAAATTCTTCTACATTTGAATAATATTAGATTAGAGGGATGACATCTATACATAGGTTTGTTCAGTACTGATATTGTAATTCTGCAGCAGGTTAACTTTAAAGAAAAAAAGGAAGCTTCATTATTGCAAGAAAGGTTTCATGATATTTTCTAAGTATTCTGAAGGAATTAGTGCCCTTAGGATGAGATGAGGAAAAAACCATACATCTACGTGGAAGTCCTGTCTATGCATGGGACCCCCTATTCACTATAAACACTACTGAAAATTCACCACTCCAGGGATCTTCTATTTAATCTGTCTAGTGTAGAGTTGCAGTCTGAAAATGAAAAAAATATAATGATCCTACTGCCTATGTGGTATAGCTGATATTTCATAAGAAAACTCTTATGAAGTTTTTAAAGAAGACCTTTTAAAAACTTTATAATCCAGACTCTCCTAAATGATCCCCTGTCAAAAGTGACAGGGAAAACAGCACTTTGGTATAATTGAGTTCTATTTATTTATTTATTTATTTATTATGGAATTTTACTTTTACTGCGCAAATTCTCTTTTTAAGTACAACAAAGTTTTGTGGAAATTATGAGTGTTTACAAAACACAAGTGCTTCCTGTAGAAGAAATGCTGTGTTTATTAACCCCCACAGAGAAAGTGCAGCCCTTTATGACTTAACTACATAGCTATCATTGTCTCAGTTCTTGTGTGTAAGGCTGCTGTTCTTCTGATTGTAGGCAAGAAAACAGTCATAGGTACCAACTTTTTGAGTCTTAGAGATACTTCTTCTACTCTGCTGATTTCTGGAGTTCTTCTCAGGCAAAATGAATGCATTTCAACTAGATGGGAGATGTGAAAAAGCAGATAGTACATTCTCTGCATGCATATCCATGGGAAATTAAATCTTTTGCCTGAATAGGTGGTGGGGAAAACAGGAGAAAATTCTGCTGAACTGAATGTGTACAACCTGACTTCATGGAGAGGTCAGAAAAAAGGATAGGAATGAAGCATAGTAGATGTGTTGATTTTTTTATCAGATAGATTAAGAGCTATGGACTTTCCTCTGCTTAACCTAACCTTTTGCAGTGCACTCTCATTCTGAAGTGCAGTGCACTGTTGGCTGTAGATTCAATCCATAAGTCTTTAGGGGTAATGAGCAACTATTTCCACAATTTACTGCTGTCAGCCCCAGCAAGTGTTCAGGACAGCTGTAGTCTGTAAAAAAAAAAATTATCTTCAGTTGTAGTGGAGGGGTGATACTTAGCTCATTGATTGCCACTGAGATGACAGACAAATTAGTCCATGGCAAAAGTGCATAGCATTTCACTGTTCTTTCATTTGCCTATTCAAAGGAGCCAGTTATGCTGCAATGAGATCAGTGCTGAATTCTAATGACTTCTGTACAATAAGGGGATGTTTTGATTAAGTCACATACTCTTCTTCCAGTATATTTAGTCTAGTAAAAAAGGTTATTGGTCTAAGTAAAATAAGTTATTTGGAATTAGCTTTACTTGAACCCTGTGGACCTTGGATGTGTTTCCTCTCTCCGAAAGTAAGATTGAGGTATATCAGAAGCTCAAGCCTCTTTGCTACCAGCACTTGTGCACCTGTTCACCTGGTTTCCATAATTGTTTTATTTTGCACCTGGGATGAGATAGAACATTATCTGTGAAGTATGGTGAAATAGCTTGTGTCAACTGACAGACCCTAATTTTTATTCCGATAGTATGCTGACTGAGCAAAATTTGTAGCTAGAAGAGCTACAAGAAAGTGTTTATTGTGAAAAGTCATATCTGAAGTATTATGATTGGGTTTCAATCAGATTCAGGTGGTGTAAGTCTAGATGATGTTTCACATAACCATCCATCTGACTTCTTAGCTTCCTATCTGACAGAATTTATTGAAGCACCAGTTTACCACGTTCCTCACCCCATCACTTTTCATTACATATTCTCGTCTATTTTCCTTGATTGCAATGAAGTTAAGTTTTAATTATTATTAAAATACAACTCCTTTCCTAAACAAACTATACAATTGAAAGCATAATATTTAATTTACTAGAAAAGCTACCTAGCGAGCAGAACTGATTGCCAAAAAAATGACAACATGGCAACTAATATTTTTCAGCTCAGACTTCCAAATGAAATATTCTAGAAAAAGAGAAGGGGGAAGAGAAGGATGGCAAAATGGACTTCTCAGAGAGTAGATTTAAAGTGTTATTCCAAGCTAATTTTAATTCCATAAGTTTCTTATCTGGAAAAGGATTGTGCTTAATTTAAAATATAAGTAAAGCTTTTGGTGCTCTTGGCACTAAGTTTAAGCAGAAGACTGCTGTTTAGACTGTAGTTCAGTGCTGTTCAAAGTATATATTTAGGAAACTGAAGGATATTTTCAGGATCTATAAACCTTTTATGGATAAGCATGCACTACCTAATACAGCTTTACTGAATTTTAATATGTGTAACTGAATAACACCTAGGCTTTAAAAATTCATTAAAATAGCAAGAAACCTGACTAGTAATTGTAATATGACATTAGTTCTGTCTCTGTATCCTTATCAAGTACTTTATTCCCTACTTCTCTGTACTGTTCTCCCAAGCAGGGAGAACTTATGCTCTCTGAGCAGAAGAATTATTAGTTTCTGATTTGACAGACACTTTCTGGTGTTTGTTGCAAACATATCTCATTGAGTATTGAAAAATTAATTCCAGCCAGGGAAATTACAGGTTGATCTCTGATTTCTATTTCATATTAGTGAAGTATAACATTTTCATATAATAAGTCAGAAGTCTTCAGGCTTTTTTCTCCCATTATAAAGAATACAACCTCTCCTCAAAAAGGCAATCACTGTAAAGAAATACAGAAATTCACCAGAGCATGCGCATAGTTTGAGAAAATACTTATAGAATGGAAAAACTGTGAACAGATTCTTCTGTGTCTGTGTTTATATCAAAGTGCTGTAAATAAATGCAGGATACATTAATTCAAATATGCCAGTTTGGCAGCCTGCAGTTTGTAGAGTGCTAGTTTTAAATCAAGTTTAGTTGACACTGCACGGAGTCAGTCACTGCAGAAAGTTGTCACAACAGGAGGGCAATTAATGAGATTTATAGATCTGATTTCCAATCAGGTCAAATGGTAAGATAAAGAAGGGTCAACTTCACTAAACCATTTTATAACCAGTATGCTAGAAAATGCTGAGTTAATCCCTCTACCAACATTGGGAATCTTGGATGTAAAGATCGGAAATTCCTGTTTCAAAGGGGAATAAGAGCCCCTCTGATGTCAGTGCAAAGAATCCATGCTCCTCCAGACTCAGAGAATCACGACAGTGTTTTAGGAAACAAGTGCATCAAGTTTGCCTAAGCGGAAAGGCAACATATGTTAGTTCTACCTCTGCATTTTGTGGTTACTCTCATGTACCAGCGCATGGAAAGGGCTGACAAGAACTGACTCTTTATCTATGAGATGGTTGTGCCCTACTGCACTGGCCTAATGGGTGTGGCAGGTTTGGGCCAGCTTCTTGTATTCATTTTGCCATCTGTGCAGATACACATGGGTTAGCTGCTGCAGGTTTAAATCTGTCTTGGATATGTCTTCATTAAGTGGTGGTCACAGTGACTGGAATTCATCCTTGACCAGACATTGACACCTGCATCTGAGCTAATCACTTGGCACTCCCTTGGTTATTAGTCTCCATTAAAGTCAGTGGAGAAAAATGGGCAGCTTTAGAGCAAGATTTATCTTATGCTAAAGTAGGCATTGGAGATAGGTGAGATGAATCACATGCTGTGAGTGCCTCTTTGAGTCTGTCAATTAAAGCAGCCTAGGTGTGAGCATTGACCCTGAAGACTTCTTGAAGCAGGTGAGATGAATCTTCCCTCCCAGGCTGCAGAATGAATGTGCTTTGAATGGAAGAGTGCCTCCTGAGATTTTTAAGTGAATTATTCTCTTTTTTCAAGACCAGTGAAGGACCCTGATGTGTTTGTATTAAGGAAGTTAGTTTTCCTGTATGGGAAAAGCGCAAAGTTGTCTGTCAGAATGCCTAGTGCACAGTGCATCAAATGCACAAACACTAGGAATCAAGAAGGCATCACTAGAGATAAATGCTTCATCAGGTAAAGAGCAGCTGAAGTGCCACTGAGTCCCTTAGACTCCTCCAATCTCATCAACAGGCACACAGGTATAAACAGTTTTGTATGGTCAGGTGTAGGCTGTACAGAAAGAGAAAAGAATTGTTGTGTCAAAGAAGAGAGGATCTTTGTTAACTTCCCAACACACTGTTTTATACCTTTTTCTGAAGCATCTGTTACTTTCTGTGTTGGACAACGATCCCAGACAAGCCTAAGATGAGAGGTCCTTTTAGTCTCATCTTCAGCAAAATAGGACATGTTCTGAGGAACATCTTCCTAAAAAACCATTATGTTCCTTCTGAGCTCAGCCATCTCCACTTCTCACTAGCTAAGAGAGCTAAGTTTGCACAGGTATCACACCAAAGTCTCACGTGCTTTCCTATGCCTGTGTAGGCTGAATCTCAAGAAAAATATTAATTCTTCTTCACTGCTTCTTCTGGCTGCTGAGGCAAGTAGCCTGTATGCATTTACCCTGTGTTTGCTGCTATGTATTTACAGACAAACACATGAAAGCACTGTTCTAATTTCAACTAGTTAATCCACATGTCAAGCACCCAAGAATTATCCCATTTGCAAAGGGAGCTTAGGGAGTGTGAACAATAGGTAAAGCTCAGCACAAAATTTTTCTGTTTCTATTTGACACCTTCATGAAAGATATCTTATGAAAAAATTGCAGACAGCACAATACTAGAGGAAGAAATACTTACTTGTGTGAAAGGGGCTTCTTTTCTAGAAAGATGTATATGCATATCTTTGAGGGTAATTATTTAAAGCAGAAGGAAACAAATTTCAGTGGAAATATTTTCATGTAAAAATACAAAGTAGAAAGGTAAATTCCAAATCTCTGCAAATGATAAATGCACTATCCAGTTTACTCTTCTAGCTGTAAAAAAATAAATTTGAGTCAAGGCTTCCTAATAACCATCCACATTCTGGTTTCACCTTCTCAGGAAGCAGTTCAAGTTAGTTATTCCTAACGACTTCAAGTAGTAGCTTTATCAAATTGTGTACTTTGGATATGTTATGGCCAATGTTTTCTTTCTATGCAAAAATACATAGGTAGATAAGTAAGAAACAAAGGCTTTGAATCAAGCTGAGACTTGGGCACTTCTTGGTGCGTAGCCCTGCTTAGGGCAAAGACAGCAACACATGAGAATTGTTTCTAGGTGGTGAAAAATAACCCCCCCCAACATTTCTTTATAGTAAATAAGTATTTCTGAGTCTTTAAGCCTTCTAGGTCTTCTTAGATTTCATGTTGCTTAAGTGTCTTGAAGAGCCTCACTTTGATGAATTTTTGACAGTCTTATCCCTGCCAAAATCTGCAAGATTTCTCCTCAGTGCAAGAGAAAGTGTTGTTTTGTGTAAAAGCAGGGGAATTCCTGATTGCTCTTGCTGAGTGAGGCACTTCAGCCATGGTCCCAAGAGTTTTTGTTCCTCTAACTTCATGTTCAAACCCACATGGTGTGCTGTACTGACCCTGCATGGGGAAAACCAGGATATCTGTTTTACTGTAAGTTTAATATTCTAATTTGCCTCAGAGGAGTAATGCTGCCATTACTTAAGAGAGGCCTCCTTTTCCTGTCCCTCTCTCCTGTCTTTCTCCCCCCTCTTCTCTCCACACCACTGACCACTTTCATAGCAATCAGCTGTTCACGGGGCCTTGTAGCATCTGTTATCACTAGAAGGAGTTCCACATGTTTGAAATTAATCTGTCTTCAAGAATTATTTGCATAACAGCTGAAAATATGGTTTGCTTCCAACATATTTTTTCAACATATTATTTCCTCCCATATTTTTTCAGCCTCCTGCTTCCATCCTTTGTGGCATAATCCCTTCTTGTTTTTGCAGTTAAAAACATAATGGAGTAAACCAGTCTTCATCAGGTTGGGTTTGAACTGCCTATTTCAAGCCTGAGAGAGTAGTAATGTAGAACACAAGCTGTATTTTTGTTGTTATTTCCATGAAAGAGACAGGAATATGGGAAAGTGTCTGCAAAAATCTGGTTTTCAGAATCAATAATTTTCAGAAGATTTTGTACAAAAATGGTAAATGCCCTTGTTATACGTGAATAAAAAATGAGTGGTGGTTCTCCAGAAAAAGCCACTTTCATTAGATGTTTACTTGTATTAATTCAAATTGCAGTTCTAAAAAGCCATGTTTGTTACATGTGTTTATTATACATGTTTGATAATTTCTGGGGAAGGTCTGTCTGTGTTCAGAGGCTTGCTATCATCCCTCTAAATTCTGATCTACTTCTGTGTATATAACCTTATGCTCTGTGTCCTGGAGTAGCAGAAGCAAATACCAAGCAGTAACTCTTATCAGCTAAACCTTTGGTGGCCTGCATGCCTCAGCATCATTTAAGCCACAAAGGCTTCCTGCAGGTGATTTTCAAAAACCTTTAGATTGACTCTTATCCTCTTACATTCACAGAATGACATATGCCATAGGGACACAGTTCTGCAAATGTGCTTCTAAAATTATTCCATTTTTAAAAATTTTTCCTCAGCTGTAAAGCAGAATGCCTTCATTACCACATGGCTAGTTTTGCAAAGACAGCAATAAAGGTTTCTTAAAAATAATCTAAAGGAGATTGCTATATACTAAAATAAGCAATGTATTCGGTCTCTTTCATCTTGGTACTTTGATAGGCAGAAGTAACTGATGTGTCTCATTGAGAAGCTAAGAAAATCACTTCCCCAGTAGTTTAAAGGTGCCATTTGATATTTTATAGTTCTCTGAGATTTCACTTTTTACATTCAGATACTTAAAAAAATGTTAAAAGGAATAACTGGTTCAAAATAGAACCTTGCTTTCTTATGTCTTGATTCAGTGTAATGGTTCAGGGAAACTTCAGAACTTTTCATGAGAAAAGAAGGAACCAACTTTGTATTTTAAATATAACAAAAAGTTGTTCAAAGCTTTGAAATGTCAGTGATCTTCAGGGGAGGGGAATCAATGAGAAGAGGTCAGCAAGGATGGGTTTAATGGTAATGAGTTTACCCTAGGGTTCTGTGTTCTTTTCTCTTTCCCATCTTTTATATAAAGACCAGAAAGCCCCCAAATAAAATCATAATATTATATAATCAGTGGGAATTACTCCAAATCATTGAGAGATCAGTGAGGATAACTCCAAAGAGCCCAATTTAAAATTTCATGTTGAAATATGAATTGAAATGTTTTAAAAGATGTAAGCTTATTTTTCACTACATGAAATTAATAATTTCTTGTGTGATTTTCCTTTCCAATACTGAGAAATGTCTTGAGTCTTGTTGACTCCATGTATTCAGCAGTGAACAACCCTGATTTTGTAACTGAAATACATTCAAATCTCATTTGATTGCCTAACTGAAATAACTCGGATAGATGCTTTCCTGTAGGGTCTACTGTGGGTAATATAAAGGATGGAACCAGAGGTGAAATACTGCATCCACATGAAGGATTTTCCCTAAAGGATAATCACTGTCATGAGGACAAACACAGAGAAAAATACTTTATTTTTTTGTGACATTCTATAATAGGGCCGAGCCTGTACCTTCTGTGATATTACTGTGTTCTTAGGAAAGAAAAATTGCTTTTCTATTCACAGCAAAATAATGTTTTACATTTTCTGAGTAGGGCTTTGAGAACCAAAGTAATTTGGTCTAATGATAGAAGATTTTAGATGTCACACAGAAAATGTAGCTCTTGATGCAATATCCAGGAAAAGAAGCCACATCTTTTGTTTGTCTGGAAGTCTGCTGTACCTTTGGAGAGAAGCTACAGCACATTTCTATAAAGAGGCAAATAAAATAATGAAATACAACATTCAGAACTGGTATGGAGGAAATAGCTTGATAACTGAGTTTAGATCTGCAGTATTTTGCTGAGAGTCATAGCTGACGGCTGCCTATAAAAAAATGATTAAAAACATTAAAAGGTTCAAGAGGTGAACTATGAGTGCTGCTGTACTTTCTTCCATGGTTGTATTGACATGTCAAAGAGGTAAAGCAGTTAGGTGGCTCCTTTGAATATCAAAATTTTTATGAGAAAAAAGTAAAATAGGAGTGAAACTGCTTGTTTACATTTGGATACACTGTGTGCTTTCTCAGAGAAGAAACTAGGGTTTTAGAAATACTGGGCTAGAATTTTGCCCGTGTTGATACCATCACTCATTTCTGAATGCTATCAAGTTCCAGACCAAGATATATTTTGCACTGTGGGACAGAGCAAGGTTGCTAGGCACCCCTGGGAATTTATTTTATTATTGTGCACACATCACAGGGTCATCTGGGTGTATCGTTTCCAAAAGAAACAGCAAAATAACAGATCTGTCAGAGAGATTAAATTCCCAATGTGTATTAACCTTTATTTCATCTAAGCAGAGAGTGAATTTTAGTTAAACAATGAGAGTCATTCAATACTGAGCATTGGCTTTCTGAGTGGTTTACAGTCTGAAGTGGAAAAAAAGGCTCTCCCTCAAAATGAAACTTTGAGTCTTAGAATGACATTTCAAAATTAACAAGATGCATGCAAAATGGAGAAACTCTGTTAGGTAGGGAAGCACAAAAGAGCTGCGAGGGGAACTTTGACTTGAGTCACCCCTAACATTAGTTACAGTGTGGTGCAAGGAATGCAGGTCAGCATTGGCTGAGGACAGAAACACAAATATTTTAGAGATTTTTCTAAATTTCTGGTGGAATGGACCACACTGTCCCCAAGGTAAGAACAGAGCTGTTCTGTTTATTGTGCTTTCCAAATTTGTCAGTCAAAGAGACTTCTACCATCTTTGTTCCCTTATAAATATAAACAGTTTAGAGAAGATTGTTTGTTATCAGTTCATTTGTTGGGTTTTCGTCTTTGCTTTTTTTCCCAGGAGAGGTGTCCTTCACATGGAGGACACGTATTTTTTACATTTTCAATGAGGCCTTTTAGAGCTTCATTGCAGTCCATGTAGTATGTACCTGGCACAGAAGCAATGCAAACAGGAGATCCTGAAATGCAGACCGGAGCTGGAAGTATTTGAGCTTGCCTCTCTGTTTGCTGCAACGTGTTTCCGTGGCAACCTGATGCTATAAAAAGGTTCTCTCTAAATATATTGCATGTGTTCTTCTTATTTTATAATTTTTCCCTGCTAGTTATCAATTTCTATTAAAAACAGTGTCATGATGTTTTGTTTATTCACACTTATGAAAGTGGTTTTATATTTATTTTTTTATTATTAGTGACCTCAATTTTAACGACTCATATTACCAGAGAAGGTAGAAAGGTAAATGATGAGTCACTGTGGCAAATAAAAACGTAAATTCTGCCCAAGGGAAAAAAAAAGTCAAGGTGAATATGTAGATCAGTTAGTATCAGATGGAGATGTTTTTGTTCATACAGATTTATTTTTCATACCCAGTCCACCATTTGCTGTTAACTGTCCTCTGCAATCCTAGTTTAGCTTCTATTCAGACACTACAACATAAATCAGATGTAGCAGAGAGCTTCACCTTTCAATGCTCTGTGCTCCATGTGAGAGCCTGGATGCTTCCAGGCAGCAGACAGCAAACAGTGATGGTGTGAGCCAGAAATGACCCATCAACTGAGGTTCAAGGAGTGCTGTTCAATTGTGCTCTTTAACTGCTAACAAAACAGCTCCACTGGTGTGCCAGGGGTTAGCTAATGAACCACCACTGCCTAGCTGACAGTAGCCAACCCTGCTGTCCTCATCCATGACACCTGCTCAACGATCAGACTCCACTATGTACTGGGGATGAAAATCATTTAACAAAAAAAAACAAGAGCAGATTGTGGCTGGAGTCCCACTGTGCCATATGTGGCAGCCAAACCCAGCACAGGCATGAGACACAGCTTCCTTTTTTCTCATGGAGGTTGTCAGTACTGTGCATGACTCCACTAGGCTGATACACAGAGATTAGTTACAGGACCCATCACCTGACTTTCCGTTTCATATCACTGAATCTGGGATGGGAGTGACAAATTTCTCCCATGATTTGTGTGCAAAGGAGATGATGTACGTGAGTCAGCAAGGCAGGCCCTGCTTTCTGGGTTATCCTGCAGCTGAGCAACAGCATGGCACAGACAGGGAATGACGATACCTCTAAGATCAGCAAAGACCACTCACTCACCTGTCAGCTCAAAGACAAAAACTGTGTCCCTCTAGCACCAACAGTCAAATGGCAGCTAGGAAAGAAAAGGTCCAAAGTTTCATATTCTGTGAAGAAGAAGGCAATAGCACGAGAAACTTGGACAGCACTGCTCTACTGTGACTGGGTACCTTGACCATCATTTCTTTGAAGAATTAGCTGGGAGTTTATCAACTCTTTGCCAAAAAAGGAATATATATTCCACTGAAAGAAGCTCTGTGTGTGTGTGTGTGTGCGTGTGTGTGTAAATTGCCATGATTTTGAAAAGTTCACATAGAACTGGAAAAGTAATGAGAAAAAGTTTTGGGAAATTTGTATGCAATGTATGCAATATGGCTCCTAAAAAGGATGAAAAAAGATCCATCAATTTCATAACACACACTGTATTCCTTAATGATTGAACAAATGGTAACAGAGTATTTGGTTGAAGATGATTAAAAGATCCCCAAAACCTTTCCATGATTTTCTTCAGCTTTGAGTAAGGCCTAAATATTTAGAGAAAAGGAGAAAACCTCAGGTATCGTCCTATTATTCCCTATTCTGTTTGTTTAGGTCTCCTACCATTAATTTTCTTCGGGAGTATAATACTGTAATGTAGGAAAGATGATAAATCATCTATTACAAGTAAGTTACATTAATATTTTGTGAATTATCTCCAGACTCATAAATGATTTGTATTGAACTGTTGGACAAATAAAAAGGGACAACATTGCTGAGCAAAAATAGCATTAAGATACAGACTGGTTTACATATGATTTAAGAAAAATGGCTTCAGAAAATTTTTCACATACTTCAATTGGGCTTGAAATTTGTAGGAGAAATTATACCTGACCAAGACGTTGGACCTACCCAGTGGTGTTCCTCAGGGTTTTGGTATTGGAACCAGCAGTGTTTAACAGTGTTTAACAGTGGGATTGGGTGCATGTTCAGCAAGTTTGCCTACAACACCAAACTGGGTGGTGCGGTTGACATAAGTAGAGCAAAGGGATGCCATCCAGAGGGACCTGAACAGGCTTGAGAGGTGGGACTGTGCAAACCTCATGAAGTTCAACAAGGCCTAGTGCAAGGTCCAGTATGTGGGTACAAGCAGACACAAGCACAGTACAGACTGGGTGGAGAATGGATTGAGAGCAGCCCTGAGGAGAAGGACTTTGTGATCGATGTTGGTGGATGAGAATCTTGACATGATCCAAGAATGTGCTCGCACAGCCCAGAAAGCCAGCTGTGTCCAGGTCTGCATCATAAGAAACATGGTCAGCAGGGCAAGGGAGGTGATTCTGTCCCTATACTTGGCTCTGGTGAGACTGCCTGGACTCCAGCTCTGGGATCCCCAACATAGAAAGGTCCTGGACCCGCTGGACAGTGTCCAGGAGAGGACACAAAGCTGAATCAGAGGGTTGGAGCACATCTCTTTTGAGGACAGAGTTGGTGTTGTTCAGCCTGGAGAAAAGGCCCCAGGGACATTTCATAGCAGCCTTCCACTGTCTAAAGGGGGCTGACAAAAAAGCTGCAGAGAGGCTATTTACAAGAGCATGTAGTGCTAGGACAAGGGGGAATGGTTTCAAACTCAGAGAGAACAGTTTTAGATAAGATATTAGGAAAAAATTCTTTATTATGAGGATGGTGACATATCTGAGCAGGTTGCTCAGAGCAGTTGTGGATGCCCCATCCCTGGAAGTGTTCAAGGCCAGGTTGGAAGGGGCTTTGATCAGCTTGGTCTAGTGTAAAGTGTTCCTGCCCATTGCAAGGGTTTGGAACTATATGATCTTTAAAATCCCACTCAAACCATTCTGATTCTATGATACATTCTGATTTGGGCATGTTGATTGCATGAATTCACTTAGTAGTTAAAATGCCAGAAAACTACTATCCTTCTGTGTTGCAAGGATTTTTCAGGAACAATGTTTTTTTTTTTTTCTGGGGCCTCTTCTGCCTCTATCCCATGCCTGAAGCACAATACTTTTCTAGTAGATTGCTGTGGAAATGAGCTTTGCTTCTAGTAACCAATGACAATGCTCAAACACGCAATTCTCAGTATGTCACTGAATCAAGTCTATCTCTTCAGCAGCTGTCATGTGTAGTGAAATGTTTAGCTTTTTTCAGTGTGCTACAGGGATCTGTCAGACATCTCACTTCATTCAGCCACGGCAGTCTATTCACTCACATAGACTGCAGAAAATGAGTGTTCACGATCACTATAGAAATGCAAATTGTGTTGTGAAATCTGGTAAGATTACTTTACCATAAGACCCTGATCTAGTAATATACTTCAGAACATGATACAGTAGTACCCACACCAGGTGATTAATACGGTCTTAAAGCTAGCCAGTGAAATGCTTAGATAATCAATTGCTCTCAGAAAATTTGTTTTCTGATGACCAGTTTCAGTCAGGTGAAGTAATTCCACTTTTAAACCTAGAGTTGAAGTATTCCAACCAAAATAATGGCCAAGCTTAAGTCATGCATTTTGAATATCCACTAATTTAAATTGCTTCACTCCACACTATCAGGTAAAATCTAAAAAAAATATTCCTCATAAAAATGTCAGTGGACATGAATGAGAGGAGAGTCAGTATTCATTAGCAGAAATAAAGTATTGCAGAAAACTGACTTAAATAAAATAATTAGTAAGGTAATTAGTGTCTTCAGATGTCCACCCAAATGTTTTTAACTGGGCATAACATAATATGCAAAGGTATTTTTATTCCTTTTCGTTCATTTAAAGGATAATACTACATAAACCTCCAATTACATTAGTGGAAAAAAGTACATAAATGAATTCCCTGCAACAAATGACAGCACTGGTCAATGACAGGGATAAGAGATCTGAAATCCTGGGGTAAACCCTGCTCTAATAAAGGGAGCTAGGATGGATATTGTACACAGTCTTTTTCCATGTCCTACAGATCTTGGAAGAATATAAAGATGAGAAGAGCTTGTACTCATTCCTTCTGTTCTACTTGCATGCTTGGCTTCCTAATATAAAATTTACTTACTGTCCCAGAGTCCTAACAGGCTTAGAGATTGCATTCAAGTAAGAAGAACTAGTGGGGAATGTGGTCCCGGGGATAAAGTGGGGCCCTGCCCATGGCAGCTCGTAGCCTCTCTGAAGGTGGGACTGGCTATAGCAGAGCGTCCCCCCAGACTCTCCTTATGTATGAAGAAGAAAGTATTGCAGCCCCACAGTAGCTCTGGGTAACAGGAGGAAACTCTTCAGCTGGGTGTGACCCCCTCAGGTCCTCTGCTGCTGGAGTAGCAAAAATTGGGCAAAGCAGAAGACTTGACCTTTTGAAGGTGCCACTATTTTGATGTCAGTGCTATTCACCTGACTAACCTCTAACAAAACTGATTGCTGCTTTTCAAGCCTCTGGAATACATAGTCTAGGGGCAGTACTACGAAATTAGCAGAAAAATACAGATTAAAGTGATTTTTTACTGTATGTGGCTTGTATTACCTGTATTTCACTGTCAAAAAAGAGCAATTAATCCTATTTTATGTTAATCAGAACAAACTAGGACAATCACTTTCTTCAGTTTAATGTTTATAAATCAGATACTGATTGAGTGTCTAAGACTGAAGTTCTCACATCCCTGGAGTAAATATTCAACAGATACTGATTGACCAGGACTCAAGACTACATCACTAGAGTAAATTCTATACCAGTATAATATTTACCTCCACATTGTTACTGTAGATGAAAGGCATCAAGTAAGGAATACAAATCTAAATAGGAACTTGGCATTTTTTAATGAAGTGTGTGCAACAATAATATGCTGTAGAGAGGTGACACCAGGTCCTCCACTGTGTCAAAGGGCATGAGACAGTCTGTTCTAGCTGACAGTAGGGACTATGACAGCATGTTGATAGGTGTCTGTGAATCCTCTCAGCTTTATTAACCCAAAGTGTAAGCTTCCAACATGAGTACATGGAAGAGAGAGAGAGAGAGAGCAATGCTGTTCCTGACTGATTCATGCTGCCTGAAGACAAGGAGGAAGAGTTGCCCTTGGATGTGCTTCTCTTTCTCCTTGGCTACAGAAGGAGTATTAAAGGATAAGTGTAGATCAGCTACCTGACCTTTAGCTGTCCAGCTGCACTGCTGTGCAATCAGGATCATAGCAATCATTCTGGGAGGCCTCTTTCAAATTTAGTCTCTCCTGGGCTAAGGCTGGAACTGGTTTTAGTTAATTTTTAAATATTGTTGTAATTTAGCAGCAAACATCACACATTTGTAAGCAAAGATTAACAACATAATGTTTGTGCCTTTTCATTTAAATCATTGCCAAAACTCCAAAAAAGTTAATGAAATAATAACTCAGCAAGATTTGTTGTAATTCAGCTGCTATAGAAGTAGCATGTGCATTGTGACAGCTCCATTAAAAAGTGCCAAATTGAGTCATTATGGTAATTATTACCGTAAGCTACCCACCCCTCAGTTTAAGGGCATGTTTAAGGTTATTTAGGTCAAGCTAATAAAACAGAGAATTTGACTTTTGATGAAACTTTGGCTTCATTAGTTAAGATATTTTTAAACCTCTAAAATGAAAACAAGTATGTTGAAGTGGAAAATAAGCATTTTCTGTCTCTGCTTTTCACTCAAATACAGTTTAGAGGTAGTCACTCAGTTATTTGTCTTGCTCAGTAACAGATCACTTGGAGTGGTTTTACTGCAAAAGTGATTCTTTGACATTCTTATTTAAAAAATCCCAATAATTAAAAGTAGCCCTCAATGATCATATAGAATTGGTGACATTAGGCTTTCAACAGTCACCACCAAGTGGTCTTCTGCATCAACTGGTTCATATCAATCATTCTTCAGGGCATCTGTGGGGTTATGTTAGTTAAAATTTATTCAAAGTAAAATCAGAGCCTGCTTAAATGTCCAATGGTCCTTTATCCCCCTCTCTTATTGGAGAAAAAATCCAAAGATACAGGCTATCAAGAAGGGTTGTGTCTGGTAAAGGACAAAGGCATTGCCAGCTCAGCTGCCAGCTAAAACTTCAACTTGGGCCCCAGAAAAAACATGGAATTGCTCATTTCAGCACACAGAGCTCTTTGGAGGACAGGGCACCCAAGGAAATCTGGCTCCAGAAGGACAGGAGGTAATTTATAATATCTTGGTTACGAATTTATTATGTACATGTATACTTACAGTGTAAGCAGGAGTTGATGCTCAGTACACACAATGTCTGAATTTGAATGCCTTGTGTCTCCGAGTTTGCAGGTCCAGTTCAGGCAGGGACAAGAATCATTTATTGGGGTAAAAGTGGTATATATAAAGATTTTCTCCAGTTTTGCACACTCCAGTTTGAGCCTGGAAGTACCTTGAGATAAGCCTCTGATTTGTAAGGCATGTTTAACCACCTCTGCAATATGTCTTGTGCTGAGGTGAGGAGCCTGCGGGAATTCCGTTCTGTTCTGTTCACTCTCTGAAATTTTACAGCTCAGAATAAAATGAACCTCTGTCTAACATCACAGTTTTCAAACTGCCTCATGCCAGAGGCTCTAAAAAAGTCCAATCCCCCCATCTTTCTTTTTCAGCCTTACAAGAACAGTAAGTGCAAATCGACATTAACACAACACACATTTTCAAACATTCACAACTTTTTTTTAACTAAATCTGCTGTGTTCAATTAATGCAAGGTTTAGGGTAGCTGCTTCTTCTCCTAAAGCTAGAGGGAGGGCAAGCCTCCTTGTGCTATGGAATGTTTGCATTGTCTAGGTGGTTATGGAAAAGCTCTGGGTGTCATTGGAAAACCAGAAACTATGCTCTGGTTTTTGTTGTTTGTTTTGGGGTTTTTTTTCCCTGAAAAAAAAGCAAAAAACCCAAACCAAAGCAATAAAAAAACTCCCAATCAATCAAAAAACCAGCTACCAAGACCAAACAAAAACCCAAAGCAAATTCAAAAAACCAAAGCCAAAACCTTGAGGACCACTGGTTGTATTTTGTAGTTTGCATTAAGAGCATTAATTTTATTCTCATTTTTATTTTTATTCTTATCAATACCAGGTGTGCTTCTGTGCATTCAAATTACAACTAGGCATGTCAGGAGTTTTATATGCCTCCAAAGAATGCCTCTGCCTGTTGTTAGCAGGTCCGTGACTTCGGCAGAATCCTTTCTTTCCTCTTTCAGAGCACTCTATTTTTCCCCTTGTTACCGGCTGGAGCAGAGCCATCCCCAGCGCCGCGGGCGCCCGGCTGCTGCGCTCCCTGGGCGGGATCCCAAGACACAAACCCAGCACTGCCGCAGCAGCGATAACAAGGTGCCACCTTCTGATTGCTTCAAGATGTGCATCCCACGCAGAGAGGTTCTGAAATCCCCTAACAGGTGAACCACTGAGCAAACTATGCTGATTGTTCATCTTGGAAAAATTCATGGGACCTGCAGTGATGGGGTCATCTAGATTTGGATAGTGACAAAACCTCCTTTCCTCAGATGCAAGGCTGTTCAGAACTAACACACTGACACAAATTTGAGTTTTTCTTAAAAGTTTGCTGAGTACTTATAGGATCCTCAATTTTCAGGAATATTTCCAAAATTATGTATGAATTCATAGCTTGTTATTTTTTGCTGTTTTATTCTAAGTTCCTTTTTCAAATTGGTTTCCCACTATAATTTCACTGAGCAACCATGGCTGAACAATAAATCTGTAGTAATGTTCTTTTTGAAATGTGCTAAGATTTGTCTTCTGTATGGTCAGCACAAAGGTGAAGGAGGGATTCTTACTGGACTTCCTCTCTGTTTCTCAAGCAGAAGTCATTATATCTTGTTGTCCCTGAAGGTAAGATCATCTCATAGAAATCCACCTTCCATGTGAAGCTTCTCCTGGATAAATTATAACAGCAGGAAAAATTTGGCATCAGCCTCTGTAGACATGGGTAAGCCTTTAACACAAGAAATGCCTAAGGGCTTTTTTTTGGAGCAAATTATACGCTGTTTTTGAGCTATTTACATGTGCTAGTATTTGTTAATTTTTCAGATACATGGTGCCTACCTGAAAGTGACAATATTACAAGGAAGATGTGATGCCAAATATAAATACTCTGACGTAAAATTTAGAGTCAGCTACAAACACACACCACACATCTAAATACATCCAGTATTTCGAGTTTATTTTTGAAAGCAGCAGTTTCCATTCCTCATTCTTTTCAAAGGCTGTCATTTAAATAACCTTGAGAGGAAATTACTGTTTTCTGTCATTCTCCTGCTCTGAAAGAAGGTCATTGCAGCTATATACATCTCTTGATGGCTGTTCCCCTATGGTGCCTGTAGCAAGGGGCAGGCTGTGTGGTTGGTGTGGATTTCAAGCTACCCAGCTTCATCTTCATGGGAGGAAAGTTGTTCAGCTGAGAAGCACAGGCATTTTTCAATGCCTTTCTGCATTCAGCAACAAAACAGTTGTTCTCCCTTGCCATTTCTGGAGTTTCTTGTCCTCTTGGCTCTCTGATTTCTTATTTGTAGTTTGGTGCTCTTGGCCATGTAAGGATTTAAGGGTATGTGGTTCATGAGGGTTGGTCAACCTTGACAACATCCTCTGCCTTGGGTTACTGTTACCAAATATCTACAGAATCAGATCTGTTCTTTTTTTTTCCTCAAGGTTATAGCTTGTGGTATATGTGTGCATTTCACTTTTTATTTGAGTTGATAGGCTCTTCTATAGAGTGCAGTGCCATGGGCTAAGGTCTGTCCAAAGCGACATTTCTCTGTTTTTCAGAGAACCTTCAGACTCCACACAGAGCTCACAGACTACCTCTCCATTTATAGGTCTCTGCCTTGCTGTCTAGTCTGTAAACAGACTGCTCTTTGAGAAGACCAAAAGCCCCAGCAAACAGACATGCTCTACCCTGTGGCTAAGACAGCTACTGATATAGTAAAAAAAAAAAAAATACAGAAGTGTCTTACTGTACTCTTGTAAGAACATGCACCTTTCACAATGGAAGGCAATGCACCCTTTGGACCTGTATTCACACCAAAGACGTTGTCTGTGGAATTCCTAATCTTTTATTTAATCCGTTAGCTCCCAAGTTCTTCCAAGTGAAATAATCATGTGTAAAGATATTGTTTCTAAAAGCAGGGAGCAATGCATAACACCATTTAGTGTCTTCTAACAGCATTTTGTCATTCTGTGCTTGCAGACAAATTCTCTCCTGGTTGCAGGTGTAGAAATCTATTACAGTTGTATACAGAAATATAGATAATACCAAATCCTGGTCAGTCAAGATTTCTGGGGAAGCTTGGTTGTCCTAGGAATGCAAAGGACCTACTAGGAATTTCTGTATACCATACCAGAACATTTACTGGTTAAAGATTTCTGTAAAAACAGAAAATTTTCAGCCACTAAAAATGGAAATAATTTTCCTTTTGGAAAACCTTTTTTTGATAATAAGTCTAGTTCATGTTTCAATAGCAGCAGTGCATCCACTTCTGGGCTCCCCAGTACAAGAGAGTAGCTGGAGAGATTCCAACAAAGGGCCATAAAATTGGTTAAGAGACTGGAGCATCTCTTCCATTGACAAAAGCTGAGGGAGTTGTGATGGACTGTTCAGCCTGGATAGAAGGCTCAGGGGTATTACCATAGGCCTAGGCCCTAAGGTATATCACTGTGTCCCGCAGCCATAGGGAGGAGGAGGAGAGAAGATCCAGCAGGCAGGAATTGTGCAGCAAGATTGATTTATTTAATTATTTTACAAACTCTTTTATTGACATTTTTCTTCATAGTCTAATTGGACAAAGGATCAGCCACCCCTTGGGGTGGTTGGCTAAAATCCTAAAACATCCATTGTCAAAATATTTTTCTACTGTACCATAAACAAGACTTTTCAAGGTTGCAGGTGATTTGGTTGTTTACATAACTCTGCTACCTCTTCTGTGAGAGAGAAAAATCTCTCACGGACTTAGAAATTAGCAAGAATCCTTGCTAGCAGCATTTTTGTATCTACACAGGGGCATCTTATCAGTGTGTGCAAATACCTGAAGGGAGTGTGCAAAAGATGGAGCTCGGCTCTTTTCAGTGGTGTCCAGTGACAGGACAAGAGGCAGCTGGCACAAACTAAAACACAAAAGGTTTCCTCTGAACACTGAGAAACATTTCTTACTGTAATGGTGACAGAGCATTGGCACAGGTTGCCCAGAGATTGTGGAATCTCAGTCCCCATCTGGAGATGGTCCTGAGCAATAGACTGTTGGTGGCCAAGCTTGAGCAGTGCTGTTAAGGAGATGCCCTCTAAAGGTTCCTTCTAACCTCAGTCATTCTGCGATTAATGAGACAATGTCTTATATTTCTAGATATATACTGTAAATAATTGGTTTTTGCATAGCTTGTTACTGTCATCACTCCACCTTTGTAGCCTGCCTGCATCAAAAGGGCGGTCAAAATCAACTCTAGAGGTGTGAAAGGAGAATTTATTCAGATAGAATATTTCATTTAATTATATAAAGAAACATCATTATAGATTGCAAAAATCCCTCTCATTCTGAAAAAAAAAAAAAAAAAGAGAGTGCTCTATCATCAACTTATATAAGTTCTGCTTTTGTGAGATTGCCCAAATGATTGGTACCTGCTTTCAATGACCAAATTTTGGGAGCTGAGTTGTGCCTGTATGAGGATAGCAGTCTTTGAAGCAGTGTTAAATCAATTGAAAGAAACAGTGGGCTTTCCTTGTGAAGACAAGATATGTTCTGATGTTCTCGCATTTTCAAATATCAAATTTTTGTCATGTACTCTGAAAACAAAAAACAAAGTCATGACCTCCAGAAAGAGAGTTCTATTATTTAGGCTTAGTCTGAAAATTACAGAGTTCCAGGTGTGGAAGAGAGTTAAGCATCCATTAGCAAATATTGGCATTTTCAGTCTGCTCTTGAACATCAATTATTTTAGACCTGGCCCATGTATTCTGATTATTTCCAGCTCCTCTTTCTTGCATGCCTTTTAAATACTCTGTCCTGTCCCAAGAACTTGCTCACAATTTTCTGCTACGTATCAAGACAATATTAAAACTTTCTGAGTAAACCTGGCTCCACTTTCTTCTTTACTGCAACCAAATCAATCTCAACAATTCCTCATCCTGGCGGGGGGTTTGCATGTTTTTTTTGAGGAGGCCAAAGTAGTGAGGAATACTTGAGCCTTCATGTAAAGTAATAGCTAAAAGACTACAACCAACGCTTACAACTTATTTTTTATTAAGATTAGCAATAAAGTATGAAAGCAATTCAGTATCCACACGATAATAGAATTACTCCATCTTCTAGAGGTATAATTATTATTAGAGCACCTCCTTCCCTCTACAATCTGGTACATTAGCAATAGACTAAACACACATATGCATTGCCAGTTGCTCTCCTGTTTGAGGGAAAGCTGCTCAGTTACCCAAATGCTCTTTCCCTTCAGAGCTTATTTTCTGCATTTGCTGCAAAAAGCTTGGCTAAATTGCCTTTCAATTACACCTAAAATCTTAATTTCTTTTCATCCTATTGGACTTTGCATCTGTGTGTTAAATTTTGTGAAACTAAAAGTCAAATCAGGAGTCTTTGTCAAGTACTTTTTAAGATACTTTGTTAGGATATATATTCAAAAGAAGGTGACCTTTGTTAGCTACATGTGACATTCTTAGCTAGATTGATTGTCTCTGTGCAATTTGAAAGGCATCCTTTGGAAAAGGATTGAAAGAACATTTGGAAAAGCAATGGACCATTTCTGTAAATTTTTCAGTTATTCAGAGGCTGACTTGAATGACACATGCATTTATGTGAAACCTCCTCAAAAAATTCATAAGAAGAGCAGAGCAGAACAAAGATGTTAATTTTACAAATATTTGAAAAAGTCAATTTATATATACTGACAAGTTCCACTAAAACATTGACACTTTAAACAGAAATGTGAGTTTTAAAGAAATGCTACATTTTTTCAACAGGTTTCTACATTAAAACCACCATGTATTGTGTACATGATTTTAATTAGAATCTGAGAATCACTATTTTCTATTTTATTAATAAGGAAAAATCCTCTTTTTATTCATGCTGACAAAGTTAGTGTATGAATAGTATATGAATGTTAGTCTCTGCTCCAAGTCACTCAGCACGTCGACACACTGTTCATGAAGCAGATCATAATCATTTCTGAAAAATAATCATTAAATCAGCCTTTAACAAAAGATATCATTATATTTTTGAAGTTTCACTGTGAATCTGTATTCATTTATAAAAGGATCCATCTTTGACAGTACACGTATTTGGTGCTTATCAAACCATGAACATTAAAGACAGTGTTGCAAATCCATGTCAGGTCATATATGGTTTCTGCCTGCGATTTCGACTATCAAGAGGTCCATTTTATATTTTTATCACTGCAGGATGAGCCTGGAATATTTGGACCATGTTTGAAATGGTTAGAAGCTGCACAAGCAGGGGACTGTGGGATAATTCTTATTTCACCATAATTATAAATCTACACAGATAAATCCATTTCCACCATTTATCACACCTTTACTATGACTTCTAGTAGAAATTGACCCAGATGAGCCTTATTTCATTATAAACTTGGACT
Source organism: Coloeus monedula (assembly GCF_965178545.1). Classification (NCBI taxonomy): domain Eukaryota; kingdom Metazoa; phylum Chordata; class Aves; order Passeriformes; family Corvidae; genus Coloeus; species Coloeus monedula. The sequence continues at coordinate 39,438,350 of NC_138784.1, forward strand.
TTTCATTCATATATGCATAATCTCTGCCTTTGCTACTTATTGTTAGGGGCAGATATTAGATATTTTATTGGATAACCATACTGTTACAGAGCAGTTCCTAATTTTTTTCTTGTAAGACTTTCATGCACTGACTGTTGATAAGTCCATGTCTTTGAGGGATTTACCTTCCTGCAGGTTTAAGAAGACATCTCTTGTCCTCCTAGTTGCATAGTGGTTCTGGCTGCTTTGTGATGTCACTGTGACACAAGCTGACTCAAGTCAAATGAAACTGAGCCACTTACAGCAGGGTAACATTCAGGCTGAGATCTGTAATCTCTATAAATTCATTTCTTCTGCTGCTAGCAGCCATGTGAGGTTACCTGAAATCACCATCCTAACTGGGTTCGCTTGAAATCCACAAATTTCATTCACTCCCTCTTTGAGACATAAAACGAGCTCAGACAAGTAGTGAGAATAGTTTCTCCTGAATCCACTAACCCAGAAAAATAAATTCTCAGTCCCTAGATCTGTGTTTGCACTGAATTTGCTGTGGATTGCATGGGACACCACACAGTTGAGATAAAAACCTGCATTAATTCTATGACTGTTTTTGCCGGTTGTCTCGGGACTGTCTGTACTGAGACTAGGCAGCAGCTGCTGGATTTGCTTCCAGCCCGTGTTTTCTGGTTCCAAACCCACGAGTGGGCTCCAGGTGGCAGCACGGACACCGTTTCCAGAGCAGGCAGCAAGGTTTGGCAGGGAAAGGTTTTGTTTCAAATTATTTAGCCTTTCCTGTTCCCAGATGAAACTTGTGATGAAAACACAGCCTGAACTTTAAATTTCAATCCTTTTCAGAGTTTTCTTCATTAGAATTATTCTTAGAATAATTCTGTGGCAACTTTCATTTCTCAAAAGCATGTTTTCTCACTGTAAATCTATAGTTAAAAAACCTTAAGATAAAGGTATTGTGAAAAGTTTCCATGTAAGTCAGAAATTGAATGGGTTTAAGGTAATTTTTTAAAAAAAACACTATTTTGGTTAAGCCATAATTGGTTTTGGTTTTGTTCCCAGAAAATTCTAACCATTTTACTGCTAAGTATGAGAGTCCTTCTCAGTGAAGAAACACAGGATTGGTAGAGAATCCCTGGATCCTGAAATGCTCCATCTGCAGTTTCAGGTACAATTACATGTATGTCCTTAAAGCAGCCCAGACTATCGAGTCATGAAGACCAAAGAGCCATGGGCATTAACTATGGGGATATGAGAATCCCAGCTTCAGGCACAGACCAAAGGTCTGAATCATGTTCAGATTGATGGGGATTAGGAAAGACAATGACCAAAGGAAAAACAGCAAGGAAGTAATATAAAGTATATAGGTATGGTAATCTAAGGTAATGTAAAACTGCTGGTAATGGTTGCTCATTACATACAAAAGACACCTGTAAGGTTACAGGCTTTAACAATGTTTTCAACACACTGGGAAAGGAACTCTGCATTTCAAATTCTTGTGTATATAGACCTGAACCCTACATAGTCTCCTTCCTGAGCATAATTCTGCTTTTTACATGATATTGACTCCCTTTCAAGCACTCTGCAGGAATCTGCTCCTCCCTGAGGCAGAAGTTTTTCTAAATACCTCCTCACATCTCCTCGTTATTACCACAAGCTAGCTCAGAGACAGAAATGCACATTTTCCCAAGTGTGCCTGTTCTTTCTCTTTATATGGATATAAAATCTGGATGATAGATTAATTATTGAAAAGCAATGTCACCCCTTTCTTGTTTCTGTTAGCATTAGAAGAGATACATTTCATACAATTTTACACACACAAAATAAAACATGCTACATAAAAATTCAAGAAAGCCTTTATGTACACTTAGAAGGGGCAAGCAACCCAGTTCTGTTTTCAGTTACACAAAGAACCAAGTAGGAGAAGAGTGTCTGCTGAGGGAAAATTTTACACACTAGAACACAGAAAAAGTACAGTCTTTCCTTGGTAAAGTCTTTAAAAGTAGTATATATAAAAAAATAAGATATTAAATTAATAGTTCTGACTTTCCCATTAACAATCCAGTTCTCTGTTCCTAGTTCCAGGTGTTATGATGCCACAGAATATATTTTTCTACAAAATAAATAATATAGACATGAAACCCTTACAATTTCAGGTTTTGGTTTTTTTTCAGGGCAAATAATATTAAGTTAGCCTTCGCGAGAGTTGAAAATAAGAAGGCTAGACATAACTAGTTTATTTCTTCACAAAGATGCAATTTTCAGCCAAGTAGCCCTTGAATCAGGTTCATTAAATGAATCCACACTCCATTCATTAAATGAATTAATGTGCTCTGTTTCACATATTGGAGCTTTGCCTGTTTCTGTTTGGTTTAGTCCATTCTGAGGGCTGTTCTCTGACCTAACCTCATGCATCATTATAGTTAAACCATAATTGGCTTTGGTTTTTTTCCCCAGAAAGTTCTAATAATTTTACTGCTAAGTATGAAAGTCCTGCTCAGTGCAGAAACACAAGATTGGCAGAGAATCCCTGGGTCCTGCAATGCTCCATCTGCAGTTTCAGGTACAATTACATGTATGTCCTTAAAGCAGCCCAGACTATTGAGTCATGAAGACCATCATTTTTTCATCTTCCATCTCCCAGAAATTCTATCTGGGTTTCTTCTGACTCTTGCAGATCTTCCCCCATGGAGACCTTCTGTCTTAGTTATTCTCTCTCAGGATTAGTACTCAAAAAAGGCCTAGGAAACAGACTCCAATGATTTGCTTTATCATCCCACTTGGTAATGTCAAAACTGCTTTTGACTTCACTAAATAGATTTCCTGAACCAGAGCTGAAAGACTAAGCTTTATATCTTAATTCTGAAACCCTTCGTTAACTAACTTCATGGATCTGCAGATGAACTAATTTTTCTTGCTAGCAGAGCAGAACAAATACTAAGAATTTGCTCTCCTGTGCATGCATGCTCCCAGAGCCTCTCTATGCTCAGTTTCAACAAAGAACCCCCAAAAGGCAAAAATCAAACCTTTCTTTTGAAAATAGGTTTCTTGCTATTTCTCTCACTTGGGTTTCAAGCATATTGAATAGTTGCTATATTCTTGCAGCAGTTTTGGTGTGGATTCTAATCAAATCCCATACATCATTTGAGTAAAACACATGAGCTGAGGGCTTTTTGAAATGCTGTAATGACAACTGGGCAGAATGAAGGACAAAAATCAATGAAACGGAAATATTCAGTCCCATTAAAGACATGGCATAAATACAGCCTAATTTCCTGCATTTCTGCTAAACTAGTCATCCGCCTTACCCACGTCAGTAATTTTGCATGGGTTACAAGCAGAGCTTTCAGATTATTATCACCAAAGCACTGTTTCTCTTTTTGGATTGCAATGAAGTCAGAGACAACAAGGAAGAAAATATATTTTAAAATCTTTAAGATTGTCTGTCTTTGCACTCCAGAGCCTTGGGGAGCTGATTATTTTCCTGTTTCCTGTGTTTCAGCAAAGGCACTGCTAGTAGTTGTAACTGAGGATTGTTGGGACCAGCTGAAGGACTCTTCTAATGAGCAAGCCTGAATATGCACCTCATGCTGTCCCTGCTCCCATGTCCTTGCTCTCCTACAGCCAGGGCACCAGCAAACCCCTGCTGCACTCACTCAAAACCCACCAAGCAGCTGGTGATCCGATGACAGCTAAAACAACAGAAAATGATTGAGAGCATGGGTAAGACAGCACTTTTGATCAACCTCATTTTTAGTAAAGGAAGATGAGGGACTGTGGCTGGATTTGGATGGAGATAATTTCAGAGGTGTTAAAAACACTACTCATATTTGTGTCATTTTGAAGTAGTGATTTCCCAGACGTATACAGAACAATTAGCTTGCACAAAAGGACTGTAAGTCATTCTGGTTTGCGACAGCATGGCATCAGTGACTGTTGGGAGGGAGCAGCTAAAACCAGATTTGTTGAGGAGGGAATTTTTACTCAAAGCAACCTTGCAGCTGGGAATGCGATGAATGTTGGTGCGGGAAAACTCCTTTTCTTATGCCTAGAATTGTTCATCCTCTGCCTGTTTTGAGAAGAAGAATTCATGTGTAGAGATAACACTCTCACAGACATGCTTGAGCCTCCTGCTGGGGGAGAGAGATTATAAAAGCAGAGCCTTGTGATAAATTGTATGTGCCTGAAGCCCTTTGGTATATTGGGACAGGCAGTGGGTACCCTTTCACCCCCACTGACACTAGGATGAACTAAGCCTAAGGGGGCCTGTGTCCCCATGTGTGTCTGTGGCCCAGTGTCGTTAGTGAAGTAATGAAATAAATCTACTCTTTGCATCTCAGCTGTGGTGTGGTGGTTGCCTTGGTTGTGTCAATTTACACAGTGACCTATTATGATGTACCAGCTTTGTCTTCCTAAGGGGACCAAAAGTGAAGTCAGCCCAATTTCTTTCTGTTGTAAAGAAAGATTATGTGGATATATCTGCTGTGCTGTAATTTGTATCCCACAAATGGCCGACCACTCTGAAATTTCTAAAGGGAGTACTTGAATATTGCATGGTCATTGACCAGAAGAAAAATGAGTTAACTTTTTCAAAAGCTAATTGTCTGTGAGTTACTGCCTTGCTACATAGACATGATTGTCCTGGGGAAAAATACCTGGGGGCCTGCTCTTGGTTTGAGCCAAACATCAGGGAAAACACATTTTCTTACAGCTCGTGATCAAGCCCATGGTTTACAGCCACAGTCAGGATGCTGGCAGCTCCCTGGGGCAAGAGGTAATAGGGACTCAGGCCTGAGGCTGCTGGGGCAGAGGCCCCTACCTCCAGGGCATTTGAGGCAAGCCCCAGGAAGCAAAGTCCTGCACCAGCCACCCCAAACCAGGCAGCTGCTCAGGTGACCTCTGTAGGTGAACTGTTGAAACTTGCCTTCCAGAAAAAGTTTCAATACATTGATTTGCAGCAAATCTTCACGTCAGCCCATGTGCCAGAAGAAAGTTCACAGCATCCCTTCCATTTTGGTGCTTCTGTGAATTTGTAGAACGTGTTTAAACTTCATTTGAGTTTTTCTAGCAGTAGTTTTAGCCTGTATTTTTTTCATCAAGTCACCAGAAGAAAAACTTCAACATGGAAACAGTATATTCAAAATGAAAACTGTGTTTTCAAGTGTAAAGAAGGAAGAGTGGTTTATGCCAGTTGAAAGAACAAGGAGGAGCCAGGCAGTTGCTCTTTTTGTGTTGTGTACAGATAACAATTTTTTGTCTTCACCTTTTTTTTCCTGAATTCACTAGTATTAATCATAGAATGGTTTGGGTTGGAAGGAACCTTAAAGATCATCTGATTCCAACCCACCTGCCATGGGCAAGGACACCTTCCACTAGACCAGGTGGCTTAGAGACTCATCCAAGCTGGCCTTGTACACTGACAGGGATGGTGCACCCACAACAGCTCTGGGCAACCTGTTCCAGTGCCTCACCACCCCCACAGTAAAAAATTTCTTCATAGCTTCTCATCTAAACCTAATCTCAGTTTGAAACCATTCCACCTTGTCCTATTACATGTTCTTGTAAATAGGCCTCTCCAACTTTCTTGAACAGCCCCTTCAGGTACTGGAAGGCCACAATTAGGTCACCCCAAAGCCTTCTCTATTCTAGGCTGAATAACTCCAATTCTCTCAGATTTTCCTCATAGGAAAGCTGCTCCATCCCTCTAATCATCTTAGTGGCCCTCCTCTGGACTCACTCTAATATGCTGATGTCCTTCCTGTGCTGGGGCCCCAGAGCTTGATGCAGCAGTGCAGGTGGGGCCTCACCAGAGCAGAACAGAGGGGCAGAATCCCCTCACTGGCCCTGCTGGCCACACTGCTTTGGATGCAGCCCAGGATACAATTGGCGTTCTGGGCTATGAGTGCACACTGCCAGCTCGTATCCAACCTCTCATCCCCCATCACCCCTAAGTTCTTCTTGGCAGGGCTGCTCTGGATTTGTTCATCTTCCAGCCTATACTTATAATAGAGATTGCCCTGCTCCAGGCGCAGCAACTTGCACTCAGTCTTGTTCAACCTCATGAGATTCCCATGAGCTCACTTCTTGAGCTTGTCCAAGTAGCTCTGGATCAGATCCTGTCCTTCAGGTATGGGAACAGCACCACTCAGCTTGGCATCATCTGCAAATTTGCTAATGGTGCACTCTATCCCTTCATCTGTATTATTAATTAAGATATTAGATAGTAATGGTCCCAAATACAGACCCCTGAGGGATAACAGTTGTCACTGATGTCTATCAAGACTTTGAGCCATTGGCCACTATGTAACCATTCAATTAATTCCTTATCCACTGAAGACCCATCAAATCCATCTCTCTTCAATTTAGAGAAGGATGTGGTGGGGGATTGTGTTAAAGTCTTCACAGAAGTCCATAGGAATGACACCTGTAGCCCTTCTCCTGCCCACAGATGCAGTCACTCCACCACAGAAGGCCACAATTTGGCCAGGCAGGACTTGCCCTTGGTGAAGTTGTGCTGGCTGTCTTGTGTCACCTTCCTGTCCCCCATGTGCCTTAGTACAGTTTCTAGAAAGGTCTGTTCCATGATCTTGCCAGGCACAGAGTTGAGGCTGACAGCCTGGTAGTTCCCAGAATCCTTCTGTAGCCTCTGCTGTTCTCCATGCAGCTGTGTGTAGCACCTTGACCTTTGTGTTCTTTGCACTTGTCCCTACATTGTTTCACTAATAGTAATAGAAACTTTTATTAACTAAAGGCAAAGGACATTTCACTATACAGAGACTAAAGTATACATATTTCTAAAAATAATAACAGCATGACAAAATTTTTCCTTCTTTTCTACTTAAGGTCTATTTTATGACAGAATTTCATATTCTATATTTATATTCAGTAACAACAAATTTTCCCTTAATATTACTAAAATAGAGTAAAATTTGGCCATTGGGTGAAAATTAACCCCCCCAATTTCCCCTCACATGTTTATCAATAAGGTAAGCATGTAAGTCTTGGCCACTTCATAACCACTGCTCTGATTCTGCTCTTGCTTCTGGAAAGAGGCAGTGAAAATGCTCTGACTGCAGGGAGACTGTCAGATGCAGATTATGAATGTTTGACTGAATCAGCCTTCTAATTATAATGGCTTTTAGGGTTTTTGTAGAAGTGCATTAGTCTCCGCAAGTCTTGTAGGTGAAATATTGTGACATTAACTGGCAGGTCTATTCACACTGGAAGTTATTTATCTCAGTAGTAAAATTTAAAGAAATTACATGATTACATATAACTGAAAAATTATCATACCCCTGTGGTTCTATCTGGTTACATCCTGTGCCTTGAAGCCTCCCAGGTGTGTGATTATCTAGTAATGATCAATTGCCTTATTGATTCAGCACCATATGTCAAATTGCAAAGGGAAAAACAATGAACAGAAGAGTTTATGCCTACAGGGGCAGTTGCATGTTTACATATTTCAACTCTTTCTTATATTTATTGAAATATTTAAGATTTAGAATTGCGATATAAATTTTCTTTTGAGAGCTTGTATTTCTCCAAATGATTTAAAGAGCACAGAATTAGGTTTCCAAGGCCTGATGGTCTGATTTTAGTGCGATACCTTTAGTTCCTATCAGCTCCAGATAATTGCTGAGCAGATTTCTTTTTTTTTTTTTTGTGTCTCAGTGTTAGTTTTTATAAAATAATATTACAGATCCATGTCTTAAATATCTAGCTCAAAACCTGTAAATCAAAGTTATAGAAAGAAGTAAAAGCTGGTTTGATGTCTCATATGGTGGAAGTTCTACTCTCCGTGAATAAATTAATTTTAGTGAATAATTCTGTTATGGGAATTTCTCCAGGACACACACACATTGTAGGGAATTCTGGACATAATTTTTACAAGGAAACAAAACCACCTAAAATTAAAAACAAAGGCCCAACCTCACACACAATGTACTTCGGCAATGGGGAAGAGTAGACCTTTGCAAAAAAGGCTGCAGGTCAGATCAGCCCAGCCTTGTTTTTCCCCAAACCCAGCATAGCATTCCTCCTGTGCACCACAGACAACAGATCATTTAGGTACAGAAGGAACTAGACAAATGTCTATAAGAATTTTCTCTATGTGTTGCCAGTGGTGGTAGGTGGTGACTGAATAATCTCAGAAATGCAGGAAAGAAAAACTGGGAGGGTTTTGCCTAATGCCACTGAATGTCTTCACAGGGAAAAAGGGCCATAATTATGAGAGTGCCACACAGTTTCTTTTTGCTGACAGCCATGATTTGAGTCTTTCTGCAAAGCAAAATATCTGAGATAGAAAGCCATGGGGAAATAGTTAAAAGTGAACATCCAAAATTCAGGCATATTTTTTAGATCTTAATATATTTGTAAAATGGGGAAAGAATACTAACCTGTCATTTCACAAAATATCATAATGATTATTTTTTGTAGCATTCACATAATATAACAAAAAGTGCCACAGAGAAAAATCATGAGGAAATCAGTATTTATATCCTCAGAGAATGACATGAATTAAGTGAATTAAAACAAAGCATGGAACTGCTCAGTGCAAACTGACTGTAAAAGCCAGTGTTGAATGAGTGCTCATTAACTGAGCACCTTTCATTGCATATTTTAAATGAAGACAAATTTCCAGAAAAATGTAAACATAAAAGGTTCTCAGCAGGCTCTTCAGTCTCCCCATGTCCTTCTCAGGGCTGTGAAATGGATCAAGTTGGCAGAAGGCACAGCAAGAAAAGTAAGAGGTCTATAGAGATTCAACTCTGAATCTTCCTCTTTCTTCTAAAGTTCTCTGTTCTAGTTATTGAGACTGAATTATATTTGCACAGATAACTTAAATTCTTCCATTTAATAGTTATTAATTTCTTGAATTTGTATTCTCAATAATGTAGCATGTGCATGTGCACACACCATAATATTATAGCATAAATATCTGCAATGAACCGAGCAGCAGTTCATAACCAAGTTTTCGTACAAAATTAATCATGTCATCTTCATTAAATTCTAAAGCTGTGTAATCTCCTCCTTCAAAAATATGAAGACAGACTCTTCACTGTACAGTCTGTCTAATTTGTGGGCGCCAATTTCCACTGTGAGAATATCAACTGGTTTACTACAATATTACTTCCTATTTTGAGAATTTATTGCACTCACTGGTGAACGCACCTTCTACTATTTGATGTACCAGTTCTCAAAGGAAATGCAAAATGAAACAGCTATGAATGCATGCAGTGCAAAAAGAAAAGGAGAAAAAAAATCTCCTCCAAACCAAGAGAAAACAAAGACAGGGAAGAGAGACAACTTCTCTTGGTGAGAAACTCTGCCAACCACATAAATCTTAAGTGCCTTTTCTCTGCTTCTACAGCAAAGGCACAATGGTTCAACATATATACAGCCTGTAACATCCTTCTCAAATCAATCAGGGAGATATTCTGCTGAATCATGTTGGAAAATCTATTCAGCTGTGAGACATTAATGTAATCCCTTCTCCCAGCAACAGCACATGGTTTTATATATCTATTTTTTAATTAGAAGTGATTTGGAAGCGGTCAGGTATTCTTTGGTCACCATCATGACTAACTGATTTTTGATAGCCTATTTAACTCAGGTTTAATTAACCTTCCCTTCTCTTATCCGTGATCAATGCTCCCAAATTGCCATCATCTCCCAGGTATCTGTATTTTCTCTTATGATTTTTTTCTTTGCCTTTTTGGTACTCTTTATTGGAAAACCTGGGCTGATAATAACCAGCATCTGAACAACCCAAACTCCACAATTTTCACAGAATCACAGAATAAGATGAGTTAGAAGGGACCCACAAGCATCACTGAGTCCAACTCCCAGCCCTACACAGCACCACTCCCAAGAGTCACGCCATGTGCCCAAGAGCATTGTCTAAACACTTCTTGAAGTCAGGCTTGGTGCTGTGACCACTCCCTGGGGAGCTGGTTCCAGAGTCCAACCACCTCTGGGTGAAGAACCCTTTTCTAACATCCAACCTAAGCCTCCTCTGACACAACTTCACTCCATTCCCTCATATCCTCCCACTGGTTACCAGAGAGAAGAAATCAGTGTCTGCGCCTTCTCTTCCCCTCGTAAGGATGTTGAAGACTGCCATGAGGTCTCCCCTCAGTCTCCTCTTCTCCAGGCTGAACAGACCAAGTGACCTCAGATACTTCTCATGCTGCTTCCCTTCAAGGCCCTTCACCATCTTTATAGCCCTCCTTTGGACACTCTCTGATAGTTTAATATCTTTCTTATATTGTGGTAACCAAAACTGCACACAATACTCAAGGCGAGGCTGCACCAATGCAGAGTAGAATGGGACAATTATCTTGTTTTACCTTTTTTAGTGTGCATGTCTCTGCTTCACAGACTATTTCACAGCTCTTTCTCATCATTTAGCAGTTTCCTCAGCAGTATGAACTAAGGTTAGATGGCTTGGCCGTATCGGAGCTGAGAGTTTTTCCTGAGCTGTGGAGAAGGAGGGGTATTGTAGAGTGTGCATCTCATAGCGCTAAGACTGACAGAAGTACAGCAAAATTATTCTATTAAAACCTCCCTTCTTTGGAAGTTGAGATCTGGATTGGATGTCAGCTATGTTGGAAAATAAAGCTCTTACTTGTTATGGAAAATATTCGGGATTGCTTCATGACAGTTGTCTGAATGCAGACTCTTATTCCAGTGCATGAAAAGTCTAGAAAATTCTTCCTGGTAACATATTTGCAACTTCACAGATTTTATTTTTTTTTCCACTTATCTTTTTTTTTTCCACTCAGAAATGAACACTACTAAATTTGGGGCAATAAGAAGAAATAGCAACTATTTTCTGAAAGAAAAGAAAAACATTAAGTGTAGAAAAATTTCACCTTCTGTTTTGCTACTTTATTGATATATTAATATGCTTTTCCAGTCTAACTGTAAAATCACAGGTAGTTCTACATAGTAAATGGCCTGTAGCAGGTTTTTAATGGCACTCCAGTGGCTCAGAAGCAGTATCTCAAATGTTGTCGTATGATTTACTTGTACAATTACCTACTGATCTGCCTTAAAACTCATGTGCTTTTCAGGTTTTACTCAAAAAGAAGTAGTCTGTCAAAAGCCAGTTTTCATGTATGAATTCAAAATGAAAAAAATCTGACTTCTTTTACTTCAACATAATTTTTGCTGCAATAAACTCTCTAGTATTTGCAGTTGTTATCCTCTGCAACTCTCGCCTCAGGTTTTTATTTCAGTTGTGTGATAAAACAGACTGTTTATCTGGCCCAAGTCTTTAGATGAAGCAAACCAAAATTCTGTGCAGTGGAATGCAGGTGATGTGGTCACAGCAACAACTTTCCAATCACTTCACCCAATATCAGCTGGTTATCAAAACAGACTTTCATGTTACTTTAAGCAACTTAATGCTAGAAGCTGTAGTGAACTTGATCCTAGCCATCTCCTGCCTCTTTCCCATTTCTGGACCACCTGTCATGGTGCTCACTGATGTTTTGAACCATTTCTTCTAGAAATTACCTTCTTACACAGGTTTTGAGTAGAATGCCACTCTACCTTCAAGTTCAGACCAGTGAGAATTAAAGACTGGTTTACCGACAGTAAAATTAGTGTCACTTGGCTTGTCACTATGTGTAGATGAGCATGGATTCCTGAGTGTTTTATAACAGCTGAACTAGCATAAAAATGAACAGGGTCTCTCTCCTCTTCATATACCCTTTTCCTCTTTATATAGATTTTCCTTTACTTAGAGATGCTTTTACAGTATTTTATGCAAGAGGGAAAATTTGGGATTTAATTAATAATCCAGCTTGTGTTTGAACTTCTTAGAACATGAAAGTGACCCTCAGCTCTCTTGACAGTGAAGTTCAAAACTTTTTGCTTCCTAAGAATCAACTGCCTGTCACATAGGCCACGATATGTGAATTATTTTCAAGTAGCTTGAAGTGACTAGTAAATTCATTAGGATGGACTGAACTCTTTCCAGTACCCTGACTCTTTGCTCCCTACAGGCTGCTTTTGATCTGCATCTCTCAAGCATGTTTACATTTGGACCATTCTCATTCTTGCCACTTTACAAGTCGTGAACACTACAGGAACCAGATGTCTGTAAAGTGTTAAAGCAGTTGTTGACAAGGAATTGAGGATTAGGAGCAGGGCTACTCCTGCCTATAAGAATAAGAATTATTACTGTGAGTGCTGAGGCAATGATTTTATGAGCATTTGAGCTGACATAATGATTCCTGCTTTTCCTTTAAAGAACTGTTCTGATATGTGCCTGAATATTTCTGTTCAATTAAAGACACCTAGAGGTACCAGCCCAATTTTGGATATATATGTGTTTATCCAAATTCCCCTAGCTCCCTGGAGTCACATATTTCATGTGGCCAAATCCTTTGAGATGCCTACCTCTTGTTTGGGAGTGGTCAGCATGTACAAAAATAATCAATGTCAGGAGTGTCAATTACAGAGCAACAGAAGAAAAAACAACCAAAAAAACCCAAGCTTTTATTTCTCGATGAATCCAGGTCCAGAACTTCTTGAAATTAGAGATCATTTCAAGGTTGTAATTCTATTCCTACAAACCTGCCTTGCAGAAGTTGCACCTCTTCTCATAGTGGATTGCTGTTCCATAGGTGGGTTGCAACCTAGGGCATTCATTGGCTGTGCCAGTGAAACCACGGGAAGACTGTACTCTGAACTGATCACTTCTAAATGTTGTTCCTTGGTTTATTGAACATGGATCACTTAACTGCTCCAGTTTCGCAGAACTCTACAAATAGTAGCATTGTCACAATTTCAAAAGCAAATATATGATTGAGAGGAATGGCTGGAAAAAACTGCAACTTTAAACTGCATACCATTTCATCCTGGGTTTGGTTCAGAAGCTAATTTCTTTTAAAAATCCATACACAGTGAAATTTAAACCAGTACATCTCCTTTTGACTGTGTTTTGATTACAGTGAAAGCGGTCAAAGTGGTTGGTATAGAGAAAAGAGTTCATGAGCCCATTAAGACCCTTAGTTGTCACTTTAGTTTTGTTTTTCTACAGATGGCATACCCTTTCAGCTTTCAGTTTTATGCTATGTGTATGGTGTGGATCCATATTTTTAATTAACTTCTCTTTAGTAAATAAATGTTCAGACATGGTTTAGAACTGCAATTAGAAGATTAAGGTTAGATTAGAGCCCTACTGTGCTAATTAAAATACTTTTGAGGTCTGTTGTTCATGCAATAAAATGTCAAGCGATTGACAAACCACAAGTGAAAAGTTGATCCAATTACCAAGACAGACAAAATGTGCTTTTTTTTTCCCCCCAGAGAGTTAAGATTTATTATGGCTATTATAAATACAGATGTTTATATGTATGTGTCTTGGAATTCATTTAACATTGCTGTTCCTTAATGCTGTTCTGCTTGCTATAAGCCAGAATTATCAATGGTTCCTTCAGTAGATGGAACTGCTCCACCTTTTTAAACTGAAATTTTAATCTGGAAGAAAATGACTGGTGTTTCCCACATTAAGGAGGTGGAGGGCCATGAGCAACCTCCTACCATTGTTCTGCTTGAAGTGAGAAAATCTTACCGAGTGCTCCAAATATATGATAAGGATCCACATTGGAAATAAAGTGCACCACAGAAGTCTAAATACCTAGAAAGGAGAAGCAATGAAGAATAATTTTGAAGAATATCCAGTAATGCTTTTTAAAGTAAATTATTGGTAAATATGTGATAATCCAGCAAGTTCTAAACAAGTTTATCAAAGACACATAATTTTATAATTACATTTTAAAACTTATAATGATACATTTTAGAAGTGGTTAGGTCTTCTGTAACTGTTATGGAAATGAACACTATGAAAGCCTTTCTGCTCAAATGGTGGGATTTTTTAATAACTCAGGTTTCCAACCTGTCTGCATTCATGTTCCTTAACACTAAACTGTTCCTGTACCATTAAAACTCCTTTTTACTTCACTTTAAGTAGTCCCTAGCACTTTAATGGAAGCTGTTGTGTCCTATCCCAGCTATAACTTGACTACATTACACTATCAAAATTCTTTTTTTTTTTCAGTTCCTACAAGACAGGCTCTCCATCTACAGATTAGCCCATTAGAGCTTCTCAGCACTTATTCTAGCTTCCCTTAATCTTTCATGGACATGTACGACCAGAATTGTATGTAGCTTAACATATTTCATGTGAAGGCTCGTTGGTACCCTATAGAATAGAAACAATATTCTTTCTCTACTGGAAATTCCTCATCAGAGGCATCCTTGGATCATATGCCTTTTAAATGATTGTAATATCCTGTTGACTCACAGTCATCCCCTGTGATTAATTATGTTACACAGGTCTTTCTCTTCCTCGTTGTTTCTAGTTGAGGGATTCTCAGTTGAGTTTATAGCAGAATTTTATATTATTGATTCTCAGGAGCACAACTCTGCATTTTATACTATTGAATTTTGTACTACTGAATGTAATAAAAAATGAATTCCATCTGGTTTTATTTGCTTGCTTTTTATGCTTACTTCCAACAAACACTGAGCAAACAAATGAATCTGCTTGACTCCTTTCAAACTGGGACCTTCAATGCATGCTTTTGCAATCCTCCTTGCTATTATATGTATATATGTCTACTAGCAGAGCTTGTTTGCTCAGCTATTCAGGGAATGGCAATAACAGAATCTACATGATTGACCCAGTCATTAATCAAGATGCTTCAAAGTTAGTAAGTTCTGGAGGTACTGAGACTTACTAGGAGCTCTGGCCTGGCCACACTGACAAGTTTTCACTGTCTTTAAAGAGTTTTTGCATGTTTAAGATCCACTTTGAACATTTTTTCTGTGTTTCAGTCATGTAGAATTTTCTTCTGTCCTGCACAACAGACATTTCCCTGGATTATATGCATGGATTTATACAACAAATTGCCAGTATTGTTGTTTGTTTCCTTTGCTAAGTGTTTAGAAACAGTTCATGTTTTAGAGGGCAATGTTGCACTTCAGTATTCTTTTTTATGCTTTTTCTACAAAATAATAAGAATTTGGCCAGAAAGTGTGTGAATATAACCAACTCATTCTTTATTCTGCTATAAATTGTATGATCACTGCAAAATCTATTGTTGTATTAATCAAACATTTTTAATTCAAGTATATACCCATCTGCTCTGGAATAACATAATTTTGTGGAGTGTCCAATTCTTTTAATTTTATGCAAAGCTAGTAAGTGTTTTGGATAAGCTGTCATAACGACTCATAGATGATAGTGATAATTGTTGCTGGATAATGACCTTCGATTCCTGGATAGTGTAGATCAGGGAACTAATTTCTCAAAAAGCCTGTCCCCAAACTATCACATACTTTAAACAGTACTGAAATTTTCTGCACATCTCTTAGAAGTTTGCTTTTTTTTTTGAATTGTCAAAAGGCAACAAAAATCTTTGGAACTAACAATCCAAACCAATCCAAACCAAAGCAGTAGCTTGAATTTGGAATAAATACCTGTTTGCACTAATGCAGTTTTGGCCATTTTCATAAATATATGATCAAGACATAATCTTTACAGAATCACACTATGCTCAAAGCAGATGTTTACCAAAACTTGATCTGAGTCCTTGAAGATTTTCTCCTGATTAGAGAGGCTAACTTCAGAAACTAGAGATGGTCATCAAACTGTACCTGTTCCCACCACACACAGTGGCTGAGCATGTGAGAAACCTGTGCTTAAAGGTAAAAGTTTATTTTGCCTATTTCCTTACCAGTGCAGATATGAAAATTGGAAACAAGTTTTTATTTAGGTAGGTCCTTACCTTTTTTTTTTTCCTTCCTCTTTTTCTTTTCTCTTCTATAGAAAAATTATCTCTCTGGCCCTAGTTGGAAGAAGATTCTCGGAAGCTTTCTTGAGGTAAAGAGTAGGCTGAATAAAAAGAGATGATGATAGATGTGCAGGAGAGAAATCTGGACCATAAAGGAGGAAATGTTGGCAGTATAAGTAGGTTGAAGACAGCAGGTGTCCCAAGAGTGAAACTAGGATGATATGGTGGGGATAGAAAGCTGGGGAGATTGTCTGGTTGTGTAAAAACATTGGGTTTAGACAAGAAAATGTATTGGGGTAGGAGGAAAATATGTGGGCAACAGATGTGGGCATTTTTGCCCTTGACAGAGATTCGATGTAAATGAAATTATTTTTCTTTTCCCAGTGGATGTTTCCTTCAGATTATAAAGTCAGGATCTGCCCAAAGTGAATTCTCTTTTTAGCCTATGTCAATGACAGTGGCATAGTTTTGTGGAACAAAGCTCTTAGTTCCTTTCTTGGATAAAATTGCTTTGCTTTCTAAGCAGATTAATTTTATTTCTTAAAAAAAATAAAACAACCCTCTGAATCTTCTCTGCTGTGATTGGAATTTATCTTGATTGTTTTTAGTTGTCTAAGAGTAATCAGCACATTCTATTTGAGAATATGCATCAGGGAGACTTTTTATTTATAATTGGTCTACTGGAGTTCAGACACCTAACCCAGAAACCTAACCTAGTCTAAAATAGGGGTTAAAGGCTACATTTACAGAGCTAGATGGTTTCACAGAAGCACCTGGGGAGCCACATTTCATACTCATTACTAAAAATATGAGAAAATTGAGTCGAACAGCTGTTTCAATTTACTCTAGTGATTTCTGAAATACAAGCCTAATTCCTTGTTACTGTTATCATTTCATGCTCTATTGTAATGATCACAATCACTGGGCTTGTCCCCATATGTTATGTTACTTACATGACCAGCCTGATACCCTCTGCAGTTTCTGCAGTCTGTTGAAAGCCTGCAACCACAGACAAAGCTCTTTGGTGCTCAAACCTGGGCCCATGCCTGACTCCTGCATTCTGGCAGCTTCAAGTTGGAGTGTCCTGATGCTCCTCATTGCTCTGAGTCAATGTAAGAAGTGGATCAGTGCCGGGTATGCCCAGCCACTGCCCTGGAGGGACGTCTGCTGAGATAAGGAGATTGAGCAATCTCCCAGCAGGATCCCCCTGGGAAGGCAGCTACTCTGCAGTTACAGTGAGAAGAAGACAGACCCAGAATCCTCTGGGAGACCCTATGCAGATCCTTTGTAACCCATTGGCCTTTACCCTCTGACACCCACCCCCTGTATCCCTATAAAGTGAGCCCCCTGCCCCTGCGAGGGCAGAGAGCTGCTTGTCCCTGGCCTTTCCTGTGCTGGAGTACGGACCAATAAAGCTACTTCATGTGGAACAGCTACACGAGCCTCTTGTCTCTCTCCCTGGTCTGGCCTGGAGGCTGCCCTGCAGAGCTGAGCTGGAATCATGAGCTGACAATCACTAAAGAGCTGACAGCTTCTGCAAGGGCCCTCCTGCCAGCAGCTGAGGGAAGACACCGGGCCTCGGGAAGGCGATTCCTTTTGGGACCATCTCCCTGGACCGGTCACCTCTTCCTCAGTCAGAGCTACTGACCCCTAACCAGCTGTCATAGATCAGGGATCATGGTTTGTCCACACGAAATCAGTGAGTCAAAGTCCAGTTCAGGTAAAAAAATTCTTCTGCTGTCCCTTGCCTCACATTTTCCTGTCACTTGCAGCAATTTAATCAATGACTCCCTCCTTTTGAATATATATCCAGGGATGCATCCATGTATCAGTCAAAGAAACAAGAACTAGTGTGGAGACCATGGGGTGACCCATGAGTGTGGCACTCTAGATTTTAATTACCATTCAGTTTTTGTTTTAACTGTAGATGAAGGGAGGAAGTAAAAGCACCCTAGCCAAAAGCAGTGTTTTCTTAGTAAACACAGGATATTACCATAGATCAAGCATTTTTTCCTCAGACTTGTTAATTATTCCAGTATATACTTTCATGGAATAACAATGCAACTGATGAGCCAGCCTGTGTCATCCCGTTGCTATAGAAATTGCTCGGTATAAGCATCCTGGTACTGCAATCAGTTTAGCTCTCTTTAGCCACGGAAAAGGCAAAACAAAGCACTTCTGGTTTGAATTTTTTATTTAAACATTTCCACATTCATGGACACAGGTGTGTAGCACCTTGTCAAGACAGCATAGTCTCTGAAGGACAGTCAATCATGGCCTGCACACAACTCCTGCTCCATACTGCACCCCAGGGCAGCCACAGGCTTATCCAGGCTTGGTGCCTATAATCCTAAGGAGAAAATAAAGCCATCAAAGATCAGAGAGGTACTGACGTTAGTTTAACACATCAGGTTCCACATCAAGTACCCACAACAGCCGGTACTTGAGCTGTACACTATGAACTAACTCAGTGATAGGGCCCTGAAAGCTGGTTTATCTTCCAGTAGCCTTGGGTGGTAGTTGGCTCCATAGCTCTCCCAGTGTGATGATAATATGGTAGCACCATAACCTAGCAACAAGGTCTTGGTGGAATGTGTCCTTATGTATGAGTTTTGGCACAGATGCAAAGAGAAAGGGAAATAACAGCATCTTGTGCTGATTCTATTACTTGTCTGGGCAACCAAATTTTCAGTGTGACTGCAATTTCACGTTTGATAGAATCATGGAATTGTACAATGTCTTGGGCTGGAAGGGATGCTAAGGATCATCTAGTTCTAACTCTGTTGCTTGATGGATAGGTTTAGAGTGTTTTAAGTTCCAATCTTCCACATTTACCCTTGATATGACATTCTTGATTAACTGAAATGAGTCAACGTTAGTGCAGTGACCATATTATTTCAATCAGCAGTGGGGTTTTCACGGCTTTTAAATTTTTAAAATTTTTTTTTGTTGTTTTTACACCACAACACTTATTTTTTGGTCTTTCATATGCCTTTCAGAGTGCTAGTTAAAATATTGATTTTTTTCTGTTTTTTAAGTGTGCTTGAAAAGAACTGGCAGAGCAGTGTATGTAAAAGAACACATTTCATATACAAGATAAACTACAAGAGTACAAAACTATCGACATTTTAATAAAAAGTATTGTACCAAAATTGCACATAAGCCCTAATTTTAAATATAGGCACAATATTAGAAAGTATCTCAATTATATTCTCCAAACTAATGTTACTACATAAGTATGGCATAGGTTGCATTGCTACCTGGTATCTACAGAAGTGTTGCTTCTTTGAAAAGAAAAAACAAGAAACCACAGCTGTTAGGAATAAGTATAAAAAAATTCTTGTTTGTACAAGCCCAAACTGCATTAGTTCCACAATAGAAAATATTTCCCGTTTCAGAGTTTTGATCTTTAAGTTATTTTTGTTTTTGACAAATAAGGTGAGGTCAAAGGAAGAGAGGCCATAGAGAGCACAAAAAGCTTTTTGTTTTAACTTAATTTGAACTGGATTTGGGATAGGATTTCCTTCTTGATGTGTGCTTTTCTTAGTATACTCCTTGCTCAGTACAGGGCTGATCCCAAGTGGGACTCACATACACTTCTCTAAAAGAAATAAAAATGTACATGTGAACCTTGTGAGAGAATTAGGTTCTCTCCATTTTTGCCAGGTCCCAAATTTATTCTGCTACTCCTGTAATGTTCTAGTTCTTTCTGGTATTGATTGAGTTGTTTAAAAGCAAGGCAATCAAACCCCAATTTTCTCTCTGTCATTCTCTTCTGTTTTTTTCCTCCAATTTTAAAAGCAATCTTGTGGAAAAAATATTTACTCTTAAGGTCGTTTGCTAGAAGACGAAGACTGTTTGCAACTGAGAAACTTTGAATAGTGCAAGTGACAGAACAGATGTGATGTTTACCCCACTTTATTTTCTAGATCAGATTGCTGATAATAGAAAGGTAGGTTTTATGGTTGTCCAGCCCCACAAACTACTGTGTGTCTTCCTGCAGTCTGTGGCATCTACCTCAGGTAAATGAGTGACCTACAAGTAATTGTTGGTCCACTGCTATCTTCAGCAGTGAGTAGTCAGCCTTACATGGCCATGTGAAAAGGATAAATTTCCTGTGCAAGCTGCTGTATGTTACAGAAAGTCAAATCCAAGCTGAGCCTGGAAACTGCAGTTCTTTTAGTGTGGGTATAAGTGTTTCTGATGAGTATGAAAGGGGTTTCAATTTAATTCAAACTAATTCATTTATTTAAAATTTTAGTCCTTGAAGTGAGCTGTTTTTTGCCTTGAGGAAGCATGTTGGTCATAGAGAGGGTCTGTACCCCAGAACTCAAATATTACTACTCATGTGTTTTTGTCTAGGTGATTACCATTTGCTTTATTTTTTCAATATCTGAGTCTTTTGGTATTTATCTTTCTCAGCCTAAGAATGTTTCAAGTTTTGCAAACTCCCATGAACCTGACACCTGTTATCTGGAAATAAGCATACTGGTTGTGAGCAAAACAACACAAATTATCCAGCTAAACAAAGACCAGTGAATGTGATGAGGAGATCTAGATTCAAAGCACAGAGCTCACATTTCCTTGTCCAAGGACTGATCTGTATATTTCCATTGGCAGCATAATGACTTTCAGTGGCTGATCATCAGCAAGTATCTATCTCCTCCTTGTGGGAATTTGTGTTTTTCCTTTCCATTGGTCTATAATTCCTACTGCTGAAAATTTTTCTGTTATAAATTTATCATTTAAAAAAAGTCTTTCATCTACAGATACAGGTAATTTAAAGTTTACAAATAAATTCTGAATTAAATATTTTAACATTTCTGTTTAACAGCTGTTAATTCCTGAGTAGCTCAATGCTTCCACAAAAACTGGCACAATAATTGATGTGTTTACATTCATCTATCACATGGAAAAGATTATATTTTACAAATTTAAAATAATTTAACTTACAAATTCACTTTTCCATTTAAGCATCCTCATATGAATTTCATCAGTAGAAACGGTGTTATGCCATATATGCTCCAAAGGAATAATGGGTGATCTCCATAGCTTCTTTAATTGCTGAAAAATAGCACAGCATACAATTCAGGGGGAAATTCAAAAGTCTAAGTCTTGTATCACTGAATAGCAGTTTAAGGAATAATGCTTAGGATACCTTAGGAGTACATTACAATCTCTTAAGAAGTTCTTCCAAAGTCAGAAGAAATTGTCTCTCTTGATGCTGGGTATTTGCCAGAATATGAAGCTGGGATGGTAAGCCATCCCTTTGTGAATAGTCACTGTCAAACTGGAACATGTTATTTCTCAGAGGCTCCTTTGTTTATGATATTTAAGGCTATAGCTATAACTTTTCCAAAGCAGCTGACAGAAAGACTAGAAACCCTAGTTGCCCTCTGATTTTGCATAACACAGTCTCTACATACTTTTTCTTTAAAAAGCTGAAATTATTGACATTTTATCAGTTTTAAAAACATCTTCAAACTTAGTATTCCCAAATTTTCTGTATAGATGGTTTCTCAGAAATTTCTTTTTGTAATAGAAAAAAAGACACAATGACCTTTCTGCTGAACTGTTTGTGACAAAGTCAATTTGTGCTCCATCTCCTGCAAGTGTAATTGAAGGATCACTAGCCTGAAATCTAAGTTGCATAATTGTAATTAATTATATCGCAAATGACCTGCAGTTCTGCTTCTCAGTCCTCCTTTATGCCCTTCTCAAGCTGGGACCAGGCTAACAGACAAACGATACACTGCACTTTTAAATTCAGTACCTAAAAAAATCAATTTCTCTCCACAATGTTAAGGATCATACTTCAATTTTCAAACTTCCAGTTCTTCCTGCCATTTTGCGGTATATTGTTTCTGTGCTGAAGCTGCATTAATGCCAGCTACAGTCCAGTGTTGGAAAGGAGAAATTGACAAATCCTGACAGGACAGCGTGAAGAGAAAGCAGAGGTGAGAGCCAAGTGGAAAGCTGACGTGGGAAATTCTGACTGATGTCTGAACGTGACTGATAAACAGATGAAAGGCAGGAGGAACAATGTCAGCTGCTACTTAAAATAGCCTGGAGAAAATGAGAACAGTAGGATCTGTTGAGGATGGGTCAGTGCTTTGATAGCATTGCTAAATCAATGTCACAGACTCCTGATGGCAGTACAGCAAAGGACTTAAGAAGTCATAGAAGTCAGGTTTCCTGTTAAGCCAACTTGTGAATTTCCTCATTATTAATTAAGTCCCATTTTTAATCAAAGGATAGGCTGCTATACAATAAACTCTGTATTTCTCCAGCTTTGACAGCTGGTAATATGCCCATTTATAAAAAGGAAGTATACTCACTGTTAGTTTAGATCCACTGTTTTCTAATCATTAATGAATTATTGTAAATCCTTTCCACCGATTTTTTTTTTAGAGCTCACATGGCAGTTCTCATTTGCAATGGAATCCCCACAGATTGTGAAGCATCACTGAAAAAGAGAAATACTCAGAATTTTAAAAGGCAGTATTCTGTATTTTTGTATTTCTTTCAGGCATCAAAGAGAAGCTATTAGTGTTTGATGAGTGATGAACATCCATATGGATAACTTATGGTTTCATGACTCACAACACCTCAAAGGATAGCACTACAGTCTCTATTGTACTGCCTACAGTAAAAATAGACTACCTTTTAAATTAAAGCACAGGACATTCTGATTTCACAAAAAAGCAATGACATATTGGGAGGAATGTTCCTCCTTAGGCCATTGTGACTTTATTGAGTCAGTGGGCTTACTTCTGATTTGCACACTGATAAAGAAGAACCTGGCCAATAATTTTTATACATTTGTTTAACAACCTTTGTTTTCTATATATAAATGCCTACAAAGTGTAAAGGGTTCAATATGACCTTCAGGACAGATATACCTTCCTTTTACACAAAACTTATTTGCTGTATTGCAAATATGAGAAAGCACAAGCCAGAAAGGTATTGATAATACAAGGAAACATTATTATCTCCCAGATACTGTGCATCTAAGGAACTGGTTTGTACCAGTGAAATATGGAGCTGAATCCTCTCAGTGAGTGTGGGGAAGGCAACTTCTGTTCCCCGTGCTCTCTGATGAGCAGCAGTTGCCTGGCGACCGCAGATATGACACTGGCTTCCTTTCTCACCTCTTTTGTGATGCTCTGCTGCTCAAAGGATACCCAGAGAGAGCAGCCTCTGCCTGACATGCAGGTGTTTAAAATGTGTTTCTCCTTCTCTGAAGTGCATGGGCCATCTTCTTTGCATTCTTCAACTACTGAACTCTCGCTCACTCCAGGCACCACCATCCCCAGGACAATCTCTTTCCCCATTGCAAAGCTCCACCTCAATCTTAACCCAATCAAAATCTCCCTCAACACTACCTCTGGTCTTTTTTTTTTTTCCTTCCCACCCTGCCCTGAATATCAGATGTGCTTGTATATCTCTTTGGCCTCTGTTTCATTTCTAAATCATCAAGGGTTGTTACAGAGAAGTTTTGTGATAAGCATGAGAGACTTCAAGGTCTTGTGAGACTGTAAGGATAACCTCCAAGCAGTAAACACACCCTTATCTGTTCTCTTGCAACAGTGGTCCCTATAACATTTAGAGTTTATAGACAGATAGGATTTCACGTAGGAAGGATTTTCTATGAAGGAAAACCCTAATCCTTTATATGAGAGGGCTTCTGGATGCAGAAGAAACAGGTAAAGAAACGGGACTATTCTGGTTCATGCATCATGATAGAAGGGTGAAAATGGGTGTGAGAAGAGTTTAGGGGCAGGGTATAATGCTCTGATCAAGCTGGTGGGAAGCTCTAAAGCCACTGCTCTATCAAAAAACCATTAAAAAATTTCCCAGATAATGAGGGCAGATCCAGCTTCCACAAGTTCAAGGAGAGGACCATGCAGAAATCTCTGGTCTGTAAACCATGCTCATATGGGTCTATATAAAGCACAGGTATCGTTCTCCAACAGCAAGCTTTGGAAAACTAGAACAGTTCAACAATCTAAAAATCTCTTGGATATATTCAAATAACACAGGAATTAATCAAATGTGTGGAGGTGCTAAACATGGTATATTGGATGGCTGCATGCTGGATTCTCTGCAGTCTGTTAGCAGCAGCTTTCATAAAAAAGCCTTGGGCAGTTACTGTGCTTGATGGATTCGATTTGGAAGAAAACTGCAGAAATTTGGCTTTGTTGGAGTAATTTTGCATCAATATTCAGCACAGAATAGAGCACAGTGTAATTTGGAAGAAGCACAGCACCATGCATTTTATTTCAGGATATTTTATTGTATGTCTGTGACAATCTTAAGAGAAAACTGGCTTTCCTTATAAAATAAAAATGAATTTTTGAAGGGAAATTTTAGGCCTATGTTCAGAATTTGGGATTCAGTCAAAAATATTTTGGGACAGTGTTTTATACTTTCATGGTTAATCCTGAATGCTTTTATGTTCATAACCAGCTCTTTCTTTTTCATCTGCATAGTGTCTCTACTTGATAAACAGGACTAGACCTTTATCATTTTGGGGAAATACAACGATAGAAAGAAATGTTTATCTTGCCGTTTCTTATTATGTGTTCCAATAGCTATAAAATACTGTATTGAACTACAGATAATAGTACAAAATGAGCTATCTAGAATGGTTAAGTCTAGCTTTCTAAATCTGTCCTTTCAGATAAAAAGCTGTATATCTAATGTGACAAGCCTGAGGCATATTTTATTGTTATAAACCCATGTTTAATACAACGTAAAGCTCTAATATTTTGATTCTACCTCAGTAACTTTAATTTTAAATTATTTTAAATGCCTTGTTTACAAATAATAAATAAAGTTTCTATTCAGATTGATTCAAATGGCTTAAGAATTCATGGAATATAACCTTACATGTGATGAATAACACACTTCGGAAAAGTAGTTCAGAACTTTCATACTAATCCTCTTTGCATCTTCCTTAGAAGACTTTACCTGAAATTTAAGAGATTGCTTCTTGTCCAGCCCAATGAAAAAATCTCACCTAAATTTAGTGCCTCACCTGTACAGGTTATTTATCTCTTGTATTTGAAGATTTTTCCATTTAATTCCCTTACTGATTAAATGGTATCTGGTATCAGATATTTCCTGCATGTTGTCATAGCATGGGCAAAGTCCTACAGGGGAAGACGAGCAGTGTTTTGAAAGGATATGGACACATCTTAGGTGTTATAGCTTCTTTAATATGGGAGGTGTATTTTAGGAAATGCTAAAGAGTCATTGACTGGATCTAGCAAATGTGGACTGTGTGTAGGATACTTGGCCTGATGGGGACCCAATTTGATCACATGCAGAGGAGCCTTAGTAACAGATCCTTTTGGAGACCCTACTCCAGGCACAGTTATTAGCAGGCATGGACATGACGCAGGCTTTGAGTGGCCTACATCGAAAGCACAGAGCCTGGTACTCGGGTCTGTACACCTAAGTGAACTAATTTTTGGGAAGGTAGCTGAAATTGACTTGTTTGTCTCAGAATAACATCTGAAAATTAGTATGTGAGAAGTTTACTGACTAAATAAACTTTAATTTAAATTAGGTAAGACACTACTGAAGTGTGAATTTTTTGTGTCACTATAATGATGACAGTTCTTAATGAAAGGTACATGCTTTGAATTGATAATTCAAATTTTTTAAACTTCCCAACCTACTGATTCTAGTTCAGGGAATGATTTCATATTACTTCCACAGCCTAACAGACACACATCCTGGTAACTCTTGCATTGTGCCCACATAAGCAGGACATTGGGAGAACATAGGAGAAGCTGTATGGACTTATATTATAGACCCCTGACTTCAGTATTCAGTTTCTGACAAGTCTTCAGGGGTGGATGCAAGGGGAAGAGTAGGCAAACAAGCAAAGAGAATACGACGCTTTTTTGAGCACCCTCCCCAGTTCTATGACTCAGAGTGATTTTCAAGTTTTCTTGCCTCAGATTGATGAGATTTTTTTTAGATCATACATATTCTGCAAAGCTTTGAATGAAAACTTGTTTCTGACTTTTCCTTCCTTATTTTGAAGTTTGAATTCCTTCTTTTTTTATGCAATTGTTGACAATTCTTCTTTAGTTACTTAATTATTTTAATAAGGAACACAATCTTTTAACCTCATTGCTCTATTACACTGTTTCTTCTGAGCTTTACAATGCTGAAACACATGGAACCTAACAATTGCAATGGACTATTATGGATTGTGGTAGGACACATTTTCAGGACTCTTCCACTGTCATTATGCCCCAGAAAGTGAGGGAAAGGCAATAAGGAGAATAAAAGTGGTTCACTGACGGCTTAGCACAGTGAATATAGCCCTTTTTTCCTTCTGTGTTTATGTTTCTGTATTTCTCCTCTGTGCAGGTATGTCACAAGTTCGTTATTTTACATATAATTATTCTGCAAGGTAGAATGGCTTACTGTGCTCACTCACCTGAGCTGGTATTGAATAAATTGTCAGCTCTCTCAAACTGGGGCTCTGACTGGGTGTCTGCTTCTCTACAGGATCAATTGGCCATCATGGACTATTTGCTGCTGGGATGTTTCTGTTTCATACACACAGACACCTAATAAATGGAAGAGACTCTTATGATCCTGTTTTAAGGTTCTAAGAGATGCCTCTGCCCGAATTAAGGCGCAAATGAGACCATATGCCAGTGACAATAGTAAGGGGTTTATTTGATGGTAAATATGAGAGAGAGGAGAGAGAGAGAAAGGAAGAAAGAAGATAGGTGGGGAGGACAGAAAGAGTGACAGGGACAGAATAAGGAAAATATCACCACTCTGTGGATTCCAATGATGTTCATTGATCCTCTCCAGCTGGTCTCTTAGTAGTGAAGGTTCCCCCAAAAGGCACAGAGTCCCATGGGTTTATATGCTCAGGCTGGGTGGGCATGTCCGGCCATGTCCCCTGGGGTGGGGGTCAGTCTCTCACGGCAGACTCTGGGTCTGTTGCACCACGTGCAGCCCTGTGGGGCAGAGCCTCTCACGGGAATGTCCTGTGGATGTGCCCTGTGGGGTTGGGGGTTCCACAGCTGGGCCAGTTTGTGTAATCGGAGGATGGGTGTTTATTGCCTCTCACCAGAGGCTGCACCATGCACCCAAAACCTCCTCCTCCCCCCTCAGCTGGGGGGAGTCTGTGTAAACCTGGCTTCTGTGAGCTGTGCTCTCCCCCCACCCCCAAACCCACCTGGGGATTGTTGCAGCTGGTGGCTTTGGCCTTTGTGGATGCATTCCTTTCCCTCAGCCTGAAATGATTAAACAATGTGTGTCCCTTTATCTAATCAACAGTTTGACTTTCAGTTCAAAGTCCCACTCTTCAGGGAAGCTTCTTCAGTTGTACCTTCTTTATAATGAGCAAAACTTTATATCAATGTTTGAGACATGAACTATTTTCAGTCTCTGACAGAGACTCATCAGTATTTTAAAATAAGCTGCACTGTGGATTGTTTCATTTCTTTTACTTGCCCCCAGAAGGGAATCTACACAGAGCAAAAGAAAAGTTCCTCCTGCTGCAATTCAATTATCTAGTTAAAATCAGGCTGTAAGTCTTAACAGAAGAGAAAGAATTTAGTACTTAGGAAAACTACTATAGGAACTTCTCCCACCTGAGCCACACAGAAGGGGTTTCAGGTGACAACTGAAGTACACACTCACCATGTACCACCTAATTCAAAGTTCAGTAGACATGTTTTGATTTATATCAGCTGGTCTCAGGTCAGACCTCTGACCTGAACCTGTATTTCTAGAGAATTTGAACTTGTCAAGCTTGAGCAACTTTTAATAGCATCAATCCATGACCTAGAAGTAAAAATACACTTGGAAGGAAAGTAAGAGCAAGCAAGAATGAAAAAATCCTACATCTGTATGGAGACTCATGTGGCAACTTTTTTGCTTCTAGAATGCAAGTATTTTTACTCCTATAAAAGCCCCAGTGATTGCAGTGGGTAAAGTAAGTATTTATAACTTTCTGAAGGACCAAAGCCTGAAGAAAACAAATGATAGGAAAAAGTTGTGAACTGGTTCTGCATGGAGAGTTGTGAAAAGTGCTTGGCTGTTAAGGATGCAAGCGTATGGCTGCAAACTGCAAAGCAGGTTGAACTGGGGAAGCTGTATTGAGAATTGGAAATAACAGAACTGCTATTATAAAGTAGGTATTTGCATCTTCCATCTGTCTTTATTGCACTAGCCACATGGTTGGACATCAGATTTCTG
Source organism: Coloeus monedula (assembly GCF_965178545.1). Classification (NCBI taxonomy): domain Eukaryota; kingdom Metazoa; phylum Chordata; class Aves; order Passeriformes; family Corvidae; genus Coloeus; species Coloeus monedula. The sequence continues at coordinate 39,466,387 of NC_138784.1, forward strand.
GGGTTTTGTTCTCTTTTGTTTATTATATCAGAGTGCCTTTGCCTATCTTACCCAGAGTTTGTGCATTAGGACTTTTAAACAGAAAAATCTGTTCCGATAAATCAAGCCTTCTCTAACTTAGCTGGCAGATGGCATCCCTGTTTATGGCTTTACAGGGAATTTGAAAGCATATGTGTTTGATGAATTGCCATAAATGCATAGCAGCTCCTGCAGCAGGAACGGTTCAGAGGTGCAGATAACAGGTAATAAATAATTAATGGCCACCAAAGTAATATCTTTATTTTCCTGCTGGAGCTGGAGTGAGCACACAATGTAAGCCATAAACCTAATCTTGCTTTAGAGTTGGTCTTTTTCATTTAGCTGGCTTTTTGTACTGATTACCAGTCAGAGCAGCTGAGGCAAGGCAGAAATAAGGCCCCCCATGTCAGTACCTCCTAAAGCATCTGTAATCGTTAGCCAGCTGAATTGTCTTCCCCCTTTAGACAAGAGGAATTCTTGGGTGCTCAAGGGGGTCTTTCTGCATGCAAGATCTGCAAAGTGGGTGGAATGATTCTGTCCCTTCTCTCTGTAGTTCTAAATTATTTCAGTGTAGACAGCTTGAAAGATTTCCCTTTGCTTCTCTCATGTCCTTTCATTGTTTACATAGTGCCTATTTATGAGAAGAGGAACTTTCAGAGACTTTCTGAATGACTGAGAAAGAAACCTCTGGACTGTGTGGCTTGAGATAAGACTCAGAATAGTCTGGACTGAGTGGCTCCCTAAGTTACTCCACATGCAACATCTACAGGTACTTGCTGCCAGATGCTCTTGCATATTCACTCAGACGAGGATGGTTAGATTCCATTGTTATATTGAAGCACTTAAAATTGTTTGCTGGAAATTAACTAGGTTTTTTTCCCAAATTATGTATTTCTCTAACCTCACTGCAAGGACTCTGATTTTAAAAGGTTTATTTTCCGCAGATGGCAGTCACAATGATGCAGGGAGCTCCTTGCTTTATGAATTTCAAGTATGTTTTCTAAAAGGAGTCTGAGTTACCAACCTTGAATTTTATTGTAGTGCCAATTTGCTATTCCAGCTGATGTCAGCAAAGGCTACTCATGAAGTAATGTACTGTGGTCTTACACAACTGTAGGGAAAATATTTCCCTCTAAGGTCACCACCTCTTCTCAAGGAGTAGTTTGTACATTTATGCTCCAGCCTGAACACAAGTTCCTGCTTGTCCCCTCCCTTTTGTTTCATTGTGACTTCTCCACACTCTTCATATCCATTCTGAAGGACAGTAAGTGGCAATAAAATGGTATGCTCCAATGGGATGATGAATGTTGTTAAAAACTATTAATAGGATTTAATGCATTCATATTTATGAGTTCATGTGTTATGTGTCTTGACTTTTAAGGAAGGACATGTGAGTCACACTGAGAAACATGCTCCACAGGTGGTAGTTTGAAGTGTAATTTCTCTGGGACCTTTGCTAATACTCTTTGGAGTAGTTCCCCTCAAAATACCAGGCAGGGGTAGAGGACATAAGACAAATAGCTTAAATTCTGCAGTCTTCTTTCTGATAATGCAGGGACATTGCAGACATCTATAGACTGTTCTAATCTGAAAATTCATTGCAAGCTTCATTTCACATGAAAAACATTAGTGGTTGCTCTGTTTTTTCTATCATGATCCAAGTTTGATCACCAGCTTTAATGCCTGTTAGCATGTGTGCCTCAAGTTTCTGTTCATGTTTCCTTAGTTTGAGCTTTTCCTTTGTCCCTGGAAGGAATCCAAGCACAGTGGAGCTGTGCTGATAGCTGGGACAGTAACTTTTATGAGTGACCAACCATACTAGGGAAAGGCACGACAAGTGTCAGGACGACTGCACAAGTAAAGGCTTCTGGCTCATTGAAGTAAATTCAGAGATGGAAATGGGCATGGATGGCTGGATCCCTGATGAAGTAAGATATCAGGGAAAATATTTTCATTTGAGGTCTTTATATGCTGGCTTTATGTTTACTTATTTTTTAAAACATCATACAGGTTTTCAGGTGCTGGAGAATCAGTTGAACTGTTGCATATAGATGTGGCAGCAATATCAAGATTAGATCTCTAAATTTACATGAAACCTTGCTGGTGATAAAAGAGAACTATAAATATTGAACAAAGAAATGATGGATATTACTTCCAGAAGTAGCAGTTCGGAGTAAACAGCAGTACTTAAGAGTGTCACGTTGTAAATACATCAGTATAAATAAAAAAATTAAGCAGAGCCGATTAGGTTTGCTGACAATGGTTTTATTGGTACATAAAACTCCCCCTGGATTCACTCAGATGAACACAATTTCAAGCATTTGTTCTGCTATTTTTACTAACAGGATTTGATTGTGTAAATATTGTAAAATGTTTTAACATGGTGAAGGTCCAAAGCCAAAAAAATTATGCTCTGACACATAGAGTAGCTGGGGAATACCTGTGAAGGCTGAATTCTAAATAGCTAAGCACACTTTTTGCATTTCTATTACAGATATGTTATTCACAGAGTGGTGGCACAGAGGACACACAGAAAAGACAGGTAGGGCTCAGAGAGTTCTTAAATGAAAAAAGCTCCATATCACCTACCTGAAAGTGCTATTGCTTTAGGTAACAAAACTGCTTTCAGCAAGGATTAGAATATTTCCTGCAGTGTTTCACTAATTGACACTGGTGCAACATCTCTTTATGTCACAGAAGTTCATTCACTGCTGTGCCTCTGACAGTGGGAGCTATGCTGTGTGAAATATCAAAACCTGTCAGATGTTAGATGACTCTTTAATGTATGAAAAACACAGACAGTGCATTTTTACTCTGATTCCATGGGCATGATGGCACTGGCTTCACTGGGGGAAAAAAAAAAAAGAAGAAAGAAGAATAAATAGTTTGAATCAAATGGAACTGTAGAAACAGGAATCCTTGGAATTTACCTAAAGCTTCCTTGAGTTGTTGGGATTCTTTCCCTTGGCTTTAATGAGCACTGAGACACTGAGACAAACTCTCTCCCTTTGGATGTATTTGCCTCTTCTAACTTTCTTTGCCAGGAGTGTTCTTTCAGACCGTGATTACAGAAAGCATATAAACACATTCATATACTTACTTCCAAAGAAAAATTAATCAAATGTCGAATCAAATATATTTGAAGTGCTGTATCTAACTCCCTGATACCTAGGAAAACCCAAAGATTTAGATGACATCATAGCATAATATAGGATATGAACTTTAACCTTAATAGCAGACCACTGACTTTATTGCATTGTTCAGACTCCAATCCACCAAAAACCCCACCAAAAACACAACAAACCAACAAATAAACAACAAGGAAGCTGTAAATGAAGTGATCCCTTTGGTTTTTATTTTCCATTTCCTATTGATATGGACATGATGGTCTTTTCGAACTTCAATATAAACAGGTAGTCACATCAATATTCTGATGTTCAAATAAAAAGGCTATGAATGTCAAAAAAGAAAAAATATTTTTCTGGCATTGTGGATCATTCATTTATGTCCAGAACTCTCGAAAGATGGTTTAGTTCACAGATTCCATTTTTTTTTTGTTGCGTGTTTATGTGTGAAACAGAGCTCCAGAACTTAAGGGCATTAGGAAGTACTAGCCATTGTTTCTAAACTTGTATTACTTCAAGTTCAGGAATATTTGTGTGTGAGCACATATAGGGAACAAAGTGCAGTTCTTCTAGACTTAGCTTCCAGACACCTCAACAGCCAACAAATAGAAAACTTGGCCTCTCTAATTCTTGCTGTGTGTTATAACAATTTCAGAACCTGGGGCACAAGCTCCAGCAGCTGATCCTGTTTTAAACTGCTATATTCTCAAGCTGAAACCTTTTCCTGTTAATCCTGGGTTTAAAAACTCAACCATTGTCAACATTTTCTTCTGCAGTGTTTCAGATACTCCTTGCCATAAGTGCTTATACAACCCTTGGGTTTTTTCAGCTTTTGCATGACAGGTTTTCTGTTAGCCGTTGACCAATAGGGTTTATAATAAACCAGCACTGACACTGCATCTTGTCCAATGACTATATTAGCATTAAAAATAGAGTCACAAAGTCTCCAGAATTTTACATCATTTACTAAGTTAAAATTAACAGTCTATCTATCACTTGCAATACAACAGGATTTGGGAATTGACACTCCTGACTGCTGTGAAAGCTGACAATGCTAATCAGGGATTTGTCAGTAATCATTAAAAAGCAATGTGATGTGATGTCATGCAGTATAATCCTCTAATTTATTTCCTGCCCATCTTCTTCATGACTAGCATAAAGTATGCTAACTGTGCATCTCTTCTCTTACCTCTCTTTACCCACCTCTTTTTCTTCTTTTCTGAATGCAATCAGAAGTCTATTACCACTGCAACTAGCTGAAGGGCCATGAAATATCATGTGAAGTAGTTACCCCACGGCAGACACTAACAGCTTTTGTCAGGTACTTATACATCATTAGCAATACTTACAGCATTTCCAGTTTCTCAGAGTATGGAGGATGTGAGCTTGCACAGCCATATTGCCAGGATGTGCTATAGAAAGAAAGACATTACTAATCTTGGAGCTGCCAAATCTGGTGGCTCAATAGAGGTGAGGTTGCTGCAGCTCCATGTCCGCTGGCTTAGCAGGTACTGAGACTGAACACGTGTTCCCAGTAATCCTGTGTGAGAGAGTGGGCTGGTCAATGACTCCAACCACCAACCACTTCAGTGCCCAGGTGCAGAGGGTGTCCACACCCATCACTGGAGGCTACAGCTGGCTTTTGAACAAGATAAGGGAAGAGTTCCCCTCTCTGGCTGACTGGGATGAACGTCTGTTAGTGAGAAATGTGTATATATATATATATATATGTACAGTTTGCTTGTTCTGAATTATACACACACATACACTGTGGATCCCTCTGGTTTTAGGCACACAGTGCATCCCATTACTGCCACTGGATCTGAGTCTCCCCAGCTGCAGGTATCTGGGCATATTAGCCCCTGTGTCACCTTGCCTCACTCAGTTGCTGGAGCTCAAACCTACAAATGTACCCTGGATACCTCCATTAAGTGTACTTAGATGTCCAGTCTACCAGTAGTTCAGTCCTCTGGATCTTCTGGACACCCAGTTACCTTGCACACAGAGACACACGTGTAAATATGTCTAGTAGTAGGTCCAAGACTTATGACCTTAGAGTAGTTGACTCCCAGGCACCATAATGCCTCCTGTAGCTGGTGTGGACGTTGCAGTGCCTCCAGCTGCCAATCTGCACACTGCTTTGTTCTCTCCAGCATCCAGCCCTGACTCATGGCTGCACCAATACGTGGTTCCTAAGTCACCAGAGCGTTATGCTTGATGCTCACCGATGATGCGCACTAACATTCACACTCACACAACAGGCACCTCTGTCACTCTATTTGCTGGCACCATGGCCACTATGATCCTAGGGCCTGATTTCCAGCTGCTGATACTTAGACCTCCATTCACATAGATTGGAGATGCTCCACACCCACAGAAATAATTAGAATTGCATTTGATAGCAAGACAAACTGTTAAACAGATACACAGTTCCAGACTGACACTGTGATTGGTGGTAATAATTTATTCCCATATTTCTCTTTTTTTCTGTATTTTTTCCTCTCCAGATCACCATTTATCCCTCCTTTTTCTGCCATTAGTTTGTCCCCTGAAATCCCCATCAAATGTATTTTACAGTCCTGAACTTCTCTTCCTCTGCATCTCATCATGGCTCCCACACACCAGTGTGTTCCTCAGCTTGTAATGGGATCCAGAGAGCCTCCCCAGCTGAACTGAGTCTCACTCCAGAGCCCATGGGACTAATTTCTCACCTGTGATAGCCCTAGAAGGCTATCTCCAAGAGAGGATTCTTTGATTAGGTCTTTCTCTGATTAGGTCTTTGTCATTATTCCTCTAAGCTTTTCTGTGTTTGTGGAGCTGAGTTTTTAATCACAAGAAAAACTAAAAATATTAAAGATTTTTCAATCAAAGAATTGTTAGCTAGTTTGATCAGCTAACAAAGTGAAATGGTGAGTATCTTGAGAAGGTTCTGATGAATGTTCCACAGTAGCTTTTCCAGATTTCAGCCTAAAAGTAAGGAAGAGATGTCTTAAGGAAGAAGTCTGGGGACAAGCACCCTTACCAGCTGCTGCATAGTAGCAGATTAAAGGTATGTTTTGCTTCTGATACAGTATGGCCATCAGGAGCCACAGTGCTCACTACGTTATAACATCCCACAATGCAAAAAAACCCAAACCTCCCAACCGGCTTAAACTTCTGTATTATTCTTCTGTACTGTTCTTGCAGCAGATGAAAGACTGTCTCGTGGAATTTTTGATAACTAGCCTGTGTCAGCATCAAAAGCGTGCTAGCATGGAATAGAAAGGAAAAATATTTTACAACCACTTTGCAGTTAAAACCTTGATGCCTAATTATTCACAGTGAATAGGATTTGTACTTGCAAACCTTTTCATAAAACGCGTGTCACTTTTTTCTATTAAAGTGGTTGTGGACTTATAAATAAAAGTTAGAAAATACGGTATCTGTTTTGCTGAGGCACTAACCTATGCACAGTTCAGGAATGAGGCTGCTGAGGATGAAGCCTGCACCTGTGTTTATAAAAATGGAGCATGGTGGGTGATTCTTCTTAAGGAAGGAAAGAAACACTACTATTGACAAATGAGTAGGGCTACATATTTTCTCCTACCATATTTAATAGATAGCATTTTATTTCTCAGATACACCACAGGTTTCACTGAAGAATTGTAGAATTAAGACAGTATTGATCAAAACCAGTTGAAACTATGTTTCATAGAATCAGGCTATAATAAAACAGTTTGGGAGGGACTTTTCCAGGCCATTGGGGCCAACATCCCTCTTAGGGTAAGTCTGCTGACCAGGACCTTCTTCAGTCAAGTCTTGAAGTCCCCCAGGGTTGAAGATTTCCCAGCCTTTCTGGGAAACCTGTTCCAGAGTTTTATCACTGTCATAGCAATAATATTTTTCTACTGTGTGTCTGAGATTTCCCTTCAGGCAGTTTGTGTCTATTGCCTCCCGTATTTCACAGCAAATTCCCAAGAGTATCTCTTTATTCACTGTAGTCTTGCATTAGGTATATGAAGACATTAGCCTATTCTTCTCAAAGCTGAATGTCTTGATATATCCAAAATCTCATTTCAACTTCATCAGTGCAATATGACACATATATGATTTGTCCTCACATCTGCTGTTTGTTTCATAAGAGAGTCAACCTTGCTCAAAATAAAAGGCAGTATTAGTTGGGATCTGTAAGAAGCCACCCTGGTGCTGAAATCCCTGGGCAGCTATGCAAGTATTCATAGTATGTATTTCCAGAAAAGAACATTAGCCTTGGAGGAGCTGCCTGTGGTCTGGGTGTGATATAAAGTTTTTTTCATGAGTGGCCTTTTGCAGACACAGAAACCTGCCAGATGTGCTTTGCTTCAGAGAGAGTGAATTGGATCCAAGTGATATTCAACTGCTCAGTGCAGAGTAGCAAAAGGAGGGTAAATGGATGTCAGGCAAAACACATATCACAGAGCAGCAAATGACCATGGTTACTGCAGGCATAGACCTGCAAGTTTCCAGGCATAGCTTCATGCTAAATCAGATACTGAACTCCAAACTGGATTCCAGATTGAGACATGTATTTATTATGGGAGGGAAAAAAGAGCCTGCCCTCATTAAAAGATTCCTGAATCTCAACACAGAATAGTAGGTGACTACTCTGACCTCCACCTTTACATTAAGGGCTTCCTGGTGAAGGTTTCTTTGTGGGTCTTGCAAAGTTCTGTACTGTCCATAGTCATTTTACTGGTTTGCTTGAAGAAGTGCAGTTGTTCAAACTGCATGCAGAACTTCCAGAAAAAAGAATGCTATATATATTGCATAATCTGAACCATAACAGCTCATTCCATCCCAAGGAAAGTTCAGAATAACACACACAGCAGTGACATTTTGAGGTTTATGAAGCTAAAGTTAGCTGCTACTGATGTGGAAAGAAAAAACACTGTGAACGATTTGTCTATGACATACTGCCCAATGAAATTCAGAAAGTGTTTATTGTTTGTTATTCATGGTTAAGGAATTTAGCATTGACATTTCTACTGTAAATAACCTATAATTTGCAGCTCTTGCGTATCTAAAAGGTCTTTTTCACTGGACAAATATTAGATATCACATTACATGTTTGACGGCATATCTTATCCTGTATAATGGAGAACATAGACTGTTTCTCTGCGTTCTGTTTGGATACATCTATTTACTTCTAAATAATTAATCTTTTCCTCCCCAGTTCTGTCATGTTTACACCTTTGCATCCTCATATGGAAGACTTGTTCTTTATTCTTATTTGTTTCTCCATTTGGTTCAGAATTTTGAAAAAATTCTTATTAACTCTGCAGTTAAGTTCATACAAAGTGTATCATGGATACAGAAGTGTGACATATGGAAAGTGATGAACTTAATATGTTTTAAACCCAGATCTTGTATATATTAAAAATGAAACATATAACACATGCACTGAATCTACAAAGTGTGCTGATTTTATAAATCATATTACATAACGTAGAGTAAAAAGCACAAACAAGGACATGCAGTCAACTTCAGAAATTATAATTCATCCAAGCAAAATAAATCTTAATTTCTTTGCTCAAGGTTGAATACAAGCCACACTATCACTAACCAATTTATCACATTCCTTAATGACTTGCAGTTACATTTCAAAAAATTTTCCAAACATATGCATATTCTAACTTGAAAAGCCATTAAGACTAATTTTGGCTCATTATAAAGGAAGAACTTTGCTTTGTCATAAGGTAATACAATGTTATCATGTGCACACATAGCTGAAACAGCACAAAATAATTTAATATTACCTTAAATAAACTTCAGGTGGAAGTTTTTCCCTCGTGCTCTTATCAGTTACCTGAGTACCATAATGTGTCTTCCAGTTGCCCAAAAACCAGTAGATAAATACAGTTGTTTATTTGTGTTTGTGAACAAATGCGAATATTCAAAGTCTTGAAAAGGGGAAATTACAGACGCTGCTTTACAAAATGTGTTGGCTTGTGTTGCGAACTGCTTCCAGAAATTAAATTGATCAGGAAGGGAGTGATTCCAGATGCTTTAAGGTTTTCAGAGAAAAAAATATACATTGAATTTTAATAAATTTCTAGGTTTGTGTTTGTACAGATACAATTTCTACTTTTCTTGTTCACCCTTAAACAGTGACATAAAAAGATGTAAGCTCTAACCAGATTAAGAATCACATGTAGTCATAAAGATGAGAAGTATGAAATTCCATTGGCTGTCCATAAGATCCCATTTTCAAAATAAGAATTTTAAGATATTATGTTCTCTTCCCAAGGAGCAGGCGGTTTGGATTCCACAGACCTGAGAAACAGATGAAAAGGTCTGGGACCCTGATACAAAGTGAAGACACTGGCACTGGATAAGCTACCACAGGAAGTCATTGATGGAGAGCCAATTCCAGTCTCAGTAAGCTCCAGTCTAACATTGCCTTTCTCTTAGCACTTAGAAGGAGATGAAATATGGAAAATCAGGGCCTGAATAAGGTAAAAGCATGCTTACCCAGACAGCCACAGCTGGGAAACCACAGCAACAGAAAAGCTTTTCAGAAGAGAAGCATGTCTGATGAATGAAGAGAGAGGCAAAGAAAAGAAAAAAGCAAACAGCTGACAACTGGAACAGAAAGCAGATGAAACAGCTCACAAGGAGACTTCAAAGTGCAATGAAAGTTGTGGTGAATGGCAAAATTGCTTTGTGGAAAAGAGGTCCCTAGCTGATTTGTCCTTCTGCTTACGGGAACTGACAGGAAAAGGAGTACTTTAACACACAACAGTTAAAACAGTCTCACTAGGACTGCTGGCATGCACTGTAGATCAAAGCAATATGATTTAAAAAACACATAGGGGTAATACTGATTTACAAAACAGCAGGCCAAAAGTCATTTAATTAAATTACCAGGCCACCCAGGATTCAGAGGGAAGTGGGAAACACAAAAAAAAAAGTGAGGATTTTCTAACAAATAGTGATTGAAATAAGTGAAAACAAACTTTAAAAAAAAAAATTAGCTTTGTCAATTTTGATAAATACGTGGTACCCTTCCTCTTTGTGTGACACATTACGTCCTCAAATGCCTGTTTCCCATATTTTCCATTACTGCATAAGTGCTTCAGCTAAATTCAATAGATGCACTTACACGAGCATCTGAGTTTGGATCAGGAGCGCACGTTTGAAATCCTCACATACCTCTCTTTAGTACACATGGCATATGTGTCTTGAAGTAGGATAAATTAATTTCTTTTGGATGAAACCAAGCTGGAAAATGGATCCCACGGACTCACCTAATGAGCTCTAGCTGCTAGCAAGCACCCAGCCTGTGGGGTGATCTGTAGTGAAACCCTTTGAAGTGCATTTGACACGGCCATCAGCCCTTAGCTCCAATTGTACAAACCTGCTCCCTCTTGCCTGGACTATTTATTAGTACAGATGCAGCCTTAGGATGTACAGAAGTAGGAACAAATAGCAGATAAATGTTAGTATTTTTAGCTTGATATCATGGGGACTGAAAGCAAATAAAGTTCTTTGCTGAGCTAGAAAAAAAAATCAAATTAAGGCTATTTGGGGGTCCTGACACCTCATTTTTTGATTGAAAATAAGTAGCATAGAGTGACTGAGAGACATGGATATATAACTAACATCAATAAAATATTCATATTCTGCGAGCAATTTTAAATTTCATATATTTATGTTAATTTCAACATAACTATCAGAGATTCTTAGGTGAGGGTTAACATCAGTATATTTCACACTATTTGTTTGAGCTTACCATTGCCATAATATATACACAGATATTTTAAAAGGCATTGACTGACATTAAGGTGGTAGGTAAAACAAAGGAAGGAAAAATTATATATGTTCAAGTTAAAGGTTGGTTGGCTACTCTGTCCACGTGCTTGTTTTTACACTAGATTTTTTCTTCTCACACATATTGAAAGTGTCAGTGTTTATTTTGACAGATGTCAGGTTTTTCACTCTTTTAACACCAAGGCAATCTTTGCATCAGTTATTGTCTCCTGTACTGTTATGAGAGCACTCAAAGCAAGCTTGTGCCTGGGGAAACAGGGTAATGAAGAACTATATAGTATTTTCCATGTGTCCAATCAAGAAACATTCCTTGCTGTTGTAAAGAAGTGCTCAGTGTTCGTCTTTGGACTTGTGACAGATGAAAGGTTGGAAAAGACCTTAGAGTTTGAAACACCAGCATCTCTGTTTTGCAGGAGGAGGACCTGACTTTCTGTTTCAGGAAGGTGGTACTGCTTTGTGGATCACACTAAGGGAGCATGATTTTTCAAACCTCCTGGAGCACATTCTTATATCTTTGTAGCCTGGCATATGCCTGCTATGGTGAAAAGGTTTCCTAAATCCAGAGTAATGCTGGTATAAGAGCTCCACAATATCCTCTTCATAAACCACAGAGTCTATAACCAAGAAACAGAGCAACGACCATGAAATTAATATACTACAATAATCTCTGATTTGAGTACCACTAATCTGTGCTTCATGGACTTCAGCACTCCTAGGGAACACACGTGCACATTAGTAAACTGGTTTACTAATCAAAGGTACTTCTGTAGTGACTTTCTTGATCGTTGCCATTTATTAAGCTTTGGTTCGTATCCTAGAGTTTGTAGCCAAAACTGAGTGTATAAATCTGCAAATTAAAAGTGGACTAATTAGGATACAATGCATATTAGCTTTCCTTGAATTGACAGAGAAGTGCATTAAAATAATATAACAAAGAACAGAATACAAATATTTTGCAACACTGTGATGACACAACCAGACACAAGGTGTAAAGGTTTTTACTTAAGAATGTGAGCAATGCGATCACCACAGGTGTAAAACACAAAGCTGGAAAGTGGATTATTTCCTTGTTTTTTCTTATATCTGTATCTATATAATTTATCTGTGTCTATACATATGCCTATGCCTATCTATCTCTATTGCTATCTCTTTATCGCTATCTCTATCTCTATCTCTCTGTTCTTGTATGTAAACAGGAACATGTATTTGGTGAAGAAGCAATAGGTATTTCTACTTATAGATGGTGAAATATGCACAGCAGTTTGACATCCAATTCTCATTATCACTTTCTCAGTACAGTTCTTCTATTGATTCTCACTACCTCTCCTTGCAGACACAGTCCTAATTAACTGTTTCTTTGCTCCTATAGAGTGATGAAGACACCAAAAGAACCTATTAAGTTTTGCATAACTTCTTTTTCTCAGTACATTTTTTGGTAATCAAAGTTCCATAATTTCTTCTTCAGAAGTTATTATGAAATATAAAAGAAATAAAAGATAAAAAAGAAATAAGAAAAAAAAAAGGATAAAAAAATTGGAGAAACCCTAACTGGTCACATTGGGAAAAACAGACTACAGCAAGCACTTTTAAAATTAATATTAATTTTATCAGGAATTTTTGTTCAAAGTCATGTGAAGGCCAGGACGGTGAATTTTACTTCATTGTTAGAATTAGCTACATTATGAAATCTAATTACAAGTAACCTTTCACAGTTGTTTGTCAAGAATTCCCAAGTCTGCAGTAATAGAAAGCCTGGGCAGAGATAAAGTAAAAACACAAGCACACCTAGATAAAATTACTCAAGGAGAGAATTAAGGAAGTAAATATCTTCTAATAGGCATATCAATTATTTCATAGTGGTATCACTAATGAGGAGGTCTAGTTAAATGCAGATTGCACAGTGGAATGAAGGGGAATGAGATTTACTAAAATATATGGAAATTTGAGTGTTTAGGCCAATATTCACTAAGAGATGTTGGCATGATTAATTCCAGGTATGCAAGTGGGTTTTGCAGTGCTGAACTTGTCCCTGGTATTCTCAGTGCTTTGCATGGGGAGAGGCTGGATGTTAGTAGTATCCAATGCATGGATTCCTGGGATACTTCTGTTCACCACTAAGACATGCCAGAAACGAAGATGTGTTGTGAAAGTCTGCATGAACTCAGGTTTCTTTTGCTGGCCTGTGGTTACATTCCGTATAAAATCTTACGGGTTTTATGAGCAAAAGGACATCTGCTGTACTGAGCTGTCCATGTTCTTTTCATGGATTGTTTTTGTAACTTACTGGAGGCAGTGAGTGGGAAAGGAAGGTACCAGTAGTACTCTTGGGTTCAGCTGTTCCTGGGATCAGGCCAGACACTGTTCTCCCCGGCATGTCTCCACACGTGGGTTCAGGACTGAGGGTTGTTTCCTCTTACATGGATGGGTAGAGTCTTGCCCAGTACCCATGTTATCTTCTGACTAGGAAGCTCTCTTTTTTTAAAAGTCCCAACATTTTCTAGAATGTATTTAATCTTATAGGGTGTCTCTCTAATGATATCAGAATTTAATATTGAATTTCAAATGAGTGATTTTTTTATTGTTGGTTCTTAAAATAAGTACTTTTTTAAACTGCATTCAATAAAAAAGTAATTCTAGTCCAATGTGTTATTTCTTTAAACATCTTCAGAACAGTGATTCTGTTTTCTTCAGCTAAATGAAGAAATTGCTTCAATATTGTTAAAAAAAATCACATAATTCCTCAGTTAATAGAAATACTTTATGTTTGAATTAACTTCTCATATAGTAATAACCAGTTATTGTAATGCTATTGATTCCTTACATATCTATCCATTGTCAGATACCAGTAATGGGAGCCACAAATACTGGATGTGCTCAGGAAACTTTTGTAGTAATGCCTCATACTTTTTGTAAAATATTTATGTATGAGATTTTCAAACGTTTTCCTCTTAGAGGGTAAGGGACAAAATGGACCCAGAGGTCAGCAAATAAAAAGCTCTTTTTTTTTTTTTTTTTTTTTTTTTTTTCTGAGAAATTTAATGGCTTGAAGTACAGTTGCTGCCCATTTGGTTATCTGAAGCCTGGGGCAGCCTCTCTGTCTGTCTGTCTGTCTGTTTGGCACTGAGACAGTATTGCTCAGAGCTTGTGTGGTTTTCTGCTGTCTCTACAAAACAGTTTTTTGCTGACTCTCTGAACCCTGTATCAGCTCTCCAGTCCATCTCTGTGATGAGATGTGAAATGAGCCATAACCAAAATACAGTCATTTGTCTGTGGCTTAAAGTTCAGTAAAGTTTTTGTCATGCTTACAAAATGAATAAGTTTTCATATGAATATATTTAGAAATTTGTATGCATGGATACTTGTAGTGAGTGTGTGTAATATGTTAACAGGAAGAAGACCTCTTGCAGTCTTCAGTAATCATTATTGCATATTATACAGGTTTTCTGGGATTCTAGGGAAAAATACTCTCTTAACGCTGGCAAAGCAGAAAGAAATTACATTACTTTGTAACTTACTTTTAGTCACACTCTTACAAAGAATGCAAAGTACCAGGACTTCATCCATGATTCTTAACTACAATTTACCGAAAAACTGGGTGCAAAGTAAAATTGCTGTCTGCCAACACTGAGATGTGCCCTCCCAAAACCAGATAAACTGTCAGATATAATTATAAAGACAAATGCAGACTCTTAGAACTATGTTCCTGAGAGGACAAGATTGAGGCCCAAGAATGGTGTTTACTAAGGCTAGGGTTGTTGGGCAAAAATGAAGGTTTCCTAAGAGTATATTCAATTGAAATAACAGTTCATTTTACAGAATCAGTAAACAAAAAATCAGTAAACAAAATCGTAGGTATATGATCCACTACCCTCTAAGCACTGAACTGAAAATAACCTATGACATTAATTGAAGATAAAGCAAAATTACCATAATAAATAGTATTGGCTTTTTACATAGTTTTTGCACTTTCATCCTTATCTGGAAAACATTCTGGTCTATGTATACAGTTCACAAACAAAACAGGAGATCTGTGATGCAGTCAAGAATGTTCTGCCAAAATTCCCATTTCAAACTCATATTTCCCAGAGGAATTCAATGTATGTATAATAGATATTAATTACAGGGGAAGATGCATCTGCAGCAAGATACCAGCTCTCCAGTGTCGCTTCAGAATGAAATTTTGTTACTGAGAAGTCAACTGCCAGGGAATGGTTCATATTGAAATCTGACCAAGCATTGTGGCATGAAACTCATCACTTTCAAGGTATTAGTCCCCACAAGATCAGGACTTGAAAATAGATTCCATTGCTAAAGTCATCACTGTTTCCTCAAAAGTCTTCTTATAGTCGATATATATTATTTAGAGAATCTTTCTGGCTCTAGGTAGTATTCTTAATGATAAAAGTTTAATGCAGTGAATTTAAAAATTAAACTAAATTTTTCAGTCCAGTCTGATTATTTGCTATTCTATTTTCTTTTAAGGAGAAATGTTTCTACTTAAAGCAGTGATTATTTTTGCTATTTACATCTTTCTGCCAAGCACTGATGCTGGTTATGCTTACTGAGTGTGGTCACTGGCATTTATTTTTCCTGGCTCTTGCAGTTCAGAGCTCCTGCTGGATGTTTTCACACATCTCAGTGCTGACAGACACTTACAGCAATCCTTCTATTTTTTTTTTCTTTATAAGGAAAACAGCAATAGGAAAGCTGGAGGCCACTTTTTTACTGTAATATCCATTCATAAATCTCTCTTTCCTGAGTATCTGCACTGCCAGGTAGCATCTGAGTGCAGCAACTTGCACACGTAGGGCACAGATGAACTTCCCATGTCTTTCTCCAGCACTTGGGTAACTAATATATGCTCCTGACTTTTTACCTTCTCTGTTCTCAGCATACCTGTCTGTATGTCTGTGTACAAGCACACACACAATCTCCCATACCTTGAGAAGCATTCCTATGTATTATGCTTGTGCAGATGTGTTTGACTTCTCCCAGGCTTAATGTCCCACTCTTCAGTAGATGCAAATAAAGCATTTGTACAGAGATCTTTAAGGTTCCCATCTGTGTGCACTTATCAGGGAGGGGCTGCATCTTTCCCCCATGCTTCAGGTCAATATGGGTCCCTGGTTCATGATGACAACCTTTGCTAATACAAATATATTAAATGATAATAATAATGAAAAAATATAATATGACCTCACATTGGTGGCAGCATTAGTAGGCAAAATCAGTAGGAAATGGGTGAAGTGCTCTCAGGGAAGAAAGTGGTGTTGTGTGATTAACAAAATTATAACACAGTTGACACCTGTCCCAATAAGTCCTTCTGTTACTTTGCTGTGAGTTAGCAAAGTCAAACTTGTTCAGTTACTGGCCATGACCATTATCACTGAGTTTTTTCCTAACACTATCATATTGTAACAGTAACATTACTTTTTAACGGCTAGATTTAATAAATCTATTAATTATCTATCTTATTTAATAAATAAGATTTAAAGGTAAATCACTGTGAATTGTTACTTCTAGAAATTGTTACTTCTAGAATATTTCAGTTCTTCCTCTGTATCCCTGATCCTCAGCCTGGAGGCATATCTTTAAACTCACTTGAAAAATCAAGGTGCTCTTCAAAAATTAGGAACTGTGGAAATGTTAATCCTGTTCACTCTCCATGTAAATTTCTGAAAGTTAAGAGCAGAATGATCTTCTCTTCAGCTTAATAGAAAGATAATTGACAGCTGCTATAATTAAAAATGATTGAAAGAGAACATTACACAGTCTCAAAAAATGAAAGCAAAGCATAGCAGTATAGCCAAAGAAGTATGAAGCACTATATCTTGACCTATCCTTTAAATACACATATAAATGTAAATATGAACACTTAAATATATATTTGTATGCATATATGAACTGCACGAATGATTTAACTTATGAAATAAGGGTAGAGAAAGAGAATCTCTAAAAGCTGTTGTTCATACAAATCATAGCATCCTATTGATCTGATAGCTGACTTAGGTGACTAAAGCTAGCTGAGATGAACTGCTCTACCTCAAGGGGTTGCTGATTTTGATATTAATTTAATAGTACCTCAAATAAAAAATGTTCTAACAAGCCATGTATTATAAAGAAAACAGCTCCCAGAGGTCACTAAGCTTTTCATCTAGTTTGAAACTGGACTTGTAACAGCAAAGAACCATTTCGCATATGAGCTGTGACCTTTTCAAATGATAGAAGCGATTCCTAAAAGAACGATTCCTAAAAGAACGATTAGTGAAGGAATCAGATGTGACCATAATGTACTGGAAGAACAATCGAACACTTTTGTTTTGCTCTTACTAAGATTTATTAAGTGCTCATGTAACTAAATGAGTTTTATATTTGCATTTTTATTGGAGAAGATGACATTGAAAGCAAATTTCTGTGTAACCCATGAGTATTCTATTGAATTATCTGCTCCTTCCGCTTACGGTGTTCAAACCATTTCATACCAGAGGCAACTTGGCAACATTTTTCTCTCAGTGTGGGTATAATATTTAACTGTAAGTACTGAATACCTTGTTCAGAAGTTAGAAAGGCATTCTTATATACAAGCTCACTTCCACTTTCTTGATATTTCTTTTTCCATGGGTAGCTCCACAGAATGGCTTTTTTCAAGCATTAGAGAGCACACACCCAACATGCCATTTTTAAGATGTCAAGCAGATTGTACTATTCATTCACCCATGAGTGTTTTGATGGTATCTCTTTGTACTTTCTCAGATGAGCTATTTCAGACTCTACTCATCTCTATTTATAAGGCACCTCGCACAGTTCTCATCTGATTCATTTGTACTCAGTGAATTGGTACTTGGAAGCAACAATATCTCTCTCTACCTCCACAAGTTCTCAGTGTGATAGATGAAGGAAGAAAGGTAGAACAAGCATGGCAAGAGTAATTTTTTTGTATATAAGTCTTGTCCCCCTCCTGTGACCCAGCTTGTCCCACCACCCAGTAGATAGACCACCGTGAAACCATCTGAGCTGGCTTTACTGTCCAGGTTCAGAGTCCAGCCCTCTGATCCAGGCAGTCTTTGCCTAAATCTCACAAATGCACGTCATGCAATGCCTCTGCCCAGACGGTGTCTCCTTTCTGGAATGGCATCATCCTGTGAGCTCTTCAAGGGATTTTCAAAGAGGAGAAACTCATGAAAACAGGATTTTGGAGGGAGCTCCAGGTGCAGTGACAGATGCCAGGCCAGCTGAGGCTCCTGCCCTGTCCTTCTCTCCATCTGGAGCACATTTATTTTTAGAAGGTCATATTTCTCCCCTTTCCCTTCAATCATACAAAGATATCATTTTGCAATTCAACTTAAATACACAGTCTAAGCTCTCAGGATAATTCACTCAAGATGTTGAGAGTGTAGATCCTGAACTCTTGCAGTGTCATAGGCAGTAACTATTTTCATTGTTGATGGTCTCAAAAGACTTCCAGATTCCCATGAAATCTTGTTGCCAGCTGTACTCCTCTACCCCTCTTATTGTAGAGCACTCACAGATCAGTGCTCTTCTGTGAGTACCAAGCACAAGCCACACAGCACAATCTCTCCCTTCCCAAATCCCTGCACCACACAGCATGCCCTTTTCATACTGCAGGCAGAGACTCTCTTCTCACTCAACTCTCGGCCCGCCTGTGTGGCACAGCAGCACCCACTGCCTGCATCCCCAGCACCAATGCTTCTCAAGCACACACAGCGCTTCCCAGGCACCCAGCACTAGCAGTAATGCGTCTGGGACCACTGCTATCTTGCTACATCCTGATTTTCTTTTCCATGTGGTTACTCTTGGAAGAGGATCCCAGAACCATAAAGTGGTTTAAATTGGAAGGAGCCTCTTGAGGTCACCTAGTCTAACTCCCCTGCTGAAGCAAGGTCAGCTGAAGCAGGTTGCCCAGGCCTGAGTCCAGTCACATTTTGTACACTTACAAGAAGGGAGACTCCATGTCTTCTCCGGACAACCTGTGACAGTGTTTGACCACTCTCATGGTGAAAAAGTCTTTGTGTTCAGATGATACAGACCACTCCAATGATCCAGAGGTAAGCAGGAGCTGGTAAAGAGCTGGATCCAGAGTTTTTAATTTTATATCTTTTTTGCTATCTCCAGTGTAGGTACCCCAGCATGTCGCATTCACACTAGCCAACCTTCAGAGTCAGTGGAAAGAAACAGACAGAAAAGTGATTCATTGGACTTGTGATTATGTCCCAGAAATGCCTATTTCTTTCCACAGACTTAATGGTAATTGAAAAAACAGCTCTGGTGTAGACACCTTTCCATAAATGTTTTGATATCAGAGGTCAAAGGAAATTTACCCAAGATTTTAAACAAATGTAGACATCTGTTATTTGGATCAACATCTGAAATTCCTCTGTGCCAAAATAAGTCTTATTTTCACATAGAAAAGCACTTAAGCCTTGCCCTTTATAGTAAAAAATATTTTATTTCAAAACAGCTGATAAAGATTTTCTGTATAATTTCTGGAAAAAAGTACAATTCCATTCCTCTGTTTTAGCAAAGATCTGTTATTTGGGTTTTCCCATGAAAGACAGTGAAGAGAATGCTTATTAGGTGTTCTGGCAAATTACAGAAAATACTAAATTTGCTGCTTAAACCTACAGTTTCACCAAGAAAAATGGAAATAAAAAGTGCTCTTATCTGCATATTTGTGCATTTAGTAATGTGTGAACTTCTTTCTTTTTCTGATTGTTCATCAAAGGATGAATTTTTCAAATTCATTATTCTGCAATGGTTGTTGTCTGTGTCAGGAAAAATAAGAATGAGTCAGAGAAGTCAGAAGAACATCAAAGTCTAATTCTGGCAAATGAAGAGGATCTTGAGAAGCGCTTCACCTTTAAGCTGTGCACAAATGATAGGTGAATTGCATGATGAATGCTTTTAGAATAATCTAATATTTATGAAGATTCATGAATTAAGATTCTTTTACTGTTCACACATTTTCAGTATAAAATATTGATACATAGAGTTTTCACTGGAACTGTCCCTATGTGGTTCAGGCTTTCAAACATTCAGTTCTTCTGAATTGTTCCATGTCATTTATGTTGACAATAAAGGCATTACTAATTCTTTTTCCTTCTGAAGAATGAATATATTTATGTCTTCACATATAGAACCATCGATAGTCCCTTGGCAATAAGTTCTTCAGTGCAACATCTATTAATTAGGACCAAGTTGAACTCTGGCATGTGATCCAAGACCCAGGCAGGCCAAAGAGGTTCGTGCAAAGTGAGCAGGGCTTGCCATGCATCTCTGCAGAGCAATTTCCAACGTGCTGCTCTGTTAGCAGAGGAAATAGCAGCACTTACATCCTGGGGTCTTCCTGACTTCTAGATGAGTTCTCTACACCTGACAGGATACAAAGTTCAAATAAGAGGTTCTTAGTGGTTGAGATTTCCATTATTGTTGTTTGCTGAAAATCTGTGGAGAGATGGGTCGTTAGTTTTTCCCTCAGCTTGTCAAATAAACCAATGTCCTGTTTTCAGGAAAGTTGTGGGAATGCAATTTCTCCACCATCTGTTTTGTTGTCAGATTTAGAATTGGAAATCAGTAAGTGCCCAGGATGGGAGAGGGGCTTGTTTGAATTGGTTATTTTTTTTTTTAGTGAGAGATTGAGGGTTTGAAAACTGGGTACTGACTTGTTTGTATGCATATAAATTGCATATATATGAAGACATATAAGCATATACTTTACATAAAATGCATGGGTGGCCTCAGAAGCCACACTCTTTAAGCTGTCAAAGCTAAAATTGCATGTTGAGAAGGAGTGCAGGCATCAAATTCAGGGGTTTGTGTGAAATTCTCTGTCTCTCCAGACCATGGGCACCTGAACCAGGGCTACTACTTCAGACTTGAACCCAACCACAGCTGAAGTCGTACACCCTATTTCCTGAGAGAGCTGAGCAGGATTTCTCTCTCATGCTGCAGCAACAAGGCCTGTCATCTCATACCAATAGGCTAAGGCTTGAGGTCTGGGTCTGTCTCACAGATGGAGTTCAAATCTATCACTCTTCTTCTGTGGGTAGCTGAGAAATGCCAAAGAGCAAGCTGCATTTGTGTGGGCAGACAGGGCAGAATGGAGGAGAGACATCACCACTCCTTCTGTGGTGCTCCTTCTGTGGTGGTGAGGTTTTTCAGATGGAAATGAAACATTTCTGGTGCTGGGAAGGATGCTGACAGCCTGCAGCACAGTTCTTCAGCCAAGCAGAAGACCTATGACCTGTTTCTCTCTCCTGGAAATATCTGCTTTTGAGAGGTTTGGGAGCTCCATCCTGCAGAGCTTTTGCTTTCCGAAATTAACTGAGGTACATGGGAAATCAAAAGTTCTTTGAAGGATGTGTAGTTAAAGACCACCTTGAAGGAGAAGAGTTTATCAGGGTCTGCATCCTTCTGTCCTGGCTTCTCTTTGACCAGGAAGGGCATCCAGATGGAACCTCTGAAAAATACAGTCTCTCCCCAGCCAACTAAGAGGGACACACATCGGGCTGCACTCCTCCTCACACAGTCTCTTAGAATCACAGAATCACTTAGGTTTGAAAAGATCTATAAGATCATCAAGTCCAACCATTAATCCAGCACTGCCAAGTCTACCACCAAACCATGTCCCTAAGTGCCACATCTACACATCTATTAAAGATGTTCAGGGATGGCAACTCGAGAACTTTCCTGGGCATCTCTTCCTGGTGCTTTTCCTGGGAAGGGTGACCTTCTGAGATGCAGACACTCCTGCTGTCTGGTGCCAGTGGGTGTTTTGGTCCTGACAGTGCCCTGCTGGGGGGTTCAGCCCTGTCACCCCCTCTTATTACTGCTTGCTTGAGCAAAGCTGCTGTCTCCATTCCTCTTGGGATAGGTGTTAGGATTTGGGGACTATGTCACTGGTGGGCTAGAATAGCTTGTCTAAAGCCACTCAGTGCCCAAATAAGTTCCCTAAAATTAGATGGTGCAAGAACTTTCTTTCATGACTAAATCACCAGTTTGTTGAAAGCTTCCTGTTGTCATCTGTCCTTTGGCAGACTGTACTGTGTCAGTGATATTAAAGAAAGTGTGGTTATTATAACTGCTTCCTATACCTAGTATCAGCAGAACTAAATAAAGTCATTAGAAAATTGAATAACTTTCAAGGAAAAATGCACAAAAGTGGCAGTCTTATTTTTTCCCTGTGGAATCACATTGGTTCACTTCCGTAAAGTGCTCTAAATATTTTTCAGTGTGTCTTAGGAGTGCATTAAATGCTTCAATTTACTGGAGGTAAACAACACACTTTGTGGGTCCTCTGCCTAAAATTTGGAGATCTTTTTTTCTCCGTTTTCTAACTGATTTGTATTTATTTTTAGTACCTTTAGGATGTCATTCTGATGCCTTTAAAAAAAAAAAAATCTCATCTAGTCCTTGAAAGCTTTCAGAAGACAGAATTTATGTTTTCCAGCAAGGCCTGCATAAGGGTGCTGACAAAGCACTTGTTGATACTCCACGCTTGAAAACCTTGGAATTTCTTCACTAAGTGAAGGGCTTGTGCAATCTAAAAAACACCATGGTGTTTTCCTCTCTTTGCTTATGTTCTTTGGTTCTTGATTTACCAAAGAGGTAACATTTCTTCTGCTCTTTTCAATCTAGCTGGAGGGATTAGGTCCTGCTAATACTTCCTGCTAATATTTTCTCATAAGAAGGATGAAGTTTCCTCTTAGGAGATTTCACCTCTGACACTACATCACAACTCATAGGAGTTTTTGATCCAGGTCAAGAGACATACCTCCCTCAAACTTGTGATTGTAGGACCACAGCATATTATATGGTGGATGTAGACAAACCAGAGATGCAGAAAAATTGAAAAAAAATTAACCAAAACCTCCTCTCCTCCCCCAAAGTACCCTATCAGGCAAAATGTTCACAGAAAAATATATACCAAACCATAGAAAAGAACCATGTGCATGTTTAAGACTTGTTCATCAGAAGGAGGGACTTGTTTCTTTTAATTTGCTTCAGTAGATTTATCCCTAATTTAGGAAGGTTTTTGCAATTAGATTATGGTCTTTATTTTTTTTTTTTTCTTTCTTTCTTTTATTTTTTTTTTTAATTAATGTGGTTCCTCTTCATCAGTGACGTTAATCATAAAGATCCCTTCAGGCCTAGCAGGATATAATTCAAGTGTTATGATTACTAAAAGATGTCAGAAACCTAAATTTTCAATAATAAGCTTTAGCTATAATTGTAAAAAAAGCATGATGATAGGGAAACATACAGGCAGTGCTGCATCCTGTTTTGTTAAATATGAAACTAAGTTCAGATGTATTACAGGTACACAAAGTGAGTTCAGAACCCATGTGTGATCCATGCTTTGCTTTGAAAATATTATTTCCAGGACTGGCAAATTTCTCAATCGTAGAGACAAATCAGTATTTGTGGAGGTTTTTGAGGCTTCCCAATTTCTTGCATGCCTTAATTTGTTTTTCTGTAAATTCAAGCTTCCTCTTGGTGGAGTTGGGACCTGGTTTCAGAAGACCAAGGTCAGACTCCCATTCCGCTGTAGGATGCCAGAGGGAGGCTGCATTCTAGTGAGTGGGGCGCTGGTGCACTTTCCTTCCATACCTGCTGACCTAGGGCATGGGATGCTTCCCTGAACCTCTTTCTTCACTCAGTCTCCCATGACCCTACACAAGCAGCAGTGTGCTCTGCACCAATTGCTCTGACATTTTGCTAAGAAGAGGAAAGGGAGGCAGAAAACACCCTTCTGCAAAGCAGAGTCAGGGACTCTGGTCAGGGAGCCCAAACAGAAATACAGCTGGGCAAGCTGGCTCAGAGCTTGGTCAAACAGGAGCAGAGTGGTCATGTGTAGACTGACATAGAAATCTGGGATAATTGAGGGTAAAACAGTGCTAGTGCCTCTTGATTTGGTTTGCTGTGGCATAGGCTTTCATAGGCACTGACGTATCAGTGAGGAGCTCAGCAATACCATTTGATCTTCAGGCATAAAAATAGAAGAAATTTTTGTTAGGAAAACTTTTATTTTTGTGTGGGTCAGGCAGGAGGACGAACAGAACTTGAGGTCAGAGTGTTAATTCTGACATAATTCCAGTGGCCTAATGATAGTTTATTATCCCCACAGTCAGCAGGAGTTCTTTGAACAAAAGCCTTGAAGAAAGCAATAAATCAGCTCCAATTTCACTGTCTTCATTTGTGTGCATAATTTACTTTGTGCTTGGAGGCACAGCTGTCTTGAAGAATGGTTTGGTGGCTACCGTATCAAGTGACAAGAAGTAGGATGTATAAGAGGAAAGAGATGAAAGACACTTATCAGCCATTCCAAAGACAAGAGCTAAAACAGAAACACTTGAAGGTGCTTGATGTTACTCAGAAAAAAGAGATAGGCCATCCTCCTGTTAAAACACAATGACAAAAGTTTCACAGTGCTGACCTAATCCTTTAAGCCTTCTCTCCAAACCATTAATTAATTTATGTATCATTCTTAGGCAAGGTTGTGTCTTTAATGTATCTTAAATGAGCAGAAGGTTTTTGTCCCTCCATATTTACCAAAGGCCCACTTGCTCATAAAAGCAACCCTTTCTGTCTGTGCAAGTCCCAACTCTTGTTCATGGGAAGTACATGTGGAGTAAGGAGATCTCTGTATCTTATGCCAAAATCTCAGGAAGAAAGTCTAACGAAGAAATTCCCTTCCTCTCAAAGAGAACTTCTAGGAAAATAATGAGAATTAAATCAGCTTTTCTTTAAATTAAATTATCAAGCTCTGATTGTTCTTGCATGCTGAGATAAGGAGCTCTTTGTTGACTATATGTGGAGCTGAGGGAGATGAGCATGTGAGAGCATATAGGGCACAGAAAGAAGAGGGCCTAAATTGCTTTGCATCATTTAGGGGCCCTATGCCCCTAAACTGCACTGTAAGCTTAGGAGATATCTACATCTTAATATTCTTCCTGTCTGATTTATTGGCAGATGCAATTAAGAACATAAAGTATTTCTGTGTATTTCTGTGGAAAAGTACCCCACATCCTAGGAAGTTATTCTGGAGAGATGGATTTTTAGGTCTCCAGATCCGTAGTGAAAGATTGCTCAATTACACTCACCATCATGACAACTTTTATAAAAGGCAAAGCAGCACCTAAAATGTCCTTTGGTTTCATTTCAATATTTTGCCATGTTAATTTCAATATATAAGACTAATTTACACTCATTTTACCACTCAGGGGCCATCTGTTTTTAATTTAATCCTAGAAATTAGGCACAAAAGCTAAATTAGACACAGTTGGTAAAGTAATTCTTGGTTAATTGTTAAGCAGACATGAATGCTGAGAAATGACAGACTTTCAGTATAATAGTTATTTAAGCTTTGAAAACCCACGTTAAATCTTAACTAAATGGAACTTTTTCTCACAAAGGATCAGAACATGTAGAAAGAAATCAGGATTTAATACACAGAAGAATTATATTCTGAACAGAGGTGTTTTCATTTAACTTAAGCTGAAAATTATAAACTTTATTGGAAAGTAATTAAATTCATTGAGAACTACGTTCTAAAGTCTCTCATTACTCTTTAACTTTATAATTGGAAGTATCATAATGCAAATTGATTTGGTATTACTTCACATACAGGATAAATTTGAGTTTCTGTATATACATTACTTGAGATTGTCACCCAAGTGAACGAGTGGAAAATTCCTTATGAAAATTTAAAATCCTGAAGGACTCTGTGTGTGTATGTGTGAGAAAGTAATTTTGACCCTTTCCCTTCTCATATTAGAAAACATGCTTCATAAAGTTTGTGACCAGTAAAAATAACTTATGCCAAAAAAAGTAATGAAACTGTAGTTTTGTGGGGATTACTAGAGATGGACATACACTATGTGGTTTGTTTAAGTGGAGCAAATCATATTCATAGAAAATCAAATATGGCAGAAAATGGAAAAGATAAGTTTAGCTTGAAGAATAACTATTTCTGTATTAGTGACTTTAAGTAAAATATTTCAACAAGCTACATAAACTTAATTTTCAACATATTATTAATTTACTTAGTTCTACATTTTTCTAAATGAAATTTCCTGAAGCAACTAAGAAAACAGTCAGCTTTGTTTTTACCAAAGGAGCAACTGTAGCACGTTAAGGACTTTTGCAAAATTTTCCTGAAACCCTTAGCTATTTTTGATTTACCATAAGTTGGTTTCCCTGGAGTAGTATTACAGAAAAAGTCTGTGAAGTAAATGTGACAGCTCTCAAAATACAGAATTGTCTGCATACTACAGAACAATTTTTCACCCTGCTTTAAAATTGGTTTTTCAAGGTGAAAATTTAACTTATGTTCTTCTCTGTTCTTGCAGGAAATAAAAATGTAGCACTCTGTTTAAGTCGGAAATACATAAATGTTCACTTTAGCTAAAGTTCTTCCAGAGCCATTAATGTTTTCCAGAAAAAAAGAAAAGAAGAAGAAAACCCTGACAATGCAACCGTGGAGGACACATTTCAACGCTATTGTGCATTTATAAATAATCTCCACCAGATGGCGCAAAGAAACAAATTTAAGTCAACCTTGGCATGGAGCGTTTTGTGATCACACGGAATGGGGCTAGGGAGAAACAAAAGGAAAACTTCAGGTATAGGATGTTCGGAGCTCATAGGTATAGGAAGTAATTCTCATATAAAAAATTTGATGAAGGAATACATCATAAACCGTGAAAGGAGAAGAAAATCCTCAGAAACCTTTTTGATTCGTGGTGATTTTGAGATAGACTTTCAGGTAGCCTCTATTTTGTTAAATGTGTATGCACAAATCCACATTTAATCAAAAAGAGTCTAGATTTCACTGGAAGACATTGAATTAGTCATCTGGAGCTAAAATATTAACACTGGATATCATAGAAAAATATAAAGTACATATGAGAATTCTTTTGTCTTGAATTCTTGCAGCCACACTTTAAATATAAAGCCAGCTAAACTTTGCCCTTAAATCTTGCTTGAAACACTGGATGCTTAGAGACCCCCCATCTGTCCAGGAGTTCTCAGCATCATGGGTTTAATTTCTCTGTTTGAATAGCTCAGAGATATTTGGTCCTATAATGCAAAGAAATTAGGATGGTCTCTGACTCCACCTATATCAGAATAATTATTATTCATTTAACTCTTTCATTAATTCTCACTGGGCTTATAGTTCTCTACCACAGTAAAATCATTGACGGATGAAATCCTTCATGTTTGTGAATTGCACAAATTTTGCAGATGTCCTTATCAAGCAATAAGGACATAATGGTAGAATTTTTCATATATCTCAGTCTCCAGCAGTGAAAAACAGATTGTTTTTTTTACTTCTCTTACATAACAAGCTCCTGCTGGTATGTGGAGTGAGGGGAAAGGGATTTGAAACATCAATGAATTACATGCAGAATTATTTAAATGAAAATAAAGAGTAGATACATACACATGGACATACACAATTTGTTCTGGAGAGTTTCCTGGGTTGCTTATTAGTCTTCAAATGTCATGACACACGCTGTTTTCATGGATCTGTCAAACTATCAGCTGGATGTGGCTGGAGCAGCAGTTGCAGCTTCAAATGTATTGTTCCCCTGTGATGGCCCTAATTATACAAGCAAAAGGGTTGGACTGCAGTAACTTCATTTGCACTTCAGTCCTCATGTGGTGCCATCCCCCCCACACAAACAGAGATGATGTCCAGCTGCGTCAGGGGATCACAATCCGGCTCCCCGATGCCAGCCAGACATAAAAGGCACTTCAGCAGCGCTGCCAGCTGCACTTATTTAAACCCCATGCTTCCTTCCTAACTTAAGAGCACTCATTTCAAAATAGTCTTTTATAAACTCTTTTGGGTCCTGCTATTTTGTGATCAAAGCACAGTTGGTAGCACTGTGAGCCGTCCCCAAACTGTGAGCAGTTCTTAAATCCCACATGGAGCCAGTCCTCAGTACCTTATTTACACTGTACTGCTCTGGTGGTATCAGTGAAAGTCAAGAGGGCTATACGTGGAGTTAAGGCAATGCTCAGACTCTTAGATACCACCAGTTAAAGAGAAGATAGTATGACCTAAAATTCAATCAGTAAAAACGTCTGGTTCAGTGTGTTGTTTTGGAAAATTGTATCATGCAGCCTTATTTTAGGAGAGAGTTGGTGAAGTAAACAGTTGCTTCTTTAGTTGAAAGTTGAAATTACAAACATACATGGTTTGGAGGTACAAAATGTACTTGTCAAAACCAATCAAACATAAATCTGAATTTTTAGGTATTTTTCTTGTCCCTGGATGCATGGCAGAGACTATTTCACTCCATCTGGCAGCTTAAAAACAAACAGTTAAGATCATTCATTTGTTGGAAACCAGCTGAGTATTGTAATTAGTCTTACTTGGCACTCACAAATGTTGCATGCATTTGGTCAATTCTACTTTAGTGAATAGAATTTCCTTGGCAATTTTTAACAGTCTTAATCACAGAGCAAATACATAGACACATGCACATATGCATACATGCACAGTTTATATATACCTGTACAGTTGAGATTAACTGACTTTAGTATCATTTGTAAGGTTCTTATTTCAGAAATGCTAACTTTTGGCAAGAAGTCTCAAGCAAATATTACCGCTTGGTTTGTAGGAGAATGAAAGGAGAGCAGAAAGCTTTCCTGGTTTTCATCATGTAAAGCAACTTACACATTAGTCCTGATAAGTCAGCATAGCCATTCATCTCTTTTCCTAACAAGTCTTTTTGTCATCCTTCTGGTGGCTCAATATGTGCTTGAAATCTTCAGAGACTGACAGTAGCTTTCTTTAATGCAGGGGAACATCTTTTTTGAACAATTTGGAGCTGCCATCTCTAACTCATCTTTATCTGGCTGCCCTGTTGGAGAAAATATCTGAGCAATAGAAAGGACTATATTGGATGTACAGACAGCATCCCTGAAGTATTTTTAAATTTATGTGTGTCTGTAGTGGTTCCAACATGTCTTCAGAAAACACTGTAAATGGTACAGGACAGTGACCAGAGGCTACCATTGTTTCAAAAATCACAAATGGAGACAGGGATGTATTACTTCATAATTTTGAAGTAATGAAAAAAAAGAAAAAGGCAAAGAATAAAATGTAGAGCCAGTAATACGATTACCTGGAAAGAAAACCAAGAGTGGAATATATTATTTTATTATTCATGCATTTATATTTTCTAAGATTTCTTATGCTTTAGTGGAGAGAAACTGACATACACCAGCATGTGCGTAGTAAGAGTGGTAAAATAATGCTCAGCACTACTTGAAAAATTATGAAATCTGTCTTTTTCCTGTCATTTGAGAGCTCCTCAAGCCAAAGTCATAACATTTGAGATATTTTGTAATAGTGTGAGAAAATGGAGCAGTTACTTCACTGTTTTGAGGACAGCATGGACTGGTGCAATTTCCATCATCTGCTGACTGCGAGTCGCTTAGCAATTCTGAAACTGTAATCCCCAAAATAAATTAAGGATGTTAACTGCAAACAAGAGGACAAGTCTGCTCTCAACAATATGAAACATCAAGCACAATTTAGAGATGGGGCTTAAAATTATCCTGCATAAATCTGAATTTATCTGTCCTCTCCTTTAACAACAGATGGTCCAGAGTCCCCATTTCTTATTCATGGACTTCTTCACTCTCTGAGGCTCACCCCATTTCCTCAATTCAGGAACTTTGTTTCTGAGGATTAGCAATACACTGAAGATAACACACTCATGGCTGGGGGAGATAATTATGGGGAAGAAAAGGAGAATTTGGGTGGCAAGTCCTTTGACTGGAATTCTATGACAAGTTTTCAGTTATCTGGATATAAGCCACAGAATGCATTTCCAGAAAGGACTGTACAATTTGCATTAATTTTATATGCTTAAGGGACCTATTGCCATTCTGGACTGCATCTAACTGAAGACATAAAGTATCTGTAATGACTTTTGCGTATCATCAAAGTATGAAGACATAAAGTTTCTGTATAGATTTTTACCTATGTGGCTGCCAAATATTTTAGCTGGAAACTAAATGTTATTCTGAAGAGCCAGTAGTCTCAGCTCTAGCTCATAAACCTGAAGTATTTTCCATGGCTGTATAGTAACAGACCTTAGTCAGAGCTCTGTGGTTCTGAGAGAAGCATCATTTATAATTAGAGCTTTTAGTCTTCCCTGGCATTATTGAAATACAGCTTTCTTTTTGCACTCCTCTGAATGACTTTTCAGGTAGATATTAAAGATCTTCCTTTCATGGGGAATGCCTGGGACATGGAGAACTCAGGAGATGCATATTTTTTCTACCCTACCACTGTCCTTCTAAGTGACCTTCAAATGTCTGTGAAGAAACTGAACAAATGCCAGATGACCTTCATCATGAAGTGTTTTAAGATCAGTTAAAAGTTCCACATATTACTGTCACTGATGCAGATTTGAAAGGTTAAACATTTGGTATATGAGACTGCAGTTTTTGTAACCACAGTTACAAATAAAGAATCATCAATGACCCAGATGGGGTCATGGGGTCCTGTGAGACTTTGAAGGAAACTTGAAACACAGCAGTTGGCACAAATGTTTAGAAGACAGGCAAGTGCTGAAAATGACAGGTCTCCTCTGCAGGGTGATCTGTAGAGCAAGAAGGTTTAGTGCAAAGACAGGTGTGATTTAATTTGGCCAAGTGCCAACACATCACCCTCAGAGCTCAGCCAGTAGCTCAGCTTTAACAAGCAGGGGGCCTCTGTTCCCAAACTGGCAACTCAGGCTGATCTTACTGGGTAGTGGGTGCAGGATAGGGATAGGGCTGTCATATCTAAACCCCTGCTCCCATCATTTCTCAGCTCCTACATGCAGATATACACATTAACTAAGTAGGCCAAGGCAGCTACATATTTTCTCTATCCTTAACAGATGATTTTAGAATATGTCCTTATTTTTCTGTTATGTAAGTATTTCTTGGGGTGTTTTGTATATACTACCCCAAGCCAAACAAGCAGTTGCACAATCTGTTGGGAGAAAAAAGAAAACAATCTTGTATGAATTTATTTATTACTCTCTTACAGTTCATTTCCAGAGTATGAGAGCATAAAGGTGATGTAAAAGGACACTTCTCAAATTACCCTGAGAGGACTTTGTTAACAACAACCAACCAAACTGAAAAGACAAAACCAAATACTCAGCGATGTCTGTCTGATGATATCCTGCTTCTACTAGCATGTGAAATGAGAGGTGGAAGGAATTAACCTAGAAGAGGAGGAATGACAGCAGATGAGAAATGAAGCAAAGCTACAAGTACTCACGCTTAGCTAGCAGCATACGTTGGCTGAGAATTAAAAAGGGACGTGGGCATTTCAGAAAGCTTGGCAATATAAAATCTGAAGCTTTGTCACCCATCTCTTTAGGGAGTGGGGTTCAAAATGTGGGAGTAAGTGCTCAGATGTCTTACATTCTAGATAAGAGAAATTAAATGCCTGGATTGTAATACCCAACAGGAAGCCCCAGGTATATATAAAATCCTGTCTCAATGTGGACCAGGATACTTGTGTAAGATTCAGTATCTCTGTGAAGCTTGAATTAAGAAATAAGCTTAGGAAGCCAGAGCCTATTTCTGTTAAAATGTCTGTGATAATGGAGGGATTTTGTCTATGTCTGTACTACTAAGTAATACAGCCTAGAACAGCCATTTGACCAGAGGAGCATGAGGCATGTCACAACATGCATTTATTTGACTAACCTCTTTTATTATATTTCTTTCCTGAAAAAAAAAAGAAAATAAAAAGGAAAAAAAAAAAAAAAAAAAAAAAAAAAGGAAGCAAAAATCTATTTTAACAATTGGGACACACATCTGGATAATTTTAGACCTGAACCTGAGAAATCTCAGCTCAGTCAAAGGTGACAGGGAACATGCTAGCACATGATGGGTATAGATAATTAAGGTCAAATACATACCAGACCTGTAAATATACTGTAAATATACCTAAAATACTTGGTGAGAGAAGGGGAGATCTGGTTTTGGGAAATACCTGGCCAGCAGGGATTTATACTCTGTTCAAAACTCAACAAAGGAGTAATAGTTAAAAGGCAGTCAGGCTTTCTTGTGTTTGGTGCTTGATGCTGCATACAAAGCAGTGTAAAATATATAGTTACGGAGAGTCAAAAGGAGACTGGGGGAAGGAAGGTGAAACTCTCCAGCTAGAACACCCAACTGGATGATAGTACCCCAGTCTAAGCACTGTTAAGTTTTTTTAATTTAGACATTTCCTGGTTAAAAACATTGTAGAAATCAGGGTTTCAGGAGCTAGGACCTCAGATTTCCCCATTGCTGCAGATACATTTCAATTCATTCTTGCATGCCTACATTTAATTTTTGCAATAAGAGGAGCCTACTCCTGAAGGGCGTATTCCATTTTATGTCTCACTGCATTCTGTCATTCCTTTTACTTTCCCTCTCAGAAAGTATAGCAAGAGTAGGTAGTTAATACAGTACAGAGCATCTTCAGAAATAAATATGTGATCACAGGGAATCCAGACATTAAATCTTTAGCATCTGGAAAGAATGAATTGTTTTTACAAAATCTTCTACGTATCTGTCTACATTTTGAATGAGAATTTATAGAATTTCTCATAACAGCCAACTTTTTAATTTACTTTCATTCCAAATCTCACTCATCTTTATAGAAAATATTTCCATTGATTTCTCTTGTGGTATCACATTGGCGAGATTCAGTCAGGCTCACTTAAAATGGCAAAAATTTCTGCTCTCATACTCTGCATTTTGGAGACTGGCTTTTTTGCTTGTTGTTTCTGATGACTTTTGGTCAGCCATACCTGCTCCTGCATTTAAATTGAAGTTTAAGATGTTACTCTGTTTCATAAAAAACTGTTTTCATCATTTACGTGGGCTTCACTCTTCTGCAAATAATTGTTTAATATAGTTAGTTCTCTTTTATCTGTCACTGATATTTTTATCTGTTTTGTTCTACAGTCCTTTATGATGTGCTATGCATGAAAATAGTTTTGTAAATGAAGATTGATTGCTCAATATTTTTCATTAAATAAGACATGGTCTTCAAAAGAGGTTCCATAAGCATAAACATAAGTATAAACATAAATAATAATGGTAGTATCACATATCTGCTCGAATTTAGTAGAACTGTTATTCTTTCCCAGTGCTTTGTACACACAAGATGAATTTTGGGTTCATCAGCTATATGTAGGCAAACATTTTGTTTTAAAATGCTTGTTTTCTTCCTAAAAGGAAGAAGGTTTAAATGTCAAGGGAAAACTTAGTTTTCAAGGAGATTCTTTTTTTTTTAATTCTTTTGTGTTTCTTTTTTAATTACTTCTGTTGCTGCTGTTACTAATCAGCTTGTTTTGCATCACGCTAAACAGCACAGCTGGAGAATTTGCTCACTGATTGAAAGTATCATGTGAGCATGGAGAGTGGGCACCAGTGGGACTGCAATGGAAATGACTGCAGAGAGATTTCAAAGGTATTATAAGAAGGCAACAATTTTTTTTGGCATTTGGGAATACTTGAGGAAGGGAAGAAAGAAAAAAAAAACCAGTGTGGGAAGACGAGAGGAGGAAAAATGTATCTGAGGAATGAGAGCAAGAAAGGGAGGGTATTTGTTTACGCCTGGACAGTCAAGTTAGCAAATGTGGGTCAATGGCCGTGGAAGCAGCAAATCCTGTATTAAAGGTGGTGGAAAGCTTCCATAATGACAAGACAAAAAAAAAAAAAAAAGAGAAAGGTAGGAATGGATTGTAAAACAGTAATTTGAATTTATCCCTGTTGTAAACTAAAACCCACAGCAGAATTAAAGTTCCTACTGTTCTAGAAATAACACCTGTGTTTCCCAGGCAATGAATTGTACCATAGGGCTGTAGGCAGTAGGCCTGTCTGGAGAGAGGAGTGACTCAGTCATAAGGCAACAACACAACATGCACAGAGAAAACAGAAAAATAGTACTTTAGTTACCTTCTTTTAGACCTCTACAGCTTTTTATCTATAAGAATCCAAGAATTAGTGTTACTTCATAGCACCCGCTGCTGCCCGAGTCCACTGTCACAGTCCCTTTATTTTGACAGAAGTGGACTGACAGCTGTACGAAGTGAGTTTTTGCTATACCTATGTGTTTGGGGCATAAGAAAAAGTACTAGAAAATAACATAAAGCAAAACTGAGGGGAAATCAACTGTAGTTTCTTTTGTACAGGAGAAATCAGTAGGGCTGCCCATAATTCACATTTTTTGACATTCCCTTTTGCAGGTCTCTGTTTTAATTTTCTTTTAACTTTGCCAAACTTAGACTGTGAAGGCTGAACTTTCCTTACCAGCTGCTAGGGATGGAACGCTTTATTTTGTTCATAAAATTTTAACATAAGGGGGTTTTTTCAGCTTCTGACAATGAAAGAATGGGGAGGGGGAGATCTGTTCTGTGGAAAGGAACTTTAATGCTTGGCACACAAACTGAAAAGCTGGTCAGGCCCAGTTGTTTTGTCAAGGATGAACATTGCACTATCCCTGAAAGAAACTGCCTAAATTTGGCAGATTCTCAGGGCTTTGAAAAAGTCTCCCCTTGCACATTCTCAGCAGTGGCTGTGGTGGATACAGATGCCACAGCTCCCATCTGTGTGTATGGCCACCACAGCTTCCTGGGCTGAACCCAACTGATTAGTAGCTGCCACTTAGGTCTCCTGGGAGGCTGTGGGGGCCTCTCCTCCATGAATGCACTGTGCTTCTCCTGCTGTTGCGTCCTAAGTAGGAAGGACAGAGAGATTTGATTAAAAATAAAGAAAAAAGAAAACAGAAAAATGCTGGAAATGTCTGGGATATCAGGGAAAGTAGATTAGGATAAGGAGCTTGGGAAGAGCAGCCCATGTCAGGGACCCTAAGAAGGTTCAGGAGACTCAAGGATGAACAGACTAGGAGTGAGGGATGAAAATGAAAAGTGGAATTGGGAGGTAGGAGACAGAAATCCAATAAGAGCTAAAGAGAAAGTAGGATACCATGCATTGAGGGACAAAAAGGCTTCAGGCAGAGGAAGTGATAAAATTCCCCCTCCACAGTCTCAAGTGAGTTGTGTAAACATGGAAAGATCGGGTTGGGACTCTGGGGAGAAACTAGAAAGAAAAGTTTGAATAAAAGGAAGTTGGTGCTGCACCGGGGATCCCTAAAAAACAGATTTGGAGTTGTAATGCAAACAGATGTGTACTGATTGGTATGAAAGCCTTGGACACCCGCACTGGGACAACCCAAAAAGAAGGGGTCAGATCAGGGGAGTATATAACATCCCCTGTTACAACCACTTCCTAGAGAAAGAGAAGACAGGTTATAGTTGTAGGCAATTCCCTTCTAAGGGGAACAGAGGGCCTGATAAGATGACCAGGCTTGGGTCGAGAACATCACCAGGAAACTTCCTAGCCTGGTGCAGCCCTCAGACTGCTATTACTGATCTTCCACATAAAGGAAACAATATAGAAGTGATTTCTTGAGGAAATAGTGTGAAACCCAATCTGAATCATCGACTTTCATATTAATCTTCACAATAGGATTTTAAGTGTTTTAATGGCTTTAGCAATTAATCTCTCTTCTTTTTATTGTGGGTATTATTTAACCATATGGTTTCACTTGTGAGGCAAATAACTTGTTGGGCTTGGGAGCCAGAGGTTTATTTGCAAGACGAAATAAATCTAAAAACTACAGAGCAAAGTTTATGTGTGTAACACACTGAGTGATGAAAGTACAAACTTTTCTTTTAGTAGACACATAGATATTTTAATATCTGTCTTGAAGCTCATGTACTAACAAGAACATTCCCAACAATGTAGTATAATAAGTAACAACTTCTCTCTCAGTCCAAATGCTCCCCAGGTTTTGGGTGTACAGTTTTGGCCTAGCCAAAGGGTCACCTTTTAATTTTTGCACTTGAAATCATGGAAAACATAAAGAAAAAAAAGGAAATACAAAAAACAGAGCTTGAGAATTAAACACTTCATCAAATAAATAACATGTCAGACTTTAGAGTCCACTGACTGTGGAAAACGTTAACGGCGTTGGCTATACTAACATTCCACCAGCAGGCAGATTTCTTACAAATATGATCTTTCAGCTATTTCATTAACCTCACACTCCCACACACAAAATTGAATCTTAAAGGTCATGTTTAATGTGTTCAGCGTTTTCAGATCATTCTAATTCCAAAGCTCAAGCTTATTCTTATAGAGTAACTCTATTTACTAAATTTCAACCTTGAATCTTTTATGCTTTGAATATATTTTTATTAGACTATTTCATTTTTGTTCTAAAGTATTCATATTTTCCATTTTAATGGTATGATTTCCTATTAATTTCCTGGTTTTCTTCAAGATGTCAAGAGTAATTTTTCTTTATAGACAGAGGAAGTAATTTTAGGAGGAATACATCACAGTTAGTAATAGTGACTGTTTCTCTAAGTAAGGCACAGATATTTTTAATATACATAGCAGTGCCTGATTGAAATTTATTAGTAGTAGTGTTTTCTTTTTTACATAAATGTTTTGGGTTTGCATAGCAATGTTTTGGTAGCAGGGGTGTTACAGGGGTGGGTTCTGTGAGAAACTGCCAGAAGCTTTCCACATTTCCACCAGAGCCAATGCCAGCCTGCTCCAAGATGGACCTGCCACTGTCCAAGACTGAGCACATCATCCACAGTGGTAATGCCTCTTGGACAACAGATTTAAGAAAGGGAAAAAACCCTGTGTAAGAGCAGCCAGAGAGCAGAGTGGAAATGTGTGAGAGAAACAGCTCTGCAGACACCAAGGTTGATGAGGATGGAGTAGAAGGAAGCGCTCCAAGTGCCAGAGCAGAGATTCCGCTGCAGCCTGTGGTGCAGCCCGTGGTGAGGCAGCTGTGCCCCTGCAGCCCATGGAGGGCCACAGGGGAACAGAGAAACACTTGCAGCCTGTGGAGGACCCTGCCTTGGAGCAGCTGGATGCCCCCAGGAAATTGTGACCCTGTAAGAAGGCAGGACTGAGCAGGCTCCTGGCAGGACCTGTGGCCTTAGGGAGAGAGGAGCGCACGTTGGAGCAGGTTTGCGAGCAGGAATTGTGACCCTTGGAGGAACCTGTGTTAGAGCAATGTAATCCTGAAGGACTTCATTCTATGGAAGTGGCCAACACTGGGGCAGTTTGTGAAGAACTGCAGCCCATGGGAAAGAGTAGGGAAGAGTACGAGGAGTCTTCCCCCTGATGAGAAGGGAGCAGCAGGGACAACATGTGTTGAACTGACCACATCCTCTATTTTCATCTCTCTGCCCTGTGGCGGGGTCACAGGGAGAGAAAACTGGAAGAAAGAAAGGGTGGGGGGGAAGGTGTTTTTTAAGATTTGGTTTTACTTCTCATTACCCTACTCTGATCTAATTGGTATTAAATTAAACTAGTCAGTATTAAATTTGTCCCCAGGACGAATATGTTTTACTAATGGTGCTAATGGATGAGTGCACTCTCCATGTCCTTATCTTAACCCATGAGCCTGATATTATATTTTCTCTTCCTTATCCTGTTGAGGAAGGGAGAGATAGAGAGGCTTTGGTGGACACCTGTCATCCAGGTGGAGTCAACTCAGCATAATAATCTAACCCTTGTCTTCTTCTTTCCTTTCTAATTGTCTCAGTGATTTTCAAATTGATGCCTGGTATTAAGTATTCTGACACCTGAGACTTTAAAGATATTTTACTGCCAGATTCAAAGGAATGAAAGTGATTTCCCCAAACTCAGATTTTTTTTGTTGAGAACAGTAAATGGTCATTGCCTACCTTTCACTTGTCTTTTTAGGCTGCCTTAGTCACTGGTTGCAGCCTACCATTGCTTACCTGTTCAAGCAAATGAACAAGATGTTAGTGAGTGAGGTAAGTAGGACTTGCTTTCTGCTTTGACTTCATTACCTGTTTGTTTAAATGATGGTGCATTTATTTACTTATTTTAAATTAATGGACTTCATCTTTTGGTCTTAATTTTTTCAGCATAAGAGTGTGCGTTAGAATATGTTTATTTACTCACAGCCCTAACAGCAGGAATGCAGAATACCTGTTATTAGAACCGAGCAGATTTTAAATAAAAGAAATGCAATTAACTCAGCTTATTTTGTAAGATGCTTTGTGAAACTGACTGAAGGGAATAAAGTAGTTAAAGAAACATAGCAGCCCTCTAAAGTCATATGGTCAAGGGCACAGATTCTTGCCGTTTGTGGAGTAAGCGTAGAAAATGCAACGAGAAAATAATTTGGCTGAAGTCAACTATTTAAACTGGAGTGGACATTCAGGGTGAGTGCAACAACATAAAAAGGCAAAATCATAAAAAACCAGCTAACAGAATGATTCACCTGGAAGGGACACCAGCTGCAGCAAGAAATGATGTAGAAGGATATTAGGATCAAGAGGAAAATCAAAACAGAAAAAATCGCTACTATTTATTGTAAGAAGATAGCTATAAATAGATGATAAGAAGGCTGACCTGTTTAATGCCTTTTTAGCATGCAAACAAGTGACAATCACACCAATCTACTGGCAAAGGGAAAGATCTCAATATTTGAGTGTAGGAGAAACATTGACTCAGTGGAGGGCCTTGAAGATGATTTGGAACTTGGAGTAAAGGACATCTGAGCAGGAACTGGAGTGTTTAACATGCAAAAGAAAAGGGTAAAAGGGGTTCTAACTACAGTCTTAGAGAGAAGGTGGAGCCAGATTCTTGTCAGGATGCAAAATGAGAGGATAAGGCCCCAAGGGTCAAGAGTTTAAATATAAGAAATTGTACTTCCTGTGAAGGAAAAAAATGATTCACCACGAGAGGTTGCCCAGGAGCTTTCTACCTTGTTTCTTGTTTTTGTTTTCCTGTCCTCACACAGCTGTGGTGGGACAGGAAAACTGCTGAGTATTCAGAGCTGATATAGTAGCCACAGAACTAAGCTTTGAGCAATGAAGAAGTGCAAACTATCTGAAAAAATAGAGCCTGTGAGTCTTATTATTGCACATTATTGTAGAAATAACTTTAACTGTTTGCATTTCTTAGTATTTGAATATATTTTAGCTGTGATTAAGTTGTTACTTTATCAACAGCTACAATAGCTTTTCTGAAATCGCAATATTATTTTATTGCTATACTGGGGCAGGATGTCAGGTTTCAGGAGTGCTGACTGCTGAGGTGCCCCGTGACCGCTGGAGTGGCCATAAATGGACTCCAGCAGTAGGATGTGGGACAACCCAAAGTTGCTGTCAGAACATGCAGCCAGTCTTGTTCTTTCTACCGTGTAAGAGTACTTTGGGGAAAAAAAGACCCCACAAGAAGTCACTATTTATGTTTTCAGTAAGTTTGCCCTTTCTCAGGAAGTGCTGATACATTTTGCTTCTTATGTTTGACTATGTCTGATATTGTAGCTTTTGCTTCTGTCCTACAGGGACCCAAGATGTGATGAACTGATACAGATTTTTGACTCTTCCAAGGAGCTTCAGCTGAAAATCAAAGTCAAGTCCTCAGGTAGTATATAAGTAGTAATGCTCCAGTTTGTGTCTCTGATGAACTTATAGGTAACCACTCAAGGAATGAGTTCAAGTAAATGTAACTTCGTATACACAAAACCAACTCAACTACTTCTCAGACAGAAATGGTATTGCCTCAGCAGTACATCAGTGTTCTGCTATCCAGAAGGGACTAATTTTATAAAAGGTTGTCATACAAATTATACAAGTACTTTTGTTTTAATCTGTGATTCACTTCAGTGCTAAGGAGTCTGATTCATCCATTCAAGTCAATAGAAATATTTGCAATGACTTCAAAAAGAATTGGAATAAGCAGCAACTCGAGCAAGTCAGAAGCTGGCTTTCTGTTCAAATCTTAGCTGTGTATTTTTAAAACAAGTTAATGTCACCCTAGTTTTTACCCACAACTGACCAAGGCTGGCAAAACATGGAAGTGTTTAAACTTTATTTTATCCATGAACACCCATATTTCCGTATATGACCCTTTCATATTTTCTTCAAACTGAATTACTCTGACATTTTTCAGGACATCTTAGTGAGGTCCCAAGTATTTTTAAGTACATATGTAATCCAGTCATGTTTCCAGCAATGTTCCACCAACTTCTTTTCCATGAAGAGGTATTCTTGTTGTGATCATATTCTCTCAGATGCTTCCCTGTCCAAAGTGTCTGAAAATGAAGGTGTTAGGAGACATAATTTTGTACCTTTTCCTCTCATGGAAAGCTGTGATGTATGCAAATACAAAATTACTAAAAGTGTGCTGAAATTGGGATAAGAAGAGCTGCAGAAATCCCTTTCTTTCTGGAGGTTTCTTCTATTCAGAGCTGACTTTGGTTAATCCAAACAGTTTTATGCTGGGACATAAGACTGCATCTAGGGCCCTCCTCTCATGGTGGCTGCTGCTTAGATCTGGAAGAAAATGGCAGGTCACTGGTTCTAAGAGCTGCTGCAGATGAAGCAATGAATCCAAAAGAAGCAATTTACTTTCAGTGGAGTCCACAGCTGTATTGCTTTTGATTTCAGTTTTACTGATTTCCTGCTTCTTTCTTTCCAGACACAGCATTTGTATGGATTGCATAACATTTCTCAGAAGTTATGTTCCTTTTCTTCCAAGATAGAGTAGTGTAGTGGGCTGACCCTGACTGAAAGCCAGGCAGCCACCAAAGCCTCTCTATCACTCCCCTCAATAGCTGGATGGGGGAGAGAAAATATAACAAAGAGTTCATGGGTTGAGATAAGAACCAGGAGAGATCACTCTCCAAATACTTTCATGGGCAAAACAGGCTGAAATTAGAGATATTAACTGAATTTATTGCTGACAAGATTAGAGCACGATAATGAGAATTAAAAACAGACCTTAAAAAAATCTTTCCCCCATCCATCCCTCCTTCCCAGCCCTACCTTCTCCCTGTTGGCAGTGCAGGCAGAAGGCAATGGGGGTTATGGTCAGTTCATCACAGGTTGTTTCTGCTGCTGGTCTGGGGGAAGAGTCTTTCCTCTGCTCCAATGAGGGTCCCTTCCATGAGAAAAGTTCTCTGTGAACTTCTCCAACCTGAATGCATCCCACAGACAACAGTTCTCCATAAACTGCTGAAATGTGGGTCACTCTTCCACAGGGTGCAGTTCTTCAGGAATAGCCTGATCCAGTGTGGGTCCCCCATGGGATCACAATTCCTACTGGGAAGCCTGCTCCGGCATGTGCTCCTCTCTCCGTAGGCCTCCCACAGGGTCACAGCTTCCTCTCAGGCATCCACCTGCTCTGGTGTGGGTCTCCTCCAGGGGCTGCACGTGGATCTCTGCACCTCCACGGATCTCCATGGGCTGCAGGAGCACAGCTGCTTTACCATGAGCTGCACTACGGGCTGCAGAGGAACCCCAGCTCTGGTGCCCAGAGCAACTACTGCCCTTCCTTCTCCACCAAACTTGGTGTCTGCTCTCTCTCACATGTTCTCATCCCACTCTTCTCTGGCCACAATGACACCTGCACAATAACTTTTTTTTCCCTTCTTCTTAAATATGTTATCACAGAGGCATTACCACCATTTCTGATTGGCCCAGCCTTGGCCACTGGCAGGTACATCTTGGATCCAGCTGTCATTGGCTCTGCTGGACAAAGCTTCTGGCAGCTTTCCAAAGAAGCCACCCCTGTAGATCCCCCACTACCAAAATCTGGCCATGCAAGCCCAAAAGAAATAGACCACTTTCACTTAAAGCCTCTCTAGCATGATAAAAGGGAGATATTTTTACAAAATCCAGCATATTCTAAACATCTGCCTGTAGTAGCCACAGGGTGCATACAGCATAGGTAGTCTGTGACCTGTTCCAGATCTGCTTCCAGGTTTCTATTTCACTGGGGGTGAGTGTAAGACAAGGCCGTGTTCCAGCCACCATGCACCTTCTCTGAGCTGGCTTCAAGTGAAACTTGATATAATCAATCTGTCTGAAAACATTGCCCTGTGTAGGAAAACCACACTTGGACAAAGAACATGAAGTGTTACAAAGATTGCCCTAAAAATTAAAGGTTTGTTTTGAAACCTTGTGTGCCAGAAGTTTGAGGAGAAGTAGTGCAGAAAAAAGAAAGGCTACTTTTAGGTTTTAAAAACCCAGAAGATTTGGCCTTCACTGTCTAGTCCAGACCCTGAGAAATGAAGGACGGCAACATTAAACTTGTTGATTACTTTCTCAGGGTCTATATTAAAACTGGTAAGCTTTTTTTTCTGTCCTTGGCCAGAAAGAAGGTGGGCTTATAAACTCAGTACTTGGATGTTCATAAACATTTTAATTCCAGCCCAAAGGTATTAATAATCAATACATTTGTATTTAGTCTTAAGAAAACCTTCACCTTTGTTCTTGAGACCTTCACCTTCCTTTTCTTCTCCTTTTGCTCCCCTGGACTAGACACAGAAATCAATCAGGTTTATTTCTCAGCCTTTATGCTGCTAAATTTGAGGAGAAGCCAAACCTTTGTGTGTGTGTGTGTGTGTGTGTGTGTGTGTGTGTGCTTTATTATGGCAAACTCTCTGCTTATCCTCTTCTGAACCACTTTCACTTTGAATTCATGCTCTTTGAACATTTGGGTTTAAACCTTTCGTGGGATTTTGAATCAGATATCTCTTCTCCTACCTGAATATAACTTTGTATATTTTTTTTACTGTTACCAGATTTCTCTAATGATTCATCAGGGAGTTGCTGCCTTTTTAATGGTATTTAACAATGAGAACAACTAGGCATGTAAAGATCAAATCAAAGCATTTCTTATCTTTATCTAGAGTTTACTATTTTATAGATTAAATGGTTGCAATCTGTACTACTATGGAACTACTTTGCCTGACGGTGAGCTTGCTAAGTGTTAGGTAACAACTAGTTCAAATTTTGGGACGAGTTTCAATTGCCTGTGCTAAAGATAGCCTCACATATAGCTTAAATCCTTGAGAAAAATTATGAAGAATTTACCTTCAGTACAAGAGAAAAGAGACTTCCTTTAAGCCATAAGAAATTGTGTTCAGCATTTTGACTCTAAATTACAACATACTTTTATAAAGCACCAACTTAATCTTCATTTGATCAATTATGCACCCCAAGGGCAAGATATTGCAGTTTAAATTTATTTCTTTGTGCTTGAAAGTACAAATTCTCTGATGCTGAAGATGGTGAAAAATGTTATTGTTCAGAATACTTAGATATTAGGAACATGGGTCTAAGCTTCATTGTCCCACTCCTTCAATCATTCACATTACTGACAGGTGAGAGAAAATGT
The DNA here is from genome assembly GCF_965178545.1 of Coloeus monedula. Lineage (NCBI taxonomy): Eukaryota > Metazoa > Chordata > Aves > Passeriformes > Corvidae > Coloeus > Coloeus monedula. The sequence goes on from NC_138784.1 coordinate 39,509,604, forward strand.
GAATCAAAAGCAGTGCTAGTGACCTTTTCCTTCTGCTTGGCTAACTGTTACCATTTAAAGGTTCATTACAAGGTAGAATGGTGTTTGTTCACCATATACATTTGCATGTATGCATTTTTGTGCATACCCATACATATATTAATTTAAAGTTTACATGAAACAGATGAAGTTCTGTCAGGATCAAGTAGGAGTTTTCCCCATTTTATCTCACCTGCAGACGAAGTATAGAAGTATACTGTCCCCAAAGCCTGTCTCGTGAACCTTGTCACTACTAGGTGATGTTTGACCAGTTTGGTCCCTGCTAATTCCCTATACTGTTTTGTTTTCTCCCATTTCTGTAAGGTTGCTCATCTAAAGTACTGTAGTTATTTTATTCCTAACCTTCACTTAAATAAGCAACCTCCTGTTTCTTTTCTGCAGAGGTAATGATCGATCATTTTCCTTCTAAAACAGGGCTTGTTGCCTAGTGTCTCTTATCAAATCTGCTGAAAACCTTTTTGAGCACAAAGAGTCTCTGACTGCAAAATGTCCTGACTGACATCATTAATAAGAGTAATCAAGCTGAGGATTTATATTTTATAGGAAGCTTGCCAACTACAGAAACTTAGAGAAGGAAAAGTGAAGCCAGAGAAAAGCTGTGTAAAGTCCCATGGAAAGCTGAAAATTAGTTGGTCAGATTATGGAGTTTTGCTATAACTCTAGATTATGGAGTTGTCTAATAAGTCTTTCACTCACTAAAATGTTTTGTGGGGTCCTTCAGTCCACCTCTTTCATACGGTCTTCTTCACAGTCAAATAGAGAAATGGACATGAATCCCATTTTGCTGGGGCTCTTTCAGGATCAGACGATAGACCTCCATTTCCTCTCATGCATAAAGAAAATGGCTTCCACCTTAGTGTTGCTCTGACAGGAGCAAGATTCTGGTCACCAACTCCTTCTCTCCCAGGAACAGCTGGATTGGTACAGCCTTTGGTGTGTTAGAGCTGGACCTCTCACGTGGGAGTAAATAACTCCCAGGAGCTACAACCAAAATAAAGGATAAAATATTCTCCACATATTTTGCGTTTGCCAGAAGGCATCCTTAGAGAGGTCACAGCAAGAAACTGAAACTACCCACCTGCTGCAGCAGTAGTCATAACAATACATGTTTTAGCAGGCAGTGAAGGAATAAAATGAGGGAACAAAACTCAGAACTGGTGACATGATACTTCAGAGGAAAGCCTGCCTACTGCTAAAAACATGGTCTATTAAAAGGGTACGAAATTTAATGGCTTCCAAAATACCAGACAGTGATTAATTGACTAGGTGGTGAGGCACCAGCTTTGGTGAGCACATTAATCACTGCAGCAGCATGTCTGTCACACACTTCTTTCTGAACATTGCCCTTCCTTCTTCTATCTAGAGATGCAGGACTGCTAGACAACCATTGATAAAATGCCATCTGGGAGGGGGAAACAAAACTGAACAACTCAACACTGTACAGTCATTCCTCAGGGAAAGTTTCTGCCTCGGGATTTGCAGGCCTGACTTTTCTCCCCTTAGTGCAGAGAAGAGCAAAGCACTCTTGTCCCTTTCTGCCTCAGCTTTGCTTTCTCTTTCCTGCTTCCCCTCTGACCTGGCCCTGCTCACACAGCAGTAAGAGTCAGAGAAGGAGCTGAATGATGATGACTGCTTCTGGACATGGAAGCCTAATTAATCCTTCTGTGAAATTGTTGAGAAATGCTGAAGAGAGGACAAGGTTAAATAGGTTGTGTCTATAGGTGAGGACTGGGAGACCAGTAGACATATGGGTAGATAGTTGCTTGTGCAGGAAATAAATACTTACATGGAAAAGCTCTACATAGAAGGAACCTAGAAACCTGCATTTTATGCCCAGAGCTTCCCAGATTTGACAATAGTGTTATTAATGACCTTTTATTAATTTTTTTTTGAAGGAAACATATATTTCATACTATGCATATGTTCTGACAAGGGATTAGATGTCAGAATATTTAAGTATTTGTAAATGCACTAATGATGCTAATAATTGATATGATTTCAAAAGTCTTAACAAGCTTAGTCTCTTTATTCCTCTGTTATGCTGTCTGAAAAGGAAATGTGACAACTCTTCCCTTAGAGAATCCCTCAGTCCCTGGTCACGCAGATCCATGTCTGTAGGCAGGGGGATACTCAGCTAAGGACTGTCAGCTTCTGGCCATAATATGCTAGTATAAGCAATCCATGTTGAATTAAAAATGTTCTGGATGAGACAAACAAAAATTTTTAGCTTTTTAATCCCTTGTAGGATGATTTCTCAGATGGAGTTTTCCTAATTGAGCTTGTGATTTCCATCATAGAATCCAGATCTCACTTTCCAGATGAGACGACTGAATGTGGTTCAAGAAAAATATGAAATCATTTGAAAGATGAAAAAAGGTAAATTAAGTATTTTTCATCCAAATGTGGCAGTAACCAAACAGAGACAGTTGTACTTTGTGCTTTATATAAGCCATATTTTGCATGCAGGACCCATCACAGTGATATCTATGCACCAGAATGTTAGAGAAAAAAGAAGAGAAAGGGTCTGCCTTTCTGGCAGGCATGGGTTATTCCTATTAACATTTCATTATTTCAAAAGCAATGTACATGCCAGATTGTTAGATTTGGGGATGACTATCCATTATTCATAGTCCTCTGATGGAGAGATAGTAACTGGAGATGATGCCAAGAGGGATGCCTCAGATCCAGATCTAGGTTCAGATTCCAGCTTGCTCCCAGCCTTGATGCAGCTATGTGCTGGAAGCATGGCTTGAACCTCATCACATTGTGAGAAACTCCAGGCTTTCAGCAATCATTAGTTGTGTGATATTCACAAAACAAACAAACAAGCAAACAAATCTGTTTTCACACAAATGCTGCCAGTAACAGAAACTAGTAGAAGAGAAATCTGAGACCTATCATGTGTATTTTAGGGTTTCTTCCTAGTCGCAAGGTTTTCAGTTTGCTTGAAGTGTTTGCAGCTGTTAAGTGCAAAATTTTACAGGAGTGGAATGTAGCTTGATGTAGCAGGAATAATTTGAAAGGCTGGGAAAAGCAGCAATAAAAGTCTTTTGGTGGTTCTGTAGGAGGTACTGCATTGGGGGCATAACTTCTGATTACACGTGAGTTTTTTTATTTGTTTTCTTGTTTACTGAAGGTTCAATAATATTCAAAGCTGCATCCAGTTGCAGGACTGTTTGGTTTCTCTGTCATGTAAATGTGATTACTGTGATGGTCCTTCTCTCTTGTTCTACCTCACATAATCTGCACTCAAACGTTTTTTAGGTCACCCAACTAAATGGTTATGAAAGCTATAAAGGAGGTGAACAGGCTTTTTACTCCTTACTTGAAATGCTTGCCATTCCCATTTGAAGTCAGATGAAACAGTATTTCATACACATCGGTGAGAATCTGGCTGTGTCTGGGGAACTGAGTGGAAATATCCTTGCTTTAAAAAATCAGCTACAGACATGCTCAATTTTGTTAACATTTGGTCTCTGCAAACAAAAAAATTACTACATGTATAACTTCTTTATAAAAATGTCAATCCAAAAAAAACAGAGGTGCCATGGTTTCAGATGTATTTTCAGAGAATAGAATAAACATGAGTAAAATGGACATTATTTCAATATAAATAATGGATTTCAAATATGTGAAAAAAATTGAAGCATTGCTTGTCAACTCTTCAACTGGACTGTTTATTAAACAGTTGTAGATTATATTGTAGAGAAAATGGAAAATAAAACTGTAAAGAATATATTTTAAAAAAGCAGCTGAATATAATGTCTATGGAACAACTCCAGCATCTTTTCATAAAATGTGAATGTGGCTACAGTTCTATATTGATCAGATGCAAGATCTGGAGAGGTCAAACAACAAGACTCATTTCTTTGACATCTGGCTTTTATCATAGCTGACTCTTTCAGATTCTTATCTTCTCTGACAACAAAAAGAAAATTCTGTTTAGCAAAGTTCATAACTGTGTGAAAGTGTCTATTACTGACAAAATACAATACAACATGCCTAACCATTAAAGTACCAGGAACATCATATCACATTAATCATGCAATTTAATTGGCATTTATAATACAGTGGATTATTTGAATCCATATTATCCCCATTACAGAAATATGATGAGACATACAGAGCACTTCAAAAGCATCTGAAAGGTTCCAATTTTTTGAAAAAACTATTGCATTACTGTTTATCTACTTGAATGTCTGAATGGAAGACATTTCCATGATCTCAAACCAGTTTTGATTTTTGTCATGAGAGTGCTATACACCTATTTGCTTAAGTAGGATTCTCCATATCATATAGAAATCTGATTATCTACTGTTATGTAAATGAAGCATGAATTTCTCAAAAACACTGATAATCACAGCATACAGGCTATATTTTGGAAGTAACAGTTTTCCATTTATTTTAGTCATCCATCATATGTTCAGTAAACTCATCTTCCAACGGAGGAGAGATATTGCAGATGCAGTGCATGACCACCTGTGAGCTGATCAAATACTAAGGGGTGGGGGGGCTGTAGGGTTTATTTTCTTGTCCATATTTATCCTGTTCTGACTGAAACTTTTTCATTATGTGTACAGGATATCACTGTCTCAGTCACTGCTAGTAGTAAATGAAATATATTCACACAACTTTCAGAATCATTTTGATGAAATGTTTGCTATAGTCAATTTACTGTCCATTTTCTTCACAGTTTCCATATTGCCTTGAATACTCACTTTAGATGGATGTTAAAGAAGAGTTTTTCTCTCCATCAGTGCCTGTACTTGACCTTGTCCTGGGACACCCAGACATGTGAGTCCTTTGTTTTCTTCCCTGCTGTTCCACATGTGAGTCTCCATAGCATTTAGCAAGTATCTGAGGACAAATTTTGCTGTTGAATTAGCTCAGTGGGATTTTTTTTTCTATTAATCCTCAAATGTATGTTTACATCTTAAATGAGCTGGATCAGAGCACTGGTCTGTGCTCTTCCAGGTGTGTGGGGATGTGTCACTACACTCCACTGTGCCCCAAGAAGATTGGTGACAAGCCTTTGCAGGTGTTTGCACTGTGATTGTGCAGTCCCTGGTTTGTTTTGTTACTGCTCTGATGTTCTTGCTGCCTCGATGTATTCCACACACACTGCCACAGTTGTTGCAATGAACAATTTGCCTATTGAGCTCAAAAATCAGTCTGGTGGTGGACTAAAGGGAGGTACTGAAAAATTTTGTCACTCTTACTGAGCTGAGGGCATGGCCCAGAGGCAACATCAAGGGATTATGTTATATTGCCTTTGCTTCTTTTTTCTCAGTGGTTCCTAGGAACTCCCCAATCAGCATTGCCAGACTTTTTAAGAAGTAGTAACGTGATTGATCCTGTTATACCCTGCACAGCTGTAGGCAGGTTAATTTTCAGCTGCCTGCTAACAATATCCCAGGTCTCAGAGGCTGGAGCAGGTTTCCCAGACTCCAGGCTGCATGCTGGAGCTTGGCAATAGCTAAACTAGCCCGCTGCAGTCTGCTCAGGCTCACTAGCTCCAGCAGGCATTTTGCTGTCAATCTCAAACAAAATATAGCATTTGAACTGCCACTTCAAGTATCCCAACACACATTTTAATTCTTCCAAACGCAATATCATTCAGCTAGGAGAAAAACATAGTGCTTATTGTAACAGGAGGAGGAGTTGCATTCTAGACAGTTGCTAGTCAAGAGAATATAGACACTATGGTAGGAAAATAAGTGGCTCTGAAGTGACACTTAGAAGGCTAAAATAATTCTTGAGGAGTGTCAAGAAAAATAGAGAAGCATTGCTATATCTGAAAATAGCTTTAAAGAAACCATTATCAGAATGCTGTGTTGGATAGTGTTTTCATTCTTTAAAAAGCTGCTGAAAAATTGATGAAAGAAAAGAACTACAAGGGTTTTGAATATCGAAAAACACCTTGTTCTGACAGGGTGTTTCTTGTTTATCCAAGAAAAGTTAAGAGATTATAAAAAATATCTTATGCTGGGAAAAGATTTCTAACTGCTGACACTATGGAGAGAGAATCAATCTAAAGGTCACAGGTTCAAGTTCTTCACATTCACAACAGAAATAAAGTTAAATATTAAGCAAAAGAATGGAAAACTGTAGTGAAATATAAAATTTTTGAAAGTAAGAATCAAAATTCCCATCTAATAAACATGCTTAGTTCAAGGCAAACAGTTTAAGAATCAGTTGATAGAATTATGCAGCTAGTGCTAACAAAATATTCATAAATGCTGTATAAAAGATGTGTGGTTCAAGAGCAGGAAGGTCACAGAGAATTGCAGAAAATTGCCACCCTATTCCACTGATCTTCAGGAGGCTGTGCCTTTAGTTGCCTTCAGCAAAAGCAGCCCTAGTATCAGATTAGCTTTGCCACCTTCTATTCTAAGAACACAGACCAATCAATTTATTTCTGACAGCAACACAGATTCACCATTTGACTAAGTTTTTTACATGGACATGAAATGCTGGTTAGACTATGCATTGCAATATCCCCCAGTTGATGGAGATAGGGATGATCTGTCAGGATACATAAACTCTGACATGCAGTGCAATAGTCTAAAGACAAAATCAATGTTGTGGCCAGAACCGCACTTGAAATCACCAATTAAATTTAAAAACTCCGAAGACTGGAAGCATAATTCAGAATATAGACTAAGACTTGAAGAGGATTTGTAGGAGGGAGTGCTGGGATCACCAACACAAGCATGTGTTCTAGTTTTGCTTCTGTACTAGGACATCAGATTGAGGAAGCCTTTCCTATATGGATTTACTCTAGGAAGTGTTCAGAGGCATGTGCTGGGTTTTTTCACATTACGGGTTGATAAGCAGAGCTCAGTTTTTATACAAAGCCTAAGCTAACAGACTTTTTGAAGCAAACAGCACTTTGTCTAATACCTCTGAAAAATATTCAATTCCCTACTTCAGTATATATCTTGTGGTGATTTGGACTGTCATAACACTGTGAATCTTTGAAATATTATCTGCATGTATTGAAAAAGAACAAAACAAACAAAAAATTATATTAGTTCTTTATAGCTGCATTACTGCAGTGATTGTTAACTAAAAAATCCCCAGGAATTTTATGTTTACATGTGCTCAGCAAAACCTAAAATATTTCTATGAACACTGTCAAATAGATTTCCTTGCAAAAGGGAATGTTAAACAGTATGTTGGCTATTAAGTCAATTATGTGAAATCAATCAAAGGGCAAAGAAATAGCTGCTTCATTTTTAGAAAAGTTTTGAAACACATGTTTCCTGAAAAATGACAAGAGCAATTTTTGTGTGACAGTGATTAGGATGGGATGTGCTAGGGGCAGAGCTAGAGTTTCTAACAGTGAGAAATATTGGAGATCTGAGGTGAACATCTAATAAGATCTCAGAGTAGAACTTGATGTCTCGGCTCTCTCTCTTTGTAGAGAAAGAAGCATAAAAAATGTTTTCTTGAGGGATTGTTTGAACCACCTGCCAACCATTGCAGTAAAATTTCACTTTAAGTTTGAAGTTTCTGAGTAAATTCTAAACCTTATCTAATTATAGACTATAGTTCATGAAGAGAGGGTGAGGTAGCAGGTGCTGGAAAACTATTCACTAAAGGGTAAATGCTGAAAAAGATACAAGAATACTTGCTAGCAAATTTCTCTGCAGTATTTGGTATGGATGAGCCTGATCTGCCCAGCATATGGATGTACAGGATGGGGCCTCAAAACCTGTCCAGAAGGCAGTGTTTGTGGGTTGCACAGGAATCCTTGGAGCACTGTCTCATGGTTAAATGCCTGTTGGTCTGAGAAATTCTGCTTTGCAAGGACTACTGTAATTTAGTGCCAAATGACACTTTTGAACATCAGGTTAGGATAACTCAAATAAGTAGTATCATGCACTGTAAGTAATTGAGCTGAGGTCAGTGTTATCGTCTATGCAATAAGCTACTACTCAGAATAAATAAGAATTTCAGTTTGGTGAGAACGAAATGATCAACTCTTGACGAGTAGTAAAAGGAATTCAAAATTCTTAATCCAAAGTACAGATGAACTTCACATTTGTGCTAACCCTGGAACTTATCAAAGCAGATCTGGCTTTGATAATTTGAACACTATTGATACTGATATGTTGAAACAGCAGCTTATGGGTCTTCCTTTCTGGGAAACCCTGTGCTACAGAATCATAAATAAATTCCCATATTTTTACAAAGAATGTCATCCAGAGGATGACATATCACAATACATAGATGCAAACCAGTCCAATTACTAAGCAGGTGACCAAAGTCAAAGGTCCCTGAAACAGGGACGAAGCAGTGCTGCTAAATTCAAGACATTTATCAAACTGTCTCACAGAAGTACTGTTAATCTAAACGTGTCTGGTTTAAAGCGCTGGTAATTTATTTGGCTGTTTCATCACTTGTGAAGTTTGTGCCATTAGTATTTAATCATCTTAGATTCATAATCATCCTCCCTTCCTGCAATATACCTCAAGGACAATAATGTCCTGCAGTTTTGTCTCTGTGCCTCCTTTTCCCCTTCAGTATCGACTGGAGAAGAAGCTTTTCAAAGATAGTAAGTACTGCTCTCCACAAGGTTGTAATTTTTAGCATTGTAAGGGCATTTTCACTCAAAAAGGCTGAACCTTTTTTAGTTACACATCATCTTATTTTCATTCTCAGGTTTCTTTATTTTTCTCCTTTAGGTCTCTCTGAATTGATGCTGGGAGCGATGTCTACTGAAATTCAAAACAAAGACTCATAAGATAACACATACATGAGTATTAAATATTTCAGATTCTCTGGGCACTACCTTTATGCTGATTCTTTGAAATGTCAGTGCAGATTAAATCAGTCGGCTTGTGTTCTTTTGGAAGAGAGGCGTCTGCATGGGAGTTAGTAATGACCTCAGGAAAAAACACCGGTTTGCTAGGTTGCAGGGAGGAAGAGAGGAAAGATGGGTTCCTAGAAAACATCAGGTAAGATGTCCTGAGCCATTCCCAAATGTTTGGCCTATGGGTACTGAGTGCTTGACTATCCTACAGGAAAGGACAAATTATTTTTTATAGAGTAAGCCACGGGCACAGGTTGAAAATGAGAGGATATAGAATCCTCTGTTCCCCTGAACTCCCTGAGGACTGACAGCAGAATGCAGAAGGCAAATCAGAGATAGCATTTTGCAAGACGTTCCACCTTTGTCAATACATGTAAAGGTGTCCATTTTGAGAATACTCATATTACCTTTTCAATTCCCTCCTGTACAAAAAACTTATTTTTTAGGAAAAAAGAAAGAGAAAAACTAGAGGAAAACTTAGTGGAATCAAAGTCCATTTGGGAATATGTTGCCCAGATGCCAAGACACCAACAGAAGGACTGTGCAGAGAGAAACAGTTTTCATAAGCAATTCATGCCACAGATGATACAAGATTTATCTCACCGGTAGCACATGTTCAAGGCTTGTGAGCACAACCCAAAAAGTTAATATGAGCTTGAGTTTTGGGAACTTTAATTTGACTGATTCTACCCTAAATTGCTTCTTGTTTCGCTTATCGTTCTTTGTAACAGAGAAGACTTAAACAACTTTTTCCCCAACCTCTATTGAAAATAAAGATTTAAGGGAGAAATGTCAGAGTTATTAGAAGTGACTCACTGACACTGTGTTAGATTTACACGACTGTTAGGCAAATTGTTGAGAATCAACTGGTAAGAGTCCTAAGGTACATTTTTTGGATAGCCTTACATAGCATACTTTTAAAGAAACATTGATCTTTTCTTTCCCTAAAATGTCACAGATACCAGGGAAAGGGTGAATCATTTGAGCAGTGCCTATAAGAAGTTGAAAGTGGAAACAGAAGAAATGCAAACTACTGGTGTTACCAAAAAGGATAAGGGAACATATCAGTGTTATCAGATGCTAGATAAGTTCTTATCTGTTGTTTTAACACTCCTGTAAGTATTCTTCATCTGTAAAAACATCTAACTGTTGATTCAAGGAAAAATCTCAAGTTTCACAAGTTTCAGAATGCTGATGTAAAAAATAAACCTGTTTTTTTATATGATTTTTTTTTTAAATTAACTTTTAGCTATTCTTTTAGTCAGAACAGGTGGACCACATCTCTGCACTGTGGACATAAGAAACTAATTTGGCAGTGAAAACAGCTTGAGAAACATTTATTTCCTATTATCTTGGAGGTCTCTTCCTCTGCATAAATTCCTAGAAGTGTGGAGAAGACAGTCCCAATTTTCACTCTGTATTGTCCAGGTAAAACAAAGATTTACATAACACTGTCATTTAGTTGTGCCAGTTTGTAATGATTGATACTATTCAATTTAGATAATTTCCTTATGTGCAGTGATTAAAATGTGTAAGCTTTGTAAATCATATCAAATAGATGTTTCTTCTACTAAGAAAAACACATTTTATTTCAGCCTACTTTTCAGGAGATGTTTATGTCCAGATGTATAAAGGTGTTTAGAAACATCTATCGTAATCAAAAACTTTTGAAAACGCACAGCTGCCCTACTTCTGTTGAAGAACATCACCAAAAGAGCTGTGGAAGCGTTCAAACCATATCACAACTAATGCTTTTTCACTGATGGATATATTATTGCTTGTTTTCTGCTTTGCAGTGAGTGAACCTTCCCTATTTGGAAAAGAAAAATCCTCATGCATCTGTCTGCATTTTTATAGATATCTTCTACGTGCTGCTCACTACACAGGCAGCTTACACATTTTGCATGTTTCCACTTGAGGTGGTCAGATCCTTTTCTGATATCCGGCCCAAAGGCACAGATCATCTGACCCATCTTCATATGACCAAGCATGAAACATAACCATTTTAGTTTCAGCATGATGACAACAACAATAGTAATGTAATCTCAGAAACTGTAATTAACCCTCCAGAAATGCCATGCTTGCTGTTGACTTGATAGGGAATCTGGAATCACAAGATTTCATACAGGCATTTAAGGATACTGAATTTAGTTTCTTTATGCATCTCTAGGGATCTAGGCACCTTTTTTTAAGTGCTTTGTTGTGGGAATACACGGAAGACTACATTGGTCTGATTTCCTCACTACACCCCAGGTGGAAGCAAGCATCTGAATCTTAGACTCTTGTCAGCTTGAAATGTTAAATTTTGGGACATAAAATTTAGGATGTGTGACCTATAATGTAGTACAGCTCACAAGACATGTTTGGTGCCATAGATACAATTATACATTAATTAATCTCCTTTCTAATGTAAAAATAAATGTGTGTAAACAAATTATTCCTACCTCAGAATGCATGCATCTGAATGCATACTTGCAGAGCATTTGAGAAGAGAGATCAGATTACTCTTAATCAATCCTCATTCATCACAATCATTTGACTGGATAAAATCGCTCTCATTCCTTCTGAAAGGAAGCAGTGCTTAAACTGATGCATAACAATCTCAGTGAAATTCATAACTGATTATTATCCTGTGTCAATACATCAGGAGATTTATTTGCCGCTTCATTTTCAGCAGAGTTGTCAAAGCAAATTAAATTCTAACTATTTGCCTCATGACAATATGTTGCATCAATATATATTTTGTATATATTTTTTGCTGAAGTAATCTTGCTTTCTAAATGTAGGAGACATTTTTTTTCCTCTTTTGAGATGTTTTTCACTCCTCCTCTGAAAAAATATATGCATTTTGATTTTCATTGACATACTTATTCTGTTTTATAACAGAATAACATTTGACCATAAATCTTGGGAGCATGCATCTGTCTCTTAATGAAAGAGTTTCTTCAGTGATGAAATTTGAGATTACAGGGGAGTCTTAGATATTCTACTAGTTAGAAGAATATCTTGTTATCATTAGGTATCAGTACTACAAGAAGTCCAGTGTGTACAGAATACCTATGTCCTTTTGGCAGTTAAACTATGGAGCCCTTGTCCGACTTTGAACGAAGTACTTTACATCTTTTTGCATTAGAGTGGTTGGTATACTGTTCTTATCACCATGGTTTTGGAACAGCTGCCAGTAAGACACTAAAAAAGTAATTATACATCTGTTTCTCGTCCTTTGAGGAGTAAGGAGAGTGTGAGTGGAGTTTTTGCTTTGAAATTTTATATGCATATTTCTACAGGTTTAAATTAGAAGGGATAAAGTCAAAGAAGTGACTTGTGCTAATAGCAAAGTTGTAAAGTTTTCCCCTGAGAGTACATTTCCACATCTCAAACTCTCACTGAGAAAGTTGTTTAGCTTGACTATGAGTTCATCAGCATTGTTGTAGAAAGTTTAGTTGTATGAAGTAATATCATTGTGGATGTTGGTCTCTTTCAGAACCTGAGGTAATACCATGGTGTTTGATGCTTTAAAGATGAGAATTAGGAGCTTTCATTTTTATTAATAATTAAACAATAACCTAGTGTGAGAATAGAATTATTCTGATGGGTTCTGGTTATTTTAGATTTGTTGCAGTTTGTATGGGTACATCTATTTGACCACAGAAATTCCTGTTTCTATCCTTTATTATTAGAAAACTATTTTGTTTAGTTTAGTTTTAAAATATCACTTCCAGTGCATGGCTCAGCTGTCTGTCTTTGCCAAACATGGACAACTACACACGGACTGTATGTCTTCTAAGGATCTGTCTTCTCCCCTTACAAGAATTTACTAAATGGTTTGTATCAGAGCAAAACCAGCTACCCATGACTAAGTAGAATATTTTGTTACACCATTTCCCTGTTACTGATGGGATACTCCACACAGCCCCTCAATGCACATCTTCCAGCTTGTTTTTCCAGGAGAGGAACCATTCCATTTTGAGCAGTGGTGTGGATAAAGGCATTGCAAGTGTGCACACCGGGAAGTGCTGCATCTTGAAAGACCCAAGGCAACACATGGAGGCACCGATAGATACTGCAGAGGCTCCCCTAGGTAAGGAAGTATGTCACTGAGTACAGTTCATCTTCCACCAGTGCAGGACAGTCTAGAAAAACAGCACATGAACAGTAGAAAGATTTACTTTTTTGTGCCATGTTGAGAGATATTATGGGAAGGACAGGACAGTAAAAATGCAGTGAAGAGGTTGAGAACAAATGTTTGGTTGAGGGGGAAGCTATCTGTTGATACAACTATAGCAGTTCCAGTTCTGTAGTCTGGCTTAAACATATGTAACTCTAGCTGGCCCTTGGGTTGTTCCTCCGTGACTTTTTCGGGCTTTTGCAAGGACAAAACATACCTGACATTGTTGTTCTTGTCTGGAACAACTTGACATTATGTATAAACCAGTGATGACACAAGAAAACAAAAGTACTTTCCATCCGTCTTTCATTTTGCCTGTGTGGGTTGTCAGCTCTCTACAGAAACCTGTGACATAACTGCACAGTAATTAACACAAATATATTCCCACTTCAGGTGGGCTCCATCACTTCTGTTATTTTCCTTCTGTGTGAGTGTCAGATGTTACTGAGGTAAGAAACAGACTCTGTCACTTCCTTGCAGATTAGTGAGTTCTGTTCACAGCCTTTATATTGCTGCTTCCCTTAACTCTCCCCTCTCTGACAACATTTGACTGTCATGTAAATTCACAGAATCACAGAATGAACTAGGTTGGAAAAGACCTTTAAGATCATCTAGTCCAATCTATGACCTAACACCCCCTCATCAACTAAACCATGGCACTGAGTGCCACATCCAGTCTTTTTCTATACATGTCCCGGGACAATAGATTTATATTTATAAATTAAACTGCAGCTTCAGCTACAAGACATGGCTTAGGCCTAGAAAATCCAAAGGAACAAGGAGAGCAGTTTCAATCTGTGTGTGATGATTGGTAGAAAAAGATAAGCAACTAATTTTTATCACTATCTGTGTCTTGAGGTCAGCTAGTGTCTTACAGCAGCAAAAAAGTCAGGCAGGCTTCTCTCAGGAAAGTTTGGACCCTTGCCAAGTGTTAAACGAGCATCAGCTCTGAAAGAGGCCCATTCAGCCATATGGGTACTGTAGGTGCAGTCCTTCTCAGAGCCGTGAAGTGCAGTGACAGCTGATCCACGAGGTTGCAAGGGACAACCCTAGAGCAAGTGCTTGTTCTGGCTGGCCTCAGCATCAGGAACAAGTTGCTGGGTGTCCAGGGAAAGCCAGCATGAAAGTTCCAAGCTTCGTTTTCACTAGTGCCTAGTGTGTATTTCTGAAGATGTAGTATTAATTAACAGTCTTTCTTAAACCATAAACTTTTCTGCTTAGAAATTGCAGTGAAAAGAGGAATTTTGAAATTCTAGTGACTTATCTGCACATAAGTAGAAGCTGGCTTGAACTGCAGTGAACTCACCCCTACTTCTTTTGTAAATCTTCTTTTAAAAAACACTGACAGTCAGTGCAATGGTCCTCAGTGTTGCTCCACACAGCACCACTTTCTCATTAACTAAAAAGACCGATGTGAGGGGTCCCTGTCATGTTTCCCCTTTTATTGAAGATGGTTCCAAGGCTGTGTGTAGTATCACAGTCAGATTTTTCACGCTGTTAGCACTTTGTTATTCCTTATGGTGCTGTGTTTGCCAATAGCTGAGGCAATAGAGGGAGGCTGTAATAGTGATTTTTGCCAGAACAAACATATTTGAACTTCTAGAGATGCTTTCTCTTATCTTATGGTTGTAAGTATTTGCTGTACTCCTTTCATATTGTTTTTAACACCCTAGTATCTGATCAAAATGTTTTTGTTTTTTTCTGAGAATTTCTCTTAGCCTCTTTTCTATTCCTCCATATTTGCAGTCACAATAAATCTTCCAGACTTTTCAATATTTCTTTGCTTTCAACAGATACCACGTATTTGTAGATAAAATCAACAGTGATAACCATTGGTTTCTGTTACTTTAAATTATGCTAGCATAGTTCTCTACTCAGACATAAGACTGATTCATAAATCTTTGAGCTCATCCATTTTTTAAGGGGAAAATATAGAGTTTGTTGCTGATGTGTCCATATTTTGCTTGTCTTACAAAATTATAATAAATTGGGGGATCTTCCTCTGTTAGAGTGGTTCCTGATACTAGTTCTAATTTAGCCTTATGCCTAGATTCTTCTATGGTGTCTATGGTATTCTACTCCAGCTGATGGCACCCCTCCAGTAAAAAAACAAACAAAACCATCTCCCGAAAACCAAACAACCCAAACACCTGCAATCTATACCACTTTTTAGCTCTTATGCTCAACAACACACTAAGAGGTATTTTGGCTTTCACACTTCATAGGAGGGCCTCACAGTTGCTGGGTTTTATAAATGGGTCAAAAGGAGAAGAGAGGCTATAAAAATCAATCAACTCAAGAAACCTCGCTTTTTTATTATCTTTTATTCAGTTGCTTTGTCTCCATTTTTCCTTCCATGCTTCCTTGCTTCTTTTCTTCCTTCCTTGCTTTCTTCCTTTCTTCTCTAAATCCACTGAATATGTTACCTAGGACTCATGTCCTCTAGTTCCATCCTGGTTTCCACCATCAAGTCCCACAGCTTCCTCCTGTGCAAAGGTTTCTGAAGACTTCTTTCTAAATGTACCTCAGAATTAGAATTGAAATCCATCCTGACTTGTCACTAACTGCTAAATGCTCTTCTTATAGGACCTTAAGTCCCAAATGTAAGTAGCAGGTGAAGTGCTGAACTCAGTAGGTGCTCTGAAAACAAGAAAGAGGTACCAAATGAACAACAGAAAAAGCAGAGGAAAACAAAGACATATATAAGAATTCCCATTCTTTATCATCGTGACAGCGCATGTGGGTAAATATTCATGAGCACAGGAAAAATGGCAGCCACTCTGTCCCTTCATGTGGCAGGCGTCTTGCTGGGAGATGTGACCGCTTGGCAGCTCATGGGAAAGGAGACAAGCAGACCAAGGATACTTTAACAGCCATGCAGAAATCTTCCAGGACAGCTGAGCAGTTGTGCCAGAATTCCCCAGCAGAGACACTGGAGTTTTATCTCTGCACTAGCCCTCATCCTGAGGAGCTGAAAGATTACGCAGAAGTGAAAGAAGAGTATAAAGTGAAAAGGCACAATGAGAGTTATGAAGTTCCCAAGAAGGGATCCAGTCTGAATATCACAGTAAAACCATCCTCCAGGCACATGGTGGCTAGAGCAATTCCTGAAGGGAAGCAGAATTTTTGGGATATTTTTGTATGAAGGGGGAAGTGTGAAGGTGACTTGATTGTCACCTCTTCCTGCTGCCACAACTAAGGCATGTCTTTCACACTAATATGGGCTGTTCTCAGCATAAGAGAGGTGGATTAAAATCTCATTCATATCCATCTATATAAATAGAACTGTCATTTTTATCAGCTTCTGTTGATCAGCCTCCTTCCCTCCCCATTGTCTTCTTTCCATGAGTGATTTTGTTGGCTGAAATAAATCAACACGCTTCTCAAGTCAAGTCCTCCACATTTAGCATAGCCATTTCACATAGATTTAATGCAGAGGTTTCACTTCCTATATTAGACCACCAGATATTGCAAGCTGCAAAACCCCCATGGATTTGCAGTGATTTTAAAACCAATTCATGGCACAGGAAAAAAAAAGCAAAAGTGAGGAATTAGCCTGCCTGAAACACACTTTCCTACCACTGGACCTGATGTAGCTGGTCAGCTAGATTTCATGAACTACTGATCAGCAACAGTTTTTGATGGGGTTTTGGGAAGGGGCCATGATTCACAAAAAAGTTCCATCAGAAGGCGAGCACTATAGCTTCAGCCTTGAAGCACAGGTTCAGCAGGAAAAATTCTTGTAAGCAGGGGTTTAACAAAGCCCAGACATCAGAAGCAGTAGCAGTGTAACTCAGCATTGGTCAGAAGGCAGAAAACTGAGAAATCTATTTAATGCCAACTTCAAAACAGGGATCGCAGTAGAGGTATGACGTGATTCTCTCACAAGCACTACAGGAGAGGAAAATAAAAGCAATCAATACCAGCATACAATATGAACAGGTCTGCAACATCACTTGATGCACCTAGGGAGTTTTTCAAAGTCTGCTGTATTCCAGATCAGCACATTATAGGCTGCAAGTACTTTATTTCAAGTGTGCAGTAAGGCCATGGGAAGTTGCTTCTGTGTGTGTCATGTTACTCAGGCATTCATGATTGCCTGACAACCAAAAGCATCTGCAACATAGGTCCAGAAGGAAATGACCAATACAAAATATATAACAAATGTGAAAAGACAAATTTTACTTTCTAGAAGATCTGAGGAACTGGCACTGGCAATTAGGCTAAAAATTTTAATAAAAATCAAGGTTTAGCATTGGGAGGTTTTCCAATCTTTAAAAAAGCCTGTTCAGATACTGTTCATGGATACAGGATAGATTGCTCTTAGTTTGCAGCTTGTATATGGGGATCCTATGAACAAATGACAACAAAGAGATAAATTATGAAAGTCAGAGGTTGGGAGTAAATCTTTATTAAGTAGCATCATAGATGATGTGAGAGAAAAAGGAATAAAAAAGAGAAAAATGATCAGTATAATTATATAGTACATTGGCTTTGTTTGCTTTGCGTAAGCTTTGATTCTCCCATTTTTGTCATCAAAAGCCTTCAGCACCACAAGGTGGCAGTAAAAAATTAGTTATTGCATAATTTAACACCTGGTTATGTAAACAATAAATACACCTATTGTCCCGATGCTGAACTTACGTAAATATCAAACCAATCTCATCTGTTATAAAAATGACACATATGGTCAAGTTCTAACACTTGCATGAAAAAGATGCAATTCAAAAATGATGCAGTTAAAGAAAAAAGAGCACTAGTTGAACAATTAATTCATCTTAAGAATGATGAATTTTAATTTTCAATGTATGCAAAGTTGTTCATAGTAAAAAATGCTTCAAATACTTAGAATAATCAACCATTTCTCTTCCACCTGGCATTCAAAATCCTTGAAATGAGATAGAAGGTTTGGAACATTAGCCCCATTTAATTTACCTTATGATACAGAAAAATAAAAACGAAAATGAGAATGGATTGTGATTAATCTGCTTGCTTCTGTCAAGTGCAGCAGAACTATGTGCCAAGGAGAATTCTTTGCTGAGGCAGTTAGTGGTACAATCAGCCTCTTCAGGAATAAGTGAGCATCTCAAATCTTGCTTCTGGCAGAGGCGGCTGAGATTCATTCAGTGCATTTCATATAAGAATCAGCTCCTAAAATGTTATTGGATATAAGTGATTGCCCAAGCAGAAGGACATGGCAAGGGTCACACTGCAGAGAACTTTTTGCTGAGATCAGCCAGAATTTCCTCTTGTACCTTCTTTGTTGAGTGCACAAGTGTCAACTCATCCATCATTTCATTTTTTTAATGCCTAGTAAGGTCTAGTAGCCAAGAGTAGTGTGAGGAGGAATCCGACTTTTCCAAATCTCAATCTTCAGTGTAGCTACCCTTAGCTGCCCTGTGAGGGCTGAGTTGGGTAAAGAATCCACTTCCAGCCAGGGCTGTGCTTGGTGGCATGAACAAGTAGGTACTTCTCAGCTTCACATCAAGGGACCATAACATAAGATTTTCATGCATTGGTTATAATTTCTGGAACCTAGGCTATACCATTTGGTAAATATTACTTCTGTTTTTGCCAAAGAAGTGTTTTCAAATCACACAATTACAGAATAGCGTGCTTCCTCTGAGGATATCATAGCATACTAAGAAGTTGCTCCACATTTCTATCTCTGTGTTTTTCAGATCAATTATTCTAAGTTTAAAAAAATCTTTACATGTACAACACTAAAATTTATCTTGAAATTACTGTCTACAGAAAACCTCATTATTTATGGAGCGCTATAAAGACTGTATTTCCCAGAAGACTTTAACAGACAGGAGAGCTCTAGTCCCCATCCTGCTGGCATCAACACGGAGATCTGTACTCCTTTTCTGGAATTTAGATCAGATCTGAGAAGTGCAGGCAACTTTTAGTGGTTCTGAAGAGCTGTTCTTCTGATCCTGTTGGTGTGTGCCTGACAGGCTACAAAACAAGAGCCAGGTACTTTTCTGCCCCACCACAGCACTGCCGCTGCTGCACCTCTGCCCTTTGCACAGCTGGTGCATCAGCAGCTGCTGTGACTGTTGATGGCACAAACCCTTTGGACTTCCTACAGGATGTGGAGATCTGCATCAGACACCTTGGCATGAGGTTGGACCCACAGGTCTGAAAGCTGGAGGCACAGTCACTGCAGATGCTATCAGTGCCCTAACACAAGGGTAGACAACCAGTGCACCAGCTTTTCCAAGGAGTGTTTCTGCTTTGATCTAGAGGAACAAGAGAACTATTTTCTGAAATTATGGATGACAGAATGGCCTGTGGGAGAGCAAACCAAGATAAATAAACCTGAACAGAAGAAAAGCTGTTCAAAAGATGTGCAACACTGCAAAGTATTTTTACATTGCCATACTCAGAAAATAAATGAAAATGGTATGGATAAAAGGTTAGATGGTTTAATTTTCTTTTTTCAAAGTTTACACAGCAATATGGGGAGGAGGATGGGGTGGCAGGAGGGGGCGGCAGTAAGAGAGGAAGTTCAAATATGCTCCAAGGAACTGCATTTGAAATTTTTCAAAGAGAATTCCCAAAACTACAAGGCCTTAAGCAAATGTATTTTCCTTTGGACTTGCATGATAGGCAGCGAGAGATTAGAATTTGCATGTCCTGAAGCTGCTTTCCTTTCATGATAGTACAATACAGAATAAGGTTTTGAATAAGATTTTGAAAGAGTAAGAGTAAGGGTAAGAGTAAGAGTAAGAATACCTTGTGTTTGTTTCCTAAAAGTTCAACACCAGGGCCTGGATTGCTGAGTGGAACCTCTCATGAAGCTGATACACACCAGGGGTGGTTTCTGAGAGAGCAAAGGGGCAGAGAGACCTCAGTACAGCCACTGTCCCTGACTCAGTCATTGCAGTGCAGTGAAATCTTGCAGAGGAAAGCAGAACTGAAGGAGTACAAGAAGGGAGAACAAAGTGGTAAAACAACTGTACTTAAGGGGTCTGAGTTTTACCACAAGCTGGTAGTGCGTGGCAGGACTATTCAGGCAGAACTGGAAGCTGCAGAATCAATTCCATAAGTGGTGAAGTCTCCTTTAAACCAGCTTTCAATTTCCCTTTCATCGTTGCAGTCAGACAGGGAAACAGGGTGGTTCTCACTTCCATGTGCTCTTCTGTGCCAACGTGGATCCATGCTCCTCTAAACTATGGTCTGCAGGTGAGCTGTACTGCATACAGTGTACCGGAAAATCTACTACTGCATTTCCATATTTGATCAAGTTCTTTTTAGCAGATTTTGTCAAACACTTCCAATGCAACCCCATGAATCCCAGATTACCACTGATGCCTTTGACTGATGCAGACATCAGCTGAAACAAATAAACAGGATTTGGATTCTATTATGAAAATGATAACTTCTTTCAGCTGGGATGTGCTGAAATAAGTAGCTTTTTATCTTAATAGTCAGAAGCTCTTCCATGTAATATTTATAAAGGATGTTGTTTAGGCTATTCTGTACTCCCAGATGAGAGGTGCTTGAAAAAAAATTAAAAAGTAATTATGTGCATTGTCACCAGGCATTTGGGAATATATTATGTGATTCAACAGGCAGAAAACATGACTTAACCCTAGAATATCTGGCCTTTTTTCCTTTTTTCCTGGCATGAATAACATTTTATAATACTAAGAAAATTTGGGATGGAAGATAAATAAAGGCATAAATTAAAGACGTTGAAAATTTTTGTATGTTGTAGGAAACAACATAAAATTTTCAGTGCTAATATCTTCTCAAGTGAGTAGTTTTAATACTGATGAAAGCTTTTATTAGTAGCATTTTAAAATAATATATTTTAAATAATATTTCCAGGTGTTTCAAAATGCTTCTTGCCCCCTGGCGATGTTAATGTTAATTGGATTCTTTCACACAAAGTTGTATAACTTCTACCTGACCCAGATCTGCCTCCATGCAGTGCTGTGAAAAATCAAGGAAGGCCAGTAGCAGATGTTTGTCATAGCCAGTGAGCAGCTCAGCCCCACACAGCCTGTTGCTCGTTCCCCTCTGGTGGGATGCGGAAGAGAATCACAGGAGTAAAACTGAGAAATTAATGAAAAAACAGAAGGTACATACTCAAGCAAAGCAAAATGAAGAACTAATTCTCTACTTCCCATGGGCAGGAAGGTGTTCAGCCATCTCCTGAAAATCTGAGCTCTATCAACTGTATCAGTTACTTGGGAAGGTAGATATCAAAACTCCAAATATACCCCTGTAGTGGTTTGGTTCAAAATATCCATTACTTACTTATTTTCCTTCTGTGAGATGAGAATTAGGAGAAAGCAAAGCAGGCAAAAAACTTAAAAGAATATAAAGAAATTTATTAACAGAACTAAAAGAAAGGAAAAAAAGTCAGACTAAACCTTCAGAACGCTTCTCTTCCCCCCACCTTTCTCCCTTCTGCCACTGACAAGGTAAAAAGACAACCCTCGAGATTTTCAGTCAGTTTACCACCTCTGTAATAACCTTTTTCAGTTCACTTAGGGAGAGGAGTCTCTCTTGCTCATGCTATGGAGACATCTCCACAAGAAACACTTCTCTCATGGCTTCAATGTCACAGCAAGACAGCTGCCCGGGTTGGTTCTCTGCTCGCCATGTGAAAGTCCCTTCCCTTGTCTTACAGCTTTCCCCACAACTCCTTTCAAGGGTTCAATCTTGAGCTACTGGGGTACCATTTAAAGGCTGAGCTGATCAGAAGCAAAGGTTCTCTTCACCTATATCTGGGAACATCTTCATCTCTAGGAACAGAGGTCATCTTCTTCCCTGGGAGCAAGGGTCTTCATCACTTTCATCTCTCTCTGTTCAAGCTTCTCATCAAATCGCAGATACTTCAACATTTGCTTGTTTCAGCACAGATACTTTTGCTCACAATTGCAGTTTGAACGCTCCACCCCCCCATGCTTTCATGAAATTACAACGGGTACTCTGATGTATCATAGTCCATCACCGCCATAGCTTTACAACAGAATTTCAGCTTCTAGGCTTGAAGCATCTCCTCTTTCTCCTCTCTTGGGATTTCAGCTCTTCCTTCTTCACTGACTTTGGTGTCTTCATGGTGTTTTCTTCACGTGCCTTCACCCTTCCCTTTCCTTTGACTTGGGAGAGGATTGATGTCTGCGGGCTTCATCTGTTCTGGAGGAAACTTACAGAGTTTTAAAGAGAGTTCAATTAAAAAGAGTTAATCCCACCCGGGCCCCGCAGCTGGAATTCGCTTATCGCTGTTGGTCACACGATCTTTGCCGGGCAGCAGCCTCAGGTGAATTTTGGCCGCACTGGGTGAGGGCCGGCCTGGCCGAGCCGTGCTGCTGGCCCGGCCGCACAGAGCAGGGCCGTGGGGGCCGCCCGCACGGAGGGGGCCGCGGGTGGAACAGGGCCGCGCGGCCCCGGGGGCGGCCATCTCCCGGCCGGGCCGGCCCGCACCGAGGGGCTGTGCCGGGTGTCCAGCGAGCAGGAGCGGCTGAGATCTCAGCCAAGCTGTGCCGTGGCCGACCCGGCCGGGCTGCACCGAGCACGACCTGGCCTGGCCCTGCTGGCCACGCTGCGGGCCCCCAGTTACCTGTCCAAAAGCCGGAAGCAAGAGAGCTTTCCCGGTGTTTGTTCGTTCTTAAATGTGGATCACAGAGGCGTGTCAAGCTTCTTAAGTGGCTTTAAAAAGCTGCCAATATTCAAACTAGCCAGCTGATTGGTTCTATTGGGTCTAGAGGAAGCTGTAAGCACCTCTTTGCAAAGAATCGCTTCTGTGGCTGATGGAGCCCTCTTTAACTAAAAACCCAAACTATGCGAAACCATAACAACTCCCTTAATCCTTTTTTCTCCACCTTTTTTTATTTTTTTATTGCTAAGCTCAGTATTATATGTTGTGGAATATCCTGTTTGTTGGTTGGGGTAAACTGTCCCAGCTGTGCTCTCTTCCAACTAGTTCTATCCCAACCTGGTGGCTGGCGGGGCAGCAGGAGAAGCAGGAGAGGCCTTCCCCTGTGTAAGCACTGCCCAGCTAAAACATCCCTATGTCAGCAGCACTGCTCTGGTCACATATCCAGAGCAGCACTGTAGCAGTCACTACAAAGAAAAATAACTATCCCAGCCAACCCCTGTACAATGTGGCAAGATATAATAATGTTATTAATATTTAGTACTATTGCAGGTTTGGACTGCTGCAGACAAAACCAACCAGTGTTACAAGTCAGGAATAGCTTCAGCTGTGATTTTTGTAGTCTCTTTCAAATGCATGTCCTTCAAGACACATCTTTCGTGCTTGTTTATGTGCATTCCTCAGGCTCTCTGAATCTCTGTGTGCAGAACCTTCTGGTTCTGGAAGCTTCATGATACACCTGAGAATATAAAAAGCCATCATGGATGGATGTCATCACTTTAACCTGTGACCAGCTGGTGGTTCCATGCTGCCCAGCTGGTCCAAAGAGGCTCAGGAATCTGCCCATGGCTTCTCCGCATGTACTGCATGTAGCAGCATACGAAGGAGTAGCGCCATTCAATGTCCATTGCACAATTGGAGCAGGGAGTGGCATGTACTTTTTCTGTCCTGGGTTTTGACTGGAATCAAACCAAGTTTCAGACAAGCAAAGCAACATTAAATATATGGAGGTGGAAAGGAACAATACTGAAGCCATTTCTACTATGAATTGTTTATCTAGACATAGCTTGAAAATACACCAGACTAAGCTAGGATCAGATGATCCATTTCTGTCAAAACAAGAGTGCTATTTATTGGGCAGTTCATTTGGAGACCAGTTTAATTACTGGACAAACTTTGAGGTGAAAGATAAATGACATTAATCCCAGCAAAACGCAGGCTAGATACTTGATTGTAAAATTGGAAACAAAGAAAAGACAGAAAAGAAGGGGAAAAAAATCCATACCAAAGAAACTAAACTAAAACAAAAAATCCCAGAACAAAGCAAACACCCCCAAACCAAAACGTAAATAAAACCCCAATCCAATCCCCCTCAAAAACCCCTAGATTAAACCCCCCCAACCCAACAATAACAAAAAAAAAAAAAAAAAAAAAAAAAGAAAGAAAAAAAAAAAAAAAAAGAAGAAAAAATAAAATTATGTGTCTGTCAGTTCTGACCTGAGATGATAGCTTTGTTCTCCAGCTTCCCTTCAGGATCCTTTTCCAAGCCATCACTCAGATATTTGGTTGAAGAGACCTGCCGGCAAGAACTTCTCTGACACAGTGTTACAACTGAGAACCGATTGTTTCTTTTCATTAAAATTCTTATTTATACTACTGCTCAATACGTAACCGGGGGTACAAATGGGTAGCTGCCAGTAACCCAGTGCTTCTTGTTCCTGATATTCAGTTTACTGAGAATATGCCAGTATCAAGTGATTTCATTCTTCTCCTCCTGTCTCAATCAGAAAAGTTATTCTTTGGTTATATGTGCCAGTAGCAACACAAAGAAAAGAGTGTCAAGTTTGTTTTCACAGCCATGCAGTCTGGCTCTGGCTAATGCATAGTCTCTAATGCAAACACACAAAGGGTATTTCCTTCATTAGACTCCATCCATCCATCATGCTGGCTGAACTAACCTATTCTTTGCAGCTCAGACAATTCTTTCAGCTTGTTACAGAATTTCAGTAATCATGTATTTTGCAACACAGGTTATATCTAACCACCTCATTAATGCCACAGTAATCAGCTTGTGCACTGAATTCACAGACAACTGTGATTTATAACTAATTGTACTGGAGAGTGGGAGGACTTAGATTTTATACTATGTTTGGCTTAGGGGGTGCTCAAATCACTTTCATATACATACCCACCCTAAGGAAATGAAGCAGGTAGCAATATATTTGAAGTACTCCAGATGCACAAGAAACACATGATGAAAGGAATCTCCTTATGTGGAATTACAATTTTCTTGAATGCACTTGTTTCCAAAAGAATTGGAACTACCATTGTCCTTGTGCTATTTCTGTTAAGCATCACTTCCATGTTCTGTTTGTTTTGGGGTTTTTTTAATGAAAAATAAATTAATGAGTATAATCTGGTTAAGAGATACAGGGCTCTTTGAATGGGTTCCAGTTCTGCCTGACTACTGGGAATCTAGGGTCTAGTGGTCCTTTGGAGATCAGTTTACACAGCATCAGAGGAACAACTTGTTTGATTGGTCCTCAGATTAGGGTCAGAATATTTCCCTTAGTAAAGTTCAAGCCTGTAATGGGTGTCTGTAAAGTTGTTCACTCTAACCCACAGTAACATATAATTAAATCTACATGAAAATTTATTTGCAGTTTCTTCATCTGACTGGATATTCCCTAGTGTTGTTAGAAACAGTAAATGGATGTTCCCTGTTCACCATCACTGTCTTTGATGATCTGATAGTCTTTTAATATATCTTTCTCTAGTCTTCCTTATTCTCTCCTTTTAAAACCAAATTATCAAATTAATGGAACTCATCTCAGATGGAAGCCATCCTATAGGCTGAATGACCCTTTTTAGCCTCTTCTGTGCAGTCCTTTGTTTCATTTATAGCTGTCCCAGATCTTTTTTTTTTTTTTTGAGATACTTTGTCTGGAGCTGTATTCAGCTGTCACTGAAAGCCTGTAATTTGATTTCAGTGTCATTTTTCATGGCAAGCTGTCAAACTACAGTTTAGCAGGTATCCATCAGAAGAAGGGCACATGCAAATTGCCTTCTGAGACTATCCCAAATTCAACCATAATGGAAAAATTGCCATCCAAACACTGAATTGGAAGCACAGTTCCAAACATGCCTCAAGACCAGTATCCAGATTTTGGCATGTTAATATTTTACTAATAAGATCATCAGAAGAAGCTCCTGGGTCATCATCTAGCTCTGTGCAACATCTTTGGACAGAAAGGAAGCAAACTGGAAGCACACCATGCTCCTGAAAGCTGCTCTTCCAGTGAGATGTAGACTTATCTGTGCTGTGGAAGACCCCGACTGGGTATGTGTTTGTCATGATTATCCATGATTAACTTGGAAGCAGGTTGCTATGTACCAATACTTCAGCAAAAGTGGATTGAGCTCTGTATTATTATCTGAGGTAAAGAGCCCACAGTCACCAGCCTGTGTTGTATTCCACTAATCTGGCAAACAATACACTTCCACTCAGCTCATAAAGCAAAGCGCTACCCAACTTTGAAAAAGTGCTGCAGCAATACAACTTATCCACTGCCACAATGCAGTGAAATTAAAAATACTCTCATCAAGTGAATAACAAATCACTTTTTTTAAAATAAGGATATGAAAATTTGGCAAATTACATGTGCCTGATCTTGGGGGAAAAAAAAAAGTGTACTTTAAAATAGTTATGATAAAAAAAATGTGCCGGTCTACTGCTGGTGGAATAGAAATTACCCCATACAAGAGAAAGGATGACAATTCATGTGAAGTGATAATCCTACTGTGCTAAATAATTGTAATCCAAGTCTGGGTTCCTGCATGTGCCATTTATCATCTCAGTTTAAGACATGTAGTGTGATTCAAATACAGTGAACATGCACATTGTGCTAGGGTCTCTTACAGGATGTGATTTATTTCTCTCCTCAGATAAGCATGTCTTAAGCTCTTACCTGGGATGATCCACAGTGTGAGAGGTCTGCAGAAGACCAGGGTCAGGGTAGTCCTGTGTCCAATGATGAAGATGGAGAAATAGCCCACTAATAATGCCTTTCCTGACTTCCTCCATGCAGCTTCTTCTGGGCAGCACAGACCTTTGACCTGTTAGCAACACAGGTTACAGCATGTGCACTCTTCTAGCTCAGGCATTCAACCATGAGTTGATAGGACTGAAGCTTTAAATTCTTCCTAGCATTTTGCTCCTTTTCTCTAAAAAAGGTGGGCCAGGCAGTTCTAAGAGAGGTGACTTTTTTTTTTTCTTTTAATCTCTTAGGGGCTTGCAGTTAAAGTGGCATGCAGAATATGACATCTGTGTTGAGACAACTGACATGGACAATTTATTCATATTTGATAACAGGATGAATTTCATAATAACATAAAATTGCTAGAGGTGAAAATTAAAAAGCTATCAGCAAAGCATGGTAATTTAATGGTAATGTTAGACTAACCCAGGCCCGGGGATTTTGGAGTTATTAATTTTTATTTGCTATAATGACAGCAGCAGAAGCAGGAAGATGAAGTCAATAATTTATTTTCTTGCCAGAGCATGGATAAAAATGACAGTAGATCCTGAAGACACCTGCAGAGGCTTTATACCTTTGTATGATGGCAGCAGACTTTCTGAAACCATACATCTTCTAAACATGTAAATATTCAGCAAATGCAAATCAGAGTTTACCACCAAGATTCCACTAAACCACTATTCCACTCCTGAAATCATTGTTTCTGTACAGACAAAGGCACTTCAAGCTGAATGGATAACCAATAACTGGACCATATTCTCATGAGAATATTTAGAATGCTTGTAGGCCAAGGAGAAAGAGAAGTTGTCAAGAGGAAATGACTGGCAGGGACATGAAAAGAAATATGGATCAAAGGCAGTGGCTCACACATTCACACTCCAGTTTCCTCAGCTGTTGTCTGGACAGCTACCTCTAAACGGTCATAAAGTAAAGGAAGACTTGCTTTGGGGTAGAGAAGTAAACAGTTCAGTTAATCAGGAAATATGCTACTGGGTGAAGAGTAGCTTCTTTAGCAGAGAACTCAGTAAAACTCAGTTCTCCAGAGTTTTACTCTTTGAACTCTGAACCTGGTCACAGATGATGACAAGAGTCTTTTCAGACAGAGTAGATGGAGACTGCTAAGTAAGCCCATGTTTTCAGGACTGTTGACGTGGGAGATTTGAATGCATTTGTTCTGCTGGGCTAGGTGGACCCAAATTTTCCCCCTTGCCTGGTCAGAGGTCACTGCGATCTGGCTGGGACTCATAAGCAGGAGACAGATTTGGCCTGGAAGCCACTCTCAGAGATATTGGCACAAAGGAGTGAAATAACTTGCTTGTTGTGAGCCACAGGGGGATGAACTGACTGAAGTGGCAACTGATCAAATGGAGGTCCTTGTCTTTTGTACCTAACCATGAAGCCTGAGATTAAATCTCAAGAGGTGACTCATGATTATGATGATTTCTCATCCTTGTATGATATCAGTTAGTCTTTTTTTCCTGAGACTAACCAGACATTTCAAGTTGTTTTTTCTATTAAAAGATCTTTATGTTGTTATTACTGCAAAAGAACAAATTAGAGTTGCATTAACACATTAATAAAAATTTTTAACTCAATTCTGCCTAAGTTAGAGGGACAGCTGTGAAGTATTTCCCAAAAAAAAAAAAAAAAAAAAAGGTCAAAAAAAATACTTTGGGGGTCAGATAAAGAAAAAAATGTAGATTAAAAGAGGTGAGATCAGCTCATAGAATAATGCCCTTGTGGATAAAAGTAAGTAAATTTTCTACAAATGACAAAATAGATTCTTTTGGAGAATTTATTTAAATATAACTTTTTCTGTGGGGTATCAAAGAGTTAAAGCCAAGGAGAGTGAAGAGGGAAACCCAAAGAATTAAAATTCAAAATCAACAATATTTAACTCTATTATTTATCACCAAGCTGTCATATGGAATAATTTTTTTTTTTAAAAAAAAAAGTCTTTTATGGTGTGAATACAATGAATTCTTAATGCTGGGACAGCCTTAATGCTGGGACAGTTAATAGTGAAAAGCATAATTACAGAGAGAAAAATCAGTAATATACTTAATTCAGGAAAGACAAGTTCCTGTTGATGATAGCTTCTCAGATACATTTTATTTACATTTTAGAAAACATCTGTCCCTACTCATATTACAAGTTAACTGTGATTATCTATGCCCTTCTGCTAGTGAAAAGCACATTCAGGATTCTGCATAGTAGAATAATATCTCTGATAGGACTTTCCTTTCATGATTTTCCTGGCTGTTTCACTAATAAATAGATTGTTGTTGATAATGAACTCCTTCTTTATCAAAGTGCTCAACAGACTACACTGTTATGTGCTTATTCTGTATAAATATGAACTTTCCATACTTTTTGACTCGCAGGACTCATTTCCTCATGATTTTTTTCATTTCCATTTGAAAATGTGATCATGCTTGACTTAAAATTTAATTTTAAGGGAGAAAAAAAGTGAAATGGTATCCCTATATTTGTTAGGCAATTAAGGCTGAAGTTAATTTAGATTTGACTTCTAGATAAGGCAATATTATCTTGATTGTACCAAAGTGGTACCTAGATAGTTTGGAACAGCAGATGTAGGATTCAATTTTCCTAGCATAAGGCATCTTTACTGAGGTCCTCATGGTTTTCAGCTGCCAGCACAGGGCTGTGAATGTCTCCCAAAGGTCCTCCATGAATCTGACTCTCTGCAGTATCCTATTTAAATTCCAGTGGTTATATACAAGCAACAGGAAACCCTCCCTAACACACCTAAGATCAATAACTCTGTGTAGGTGGCTATGCATGAGCAAGTTGCCATTGTAGTCTGTGCACCTGAGTGAGCCTCAGAAGCTGACTGGCTGCTGGGGCTCTGAGTTAGAAAGGTCTGAAAAAGAAGGTCTATGTTATGTAAAGGACTTCTGGAGGATCATGTGAGATTAACAACATCAGTTAGCAACACATCCCTTAACTGCTGTAAATATGTGGAAATATTTTTCCAGCCTTTTGTCTTTCACACAGCTTCCTTCCCTGGCTGTCTACGTGCCTGGCTTTAACTGCTGTGCTTAACTTGTCTCAGACTGATTTCTGTGGTGTTAATGGTCGCACGTAAATCAAACACCTTTGCAAAAATTTAATCACTTTATTATAGAAGGTTTTTCTGCTTAGAAAAAAAACCAAAAAACAACTCTTCCTTGTTTTGAAAACCAAATTTTTATTTTATAAGATCAAGTCTTCAGCTGGTTCACAGCAAAGACTCTAGGGACATCATAACACTTATTCATAAGTATTTAATACCTAGTTTGTCTATTTGAAAGTAAATTATCCATGGTGTCTACTCTGAAAATCCTCTGAGATTTCCAATCCCATAATGATCAGGTAGAAAAATAGTGTAATTTAGTTTAAAACATGCATTTCTCACACATTTTTTTAAAGGTTTGAGTTAGAAAAATATAGTTTGTGATTCTTTATGTAATCATTCCATATGCAAACTTATTTTGTATTGCAACTTGCTACAAAATCTTTTTCTTCAATTTCACTGGGGTTTCGTAACTTTTTTCTAAACAAATCTCTCTTTTCTGTTTGCCCAGTTGCTACTGAGATGCAAAATCAGTCACAAAAAGTGATGCTTTGGAGTCTTCTTTGGCTTCAGCTTTATTTTGCTATTGACCAGGGTACTTCTATAGGGTAGTGTGCCCCATGATTCCACAAGAGTAGCTGAGATTTACCTCTGTAGGTCAATAATGTCCTGTGACAGCATCTCCACTCTAAGTTTGTTTAGCAACAGGGAAATGCTCATTACCATAGTTGTTTATTGTTTTGATTCTGAAACTAAGATTTTTAAATTTCCTTTGTCTTTCTTTAGGGTTACAATTCAATGTCTATGCCAGTTACTGGGTGCTGGTCTGAGGTTCAGCTAACTGAACGAGATGCTCAGAGAAAAACTTCCAGACATGAGAAATTGCTGGATATGCTGGATATCTGAGTGAGAAGCTGAGAGAAGATAGTGCCATGGGCACTGGCTGGACCTCACAGGTTGTTAAGGAGAAGATATGTGAGATGGCCAGACTTAACAAATAACTGAAGGGGAGCAGGGTCTTCCAAGGCTGAGCAATACCTGGAAAACTGGCATAGCAATACATTGCAGAGCCAAGATTGTCCAGGTAATTGTAATATCAGAAATACTTGCTGTGGGTGTGGAGGTAGCAAAACTGAGACCAATAGGGAAAACATATTGGGGCAGGTTGTTTATTTGGTAAAAGGCTAGGGCTGACAAAAGGAGGTACAAGAATGAAAGTAAGGGTCAAGAACTGAGAAAAAGGGTAACAATATGTATATATACAAAGCGTGCCTGCTGCTGTCTTCGGGCTTGATCACTGCAGTGGCACGAGGACCATACATCAAGCTCAGACCATACAATGTAAGTGAAATCTACTTCCATACTGTGGAGATCATGGGGGAGCAGGGAGCTTTCCCTGGATAACTGGAAAAAACCCAGTGCAGATGAATTGACCTGGTACCACCATGTCAGTGCCCTTTCAAGGTTGACAGCTCTGGCAATCACCCAGCCATTACCTTGTAATATTTTTATCTGAAAATAAAATAAAGAGACAATATAGAGGATCTACTGATGATGCAAATGCCTTCCAGTTACTGCTAAAACCGTGCAGGTGAGTCTGTGACTCACAATCAAAGCTATGACATGAATAAGGAGTAGCAGCAGGAGAGTTTTGCTAATGTGTAGCTGCAGGTTCTGATTTGGGCAGTAGTGGGCCTTGAGGACTTCTGTGCTGATGCTGTTTGTTTGCTCTCCAGCAAGGTTATGATGAGGCCGGTTGTAGCTTTGATCAGATAGGAGAAATACTCCCCAAAATCTTCTGCTCTTTTTTTAAGATGTGGAGGAGAAGGAGGAAGAAAATTAAATATTACTTCACAGTGACGCAATATTTTCTACTCCAATATTGAATAAAAATAGTGCCGAACAGAAGTTACTATATCTGGATTATTTTGGGATTATTTTTCTAGTATCCTTAAATAGCTTACTGAGGATCTCTCTAGACCATTAATATTTCTTAATCAATACAATGAAAGAGTAGACGAGTTTTAGAGGCCTGAAAGAAGTAATGAACATTATCTATTGAAACAAAAAAAGAATGTCATAAGTAAAAAACTAGCTTGCACTATGAACAGTAATGTGTAGCAGATAAACAAATATGTATGTCTGTGTTCATAACTGAGCTTTTCAACTCAGACAGAAGCCTGTTCTGGGCCACTGCAACTTGTTCAAGCTAGTTGTGAAATTTGGTGATACCTGGACTAAACCAAAGTGGCATGTCCCAAATGCTCTAGTTAATAAGAAGACATGAAACAGAACCACCCAGCTGGGGGGCTGGTCATGCATTGTGCCTAGATTATTAGGCACATACACTCTTTAGACTGAAGGGAAAACAAGGGCTTAGAATTCTGCAAAGAAAAAGTGGTGTTGAAAAGAAGAGTTCCCACAGAAAAATGGTCTTGGAGGGAAAGAAAGCCAGAAAGAAGG
This sequence comes from Coloeus monedula, assembly GCF_965178545.1. Classification (NCBI taxonomy): domain Eukaryota; kingdom Metazoa; phylum Chordata; class Aves; order Passeriformes; family Corvidae; genus Coloeus; species Coloeus monedula. The sequence goes on from NC_138784.1 coordinate 39,541,821, forward strand.
TAGTGAAGATCCTGGAAATAGGGGAAAGATCCCCAGATGGGACAGCTATATGGAGACAAATGCTGGGGGACACCCAGGAACCTTGGCCTGCTAGAGGTGTGAGCAGCAGCATAATGCGAAGTGGCTTGATTTCCTGCCTGACATTCATGGACCAGCAGAAATCTTCCTGATGGGAAGGGAAGTCAATAGCTAGGAAAGTGCTGTGCAGTGTAAGTGAGTGCAGTGTAAGTGTAACATAATCAAGTAGGTCAAGAACTCTGATCTTGGAGGTTCTTTATTGCCCTTCCATACCCAGATCCACTGTGGCTTGTCATTTATTCTAGCCTGCCAGTGACAATAACCCAAGATGTTTTAAGTCTATTCCCATGATAATTTCCCCAGGAAAAAAAACATAAAATGACTGATAGAGGATTCAAATCCTTCAACTATGATAGGACCTTAACATGATCAATTTCTATAAAAACAGTTTACTGAAAATAGATTTTGTCAAAACAATTTGAGATCTATTGATAAAAGTATTAGTGGAAATGTAATATAATCCTTGATTGTTTTTGACTTTATGTTGCCTGACATTTCCACTAAAAAAAAAAAAAAATCCTACAATCAGCATGACATACTTGTATTATTGTGTGGCTGACAGATGCCAAATGCCATTGGCAATGAAGATTCATCATCACACTGGTTGGTTTCTAGTGGAGCTCTGTGGAAATCAGCTCTTGTCCTGTGCTGTTTAATATTTTTCTTTCATCTGTATCCTGGAAGAAAATAATTTAAATTCTTAGTTTCTGTAGGTAAATGACAAAACTCTTGGAGGAGTCATAAATAATAAAATAGACAAGTGTTCTGCAGCCTTTGAAAGAGCAGTGCAAGAAAAAAATCATGAAAGGATAACATACCAATAGAATGGTTAGGGTGCTGCAAAGAGCACGTGTACCATCTTGTGCTCCTTTTGTAGTGAGAAATTGACATTTCTAAATTGTGACTTATACTAGTACAGAAATAAAATTGGTCAACAGTATGGATGCTATAGATATCTGTTTTTCCCCCTTAATCATAAAGGGAGTCAGAGTCAATTAACTTAGATGTACATTTTGTCCTGTAAAGATTTGCAGTTATGTGTAATAAATCATAGTTTCTGCCATGTCAAAAATAAGTGTGTTTGTTCAGTGACTGCATGGCTGGAAATATTTAGGAAGGTGGGACTCTCTGAGTAGAAGTAGTTGTATACTTCTTGGCAAACTCTTGGGAATATAGATATTAACTGAATTTTGAGTGATTTCTGTCAGCTACCACAGTTGTTTTATATAAAAGTTCCAAATCCAGGAAAAATGAAACAAAATCTTCTGGGATAACAAAACTCTCTTCTTTGTGGTAAAGTGCTCCTGAGAAACTGTGCAAATTCTATTTCTCAGATCAAAGGGCAAGATATAATTGTCTAGAAATCTTTGTAATACAGACGTATTTTGATCATTATTTTTTCTTGTATCATATTTTTTCTCTTTGTTAAAAAAAGTTTTATTGTCTGTCATTCCACAAATAACAAATGGGAAAACTGAGCAGCTGTTAACCTTTCAGAAACATTTTTTCTTCTGTGGTTCCAGTGTCCCTTGTTCTGAAGAACATTATTGTCTATTCAGGCCTAGGCTGCTCAGTGATCTACATGTACTATTTCCACTGCACTCAGTGTTGTTGTTGCTGTTTTTATAAGAAATGTGGAACAGAATCCAAGACTAAAGAGGCAGAATTCAATCAAAACATTAAAAGGCTTGTCCTTCAAGGTTTTTTCATTGACCTCAGGTCCTTCCCACTTGCCAGGTCTATATTTGGGCCATGGCATATTAAGAAAGATGGTGTTTGAATTCTGATGAGGGCTGCGGAACTACTGTTTTGGGCCATGAACAGACATATCTTTTCTCTCAAGGGCTTTGAGATGAAGCTCATTAAGTCTTATACAACACAGACTGTAGATAGTAGAGGAATATATTTGCAATGCTATCCAGCTCAGATATGTATCAGGTCATTGTCCTCTATATGTGTGTTCTTATCTGCAAACTGTAATCTCTTTCTGAGGAGAGGTATCTTGGCTCTTGTGAAAACTATTTCCAGTAGAGTCTTCCTCAACCCAGCTCTATCTTCTGTTTACTCCTGTGATTAAAAGTAATGGAATGTCCTATTAATGGTGCAAATGCTCTTCTGCTGTCCTAATTATTCTCTTGGCCATTAATGAAAAGAAGAAAAGCAATTTGAGAGATCAAGTAGCACTGGAGGAACAAGCAGTTTCTGCTCTGTGTTTGTATTCTCTGTTTTCATTAAATATTTCAGGTGCAACTCTGCAAAGCAATAAACACATAGGAAAAAACCAATGTGAAGTATATGAGAATCTGAAAATAACACTGGTAAAATAATAATGAAAGAAGGTTATAGGAGAAAAATATGCCAATAAAAAAAATGTAACGGTACTTCTGTTACATTTTTATCCAACCTTTCTTATATTTTATTTGAAAAGTGAAGTTTATGTACCGAGATAGATGGGATAGATGACAAAGACCCTTACAGCTATTTTAAGCAGGTCATTGTGGCTGCTTTGCCCATACAGGGAACTCAAGCTATCACAGCACAAAAAAAAGAATAAAAGGAGGTTTTCTGCCATGTAAAGCAGCCCACAGGAGTGCAATATCTCTATGCTGCCTGCTAGGTACCCACCAAGGTGCTCTATCACTCTGCTTCCTCTACAGGATCGGGGAGAAAAATAAAACGAAAAGTCAGTGGGTTGAGATAAGGACAGGATAACTGCTCATCAGTACCACAGGAAAAACAGACATTTGGGGAATAAATTTGGGGAAAATCAATTTAATGTATTGACAATTAATCACAGTAGGATAACAAGAAAAAAAATCTAAACCCCACCACATTCCCCACATTCCTCCCTATTTCCCAGGCTCAGCTTCACTCCCAGGTGGCACAAGAGAATAGGAAATGGGTTGCAGTCAGTTCGTTTTTTCTCTGCTTTTCCTTCCTTCTCATGCTCATGCTTTGTGTCATGCAGTGGTTACCTATGTGCCCCTGTGCACTGCACCTGTCTTAAAGGCAAAGTTGTACCACGATGTGAGGTGTAAGAACTGGGTGGGGTCTAAAATGACCAGAAAATCAATGAGAGCTGGAGGCAGCTTGAGAGCTGGCTGACCTCAAGTGCCTGCATGGTGCCATGGGGCTGTGCAACATGGACCCATCTCACCAGAGCAAGTGATGTACACTGGCAGGGCATGGGGCAGGGATGATATGCTGCCTGAAATTGCTCCCAGAGAATAGCCACTGCTCACCAGTAGAAGGACAATTTTGAAAGACAAAGACTTCTGAAAAAATTCCAAAGGTTTACACAACATAGAATTGAGATAGCTTTTGATAAATGATTTTTATTTTGTGGCTTCACACTGAAAGTCAAGAGATTTCACAGCCTGATATGAAGTCCTATGCTGCTCCTTTTCTTTGACCAGCTTCTTCTTATTTGTTTATTTTCAGCCTTTTCTCTCTTTATAAAGAAGCATCACTAATGCATTTATAACTCTAGATGTGAGGTCTCTTCAGTAATCAGTGTATGTAATGCAATTCTCTTAGGTAATCTTTGGATTGCTCTTAATGAGAGGGTCTGAGGTAAAGAAAGGATGATGCTGGAGGGTATTTTAAAAAGGGAACTCTTTGACCTAGGACTTCGATTAGATGCTGTACTGAGGCAGATGCCTTTGTTCAATACCCAGAAAACTAAGTTATTGCCTTTAGCTAACCATAATTGTACAAAAATGTATTTACAAGTGAATGAATACTTACAATGGCAATTGAACACTAACACTCATTTTTCTCTGAGGCAATTAAAATATCTCATTTTACTCCAGGTCATCTCTTTGTCCCAGTAAATGAATAATTACTCCACACAGTTTCTTAGGAAAGTGCAATAAAAAAAAAAAGAAAGAAAAATGTATTATTGCACAACTGCCAAAAATTTGGAACTGTAGCCAACTTTTAACATTTTCTAAAGGATTGAAAAATCAAACCTGATTTAGTAGCACATTGCTTCATCTCACAAGGGTTTTCATTCACTCATTTAGGGATTGGACAGAAAGAGACCTTAACAATTTCCAGTATCAAGAGTAAAGTGCATTCCTAAAGGTGGAAGGCCAGATGGTATGAAATGTAAAGGCCAGTTAACGCTTCTGTGTCTAAGCTTTCCCACACATCACAGCTGAACACTTGGGGTAGGTGATCTTGCAGAAGAAGGAATTTCAAGCATGTTTTGAAGGAAGAATGAAGGTGTTTGACTAAGAACATGGAGTATCCTTTATCTTTGAGGTATTTTGTAGGTCTTCAACTTTCCTTCATTTCCTGTAAATGTGTGGGTCTTCCTTACTAAAGTTACAAGGCAGACTCTTAGGGAAGATGAAGAGCCCTGTGGGACTTCTCACTCGGTTCTAATCATTCTCTTGCAAATGCTTTGTTCATTGACCTATTCCTTTCAGAACTACTTTGTGAGCAGCCCTGAGTATGCTTTCCAAAGTTTAGAACACTGAAGTTTTTTCCCCCCGTTTAGTATTGCTTATTTATGTCAAGTAAAAGTTTTGTCATAATTTTATAGCACTGAGATTTATGGTATTTATTCTTTTTCTTGCCTGTTATTGCAGGATGATTGAAAATTACTTATGAAACATTTTCCCCAAAGAACACTAAGCTTGATTTTTTTTTGCCCCTTGGTAGGAAACAATCAACCTTGGAATAATACTCCTACTGGAGCAACACAGAAGTCAAACAAGTCTTTAACATTTCCTGGTCTGAGATTAATACTTGGTTTTAGATCAATATAAATACTTATATCTTCTTGAGTGAGCACCATGATACTGTAAGTAAAAGTAAAGAAGTAAGTAAAATGCACTGTAGGAGAAGTTAATTGATTGGCTGATGGACTGGGAGCATTGTTTAGCTAAAGCACCTCTCTCTATATGACTCAATGGTAGCTTATATTAGGAAGGAGATTTCAACCTGCCCAAATATGGTGTAGAAAGTGCTGGTAATGAAAAGTTTTCTTTTTGAACAATATCACAATTAAATTCTTAGGTGCAACTCAATAAATTATAGAATATTTTTAAATAATAGTTTTTTACTTTTTGCCTTTTTTCTGACCAAAAAACAAAAAAAAAGCTTGATGTGAGATCTTCTCTTGAGAGAGAATTTTTCACTTTCAGTAAAAACCCAGATCAGGATGTGTAACAAAGGATTGTCTCTTTCCTGAGGATCTTGTAGACTAAAAGTAGACAGTTTTGTGGAAAGCAGCCTGATAAAAAGAAATTATGAGGTGAGTCTCTATGCTAATGTAAATTTACCTCTCCTTTGTGTACATGACTAGAATAAGTAAAAAGAAGCAAATGGATTTATGGATTAAAATTAGTAAAGTTTTTACTTGTTTTATATTCAGGACAGTAATGTAAACTACATTATTTGTTCAGTGTGGTTATAAGTATCAGTATATTTTTTGTAAAAGACCAATTAAACCAAATAGTTTCATTTGCCCTCAGCAATGGCTGTAAAGAACAATAATAAAGTAGGTTGAATTTGCTGTATTTGGCTTTGGTTGATTTTTTGTAGGCTTTTTTTTAATTCACATTTGTCACTTTGTGACAAATGGCTTTGCTTGAATAGCTTGCCTTGTTTGGTTTGATTGGTGTCCAGGCTAAGTACATTAGGAAGTGATGATACTTATCTCTGTGGTTCACATGCTAATTAAATTGACTTTATCAAAGCATACAAATGTCTCACATTATTTTCTTTTCTTTTACCTTGTGTCAGTACATTTCTGTAATAAATCAGAAAATCTTTATTCAGCAGGCGGATAGTATTTGAGAAGTGCAAAAGATGCATTCATTTTGACAGTTTTTACTTTTTTCAGAGACTAGCTTGCAAAGGCAGAGAAGTATCAGAAAAGAAAAGCTTTCCTAAGCCAATTTCTTTGGTTTGTACATCATGAAAAGAAAAGATAAACTGATGGGTTGCTTATTCATAAATTGAAAAGGTAGATTTATATGACAGCTTAAATGAGGTCTGGCAAAATCCACTTTTAAGCTTGGGTTTGTATTTTGTGAGAGCTGTTTGACTAATCAAACAGAGGTGGCTGTATAAAGAATAATTCATGGATGCAGTGCCTGTGAAGAATCAGGTTGTAAATACCTGCAGCAGAACTCCAGTGACACCATAATTAGCAGCTGGCATTGGCTGGCTGATGATGTCACCATTGCTCTGATGTGTAATTAAAACATGACCTATTGATGAAGTTGTTGGTGTGTAATATTTCCCCTCTCCAGTGGTATGCACTCTTTTACACAAACGAAGGAGAGGGGATGGCCCTTTCACCCATTTATCCCAGCCCAGTAACCCCTGGCTGCGCCTCCCTTTGCCTCTCAACACCCTTCATCATCCTACATCCTCCTTTTCTTCTTTTATTCACCATGATCTTCCTTCCAGCCTCCTGCTAACACCATCAAGGGAGTTGTCATTTTTGCTGTTCCCACAAATTATGAGTATGGTGCCCACAGGCAAGGCCAGAGCTCTGCTAGACACAGTCCCTCCTCATATGTCCTGTGAGTGAGTGGACAAAACAGCACTGCACCTTCAGAGTGTCCTGAATAGTACAGAGGTGACAGGTCATAAGGAAGGCAGTCTGGCCCCCTGTTTACTTGAGGGACAGCCCTCTGGGGCTGTGGTTCTCTGAGTGACTCTGACAGCAGTGGTACATACAAAAGCTAATCAACTGCTGTTTACTTTCAGATACAAACCTTTATCACTGAAACCCTACCTGTTATCAGAAAGATACTGGTAGTCTTAGAGTCAGAAGAAAATCTCTCATCAGAGCTGGGACTGAGAACAGGGAAGAAAGAGGGAGAGGACATGCATCCTCCAACAAGGCAGCATGCATCCTAAATCCAGCAGATATAGATCAAGTAGCTGCAGAAAATGTGGTAGAGATTAGGACAGACAGCACATTTTTCAGGGAATTGGCTAATCTGGACCTTTTTCATTTAAAAACAAAACCAAAAGCACCATCAACCAACCAACATAACCATTCCAACACAGCTACTCCAGAAAAATACAAACAAAAAACAGGAGAAAGATGGAGGGTTTTTTTCCCTCATGCTGTGCTTGTGAAGCAGAAAAAAATTCTCCTGTCCCATTCTGGAAGACCACATTACACTAGTGACTGATTGGCTCTGCCCATTGCCTCCTGTCTTGCAGTACACTCCCATCATCACAGAGATATCCTCTATGGATGCTGGTCAACACCTCTGTGCTGTCAGAAAGTTGCAGTAGATTTGGTGAGAGTCCTTGTTTTCTCCAGTAGAAGTAAACTAGACCAGGCACTGGTTTACAGGAACCAGAAGATGGATTACTCTACCCAGAATTAAAAACAGCTCAGGAGTCATGTCCCCTAATACAAAAGGAAAAATTTGGAAAAGTTATTTTTGTAAATAAAGATGGATAAAAACAGTCATAAAAATTGTTTTCATTTCAAAAGGTACTTGTATGTATTTATCTTTATATGTTCACAGAACTAAGTGCAGACTCCAAATTGTTCAGACACAATTTGAAACAGGTCTCCAGGGAATGCAACACTGGAGGATGTATATAACTGTTTTATGTGAATGGAATAAAAGCCCAGAGACATCTTTGCTTCTGTAGAAAGCCACACATAGGGAGGCACATGGCCACAGCGTGTTGCAAAGATGAGCCCTAACAGGTTGTTAAGAAATCTTGCTGGGATTCCTTATAGTTATGAAACTCTGTGGGCCAGGAAGAGCTTCATGGTTCCTCTTGGGACATGGATTTACAGATGTGTGTCTGTAGGCATAGCCAAGTGCATGCTACAGGACTTAAACATTCTTCTATTCACCGGGCTGAGGTGAGGTGAGGGAGAACAGTTACTCCCTCCTTCTGTATCTGCCCAGTAACATCTCTGGTTAATCAGCCCAAAATACCCTCAATCAGAATTTCTTTGGGTGCAAAGCAGAAGTTACTGGTCAAAAGTCTGTTGACTCTATTTTTGTTGTTGTTTTGTAATGAACCACATTGCTAACTTTACTTGTAACTGATGTGGAAGAGCACAATATTAGCTCTCTAACAGACTCATGGTAATTTATAAACCAGTAATTTCCTTCCTCCAAATCTCAGAGGTGTTTATACAGCAGTGAATTGCTCATTTGTGCTGTAGGAATTTTATTCAAGGTAGTGTCCTGGTTGTTATCTCCTCAATGATGTCTTCTATAGGTGTTTGGATTTGTATTACTGCTGGTTAGTCAGTGATGTGTGTTCATTTATGAGTGTAAATATTGGACAGCATTTTGCATTGTAATCACACAGCACTCTGGGACTGAACTCACAGTTTTTCACTCCCAAAGTGAGAAAGCTGTCCACAGAGCCAAAATAACACATGGGAAAATAGCATTTTTATAAAGCAGCCAGAGTGGTATTTCTTTGTTTGGCACATCTGTTTCTTAATGACTGAGACTCAGGTGTGTATTTATGTTTGGAAAGGAATGTTAGTAGCAAAGAGAGAAGAAAGGAAACTTTCTGTTGTCAAACATTCTGGTGCTTATAGAGAAGAACATTTCCAATAATAACAAGCCAGGGAAACACATTATAGCAGGTCCTTGTTTAAAGGTTTTGGAGGGATAGGAGACTTGCTTTCTGTGTTGGGCCATATCAGTAAGTACTTGCAGATAAGGAAGGCAGCAAAACCTCTTCAATCTTCAAGGAAAGGGTAAAATTTGTGATTCAGAAACATTTAGAGAACTGAGTGCAACTTCCATTCGCAGTGGGCAGTGCTGAAGTGCGTAGAGGGTCTCTCTGACATCGGTGTGTATGGAAATGTCACTCCTGGTAACATGGGGCAGTAGCTAACTGTAGGGACTTGCTTCTTTAGTCCTACACACAAAATTAACCTCTGTCTAATTATGATTCTAGCAATGAAATTTTTGCTAATCATTATCTTTCGCTTTCTTTCTGTGATTTGGAAGACTTGTAGGGATTTTCTGAGAAGGTTTGTTTTATTGTTTATATCATCTTACAAAGGATCATAAGGAAGACGTGGTGGGACCAGAAGACACTACCTGGCTGCTGAAGAGTAACCTGTATTTCCACAGAAGCTGTGGGATCCAGAGACTGTGGTACAGGAGCTTCCCAGACAGGGATCAATCTTCCCCTGAAAGCAGCAATGCTGTGACAGTGTCTGAAAGTCTGAACCAAGTCTATTTAAATTGAATAATCTAATTAAGTAGTCATAAAACCAAATAGTAACAAGAACTGGAGGAGCTGATGTCTGAAGGATGGGTTTGAGAGTCACAGCCACTGCAGGCTGAGGATTTGCTTCCATTTTCTTTCCTGGCTTTAGCTCAGCCAGTGCCTGTGTGTACTAGAGGAACGAGCCCGCAGTGCAGGTGTGAGAGGGACCTCTCATCTGCTGAGATGCTCATGGTTGAATAACTGAGCTACAGGCAGGCCTCCTACTTGCATGAGCCACTGAGCTGCAAAATCAGAGAGTGTCTGCACAAACGAGTACATGGTTGCATCTGACTCTTGTACCCAGCATGGAGGAGTGCATATTGCCATTCTGTGGGTTAAATGATATCTAAGCCCAAGACTTAACAATAACACAATTCAAGTGTTTGCATATACATTTTTATGGCACTAGTACATTATTCCAACAGTTTAGTGCTGTGGCTAGCAAAAATGAATAATGAATTTTGTGGGGATTAGTTTTAAATTGACAGAAAACATGGTTTCCCAAAATATCTAATTTTTTTTCCTCTATAATAAAATTTTAAAATGTACTCTTTCTATTTACAGAATCACAGAATAAGATGAGTTGGGAGGGACCCTCAAGGACCATCAAGTCCAACTTGTGGTCTTGCACAGGACCATCCCCAAGAACCACTCCATGTGCCTGAGAGTGGCACAAGAAATGCTTCTTGAGCTCTGTCAGGCTTGGTGCTCTGATCACGTTACTGGGGAGCCTGTTCCAGTGCCCAACCACCCTCTGGGTGAAGAAACTTTCCCTAAGCCTAAACCTCCCCAACACAACTTCAGGCCCTTGGGTCTTTAAAGATTCCTTTTTAAAACTAATGTCATTGTTATGATCTCTGCCTCAATATTTTTGCAGTTAATGCAAAAATGAGAATTTTTGCTTATTTATCTTGTCTGTTTAAAATGCTTTCCTACTTCTATGAAAAAATTATAGTTCGAGATAAATAATATACTTTTCTAGAGTTAGGAAAACCCTCCAATTATCAAACCTAAATGAACTTTGTGGAGATTTTAAAGATAAAGTAAAATAAGTAGGACTAATCTGAAAAGCATCATGGTTTTTAATAAGGACAAAATAAGTTTATGCAGGGTAAGAGCTAAGATTTCCAATATATCTACTCTTCTTCCCCCCCTTTCCTTTTTCTTTTCTTTTTTTTCCCCTCCTTCTTCACTTTGGGACTATCATTTGCCAGAAGAAGTGATTACCAGAGATAAAAAACCGGTTTTGTCCTGTATTTCAAGTTATTGTCAGCACAGAGGCCTGGAATGTTAATTACAGAACTCAATTATCTCAAGTTAAAATTCTATTAACCACATAGGAAAGAAATGGAGTTGTCAAGGTAAAATGAGCTAGGCAAAGTGAAGGGTGGATGGGCTACGGTGATAGGAGGGATACAGAGAGTAATGGGTGAGTGCTTTAATATTTAATTGTGTATTTTGTATGAATGTATTTTTATACCCATTTGATGATTTTCAGAATGTTGAAAAGAGTAGTATGCTGCATCCATATTTTTAAGAAAAAATTGATTTAACTGTTAAACAGTACTGCAACAAATTTCATATATCTGTGAAATTAGAATACTTACCACTATCCAAGTAGTCTGATTGTTGCTTTTTGCTTGTCTAATGTGTCTCACATCTCTTAGTTATATTTGGATACATATTTAAGTCACTGGTTGTGCCAAATGAGTTGTTTGCTAGTGACATTGCTCCACTTATTTCTTTAATCTTTTTCTAACTAAAAAAGGAAAATAATTAAACAGATGTTTTACTGTCTCTGATGATTACACTGAAAAATCTACAATGTTTCTAACATAAACAACTTTGTAAATGATATTTTTATTAAGATAATGCTTGGCTGACTACTAATAAATTTCAAATTTATTGGTAACTTTTATGTGTATTAAGCAACGATATGACCTAAGAATTTTTTTCCTTTTATTGAAAGAAAATGAAGCAGCAAGGAAGAAGAAATATTATTATTGTGGGCCTACAGCTTTCAGTTTAGCCCGTAAATGTGGCTTGGGGCCACGAGAATTGATGCCATTATGGAATTGAAGGTCATCATTTCTGGAAGTAGATTCTTACAAGATAAGGAAAAGAGGCACGTGGCAATATTTTATTCTGTCAAGCTTTGAACTTCTGATGAGACAAAATGTATTATTTTCAAAAAACACCTAATTGATCTACAAGCTGTTTTTCTGAAGTTAATGGAACTGTATTTCAGTGAACATTGATGGAAATGTGGTTGTCTGATCTATTCAATGTTTTTATAACTCCTATTTTTAAATGTAAATTTAAAAATTTAAATTTTTGTAAATTCATCTTTAAAGTTCTGAAGTCACAAACTTCAGAATGCATTAAGAATCTCCCCTTCCTTAATTCCATAGGACAAATTTTATTAGAGATTATTTTTAAAATTCTCTAAAATGATTGGAATTGAGTTATTGTTTTGACATATTTAACAGCAGTACTCTTCCAAAAAACTTATTAAGTAAGTGTTTCAGTAAAAATAGAGCGTGATTTTGAGAATGATTTTTAGTATGCAGGAAATTGATCTGATCCTTGGAATACGGCTTTTACATTCTCTACTTTTCTGAATTTCTTTCTGACAATGATGGTATAATTTACCTATCTCTTATATTTTATGTGGTATGGTACATTTAGAATGGATGCATAGAAATTCAAAGAGGCATATAACATTTTCCATGAGAAGTTATCAACTCAAGCACTATTGACTGAATTTTGAAGTTACATGCTTTAGATGGTGTAAATCAAAGCAGTTACTTGCATGAAGTAAAGTTCTTGTCCTAATTAATTTCATCTCTTCATGCAGATTTTCTGTTAACATATTTCCTGAGAGATAGCTACTTCCCTTCCATTTCCATCTGTCTGGGGATTTCAAGTGTTACCTTTCCTAGTGTCTATAGAAAAATCAATATAGGCAATTTGTTATAGAAGGTATGACATGCATCTTATATGAGGGAGGTGTTTGCTTTCTCAGTGTAATGGAGCTTTACGGTGAACAAAATATATTTGCAATTATTACTAAAATTTATAATATAAAATATGATATTTTGCAGGATATTGCCCAAGATATTTTTGGTGAACCAACTCTAGCGTGTTAGTGCTAGATATGGTTTTAAGAAGTCAGACAGTCTCCACAATCTTGTCTTAGTCTGCAGAAATAATTCCATTGATGTCAGTGTTAAAATAGGTATTGACTTCAGGGAGCCCAGGATTATTCCTCTTGTGTCCTTTCTATCAACACATCAATGACCTGCTAATATTAGATAGATGATTTGAATAGGTAGTCATGTCATAGGTAGAGCTGTGGAAGTTATTTATTATTAACTGGGAGTACAGTAGCATTTCATCTGACTTTAAAATCTTTAAGTTCCCCAGAAATCTTTGAAATAGGACACAGATTTTTAACCTTTACACCAGCCTTACTGAGAAACAGAAGGCAAATGTTAAAGCCAACAAAGCTCCTCTGGAAAAAAGAAAGGGCAAAGTAAATGTGATTTCATCTAAAATCATAAGAAGCCCCTCTCTTCTGGGTAACCACTCAGTTTTTCCAGCAGTGAAGCAGATTTAAATTAGAAAAAAAATATATTTTTCTCTCAAAACTTGCCTCTGAACTCTTGTTTCTCTTTTACATTCCAAGTGCACTCGCGTTCCACTCAAATACTCTTCTCATACCTATTGTGCACCCTTTCCTATGTACTCATTTCTCACTTCAGTGCTGTCAGGAGGCAAAACTAATTTACTCCTATTTCTTTATAATTATTCCTTCCTGATTGATATTGCTTATTTTCACAATGTTCAGAATGACTTCTTTCCTCGTTTCAGCTGAGAGACACAATCAGATACTACTGATAGGAGAAATTATCTTTTTTCTTAATAGGCAAAATATGGAATCCTGAAATTCATATTTTGCCTGCCAATTAGAATTCATTCCACAAGAGGTAAAAGGTGTATTTCTGAGTTTATTTGGCCCATAGCAATGGACTTCAGTAAGCGAGAAATGGAGACTGTAAGCTCATCTAATTCAGTAGAGAAAATATAGGTCAGACGGGTACAATATTATCACTGAACGTCTTTAAAGATCTGCTTGTTAGGAGACATAGAAGGTATGAAAAGAAAAATCCCATAGGAATCACTGCCATGTCATATCATTTTACTAAAAAAAATAGCATGAAATTGGCTGAATACAAAACCTGTTAAAGTCAATGGAAATGTATCCATTTAGTCCAGATCTTGGGTAAATCTTGAGTGTTATTTTGTACTTTTTCTTATACAGCAATTTGTTAGGCAAGACAAAGTATTTTGATTGTCCTCATTAATCTTTGATGCTACTTATGCAACTTGTGTAATGTTATCACACCCACCCCTGAGATGGTCTCCTATGCCATTAGTTAGAAATGAATGACTGTGGCTCTACCTGAAGAGAAAAAAAGCTGTATCTCCATCTCTGTGGTCACTGATCAGAAACAGATTTCAGAAAAGACTGTGAGGGTAGAATAATAACAATGCAACTTTGATTGTCTAAGCTTACCTTACTTTCAGTGTGTTTTGAAACATTACCTACTTCTCACATCTATTATAAAAGAACGCATCAGCTCTGAAAATAATAGTGTCATTTGGCAAGAGACAGATGCAGCTTCAGGAATTGAAATACAACTGAAGGAGTGCTGGGAGAGACATCTAGCACTGGTCACCATGGAGAGGAGACGTGGTCTGTCTTACAACCATTACAGACAACTCAGAAAACCCTTGCTTTTCCCCACCAGGAAGAAGTTCTGTCAGTAAAGACATTCAAAGTGAGCTACATGTAGTCTAGACAGACCCACTGCCTCTGTGTGGGACTTAGTACAAGTAGGTTTTGGTCAGCCAGGAGTTAAGCAGCTCACCTTCTCCTGAGGATCATGTCTGCAGTGCTGAGGGATAAAGTTGCCTCTTACTTTCCTTCCTTCCTGGACTCTTCTCTGAGGATATCAAGAAAGTGCCTAAACTCACTCGGGAACTTTTTTTCATAGAAAACTACCAGTGCTTATTTGAGTGCTGTTGTCTCTTGCAACCTATCCTATTATTTGTGTAACACCCTAGGAGAGATAAAGCATTCATCTAAAGATGTGGGATATCAAAGTCCAACTCCTCCTCTGCTGGAGAAAATTTCAAAATTTCAGTCTAAAAACCATCATTGTTTTTGTTTGTTTTCTTTCCAGAAGCATCTCATACATACTAGATTATATGACCTACTGGAAGGGAAACCCCCATCCTTTCTGTTGGAGCAGTGCTGTGGAGCAGAAAAGTGCAGTGAGTAGAAAAATACTTGAAAAAAAAGGCTGATCAATTGCTTTAATTTTTTTCCTCGATATGTTTTGAGATCTGAGCAGTGGAGAAGTATTTCTGTGAGTACTTCTGTATTAGCAATTTTATTATATGCAGGTAGATGTTCGTGGCTGAAAGGGACAATCATAAGGATCTATTTCACTCCCTCTCTAATACAGGTAGTAAAAATACTCCAGTGACTCCTGAATAAAATCTACTGGCTCAGATAAAGCTAGAAAATCTCATTTAGAAAATTGAATATTTGTGCCCTGACTATTTGTACCTATGCACTAATTTTTTTGCACTGGCTCTTCAGGTGATCTATTGAACTTTGAATCACTGGAATATATGGGCATGAAAGTTTACCATTATATCAAACAGCACACTGAAGCACAGACAGGTATGACAGCATACAAATGTCTATTTCCTGGCAGTTGGACAGACTTTTTTTCTTTTTAAAAAATGATTCGTATAACACTTTCATTACCCCAGATCTAAGCAAATGTGGGTATTAAAGCCAGTATCTCAAGCTTTATATATCAATGTACAGAAAAGTGCTGTCAGGCTCAGACAGCTGGGAACATTAATAGCAAAGGAAAACATTTTGGCTGGATTTTTATAATATCTCTACTAGAAAACTTAAACAAAATATTGCTGTTAATTTGCTATTTTTAAAATCAAGTTATTTCAGCTAAGATTTGTATTTATCTGTTATGCCTGAAAATAGCAAAAAGGGTACCAAGTCTGTCCTTTTATGCCTCTTAAAAGTCAAGTCAGTTTAGAGAATCACAAAAGATTCAGGTTTTCCTGCCTTGTCGTGAAGAAGCTGAAGAAGCAAGTTCACATGGCTTGACTATACTGTTGTAAAACCTCATCTCAGGTCAGAGATGGGATTAAGAAAAACATGATTCTCAATAAAAACAGTCACCTGAGCTCACCTCTGCTGCTCCTAGAATTTGAAAAATCATCTCTGCTGAGCTGATTGTGCTCAAAGGACATATTAATGCAACCTGCATCATTATGCACAGTTTCTTCTTCAGTCTATTATCTTCCAAGGCCCCTTTTTCTGAGAACAAGTCTAAACTTTGTTCACCATCAGTGAATAAGACATACAGCTACAGAAGCACATGGGAACAAAAGGGAATGATTAACAGCTTTCAAGCAGAGATGAGTGATACATCTTTCAAACTGAAAGAGGGTAAAAGAAATAGCATTTGGGACACAATTTGGGACACCAGCAGGAGTCCCTGTTTCTAGGAAATTATATTCAGTCTTGTTAAAATACTTTACTTATGATTAGCATAGTTTCTAATTTAATTTTCATTTGTGGAAGGGTTACACTATATTTGCTGTTGTACTTGGTTAAGTGAGAGGCAATATCTTTATTAATAGGGTTTCAAAGGAATGAACTGCTTGCATTTTGTAGGAGTATGACATTGATTTCATGTGGCCAGCCTAATATATGAAAACAGCTGAGCTATACTAGAAAGCACTAGAAAGGCTACTGGTCTTAATTCTAGCTGTCAGTCTTGTAATTCAAAAAATAGTTTGGCTAGTCTGTGAAGACTTGGAGACTTTTCCACTCCTCAGTTCAATGGGACAATAGGCAGGAAAACCACAGCTGTCTCAGGTGACCTGTGCCTGACTGCTGCAGTGCTTCCCAGACGCTTCAGCCATCTCACCCACAGCAAGGCTCTGACTGAAAGGTGCTGTGGCTTTCTGGCCCACCTACTGAGGTGTCCTCTATGCAAATGAGAGCAAGGGTGAAGCATGATTGGAAGTCACCAGGGAGTGGTGGTGTTAAGTGCCATCCTCTCCCTTTAGACATAACCAGTGAAATCTGGAGAAACCCAAAAGCTGTCAGGCATGAGGAAAGGAGTGTTTGACTTTGTGAATGACAGATAAACCTTCCCAGCTGTTTTCTGGTCAGTTTGTTTCCACTGCACATAGACACTTCCCCAGCTGGTATTTTCTTCTTTAATTCCCTCACTGAAGATGTGTACATTGGAACCTGATACCTGATGTGTATGTGAGGGAGAGCTCTGCTGCACCACAGGCACCATAAATAACTACTCCCATCAGAGGTGAGGCATATTGCTGGTGGGGCTCATAATGTTAATACTGAGTGTTAATATCCTGCCCTTTATCTTAATTAGTGTTGCTTTCAATTAGAAGTAAGACATTCACTTTGGAATAAAAGAACTGACCCACACCTCTTCCCTAAATTTGAATTATCCCCACAATTAAGTGCTAAGTATCTGTCTTGACACTTACAGACCCTTATCACCATCCTGTCTGAGTGACTGGAAATGAACTGCAGCATTCATTCACCCACCCATTCCATAAATATTTCATATCAGACATTAAAGATGTCTTCTGTGATGCATTTCAGGACAGCATTTTATGTGCTTTACAAAGGACTGACAAATTTCCCTTATAACCTAACACTGTCCTTTTACTCGCTCTTGGATCTTTAACAAGTTTCAGACATTGATAATTTTGTGATACTGAATTCTTAGAAAGTTATTTACATGCCCATAGACTACCCTGCATTCGTACCTTTAGTACTGACTCTGCTTGAGTTTAGAGTGAAAGGGTCACAATAACTGGAAAAAAAAAATGGACAGATTTTTTGAAACAAAATTTTTCTGGTTTATGTGTGTAGTGCAACATACAATATGTGTTTGGTTTTCTGTATGTCTGTGGACATCATACATACTAAAAATAGGAGCTAGACTATTTGAACACCTTATCCAAAAGGGCCTTTACTTTGAATCTGAATTTCTCTGTCCACTCCTATTCTGATATTAGCATGTTGACTCTGTAATCTGAAGGCTTTTGGCCTTTAATTTTCTCTATGCCATCTGACTGTATGATGGTGGGTTTGGGGTCCCTCAACAATTAACTGGCACATCTTTTAAATAAGTTCTTAATGCAACAATAATTTACTAAAAAGTAACTATTTTTAGAGTAGGAAAAGTCTGTAGTGATCTGGGGTAACTGTCCTCTTAGTCTGAGGTAATGAGCTTCTGAAGCCCTGAGGTATCTTTCTGGTGATTTTAGAAACCATAAGCACTTTACTGTAAAAATTAAGTTTTGTTTGTTCTTCCTGATTTCAATAACTTGAGTGCTGCAAAATTGCATTGCATCCCACAATTTCAGAGGAGGTATGGAAAATGATCAATTGTGAGATATTATTCAAACATCTGAGCAGCTGGAAAACTGTGGAAACTGTAGGGCAACAGTGAATTCACAGGTTGGATTACATGGATCTTAATCAGACTCACAACTGGGAAGAATGGCGGTTATCTACTCAACAACCTAGTTGACAAACCTTCCACCAACTTCCAAGAAACTTTTCAGGAGTTCAGATGTTTGGGCCAGAGCAGTGATGACAGAAGCACCACTGTGGGACTGTGAGTAGTAAATCCCAATCTGTTTGACTTCATTCTACTGCTTTGTGTTACTAGAGGACCCAGTGAGGTAGAAACCTTTGGAAATGCTGTTTACCTTTCCCCTTGACAAAGAGTAGAGAACTGTCGGTAACAGAAAGTGACACAAATGAGCCACTTCTGCACGTGCCTGTGCCATAACCCAAAGGAAGGATGTTTTCTGATCTCTTTTTGATGCTTTATTGTTATTATTATTTTTTGAACAACGGAAGGCAAAAGGGTTGGATGTACACGTATGGTGTGAAAGTGTGTTATTTTCACAGTTTCAGGAACCTCACCTTAGGTCTGACATGGCCAGAGGAGTTTGGTTCCTCATATGCTCCATGAACGTAAGAGGTGTCTTTACCCACAGAGATGAGCATACATATACAGAAGGGTGTGTGGGAATTGTGGAAATTATTCTGTACAGTAATTCCCTTCTTGTGCTGTAGCATGTACAATAAAACATACGGCAAGGATTGTAACATGGTTTTATTTGAAGGTAACAAGGGAATACTGAAAAAAGTGTAACTGCAGACTTACAGATGCTTTATTTCTATGCTTCTCAAAATGATCTGTACTTCTCAATAAAACAGGTATTATTTACTGTGTTAATCACAGATTTCTTCATATGGTCTGTATGAATTACTTTAGTGATTTGAAATTGTCTTTTAGTAATGCAACTTTTTTTTTTTTGTATCAGACCAGTCCAGACTGATGCTATGGAGAATCTGAAAGCTATGTGATAGTCTTTTTATGCCTACAGTCATTTTCTTTTTGTGGAGCATAACAAAAACTAAGTGGACAAAGTTGCAGAACAACAAAAAGAATATAACTGTTTCAAAACACTTTGGTTTTGGCAAGTAAAAACAGAAAAAAACCCAGTAAAGTATGCCAAAAAAAAGTATTCACAACAAGCTGAGTTAGCAAAAGGCTTCCTATACTGCAGATGTTCCACTTCTGGGACAAGAAGAGAAAGTGAGTCCAAATTGATATAACAGAAGATCTTCCAGCACAGTAAAAGCCTTTGGTGAAAGAGGGGTTTGTGCAGTCACAGGCAGCTGTATTTTACTGTATTGTGCACAGTTGAAAACTATCCAGTACTGATGTGGACCTGGCAGACTCATCTGGAAACTGTTTCTGCCAACAAGATGTCTTTGGAAGGCTGAAAAAAATGAGAAACTAAATTCTTCACAGCTTGCTGAGATAAGAGATTCCTGGGAATTGCTGAGTGTTAGATTGCTGCCCTAAACCCCTCAATTTCACGCTCTCTTTTTCTGTACTGTGTATTTGTTCCAACTGGCTCCCTACCTTGAACTCTACCACATCCTGCTGTGTTAAATGTGATGGACAGTCTATATGAAAACCAATCAGTTATTTTGACAGGAGACTTAGAAAAGGTCAAGGCCACCTGTTCTCAAAAACCTGTCTGCCGAGTCTTCAGCTGTCAGAGATGAAATGTCTCTGAGGCTCTTCTTTGGACTGGGCTGTATTTTCATTTTGTCCCAAACAATCAGCAGTGAAGGCCTTCCAGTGCTTTCATCATAGTATTTATTTGATTGCTAGATTTAGAAGTGGGAAATTGTGACTCAAGTACACTGGCTGCATAGTGTGCTGCAATACCTCCATATGAAGGAAGACAATTCAATTTGATATTCATGTGATGTACTCTCTCTTTCTAAAGCTCTGCTGGCATGCAAATGTGCTATTGTGAAACAATGCTTCCAGAGCTTATCTAATAAACGACTGATACATGGTTAAAGGATTATGTGGGCCACAGTCCTGAAGGATACTTAATATATAATTTTTCATTTACAAACAGACCAAAATGAGGCTTAAAGTTAATTTCATTAAAATAAGGTTTACGCTTAATATGCAAGGAGATGAATGTAACTTTATTTAAAGAAGATATTTTTCACCTTCTCCAAAATGTAAAGGAAAAAAATATGTATTAAATTTAGAGCCCATAACAATATGTCCTAATTTCATGTCAAAGCTTATTTCAACCTTTATGAGTTTTAAAGGATCCATGTTTCAAGCACAGATGTTCTGATCTAGATGCTTAATTTAATGACGCTACTTAATAACATTTAACTTCAACTACCCTCATTTCTTGAGGTTTCTAATTCAGCATTGCATTATTCAGGAAGAAGCACAATTCAGATTATAGTTGCAGAGAAAGAGAAGGAGAGAACGAGAAATAATTTCCAGTTCTGTATTTTACAGAGATTTTGACAAGTGGCATATTCTGTACCACTGATGAATTTTTATATTTCAAGGTTTCTGAGAAGCCATTAATTCAGTTCAGTCTTGTGACCTAAGATTACATTAGGAAATATAAGGGAGATCTAATTTGGTAGTTTTCTAGCATTTCAGGTGATGAAGAGTTTCCAGAAAAGTTCAAATTCTTACAGCTGCCAAATTATTTTCATTTTTGATATATCCATGTAGAGCATGTGAAAAAATTGACCAAAGTTACTTCTGAGGACTTGGTCTAAATTGTGCTAGAGAAAATCAATGTCAAAATGAAACAGTAGGACAGAATAGACTACTATCATCTTATTAAAAGGTTTCATACATTTTACTTGAGCTTTGCTGATCTTTTTCTTTTGAAGGACATGTGTTAGCAGCTATACATGATCATTTGAAATAGTCAAAGCTGGTATGTGAAGAATGATATATTTATTCAATGTTCTACTGAAATACCCTGAGAATTGCCTAGTCAGGATGGTTGTCACCACAGCTACTAACTGGGAATGAGTCCAATTCCATAGTTCATAAATTCAAAATTCTTAATACAATATTAATTGTGGTCATTATATCAGATCATTATTGAACCCATAGGCAACACTTCTTAATCAAGAAGTTCAAACAAGGAACCTGGGAAAATGATCTTATCATGACTCCCTAACTTCATGTTGTCTTATTGGAACATAGATCATTCAAAGAACTTCCAGGCTTTTCTAATTTATTGAAACCATTAAAGAATGACACCAGTGATACAATTGCAGCATATACATACGGGAAGAATGGTAGTAGGTACCAATCCACTAGTTTAATTAGGAAAATGATACCTAACTTACAATTTGTTGGTGAGGCTAATTGAGTTTTGCCTAGGTAATATACCTGTATAACACAGAGGACACAGGGTAGGCTTATGGTGGTGTTCAGGGGCAGACATACAAACCACAGGATGGCAGCAACTAAAATGTATTTGTTTGCCTGAAGAGCACTTGGATGGCTTTCAGAATAGTATGGCTCTACATGATTTTGTGGGAAGAGCTCTAGGTCCTAGTACTGGCCAGGAGACAAACCCATAGAGATAGAATATAAGGAAAAACTCTCATCAATACAGGTTGTCCTGTACCAGAGCCATGACTAGAGGCCTGAGTTACCTAAACAGGCCTCTGGTGCCATCCAAGACACCCTTAGGTATTGTGCCTGGCCTCTGTCGGCTTCCTCAAAGGGCCTGAACCCCTTGTAGTAACATTGTTTTTCTCATGTCTCATATTTAAGATGGGTTACCAGTAGTAATATGTTAATCCATATGAGCATGAACTTTTGTGTCGGGCAATAGCATGTTCCCTTTCAATTTTATTTCTATTGTACCCTTCTCTTCCCTAAGCCAAAGGAAATAAGACTTCAGCGAAGTCAAAATATAAAGGAATGAAAAAGATAGTCTTCAGGATATTTCTGATCTGCTTTCCTATTTCTCAGAAAGGAGGACCTCTGTGATTTCAAGCCGAACTTCTGTACACTCACAGAGATAGTCTAAGAGAAGATGAAAACTACTTTGAATAAGAACTTGAACCAAAACTCACTAGCTGAGGCTTCCCCACTACTAATCCTAGCAGAATTATCAAGCAACAATAATGGCTCTGAATTATTTCTACACACAGAGCAGCATAGCATTTATCGTGTCAAATAATGCCTAGGCTGCTTGCAAACCATTAACAAAATTAACACAAGTATCCATTTCCAATCTGGGTTTTTTTTGTTTTGTTTGTTTATGGTGCTTCTTAATAGCAGCACTCTTTCCTCAGTTATTCACATGCAATTCCTGTTGAAGGCAACAGGAATGAGTTAAGTATCTTGGAGCAAAATTGAATCCTAAGTGTTTAATTTATGTTCTAATGCTTTTTTTTTTTCTTTTACAGCAGTATTAATTAATTGTAGAAATACTATTAAGTGTGAAAGGATTTCATGGAAGCAATATGTTGATTGCAACCTGAATCTTCTTGGTTAAATACCCATCTATGTATTTAAATGGTGCTTCTGATATTTTTTCTTGCCTTGAGAGACTGCTAGTAGATGCTAGACTGCTAGCAAGTGAATAGGTGGTTGAAAACCTGTCTTTGTCTCAGAGGGGAAATTCTGACATTTCTGAACTTGTTTTCATTCTCAACTGGAGCAAAGATAACAATAAAAATGTATGAGAAAAGAAAACTTTAAAATAATTCAGATAGAAATATGTACGTACGATTTCATTTCAGTCAGATAAAACTAGATTCAGTGATGTGGAAGGTTGCAATATCCCATATATGTGTATGTGTGTTGTGATATATTGCTTATTCTAAAATTTAAATGAAATTAAACAAAATGAGTAAATAAAAATTATTACTTGATTGGACAAAAATTATTCTTGCATTATTGAAAGAAACTTAGAAAGCTGAAATAATTATTCCATCATTTCCTTGTGGAAAATTTCTTACCCCTCCTGAAATGAAAGTCATGAAGAAATTATCAAGTTTCTGATCTGTCCTGACACAGACGTGAGATGCATCCCTTACAGAGTAATGTTCTGACTGCTTCAACAGGAAGGACCATTTTGGACATTAGTCCTTTTCCACAACAGGCCATTCCTTAAATTCAACCTGCAATTGCCTTCTTGAGTTTGTTTTATTTTCATATGTGTCTCACTCTATCAAAACCTAGCATATTTGGTTCAAATTTCATTCTTTTAACCAGGTGTGTGGGTGAGCAAACAATAATTAATAAGATAATTTTTTAAGATTTCATATAATTTTTGCTCTGCATTTCAGTAAAAGGAAAGCCTTCTTGAAAGCTTTTAGAAACTGTCATTGTGTTAAAAAGCCATCTCTGTTAGAATATCTAGCCTTTAAGAAGGATATTTGGTGGTCTAAAATAGTCTGGATTTTATGGCTAGGTATTGCTCTATGTAATACTGTAAAACAAGGAAAGGTTTTTCTGAGCAGCCAGGAAACATGCAGGGAAAATGAAGCATGGCAAAAAAGCTGAGTTAGATATTTCAGGGACATTGAACAAATAACAAAAGAAAGGAAGAGAGATGATATGGGGCAGCAGCACAGTGCTGATGGATAGGGATGAAAATGTACCTATGGGTTTGCAATACACTGTAGCTTAGTTAGCAGCTGTTGAGCATTTGGAGGACTGATGGGAAAAATATTTGTGGAAATGCAAACAACTATGCAATCAAAACTGAGACAAAATGAAAGGGTCTTTAATGCTCAATATGTCCATAATTTAGGAAAAAAAATAGCACAGGAAATCACAGGCATGACAGCTGTAGCCAGTAAAATCAGGGGTATCATCATTTAGCTTTGGGGTACATGAGAGCTATCAATAAATTTAATAAAAAAATTGAGATAATCTTTTTCCTCATTAGAGAAGTGGGGGGTTGGGAGGGTCTTTCAATTGGCAGGGATTTTACCTTGCTTAAAGATGAGTTTGCTAAGATGGTCCTTTGGCTCAGATGACTAAGATGGAAGGGGAATAATCCTGATGACATAGGAAGTCCACACCAATTGTATTGTGCACAATCACTTGTTTCTTTCCCAACAGTTTTCCAGCATCCAGTAACTGTTTATTTTTTTCTGTATGCCAATTCTACACTAGTTTTCATGCTGAATTGTCCTCTTCAGGTATAAGTCCTTCCATTAAGCAATTAGAGTCCCAGAATATTTCCGTGTAAGTAGTTTCAAATCTTGCATAATTTTCACTTCCTGACTTTGAAGATTTTCTGTGAAGCATTACAGCTGGTGATGGGGGTCAGCGGTTCTGACCCAGGAAGAGGTGACCGGTCTGGGGAGATGGTCCCAAAAGGAATCGCCTTCCCGAGGCCCGGTGTCTTCTCTCAGCTGCTGGCAGGAGGGCCCTTGCAGAGGCTGTCAGCTCTTTAGTGATTGTCAGCTCGTGATTCCAGCTCAGCTCTGCAGGGCAGTCTCCAGGCCAAGCCAGACCAGGGAGAGAGACGAGAGGTTCGTGTGGCTGGTTCCGCACAGAGGCAGCTTTATTGTGGGTCCCCTCCGGCAAAGGGGAAAGCCAGGGACGAGAACCCTCTCTGAGCCACAGGGGCCAGAGGGCTTGCTTTTATAGGGATACAGAGGATGGGTGAGGACCAATGGGTTACAGAGGATCTGGGATGGGTGAGGACCAATGGGTCACGAAGGATCTGCATAGTGTCTCCTAAAGGATCGTGGGTCTGTCTTTTCTTGCCGTGACCAAAGAAGTGGTTGTCTTTCCAGGGAGTCCTGCTGGGTGATTGCAAAATCTCTTATCTCAGCAGAGATCCCTCCAGGGCAAGGGGTGGGCATACCCCACTGAGCATAGTCTGAAGTTCAAATATAAGCCAGACTATGCCACTTAATAACTTATATATTTAGAATTTTTTAAGTTCAGTTCCTCTGGTCAGTATAATCAGGATGTTCAGGTGAACATATTTCACACCAAAGAATTCCTTTGAAATTTGTATCCCATAATGCACTTAGAGGAATGTTCTGATTCTTGCTGTGAAAACCCTTTACAGTTACTAGTGCAGTGTTTTCTATCTGTCTCAAAGAGGGCGGATTTGTTTCACTTTTTATAATCATTGAGAGAAATTGGTGGGTTAGAGTGTGATTAATCTCATCTCTTTTAGTGTAGATGGATGGCCCAGGTTTCCTGTTCTGCTATAGTGACAATAGAGGGAGACCGAGGTGACCAGCACAGATGAAAGTGTTTCACTTTTGATTCAGTCAATCTTATCACAGGTCTTTGCCCATCTTGTTTTTTCCTTATCCCAATAGAGTACACTCTGTTTTCCTACAAACTTCAAAAGCCTTGAAAAAGCAGCTGTAAGCCACCTGCTCAGCTGACCAATGCACTACAACTGTAGCTTGATAAGAGTTGTAATACACCTGCCCTTGCTTCCTGTGGGTCACTGCATGCTCAGGAAATGCAGGGGCACGTTTAAAAAATCTTCCTCTGGCCCATTTTAGATATCGGACTTGGGATAAGATGAAAGCTTCCCTAAAGGTCTGATTCTCTCCTTTAACTATAAAAGAAGCCTAAATCAGAAGCAGAGAGCTTAGCTCCAGATCTAACTCCTACACCATTACTTACTAAACACTAGGATTTGCTACAGTTAGGTGGCAGCACAACATGAGTTTTGAAGAACAACATGTTAGGTATGAGCGTATACCTTTTTGTGTGCCTGGTCTTTACAGTGGTGGAGACTGGAGGAATATTTTGTTGAAATGGAGAATTAGAGTGATAAGATCTAGTAATTGTGAAAAATGCTGCGAATATTTTTTGTAATTTTTGTTGTTATTGCTTTTCCTGGAGAGGGGCTAAAAGTTACGATGTTTCTTGCTGGAGGGAAGCTTGGAGCACCATCTGCCCCATCTCTGTATGTCCCTCTTCAATGAGACAGTTCAAGGCAGAAGAACTTGGAATTCTTGCATTCAAGCTTGAACCTTCTGACTGTGAGCAATGACAGGACTCTTCTCTAAAGGATGTTGGAGGAGCAGAAGAATGAGTGCAGGAGGGAGTGATCAAGAAAGGAAAAAAAGATCTGATTACTCAGCCTCAGGAGGAAGACAAATTTTAAGCTTACTTTGTATTTAATGTTTAATAAAACAGTGTTGTTTTGATGGATCATTTTTCTGTCTGTGCTTTTCAACATTTGGACATGTAAATGTATTTGTGTTATGTAGTCATATGTAAGATTGTATTTCCTGATAAAATATCTGTAATTCACAGGTTAGAAATTATTAATCATCTTATGTACATTTTAAAAGAGATGTCTCTGACTTGTACATGTGGAAAGCATTTCAAAAAGCAGGGAAAGAATTTCAAAATCATGTGCGTGTCAAAGACTTGGGCCCTGCAATAGGAAGTTTACAGTTGAAATGTTCCTTTTCTGCAATTGTTAACCAAAAATATTCTACTTTGGCTTAGAGCAACCAAGAAAAAATCACCTTAGAGATATAAAAATTGAAAAAAAAAGCCAAGGTAGAATATTTTAATTGATCTTATTCAAATATCTTTTTCATGGTTTTGAGATGTCAGTGTTGCATCCAATGTTTCATCACTTTTCTGAGAGCAGGGTTGGGGGTTTTCTCCCTTCTTTTAGGAAACCATTTTCTTCAGGTTTTATCTTTCAGGAGGCGCTTATCTTCCATTACAAGAAAAGCTGTCTGGATACAGATTTCAGACAGGCAAGGGGGCGATAGAGAGCTGCAGCCTTCTTTCTGGATAACACTGTGAATGGATTATGAACACAGATGCATTTGCACATCTCATTTCCATCCCTATATTCCTTTGGTATTTGGAGCCAACACTGAAGCATATTTTATTCTCTGCAGAGCGCTGTCAAGTATAAAAATTAAGACTTGAGATCTAAGTTAAACAGCTCAGTTTTGGATTCAATGGTCAAGAAAAAAAAATACATGAACCCACATAATCTGTCACCTCTGCCTTTACCTCCAGCTACTTCCTGACTTACAGGCCTGAGGTGAGTATTTGCTTGCTGATCTATCTACCACTGGTTTTCAAACAGTGCTCCTTGAACCTGTGAGCTCTGTGAGTGACAATTGAAACAATATGAAACCCACAGTCAGTGGATCTAAATTTGCTAGTAGGGGTTTTCTGCACTCCTAGGAAAGAAAGACTATTTAGGGATCTTCAAACTGAAAAAAGGTCTAAAAAAATCACTGAAGTATGTTTCACGTGATACATTCTCGAGTCATTATATTTTATGTAATCCTTAACATTTTATCTTACAAAACAGATCAACATCTTCATAATAGTTTCTCACCCACATATCACAGTGGCAGTTTCTCAAGTATTATCTAGAAGATTAATATTTGCTCAAGTCACTATCTCCAAGTAGGACTACTCATCCAGTAACTGAGGAAGGAAAGAAATAGCACATGTTATCTCTTCAGCTCTGTGTTCAGCTGAGCAGGGACAGAGCAGCTTGTGTGATCTTTGACTGTATGTTATAGCTGTGGAGCAGCTGAGCCCAGGCCAGCAGCAAGCCTGCAGTGAAGGCCAGCAGTGCCCTGGGCTCTGTTGGCAGGAGATCAAGGAAAGTGATTATTCCCTGTACTTGGCAGCTGTTAGACCACATCGAGAGCCCTGTGTCCAGTCTGGGACTCCACAGTACAGGAAAGGCATTGATAAACGGGAGCAGCCCAGGGTGGGGACACCGTGGCGGTCAGGGGCGGAGCACGAGCGACTGAGGCTTCTTCACCTGAAGAGGGAGTATCTTTCCAGGGACGTGGAAAGGCTTACAGCTTCACATCTACACCTTATGTCTAGAGTCACATGACAGGCTTCATAAAAATATATCTCAATTTTTACCGACAGCAAGTTCGGCCAGCCGATCCTATTCACTGTGCTACAGCCAGCACGTCGAAGGCTACTTACCACTGCTGGCTGCATATTTCCATCAACTGAATCTTATTATCATGATCAGATACTTCTTTGTGCTTTGACCTCTGAAAAATATTGCACTTGGAGAAGGCGGATAATCAGTCCTCTCTGGAGACACTTACTGAAACAGTTTCATAATCTTGCTCTATCATTAAAAGTTAAAATAGTAATGTGAATTTTCCTTTGAATCTTTTCAGTAATTTTTATTCTTTTAACCAGATAAATATTTGACAGGTAAATTCTAAGTTTCCTCTGGCTGATAAAGTTAAGTGTAGATTCCACTTTCCTGTGCTAGCAAAATGGTTTATCCCTCAGGGTAAAATTATTCCAAAAGGAGAATACTTATTGTTTTTCTTGCTGTTATTCCTTGAAGGTTGTACTTTCAAACTACCTAACATTGTTTTCATCAGCGAGCCTTATAGAAATGGGTTTTTCGGCATTGTATTGAATTAACTTAATCTCTATTCACCTTATTTAATCCCTCTCTTCACTTTGTCTGGCTTAATTGCCTCACCTCATCAGGTGCTTCTTGGTAGAAGCAGGATGAAATTTTTAAAATCATTTCCTCTAGATGTCTTCTGTTGGATATCCTGAACTTTATTTCAAGAAATATTCTAGGAACATGTTTGGTTTTTTTAAAAAAATGGGGCGTTCATTAAAAATAAATATTAAAAAACATGCAGGAGTTCATGATGGAATCAGCAGAAATCAGGGGAGCTCAGATAATATTTTTGTTAAACCTGAACATTTCCTACCAGAATAACAATGATATCAGGATGTGCTAGTGAACTCATTTGTGTGTGGGCGGGTGAACATGCTGTGGTATAGCACGTACAGACAGACCCAAAAGCATCTCCCTTTTCTTATGTCTCCTGAAGCCAATGATGTCTCTCCTCATTATTGTTCTCCCATAGGAATATATTTCTTATCTTACTGTTCCAAGGACCACTTTGCTAATGGGGCTATACTGTTCATATGATTTCTTCTAGATTTCCAGCCTTCAGTCCCTTTCTGCTCTTCTCCATGCCAGACTCTTTTCCCATGTTCTTGGGAAAATGGGGCAATCTGACATTGGTGTTTCTTAAAAGTATCTCCATTTCTGTGTGTGTACATGCACGTTTGGACAGAAGGAGTAAATAGAAATAACTAATTAGAAAGGGAGTTTTTTATCTGAACAGAGCACTTAAGTACATGTTAAAATCTTACAGATTTCAATAATATTTAGGAATATGATTGTACATGTGCACTGAATATAATAATAAAAGCTAAACTTAAGCCCCCAATGAAGTGGGAAGGAAAGGAAACAGCACATTACCAGCCTATCCTTTATGCTTCTCCTCTGTCTCACACTGCTGCTGTTACCAGCTAAGGGAAGTGACAGCAGCAGCAGCCACCTTCAGAACTATGAGAAGGGATAATAAACACAGTTTGATAAGATAAAAGTATAAAGGTAACAGTACCAGACCAAATTTATCCCTGTTAAATGAGATAATTTAATGAGGTTGCTTTTGAGATTATATTTATCATCACAGTCCCAATAGGTGACAGCAATTCGGGAAAAAAATCCAACATAGTTTTCAAACATCGTGAACACTTAAATCATGATGCCCTGCACAAAACCTGAACAGTTCAGAGTCTGAAACTGGTAGTCTGGCATCCAAGTGGTGCTGTTGATGCCTGGAAACAAAACAGAGATCTTGATTTATAATGTTCAACTTCAGAAACTGGCCTATGGGTTAATATTTTTTGTCAGGATGACTTAATAAAAATTACTTTCCTGGGTGCCAGTCAGTTCAGATTACCAAAGAGACTTGCTGCTCATCAACAGAGAAAATGTGAATCACTTGTTTCCTTCAAGCACATTTGTTAGCTTTTCAAATGTTATTTTGAGGGTGATAAAAACACTCCAACAAACCACCAACAGGGTATACAACCATCTTAAAAAGTTGCTACTAATGGTTTCTGGTTGGAACACTGGGTCTGCTGATGATGAAACTTGAAGTTCTGCAATGCTTTTAGAAGGCTTGATCCTGGGCTTGGTTTTGCCTTGTCCTCTCACCTGTAATATGGAAAAAAGGACCATGTGACAGCTGGGGGCACCTACAGAGGACAGGGGTTTGTAGCACAGCAGGTATCACTGAAGACAGATCTCTGGATTGAGGTACCAACGTTGCCATGCTCAGCCTGATGACATCAGTTAAGGCTTCCCTGGACTCTTCTTTATAAAGTTTGGGGGTATTTTATCAAAATGTTTGATCTGTTCAATACGTGCAACCCCACACATCTCAGAAGGATTTTTGCCCCAACTCTCAGCCAGAGTAAATAAAGGCTTTCTCACACAAAGAGCTGGAGAATTAGCTCCTGCCTGGCAGAACTGGGACCTTTCCTGGAAACATTTTCCTTTTTTCACAGGAGGCAGGACAGCAAGCTTAGTGAGAGCAGCAGACTGTCCCACCTCACCACAGACCTGGTGGACATGCCAGGAAGAAGATCTTGATGGTGCTGTTTGTCAAAATCTCCTGGCAGCTTCCTGGTCCAGCTGAATGTCTACACCAGAGTGCAGCTGTGTGCAGTGCCTACACCATTGCCATCCTCCACGACTTTGGGAAGTGGACCTGATGGCATTAGTGTTAAAGAAAATGACAACAGGTCCAGATTTTAGAGTGTGTCCATAGACAACAGTTAACTAGGTAATTTTGCCAGAGAGTTATAAACTTTAAAACACTCAAAGAAACCTAGTGTCTATAAAAATCTATAAAGGGCTGGGTGTAGGTTAAGTTTCTGCTGACCTCGAACATAGTGAAACCATTTGACACATTCTGGGGTGCATTGTCTTGCATCAGAGCCTCAAAAATATTCAGTGCCTTCCTGTATGGATGTATGCACAAAATAATTTAAAAGTTCAATATACTTGGCACCTTTGTATAAAGATTTCCAGGTTAGAAAAGAGATTATTTGTACATATATTTCTACTTGATGAGATTGTTTTTAATTCAAATTGCTTTAATTTCAAAAGTCTCATCAACTTATACTAAAAGAATGAAATGTTGAAACAAAATAAATTGAAAGAGCTAAATAAAAATTTCATTGAGTCAATCTGATGCTTTCCTTCATTGACTTCATTATAAATTATTGCAATTTTTAGGATACTGTTATTCTGTACCAGTATGGTCAAGCCTGGGAAAAATAGAGATGAGGAAAACCATTAAGAACTACATATACAGTTACAAATAGCAGAAATAATACAAATTAGATTTAGTTACACATGCTTTGGCAAAACAAAAGATTGATTATAAACTTCTATTTGAATGGAAGGAAAAAAATCCATCTTCAAATTAAAATTGTCATATAGGCAAGAAAAAGAATAATGCAACAAAAGGGTCTTGCTAGCATGACCTAAACCATGGAGACGGAAAATATGAGCCCTGCAAAGGAAAGAATAATTTGGTCCTCTATATTTGTCAAAAATATTATAGAAGTATCTATTAGCTGGCTGACGAAACAAAATCTTATCTAAATCTTTTTTCCCCCATAAATTATATCAAAAGAATATAAAGAATTAGACTGTTTTCCCCTTCTACATTTGTCTACTTGGAAATAAACAAATGAAATAAATAAATGCATTTGCATAACTAATTTAAAAGGTAGTGAAGAAAAGAAAGTATTTTTCAATTTTTTCTTAATCCCTGCTGTCTTCTGTGCTCTACGGATTTGCTTTGCAGGGTCCTATCCCACTGCGGATAAAAACCATGAATGAATAGCACAACCAGCAGAGAGAGGTTATTAAACCAGCAAATGAGGAAACACCACAAAGAATAAGAACACCTTGCAAACAGATTTCTCGGCCTCTAGAGAGGAAATACAGCAGGGTTGTTTGGCTTAGGGGATATGCATATGCTCAAACATAAAAGGCAAGTGGCTTTAGTAATGAAAACTCCCACATAAAGAAAGTAAGAGGATCAAATGTCACGTGTATCCTCTAAGGAGCTTGCAAAGATACCACTGCTACAACATGTGTAGCTGCCTTTGAACTTTCAGGTCTGCATCCTTCAAAACATAATAACCACAAGTAACAGTTTTGTTGTGGCTATTGTGTTAACTTCCAATAAAATGGGAGGAGATGCTGTCAGGAGGGAGAATGACCGGCTGATGAAGCTAGGTATAAAGCAAGAGGTTATCTACCAGACAAATGTGGTTACTAAGGGTGTTATTTAAGAGTAACTACAAGGGCAGCCTTTTGCTTTGTCTTTCTTTAAACTGAAGTGCTAATAAAGCAAAGCTGAAAGAAAAAACCAAACCACATGTAGATGAGATTTTAGTATAAAGGCTAATTTCAACAGTTTGTTCTATTTTATTGTTGTTTCAATACTTCAGTGCGATGATTTTAAGCAAGCTATTTACTCTATCCTCTTGCTTAATTATCCTCCTGCCGTATTGCTGAATACACAGAGAATTTCTAGGGTATTCCTAGTAGTGAGAGTCCTTCCAGCTGCCCTACTGAGAGTTTGAGAAGAGCACAGCTCCCTGCCATGCTGCTGTGGTTTACTCATGGCGTCCTGAAGGCATATCCATTCTGATGGATATTAGTGGAGGCCAGCCTACAAAAGGACAGTGTGCAGCCACAGAGGCAAAACGAGACCTCTTCTGTCCCTGTGTACTGGGACAATCAGTGTCTGTTGAACCACAGGAAAAACAATTCATAGAAACGTAGAATGTCCTGAGCTGGAAAGGACCCACAGGGATCATCAAAGTCCACTCCTGCTGCCTCTCTCCTCAGAACTACCTTACAGTATTGAAATGTTTCATGTGTCTTCCTTTGTTTTGTAGAAATATTCTCTACGCTGAAATATTTCTATTTCTCATTGATTCTGTGATTTATATGTGCCAGCTTAGTTCTTTCAAGATTTTTTACATCTTTTCTTGATTTTATGCTCTGAATAAAAGCAGAGAGAAGATATTCATATCTTTCTAATGCTGAAAATCCCATATGTAGGAGTATTCTGTATTTTTAAAGATGGCGATACTTCACTTATGACCATCTCATTGGAAGATGTTCTGCAAATGTATTAAAATAGTTTATGGGGATGAGGATATTTTAATTTTTAGAGGGCATTTCAGACAAAATAACATATGTCTCACTGGCAACCAGAGGAAGTAAAAAGAACTCTGACAGTTTGGGAAAGAAGCAGAGAGAGAAAAAAGCTATCAGTTTATGATTCGTAAATATAACAGGATATGATGCCAATATACTGCAAAAGAATAAATTGTTTCAGTTTTTTGGGGAGCAGCATGAGAGCCTATACATTATGAGGAGAACAATGAAGTTTTTTTAAAAGCCCTTTTTGATTTTGAGAAAACCTGCCACACATTTATCTGTGCTAACTTCTGGAGCAGAAACTAGATAACAGTACTTTAAGGTAAGTTGGGTCAGATTTTTCTACCATTACTAACATTCTGTCTGAGTTTAAACAGCCTTTGGGCATTTAGGAAGTGACATTTGCTGGCTAAAAATCAATTCTCATCAAGATCTCCTTGGCTTATATACTAGAATCTGTGCTTTGAAGCTCAGAGGAATTACTGAGAAGTTAAATGGGAGAACAGAATAAAAGGGACCAGAGAAGAAGCTCAGAAGCCCAGAGGGGAATTAACTTCTTTTCCCCATCCACTATACATTACTGGACTGTGAGAGAAATAATGAAACCAAAGGAGACCTGAGAGGAAGCTTATGATTAAGCAAGGTGTATGGCTTTGGTCCTTTGAGAGCCAATTTAGGTACATCTTCAGGCTGAATCTTTGAGACATTTTGTTTACTCAGTGCTCTCCAATTGTCTGATAAGAAAGTAAATCAAACCCCCTCTACTGGAGATGCTATGAGACCTCTTTCTAGACACTATCACAGAAAGAAAGTATAGAAGCAGCAGATGGAAGAGTTGAAATGGTGCAGCTTAGCTCACATCCTAGCAGGTGCCAGTTCAAGGGCGGGCCCTGTCCCTATTCCCAGGAATTTCTTATCAGCAGACCAAGCCCTTCCTTCACCTATGAGGTCAAGTGACAGAAGCTTTGCAAAGATATACATATATAGAAAACAGGATTTGATTTGGTGCTGAAGTTTGCTGTCTCCTGTGTGATGAGGATTCATCATTTTCCATTTTAAAAAAAAATAATTATTGAATCCACTTGTAGTTTCATGTATCACAATCACCAGTTGAAGAAAAGGTCACTGGTTTAATTCTTCATTCAGGCATAGGGAATATTAAAATGTAAGAGGTAGTATGAGATATCATATAGGATAATTAGGACATAACTACATTCATATATTTTCCTATAGATGAAATTATTTTGTCTGCCCTTCCTCTTTAAGAAATTACAGTGGACATTGTTCCTATGGTTACTGGGAGGCAGCATTTACAGACTGTGGATTTCTATAAAAGGAGCAAAAAATCACAACATCTGGAATGGTCTGCTGTGTTAAAAGTCACTTTGCACTCCAATTTTTATAGGCTAAGAGGATGGATGTTAAAGATTTTGTTTCTAATCAGGTACAATGTGACTAATTAAACATTTAAGATGAGTAATACAGTGTAATTAATTTTGTCAGCTTTTATTGGTTTACCCCTCCTCCAACCCCCTTCCCAAAGGTATGAGATTTAGAACGTCAAAAAACATCAAGAAGATTTTAGAACAGCAAAGGACAGACTGATCTTAAACATGGTCAGAAGAGAATACCTAAAAATAAAATTCATCGCATATTGCTGTATGTAGCATTACCATCTGATCTGCATTTGAGGTGCATTTGGAAATACTGACCTCTTATAAAACACATTCATTGACTGCATGTTAATAACAACCTACATGAAACATTTTTTCCTTCTTTTTCTCCCTGTCCACATATGACCTGAAGGAAATTTGGAATAGCTTATATTGGGAAAGGAATTGCTGTTTGTTTGAATACTTAGAATAAAATAATCTTCAATAAAATAATTTTAGTGATTTAGGGGAGGACAAATTTAAAGGCTGTGAAATGTTTTACCTGTCTGAGGAAAATGTTTTGTCAAGCTGATATAACCTGTTTCAGAGAGTCAGATGAGAAATAGACTTCAAAAAGTTTTCAAAATTTTCAACTCTTTTTGACAGTGTCAAAAATAAGTCAAATAGAAGTGAAAAGATCTTGTTTATTTGACTGAAATCGGTTATGCTGCTCTCATGGCAATTCCGTTTCAAAGAAGTTTACACTCATAGAAGAATGCCTTTCTTACTGTTTTGGAGTAGAAGTACGCCAAGAGTCAAGCTGGAGCAAATGTCAACTTTTATGTCTTTTCTGTGGGTTCACAGAAAAAAAGCATCTTATGATCATAAAGTTTGGTTCTCATTACACAATAAAAAGTTCAAAGAATATTGTCTTTTGAATGCCGCATCATATTTATAATTTCTGTTGGATGTTCAATTTAAATTTTAGAAGAATATTCAGTTTTGATTTAGGAAAAAAACCACTCAATAGATAAAAGAGCATCTTTTATATTCAAATTTGTTCTTCATATCACCTCTTTCCATTGGTTTTTCCATTCAAAAACATTCCATATTTTTCACCCCCATTGGATTATTTTGTTTTTACTCTCTATTCACTAGCCTAGCAGTGGTAACACGAAGTGAAGAAAAACAAATCACTCCTCAATAGTATGAAAAGCCAAAACATCAACATTCAAGACAAAAAGTCAAAACTATGATATTTGAGTATATTTCAAAATTAGACAAATGTTACTTTGGTTGCTCTTATAGCTCTGCATGGCTATGATTTCAAAATTTATTTATTGGCCCAACCAGCAGACTGATGATTAGCTGAACACATTGCTCACCACTGAATGTACAAGACTGACTGTTTTTGGAGAATGCAGTGATTTAATTTTTTTTTAGCTGGGGCTACAGCACTGCTTTCCTCATTCGGGGCTGTTGGTTTTGGTTCATATGTGAATTTACACCATCATTCAAAACAGGCACCTGGGTGACATTTACTGTGAATATTAACCATGGACACCCACTACAATGTTTAAATGATGATGCACCAAATCTCATGTCTAAGTCATGTATTCTCATAAAATGTAAATGTCAGAGCACAGCAGCCCTCATCGGTACAGCAAAGCTCACTCCTCAGGCTCTCACCACTGACAAGAAAAAAACAAACAAAAACAGTCCAGGGAGAGCCCACATGGTGACAAACTTATGCAAATGCAGTAATTAAAGCTTGGTAATTCAAAGAAATTCACTTGAACTCTCTCATGAATTTCCTGGCTCTTTTCTTTTGGTCTGAAGGATCTGAAATTTTTTGTCTTTCAGAAAATGTCCAAGGGCATGTCTGGCAGCAAAATATTTTCTATTAATGAACAGGCAGGATCACTTTTACTTTGGAGAATACTGAATTAATCACTGGGACAGGTTCTGTCATCTTCCTTAAATCTCCTTTGGACTGTTCAGAAGGCAGTTGCTACTGCATAGGACTTTTAAGAACCCCAAGGTGATAGCAAACAGATTATGCCACCAGTACTCACCTTAATTGATTCTTCCCTCTAACAGCAAATTAATGGGTTAACTATTTTAACTGGTGTAAACTAGGATAGTTCCACTGGTTCCAGTGAAAAAGTATAGGTGCATAACAACTGCAGATACATCCCAGGGAGGAAATCTGAAGTGTAAAATATTCAAGACAAAATCTCTTTCTGTGCTGATGACTTAGGATCAGAGCTTTTCCTGATAGAAACATTTGAAGAAAACAGGAAAGGGAGTCATCAAGATTTAAAATGTGTATTGTGTATAGCAATTACTCTACAGTAATAATTAAAGCATAGGTGAAATTTCACACTTCACAGAATCATGGAATAGGCTGAGTGGGAAGGGACACTCAAGGATCTTCAAGTCCAACTCCTGGCTCTGCACAGGACATCCCCAAGAATCACTCCATGTGCCTGAGAGCATTGTCCAAATGCTTCTTTAACTCTGTCAGGCTTGGTGCTGTGATCACTTCTCTGGGGAGCCTGTTCCAGCGCCCAGCCACCCTCTGGGTGAAGAACCTCTTCCTGATATCCAACCCAAACCTCCTCTGGCTCAGTTTTATGCCATTTACTTGAGTCCTTTCACTGGTCATGAGAGTGGAGAGATCAGTACCTGCCCCACTGCTTCCCCTCATGAGGATGTTGAAGTGAGGTGTCCCCTCAGTCTCCTCCAGGCTGAACAGACCAAGTGACCCCAGCTGCCCCTCATACAGTTTCCCCTCAAGGCCCTTCACCATCCTTGTTGCCCTCCTTTGGACACTCTCTAATAGCTTCCTGTCTTTCTGATATTGTGGCACCCAAAACTGCACACAAGGCTCCAGATGAGGCCACTCCAGTGCAGAGCAGAGCGGGACAATCCCCTCCCTTGGCTGGTTAGTGATGCTGTGCCTGATGCACCCCATATGCACTTCCCAAAGCCTTTCTCTAAGTACAATATTTTGGAAGAGAAAGGGAGAGCAGAATAGCCATAACTGCGTGGTATTCAGCAGAGAAGATATGGTGGGAGGACTCTCAAACTCCTTACATATCCTTCCAGCGAAGAATGGCAAGAACACGTCATCATTCAAAATCACCTATCTACAACACACACTCTCCATTAAAATGACTTTAAAAAGTTCAACTGCCTAAATAAAAGCTCAACCTGAGTTTACTGAGGTTTCTTGGTAAAATCTGGCTGCATTTTTGTTAGATAATGCGTGCTCTGGGTGTGAATTATCATATAAAGATCCTGTACAAAGAGAGATGGCAAACTGCTCTTTGACGCTTATTTCCACAAGAATTGTGCTTTCTAAAGGTGATTTGCTGTCTTTTCATGAATTCTGAGAAATACAAAGAGAGAAAAAAATAACCCCCAAACCTTGATAGTGTTGAAAATATTCCAAAACCAAAACTAGCTATTGCACTTGTTTACCCACTATCCATTAATATTTAATCTGCACATGGATAAAATGTCAGCTGAGCTGTCCAGAAACATCTGGATGTTATGATACCTAACAAATCTAATAGGCATAGCTAATGAGCCCAAAGATGGGGAATACATTATGTGGTTGCTGGTACAGCCTTCACCCAATGAATATAAATAGGCTTTCGTTGATCTTTTGTCCTACTAAAATGTAATCCAGTTTATTGAACTGGTGAATTGCATTAACCATTTTGACATTATTTCCTTATAAATCTAACATAGTGTCCTTGTTCTGTTCTTTGTCAGTACATAATACTAACCAAAAGGAAAGGACAAAATCCCACAGCAGAGAGGGGTTCCAAACCACTGATGGATGATTTAAATGGGAAATGTTTTTTAAAGCTCAGAGAGAACATCACATATCTGCAGAAAAGGTCTGGGGAGGAGGCTGGAGGAATGCATTAAAAAGGACATATTTCATACTTGGAAAGCAGTGTGTTATAGACTTGGAGCACGAGTAAATGAAGGTTTGTAAGTAGAACTCAGAAAAGGCTTATGTGTCTGAAAGATCGCTTACTTTTCACTACTATAGTAGTTTATCACATATCAAGCCTCATGTCACAGACTGAAACCAGCATGGCTACAGTGACATAAAATAAACAAGGGGGCTTAATTAGCAGTGGCTCTTTCACCATTCCTTTTCAAAATATCTAAAAACTTTTGATAAGCTGGCGGCAGGAATACAGCAATAAAAAATTGCTGAAGTTGGGGTTGTAGGTTTAACACAGTCTCTGCTGTTTCTGTGCAAGTGACTGAAAGGGTTGAAAACACAGTTGTGCCTCAGAGACAAAACATAAACTTTCTCTTACCATATCTAACTTTCTTATGCAGCTCACAAAGGACACTGTTTTGTGAAACGCCATATTAACTCCATTTCTGATGTCACCAGTTTATTGCACATATATTAATAGAAATACAAAATACACGCTTCTAGTACTTAAGTTTATAATGGCTATAGACACTATCTAGGGTCGGTGTTTTTATATTCACAGTTTATGAGTCTGAAGAGTTTGACGTAAAATCTTTCTTCAGATAAACAATTAGAACAGTTCAAAGACAGATTTTAATCCTTCTACTGTATTTACTACCTAACCAACCTTTGACTCCCTTTCATTTTAAAAACACATATTGGTTTCCAGGTGATAGCAGTAAAAAGGCTGAGATAAAGACAGGTTACAGATTTTTTGTCTAGCATCTCTGAAGAAGGTATGTGCATATCCAGGAATCAGACTGCAAAGCAAGGAAGTCTTCCTGCAGCTCCTCTGAAAGAATAAGGAGGTGGTTCATCCCAAATACCTGAGTTCAGTTAAGTCCTTTCATCTGTAAATTTGTTTTTGTTAGTATTCTGTGTATTTCTTTTCCACAGTCATTGCTCCTGCAGCCCTGCAGATTATTCAGCTAGCTGAATACCAAGAGTAAAATTTCCATTATTTCCTCAGCTTACCAGTCACATTCAGACCTTGTTTATATGAACCTCTCAAAGAATGTCAGACTACAGTTAAGAGCAAAGTTTGGACAAAATATTTATCAAGGAAATGAAAGACAAGAAATGAATCCAAAACCTTGACTAGGCTTATCCAAGAGAAAAACAAAAAGAACAGGGAAAGCAGAAACATATTTCTTTGCTTTTTCAAATTTTAAGGGAAAAAAATAGAATTTATTCTAAAACATGAATCTTCACTAAGCCACAGCTTTGATTAAAAAAAATGGCAGCATTATTGCAGTTTTCCATGTAAACATAACTATTGATGGTAAAAAAAATATTACAATTTTGCCTGTATAAACACTGAGTAGAGCTTTCCAAATGTGCAGAGAGGATAACAGAAACATAAGCAACAACTTGCTGTATCTCGCAATTTTTTTTGTGTTTAGTTAATGTTGCAGGGTATCCTAAGGACTTGCAGTTGTTACAGTACAGTAGAAGAGATAGCAGTAGATCCAAGCACCAGAGAGGGGACACAAACAAAGGACACAGGAGATGAATGAGCAGCAAACTGCTGCAGTTAGGAAAGCAGCATGGCTCAGAGGAACAGCAGAAATAGCTGCCTGCTTTTCTGATACCCTAAGAAGAGGAATCTGTAATTAGAGTACAAGCAAATATCCTTGCAATCTGTTTCTGACAATGGAAAAACAACTTCTCTACTATTTTAATGATTCACCTGTTTTTAAATCACAATGAATATTGATGGATCTGACAGCATCATGTCTGCTGTATAGGAAAAAAAATTGAGAGTTTGTAAAAAAGTTTAAAAATTAGAAAAATGAATGGTTAAAATATGAAAGGAAATCAAATAAGAAATTGTTGATATCCCTCCAAATACTAAAACCTTTAAATGAGCAACCCTTTTTTTAAGATTTCTTGTGAAAAAAATTAAAAATTGAGAGTAAACTCAGTCTCTTAAATAAATACTGCCCTAGTAAAAGCTTACACTGAAGTGGAAAACAAGTGAGGAAATTATTGTTAAAAATTTACTGAGTTCTTGTGTATGCACACATGG
This sequence comes from Coloeus monedula, assembly GCF_965178545.1. Classification (NCBI taxonomy): domain Eukaryota; kingdom Metazoa; phylum Chordata; class Aves; order Passeriformes; family Corvidae; genus Coloeus; species Coloeus monedula. Next base: position 39,582,103 of record NC_138784.1, read on the forward strand.
GCAAATGCAATTATTTTGGACTTCAGAACTTTGCATATGTAGCATAAAGAGAAGGGTAAATATTTTCAACCGTTTTTCCCCAAATCTCTGTGGCATGTCAGCATTTCTAAGGAATTTGATAAAGAAAAGGAAGGTATTAGATACTTGCTATGCACTTCTTTGTAACAATACAATAGATAGATCAAGAAAATAAATTTAAGCCCAGTGTTTAACATTGAACAATTTGGTGGAATTGGAATACATTTTGCTCTCTGAAAACATAGATATGACAAACGTGTGTCTGTTTAAGATGGCTTTGGAGTCAACAAGAGATGACAGCAGAACTGGCCATCTTCTGTCAACATTATCCTTGCCAGATTCAGTCTGCAAATGAAGCTCATAACTTAATAGTGGCTACCGTGGCTTAAAATGAGGATTGAGAAATTTGCATTCCAGTATGTATTGCAGAAATTGTTGATGGAATATGAGAAAGCAAACATGTAAGAGCTCAGCTCTTTGCTGCCTTTATTAAATGAACATTTCAAATTCTTGGCATTGTAGATCATAACCAAGGGAGGCTTTTTCACCTGGCAAGATAATTCATGTTAGGGAAAATTTGTTCTCTTTCTTTATTTCACAGCGCAGCAGAAGCTTGAATAAGTGGGATGTGACAGGAAAATCAGGTCTTTTGGTTGCAAGTTATGATTTTTAAAGAACCAAACTTCACAAGTACTACTAAGAATAAGAATGTTAAACTACTGCAGAGCAATAATTTTTAAAACCTTTCCAAAATAATAGGCCGTGTCTCTACTTATGTCTGGGTATTTCTTTCCTTTTCAGAATTGCCAGTACAATACTGCAAATGGCACATATTTATTTTCTCAGCAGATTTTTGGTAGTTGAAAATTAACTTTGGGATAGCTCAAAGATGCAATGTCGTCTTCAGATGTTTAAATTACAGTAATCACAACACCTCCTCATTGCTCGTTACTGTTTGGTCTTTTTTTCTCCTTTTATTTCAACATTGTTTACTTGATACCAAATTTGCTCATAACAGTAAAAAATACACCTTAAATAGGATAATATACATCACTTTTTCAGCCTTTCTCTGCTTGACAATTAGCATTTTGGATGCAATACTCTTGTTAATTTCTGCTGTGCAACATATGGATAATTTCTTTCTATTTCCAATGCATTTAGTATTGCAATAACTGCTGATAGTTCTGCCAGTGTTTCCACTTGTCCCTGGAAATGCAGGAATCTTCTCTGCATGCCTAATGTAATATGGTTGTTCTCTGCAGCAGAGCTGATGAGCTCTTCTATTGGATTTAAAATATATAAATTATGTCATATTATTTCAAGAGCTAATTACATATTTTAAAAAGTTCTACAGTTTCTAATTACAACTAGCTTTCAGTTTTGGATAAGTCCTGCTTACGTACCATTCCCACTACGATCATACCCTGCACAGTCAAAAAAATCCTGCAGGCTACCCTACAATACTGTGGAATCCAAAACATTCCAGACGTGATATTCACTCTAACCACCATCACTAGAGGTGGTGGATGAGTTTGCTGCTGAAGGTATTTGGGTTAACAAGATTTAGCAGGGAGGTGTGAACCACCGTGGAAGTTCTGAGAACACATGGAAGCTGCTGGTTCAACTTGGTCCACAATTTTATATGGGCCCAAGTAACAGTGGTCCAACCTCTGTGAACAATATAATGGGACAAACAAACACAGTCCCCAGCCCCAAAGTCCAGAGCAGGCACCTATCTGCATAACCTTTATAAGCAGCCTGTGTTTTTTCTAGCTGTTCAGAAGGAAACAAATGTATATGTTGCAACTACCAAACCAGAGTCCTCAAAGGAAAACTCCTGGAGAATTGCCCCAGTATGTGGTCATGGGACTGGAAACCATACTGCATGTACAAAGAAGTCTGCTTCTAGGAAGAGCAGACACTGCTGTTGCAGACAAATTTTGCCAGTGGCAGCAGGTAAACCCAGCCATCCACAACCGTTAATATAACAGGGATATGGCTTCAGGATCTGGTTCACCTGCTTTGTCTGATTATTAGACTATGGGTAACATGGGTTGCAAAGCCTGTGTTGTACCCTCAGCAGGCCCAAAAGCTGCCACCAGAGCTCAGAAGAAAACTAGGTGTCTCCATTCATCTCCACACAGCCCAGGGCAGCCCATGGCCCTGAAAGACGTGTTGCAAAACCATGTGTGCGGTCCAAAGGGCTGGGGACAACCTCTTTAGCTGAATAAAACAGCTGGCTTGTAAACATGTTCACCACAGCAAGCGCAGTTCCATGGCCCTGGGATACAGGCAGGTCCACAATTAAATCCATTATTATCATCCATTAGTGTGCCATGGCTATGCAGGAGCTGATAAGAGCTGGGATAAACCCTACAGGCTTTGCATTGCTCTCTTGCCCCAGACATTGACACTGCGTGCATGAGCATGGCTTGTGCCATCTGCGTAGACCAAAGGCCATAAGAAGATGGGTATGACTCCATGCAGAGTCTTCAGACAGCCACTGTGCCCCACGCTCAGCACATCGCAGCAGCACTGAAGGACCTGTATTCCCAGTGGGGATGTACTGCTGTTCACTGCCACATGGAATACCACTCTTCCCCTTCAGGTATTGCAAAGTATGTCCTCACCAAAACGGTGGGGCCAAAGGATGGATCTCAATATACACAGAACTTTAAAAGTCATCCGTTTGCAGAGATTCAACAAAATGTTGCAGAGAGGAAAAAAAAATTACAGGGGTGGGGATCCGCATATATGACACACTCAAAATGAGAGAAAAATACATGAGTCACAGGGTCTAGCAGGCAATAGCTGAGAGAGGTTGACAAGCAATAGAAGGAAGAGGTAGAGCTGCCAGTCAGTTTTATAAGCACTCCTGAAAACCCACCAAGGGCATTCCCTGACAAAATACTTATAAAACATTTCCTCTGAACAGATAGCCCACACCTCTGACAGCAACACCACCTGTCCCAAACCCAAACCTCCGTCTGCATAGTTTTCAAAACAAATCTCCATAAAGAACAAAGGTGTTTGGACAAGAATATTCTGACACAAAACATGGATAAGGGGCATAAAAAATTTCAAGGAGAAAGAGATGCATCAAAGCTAGAAGGGCATCTCCAGAAAGGCTCTGGCAGATGTAACCAAGAATAAAATTCTATGGAAATAGGCCAAAAATTCTTCCCATATGTTATGATGGAAACTGCAGCACTTCTCCCCAGGGGAAGGGCTAAGCCAAGGCATCTCTTGGGGAGAGTGCTGTATAAACATGAACTTTATGAAATGGACTCCTTTCACAGATGTAGCTTACCCATGTGTGCTGATTATAATTCTCAGCTAAGCATTCACATTTTCCTAAGAACTAATAGTAAATATCATGCATCTTTTCTTTTTTCCTATTTATGTTACTTTTCAGTTGTCACCAAACCTATGGAGACGACCCATCTCCTTTGGAGGGAAGTGAGCTTTTTAAAATTCTAGTCATAGTTTTTGTAACATTCATGATTTAGCCTCACTTTCCAGGGCTAAAACTTTTTTATTTTAAGTTTTTTTGTTGGTTTTTCTTTCACTATTGCAATTTGTCCAGCTCTTCTTGTACGGCAGCAATTTCATGGACGAAAGCCTTCCACTGGGGGTAACAGAATATATGTAACAATTTATATTGAGTTTCCATCATGTTGTACCAGTTGCCACATAGGAATGAATTTAGGTTTGCAACACCCTTTTGAGGTAGAGACATATTGATTTTCCTTTATTATAGATTGGAAAACAAAGACTTTATGCAACAAAGGCTCAGTCAATCACAGAGCCAAGTGCAGATCCCAGCTTTCTCCAAAGTGGACTTGTGTTGGCTATTGCAAGACTATTTTCCTTCTTTCAAGAAGGTGTTATTTTTCAGACAAAATGGGACAATAATGTTAACATCAGACATCTCACAGAAATATAGTAGTGAATATACATGTGGACATCCTTTTAAAGCAGTTTCTATAGCTAAAAAATGTAGTGGAAGTTTTGAAATATTTACCACTGGGCCCTATGAACTGTTACATTGGTTTTTGGTTTGCTGGTTTGTTTGTCTTTTCAAAGTAGCAAGTATTTCTGAAGCTTTCCCTTCCATTCTAATTTTTCTACTGAAAAGGAAGGTCTGGTTACCCTGAGCAGTAATTAGGAGCACTCTTGAGCTCCCTACATCTCAGAGAATTAAAGAATGATGAGTTGTTAGTAATAGCACAATTACACCTTTTTTTGGCAGTAAAAAATCTAGCAGAACCTATAGTGGAGCATATAAATTAAGTCAATTTTAAAGGATTTTTAATAAAGGTTTTGAAAATTTATTGCAACCATTAAGATCCTAAAATTCCAAAATCATTATACTTTTTCATTTAATAGAATCCTTTGTACTCAAAAATTTGTCCTGGAAATATTTTCTGGGAAGTGTTTCTAGATATAAGCGAAAAGTCAAAGTATTTCTGTTCACTTTAAAATTCCTTGGGTTTTCTTACCTTATATAGCTTTCCTCTTAAGAGCTAATTACATCCTCTCTAAAAATCTGCAGCTGAAAAAAAATGGTAATTCAGTAGTAGGTTTACACATGCCCTTAAATACCTCAGAAGTGTTCTGAAATGCTGTGCATATATCGACTATATTTAAACAGTCAGTATTCAAACAAATTCTTGATTTTCAAATGTTGGATGTGGAATGCTACAAAACCAAATTGGATTTGATCTGATCTCTGCATGCAAGCCTGTGCTGAACTTCTGTATGAAAATGCAGGTTTATAATAAAACAAGGAAATAGAGACAAAAGTGAGAGCAACGGTTTGCATTTATCCATCGAGGAATTCCTGATCCTTTTAGCACTAAGTTCAGTGCTTTGACTACAAGCAGTTTCACCTTAGGGACCAGCATTATTAGAAAAGCAGGGGAAAACACAAAGCAGAAAATAAGAAGTAGAGGGGAATTAGTCAAATACACACTGTTTCACATTTTTTTTATTAAGTAAACTACAGAACAGCAGCTTTCTTTCATTAGTGCAGCAGAAAAAGGCAGGTGAAATGAACACCATAGAATGTTTGAAATATAGAGGATTAATCAAATACATCTGTTTTGATAGATTTTTTAATGGAGTGAATCTGTGGGCCAACCTGCCATGGTCAAACTGTCACCCAAACAGGACTAAAGTTCTGGGTTGTGATGGTTGTATATTGTCATCAGAACATCATAACACTGTGTATGGAACCCTGTAACATATAGAAGTCATTCAAGTGTGGATATATGTACCCAGCCATAGCCTGAAACACAGATGAAATAGCATCCACATGGGTGGATTTATGTGTATTTTATTCAGAAGATAAAAACATCCAGAACAGAGCACAGTTCTACAATATATTAAGAGTTCCTTCTATGGAGGGAGTTAAACTAATTTAATGGTATCAAATAACATCTCTTATCAAAATTGACCTGGAAAAAGGTCCTGCACAATAAGACTTCTCACTACAATAAATCACGTTAGTATTGATGTAGTTTCTGAGCCTGTTGAGAAATTGATGAGAAAATGGGTCACTGAGTTAAGTACTTGCTATAAGCAGATACTCATTAAAATGGTAGTGTCTCACACATTCCCATGTTTTATTATCACACAACACTACTATGAACAATTACATTCTAAGAATATCATTAAGTTTCCAAACTCAATCTTCCCAAAGAAAAAAATGTCAGAAATCTGCTTTGGCAGCTGTAGTATAACCTCATTTTCACTGCCTCTGCTGATAGTCTTCAGCTGCATGCCATCTTTTATCATGATCAAAAACATACTTTGGTCTACAGCAGAGCACTCCCTTGTCCTGTCCATAGAAGGGTTAGTACTTGGCTCTTATCTCAGTATTTTCTTTTGGGGTTGTTGGGTTTTTGTTTTGTTTGGGTTTTTTCTTTTTTTTAGTGCCTGATCCACATTCCTGAGTCAGAATTTTTCATTTCTTTTTGTCTGGATTATGGTGCTCACCAATATGGTCTCTGCAGTCACTGAGACCTCTTTGCATCATTTTCAGTTGTTGATGGAAGTGATCAGAGCTGGCTCAGGCTCCCTCTGACTGTACACCAAATTATCTGGCTCACAGCACTGCCACACGACCCTCACTTAAGGGATTAGTGGCAATTCTTGATGGGCAATGTCAAGCACTCTAATTTCCTGCCAACAGAGGCATAATTTCCCTTTTTCTGCCTTTCCTCTCTGCTATCAGCTATGGTTTGCATCAGCAGATACCTTGCCTCCTTCAGCAAGATGTGAAAAGTCCGTCCTAAAGTACTGGGAGAAGTGGAGCCCACGCCACCAGCCTGAAGAACAGCAGGGCTAAGCATCCCACTCCCCTTCTCCTTTCTCAGGAGAGATTCTCCCTCATACTTACTCTCCTGCACTTTCCAAACAGCATGTTCCTCCTCCTCCTCTGCTGGAGGTCCATGTTTCACTGCTTCTGTACTTTTGAGTCCTCATTCAAAACACCAGGGGTTGCTGCAAGTATTTACATGCTTCACAGCTAGAGTAGCAGCCCATTGAAAAAAGGATGCACACAGTTTAAAAAGCAAGAGAAGAAAAAAGGAAGGGCAAAATGAATGAACTTGTAGATGGGATGATTTATTGACCACTGCACACACACCACTGAATATCTCTTCCCATCATTTCTGTTTTGTCCTTGAAGGAGACTAGATGGAATGTAGAGTACCTTAGGAGACCTGGACCTAGAAGGGGACACTCAGTGCCTCCACTGATAGATCCTCAGTCCTGCCTCCTATGCCAGCTATGGACAAAGAAGTTAGGCCACTCTTCTGCTATCATCATATTGTCCCCATCATTCTGCACCATGTAACAATTAGTTACTTCTGCCACTATGCTTGTGAATCCAAAGATGCTGGGAGAGATGGCATGGAATATGAGACAAATGGAAGCAGTGGTTTCCTGTGCAAAACTCCAGAGCCTGGAGTCCACTCCTCAGGACATAGAAGGTTTTCCATAAAACCAAAGATTCAGAACAGTTCTCCAAGACTGCCTTTGCCTGTGAAAGACAGATCTTTATCATCTCTAAGTGACTTTCTTCTTCCACTGTTTATCAACCTGTGCAAAGACTGAGCAGAGAACATGCAAAGACCTACGTTCCCTTGGTTTTTGGCCACCTCTTCAGGTCCAGTCCATTGTGGGCAGTGGTTGGTTCTGAAAATGCTGAAAGAATTACTATCCCTGACAGAAGCTCATTCTTTTTTCTACTGGGGTTCCAATGAAAATGGCCAGGAATTAAAGCAAGGATATTTGTTTTTTGAAAATGGTCTTCTTTTGTTTGTATGGCTTATTCAGTTGTTAACTTCACATTTAAGATCCTGTACTGAATGTCAACACAAAACCCAGAATATTTTATGAGAGTCAAAATTCTGAGAAAACTGCTTTTTCTAGAACGAGAATATAAAAATATTCACAGAATTCTACTGGAAATTCTCATGCAGTTTTATCAAAGCTAAAATTAAGGCCAGGGGTGATTTTAGCATCCCAAAAATTTACTCTAAAATTCTGAAGAAGTTGAATATAATTTTTGTGAATTTCTGCCACATGAACTGTGAAATGGACATAAGAACCCTTAGAAGGTATCAAGGTTTGTTTGCTTTGTTTTTCTCCCCTAATTTGATTAACTTAAATATACTACAGCACAAATACCAGCTTTATGGTGAAAAATGGGTATTAACATTACCATTCCTTACTTTTAAAACTTTATGATCTTCTCCTTGAAATAACTGGCAGTTAGGATTGTGGAGCCCTAAATCTGTTTTATCTTGGCCCTGAGAAACAGATCCCAACAAGGAAACCAAGGAGATTTAAGTTTCTCTAAACTTCATTCTAATTTCATAGTTAAAAAAAATATATATTTTTTATCTCTCTTTATAAAGCGTGTATATACCTGAGGTTATAGACTAGAACTGGCAGTCTCACAGGGTAAGAGTTTGTCACCCAGATCCTCTTCAAAAAATGTGTATGGGCAAGTGATATGAAATACAGTCTGTGAGAGTAATTGCAGACTTCTCCTTTTCATTTGGGACCAGTCTTTCAGTCTGGAAAAACGTTTTCTAAAATGAAAATGGATAGGTTTTCAGATTTGGGGTTATTTATAAAAAAGCTTTTTACATACTGTAGCTTTGCAGTGTTCTGAAGACAGCTGGCAGCACCGTAAGTTTTGAGGAGATGTCTGAGACACTTAAAAACACATTGTTATGTGTTCGAATTAAATATCTTAAAGCACTGACTGCTGCAGAAAACTATCTCCTTGTATACAATCTCTTCCTTACTTCATTGCTTTTAATAGAAAGTTTTGTTTTTTGGGGCTATCACCATGTGGTGTGTAAAACATCAATGTGTCCCATTGTCTACCCCTCATTTTGTATAATGATCCCTTTACATTTATACAGTATTAGACTTCTGTGCAAGATGTACAAAACATAAAGCTAAAACCATCATTCTAGTCAAATGAAGAGCTATGCTTGCAGTAGTCTTTAGCACTATCAAGTGGCAGTAGATAATCTGCTGCCACTTTGCCTTATCTTCAGTAGGACAAATTATGGATCACAATTTGTCCTTTAATGTTTGCATGCACTTAAAATGTTCATCTATCAGACAGATAGCACAACTTATTTGAGAATGCACATTTCTGAATGGGCTTTTGACTCACAACACATTTGACTGTAAATAAAATGAAATAGGAACCTTTAGCCATTACTCATGTGGGGATAACTTGTAGATGCACATGCACATGCTGTGTAAACAGCATTAATCTCCTATGAGAGTATGTGACTTGTGGATTTTAAATTTTCAGATTCTCAGTCTGGAAAGCACCAATTCATCATCTAGTCAGACACTTGCTCTGTTGCTAGCCCTGGAGTTTAATCCAGTTACCCCAGTGCTGAAATCAGTAAATTGGATTTATGCTGCATTGCAAAGAGAATTTCTGAAACTACATTCACTCTTGACCCACTCAAAAGAGAAACCGCCCTATTGCATGGGAGGTTTTATTCAGTGATTCATCATCTCCACTGCTAAGAGCATACTCATTTCTTAATTCTTAGCTATGTTTCTAAAATGTATGGTGCTCTTTTTCCCACAAAACAAATGTAGCTATGCCTCAGTTTGAGACAATTTAAGAGGTGGACACTCTAAAATGAGTTACTTCCCTTAATTTCAACCAACCCATTTCCACCAATAGGAAGGAATAAAAATAGGAGCTGATATAAGTGGAAAAAAATACAGTTTACTAACAAGCTAAACAGTAACAGGCAAAAAAATAACTGTCTAATCACTATACACAAAGTTTCTAAATCTCAGGACCCCCATGGAAACAAAGAGACGCTCAAATTGTGGCGGTACCACCCCCCTCCAAGATGGCAGTCTCTGCGGCTGACCACGTGTAGGGAGACAAAGGGGAGATGGTGCCAGCTCTCTCCCCCAGGATGGCGCTCCCCAGTCGGAGACAAAGGGAAAACACGGCAGTGAAAAGAAACCGTCCTGGGAAGGCAGGAGCTTATGGAGCAGCTCTGGCAGCTTCTTCTAGAGAAGTGCCGGCATGTGTAGGGTCAGTGCCACCTGCCACTTCCTCCTGCTGCCTGCGGGACTCCGCCGCTGCTGGTGCTGATGTCCTCCAAGGCCCCGGTGGGCTGGAGGGGGAGGAACCGGTCTCACTGCACCCTCGACTTCTTTGGTTATGCAATGCCATGGCTGCAGTCAGGCACTCTCCTCGAGGCAGTCCAGGGCTGGGGCATGGCATGCAACCTCTGTGAGGAGAAAAAATCCTGCTTGGAGCAGGCCCCTTGGAGAAGAAACAAAAGAGAACCCAAAAGAGATGCCTTTGCCCACGATTCCTCAGCTCTGAGGCAAGAAAACCAAGACCTGAGCCAAGCCAAGCTGCCAGAGGGAGACTCTGCCTTAGTGCCTCAACTTCTAAAGAGCCTGGAGACCCACACCCCATTTCTGTTTTCTGCCTGCACAGACAGTAAAAGTTTGGGCACACATGTGGAATTCAGTAATATTGTGGGTTACTCAGGACAAACTAATTCTGATTTCTTGTAGTATAGACATAGAACACTTGATGACTTTCAATAACTTATATAGTTGTTACATTCTAATCTTACCCTAACCAATAGGATTTATGAACATTAGCTCAATTCATAGTCCTACTTAGTGCCTGTGTTAATAACAAGAACTTTGCCAAAAAACCAACTTCTTAGCTATTGAAAAAGATATTTACCCTTATTTTATTTAATCAGTCACTACCAGAATTATCTCAGTGTTAAGCTAGTGTGCTTTCTCAGCCATATGAAAGCAGATCAGATATTCCCAAAACAAAATCCTGGCTTTTCTGAAGACAAAAACCTTTTGAATTCTAAACTCGAAACTTGCTTCTTTTCTGAGCATCAAAATCCAAGAAAATTATGAATGCATCCTGAAATGTAATTGAGGAAATGAGAGGAAATGTAATTCCTCTTTCACAAAGGTCCGATCTTGGGATGTGCAAGACCCGTTGGTCATCCTCTGTCTTGGGGGCTTATGATTCAGCCAAACCTTGGCATTTTAGACAGTAACTACATTTCACTTCTCCTTGGGAAAAGGAAAAAAAAAAAAAAAAAAAGAAGGAGAAGCAGATATAGAAGTCATTTGCTGAGTTTAATTTATGCCATGCATTTGGAGAAAATGTGTTCTTCTGAGCCAACCCCTGCAGCTATGCAGTCAACAGGGAGTTTTCTTGCTATAACACATGTGGTTGTACACTTTTCCTGCTACACCAAATATCCAAATGCAAAATCCAGCATTCAGAGACATCATGTGGAGTTTTCACATACCCAGGGTCTGGAAGCTGATGAATGTATTATAATGAGATATAAATATAGCATCTTTAACCCTGACAGTAATGAACTAGTGCCAATAATATTTTTCATTTCCTGTAAGAAAAAACAGTATGGACACTGATCTACTAAAGAGGCTAAAACTTCACAAATATAAGCAGCATGTCTTAGGATTTATTAAAGGGCTTTTATTGTTACTTTCATTAAGACAAAGGGAAAATTAAATGTTCAAAACACAGTCAACTTGAGGAAGTTTTTAACATCTGAAATTTCATATTGATAGGTGGAGTAAAACAGGGATAGCTTTCATTGTTTCAGAATCTGAACACCATGTCGGGAAGTATGTAACAGTAATGAAATTGCTTTTATAAAATACAGCCGTGGGTTGCAGCTCCCTGTGGCCTGTGCGATCCCTCTTTGTGAGCTGAAAGGCGTTATATAATGGCTCTTCAAAACCAGGGTTTTGTAGAGGAGGTCACATGCTGCAAACAGAGAGCTGTCACATGGAGGACCTATCAACACCAAATCCTACAATCTTTACAAAATGTTACATAGTGCGTTACACTACTGGATTGCTCATGTATTGCTCGCTTTAGCTGTCACAGCAGGATTATTTGGAGTGGGGTGGGGGTGGCGGTGGTGCTATGAAACCAAAGCATTTTAATTTGAGTTTTTATCTTCTGGAAGCACGTGAGGCTAAAAAGCACCTAGCTAGATTGCCTCATTGCAACAATACTCACAATATCCACAGCAATTTGGGGGCTATACCCTATAACTAATGGCAAGAAATCCAGCTGTGATCTGGAAGGCTGTTAAAATATGCGGACAGGCATATAATATCCTATACCACTAAGTGGTAAAGAAGCATCCTTTCTAGCCATATTTATGAGGTTTGGAAGCACACCACCTTGAAAATTGGTCTCACTAGATAGAGAGGAAGAGGTATGCTGGGTGTGTGGTCAGAGCTGCTCAAAAAAGCCATTTACCCTTTTTACTGCTGTGATGAGGAAACTTTTCTGGGAAGAAAAACTGCAGTAGCTATTTCTTTGCAAAAGCTGGAACCAATTGTCTTGTTAATAGATGAGACAACTGCTAGTGAATTCATTCAAAGTTTAACAGAGAATCTTTCCATCAGTCTAACTTCTATAGACAACAGAAATGTTTCAGAGTGAGAGATATTTTACACTTTTCCACTCATCCAACTCTTTTAAACAAGCTTGTTCACATAGTTTGAGATGCAGTGAGAAAATGATAATTAAAAACTACAAACTGAAATCTAAGTTCTTTTCAGTAGCATAAGTGTTCCATAAAAAAGAGATTATAATTAGCATTCAATGCTATCAGTATATAAGAAATAGATGGAGATTTATATTAAGCAGTGAGATTACCTGGTGCAAACTGAGCCATGCGTCAAACCCAAAGTCCATTAGACATTTTGGATTCTGTATAACCACATCTGACTCACTGAATTTGGGTCATTCTTTATGCAAAGCCTTTTTTTGGCACAGAATTTCTTCAGTCCTAAACTTTGATTGTGCAATATATCTAACTTCTAGTGATGATAAAAATTGAAAATATTATTATTACTTAAATTGTCATTTCACTAGTTCTGATTCCCAGCTGCCTTCATTTTAGTCTCTGACTCTATTATTTTAATTGTGCTGTATGAACAGAGACAAAAAGCCCTTTCTTCAGAGAAGTGCCTTCAACTTAATTTATAACAAGTTTCAATAAAGCAACTGTTGTGAATACCGGGGACTGAAGGGAGAGAAAGTAAAAAATACCCCCCGCACTTATACTGGTCTGGTAGCTACACTGCTTCATGCTTCTGCATAAGCTGAATATGTTTTTAAAATTATTTACACAATTTTCAGTGGCCTATCTACCTATTGTCAAAAATGATTGATTTACTGTAAGAAATACAGAGTAAGACACAAATACTGATGAGAATCTTGTGTGTAATATATCCATTCGTTTCATTTTTATTTATTCTTTTGTACACAACATGTCTTTTTATGATATGAAGTGTTGTTTATGATTTTCTGTTTGAAATGTATATGTGGAATGAAAACAAACTCAAAATAAAGGTACTTTAAAGGAATAACTCCTAACAAAAATCCTGATATATTCGGTTACTTTTATCTGGTATGCTCATGATACAATTGATCATGAACAAGGAAACCAAGAGAACTCTGTTCCAGGGATGGCTATTTTTAAATTTTTTAGTTTTCCAGATGACAGATTTCTCTGTCTTTCTCTGTACAAATAACATGTTGTGAACTAAAATATGAAAAAAGGCACTGTCTAAATGCAGAATTTGACTGACTGTATTTATCAAGCACTAAAATCTATTGCTGTCATGCAGAAAATAAAATAATGAGCCTATCACTTTTGGGTTTTTTTAATATTATTGGTAATGATTATATTATACTGCACCCATGGGGTAATTGGTACTTCCCAAGCATAATGGGACAAATGTCAGAAAAAGTGACACATAAAAATGGGACAAAAATTTTGATACCCTGGCAAGATATTAAGCATGGAATTTAGAAGGGATTATCTACCTTCTCAGGAACTTTTTCTCATTCTCTTGATTTTGACACCCTTTTTTACAAAAAAATAACCACCACTGGGATCAACTGCTATGACTTGAGTTCATGCCTTTATCTCATTTACAAGCTGAATTTAATTAATTGGGAAAAATACTAGGGAGGATCCACTGATGAAAATTCCAAGGATTTTACAGCTGTGATCAAAATGAAAAGGAATATGTCCTAGTGAAGATGTGCTGTGGTTCGTCCAGACAGAAGTGTTAGGAAGGCAAGGACAACCATCTGAAACAGAGCAGGCGACAGGTAAAAGGGGAAAGGTAAACATCCAGATAATTCTTTGGAAAAATGTAGTTAAGGAGTCATGTCAATGCTATGTTCACAAATTGAACCAATCTTTCCAGGGCTGTTACTGTTCAGAACTTAAATTAATGACCTTGGAAAGTGGAGTAGAGAACAAAACCCACAGTTTTTAAAACTTGCAAATCACTCCATGTTGGGAAGGGTTGCAAAAACTTTGAATGACAAGATTAGAAGTCAAAATAATTTTGACAAATTGGAAAAATGGCCTGGAAAAGTAGATGTATTTTAATAAGGATAAATGTAAAGTTTTCTACTATGTAGAAATAATCATCTCTACAGACAGAGGATGGGGAGCACCTAGCTAAAATCTGAGATGTGTGGTTGATGGCAGAGTGAACACATATAAAAATACAATGATTTTGTAAAACAAACAAAATCACAACAAAGCAAAATAGAACTAACCTACGAATATCACACTGGTATGTACAAATACCTATATTTTAAGATTTGGAATAATGCTGTTATTTGGATCTGATATGAATGCTGTGGGAGAAATTTGTAGCACAAGATACAGATGGAGAAAAACAACAAGAACGATCAGAGGTCTAAATAATATGATTTCTGAAGAAAATCTGAAGGAGATGAGTTACCTAGTTTAAAGAGGTCACAACAATAGATTTTAAATACAGGGAAGGTTAGTTTCCAAGATTATGATGATAAACTATCCTGTCATATTCACTTTAGCCAGAATAAGAAGCAATAAGCTTAATTTGCAAAATGATCAGGGGTTAGGAAATGAGTTACAGCAGGCAGAATAGTTAAATAGTAAAATGCTGTATATAGTAGTTTGCAGGGATTTGGGCTGTTTTGTTTGTTTGTTTTTGTTTGGCGGTTTCGGGGGTTTTTTGTGTTTGTTTTGCTTTCGTCCTTGAAAGATGGTTAGGATAAGTCAGGTGACTTTCTGAGGTCTAGAGACACGTAGAACACTCTAGTCTTTCTGTAGGGTAGATGACCTCTTGGCCTCTTTTCCAAATCTATTTTCCATTATTCTACCTTCAGTCCATCTACTCATAAATCTTATACTTCTGTGTCATACATGCCTGGTTTCAAAATTTATTGATAGAGACTATTTTCCAAAGAGAGGAAGTAGAGGAAATAGAATGGAGACTATCTTCCAGACTGTGAAGTGAACACTTTCCAGTGGGGCCAGGGGTGTAGAACCAGAGCACAGCTCTAGCTTCCACCATGGTAGTAGCTGGAGACCAATGGAAAGTGCAGAGGAAAATGGATCAGAAAAATGTGATAACTGTGCAGATGGATTAGATGCCTTTAGGAAGGAAACCTGATACAATCAGGAGTCATAAAGCTTCTATATAAAAAAAACTTGTTTTCCTATGAATAGATAGCAGGCATGCAGGCTCATATATGTATCTCTCTTCAGATTAATAGACAAAATGTGCATGGTGGGAAGAGGGTGTACATGTGTGTTTGTTTCCTCAGACATAGGAATAAGGAGCAACAAGACATCTTTCTGTGGGGATTATGAGTCCCCATTTGTGTCTTCTTACATGAACAATTAGCAGCAAATCTACTGAACAAAACTTGACCCTTGCTCTCACCTGATTAATCTGTTCCAGTCTCTACTCACAAGTTCCAGGAAGAAGCTTTTTCTGTTGAGGCTGCCACTGGCCAGAAATTTTCCAGTAGGAACTTTTTCTCACTGTAAAATTAAAGTCCACCAAAGAAGAGCCTGAAATGACTTAGTCATTTCAAAAATCTGAGGTCCAGGATTAGAGTGTTTTGGGGTTTTTTTAAGTCAGAGAGAGACAGGAAGGACAGCAAACATTATACTGGTAATTTGAATATGGTGTCTCTACGACAGATCACTTGCTTTCAGCTCTTGTTTTCTGTTCTTTCACGTTGCACAGCTCTGCCCCGACTGCAGCCCTTGGCACACCTTGATGCTGGTCTTTCTTGCTCTGTGCTGTTCAGGGGACAGTGGAACAACCTTCCCCTTTGTGCAATGGACCATTGATTAGAGAAGGGCTTGAATCTGGTTTACCAAGTGACACTAAGTATCTTTTTTCCCCAAACTTTCAGGCTATAACACAATAAAAAACCCAGGCAAACAAACCAGCAAAAAAAAAAAAAAATCCCCAAACAAAAAACAAACAAAAAAACCAAAACCAAAGCAAACAAACAAAAAACAAACAAACAAACAAACAAAAAACCCTCAGAACAACAAACCAAACAAACAAACTAAAAAGAAAAAAAAAGAAATTACCTAAAGTGGATGAGACGTTGCCCTTCAATGGCAACTTCAACTCAGTTCAATGTCTTCACTTATGTTACGCATTTCTGGAAATGGGAATTTCCTTAGATTTTTATACTTATTACTTCATTTCTTTCTCACCAAAGATTTTCAAAATAAAGCTATTGGTACCACTGATATGTAAGAAATAAATATATATTATATATATGTATTTTTATTCAAAATAAAATCCATGGTTTTCCTCTTTTTTTCTTAACTTGTGTTAATTCTGTTCTGACAATTCATGTTTCTCTAGGCTCCCTCTTGTTTACCTTTCTTTGTATTTTGGTTTAATGATTTATCTTGAGTTTAATTAACCTTGTGCTAATCTCTCTTTCTACCAAAGCCCCAAATGACCAGAGACCACTCTTGTTCTGATTCAAGTACATGGCAGCAGTCATATTAACTTCAGTGGGACAGGATACAGTTTCTTATGGCTTCAGGGCACCAGAGCTACATTTTGATCAATTTCATACTAGTAATACATTAATTTTCTTTAGAAAATTTAGAGATAAACTTATGTACATGGATAATAGTAAGATATCATTTGAAATTGAGTTCTTATATGTCACAGCTGAATGTAAATATAAACATGGTAAAAAATAAGTTGCATTGTAGCTATGAGACTGAGCAGATGCAGAAAAGTGGTGACTTTTTATATGACACAAACACTACATGCATATTCCCACTTCATTTCATTTCATTAACTGACCTGGAAAAGAAAAATCTCAGTTTTCCATTCCATCCATAAATTGAGATAAGGAAGTTAAGAAACTGGAGAAAAAGAGAGGCAATATGAATCTAAATTGCTCATCATGGGACTAATTTTTCATTATCTTATTTTTTCCCAGCTTTTCAGAGATACAGAGCATTCTACTGTGTTTGTAAAACTGCTGTTTGAAGAGCTACATCTAGCAGTGAAAGTATAAAAGGTTATGAGAAAGCACAAACCAGATGCAGATTTAAACAGGTTTGATTGGCATGACTCACTGAGACCCTCCATTCAAAGGCACCTGCTGGGATTACCACTTATGTTATTTCCTGAGAAACAGCAGGGATACAGCTCTGTGCATGGTCAATATGCACCCAGATATGAAAGTGCAGAAGGTAGTTGTCCACACTGAAACTACTCACCTTGGACTCTTACAAACACTAGATCCTAATTTTTTTAATATTCCTCTAATGCTATGAAAGATGAAAAAGCTAGGAGAGAGGAGCTCCTGGAGCTACTTCCTTGACTATAAAGTAACAATTAGATGCCTAAATGAGAGCTCAGGTGCCTGGTAACTAGCTTTATCTGTCTTCCCCTGCTTGCCTCAGGCCAAGGTAAGGAAGCTGTGTACAGCTATGCCATCTCTGCTCTGCTTCTGGCCATCTTTCCTCTGCAATTCTTCCTCTCACACCTCTGCACCTTGCCACGCCAGTTGGTTATCATACACTTCTATATCTGGGACAAGACACATATTTTGGTGCCAGCCTTCTGCTCTTTCACTGTGCAGATTGTCTTCCACGCATTCAGTGAGCAATATTTTGGTATCTTTTCTGCTCTGAGACCACCAGTGCCAGTAGGAGACAGAGGGCTGCAGAGCAGTCAAGAGGCTACAGACTTTTGGGTCACTGGGAGTGCACTTTTGAGGGGGATTGGTGCTTGGAAACATTTCCCCTAATAGTCCCGTTAGCACCCAGTGGGATTTGTGCCGCAGTTTCTGTGCCTGTAGCCAGAAATGGCTGGTCTGACATGCTTGGAGAGAGGGTTCAGCTTAGAAGTGTTAGGGCATTTCTGAATTGCTGCTGAATTGACTTTTTTAAACATAAGAACATATTTTGGTGGTTGCATTAAATACAAAAAGCATACAGCCATACATTGTAGAGAAAAGTCACTTTTCAAGAACATACTTTAAAAAATCAATGGTTGATTTGCTAGATAATTATGACAGGAGAGAGGCAAGGTACTTCCTGACTCCAAGAAAACATACAACAACAAAACCCCTAGATTTCCTTCAGAAAGTACATTTGTCACTGTCACAACTTGTCTATATGCTGAACAATGCCAATGAATCTATTTCAGATTTGTGTTTCTGACATGACAAATCATATTTGTCCCTTTTTCCTGCAGATCTTTTTCTCTGTTTCTTGGGCAGGAACCACATGGCAGATAATATTAACCTGGTATGTAAAGTTTTTTCTCTTCTTTTGTTATCACTCTTTATATATACAACTAGAATAAATGTCAGGAACTGATGAGCAGTAAGACAATTTGTTCTCTTCCAGCTCTTGTGTAAGTCAGCCAACAGAAAAAAAAGACATCTTACAATAAGATATTTTAAAGACAAATATTTTATTCAATGTATGTGAAACAGTAAGTGACACTGCTGCTCATACCATCCTTTTCTAAAATGAAACTAAAAACCAAGTAAGGAACACTCTCCTGAAGTGCAGAAATGAAGCAGTGCTGTCTCAGTGACAAACAGCAAGTCATGTTCATCCCACCCCTTTTAGACAGGTCTTCCAGAGCCACCCACCTCTCCTTAAAAATCTCTTTAGAATGTTCCTCCCATTTCAAAGACTAGTTTTAAAGTACTCTTTTATTTAAAATAGGATGATTTTGTAAATGTTGCACTTTGTTCAAAACAGAAGAGCTTCTCCCTTTTCTCTCCCTCCCGTTAAAACAACTTTAATTTTTATTAGCATTACTTAAATAAAGTCTTTTTTTTCAAGGTAAGCACTGAATTTGTTTTTCTATCATAAGTTTATCCTATCAGACTTTTAATCTAAGAGTACCTATAACAGTTTGTATAAAGTTAATAAATTATTAATAGATCTTTCAATAAATTTTTAATCAGCTGTTAAAGATCACAGCAGTCTGTTAGGTTACTTACCACTCTAGCTTATAGCCTTGAAGTGGTGGGCATGTATAGCAGTAAAGCAAATATTGTTCATACCTGCAACTCTTAATTACCTATTAACCCTTCATTATTACAAAAGACTACATGAGTTTTTTCCACCCCATTGTCTATCTTTTGAGTTTTTTGGCCAATGAAGTGCATTGAGCACCTCTTGGCCCCAAGGAGCCCATATTTTTGGTAATGCCTTGCAGCAACTGTAGGAATTTTGCCACAAATCTTTTCTTCTAAGTGAGAGCTTTGTGTATGATGATTGGGACATAGAAGGACTCAGAGCAGGGGCAGGGAATGAAAGCAGCTCACAGCTTTGGTTTCTAGGGCTTTACTGACAGCCTATTGACATTTCTAAAATATTCCCCCACTGTAACTTCCTTTCTCACTTCCCACCTGTCACTTGATTCAGAAAGACTAAAAATAAAGTGGAAAGTTACTCAGACGGTGTGCTGAGTCTTTCTTCTACAATGTTTGTGAATATCAGACTTTAAAACCAACTGGTTGAAATAATGTTTTTCTCCTCAGATCACAACATTAGTGCAGCCACTGGAAAGACTTTCTGGAATAAGCCCTTACACCTACACCTCCTCTTCTGCTTTACTAGATCAGTGGGTTTGGGTAGGATATTTTGAGCAGAATGAATCAACCTTTCAAATTTAAGAAAGATCAAGATCAGAAACAAATCTGAAAGCAAACCTCCTCTCCAGTTTGGGCTGATAAGGTAGGCTCCCATGTATTTTCCTCAGATTCAACTGTGGATGATAAACTACTTGGACAATGTGATACAGAAGGTTCTATATTCTTTTGCTAACTTTTCCTTCTCTACTTAGGAATGCATAAATATATGTATTTAATTGTTCTGCAACAGATAGGCTGATGTGGTGCAGATCTGCCTAAGCTTAACTTAAGGGTTTTTTTTCTTTCTCCATCCTTCTCATCCATTACTGCAAATCTCCACTTTTCTATGCAACCAGTGTCATGTAAGTGCTTGGGGTGTATAAGAGTCCTTATATATAGAGACTTAATTGGAAGGGGAAAGGCTGAATGACTAGCTGAGAAGCTGGAATGTAAGAGAAGGAACAAGAGTTGTTTGAAGAGATTGAGCAACTTGCCTGCAGAAATAATGAGAAGAGAAGGGAAAATGGGGATGAAGGGCCATTGACACTGGGCTACCCACTACATGGAACTGGCTGGGCAAGTCACGTACTCCAGTAGCAGGGAAAGATCCCACCTCAAAGGCAGAGCTCTTTTTCAAAATAAAGGTAATTCCATCATTGTAGAGTTGAAAAAAAGGTGGAGGAAAGACTTCCTCACTTAAAGATCCTGTCCAAATTTTGTGTACATAGAGATGCGTAATATATGTATGTGTTTTCCTTTTAAGAGATTTTTTTGTTTATTATTTTTTCCCCATAAGACAAAACTATTTGCTTTTGGTTTTTAAGGTAGCTGCCTTAACTTTGAAGGTATAAATTGAGAAAGAGAGCTTTGGCTGCCAAATTACTTTGCTGCAACATACCCAAGTAACTCATAGCTTACTGAAGCATATAAAGGATAGAACAACTGGAGGGCAAAAATGGCCAGTCTTAGAAGTCCAATAGTCTGGCACCACAAAATCTGCCACTGTAGTAACTCCATCACCTACGAATATTTGTGTTCATATTCAGAGCCAGGAGCTAAGAACAATCCTCTCCTGAGCCCAGGGAATTTGAAAGCCCATAGGGCCCTGCAGCTAACTCTGCCCACACCCAAACAGCATTCAGCCAGTGCATGAAACCTGCCTGCTCTAACTGAGCTTATTCCATCAGTGTCATACTGGTGAAACACTAACTACCTAAAGGTACTGCAGTAAATGAAGCTTCACTCCAGGTCTTTGTTTTAATTTTCCACTATGTTTTCTGTATGTATTTACAATAAACATGGCTTATAAATAACAGTACTAGCATAATCATATTGATAAATAAATTCAGCAGCCCACCTATTGCTAACCTATTGAACTTAATTTGTTAAAATTAAATTTTATTAACTAAAGATTGCTAACCTATTGAAATTAATTTGTTAAAACTATAAAATATTGTCATGTTTAAACAGTTTTAATTTGAGCACAAAATGTTTAGGGAGGTAGCAAGTTCCCAAACTGACATAAACTGAGAAAGGGATTAATATATCAATGGAATATATGAACTCTAGTGTGACTTAAATTTATATGTAAATGAGCTGAAAGCTATTCATAAGACGTGCAGACACACTAGGAAGGAAAACCATGCCAAAGAACTCCAGATCAAATAGCAGTCTGTACAATTAGTTATCCAGCATTTTGTGACTTATTACAGAAGACTAAAATTAAACTGCTTCTTTCTGGAAAGGAGAACACAATAGATGAGTTAATGTCATGCAGAAAGGTCATGATAACTCAGTTGTCACATGTTAGAGGTATAACATTTGATTTGAGAGTTTGACAGCCACAGCTCCAGTACCCTCACTTCATGTTTCATATTCATCTGTCACCTAGCTGATATCTGACACAATTTTGATTTCACAATCTTTATGTCACTTCCATCTATAAGTCTGTTAGCAATCCTGCCCAAAAGACTATAAGAATTCTCAGCAATTCCTCTGCCAAAACTCTTCTTCATGTTCCAACCGCATTTCAGCTTCACTGCTGTAGTTCCTAGTCTGCCTAATCATAGCTACCCAGAAGACAACATATAATTTGCCCTACCCCTATGCAGAATGAATGTTTCTCCTCCAACTTCATTCATTTCATGCAAGCTTTGGATTAATTTTCATGTTGCATCTCTTGTTGTGAGATATCAAGTCTGTGAAGCTCAATCTGCTCCAGCAGAACCATCTGTTAAAACCCCATCTCTAGCCAGCTCCCTCCTTACTGCTGCCTCAGGGTCGTCTGGGGGATTTGCTGTTGATACTTTGCATGACAGGCAGCCTTCCCTGATCCTTCAGGCTTGAACCATGAAATGCTTGCTACAGGTTCTTCCTTTTACCTTTACTCCCTTATTCTCCTTTTCTTTCACTGGGGGGAAAAAAGTTAGTTTGGTGCCATCTCAAAATGCGCATGTGGATGTATACAGGACTTTTGTCACTGGTGGTTGCGAAGGGTGCTACTTAAAAATAGATGTAGCTCTTGGAAGAGATGGGTTCAAGGCCTACAGGAAGAGAACAATGCCCAGTTTGCATAACCCAGAAAATATTTAATAAAGGTATTTTTTCCCCACTTTTAAAATAATAATTCTGTCTCCAGAACTTTGGTTGCCAGGATAAATCAGCATCTTGTGTATGTTGGTATTCACCATCTCTCTATAGTATATCATTTTTCTACAATTTGATGTTCTCACACGACCTAGGAGTAACAATGCATATGGGAATATTTTATAGTCATTTGGAGACTATTTGCAAGCTGAGAGCAGCAAACCTTTTAATGTAGTTTTCAAAAAATCTTGTTGCAGGAAGTACAGGAGAAAACAAGAGGTCTCTGTCTAATCTCTACTTACACCTGTCATGGACAAAATGAGGAACTTACATATTCTGTACACAGAAAAGTCTTTGATCCTGTGTAAGCACTATTCACCAATAGCTAAAATGTCCCTCTGTTGTCAACACTGTGTTGGACACAAATCCTAAACATAGTCCTATACAAGCTACTATGAAGAGCATTAACTCTCTCCCAGCCATAACCAGTACTCTGATACAACCAGCTTTGAAGTCTTCTAGGGACTTCTGAAAAAGCCATTTGGCTCCTGCTGAGAAGGCAGCATGCCTCACCTGTGCATGTCCCAGATGATGGACTGTGAAAAAACAGCTTCTTTGTCCTGGGAGCTGTTAACAGCATCAGCAACCCTGCAGGGACACCTCTGCATCCTGTTCTGATTTTCAAGTAGGCAAAGCTTTTGAGGAATGAAGAACTGGGGTACTGACAGAGTTTGTTATGGTTTGATTTGGACTTTAAACTTTTTGTGTTACTCCTGGTGTGAATGAATGCAGTGAGGATTGTTTTCTGGGCAGACACTTAAGAACTCAACCTCCTCTTCTGAGAATAGTGGTCTTCCTATTCAATTCTATTTGATCTGGTTTAATTTGATCTGATTTCATTTTGTTCTATTAAGTAAAATATCAGAGCATCTGGAAACGTTCACTTCATTTACCAGGTAAAACTGGTCTTGCTCAGTGTGACAGGATTACATTGAGTGATACAGTTTATATGACCACAATAGAAATATTAGATTCAGATTACAGAAAGCTGAGGCAAAACTAGAAGCAGACAAAAATAGTGCTTGAAAAACAATGAACTGGTTGTAAATCCTTAGGACAATAACATTGGACATCTGAATTGATGACCTGGGAAATAAGTTCACATTAAGAAACATAATACTATAAGAATATTGGAGGCTCAGCAACAAAAGAAAAAATATAATGCATCATAAAAATGAGGAGACGGAGTCATTCTGAATTCCTTCTAGTGGTACAGCGCTGTGTTGTAATCATGAGAAATGTAATCAGGTAATGCCTTGCCAGTGCTTCCAAAATGCATGTCTGTTGGAATGAGGCATCATGTTTCTAAACTGCCACATAAATTTGAGTCTAATTTTCAGGGTTCAATACTTTTCTTGAGATTGCAGTTTTTCTCTGTCAGTGTCAGAAATGTGTGAAAGCATTTATGAACATTAAAAGAGGAATGAAAAATAGATGACCTTAGAAGGGGCACTGCTCCATCCTGCCAGCCTGGGAGTCTACGATGGCCGACTAATGGATGCTGAATTCTTCTGTGTCACATACAAATGTCATTGCATTTCTAGGAAAGGTAAAGTGTAGGAAGCCGAATGGAAGGGCCCTGCTACATGTTACATAGTGAACTCTACCCCAGCATTGACTGAGCTATCATATTGTCATCACTTCAATTTTAATGTATCCTCAGCAGAGGACATTGAGTTCTGGCCCGCAGGGTTGCTGCCCAATCCGATAGTTGTGTGCATCTTGCTGGTGCTCTCCTGACTTGGGGAACTTTTACTGTGTGCTGTTCTACACAATACTTTTATCTTTCTCCTGGTGTTAGCCTCTTCTGTATTTTTTCCTTAACTTTTAACTTTGCCATTTTTCATTTTCATGTGAGATTATTCTCCAAAAATTACAGACAGGCACCTCTGGATCATAGCCATTGTCATTTTAACTGTTGGACTGAAAAAAAAGCTGGATATTTCAAAGGGTTTAACACTGCGTGCTTTGATTTAAAGATTTATATATTTTAATGTTGGGCACTTACTTGTTTTTCATTTTGGATTAATTCATAGCAACAAAAGGTTTCGTAAGTTGAAAACTAAATAATTGATAATGTGGGAAATTCTGTCCATTTGAAAAATTACCTATACTTCTCTTTATTTGCTGTGTTACTGGGCTTAGATAAGGAAAATTTTTAATAGATTTGCTGGGATGTTCTGGAAGTTTTAAAATATTTCTTAAAATTTTAACAGAGCTCGTTATGTCCTGCAACTGCTTTCTTGCAGCCTAAAAATGCAAGTTTCCATCAGACAATAAACTTACTCCTTATCATTCAATTACATTAAATATATTATGTGAAAAAAAACATAGAGAAACTAATCCTGATTTCTGTCTTTTTCTGATATATGATTCATTAGGAGAATAAGCGGTACTCCGTAGAAGAACAAGGAAATAATGTCATTTGTGCAAAAAAAAGATAGGTTGCTGTTCAAGTTCTATACAGCTGCAGTAATGGTACCAGTCAGCAATGCAAGTGTGCAATAAAAACCAACCACTGAAATGACCAAGCTTACTTTTCACATCCAGGCTTCTGTCATATAAAAGCTGCATAAGAAACAATGAAATCCAAACTGAGGCAGAGTTCCCACATAAAAAGCAATCTCCCTGTACTAAAATTGTTGCTGGATATAGACTTCTGCACAAATCAGGTCTATTTGGTAGGTTCCCAATGCTTATCCCGTTAACTGGCTTTGATCTGAAATTCCTGCAATGAGTATCAATGGTTTTCTTCACGGATACAATTTGCAAATACCAGAATGTATGTCCTGCTGCTGCTACTGCAGTCTGGGGAGATGTTGCTGAGGCAGTCCACAGCAAGGCTAGACAGCTGGATTTGACTCTAACTGTTCTTTAGAAGGATCTTTCTTTCATAATCCTAGGTAATACTGGAGTTACCATGTGCAGAAGCATAGTAAAATCAGTGTTTCAGTACCAATTAAAAATGAGAAGTAATGATATGAATGAATGATGTCAAAAAAAAAAAAAGCCTCAGAAAGCTAAACATGAAATGATAAAGTGAAACAGTTTCTAGATCTTGATTTTAAATTCTGATGCATTTAATTTTCCTCCTTGCTAATCAATGCTGCTTTAATACTTGAGTTAGTAAAAAAGCATAAACCCTTTTTTCCTTCTGCTTGTTTGCTTGCTTTAGTTTTTGTCTTGGTTTTGCTGTTATTTTTTCTGTTTCTATTTTTGTCATTTTTGTTTTAATAACAAGAATGTAATATGATTCTCCTGCATTGCCTGGCAATGCAATACATAGGAAGCTCTTGCCTAGGTCTTTAGTCTATTCTGGTGGCTTATTTAAAGGAAATGTATTTGCATAAATATTTTGGGGTTTATTTCTGTAATTTTGAAAGAAGAAAACACATAAATAAATGAAAGATTTTCAAGTTTCTTTTAAATCACTTTCAAGATGTGTCTTATTATCCAGGCTGAATTTTATTATCTCATTATTGTCCCCATAATGATAGTAAATAATCAAATTATTAATATTTTTTTATTATTAATGACAGTGATTAATTTTATCTTCATATTTGCAGACAGATTACGGCTGACACGGATGCTTGCAGATCCAGCAAGTTTTGGCTGGAGATGTCAATAGACTCACAAATTCATGTGGGGGGATGAACAATTTTCTCATGGTTTGGGTGCAAAGGGTTCTAGTAAGTGGGGTTACATCAGACTCATGACTTGTTACTACTGGGATTCCACAGAGCTCCATCTTAGGTCCAGTTCTCTTCAACATCTTCCTTAATGACTTGGACACAGTGCTCAAAGGTAAACTAAATAAGTTTGTTGATGATATTAAATGGGAGGAGCTGTTTGACTCCCTTGAAGGCAGGGAGGTCCTGCAGAGAGACCTTTACGAATTAGAAGGCTGAGCTATGAGCAGTCATATGAAGTTTAACAAAGAGAAGTGATGGATTCTTGCACCTGGGACAGGAAAATCCTGGATGTCCAAACAGACTGGGGAATGAGAGTGACCCCATGGAAAAGCATCTGGGGGTCCTGGTCTATGGCAAGTTGAACATGAATCAGCAGTGCCCTGGCAGCCAGGAGGGCCAATCCTGTCTGGGGTGCATCAGGCACAGCATCACCAGCTGGGCAAGGGAGGGGATTGTCCCGCTCTGCTCTGCACTGGGGCGGCCTCACCTTGAGTGCTGGGGGCAGTTTTGGGTGCCACAATAGAAGAAAGAGATAAAACTATTAGAGACCATCCAAAAGAAGGCCAAGAAGATGGTTAAGGGTCTGGAGGAGAAGCTATCTGAAGAGTGGCTATTGTCACTTGGTCTGTTCAGCCTGGAGAAGAGCAGGAACCTCACTGTGGTCTTCAACATCCTCCTGAGGAAAAGCAGAGGGGCAGGTGCTCTGATCTCTTTTCTGTGTTGGCCAGTGACAGGACCTGAGGAACAGCATGACTCTGGGACAGAGGAGGTTTATGTTGGCTTTTAGGTAAAGGTTCTTCATCCAGAGGGTAGTTGGGCACTGGAACAGGTTCCCCAGAGAAGTGGTCAGGGAACAAAGTCTCTCTGAGTACAAGAAGCATTTGGACAACACTCTCAAACACATGATGTGACTTTTGGGGTGTCCTTTGCAGGGCCTGGAGATGGACTCAATGATCCTGATGGGCCCCTTATAACTCAGCTTATCCTATGGTTCGACAACTCTGGATTTAGGATGCTAAAGATAGGCACTCTTTGAAAAAGGAACTTAGACACCTTCAGTTAATTAAAATAGTCTTCATGACTACTATGGCTATTTAACAGAAGAAAGAGGTGAGTATCTGCTGTTATTCACAACCACTAATCTTTAGGACTCCTGAGCCCCATATTATCAGTTAAGAAACATAATGGCAGTGCCTCATCCTAAAAATAAGATTACTGAGAAATGAAGTTATTTATTTCTTGTGTGGGATAGAAAGAAGTGTTTTGCAGCTGCTGGATATATACATATAAATCAATCAATCAATCAATCAATCAGCTGAGCCCTTATACAGTAGCAGGTTGAAATTCAATGTGTATCATCTCTTCCTGTATTTTCCTTTGCAAAGTAATTCTGTCTCATTGGCTGAAAGATGACCAGCATCCCTTAACACTTCCCCTGATTTTCTACCTCCAGAATAAACAGCTTCAGGGAGAAACTAGCCTGGCAGGAATCCGAGTTCTGTATGAAGCCTGACATGTTGTGATGTACGTGTTTAGAGAGAACAAGGGCAGGATATTGATCTGTGTATATCAAGTGCCATTTACTCTTAATCCACCCACCAGTAACTTGATCTTACTATAATTTATAATGTATACTCCAATCATACACTGATCTCAGATGTGTACTTGACGTGGAAAAAACATAAACAGGAGTTTCAAATTGTTGTCACTAGCACTAAGTGGATTTTGTGGCTATGGTAATATGAATGGAAAACCAGTGCATTGCATTTTACCCAGATTTCCTGCAGCAAACAGAATCCCATTACACTCGCTCCAGTGAATCATTTTTTAGATTCTTCTGTTTTGGGTTTTCTTCCCGTAAGCAATGTGATACAACTCAATGTGTGCAAAGCAAAACTTCCTTCACTTTGCCCAAGAATTTTTATTTATTATCTGCTCCTTTAACTACCTTATAACACTCTCTTTGCAGTTAAATCTGTGTCTCTTTACAAATTATTCTTTTGGAGGAACAAGTCTATTTCTACAGGCTCTTTATCTGCAGTGTCCAATGACCTGATGACTTTCCCAATCTAGTTCCCACAATTGGCATTATTTTGAAACTGAACTAAAAATGAGAAGACCTCAACATAGAAACAACACAGTTACATTTATTCTGATAGATTCTGCCAGTGGAGGCCTCTGCCAGCCCTCATCCCCCCGGTTTTCCTTCTCTTGTGTCTCTTTTGAGCTAAAACTTGCATCAAGCTGAATATTGAAAGGTGCAATGTTTGAAAGGACTTGGGGAGATGCCTGAAACTACAGAAATAGAATGGAAATGTGAGAACCACCCACTCCTGCAGATGCAGAGAATTCTGCTTCTTTCTCTGCAACAGCAAGGGAATGGATGTACCCGCCTCTTATCAGAAGGTGTCAGTGTTGCCCCTGGCCTCCCCTGTGCAGCAAGGCTGAACAAACAAAAGCCCATGGGTCCTTCATGAAGTTTACTTTTGCCCTACTAAAATGCCTTTTGACACCTGCACATATGGCTGTAATACTTCAGGCAGTATTTCTGGATACCAGTTGGTCTCTGGGTGATGTACAGTATTGCTGGTAGGATAAGGTGGGGGTGTCAGCAATGGAGGTGAGAAGGCTCGATTTAAGAGGGCTGAATATGCTTTTTATACTGCTAACTTTTGAGCTTGCCAGAGCATAAAAATATTTTCATTTTAGGTCAGGTACCTTTTACTTTTCAAATAATAATGGTACATATATGCAATTTTTAAATTCCCAGGTGTTGAGAATAATTTATAGTTGCTCAAAAACAATTTATGAAACCTAAAATTTCTGTTCCTTATGTTCTCATCCAAATCACATTGTTACCTCCAGCTCAGGGAAAGGGAAGGAAATAGATAAATTAGACTGCTCCAAAAGCCACGAAGTATACAAAAGGGATGGGAACACAATCCAGAAAACTCACAGGTGCCTGGTTCAAAGATGTAAGGGTCTGGGAACTCAGCAACACATCAATGAAGCCTCCCAGACAGAAAGGAGTTATTTTATCTGTTGTTTTCATACTTTGGTTCTCATTGGAAACATTACATTTATGTCTACTGCACTTTATCAAGTTTACCCCACACACCCCATTTAATTTTTTTTCAAATTATATTAATTAGGCAAAAGGCAAAAAGCCTTTGGATGGGCTTGATTTGACTTCAGTCCTAAACTAGGAAAATTTGTACTGTTTGTCATTTTTAATGAATAGATAAGATATTTAAATTAATCCTTGTATTCACTTATGCTGAATAATGCTTTTGCACTGAATTAATTTTTTGAGGAAACAAATAAAGC
Organism: Coloeus monedula; assembly: GCF_965178545.1. Lineage (NCBI taxonomy): Eukaryota > Metazoa > Chordata > Aves > Passeriformes > Corvidae > Coloeus > Coloeus monedula. Next base: position 39,611,332 of record NC_138784.1, read on the forward strand.
AGAAGGAGCTTTTTATACAGACATTTTGACTTTGGATAGCTTCTTCTCTTTCAATTCTTGATCAGATTATTTCTCAAACCTAAGATAATTTTCAGTGACTTGCATTTTAACACTGGTATATTCTTATCATGGTTTGCATGTTTCCAGTTAAGTGTCTTACTCTGTTGCAACTGGAGTAATTGGCAAATTTTCCATCAGCTTCAGTGACTGTAAAGTGAAGCACAAATATTTCTACTCTGCTAGATTAATACAGTCATTCTGAAATTTTTGACCTCCTCATGTAAATAACCACCAAAGAAAACTGCTAAACCCAAGTGCCAAAACCCAGAAAGTTTAGGCACATGGTAGTAGATTTTTGTTTTATTTTCTGTCTCTTGAAGAAACTACAATGCCGCTTCAAAGACTTCATTAATTATATTTAGCTAACAGAATTATGCAACTCATGGATTGAGACACAGAACTTTTTCCTTCTTTCTTTCAATAATTAGTTTATGCCTTGAAGCAAAAATTATGATTACATTTAAGTCTAGTTCATGAAAAAAACGTCAAGTCATGTCTATCTATAATGCCATTTAACACATCAAAAATGAGAGGTTAGATAATTGGATTCTGGCCTCCTGGAACACAGAATCTCAGCAGAAGATTTCAAACAAAGACCCGTGTCTTCCCTTGATTTTGTTCCAGTCCTGCAGAGGGAATTCTGCTCTCTCTATTCATTGACAAGACCTTATCCTAACTTTAGTAGAGATGGCCATCCTCCCACTTCTGGCAGGCAGTTCCCTAAGAAAAGGAAAGAACATTTGAACTAGTTTTTTGTCTGAATAATATTCTGCTCAGCTGGAGGAACTCTGATGAAAAAGCTCTTTCCAGGAGGCAGGTTTCAGAGATACAAGGAGAAAAAGAGGAGACAGATTATTTTCATATCATCCCTACATAATCTTGGGCATCCAACACCAAGCTGTTGCCCCTTACCTGTCATAGGGCACTTTGACCATACGGTCTAGCAGCTCTTCTGGCCAGGATAAGCTGCAAGCAAAGCAATTAGTGAGTGGATTTTCAGTGACGGTGGTAGAAATGGATTTTGCTCTCTGTTACGTGGTACCAGCTTGCCACTGTTTCATTAGGGGGGCCTTGGAGGGAAGTCATTGTTGGGAGAGCAAGAGGAGTAATGGCTTCTGTTTCAGGAAAAAGGTAAAAGGTTCAGTGTCTCTGGTCCAGGGTCAACTTTTAACCCAGTACACCTGAGTATCTGTAACCCACTTGCTCTGTGGCCCCCTTTTAACCATCCCCCCTTCCCCATGGCTCGGCTCAGATCTAATATGTCCCAGCTGCATAACCTTGACTTAGGCTGATGAAGAAACTGGGGAGTGTAGAAGAGCTGTGAAAGAGTCTGTAGAGCAGAGCCACATGAGATAAGAAAGGTAAAATTGAAGAGGCTGGATTGTTGAGACAGGGGTTTTAAAGATTAAAGAGGAAAAACTAAATATGAAAAGCAGAAAATACTATAAAGGATTGGACTATAGCGAGTCAGCCACACTGAAGATCAACTCCAGGGAGCAGCAAAGGCCAACCCTTTACCTCCTGAGAGCCCTTTGCTTGATCTCCAGAGAACTCATGGTGAGCATGCTACTGCTGAGATTACCAATGGTTCCTTAATCCTAGTTCTACTGGGTGTAGAGCTGATAAACAATATATCCATAAATAATTGCTTTGTACTTTTAATTAGCATACACCTTGCTTACAAAGTCTGTTTGTGCAACGCTTAAGGTGCCCAAATAAAAGGCTCAAAGGAGAGATGGTTATAAGAGAGACCTTTCTGGTGCAGATTCCAGCATGCTACATACCCCACCTTTTGTCCTGGCATCAGCAGCAGTCAGCCCAGCTTTCCAGGGGGCTGCTGTGGGCAAAACAGAGCACAGGACCATGTGTTGCTATCATCAGCTGTCTGCTGCCCTTGACAGCATCTGGCTCTGACTACACTTTGCATGAGCATTGCCTTCAAGCTAGCTAGTTTGCATGCTGCTGGCAATGCAGAAGCTGGTTATCACAGGCTAGCAGGGTTCCTTTGCATCTGTCACCAGAGCTGTCCACTGGACAGTATCAGCATGATTGCAATACACAAAGTGGAGCTCAAGTGCAAATTAACATATAGCCCCTGCTCCAGGCTCTGGACTTTATTTGGATTGATTAGATAAGTTTAAATTGATAACACTTGGTATTGAAAAACTGCAAGGATACCTGGGCAAGAAAATGGGACTAATAAACATATGTACTGTTCAAGTAACTTGGTGAGGGACATCTGACCTCAGGAAGCTGAATTGTGAGCTAAATAAACCAGCAGCTCCTCTTCTCTCTACCTAGATCCTAAACCTGCTGTCCTATTCTTATCTCATTCCCATCTCAAATATTTCAGATGCATATTTAGCATAAATATTATTGGGCAATGAACTTAAAAGACTTCTGTTATTTGAGTAGGGTTGTCATCTTATTGTGATCCTAATTATCACATATAAGTGTAAACAGTCTATTTTTTGCTTAACATCTTTGTGAAGGGTTGCTTCCCACACTACCTACATATTAACTGACTAGATCCACCATATTGGGGATGTTATTACATATTTTCCACCCTCGGCAGATGGTAGTTCAGGGAATATTAGTTCACTACTTTATAATAAATATCTACAAATTATGGAAAATCAAGCTAAATCAAGGATTCTCTTATGCTAAGTGACTAATAATTTGCACTGTCCACTTTGGTGGGCTTTTTGCTATTTTCCTGTCAAAATGGTGAAATAGACTTATATAGAAAGGGAGAATTGCTTGCTACAGCTGAAGCAGCACATAAATTGATTGACAGTAGACTAAATTTCCCACATTCCTCTTATTTTAACTCTACTGGACTACAAGAGTAGAGAACAAGCAGGACAATGTCGTTGTCTAGAAATCAGGTGCCTGCTGTGTTTGGAATTGACTATGTCTCTGCAAATTTAATGAATTTTCTTCAAAAGAGGTACCACTAGAAAGGATGAATACAGCAACACATTTGTGGAAAAAAACATTTCCTTTCCACTCACAGACTTGAGCTTTATAATAAGAAACACCCAAAAAAGTATCAAAAGTGCAAAACTAAACCAACACCATCAAAATCCAAACTAGGGACAGCAGTGAAAATTATAGATTTGAAGAAAGATAGAATGTGGCTGATTTGTGGGTTTTTTCCTCAGGAAACCTTTATACTGTTCATTACTGTGATGGAAAAATACTTGAAACAAAAAAAATCAGGCCATGGTTTCCTCCCTTTAATTCCCACATTCTCACTGCTGAGCAGATCTTTAATTGCACTGTATTGAATGTGTGGTCAGGCTAATCAGGAATAAAAGAGTCCTGAGTGAGACTTTGCCCTTTGAAAACCAGTCTACAAATTGTTTTAGTGCAGCTTTCTAATATATCAGGGAAGGGGAAAGGTAAAGGAGAACTATTTGAAGGTAATTTGGTTTTAATATGCATTAACTACCAGCACAAATACTTACGGGAGGATATGTTCTCTTTTCTGAAACAGCATTTCTACTTCATCAGCAATGAGAAGCCAGATGAAAAGATGAGAGAGAAGATGGGGCAGAACTGAAAACAGAAAAGAGAACTTCTGTTCTGATATTGCCCCAGATACTCTGAGCTTCCTTGTGTTCCAAGGTGGCTGACTACTGCTGTCAGTCGTGGTGATAGTGAAGGCTTCATGGAGGCCCATTTGCAGTCAAGCTTCCTGGATGTCAGGAAAACCAACAAGGAATGATATCAGAATTTGAGAGGGTACATATGAAAGAGGAGGGTAGTTATACAGAAAAAGAGCTAACAGAAATGACACAAAATAGAAAGCAAGTGAAGAGAGGATGCTGGGAATGAAGCAAAACTCAGAGAATTCTACTAGATAAATTTTCACAATCCCTGACACTCAAGTTCTTCCCACAGGAGTTTCAAAAGCTGAAATCTTAAACTGTAAAAGATGAAACATTTTAGTTATCAATAATTTTTTTTAAAAAAAATTGTTACAATGGAATGGAAAGTTTCATTCAGATTTCTTTAATGACATTTCCACTTTTCTGAATCATTGCTAGTTTGTTTCTTTTTCTCTCCTTGGTACAAGTACTTAGAAATTGTAATGACCTTCTGTCATCTCTCTCCTATGGGAAGGTATGGTACCCTGCTCCACATACCTGGTGGTAATGGTAGGAGGTTGGCAGCAGTGAAGCTTACATACTATTTTTCAGTTCACTAATTTTTCAAATCCAGTTCTGCTGAAATCCAGAGTGGTGTAATAAATGGAGATACAGAGGAACATTTCTGACTGTGTGTTCTGTGCAGTGACCATCTCCTCCACAGTGATTATAGTCACCATCCTGGAGATCTTATTCTCAAAAACAATTTTTACTGACTGACAGAAGGAGGATTAAGGAATTTCAGTAGGCTGTTTAGATAGATGTAGGTTTCAGACATATTTATGGGTATATTCTACCCTGCAGTTGCAAAACCTATGTAGTTACTTTTATTACACATTGACATAAAGTCTTTTTTATCTCCTTTGTAGCCACATGGCAAAGCATTTTTCTACTTCATTATTTTTACAAAGAACATCCCCTCTCTCCATGGGTTCATGGACAAACATCCTTGTCAGAGATAGGTTCATTACAATTTTAATTATTTTCTAATTGTATGATATTTCCTCTCATTTTTTCCCCTAACTGATGAGTTTCACATTTCCTCTTGACCTGCTCTTAAATCCACTATAATTATTTCTATCATGGTACATTGTATTAATGTATCTACCAAAGGACATTATAAGAGAACCTGTCTGTGTGTGTGAGTGTGTTACATACTCAAGGGCAACGTCGATTGTAAGAGAACTATTTCAAGGTCTATTGAAAAGGTGTATTTTTGGTCTGGGTTACATTTTACAATTGTGAAATAGGCTGCATGTCTTCACATGTATACTCACTCGCATTCAGCATGTCTGCAGGGGAGGATAATCACTTTGCATGCCCAATCACAACACTTCCATCTGCCAGAGAGCGTGTATACGCACTCATTTGAACAACAAACTTTGACTCTCAAAGGTAGTAAAATATACCATATGAATTAAAGCTTATGATGTTGTAAGGCACAGGGATTTTAAAAAACAAGGGCTGGCATTTTAATCTGTTCTTTTATATTCACCATGTCACTGCTAGTTTTTTGTGCTTAGAAAGGACTGTGCACATTCGAGGTATATCTTATTCAATCTTAAATATAAATAGTCTCATACCTTTCTTGTTTTTTTCTTATGTTTTCTATTGTTTTGTCCCTGTGAATGCAAAAGTACATGCTTCTTTTCTATTAGACTGTGGACTGTGTCATTTTAAACTGAAACTACAAACCTGTCTTTTGTCATGTGAGCAGGTTCCTGATTCCTGCTGCTATTTATCAAGCATATTGCTACTGTAATTCAGTAATTTGCCTGAGACCAGAATTCCTTTGTTAGGTGAACACTTCTTCCCTGGAATAAGACTTGAAAAGTTGTCTGCTTTTGCAGAGTCTTTAAGGATTTGAATTAATAGTTTTGAAACTCAGCATTGTGTCAATCCCAGATGAATATTGCTCCTACGGAAAAAAAAGTCCTCCCCATGAATTGTGTGCTACACTGGAAAGCTGTCAACTCCCATTCAGCATCAACCAGCACTCGGGCGACCTTTGATTAGCCTCATGTCACCTTCCAGTTAAATGAGTTAGTAGCTATTAAAGCTGAAACACATAAGCTACCTTGCATTTTAAAAGAGTATTTAGTATTTTTTTCAGCTATAGACAGATTCTAAAACTAGTGTACAAAGACATTCAACCTATAATGATTTTTTCCACTTATATAACGCTCCTTCTTTCATCTGATTACTTCTGGCAGTGGTGAAAAAACAACATTTATTTTAATTATAACATTTAAAATAAAGATTCCATTGACCCTACTGCATGTCACAACCTGCCTTTCATTTGCATTTCAGGCAATACTTAAAACACTATCAATATGGACTTTAGAAGTGTAGCAGAACATACACTGAGGGCAGAAATTTCATTTTGTGTGTTACTGTTTTCTCAGTTTACAATATGGTTTTCTGCCTTATGTCTTCCATAACATCTTCTTTCTTTTAACCTGCAAAAGCCCTGCAGTGAGAAGCAATGTTCAATGCACTAAATGGAGGGTACAAACCAGATAATGAAGGAAGGCTAATGTTCTGTTATTTCTAACTTAGGACAAAACACTGAAAGTGCTTTCCTACTGAGAAGAATAATAGGCAGATACAAATGTGTGTAAAAACAAAGGTAGTGATGCAATTAAACCATGGGCATTAGAGCATCTGTCCAAGATTGCATGAAGAGTCTGTGTAGTTCAGCATCTTTTCTCTGATGGTGGCCAACTGCATATGTTCAAGGGGTAGTATGAAGCAGCACAAGCACGAAGGAAGAGATGGTTTCCCTGAACAGTGGAAACAGTCCAGCTTCGGCAATCTGTGATTGTGGACATCCTCAGAGTATGGTACCAGTGATGTCCCAGAGAAGGAGACATTCTTGAGGCAGAGAGATGCATTCCACACACCTCTTTGTCACCACTGGTCAGCACATCCTTCTCTTTTGTCACTGGCCACATTGCTTTCCTTCCTTAGTTGGGGTGATTGCCCTCTGGTCCTCCTCCATCCTTGTCCCAAACTTCCAGATCTCCTCCTTTGAACAGAGCTGACTAGACACACTCACACACTCTATGCAGGGATTCCATGCTGTACTGCAGTACCCTAGCAGCTTCCCCCCAGAAATGGGTTACCTGAAAACTGACCACTCACCGCAGCAGTCACTGTGTAAAAAAGTGTACTTCTGATTAGGTCTGGAGGCAACTGAAACCAATAAACCATGCTTCCCTAAATGCTTCTCTAGGAAGGTCAAAATCTTGAGCTGCTACATAGTCTACTTGCACTGGATCTATTACGAGACCTGAAAATGGGGTTGGAGTCCTATTTATTTTTACCTCTAGCAGTTCCTTAATTCAGGAAGCCCAGAACACACTTTCAGGGCTGGCATCATGCAGTACCTGACCTAAACATAGGAGTCCAGCTTTAAGGCCACTGTCTGTGAGTGTAGTCATTTCAGTTTCAGCTCTGAAAATATTCTGAACTGCATCACCTGCCTCCCAGATAAACACAGCTTCTCTCACTCCTTCCAGCCAAAGCTATTCTGTTTTGTAGACATTCATAAAATACTTACTCTGCCAGACAGAAAACATGACCATAGTGTTTTATGGTTAGGGTGCCACAAGAGAGAAAGTAAGCACAGCTCACAGGAATGGCTGCTGAAAATCGTGAATCTCCACTCGGTCCTTTGCTGCCACTAAATATTTTTACTAAGCAGTTTGACTGTTCTGCTAAGCATTTTCCTTAATATTTTTGTGAGAACACTTATTTTTCACTTAGCTTCATTTGGGCATCTACATGTCAAAATCCAGGACACAAACTTATGTCACACATTCCCTTCTGATTCAGCTGAAGCTGGACTGCAGCTAATGATGTCTTCATTTTCTCATATTGGTCTTTCTCTCAAAAACCAGAAGAACTTAATACTTCCAACTGTCTAATTGATTTCTAGTTCTCTCAGCTATGTATTAGCTTTGCTATTAGAGGTAAAACAATTCAGCTTTCTTCTGCTGTTGTACGTTTCCAATTTCTGTGCCAGTGTAGCAGGATAAAACTCTGCAGAGATATGGGTTTAGTGCTGGTAATTACAGTGTGAAAGGAAAAAGAGTCAATGATTACCATTAGCCAAAAATTAGCCAGAACTCTCTAACATGACTGAAAGGAGTGGAGAATACTCCCAAAGGTTCTTCTTTGTGACCTGGATTGAATAAGACACTTGAACCCTGAATCTCGTCTGCTGTTTTGCACTATTTTCTTCCACTCTTCATAATTACATTTCAAAGGACCTTCACTTCTTCAGACTATAGTGTTACTTCTGGGTTCTCTGATAAGTTTTGTGGTTTTTTAACAGGATAAATCTTGTATTCTCCAGACTATACTGGTCAACTCATGTTTTCATTAGGAAAGTGATGTAAGGTATATTTTAGCACGTCTATTGTGAGTTAGTTGGCTGCTGTTTGCTTTTTTCACCTTCTGATTTCTGCCTGTACTTCAAACATCAAAGTCTGTCCAATAGAAATGTCAAAGAGTTTGAGTTTACGTGTCAGCATGAGATTTGGAAGTGGGACCTTGTGAACACCTGTGTAAACTGTTCTGTCTCATAGCTTTTTGTTCTGAAATTTCCCTGTGGAGTTTTAGCCATTTTGGGAAATTATATGCGGACATCTGCAATCTAGATATTTTCATCTGAGCTAGTCACTTTACAGTCTTCTTTTAGCTGACAAAGAGAAACAGGAACTTTTAAGCCACCACTAGTCTGATTTACCTTAGAAGACTTGAAGAAGATGGGGTGAAATGCCCTTTAAAGTGCTTATTCCTCCAAACTGCCTAGAGAGGAAACTAGGTGAGATTAGATTAGATTAATCCCAACTTTTATTACTTTTCCGTTTTCCTACCATAAAAGCAGAAACTCCCACCAAATCCTCAAGAAACCTGTGATTATTTTTTTCTTGCAGGGGTTTTCTTCTATTTCATGCTCCTTTACTTCACCTTTCAGTATTTTACTGGAATTAGCATTTAAGGAAATGTCCTTCCCGGGGTCTTCTTTATTTCCTTGAGGCATGATATTTCTTCTGCAGTCCTGCAATTTTGCTCCTTTTTTGCTGAAATACAGTTGTGTAACTTCAAACACACTGCCTCCAAGGGTGGCTAGTTTTTTATTCAGTTCCAATCTCTAGTTCATATTTCCATGTCTTTCTCACTCCCTAATCTGTCCCTCCATTCAAAATAGAATTTCCTAGAGTACAGTTCTGATTTAGATTTGCACTGTGCATTTACTTTTCCAGCTCCTCTTTACTCCCTAAACTTATATTCATCTCAGCATGGAAGGGCTGTGACACCTGCTGTTTCTTGCTTCCCAATGTGATCTTCAGTCTTTGACAGAGGATCTGAATTTTAGGTTCACACAAATGTGATTTATCAATTTTTTTACTGTGACATTTGAAGAGTTCTATGTGTTCCTGTGTCGGAATGAGAACAACAAAAAAAATGCACGATTTGGCCAACAATATCCAAGACCCAATACTCTTTCCATGTTCTTATATGTTTCTTTGACATGGTACTTGTGTGTTACAACCCTGTATGTCATCTGTCACAAAATGTAAGTGGTTGCTATTCAGCTAGTTGCTCTCTGAATGCAAAATATTTTTGTCCTGCTTTCCTCACTGGGGAAATGACTGATTGACTCAAACTATTTTGAGATCAGGAGTATGATGCCTTGATTCCTACATGAATACTGTGTATTCCATAGAATGTGATATCAAGAGCATCACCTCCCCTAACTGCTTATCTTGACTTCTGCCTGAGGAGCTGAGATAATTATTTTTTGTAAGCACTTCTTATCTGCAGCTACTCCCTCTGATGTCAAGGGTTTCAGATTTATAGCTTTCTCTCTTTTGGCATGATTTATGACCTCTTTACCAGGTTTGATTTTCTTTTTCAAAGACATCAAGCTCAGATCTGGCAGCCATGAAGTAGATGAACAGGACATGATTGAAGGGAATGTGAGTTTCCTACCCCACATCTACAGGAGAGAGGTGATGGGGCAGGGATTTTTTGTGCCAGGACAGGTAAGGAGATAATGGAGGAGCTGTCTGTTAGCAGCTGATCCTGAGAGCTGATCATGGGAGGAGAAGCAATTCCAACTAGGAAAAACAGAACACAGTTAAATCATGGCTATACTTTACAGAAAAACTCTCAGGCATGTGAGAAACAGAATTTTATGTTACTCCAAACAGATGAGAAACCAAATTTACGTAGGCAGAGCCCTCTGTGAAGGAAAGAGTTATTGAGTTATTAGGCTCAGTCCCTCCTCTGACAAAATTTTGAGAAAGAGTTCAAATAGGTGACTAACTTTGACAATGGGTTCATAATTTAAGCCTAAACAGTGATAAAAATAGGCCAGAGTTACAAAACTTAGTCTTTGATTCTGAAGTACAAGTTCTGTCAGCAATATTGCAAGCAGCTTCTCCTAGGTGCAGCATGGAGTTAAGATGCTGAGTCATGCATGGGAATTACACTGGTATAAACAGGGATGCAATGGCCCCAGGAGATGCAGAGATGGCTCAACAGGGATTTCCCAATAGATTTCTTTTAGCAAGGCACATCCCTTCCTCACCTCCCAAGAAAGATGGAGGGGCCGTCATAGATGAAAGATTTTGGCTTGTAATTGTCTGTTATATTTCTTTTGTCACAATTTTTGTGTGTGTGTTAATGGGACCTCTTAAAAAGTAATCTCTAAAGGGTTAGAAAAAATATATTAATTTAATTAAAAGCTCTCAGGATTTTCAGATATTATGAAATATCCTTAAAAAAAGAGATGATGCATCTGCTAGGTGTATGACATTGGATAATAATTAATGGACCTCAATGTGAAAATATAATGGAGGAAAAGAAGAGAAATCTGGGGAAGAATAGTATGTTTCAAGTGTAGGCAATGGCACTGATATATTTTCAAATTTCTGTGTCTGGTAATGACCACTCTTGAAAGGAATCTCTGCTCCCTGTGTTCCCTTGCATTTAGAATTGCTGAGGCCTATTACAGTGTCAGCTTTTGTGAAAAACATAAGGAAAAACAGGTGGAAAATGGAAACATTTGTCATTAAAATTTTCACACAAATGTGTCCCTTCCATCAACTACCTTTATAATTTCAAATAGTATGGCTGACTCTGACATAAACAGCTAAGTCATTCTTTGTGTAAATGGCTTCTTCTCTGCCTTGTTTCTTTTTCCATTGAAATAAATCTTTCATTGAATCATTTGAAAGGATGGAGTTTAACATTTTTTGACGATTTGAGTACTTCAGGCTCCTTTCTCTAACAACTGAAAGAATGGAGCTTTTGGGCTGACAGACAAAAATATCACTACTATATATTAACACAATTAAATACTTAATAAATAAAGTAACTGCCTCTTTGCAGTAATAGCCCTTCACTGATGACTGGCGAACATGAGCTATGTAATTTTCAGAGTTAGTCTTCCAGACAACTCCCTCTTGGCTAGCTAAATTTTGGCAAGTTACAAGCTGAAGATTCACAGACGGCAGGAGCAGCAAGACAGAGACACTTGGAAAAATATAAAGCAAAGTTGCACTTCTGTAGGAAAGTTGAAAAGATTGGAACATGTAAGGCTCCTACCTACCCAGTGCTGAAAGAAAACTTCAGGAGTGGAAAACAGCTCTTTTTAACCCATGCTTTAACCTTTTGAAGCATGGAGGGCATTCATCCAGCATTTGCACTTTCTTTGTTATTCCTTCCTTTTCAATTATATTGAATTTACATAATGCTTCACTGTAACACTTCCTCAGCCTCAGCTTTCTTATAAGCATCTCATTCTTCCAGAAAAGAAATCACAGATAAAGTGGAAAACTACCAGCAAGGCTTTATACCAGCAGCTCTGAGTATGGGAAGGAGTTCAGTGGAAAAACACAGCATTTGGCTGCAGAAACAAAAAACAGGTGGTTATAGGTCAGTTCACGTTCTTGGCAGCCTAAATTACCTTAACAAGCAATTCCGCAGTGCTTAGTTTCTCAGCACGTTCCATCTATAATGTCACCAACTGGACTTTGGGCACTAAGCAGTTCAGCTTCAGGTTATTGACATCACCTAGAGTGATCTAGCTGGCCAGATTTAAGCAGCTTACAATTCCCTTTTAAACACTAAGGCCACTCCAAAATGAAACTCAAGCTCTTTCTTCTTCCACAAACTATCACAGGCACTGTTGTCTTTTCTGTCGATGCAAGTACATCATTGGTATAGAACAAGAATAATAATCAAGTGTGTTATGAAAGCACTTTAAGAGATACACCCCTGAATACTGTTCTTCAGAAGGAATCTTAAGCTTATTGGTCTAAAGGAAACCATTATCACATTTGGATGCTGCAATTTAAAACTCAGAAAGTATAACATCTATAGCCGTTCCCCTACTGTTTTCCCTCATCAGCTTCCTACCTCCCCTTTCCTGCTGTGAATTGGGTCCAATAAAAAACTTAAAGGATAAAAAAAATGGTAAGTATTCCTGTGCTCATTGTGAAAATGCACGCAGGGCAACCTCTGGCCACAATGCCATCTCTTTCAACTTGTTTAATCTAAGTGCAATCATTAAAGTCCACTTTCATCCATTTAAATTTAGAGCAAAGAACAGTCTTCCTAAGTATTAACGTCAACTTCTTTCAGGTTGTGCTCGTTTTCCTGAATGGAGCACCTGATTGGTAAAGCAGCCCTTCAGTGCTGTGTAGCAAAAGCCATGTTGCAATATGTAATGTATTTTGGCTTGCTGCTGTGGCATAACTTGGTGTTAGATCCTTAAAGATCTACCTAGTCATAGGGTGTCTAACTGCCAGTGTGCGCTTAATGGAAACCAGGGACCTAAGGTGAAGGAGTCTTATCATCCTTCCCCTTCTTGCCCACTTTTCACACAGTGGTTTTCCCCTCACCCTTTGCCAGTAGTTCAGGGAAAAGGGTGGATTTAGGAATTCTTTGCACACAGCCATCTGAGTTTTCTTGGGTTTTGTAGAGGGCGAGCTCTTCCCGAGCTGATCTACAAATGCAGTTATTTCTGACCTCGTTCTACTGAAATATGCTACTTTCTGCTTTGGACCTGCAAAAGTAATCATTTCAGTTTTTCAGGTCCACTTTGTGTATTGGTTCCCTGCCAGTTTATCAGAGAAAATGAAAAATACTGCAAATAAATTGCAGATAGTTGGAGAGGAAAACTGCAGGCTCTCTGAGAAAGACTGGCAGTATTAATGTTTTTAATCTAAAACAAAACTTGTCAGAGGGTGCTAATAACATGTTAACCTATGGCTGATCAGCTAACTTCCTGTAATTTCTCCCACCTTTCTGTCTCTAGCACATAATCCCTCGTTCCACTAATATTTTAATTTCTCTTTTCTCTTTGTTCTTTTATCTGTCTTATTTTCTCAGGGTATTGTTTGCTTGTTTTTAAGATTATGAGAACCTGTAGCACAAGTGAGAAGTTCTCTTGTGTGCAAAGAATTCAATGCTGCTAGCAACAGTGATGAGAGCTGGTGAGAACACTTTGAACTGATCATTTTATGTCAGGAAAAGCTTTTTTTCTGAAAACAAAGACTGTTCTATGCTGTTGATTTTAACAGCTTTCCCCATAGACATGTTTCTGAGGACTAGGATGAAGTGTCCAGTAAAAGACTGAGACAGAAACCTCATCTTTCCTATCTAAAAATGGATGTTTTTCAATGCAGCTCCATTTTGTGATTTTTTAAGAGTTTACAAATAACCTTCTTCAAAGAAATATTCAAAGTTTTCACAAAGTTTATATTCTTTTGTTATATCTGAATAACATTTATAATTAAGAAAACAAGTGTCTTTGATGCGTAATTCTGATTTTTTTTTTTCTGATTTTTTTATTATTGTCTGATATTTGGGTCACAAGTTAATTTTCGGATCATGTATTTTTTAAGTATCGTGATGAGACATCTGTGACTAGTTCTTTGAAATGATTTACATTTTCTCTCACATTGGCTTTGTTCTGTTCTGGACGAGCTAAGAGGCCTTTTGATTTCTTGGTTGAATTCCTGGGTCCTTTAAACATAATAACATGCCTGTGCTCAGTTTCAGTTCAGCAACAGCTTCACCCTTTATCTCTCCTCTTAGGAAAGTGGTGATCATTCCTACTTAATTACTTGTGTCTGTTTACCACATGATGAAAACTCTTTCCAGGGCCAAAGTAGAAGCCATTCTACACAATCAGGTCTAGCAGAGATACTCATGTACTGAGACAATAATGAGTCAGCAGTGCCCTGGCAGCCAGGAGGGCCAATCCTGTCCTGGAGTGCATCAGGCACAGCATTGCCAGCCGGGCAAGGGAGGGGACTGTCCCGCTCTGCTCCACACTGGGGTGTTTCAGTTTTGCATGCCACAATATAAGGCAGACATTAAACTATTAGAGAGTGCCCACAGCAGGACTATGAGGATAATGAAGGGCCTTGACGGGAATCTCTAAGGGTAGCGGCTGAAGTCACTTGGTCTGTTCAGCCTGGAGGAGACTGAGGAGAGGAAACATCACAGCAACAACTTCCTCACGAGGGGAAGCAGAAGGGCAGAGGGACAGACACTGATCTCTTCTCTGTGGTGCCCAGTGACAGGGACTGAGGGAATGGAATGAAGCTGAGTCAGGAGAGGTTTAAGTTAGGTGTTAGGAAAAGGTTCTTCACCCAGAGGATGGTTGGGCACTGGAGCAGGCTCCCCAGGGAAGTAGTCACCGCAGCAAGTCTGACAGAGTTCAAGAAGTATTTGAACACTCTGAGGCACATGGTGTGATTCTTGGGGCTATCCTGTGCAGTGTATTTACATTGGGAGACCAGTTTTTTTCCTGGCTGTGAGAGAAATGTAACATTAGAGCTCATTTAATTTTCCCTATTCACTGGAATTCATTGGGCTTATATGCGTAAAACATAGGCAGTCATGTAAACCTCCATTCCCCCCAAAGTCCAGGATTGGCATAGGTTTTAGTTGCATCCTTGTGCCTTTTAGGAAAGCAAGCTAGTCGAAAGCAATGGTATGCGGTCCCATATGGCTTGTTAGAGGGATCCCCTCTGACAGGCAGATGCCTATTCCTGTCCCATCTCTGTGGTTCACTTCCCCTTCATTTGCATTAGCACCACCACAGGACAACTGCGCTAGGAGATGGGTTAGGAATATAAACCATGTTAAGATAATAATTTAGGGAGAGAACAGGTTTCAGCACTCCTTTCAAATCCAGATAACTTTACCACCCTGGTTTTACAGTGCCTCCTCATTAACAATTGCACAAGTGTAGCCGAGGACGCTAGTCTGTGTATTGGCAGGATAAGAAGCAGAAACCCCTGGGACAGCTTCATCACCAAGCAAAGGACCATGGGAATATAATAAGGTTTTTAAAAGAAAAATGCCACATAATTTGAGACATGAAAAATTCATGAGAGCAAACTAAATTGTCCCTTTTGTTTTGGTTTCCATCAACCATATGATGCTTTTTCTGTTTTCCTACCTTACAGTGCTGTTACAAGCTTTTTTTTCAAAAAATGTTTGCAATGCACTTTAGGATGTTGAGATAGAAGGCAAAATCTGTTTTGTTATAAAGAATGAGTGATTATAAAATTTTAAATTAAAGAAATTATGCATGCAAATTTCCATTAAGCTTTTTAATATAGTACTTAATAGTTTCATTCTTTATGCCTGAATGTGAGCTATGTAGTTTTTTATGACATCATTTATTTCACCTGCACACACACTGTTCTACTCTTTACATAAAATGCACCTGTTCTTAAAATAAACCTGACCTCTCAGTGACTCCCTGTTAAAACCAGAAAGTTTGAAAACATGTTGATATGTTCAGCTCTTTGAAAAAAACAACAAAGAAAGAAATAAGCAGGAAGGAAAAGTTGTGTGGTTTGCAGACTGATCAGTTTGAAAGAGCTGCTCATTTGCCCTCAGCATTGCTATGTAGCCTTGCGTTGCCCTCTGGCCAGCAATCAGAGCAAACAGATTCTTCTAACTTCTGCTTCGCTGCACCTGTTCCAAGTGCTGCCATGCAAAGAAAATTAGTACTCTTGAAATAAAAGAAGTAAAAAAAATAAGAAAAAGTGGAACAGGTGTTCAGGTCAATAGTTTAATTTTAAATATTGATGCTAAAAGTTTCCTTCTCTCCAGATAATAAATATTAACCAGTGTTCCACCAGACTCTTAGACTTTCCCTGAATAACCATTTAGATCACTAAATGAATACGCAGAGATGTATTTCCATGCATCCAATTTTTCAAAAGTCTGTGACTGTTTTTTTTAAAAGCTTTGTTTGCTTAAATAAACATATAAATAAATCATGTTATTTAGAGGTGAAAAACAGAACTATTTTAATTAGCTATGACTCAATGGAAGTAAACCTACACAGACTTGGATATTAAAAATAGACCTACCGTATGCTCACATTATGTTTAATATTTTTTACAGATACAGAGTTAAATTAAGATTAAGCCTGCACTATTTAGATGCCTAGTTTAACACCTGTTTTAACAAAACTTGCATCCCTGGATAGCCAGTGACGTATCTTATTAACATCCCACACTGACCACCCTTGTTTCCTGCATAAAACAGGCTCCTCTCTAGGCCTGAGGTAGAAATTCCTGCTTTAAGGGACCTCTTTGTGTCCTTTAGCCATTTTGGGTGAAGTGTGTCTTTGCAGAAGTCCAGGGCATTTAAATCAGGAACCTGCCTTCCACTGGGGGCTTACAGGATGAATAGAAATTCATAAAAATAGAAATAGACCTAATCTAAAGAAAGACATTAGATGAAGAGAGTGATGCTGCATTTTCAATACTCAACTTGTGTATTAAAGGACTTCCCAGAATTGGAATCTCTCTTTTCCAGAGTTCAGGGCACCCTCTCAGAGTGCTGAGCAAGCATCTGCCTTCCCCAGCATGAGCAGCAGGCAGCTTTAGTCTCCAGTACAAGCGCATGCTCTCCCCACAACTCTCCTCACTGACAACATGGCATTGCATGTAGCCTTATGAAGCCTGTCAAGCAACACCAACATGAGGTACAAATGGACCTCACTCCTATAGGGCAGCTAGGCCACTTGTTTGGGAACAACAGGAAACTAAGGGCATGTATGTCTAGCATGTGGCCATTCTTCTTTTGCAGTCAGTTGTGTGCTAGGACAAAATTATTTGTATTGCAGGGTGTTTTTACTGCCTGCAGGGCCAACAACCACTTGTCTTAAGCTCAGGAAAGTTTTAACTTCAGCAGGGGTGAAGCTGTGGGTGTGATGTAGGTCAGTTGAACCTGGACCATAGCAGAGTTTTAGAGGGTTACAAGCAAACACATGGCCAGCCCAAGCTCCCACAGTCCAGGCTCAGCTAAAGACCTTTGAGATGTATGTGGTGGTGTGTGGTGGTGGTACAGGCACTGGAAAGCAGGCATCCTTGACTGTCCTCAAGGGCTTTCCCATTTTAAGACTTCTAAACCCTAAATTTTGCCCAACTGTAAATCAGCTCAGTGGCTACAACATACTAGAAAGTAACTCACAGGAAAAAATTCACTGCTGGGTAGAGGTCTCACAGATGATTTTGACTGATCACATCAAGGCAAGGTTTTTCCCAAAGGCAATGCTGTTGGGTTAGCTAGGTTCATTATCCCTGCTGAAGAATCACTTTGTACAATATCACTTTTGGTTGTAGTCTTTGGTTGGACAGATTTAGGGCAAAGCATCTTTATACAATTTCACACTGGGCTGTGTGGGTGAAAGAAGATCTTGACTCAAAGGAAAAGTAATTTTTAATCTTCACAGCGAACCACTGATTTTAACAATGACAGCTGCTGTATGCACTTTGTCAGCCTGAAATCACACTGCAAAACCACTGTGACATTCAATATTGCAACTCAGATTCTGGCTACAGCAAGACACAGCCCTGATATACAGGGTAGAAAAATTTGCCCCCATATGCTTAGTTGTTAGAAGACTGAATTTCGTCCTTGTGAAACTGTTGACAAAAGAAAAGCATTAAATCTCCAGTGCTAAAGGTAATTGTCTGACACCAGAGTGGAAGGATGTGTAAAACTCAAGTAAAACTTGCTTACCTCAAACAAGAAACTTTATCTTTCTGAGACCAGTTTTGTGCCTAAATAACCAATTAGCAAGATTCAGGGCAAAACTCCTGTATTTCTTAATTTGAGGAAGGACCTGAAACTGCTGTCTCCCTGTTTTATGCAGGTATTTTAACCATTAACTTTAGGGATGTTAATATTGCTAAGTAAAATAATATTTAAATGCAACAACTGTTTAATATTTAAATAAAGGGCTACTGAAATCAGAATAATACATAACACAGATATATCTGAATTTCAGCTTTTGTTTCAAGCCAGCCATGTTAACAAATAAATCCATACATTAAACTATTCTGGTAATGAGCTGGGAGGAGAGTACATATCACACAGCTATCAGGAATTCTGTGTTCTGTAAAAGGCTCAGTCTGATTGTGCTGGTTAGGAAACTGCCCTGAATACAACGCCACCAGTGCAATGATCAAGAGAATATTGAGTCTAAAGATCCAACCAGGTTTACGTCACAACTAAGTACTGCCAGAGTTTGTGCAGTACATGATATAATGAGTGGCAAAACCAGATCTGCCATTAGGAAAGGGTTAACATTTAAGTGCAAAAGTGTTTTAATCAAGTCCAGGATTATGTAGTAGCTGAAAATATATACAACTACTTTCTTTACTAAATTGTTTATCTCATCTAGATATGATCCTTATTCTAGGAAATTTAAGAGATATAAATTTCTTAACATAGCAAAGTCTGACTGTGTTCTAATAATGCCCAAAATTATGCCAAAATTTACAGCTGTGGAGGTTCTCTTCTGCCAGTTCCCATTATAGTTTTATAATCAGCCTTGTCTTTTTCCTTACCATGCTACCCTTTGATGATAGCCTTTGTCTTCTCAGATTAATTTCTTTTTGGTTCTAATTACATACAGTTTTTTCAGCCTGACAAAGTAATCAGTACGATTGAAAAGAAGCACCAAGATCATCGGCATTCTGAAAATTATGGCTTTAGAAAACTGCATCCCATCTGTAAATTTACCTGAAGACTACCCTTTCCCCTGTCCCAGACCTGAATGTTATGCTTGCTGAGGGTTATCGATCTCCTTTTTCTGACATTCAGAAACTTTCTGGTTCTGAAACTATTTTTATTCTTGGGCAGATTTTAACTGTCATTTTCTGTTGAATCTTAAATATGGATGACTTCACATTTTATCATCCTGATTTATTCACTACCCATGCAAACTCAACAGAGTTAAAAAAAAAAAGAGTTTCTTATTTTCTGCATGCATATTCATTAGCAGGTGGAAAGGATCATACACAATCACAGTGCTTACTGAGGCAATTTGCTTGCATCTGCCCACTTTTTATTGTTTCAGGTCACCTGTCCTTTAGAATTATTTCTGTCCCTCCTGTAGCATAGAACACCCTGCTTTCCTAAATACCATCTGTACATATGATGAAAGAGTAAGTCCTTCAGAGCAAGGAAGATGCCCAAAGGAAGGAAATAATTTAGCCAAAAAGAAAAAAAAAATCCATACTAGAGATCAGAGGGGAACTTGTGACAAATGACTGACAGTGATGCTGCCATGCCTGACCTGTTCCACATTGGCAGCATTGGAGGCAGTTCTGCCATCTGTATTTCCAGGTGGGAATAAAGGACATCAGGGAGAAAAATCTATGGTGCTGAGGAGCAGAAAGTGTGTTGCAGGCAAGAATGATAAAAAATTGCTTGGACAGCTGGAATAAGCTCTTCTCAGGGAAGAAAGGACAGGGTGCAGTTTTATTGTTTAGCACAGAACAGAACCCATTATATAAAATTGCTGTGGGCATTTATTTAACATCTGATTGCCTAAGGCCAAGCATCTACAGCTCTTTACAAGCAGACATTAAAGACTCTGTTATGTTGCACATGCACTGTGGGGCCTCTAATCCCTTCTTCCTGTTTATTTTGTTGAGTTTAAGACCACTGGTTTTAGTGGAACTACACTGGCACAGAACTGGAATAACATAGGACTTGATGGTGTCATAAAAACTATCCACCATACCCTGTACCTTGTCAACTTGTGTGTACACTGTTTTGGTACTTTCATGCTGATAGTATTTGTAGTATACCTTTTCTCTAATTATTTTCCAAACTTCGATTGAAATAAGAATCTATCAATCAGAATATGAGCAAGCACTAAAAATAAAGCCACAGAGAAAAAAACCACACCCTCAGATTTTCTCTCATACAGAAGGGATTTTCTAACTTCCTTACAATGGGGAAAAATGCACTTTCTCAGCTGTAATGGGAACAAATTTACTAGACTATTTACAGCACACCTTTCAAACTAACTTGCTCTGCCAAGAAATTTCTTTGAGAAAGTATTTTTTCTGAGATCCACATTTTAATTATCTGGTGTTTTTCTCTGGACTTCTGTGCTGTACAGTACAGATATTTTTCATAATCACATTTCTAATTTTTTTTTTTTTTTCTTTTTATGGGCAGGGAGATGTCACCACATTTTTGATTGGATGAACAAAATTTAATATTAGTTAACCGACCTTATTACCTGCTTCAGGGAGCCATTAGATTTAATGGAGCACTAATTCCGGCATTCCTGACTCAGACTGGCAATCAGTTTCTTACAGTTAGATTAGGAGCATACTCTGGGCTAGAGGATCCTCTGGCAATTTGCATAGTTATACATATATTGTTTCACTGTGGTTTACATTCTGAGTACTCATATTTACTCAAGAGTTGGCTTGAGTTTTCCTAATGAGATGTCACCCCAATTTCACTACTTAATATTTACACTACTCCAATTTTTTGTCACTTGTCTCCACATGGTGAAGAGATCAGTGGAGGGATTTACTCAAGGAGTCACTGGACATGGCAGACTTCAGATGCCACCCCACAGGGTCTCTTTGCAGTTGTCAACTAACTACTTCATAATTCATAAGATAAACTACTTTGGAATCATAAGGTTGGTTTTTTTTCTTCAGAACACAAAAGTACCATCTCTAGATGAACAATAACCTATAGTGCTTCTTCTTAGGCCTCTTCTGGACTTGGTTTTTGTTTTCCTGTTGGTAGTGATCTGCAGATATTTGGGGAACTGCTTTCCTTTTCTGAAAGTTTTCAAGGATTACTTCCGTCCTTAAGCAGTAAATTCCACAAGACAACTTTTGGAGATGACTTTCTTCACCTTTATTTCATGTATTGCATGCCTGAACAGATACCATAGAACTCACTGGTATACACCATGGTACCTCTCTAGCTGCCTCTGTTATTCTTACAAATTTTTTTTTTTTTTGATTTTCTGTAGATTTCTGAAGATTATTTTGTCTTTATATAATTATCTATTTGGTACTGACCTATTTCAAAAGAAGTCTCTCCTCACCTTGGGGTGAAAGCACAATTGTAAACCAAATAAAACAGGATATTCTGAAATCTACTTTCTTAGCTTGAATAACTTTTTTCTGCTGACAAGTGGACCTCTGCAGAGGTTTATTATAGGGCTGACTTATTTGCAACAGATTTGTTAGAATATTAACTACTTGACTTATGTTATATAGCCACTACCCAAGATGGCACAAAATTGACCTAGAAACACCTAAAAGAATTACAAATGGAGCTGGGTCACAGGTTATGGTAAGTAACCTGGGACTTTGCAAAACATTTTGGAATATTAGCTAATGCATTATGCTCATTGTTTTACTAAAAACTAGGACCAGCAGAGGCTAGTGATATTTTGCAACTGCAGTAGTCATACAAGATTAACCATGACGGACAATGTCACGGTCTTTTCTAATATGCATCAGGTTTTGAATAAAACAAGTTCCCAGCATTGATGAAACCAGACAAGAGCTAAAGATTGGCCCAATGGGAGCAATAATGCTACCTATATTTTGGCAAAGGGCAGAGGCCTGAAACTGGACTGAAATTAATTTATGTTGGGAGCTGAATATACGTGAAGAAAGAAACTTTCAGTCCCAAGAATCTAACCTTGCAGCCTAGATTGCAGGCTGTTACAGGGACCACAATTTTGTAACTGAATTGGTTTGTTACTGGCAGAAAATCTGCCTCTCTTAACGCCTTTCTGACAGCCTTGCCCAGTTCTGTGTAAGACTGTCAGAGTTGGTGACTCTATTATATAGGCTGTTTATGTTTGAACCCCTGTCCTCTTTTCAGTCTTTCATTTCTCTGAGTGCGTTGTTGATCTCTCTTTACTCAATTTAGGATTTAAAATACCTCTGAGACAGTTATTTTAGAGATCAAGCAACATTTTGATTTAGCTTTGCAAAATATGTGTATTAAGAACGTAAAACACTGATGCCGAAAGGGATGACCTTGCTGTTCGGAGCACAGCTTCTTCCTAAGCTAATAGAGGCCAACTGCTATCACTTCTCATGGAGAGACATTTCACTGAGTGTCTTACAAGACGTAGACCTGACATGTCAAAAGTCCATCAATGGATTTGTCTGCTACCTGTGGGGAGACTGAGTGTAGGTGGCCATGGAAGGAAGTAGGTCGAGGGCTTTCAGAGGGGTCGGGTTGCAATGTGCTATCACCCAGGCAGGGAAGGTGTAATTCTCTCAATTAATTTGTGTTAAGGACCTGTGGTTTGGATATTAACCTATACTAACTCTGTTCTTTGTTGCCTGGCTGTCCAAGTTGCAGTTCAGCTTTTGGACAATCATTAAAACCTAGAGAGAAAAGACTGAAAGTATAATATTTTAATTTTTTTTTTTTAAGTGTGGGGATAAGACTCACTATTTTAAAGCCTCCACAGAGAAAGTGGAAGGCTATTTACAAGATGTATTAGAGGTTAAACTCTCACTTTAAAGATTATTGCACAGGTACATCGATCCATGTTTTGGAGGAAGAATATTACTTTCAAGAGTCTCAGAATGTGCCTTCTACTGCTCCTATGACATGTGAGTGTGTTTAAATATAAAAGAAATTAGCATTACATGAAAAGGAAGGAACTGGATGGGATATCTTCTTCATGGCTTACTTCACCTGCTACCAACTCACCTGCCTTCAAGATGCTTAGGTCACCACACACCAAATAAAAAATTCTCATGGCCAGGCTAGATATGATGAAATCAATAGTGTTATTTCAGGTCAAAGTCTTCACAGCCAAGTTTATTCAAACAAATCTGCCTGGTAGTAATCTACAGACTGACCACAGTTACTGGCTGGTAAAGAGAGGAAAGCTTTCACGAGTGTGTTTCAGCTCTAGCACACCTAGTAGTGACATGCACACTAAAATTTGCTCCATATTTTTGCCTGAAGATAATAAGCTCTTTAAGCAAACAGCAGCATCTTTTATCCCTAATGAAAAGCATAATACTGACACGGTGCTTTCATAAAAGTCTTTGGTTTCTTTTTTAGTACTTGATGCAATGTCTCTTCATCACACAGCTCCCTCTCTCCCCATTAACTGCAGCAGCCCAACTTGTCATACTATTTTTAAATCACAGATTTGCCACTTTCAAAGAAAAGAAAAAAATCTGCTAGCAATAAATAAAATGGTTATCTGCTTTGATGTAAATGCCCTGCTTTATTTGAAGTCTATTTATAAAAATGTATAAAACAAACTTAAAATTTATATGTGATATTCTGGCTTTCAACTCTGAGACAATGATTGCTAGCTTCCTCCTGAAAATGAGTCTTTTTCTGCTGCCCCTTCTTTGTCTTCACCTGAAAATCAGCTTTTATAAAATACTATTCTGCATATTTTAATGGTTGATGTAATCAAGAAAATGCATAAAGTTGTAATTGAGCTCACTCACTTAAGGCTCTGCATTTGCAATTGCCATCTAGATCCCAAGTGCTGTCACAGCAAAAACACTGCATCAGTGATGGTTTTCTCATTTTATCTGTCCACAATGGGTAATTGTAATTCTGTCCTGGTGGGTTTACTAAAAATGTCTTTGTGAAATCCTCCTCCTCCATATGGTGACAGATAAGAGAATGTGCTGTAATCCCCATTCTTTGTACAGGGAGCTGCTTGCCACTGTGACAGAGAGAATGAACTCCAAGCTCTCAAGCCCATTTTTTTGTTGTTTGGCTGGTCATTGCTCTGGATTAATTTTCTGAACTATCAGTATCTTGTCCCTTTCATTTTCAGCACTCATCTACTGAAAATGTTTTGTTGTTCATAACGCAAAGAAGTTCTTAGAGGAGTCAAAAATGTTTTTTCTATCTGTTCTCTGTGACTTGACAGCAATCCTCTCAGAAGCCTTAAACAGTGTTGGGCTTCCATTCCATTCAAGACAGTGCTTGTAGAAAAGGCTCAGTGGGCTATGTCCAAAATATTATTATTGACCTAAACTGGGAACTAACTCTCTAAGTCCTAAACACTAATGCTGAATATGAGTGTTCACTGTCCAAAATGCCCTGGGGGAATTTATGTTCCCTATGCACCTTTTCCCAATATTTAATTTCCCTGGTGTCCCTTTATCTTACTAGGTCAAAAAATCAGCACTAAATAAATTGAATCAGGTATCATTTGCCAATTAGCCCAGGACCTAGGTTTATTATAGAGACTATCACCAGAGTAGCGCAAATCTGTGATCTTTACTAAATGAAGTGGGAGCTTCCTCTTCAAAAGAGAAAAAGAAATCTGAGGAAGCTCTTCATACAACAGCAGAGTGTCTGTAACACTTTTGTTATTTAATTCTGTCATCTGCTGAGGGGATTCAGACTGGGCACCCTGTCAGTCCCTCTCAAAGGTGCCCTACCTTCAGGAATGGGGGTAAATCTCTGGTGTGTGGCAGTGTTGGTAGGCAGCTGTGCAGCTCTGGGTATGCTTTGGAGTGAAGGAGAAGGAGAAGCACTGGTTGTCACTTTAAAGAAATACTGGTATAGCTTTCCTCTTGTTGATCAGGATACCTTTGCAGGAGGGGCAGGCTAGTTTCCAGCCTCTGGACACAGGAATACGTTCTTTTTGGTCATATAATTAAAAAAAAGTATTCAGTGACTGATATTTAATCCTCATGTGGAAAATAATATATCCTATGCTGCTGGGTTTCAGAGGGTAAGACAGGTTCCTCTTCCATTTGTGAAAGGAGTTTTAAAAGGAGCTGAAAGCCTTGTTTTGGAGGAGGATTCAAAGTTACAAATACCAATGAGGGTGTGGTAACTAAACTGTTATGAAAGTCTGTATTTAGGCCATATGCTTGGTACATCTTATTAAAATCTTTAAACATTGCCTCACATCTAGTTTTCTCTTTCCTAAACATGTGTGAGTTTTTTTGGAACTTCCTTCAAGGTGCCTGGAGGTATCCAAGTGTCATAATTCAAACAAAGAAACTCAAATGGTTCCAATTCAAAGCCAGGCATTTTCAATCTGGTGATTGCAATGCTTTGCATCAGAGTGTCTAAACACATTATTCAATTTGATTTTATTTTAGTTAGCACGTGGTCTGACTCATAGGTCCATGAGTTGAACTGGTTCTGTATTGAATTTTCAGATTGACAGTGACATTACTGAGACAAGATATTCAGTCTCAGAATAGCACGTGTGGGGAAAACACTAGTTTAGAAGGCTACTTTTTATATCAAAAATGTATTCTTTCAGTCATTTTTCAAACAAAAAGCAGTAAAAAAGGAAAAATTTTCATATTTCATCATAAAAGAGAAATATTAAGTGATTTTATGGTTTTGGTTTATCTATTCTTTCCTATAGGAAAAAAAAGTAAATAATATCCATAGAGAAAAGGAAAAGGTAGTAATCTAGCTATTTTCTTGCCAATTTCTCACACACAAAAAATTTTGGTTCCAAAATTCCTTAAATATATTTTCCCTAGACTAAATATTCAGCTGATTGGTATGTTGCTTAAAATCTTTTTTAATATCCTGTCTTGGTATCTTCCATGTGTTCATAACATCAGCAAGTCAGATGAAAGAAGAAAAGAAGTCTGACTGTATCTTAGTTGTTACTTTTGAAAGAAGAAGTCAGGTCCAGGATTCAAGAGCCTGCTGCATTAAAATGGGTTACATTACCATTGGTCTGAAAAAAATTCATCTAAGCAGTTTCACTTTGGCATCAGAGACAGAAGCTCTTGCTATCAAATCTGTATAACTGCTATCTTCCATCACAGGCAGGTAAAGCCAACTATATTTCTGCTCAGGTCTAATTTTTCTGCTTTCTTAGGGAATAAAGGGAGGGTTTAAGTGCCTGCCTGCCTAAAAATGATCACAACACATCACGAGGGTGACCTGTCAATGGAGACACTTCTAAAGTTTCAGGCCATTTAGGAAAATGTATAGTAAATATAAATCTCTCTCAGATCCTGGTAAGAAAGTGAACTCAACTGCAATCTGCCTTTAGATGGTGTTTAAGAGGATCAGACCCCAACCAGACACCTGAAGAAAACTACATATTCGATCTAGTGCATTTGAAAAACTCTGATGTGTTATTAGACCCTTAGATTAGAACTGATATGAATTGCACAGCAAAGGAATAAGAATCTGCAGCAAGAAACAATTTACCACAAATAGGTAACAGCTATTCTGTACCACATTTGATGTTCCAAAATAGAAATGAAATATGATCCAGAAGGCGATAAGTGAACAAACACAATTGATTCTTAGGAAGAGGAGGAGGGAGATGGGTAGGAACATTGCAATTGACTTTGTTGTGTTACACCAGGGAATGGAGGCTGAATGAAATATGTTTAGCTTGAATCTGAACTGCCAGTCGCAACCATTTGATTAAAAATAAAAACTGTTGCATCGTGACATGCAGCATTCTCAATCTACTCTTCCCAACGAAATAGCATTTTATGTAGCTGCACTGCATTGCATTTCAGATATAATAGAGTATGTCTAGTTTTAGGTTATGTAAATAGGCATGATAAACGACTAGTTACAGAGCAGCTGATATCTGATATTACAAAAAAGGAAATAAAAGATAGGAGGAAAGTATTCCTACAGACATGGGTTATCTAGTATCAGATATGAAACTTGCTAATGACAAAGTGCTAAATCATTTCTGGGATCTGATATTATTTGCAATTTGTAAGTCCCAGCATTTCCTACTGACCATTTACCACGAAAGTATCTGATTCCTACAGTAAAGTACCACAGCAGCACAGAAGGAAGATGCTTTCTCTATTCAAAGGCATAAAATTAATTGATAGGTGTAAAACCGTATTTTTAAGAAACTGAGTTTCCTCAAATGACTAAGTGCTACAGAACAGTTGTGAAAATTATTTATTTCTATCATGTTGATAATACATTCAAATCTGTTAGATTTTTACTGAAGATGTTATAAATTAACATCTCAGGGTTATGATATTTAATTAGGTGAACATCAATATTAATAACCATCTGTGACTGTCATCTACACTTTTTCTGGTGTAGTACTATATAGCATATTGCACTGAAAAATGCACATATACAATTGAAAAGAAAGGAAAGAAAGCAACGGACTTCGAAGAAAATACATTAGAAATATCATCTAATTGCTAATTAGACTGACTAAAAATCCAGTATCTACAATGATTAATGTGTTCTTTTCAATAGAAAGGAATGAGTCATTTTGACATATTTTTGTGTCAAGTTTTTCTTAACAGTACAATTAATCTTTCGACTTAAGGGGGAAATTGTTTAGTACACATTTCCCCCTTTCTTCTCTGACTAACATGGAACATTTTTTTTTATCATACTTTTTATTCCTACTTGATATTTATTAGCCTGGCCTAAACTTTTGGTAATATATTTAACTTCAGTATGAGTGTTCAATTATTCCCAGCAGCTGGAGATTTATCTATCATCATTTTCACTAGGCACTGTGAGGGTAAATTTTAGCTGACCACATTCAAAACTTTTCAGAATAGAGCCATTTGCTATTACATTTGTAGGAAAGACACTGAAGGAAAGTAATTTGTGAACTCAGGAGCAAGACTTGGTTAAACGACCATTAGATTCTGTCAAGAAAGTGGCCACAAACATTTCTTCTGGATGAAACTTCTTAGTGCTACAAAAAGTCAGCACTGCTCTTTGAAGCCCTTTGTAGTGACACTGTGATTTGCTTGAAATTCCCAGAAGAACTGCTGAAAGAGTCTCTGCACTGACACATAACAAATATGGAAAGTAATAGGGTCAGAAGAAGGGTCAGCAGAGTTATATTTACAGGGACAGTGACCCAAGGACTCTAAATACTTGGTATGGATGGGTACCAGCTCCTGCTCCAGCACAGACTGCCTGCAGCCCAGCTGCCAACTCCCATCCTTAGGATGTTGCTAACTTTTGCAGCCTGATGAACTCCTCTTCCCTACAAACCTGCTATCATCCCCTGGAAAACTGGGGATTTCACAATGTGCATTGCACTTTTTCAGAATGAGAGGAATAAAAGTTATAGCCAAAAGAAGTGCCTATAGAGTGCAAGTGAAATACCTTGGTTCAACCCTGCAAGTACATAAGCTTTATAAGCCCCACAATTTTAACTCAAATGTTCTTCAACCACTCACAGCCATTTTAGCATACCTGGACAAGCTCTACAGCTGTCACAGGACAACTGTTTAGCAATTATTTCAATGAAATACATGTAAAAACTATTTGTTTCTTCACTCTAGTGCTCTGTGGAGTTGGTACTGTAGATTGTACAGAGTATGAAGTGTACCTTTTCAAAAACAGTGACTTCTCCGAAATGGATATAATTTACAGAGAGTTTGTGTGTTTGGGGTTTTGTTTTTTCCTGGGGTTTTGGGGGGTTTTGTTTGGTTGGTTGTTTTTCGGTTTTGGGTTTGGTTTTTTTTATTTGGAGGGGGTTTTCTGGTAATGTGCATGGCAGGGCTTTAACACAAACATGAAAGAGATAAATATTGCTTATATTACACAATAATTACAGGTTTTTGGTAGTGAAAACTTCTCCAAGCCAAAGAATAGGAACAATCTTGTATCGGATGCTCCATGCTTGAATCATCTTTGTGCCCCATTACTGGACCTGTTTCAGTATCTCTGTATCCCTGTATCAGAGGAGATACTGAGGTTCACATTTCACAGGTACAAGACTATGACTGCTCTTCCGGTCTCTGACAAATGCAGATCCTAGCTTTGGCAGGCCCACTGACGTCAAGAGAGGGAAAATGGTAACACATCCTTGAAATTATGCAGCAACTGCAATTTAACAGGCCTGGTGAGTCTGATACAAATGCAGAATCAGTTTTGACAGTTTCCTGTCCATGTTTCTCAGGGAAATTGTGAGAAAAGCCTCCCGCTTTTGCTTCAAAGAACAACAGGGTGAAGCCACCACTACAAAAAGTAATGCAGAAGAGAGTACAGATTGGCTGCTCCCAGTGTTTGGTGTGACATAAGAACCCCACCACTTTTAGCATGGCCTTGAGCGTCAGAAGAACCGGATTTAAATGCAGGACATGGCATTCACTGCAGGGATATAACCTATAATCATTGTGAGTTAGCTGTGCAAACCCTGGAAAATCCTACTCTTAGTCCCTGTTTATGGCATAGCCACTAATTAAGTGACATTGTATTTAGAAGTGGGTGGGAAAGGAATACAGATTGTGCAATAAAGGGAGCATCAAGCACCTCTGTGCATTGGAGAAAACTAAGAAAGAAAAACAGAAAAATACTGGAGAACAAACCTGTCTGTCTTCTTTGTGGTTAGTTTGTTGCATGCTGAGTGCATTTATATGTAATACTCATATCACCAAAAGTAACCACAGCTTTGTAGTGCCATGCTGTGAAACATGCCCTCAAGCAAGTGACTTCCCAGAAAATGATGTTACAGCATCAGTGTATCAATGGCTTTATTGCTCCACAGTGTAGTGTTCAGCAGGCTGTGCTTCTGGGAGCAAAACAAGGCACTGCTTTCTTGCCAAAAGTGTTCTTGTAAAAAGCAAACAGTATAGTTACAGGCTGAAAATAATTCCCATTCTCAGGTGGGTAATTGCCACCTTCCTTCTTCAGGTCTCCTCTCTACCCTGAAAGTATTTGCAGTTCTCTCTGCAAGCAAATAGATCTTCTCTGTATTTCAAAGCATGGGTGACTGGCTAATAATGTTGGAGTGTACACTGCACTTGAATCAACAAACAAGGGTAGATCTACTGCTTCTTGGGGGAGGAGTAACATATGTTTACTGTCTGGCTATAGTCACAGTTGATTAAATCATTGGCTGATGCAGAATAGATAGCACTATATAAACACTAAAGACGCTTAGGGTCGTTTTTGCTTAATCACACAGAGTACAATATCATCTATTGCATTAAAGCATGAGGCCTCCGAAATCATGTAAGTGTGCTTTCTGCCTCTAATTTTGCGTAGAGAATTATCATTGAAGACATTTTTTTCCTTCATGTAAAGGCCAAAACCAAAGTAAAGCAAACCAATAAACCAAACCCTGACCTCCACAACTTTGAGCCTACTTTCCATAAGAGATATTTAGCCTTTTCAACTTTTTAGATTTCAATTGCCATATGAATCTGAAAATGAAAGTATGCTTACATTAAATATTTACATTTTACCCAGTAATCAGTTTTAAAGTAAAACAATTAAATACTTTTGCTACAATTTTAACTCTGCTGTACAGCGCATACTACTGTCAGTCAATTCAAAGTCATTGTTACAGGCCCCACTGAAAGGCTGTAAAGAGCATAAAACCTTGAGAATTTACACACCCCAAGGTGTGTACTTCAAGTCTGTTCCCTCAAAGATTTGCAATTAAACTAACACCTACCTCATTTAACCAGCTAGGTGACAAAAGCATAGGTCACGCAATTTTGTGCTAATGTGTGTTCCCAGAACTGACTGAGGAGCCAAGAGGGTAGTTTAATCCCAGGGACTGAGTTAGTGAGATATGAAAGAGAAAAGGATCTTGAAGGATTTATCTGGAAAATGTTCATATGGGTACTGGTACTTGATAAAGAGTAGAACAAGTCAATATGCCGCTGAAACAAAAGAGCTGTTTCCAAAGCCTTTTGGAAGAAGGTTAGTTCTCTTAAAAAAATGTGACAAAGAAACCCTAGTTTTCCATTCTTGACCAAGGGAATAAATTAAGGCTGCAGCTGGGTCTAATGATACTTCTGTTTTCACAATGACCATATCTTCTGAGCTATGTAGGTCTCTCACAGCCAGGCTTAATTTACTGCATTTCTTCTTCAGCTCATCCCGGCAATCCAATTCAGGAGAACACAGGGCAAGCTCTGTCTAGAGGGACAGGAGGATGGCAGTGTGCCAGAGCTGCAGGCTGGTATCTAGCATGGATTTACCACACCTTCACTATGGCAGCCTGCTACTTGCTCCCAGGTGCTGAGCTATCCAGGGTCTGTGTGGACCCCTCACCACATTTTGCACAGTTAATCTGCTAAGTGATCCTGGGCCTTTGTGGACAGCTGAGGTGACCCCATGCTTCCCAAAAGCATACTTGTCCCATACTTGCCCCTGAGGGACAGCACACCCTTGGGCAGCTATTCACCACACAGCAGGAAGTCACTGCTCCTGGATACCCACTCTAGTTTAGAGAAGATTCTTAAAGAGGTAGGAAGCTACGTGCAGCTTAGAGGAGTGGCATTAGCAGATGGTACAGCTTGCTCTGCAGAAATTGAACAATTCTTCTACTCCCTCTGAGACCCAAGTGCCCCCTCAAAGTCAGGGTACTGTTGCATAGTGGGTGTCTGCTCTTGACACAGGGTATCAGAGATGAGTACCTCACATCCTCAGATTCAACAGATCGTTACTCTTGGTCTGAGGCTGGAGGATTATGAATTTGGGACACCATTATCCAAATCAGTTGCTTTATGAAATTGATGTTAGAACTGAAGCAACAACACCACCTCAGTTCTCCCTAGAAACGATCCCTGTGAAGTGAAGCAGATGAGGCAGTAGGAATTCACAAAAATGTGGGCAGTGGAGAACAGGACAAAAAGTTATTCACTGCACTGTTTTTCAGTTATTTGCTCCTCTTTACAATGAGCATGAGTAGCTCCAGCCAGTTTTCTGGCAACAGAGGCAAACGTCACAGCTGGAAGTCCATTCAAGATTAAAAGACATAAATTAAAGCTGGGAACTAATTTTCTAAGATCCCATTACAGTGTATTGGTTTTGCATAGCAAGGTTTTGGGAGGAGAGGGAAGGGGTGGAGTGGAGCAGGGGGCTACAGGGGTGGCTTCTGTGAGAATCTGCCAGGAGCTTCCACCATGTCCCATGGAGATAATTCCAGCCAGCCCCAAGATGGACCTGTTACTGGCCAAGGCCAAGTCCATCAGTGATGGTGGTAGTGCCACTTCGATAACAGATTTAAGAAAAAAATGGGCAGCAGCAGCTGGGAGAGAGAATATGGGAGAGCTAAAACTCTGCAGACACCAGGGTCAGTGCAGAAAGGGCAGGAGAAAGTGCTCCAGGTGCCAGAGCAGAGATTCCCCTGCAGCCCATGGTGCAGCCCGTGGTGAGGCAGAATATGACCCTCCAGTCCGTGGTGATCCACAGAGGAGCAGAGATCCACTTGAAGCCCACGGAAGACTCCACACTGGAGCAAGAGTGACCTGCCCTAGAGGATGAACGAGGAGCAGAGACAACGTGTGATGAACTGATGACAGCCCCTATTCCCCCTCCACCTGCACTGCTGAGGGAGAAGGTAGAGAATACTGGGAATGAAGTTGATCCTGGGAAAAAGAGAAAGGTGGGTAGGTGGATTTTTTTTTGTTTTGTTTTGTTTTGTTTGTTTGTTTGTTTTGGTTTTTTTTTTGTTTCTCATTATCCTACTTTGATTTTATTGGTAACTGGTAACTAGCGAGGGATCTCTCTCTGTCCTTATTTTGATCCATGAGCCCCTCATTATATTTTTTCTCCCCTGTCCAGCTGAGGAGGGAAGGGATAATGCAGCTTTGGAGGTCATCTGACACCAAGCCAGGGTCAATCCACTTCACCATTATAACCAGTGAAGATCTAGTCCATACATCTGTGGAGGTTAGGGAGCAGTTTTCTGCCTGGTATCTCAGGCTTGGACGATTCACTCTAGATGTGATATACTGCATTGACTTGATCTCCTTTGCCTACAGAGGGAGCCTGCAGGGCACAGTCTGATGCACACTTAAACAGGTTTCTTTAGGGGGCGAAATTTCTTCCCAGGTCTCAGTATCAGAGGAGAGCTGGAGTGGGAGGCCACTGTTCACGCAGGGGTGGTGGAAGTGTTAATGTAACAAAAAAAGGGGAGAGGCTCTAAGGCTACTGTGGAGGCAAACATCTCACTGTGCTGTGCTGTTCAGCATGTGCTTCTGCATTCAGTATGCAAGCACTCACACACACATATATATACATGAATAAATAGTCTCTATGGAGCCATATGTGTATTCCCACTAAAAGAATGCAACCTGTGCAGATAATAATTTATGAACTATCAAACCCACTTTTGAAAACTGGCCTGCAGAATATGGCAAGAGCTAAATCCAGAGTGAATATTTATGACTGAGATTATAGCCCTGTGAAAGTGGACGCTTGTAATACAAACAGTCAGATGTTTTAACTGTGGCTTTGCCAAGTGACCCCCTGGGAGCCTGATCTGAAGCCCATTTAAAGCAATGGAAAGCTTCCCACAGACTTCAGTGGGTTTTAGGATCAGACATCCATGTGACTTGCAATGTCTGTGTGCTAAACATCCATTTATCTCTCTGTTCTAAATCAGTTGAAAGTCTATAATATCAAATTTGTTTTAACTGCTAGACCTGGGGGAGCAAACTAGTTTCAGTGTAACATGCAGGGAGTGATATGAACAGCTTCCATTAACAGTAAGGGGCAAATAGTGTGTAATTCTTAGTGTGTAATTCTGTATATGTTACAAAAACTTTCCCTCATAAAATGTCCTGCGTTACACATAAAAAATGTTCCTGCTATTTTCAGTTCCCAGATATTTATTGGACATTTCTACCACCAGCCATTTCTTTCTGCAGAATGGTCTTCTATCTGTTTTGGGGAATAGTATATTGACACATAAATTTTGTCCAAAATATGCAAGAGCCATATTTTAAACATGAGGTCTATTTAAGAGACAGTCCATAGATTTAAATCTTCAACTTTCTCTGTGAAGTGAAAATGAATTGTACTTTTTCTTTTTCATTCTATAATGTAAGGGTTTAATTGTTTCAGTAAAAGACAAATAAAGGCAACACATTCTATGTAGTTCTTTCCAGAATGAACAAAAGATGACTAAATAGAATTTCAAGTGGGAAATTGTACACATAAATCCACAAGCTTTGCCATTTGACATCAAATATTTTCTCATATTTTTTTATATCATTCTGTGAAATGCTGTGTTTTTCTTTTCTCTTCAGCACATCAAAATGCTAAAGGCTTGCAGGAGAAGAGTAAATAGGAATTTTATTAAAATACTTATAATTTTTTTTTCTCCCATGTGTGGAGTAGCCAGAATACCTCACTTTTTTGTTAGAAGTAACTCCAGATTTGTATTACAACTTTTAGTGTGTCATCAAATAACTGTGATCAATAGGCTATTCACTATTTATAAAAAAGCTGCATATAATATGCTAAAATGGAAATATCTGGTGTATTTGGAGGCAAATACATTTTAAATGGTCTCAGTAGAACTCTATCGTGAACAGGGCTGATGCATTGTGGTCCTGGTTTTGTCCATGACATCCACTAGTAAGTAATAGCTCAACAGGCAGTTCTGAACTCTTTCAAACCAAGTAGCATCAGCCAGGTCATTCATTCATGTTCATAATCTCTGTCAAGGGGAAGAGAATACTTCATTATCAGAGATCTTTTTAATGGTCACTTCTGACACACCTGCTGTGCCTGGGCACCATTTTTTACACATCTTCGACTTTAAGTGACAGACATTCATGGCGAGAGGTTTCTGTCTTTTTTTTTTTTTTTGGTAGCAGTGACTGTAGGTTTCACTTTAGGTTGGGTTTTGGATTTGTTTGTATGTCTGAACAGCAGATTATTATATCTTGTTATAGGAGACAGAGCTTTTTTTTGAACCTATCTGTGCAACTTCTTTGTCTATATTAATGTATGTTTTTGCAGGTTTCAACTGAGCAACTTTTCATAAAATAGATTATCAAAACCAGAAATTCTGCTGGACTTTCTTCATTCTTTTGAATTTCTTTCTTACAGAATAAATAGAAAATGCTATTTCTGGTATGTCCAATAGGGAGCAAGTAGCAGAATTTTGCATGTGACTTCCCAAAATGAATATTCTCTAAAAAACCCTACATACTGAAAAACCTAAACTAGGTTAGATTCCTGATATGTTCAGTTTGACCCAGAAATTAATTATACCAGTAGATCTCATCAGCTGCAAATTGTTTTATCCACCCATCCTACACTTTTATTCTGGAATACATAGTCTGCATTGCTTCTTCCATCGTTCCCTCTGGATGAATAGATAATTGCGCAGTCTTCTCTTATGTAGTTCCTCTGATAACATTGAACCTCAGCGCAGTAAGTGGTCATGGCACTGGCACTGTTACTTGGTAATTATGAGGAAAAAATCTCTGAGAATTGAAGGATTAAGCTGTTCAATGCCTACCAGGGCTCAAGATAAAACACCAGCTCTTCCAGCTATTTTCCAGCTGTATGTATATGAAATTTCTTACAACTGCTTCTGAAACTGAGGTGCCCCTCATTACTGGATTTTTTCATAGTCTTATTTTATTCCAGTACTCTTTCCCTCTCATTTGATCTGAGTTCGTACAAATCTATTTTTTGTGCACTAGTTTGAGACCACTGGAAAAATTCTTTAGGAAGTGGTATCCCTCTGTAGATGAGAAATGTAACCTTTTCCATGAACTGTATGCCTTTAAGAGGTATGTCTAGTGACTGGGGAATTGACTCTGTCCTGGGACGGATTTCTCCAGCCTGAGGGCTGAAATAGTGTGTGTGAGATGTTAAGTATGAAGCTTGTGATATCAGCAAGGTGCAGATACAGCAGAAATTCAAAACAATTTTTAAAAGAGGAAAAAAAAGGAAAAAAAGGTGAGACCAACAAAATGCAGTTTTTTTCCAGCAATAGGATGATGCATGAGCAATGTGCCAATTGCTGTGTTTTTTGGATGGGACCCACCTTCTGCCTCCAAATAAGTGGAGGGAAGGAGTCATGTTTGCCAACCCAAACAAAGGGTAGATTGAACAGACTTCTTTGGGACACTCAGCATCAGAGTGGCCAGCCCTGGGAAATGATGGGCACTGTTCAGCAGAGGACAAGCCTCCACTGCTAGGTGAGTGCTGTTGCCACATTGTAGAGGAGATACAAAGCAAACTGCAACTCCCAGACATGCTCATCAGGACTAAGCAAATATCTAGCAGAAGCTATGTCCAGTTAAAATATCTACAAGAGATCTGCATTTCATCAGAGAGCTTGAGAGCTACCTACCTCCTCCTTGCCCTACACTTTTCCTCATGCAAACACTGAAAGAAAAGCTGCCCTGTGAATTGCTGTACCTTGCAGTCTCCAATTTGTCCTTCACAAAAGTCCCTTACTGTTTTTCGATTTCCACAGTCAGTCCCTACAAGAATCTTTCAACCTCTAATGCATCCTGAAAACCTCTTATCCTGCTTACATGCAAGGTCAGCCAAAAAGAAAGCACACAAAGTATTTCTGAAGCATTTTAAATGGTATCTTTGGGATTGCACCTGTAATATACAACCCTCTCTGTTACAAGTTATTTCAGAGTTATATTATTTTTAGTTTGCTCCCAAACATGCCTAGATGACCATCTCCTTGTCTGATATTCACCACAGTTCTGGGTACCACCTCAATAAACTGCCAAATACTCATAAAGTCCTTATTCTGTGCAGGGTCTTGAGCTCCATCACATTAACTGAACACTTGAGCATATGTTCGCATATGTCTTCAATCACACCGTTATTTAAATAACATCTGTAATTTCACTGTTTTTTCTACTACCTTTAAAAGTCCCTGAGATTTAAAACAGGAGGTCAGCTTTATTCCTAGCATGACTCTTCTCTAATTG
Organism: Coloeus monedula; assembly: GCF_965178545.1. Lineage (NCBI taxonomy): Eukaryota > Metazoa > Chordata > Aves > Passeriformes > Corvidae > Coloeus > Coloeus monedula. The sequence continues at coordinate 39,648,038 of NC_138784.1, forward strand.
TTGAAACTACTCTAGGGATAAATTTGGGTCAAGTTCTTTTCTTAACACCATTTTCTTTAATAGCTCTATTGCTTCTGTATATACATGACATTAGAAATTGTTAATTTAATCTCAGAATTAATCATTTTAGAAATAACTGTAGTTCTTTCACAGAAGAGATGTCTTGGAACCCTACCTTTATCAACATAATAGGTATAGCTAACTAGCCATTTCTTCTACCCATTTGACAAGTTAATCAAGTAAATCACTCATTGCTGTGCTTTACTGAAATTTAGAGAAGAGAATGGACAGAAAAATGGAGATGTTTGATTTCATTTAGCTTCTAGTTTGTTGCCTACTTCATAAGGGAACATAAATAAGAAGTCAATCTCAGGGCTATCTTATTTTTCAAAATTTGGTTGGCCACACGTTGTTGGGGCTCTCCCCTCTGCCATATGGTCCTGGCAGAGGGGCCCTGAGAGCACAGACACGGTGTTTCCCTGCCCCTGCTCAGCCTCGTTCCCATTGGTTGTTTTGTGTTCCCCTGCACAGGCAAGGACCCTCGGGTCCCGTGATTGAGCAGTTCCTCGGCAGAGCCCCGGCCATGCAGCGGAGAAATAAACATCTCTGAAACATCTACCACGAATCTGTCCATAGATATTTCTTTTCCACGGGCCTTGTTGATTGATATGCATGTTGCAGTATCCCCACTGTAACAACAAGTTGCTGATATAGGTGCAAATTTCCACAATGCATAGACATTTTCCCAAGATGTGTCATCTAAACAAGAATTACAAAGGTCAGGCAAAGTAAGTTACACTGTCAGGATCTTGAAACAGCCAGAATGCCATGAGCATAAAGAACAGGGAATTTTCTTTATCTGAGGGAAATGAGGAGACACAGACATTACAGATTTGCTTACAATACATGTAGGTCTTGCTGAGTATAATCTTGAGTAGTTCTACATTGAACAACTGAATCAACAAGCATGAGTACTGGATTTAAAACCGAGTTTGGATATTAAATAAACTCAGATCACTTAGCAATTTAGCTGAGAAGAAATGTTGAAACCTATGACCAATTAACATTCATATAGTGTTTTGAGCTTTACCTCCAGTTTTGATGAAGCAGTTTCTTTCCACAGAGGAATACAGTTAAAAGTATTTTGATTAAGTACTTACAGCAGGAATGATGCTGGGATGGGCAAAACCAGCTGGGGTCTCTCTCCTGCAAGGTTCAGTAGGGGATGGCAATCAACTTGGGTCTGCTATTTCCTTTTCTGTCCTTGTTTCAGTGTTCTACTTGACTTGCAATCACCCTCCAAGGTCCCTGCCTTTATTAAGGCTGACCAAACCTCCTTTAGTGAATCAACTCCTTGTAGAGCTACTTCCTGTAAGTACTTGTTAATTATTCAGGGGCTTTGAAACCTTTAGGCTAGCCTATGCAGTAGGAAATCCACTTGCTAAAATGGCATATATCATTGCTTTTTTATTCCAAAACAAATCTCAGCCAAAAAGCACTAGTTTCAAATAAGAATTTTGTAATAAAACCCAAACAAATAAAGGCCTAAACTTTTTTCTTTTTTACACATTTGCAAATAAAATCTCTTACCATATAGTCTTTGCTACATAATAGATTATTTTAAGCTATGGGTAAAAATTTATTGTACTATTATGTTTTTCCATCTCACCAAAACTGCACATAATATACTGCTTGAAATTACACTATCTGTGGATATTAAGTAGATGAGAGCTCTAAAGCTACATCTTTCTATGGCAAATGTTGAAGCTTTATGTTAAAGGTTATTTAATGGTGTGGGCTTCTGAGGTGTACTCATCTATGGTTTTGGTAAGTTAAATATAGTAAATCAAAAATTTAAAAAATTAGAGTACAGATTTGGGATCACCTAATGGTTATTTAGTTATGAGTCTTTAAATTCAAGGAGGTTTTGAGTTACTATTCTGAATTAAAGTGTTGTCTTTTTGATTGGTTGGTGGGTTTGTATGTTTATTTCCAGTTATTCAATTCATTTAGGTGGAAGATGAACACAACTTTGTCAGTAATTATTCAGTCTTGCCATCATACTTTTTACCTAGGAAGATGAAAGCATCTATACTTAAAATTCCAGTAATATAGCCAGAGATTTAAAAAAAAAAAAAAAAAAAAAAAAAATCCCACTTATACCCACTTATATTAAAAATGAGGTGTCTCTTGTGGCTTACTGATAGCATCTGCTGGTGGGAAGAGACTCAAAGAATTAAGGTAATAATACCCTCAGAAGATGCCTTGTGGATGATGGTTCAGATTCTCACAAATTTGATGGAATGTGTCATATTGTTGTGGGTTGACCCTGGCTAGATATCAGGTGCCCACCAAAACCACTCTATCCCGGTCCAAGTCAGCTGGACAGGAGAGAGAGAATACAAGCAAAAGTTCCTGGGTCAATATAAAGACAGGAAGAGAACACTCAGCAATTACCATCATGGGCAAAACAGACTTGACTTGGAGACAAAAGTTTAATTTATTACCAATGAGATCTGAGCAGGACAATGAAGAATAAAACCAAATCTTAGAAAACATCTTCCTCCCAACCCTCCCATCTTTCCAGACTCAGCTTCATGCATGATTTTTTCTCTACCTTCTCCGTCCTCAACAGTGCAGGGGAATGGGTAATAGGGTCTTTGGCCAGTCCATCACATATTTTCTCTGCTGCTCCTTCCTCCTCAGGGGGAGGATTCTTCCCACACTTCCTCTGCTCCAGCATGGGGTCCCTCCCATGGGAGAGAGTCCTCCACAGACATCAACCTGAGTCCTTCCTATGGGCTGCAGTTCCTCATGAACTGCTCCCACAAAATGCAGTCCTTCAGGAACAGACTGCCCCAAAGCGGGTCCCCTATGGGTTTACCATGCTGGCAGGCATTGGTTCTGTTTTTTCTCACAGAAGCCATCCCTGTAGTCCCCCCCTACCAAAATATTGCCACACCAACCCAACACACAGAGATGCACTGGCATAAATAAAAGCAGCAAAATATATCAACTCAATGTCATACTGTGAAGATTTTCCAGTTAAGAAGACAGTCTTATTCAAATCAACATTCACCTTAAGAAAATATCGCTTCTAATTATAGTCAGGGAAAATATTGATGTAAAGAGTCACTTATCTGAAAAACACAACCATCCAACCAAACAAAAGGTTTCTGTCTGAAACTTCTTGTCAGGAGAAAAATAATCTGTTTTATCATCAACTCCACTATCAACATTTATGCTGTGTTACAGCAGTAGCATTTTATTGTGCTTGAAGCTCTGAGTTGGTGAGGCAGCAACTTCAAAGTTTTTTAAATCCAGAATGAGTTGCAGGAAAGAATTAGAAGAAAGGTCATTGACTCCAGAGAAAGAATAGTGATAAACATCTGTTTTCAGGAACACTGTGCATTAGGAATAAATGGAGAATAAATTGTTCCTTTACGTTTCCCAGTCCATATGCTGAAATCATCATTTCTGCATAAAATCTAAAGAAACAGAAGACGTGAAATAGAAAAGTGTTTGATGCCCTTCCCTAATGGTTGCAGTTTAAACTGAAACCAATCAGAGCTGTGAAATACCTGATCTTTAGTAAGAAAAGCAGAGAAAGACACAGATTTTTCTGGCTCCCAACACAGCAGAAAGAAGCAATCTCACAATAAAGGATGTTGATATCCAATTGATGTGAAATATTCTATTCTTGTGTTACCTGGGGCATTTTGTAGAAACAAGATATGTCTTTATGGATAAAAGACAAAAGAGAGATTGAAGAGGCAACAAAGTATTTCTCTTAAGGAGAGCCATAGGTAAGAGTGATAAGAAGTTTGTGCCCTTTACAGATCTTGGACAAAAGATCTGAGTCTACATTCCAATATAATACTATAAACTAAATCAAGTTTGGAAATAAGTCTCAGTTGCTGCATATTTCTACTTTCTCTCCATTGCAGCTGGGAAAGCTATAGATTCCAGAAGTAGAAAGCGTGAAGAAATTCTAACAGGAATAAATCCAACTTTCCATTTAACTTCATAACGACGTCAATCTGTAACAAGGCCTTGCTTTTGCTAGTAAAAAGCAATAAACACTGTACAGAGTTTGCAAGGCCTTGGGACAAATCTGTCAGCTCCACTCTTACTGAGCTTTTCTTGACCCACCTGAAGATTTGTTTTACTGGATTTAACTCCAACACCATTTTTTATATTTGACCAGGTGTCTAAGGTGAATTTGTTTTCATTCTGTTTATCTTTGTATGTTGTCACCTCTAACATAAAGAAGTAGACAATAATGTGGACATGGCAGAAGCTTTTGTATGAAAGCAGAAGCTTTGAGAAGTGAGGCCATAAGATATGTGGGGCGTGAGGGGAGTGCAGGCATGGAATGGTAAGAGATGGATTACAGACTTGGTACAGAAGACTCCATGCTTATAACCAACTCAACAATGGTCAGCTGAAGGAATGATTACCTGAAGATGGGCAAAATTTATTTTACAGATAACAAAATAAAAAAGAGAAAACATCTAATACATAAAAGTTACCACATGTAGTAAATGCAGATGCAACATGCAGCTACAGATCAAGAACAAGGGTTACAGATCAGTGAAGAACAAGCATGCTGTCAAATGTATAAGAATTTCCCTAAGTGAATCCTAGATTGAGGCAAAAGAAGAAACTAGCAACACCATATGCCTCCTGATGAGACATCAGAGGTTAACATATCATTATAACACCAACTCCAGCACTATGGAGATATCAACTTTACAGCCCACTTGAGCAGTGGAAGGATGAGCACGAAATCAGGAAGGGATAAAAACTTAACGTGTATTTCAATTTTAACTACATGGTTACTATTATTTAAGTTTTTTCTTTATCAAACTATTCTTAATATGTATTATTATATTTTTTTAACAACTAGATTTAGATTAATATGATTACTCAATTTGATTTTGAATACACTAATGACAGACTCTTGGCTGTATGTGTCATGAGTTCTTTTCTGCCTAATGCATTGAATGTAAGAGGTTATGAGGAGCTATGTTACCTCTGATCCATAAGTCCACCTAGCCCAGATCCCCGTTCTCTGTCTTTGGCCATACAGAGGAATTGGTGGGTGTTCTTAAGGATGCTCTGTTTAGTGTTAGAAATAATTACAAGATTAGTTTATTGGGATGGATCCTGACCTTACTGCAATCACCTTCAAAGTTTTCTGGATTTTACTCCTGACTTATGATTGTAAAAGCTGAGACTAAAATGGTTAAACTTGGCTACCTGAAGTTAGGTGACAACAGCGATAATGAGGCACTGTGGTCAATACTCCTATGGCAAAACAACCAATCTCTGACCTTTCAGCACATGTAATAATTCCCTCATGCGTTGCTCTGATGAATTAATCTCTTGTTTCCACCCCACCCTCAACCCTACCAATATTTCTATTCTCTGTAGTTCCTCTTATTTGCCATGCACCCTGTCATCTACAAATCCTGTATCCTTTCAAACATTTCTAAACACAAAGTCAATTAAAAGTTTAGTGTCTATTTCTATTGATGTTGAAATTTGCCATTGTGATTCCCCTTTCTGGAAAGGACCTTTCCTTTACTGGCAGGACCCTGACCTACTGGAATAGCCCTGAGTCCTGCCCTACCTTTAGGCTCTGACTGCAGAACAGAATTTTTATTGTTAACCCTAAGTTACCTCCCTTTTATCAAATTTGTGGGGTTATGGTGTTTTTCCTTCGCCTTCTCCATAATTCTACATCATTCATTTCTGCACCTGGATGTAGTGTTTCCAGAAAGGGTCAGGACTTTGTCTTGGATTATAGTATAGCTGCTTCATCTTCAGTCCCTTTCTCTCCATCTTCAGACATCCCTTTTTCAGGTAATATCTTTAGAATCGCTGATGCACTCCAGGTGATCACAAAATCTTTTGTCAGGCCTCATTTCACAGATGCTATTTTATTCTGACAGCTTTGCCTATGCTTAGACAAACTCCCCCTGTAGACAAGACCTGGCAATGTAGAAAAGATCTCTAGATATAAAAATGGTTGCTCGGATATTACTTCATATGTTTGACCCTGCAGAGTCTCTCAAGCTGGTTAAAACAGGGTCAGGGTTCTATTCAGGAAAAATAGTGAGCTCCCTTTCTAAAGTGTGAGTGCTGATTCTTGTCGTAAGAATCCCATATACACACACTCGAGAGATTACCATCAACATCTTTGTAAAAATGACATTTCCTTTCTAGTGACCCTTTTCTTCCTCTCTCTGACCCAACACCAACAAACCCGAACAAAACCACCCCCAACCCAAACAACAACAAAAACTAATTGCAAAGTCAGACCCATGTCATTTACTGTATGGGCTATTAGGCTATGCTAACAAAAATAGAGTTTACCTTAAAAGGTTTGCACAGCTCTATGAAATTCCACTTTATTTCTGAAATATGCACATGGTTTCTTCATGATTTCTCTCCTCAGCAGGATCTTTTTCATTGTTTCCTGGGGTATTTTTCACAAAAAATCTCCGAACTGTCAGTTCTTCATATGAGATGACAGGAGGTCCTTTCTCCTTAAAAGCACACACACATACCTGTGTCTACAGACATGCACACATAAAGGCTTGCATGGTTTAGTTTCTATAGCAGTAATCAAAAGGGGTGTTGTTTGTGGGGCAACCACTGTATTTTTCTGTTTAGGGAAAGTGTGAACCTTTTGGATCCTACGCTAATGTCTTATATGGCTCCTCAAAATGAAAAGAGTGTCTTTGAACAGGGATGACAGTACACTGTCCTCAAAATATCAGTATAAAAATAAAAGCATTGCTCAAATGCACTACCTTTCAGATGACTGTCTGGCCTTTTTATTGGAATAAATAAGCTTAAATTACTGTGGATTACAGATTCACAACTGGAAGACTAGTTGTTCATGAGACATCTTAAAATTAAAGAAAAATAAACCCTTCACCTCTCTGTAAAGCTCAGAGGCTTTATGAAGTGGCAAAAGAAGACCACAGAAAGGAATGTCAACAGGTTATGAGAGCAAGCAGGATTATCTTCTGGGATGTGCTCTTTAAACTGTGATAATATTTAGCTTTTCACTAGCAGGTGTGATATTTGACACCTCTTTTTACACAAACCTGGCCTTGAGTCACCTGCAGGCACATGGCACTGATAAATTTCAGCAGGCTCTACAGAACAACATTGTAAAGTATTGACAAAGGAGCTATATTATGCAGCTGATAAATTCAACTAATTTGGAATGGAAATGGCATTATTTGTCAATAGCTTTTTTTGCTGCCCCTCTCTGCTCTGCAAACTGACATCCCATTATCAAGGATTTAAAAGTCTATGCCAAAGAAAAAGTATTGACCTTCAAGTTAATGCTATTAAAAATATAATTTGATTCAAATGAATGGAATTGAAAAGAATCTCTGCATAAAGTGCAATATTGTCCTAATTAACAGTGCATTAACGTGCAGAAGCAGAAGGTCAGAGGCATTAATGTATTCGCAGGAAAAGAATGACCAGAAGTCACAAATATTTAAAATATTAAATGAGTTTAAAACTCTGATGTTATGCAAAAGTTGGACATTTTATGTACTCATCTGCTTTAGCAAACAGAAGCAAAATCCATTCACCCCCCCTAAAACCATGATCTAGTCGAGGCTTTTTAACTTCTACTAGTAGCAATGATTCCTCCTTCCCCCTCCCCCCTTCATCAGATTTTGATAGCACGAAAAGCTCTGTACTGGGTGTATGCAATATGAAGATTATTATTGGAAGAAGTTGGAAAAAGCATATTCTGTCTATTGTCTTTAATTCCGCTATTGCCGTAACAATTTAACTTGAAGTTAAAGCTGTATCTTAGTCAAAATCTGTCTTCTTTAATGGCTTTGTGACTTGACTATAAAAAGGAGCAAAGTATCTGTTAGCCTCATTTGATTGTCTGTTCCAGTGATTGATTGCTAAAGGTTTAAATTCAAAGCTAAATTTGGAATTTTAAATTTTCTGGCTTTGGGTTCTAGCCATTCATGCTTATTATATTTCATGCTTATTATACTATCAGTGTAGTATTGTAAGAATATTTAGGCACTTAAGCATATCACTTTACCTTTATGGTGAACCAAAGCAAATCCAGACCTTTTAGATGGCCACTCTAGGGATTTTTGCCTGGTCATGGAACAATGAGGCTCTTAAGATACAAAAAATTTAGGAAAGTCATTCCTAAACTGCCTGTGTTGCTGAGCTGCATCTGAAACTTACTAGCTTATTAAATTAATTATATTTATTAGAACTATGTAATGAAATAGTCACAAGCTTCCTTTCCATGCAATTTTCTAATCTTTGTATCACCTCAAGACCAAAAGCAGACCTATAGGTCTTGTCATTCATCTCTATGTCAGCTATTTCCTAGCTTATGTCCAGCCTTCAGAATAATAAAGAGCACAGTTTACTGCCCAGATTTCTGAACAAGAGACACAGTAACAACAGAGGGTTTGAGTCTATAAAATTTGTTTTCTTTCCATTTTCTAACTCTGAAAACAAGCAAATAATAACAACTTCTTATAATGCATTTCTGAATAGCTCAAACAGTCAAAAATCTCTCACGCTGCAGCTTGTACAAAATCCCCCTGAAAGCAAGCATGCCAGAATGGTACACAATATTCTATTAAATTTGTATCTAAGTCACTTATTTTCACTTGCTTATTTTTTTGCACTAGCCTGATTTTTTTTTATAGAAGTACACTGGGCAGTTATGTTACTTTTCCATGAAGACATTTAAAATCTATACAGACTCATTGGTGCAGAATACTTTTTTTTTCCTTAGGATAGGTTGCATCAGCATTTTGCTGTATTCACAATTTTTTTCCTCGTAGCTCCCAGCTTACAAAGTGAAGGAGGAACTGCCACCTGTTGGGTCACAAGATATAGGAAACCATTCATAGACATCACTCCTTCTTGCAAGGACTCATCCATAGCTCTGGTTTAAGTTTTGTCAATCAGCAAAGGTGATTAAGGGACTGGAGCATTTCTTCTATGACGAAAGGCTGAGACCTGTTCAGCCTCAGGAAGAGATGACTGAGAGGGGACTTCATCAATTTCTGTGAATATCTGAAGTGAAAGTGTCAGAGGATGGAGCCAGGCTCTTCTCAGTGGTGCCCAGCAATAGGACAAGAGAAAATCTGCAGAAACTGATGCACATCATGAAGAACGTCTTAACTCTGCAGGTGACCGTGCAGGTGACCGGAACAGATTACCCAGAGAGGTTGTGGAGTCTCCCTCACGGGAGATATTCAAGAACAGTCTGCATGAAATCCTGTGCCATGTGCTCTTGGATGACCGTGCTTGAGCAGGGAGGCTGGACCAGATGACCCACTGTGGTTCTTTCCAAACTTACTCATTCTGTGGTTCTGTGAATCTGGGCTTTCAGTGTGCCATCAAGCAAGACTGAACCAAGAATTTAATCTAGAGAAGCATTTAGTTCCATGCTTTGTCTTTTTTAAAACAAAAGGGAAGCTAACAGCAGAATCAGGAATTCAAACTACTGCCAATTTTGTTCATATTCTGCTCTGGCAGCAGCTGCAATTCTATGCTTTTTCATTTTGAGCGTTTGTGACCAAGCTGCAATTGAATCCTAGATGGTTAGTAAAATGTCTATTCATAAATGCACATCTTCAGTATTGTTAAATTGCCAATAGGTGCTTTAGATTTCTACTTGGAACTTTATGTGTATTATAGAAATAGTATGCTCATAGAGGATAAAAGCACTATTGGTGCATAGAGCTGTAACGATTCCAGTGAAATAAAAAACTGTCTGGGAGCCACAGCTCATAAAGGTGCTAAAAAGCAGAATCACTAAAAGTTACAGAAAAAACAGCAGAACTGTGATACCTATGGAGGTATTTTTCTATAGAATTGAGAATGTGGAGCAGAATCTTCTTTAGACTCTCTAAACCTACTATGCACAACCTTTTCACCATTCACTTCTGCATAAAATAAGGGTATATTTTACTCTGCAAACAATCTGTGATGAGCAGAGTCCTCAGTTAATACCTCTTGTCAGTGTGCAAAATGACAGTCAGTCAAAGGTAAGTATCTATGGGGCAGAGAGGAGGTGAGGGCAGGAGTCAGAATGTGCAACTAATTTATTATTCCAAGGATGTCACACAGTCTCATAATATTTAGCACTAAATCCAGTTTTGATAGTATGGGATTTTTTTAAAGGAAACTTTCCAGGGAATTAAAATGCCCCCTTGCTTTCTGCTAAGTAAAAAATACTGATTTAGTCAGACGTCCCTTATTTAAATATAATCTCCTTTCTCTTTCTCCACTCTCTCACCTATGTGAGAGACTGAAATGTTAATGGTTAATGACTCAAACAATCGGCCATTTGCAAAAGCAGTGGGTGCTTTGCTGACAACGTGCAAGCAAACAGCCCAGGTGCAGAGGGTGTGAGCACCAGAGGATGACCACCAGAAATCACCCTCTGTTTAGCAAGAAGCTGGGATTTGAGCCAGGTAAGGGAAGAGGCTGATAAGAAGAAAATTTCATAGTTGATATGTTTAATAAGTAGACCCTTGTACTTTTTTTGGTATTTAATTGTATATGTAATTATATGCAGGACTAATTAGCAATGGCCCAGTTGTGCCTCAAGGCAGATTTTCAAAAGATACCAGTACCCAAACTGGGGCCAAATTTTCAAAACAGCTGTGTTCTCACATAGATGCAGATAAATTGTGTCAACATCAACATCAAGTATCAGCATTCAAACACATTAAAATTAACAACGATAATTGAAACAGATATAAAAATATAAATAAAAATACATGTGCAGAGATGAACAAGAATTTTAATGTAGATATTTAGCACTGAATCTTATCCATCTTAGATCTTAGATTAATATGTGGTCAAAAAGTCAGTATATTTGCTAGGTAAAACTTGTATGTGAAGAGGGAACATAGTATTTTTGCAACTGAATGTAGTAACTAGATTTGGAATCCTTGAAATAATCACATTTAGAGAATTTATTTCTCAGTAGAGGAAATTTTAAAAACATTAGAAAGTGTATTGAAAGAAACTTCAGTATGGTGCATGAAAACATTTGGGAACAATTTGAAAAGTCCTAAAGCACTCTTTGTCTCAGTTGGGAAGCTAAGCTAAAAGAAAAATATTTATTTAAAGATTATACTAGTAAAACAGAAACCCATCTGACTGAAAATTAAATATTTAATTTAATTATAACTCCACTTATCAGACTAGTCGTTACAGTTTTGACTACTACATTGGAATTTGCTTGTATGCTTTCTTACTAAACCAGTATTATCAGCATCAACGAGTTCAGTCTTGTTTATAAAATATAAGCAATTATTTTTTATAAATTTCAATCTTTGTATTCCAGTTAAGTCCTTGATCTTGAAAAGAATAACCAAGCTACATGTTACTCCTTTACAGATGCAAGTGTAAGACATCTTAGAATATTATTTGACTTAAAAATCTATTGGTGGAGAAATGGTAGTTGATGATTGATTAACAAATTAACATTTCCCAAGTTAGACCAGGAAATCTATTAGAACTAATGATTAAAAGAAGCTGTATACTAATAGCTGACATAGTCATGAAGGCTCTTCCAAAATACTAAGAAAATTGCTTCAAATCTTTCTATACAATAATCTTAATCTTGACTGAATTAAGGCATTTTATAACAGAAATCTGTTTTAGTCATGGGGCATCACTTGCTTTACTCAGGCTTGTCATCGTCTCCAGCATTACCACAAATTGTATAATGCAGAATCCCAGAGAGGAACTATCCTAGCATTGTCCAATTCAGACACTGTGATACCTGTTTGGGTTTGTACTACTAGACTACAGTGCAGAATGGTGACATTGTTGTAATACTGGCAGAGTGAGAGAAAAATATTTACTATCCAGTCTCATCAGTAATGTAACAGAGGGATGAGACAACTGATATCTCAGTGTGTTTTAGCTATCATTCAAAATGATCAAAGGTAAGTAAGAACTAGGGTACCATGATATCACCAATTAGTCTGCAAAATCCAGTGCAGAACTTAGAAACTGAGTGGTGGTGAAAGGAAGGCAGGAGTTTCCTGTGGATAGACCTTAAACTCATGCTTTTGTCTAGCTTCTATACACTGGAATTTATACATTGAAATGAGACTGAAAATAAGTGAATTTACAAGTGGATGTACTTTCCACTGTTATTCACTTCTTTTAGGCATCTTAGGTGTGAATCCATTTGTCTAACTTTAGATTTCTACATCACAGATGTCTTATCAGACTAGGCTCCATGGAGAAGAAAAAACCAAATACTTTTTTGGGGCACCTCATCTGTTCTAGACTTTAGGATAAAATTAATTATACACAAAGTGCTTATTTTTCTCCAGCTATTACAAAAGGGAGCAAGTTCAGATGTATACACCTTCATTGTAGACATATGCATTTGGTAGGATGAATTCCACCTTTTCTGTGTTTTATAAAGAAGGAGAAAACAGCAGGAAAATCCTCTTCTTGTTTCACTGATGAGCATGCATGAGGCACTGTGTCATTAAGGAATTGGTCCCCTAGTAAAAGCAAAACATAGCGTTAGCTTTCCATGTAAATGAAGCTTCAGTAAAAAGGATGGGTTACTGAACTTGCATTAATACACTGAACAGTGACAATGAGCAAATGCCACACTGTACAGCAAGGACCTTGCTTTGACTGAATTACGGAAAAGGTGTTACATGTGAAGACTTTTTTGAAAGTGGGCTCCTCTAGCCATGTTTTTTTTCTATAGAGTTGCACAAGAAAATTTTTCGTCCACACAGCCATTTGGTACAGGTGGGAAGAACGTAAGTTTTCTTTATTGGCATGGAATCCCAGGTCATTTTCAGTATTATTTAGCCTCTGAGAGTTTCTCTGCTCAAAATATAAAAACATTATAGTCTTCTGATTTTTTTTTTCATTACTGATACCATTACTGACAATATTAAGCATAAGGATTATGTCAGATCAAATTTCTGCATATTTTGTGTTCTGGATCATATTGTTCAAAAACCTATTCAGCCTGGTCCAGGATTGGCCAAGGTCAGAAAATAAGCAGTCTGGGTTCCTTATGTCCTCCTGTTCTGGCGATGGTTTCACATTTGAGAGAATGTAGTGGCTCTTGGTGCATGCCAGAGTAACTCAGAGCCATTTGCAAACTGCTCTCAAGGCTGTATCTTCAGAACAGAATTGACATCTGTTTTATTTCCAAAATCCAATTGTAATCGTTACATGGGTTCAAAAATGACAGATGAATCATCGAAATAGAAATCATCCAAGGTAATTTTCAGCCTGGAGAAGAGAAGGCTCTGGAAAGACCTTATAGCACCTTCCAGTACCTAACGAGGACTACTGGAAGGCTGGAGAGGGACTTCTTACAACATGATGAAATGATACTATAACAGATAATTTTCTTCTTCAAACTGAGTATCGGTTTATATTAGATATTAGGAGGAAATTCTTTATTATGATGCTGGTGGAACATTGGAGCAGGGAAGCTGTGCATGCCCCATCCCTGGAAGTGTTCAAGGACAGGATAAGGCTCTGAGCCTAGTCTAGTGGTAGGTGTCTCTACCCATTAGGTGGGGACTGGATCTCTAGGGTCCCTTCCAACCCAAACCATTCTGTGATTTTATGATTAGCCTAAAAAAGTACCCATTCTGGGTTTTGAAAGTTCCTCAAGTTTCTGGAAGAGTATTCTGGGGAAGTAGCAGCACATGACTGCTCTATCCTTGCAGGCTATAGGACTATGGTATGGTTTGTGTCAAAAATTAGGTAAAGTGGAGGAGTCCTAGATGCCCAGACCCCAGGGTGTCCCAGAGAGCTTCACACATTGACAGTCTCACATGTTTTTACTGATCACCTCCACTGGGGCTACACAACAGCAGATTAGGGTTGCTTGTACTGATCCTGTGCCATGCAAAAGAAGTATCTCAGGGACATGCATAAAAAGAGAATTCTCAGCAAGCTGTTCTAGGTCTGCCGTATTCATATCAGAGGCATGGCAACAGAACAGCAGAATTAGGCTTGCTGTTTTTAAACTTACTATAAATAAAAGCTAAATACTGTCAATTTCTTTTGTAAACTAGTAACTGTGGACCTGAATGACAAAAACTCAGCCAGACTTTAAACACCTATGTTCCTATCAATTTCAAGTCATGCTGCTAAGTCACACTATTTGATTAAGTGTTCTGAGTTAATTAAAAGTGATGGGAAAGATAGATTTTTTTTTTGTCCAATAGTGTCAGCCTCTCTTTCAGCCAACCAAATTATAAATGGTTGAGCATGTTATTCAACCTCCTACAAGCTGTCACTCAACTTGAAGAAATACCATTTTTTCCCAACAATAACTTGTGATTCTTGGACATATGGTGTCTCCTTCTATAATTGCATTTGATCTTGATAAAGGCCAAACCATTAAAGATTATTTTTTTTTCAGGAAAAAAATAGCCCAAAAGAAATGTAATGCTTGTTTGAATGATACACCAGTCTCATCAGGGTATCAAAGACTTAAATATTTGAGACAAAATCGTGTCAGGTAGAGACGAAGATTTTCAGCTTACTCTTCTGATTTTAAAAAGCGTGGGTTTTTTTCTTTTCCTAGAGTATGTTGAAATTCATTGGCTCTGAAGATGTGTTTGTATAAGGACTGGATGGGGTTTTTCCTTGTAAATGGGTCTAGAACAGAGTGTTGCCTTTGCCTTGAAAACAAAGTCTACAGTTGATATGTTTTCCTGATGATGTGACCTGAATCACACAGACATATAAGATTTGATTTCCAACTACAAATAGTCTTCACAATCTCTATGTAAAATGCCTTGTGTAGATGATTTCAAAATGAGTGTATCTGGTCTGGCTGAGATGGAGCTACTTTTCCCCATAGCAGCCTTCACAGTGCTGTGCTTCGTATTAGTAGGTAGAAAGGTGTTGACAACACACCAGTGTTTTAGCTACTGATGGGCAGTGCTGGCACAGCATCAGCAATATCTCTCCAACATTCTTCCCCCACTCCCTGAACAGTAGATTGGGGGTGGGCAAGATCTGGGAAGGGGACGCAGCTCGGATCACTTGCCTCAACTGACTGAAGGAATTTTCATACCATATGCTGTCTGCTCAAATAAAAAAGTTAAGTAAAGGGAGCTGGAAGTGGAGAGCTTTCGTTACTTGCAACATTTGCCTTCTCAAGCAGCTGTTTCACATACAGAAGTGCAGCTTCCCAGGAACTGGCCAGACATCATTTGCTGATGGGAAAGTAGAGAATAAATTCTTCTCTTTTTTTCTTCCTTTCTTGTGCCCACAACTTTTCACTTTTAGTTTAGTAAACTGCTTTAGCATGACCTATACATTGTTTCCTGTCCTATTTTCTCTCCTCTCTCCAGCTGAGAAGGAGTGATGGAGTGTCTTGTTGAGCACCTGGTGCCCAGCTAAGGTCAACCCATGACAATGAGTCACAGAGCAGGGTTTTTAAAACAAAAGCATGTACTGCTAGCAAGTCTTGGTGATACTATAAACACAAATACTGTGGGTTTGCTTGTTTTGACTCAGCATACTAGTTCTCCTTCATGTCTTTAATTTTTTTTGGTGCAGGACACATTTGAATCATTACGCAGCACTAGTGTGACAGAAGAGTTCATGGCTTTTGAAAGATTTGTTAGTCATTTAAAAATTATACCCCCATGTGTGATTCTTCTGGATGATTGATGTCACAACATTTCTGCTTGTAGTCTTAAAAAAAAGCACCCAAAGACAATGTTCTGCCTGTCCTTAATTAATCTTTAAATCCTTCAACGGGGTTGACCTAACTTACAAAGTCGCTTGCTTGCTGTGTGGTTGTAATATCCCATGGCAATAACAATACAATTGTTAATCTTAAAAGTGAAGTTTATGTACAAAAAACCAGCAACTGGTCCGTGATTTTAGAACTCGCTTCCATGACAGATCATAACTACCTCAAACTTCACCATTACTGTTATATGTTAAACCTACTTTTTATCCTAACTTTATAGTAACAATGTCATAAAATCACTTCTCTGAAGTGGGAAAAGCTTCAGAGATTTTTCTCTATGTGTTTAATATGCAAAGTATGACTTTATGACATGAAATGAATTGAATTTTGGCTCAAGAAGTTTGTATTTTGGACAGCAGAAAATGTCTTATTAATTAAACTGAATGCAGAAAAATGTATTGATGGAAAAGCAGGGTAGGTCTGGGGTAGAAGGAATGCTGTAGCGTCCCTCAATCTTTTGAGAAGGCTAAGGAGGAGACCTGGACAACCCACACATTGTTTTTCTCATTCTACCTGGCATCTTTTATTGAAGTCAAGTTGTTTCATAAGAACAGAGCAGAGGCTGCTGTATGTCTTCCTGAAGCCAAAGAACAGATCCTAAAAAAGGAAATTCTTTCCCTGAAATGAGGTCAGGAACGTTATGAAAACACATCATTTTTTATTGGCACAAAAATCTTGTTTCAGGGTGAGAGGTTGCAGAAGCTGTCTTGGTCTTGTGTCTTAGAGATTCAGCCTTAGGAAGATAGATGGGAAGTCTCAGGTGGAAGGCTGAGTGAGACCAACTGGCAAAGACAGCTGGGTGTGAGCCAGCAGTGGCTGCTGTGATGCCAGGATAGAAGCATAGGGAGCTTGCCAAAGAGGGAGGTGCAGCTTTTCAAAGACAACCTTCCCCAGCTTGGCATCTGTGGCCTTCCCTTTTCAGAAGAGAAAAAATTAATTTATGGTGGGTTGGAGTTTTGTGTGATTCATTCTTTTAGATCCATCAGGGCAATTCTTCGGAAAGGGTCAGGGACCCAGCTGATGCTCTTTTAGTCAGATGGGGAATAGTTCCTGAGAAGGATAGTGGATGTTACTTGGCTGCATCTCAAAACCTCTGGGAAAAGCAGATTCAGCCAGTAGAAAAAGAAAGGACTGAGGATTTAAGGGAGCAGTGCCTCTATTGTCATGTAATGCTGAATTGCCAGAATAAAACTCGATTTTCATCATATTTTACAATGCACTGATTGTATGGAATCTATCAGTGCAACAATAAGTTATGCCTTCACCATGATTATAGCACATTTTGTATAAGTGACTAAATGAGAGGCTAAAATTGCTGTGGCATAGGGATTTATATTACAATAGATATTTTTGCATAATGCTATGGTGATGCTTCAGCTTTCCCTGACATCCACATCTTTAGAATCTCCTGTCAAAGGATTCTGAATAAATACTTCCACTAGAGGAGGACAGCATTGACAAGATGGGAGTAAAAGAGATGCAAAAATAGACAAGCCTATAGGTCCTTGGAGCTATATTAGGTAAAAATACGTAAAAGAAAAATGGGAGAACCATCTTAATGCCATTATAATTTGGAATTTTTGTGTACAAGAGATAAAAAAAAAGGAGAAATGAGAAAGATTAGAAGTCCGAATTTTCAATGTAGGAGTACTCATAGACACTCCCCTCTTCAGGAATGCATTTCCTTTGATTGTTACTGTTTGTTTTCAAACCAGCAAGACACCTGAACACTTAAAATTTGTGAGTTTAAACACAATCCTTCTCCAAACTCTTTCCAGTAGAAAATATTTTTTTCTGCTCTTCTCCGGAAGACCTATCTAAGACATGAAAATTTTTAAACATTTATCACACTTCCTGAAATACATCTAAAATCCCCACTATTGAGTAATTAGAGCAGTAGTGAACATTTAGATGCAATTAAGAAGATGAGAACTTTGTCATGATAATTAGTCCAGCATTTTGCAATACAGGGGGAAGGGAAGGGAAGGGAAGGGAAGGGAAGGGAAGGGAAGGGAAGGGAAGGGAAGGGAAGGGAAGGGAAGGGAAGGGAAGGGAAGGGAAGGGAAGGGAAGGGAAGGGAAGGGAAGGGAAGGGAAGGGAAGGGAAGGGAAGGGAAGGGAAGGGAAGGGAAGGGAAGGGAAGGGAAGGGAAGGGAAGGGAAGGGAAGGGGAAGGAAAGGAAGGGGAAGGGAAGGGAAAGGAAGGGGAAGGAAAGGAAGGGGAAGGAAAGGAAGGGGAAGGAAAGGAAGGGGAAGGAAAGGAAGGGGAAGGAAAGGAAGGGGAAGGGGAAGGGAATCTTGTCCTGGAAGAGGTCCTGTGATGTCCTGTCTTTAGGGAGCTTGTAATCAACTGGCAGCTGTAGTGTTGTTTGCAATAGCCACCCCTCCATCTGGAGCTTTGGCAGTTTTAAAATAATTAAATATAAATTGACCTAGAAAGTAAGAAACAGAGAAGTTTTCAGACTGGTGATTAGGGGACTCACCTGAGAGAAAGGATGCCTGGATTTTGGACACTACTGGATGCAGGTTTACCAAAATGGGTGCATTAAATTGCGGGGAAATAAGCAGCACGGTATCTGCTCTCCTCAGGAAAGAGGAAATACAAGCTGATGGTGTGCTAAAGGATGTTAGCCACACATGCAAGCAACAGAAAGTAGACCTTGTTTTCAGCTTTTGGAGATGAACAGAGACATTTCTCAGATCTCTGACTTTGACTTTGTACTGAAATGAGAAGTGCGTGCAGTGAATCCAAGCTCCATCTACATAGGGAGCAGCGGTCACTTGAGCATAGCTGATCAACTACTTCAAAGCTTTACAGCATGTCTTTCCTCCTGAAAGTTGGCTATTGGCAATAGTAATAGCTGGCAGGATCTAACTGTTCAGAATCACTGGCATGTCACCAAGAAACAGAAAGACTGCTTAGAGTGGATTTGGATGTATTGTAAACGAAGCAGAATATATAATGCCTTAAAGTCAAGGACAACTGTTCTTTCTGCAGAGGAGCTAGATGAGGCAAGAAGGACTTATACAATCACTTGAAATTATAAACATTCACAGCTAATAAGAAAAGAAGCCCAGAAGCAATGAAATTTGAGATTAGCCAGGCAGCAATTATCCCAGTAATAATATGGTATATGTTTCTTCTTTACTGCTCTTGTGTGGATTACAAACGGTTTCTAAAGCAGAGCTGGATAAGCCTGGGAATATTGTACTTATACTCAGTTTAGGAGCCAGCAGGAAAATCTACAGGGACTTCAAATCTCACTGAGGTCCTTGCTCAGCCTTATAGACAGGAAAAAATAGCAACAAAACATTAAAAGCTTAACAAGGAAGAAATAAAACCTGAGAAAAAAAAACTTCCTGGATTTTCCCTGTTGAGCTTGCTTATTAAGTGGACCAGATTCTTCATTTCTGTGTCCCCACTCTAATGACCTAACAGCCTGCTTCTTCTGCATTGTCTTTTACTGTATTTATATAATTACTTAAAGAAAAAAAAAACCAGAAAACTGACTTCATCTCCTTCAACAGAATATTCACCAGATAATCTGTTACTGTCTTCCCTTTAGCTTTTCCTTTGCTTTATCATCAAAGTGCTACAGTGTGCTACACTACGATCTAGGTACCATGTCAATTTATTTTTGTCCTGTCTTTACTGATGAAGAAATACTTCCCATCTCATTTAGTTTTCCTATTGCCAAAAACCAATTTATCTTCCCTCCAGTCTGGAAAACAGAAATAATTGTATTGATCAACCTTGGAAAATCTGAAATGAGATGTTTTTACATGTCACGTGAAAAGGGGAGATTTCTTCGACCCTTAGTATTCATTCTGTCTGTCAGTGTCCCAAGCAAGGCACGACCCTTGTGCCCAACCAGTCTGTCAGTGTCCCACTACGGGGAGCCTTCACTGAATAGTCCTGCTGGATTGGAGGGTAGTTGGACTGACTTAATTGGGGATACAAAGAAACAGCATAAGAGCCCTCAGCATGTCTTCCCACTTTATGACTCAGTGGGTCTTCCACTTTATTTGAGTTACCTGCTGCTGGCAACTGCCAGCACCCGCGAAGGACTTGCACCAACAGTCTACAGAGTAACAGTCTTTATTAATATAAAGATGTGAAAGATTAAGGTTCGAGAATTGTTGGTGATGGTATCTGACTGCAAAACCACATTCAAACAATACACAGACAAGCTCTGATCCCCAGCAAAAGTATTTAGTGTTCACAGAGTGCAATTCTTACCCAATAGGTGTCTTTATGGGGGAGAAGACAGGTTCAGCCTGTTGACTGATCCCAGTAGTTACAATGGAGTCTTCCCTAACTTTCTCCCATTTTCAACTTACTTTTATATTAATTCTTTAACTGGAGCTTGAGTGACTCTAGTCATACATACCTTTGTTGCTGATTGATGTAAAATTCACTTTGCTCTTAAAAATATAGTCAATAAAATATAGAGCACTTCCTCAGTGAGGGTTGGTTGTACCTTGGAGGTGGGTAACTTTGGGATGGAGATATGCATTAATATTACAATTATGCTGTAAATGAGCCAAGTTTATCTGAGGAGAGTTATTTTATTGCATAGGTTGGTTCAGCAGCAACACATCTTCTCTCTATCTCTCCTTGTTGACAGTTATTATGCAGTTTATTGGCTGCAAAGTACCATCGAGTTCCCTTCCCTGCATGGATTCCAACAGAGCCTGGCCATGGTGCTTCTACTCTGCTCCACCCTCCATTCCATCCCCCTTAGCAGGTGCTTGCAGCTACAGATTGTGTGTCTGGGGAATCATCATGGAATAGGTTCCAAGCATGCCAACCACATTCCATCCAGGGAGTAGTATCTGTATTTTACCCTATAAATTCCATATTGTTATAATTTCTGTTAGGATGTGAACATAACTTCTCAGTTTCCTCTGATTTTACACCCAGCCATCTTTCCTCAACGTGTATAAAGGTAAAAATATTTGGTTTGGAGAATTCTAATCCCAGTATCAACCAATCTAAAAGTTTTAATCTAAAAGTCATCATATTGCACTGAAAAATGGAACTTTTTTTTTTTTCCCTGATGAAAATTGTGACTCTAAGCAATATTTCATTTTCTTTTTGGCCTGTAAGCTTTGGAGTTTAAAGGCTGTGGAATTTTGAACGGGTGTGCATTTGGCTGCAAATATTTTGACAATTTTCTGGTATTATACTTGGTAGAAATCACAGCATCTGAATTTGTAATCAATGAAAAGTGCTGAAAACACAACAAAATGAGCAAAAGTCAACAGATGCCGAATACAGATGGAAAGGAATTGGCACACTGCCTAACACCTCATACCTATTATTGAGTAGCTATTTTGTCTTTATTTCCTTGTTTTCCTCTTAACAAGATTGCTCTACCAGCCTTGTAAATCACATATAACCAGAGGTTACATGGCATTAAGGTCCCTCAGAGTTTAGTGCTCAGCTACTTCCCTGGGGCTCAGGGAGGGAGCACTGCCCACCTAAGGGCTGTGCCAGGAGTCCCCTGTGCTGCCATGGGACACCCTGCAAGGGTTGAGGTGCTGCCACAGCCCCTGTGTTGGTTTGTCTGTTGCTGCATTTCACTGCCTAACATATCAGCATAGCCTGATGCAACTTTCAGTGTTGCACTGATTCACCAAGGAGTGGTAAATGAGGACTCCAAGGCTTGGATATGAGCTGTTGTAATGAACGAGATTATCACTTTTAGAGCCAAAATGGAGAGATATGTCCCTCTTACTTAAATATATGTGATTAATACTTTTCAGCCTCTTAGAGAGCTTATTCTTTGCCACTCAGACACAAAATAAAAGTTGGTTGATTTGTCAGTATTTATTAAATCCCCAAAGAAGTAACTGTCTAGAAAGTTTAACAGCAATAAGGGGGTGAGTGAGGGCTTTGAGTTTCCTCCAAGGAGTAATAATCTGCTCTCCCTTGTGAAGCCTTAGGAACCTTATAGAACCATGACAGTCAGCTTGCCTTAAATACTGGATCCTACCTGAATGAGACCTACCTCCAGTCTCTAATAATCATTATCAGGAATGTGGTTGTTTTGCTTCAAAATACTAACAATAAATATATTCATAATATATATAAAAAAATCTTTTGTGTCTCTTAATTCCATCATTAAAGAACTTTAACTTTCACATATTGGAAGTTAAAACTGTGTGAGAAAAAAATCTCACAATGGTATTTAACCTAAAAACAAAAATAAAATTGAGAAGGACCCTGAAGGATACTCAGAAGAACAATACCCCTGACACTCAGACAAGCATTTGGGACACAGCTTTCTATATTTTGCAGTGAGATTACTCCAATCTTGGCTGTTTACTTTTCCTTTCACATTTTGTGAATTATTAAATGTAGAATGATTTCAGGAGTTCTTTGACTGCTTCTACTTTCTTTTCCACCCTGATAGGCTCATAAGTTCCAATATTTGTTTTTCTGTTTCTAAAAGTAGTGTTTCTAGAGGGAAAAAAAGAAATGAGGTTCATAAAGTTAGCTCTGAAATCTCATTGCCAGTGTCAGTTATAATAAAAATGTCTCCATTACTCCCCAAAACCAGAACAGGGAAGAGGCTCTTAAGCAATTGAATTATATTAACAGAAGAAGCTGCTGAAAGCAGCAACTAATTAGCTTAGGGGTATTGCTGTAATGTATTACAGTGCTCTCCCATAATTTAGACATCTTTGGGCCTTTAAAGATACAAGAACATTTGCTATTTTGTTTCTTGTCAATTCGAAGTCAATGGAATGACCACTGACTTACTGAAAACAGCATTTTGCCAATGCTGATGCTTTTGAAAATTTCATCTTTAAAGCTGTGTGGAAGTAATTGGGTAAGCATGCTGGCATGGACTGGGGAAGGAAACCAAATTGCTTTTTAACACCATCTAATGCATCTAATGGGCTGTAATGGACAAGACTTAATTAGAATCTCTAAGGAATTGCTGACCAGAACAAAAGAGACCACTTTACTTTTAAGAAAACAGGTATTAATAGAAAAATAAATGCCAAAAAACCCAACAAAACAAAAATAATGTCAATAACTCTTCAGCATGGACCTCTGGGTACTTAAGAGACTCTAAACTTCTACAAGAAAAGTGTTGCACAGTGTCACCTTTCTGCCAACAACCATTACAGAATAGGGATGAAACGCATGATTTATAAGATGTAGGGACATCACTCTCTATATTTTCAGGTAGTAAAGCTGTTACGATAAGCAAGTGCAACACCAGAATCCCTAGAAATATGGTCAGGATGCATACTTTTGCTTTGTAGTTTGAACGTATCCTTGAAAGATTTCATAAAGTCTGAATATTCATTTCTGTTGGGAGAAGCTAAGTACCTTATGGTAGAGCAAATTTAAATATTTTATTTAAGCTGTTTTGATTTCCTCTAAAATCGATGCCAGCTTGAGATGATGATACACAAGATGATACACAAAATCAAAAATTCCTTTCTGAGAATGTTATACTATGCCATTTGCCAAATCAAGCACTTCCAGTTCTCATGAGCCTTAGAATAAAATATTCTGGGGTTTAAGCAAAAAGCATATGTCCTATTATGGATATGCCATTTTCTGTAAAATTGTATTTCAACTGGTTTCTGAATAGGGCTAGCCTATTTCAACAATTTGGCTTGACAATAAAAACCCCCTTTATCTTATATTTTACCGTCCCTAATTTATACCATATAAATATGGTTTCTCTTGTTTAGAAGTAGTCCTATTGAACTAAATTAGCAAATAAAACAGAGCAACAAGAAACACATTAACTGTTTTTCCCCTGGACTTCTCACTGCACTTTCAGCCACTCAGCCTTACTCATTCTTGGCAATTCTGCAGTCACCCAGTTTTAAGTCAAAGATACTCAACATGCAGACCTTTCCACCTCATGTCTTGCTCCATCATATCCACAGTTCACATTTCTTCTTTTCATTTACTGAGGATCTTACACCTTTCCCATTGTAAATAAATTCCCAATGAATGAAAAAAGTGTTCAAATATCAGCGGCAAAAAAGAGAGCCCAAAGAAAATGGAGTCAATCCAACAGGAATGTGATATATATAATCTCTAACTTTCTGTATTTTGTGAAGTTAAAAGGCTTCCTATTGTAATACAATAACACACAATATCTTTGATGATTTTGTACCTTCAGCGTGGCTCTTTACAATAGAATCATTTTTGACTGGGATCTACAAAGCCTGAATGTCATAGGTACCTACACAATCCTGACACAGTCTGTTGCTGTACATGTCTTTGTACCTTATTCCAGGAGATACACAGATGAATTATCATGGAATCACAGGATGGTTTGGGTTGAAACGGACATTAAAGATCATCTAGTACCGACCCCAGGCCATAGGCAGGACTACCTTCAACTAGACCAGGTTGCTCACAGACCCATCCAACCTGGACTTGGACACTGTCAGGGTTGGGACATGGACAACTTGTCTCGGAACCTGTTCCAGTCATCACAGTAATAATAATAATAACAACAACAAAAACAACAATCACAATGATCAACCTAATATCCAATCTAAATCTCCCCTATTTCAGTTTAAAGCCATTACCCCTTGTCTTATCACTCTATGTCCTTGTAAAAAGCCCCTCCAACTCTCTTTTCCCCTCTGGGTACTGGAAGGTGTGATAAGGTCTCCCTGGAACCTTCTCTTCTCCAAGCTGAACAACCCCAATTCTTTCAATTTATCTTCACAGGAGAGGAGCTCCAGCCATCTGATCATTTTTGTGGCCCTCCTATGGACCCACTCCCACAGGTTCATGTCCTTCTTATGCTGGGGGCAAGTATTCCAGTCTGGGTGTGGAATTCTCTTTGAGCAGGTTTGAAGTGGGATTTTCATGCACAGAATAGCCTTATAGAGTCCTGCCCTGGCCACTTTGGTAAAATAGTAGTAATAATAATAATAATAGTAATTCACACTTTCTCTTGAATTAAAAACTTTCACATTTTCACTAATTTCACTAATACCATACTTTTCTTCCATTGGTAAATATAGCCAGCATCACTGAAGTGCTCTATATGTTCTCACCTACTTTACAGAGAGACCAAATAGAAGCAAACTCAAAGGAAAAGGCCACTGTTCAAAATTTTATTGAAGTTTATTTGCTGGAACCTCCAAGAAAATAGAGCTTTTCAATATAAATATTTATGCCACAAACTGAGTCAGATCCTTTTCTTTTTATTATTCTGTCTCTTCTCTACATTTTTTCCTTTTTAAATGATTAGTGGCTTGCAGTGCTTCACACCACTATTTGGGTTGATGGTAGTAAATGATATTATGTCATCATTCTGACAAGACATTTAATATCTCTTCTTATTAATCATCTTCCACCTGTGAAATATTTCATTATTGTGTTTTTCATACATTGTATAAGGTTTTTTCACCAAATGAGAGACAATACTTGATCATTTTTCCCATGACCTAGACAGAAGGCAGTATTTTCATTTCTTATTTTAGTATGAATTGTGTAATGTAATTCATGGAATCAATAGAAATATTCAATACACGAATCAAAAATCAAGTTGTTGTACTTAAGAAAACAAATCCCCAAAAGCTGCATACTCATACCCCCAACAGAATTTATTGAGATAATACATTGCAAAATGCATCCTATTGAGAGCAAAGCTTTTCAAATGGAGTTGCATATTGATCCTAAAAGAATGAATTTTGTTCTAAATGGTTCTGGTTTCATTTTTAATTTTTTGCTCTGTAGGCGTCAAAGAGACAAACCCAGAAGCGCATATCCGCTGCCCAACCTCGTGACGTGTTTACCCTTTAAATTAATGGCAATGGCTAAAAATTTTAAAAGATTGCAGCCTAACATTTTGGTGGGATTAACTCTTTTTAATTGAACTCTCTTTAAAACTCTGTAAGTTTCCTCCAGAACAGATGAAGCCCGCAGGCATCAATCCTCTCCCACGTCAAAGGAAAGGGAAGGGTGAAGGCACGTGAAGAAAACACCATGAAGACACCAAAGTCAGTGAAGAAGGAAGAGCTGAAACCCCAAGAGAGGAGAAAGAGGAGATGCTTCAAGCCTAGAAGCTGAAATTCTGTTGTAAAGCTATGGCGGTGATGGACTATGATACATCAGAGTACCCGTTGTAATTTCATGAAAGCATGGGGGGGTGGAGTGTTCAAACTGCAATTGTGAGCAAAAGTATCTGTGCTGAAACAAGCAAATGTTGAAGTATCTGCGATTTGATGAGAAGCTTGAACAGAGAGATGAAAGTGATGAAGACCCTTGCTCCCAGGGAAGAAGAAGACCTCTGTTCCTAGAGATGAAGATGCTCCCAGATATAGGTGAAGAGAACCTTTGCTTCTGATCAGCTCAGCCTTTAAATGGTACCCCAGTAGCTCAAGATTGAACCCTTGAAAGGAGTTGTGGGGAAAGCTGTAAGACAAGGGAAGGGACTTTCACATGGCGAGCAGAGAACCAACCCGGGCAGCTGTCTTGCTGTGACATTGAAGCCATGAGAGAACTGTTTCTTGTGGAGATGTCTCCATAGCATGAGCAAGAGAGACTCCTCTCCCTAAGTGAACTGAAAAAGGTTATTACAGAGGTGGTAAACTGACTGAAAAGGGTTGTCTTTTTACCTTGTCAGTGGCAGAAGGGAGAAAGGTGGGGGGAAGAGAAGCGTTCTGAAGGTTTAGTCTTTTTTTTCTTTCTTTTAGTTCTGTTAATAAATTTCTTTATATTCTTTTAAGTTTTGTGCCTGCTTTGCTTTTTCCTAATTCTTACCTCACAGAAGAAAATTGTCACGTTGCGCACTAGCTCAAAGAGAGCCCGGAGGTCTAGCCGCAACCCAACTGGTCCTAGGTGGTCCACACAAAAAGAGAGGTCACAGGAGGGGACAAGCTCCTCACCCAAGGGAGCTGTCTCTGAGCAGGGTGTGAGGGCACACAAGTGGAGGCAAAGAAGAGAGAGAGGGGACTCCTCGTACTAGTTCCACAAAGCAGATTTACTCATGTGAAGGAGCAGCAACGAAGAGCCAAGGATCTGAGGGTTTCCACAGATTTTATACAGGGGATGGGAAAGGTGGGGATAAGGGATACAGCCAATAGGATATGGGATAGGAGATGGGGTTGAGGTATAGGGAACCAATGGGAACAACACACAGGAGGGACTAAGGGAAGGAGCCAATGGGGTGTCGAGTACAACAGAACTTTCCAGAACTCATACATGATCAACTAAGGGAAATGCATATTCATGACTTTATACATAAAATAGGGAGGGGAAAACACTAACCAATCATGTAAGAACATGTAGATCACAGAACTGGGGGATGGTGGGTTCTCACCCTAACTGCAGAGTCAGTGGTTAAACTTTGGCACGTGATCACTATAAGGGGTGGGGGTCGGGGTGGCTGCAGCCACTTGCACCACCACAGAAAATAAGCAATGGTTATTTGGAACCAAGCCACTACAATCTCACATAGTAGTTTGATAAGAACTTGGATGTCTGCAGAAAGTTTGTGTATTTGGTACCATCACAGGATACAGAAGGCAGTGGAGAACAGGTGAGCTTAGTGTATGAATCTCTATGTACAATAATTGTTCTGCCTCTCTCTTCAGTCCCTGAAAGCTTCCAATAAGTCATTACACTCAATTTTTGTATGCTGTGTTTGTACCTCTGTGTCCACTTATTATGAACCAAGCTGACCAGTTTAGGCTTCATCCCTGACTTCTGGATGAGTTCAGTTTGATCAGATGACTTATGCCTAAATTCTACTTCATCTTCCCCCTTTATTTAAAGAAAAAGGTTTCGTTAGTTTTTCCTGCCATGAGAATATACAAAGTGATCCTGTTGAGGGGTCTAAATTCTACTACAAATTTCTGCTTTCCAAGAAAGACTCATCCTCTTGCTCCAATCCATGTTCTCTGTTTCCTAGTACATTGTCTTGGAGGTTACTGAATTAAAATGTCATGATTTAATTTTTAACTCAGAAAGTTTTAAAAATAAGATTTTTTTTCTAGTTACCAGCCTATCAACTCCTCTGTTTATATGGAAATGTACCAGAAACTATTGCATGTTTGTCACAGAGATCACTAAGAAATATTTTGAGCATCCTTGGAGTAAGGCCTGTTTCCTGGGTTTGTATTCCAATAGCCAAGAATCTCCAAGGCTGAGTAGTTCCTGCTTATAAATCAGCACAACCAGCATATCTGGAATCCTTGGCAGTTGTGAACAATAAGCATGGCTGTGAGACCTGAGAGTAGTGGTCTTTGTATGCCTACACCGTGTGGCTTCTTAGAAACATAATGAGAACACAGATGGTGGGATCGTGGGCACAGTGCTGCACATGTCTTTATTCTGTTTCCTTGAGAACAGCAATTCTTGAAATATTTAGATTTTTTCACTTTCAAGCAATAAAATCCTTTGTCTTACAATTCCTCTGGAGTTCCATTGGTGGTAGCCTCAGTAGAACTTGCCTTAAGTAGAACCAAATCAGTGCACTGAAACATACAGTTAGCCTAGACAGAGACCTAACAAATAAATGTAATACATCTGTTATTTTCACAAATGCAAGGCAAATCATTATTTCCCCTTGAAATTTTACCTCTGTAGTCCTTGAAATGTAGAGAGCAGTTGTGCACTGACAGAAGGCTGACCTGCATGCCCATATAGGTCTCTTCCAGCTCTTGCCTACCAGTCTGTTGCTGTCTTCGTTGTTTGTGGGTAGCTGTAAGGTCTGTTCAACATTTATGATTCATCTTTAGCCTTTCTTAATAACAAGTTGCCAACAATTTGCAAGAAAAAAGAAAAATATACTTGATTCAGTTTTACTCAGTCACTGTGATGTAAGTTTCTGATAAAATATTATCTCTCCTTGCTAGCATTTGACATTTCAGTTTGACTAGGGCTCACCCAGCAAGAAGAAAGTAATTCAAGGAATGAATTTTTGAGAGCAGAGAGAGATCTTCTAGAGGGGAAACTACTTGTCTGACAGTGACAAAACTACCCATTATCTACACCACATAATAGCTACAGAAAGAAAAAGAATATTCACATCAAACTGTGCTATGTTACATAGTGTAATAGTTCTGAAGAATTACTTGTGGCCCATAACTACAGCAATATAGGAAGGAGTGCTGAAAGTTGGAAAGAAGTTCAGCTTCCAGGTGGGAAGGTCTGAACTCCAGGCAGGACATTTAAACCTTTTTTAGATTTAACTGGCTCCCCAAAAGATTGATAATAAAGATTCAGATCCCTTTACAAATTTCTTAGGTTTGTGTACCTCTAAGTAGGTATCAAACTGATTTTAGGCATTGTCCTTCATGGATCTTTCAGAGCTGGTGTGCTCAGTCAGACCACACTTTGAAGGTCCAGCCTGTCACTTGTAACAGGAGCCTCTGGATACTGCATACCATAGTACACACACTTACAGTGGTGAAACAAATTCCCTGAAAATAAAAGCTCTTGGCAACCAGATAGTAGAAAAGGCTAATGAATCATAAATATTAAGCAGACCTTATATCTGCTTAGCACAGAGACAGTAACTAGGCTCCCAGAGCAGTATAGTCTTATTCAAACAGCACTCTGCCAAAGTTAATTAGCCTGGGCATTTTTCTGTGCAGCTAATTAGCCTGATTGAAGCACCATGGTTATCCTCTGTTTGAAGCCAGTGATACCTCCATATTGCATGGATCTGGAATTGCTTACTCAGGACTTTATCTTATCAATAATTCGTGACACAAATCTATTCCTACTTGCTGTTAATGATCATTCTACTCAGGGCATTTGCTCCTCTCATACTATACAGAAAGAATAAATACATTTATGTCAGTGTGCTAAAGCTGCACATCTAAATACTAAAATTTACTAAGATTTTTTTTTCAGCATTTACCATGTATGTGCTTGCCTGTAGGCCAAATTTCATTCTAAATCTTAATATTGAGATGCTGTCCTGAAATACGGATAACCAGCTGCCTCTTTAACTGGCTGAATAAATCTTTATTTATTTTAAAATACATTGTAGCCTTAGATGTTCTTTTTTTCTATGACTAATTATTTTGTGAATCTAATCAACACCTTGCATACAATTATTTGAAATGGTCATGAGTCCTGTGAGTTAAAGAAATTTCTTGTGAAAGGAATTTTATTTGTGCATTTTAAATAGCCTTTCACTTTTATGCCTGTTTCATGCATTGCAAGAAAGGTTAAGTGGAATCTCATTTGGCTATTTTCCCTTTTCTCTTCTTGCAAAGATACATTTACTACTCTAGTGTTCCTATCCTTTATGATTTTAAAATTGTACTTAGGATATTTACTTCCTTATTTTTAACTTTCATGGTTTATAGGATCATGGGAAAAAATTCAGGATTGCACATCCTGGTTGTGGAAAAATCTTTGTAAATGGGACTTAAGTGTACTCTAAATAAAACCAATGCCTCTCTCCTGTAATCACCTCAGTAAATTTTATGGTTTTTAATTCATCCTTACGGCATTTTTTCCTAG
Source organism: Coloeus monedula (assembly GCF_965178545.1). Lineage (NCBI taxonomy): Eukaryota > Metazoa > Chordata > Aves > Passeriformes > Corvidae > Coloeus > Coloeus monedula. The sequence goes on from NC_138784.1 coordinate 39,678,326, forward strand.
GAATGGAGGGAGAATGGTGCCTCTGCCTATACTGAACAAACCTGATCTGTTCACATGTGCAATATGAAGGAATTTCTTTGTGTTTCTCCCCTCTTTGTTATCCCTCTCTCAACACCTTCTGCTTCTGCTATAACCATTGCTCAGCCAATGTTCTGAGAAAATGGCTAATGTGAAAATGGCATTGCGTTGTCAATTTATCTTTGGGTTGTACCATTGTAATATATACATATATCACCCATGTCTTCCCATTACTTTATATTTCACTGAGATACTGACTGAAGGTTTTATGAAAATGCATATAGTCTCTATTATAACAAGGAATGGAAAGAATTTGATATATTCCACCATGGAAGAAATTAATGAACAAGGTCAGAGACTAGAAAATGCACAGCCCTGCTGGAAGAAATGATGCCGTGTTCCCTCATCTAACCAATGACAAATCTTGGCCTGTCAGTGAACTGGGACAAAAAGAGCGAGGGGGATAGACAAAGCAACACACCCTAAAAGAAACCCTAGAACCAATCCTGTATAAAGCAATAGGAATCTGTGAGTATGAAATGTGATGGTGGGAAGTACTATGGGACCTAAACTTTTCCTGGACATTCTTCCAAAGCAAGGGGAAGCTGAAGATACCTTTAACTTTGGGGGTGTAAATAAGAAAAGTAATCATTCTTTGGCGGGCAGTTCTGTCTTTCAAATGTTTTAGGCTCACTTCCACAGAATAACCTCAGTGTGTGTCCTACCCTTACATGAAGCATAGGGGAATGCTTCAAGTTCAACTCTGATTATCTTCATAAGAACTTGGCAAGTGAGTTTCCACCACTGAAGTAATTAGAGGAGATGCACTGCTTTAAAGCAGAATTTTAGGACAATAATTTTCTTGCCAAAACATAGAGGCTGTTCTACAGGACAATATATTAAATTAGATCATTATCTAGTGAACTGCTCAAAAACATCCAGTTCAATGTTTTCCAGATGTGACTTTCTCCCAGTTTAGATTGATAAGAGCTTACTATAAAGAGGGGCTTTTTGAAAAAAAGGACATGAATCCATAAAAAAAAAAAAAAATTAAAAAGAAAACCCAATTTGTTTTACCAACCAGCTCACACCATGGTTTTGTGGATAGAATCACAACCAATAAAAAGTATAAGCTGAGTCTCGCCCCGTGTTTCTGAACCACTAAATCCAGGATTATTTTCCAATACTTTAGTGCAGAGTTTTCAGTTACACACAAAATCTATTGCCTATTTTTTCCTGAAGCTGCCAATTTTAAAAACATATCTATGAAACATCATTATTTTCCAAGTTTCTGAACATTGTGTTGCAAGATATGCAGCACCTTGCATGTATTAGTTAGATCTTAGTTAGAAAACTACTGGCTAGTCAAATATATGGCTTAAATCTGCATTTTATACTAGGAGAAGTTTAAAATTTGTCATACACATTACCAGGAGTCACAGAATTAGTAACTTTTGATTGCTCAGAAGAAATATAGGAAAAGGTAATAAGAAAATTTTTGAACTTAATTTGACCTTGATTTACCAGGACCAGTTATGCAACAAGTATGTTATTGAGCTAAGGAGAGTAGGAAAACTAGAGACAGATAAAAAGAGTACTGCTAAATAGTAAGGACAGCATCAGTTCATAACATAGTATTTCTTACTGTATAATTTAGTTTTTACTATCTTTTGATGTCATGTTTTTAATAAAACATAACTCCCAGCATTTTATATCTTGATTAATATCTTCAACATTATGGTGTTTTTAAGAATGTAAAGTGGATATCATTCTCCTTCTTCTTTTCTTCTATGAGTTAAAGGTAAAAGTTTATACAAGTTACACAAATTACCAGATAAGTCAAGGGAGTTAAAGCAAATCAGTGATAATTTTTTGCAAAGACACCATCTCTTCTTGAGCAATCCTCCTGTCTGTGGACTAGTAGATGTTAGGAGATTATTTTAGATGCATATGACTACCTGGAAGGGTTTTCTTCAAGCACACCTTCTTCAACTAGTGTCAAGACACTGGACCTTTGAGTTTTGTGATGTAAACAATTTTAGTTGTTAATCTGTAGGCTGAGATCAAGCAAAACACTTTGTCATCAACTTAATTTCAGCACGAAGATATACTATTTATACTATTTATTTTGCTGGGACTGTTCATATATTTGAACACATACTTAGGTTCATTCTTTTAGCATTACACTAATGTGGCAGCTGTCACAATGAAGGTAGTCTAACATTTTTAAAAGCTATTGCTTTTACTAATTCATGTTGAAGGGGTCAAACAAAAAAAAAATTTAATCCATGGTACTAATTAATGAAATGGCATTTCACATGCTTTTCTGAAGTAATTAATAGATAATATTTGTGTAATTATTTAACATATTTCAGATTGCAGCTGGCATCTTTTAAATGTTGTATAACTATTAATTAAGTGTAAAATATGGTAAATTATACAGCAAAATGCTTCAAAATCTATGCCAATCTGCTAAATGTTTATATAAATGGTCTGTAAAATATCAAATGCTGTAAGAATTGCAACATTTTCCCATAAGAGATCAATCTGCCAATGGCATGTGACAAATTAACATAGTGATGTCTTCCATAATTAGTAAAAATCTATACATAGATACACAAAAATCTGTACATGTTTACATAGCGTTTTCATAGCAACGGTTGGGCTTTTTTTTTAATTCAGCTTACTATATGTGTGCATATTGAGTTATTGGCTGATACAGCATTATCAGGTATGTGTTTCTTTCACATGTATATTAAAAGGCTTTCTAAACAATCTAAACTACAGACCTTGAGTTCTTTAACTCTTCAGGAAGATGAATGGTGGGATTTGAAGACATTTGGCATTGGTTTGGGTTTTTCTCACTGAAATTGGCTGTAAAACCCCTATCAGTCCTGGAAGCTACAAATATACATGTGTTCAAAGTGCATTCAGACAAATATCAGGAAGGTAAATCTACTTGTGGGCTATTAAACGCTATGCCTTTGCGTGCAGTAATAAACTAATCAGAGAGATGGAGCTCAGGTCTGAGTGTCAGCATGAGACAGCCAACACTGCTGAAATGTTAACCTGGCCTCTGGCACCATTTAGGAGGGAGCAACCCAGCACTGCCCCCTGCTCACTCCCTGCTGCTTGATGCAGTTGTCCTGGCGGTATCCTGGGCCTGGGCTATTGTTATGTACAGCATTTCTAACAAGTCCAGTGGTGGTGCTGCTCATTGTGAGTAAACACCACAAGATATGTCTGTTCAGTGCAGGACAGACACAAAGCCTGTACTTGGTGAAATCAGATGCTTCACTGTCTCTTTAGAAGGGATCCATACTCCTCAGAGCTGTGCCAGTGGGAAGATCTCCAGATGTACAAAAAGTGAACAGAGGTAGGAAGTGCACCTTATCCTGGAGGTTCTTTTACTGCAAATGGGTTTCATTCAACTCTGGACTGAATGACAGGTGCGAGATATTCTCCCTTGAGGGTAGATTCTCTGAGGATAAAGCTGAGGTAAGAGCGAGACAAATTCTTGTGTAGAGTCAGCCCTCATTTCCCACTTCTTATGCCAAAATAAATAATAGACTCCAGTTGTCACCAATAAATGAATCTTCCCATATGGAAAAATCATATCCAAACAAACAAGTCAGACATACTTAGGAAGACACTATTTTGTATCTATTCCCACACCAGAAATGTGGCTTTTTACTCATACACAATCTGTGGGCATTCTTTAGCTTCCTAAACTAAAGAAAAAAAAAAAATTGAAATTACATGAAAGAAAATAATGCATTAGTCTTTGTCAAAAGACATAATGAAAGCAGCACTTTTTCATTACTTCTTTTCTTTCCAGTAAGTAAAACAGATTATTGCATCATTTGGCACATACTCATTGTTTGTAAATACTTAAATTGGTTTATATTAATCTGCATTGTTCAATTTTCACTGCGCATGCACTGTGGAACTGAAACTGTTGTCAACACTGCCAACAAATTTTTGGTTCCTATTATTGCTCTGTACATGAGGTCAGTACTGGAAAGACAAGCAGACAAATAAACTTGTAAATATAGAAGGTCGAGCTATCATAGTTGTCATTTAAAGGTTTATATTTTTGTTGCGCTTAGGAAGAACCTTTCAAGCACCATTTTGTTTATTTGAAATATTTTTACTAAATATATAGAGTGTGATTATTGTTAATTATTGTTCTTTCAAGGTGCCATGGATAAATGAGCCTTCTACTAACACCATGTCATGTTCTGTGCATTTTTCTTTTAGACTCTGTGCTAAGAAGAGTCATTCTACTATCAGAATGGAGTGATTTGTACCCTCAGTTTTGTGTGACTTTTCTCATAATCTCTATCTGTAATGACTTAATAATTTTATAAGAGAAGAGACTCTCTTATTCTGCAATATTTGCAAACACCAGTAAAATTTATCTCAACATTGACTGAATAGATGTACAGTGGTTTGAAGTGTTACTTAATGGCTTGTACTATAGGATCCTCCTAGACAGGGAGGAGGAACCTTCCACAAATCTGTCTTAGCCCTGATGTCTCGTGCCTGATTCAGCAGGGCTCCTAAGCGTTTGTATAACTTTCCATATGTGATTAGTTCTGTTGCATTTTATAAAGAAAAGCTTGCTGTCACACATAGACATTTGTAAGAAATGGATTTTAAAGTGTCCCAGAGTTGTGATGTGAGCTACCCATTAACCAGTTTTTATAGGGGAGCCTACTGCAGTGAATACATACAACTCTGCTTTCCACAACATTTTCAGAAGAAACAGCTGATTCCAGAGAATACAGTAAAAAGGCTCCTAACATCATCAAAGAGATTTTGGTTGTAGTTTGGTTTTTTTTCTTATTTCTGAAGAATGCATTTTTTTGTGAATATTCTTCCACAATATTCACCTATCCTGGCCCCAGCTCTTCTACAGTAGTAATCTAAATACAAACATCACATTTTGAATTACGATCAAAGATGTACAAAGGCAGCTTTTAGCTCCAGTGGAAGGAGTTAATTTCATCACTGTGCTATTTCAAGGGCTTCATGATTGACAGTGAAAAGAAAGATTCTGATAATCAGATTTTTATATTAGATTGTTCATCATGGAATTGGTTAGAAAATCATGAATATGCATTTGTTTCAGTGGACTTGAAATCATTAGTTATCAAAATAATTGTTCTTTGTGGAATTCTGTAAGCCTGCTGAAGGTATCCAACCGGAATATCCTGCAATTGCTTATTCTCCTTAATGAAATTTGGAGTCTTTTCACATCTCATGTAAATAATAGTAAAAGTAAATAACTTAATTAATTTATTATTGATGTTTTGTTCATTTGTCTGAAGAGATAAGCTAGTCATGAGTAGGGGAAAGGGAGCATATGGGTATGGAGAAACCTGGGGACATGTGAATAAAGTGGTGACTATGTTATTAATAAAATTCAGGGCTGTTCAATTACAATTGGCTGTTTGCCAATTACCATAAACAGTAGAATTGGCTGAAAACCAGTGCTAATTAGGGAAAGATGATGAGAATTATAAGGTACTCTGAAAACCAGTGTTGAATGTACTGGATTATCTTTTTTTGTGAAAAAATATGAGACAGATTTAGTTTCCTGCTCTCCAGATCTATCTGTATACTATAGTAAATATCAGGAAAAATTGCTCAAGTTTCTATTTTGTCTGATTTAGAGTAAAGGTTTAATTTTGTAATCTACAAGCTCTATGATATACCTACAGGTATTCCTATTACATGGGGTGATTCTTTCACTCCTTGCTCCAATAGCTAAATGAAATTGCTTTACTTCATGAAATTAACATTATTGTATTTTCATTCAGTTTGTTAATTGTTCAATAAATAACAGCAACAATCCTAGAGAGATGTTACCCTATCTTAGAATGACTGCATCCTTAGCCATTCCTCTCTGTTTTAGCCACACCTCTTGCCCCTAGAAAACAAGGACTGAGTTGAGCAGATCTCCCAACCTATTGCAAATGTTTTGCATTTTGCTTGTAAATTTTCTTCTTTACACTTGGCTTAAACAAAGTAATCACAAGATCACCTAAGTCTAATATGTTTGAGTACAGGCAGCAGGATGATATTTGTACCTATATATTTCCATGGTTCAACTCAGCAGATTTTGTAAGAAAGGAAGGAAAAACCAGTCTTTTCATATACTTTCTACTTTATCTTTTTTCCATTTTTTTTTATTTTGAGGTGGAACTTTGGCCTTACTTCTGAGTTCAACACAATCACAACTTTCTTAAAATTAAGTATTTCTTTAAGAGCCTCCTTAGTCATTTAAATGGAGCCTAGTTCTAAAATTAGGCTTATTACTGAAGTATCTGATTTTAAAACACATCAGTTTAAGATGGATAGAACCACTTAAGAAAAGCTGATCTATCTTGACTTGGATCTAACATCAGGTCAGTCATTTTGATAACTCTTCACATCACCTCATTCAAGAGTTCTTGAATGTTGTCATTCCTATAAGTACTCTGCAGCTGTCAATACCTACATCAGAGAAGATACTACAATTAAAATTGGCTGCAGTTTAATACTGTCTGCAACTGCCATATTTTACACAGCTGTAAAAGCAGAATCTCTTCTGTACCTGGAATAGCTGTATTTAAAATAGGTAGGAGTATGAGTTATCAGTCCCCAACAAAATTTCCTCAACCCTTTGGAGAGTGAGTTTCAGAGGTCTGTTTTCAAACCTATTTCTAATTTCTTTTCTAAACTCAAAATGTTTGCAAACCCTGAGCTTTGAGACAGCTTCCCCTAATAAAATTTCTTGATTTTTTCTAAATAGAGCTGTCTGATTATCTTGTAAGTTAACCAACTAAAAAACGTAGAGGTGTCCTACATAATTTGGACCCGACCCATGTCATTTGCAATAACTGCCACTCTCTATAAACAATCAAGGAGCAGGGCACAGTCAGTCTCAATGAAAAATTGTACAAAGGTCCCTGATGCCCACTGAAAATCACTTTTTTTTTTCACTTAAGGGATCCTAGATGTACATATTATGCAGATTCTCAGAAGATGTAACTTGCTGTTAAACCATAACAAGCTACTTATAGAGATACAAGATGTGTCATCTGAAGACCTGAAACAAATGCCAGGGATTCACAGTAGGTATAAAACTGAACTTGCCATCTTTGTCCTTCAAATTACTCTGTACATCTTCTGGCCTGCAGTTCTTTACTCCCTGCTTAAACCACACTTCAGCAAAAACCAAAAGCTTGACAGAGCACTTTAAGCATTTCACATATGGGCAAATATAAGGACTTGTGCTAAGACAACAAAATTCATTATACATATTAATGGAGTGGCAGAAAATATCTTTCTCCTAAATTATTTCCAAGGCCTTGGTAAATGAGACATGAAACTACAGAGCTAATCACCTTGCAGGTACTTCCATGGAAAAATGTGTCCTGTGGAAAATGCTAACAGGAATATATTCTTTTTTGCTTTCTGGATTCACACAAGGACTTCTGACTTATTGAATATATTAAGCTGGTGAGTTAGGAGGCAGATTATTTTTTATACTTTTGCCTTTTTTATAAATTAATTCCCTTCACGATTTATCTGATTGCAGTTTTAAAATGAAAATGTCTGATTTATTGCAAACAGTGTACTGAAAAATGTAAAGAGTGACTCGTTTGAGAGTTAAGATTAATTCCAGAATTTTTTTGGGGGGGAGATTTCTTCAGCTGACTTATTAAATGCAAGATTGAAGCCTCCTGACATATTCTCATGTCTCAGAGATTCTCATTGAAAGAAGTTATAGCAACTGAATATAAGATAGAAAATTTTGGACTTTGTGTATTTCAGTGTGAGCATTTTTCACTAGATCATTTTTTTTCCCCAACACTTGGGTCTAATGTGGAAACTATCAGACACTCCACTTGCTTTTATGCATGATAAAGATGGCTCACTGCTTTTTCTCTGTTATAATAGGGACCATTAAAATTCTTAAGCCAACACCCCACTACTTGCAATAACCAAAATATCCTCCTGTATTCGGAACGTCAAGTGACACTTTAAGTGATGAATGCTGAGCTCTTAATATTTTCAACTCTATTAACGTATAAAGAAAATTATTTCCTCTGCATCAAGATGCTGTAGGAGCTATACTAATAAAGTGTTGGTAAGATAGATCAGTTTTACTTCCCACTACTGTGCCGTACTTCTGGCAACCCAGAGAAAGCCTGTGAGAAGGTACTCTCTCCTCCAGTGATGATCGAGATCCGTCTTTGCCAAAGTGCACCTGTGTTACTGTGGCAAGCAAAGGAACAGAAGTAATTGTAGGTTACAGCTGCAGCACCTGGGATGAGGGGCACTAGTGGCTTTAGCAGAGCCATGAGTTACCATTTCATCAGGTGAAAACAGATGTCAAGTGTTTACCCCACAGATGTCAAGATTTCTCTCCACGGAACCTGTAAAATGCATGAGAGAGAAAGTCACACCCTTTCCTCTCTTTCTACTGGTTTTAAAACCTCCCCTACATGGTGGGATTTCATTGAAAATTCTGTGGTCAACCAGAAGAGCTTTTTAGTGAGACTGACTACCTAAGCATATGCCAGAAAATTGCTGTCAGATGTTCTGGGATTTATCAGGACACTTACAGAGACAGACTGAAGTGGATAGTGGAAATGTAGTATCTGGGTCATCACCAGAATGAAAAGAGGTTCTGCATCTCCTGAAAATAAATGGAATTATAATGTCCTGAATATGAAGTGTATCTGAAGGAAAATTTGTCAGTGAAAGGAAAGGACCCTGCAGTGATGAAGAAAACATCAAGATTGATATTGAGGAAGTATATAAAACAAAGAAATAAAGCATGGAATCTCCTTTAATAAGATAAGGGAAAAACTGAACTTTAAATCTAAAAGCATAGCAAAATTCATACATATGAAGCATACATTTGATTATGGTTTTTGATGAACCCTAGTCTGAGATCCCAGTATAATGATCAGAGTGCGTGAATGGAAGGAAATTAGAAAGAAAAGAAATGCATTCAAATCCTTCAGTTTACCGAGATGCAGTCCTTATTGAACTGAAAGGAGTAAAGACTAGAGGATTTGATGTGCTTTGAGGACACAAAACAGCTACATCCTAATCTGGCAGCATAGCCCAGCCTTCATCAAAAACACACAGGTGGATCGAGAGGCATTAGCAGGATTTGTATGATGAGCAAGTGTTAATGGAAGTTTTATACAAAAAAGTCTTAACTTGTGAGTATGAACTGCCTGCTTTGAATGCCAAAATAGCATGGGCCTGTGTTCAGCTGGTGTAAGGTATCATAAACCTCAATTTACTTCCGACTACACTGAAACTGCACCTGACCCTCAGTGCTCTAAGTGATGTTGGCCACAACACAGCTCATTTAAAAGGCCCTGAGTCCACTAGTAAACAGCTGAAGCCCAACTTGCTCCCCTGACTCAGCTTCCATCAATTACACTCCTTATGTTAATTAAAAAGAAAAAAATGCCTACATTAATTTAAAAGAAAACAAATGTCTCCTATCTATTGTGATAATATATTTCATAAGTAGCCAAATCTTGGAATGAACATAGCATCTTCTTATCAGAGCACAATTCCTCAATCCAAACTATTGCTGCAAGTACAGAGAGCGGGGAAATAGTATTCTGTGATCCCTAAGCTGCAGTGCACTCAGTTTACTATTCAGCTTGGAAACCTGCACTGTGGCACAGCTGGCTTCATGTGTTAATTTCTGCAACCAGCAAGCACTTGCATAATCAAATAAAGAGTTAAACGATTGAAATACACCCCTTCCCCCCAGTTACAGAGTAGACCACACCTAACTCTATGCTCTTCATATAGGCAAAACTTCTGTGGTTATTATCAGAGGCACCTGTCACCTATGTAAGGTTGCAATGTCATTAGCTGTGCCAGGTCCAGATGTTTTTAAGAAGTTTCAGGTTATTTGATGTCTCACAGAAAATACAATGGCTTTCTACAACATGCACCTGTTTTCTCTCACCTTTTCTCAGTGATCTTTTGGAATTAACTGAAAGCTTCACAGCCTCCTTTGTTTTCAAGAACAGAGCTCTGATAAAGCAGGCATGACATTGTATATTTATTGGCCCTCATTTCTGACAAGGCAAAGGGGTTTTTTACCCTATTATTCCCACAGCAGGAACCTTTCTGCTTTGTTGGCTAGGTTTAAGTTCCCAGCCAATTTAGAAATTCTTAGCCTTACTCCTACCTTGATGTTTTCTCCAGTGATGCACTTATGAAAAGATACCATATCTCTTCTCAGCCTTCAGGCTAAAGAAGACTAAACCTTTCAGTTGCCCTGTATGAGACAGATTCATTATTCCTTTTTCATCTTATCATAGACCTTCTTGACTCTTTTTCTTCTCAAGAACATGTTTATGTGATATGAATGATTGGGAATGCATGCAGCATTTCAGCCATGTTTTCTGCAGTGAAACAAACTTTTTTCCTGCCTCCTGCCCCTAACTGCCTTGCTCTTCAATACTCCTACCCCTTCCTCAAGCTGAGCCCCTTTTCCTTGACTGAGCACAAAAATATGCCTGGCTGATACAAAATACATTGGACATACTTACATGTATTGCATCTCCCAGCTTGGCACCACAGACTTATGCTTCTCACCGTGGTGGCAGCTGCCAGAAGGAGGGTCTGCCTCTGCAGCTGTGTGAGGCCAGGGGAGGAGGAGGAGGCAGCAATCTGTTGATACTGGGATTTGGCTGCACCTGCCACAGGGCCCTCAAAGCTACTGCTCTGCAGGGTGGTTCTTCTCTACCCGCTTGTTGTTTCAGGACATGAAAGAGCTCTTCTGCCAAAAGCCATTCAGTGTAAACCTCTTCCTCTGCTTTCAATGCATCTGCTGGGGAATGAATATGTAATGGCAAAGCTTCATTGTTTCCCACTCCCTCAGTCCAATGGGGAGCACTCGTCTCTGCATTATCTTCTTGCTCCATGTTTGATGTGATTAACTCTGTTTCCAACCGAGTGCCAGGTACACATGCTGACATCAGTGAGACAGCTTCTCAGCCTGCCCAGAGGCCACTGTTCAAACTGTCCTACTCAGTGCACAAGTGCCAGCTCTTCTCCAAGAGCCCCTGCAAGAAACACTGCATCTGAGACCACAACAAGAGAGTGACACATCTTCTGACACCAACACAGCAACGAGTGTCTCCCCCGTGTCTTTGAACACCCCCACAGGATGGAACCCAAAGGGCAGACCTGCCACTGGCTTGTAGGATTTCTGCTTTACAGTTATGACACTAAGTCAGAAACCTTAATGTGCCAATTTAGCTGAGGGGCCTGAATACATAATTATTTCTAGGAGATGAGAAACATATCAACTGCCAAGTAATAGAGTTCCCAGTGGAAATCTAAAATTTCAGCGCTCTATTTCCTTCATGGCATTTTTTCCAATCTTCAAGAAACAAACAAACCTGCAAACAAGAGTGTGTATTTTTCATTTCAAATACCCATCCTTGGCTACAGTTTTGACAGTACAGATTTAATCAGATTTCTGTATTTAAAGTGAAAATTTAGCTACAGCACAGAGCACAGGACAGTGACTTCAACACAATTCAGCTTTCACCACTGGAACCCTGCACTCAGTGCCCAGTTTAGGATGTAAGTGATTTGCTGTCTCATTTGAGTCTCCCCTACTTTCTTATTTGCAACACAGAATCTGTGGCATGTGTCACCATCATTTCTGTTTTAAAGGTGCAGTAAACAGCTTCATTCCCACCAGATAATTCTCATGAGTCACTTCCCCAACACATTTGTCATTTTAAGTACTCAAGTTCAGTAGAAACCAAATGTAAAATCAGTGTCCTTTCATGAAATTCAATGAGCTATTCTGATTTATGTCACAGAGCATAAATCTGCAGATGAGGGACTTGTATCTGTGATGGGCTCCAGGCCTCTCAGATGTTAAGACCCAGAAGTAGTAATCATTTCAAACTCAAACACTTTATACAGACTATCCTTTTCCCTTAAACCAGGGCTAATTTCATGTGACCGTAGGTGTAGAATCACATGCAAGCAAGATAGCCCTGCATTTTTCAATTCGTCTCATATATATGTTAGAAGAAATTGGAAATATGTTTAAATAGATTAGGAAAAAACACACCTAATGAAGTATTAAACTGTATATACTTGTTGTTCATTTTGTATATATTTTGCTTGAAATTCAGACCTTGCTATATTCCCACATAACTGTCCTGCCTGAGCAGCCTGAGTCCATTCAGAGCTGTTGTCAACTTGTCAATGGCTGCAAAGGTAGCAAGACTGGACTAGATCCTTGAAGGAGGTAAGAAAGCAAATGTAAGCATTCACTTCAGCTGCTGTGCAAAAGCATAAACCTTTTCTAGGGTTATCTCAGAACTGAGTTCCAGGTTGATGTAAGCTTGATGTTAGGGCAGAAGCAGAGTGTTTATTCAAGAAGCCAGTATGACGTCTTTTATCCATTTTTGATCTTAAACAGTTACTGGGAACTGGGATACTGAATTGCTAAGTGAAATATTAATGTTATGCCTACATTTGTATCATAGCTTGCATGAATGAAGCTTACATGATGTTCTAGGTTGGGGAATGACTTGAACCAGTGTAATAGTTTTTTTCAGGTTAACTAACATGGTGTGATGGAGGAAAGAAGGCTTGTCCTCCTGCTGAAGTTTACTCTGATGCCCACAGTATTTCCTGAATTGCCTGCTCTCTAACTTCCAGTCTGAAGAAAACCACATTTTATTTGCCATTGGTACATGAAATGGAAAATGCTGTGAATGTTATGGCAGTTATACATATGCAAGTTTATTTTTATATATAAGGTTTGGAGAATGTATCTTCAAAAAATGAAGGGGTTTTTTTTGTTACAGCTGAGTGCTGAGTCTCTTTTAATCTTTCCTTACGTAGCAATCTCTCCATCTTCATGATTATTATCCATTGTTTTTCTCTGAACTCCATCCAGTTTGTCTACATTTTTCAAGAAATAAGGTGTCTAAAACTCTCAGTCCAATATTCCACCTTCATTGTCACTATACAGATAGGGTCTATTATCTTCCTGCTCCATGAGAGGCATAAATATCTCTGCTTTATGCAGCTCAAGGTTGAAATGGTCCTTTAGCTGCCATGTTACTTTGCAAATATATCTGATAAATAAGATTAAAAAAAGGTTTAGGAGGAAAAAAAAAGAACAATAGAAAGCAGCATGTGCTGACACAACTGACAAGCAATAATTACCTCTCTGACATTACAAGAAGGTTACTAGCCTACCTTCCACCATGAAAAAAACATACTGGTATAAGCTGGTTTAACCAGATTAGTTTTCCCTTGTGTAAATGATCGGTGATTTAACTGCTCTGCAAATTATCTAAAAATCTTCATTAAACTTAGAAACACTTAAACCTCTTAAATAAGTAAATAATATAGGTTAATAATTATTAAAAATCATTGGCTCCAGTAAAGTAGTGTATGCAACATATGTGCACATTCCCAAGAACTCTATACCAGACAACCTTGGATATGAGAACATTTCAGTGTTTGAACAAAACTGTCCCAAAGTCTTTTATCATACCCCAAAATTAAGGGATTAAAAGAACCTACTGAAAAAGAAATTTACTTTGAGATTGCTATTAATTATTACAAGATGCAAACCCCTCAAATGGGACTCGAGACTCCTGTTTTGGCTGCTGTCCTGAGTCTGTGTTCTGGAAAGAAAATCCTGCTGTAGCCCACTAGTGGGCCTACATGGATGTACAGAGAATGGGAATTGAGATTCTTTTTGTGCAATTTTATGTTCATATTGCAGCCGAATGTTTCATATCTATGTTTAATTTTTCCTTTTACTAAATTTAGATACCAAAGGCTGGTGTGAATATCCCTGGCTTTGTATTCCTTTCCCTGCAAGGGACAAAACCCCCTAAAGATTGTGCTTACTTTGCCTATAGGACCAACATACCAACATAAAGAGTTATGTATTTTACTCTCTCTATAGAGCAGCCCATGTCACTTCGTGCCTTCGTCCACTGGGTTCCTAGAGAACATCAGGGAATTCTAAACATGTCCATCCACAAGTTCAGGTCTAACTTCTTGTTAAGGAAGTGCTGTTTGGGTCAAAAGCACACTGCCTTTTCTTCCATTCGAAGCATCTGGCACATGAGGCGCTGCCCACTCACCCACGAAATGGACAAACTGGCTTCTGGACTCACCGCGGCCCTGGGCATCTGCATCCATCTGCCTGCTCTGACTTTCCCTCTCCCTGTTCTTGTGCCAAAACACTGCCCCTCAATGCTTCCAAGAACGTGGGCACGGTGGGGACCAAGAGGGAGTTGCCAGGAGTCGGATTTGGGTTCCAGAGTTTGGCATGGAAAATGCGTGTGGGTATTTTCCATCTGATCGCTGCTGGAATTAAAAACAAAAGCACTTCTAGAAAAAGAGGCTAAGATGTGTAGCAGCAATTCTCTATCATTGGGCTGCATCATTTACTGGAGAGAATGGAGATCTGTTCTGCTGGAGTTTAAAAAGGAGTAATTTCCCATGCTCTCCTCTATCTGCAATGCACATGTGGAAGAAGCAGCAATAAAAACAGGGCTTGGCTCATGCTGAGCACAGGTATCCAGGGCAGGAGCACACTGATTTATATGTTTTATTTCTGCTTTCCATCACATGGACTTTATGAGGAATCATAAAATGGAAGGTAGAGTAATTAAGAAGTCATATAAGATCTGAGACAGAGTTGTTCCTTCTGCTGCTTGGTATCTCTGCATACACAACGAGAACATACATTAATTCACTGAGATTCCTGTTCATTACATTGGTAATTCTGTAATTAATCAGAAAGATGCATAATTAATTAAAAAAAAAAAAAAGAGAAAAGAGAAAAAATGGAAAGGAGAAAAAACAACTTGTGAAGTGCAGCCAGGACAGACTAAAAGAACAAAAATTTGTTGTCCTGTTTTGGCAGTTGGCACAGTTAAAATTCAATAAAATATTTTCCTGATAAATAAGCTAGGGAAAATTATTCCCTACTAGACCACAAATAAGAAAACCAGATTCAGACATTTCTGAATTGCAGGTAATTCCCTGGAATGCTCTAGGGCTAATGTGTCTCTGCTCTGCTCCTTATTCAGCACAAAATTGTACAGTAGTATCTTTCCTTGAAAGAATTTTCAGTCCTGCAATGCAGACAGTGTTGCAAAATATTGGTAAGTCCTAAAGTGCAGTGAATTTTAGACAACAATTCAGATTAATTATTCATCTGAATGAAAAGCGAGTTTACATGGTTCTGTTAGCACTCACCTAGTAAAGAGAAGGGCAAAAGTCGAAAAAGGATTATGGAAGAGACTGCAGAACAGAAGACCTTCTGTTTGCTGTCAGGTTTTGTATTAGTAAAGTTCCTGTTTTGTCCTATCAGCAATGAACTCTGTCTTTCAAGGGATACCACTTAGTGTCTGGGTTTGGGAAGCACTGCAATTTATTGTCACATGTTGTAGAAGACTGGTACTGGTAGGAAATCAGTTTCTCAGAAAAAAGAATCAATATTTTAAATACTTTACTGCTTCAAGTATAGATTTCAAGTGTTATCTAAGAAGTTAACGTGAACCAAATATGTTCCTAAGATCTATTAATAGAATATGAACATTCATCTTTTTATAAATTGGAAACATCCTATTTTCGTTAAGAGCTCCCTACACTTTATTAGTGAACATATGAAGCTATTCCAAGAGAAAACTGAACTTTTTAATTCGAAAATGTGATACTTTCATAACTGTGGGGTTTGGGGGTTTCTTTTAGTCTATATGGGAAATTTTTCAAAATTGGAAATTTAATCTTTCCTGGTTTGTTTTGTCTTTTAATCACTTCTGTCTCTATAGACATCCAGTTAAATATTTTTCAAAAACTTTATCATTTTTTAATGCTTTATACACTTTTAAAAGTGCTTTTTGGCGAACACCACTGTTAAAACTATGGGGAACCAAGTTAAATGTAGAATTTGCTTATATAAATGATTGCATGAAAACATCAAAGCAACTCACTCATGTCAGCCCCATTATCATCATTCACTAAAGTTGCATATGTAATTCAACTCTCTCAAAAGCAGCTGCATATTTTGTGCAGGAAAGAGAAAACCAGAAAAACAGTGGTGAGATTCACTAAAAGATAGAAAGTAACTGATAATGAAACAGAAAGTTCTGTCCTTTAGATGGACACTGACACTGCACACTGACAGCATGTAAAAACTGAATACCTTTAATGTACTCTTAAGTAAATTTCTGGCCTTTCTTTTCAAGTAGATAATTTTTCAAACCAAACCCTATCCTGCAGCAGAGATGTGATATGATGTTATTCCAAATACAGTTGAGGTGGACAACAGAAGACATGGGTTTTCCAAAACATTTCCTTTTCTTTTTTTTTTTTTGTCTTTTAAAGAGGATATTCCTATAACACAGCTTTGTTTCTGCACGTGACAAAGGCATACCTTTTCCCTGGTAATATGTCAGTGTGATTATTTTAACTCTAAATAGGATGTATCCAACTCCACAATACTACTCAGCAGCTGACCATGTGAAGTATAGCAGGTTCAGCCCCTCCTCTGATCCATGCACCTCTTCCATGGGTCACGTGTGAAGCTATGTAATATGTTGGTCACTTAATAAATTGCCCCAAGCAATTTAGAAGTAAGGGATGGAATATTTTATTGAAAAAATTGTGGAAAAGTTTGCAGAGAACATGGGTTATGTATGTTGAAGGATACTTCTGGTCATTCTCCTGTTAATTTTTTCCACTTCTGATGAGTACTGTTGTTTGGCATCACCCTCACTGGGATGCACACCCATGCAGAATATTCAAGTATAAGGAAATTGTGTGGGTTATTCCCCACACATAACTTTAACCTTCTTTGGTTTCAGGGTGCATGTGCAAACCTGCCTAGAAAGGAATTTAGATATTTGGTTTCTTTTCCAATTCCCTTCTGTCAGTGGAGTGGCCTGATGTGAGATGAAGGGGTCTTTTGCCATTCATGTTGTTTTCCTGAATGGTGAACTGTGCTGAAATCAGTGAAATACCCATTGCAGGTCAACGCAGCACTTCAGGAATTCAGTATATTTACTATATACCAAAAACTAGCAGTTTTTTAAAGTATTTCCTCTAAATAATTTTACTCTTTAAAATTAAGGATTTAGTGTTTTATTTTATGCTCAGATACTTTCCTCTTCTTCCTTCCCACAAAATATAATGTTACCAGGATAAGTGGAGACACAATAGGACAGAAAACAATAGCTCTAATTCAGCTTTTCAACTGCACTGCATTGTTGGGAATACAAGAATTCTTCATACAGATTACAGATCCTGTTCCAGGAAATTATAATTCATGATAATCTCATTGTTTTAGAGCAGATGGACAAAATGGAGAACTTTCTCATATGACACCATTTTGCTCATTTCTGCAGTGTTTTAAAGTTTATTTGTTTTTTGAGTACTGTGTATATTCTCTTCCTGACATTGTGCGGAATTCAGGGAGCATAATGCAATGATGGGGCTGGCAGACATTTCATGGGAAACCAGAAAAAACTTTTGCTTTTGCTGCACACTAATCTTCTTACTGGAGTTAACATTCTGTTCTTATTGATTTCTTACCTTCATGGCTCACTGCAATAAATTTGAATCGTAAATCAAACTTCCACAAAAACAAAAGCACTGATTTTCTGCTACATTTCTATTTCTGTAGTCATTTATAGCTGAGCTGTTACATATTTAGCATTACTGATCAGATATGCTAATGTGTTACACCTTATTTGTACTCTCTTTGAAAAGAAGTAAAGATGAATTGAACACAGAGTATATAGGGCAATAGAAAGAGAGATACAAAGGAAAGTAGAAACAGAAAAAATTGGGCACTGGGGGCAGGTTCTGGCACAATGCTCATTTATCTCTATCATCTGTAATGACATAAATGAGTGGATCTAGCTGGGGGCAAAAAGTGCTGTAATTGCTAAAAATAATATAGCTTGTATTTTCTAGATGGGCTCTATAATAAAAGAGATACTTGTATTTCTGAACATATTGCCAATATTTCTATGTCTGACTTTATCACTTAGAGGGCAGAATGGGCAGCTATGGGTCTTTGGAAAGAAAATAAAGGATATGGTCACCTGACATCAGTTTGTCATTTTCTCCTTCAAACTGAATATATGTCATAAAAACATGAGAGAAACATGTGTCATAATAGTAAGGCCTTGACTTTTATGGGAAAATTTAACCACTAAGTATGAAAAAAAGTGTCTTCAAAGTGCCTCTATTAAATTAGCCCACAACTCAGTGTCAGAGAAGGGGCAATACCTGGTCTGACTATAGCCCTAACAGATGATAGCATAATTTTAATTCTGGTGAGTTTCTTCTTTTTAAAATTTAGTTTAGATTTTTGTTTAAGAAATAAGATAATTGTCTGTTTCTGGCAGAAATATTAAAAGTTCAGGCATGCATTTGAGTTGTGCATTTAAAACATTTCCTTCTGATAATCTATTCAGATAATAAACAATTTTCCTCTTCTATTCCCTGTAAAGGAAATAATTCTTAGAGTTAAATGTTTTTTTGCCATTGATGTTATCCATTTTTATCTTCTAATCAAAAGACTTTGTTTTCCTGTATGCCACAATGGTAAAGGTAGGGAAAACACAGCAACTTTTACATTTCTAATCAGTTGTGTTTCAGAGGTTATTTCAGTAACTGAGCATCAGGATACAGATGGGCTGATGTGTGTTCACTTCCTAAAGGTGTCTGGTTTATCTGTGGTTACTGGGTATTTCAGTCCTAGATTTGGATAATTATTTTTTCCTTATAAAATCCCCAAACAACACAAAGCCATCACACCTCAAAGCAGCACTGCCATAGGAAGATTAAAATATTTAAATATTAAGAAATGTGTGCAACCAAACAAAGCTTTCTCTGCAATTCCTAATACAAGGTAACAGTTATTGGGACCCCGGTCTTTAGATGGGTCATTTGAGTTATAATGAGCAAGGGTGAAATACAACCCAAACTCCACTATCAAAGAACAAGACTTCCTCTGATTTGTAAAAGCATTAAGCATATACTGTACACTTTGCAAGTTGGAGACCTCATGGCTTCTGTTTTACCTCTCAAAATAGAAGCATCACTGATTGTTATTCAAAAGGAGAACCATTCAGGTGAGACAAAAATTTAATGCATTTCACACTAGAAAGAACATATTTGCTTCTTCTTTTAGCCTGTACTACATCAAAGTTTTCAAGATAAACTATCAAGCAGGTCAGCCAGTTCATAAGTGTAATACCAGGCAGAAGCAAAGTTGCTTGGGCAGTGAAACTGCAGGAACAATTGCAGTTTTCAAAACAGGATAGGTACAGAAATTTATTTCAAGACATTTAAAGTACAGATTCTAGACCCAAACACTTCATTACTGCAGTGAATTTTCCCAGCAAAGAATCCCACCTTTCTCTTGTTAATAATCTCCTTGCGATATTTCTAAATTGACTTTAAAATGGGCTTTTGGGTAGATATTTTTCTGCTGTAAGACTGGAAGAAAAATTGGTTATCTATGCCAACACTATGGATTTAGTAATTGTTATACCTCCAGAATCAATTCACCAGTGCAATAAATATGCCCTACATTTTTGTCTTAGAAGTATGTGAATTCATATCTAGCTGAATTTACAATCCTCAGCAATCCACATAACTGTTATACTACTGAAAATGTGTAAGAGTGCTTTTGTTATGCTATGCAGTGTCATTTTTATATGTACTCAGGAAGATCTGTACAGGACAGAAGTAAAACTCACTGCACAGTAACTGACAAAGCTTTCACACATTTACTCGTTCTTTCTAAAATACCAGTCTTATTTGAGCAGGGACTGTGTCAGGATGAACAATGACCAGAGGATAGTGGTATTCTTATGGAAGATTAGTAAGACATCTAAGCCAAATATTTTAATTGCTTCTCACCACCAGTTGTAACAATTATGAGAAGAAAATGACTCATGGGTGTCATGGAGAACATTTGTTCTCCTCCAAACTACTCTCTAAGCAACTGCACTTGTCCAGGGTGTTTTCAAAGGAATTGCTTTCAGCCTGGAATGTATATAGATGCCTAATTTCAGATAAATTTAAAGATCTAGATCTCAAGTCCTTTCTAAATTTTAGACATCCTGGTATTCCAAAAAGCAGTGATTAATTAGGCTTCATCTTGCTGAACCAAAGTAACAATAATTTAATTTGAAAAAATGGGTTATTTTTGTTGAGCATTATGCTTGCTTCTGTTTTGTTTGGCTTACCAGTCTGTAGGTATCTGGTAAGTGGGCTGTATCATTTGTGCCAGAGAAGAATTCAGGCCAGGAATATATTGCCGAAGTTTACTTAAGGAGATTACTCATACGGATTATGCTGGCTTTCAAAAGGCATCTTTTTACAAGAATAGTAAGCACAATAAAGAGATACTGAACTCTGAAGGCTTGATGTTCTTCTCCTGTAAATCACACTGAACTCTTCTGCAAGTGTTGACTGATTTAGCTAGCCACAAATCCAAACATTTCTCACATTTAAGAAAAGATAATTATCCTCATGACACAAGTTAATGTCTGCTGGGCAATAATCTTTTTCTTTAGTGAAAAGCACTATTGGTATCACAAACAACTATAACTTTTTGAAGTTAAAAAGAAAGTAGGAACCCAGTAAAACAGAAATCCTCTTATCAATTCTCTCCTTTTCTCTGCTTTTGCAAGAAATAAAAGTGAGAACAAGACACTGCAGATTTACCAGTTTCTACCAAACCTGCTTATTATTCAAATTATAACAGGGTTTTGTCTAGCTGGAATTGTTCATGTAGAGAGGAACATTGTATAAGTTATTCCAGAATGATTAAAAACATAAAAGATTTCTGGTCTAAGCATTTCAAGCTAAGGGGAAAAAAAAGGCTATTATCTGCAAAACTGAAACAATTTTGCCTTATAATATTTTCAGCACAAATACCATGTAACTTGAGTGCAACAGTACTGTCCAAGTGTTCAGGATTAAGCTTAGGTTTATGCTCTCCTGGCTTGCTGTTAATTCACATATAATGGTTATTTTTTCCATCAATAACTACCACTGTTTATGGCTTCATCTCAGAGTTGCTCACAGACCAGGAGTGGTGACTGCTGACTGCTATGTAGAATGCAACCTTCCCAGCTTGCTTTTTCTGCAAAAGCAGTGGGGACAGGAAGGGAAACCCCATGTGGAAAAGGACAGAAGCACCATACAGGACTCAGGTACACTTGCTGCTAACCACAGCCTCTCAACCACTTCATATGAGTACATGCTGTGCTCTTCAAAGCAAACACATTACCTGAGAGAGTTACATAGCAATAGCCAAGCCCCAGTGTATATTATACAGGTAATTACTATCAATCAGCTACTAAAGGCACTGAAAATTTAAAATATAGCAGTGGTATGAAAACAGAATATCTAAATACAACACAAAATGTCTTTATCCCTGAAGAATACTGTAGGCAGACTAGCTAATAGTGCACCAGCTTGTCAAACTTTCCAAAGGTTTGGGTTTTTTTTTTTGATAGAATGAGAGTTTGTGTTAGAAACGAAAGAAAGCAAGGCAACGGAGAGTTGAGGAGAATAATCATTTGTATATAGGTGGGAAAGTAAAGTTGCTTCAATAAAAATTGTTTAAATTGTTTTTAAGGCAAAAGCAATGAAAAAAAATTAATATGCCTTTCAGTTAAGATAATCCCTTTGTGAATTCTTTTTCAGCCAAATGGCAATAACAACAAAATAAATAGGATTTTATTCCCCTGAAGCATTATTTTAGAGCAGTTGCCTTCAGTCAGTCACAGAGCCTGATCCTACCCTCACTGCTCTGAAACTGCTCTCACTCCTGCTGTAATAAGCATCACAATTATTTCATCCTTCCCTAGATATTTGGTTGGATGAGGTATTTTTTGTGGCACATTTGTGTGTGGGTGCAAAACTTTCAGCCAAGGGGACTCAAACTTCTACAGTTAAAATCAGAAGTTTTCAAGAAGAAAAAGCAAAATAATAGACTAATATTTAATAAAAAGACAAGGAGCAGTTCAATTATAATATTCCCAGCAATAGCCTCCTTTCCAATAATTACTAGGACCAAATGTTCATCATTTCATCTGAAGTGAAAATTAAAGGATCCAGATGTGGCAATTTACTGGAAAACAAGGAAGCACTAGCCCATACGTTCACATGTTCTCATTCACCCATTTTGGTAATTTTATGAATATATTTAAAATACTTCCAACTAGAGTTGCAGACATCCATCAAATTCCAGCCATGGACAACTCCACTTTTCTTTGAATGGGACTATACATAGTATTTCCTCACCATAATGAGTGGACGTCTTGGATAGATGGTACATCTTTTAGCCCTTTAAAAAACAGACTTTGTTAAAGCCCCAGAAATCTGATGTACTGAACAAAGAGCTTGACCTGAAAGACTGGGAGTGCCAAGGGGATGCTGCTAACTGTGGGAAATGTTTTATTATACTTGAAGTCTTCTGTAATGCCATATTGTGAAAACTGTCCTGGGCACCCGAAATCACACATGAACATGATGAGAAACAACTCAATCCTTTGTGTTTCTGAATGCCATGTTCCCATACCAGATTTATTATTTACCATAATAAATAGCAGAAGAGAGTACTGAAATTCATCATCAAAATCAGAAATTATTTCACATTAGCATTGTCATTTTTCTCCTTGATTTTCTTCTTTTAAGCAAAAAGGCTATGATTCATTTGAAATAGCTTATCTCTAAGATGAAGTGATATTGAGCTATACAGTAATTTGTAAAATCTAGTTAGTTTTTGTTCCAGAACTATATTTTGTCACTGAATGGAAAGAGAAAGTTGAACTTCGAGTCACCTCATACAAATCAAGATTCACCTGCTGGCTTTCTAATCAATATGAGACAGAAATACTTTTATACCTTATAGTCTGACCCTGTAACCATATAAACAGGTACAAATAAATTGCTGCCAAATCTCTTAGAATTTTGCAAAAATTTTATATAAATGTGTCGCAGTGGGGATTACTGCAACAAGTATGTTTCAAACCAGGAGTCCCGTGGAAAGGAAGTATATATGGACAGATTCGTGGTAGATGTTTCAGAGATGTTTATTTCTCCAGCCGCATGGCCGGGGCTCAGCTCAGGAACTCCCCGGTCACGGGACCCCAGGGTCCTTGGCGTTATCAGGGAACACAAACCAACCAATGGGGAATGAAGCTGAGCAGGGGCAGGGAGACCCCGTGTCTCCTCCCCAGGGCCCCTCTCCCAGGGCTCCATGGCAGGGGGAAGGGACCCCAACATAAATGTTCATTTTTAATGCTCATTAACTGTAATTTAATAAGGTTACTGGCTTGATACAGTGGACTTGATGGCCTCTGTACTAAGATCAATTTTGAACAGTGATACTTACTTAGAATTTGAGTTTCTGCAACTAAAGCTGAGACACAAAAGTCTAAGTCATCTAACTTTAGCCTTGAATCTGGCATCCACATTGTAGTTATTGTAGAGAAATCTCAGGAGAAAAAGAAATCTGTTAGGAGTTTTCATATCTGACTAAGCTGATGGTGCCATCATCACCATACCCAATCAACACATGAAGTAAAATTTGCTTAGAAATTGTCACCAGATATTGTTCTGGCCTGCTCTAGACTCTTGAAAGCTCCTTGGAAGAGAAGTAAAAGGTTACAAACCACTAATAGAGTTGGATTGCACTTCTTTAATTATAAAATTCATTAATTTAAAAGCAAGTTGGTATCATTAAGACAGAATTGAAAATGTCACAGAAGGTAAAGGGAAGACTTGAGTTCTAAACCCCAGATGACCATTGCAGGTAGTCATTCTGGCTACCTCAGAAAGGCCACAGAATGTGATAGGAATCACTGGCCATAAAATTGCTTTCCAAGACCCAAGTTCACTAAATTTAAGCTCCTGTAAAAAGTAAAAAAATTTGCAGCCATTTTGTAACATAGGAAAATATTTCTTGGATTCAAAGGCATGTTCCATCACCATCCAATGTCCTAGGTGTCTTCAAAAGCAAAGAATATTTTAAATAAGATTCCTAGTATAAAGCATGTTCTACACAATAGGGAATAATCCCAGTTCTTCCTTCTATCTTCACTTTCATTTTAACGCCTTTTGTTAATGTTTGGTGTAGTCATGACCATACAAACAGAACATGTAAATACCAGAAAATTGAGAAAATATAGTGTGCACAGCACAATAAGTTTCCTCTATCTATTTCCTGCCCTCAACTGTAGCCTCCTGTGTTTCCCAAGGACAGAAAGCACAACCAACAAAGCTGAAGGGCAGAGTGACTTCCACGGTCAGAAAGACCTTGCTGGTTCACAGAGATTCAGAAATTCTGAAACATGAAACTCTTACAAGCACAAAAATACAATGAATTAATCTCCTTTCAGAACATCTTGGAGATATCAACACATTAGATGCCTGAAATTTCATGTCAGAAAATCGATTTACCAAACCAAATGTGTATATTTAGCTATATCTTTAATTAAATGCTCTTTTCCATAAGTTTATGTACTAAGCAAAAAGTAAGAGGAAAAGGAGAAATTGTCCCTTGCCATTACCAGCTTTTTGAAATGTTGCTGTTTGGAAATTTAGGAGTCATATTCAACCTTTCAATCAAAGTTAATTCTCAACAAATTTTTTAAACATTTGATCTTCTACAACATTAATTTTCGTTTCAATAATTGTTCTGTTTCCCTCTTTGCCTCAAATATGAAGAATTGTCACATAATCTATTTACCTTAATTTGATCAAACTGGGTTAAGTAAACCAACCTCTTTTAATATTTCTTCATAATACAGTTGTTTCAGTGCTCTGATCATTTTACTAATCTCTTTCAGAATATCTTCCAATTTACTGGTACATCACAACACAACAAAGTTTTACCAATGTCTTGTAGAATGATCATTCTCACCTCTGACCTAAAAGTATTTCACCTACTCCATCCCTGAATTTCATGAGATTTTTTTCAAAGCTGTTTCATATTGATGGTTCATAGTTGTTATACAATCAGTGAAAACAGATAGGTCTCTTTCCTCTCCTTTGTTTTTTAGCTATTGTTACGTCAGACTAGAAGTGCTCGGACTATGAGATTTTTGCATTTTATACCACCAATTTTCTGAACCTTCAGTTGGAAAGGACCTTTGACCATTTTTGTACAACATTTTGGTCATCTTGGCACTCTCAAGGACTCCCAAATCAAAAAACCACACAGACCTGTATTTGTTCATATTCTGAATGAAATGCATGAAATAGGAACAATCTCAGAACCAGCTTCTGAGGGATGTTCCTGTTAATATGCCTTTGGTGTAACCCACAATAGCCTTCTTAGACAGTTTCTCATACAATTCCTAGTTCTTTTATCAATCCCTTTACTTTTCAACATAGACAATAATATCATATGAAAAAATACAGCAAAAGATATTTACTTTAACTGATAGAGATGAAGCTCACTGAATTTATTCTAAGTAGTCATTTTAGCAGAAAAGATGTAAGATTAATGAAATACCCTTCACCTTTGATGATCAATTATTTCAATTTATGTCATTTTACCACTTCCCAATTACCTCCATCCTTGATTGTTCTTTGTTCCAAAAATTGTATTGTTCCTCAGTATTGAGGTCAACATAATAGACCCATTTTTGCTTGTATCACTTGTTTTACCATTTCAGTACCATTTTTTCTATTTTCAGTCATCAGGTGCTGTCCTCCCAAAATAGAAATAAATTTAAATTTTTATGTTACCATACTTTGCACATTTAAAAGAGAGTAAGAGACAGAGTGCTAAGTACTTTCTAAGCTTGTATTTTGCTAACTTCTAAAAGGCACATTTACAGAACAGGGGCTGCTTTGAAGTCTATATCAATATGCAAGGAGCTTTGCATAAGAGCTATCTTGCATTCTGTTACTTGAAACATAACTCAAGCTAAATTTAGTTATGATTAAGTCAACATCATCACTGTAATAATCCTGGAAGGATATAAGACTAAGGTACCACTGGTGGAAATCTTGCAATGAGCTGTAATCACTTCCTTTTCGGTCATATCTTTCTGTGCTGTACTAAAAATATTTTTCTAAAGGCATTGTTCTTACTGACTAAAGTACCAGAATTAGAAAAGATTTCCATAAAAATCCCTTGCATTTTCAAAAAGGCATTGTAAAGTTTTTTTTACACCAAGAAAAATTTTTACTTAAGGAAGGTTGGTGTTTGCATTTTTTTAAAGAAAAGACAATAGATACAATAAAAAATAATTTTGTTTGAGTTTGTTGGTTTTGTTTGGTATGGTTTTAATTATAGATTGTGTTTCTTGTTGATTAGCCAATAACAATATAGGAGTTTGAGAAAAATTATACCCCCGTAAAAGCAATTGAAGGAAATTTTAACAAAAACTTTTTTTTATTTTTGGCACAGAAAACCCCTGAGAAGATCAGTAAGTATTGCAGGAGAGTTTTACTTCACTATAAAACTGATCCTTCCAATACAAAGAAATCATTTATTTCATCATTGTTTCTGTTCTGGTCGGTACATTAAAATTAATCTTCTACTCCCCGTGTCTATAGTAGCAAAACAGAATCTTTCAAGGAGAGAGACATACTACTTTATTCCTCTTTACTATTAGTTATTTCCCACAGCAAACACTGGAAGACACAAAATATGCAATGCACTGGCTAATTGTCCCTTAGTGGGAACACAAAGCTAACTATATCAAATAAAATATTAACTTCATATTAAAAGACCACTTCTATTTCATTAAAAAACTTGTCAGTTTCCATGTCTGAGAACAGGCAATGAAAAAATCACACATACTGAGTTTAAAAGGAGACTGCAGTGTTTTGCTAAATGCGTTGCCAACCAATAGCGTGCCATAGGCAAAAAGCTGTGTATGGCTTTACTTCCATCTGGGAGTAATGGCACAGCACAAACCCCTAATCTATATGACTAAATTAGCTCTTTCCAGGCAGCCTTTTATATCACAGCTGTCTCCTGATCTGGGGTCCTGTCTTATGGTGGACACATGATGTGACTATTTTAAATATGATTCAAAATCATGATAAAACCTTGAATTTATATCTCTTCCACCCTACAAAATAAAATGCCCTAATTCTTGTAAGAAAACCACCAGGTTTCCAGTCCATTGTTTCCAAGAAGTTTAGGAGTGTTTTGTTGGGGTATTTTGTTTGTTCGTTTGGAGGTTTTTAAATCTGAAATCTGTTCCTGGTGCATACCTATAGAAGGCATAATAGCAAGTATTCTCTTTTGCACTGTAGAGGTATGCAAAGTTGCTTCATTGCTATCAGGAATGAGATTCAATACAGACACAAGTATTACATCACATACTGTAAATTCTGGTCTATATATGAATATCTATGTTGTTTGAAAATAAATAACTATCACCTTGAACCTCAGGTTTACTGCATGTCTGCTATGAACTCTAGTTGCTTTAGGAATTTGAAATAAGCATTATTCTGGGGGATCCAAAAGTACACTTAATCAATACTGTTTAATATCCTTCCTGACAAACAGGGAGACATTGTCTGTCTCTCAATATGAATCTTTCCCCTCTCTCACTCTTCAGTACAAGAGATGATTTCACAACCTGCAGCTACCTTGCTCAGGTGTCACAGACAACTTCATTCGCATGATGCCCCTATCCATTTTCATCTGTGTTTACATCTAAAAAAGACAAAAAGGACTGTTGCCAAATTCCTATCACAGCACAGGTGACACCAGCTCCATCCTGGTTTTTACACAGTGAAATATCAAATCATGGACCTGCTAATCACAGCTTTTCATTCAGAGGAATATAGAAACTAATAACAATGCACAACACTAACAGGAACCACTCTTCTCCCTTTTTAGCACAGATTATCTTGCAAGGACATGACATTGTCTTAACTGTACTCTCATGACAGTAGGTGATCATTCAAAGGGTCAAAATTACGAGGATATAAAAAGTTTTTCACCCCAGTTATAACACAGAATTCCACACTAATTTAATCTGGATGTTTACTGAAATTCTACCCTAACTTGCTTAATTGCTTGATATCTTGGATAGTCTTTTGCCTTCAGAAATCTTTTTCAATGGATATAATTTCAACAATGTACTTTATCTTGTTGGAGGACATTCAAGAATTATTTTTTCAAGCCACAGGGATATGATGTTTTTCAAACTGTAATCATAACATTTGATATGGTATAGTATAAAATCAATAAAGTAATATAAAATAAGATAAATGAGTTGTCTTTTTGGGAATCTTTTGGTTAAATGTATGACAAGCTTTGTGCAAAGTGACTAGCTGATAAAAATGTCTCTTGAGCATGAACAAACTGGATTAGCAATTAGCCAAGTGTCTTCAAAAATCTCCTTTTCTCAAGCCTCATTCAGTAACACCCTCATTTGTCAAGAGCCAGCAAAAAGTGTTTGTGATACACAACAAAGCCTTGCTTGCAGGCTGCCATTTTCTTCTTAAAAACTAAAGCTTGGTAAGCTTCACTAAACCTGTCTGGTACTATCCCTTACAGCGAAAACAAAGCATGAACAATTTCTTAAAATTAATTATTTCAGTGATTTAAAATAATATTAAAGTCAAAATTGTCAGCCACTCTAAGGTCCCAGGACAAATCCTCATACTTAAGCAGTAACATACTGGGACCGCAGAACATAATCATAGACCTGAGGCCTACAGGTCTGGGGTTAAGGGTTTGGGTTGCAACTTATTAATGCCCAGAAGCAACCTATCCTCTAGTCACCTTGCAATGGACTGAGACTGTTTCCTCTTGTTTTCCTGAGTCTTTCTGTATGTATATTAGAAAAACTGGTATGTCTCAACAGCAAGAAATTTAGTAGTTTTTGTATGGACAAAATTTAATTTTGTATGTTGGAGTTAATGGAAAAGCTTTGACTTAACGATTCTCCTGAATCTGAGCATTACCATACTCCCTGGGAATTCAGATTGATTTGTTTTTCCTCACTGATATTTTTAAGGTACAAAAGCACTGAAAAAAGTGTTTGCAGTACATAATGCTAATCTGCTTTCTTTAAATTTTCTACTGCCAGCAAATGTTTCATCAAAATAAGACCACATCCATATGCTAGCTGGGAAAGAAGAAGGTAGAATTAGAAAATGATTAATACTGTTATTAACCAAATCCTTTGACTCCCGCACAAGGAACATTTTTAATTCCCCATATATTTATTGACATGAAATTTCTCTGCTCTTTCCCAGCTTGCTTTTCATAGTGAATTTAATGGTACACCAAGGCCTGTAAAGCAAAGGCAGCCTACTGGAGAAATGGCCATAAAGCTGTTATAACTTCATCACACATCAATGGCATGCTATTTTTAATTTTAAACTTCATGGTTCCTTGTGCCTCCCAGATAACTGTATGTCCAAGACTACAGTTACCTCTTCATCTCATAAACAATTGGAATAACAGCTAATCTTAAATCTGCATATGCTGTTTTATTTTAAACACAGTTTAGTATCCATAAAATAAGTCAGGTTAACAGTACTAGAAATAGAAACATTTTGATTGTTCTGAAACAACAGTATCATAGAGGGTGATGATAAAGTCTTACTTACAGGGTCATAGAATTAAAAAATCATATCCTGAGCTAGAAGGGACCCACAAGGATCATCAAAGTCCAACTCCTGACCCTGCACAGGATCACCCACAAGGATCATCAAAGTCCAGCTCCTGACCCTGCACAGGATCACCCCCAAGAGTCACTCCATGTGCCTGAGAGCATTGTCCAAATGCTTCTTGAACTCTATCAAGTTTGGTGCTGTGCTGTTTCTCTAGGGGGACTGCTCCAGTGTCCAACCCCTCTCTGGGCAGAGAACCTTTTCCTGATATCTAAGGTAAATTTCCCCTGACTCAGCTTCATGACATTCCCTGGGTCCTGTCACCAGTCACCAGAGTAAAACCAGTGTGTACTCCTCCTCTTTCCCTAACGGGGAAGTTGTAACTGCAATGAGGCCTCCCTTCAGTCTCTTCTCCTCCAGGCTGAACAGACCAAGTGATCTTAGGCACTCCTCATATGGCTTTCCCTACTTCACCTGCTTTGGACACTCTCTTATATTTTTATATATTATTCTTATATTTTGGCACCCAAAACTTCACAGAGTACTCAAGATGAGGCCACAGCAGTGCAGAGTAGAGCAGGACAATCACATCCTCTGATAAGCTTTCTTCTTTATGTGTCTCTGCCTGGACCACAGAATTGAACAAGTTTTACAAGAATTGAAAAGTTTGTAAATCCCTTTCTTTGTCATGGTGAAGAATTATGTTCCGTGCTTTTTATTATCTAAGAACTAATTAAATATTTTATGTTGGAACTCTGAGTTCTGAGAATTTCAGCCTTTCAGTGCTGACAGACAGTGATCTTGAAAAGCACACTGCATTTGACCTGAGTCCTTGGGAAAGGCTTCCCAGATTGTGTGATAACATTGAGGTTGCTGCTGTGTGATGAAAGTTTTATCACTGGGTAGAATATGTAGAGAGGTAGGAAAATTAGGTTTATGGGATTTAGTAACAAGATGGAAGATTTTGGGTGTGGATTTATCCTTCTTTCTTCCTTCTTCTTCACAAATCTGGTGGTTTTGGTATTGGTTCAAAAAACCCGCAGTGTGGAACATGAATGATTAGTTACTGGGATATAAGTAAAAATAAATTAATTGACATTCCATAATTGGACAGTTTAGACTTTAAAAGGCCTTGGAAGTTAGAACTCACAGCCATTTTCACCTTGTTAACTCAGAGGCACATTCTGTGCAGCTATATTATAGATAAGAAATGATAAACATTTGAGTCCAAAGACAAACTCTGTCTCCTGTGTTTCAATCCGAACTCGGAGTAAAAGAACTCACGAAACAGAGGCAAAGAAGAAAAAAAATGCAGGGAAAATTAATAATTTTACTGCTCCTCCTTCTGAAACATTGTTCCACAACCTCAGTGCTAGGAAGACTAGCATATTTCCAGCATGAATCTATCCCACTCCAGTGTACAACATATTCATTTAAGCAATTTTTTCTCATTTTGAAGTTTAGCACAGCAAGCTATTCAGAGACAGTGGTCATAGTCTTTCTCAGCCTTTCTTTTGGTTTTCTGAATAAACCAAACACGTCAAGCCAGCTGTTAAAAGAGAGGCTTTCCAGTTCTCTTAATAGCCGGTTCCGATTTTAAGATGGAGACTGAGTACTGTCACTTTTATATTACTGTTAGAAAAGCACCATTAAATCATATTTGGAAGTGAAAGGCATGCCTGGAATGAGTTAAGCCTCAAGTTTATATGTCTCTGTCCACTTTTTCAAACACAAAATCATCCTTATTCTCTGACATTACTATTAAGACTGACTCAGGGGCATTCCTAATCAGTCCCATGTCTGTTCAGACTTTGGAACTTTCACTGCTGTTTAAAAGTTTACCTTCATGTTAATAATATCTTGAAAGTATTGTTTCCCAAGAGCTGTCTTGAGATTGTCATCCTAACAATCTGCAAGACAATACACCTCTACTAACATCCAGCCTTCCTGAAGGGGTCTCGTTTTGGCCTGTACTATATTGGGCACACCTATCTTAGTGCTTTCCTAAAGCCTCTGTATACATGGTAACCAGCATGCCAGCAAGGCTAAAATCAACAAAGGCACAAATAAAAAATTCTGAGCTTGGTAGGGCTTGCTCAGAAAACAAATATGGGACCCTGTGAAGGATCAAATCATGGATCATTTTCTTAAAGATTAGAGAAACAATCTGAAATGCAATTACTTAGCTATACCCATAGATACAACTATCTACAGATACATAAAAAAAACCTCTGCATCTCAAAAATGGCAGGTAAATCTGAATGGTTGTCACTAGCATAGTCTTCCCACTGCTTTATTGCACAGTTTGGAGAGGGACATTTAAAAAAACCACAAAAAACAGTAATAACAGAAATCATGAAGACCATTTTCCTCTAGCAATTATAGCATGAACAATGTTTCAAGTTCAGTTTAGACCATATTTGGTCATGAGTATATCTGAAAGTGATTTCAACCATTATTATTATCAGTCACTGTGCAGTGACAAGACCAATGTGTCAGCACCATGGATGGGAGAGCAGGACATTTTTTTTCCCAAGAGATATACATCAATGTCTCCAAGAGAGCAGAAAAGAGAGGGTGAAATATTTTTCAGACTGGTTTTATTTGATCTATTTCAGACTTTGATATACAGAAGAAATGAGTCAGTGTTTGGCTTCATGGAACTATCACAAGAAAAACCTTTCACTTTTATCTCAGATAATGTTCAAATTGCAGTCAGACTGCAATGGAATGGAAAATCAACACATAAAAAAGAATGGTTTGGGAGAGAAGATATGAAGGGGAAAACTGTTAAAAATGCAGGACACAATTATGCCTATTTTCTCTCTGCATCAATTTTTTGTCCTCTAAAGTCAAATCTGGGTAGAGTTCACTGTTCAGACTAGAAAAAATTCAGTGGAAGAATGAAGCATATTGAGACTAGAGGATGCCGGTTTGAGACATATTTATAGATAAATTTCCAGGTGATGTGACTGGAATAAATTGACAAGTTTTTATTTTCTCCAGAAATATTGCATGTTTGCTGTAGAAAGTCTGACTTTATGTAAGACAATTATGTATAAATTACTGCTATGTAACTATTAAATGAATAGTTATGCCACCAGAAATTACAAAATTCTGAGAATGAGTCTACATTTCTGTGATTAAAGGGCTATTATTTCCTCTTAATTATCCAAAAGAGCCCTTCTGTACTCAGATCTAGCAAGAATAGGAATGGGAGTATTCTGAGGGATTGTGAACATCCAGACCAGAATGCAAATGTAATATAATTTATTTGTCCATTTTATAAAAAGTGAATTCGAAATCATATTAACATCTTATTAGCAGTGTAAAATGGTTTTGTGCTGTCTTGCCTTGGCATTCAGGTATTAGCACTTTGCTGGAATGACCACAATAGGAGGTGCTTTTTATATGAGAGCTGGAGTTGTTCAGCCAGGAGAAGAGAAGTCTACTGGGAGACTTTTGTAACAGCCTTCCAGTATCTGAAGGGAGCCTACAAGAGAGATGGAAAGAAACTTTTTACAAGGGCAGGTGGAGACAGCACAAAGGGACATGGCTTCAAACTGAAAAGGAGCAGGTTTAGAGTAGATATTAGGAAGATGTTTTTTACTGTGAGAGTGGTATGGCACAGGAACAGGTTTCCCAGAGAAGTGGTGGATGCCCCACCTCTGGAAGTGTTCAAGGCCAGGTTGGATGAGACTCTGAGCATCCTGGTCTAGTGGAAGGTATCCCTACCCATGGGAGGGGTATTGCAACTAAAGGACCTTCATGTCCTGTCTAAGCCAAACCATTCTACCTTTTATGATTCTGGTCTGTGGGATTACAAAGCTGCTGACATGAGTGCACTGTTCTTTGTACACACACGCACAGGGACCTGACAAGAATAACACAGGTCATTCTGATATCTCACACCATGAATAAAAGAGAATGGCCACTTTTCCTTCTTCATCTCTGTGAGGGGAATGGGAACATTTTACAAAATCTTCTGGCAGCAAGGAAATCTGGAAGGCATTATATGCCTCTGTTCTGTCCCCCAAATGCTAGCAGGCAGTAACAAAAACAGATAGCCTCTCCTTATTGTGAAACATCTCACAGGGAAGAAGGTTGGTTGAAGGTAGTGATCACAGTTATTTTTTTTTTTAGTCTGTCAGCTGCCTGATGCTTTCTATCAAAAAAAACCAAAACAAAGCCTAGCCCAGAATACAGTTGTTTTCTCAAAGTAAACAATTTCCTAATGTTCTAGCTACATGTATTTAGCATTTTCCATCACAGTCTAATTTCCAGTGTTCATTATGATTATGTCAGGATACATGGCACATAATAAGTAGGCTTAATTGTTTCCATATTAACAAATTGGCATCTAGGAAGTCTCCATTATACTTCTGTAGTATTTTCTGGATGTATGAATTCTTTTTCAGCAGTGAAAAAATTGCTTCTGGATTTCCAATTCACAGTCTCCTCCCTTCTTCAAACTAGGTTTCCACACTGTTGCAATGCAAAATGTAAACTTTTTATACATGAAAAGCAATCTATCAGAAATGCATATAAGGACCACAACTTCCAAGGGAAATTTTGTATTTCCACTCAAAAGATAAATAGTCTCCACTACATTTTTAATGATCTTCGAATTAAATTTATTTTGGGCTTGCGTGTTTGCCACTTTCCTGGGCTGCAATAATCATGTTTGGTTGCCCTTAAATCTCACTGATTTAATTCCTAGTAAATTACATTAAAATTTACTGAAAAAAACCTAAGAATTTTAGGAAGGAAAGAGATAAATTATTATGAAATGCAAGTTTTTTTTGCTATTCTTTCGAAAGCAGTTAATAAAAATATGTAGCCTCTGTATTATAAGTACTCTGGTATTATCTGTGTAGAGTATTTACATTGATCTATTCCCTCAGGTATTCATTGCATGACTGTTTGTTTTATAGAAAGTATTTAAATTTAAATCAGAAATATTAGCTTGCTGTATATCAATATTTTTACTGGTAAAATGCAACCTATATAGTGGATACAATTATGATGTTAATCACTGCTACACTTCTTTTTTTCCACAGTACAGCCTTCCTTGTTTCATATTTCTGAGGATTATTTTTTATGGCACTTCTCCTTAATTTTGTATATCGATGACGTGGAGTTATCTATCTCACATGATATGAATTCTATTTGTATCTGTCACATCTGTTGTATGAAAAGGCTAAAAATTCATAAATATATTAAAGAAAAAAAAAAGATAATTAGAAAGATTAATTTCCTTTTCCCAGGAGCTCTGTCAGGTCTACATTAAATCAGAAAATAGTTAAAGGAGTGCTGTATCTCACCAGCATTTGATTTTCCACAAAGCACTTTCAAAAACAAAACAAGCAAGGGTTCTCTAAGCTGTGTGCAGACCATTTTGTATTTAGCAAGCAGGAAGCACACTGCCATTTGTTTCTGTCATATTGTTCCACTGGGTGACAAGAACAAATGCCAATGAAGCACTACAGAAAATGCACTTAAGATATGTACCTCAGCTTGCAAAAAGGGGCACTGGATTGTTTTTGTGAGCTGCAATATAGTGGTGCCTGTGTACACCATAAACAAACAAGGCCTGCCAAAGTGATCTACAAAATGAAAAAGGCAAAAGTTTGGCAGATCCTGTATTCCCAGGGAGCAGTGAATAGTTATTATCAACTTGACTTCACTTTCTTAATATTTCCTTCCTTCTGACTGAGCAAAGCATTGAATCAACAAAAAGATTCTTAAGGAAGAACTCCGAGGATAATGGAAAAAAAAAATATAAAATCAATGTACAAATTCAGGAGGCCAAAAAACTTAAATATTTATATTTGTATGTTTACAGACTAATCCTAAATCCCCAGGATCAATGATACTATCATATACTAGGCCTTCATCCTCATTACAGGAATAAATCCTAAGTCAGTTGAATGAGTTACCTACCATTTCCTTTTAAAGAGGGGCTTTTCCTTGTACACCCTGGGAGCCTTAAACCCTCTTCTGGTTTCCTGCTCATTCACTGCATAAAGATGGCAAATACAATTTTTGGAAAGTTAAATTTACACATCTTACAGCCTGCAATTGTAACATTGATTTTTGTGACCACCCTCAAAGGACTGAAATAAAGCTTTTATTCTGCCAAATACAGACCTGACATGCATTCTTTTGCAAATTGGAATTTGTGAGATCAATTAAAATATGAATAAGTATTGCAAACTGAAATTGGTTTGCATTCTGAGCAGGAAAGCCTATGGGAATACACAAATGTTGCAATGGTTCTCTTGGGAAGTAAACTCTAACATTTAAAAAATGTGTCACTTCCCACATGATTAACAGAAGCCATACTCCAATAATACACATATACCCTGTCACCCTGTCTCAGATTTAGAACTTTTGCTACACACAACAGAAATCCTTCCCCAAAATTGCTCTGCCTAAGCAATATTGCTAGTATTATTGATCTTACTGAATACATCTCCCTGAATGTTTGTTGCAGAGAGTAAAGCTGGGCAGAGATGCAGTGATATTGGCAGGTCACCTCATAACCTATGAAGAAAATCACACACCCAAAGTATGATCTGATCTGATGATTTTACTGGTAACACAGTTGGGATTTCCCTAGAGGCGAGGGGAAGAGGTAGGAGAGGTTGGGGATGTTGTTGGATGCTGCTTTGTACAGGGACAGAAAAGTGTGCAGAGCCTGGTTCAACTGACTAAAACCTACAAAATATCTTTATGTGCTCTCTTAATGGAAGATGGAGACCTGCCTATCTTATGCTTTTAAAAAAGCCCAGTTTGCACATTCTCCTCAATGCTATAGGGCATGCATTGTCAGAATGTGATAGATTTCGAAGTAGTTTTGGTTCTGTCACAGGAGGACACAATTTGACATAGGTAAAATATAGTTTAAACTCTATTCAAATAAGATTTCTTTTTCTTTTTTTATTCACAAGGACATGGTTGTGTAGCCACAAAGGATGTGCAAAGAAGTAGGTTATCAAACATCACTGCATCAAGAAAGGAAATACTCATTTCCCTCTGTTTGCTCCTGAGAACTTGCAAAAGCCTAGGATGCAGATCTTATTTTTATTAGATGTCTATAAAGTACGGTATTGTCACAAGAAAAATAAGAATATATTTTTATGTCAGAGATGGCTATCCTTTGTTTGTTTTGTTGCAAAGAATTGCTAAGATACCTCAGTCAATGAATCTTTGTTGTCATTAATTGCAATATGATAGTGCCAGAAAACCTGGGAGATACTGCAAGTCCATAGTACTAGGCATGAAGAAGACGTCTACTGACCTCACTGTCTTAAAATAAATCAGAGAGAAAGGTGACATGGAAATTCAGAGATGCAAAGCATCTCTGTCTTGGCTCAGCAGCAAGCTGATGAAGGAAGGAGTGATGCATAATGTATCAATTGCAATATGTCAATAAAACTTAAATTTCTGGAATCAATCTCAATATGAGGAAGCCATGCTCACTGATGTATCTGTCTGAAAAAATGCAATGACTATTTTAACTCTCCTCCAGAGGTTCAATGTTTACTTTTTTTTTAATTTGCTAGGTATGTTAGCAAGATGTGCTTTAATGAATTTGTTCATTTTGCATTTTCAGTATTCAGAACACTAGAAAATATTTTATTATAGAGTTATGAATAAGTATTTTGTTTCATGCAATGGCTGACATTACTGTATGTAACAAAACTCCTAAGGGTATGTGCTTATGAGATCAAGCACTTGAACTTCTAGCCTGATATATATGGATCAGGCCTATTTTTCTTCCCCCCTTATTCCACTTTTTATGTTTTGGTCTTTTCTTATATAAATCTCTCTTCAAAACTTACATACAAAAGACATGTAAGTGTGAATAATCCTTTCTCTTTGGAATTCCCCATATCTTAGTATGGAAATTACTTAAATCTGGTTATGGTGTGTAATTATCCTCTGGGCATCTAATGTCTCTGCCAAAAAATCTTCCTTAACAACAGATTGAGGTGAAAGAATCACATTCTATTTCATCAGAAGCAACGTTAACAGTACCAGCAGGGAACTTACATGTAGTGAGGCAATTTCCCAATGCCTTTTAATTCGAAGCAAGTATTTTGCATACCCTACATCCCTGAGCCTTGCTTCCTGAATGAGAGATTTTCTCACGAAGGATCCCTTACAGTTGGCAATTTGCAGAAGTTCAAAAGGCCCAGCTCTAATCTGAATAGTAGGAATTTTACACGGTTTTGATGCACTGTGAGTACATTAAGCTAAAATGTCTAAGTAGACTATTTTTCCCACGCCTTTTCATCTCTCTCAGAAAGGACCCTGAAACAAAACATTATGTTAAAAACATTATGTTCTCAAAAGAAAGCAATAAATGCTACATTTCAAGCCCAGTATCAGGAATGTAATTCTGAGATAGAATCTGCTAAGCAGCTTCAAATTTGGAAAACATAAAATGCATATTACACTCCTCTCTAAAAAAACCCACAAAACCACACAATATTTTTGTCACTCAGGCATTTAATTAGAATTTCAAAAATAGATTAATTGTAATTGAAAATGTAATAAACTATAGTTTGGGATTTTTTTCTAGGGAAATCCAAATTAACATAGTTAATGAAATTACTTTACTTTTTTGCTTTGTCAGTAAACTAAATCCCTTCCACAGCTTTCTATATTGAAAAAAAAAAAAAACTACCAAACAGATAATCTGCTAAAGCAAATGGTCTGCTTTTTCACCCAGGGATTACAAAAGCTATTAAAGCAAATTCCTGTGAAGTACATCAACAGTACTTTAAAATGAACTTTTAACACCTTACAAATGTTATTTTATTGGGAAAAAATGACACCAATTTCTCTAAATGCCAGAGGGATTTAAACTGTGGTAAGATGAAGTCAGTTGTTTTATGAAGTGTATTATCTTCTGGATACTGGTTTGTTGGAGACTTTAAAACCATTATCTCACTAAGCTCACAAGTAATGCTAAGAATGCCTATGAGCTCATTTGAAGCTGATCTGCAGTGTAATAAAGAAAAACAATATCATTTCTTCCAACTGTCAAACTAGCATGAATGAACTAAGCCACTCTGGACATGTTTGAGGAAAGTAGAAAAAAAGCCTGGCAAGATCAAGAAGGAGTTTCCCAGTGCTGGGAAAATACATATGAGTAGGTTCGAGTACGATTCTCTGTTTGATGCCAACAGCTCAGCAAAGAGTTCTTCAACACGTTGAAAGCAAAGTTATGCTTTGCTGTGGCTGAACTGCAACAAAACATTGTTACAGGGAGTTCATATTTGTGGGACTCTGCACTGTGCTGAGAGATTCTCATTGCTTCTGTTGACTCTTCAAATGTTCAACAAAATGTAACTTCAAAACATAGAACAAGGCATAGACAGCAAAAAAATACTCAAGCATTTGGGAAGACACACATTGTACAGCTAAATAAAAGAAAGCTCAATTGTATTTCTTCTTCTAAATTATTTTTATTTCATTTTCAAAAATACATAAATCTGTATGGCTTAAAAAAATGGATTCTATGATTGGTTTTGGAGCAAAACATTTTATTTCAACAGAGTCAATGCATGACACAGCCCTGAACTTAAGAATAATTTCCACGC
This sequence comes from Coloeus monedula, assembly GCF_965178545.1. NCBI lineage: Eukaryota > Metazoa > Chordata > Aves > Passeriformes > Corvidae > Coloeus > Coloeus monedula. Next base: position 39,717,628 of record NC_138784.1, read on the forward strand.
TAACATTGAAACATTTCATACCCCTAATGCCGAGAAAGGGTGAATATTTTGAGTCTCTTTTTCTTGTTCTAAGTGACTCTATTGAAAAAATTAGGATGGTTCCAGAAAGCACATGTATTTTCACATCAATGGGAAAATGTCATCAAATAATTCCTGACTGAATTAAGATACATAATTGAGAATATGTTTTTTAAAAATGTGGAAATAACATTAATTTTGCTATGCATGACTTCTCTTTTTTCTTTTTTTTTTTTCTAGTTTAGCAGTCATTTTTACTCAAATTTCTATCCTTTTCTACTCTTAATAGAGCTTTTGGGTTTTTTAGTTAATGGTGATGTTTATCCTCCTTATGATACTGTATTAATCCTTGCATATTATTTCAGGGCAGCCAGAGTACTGGGAAAAATAACCATGTGTATGTAACATATTTTATAGATCTTTGATGTATAGAAGAGAGGTAAATATAGGATAAAATTCCTTCTCTTTTAATACTTTTACTGATTTAGTAGTCACCATAACACACTTCTCATCACTTTTTAAAATGAAAATGTACAGTCTTATTGGTTGATGCATTTGCATTTAAATGATTTGCTAACATAGACAATACATTACTGTGAAAATTTGTGGGTTTAAACTAAGTCATCATTAAATCTGACATTTTTACTGTGGGTCTGTCAATCAAATGACAAATAGTTTACATGAAAAATGTGTGTTGCTATTTGGTGTGTGATCATTTAATCTTAATCTTACTTTATTAAAAAACAAACAAAAACCATTAATTTAGATGTTGCACATGAATAATCTGTTTCAAATCAAACTGCTTGGAATCCTATTTGAATATTTCCAGCAGGGAACATCATTTTCTAAATTAGCAAGAAACAGAGATTTTAATATATTTAGAACAAACCAAAACCAAACCAACAAATTCCAATTGGATTTATCATCAGAAACGCAGCTTTGTGACTGCATAGCTGTGGGGTAGATAACAGGACATTCCTAAATGAAACATCAGGAAACATCACTTCATTTGAGGCTTCAGGTAAGCTTTTTAAAGAGATTAATTCGTTTACTTTTAATATTTTAAGCCTTGTACCACTACCATTTTGACAACGTGGTCATTTCAGAACTTGAAGTGTCTGAAGGCTTTAGTTTAAAGGCTCAGTTCTAGTTTTAATTTTTATTTCATAATTGAAATTTCGTTTATTAAGATAAGTAGTAATATTGTTATTTTACATGAATATTGGAAAAAGGTCTAAAAGTGCCAAAGGTAAGAGATACCTAGAGATTAAACACGTGGTTTTGGTTACAGGAGAACTGATAGGAGGTTTATAATGAAAATGTGGGGATTATATCTATTTTAAGTGACATATGGCTTATTTATAAATAAAAATATGATTGGCGGTGAAATAGACAGAACCTTATTATTGTGCCTTATTTATCTACTTTTATGTCTTCCAGTACTGTAAAATCTGTTCACTTTCCAGTCATTGTGACTTTAATATCACAAAATAAATGGAAAGATAGGAAGCATTAATATTATAAAATTTAAAATATTCATATATAGGAGACTGCAGCAGAGAAATTTATCCTCTAATTAAAAAAAAAAAAAAAAAAAAAGCTGCCTACATAATTTTTAAAATCTGCCTATAAATGCTCAGTCTTAAACTTACAGAGACCAAAAAATGTATGTACCAAAAAAATAAAATTGACCTAGATGTTAACCGAACTTAAAAATGTCAATTGGCTTTACCTTTTACTTTCATATGTTCTTACAATAAGGTAAGTGAAAAAAAATAAATCTGAGAATTTAATAAAGCTTGGAGAAACCATGGAAAATAAATTAATAAAGAACCTGTGTGTATCCTATCCTGTGAAACGAAACCTGTATCTTTTAGCTGGTGGTTAGTCCATTATTTGTACTCAAACTACAGCCTTAGCTGCTCACTCAGTAAAGACTCAGAAGTGTGATCAGGAAACTTTTTTAACTGGTTGAGTTGACTTTATGGAAACCTGGATTTCTACAGTCTCTCTGAAAATGCACGCTTACATTCGTTCATCTCTGCCATCCTACACATCTTTATTGGGCCCAGGTGATGAACATGAAGAGATGAATAACCTGCTTTTTTGATAGTCCCTGCCAATTTTAATAAAGGCTAAGATAGTGCTTTTGAAAAGTTACCTAAAGAGTACTATTAAAATCAAACTTTAATTGGGGTACCCAGCTTATCCTCATCCTGATCTCATCACTTTTCATTCACATGTGACACGTTGCCAGCTTGTAATAAGAACTTATAATAAAAGGTGGCCCAATGGGAAGATAAAAACCAGGATGGAAATGGCTTATTGCTTGAAATGAGTTCAACATGGGACTGATGGATTTTAGCAAGATAAGTAGTAAAGACTGCTTAATGACAGCTGTCTCCTATTTATTTACACTAAAATCCCATTTATCTGAAGGTCTTGTTTCACAACATAAATTAGCAGGTAACCAGAAGGGCTTGTCACACAGATCAGATCATCAAGATTGCTCTGTGTATTTCAAAGTGCACAGTTAAATTCATCTTTCCTGCACAACTGGTAAAGAAGAGCACATGAACTCCCACAAATCTCAGCCTGGTAGGTCCCAGAAGCTGCTCCTGCCCAAGGCTAGAGTCAGTACTCAGTATAGTCAGTTCTCAAATAATGAAGTGTGCAGATAAATCCTGGCATAAGCATGCCAACTGATAGCACTAGGTAACGAACTTAGAAAGGCCGAATAAAAGGATATTTAATTCAAATGAAATTGCAAGGAAAACTTTATGCATAGAACATAAATACCCATGCTTCATTACAATGTACAAAGAGCTATTAAGACAGTGCCCTGTAAATCTTTCTGCTGCTTGGTTTCCCCTCTGGGTAGCCACCAACTCGAGGTTTCTCAGCTCACACTACCCCCTCTGCTGTGACATCATTTATGTTTGTCCCTGTGATTCATGACAACTTTGCTGCCATCTGGGTGTCTAAACACAGTGCTACAATTAAGATTGAATCTTTAACATTTCTATTCATATATTGCATTCAAGATTTTCCCCAAAGCATCTATACACCTTTCAGTAATGATAAATAACTGACTCAGGTATCTATTCATACATCTCTGAATATAAAACAAGCATTAGATAGTGCTGTTAATGTCTAGGGCTGACTTCAAGCTGATAAACTGAGAACAATATTTATAATTCAAAATCTGCATGGAAAACGTGTCTTCAGAAATATGGTTTTGCCAGCTGCCAGGATTAAGGAGCACTCTGGCTGTGGAAAATGTTCTGTGAGGCTCTGTATAAGCCTGCTTTATATCTTCAGTGGAGTCATGTTTGAGCAGATGCCTGAAGTAAGCTGATGCTTTCAGCGGTCTGGCCTATCACAACAGAGAGTCTGAAAATACCACCCTCCATGGAAACAAACTAAAGGTGATCTGAGACAAGGTACAATTGAAGACTTTTGGCTTGAGCAAGGTAACTGTTTATACCAGCTTTTTTTTTTGGTGGTGGTTATTTTTGTTATTGCTTTTTTGTTTGTTTTTTTACCTTATATGATCATGATATTCCTTATTCTTTTAAAACATACAAGAAATCTTGCTGCCTGATTCTCTCCTCTCCTGTACTATTTCTCTGTTCCTGTCTGTGGAGAGTTTGCTACAGCTACAAGGGGATCACAATCCAGGATGGTGATTGTTCTGTGAACAACCAGGGTGACTGAATATATTATTCAATGCAATATTGAAAGCATGACATCCTTAATTTCCTTCAAGAATTGAGCATCATTGCAAGTTAGAAACTGTTTTTAATAAACTTATTAACAATGACCAAATCAGATCCTGGCTTTGTACAACTTCCACAAACAATCTGGTACAAACTTCTGCCAAATGTGAAATGTCTTTTGAAGCAAAACCCTGGCAGTTCCAGTTTCTTCAAGAAAGTCTTCCTCAAGACTTCTGTAAAAGAACTCTGTCTTTAAAGGTACCAATAGCATCTGTATTAAGAGGAAAAAGAGTCTTCAGAATTCACCTCTAAAACAGAGCTCAAAATCTCCATCTCACTTTCTGTCATGATTCAAAAATATGAATAGAGATTTCAGTCATGATCTGTGCTGGGTTATCGTTCTTCCTCTTTTTTGGGGCTATGTGCGTGGAGGATGCCAGCCACGTAGTACTGAGGGATCCAGAGCCTTCAGGATCAAGTTTACTTACAGCACTGGGATGTAAGGTGTTCCTCTTACAGCATTTTGATATTGGACCAGTACACGACATCAATAAACAAAGGGTTTTTTATCTAGTCTGTATCCTCAATACTTGACATTTTAGGTGTAAAGAAAATGGAAGCCAAGTCAGACTGCTAAAAGGATAGAACAGATAGTAATAGAAATTAAACATATCAAAAGTTAAGAGAGAGGAGAATGATAAGAGACAGGAGGTATTCTGAAAACTCATTCCAGCCTTTTAGTCATTAAAAGAAGGGCAGAGATGCTCATCTGTTAGTCCCTCATTTGGAAGGATGTTGCCTTTTGATACTGAGATGTCTGATGGTATTTACCAACCTTTTTGCTTCTGCCTTTACTGAAAAATCAGCACATTGAAGGGAAGAAAGCAAAAGGCTATTGCAAAAAGTAAAGAAATAATCTGTTCCCTACATATCGCAGTAGGTATGAGAGGTAGTAGTGGACACTAACTGCACCAGGAGGGATTTAAGTTAGGAAGCAGAAAAAGCTTTCAACTAGTATGGATAATGAGCAACTGGAATAATTTGACTGGGGAAATTGTGGAGTCTTAATCTTTGAACCTTTCCAAGGACAACTCGGGCAATTTGTCAGGAGTAGTCCATGATAGGAATAGCATCTGTCACAATGTGACTCTGACCTGGGGCAGAAGGAAAGTCCAGGTGATGCTCTTGAGGCTCCTTCACTTTTTTATTTTTCTATGACTTTTATAGTTTACTCTTATTCAGAAAACTAATAAACAAAATCATAGCTACTGGCTTTTTGTTACATGCATACCTGCAATCTCCAGAATTCCTGATTGCCTTTGGGAAGCATTATATGGCTATTGTTGCTATGTCAATAATTTTTATATCACCTGCGGGACAAGTTAGGATTTGTAAATAAACATATTGTCAGGCAAATTTAAATCAGTCTTTCCTTTGACTTCAAGAGGAGCTCAATTGCAGAATGTAGATTCAGACAACTAAGTTGACAGCTGGTCTCCCAGGGCTCCCTTTGTATGATGGGCACTTTCAGGAAGCAACTGAGAACACGAGACTAATTTATTTCTTCTGAAGACTAGCCAAATAACTAAGCGGGTTATTAAAGTAAATCAAATTGGAAACCAATAGTCGGACAGTGTTAACACTCTCCTTCCACACCTTCATAATGCCTAACTTACTAAGCAATAAATAACCAATATTTAGAGAGAGGATATGAAAATATGTTGAGGAAAAAATAGCATTAAATTAATCACATCCACAGAGTTTAAAGATTTTGCTGCAATCTCTCCTCCCATTTCTGTACCATAAATAATATCAGGGCAAACTAACTGTTTTCCCTTACAACTCAATGTGAAAAAATTTCTGAAATAGGCTGGCTATGTAAATATCTAGTGAGGACTAAAAGAAAGCAAACCTACTCTATTTTGGCTCCCAGTCAGAGCGGTAGTAAAAATAAGATAGTGTTAAATAAATGTGCTTTAGGACTACTTAGATGTGTTTTATAGTAAGAATAAAGTAAACACACTCAGCATAATTTCTTTCAAGGTTTTTTGAGATAAAATTCCCATAGTTAAGTTACAGAAAAAAATTAAAGAACACAGAAAAAGTTTTCTCTAGACTTCAGCTTCCTGGTCTGCATCAATTAATATTATCCTAGGATCAAGAGTGGTCCTCTTTTGGTCCATAATATGCAATATTTTTTTTCTTATCTAACAAGGTCTAGCTGAGTAACTCCTCAACATTGAGAGAATATTGATGAGTGAAAACATAATATTTTCTTCTTACTATTCACTTAAAACAATTGTTCAGAAGACTTTCAGGTAGCCTTCTGCACGTGATGGGATTGTCTAAGGAATAAGGATGAGGTTGTGACTGAACAGCACAAGAAAGAGCTCAGGACTGCTTTGTTAATTAATTAGTTAGTTAGTTAGTTAGTTTGTTTGTTTGTTTGTTTTTATGGGTAGGTGTATCATAATTTCATCAAATTTTTAAATTGTTATTTATATTCCATCGCACCGTTTCAACTGGATATCACATTTCATTGACACGTTTATTCAGCACAGACTCACTGAGCCCCGGGGTAAACAGTCTCCCACTGAAAAGTGAAAATTCGCAGTTTAATAGGAAAATAACATGTTTGCTACTACAAGTAATGGAAAAGTCCACACAACTTTCAGGGACTCTAGCTGGAATTGTGATAATAATTAGTACAGCCATGAGACAGTTTTGACCCATATAATCAAAAGGATATGTGTGACATTAAAACCGTGTAGGTTAACCTAAACATCCATATTTATCTTTTCTTAAATACTTCTTTAAATATATAATTCATATTGATGCAAAAAATATTTAGTTATTTAGCTTGCAGTATGAATGCAGTACTAAAACTTTTTTTTTTTTTTCTTTTATTTCCTTGTCAACCAGCTTGTGAATCCTTGCCACAGTGACAAAAGTATCTTTGATGGCAGTTGCCTTTGGGGTCTCCCTTGTGCTGAGGGGGCTCAGAGCCACTTCCACAGGCACCAGAATATCAGGTTATTGAGGGGTTTGTTGCACCCTGCTGCTGCTGCAAGGGGAAGGATTGTTTCTCCCCAAGATCTCTCATAAAAGGATATTGCTTCTTGACTGCTGGCAGGAATGTTTAACACCATCCATGCAAGTGCCCTGCAGAGTTATGCAGGTTAACAACTTCCACAGCTTAGATAATGCTGCAGGAATTGGTGCTGAATAAATAATTCATGTAGACTTCTTATGGCTGAAAAAAAAAATACAAAACTTGTGTAGTTTGACTCAGATTCAAGCTGCTGTTAAAGTATTAGGTTTTATCACAGATGTCATTTTTGCCTATTTATTTCTTTTGACACTTGGCCTTTTCCAGAGGCTTGATGGCAGTATAATAGAAACTTGATAAATGGATCCATACATTGTTTTCATTCTTTCCAGATGTTTCCTTCAATATGCAGAAAGCTGCAAAGTTCAAATTTTAGTATCTCTTACAAGACAAGGAGTGCAGTTAGAAAACAGTGTGGATCCTTATTTGGCCAGAAATTATGTTTATTTTGGTTAGAATGGGACATGCATCAATAGACACATTTAAAACAAAACAAAACAATAATGAAAAAAAGAAATCTCTGAAGTTTTTCAAAGAAACCAGTTATGGAAAATACTAAATGCAGTTTTTATTGTAGATGGGACAGCTAGTACTGTCTGCTGACTGCCTCTTCCTGACACCCACAAGTATACTCTAGATGCATTTGGTTAGTGCTGCTTACCCATGCATTACTACCACTAGCTGTTGTAATAACAGCAGGCTAAATAGAAGCAATGTCTACAACCACTCTGCAAAATTTCCTTGTGTCTGAATATAGACTATGCTTGTTTTTTTATAGGGTCTAGATGCAAAACTTTGAATGACAGTCACGACTAAATGATGTAAAAAAGGGTTGCACAGAACATTCAAACCTTTAGTAATTAATTTTAAATCCTGGGACTTATCTGACACAAAAATTAATAAAAATGAAAGCACGGACAAGTTCTATTTCCTGCTGCTATCTTATGTAACCCATTTTCTCTTTAGAAATTAGGCCATAAGAAGTTACTGAATGGCAAAGTAGTTCAGCTGGTATTTGCATCCAAATATAGAAACACTGGCTATAATAACCTACCAGTATAAAGGTTACTTCAAAAGTCCTGTCGTTATCTTCTGGTATGGTTGTCGTAACATTTCTTCATATAAATATGTGAATGAATAAAGTCGTTTTAAGGAGATATTGAAAGAGTTTTTTCCTTTCAAAGTTTGCATATCCTGAAATGCCCAGATTTCAGGAGCACCTGTTTTCTCACATGAAATCTTTATATAATTTGTTTTTCACCTTTGTGTTTTATTGAGGTACACAGCTGTGGATTTTTGGTTTAACCTTTTAGAAAGAAACCTGCAGCCTTATAGTTTTGTTACATTCAAAAATATAGAAGGCATTGTCCTACAGAACTGGCAGCTTTTCTACTTAAAAGCTCATAATTTAGTTAAGCCCTCTAATAGAACTGTATTTCATATATGCTGAAAATACCCTTTATGCTTGTGTTACTCCTCAGAGAATCTAAAGATAAAAATAAAGTCAATTATTGCATAAGGAATAGTGACTGTATTGGCCATTAACCTCAATAAGTTGCCTAGACTAGAATGGGGCATATAAAACACTCATAGTAGTGAGATTTGACAGTACAAGACATTTATTCAAGCCAAAGTACTGCTTATAGAAAGGAACTCACAGATATCTGTACTCACACTACTCTGTGCTGCCATCTTCTCCAGTCAGATAATTTGTTTTCTGCTTCATACAATATTTGAGCTTTATGCCCCAGGCACTTTATTTTCTTACAACAATTTCCTCTTCTCCTACAATAATAGTACTGAAAAAAAGTGTTATTCTTTATTAACTTATAAATGAATTTTTGTCCTTTAGCATTTTACTTACAACTTTAAATGTAAGTATAATAAAATAATTAGTGGGGTATGCATTATATTGCTAATATGAAGAACACTTTGTTAAAAATTAAACCCTTTGCACATTTATTTTGCATGTAGTAGCATACACACATTTCTATTTTTTAAAACTGTTGAAAACTATATTAGCTTTTCAGAACAAGAAAAAAGAGAATGCTTCCATGACTAACTTCCTCCAAGCCTCTGGTTGAATGCAAATATCAGTTTATCTGTTTCTAAAATTTTATGTAAATGCATGCAACTCCAAAATGTTTTGCAAAAGTGAATTATCTTCTGGAGCCCAGTGATACAAATCCTCTGCTGCTAGGTACTCTTCCAAGTCTGGCAGAATTGGGCTGTTAATACTTAAAAAAAAAAAAAAAAAGTGAAAAAGTTGTGTGAAAATATTGTGTAAATTATAAATTCAAACACTCAGAAGTTAGAAACTGTCTGTTTAGTTAAATTCACTCTCTCTGTTTTTGTATAACTGAATGAAAACCCAGGCATCTTTCCTCATAATACACAATTGTTTTCTGCAGGAACCCTGCCTTCTCTTGTGAATCAGTTTTATGGTACTGTTTGAGTGCGGTGGTGTACAGTTCTTAAATCCATTAGTGAAAGCATCCACTCATCTACTGCTTCCTTAACACTGTCTCAGTCTTGAAATAATTTCTTTGACAATTTTTATGATTTTTAAGATCTTAAACTTCTAAGATTTTTGTCAAGACCCACAGTTACCCACAGCTCTTTGTGAGTGCTCCAAACATCTTAAATCTGAACAAAATTCACATGCTTAATTCTTAATCCACATATATAGAATGCTAGAACTGTAGAATAATTTGGTTTGGATGGGACCTTAAAGGTCATCTAATTCCAATCACGCCAGTGTGAGCAGGGAATGTTCCACTAGACCAGGTTACTCAGACCCCCATCCAACCTGGTCTTGGACACCTCCAGGGATGCTCTCTGAGCAACCTGTCCCAATTCCACCCTTATAGTAAAGAATTTCTCCTAATATTTAATCTAAATCTCCTTTAGTTTAAGGCCATTTCCCCTTGTCCTGTCACTACATCTCCTTGTGAAGTCCCTTTCCAGTCTTCTAGTAAGCCCCTTTATGTACTGCACATAAATCAGCTCAGTATCTATCAAGATATTTTTCCACCTGCATCTTTCCTGGGACTCACTTCAGTGAGTTTTCTTAGAAAATAGCTCCAGGATGAAGTCTTGTCCAGAATGTAATAATGGACAAGGCTGGCCATGAAATGCAAATCTTCTTTAGTGATATATGGTGTCTGTAATAAAAGCCTCCTAATGAATTTTATATTGTTTTTTTGCAAAAGGAAACTAGTCCAGATAGGAAGGCACTAGCCACAGAGGACGACAGCTGGTGATTGATTTTGTCTCCCTCATTCTTGTTGATGTTTCTGAGTGCTGTATGTGTGCTTGGATGAAAGCGTTCTCCTTTCATTGCTCTGCTTTTCAGTGGAAACTGCTGTAATTACTCAACTTTGTAACAACCAGCTACACATGGTTGATCAGGAGTGGTTTCTAACATGGACTGAATGGAAGTCTTTGGATTTTATCAAGACCTCCATCAGCTTCCTGCCCCAAATGGGAATGAGAGGGCATCGTGCCCTCTCTCAGCATTGCTCAAACCTGGGCTTCATTTTGAAGTACCTAACTTCACTCATTTGTGTGTCTTTGCAGTTGAGATTGAGGGTGATCATAGAGCATATAGGCTCAAAGCAAACTCACTTTGGGCATTCCGGGTAAGCAAGAAACTTTCTACAAGCACTGCCCATATATCATTACCTCCTAGCTGCCACATGTTGCTTCTCAAATGATTGAGTGGACTACTTAGAGGACCCCAAAGGCTGCTGGTTATGCGGTCAAGAGAAGGGAGGTGGCTACTCCACTTGAAGTTAACAGTAAGCTTTTGTTGAGTGGCGTTCTCAGAAACTGATTAAATATTAATTCTTTTTCTTTTAGATGTTAATTATCTTTTTTTTTAGACCAAATTTTCAGCTACCTACATGTTCCCTAGAAAAACGGGATGTTTGACTGGTCAAGAGGGAATGTGTTGGTCATTTCACAACTTGCAAAGTGACAGGCAAGTAAATCTGAAGCTGAGAACAGGGTGCTATAAAGGGTAGGTAGGAAATGTCACTCACCCATAAGAAGCAGCATGGAAAATTCATCACAAATCCCCTTAGGTGAGCCTTAAGTGAGCCTGTTCTAAGGATGGAAACGTGAGGATATAAAGCTTGTTCCTGAGGCTCACAGGATCCACAGACTGGGAAACAAGGATTTTGAAAGCTATGACCCCAACCCAGCACTGTAGGAGTTTAAACACAGCTTGGATGGGGGTGTGTGCCTTAAATCCTAGTCTAGGCACAGCATGGAGTGGGAGGTCATCATAGAAATACCTCACCCAACTCCAGGAGTGGTGATGTGTTGCAGTGACACTTTGCAGCTTCATAGGTAAAACAGCAGGGTTAGTAGGTCTTTTGTCAATTTTGTTAGTCTGTTAGTTTTTTCCCATTTTCAGTTTCATGTCAGAGCTCCGTAACATCAAACTCCTTCTGTATTTGGATACCAAAATGTGAAGAGAATCAATTGGAATTCTCTGGTGACACTGGTTTTCATGGGAAAATGAAAAAAAAAAAAAAAGCTAAATTATAGAAACTTTAATTTTTCAGAGAAATATGTTAGTTTCTTTTGATGAAACAGCCCAGAAGACAGCTTTCTGATAGAAACCCTAGAAGCCCACTGATTGCTTGCCTGCTGTTGGAGCTCAAACTCCCCACCTGTGGATTTGACATAACCCCACCCTCAAAGCTCTGGATCACACAGCACACACACTTTGCCAAGGAGACCGGCCATCAGCTTTGAAGGAGTGGAAGACATTATGGAGATGAGGAAACAAAGTTCAAAACCTACTCTCTAAGTGGAAGAAGCTGTTCAAACATGGAGCTGTGTCACACAGCAGGTTAATGTTTGAAACATAATGTGCAGCCCAAAGAATTTAAATGCATTTTGGTCCTCTTTTAAAGCCTAAACCTGGACTCTTCTCTCTTACACTCTCCCTGCCATGGAGCGGAGAACTTCAGAGTTTCAGAACCAAATCCCAAGCCACCTAGTTCCCAGATTCCAAGCACTGGTTGTCCCTGTCTGAATGGTCTCTCATATGGAATATGGGCTGTCATTCTCAGGATCTTAAGATCCAGTGTATTTTGGAGATTTTCTGGGAAGAACATTGGCTATAAGTAAAACAAACAAGCATTTTTATTTCTCTTTATGCTTTTATTTCCTACAAGAAGCATGAAATATGTGGTTTGTTTGGAATTTTAACTTTTTTCCCAGTCCCCAGAGAAGTCAGTTTTTCTATAAAGTGGAGATTTGAACATGTTTTGTATGTTTCTGGGCAAGAAGTGGATATTTGACCCTGTTTTTTCATTTTCCTTTATACGTAATATATTTTTCTTTATCACAAGTCTCTAAGGAAGCTAAAGATGATACTATTCTTCTCATTTTATTAATTGGAACCTGGAATAAAGGGAATAGAGGCAAAAATGTTGACTTTAATTTAAGAGTGAATTTTTACACTTTATATACAAGCAGGGTTCTTATTGACCTGATTAGCAAACCTTGACCTCAACTCTTCTGAGCATCAAATATCACTTTTGGGTAGCCAGAAAAAAATTTCAGTTAATGTAAGGTTCTCTTTATTTTTTTTAATGGCAGAAGAACAATCTGATTTTTTAAAAGTAGCAGTGAATCATAACAACCAAGAAATCATTTTAGCCTAATTTTCTAAGGTAAGTTTTTGTTCCTGTCTGTGCGCACAGTCACATTTGTCCATTTTTGAACTTACTGATCAATTTAAACAAAGACCTGACAAGAAAGTATAGATTTCAGAAACAACTGAGGTAGTTATTAACCAACAGTTATCGTTCATAGTTAAGTACAAGTTTTCAAAAATCACAATTGCAAGGGTGTGCAATGAAGGAACAGGGAAAAACTCTGTGACACTATCTGATAAACCACCCAGCTCACAAATTCTGCAGCAGAAGAGACAGAGGTCCCATGAAAGCCTCTTGCAGTGCATGACCTGATTTATTAACAGTTCATTCTGCACTGTAATCTGAATGAGGCTTGGGTAATGGAGGGAAAAAAAGAAAAAAGTGCTGTGCTTATGTATTAAAAATATGGGTACTGAAAATGTACACATCTATGGGTTCTGCTGGTAACTTTTCCTGTTAGCCCCCACTAAAATCTCAGTCTTGTTTTAGTCCTGCCTTAAATGCAAAGCACACAAATGCCAGCACCAAGACAACACTTTAGCACACTGGGGTAGGAAGCTCAACCTGTCTGTCCTCAGTGAGGATCCTCATCAGCTAAAGGGCATCATGGCTTCCCCTACCAATTGGAAAAATATTGATTCCATGTTTTGATACCACACTCTCATTCTCTAGGTGTTACGAGGCATGGTGGAACATGATATTATCCCTACTGTCACTGATAATGACAGTGGGAGCTGTAGGGATGAGCTGTTGGCCCTGCTGCGCCGTAGTCCCACACCTCTTTTTAGTCAGAGGAGTTCTTGGAGACTCAGGAATGATGGTCTCTGTTCCCTGCTATACAAAGGAATGGGTCTCATTAGTCAGATTCTATGACCTCTTACTCCTGCAAAAGGAAACTTCAAATAATGCCCTATTCTGCTGCTGCAGCCCTCAGATGGAGCATATGCATTTGTTCCTGGAGATGCAGTCTTCTTTTCTGTGCAGGCTACAAAGAAAAGGGTCATGTTCTCTATCAAAGAAAACTGCAGAAAATTGACTGCCAGACTAAAAACTACTCACTGTAGTTATGAAAAGATCATTTTAAGGGATCATAATTTAAGCAAATATGAACAATATATCTTTTTTATGTATGAGAAAAAAAACCGAAACTCATGACATGGAAGCAAATTGTCTTCCAAAGTTCATTAAGTCTTCCCAGTACTGAAGTACTGCAGCTTCTCTTCTAAGGGCTGCAACAAACAAAACTTGTTTAAACACCAGGTTACACACTAAGAATACCTAAAAACTATACTTTTTCAAATAAAGAGTTCAACAAAGGTACTGAGCATATCTGGTAGCTTGGCAAAGTCATGAGTCAGTGAACACAGGGCCTTATTATAGAGTTTTGTGCAATTTCTCTTACACTAGGTTTTCCTTGATGGTAGATGAAGACTACTTCAAAAGCAAGAGGCACAGTCATATAACCCAGACAAGCACGAAGGAATGTAAATTTTGCTTGCACGTATGCATTTAATCTATGAGGTTTATGCTAGCAAGGATCATTCATGAGGCTAAGAGTTGCAGAATTTTAGCTTTATTCATGCAATATAACACATGGCTGATTCACTGAATGCAACAACATGAACCCAGAAATTTTTGGCCAGTATAACTCCAGGATTGGAAAAAGATGTGCCAGGAGATTGTCTCCTGTTCACTCAGAAAAAAGTTGAGCAAGTATTACACTGTGTTCTGCTGCCCTAATCTCCTCTGCCTGTCCTTCAAAAGAAGCCTGTATCCTTCCATTCCAGTACTCCAGTCATAGGAGCCATCCCACCATGTCTCCATGATTCCAGTAAGACTGCAGCCCTGCAGGCATGTGCGCATCTCTCACTCCTGTTGTTTATTCCCCATGCTGTGTGCATTTGCATAGAGCCATTTAAGTGGGATCCCCCCCCCCGATGAAGCCAACTCACTGGCCAGAGTAGCTGGAATTCCTTTGTGCTGCTCTTCAGGTGCTCTCCTGCTGATCTGTGATCCCTCTCCAGCTTCTGGGCATCTCCTGCTGATACTGGCATGAAGGAATTAAATTATGAATAATTCATCTTGGCTGTTTTGGAAAATAATTTGTAGTTATAAATAGTAACATATAATGGACTGGTATCACTGCAACGTGTCACAAATTGTCTGTTTGATACTGTTATTAATAATGACATAACTTTTGTTTGTCCAACCGGATTCTGTTCCACACAGAGTTATCTACCCATAATTTTTAAGATAATAACTTGCCATTTACCACTTGAAATACCATAGTTTGAATTTGTAACAAACATATAAATCTAATCCAGAGAGCTTGTCCTTCTAAAATCGGTGAGGCATTGATTTAAGACATTTCTCATTAAACATACATGAAAAAATTGCAGCAACTTTGCTTTGAAAATTCTTTCCTCAAGCAAACAGGCCTCCACTCTGGAACATATGCTAGATGACTTCAGTTCATTTCAGCCTAGGCAACCTCAAATATCCCTTTCGTCATTTGCAGAGTATTTAGGGAATTATACGAGTTCTTCTTTAAACTTATGTCCTAAGCAATTCATTGATGGTATCTAGAGTGGTATAAGATCTGCAGAGTTCAGAAAATCTGGCATGTCTCTTGTGCTATAAGGTCACAGCGTAAGTGAGAAATTACTTAGAAGCTTGACACCTTGCAAACTGAAATATTCAAGGAATGGCATTGTTGGAGGTGGTCCTGGTCTTTATGAACTTACTCCTGAGGATGGCCCTTTTAATTTTTGTGGAACCACTCACAAGAATAAGTAGCCTCTAGCATACAGTCTACATCAACAGACATTAAAAATGTGGCCATTTTACATTTAAATATTTGTAGTAGCTCTGCTTGCAAAATGAACAGTAAAACTTCTAGGATGAAACTTACATTTATGCAACTGTTTGCAAAAGTATAAGTTTTCCTACTATACATTATTGGAATAATTTAATGGTATTCAATTTACTGGAACTATATTACTTTAAATATTACTTTTTATTATGTTATTTTCTAAAATAAGTTGTATAGAGGCCAGGAGACATTTGTTGTGTTATGTCAAAATCATAATTAATATTAAACAAAAATGTCTCTAAAAGCATAATACATAATTGGTTCAATCCATTTTTCAGAGAACGAGTCTGTGCAAATGAGGCTTTCTTTATATACTCATATACATAGCAAATTGTCTTAAAGTGTTAGCATAGTCTTTAGGAACTCTCAAGTGTACATTTAACATCCGAGATTCATTGTATCTGGCATTTGCACAACTGTTGTCTCTAAAAGCAAGTAATGTGAATTGTCACAACAATGATTCTTTAGGGAATGCTTCTTTCTACCATGATGGATTCTATTTTTCTGTGAAATTTTGAAAATTGAACTGTTCGTGGTAATAGAGTTTAAACTCCTCCACTTCTCCAAACAGAATTCATTTATGTACATGCAGTTGGAGCACATCTGCACCCAGTTAAGTGCTTTCAGTTAGCAAAATCAGGTGCTTTCAATAATTACACGCATATGTGAGTTCCTGAATCACATTCACTTTATAAAATGTTACGTCTATATGTAAACTTATACTTTTTTTTAACCAGTGTAGTAGATAAAATTTCCCATATTCATGGCTTCTTGAATTAGCTTTCACAGAATTTCTACACTTCTTAAGGAGATATGTAGCATATGTCATATTGATCCCAACAGATTTTAGGAGCAGGCTTGTGGCACTATATCCAGAAAAGGCCAATGCAAATACACACCAACTCAAGATGTGCTTCTGCAAGCAAAAAACCTCATAAAAATACTTTGAAAAGGGAGGCACAGTACATGAGAAAGTGTTTTTAACTCACCTCTCCAAAGGTGCCAGCTATTCCATCTACACATATACTTTAAAAAGAAAATTACTTAGGAAAGCCCACAGTTTCTTCCTTATGCTTGTAATTCTTCTTCAGAGAGGAAAATTTCTTATGAAACCAGACAGGTTTTTAGGCTCAGGGTTCTTCAACCAGGTCATAAATAAATAAATTGCCAGCTAAATAAATAAATAAATATTTTAATTGTTATTACTGTTCAGTCTGTCTTCTTTTGGTTTCATGTTGCATGGTCACCAATCCAAATACCTTCCCATTAGGCATAAACTTTAGACTGTCCTGACTGCAACAACAGTAAAAAACAAAAAAAAAAGGCAAAATATTTAATTTTTCTAGCTCTGGATAGCTCATACCACTCAAAAAATAATCAGGACCGACAAACTCATAAGTATCTGGTCAGTAAAATTTCATATGTTACTTTGTGAAAATTGAATTTTAAATATAATCTTACACTTTTTAAATATACCAGCTTGTTTTTTTAAAATACTGTAATAAACCCAATATGACAGAGAATTGAACAATGTGGCTTGTAAAGTAGAAAACAATTAGATACCAATGGAATCCTTGATTTCAGAGGAACAAGATTATTTCATTTATTTCTCTGGACTTTTTAAAAAAAGAGATTATAAATGTATCAAAATGATAAGCATAAATATGATGCTATACTTTCATTTGAAGAGTTTGAGTTTTCTGCTATAAACCATATAACCAAAAATAGTAATGGACTAACATCAAAACACACACATCTTAAAATGGCTTCACAAAGACACAGCTCCTAAAATAATTATTTTAGTTTTGAAGACTGGTTCCACCAAATCCTAGCTTTAATATATTTTTTTCCCAAACAATAGTGGTTTTAAATTTGTGTTTGAATAAAGCATTTCAAAAAAATGTAGGATTGTCAATAGAATATGAAAAGAATCTCCACTGCATTTCATATTTGATGAATGAGGAGCTGTCTAGTTTCCTTAAAGGCTTCTCTCTGAGACAGTTATAAGTATGATGCACCACACTTGGACCATGGCAATTTGGAGGGCTGGCATATGAATAGACCTGAAGGTCAGAAGTGATTGATGTGATCGTCTTGTCTAACCTTCCATACCACAAGTGGCAAGCATCCTCAGAAACAGTATTAGTGCCAGAACTTGAAACATGTTTCATCTCATTTTGAAAACTGCATTGTAATCTCCCTTGAGAAGTCTGTTTCAATGTGTAGTTGTACTTCCTGCTTGGAACTTGCGTCTTATTTAATCAAGTCATTGGATCTATTTGTACCTTTCCCTGTCATACTGAAAAACCTCTCTCTACCCATCTTTTCCAGATACCAAAGGAGCACGTAAGTTCTTGACCTTCTTTATAATAACATGAAAAGAGGAGTTGATATCAGAAGAGAAGACCAATGGGCTGTGATTTAAGACCAAAAAAGAAATGGCATCATTATATAAAAGACTCATTTTTATGCTATGAAGAAATATTGTTGAGCAATTGAAATAGGCACCAGTGCTATGACACCAGGAAAAATCCACAGATATCTGAAGATTTTCTAGAACAGAAAGGGAACAGAGAAAACATATGGAGACTCTTCACAGAAATTTCTCTCCAAAAAATGTGAAAGACAAGCATATTGAAGTTGAATCTTTGGTTAGGTAAACAATGTTTCAAGGACATTTTCTTTCATAGAGTCATAGAAAAGAAACCTAGTGCAACACAAAACTTTTAGCTACTCCCCTTTCAAATACATGTTAAAAAAAATCCAAAGGTAGAGAGGCTAAAATTCTAGTTTCCTTGACCCAAAAGTGCTTGCCTGTTTTGAACAGTTTTTCATCTCAAATGCTTTTATCCTCTTTTTCTCCTTAAAAGAGAGAGGGCATGAACTCACCTTATAGTGGAAAATATTTATTGGAACATGAAGAGTCAATCACATAATGACTGGCATCAAACAGAGGTACTCTGAGCCTTTAAAGATGGAGACACCATGTCACCCTCATAATCTAATTTTGATCCCTTCTGGATGAAAGTAATCATTACTATTATTGCATTTTATCCATTCAGAGTGTTTCCTCCAGAGTTTTGCCCTAATTGGCTTTTCTATAACTACGACAGTATTTTTATGCATTAAAAGTCACATTAATAAATAAACATTATAATTATAATGCTTCCAGCTGGGAATATTTTAGTTAAAGGTCATTTTTTGTTCAATTGGTATGTAGTTTAAATGTTGTCAAGTTTAGAATTAAGAATATAAAATACAATTAAACTTCCTTTTATCTCAAATGTTCTCCCTGAAGTTATTCCAGGACGAGTATTGTAAAAAGCACAGGCAAACTCACCTTCTGCAGTAAGGTTTCATGTGTTGTGTGTCGAAGTTTTGTGAAGGACAATTCTTTTCACACTAAACATGATATTTTAGACAGAAAGAGAAAATAAACTGAAGAAATTATATAAATTATATATTATTACAAAAATCATATTTTAAAATTATTTAAATTATTTGAAACTTTAATATTCAACAGAAAAATATTCAGGAGTGATATTCAGCTCAAACTACATGAGCATATCTGATTCAGAAATTTCTTGTTCTTTCCCATCTTTATTAAATTTTAATTACATTATTACCTCTAGCTAACTTTTAGGTTTTCAGAGAATGCATTCTGTTTCCAAGGTATTGGCACATCAGCAGTTGCCATTGGATCTGAAATCTGGACACTGGAATCTACAATACCAAAAGATTCTTTCAAACCCAGTATTTTGTTCCAGTACTGTGTTACTTTCATATTCTAGTGGCAGTTTAGAAGGTGAAGTCACTAGATAAATCACCAAACTGGGAAAGGAAAGAGGAAACAATGTTCACTGCTTAATTCAAATCCACAAATTATTATGGCAATTAATGTAAATTTAAATTTTTTTATAGAAGAGATATAAAATTAAGAAGAAAAAACAATCAAGAACAAACAGCAAGAGCAAGATGAGTCTATCAGTTTTTAGGCTATTGGCTGGGTTGTAGAAAGGGTTTATTCTACATTTTTCCAATACTTACTTCATCACTTAGGGCAAGTGCCCCGAGGTGGAGGTGACACAGCAAAAATTCTGAAAACGTTACAGCCTGGATATGTATTAATGGAGAGCTGTCAGAGAGGACAGCTACAGCAGAGTAGAGCAGACCCTCTGCCAGATGTCAGTTTTATGAATTTGAATCAAGTTAAGGGAAGGAGTTCTAGGGATTCTGAAAAAAAGCCTTTGAAAAATACTGTATTTCCATTTAAAACATTTATTTCTGCAAAATCTACAGTTTGAGAATGAAACATATGAGTTCTGGGAGTATGAATGGAGAATTCCAGTAAAGTTAAAGCCACGCTGGATACGCTGTCAGAACACAGAATCTGCAAAAGTGCATGGGAAATGGATTTTCTTTCCTATTTATAATTGACGTGTTGAATATAATTGTGCTGTGTATTTGGCTAACCGTAGAGCAATCTGCTTCATATTGGTTAGTCTGACACCATCATGACTGTAACTTCTATATATTGTTTAATAAAACTGCTGATTTTCATTCTTTTGAGACCCTCTTGGGTCTCAGTATTCAGACCTCTTGGTGTCAGTGTATTTTAAATTTACTGTGATTACTACTCCAGTAATAAGGCATAAATGTGTATAAGTATCCAAAATATGAGACAATGGGTTTCAATAATTGGCTGCTACCTCTAATATTGCTCTGATTTTAGACACTAAGCTGTATCATTTATTTACACAAATGTTTGATTTTAAGCTCATAAGTCTTATTCTCTGGCCGGTAGAGGATACACTACCTCCTCTTAAATGCCCTTCAAAGTCATGCAAAAGTCTTAACAGAAAATCTTAACAAATCTATGATCTTTTCCTTCAAAAAAAGTGATTTTTCTATAGGGACATAAAAAGAGGGTGGAGGAGGTTACAAATTCCCACATAAATTGTGAGGAATTGCATACACTATACACTATACACTATACACTATACACTAACAGCCACACCTCGGACCCTAGAGATCAAATATTTTCATATTTGTGAGAAAATCCTGAAGAACCTATACTGGAGACTGCTTTTACCAATCAACCTCTCCATAAATGTCACATCACAACAACACAAACCATTAAAGCAGTCCATAAATGCCTTTGAGATCTCTTGAGCAAGCATATGGTGTGCCTTTTCTGCACCCAACCAGGAGCATTACAGTAAAAGGGTTACTTTTACTGTGATCCCCTTAATTACAATATCTTCCAGCAATGTTGTGTTGTAAACAAGGTCATCTAATGGCCTAATCAGCTCATCTTCCCTTTGGGAAAAGTGCATGTTATTCATTTGGGTATAAATGAAGCTGCAGCTAGAGGGGATGCAAGTGCTTGGAGACATCGGGCTAGGCACAACAAAAACTAACTTCAAAGAACACGGTCAATTTTACACTATTTATTTTGCTATAAGTATGCCTTATTTGGAAGAAGAAAACGTAGCATCAGTTAGGGCAGGCTTATCACACCTGAGTTCCCATGAAGGATGCTCTCTTTTCCTGATTTTGTGAGGAGAAACAATCTCTAGGATGCCAAAATGAAAAGTGATCCTAGCGACACACTGATGGCATCATTGTTGCATTTTGTTAGCAACTTTCCCTTCAGAAGTAAACCTGCAAGGCTAAGCACTTTGGGTCACAGTGCATAACTGAAAAAAATGAATTGATAGATAGTTATGCTTGAGCACTAGCAAAAGGTAAGAGTAATGGTAAGTGTAATAAGTTTGAAACACCGGGAACATACAATTGTTCTGAAATCCCATTATGAAGATGTATTATTATTAGGTTCTGCTGTTGCCTCACTAAGAGAAAGAATATAAAACACAAATCAGTGGGCACAAAGGTTGGGATGAAATCTTAAGACGTCCGTTTTCTAAATAAACTCACAAATCACTTCCTTCCCTTGGAACGGCAGCTGCACCATTTTGAAGAGCCCCAAGAAAGAGGACGTAGAACACATGTCTTGCTGTTTTAGACTCCACAATCTAACTGGAGAAACTTGCCTTGTGCCAATAGGCATTGCAAACAACTCACTCAACTTCTCTGCCAATATGGCAATTTGCATAGCATTACCCATAATGCTTCAAACTGTGCCTTTTCTTTGAAAACAGATTTAATTGAGCCTTGCTGAGCTGCATTAATGTGTCTGTTTAAATTGAGCAAATCTAATTAGCTCACATGAAAGTTATGCCACCTCTGGTGCAGCAAAGCTAATGCAATTAAAGTCAGCCAGATGTATTGAGTATTGTAAACATGCAGTCTGACTGGTGGAGAATAGCTCAGTATTCATCAGAGACTGGACAGTTTTGTAACACATTAACAACAGCTGCACTCTCTACAGTGTACAAGTATATATTGTGCTGTATATACGAGTACTTTAAAATTCCTTGGTTTCTGCATTCTTCAACAATACTTGTTATAAGATTAGAACAATCTCATCTATGTGTGCCAACCCAAGCCCACTTTTTTTTTTTCAATTAGACCACTATGTATTTATACAGCACTGCTACAAAATCAATATTTACTAAACATTGCACAGAAAATTACTATTTATATTGGAAATAATTTCTAAACTCCTTGACTATTTACATGCCTTTATGAACTGGATTTCTAAAAAAAGCTGTATGTAAATGGATAACTGGGAAAATGTCAAGATGCACTTCAAAAATAATCAGAAGATGCTCTAATAGGGAATATATATATATTTTAGATAATTAATTGTTTTCACTACACACTCCTTCAATCAGATACCACTTCCTAGTTAACTACTGTCTATAAACAGGTTAGCACTTGAGATGCTCAGATAATGTCTTTTTTTAATACTGATTTTTTTTTAATACTGATTTCAGTATCTGGTTTTGTAGATGTCGCGCAAAAAAAAAAGTATTTATAATTCTTGAAAGAAATACTTCAAATCTTACTTTTTCTTTGAAAACCCCAGTTAGAATAGCTGCAGATTTGGCTGCTTCTTTGCAGTAATTTTTTGTCTCTGCTTTGCATTCCCTTCCCAGAATGTCAAGATGAATAAAAAAGGTTTGGCTTCTTCCCCCATAATTGAAAATCTTCTTCTTCCTCATTTATTAAATTAAGCTATAATTGCTCTCAATGGTAATCAAGTCCAGTGTTTCACACTGTGAAAGAGATACTCAGTGGAAACGAAGGTAGGTTGTGCTCTCTTTATTCTTCTTAAATCTTGAACACACCATTTTCTAACTTCTCAATTCTCCTGTCTGTAAAAATGGACATAGTATTACCTAAAAAAATTATGAATTTTGTTTCCTTATCATTTCCTGCCCTAGAAAGCCTGAGATATAAACATTATAGAATGAAAGTTACACCTAAAATTGAATTTTTTAAAGTAGTAGGTTAAACATTGATTAGAAAAATAGGTATTCACAAAACATCTTGGGTATAGATTTTTAAAATTATCAGCTTTTGAGAGTAGAAATAACACCTATAAAAATAGAGAAATTTAATGAGGAATTAAATTCCTTTACATGTAAGTAAAAAAGTCATCTTAAACATGTTCAAAAGAAGGTTTTCAGTATTTGGTTTAGCTGTGTACCTCAAGTTCTAGACTTTATTTTGTGAGGGTTTCTAAAGGTAAGGTAGCAAAGCCAAATGTAACTGTTTCTTTACTGGATATTTAGATTTTTCTATGGAGTTTTCACTACAGAGAAGGAAAAGATTTGTTGAATGGATGGGATAACACATCCTTTCTTTCCCTGCTGTTTTTCCTGTCTGATATCCTGAGATGCTGAAATAAGTGACAACAGCTTCAAAGCTTCCCCAAATGCTTTGTCCAATGAGCTGTTATTTTTGTTACCCCATGCTGAGATGCCTCCCCTCAGCATACAGGCACCTTAAGGAGCAGCTGGGATACCAGTACAGGCTTTCCACTCTTCCTGCACTGAGGGTGTTGTACAGCTACTTCCACCCCTCTTCTCCCACGCCAGATCATAGCAGAAGGGTTGCACTGGTATAAGGAGGTGCATTCCTTTAATTAAATTGAATTATACTTTCTTTGGATGAAGGAAGAAAGCATGAGCAGGGGGAAGGATTTTAGGGGTTCCTTTGTTTCTTGTTTGTTTGTTTGTTTGTTTGTTTGTTTCAGCTGCTGGACACAATATAGATTCCCTTGATATTCTTCATCTTAATTTTATAAAAGTACCCTTCTGTTGGGTACTAACAGACTTTCATTACCAAAAACTATTAACTGGTTTGGCCATCTCTTAAAAGTCACCATATGAAGAAATGTCAAACTGCTTGACACTTCATAGAATCATAGAACAATTTGGGTTGGAAGGGACATTTAAATGTCATCTAGACCAAATGCTCTGCCACGGCCAGGGCATCTTCATCTAGATTTAGAGATTATGACTAGAGGGTTGCCAACAACCTGACAGGCATAATACAGCAGAGAATGCTGTAGCAGTGGAAGATTACATGTACACAGGCACTTCAGACTGGACTGACAAGCTGTAGTCAATCAATGTGATCTGGAATTTAGTAACTAATACAAGAATGAGAACCAAGATCCTAAACACATGGCTTACAAAACAACAGAGGAGTAGCATTTCTAGCCATTTTTAGAGTTGAAAGGAAACTTTGTTATTACAATAACGAATAATGTTTTAAGAATATTATAGTGAGACACAAAGGTGAAATTCAGACTGTGAAAATCTTGACTGAGATAATAAAGTCTATCTTCAAGCTTTAGTCATTATCTGCTTTTTTGCCAGGTTAATTGCATCCTCAAAGTAATGCTTAGATCTTTTCTTCATCTCTATTTTGCTGTATTTCTAACATGTATCCAAACACGTGTAACTTTATTAATATAAGCATACTAATATTTGCCTATGTGCAAACTGAACTCCAGATTTAGCTTTAGGAAAACACCTGCTTTCACCTCAAACACCAAGCCTGCTGGCTAATTTCAGTCCTTGGATGAAAGTATTTGGCACTCCAATACAATAGAGATCACAGAGGCCTAGAGTCACACTACATGAAAGTTTCTTTATCAGGTACAGTAACTGCAAATAACTAAGAAAGTCCTGTGTAATACAACAATAAATTTTATCTACTTCCCCCAGCAGCAAGGATTCCCTCTTGCTTATCCCGCACAAGGACTGGTAAGACTCAGTTTGGTCCAGACCTTAAGCCATAATAAAAACTTGTCTCATACAAAAAATAATTAAATATCATCCTTATTTGCTAATATACCCATAGAGGTCACACTCAGTTTACATATTTTGGCTGTGCAATATGTGATTCTAATTAGAAAATTGCAAGTTTATAAACAAATCAGGGTGCCAAGTCAGCCTGTCACACTGATTATAAGTGAAGTGCAGAAGATAAATTGATTAAGCATTAGTTATAAAAGCAGAACAAAGTACCACATCAGGCACCAGAATGCAACACAAAACGCAGGTGAAAGGAAAAGAGCAGTGATACTGGTTAGCATAAACTGGAGAAAAAAGTGACAAAAACACAGCGTAAACTGAGGGAGTAACATGGATAACATATAGCAAACTCAGATCTTTTTTATTGGCAGCAAGTACATAATATCTGAAAATAAAATGAAAACCTTAGCTTACTAAAATCAATTTGCAAACCAGCCCTTGGGAATTGTGCTCATATCATTAGAGAAGATTTACTTTTGCAAGATACATCAGGTCCTGGCAATCACATTAGTTATTAAGACAACATCTTAAGTTATTTATACAATGATCTCTGAAAAAGTGAGAGTGCATGCTTAATGCAGGTAACAGATAATAAAAATAAGATTGCCTTTCCTAGCAGATGCAAAATCTGAAACTTTATATCTAGTTCAAGGCAGTAATCCAAGTAGAACAAGCTAAAATTCCCATTACCTCCACTCCACAGCTGGGAGCAATATCAGCTTAAGTTGAATAAGGCTACAACTAATTGTAATTGGGTTGGTCAGTTGGAAAGCTTGCTAGGGATATTTTGACAGAAGGCTCTTTTTGTAAAATAAATAAATAAATAAATAAATAAAAGAAAAGAAAATATCCACTGACCAACTCGAACTGAAATGTTATAGGGAAAGAAAAGCTATTGGAATTAATCTCTTTGCAAAAGTTTTTGGTGTTGTTATCCAAAAAATCACATATTTAAAAACCTAGGTTTTTAAAATATGAATAAGGTTTAAAAAGTATGAAAGATATTTGGAAACTGAAATACTGTTTTAAGTGATCCAAAATAATGTTTACTTTCATCTCTCAAGATTTTTGTTCATCTTTGGGAATGAAGAAAAAGAGCTTCAAATAAGTATCCCAGGACAGCTTTTTACAGCAGTTCTTGGTTAAATACAACCTCAAGTAGGTCAGTGGGTGTTGGGGTCTCCCCCCTGCCATGGAGCCCTGGGAGAGGGGCCCTGAGGGGACACACGGGGTGTCCCTGCCCCTGCTCAGTCTCATTCCCCATGGGTTGGTTTGTGTTCCCTGCACAGGCAAGGACCCTCGGGTCCCGTGATTGCGGGGTTCCTGAGAGAGCCCCGGCCATGTGGCTGGAGAAAGAAACATCTCTGAAACATCTACCACGAATCTGTCCATAGATATTTCCTTTCCACGGGACTCCTGGTTTGATATATGCGTGTTACAGTAATCCCCACTGTAACAAATGGGTTTATCACTATTTAGATTTTTTATATCCCTTATATTGTTTATAGAAGTCATTCAGTGTTTTTTTTTTAGCTCTTCTGTGCAAGGAAGCTCTCTGGAGACTATTCTCCCTTTCTAGTACTCATATTCATGGTTTTGTTAAAAGGAACACTCCCAGAGAAACTATGAGCACCACAACCATAGAGATTTAGTCTCTGAGCTTTTTCTGCCCTGCTTCTGATCATCACAAGCCACACAATATCTAGAAAAATAATTTCTCACCAGACTGAACAAATACTTTTCAGAAATACCTGAGATACTTAGAATATTAAAAAGACACTTAAAGTAAACAGCTCCATTCTGTGTGCCTTTCCTTACACACCAGATGACCATTACGAGGTCTAACTAGTCCTTAGCCAGTAGTTACCTAAAACAGCATTTTCCTCATCTGAGCCCCTAAATATCCCTACCTGCATGTTTAAGACACTAAACAAAGTCCCTACTCTCATTTTCATAGTCCCATTCTAATCAGAGGGACTGCTTGGTCGTTCCCTAGTGCACCCTAGAAAAGAAACAGCATATAACTGCTTTGAATTTAATGGAAGGGGTTTTTTCACAAGTATGGCAAATATGTGTTTTAAAGCAAGAGACAAGAAAAAAATAATCTTTTTTTTTTATGTTACTAGAAGTTCTGACTTCTCCAGTTGTGAAATGCTGTTCTTGAATCTCTATAATTTCCCTAACAGTACTTTAAAGAGATATACAGGTCTCTCCTGCATCTCCTTTTTCTTTATGAGGAACTGACAGATACTTGAAAGCTCCCTTAACAGAATAATTATTGTTGGTTGTTATTTGCTGGCTACTATAACGCTCTGAGAGACAGTAGAAATAGAAAGAATGCACAGCAGCTGAGACCAGGCAGTATATGCCTTTAAACAACACTGAGTGGATTATCTGTGGTCAAAGAAAGAAAACAAATGTACAAGTTCCATACAAGATTTGGCAAACAACTACATAAAGTTAAGGCTTCTTTTTGCTTTATTCTCCATTCTGTGTGCTATTTCCCTGATGATACATTGTATTGCAGAAGTATCCCAGCTGTGACAAGACCAGTTTCAGGTTTTTTCCAAGTATAATTTTTAGGAGAAAGAGTTCAAGAAATTTTTAATGAGTGAGCTAAGACTGTCTCTGGTTTTTGAATGTCCCTCAATAACCAATGCCTGTGCTACACTCATTTGACTGCCTCTGCATAAACCCAGCTAAAGAGACCAGAGACTTTCAAATAAGGTGTAGGTTTGTGCATGTCAGAGAGCAGATGCTCTCTGTGAGCTGTCTAGTGGGTTGTGAAAGAAATCTCTGAAGGGGAAGGATGAGGCAAAAATTTCCATTGTCAGAAAAATCAGGCTCTGCTTTAGACTGTTAGAAGAGGTGAGACCTACCACAGTGTACAAGTCAAAGCTGCATCCTTTCAAAGACTTATGGGCACGTAGAGCTTTTAAAACCAACAGTGGCTGTAATTCAGAAACCTTTTTTCTGTCTTTCCTCCTGTAGTGCCGCCAGACTGGGTCAAATAGGAAGCTCAAAGCAGCTGCGGTGGGATTCTTGAAGGGGTGTATGGAGAAGTAGGATCTCAGTAAGCTGAAGCATCAGATCCAAGGTTTATGATGACTTTTGAGACTTGTACCCTCAGAAAGGAGAAAAGGTACCAGGACTAAAGCCTAAAATGTGTCTGAAATGCTCAGAAATTAATACTGATCTTCATATCCGGCTAGAATGTAGGCTTTGTGGTTGGCTGTGCTCCTTCTGTAAAGTGGAGCAAAAGGGCTTGAAAGAGAAGAGATATATTGGTCCTGTATGTTAAGCCCACCTGGCCCTCCACTTGCCAAGAATAGTTGTAAGTTTGGGTTGTTAAGGCTAAGTATTGAGAGAATAAACCCAAACTTATCAGCAGGGCTTTTTCTCTCATAAACTTGACACTGTCCACTGCATCTGGAATTACTTGACCCTTGTCAGATTTGGTCTTTTTTTGCTTCCTGGGATTTCCAGTCCGGCAGTTAAAGGTGGGATAAGAAAGAAGACATGTCTGTAGGAGTAATACCTGTGGACCTGAGAGGCTGAAAGGAATTGCATCTGTAATGTTCTGGCCTAAGATTCATTAGCAGCAGAAAACTGCTTGATGTAGCTCAGAACTGCATGTGTTACCAAATGATGGTGCCAGAATGCTGTGCCCAGATAAGGGACAGTGCACTAGCCAGAGATGTGCCATCTCGTAGGAAGAGCACAGTTATTTATGTGGACTAACATACAGAGCTGCAATCACTTTTGAAATCAGTGCAAAATCTTTCCTTCTACTGAGCTCTATTTTGGAATCTAGTGTGTTCATTAAACATAAAAATTGTGCAGCCCTCATATCTGGGCATGGTGCTATAAGTTTCTATATGAAATGACCTCTAGCTCAGAGAAGGGCTGCAATTTCACCTCCTACAAATTAATCCTACACAAACCCAGTGTGACACATGAATCATGTAAAATATTTCCGCAGTATTTTTAAGGCCTAGGGGGATACCTGTTCAGAAGATGAAAAAAATAACCTGATATTTGCAGTGGGATTTATTGAGTACAGGTTTTAAAGAGGTTGCATTTATCAAACACTGTTGAATGGATACTCGTCTGGAGTTTTCCAAAGAATTTCTAGTTGCATATAGGTTTGTGGTCCTGATCTAGACAAACATCAGGGAGAAAGATAGAGAACTGATTTTTTGAAGACTTATTCTCCAAAGAATCCTTGGAGGAAAAGTTCAAAAGGTAGCTTCACGATAATATATTCAGAAAATGCATGCTTAACCCAGGCTAACAATGGTAGCTATATTCCTGGGTATTCCTTTGGGTGTAACAGAGGGTACCACTGCAGATATCAGGTGTGCTGCTTTACACAACCTTTATACTATCCCAAAAAAAAGCACTTTTTAACAAGGGCAGGTGGCTGGCTTTGTGCTTTAACAGATTATCGATCAAATATGTAGGACAGCACAATTATAATGAGAGATGTTCAAAAGTCTTGGATATTCTTCAGATGTGCTATAATCCTTCAGACACAGTGGAGTCCAGTCTATAGGAATCACAGAAGTAGATAAGCATAAAGAATTTGGAAGTGCAGATATATTTTTGGAGGGGAGAAAAAAATTCTGCTGCAGGTTCAGTGCCACTGTATTTTAACTCTGGTTACTTCACTTTCTATGGCATGTTAAGGATGAGGAGAATTTTCTCCCAAGCCTCCAGCTGAGACATTTAGTATAGGACTACTGGGGACAGCTAAAGTTGTTGACTGATGAATGATAGCCAGTTTATAGACAAGAATTTATGTGGATGAGTAATCTAATGATGAATAATGAATAAGAAATTTTCTTTCTGGCACTTTGGGCAAACCATGCTCCTCTTTGAAACGGTTTGATAACAAGGCAATAAAAGGATTTTGTGCAATAACTCTTTTGCAGCTTTTCTAGCTCTCAACCACCCTTTGCTCACCTTTAGGAGTCAGTTCCAGATTAGACAAAAGATTATCAAAGGAAACTTCCAGTATAAATTACTCCTTTCATGTTTTTCTCTACTGATAATCTAAACAGGGCTAATTTATTAGGCCTGAGCAATGTCCAAAGGTTGTTCAAACTGTTAGTGTAATCCTAGGCACAGTTTTGAACTGTGTTGACTAGGACTTGCCCAGGAAAAACCCAGGCATGGTTTGGAGGTTAGTGTAGTTACAGGTTAATTCCAATAACCTTTGGAATTAAATAGATTAGGACCTATGTCAGATTATGTAAGATTAGGACTTTATGTCAGAGGACAAGCACTTGTGACTGCAGAGATGCAGCTGTCACATAACAGTGGACTTCAGGGTCAGAACACAGTTCTTGATCCATTTCATATGAGTTTAAGTACTACATAAATTAATATATGCAGCAGCAACCTGTAAAATTCCTTGAGATGCCTGTCTTGCTTTCCTGTGCAGGAGTAGAACTTGTACCAACACAAAGTTGAAGGTCACTTAGACAAACTTAATTTTCCTCAAAGCTATAAGAAGATCTGTGAAAAGGGGACAGTCAAAGGTCAAGAACTTTGGCACAATCCTTGTGCATGGCTGAGTGTCCCAGCCCTCCAGAAGTATAACCTGTTAGGTTTCCTCCTAACTCAGAGATCTGGAGACATGTTTTTCTTTCATTGCAAAAGAGACACTTAGGGGGTTTAAAGGGAATCAGCAGTTAGGAAAATTAATGTGTCAGCCAGACAGTTCATTAATTTTTCCCAGGCTGCTTTCTTAAGGCGAAAGATCACAGCTTCACACCTTCACAAGAAAAGCTGAGATTCTTTGCCAGTTCCTTCCTTTCAGTGACTAAACCATAAACTTCAAAAAACTGATTTTGACCATGGAAAATATGAACACTTCTAAGACTAATCAAGTTCTCTTTAGTCTGGTTCAGACATAAGCAACTGATGTCAAATTTCTTCTTTGAATAGCACAGAATATAATTAGAACAGGAATAACTACGTACTTACTACCTGTTAGCAAACCCTCACTTCATAGTAAGCTTTATATTTAGATTTTAAATACGGATCTTACTGTTTCCTATATGTCAAATACATCTCTCTTTGTATTTAAAGAAACAGCCTATGTCACATTTATGATAAACTGCTTCACAGCGAGTCACATCAAACAGTTGCAGATGTGATTTTATTTTATAATATTAACACACTTTACATTCAGACACTTGACTTGTTTGAGGAATGTCTACACCAGTACAGAAATATAATGTTCCCTGCCATGTTTCTTTGTTAAATTGAGAGAAGAAAAGCATAGGCATTAGAGTGTTCCTCGAAGACTTTCACTTAATAAAATCTCTCTGATTTCTTTAAGACATCTCCTAGGATGAGAGGTTTTTTTGTTTTTCTCCAAGCTTGAACATTTTTTCATAATGTGAGGTCAAGAATATTGACAAAATTCACAAAAACTGTGATGCAGTCCTTTTACAAATTACTTGTTATTATAAGTGACAAGACAGAAAATATATCTTGTTGCAAACAGTAAGATCAGTAAAATGAGAATAAAAATGCTTTACCTTTAATGATTTGAAGTTTAATAATTTTATTTGTACAGGAAGAGTTGTATCCTTTGCAAGTATATTTGGGCTAAAGTATAGCTTCATTTTGCAAATCTGGATTCTCTGCTTCATTACCAGTTAAGTCTAGCATCATTTCAGCACATAATATGATGTAATAATCTGAGGGTACAGTTTCAGAGAAAATAGTGCTAAATTATTTTCTGTGTTGTGACGTCAAATCTGTTTCAGAGGAGGAGCATTATACCTACTAATAATCTAAGATATCATTAAATTAGACAATTTTTTTACTTTTATCACCATTCAGTCCTCTGAAAATTAATCATCAAAATTAATCAGTTAGGTGTCCATTGCCCAAAGGACAAATTTTCATGAGATTAGGGTACAATTGCATGCAAAAAGTTCATGTAATTAAACAAAAATTCTTTAGTCCTAATGTCTGATTGAATTATTTTGTGTCTGATAATGCTGTTTGATAACCTGCTGAAATTATGCCAGCTAGTTCATGCTTTCTTTTCATTGACTTTGGTATCTTTTTCAAGTGTTTCAAATTACAAAATATATTAAAGAAATGGGAATGGCAGAAGGAACAAATGGGAATGGCAGAAAGAATCAGTCAAATGTTTAGGAAATTGAACCCATTGCCCAAATCTGACCATTTTCAAGGGTTTGGGTCATAGCAGTGACAAATGCTAATAGAAATACATTTTCTTGTATATGAGAAAGATGAATCATGCAATATGACCTCACAAGGACACATGTATGTGAGTGTGTGCATTGGGGAGATGGAGAAAATAATTAAGGTTTTGACTGATAATGATTTAAAATCAAAATTTGCCTATTTTTTTTCACACAGTTTCTTGAACATCTTGATACATTAACTTGAAATTGCTACACATTCTTCTAATTGATTGCAATTAAACCACTTCTCATTTTTAAAGTAACAACTTAATAGCAATGTACCTGATTGCTATTTTTTTTCTGTTTCCAACACATAGAGATAAAAAGCTTCCAGAAATTCTAGAAAGAGTAGTTTGGGGGTAGTAGAGGGTTAAGTCTAGAGAATACCCAAACCAGATAGACTCAAAATATTTTCATACAATATAAAGAAATGGTCAGAAAATCAAACTTCAGTCGTCCAAATATCATCCATATTCAAGTAATTTCTTCTAACTCAAATCACATTAAGACATCCTAAACAGCTCCATATTCATATTCCATATTCATAGAGCTGAAAATCCATTTTGTTTTAGAATTATGCCTGTCTTTTGGCTTTGCTAAAAGTTTAGCTGACTGCTTTGGCAACACAGCCTCTGGCTTCCCCAACATTTTCTGTTTCAAAGCCACCAAACTGTGAAGTACAACAGTGAAATTCACCAGGCATTGGTGGACAATCTCATTGTAAAAGAAAAAATGAGAAAATTTTAGCCAGTAGAAATAGATTTCCTCCTAACCCCCAAAGTACTAAGCTCAAAGACCTGTTCCAGACCCCTGAGCTCAAGGTACAGTAATTTTGTGCCAAATATGTTGTCTGTTACCATCTGGAAATAGAATATGTACAGAAAAATTACTTTACCACTTGTCCAGGATTTCTGGATAGCTCAGAGAAGTGACAACTGTGCATGAAGAGTCAAGGTGTTCTGGACTCATGGCTAGAGAACAGACTGACTCAGGTGCATGCAGACGGTGAAACAGATGCTTGCAGAGATGACCAGAGGACTGGGCATGTCTTGCCTGTCAGAACTGCAGACACACAGCAGCAATTGTGCCACCTGGACACACCAAACATCACACTTGTGTTACAGGGCATGGGCACCCACCTTCCCAGCCGAGATTTCCCAGGAAAGAAAAGAGGAAGAGGGTTAAAGGAACCTGATTTGGCTCACTTTTAAATCAAAATGTGATCCAGAGGAGCAAGCTTTGTGGGTATATGGTAAGATTTCTGGCATATCCCCAGTGCTAGCCCGGTTCAGCCACATTTCAGTGTGTGCTCTTTCACATGCTGGTTAAAAGTGAGTTTTTTCCACCCAAAGTTTCTTTTCTGGAACTTTCACAGAAAAAATACTTTCTGTCCAGGTGAAAGTGAAAACACCTCTCTGATTCCTCCCTATGTGCTCGTTGGTCAGCTGTTTATAATTTACCTGCCCTGGAATACCTCCAAGAAGATACTAAGGGATAAGTGTTCATTCTGATATACACATGATGATGTACCCCGTTTTGCCTCACAGCCCCATTTCACTTCCAACCACCTTTGCAGGTCTCGTATCTCAAGCATTTCCTCTGCAGTGACTTCTTTCTTCTTCTACAGCTCTGCACAAGATGAATGCAGAAGTAGAAGTGGACAGGCCATGAAACTATATTGTCCACCCTCAGCCTACAGCCACATCAAGTAGTCTGTGTTTATAAGGGCAAATCCTAGACATAACCTGTTGTATCTGACATCTGACCGTCTCCCACTGTCACACAAGGACTGAGTCTTCTGGACATGGGTTTCCAGGCTTCTGAGTTCTTCAACTTTGAAAAAGTAGTTTTCAATTTTTTTTCATGTATTGATACATGCTACAATGATTTAGCAATATTTAGTATGAACAGTAGTATGATAGAAGTCTGAGTAAATAATAACTCCATTATCTTTTATCAATCCTGTAATCTGATCAAAATTGATATCAAATTAATGAAATCAAATTATCCTGCCATAAGGTCGTATTGATTACTACTATTTCTATTGCTAGACCTAATTTAATATGATGATTTATTTTTTATTGTTCTCAAATGGCAATTTTGTTCCAAATTTATTCACACTTTCCAAAGATAAATGCATGTACCATACATGTACAGAAATCACTCTTGCATGTGAGGTTTTTTTGCATCTGGGCAAAACAGTGAGGAAAACCTTTCTTGTTGTTCTCTCCTAGGCAACTCCTTATGACAGAAACACAATGTAATTAAGTGGAAGCAGGGACTGTTTCTAGAATTTCCAGATTAATTCAATCCAGCACTTTAGTACATAAATGTAATCAAATGATGAACCATAGATATTTGCTTAAGTATGTGCTTAAATGCTCTGCTGAACTGGATATACAGCTGCTAGCTCCTAAAACTTCACAGAATAAAAATCCATATTTTCCACTTGGATAAAATATCAGATGATTTTCATAAGTAAAGACAAAGTTGCTTCTCAAGTCAATAGACCAAGTTCTGATTGCAGGTGTATCCCAGAGAACCCACAGTCACCCCTAAGACACCTTATTTTGAACAAGTGGAAATGAGACTAGCCTAAGAGAAGCCGTGTGTACTTACATAGGATCAGAACTCATATATTTGTCTTTGACAAAATGATGAAGAGCAATGTCAGAAATTGAGTACCTGAGACTAAGAAAATTAAATAAAGTTTTAATATTTCCTAATTATCATTTGAAGAGGAAAAAAATTAATCTTGGAGGGAATACTTCATTTATAATGCTCATTAATATTGAAAGAGAACCATAATATTGATATACTTAATATGATGTGTGTTTTCTGCCTTTTCTAAATGTATCCATTGATTTTCTGTAGCTATACTTGCATCTCATACATAATTCTTAAATAATTCTTTTTTTATTCCAAGTCTTTAGCCATCTTAAGGATAAACTTGAAGTGGTATATGAAAGCTAGCTGAAGAAGATAGGTGAATAGGAGCCTTGAAATACTTGAATCTTTAAGGTTTAACCAACCTTATCGAAATGTTGCTAAAGCCAGCATATTCAGGAACTGTATGGGATGGAATGAATAAATATCTCTATAGCTCTACAGCTACAAAGTAAAAACATAAAGAAATACTTGCAGTGCATTCATAACAAAAATGTAACCTTATCTATTCGGTGTAGATTTTCTTACTTCCATCCACCCTAGCTATAATACTTCCCTCCTAATAGGGAAGAAAATAACTTTGAGTCTGGTTGAAATAAATATTTATTTTTGAAGTCTAAAATAAAAACTATTTTTAACTTTAATAGATCAATATTAAGGCTTCTTAAAACCACAGAGGAGGTCAAAGGAGGTGATCTTTCCTCTCTGTGTGATACTGGTGGGCCACACCTGGAGTACCTAGTCAGGTCCTGGGCTCCCCAGCACAAGAATGATGTGGAAATTCTGGAGCAGGTCCAGAAAAGAGCCACAAAGGTGATTAAAGGACTGGAGCCTGTGAGGTAGGAAGAGTGATGGCCCTGTTCAACCTGGAGGACTCAAAGGATATTTAAAACTAACTGGCAGAGGGCAGTAAAGGAGATGCAGTCAGACTGTTCTCACTGGTGACAGTTAGAGAAAAAGGGACAGTACTCACAAACTGTGGTTAGCGATAAAAAGTGTAAAGATAAGGAATATCCTGGAGAGTTTATGGAGTCTGCATCCTCTGAGATATTCAAAACCTGACTGGACATGGCCCTCAGCACCAGTTCTAGCTGATACTGGTTTGAACCGGGGTGGGATTACCCAGTCCTCAGATGCCCTTCCTAACCACAGTAGTTTTGTGAGTCTGTGAACAAAAGATTAATTTCTCTTGTTAAAACCAGAACGTCCATGAAGATGGAGATGGAGATGTCTTGCCAGGATCAGGAATACAGCAAACATGATCTCATTCTGCTACAGCCTTCTGCAACTGAACTAACATGAAGGGCTTGTGCATGAATAGAAAATCCAGCTCAAGAACACTTTCCGATTTGAGAGAAAATTATAAAAAATGGCTAATAATTCCAGTTTATTGTCTTACTTTCTGAGGAAAAAAAAAAGACACAACACTTTTGTCTTTATCACTTTTATTTCCTAAATTTTTTGGTGCTTTTATCACTTTTACTTCCTAAATTTTTCTGTGTTCTAGGAGGAGATCTAACTACTTTTTTTTTGTCTTTTTCTTATACATGTGGTTATCCAGTGAGCAGTGCTGAAATAGATCATATTGCTAAAGCCCTGTGAACTGTCCTTGGAGAGACATTCAGCCCAGTTTGGAGTGAAGGTCCAAACTGAAATAGGCTGCCCAGGGAAATGGTTGAGTCACCATCCCTGGAGGTATTTAAAAGATGTGGTGCTTAGGCACATGGTTTAGCAGTGGACTTGGCAGTGCTTGGTTAACAGTTGTTTTCAATGATCTTAAAGTTCTTTTCCAACTGAAAAGATTCTACAAATCTATGAAAGTCAAGTGGTTTAACTGTAGTATCACATACACAGAAGAGTTTTGTGAAGTCTCAAGGGACCATATCCTGGTTTTGCCTAGAATAGTTTTCTGCCTAGTAGCTGTACAGTGCTGTGGTTTGGATTTAGTATGAGAGTAATGTTGATAACATACTGATGTTTTATTTGTTCTTAAGCAGTCCTTACACTTAGTCAAGGACTTCTCGTACTGCCCAGCCACTGAGGAGGCTGGGGGCCACAAGAAGCTGGGAGAAAACACAGCCAGGACAGCTAAACCTAACTGATAAGAGGAATATTCCATATAATATGGTGTCAGGCTGAACAATAAAACTGTGAGGAGTTGGCCGGGGGTAGCGGTCTTGGGGCTTGCTTTGCATCAGTCAAAGGGTGGCAAGCAATTTTATTATGCACTACTTTTTCTTGTATGTTCTTTATCATTGTCATTATTTTCCCTTGTTTTTCTGTCCTATTAAATTGTATTAATCTTAACCAATGAGCTTTCACTCTTTTTCTGATTGTCTCTCGCATCCCACTGGGGGAGAGTGATCTAACATCTGTGTGATGTTTAGCTGCCTGCCAGGTTAAACACAGCAGACCATTACAAATGTCCAGGGTTAAGAGCATGACAAATATCTCTTAAGTCTGTAGAGGCTTAAAGGAAACCATGGGACAAGTCAGACATCCAAGACTGGATCTGTATATACCAGCAGGTCTCATACCTCATAAAGTATTACTGCTTTCATACAAAATCGTAAAAGTGTTTAGAAATGCCATTCTGCAGCCATTAATCTTGTCTTAAAGAGAACTATTTGCAACCTTCTTTCAAAGGTGTCTAGCTGACACTCCTACTCCACAAAAAAGACACACACAAAAGTCCTTTCTCTTTGAATAAGCAACTTCATAGTGTATTACTCCTCAAGTAGCTCAGAACTTAACCCACATAGCCAAATAATCAAGGAGACTATGAGAAAACCTCTTAAACACATCACAGATTCAATCAGGGCTTGGATGTGGTGTAAAACAGACTGCTGTGACAGAAGTTACACATGCTCACACCTTACTTAGGCATCCAAATTTAGTTATTTTCTTCTTATGAATCTGGCTTTCACCAAGGAAAATAATGGTATGGAGGTAAGGACTATTCCAACTGCTTTATTGTCGTAATGTGTGACAGTTTTGCATCCACAGTATTCTTTCCAGTTTTACTTGTGAGCATGTTTATAAATGTTACTTTATGAGTAACTTTTCAAATATTTAAGCAGATGGAGCATCTGCTTCTATGAAGTCTGTAAGGAGGGTGGGGTGTTAATAAAGGCTTCATTATTGGCACAGCAAATGTGAGAAAGATTACTGTCGCTTGTAAAAGCAGTAAACACTGTGAGAGCTGCAGTCTGCATGTGGAAGGCCAAACCTTTCCAAAGGTCTCTTCCTCTCTCATCATTAGACTGTATTAGCAGCCTAGCAAAACAGGAGCTCTCTATTAAAGAGACAGGAGCAAGGCAGGGTAAAATGCTGGAAGTAAAGCCACATGGCAGTAATCATGGTGAATAACTCTAGCTGTAAAATTTCATTTAATGAAATTAACTTTATAGTCACAATAAAACTGGAAATAGGAAAGGTTATGTTCTTTCTGGAGAGCAAAGCCTAGCTGTTTCAAGTTTAGAGGGAATCACGTAGGCATTTGAAAGTGTCTGCAAATGTACTATTAATCCCTGAAGTTCAGCTACAATGAACCATGAAAGAGGAGTAGAAATCTGCATATAAATGTAATGTAAGGTATAATCATATTAAAATCACATGAAATCTATGAATCTACAGTGGGTGTGCATGTGCACAGCAGCAAGTCCCAGGAGAGGAAGCTTCAAGAACATCAGTCTTTATTGCTATGGAATGTGACATGTATTGGTTTACTATTCCTCTTATATTGTTAACTTGCTATTCACTTTGCCACTGCTAACTTCTCTCACATCAAATGCAATGTTTGCAGTGAGAATATTGCCAAGACTTCTCTTGCCTCCTTGCAGCCTCGATAATTGCAATCTCCTTTGTGAAGTGCTGTTTAATTGCAGTGTTTCCCCTCCTCAGAGAAAGTTGTGTTCAGCATATTTTTTAGAATTCCTAATAAAAGATTATAAGCCTCAAAGGCTTGGACATCTAAACCAGGACAGCAGTGGTTTCTGGATTCCACCCCCAGCCCTGTTGTGCTGTTTGGAAACATAGCATGAGACATTTTCTTCTAAATAGGTAAGACACAGCATGATCATTTAGATGTTCATTTGAATATTCACCAAAATGTTCTTGATATTAGTATGATTTGAATAGCAATAACAATTAGTTTTGAGTGACTTCTTTCCTTAGAATAAAATCTTCTGTTTACATCTGAAACACAGGGAAGGGAGGTTTGGGTCATGATGGGGTGAAGGACGGGAAGCATTTGCTAGCCAGATTTCTTATTTATAAGCACTCTGATTTCTATGTATAAAACAAAGAATAAACTGATAAAGATCACGACACCATTTAAGTTACCTGCTTAATCCTGTTGCCATTCCCTACAGGGCAGTTCCTCAAATCAAAGGACTGAATCTCTTCAGAAGCCTCCCATTATTTTTTGGGGGGGAGGGCAGTAAGGAGGAGAGAGAGAGAGACATATGTATGCATATATATATATATATATACATACGTACATGTGAAGCCTGGCAACAATCAAACAATATTTTGCAAGTTGATGGTGATATGTTTGGGAATGACTATTCTGTTATTGAATTTAACCTTGTTCACCTGCAACTTAACCCCTTATATTTTCCAAACACTGTTTTACATACACAGATTTACATATAATTTAGGTTTATTCTTCAGGATTCCAGACCCTAGCAGCATCCCTCTGGAATCAATAGATATCTGTACCTTGTCTGTAGATAAGCAATGTTTTCAGAAGCAAATTATAGTTTTGTATATATAAATGTTATATCTAAATGTTTACACCAGAGAATGGTATTTTATTAACTCTTTTCTTTCAGATATCCTTTAAATATTTAAAACATTATACTTTTATCAATGTAAATATATTTTAATAATGTTCTCAATGGCATTTTTTCTTAAACGAGTCTTCCAGCTTGAAAAGCTTGTAGAAGAACACATCACAGATTGTCAGAATAAGTGATGCCTCTTAAAGAGTAGCTGTCTTAGAAAGCACAAGGATCATCAGAAGCTCCAAATATTACAGAATTTAATTAGCATCTTGTTAAAAAGAAGCACTTCATTGCAAGAGGTGATAAACACACCAAAGTGAAGAAAAAACCACAACAGAAGCACTTGGAAAATAATATACAAAACTTAAAGAAAATTTACCATCACAAGTCCACTCACCTGGCTTTGATATCTGGTTGCTGAGCAACATGTTCATTTGCAACAATCACTGAGCATTATAAAATATGGTTTGTATCTTTGCTGGAGGTGATATATAGATTTCTCTGTCTGTAATCTAGAGATGGCCAGACTTTGAAAAATACACAATAAACCAGCAGGCTTCAGCTGAAATCCAATTTATTTTATAGTCTCCAGCAATAATTTCTATAACTAAGTGCTAAATGTTTGGTCAATATTACTTCCTTACTTTATGCTTTGCAA
This sequence comes from Coloeus monedula, assembly GCF_965178545.1. Taxonomy (NCBI): domain Eukaryota; kingdom Metazoa; phylum Chordata; class Aves; order Passeriformes; family Corvidae; genus Coloeus; species Coloeus monedula. Next base: position 39,757,598 of record NC_138784.1, read on the forward strand.
CTAAATTATGCTGCTATATAGGGAAATGATAATTACAGCACTTGAGAAGCACTTTGTACTTCCAAAGCTCTATTCAAAAGTTAATTACTAAAAAGTGATATAGCTTGACCCCTCTGGCTGTATACCCTGGCAGGGCTGCACACAAGGGACAATGCTGTGAGGTTAGCAGCTTTCACAGTTTCTCCTGAAGTGTGCCACAGATTTCCCGAATGAGTCTTGTGAGATAACTTAGGTGCAAATTTTGCTGATCCTAGTCACAGTCAGTCTAAACAAATAACTTACAATTACTTCATTAGGATTTCATTAGCCCAGCTGACTAACCCTCTACTCTGTGAATAGCCTTAACGAGGGATCCTCACGGTAAATAGAATAAAAGAGCAACAATAAATTTTAAAATGAAAGGAAAAAAAATGTTATTGGACTTTAATATTTTTTCACTTCAAAAGAGTAGTGATCATAGTAAAAAATTATTTTTCAAGACTTTCCAACCTGAAAGTATTTCCTTAAAACCTTGAAATATTCACAGACCTAGTTCCATAGTCATTAACTGTGGAAAACCAGCTGTACGGATGTTATTTTCTTAAAGCACAAAACCAGAAGATGAATAATGATCAGGGTACCAATACAAAAGATTTAATGTTGGCTGCAAGGTCTGGCCTTTGGTTAATATTTACACATAGTACAGTACAAGTTTTAGCACTTATCCATATTTGTAAGTCAAGCAAATGAGTAACTTTCTTTTGTCTTCACTTCTGAACAGAAAAGAGAGTATCTAAATGTACTCTCAAAACCACTTTGATGTTTAACAGCAAAAGTATTTTCTCTTTCCATATGTGAAGTGTCTTAGAGTATTTCCAATGCTGTCTGAGGATAGTCTAAAAAACTGTGAGACCCCTTGTATTCACATTAAATATTGGGAAAAGATTCTTTTTAAGAGAAACAGTGCGTTGTCAGCTACTTCTATGAAGATACCAAAGCTCCCTTGTAGGTGGGATATAAAACTAAAATTTCTAACAGCACTGGCCAGTCTATCATGTCTGATGAATTTTTTGGTAAATTAATATGTAGGGTTTTTTTAACTTTGAGAAGTTTAGGATACACTTGATCTACTTGATGTTTTTATCTATGCTAAGATACTTTCCAGTACATGGTCCTTTTTGCATTTTCAGTTGCCCTCCTGGAAACTGTGTGAAAATGTGGGAGTCATCAGTGTGACTGTTATGTGTCTATGACTTTTCTGTTTGTTATGAAAAATAATAGGTTAACACAGAATTGGATAAATTCAGAACATGGCTTTAGGTAACACCCATTAGCAAATGTACAGGGATAATATAGCAGACCTTGTACATTGTACCTCTGCATATACCTTCATACCCATAGAAAAGGGTGTAAAGTAAAGATAAAAAAGAGACAACTTCTAAAAAATGCAGATCCTCCAAATATTGGGAAGTACTAGTCCTTGGACAAAAGTATACAATGTTAATTGCATCTTGAAACCTCCAGTGATGGGGACTCTACACTCTTCCAGTGATTGGTTGTTCACACTGTAAATTAATTTTTTCTTATATCAAGATGAAACCTCTATCCCATGCAATTTGTACCCTGTGATCCTTGTCTTCTCCATGTGGTTCCTTGTGAAGAGAGCCTCCATCCTCCTCTTAGTTACCCTTTAAAAATTGGAATATTGTGATGAGGTCCCCCAGAGCCTTCTCTTCTCTGGGGATTAAAGACCAAACTCCTTCAATCTTTCCCCATAGGGCAGGTTCTTTGATCATCTTCTTGGGTCTCTTTTGGACCCTTTCCATTCTGCTCACATCATTCTTGAATTGTGGGGACCATAACTGGACACAGTACTCCAGGTCCAACCTGACAAGCACTGAGCAGAGTGGGATGATCGCATCTCTTATCTCAGCTCGTAATGTCCTGGAGATGCAGCCCAGGATGTGATTTACCTTCATTGCTGCAGCAGCACACTGCTGCCCCATGTTCAGCTTGTTCACCAGGACCCCATGTCCCTTTCAGCAAGGCTGCTCCTAGTCTGTAATTAGCTACTTGCTTATTTTGTTTCAAATGTAGGACTTTGTACTTCTGCCTGTTAATCTTCTTGCTAGCCCACTCTTCCAGTCTGTCCAGGTTTCTCTCTGAGTGTCCCTCTGTTCTTTTCACCTCACCACCCAATTTGGTGCAATCAGCAAACATGGTGACAGTGCTGTCAATTCCATCCTCCAGATCATTTATGATGAACATTGATCACCATGACCTGTCAGCCAGTTTCCTACCCATCTTGCAGACCACCCATCTAATCTGTATCTTGCCAGTTTTTCTAGAAGTTTTATACTTTTAGTAGAAGTATTGAAGTTTTATAAAACTCAGCTTTCTGGCATACTGGATATAAAGCAGTACATACTGACAAAGCTAATAGTTGCACCCACAACTAAAGGGAACTTGAAAATATAATTTCTTTTTGAAGCTCTCACTGAGATTTGCCCCTACAGTTTTCAAAATGAGGTGGCACATTTGTTTTTTCTCCCTAGAGAATTTTCTTAAATGTAAGAAAGGCACATACATATCTCAAATTGCCATATGCTTTAATGTTCACTAAAATGAGTTTGGAACAAAAATTGGCTAGAAAACATAATTTCCAGTGTGTCTGCAGAGTAATAGCCCTGCTTGTATGGAACGAAATCTAATCTTTCCAATCAGTTTACACTCTGCTGCTTGGTATGACACATATGGTAAACTGATGTAGCTTTAAATAAATACCAGTAGTAATAATAATAACAACAGGGAAAAATCCATAGGAGAAGAGAACCATTTATAGCATGGTTCTGCCTTACTGGTAATTTGAGATGCTGATTCACAGCATTAGGCACTAGTGGAAATAAACCATGTGACTAGCCAGTCAGAGAAGGCAGATTTGGACATAATGGCAACTGAATATTAAAGGCCGAAGAGGAAAAACCGAGGTCACATCCAGAGCCAAACTGAATATAAATTCTTAACAAAATCTCTTAAACAGTAATGTTGTTATGACCTAGTGCCTTAGAAAAATATATGCTTTTATAGATCTCTTAGTTCCTGCGTGGGTGAAGCATGATCAGTGTGGGATCTTCAGTTCTTCCATACTGTACTGCAGTTTAGATAAAATTAAAAATCATACCATGCAGAGACAGGTGCCACTGTATGATGTCACCAGCACAATTTGGATTCACATAAGTGTCCTTATACATCTTAAACATCTATTCTAAGATGTTCATTAGACTACATCTTAGACCACTTCAGAAATACAAGGTTATATTTGATGATACACTACTCAAAATACAACATTTTCCTAAAAAAAATTAGTTTATAAAGACTTTTTGATGGCACAGGTCTGTGTCAGACATTTGGACTGTGGCTCCTAAATTTGCACTTGAGAAAAAAAATTGTTGGAGCCTTGTTTTCAGTTCATTTGTAAGTGTGTATTAAAATAGGTATGATTTAAAGTGTTACCTTGGAGAGGTTTTCCCCACACAACAAGTTAGACATAATAGGAGTATAATTAATAATGATCCAGAAAACTTGAAAGTAGTGCAAAGCAGCTAATTTAAATATCCTTTCTCTGACAAATTAGCCATAAAAAATTTCAAAAAGCAAGCCATTTGGAGAAATTCACATTTAGGGAATTCATTGCTCTGGTTGTCTTTGAGTAGTTCTATGCAATATCATCCATGTGTTATATTTGAATCCTAAATTCCACTGCTTGTCCTACAAATAAGGTGTCCAGTGAGGTTTCCAAATGTAAGTAAAAGTCACAATGGTGTTCATGGGAAGTTTTGGACAAAGGAGATGTTCTCCAGACATATAGTAAATTTTTAATTGCACCCCCTCCACCCAATTCATCACACGATATCTGTAAAGTGCGGCTTAACTTCTAAGCAGTTAAAACATAGAGGAAAAGAGCCACAAGATACTAAATGAAAAACATATGGGAACCTAAGTATATTAAATACACCTAACGCTTACTTCAAAATAAACCAATCTTTTTTCCTCTTGACCTAGAGATTTAAATAAAATGTCCCTTGGATTCAGATTAGGTTATGCAACAAGAAATAATTATTTGCTGATAAATTCTAAAGAGCACTGATACACTGATACTTTTAGATAACAACAAATACACGTGGACTACTCTCAAACTACACATTAAGTTAAAAACAAAAATCTGAATTTATAGACCTTGTTACAAATTCTAATGCTTTCCAAAATTATGTGATGGCAAAGCATAACCGCACATGGAAGCTGTCCTGATGGAAATCTGGGAGCATTTTCTAGGTTAAAGAAGATGAAAAATTTAACCACAAGAAATGGCTATATCTCTTCTATATTTTTGAGCAAGCAGGGCAGTTACTTAGCAAAGTTGTTTATCAGTGAAGTAGCTAGTGCAATTTAAAATATTGTTCTGTTTTTGTGGGAATATACTACTGAATGAAAATGCAGCTGTTCAGTCTGCTGCAGAGCAACTATTTCAACACAAGACCTTGAAAAACAATTGTACTGAAATTTCAACTTGTCAGCCAGTGCTAGTCATTTAGATAGGGGAAAATGAAGTTCCTTTTCTGGAGTCAATTCCAGCACAGAAAAAGAGGTGTTGGATATCCTGTCAGTTGTAGAAATTTATATTTTGACTTTTGATTAAAGAGAGTAATTTGAAGGATTTAATTTTTAAAATTAGCAGTATTTTTCATAACCATGTCTAATTAGTATTTCATCACTATGAACTAAGAAACTGATAGTTCTAGAAAATTATCTAATATTCTGCTTTGCAATTTTGTCAGTCTTTTCATGAAAGATACGAAAGGTATATCCTGAAATTCTGTTGAAAAGGAACTAAATTCGTTATTGGTTTTCAAATGATCCTTACAGCCAGGCCATTGGGGAGGGGAAGGAAGGGGAGGGGAGGGGAGGGGAGGGGAGGGGAGGGGAGGGGAGGGGAGGGGAGGGGAGGGGAGGGGAGGGGAGGGGAGGGGAGGGGAGGGGAGGGGAGGGGAGGAGAGACTAATTAAAAGTATTATGAGTAAGATAAGCAAACTGTTATAGGGAGAAATCTTATCTGATGTTATCATAACCACTGAAAATAGCATTACATTTAGACACATAGAAGAAAATCAGACACTTTGTAAAAATTAGATTCCTTGCCTATTGCCATATGTGTGAGATAGCACAAACCCTTTCTTAGTCCAACAGACAGTGTAAATAGTCACCTCTTCTTTCACTAAGATAGTCTTATGAGGAGCTGCAACTTCACCTCAGTGATGGAGAATATTTTTCCATACACAGTTAATTGCTATCCCCTATTCAAAAATGTTTTCCTATTACTATTCTGCTCTTGAGATCTAGATATTATTCAAAGGGTAATCAGGGTTAACATGTTATATGAGTGTGGTAATTCTTGTCTTTGGTTCCAGAAAGCCAACTCATATTGAAAGTCATGTTTGGCATATGTCTATGTACTTTGATCTTTGAGCTGAACATCACGGCAGTCAAAACCAGAAAATTTGTCTAGACTATTTTAAGTGAGAACAACTAGAATTATTCTACTGTATGAACTGCCAAGTATAATTCACTCCTTTAAAAAGAGTGGAAAAATTTCTTCTTCCTGTTTTGGATACTTGTTTACATTAGAGTGGATCTCAATCTTATGGAAATTTTCTTTGCCTTGAATATTGACTAGAAAGGGACCAGCTGTGACTAGATAGGTAATTTTTAGATGGGTAACATCAGATGGGATGAATCCTACCTAATAAATAATCACTTCCCATACTTCTTCCATATTAAGCATCCAATACTGTGAATAATATCTCAAACTCTTTTGTGTTGTTTCCAGTTTTTATGCTCAATTAAATGAATGATATTGTATTTACTGAAAACCAACTAGAAGTCATTATGTTTTGCATCTGGGGACAAATTCTAAAACCCCCATCATTCTTCTCTTTCAGCCCAGGATGCATCTGTTTCTGGGCAGCCAGAGTTTTTCTAACATTCTTATGCCACCACCTGAGATAAGGCTGCCATGTGTCTAGATTTTCCATGACACTTTGTCTTTTCCAGATGGAAGTTTTACCATTCAGGATTTTGAGCACTTCTATTATTTGTCCAGGAATTCTTGGCATATAGCTGCTCAGTCACAGCTAAATATTTCCTTCTGAAAAATCATAGTCTGAAATATGGCAGCCCTAATGAGAGAAGAACCATCTGTCGTTGCTGTAGAGCTTAGTTTTGCACATAGATATATTTATCTGGACAGCTGCAACTTTGCAATTGCTGCACTAATCAATAGTTTTTGGCTGCAATTTTTTTGCAGCAGCAGCAGATACATTTACATTTACTTTCCCAGCTGCAGCTGCACCAAGAGAATGAAAAGAGAGGAACAGCAAGGAAGCAGCACAAGCAGAGGCGCTGATTCAGAAAGGATTTTCTTTAGGATCTCTTCCCTTCATGTTTTAGTGTGTGAAGCCAATCAACAGCTACTGACTCCATGATGATAACAGGAATTGCAAACTGCACCATTGTTCAAGGCTCCTCTGACTTATGGACCCAGCTCACTTCTGTGAGAATTCATTGTCCATTCACTGGAATGTGACCATTGCCACACTGGCACTTGCTGCCCAATTTGACAGAGGCAGATCAGCTATTGTTGGTACAGTGAAAAACAAATAAACTTACTAAAAATGTTCTGTTGCTGCAAACTGTAAAACTCTAAAATTCAAAAATCTAATGGTGTTTTGGCACATGAGAATGGAGTTATCTAATGGCATTGGCAAAACTGGTGGGGCCTGTATTTCTATCATTTTTCAGTGCAAGACTTGAACTGGAAGCTGTCTTGCAGGAAGAAAACCCTTCCTAAATCACACTGGAAGAGTAAATGGCAAAGGTATTTCTGTAGGAGAACTAATATGTTTCCCTTTTTGCAGAATGACTAATTTGTTGCCACAAACAATGCTGACGTTGATGATGAAACTTCTACTTTTATTCAGAAAAGTTTGCTAATTCCTGCATTCCCTGCCTTCATGGTTTATGAAGCCTGTTAGCGGATTGCAGGACAGAACAAGTGCCTAAATATTTGTAAAACGACAGTAAAATTTCCACTTCTCCTCTGACATTTTTATTTATACCCGCTATGTCTGAGGACTTGTCAAGCTATGGGAGCTTCTCTTTAACCATTTTCTGGTTAAAGCTCATCCATTCCAACAAAAGAAGGGAGCTGGGAAATGTGGAGATCCTAGAGAGTATTAGAATCCTTCCTTTCCCTCATCTTGTGATAAGTCCAAGCCTCTAATTCCTTGAAACTTCAGGGAAGAGGGTGAGCTGTTGTGATCTTCTACTTGACATCCTTCAGTCTTTCTATATCTATGACCATTAAATCTTTCTCTCCCATCTCCCATTCCAGCTCCTCTTTGTTTTTTTTCCATTCATCATCTGCCATAGTCATTTAGCTATTCCTCCTTTTTCTACTGCTCCCAGGAATGGGCTGATGCCTTCTTTTAGAGGGAAAATCAGCAAGGACACAGATGTAATCAGGAGCATAAAGGAATTGTTAAAAGACATGTGTGTGCAATTGTCTATCCACAGCAAAACACACTTCCAGTGTTCAGCTTTGTTCAGTACAGAGAACTTTCTGTGCTGAATGTGCATATTTGGTAACCCTTTTACAGATCTGTGCCCAGTGTCCTCACGAGCCAATGCAAATATTTGACACCCCAGAAACTAATTTTGTCAAGGAATTACGCTGGTTTAATTCTTTATTTTTGTTTGTTCTGAATCTGGGTACTTCTCACATAATTTAATGGCCCCTATTTCTGTACTGTCAGAGAGGAGGACAAAGAAATCCCCATTTATGCTTTTTCACTCATAGTTTTGCAGATTCCCATGACACGCCTTTTCTGTGTTGTAGAGACCCAGGCATAAGCATATTTTGTCTCAGAGATTCTTAATAGTGCAGCAGGAAAATTGTGATTAGAAGAGAAAGTTCTGCAGAGGTGGAACAGTACTGTCCACCACCATCATACAAAATCCAGCTTACATAAGAAGCACACACCAGATTAATTATAAAAGGAAGCTGATCAGTGTGTACCCCCCGCTCTTTTTCCTCTCTTTCACTTTCTTTGATTTACTGCCCCATCTCTGGACCACCCACGTGGCAGGACCAACACAGGGCCTAAGGGCTGGTGATATTCTTTTTCCTCTTTCCCTCTTTTCAGGCTTTATTTCTCTCGTCCCTTGCTCTGACTGGGCAAAGCACTGCTATCATATTCTACCCTGTACTCCATAATGAAGTTTGTGGTGGGAGTTGGGAGCTTGTGGAAGTGTGTTGTGACCTGTGAGCCCGCACCTTTGAGAAGTTTGTTGAAGGAGTTGAAAGCTTATTGAAGTGTATTGCAAAATTTAAGGGCTTGTTAGCTAACACTTTTTGAGTCTAAATAGTGGCCTGGTTGCCAGAGTTAAGATGACTGTATAACAAAAGTGTATGAGTTCCCTGACACATGGTCTGGTGTATTTGTTCAGGCCAAGGAGAAATTACAGCAAGCATCACGCTTCACAGAGGTGGGCATGTCATATATTGGCATCCTCACATGTGATTTCGTGACCTTAGAACTGAAAAAAGAGTAATTAAAAATTATTCATGATCTATCACAACAGGAAAAATGAATGGAGCATGGAGGAGACTCAGGCACAACACACATATCTCATGTCAGTGCTACTTGGCCTCAGAGAACAGTTCATGGTCTTGCTTTCCTGACTCATTTCTTTGACTCATTAACCAGTCTTTAGGTAGATATCAAGTAATCCTAGAGAAAGGAATATTGTGGCACCATGTTTGGTTATCAGGATCAGGATCAAAAAGTTCAGCCTTGTCATTTTCAAAGCCAGTTAAGAAGGAGGTGCAAGTGCCCAAGCAGTGTTTTTAGTCAGTCACACTCCCTGCAGTCTGTAAATTGGGATTAGTCATCCTGGAGGCAGATGCTGTGAGGGAGGAAGGAGAAAAAAATAGCAGGCAAGAAGTTGTGTTGATTGAATATGCTTTCCACCTGAGCTACTGGTGCATCTGCTTGTGCATTTGTATAGGAAAGCCTCACTCTGCAATTATACCTCTTTTCTTCTCCCGGCTCTTTTTCCTCTAATGTCTGAAAAATTGTGAGTAATTCTCTCTTGTCGTCAATTAAATCTCAATTAAATTCCTTCTCTCATGGAACAGCCTCCCTCATTCCTAGAGGTTTCCTGAAGTTCTCCAAATGTTTCAGAGTTGCCTCTGTCTGAGAAGACCAATGCCTGTTAAGTAATTAGAACATTTTTGCAAGGCTGGGATGATATTTTCACAGCACCTTTCTCTTGTCCTGGGAGTCCTAAGTAATGCTGTGTCCTTCACATCTGCTCTGAGCAGTGGGAACTTCCTTAGCACAGAGAGATTATAATACCTGGGAAAATGGATGATCACTGTAAAGGATACATTGAATTTTTGCTATTCTTTACCCTATTTAATATCCAAAACAACAGCATGGGCCTGGAAGACCTGGGGCAAACATTCCTGTTAAGAGTACCTGTGACTTTACATGTTCATGTTTGAGATGAGATGGTAGCTGCAGGCAGAGTACTTTTACTTCTATGCAACCCCTGTGTCAACCATGTAAACATATGGGTCCAAAGTAATTTATAGCCCAATGAAGGTAATAAATAGCTTGGGCTAGATCCTCAGCTGCTACAAAAGCTAGTGGAGCTAGTCTAATTGCACCTTGTGAGCTCTATGCTGCTGAGTAGTATTTTTTTGTTTCAAGTTTGTACACCAGAATCTATGTTACTGAAGTATTATGGAGTTGAACAAAGAGGGGAAGGAATGCAATTTGCATTAAATAACAGGAGACAGATCTTGCAGAAAAGTAACTCAGAAACCAACCGCAGGTTTCTTGCATAAATGTGAACACCACAGTGTCTAGAGGTCTAAACACTATTATATTCAGGCATCACATTTCCTGGTCAGAATACGTCAGATCAAATCTCCTACCAGCTCCCAAAATCCAACAAAATATGAACCTGCACATCTATTTCTGTTCCCTATAACACAAAGATGTAGACAATTCACTTTTGTCTTTTTTATTTATATGTGTCAAAATATTTAATCTTTCTGGTGGTAATAGATCACATAATATATTCCTAAGTCTTTACAACATGTTTTGAAGGTAGCTAGTCAGTAAAAATACTTGACAATTACCAATCATTAGCTTCTCAAAGGCTCCTTTACCTTTAAATCACTCTAATGATGCTCTCATAAAATATGGCTTGTTTACTATTACTTTTATGTGTGCTGTAGCTTGAACACCATTTCAATTACCTTCTATCTTTTGCCATCTGTTAACAGGGAGAAGAACTTGTCTCCTTTGTACTGTATGGAAAATTATTACCAGTGAGACTGTCTCCTAACTGAAGGAGAATTTTTACATCATAACTTGATTGCTATTTTCATAAAACAAATCTATTTAACAATATATACACCAAGAATTTATATATGATACTATTAAAAAGTTGTTTTGATTTCAGGAATTAGTTCTTCCAGCTGGACAATAACATATTATTTCAAAAATCATAATAAAGATCCACCAAACAGAATATTTTTATCACCCAGATATGATGCACAGGGTCACAGCAACCTGAGGAAACAAAAAGTTGTTTGGCAAAACAGCTCCCTCATGCCCTTTTAAATGTGATCATTTTAAAAAAGGTAATTAGCAATAACGGTCAAATCCCACTAGATTTGAAACCTCATTTAGTTTAGATTAGCAGATGAAACTTCAGATATTTATCTGAATTTAGACAAACTATTCAATTGTAATGAGTAACAATAACAAACTCTTCCAGTCCGCGGTTCAGCTGCTTGGGCAGAGTCTCCCTGAGAGCAGTGGGGATCTTCTGAAGATTAAAGGTCTGACCACTGCATTTTATTGCAGGAACTGTTTCCTCATGAATTATGCAGGTATCACTCTTAACTGGAAGGTTTTTGCATCATTTTTCTCTTTTTCCTTCTAATCTCAGAACTGGAAGAGAAGCAAAAAGCAGGCATAAGAATGAATAACAGGAGGCAGCAGATGTATCCAAAACTTGCATACATCCAAGAAGAACCAAGATGTTTCAACTTGAATTCAAAGTGAGAAGAATTTCTTGACTCACCACCAGAAGAAAAAAAACACAACAGGTTTCAAAAGCCTATGTGAAAAAATGTCACTGAAAGGGTAGTTCATATATGCCACTATAACATAAGGGGAGAGGTATCTACATGTAAAAGCACAACAAACTACTGACTGGAAAATAGTAAAAATACCTTTGCCAGCTCTCAATCATATTTTATTACCATAAAAGGAAAAACAATTTCCATATTTATGCATGATAAGAACAGTGACAAATATAAATACCTGTTAGTGTAGAGATTCAAAATTAATCAAATTTTGATGCCTGCAGGGAGAAAAAGAATCTTTAATGTAGTGCAAACAATGTCAAAGAAATAGGAACAGTCATGGATCAAATTTATGATAAAAAAATTGCCCCTGGGAAATTCAGATCTTTTTCATGATGGTTTTACATCTTTATACGATGTAAAGACACACTTTTCATTTGGTTATCTGTGGCAGCAACATAAATATCTTCTCATCTCTGGTCAATATTTGGTACAAAGACTAAAAAAAGTAGCAAAGCAAACACCTGCAAGAAGACTCATTTTAAATATTAAGTCTAATATAAAATTACTTTATCTTGTCTTTCAACTATTCAGAAACATTAAATTTACAACAGTCATTTCATATGGAAATTACTTCTCTCCCTTGAAGAGACTAACTGTAGTCACATATTTCATGGTCCATGATTGTATGAACTTGCCCTATTTCAGCAAAGAACCCAAAATCTGTACAACACTAATTCAATGACAAGGCCTAACTATGAAGCTCAGAATGTCCTTGCCTTTTCTTCATGCCTCCCTACAGAGAGGCTGGTAAGACTTGTACTGCCTTGCTAATTGAGCATTAGATTAAGTGGACTGGTATATCTGTTGTCTGGATTTTAGCAAATAAGTGGAAGAAATAATTGCCATCATAAGTACAGCCACAAATCCGCTTTACATTTTAATTTAATGTGTTTGTATGGGATCTTAATCCTTAAAATGGTTACACCCCACTGTAGCTAGCTATAAATGTGAGGCATAAATTTTCCTTCTAATAGCATGTCATCAGCATTTGCATTTTCAGCCTGGAAAAAATCGTTTTGGAAAGGTTGATGCATTTTGAAATATTAGAGCCAGTATTTTTCAAGCTGATCAAATACTGTATTTTGTAGGAAGAAAACTGCAATGGCATTCCTTTTTATAAAAGTTGTTAGACAAGAAGGCCAACGAAATTTTAAAGAATTGCTGCAATGAAAGCTGGTAATGTATTTAGTAAATAAAACTACCCACTTGTAAACAGTTCTAGGAACCAATCAAATCTAATGTTTCTGTTTAGTTTTTGCCTATCAAACCTATTAGAATATACATAAACAAATATTTGAACTTGAACATATTTCTTCAGAGTATTATTACCCTATATAACTTAATACTTTCACTGGTGGAATGAGATGATGGTTAAATCTAGTTATTAATAAATGTATTCATTTTTTGAGAAATTTCCTTTATTTTGGAAACAATCTGTTGGTCCACGTGTCAGGACCTGGAGAACACTGAGAGGGCTGCATGACACCAAGGAGCCTGTCAGGGAAGCCCCACTTGCAAGCCAAGGAGGGCAGGCTCAGCCTGGGACCCCAGCCCTGTGTTCAGCCCAAGCCCTGCTGAGCCCATAGGGGCTTCCCAGATGGACCCCAGTCCTGCTAGGTGGAGCAATCCCTCTCCTACTGCTTCCTGGCATCACATTGCACAGCTTCCCATCATAACTACTGTGGGATGCAAAAACCACATAGATCTTTTTGCACTACAAAAAGCTAAGCTCTGTCAAAGTACCACCTGGCAAGAATTTATGTTCTTCCATTGAATAAATCTCACCTTTTAACACCAAGCTAGTATATTTATTTCTACAGGAGTTAATTCATCATACAGTGGTCCCCAGCTGTTCTGACAACTGCTCTAAGAAACACAGATGAAATTGAATAACACTGGTTTGCAATATAGAATTTGTAGATACTGAACTAGAAAAAGAATGAGAAGTGCAAGTTCACTTTATGTAATAAATGAAAGGTGTAATAGCAAAGTGTAAGAACGGTACATAGAGGAGATGTGTGAATTCCTGCCAAGCAAACACAGGTTGCTTAAACTGAGTAGGCAAAGCTTTAATATCCACTGGCTTCCTAAGCACCTTCCCAATACAGATTCGCCCTCTTTATGATTGGACAAACCAATGTCTGGAAAGCCTTGTAGTATCCAGAGCTCTGTCTCTTGAGAAACTCCCACAGTTTTAGATAGTGTGGAACTGAAATTGGAATGTAAGAGTCCAAAAGAAAAATGCCAGTCTGAACTCAAACAAATCTAACATTACACAATTCCACTGTATCACAGCGAAATGCTACTGTAAAATTGCAAACAATGACCCACAAGTATAAAGATGCTCATACTTGAATTTAACTGAGATCCTGCCCAAGTTCTCACAAAAAGTGAAATCCAAAGGATATCAAAGAGAATCACCTAATGTTAACAATATTAAGCACCTCTCTCATGAATAGAGATGCTATCACTATTTTACTTTTTCTTTGAAGGTGACTGCTCTTCCTTGACATGAACTTGCAGCTGCCATTTTAGTATTGGCCCACGTTTCTAGTTCCCACAATCCTGTACAGAAATTGTGTTCAAAACATATGACCTAGATAGCTCTTAGCCACTGAGGGAAATGGAGTGTTTTATTGTAGCTTTTAAGATCTATTTAAATGTGATTATGGAAGTGGCAGAATTTGCAGACTGTGTTTCCCATGCTTCATGCGGAGCAAGTTAGGTGTGAATACAAACAGGAACATAAGAGAAATGAAGGGGGAGGGGAAAATCCATGTTTGTACAGACAGATTAATGTGCATGTGCATGAACATGCTTTTGTATACAAAATATACATATACACAAATATTGCTCTAAGTGGGAAAATTCACAATACAGTGGAGGCCTACTAATTTATCCTGAAACTTTATAATTATGTAAGCTGTCTATATTGACATACAGCGAAATCAGAGGTCAGAAAAATGATTGAAGACAGAGGCTTAACTTGCCAGTTCTCGGGTCCTAAAGATCTTGTACAGGGAAATCTCTTTTGTTGGATAAATACTTAAAGCAGATTGAACCATTGCTCCGCATGCAATCAAACAAGGCACTTGTAAACTTAATTATGAGTGACAGCCCAAGTCAGAACTCCAGTGGGGAGGGCTGTGAGCCCTTGGCACAAGAGCCCTCTGCACACCCTTGGAGGAGGAAGGCCTGAGTGCAAAAAAGACTCCCCAGAGATAAGCAACCTTCCTCAGGTCATGGTGACAAAGTGACCACCCCCATGTTTCTATATGGTCTGTACCCAGTTGGCTAGCTGGTTTCTACCCCACCCGCTGCCTTTCCCATAAAAAGCCCCTGTTTCTGCCCCTGGCCAGGGAGCCTTTGTCCCAGGCCTTCCCTTCACAGGGGCTGCTGGACAATAAAAGCTGCCTCTGGGGAATTGCCAAACGAGGCTCCTGTCTCTCTGTACCTGAGTCCGCCTTGGGTGATTTCACAAAGAGCTGAATCACAAGAGTTGGAATCACTTGTAGCTGAGAAATCGCTACACCTGCTGGAATCAGCTGCTGCCCAGGGAGGCCTGCCATCACTCCTGGAAAAGTTGCTCCTTGCAGGATGCTCTCTCTAGGAAGGTCGTGGCATACTGGTGCTGACCAGCATCAGACCTCCTGCGATACTTCAGTGTTGGCTCACTTCACTCCTTCATCTGTGTACCCTCAGGGATTACAATTCTAATCCCTCTGTCACTAAAGAAATTACATGATTAAACTAACTTTCACAGGGAAACCAATTACTCCTCAAATTTTTTAGTTTATTTTTACATCCCAGAGCCTTTTTCAGAACTTCATATTGAAATGACACAATTACAATGTTATTTAATATCACTTTAATTTTTAATTTTGTTAGGAAATCTGTTTCTACTTTTCTAATTTTGCCCCTCCAAAATATCCCCAAAATAAACCTTTTGGACAAAGACGTGGCTTTGAGTGGATACGTCACACCCCCTATCACCCACAAGCCGCTGTAAAGGCTGAGAGATATAATGGACTACTAAAGACTATGTTGAGAGCATTAGGCAATGGGGCATGGAAGCAACAGGATGCAAATTTGGCAGAAACCACTTGATTATATAACACCAGAGGAACTGCAAACCATCCTGCTTGCCCCCAAACAAGGCCCCTACATACCTGGGAGGAGATAAGGTCCCTGTACGATACATAGGGAAGTGGCTGGGAAAGACAGTGTAGATTTCTCCTCCCACAGGAAAAGGCAAACGTATTCAGGGGATTGTCTTTGCTCAAAAAGCTGGGTGTTCCAGGTGGGTAATGCCGAAGGATGAGGAGACCTGGTATGCATCTCAAGGAGATTTAACTTTGGGGGAAAAAAATCCATTGTAGGTTGTAGGAAGTAAAGTAGCAGAAATGGCATGAACCAAGGCAGAGTGAATTTTGTGAGGAGCAAGGAGAGGAGCAATGATGGGCCAGGCTGATGCTGGTGCCCAATAATGGAGTGTGCTGCTTCTCCTGTCCTGATCATCTGTCTTGATGGAATGCAGCCTAAATCATGGCTTTTTTTGACCATCTGGAGGGGTGGAGAAAGTCCATGGAATGTGAAAATAATATCTGTGAACTGACAGGGAATGGTAGACAATGATATATATACATCTGTATGTTGGGTATAAGGCTGGTTTAAGCAGCTAGTTTAAGCTGTAAGAAAAAGAGGAGGAAGTGGGGACTTTCATTAATTATTTTTACCTTCCAGAGCAACTGCTATGCATGCTGAAAACCTGCATCCTGGGAAGTGGCCGGACATCACTTGTTGATGAAAAGTAGAAAATAATTCAATTTTTTTTCTTTGCTTGTGCATGCACAGCCTTCCATTTTTGCTTTAGTAAACTGTGTTATCTTAGCCTATGATTTTTCCATCTTATTTTCTCTCCCCATCCAACTGAGAAGTGCAAGTGATAGAGCAGCTTGGTGGGCACCTGACACCCAGCCAAGGTGAACCCACTGTGGTCCTGGATATTTTTGCTTCATGGTTTATTTAAATATCTCTGATAGGGGTGTTGTTATACACATTAACAAATTGTCTGTATTCAGATAAAAATTATTTCTGTTTCACGATGTAATATTCCCCTCTGTACTCTACCACTCATGATTATCCTTTCAGTCACACTGTCTTGCATGTGTGTGCACACGTTCACCTGTGTGTGTTTAGGTATATATAGGTATATAATAAAACTTAATTTCTTGCCTGGTCAAATTTTCTTATGCTGTTCCAATTTATCCTGTCTAATGAGACAACTTCTAGCAGCAGACATGTTGACAGTAAAAGTAATAGCTTTACAAAAGCAGTAACCTGTTGCTATACATTTCTATATTGAAAAATGGATGCTCTGGTTTGGAGCACATCTTTTTATCGAGCGGCTACACTCCATGATGGAAGATACATGTGAGAGAAGAACATTCCTAATCACAAAATGTTCTGATAAAGAGGATCAATTAATCTTTGTCTATTAGAAATAAGGATAGGAATTAACTCCTATAAACTAGTGTGAAGACAAAGTTAAAATAAAATTTAACAATATTGAAACACTTTGCAATTTTTCTTTCATGCTCTGTGCAAATTATTTTGCACTCATGACAGCCTATGGGCTTAATACAGTTTCTGATGTCTGGTATGTCAGTAATGCTGAGAAAATCTGAAAACTATAAATTATGCAGGCAATGACTATGACTGCCTAGTTGCACTTACATTGCCTGTTGGCCTTGATCACTGGTGCACGAAGAACTTGGGAACACCAAGAGCTTGTGGATCTGTACCAGGTCCTAAGTGCAGCCTTTGGCTGACCATGCAGGTTGTTAAGATGCTCTTGATTGATTCATTGACATGATGGTCTTAGTGCTTATGTACCAGCCTCACACAGAGTGCTTCTCTCTGGCCTCAATGCCACAAACAAAATTCTTCCACTCACTTACTGTGAGCATACTCACAGTGTTTTGCAAATCATGGATGGTGACTAAACACTGCACATTTCTGAGCCCCAAGTGAATTCAACTAAAGGGAAATTTAAAATATCTTGCTACGTTGAGCTTATTGTCATTCACTTTTACCACTATCTTCAAAGAGGAGTCAAAAAAAGAACGAAGAATTCACTTTTTTGCAGTATGTAAGACAGGCTTTTCAGGGATTCTGTAGGTAACAATGTTACTGAAAGATTAAAAAGATAGATCATCAGTCTAAAATGTCTATTTAGATAAGGTGCACTACAATCCACAGGTGAAATTCTTTTCATTGGCATGAAGTCAGTAATCAAGCTGTATGCAAAAGAAGCCTGGAAGCCTCCAGGTGGTTCATTTGATCCTTCCAACCCACTGCCTAAACTGCAGGATACAGAGCTCCCACAGAGCCATGATATTCCTACCTGTAGACTGGAGAGAGAGCAGCAGACCCCTGGGCCAAATGGACTTGCATGAACCAGCCCCTCTCAGCATCCTTCGCACATCGTTCCACCTGGGCATCCTCTGGGAATACACAGACACAGATACAGAAACATAAGAGGGCCTTAGAGGGTTTATCATTCCCCTTCCTGCAAGCAGACATTTTCACCTAAGGAAATTATACTCTATTTTGGGGTAATTTAGGCCTTTTTCTATAAGCTAACAAATTCTTTAGAAGCTGTTAATAATGCAGAAATGATGAGAAAGAAAAAATTTTACATTTTCAGAAAACATTTATTGTCCTATAGATTTACAAACAATACTGGGCACTCTTTTTTAAAGCCTAGATAGCAGAAACAGGAATATCAACATCTACCAATGCCCACTAATCTTTTGCTTTATGAAAAATATTCCCCCCCAGTATTTAGTTGAAAATATTTAAATTATATTTTAAAAGCATTTTTGAAAAAACAAACTGACCAACTTTTTCCTTTTATTTTTAGAGAGTATCTTTTTTGATACAATAATACAACTGCATTCAAGTTTTGCTTACAAATCACAGCAAAATTCACAGGAGCCTGAAAAGAAAATCCCTGTCATGTGCTAAGCCCTAGTGGTATGTCATCCACTCTGGGTCTCAATTTAGTTCAAAAAGGCTTAACAACTGTCAATTTGAAGACACATTTGGAATAGCAATGACCATCTCATCCTTTTTATTGATTTTAGCTATTTTATTATGTTTTATTCAACATGCTAAAGTTTAGTCTCCCTAGTAATTTTCAGATATACTCACAGAAAAACTTTGAAACAGGAGGATGGATTTGAAATAGATTTTCCCTGGCCAAATAATAACAAACAAAAAAATCTCAACAGCATTTGGTTCTCCTTATTAGTAGCATTGTCAACTATGAATCTTTATAAAATAAAGATTAAAAATACCTGGTGATGGCTTTAGAATGAAGGTTTCCCTTCATCACAAAACTGAAGGAAGGGGCCAGTCAGGTGATTGACCTATTTTCTACATTTGTTTCTCAGTACCTTCGAACTCTCAATATAGAAAAATTCATGACTTGCACTTAAATATCACAAAGAATTTGTTTCTCTTTTTTCTGTTGACTGTGTACTTGCATTACTTGTTTTATTCAAATTTTCCTTGTGCCATCAGAGATCTCAGCTTTTTCCCAGAGTGCAAACTACATGTTTAAGCACCCATCAATGTCTTGTCATTTCCTGAATACCTTGTACAGTAGAAATTTTATTATTCCTTTACCACAATGACTGAACTGTTCTGGGCCATTTGATTTAATATCAGAGGAGATGGTGGGAAGGGATGTCTGTTGGACTGTTAGCTTTGAGAACAAACTAACAAAATTATAGTGACAGAAAGAAATGTCCCTGAAAATGAGAAACCAAACCACGGGAAAAGCAAAACCAAGTGAACAATAATAAAGATTTCAACAGATTCTCAAATCTGGATTTAAGGTGAAAAAAAAAATTATATAAAAATTCATATCTGCCAGAAGGGGTTAGCCTTTTTTTTTAGCATCCATATGAAATCAACAGTTCAGTACAAGCTGAATGTAGCAGTTATATGTTTTCCATTTAGGATTTATGTCATATTGTGTTCTGTATGTCAGCTTGAGCTTGAGAGCAGCTGCTATGACATAAGTCACCTCCAAATGCTTGCATAAAAAGTAGGAGGGTTGTTTTTTCTTTTTGGGTGGGGAAGCAGGGAGCAGGGAGGAGGTGTGAGTAAGAGAAAGTGGATGGAATTTTTAAAAAATTAAAAGAGGAAAGAAATCAGTTTTTGAAGTTTTGTATCAGTCTCAGCCTTCAGAAGACAAGCATTTGCAAAGTTTTCTGTGCCATCTAGAATTTTTGAAGTTAGAAAACAGCAGCCCTACAACCTTTCGTCCAAAACTGCAAACAGTCAGGGAAGAGTATACACAATCTTTTTTTCTGGATACTGTCTATGACATAAGAGTGGATAATATTTGTTTAATACTCCAGAATAGCATCATGGACAGATCCTGTTCCTGCTGTTGCTGTAGCCATTGCTACCTTAATGGCTGACCAGGCAACAGTTTTTATATGTTCACTCAGGCTCTGACTCTTTCCTTTTGGTTTTGTTGATTTTATTGTCCTTGGTTCTGTTTTTCTTGCTGTGGCTGTTAGTTGGAGGGGAATTTGGAACTCATAAATTATTTTGCTGTATATATCCATCCCACATAGCCCACAAACTTCTTAGCTGATATAAACTGGTAAAAGTGCTGGCACTTAGTTTACTGCTATGATTTGTCTCTATGCTAAGTGAGTTAGAAGTTGTTTGACGAAACATATGGTCTCAAAGTTAGTAGAAGCCGATCAGAATTTCCCTTTGCAATGTGCCTTGGGTTTATTTCACCCAGTGCTGCTTGAGAGTCAAACAGTGTGAGCCACCCAGTCTCCAGGTGGTCAACAGACAGGGGTACTTCCTCCTATTTATCTTTTCCTGCTGGCTTTGGGGAATGATTTAATTCATAGGTGGATAAGTTACATGAGATGAAGTTCCTGCCTTGTAGGTCCATTCATGAAGACCACTTTTTAGACAACTGCCTCTACAAGGTACTGAACAAACCTGTAAATAGGCAAGGATAAAATGTACCAGTAGCAACAGCTTCCTTCTCTTGGTGTGTACCTGAAGTATTGGTATATAACTTGTATTCTTGCTTGTATTTATCAACTAAATAAAACTTTGGTTTTAAATGTTAAGGAAGAAGTGTTGCATTAGGATGAAATGATGACTGTTAATGCACGGTTTTACAAATTGCACTGTTTATTGTGTGCTCCATAAAACCCAATAATGGTTTGTATTTGTTTTGTTCTAACAATAAACATCAAAACAAAACTATAAATACATCTTCACACAATTTGCAACATAACTTTATACTCAACTCTGAGAAAATTAAAGAAGTGCTGGTATATATTTCACTACAAATAAAGGCATTTGTGCTGTAGCTAATTTTTTCCTCTAGACTCATCTAGATTTTCATCTAGACTAATTTTATATTTTCTCCCTATTCTACCTTTTAACAAACAATGAAGATAAAATATAAGTTGGACAACTAATGTCAGCTTTTGTGAATGAGTTAGAACTGAGATCCACCTGGTCCACCAGTGGAGTACTCTTAGTCCTGTGGCAGGATTATAGGGTGCAAATAGGTATTTACTAGAGATTTGAATGGGTTTAAGATAATTTTGACAAATCTATTCTAGCACTACTGTGCATTTATTTACATTTGGAGAAGGGAGTTGTTTCCTTGAAAGTACAATGCCCCATTTTGGAAGGTCATGATGATGCTTCCTACAGGTGCACATTTTCCTTTTTCTCCCTTTTTATAGTCCTAAAACTCATATTTTCTTATTTAAGCATGGGCATGATTTTAACAATGTTAAATGTTCGAGAAGTTGGTCAGAGATGGATGAATTACAACAAAAACATGCTTCTCATTTGCCTCTCTTGTCTCATTCAACCCTTTTGCTGTTAGTGGGAAGCTGTGGCAATGAATGGTGCTCAAACTGCTGAATGCTGTCCTATGCATGGGCAGCTGATTTGAGACCTGTGTGTTTGCCTATGGTCTGGACATGAGTGGCCCTTCAGACTGAACCCCTCTGACAATAGGATGGCTTTTTTTGCAGGAGATGTTCATCACTTCAGGCTTTTTATACAGCTATTATTGGACATCTTCTCCTAAATTGAGTTGTAATGCTTCTCTTCTTGAAGGATGCTATAATAAATAAGAAAATTGCAGTAAATGTTCACAAAAATAAATGGTTCTTCTGGGCAGCAGTGGCAGGGGGCAGAAGAGCTCCTTATGTCAAGTAGAGCTAAGATTGCATACAACAGCTGGCTTCATAAAGTATGTATAAAATATGTGGTAAAAACACAGGAGGACCCACAGGATTCTGCAAATTCCACCATGGGAGTCCAGCACTGTTTAGCAGAAACAGGTTGTTTAGACTTTGTTTCTACTGCAGGGAGAAAAACAATAGAAAAGTCAGACACAGTCTTTGTTTCCTGCATTGGGTCTATTAAGCAGTAAGGGTTTGTTTTTCAGATCCAAGAGTAGTAGCAGAGAGCAAGTTTTTCATCCTGTAAAATGTTAGGGTTTTATCAAGAATTGAGTTATATAATATTCTGTATTTACTTTTTGATTAAAAGAATAAATTATAGGCCATCTGAGACCCACTATTAATCTTTCTTATTACCTTGTTCCACAGGAAAAATAAAATAAAATAGCCAGGAATATTTCCAGCAATATAAATGACTCTTTTGAGAATTTTATGTCACAGATAAACTGTGAAATTACCCATTTTTTGCTTTAATCATTCCTCCAGGTTGCTAACAGTGATTAATACAGCACCCTAATTATCCATGTCCCAACAGTTTCACATCAGTCACAGAAGATCCATGGTTTAAAACAAAAAAATCTGATGGTGAAATAGTCACAACTGAGCTTTATTAATAGAAATTGAGAGGTTTTTTTCTTTGACATATATGAAGGAAGGAAGAAAAAAAATGTTATCTCGATCTGAAAGCTAGAAGAATGTATTCTAAAACATGAAGGAACAGTCAATTAAGGTGTCAATGTTTTCAAATCTATGGTTTTCTTTTTCAGATATGCTTCTCTCACCAAGGGCATGTAGCTGAAAGTCAAGGCAGACACATAATAAACATAAAGTGTCAAAAAGGATATTTATACAAAATTTAAGACTCTAATGCCAAGAAAAATGACCCACATTGTTTCAAGTGCACAAGACATGCTTAAGCTCCTTGTCTACAAGTGTTTTACTGATGTCCATGACCAGCTGAATCCTTTCCTTTGCTAAGCCAAATACCTCAGCTTTCATCTGTGTCTATCTGTGAAAAGCTTTAGGATATCTGAGACATTCATACAGGGGTGACAGGTATAATACAGAATTTATGTTCACTATTTTAGAGTAGCAGCTGAAAGCCAGCCTAGAGCATTCCATAGTACCTGATATCCCATCTGCTGCAGAGAAGCAATATCAAATTAATTTGCAGAATACTGCTACCCTAATCATGAAAGGAGACCGCTTCTTTCCTAAAAGGAGTTGTGATCTTCAGTTGTCTTCTAAAGGGAATTTGAATCTGCAGCTTCAAATCTCCTGAAAGCTGCCTTTCTATCCAGTTACAGGATAGATAAAATGGAAGCACGTGTCATATGTCCTATTGAAGTTTGGCTGATGTATAAGGAATATGAAAGTTGTGATTCTGAAAGATGACTGCTGAGAAAGCATCACCATCTTACTGAGTCAAAAACTTGCTTGGTAAGAAGTAAATTGATCTATGCATTATTTATTTCAGGTGAAGTAATAATGAGACAATTAAACCCAAATCAAGAATAACCATCACCATGTGACTTTTATCTAAGTATAAACTAAAAGTGCACAAGCCATTTAAAATTTTGAACCCCAGCTTCAAATGGGCAAGTAGGCAATAGAAAAAGCTAATAAAATTGTACTACTGCTATGTCTTTTAAAGACAATCCTTTTGTCTTTAAATCAGCTAAGATGATGTTAGAATAAAAATGCACAAGAATCACTAAAACAAGTTTTAGTGAGCTGCTGAGACAACATATTTACTGACAAGACTCACTGTGCTTTATTTTACTATGAAAACCTTCTGATTTATGTCTCTTATTTGTCTCTGTCTGTAGTAGAGTAGAGCTGAAGTTGAGGGAAGACAGGGAAATAGACAGGGTGTGGAGAATTCAAAGAATGTTAGATTCTGCATGGATGGAAATGCAATGTCTTCCATATATACAGAAGTATTACTGTAGCAGAGAACTGCCTCATACAAAACCGTGTTTGCCACAGGAAAAAACCAAAGGAAGTAGAAATGCAAAGCTCTTAAGGATATCAGCTGTGGAACCCCATGGACTAGGAATCCAGAACTTTAGGCAAGTACTGATATTTCATGTGGCTAAACCATTGGAGGACATTCAAATGCAAATACTTGGCTATTGTTCTGGGGGTCAGATGTGTGTATGTGTGTGTGACAGAGACAGACAGCATTCTGAAGAGGTTACAGGCTAGTTGGCATGTGCAGATGACATGCAGGAGAAAGCCACTGTCCAAACAAAAGGAAATTATTCCCAGAGCAATTTCTGGAGCAGAAGAATCACTGTTAGCAACTATGAGGAGGAGCACTGAAGGAGTCTGCCCAGGTGCACGTTTTGTTTGTTGGGAGACACTGACAGCTGATGCTGCTTTCAAATGTAGTATTTGAAATCAGTTCCCGGAGACAGAAACAAAGATGCCTACTACAAGAAGAAGTAATACTTCAGAAGAAGTGTCCAAACATGATGAAAGACTAAGAGCTATAAACTCCATAGTCATTATGCGAAAGAATCCCAACTGAGTTACACACACTGGTCCATTAAGTGTGTCTCCTATTTCATCAGGACCTTGTTATATTATGACCTTCATCTCACTCTCTGGTCCCATAATCAGAGAACAGTGGGAACAAAAGTGCTATATTCAGTTACACTTGCTATACCTTTGACATGGCTGCAGAGTTCAGAAAAATGGATCCATTAGTGACAGACCCTTGCCACTAAAATTTATTTCCATATTTTCTATTATTATCATCTGAAAAGATAATTGTATTCACGGCGCAAGTGCATTTTCATTGCACTATACCTTAATTTCTGATCACTAATCAGAGAAACAAAGTACTTTAGACAAAGAAATTTAATTTCCTTTGTATGTGTCTTGAAGCTGCTATTCGTAGTATCCCAATGAAACATTTGATTTCAATATAATGAACTCAAAGGACTGATCTTGGTGGGTAGAGTCCATAAGCTGGATAGCAATATGAGATGCCTGCAAACTCAGTGCACTGCAATATGCACACAAAATGATGTCTAAAAATCAGTTTTTCAGGTAAAGAAAAGTGGATGTGGGTAATGAACCCTACTGAGAAAAGGCTAAACACTTTAAAGACCACCAAGGTTTCCAGTGAAATCAGAACAAGGCAAAATACAAAAGAGGCAGATATATAAAAAACCTACTACTTGAAACTTGCTTGTTGTAGTTCTATTAGAAGTGACAAACTCTGTAAAGAAGCAGAAGGGCTATGCAATGATGACTTTGATGCAGAAGGTAGAAAGAGTTAAAGGAAGCTGATTTCAGCAAGTCCATGGGGAGTTAATTGGAAAGTGAGCACAAACAGAATACACTCTGATGCAGTTTTTCTGTGATTGTGTCTGTAACGCATTAAATTTCAATAAATTCTCATAGAATGAGACATCAACATTTTCTGTCTTCTTACTCAAATTCTTTTGGAATTCTTATCTCATTTTTCCACCTACTGCTTTAAGAATGTAACATAAAGCATCCGGAAGGTTGTTGTGCTACACTATTTATAATTTTAATAATTTTCATTCTGTAATATCAAGATTTGTTTAAAATTGGGAGCTAGGGGGTTTGTAAAGTTCTACTCTAATGTTTAGATTAACTGACTTAAAGCTAAACTTGGTTTCATTCAAATGGCGGAAAAAAATAAAGAATCACTAAAATAGTAAGTACTATCCAAGGATATTGTATTTCTGTTCTTTTGATCTGTCTTTGAAATTAAGCCTGAAAACCAGATTTAAAAACCACCAATAACTTAAACCCCGTCTTTATACTGAGTGCGTTCATTATGTTGACAATATTTTTTTTCCAGAGAGAGATTTTAGTATTTCAGAATCATCTAAAAGTGTAGCAAGTTTTCATCAATGAGAAAATGTTAAACTTTTAAGTATCCAAACCTATTCAGCACAACATGAATCAAATTCTTAAATATTTTCTTCATGATACATTGATGGTGGTTCTCCACAATGAACAAAACTAAAATCAATAAAAATATTGATTTTTTTTAAATGCTCTTTGAGCAATTTCTCTCATTTCCAAATACAATTAAATTCTAAATGTAATATTTACTGATAGCAGCAGTAATTATTGTATATGAGTCTTTCACAGGAACTTGCCAGTTTATACTTTCCCCAGAGAGGTATTTCACATATTTCTATACTGGATTTCTATAAATGTAATCACTATGGACTAGGGATTAAAGTAATGCTTCAGGTAATGAACTACCTTCATGACCACCACTGAGGAAACAGCTCGAGGAGGAAATTGAACCACAACACTACTTAAACTCCAACAGCCATCAAAACATTTTAGGGTGGTTATCATTTATCCTTCTTGCTCTCCCTTTGGAAGGGAATAAATATAAGTGCCCTATACATAGCACCTGTCCCTTCTTCATAACCCAAAACACTTTTAAAATTCAGAGCCTATATAGAGGACTCCCGAGTTTTACATTCTTTATAATCATGAGATTTCTTGAAGGTCTCCAGAGGTAGATGAGTTTGCCAGCGTTTACGTCTGCACTAGACATACTTGTTCCTCCTGATAATTGAAAAATTTTGTTTTATTATGAATGACCTAAGAGCTCCCTAAAAGTTTGCAATAAAATGTGTGTTTAAAATAGGTACAATGGATTCCACCCACTTACTTCTATTGGTTTATATTTATTAAAAGAATGAATGTTGGGTTAGCTAGTTATTAAAATGCTAATTATACAGCACAATTTTCTAATCTGTTACAAGACGACACTGACATGTTGTCTTTGTTTTATTTTCCCGAGCTTAGTCACTGGGAATGTGAAGTTATCATCCATAAATTAATATATTCCTACAATTTTAAAATCAGTAAGCTAATCTATTCCTACTAACACCAACATGTATCTCAGGAAGACATATTACTATAGAATTGAAATTAATTTAGCTGAGAACAGTGTTCTACACACATTTTTCCTAACTTCACTGAATACAGCTTAGCATCTGTTATTTCTAAACCTTCTTGTTAGCTCCTTTCTAGCTTGTCGGTGTCTATGAAGCATCAGCCTTTACAAAATTGAGACTGGGACAGAACCCTGAAATATGTGTTCTCCCTAAGGTGAGAAACAACCTGAGAAATGTTAAACCTGTTATTCTACTTACTCCCCTGCCTTCTGTAAAATACATAAACTAAGCTCAAAAATCTCACTCCCCTCTTTGTTCAGTGGCCTGGCTCTTATAAATGCCACACATCACATAGTGGTCCAGATAGAAAATTGTAATAAATAATTACTTTTCTCAAACACACTGGAACTTTCTCAATTCAAAGCAAGTCCCAAAGCTTACTACAGCCTACAGCTTCTGGTCCAATGTAAAGACTATTTCTACTTTTTTTCATATAAATGTGTAGCAATTACCTAATACTTACTTAAACAGACATAGAACCCAGATGCTTTCCTACACCACAGAGTGCAAATACACTTATTTCAGGTATGAGTGGTAAGGGCAATTAATTTTTTGTAGCCTGTTATTCAGAATAATTAATTATTCTGTGAAGCAGATTGGAACCTTGGAATCATTAGAGTTGGAAAAGACCTCTCAGATCAACAGTTTAGCCAGCACTGCCAGGTCCACCACTAAACCATGTCCCTAAGCACCATATCTGCTTGTTTTTTGAACATTTCTTTGAATACCTGGACTTAAGGTTATGCCTCTGACAGATCATCTTAGCCAAGTTCTGTCTCACACAATACTGTCTACAATTAATTATCCAGAGTTTCCCCTACCTGTATTCATTGTCTGTGTAGTTGCCCACATGTGGATATGGACTTTTGGATCTGTCATTGACAAAAGATAGTTACCTCCTGAGAAAAATCAGTCTACTGTCTCCTTTGGGACTAATTTTGTTGTAAGAAAAATTAAAAAAAAAAAAAGAAATTGTTTGTCTTCACAGACTATAAGGTTATATGGTCAAATATGGTCATCAGCTTTAGACATCTACATCAGTCTTTAGAGTACCACTCTAAAAGGGTGAAGATTGTGCAAGTTAATATTGAACCTTCCAGGTGTAGACAGTCATCCCATATACCTAACAGTGCCTCAGATGCCTTGGTTGCATACATGTATTCACAGAACTGAAACACTCCTTCCATCCCACCGAGATTTTGATGTTTAGCATAAGTTTCCTTTGTATACAGTGGACAGACTGCTAAGAGGGGTAATGCATCTTATTTTAAGTATAGTATCTAAGATTACTAGCTGTCTAGAGATGTCTCACTCTCTTATTGACTAAAAAGGATGCCTAGACCACTATCTTAAATGGACACTTCAGTGATATGCTGTTATGGGTGAGATTAATATGACTGTTTCAGAATGAGGTGACTGCGGAATTTATGTTATGGAACTGGAATTTGCAAAGCTTTTAGATGTTTGAATGTCATTTCTGAGCTGATATCTAATGTCTGCATGTGCTTTCATTTCTGGAAGAATTACTGAATTGCCTTCTTTCTTGAATATTAAGCAGTTTTAATTAAATAAAAAATAAATTTTAAAAATACATCACCAAGATATGTTGCGAAAGTCAAAGTTGTAACCCACCCTTCTATAAATTCTGAAGTCAGTCTCATGGAGACATACACAAAATTGACAAACATCCATTCTTTATGATGTTTATTTTTAGTGTAAGTGGAGTGGTAATATAATCAGTATAATCTTGGGCTAATTTGAGGCACAGAATAAAAGTAAATTGTCTAGTGAGTTCATTGTAAGTCTCATATTAGAAAGGTCTTCTAAAAGATGAAATAGTTGCTATGAATTAGGTTAGCACCTTACCATGCCATAAATTTAAAATAAATCATTCAGTTTAACAATCAGTCTCAGAAACTACCACTCTTACTATGTTAATCAAATCTCAGTTACAATGCACAACTACAGTTAAATGAACATAAAGGTGGGACCATTTAATTAAATGGGTTTTATTGGTACTTCATTTAATGTTGAGTCTTAAAATTTAGCCCATCAATTTTGCTTTTGAATCCTTTTAACTGGAGGTAAAATTCCTCAAATTCCAGGAATCATAGCTTTAAGAATAGAAAAACATACAGAAAAACTCTGGCTGTTAGTGTGAATTTGTAGGTGAACAGAAGTGACAAAACAATTGATGAGATTGTATCAGTGTATAAACTGAAGTGGAAATAAAGCAGCAAATCAGACAGAAACTCTTTGAACTATTACACAGTATCTACATTAACCTCTGAAAGGGGTAGCATAAGATCTCTTTAGTGTCAGTGGAAAGAAATAGACCCTAAAAGTATGTGATTGACCTTACTTACCTTAGATGTCCACCTTAAGACGAGGTGAATTGTTACTTAGAAGCATCTGCTTCTCCCCACTGACTATAAAAAGCGATAGGGATTACTACTTTAGGTGTAGACCGTTAAAGACATCTTCCCAACAGGAAGGTAACCAGCTAGAATGACCCATGAAATGGCACTCATGACTTCATTTCTCAAGTGCCTTTACTTTGAAGGAACAAGAGGCATACAAAAAGAAAAAGTTCTTAAAGATTGCTACACAGGATCTGTTTGTTTATAGTATTGAGAATACAGAGAGGGCAATGAGGAAATTTCACTTAGATTATAATGGATTTCTGAATGATTAGTTAGCTTTTTAAAAATTCTGCCATAACTTATGCTAAATATTAATGACTTTACATCAAGATTAAAGGTATGATAAAGGAAAAATAGTATTGAAGCCGATTAGCCACCAGTGATTTGATTTGAATTTGAACTGGTATTTTCAGGAAAGGAGAACATAACATGCAATAAACCTTATACTTGAAACACATGTTTTCAAGTTCACTTGTCTTATCATTTTTAAATTTTAGAAATCTATAAAGTGTGTAATACCATGGAATTAAGTGTTCATGTTATAACCTTATCAATATAATAGCTTCACATTTTTAGTTAGGCTTTCATGAATATGAAGTGTAAGCAGGAAAAAAGTCTTGGTTTGCAATGCGTGCAGAATAATGTTATTGTTATTAAATATATCCAAGCTAAAGATTTAGAAGTTAGAAAAACAGGGAAAAAAGACATTTAATGAAGATTTCCATCAGAAGCTGTATTTCCACTCAGACTAAATTTATTGTTCTACATTAAAAACAAAGAAAGAAATCCTCCTACACTTCATTAGTGTAGGACAGGAGGAGGATGCTTGATCAGTTCGTTTGGTTTGTTGTAGCAGCTTTTTGTTTTGTTGTTGTTTTCATTTGGTTGGTTGGTTGGTTGTTCAGAATTTATTTTTTTTACCTAACATCCATAACCAGGTTTGTTCACATCGTACGCCCAGAAGAAGAGACTGTGAAGCTGCCCAGTACAAAGCAGATTAGGGCTCTTTGTTCTATCCTATCAACTGGCATGCCCAGCTACCTGCAGCTGCTGTCTTTGTTCCCTCCTGCTGGTGGATATTTGAGCAAACGCTGGGTGTTTTTACAGCGTCTGTTTTGCATATTCTATTCACAGAGAGCCCAATTCACTTTGTTTGTAGTAACACTTCTGATTCTGTCCCTCACAGCATCCTTCTGGACAAGCTCTCAGAGAGTGGGATGAGTAGGTTCTCAGGGCAAAAACTGTGAATGATGGGGGCTCCAGTGGTTGTACTGAATGGAGCTACATCTTGCTGGTGACACCAGCAATGTCCCTCAGGGCTCAATCACGGGCCTGTTCTGTTCAGTGTTTTTATCAGTGATCTGGATGTAAGAGTTGAATGCACTCTTAGCAAGTTTGCTGTTAGTACCAAACAGGGAGGTGCTGCTGACTCTCTGGAGGGATAATAGGCCTTTGCAGAGGGATCTGCATAAATTGGAGAGCTGGGCAATCATCAATGGAATGGAATTAAAGAAGTCCAAATGCCTGATTCTGCACCTAGGGCAGGGTAATTCCAGGCACAAGAATAAACTGGGAGAAGAGTGGCTGGGGAGCAGGCCTGCAGAAATGAACAAAAGCATGTTGGCGCTGGCTGACAGTGGGATCAACATGGATCAGCAGTGAGTCCTGGCAGCCAAGAGGACAATCATCCTGGGGTGCACTAAGGAAGGATAACTAGCTGGTCAAAAGAGGTGATTACACCACTGTATTTAGCATTCATCTGGCCTCACCTTGAGTGATGTGTGCAGTTCCAAATCCCATGATTTAAGAAAGATTTGAAGGTCCTTGAATGCATCCAGAGCAGGACAACAAATTAGCTGAAAGTGAGGGAAGACATCTCCTGTGAGAAGTGGCTAAGGACTTGGGTTTTAGCTATATTAGATCAAAGGAAGCTGAAGTGTTACCTCACACTCCCTAGTTTCCCTAGGAGAAGTGTCGAGAGAGATGCTGATCTCTTCTCCTTTACATTCAGTGATGCAATACATGGGAATTGTTTAAAGCTTCATAAGGGAACATTTGGACTGGACATTAGGGAGCATTTCTTTACAGAGAGGATAGTCAAATAGTGGAATAGGCTTCACAGAGAGGTGGATGATGCCCCAAGCTCACCAGCATTAAAGAGCCATTTGGACAATGCCCTAAATAATATGCTTTAGTTGTTGATCAGCCCATAATTGGTCAGGTAGTTGGATGAGTGTGAAAGACTGCACTGCTAGTGGTTAATGACTCAAACTTTCATCCACTTGCAGTAACCTCTGTAAGAGTCTGTGCTGTAAGAGACTGGATTATTTGGTACAAATGTCTTAAACCATCCACTGGGTGCTTTGGTAGTGATGCACAGAGTGGTCTCTCAGGTGCAGAAGGGCATGCACATCTGAGGCTACAAGCTGGATTTCCAGATAAGGGAAGAGAATGATAAGGAAATCCTGTGATGTGGGAAAAGCCCTTCTTATCATGCCAATGCCCTCCCTTACATAATAACTCGTCTGCGAATATTCTCCCCCGAAATAGCAGGATATTCACAGGTAGGGTGAAGGTATTAATCTCAGCTAATGGGTCATGATTTATTAAACTAAGCTGAAGAGACAACTGCAGCATCTTAGAAGATGTCAGAGTTGCAAAATGTTCTGTGATCCATAACATTACATCATCGAATATGAGACTCTGTGCTCCAGGGGAGGTGGGCATTCCCACCTGAAACCAAGTGAATATAAACCCAATAGATTTTGTGATTTATGGCATCTTTCCCCCTCCCCACTTGATAGATATAGTCTGTAAACATTACTTCAACAAGACTGCAGCCACTGAGAAGACTTGAAGAGGACTAATAGGATGTCATCAGAATCTATGTGAGTGGTTATATTTTTTTCTACTTTCTTTGTCACTGTCCTTCTCTCTCCCCACCCTCCTCTTTTCCCTGTCTCTCTCTCTACCTCACATTTACTGTTAAATAAAAATCCACACTATCTACTTCAGCCTGTGGTCTCGTTTGCACCTTAATTTGGGCAGAAGCATCTCTCTAATAATTTACATAATAGTATCATAACAATGAGGTGATTTTTCTCAGTCCTTCCAATTGAAATACTTTATTTTATTCTAATCTATTTTATATAAGGTAAGAAAACTTGTCTTTCATTTAAAAAAACAGACAAACATGGGAAACATATGTTTATTACAAGTTCCAAATACTTAAAATGAAATTTCTGTCTTCCCCACCACATTTCTCACACACTCACTACTGGTGTTGCATGTTGGAGAACGGAGAAATAGCTACTTGGAAGTGCTGCAATAAGAAAAGGAAATTCCTGGTAGAAGGTACTGTAGGAGACAAGGCTCATTATTCCTTCAGAGATTACTTGAACATGGTTGTTATGTGAAGAAAGAAATTTTAAAAAAGTATGAAAGAAAGAAGTCCAAAAACTAGGTGCTTTTTCTTTTGCTAAAATTGGTTGGTAGGAAGGAAAAAAATAAAGAAAGAGGGCCAGATGAAGAAGATAGTAACAAAGAGACATAATTAAGATACGGAAGAGAACTGTGTAAGAGACATCTAAAAAAAAACAGTCAGAAAGAAAACTTCTGAAGTAATCCAAGAAAGTTGACTGCTTGGCAATAGTTCTTGAAGGAACATTTAATTTAAAACAACTTTGAAAGAGTTCTCATTTAACTCCCAATTTACTCCCAAGGAGCTAAGTGGTGCATTGTTGCAATAACATATTTATGGTCCAACACTAAAACAGTACTAATAATTATTCTTTAAGATATCACTGTTCTATAGGAGCACTTAATTACATTGCAGTAAGGAATCAGCATATTATTTTCCCTGCAAGACATAGCTCTTTATTTGTCCTTTGTTTTCCTCTTTTCTGAAAGTTCTGTCATCTAGGGCTTTGGGATATCAGGACTGTCTACTTTAATTCCAGAATCTTTTATTAATAGTTGTGCTAGATTTTCTTATTAGATGGACACTCTTGAGAGGACTACTATACTAAGATGAATTAACATCTAGATTAACTCCTAATAATTTTAAGAAGTCTCTTCCTGTTCTATTGGAATTTATAGGTAAATATATGGAAATGCCTAGGAGGTTTTATATTTCTAAAATTAAGCCAGAGAAACATTTAGAATAGTACAGAGAAGTGTGTTGTGTGAGAAGCCACTCACCTTCATATGGAAAAAAAATGAAAATCAACAAGTCTGAAGGGAATTAAAGAAAAAGCTGTAAATGTATTAAATAAGATGAAGGCTAAAAATATATGTATTTTTTATATCTAGAATTTTCAGGCTTATAATTGTTTTAGAATACTAACCATATGGGTCAGCAGGAGACATAAATGTACGTTAGAGGTTATTCATTCCATTGAATTGAAAACATAATGTATTGTGGCTTTTTATTAACATTAAACAAAGTAGGAAATGAAATGTCATTAAGATTAATGTTGAATTATGAGCTGTGAAACCTCTGTAGATATGCTAAATGATCTTGGGCATGTAAATACTGCCCAAAGATCTAGCACCAATTTAAAAAGAAATGTGTTTCCAAGTTTTCAACCAAAGCTTAAGAAACATGTTTCCACTCCATTTGCCTGAGAGATTCAAAGCCAAAAGGGGCAAAAGGGAACTGAACCTCTTCTATTCCTGAATATCACTCTTACCCTGATTAGTTTCTCTTTTTTCAGATGTACTTAGGAAGAAAAAAAAAAAAGCAAAATTTGAGGATGAAAAGCAGAGGGTACAAACATCTACCTTTGGGGAAGAGACTCAAGGTACATATCTCAAGTGAAGTGACTCCTTACCCAGTGGCACAGAGAACCACAGTTCACTGTGTGATTTAAAATGTCCTACTGTCTTCACATTTCTCAGCTGCCTAATATAGGGGGACGCTTATTCAGTTTGCTGTGGGATTGTTGTTGTTTTGGGTTTTTTTCAACTGTATGCAGCACTAGATATTTAACCTTTCCCATATATTAGATGGGAAGCCTGTGTACTACTTTCAACCAAACAGATTCTGTTTTTAAAAATCAAACTCTGAAACTGTGGAGCTTTTAGTGTAGATTTAGTATCAAAGGAAAAACAGTTTTGCCTTTAGTAAGAAGTAAAACAACATTGACTAAGGATATTGAGTACTTGTGTTTTGTCAGAAGAGGAGGAAGGGGAAGGGAACTACAAAAATGACAATGGCAGCTTCAATAGAATTGAACTGAATTGGCCATCAAATATTGTTGGATGGTTCCATGAAGCTGGAAGTACATATTGTCAGAAGATGTGAGATAATATTTGATAGACAGAAAAGCTGCTTATATATTGCCAAGTACAGAAATTTCATATTTCCTACACAGAAATGGAGAGTACGTAAATGCTACATAAAGGGAAACACCTAACCACATGAAATCTGCAGTTTCAGCATAAAGGAAGCAGCTTTTGCTATGTTAGAGGCCTCATCCTAAAACTTTTCAAGTGCATAGATCTCTTAAAAGTATCCCAATAATTATTATTTGCATTAATAAATGAATGGCTTCTTCTCTAAAGGTGTTTTTCTAAACCCCTCTGGATCCTGCTCCTTGACATCCCTAAATACTGGATGAGATCCTTAGTGACTACTGCTCACTTAAAAGCTGTCTAAAAATACGTAGGGAAAAAATGTTAAGAACAAGACAATAAAACATACATAGCACAGTAATGTCTTTTTGGTTTATACTCGAAATGGTCCGATGTTTCACAATTGCTGTCAATGAAGAACAAGAATAAAGGTGATTAAAAAGCAATGGTTTTGATATAATACTGCAGAGAAAAATCTATTGTTGTGATTGGCTATTATCATCTATTTCCCAGGTGAGTGATTGCCAACATGAGCAGGAAACTTCATCACATTTTCCAACCACTAATAGGCTACTGCAAACAAGTGTCATAAAGACACAATTATGTAGAAAGTGACCAAAGAATTAAAAAATGTATTATGGCTGTAACTTCACCATCATCTCCTATAAACCTTGCTATTTCTGAAGTGTGTCTGCATTTCACTTTAATCTAGCAGCCACTTGTAACCAGGAATCATTTCTATATGAGCTGTCCAATGAGAATGTAAAGCTATAATTATAATGCATAAAGATACCCATTGAACACTTTATAATGACAAGATGTATTCATTATATTACAGACAAGCCTAAATGCCCTGCATCAGATATTTCTAGCAGTACAGTATCTCATATATGCTTACTCACATAAATATACTCCCTTAATTGAAATATATTTGTGCCATACTGATAAAATCCAATGAAAGATAAACAAATATTTCATTTTGGGGGACTTTTAAATTGTACTATCTATTAAGTAGGCATCAAATAAGTTTCTTTTTGGAGGACAAGGCATGTAAATTTGGAAGTTTTGTACACTTTACATTAATATTTTTTGAATAATCCTAAAGCATAACAAGTGTTTAGAAATTGTCTTTTATTGACTTCAACTTGAATAACAAGAGGTTTTTTCTATACACCTACCAACTTCTATACAAAAGCCTTTTCCAACTTGAGATTATGATTAATGATAACATAAGCATCATAGGTATTTTCTAATGAAAAGAACATAACATGAAAAGAGGTGCATTCAAAACTGTAGACAAAAAAATTACAAATGCAAGCAAACACCATGAACGTGTCTTAGCAGTCAAAGTAGAGCTAGAGAAATATAAAGAAAAATAAATCAGACCATTACTCTAAGATGTGATAAAAGAACCTAAAAGTTGTGGTGAATGATACAGTTATGTGTAGAGACAGGTAATGTACGAGATGCACGTAGAGCTGAGATAGTTGAGAAAAACTGCTAGATGGTACTAAAATAATAGACAAATATTTCAATTTATTTTTATGCAACTTAGAAAGCAAACACATGCAACAGACTTGAAAGAATTAGAGAGGATATGTGAAGTACCAAGAGATACATTTTTCTTCTAAAGAGATTCATCATGTTTATAATTTTCTTGGAAAAATGTGTTTCAGTGACTGTGTCAATGCAAAAGGAGAAGTGCAATACAATGCAGAGACTCTCAAGGATCTCACCAACCAGGAGGAAAGCTTGTCTTTCTTTCTGCATAAATGCCTGGTTGAATGTCTGTAAGACAGATTTCCCACAATGTGAAAATTATTGTCTCTAAATAGGGAAGAGTTTCTTTCTAATTTTCAAGACTTGATACTTAATGTACAACTTGATGAACTTTTTACAATGTATTATTCTCTTTTTTTTTTTTTTCCCCAATAAGGAAAACTTCAAGTTTTGATAAATAATTTTTAGGGATTTTTCTAGCTAGACTTTTTGCCCTGGAAGTTTCCACTGACTGAAAGTAATAATCACAACATGGCTGAAACCAAGGGTGATTCTGAAAAATCTGTTCTAGTCATATCAGAGCAGGAGAATGCAAATCTACTCTCTATGTGAGAATTTTATCCAACTGTGCAGACACAGTTATATGCACACAGGTTATAAATAATATGTGAGGTCCAGTCAAGTCCCAAAGCACTTAATCTTTTCTTCTTTTGCACCAGCCAACATTAGAGAAGACCCAGTCTTCTGTCATCATAGGATAAAGCTTTCTACCTCGTTAAACCCTATTTGTCAAAGCTGCTAGTGAAGCAATAGTAGCTGGAATAATTTCTGATATATCTCCACCTTTTTTCGATATCATTAGGAAACCTTTATTTATCTCAGAAATACGTAATGTTTTGGTGCTCAAATTATACTTAGAACTTATACTTAATTATACTTAGATTCTGCTCTTTTATGAATAAAGTGGAACAAGATGAATGCACCAGATAAACTCAGAAAGAAGTCATTCACTAAAGTTCCAGAATTCAATAAAAACTTCAACACTACACTTTGGGACTAAGATTAGGTCAATTATCCAAAATATGTGGTATGCATAAGTGAAATAGCTCTACATTTTTCCTCCTTTGTTTTTGTTTTGGGAAAGAAGGTAGGTGGAGAACAGTTGGAGCTCACAGAACATATGTTGTTTCTTGCTGTGCAATACAGCAGGAAAAATTAATTAAGAAAATTTTTAAAAATGTTATCAGCATCATCGAAAGCTTTGCTCTTCAGCTTTTTTATGTTATACTATCATGTTACACTGGGAAACGAACATTAACATGTCCTATTCAGTCTACTAGAAACCCTCTCCCACTTGGCTATAAAAAGGGCAATGTGGTCATCCTACCACCTTTAGGCTGATCCTTGACCAAAGTTCTGACCTGGGCAATGAGAGACTTGCAGCCAAAGCAACTGAACAGACTGAGTCATGACATTTTCAGAAATGCTTTGTAGAGTATGTTGCCCACAAACTACGAGCCATACTACTGGGTGCAGATCAGGCAGTTTCTGGTCTGCCTGTGAGATTAACTCTGGGGTAGGCAAGGAGGGACCTGAGGGGCTAATGGGGTCCACCCCACACTCCTGGCCTATCCTTTCTATACTGAGTTTGCCTGAGCTTTTCAGTGTGCTAAAAATCTGCCTCACCTTTTTTTCTGGCATCTTAGTTTTTTCAGCACCTCTCCTATGAAGACAGGTTTAGAGAGTTTGGGGTTTTCAGCCTGGAGAGGACTCCAAGGAAACTGTTAGCAGCCTTCCAGTAACTAAAGGGAGCTCATAAAAAAGAGGAAGGGTGACATTTTACATGGGCCAGTAGTGACAGGACAACAGGAAATGGTTTTAAACTAGAAGAGGGAACATTTGGATTAGAAGTTAGAAAGAAATTCTTTACCCAGAGGGTGAGGCACTAGAACCAGTTTCCCAGAGAAGTTGTGGAAGTATCCCTGGAAGTATCCCCAAGGGTGAGGGTGAGGGCAAGGGCAACCTGATCTAGTGGGTGACATCCCTGCCCATTGTGGGGTGGTTAGAACTAGATGACCTTTAAAGTCCCTTCCTACCCAAACCATTCTATGATTCAAAAGTTGTCACATCAGGTGTGCTGCTACAAGCAGTCTGTGCAGCTGTGCATGGTTATAAATAGCCCCTAAAGCCTGGATTTTTCAGTCTGGTGTCATACGATAAAGTTATACAAGTGTCAGATTTTGCTAGTCCTCCCACTGTCCCAGTCTGCTACTTTTAATTTCCAAGAGATAGTTTAGGTCACCTATTTCACAGTCCAGTTTCAAAGATCTGATGTTCCACATAGTTCAGGGCAAGCTCTGAGCTTCAGCAATAAACTGAGCTTACAAAAAGGATCAAGGAAGGACTGGAATGGCTTGCACTAGCCTTGTGTTAAAAGTAATGTAATGTTAAATACTTCTGTTCATTCAGGCTCTTCTTCTATATCAGTTTAAACTAATATAAATAATGGAGAATTTAAGTAGTTAAGGATCTGCCTTTCCTTCTACCAGTTTCATTTTAGAGTAGTCACTGCTGATTAGGGGGGAAATTAAATAATAAAAATATAGTACCTAAAACTTGTAAACAAAGTTTTCCTGTGCTTGCTTCTTGGAGTTTTCAGGCACTGTAAGCTTTGGATGGATGGTGGGATGAAGACTTTAGCATCTATATTATGAGCATAAGGTCCTTGAGGGCTTCTCAAGTGCTTCAGTCTCTCTGCATCTCATTTAATAGGAAATATGCTTTTTCTTGACAACACCTATGTGAAGGAAAGAGGGAGTAATAATTATTCTTGGTCAAACATTTGATGTGAGAACAGCATTCTTCAAAAGTACACTAATTCATGGAAGTCCAAGTGTCTTGTGGAAATTAATTTTAATGGAAAATTTTAATAAACTCTTGATAATTTTATTGGATAGCATTGAAAAATTTCATTCTAACAAGGTCGAGGTAATTTCCTCTTTTGCATTTTTATCTTAATGTATGTTGTGTATAATGAAATGAAGATAAATAAAAGCTGAAGTGTTGCAGTCAAAAGGAAGTGCTACATTGCATCAAAGAAGTGCTTTAACCTTATCAAAGTGGAGCATAAACATAAAACTCTTTGAGAGATCTGAAAAAATGTAAAAGGAAATTTCTTGATCAGAAAACATTTACTTTAATTCCTACTTTTATTTCCACTCAATTGAAACAAAATGTCAGAATACTGTAGTTTCTCCCTGACCACAAATTCTGCTGTTATTTTAATTAGGCATGATAAGATGCAGAGAGTGTTCTTCACAGACAAATACTGCAATGATACAGGAGGTGTGGTTTCTGTTGATTTATTATGGATGGGTAGACAAGTTGCATCTTCAAAACTGGTGGCATAGCAGTTTGCCTTCTGGACATATAATAAATATTGCTTTTCTGATTCTTTCTTTACGTGGTTCCATGATTTGAGGTATCCTCTATCACAGCCTGTTGCAACCAGTTACAGAAAGGTATTCACTAAGGAGAAAAGGAGCACAGATAGAGACACTTCTGCAGGAGAAGAGATCCGTTTGGTAAAGACTCATCAGTTGAAGACGAGCCAGCTGAGGAGAGGGACACTGACTAAAATCATGGATGACACAGAGAAGGTATTAGAAAATATTGGTAGATATTCCTCACAGTAGAAAAATAGGCAATTGAGTCAGAATTTTTCATACACAGCAAGTTTAATTTAGGAGTTCATTGCCATTCAATGCTTTATGTAGCACAAGAGTAAATCATTTCATAAACTACTAGAAAATGTCCCTTGTGGAGGAAATGACTTTCAAGAGCTACTAATCACACCCAGGCAAGTACAAAAGTACAAACTCTGACTCAGCCAGGTAAGCTGATAACTGAAAGCTGAGAGCAAATATTTTGTGAAATGTTGTTCTGCTTTAGCTTAGTCTTACTTTCTTTTCATAAGCACCTGCCTGAAGATTGTGCAAGCTTTTGGTTGCTCAGTGGGGTTCTTTTAATACGTGTCGAGAATAAAGGTCTTCAATAGAGAAAATAAATTTTCAGTGTTCCTATGGTCACTGGACAGCCTTCACATATTTCAGAACCTTTCTGGAAAACATGAATGGCTGATGATACTTTGGAAAACAAAAGGCTATCAGCTTGACTGTGTGCACCAATGATGAAACAGGAATGTCAACTTTTATGTGAAGAAAATGTTCCCTTCTTTTTGCTTCCTTGTTCGTAGCTAAATGGCTGATTTTCTTTATGCATTAAAGCAACCACTGACACCTCTTGTGAAAGTATGCTGTTAAATGCCTGAAATTATTGGATACTGGGATGGGAAACTATCTTTGTAGAAGCCACAAGTCTAGACCTATGTCTGCCAAAATTAAAATAACAAAATCTTTTAGCAGAGACTTTTGTTGATAATTGTAGAGAAATTAGACATTTCCGTTTCAGTGGGCAGTTCACTTAAATTGCAAAAATGCCCTTTTTCCTCAGGTTAAAGCAGGTACAATGTAAAGTTAGGGGAAAAAATCCCCTTGAATGCATCATGCTGAGTGAATTATCATCATTCTTGTAACACTGCTGCAAGTGTATAATCACTGCCACGCTTCTCTGAAAATTGAACTCCTTGTACTGTCTTCTGCCCCCCTAGTAATGATGTCTTCCTTCTCCTTTTCAAATCTGAAAATGTGAGTTCTCGAGTGGCTATGTGTACCATCTGCATTTTTGTAAAGCTAAACTCAAGACCTTCTGCCTTCTCCATTTTCTGTCTTTGTACAGGGGACTGTATTTTAAAGCTACTGACAGGGCATTTTAGTTTGTAGGAACAACGGCTACAGACAGTGTGGCAGATGGCCCCACCATTGGTGCAAAAACATCTTCAAAAGAAAGGAAAGTATCCCCTGGTTGAGGAACCCTGGAACCAATCCTGCTCAGAAAAATTATTGTGTACCTCTGGAAAACAATGAAGCTGGCTCTACTCATTGCTTCTTTGGGAAGGCTATTCTATAATCAAGCTTGTTTTAAGGTACAGGAAAGACTTCTAATTTTCAGCCTAGTTTTATTGAAGTAATAACCATTTCTTTTTGAAATAAGAAGCAATTGTACTTTCACAGAGGGCAAAATGGCAGTGCCAACAATTTCACTGGGGTGCTATGTTTTTATGGTAAGAGATTATTATAAAATCTTGTATACACAGCTTTTCTGTTTCCTTTCTGGTTTTCTATTTTTTTAGCTTGTTTTGTTCCAAGTTCTTTATATATCTATATTTTATATATATGTGTATATATATATAATTTTTCTTTTGCTATTCATTGGAAATCCAGGAATAACCTATTATATTATGACCTTTCTGTAGCATTTTCCATTGGGACATTAATGGTAGGTTATTTATCATTTTTCTGGGGAGGAATAGATTTCCTGTCTCTTCTCTTGGGGAAACCTTATTTTCACTTGTTTCATTGATTAAATGTGCTCATTATTTAGTCTCAAGTGTATGCCTGGGGTGTAACCCCAGTAATGCTTAAGTTTTCTTAGCAAATCAGCACTACAGAAAATGTTTATGATACTTAAATGTCTCACACTTCATTTATTTTTCTGCCCTCTCTTGATTAACTTCCAGCTCACTTTTTCTTTTCTCTGTTTGTTTTTATATCCAGTGGTGACATCTCAGTTGTAGCTTTCACGATTAATTGTCACTGTTGTGTTTTCATTATCATAAACACCGAGGACAGAGAAGCCCTGTAATGAATAATTTCCTAAGGGTTACTTTTACATGTTACTTGTCTTTCCATCTTGAGCTTTGCAGGTTTTACAAAGAAACTCTTTAAAATCTTACACAGCGAAAAAAATCCTTCACACTCTTCCCATATTCCTATCACATACACATTAATACACAATATGCATAGAGTATTATTCTGGTATTCAGATCCACTGTTTCCAAGTACATAATGATTTAACTACTGTGCAAAATTCCTTAAAATAGCTGGATTTCATCCATTCCCTTGAGCCAGCCTACATTTTCAGTCATATAAATTGTTGGTTTGATTTAATTATGCAATTGTTTTAAATAATTAATTGAATAATATAATTATTATCCATCCTGTGGTATAGTAGTATGCCTTCTGAGTTCCCAGTTATCCTCCTGGTTATGTATTTATTGTGGGCAGTAGTGGATTAGTTATAAAGATCTCTGATGGAAATGACTTTATAAAGACAAATCTTCATTTATTTCCTGTCTCTTTTTCAAGTGCTTTCCACCTCAGATTGACATTCAGTATTCATCTTTCAGCATGTAGGCTCCCATATGTACACTGCAAGCTTTCCATTCCAGTGGCAATAATTGTAAAGACAAATAACACATCCTGGAATTGAGTTTGCCTATGGAACCCATAATTATCTGCATTATTTAATTTTTAGCTCCTGCATTCATTGTGTTTTGGACCCCTCCACGTATTTCACTACAGGATTAATATACTATGGATGTGACAAGTCTGCAAGGCTCTTGGGTATCAGCTCATGCATTCCACTTGGTGTTGAGGGCAGAAATCAACCCCTGAACCCCTCCGATTCAGCATTATAGATAAAACACACCTGACCATAGGCGTATGCAATGATATTTTCAAGGATTCTAAAAGAACAACAAACCAAGAAACAGTGTTAGAAGGTAACACAGTAAAACAAAGGTAACAAGATAGTTTTTCATTGTAATTTTTCAGCTGAAACTAAAGCTACAGATTCTTTATTGTTTCATAAAATGTTAAGAGGTTTTGAAAGACTGAGACTGTAAGAATTGTAATAAGCTACTAAATATTGTTCCAGGAAAACAGAGCAAAAATTTTCTATTCTCCCTTTTCCAAATGAAAAGAATAAAGAGAAATTAATTTGACAGGGAAAATGTAAAACTAATAAATATACAGCTAAATAATGGAATTGATTGGCGTACCATGGCACTCTGATCACTATCTTTATTTGTGATAGAAAAATGGGTAATAATGTGTAGGGAAAAAAATCTTTTCTTTTTAGTTTTTCATTCATTAATTCATGAAAATTTTGGATGTCAGGTTGGGAGGGACCAGAGTAGGTCACCTAATCCAATCCCCCTGCTCAAGCAGGGTCATCCTTGCATGAGCGGCACAGGATTGTGTCCAGATGGTTCTTGAATGTGAGGGAGAGTCCACAAACTCTCTGGACAATCTGTTCCAGGTCAGGTGGAATTTTCTGAGCATCACTTTCTGCCCGTTGCCTCTTGTCTTATTGCTTGGCACCACCCATTCATCATTCACTGAAGGTAAGAGACATAATTGGCTATGCTGATTAATGAAATGGTTTATCTAAGGAAATAGATATGAAAGGCTTTATAATCAATTTACTTTGGATGTAGAAAAAGGGCAGATAAAACCAGGATAGAGAAAAGCTAAGTTAGACATACCACTGGTTTTTCTACACATCTTCTGTAATCCTCCCTTTAGTCACCCTATTTGTTTGGTTGGGCATTTCACTAGTATTCTGAACAAAGATTGAAAACTACTGAAAATATTGGTATCAAATTATTATATTCTGTAGTGACTGTTGAAGCAGAGGGAGAGGAAATTTTCGCAAGACTCATTATTTTTTAATTTTAACACTCTTTGCAAAAACAGGAGAACTTTTATTGTTTCCAGAATGCATGGGCCTTTCAAAAGTATAGTTTTCATATTTTTACGTGAGGACATTTATTAAAAAAAAAAAAGAAAAAGAAAAAAAAGAAAATTCTTCTCTTCCTTCTAGAGAGAGCCCCCCCTGGATATCCCACTGAAACAGAACACACTGAGAAAGGAGAAATATGTGGATGCAGACAACGTTTAAAACAGGAAAACCATTAAAGCAAATTATATTTTTCATGTAACAAAATTTCCTATATTGAATACCAGTTGTGTGAGGACTCATAGCACTGTGTTATCCTGAAAGAGTTGTTCAGTTTGGAAACATAAACAACAAAATTAAATGTTGGATGGCACAAGGCATTTTTTAGGAATTACTTTTAAGCCAAAGGAAGT
Organism: Coloeus monedula; assembly: GCF_965178545.1. NCBI lineage: Eukaryota > Metazoa > Chordata > Aves > Passeriformes > Corvidae > Coloeus > Coloeus monedula. Next base: position 39,801,470 of record NC_138784.1, read on the forward strand.
GAAAGGGAATCATGTGCTGTGTATATAAAAAGAATTTCTGAATTTTTCAGGGGTCTGGATAGTTCCTTTTCTTTAGTTTGTACAATTTCATTGTTCTACTTGCAGCTTTGAACACAGTAGTTATATGCAGCCCTTATCTAGGACAGCAATTAAAACACCTCTCCTCATCATGTAATTATATCTCTGGAGATAATTATGAATTCCATATTTATATTTTTAACCTTGAATATAATCTCCTGGTTCATGTGTCTAGGTTTGCATAAAGTTCAACCTGAAATAATTGTATCCTTGGAAGTGAGTAGCAGGAGTGATATTGCCTGAATAAAATGTTCATAATATCTTAGACAAAGTGAGTAAAGAAAAAAGAGTAGTACAAAACGCAAAATTACTCTTCTATCTACTGATACTTTTGTAATCTAAGGAACAAAAAACCTAGAGACATAAGTAGTTAAGATATTCTTCTTCTTTTATACAAAATTGATTTATTTGAGGGAGATCATTAAAGGGATAGAACACACCAGAGGATTTGTTTTATTGATTCCAATTCACAATATATAAGCCACTGCAGTTTGAAATGACAACTTGAACTTCTAAAGTGCAGAGGTCATATTATATAAGAACTGTATTCTAGCACAGAAATTACTTCCATAATGAGTCCTAATAAAGACAATGTTCTATAGTTTATTTATGTAACTTACTATTGGCCGTAGAGATCATTTAGTGCATGGGTTGAAAATGTAGGAACCCAGAGTGCAGAGAGTATTTCTCTGCCTGTTTTGAAGGGTTCTACTCCCCTGGACAACACTGGTTTTGACCTTCATCCTTGGAGAAAATTGCTTACCCTCTGGGAAGAATTAGAATCTACACTGGTGTGAACTAGGTGATAGAATATTATGTAAGATTGTCACAGGGTGAAAAATTTAGAAGATTTGGGTTTGTTAATATAGTAAATAGATAACCAGGAAGAGAGTACAAAGAAGATGTAGGAAAAGAGTGGAGGTTATGGCTGGCCAGAAGCAAGATGAATGTAGGGCTCAAACATTCTTTGTTTTAAAAGCAAAAATTGTGTATATTTTAACAATATATGGCACCTTGCCTATTAAACTATGTTTAAAAGAGTTAATGAAATGCTATAAATAGACAAAGTGGGAATTATTTGTTATTTGTAGTTTTTTTCCAGGCTTTTAAAATGTTTTTTAAAAATTCCTGTAAAAGTCCTTTTCAGAGAAATACAGTAACCTCCAGATGACATTTAGTATAGTGATTAGCAGCCAAAGCCACTACTAAACCATGTCCCCAAGTGCCACATCCTCACATATTTTAAATACCTCCAGGGATGGTGACTCAGCCACTTCCCTGGGCAGTCCATTCCAATGCCTGATCACCCTTTCAGTGAAGAAATTTTTCTTAATAGCTAATCTAAACCTCCCATGGTGCAAATTGAGGTCAATTCCTCTGGATACTTAGCAGAATGCCTGACACCACCCCCCCCCCCCACCCCCCCCCCACCCCCCCCCCGGCTACAACCTTGTTTGAGATAGTTGCAGAGAGCAGTAAGTTCTCCTGGAGGTTCCTTTTCTGCAGACTAAACACCCCCTGCTCTCTCAGCCACTTCTCATCATTTTATGAACTGCCCATGGCCTGGGGCAGCAGTGATTTAAACTATTGTAGGCTCTAACGAGGTTATTTTTATCTATTTGCTAATGAAAGCTGAAATTGGTAAATTTTTCAGAGGAGTAAATAAACTGAAATCCATTGGTACTTCTGATAATACTGGAAGCATCTCTGTCGCTCTAGATCTTTTGACACCTCCTGAGTACCAGCATCAGACAGCGGACAAGAAGTGGGAACGCTATAGAATAAGAATTCAAAGTATTAAATGTTGTAACCCGCAGAACAGAGCTGTCCAAATTTTCCCAGAAAGAAGAATGTTTTACTTAAATATACAGTCATGCAATAGCTAGGGGTTTTCCTGAATGGTACCAGGAAATGGGACCAGATTTTTTTTCCTTTTCCTTTGTGGATACAGGAACATGGTACTTATCAGGAGTAAATATTACTTATTAAGAAGCGTTAAAGTATTTCCCTTATTTAAAGCACAAAACAGAACAATTTTGATAGTCAGTTTCAAGAGATCTCTGTTTGAACCTGCTCATTTTGGTATCTGATAGCATCTGCCAGGCAGTTAGCTTCTATAGCTAACAGCAATTAGAAGTCTTCATTTTACGTATCCTTGTTAACTAGAAGATGTGGTCAGATAAATTTCTGATGAATACCTAGGTAGGCTGATTATGGCAATGTATACCCCTCAGTGAAGTAGCTACCATTAGTTACTGGTGGTGATCAGTATCACACCACAGAGGACGTTGGATGGATGTGAATGAGTAACTCTGGCACCCTCAGGGATGAAGTGCAGTAGCTGACTGTGTGCAGTGAGACAAGAAAAAGATATCGCTAGAGAACAAATCGTCTCCCAAAGCAGCATATATCCCAGAGCAATACAATATTTTCCCTCTCCTTCACTGGTCTTGATTTAAGCTTCTTATAAAATGTCAGAATTTGCAGATCTATTTTAATAAAAACTCTATTCAAACTCAAATGAGTATTAGCAAATGATTTTTGCTGTGATTCAAATAATTTTAAAATTAGATACAGGTACCTCACTGAGTAACATACATTATGAGAGTCTGTGAGTCTGTATAATTTATAGTGTGAAAGAGTTTTTACTGTAATATTTAATGAAAGATATCTGAAAAGTTTGTAAGAAACTTTTCCTAGGGATATTATGCATTCATCTTTGCACCTTCTTCTCTTTAAATTAACTAAAACATCCAAGATTATTTTGACACCATCAGGTCTGAAAGTAAAAGCACTTCCTTTTGTTACAGAAAAGAAGAAAAATATAATCAATGTGATAAAAGGAACTGTCACATCTTATTTCTTTAAAAATGCAAGGATAATAGCTCCTAGCTGTCATGTTTGCCAAGGTTCTGTCAACCCGTAAAATAGGAGGAAATCAGAGTCTGGCCCAAACTGTGAATCAAACTTCTGGACTATGGGATCAGTGTCTCCAGAAAAGTGCTCTGGCACATTTTTAAGGACCTTGTCTGAGCATGCCAGACTCACTTTCCAGTATTCTCAGATTTTCTTTCTCTGGGAGATATCTAACAACTTTTAGTTTTCATTACATGTTTCTGCGGGGTTTTTTTTAATTTTTATTTTTCTTTTTATGACTGTTCCCAGTCAAAATCTGTGAGTAGATATCCCCTTAAGTGGACCACGAACAATAGGCTCAATAGGTGGTTGACTCCCTCTCCTTCCTAAAATGGTCATTCAGCCCTGCTCTGGAAAGTAGCTATCAACATACTATGGATTGTTTTCAAATTATAATAACCTCTGCTTCTGATCCTATTCCTATTTCTTTTAAATAGTGTATTCATTTTAGTGAGGTTTCCCAAATGTTTGTACTAAGATAGCAGTGAGACCGAGTTTCCCCTTGTTAATCTCTCTAGTGAGGCAAAAATGCAGTGGGATTACAAGGATCAACACCCTGTTGCTCTAAATGGATCTAATTTTTTCATTCTTTTCATTCATTGTCAAAAGCCCAATCATTTACTCAGCTCCATTTTCAACAGTACCATAAGTTTGTGCAAATGTTTAATATATAGCAGTTTCATTTCATTTTAACTTGTTCATGTTCCATGCCCTCAATTAATGATCACGTGCTGTTAGGAATTTTAGATTGACAAACAACCTGCAGCTTCCCAATCTAAATAAGTAATATTACCTCTTTGACAACTGGTTTATTATTCTGGCACTTCACCAACTCCTGAATACATTAGATTTGCCCTTAAAAAGGAACAGAAAACTCTTTATTTCACAGTTTCTAACTCTGAATCTAGCATACAAATTTTACATGACAGCTCCTCATGGGCCAATTAATTTTTCCAAGCTATTTACTTGGATGAATATTTACCAAGTTGGCAGAAGAAACATTTAATGTGGATGGGTTTGAACACAGTATATTAGCTTTTGCAGATTGTTTTACTTAAAGTACTGTTAAATTCCAATGTCCTCTTCTTAGACTTGTGCACAAGCTCTCTCAAAATCCAGGTAGCAACTATTAACCAAAAGCTGTTCAGTTTTTCAAAAATTGGAGCACTGTATTTAGGTGCAAGTGTACCTTTAACAACCAGGTCCAGAGTTGGGCTAAAGCTGAGCTTTTCTAAACTTGAACGTCTTTGAGGGTAATTAAAGTGCTAATGCAAAAAGATGTGATCCAAAAAACATTCATCTGACTGCTGCTAGAGTCAGCTGCAAATGGAAAAATGCCTTTCATGGCCTGTCACAATTAGGGGACAAATCCCACTGTCAAGTCTGCCCATTTGAGACAATTTTACCATTCATGAAATGCTTCAGAAGAGGATGAGGAAGCTGCAGTGCATGATGCTGCATTGAAGAGGGACAGTCACTGAACCTTGTTTTGCTGTCAGCTGAGTTCAGTGTCCTGCTTTAGATGCTTTGTCCTATCCTGAATGTAAAACTCAGAGCCTACTTGTTTTGGGAGGTGGGACACTTAATTGGGAGCTGGAAGATCTGTGTTTTGGTTTCACTGAAATGTATTTCTAAATGACTGTCTAAAGCTGGTAAGTCAATGTAAAATGCACAAACACTTCTTGGAGAGCCCGGACCAAGTACCAAATCTTCCATTAGCACACCTTAACCAGCAGATGTGCAGAAATCATGCTCTTGATAATTTTCTTTCTCTAGCTATAAATCAGCTAGGCCACTTTTCTGCACCACAGCCCTACAGCTGGACTGGAAGGTACAGTAATGCATCTGAACCATTCCTGATCCCTTCCCTGCACAGCAGTGCTTAAGGGACTTGATGGGTGCATGGGAAAACACACAAGCATTGCTTCATTCATAAGCTGAGACTGGCCCTGGCTCTCCAATTGCTCAAACGTTTCTCTCAACCATGATTAAAAGGGAAGAATGTTTTCTCACTCAGCCAGGGAGCAAGCAGTTCTACAAGTATCCAAAATATATTCCATTTCTTTCCTGAGGGACAACTTCAACTCTCTGCTTTTGCTCAGTATTTCCTGCTGGCTAGCTCCAGCCAGCCTCCTTGCCTGTGCATACGCTGGTTTAAGGTGCTGCTCAGTATGGTGGTTAGTTCTGAATTTCATATCCAGGTATTTTTATCTACACACTGTATCTGCCAGGCACGGTGTGTTAATGCCTCTGTCAAGATTTGGAGTCTACTCTTTAGCAAGTGCAGTGAGACATATACAAAAAAAAAATCTAAGAAACTTTAATTCTAATTTTGGCTCTGACTACAGCTGTTAGCCAGGGATGTAAATTTGAGTCTCTCCTTTCCCATAACTCTTTTTTTTTTTTTTTGATTAACATTAATGGAAACTTAGATAACCTTGAAACAGAAATTATTTTCTCCAAACAAATTCCAATAGCCACAACCCTTCAGTCTCTTTGGTAGCACTCAACCCTCCAGGTGAGGTGCAAAGATTATAGAGCTACTCTGGTGTCAAAGAAGTAAAACATTTGATAGTGCAGTTGCTGCACTATTTGCCATCACTTTCTAATTTTGCTCACACTGGGGGCTGTGGAGGATTCATTTTCTCCAGTGTTAGAAAAACATGAGGATGGCTTGCATAGGTACCTACCTGTATCTTTGGAGTCTTTCCAGTAGTAGAAATGGAAAAAATATCCTTGGGTAGAAAATGAAGCAGAGATGCTAAGAAATTTGTTTCAAGTTTTAGTTACTTTAAGCTCACTCTGGAAACTGGAATGATCTTTTTGCTTTTCTACAAGTTAATTGGGGACATTTCTTGAAGAAATTTACTTTATCCATCAAGATGTTGTTGTAGTCTGATGGTAAGTGGTAAAAAATGAAAAGAAAGTCATTGCCTAAGTGATTTAATAAGAAATTATATGATTATTTGAATAAATTGATATTCATAAAAGTGTTGAATTATTCAGTGAACAGCTTTTTACAACTCTGAAGTTTCTTGCAGATCATAAAGAACTACATAATTAGATAGCAAATAATAGTAGTAATGGAATACAATACAACAAATATTCTAAATGAGACTGACATAGGAACAGCAAAATTAACTGAATAAGATATATTTAATCAGATTTTATCCGTTGTCTATATTATTCAATTATTTGTACCATAATTTCTATATTATTAAATGATTTTATAAGTCAATTTTTCTCTAGATCAATTGAGAATAAAATAGAAGCCCATGCTTCTGCTTCCATTACAGATGTGGCATAAAGCTAATTGAAGCTTTCACCAATAAGCAATGACAGTTATAACCCAAGCACAAAGGTGATGGTATTTCCACAGCCCTCATTTCAGGAAAGGGTTCTGTGGGCCTAAACATGGAACATATTCAAAGGGTAATAAAGACTTCAGTAGTAAGGAATTGCTCATGAGTGCAAAACCTTCCCTTTAGGTTGTACAGGCACAGAATGACACATTATTTCTAATGACATTCCTCTGAATTTTCAATAGCTGTAGATAATGCTGTGAACGACCTCAGTTAATTACCTAGCTAGTTGTCCACAATGCTACAATGTTGAAACAGATAATCATTACTAGGATACGTTTGTCCAGAGGGGTGAGTCAGTTGTATATGGGCCAGCTGAAATTTCGGCAAAGCCCGCTACATTAGCAAATCCTCTTTGTTTAAAGGCTGATGTTTTATACATTCCAAAATACTGGCCTGCCATGAAATTTGGTGACTTTGAGAGGACCAATCACCTGGAAGGTTTCCAGCTCAGATTCCGATGTTGTATAAATAGGGCTTCCCTGAGATAAGTCACCCTGTTTAAATTTCATACCATGATAGATACTGCAACCTTTGCACGAGAACATGAAAAGTGTGAATCAAATCAATATTTGTACTTTAAGAGCTGTTGTAAGGGTTGTAATTCTGCTGATATCTGAGTTTTGCTTTCCATCTTTTAAAAGGTATTGCCTCCAAAAATCCTTTCTGGTGTAGATTAGCACACGCGGTACATATTTTCAGGCACTGGTACACCAGATAGAAGATGAGAACATCTATCACGAGAAAAGAAGTAAACTGTTGTTTCAAGGCTGGTATTTATTATCTGGAATTAACAATCAGAATGAAGAACTGTGTCTCGAGGGCAGGGTAGTATGGGATTATGGGATACCAGGGCTTGGGCTGAGCAGGCAGGCACAAAGCTGGAGATGCCTGGCTACAGCAGGCATCAAGTGCTGCTTGTTGTGAAAGAAGGGAATGAACAGAAAGGTTATGAAGCTGTATAACCCGGAAAATGCCCACCCAGACATCACCATTTGTCTGGCCACAGCACCATGCCCAGTGAAACAATATCAAAACTAGAATTTAGAAAGTAAATAATGAGAAAGTAGAAATGTCTCTTTACTATTTCTTCTTCTTTTTCTTTTTGGAAAGTAAGGAGTATTAAAAAAAAAAAAAAAAGGAGCTTAGAAATTAAATGCCAAAAACTTTGTTTATATTAATGTAGAATTGCAGAGTGCAGCAGAGTTCAGACCTCTGAAAGCTGTGAAATGTATGCCTTCTCTGATCTGTGCTGTAAAACACCAATAGCATAGATTCAATCCTTTTGTCTTCGAACAGGTTTTAACTGCAGTACCTACACCTTTGTCAGTCCATCAGTGACAACGCTTGTTCCACCACATGCACACCAAACTAGATAAACCTCCTTCCCTTCCTCTTACAAACACACAACCACACTTACTACTGTGTTTTCAAATATCATGACCCCAGTCATCTCAACTCAAACTGCTGAAAGTCTCACTGCCAGTCCCTTTGTTAACACAATCCATAGGACACAGCACTGAAACCTGGAACATCAAAACTCTTGCATCATGAGTAATTCTTTCTTTCTGTTACCCATCTGGAGGTCTGACAGAAAACATCAGCCTTTTCATAAGCAGGCACAGTCCCTCCCTTCGGCTATAATTTAAAAGCAGCTCCAAGACACCCTTCTTTCAGCCTTATCAATTAACACAGAAAATAGGGTGGTGGCTGTATTTTAATCCTTACAAAGAAATCTGGAGTTTTAAATTTTTTTTTAAATAAAACAGATATTTGGGGTCTTTTTGAAGAAATTAACCCCACTGTGGAATAACAAGACCCATATTGGAATTACTCCAATTATGTAAAAATTGACTGTGATGATTTTTTTAAACAAGAAGTTGGTTTACTTTATCTATTTTCCTTTTGTACTGCACTGTTTCTTCACAAACGCTCCACTTCATTTCCAGAAAAGTACATGGAAAACAGTTTTCAGAGTAACATCTCTGAGGAATCATTGAAATCAAGCCCCAGCTTTGCACTTAGAAGCCTCTGTACTTGTGTTTATATAAAGGCAGCACCTCAGTTGTTGAATGAACATGTCTGGGGCTAAAGATATGAACTGCAGCAACCTGTGCCGCAGCCATCTGTCTGAATTAAAGTGCAGCCTTGCTCCCTGCACATTGGGGACAAGAGGGGAAATGCAGGTTTATGGAAAAGTGACCTTGCTTATTGAGTAAAGGAACAGGAATAACTTAACATGGCCACTATTGGTCAAGCAGCATTGTTCAAATTTCCAAACCCATCAATCTGCAGGATATTATGGTTTCGATATGCTATTTAGTCAATAAATGTGAGGAAAAAGAGAATCTTTGCTATTGACTAGATTATTTGTTGTGATCCATTTACTTGCATCTATTAGTCAGTGACTGAAAAGCAGCTGTCTTGATGTTGATGTAATGTATGTTCATAACTATTTGGCATAGGTACCTTTAGACCTGACCAGATGAGCTCTTTCCTAAATTACAGTAAAACAGAGAAATAAACAAGATTAAACTAAATGTCAATAAGAAGCAGTTCATAAATAATCTGTCAAATAAAATACAGGAAATGAAGAAGATGGCAGAAAATTAATAGATGTGCTAAAAGCAACCTCATATTACCCATTGCTGAAAAATTTACACTCATACAGTTGCTATAAATTTGTGACAAAACACAGGAATAGAAACAAATGGGAGGCAAGCCAGCAAAGTCAGTGCTGAAATGCTTGTGATATTGGAAAATTTCTACTAACCAGAGTGCTGTGATAAGTGCAAAATATTCTAGTGAATTCTACAGAAGCATTAAATCATGAATACAAGTGTTATTTATACAGGTATCAATTTATGGTAAAAGAAACTTTACTCTTTTTTAGAAGTTCCATTTTGTGCAGTTAATTAAAAAATTTTTTTTGCTTAGATCTCAATGAAATCAGGATTCTTTTTCCATAAGAATTTAGGGGTTTCTGTCTGTCATATATGGAAACACTTTTGTGTGATTCTTATTTTTGTCAATGAATGAGTGTCGACATATGTCATTCTTCACAGTTAAAACGCAGGCTGTTGTGTCCCTGTTACACTAACATTGGGAGAACAGGCTTTCCAAATGTTTTACTTTGACCTGTCAATCATCTTCTTCACTAAATGCGAGACAACTGCCCATGTCTGTTGACTGTGCTCAGGGATACGTTCCTCTATTCTTCTAGTACATGGAAGGTGACAATTCTGCTCATCTTCAAGCATTGAATTTGTCAGAAATTAGTCTGACAGCCTCAGAAGAAGCTCTGAGTGGGATTCAACCCACCAAAGAAAAAATCTCCAATGCAGATGTCTGAATCTAGGTGACTCATTTTATGTTCCTTTTATAATCAGGGAAAAGAAAAAAGCGGTGATTCATCTGACATATTTCAGATATCAGCTTCATGCTGTAATCAGTCACATCATGCAAGTGCTTATGTCTCTTTATAGAATATAAAGGGATTTAGGTGACATGCCCAGATATAAACACGTACAATGAGTCTTACCTTAAGTTTCTTGATTCAAGTTGGAAGACTTCTCCTGGTAGGGCACTCAGCAATCACGGTGCCAGGTGGACCTGAGGGAACATATCAGAACAAAACACAACAACACGAAGGGGGTTTTAAGCCAGAATGTCTTCTTTTGCCTAATCACTGGGTACTCCGTATGGTCCTTCGCGGTGCCATATTGTGGGATAACATGCTCATGCATTCATCAGATCTCTAAGTGTTATGTTCTGGTCCAGCAGTCTCTGACACAGATGGTTTAGGAGGATTCCAGTTCCAGCTTAGATCATTACTCCAGCCCTAAAATTCCTATTGATGAGCTGGAACATCTCAGTAAAAAATCAGGCCAGATTATCACATGGCACCTGCTAGTTTAAAATCTGGGAATCTGTGTAGAAAGGAAAGGCATAAGGTCATCATATAGTAGAAGTTATTCTCCTTTGTGACACTGACTTCTCCCAAATCCTCCCCTGTGCATCGTTCTATGTAGCTGTTTATATGGGGTTTGGAGGGTGGTTTATCCACATATGGATATACACATACAGGAGAGGGTGTTAATGTACCCTGAACTAGCAGCTGTAGGTGTGAAAAAAAGCCAGAGGCTTTCTTGGCTTTGTCATGGATTTCTCAGGCATGCCAGAGAAGAGGTGTAATCTCAACTTGCTAGACTGCAGTGAAATATGAGCTGCTGTGTCTTCTCTGCTCCTGACAAAAATTATGGAGTTTCCTGGGTCTGCATTTCTCCGCCTGTAGAACAGTTAAAATCTGTCAGCCTTAAAGCATTTTTGTCAGTGTTGTTTTATGTTTATAAAATGCTTGAAGATATTTGGAAATAAGAAAATTATAAAAAAAAATAGAGGGGTTTTTTCCTATTTTTTTCTTCCTAGCTATATTAAAATAGAGCTACACATGGAGCTACTACATGTGTAAGATTTACAAAACCACCAAACACAATAAATTTGCTGCTTTACATCAAATGCTTTGAAATCAGAGAAAGAATGTATAATAACAGCTTTAAAATGAACTATCTGCTAGAGTAGTTCAGCTGTACAGTCTGTTTAGTCTGAATTCCACATCTGTGTGAACATACTTTAACCATTTTAATCACAATCAATTGCTGACTGAGAGTGTGTATGTCCTCATAAATTTGCCAGTCTCTCTCTTTCATGAGGAATGTGTGACACTAATGCTTTAAGGTACTTCTTGTAAAAGCTGTACAAGAAGGGGATCAAAATAAGAAACCTCTGCTGATTTAAATGTCACATTCTTGGCACAGGTTAAATACCCATAAAAATTTACAGTCAAGATTAAAAGATGAGACTTCAGACAGTACTCAAGAAAATGACCTTTTGGTACTTAAATATGAGAACTATCTTAGAAATGGGATAATACCAGCTTTAGGAGGACTGGATTTTCTGACTTGATAAATGAAGCTTTTTATTCTGCATGATCTTTTATTTTTTGTCCTCATTTTTACCTCCATTTGACACTGTTCAGCAAATTGAAGTGAAAAAAAACCCAGCATACTTTAAAAATATTTTGGAATATCACATAAATAAGGGGAATGCAGGTGGAACAGATGTATTTCAGTTACATTGTGAGCCATACCGATAAAATTTAGGCAAGTCCAAGGGATGTTTATTGGACTGTGAGAATCTGCAGACTCTCAGCAATTAAAACCCTGGAACTAGAATTTACAGACCATCTTCTCAACAGCACTGCACAGCAACTACACAGTGGTATATAGAGATAAAAGGGACGCACAAAGTAGTTTTTTATTTTACTAAATCTGGGTGGGTAAGAAAGTGCATTCAGTGCAAAGAAATGAAAGGCTAACTGCTTTGCCTTTGAACCTCTCTGAAAACAACTTGGATGGGAAGTTGATACACTCTTACATTTGTAAGAATTAAATATACAGAAATATTTCTAACATTAGAAAACCTATTGATTTTAACATGCAAAGGTGAGCTTATCTGTATTTTGAACAGAGATACCGTTCTTAAAGATATTCCCCTCATTATCTTCTGCGCTCTAATTTTATAAGCAAAAAGTGCATCTTTGTTCAGTGAGCTGATGATCAACAGAAACACTAATTATCATTGTATATTAAAAATTATAGTGTAGGAAGTTGGGATGATAAAACTTTCTGGAATCAAGTTCTAGCTACTTACTTGGCTCATTTATAATTGTATATCTTTCACAGATTTCTAGAATAAGAAAAAATTAATTTTTTTCCTGATTAAAAAAACTGGAAAAGTGACAACATTCTTACTAACTTGTTCCAGCTTTTAAATAAATGTTGTAATTTTTGACTTTTTATTGTTTTCATGGCATCTCTTTATGAAATTATTTTTTTAAAATATTAACAGCAGCTATCCTGATTATAATCAGATTAAAGCCTCACTCCACATCCTAGATCTTAACTGCAGCAGCTTCTATTTTTGGTATTCTTTGGAAAAGGAGATCTGAGGGAGGATCACTGCTGACTGACAGTAGTTCCCCACTGCTGCAGGTAGCATGGATGTGGACTGAGTGCAACAGGTGGTCCTAGGGAACCTTGGGAGCTAACAGTGACTTCTGGAGCTACCTTGCTGGCTTGCTGCCTCCTCCAGCCAGGCTGCAGTGTAAGCAGCAGACTGCAAGCCAGTACAGAATGCTGCAGTTGCAGGATATAGTTCCAGCATATAAGCCATATTTCATCTGCTTAAGTGCCATATGCAACTCCATAGCCACAAATTGGCTATTTTGCCTTAGACACAGAAGTCAACCGTAACTAAACACACAGTTTCCAAGAGTAAAACTTAGCCCAATGCAACTATCAAAAGTATTTGAATCTCTTTGATCCAAGGCTGACATTTTGACATTGTAACAATGTGAAGCACACCTTCAAAGACCTTCATCCATAATATAAGCAAATCAACCTCCAGTCTTCTCTGTAGTGGTCTTTTACATCTGTGCAGTGCCTGAAGAACTACCTCTCTGTATATAAATAGCATGGAAGTGTGTTCAGTAGACTAGATATTCTTCTTAACTGTGGCAAGCCAAACCATCACTCCAGGTCATATATCTTTTTGTATGAAATAAAATCAACTTGTTTCTCTCTCAGAATAAACATTGTTATGATACCTTATACTCTGGGCAATAGGACAGAAATTGCGTCGTATCCAACAGCTTTCTTCTAGCTCATTCAAGAGGCTGGCAATAGATACTTGGCACTTAATTTCCACCTCCAAAAATACTATGTCCAAGATGCTCAGCCTTGAAAATGGAAGGCTTTGGGGTGACCTAACTGCAGCCTTCCAGTACCTGGAGAAAACTTAGAGGAAAGGTGGAGCAAGACTATTTACAAGAGCATGTAGTGACAGGACAAGGGGGAATGGATTCAAACTGAAAGACAGTAGGTTTAGATTAGATATTAGGAAAAAATTCTTTAAGGGTGGTGAGGCACTGGAACAGGTTGCCTAGGAAAGTGGTGCATGCTCCATCTTTGGAGGTGTTCAAGGTCAGGCTGGATGGGGCTTTGAGCAAACTGGTCAACTGGAAGGTGTCCCTGCCCAAGGCAGGGAAGGTGGAACTACATCTAGATCTTTTAGGCCCCCTTCCGACCCAAACCACTCTATGATTCTATGATCCTATGGGTATCTTGAATCTGGACTTTAATGATAGTAATAAGGGTAATGCTTCAGTGTTCCTCTGTAAATATTGTTTTATTTTGAGAGGAAAGCTGTTATGTTTGTCAAAATTATTGGTTATTCAGTGAATATTGCCTGAGAATTACAAAATATAGGGAAGAAGGCAAAAGGAAATTTTGAGACAGACATGTTTCTAACCTTCATGCTGCATTATTGATACCTTATTTTATTGGTATTGATAAATTATTTCAGTGAGTTGATTGTTCAGGTCATCATCTTTATAATGCAGTGGCAGAGTGAAGGAGTTTTAAAGTGTTTATAAACCAAAAAAAGGTGTAATGAACTTCAAATAAGCAGGCATGATGAGTGTGACTCATTTACAGTCAGTGACAAGATATAGGGACATTTAAGGAGTAATTAATTTTATCCTAAGCTGAACACCTAAAATAGTCCAGATAAACTGTTTTCTAAATGTACCCACCACTCTCCATTGCCTGCAGTTGAGAATTTGATGACTAATTCTGGTTTAGTGTCTACTGTGTAGGTGTTCAAAGCTACATAAGTCTGATCCCTTTGACTTGACTCTCTGTAAAGCAGCATGTTACAGCTGGTATGGATATGCCAGGCTTAGGTGTTGATTAGAACAGGCTACTGACTCTCACTTCAGGAGTTGCAACTCTACAGAAGGAAGGGGTTTTGGTAAACTTTGACATATGTAAAAGCTAATGGGGTTACTAAAGCTATATTTTACTTGTCTTTCCTTTACTGGTTTTCCTAATCCTCATCCATAAGACTCCACAACACAGTATCAAGATACGTTCATGAATTTGGGTTTTTTTGTTTTGACTGAGAAGTTTTATTTTGGAAGAAAATCTACTCGCTAATCTGAATGGGGAGCAATTTAAATATGTATTTAATTGCTTAAAACCCTTCATGACTTACGTCATTGTACTGTCAACTGAGACAATGTAGGCAATGGAACAATTGCTAGTAGTCACTCTCTTGGAGGACAAAGGGCTTGCAGAATTAGACCTAGATTTCAGGGACTAATTAAACTTATCTTTTGTCTTGAGCCCAATATAAAAATGTTGTTCTCTTAATTTATTTCACTTATCTTCAAGAAGCAAAATGCTGGTTCCTGACACAAGGCTGCATAGAGGTGCCTAATGAATGGAATAACTGTCTTATTACAATGACTAATGCTGAAACATTGAGTCTCTTTTCACTGGTATAGGTCAGTAGACTGTACTCAAAGGAATGATGATGCTGTACCATGGATGCAAGTGGTGATGTTTTGGGACACAGGATACCAAGGAGGAAAAGGCAGGCATTCAATAGGCCCCACTGACTTGTGTAGCTGAACCAACACCAAAGGGAAGAGGAGATTTATTTTTTTTATGAGAAATAATTTGTTTCCCTTTCTCTTAATACTGGATATTCAATATCAGGCTTCAGCTCAGTTGCTGCTGGCAGTATCTCCTGCCCAAAGAAAGCTCAGAATCACGGCAGGATGGGCCTGCAGAAAGCTAAATAAATTAAGCAGGAATAAATTAAACAGCTCCTATTTATGTCAGAAGTCGGACAAATTTCTTGGCATCTAGAAAAATTCACTGCTAGCCAAGGCTAGCATGGAGGAACAGAAACTCTATTACCAGTCTTAACTATGGGCCAAAGATGAAAGGGAATTCTCTATGTATTTCTGAATGTAGAAGCTTTTCCTGTTTATACTTGGGTTTGTTTCCTCACTAAATGCAGGACAGGATTGCTAACTTGACATCCTCTTGTCCTGCTGTGTAGAGGTACTCCTCTCATGACTAGTTACAGTCCCACTAAAAAGAGGTTGCTCTGTCAGGTGGAAAGCCCAAATACATCTCCCAAACAGACAACAGGGAGATAGTATTACACCAAAAGACACATTTAGAAGCCATACTCTGCATATCACAAATGAGGCACAGGCCCTGTGAAATGTAAGGGAGACAAAATCAAAATAGAGCAGAGCTGGCTCCAGGTGGTTTGAGCTTTGTGCATAGTCTTTTAATCGAGACACACTGGGACATTATGCACAGAATGTTTGATGGATAGCTAATACTCCTGGGAGCTGTAAGGCTAAATTCTTCACTAATCCACTCAAAACCAACATCCACATTGAACAGTACTGTGAAAGTCAAAAGCTCGGTCAGTTAACACAATCTTCGAAGACTTAATGAGAAATTTCCGTCTATATTTTGAGTGATATAACAGCACATCTGAAGAAGAAAAACCCAGGTAAGAAAAATTTGACACCTGGTCAAATATTGTATAACAGGAACTGTTTTACAGATTTCACTAGTACTCCAAGTGATCATTTATATAGTATAAAATTATTGCTCTTTCAGACTTCCCCAAAACAACTTATCCTTCTTTGAAAAAATGCATTCTTCCTAGAAGGGCATAGTGTATGTAATACGCTGAGCTCAGTTCCTGTGGTAATGCATGAAATTCTATAAACGAAGAACAAGTTTAAGGGCCAGCACTATACTGTATGTTTAAAATTAAGATTCTCAGATGAGCTGTATATACAATAGGAGAGTAAATACAATATTTTCAATCATCCCAAGCATTCACTTCTTCTCTTTTTCTCTTCAAGTACAGTAAATGGCACATACAGATTTTGTTATACAATCTATCAGCTTTTTAAGAAAAGTTCCATCCAGCTATCAAGAGAGAACTTTTAAAAGTCTTCATTCATTTGCTTGTCACCAAAACTAGAGTACCCTCTTGAAATTTACTGGTGCTGTAAAGTCAAGAGCCATCATAGAGACAAAGGAGAATTCAGCTGTAATACAAGATGTGACTGTCAACAGACTTCACTAACAGTATTGTCCTAAAATCCAGCAGTGTGAAGCCTTGCTCTTATGGAACGAACAGATTCCTGCTTCAGATTCAGAGTTCTTCAGCATAAAAATAGCCCAAAATACTGAAAATTTAGGGATTTAATTTTACCAAAGAAAATTATGGACTATGTTACAAATTAACTGAAGGAAAAAATAAAAATCTCAAAGCAACAGAAAAAAGTAGGCAAAGCTGTGATTTTTTATTAGGCTGTTCTGAGTTGTACCTGAAATCCTTAGAGTGACATTTTTTTCCTTCTTCATTTTTTACTTTTGAACTGGACCTTTCTGTTCATACACACCTTAAAAAGGTAGCCTACCCCGAAGATTCAGCAGCCCAAAATAAGAGTCAATAAACTCACTTTCAGTTCAGTGATATGGGTAGAAAAATATTCTGCCTTCATATCTAAGACATGCCTATAAAATATCACTACCCAGTATCTTAGACTAAAAAAAATCTATTATAGGAAAATTACTTTTAAATTATATTTATTTTAAACAAGTTATTTTTCTTATATATATTTTTTAATATATTATACATATTATATATTTATATTCTCCAATAAAAGAGTGTAGAAATGTTCTGATGTTAGAGAAATAATAAGCAGGGGATTATGGAAAACGTGTGAGTTTGCCTAGAATATTGATCATGTGGCCAATGCAGCTATTTTATGGTCTGCAGACTCATTAAACCCGCTTGAGGGCTGCTAGGTACAAAAATATCACTCCTGACTCAGGAGGTCCCCCCACTTTGGCTGGTAGGAGGACATGCAGTGCAGTTCCTGCTGTGTGTTTGCTCTGTCTTGTTACTCTTGCCTAGGCATTTGTTATGGGCTGTTCTCAGACAATAGACTTGAAGGTTAAGTGGTCCTTTGATCAGCCAGAAAGATCCCTCTCTCACAGGCTCTGTCAAGCACACAGAAGAGTGCTGCATGGAACTTTCCTCCTATCTGCTGCTTTTCAGTGCCTGAGAAGATAAGAACACCACAACTGACTGCTGTCATAATGGTGGTGTCTAAGTAGTTACAGCCAAAAAATTTCATGAGAAAAGGACTGCATTTGCAAAAGAGGTGGTCTAGATAAGTCTAAGAAAAGAGAGAATTTCATCTGGCTACCATGAGGTTCTAGGACTGAAATTCTGAAAAACATAAACACTGTTTTCCTGTTAAAAATAAACTTTCCTTAAGCAATTTCCTGAACTTTAAGTACCTTCAGTAGGAAATAAATATTTTAAAAAAGGATATTTTTCCCCAAGTAGATTAATTACATATTTACTTATCAAATTAGATAGTCAAGAGCCTTTTTTAGTGATACTGTCACAGGAATTCATCATATTCATTATCATGCAATTAGTCAGTCACAGAACATTATTGGCTGTAAAAGTGTCTATTCAATCTGTGCTGATATTCACACACATTTGTTATGAAGCCAGATTTGAGCAAACAGCCCACCAGTATAATTGAGATATTGTAGGAAAGAAAATAATTCAATGTACTACTCCTGTGAGAGTTTCTGTGATATGAAAAGAGCAATCCCATTCATTATGTGCCATTGGCCATGACTGACAGCAGATTTCTTTCAGTACATTATTCTGATACCTGATAGCCTTAGGAAGTGCAGTAGGAAGAACGCTGCCAATAGAGGGAGTTGGTCCTGCACCTATACTCAACCTTAGGGAGGCCACATCCGGAGTGCTGTGTCCAATTCTGGGCTCCTCAGTACAGGAAAGACAGGGGGTCCCAGGAGTGGGTCCAGCAAAAAGCAGCAAAGATGAAGAAGGGACTGGAGCATCTCTCTTAAGAGGAGAGACTGAGGGAGCTGGACTTGTTCAGCCTTGAAAGGAGATGGCTGAGAGGAGACCTCACCAATGTCTATCATATCTGAAGGGAGGGTGTCAGAGGGTGTTTCCAGGCTTTGCTCACTGGTGCCAAGCAATAAGGACAAGAGGCAATGCGCAGAAACCGATGCACAGAAAGTTCCACCTGAATATGAGGAAGAACTTCTTTACTGTGTGAGTGACAGAGCACAGATTGCCCAGAGAGGTTGTGGAGTCTCCCTCACTGGAGATATTCAGGAACTGAATGCAATCCTGAGTCATGTGCTCCTTATGACCCTGCTTGAGCAGGGAGGTTGGACCGGCTGACCCACTGTGGTACCTTCCAACCTGACCCATTCTGTGATGCTGTGATTTTTTTCATGTATCATCCTGAATAAAGCCGCAAACTACAATTTAGGACTGGATCCTGAATAAAAACTCTGCCTTTCTTTCCTCATTGAAGGCTCTTTTGAAACTTTGTCTTCTCTTTGCCTTGCCAACACACACCAATCCCCTAGACACCCATACTTATTCATTGCAAAGCGTGAGCTTTAATTGCATCCCATTCTCTTCTGAAACCTCTCTCATATTTCCAGTTTTAGGGCAGAAGTACAGAAGTCATTCACATTTTCTTTTTCATAGTTGGAATACTGACTCTACAGTTTTTGTTCCAGAAGCACTCTCTTCTCAAAAATCAAAATCAGATTATTTTTGGCAGTTGTACTGAATTGATTATTTGTACTTCAGTCTTAGCATGCCTCTGCTTTCTCTCATAAAGCTGCTCTACTTCATTAGATTTTTAATTGTTATTTTTAAATTTATATGTTTGTATGAATAACAGGAGATGAATAGTTGTGGAAATCTAATTTACATCATGAGTTATTTTTAGTATAGCCAGGATTAGAAAAACAAAAGAACAAAAAACCTCAACACCTAATTTTCACGTTAAAAATTGCTACAAGTTTTGAAAATGACATAGCATAGCAATGATTGCAAGAAAAATTATAAATGACATTAATTTAACCCATCTTCACTTTATAGACTAATTGTGAGGCTTCCTCTCTTCTGCAGTGAACAAAGAAGGCTATAGTTCTATATGACTATTTATTAGTACCTGATCCAAATTGATTTCACATAATCATAGCAGAATAAAAATGAAAATACATGTTTTACAGTGAGCCATACACACACATACACATGCATACCTAACATTAACAGCAGAAGATAATTAATATTTCTACTTGCTAGCGTGAGTGCAAGTAGCCGGAAATTTTTCTTTACCCATAAGTGAGCTGACTGTCATGCCATTATGCAATACAATATGTTATCATCATCAAATTACTTCCTGTTCTGGTAAATAATTACAAAGCACAGAATGCTTTGCAACAAGACAATGCTTGTCAGTTGATGGGTTGCTTCTTGACATGATCCAGCTGTGTTAAACAAATGCAAGCCTGTTAGTAGCAAGGCTTCCCAATCTAGCAGTATCTGTCAATTACAGTAGCAATTGTTTTTAACTGGCTGTATTTTCTGAGTATCAAATATTAGCAAGGAGAGGGGTAGAGAGGACTTCTGTGCATACTGCACAGGAATCACTGTCTATCACAGTAATTCATTTTCCAGGGATTCTGTATAAAACTGGCCTGCCTGTTCACAAATTATTCGCACGTGTTGCAGCATGGTGTTTGGCTAAATCATTACTTAGAAGTATTATTTTTTTTTTAAATTGATATTTTCTTAAAGAGATTCTATTTTCTTGCTTATCTTGTTCCTCATATGCACTGAAAACCCACAGGCCACCAGGGAAGATGAAGGAAAACTGTTCTTGGTTTCAGATATTTGGGACAAACCACTATCTTGGCTTTATCTGATCATCACTTGTGAATTGCCTTCTCCAACAATAGGAGAATGGTTAATGAGAGCCTTTTTTAGAGATTGCAACTCCTCAGTTTTTACTTTCCAGCTAGGTGCCAAAGGCAGGGACTTAAAAATGCTGAGAAACACAAAACACACTAAGACAGATGGGCTTCAGCACTTAACTCAGAACAGAATAGCTAGTGAGTCTTCTGTTCATACATCCTAGACCCTGTGTTATGGCAGTTCAGACACATAAAATTCCTTCTAATTTCAGGCAGTATCATGGCTCTGTATGCCACTCACTGTGACCTTTTGGAGTTTGCTCAGGTTGCTATGTCTCCTTAGCTGCACAAAAAAGGCAGAACAATAGTGACATGAACTGGATTTAGCTCTTCATTGACCCATATCTGTATTTTCCATGTACGCATTGTTTAATTTTCAAGCTTTAGAAAATTTGTACTAAAAAACTGAATGTCAAAGTACAATTTTACTTTGAAATGCAAAATGAATGGAAGGTTTGGAGGAAGGTTTTATTTTTTTCAATTTAATAAGCATATAATGTAGCAATTTTAGTTTAGACATTTATTTCCTGGAGAAGGATGTCCTGGGAGGGGGAAGGATTTACATGAAAGTGCTGATATGTGTGTACATTTGAACATACAAGGAGCTGTAACAGATTTAATAGAGTGCACAACAGACACTCTTCCCTACAGCTGTATTTGCAAGTCAACCACAATTTCAAAGCTGCAAAAGGAGTTCAGTTTTAAACAATGTTTCTGGGGGGCTGTTATCTTGCCTCTTTAAAAAAAAATCACTCTGGCATGAAAGTTGGTATATATAAAGTTTCAACCTGGGACCAATTTTTTAGACAAAGTAATACACCTTCAATTTTTAAAATTAAATTGTACAGGCTGTTAACCTATAATCCTAAGTATAGTTATGACATTTTCTCTACATGTATCAAAGGAGTGTTTAATTACACATGGAAAATGTCGAGCTGGTTAGGATAATGCACATTTCTGACTTTCAAAAGGCTGGGAAAGGGATTTTAGCCAATCAAGTACTAGAGAAAATTGGTTGTTTAACTGAGAGCCAAGTTAATTATTAAGCCCCAAATCCAAACAAGAGGTTTCTTTTTTTCTAAGTGTGGTCCTAAGTTCACTCTGATAAGATGTGTCTTCTTTCCCAGTAGACATGGTCAGAAGTATTATAAAAAGTACCAGATGGCTAAAAAAATTATGAATGAGGGACTCCAAATTCTTTATAGTAGTCTTGGATTTGCATTGCAGAAGTAATGAATCTGATGGAATAAACATACATAATATTAAGTTTTAGTCAATAGTGCCTCAAGGACTTGGACTACTTTTCTTCCTTTCCTCCTATTTAGAATTCTCAGGCTCCAGATGCCCTAACCTATTTCACTACAAATGCTTCAAAATCCCAGTTGCAGTCAAGTATTTATTTTACTAGAAACAAAGCTAGACACTTTTTTCCCTCACAGCACTAGTGGGATACAATATACCTTTAGTCTTCAAAGGATCAGGAGCTGTAAGATAAGATGTGTTTGAAAAAAATATCATCTTAACTTTGTGCATTTGAAAATCAATTGATTTATATTTCATCCCATGTTATTTAGTGGAAATTATCTGGTAGAAGAAGAGTAACTCAGATTACCTCAGAGAAAAGATCAAGCATGTATTATGTATCAGGAACCTTGATTGTGCCTCTATTAGAAGACAGTTGGAAGAAAATATTAATTTCCAATACTGTGCATAGGCTGCAGAATGCATTGAATTATTACAATTCACCAATGATAGACACTGTGAAAAGCTCCAAATGAGATTTAAAATTACTTTTCTGAATTAGAAAGCCATCAACTTGAATTTTCAGATGTGTGTGAGCCATTACTGAATGATTCATTAAAGTACAAAGCATAAAAAGCAGCACACTTAGCCACCCCCTATTAATGTCTATGAAAAAGAAATAGCTTTGTTTTTCCTCCACAATTCCTGGCAGAGCCCTCACTGGAGTTGCTAGGAATGAAGGACATCTAGGAACAAGCCTCAGCTCCCTCATGCATTTGCTGAATTCTTTGATTAATACTAGCTAAAAGTCTAGATTTTAGCTAGGAGATGTAACATGCAAACTCATTGATATCAGAGGAAAGACCTAGCAAAGGAAAAAGCAGGTCTGTTCTGACACCACCAGACTGCTGAAACTATTTAGATTGTCATCCTACATATGGATGCTTGGAGAAAAACATTGCCTTTCAGCACAGGCATCTCGGAAGGACAACTGCCCTTAACCTCAAGAATCTGGAGAATAACAGAACCTCATGACCATTGTGTTAGATTCTCAGAAATGAGGCTTACTCCTGTCTGCACCATTTCCATCACACAAAGCCATTCTGCAGGAAGCAAATGTTGTTCTGAGCCCCACTGAGTCACAGAAGAGATGTCCCAGAGAATCTGCAGGTTCAGCTCCACAGTTAGGAGAACTTCAGAGTTATTCCATCTGCAGCACCATAAGGCTGGATAATCTTCTGGCACACATTGTCTTACAAACTTGTACTCACATAGTAAAACAGAATATCTATCTTTAGGGCTGAATTCCATATTTAGAGATTATTTTTTTCTACTTTTACTCAATAGATTTTAATTTCAAATTTGGCTTTACTGAAATCAAAGTAACTGTTTACACTAGAAAGCCTCAGATCTGCCAAGACACTGGGATGTCCTCAGCCATGTACTGTGCGCTATAGTGGGTAGCCCTGTTCAATTCAAAGAAACTACTCACAGTAAATATATCTTAAGTGTGGATATTTATATTGTGATAAAATCAAAGCAGACCTACTCAAGGTATGTAACAGTAGCAGTCTGGCCATAGTAGACAGTGTTTCATGCCTCTTCTTCTAAACACACGGAATAACAGAAGGGGTCAGGTTGCAAAAGGGCCACAGTGGGTCAGCTGGTCCAACCTCCCTGCTCAAGCAGGGTCATAAGGAGCACATGACTCAGGATTGCATTCAGTTCCTGAATATCTCCAGTGAGGGAGACTCCACAACCTCTCTGGGCAATCTGTTCCAGTGCATGCTCACCCCCACAGTAAAGAAGTTCCTTCTCATATTCAGGTGGAACTTTCTGTGCATCGGTTTCTGCGCATTGCCTCTTGTCCTTATTGCTTGGCACCAGTGAGCAAAGCCTGGAAACACCCTCTGACACCCTCCCTTCAGATATGATAGACATTGGTGAGGTCTCCTCTCAGCCATCTCCTTTCAAGGCTGAACAAGTCCAGCTCCCTCAGTCTCTCCTCTTAAGAGAGATGCTTCAGTCTCCTATCATCTTTGTCACCCTTCACTGGACTCATTCCAGGAGTTCCATGTCTCTCTGCCCAGAGCTGGACACAGCATTCCAGATGCAACTCACTGGGGCTTAGTAGAGGGGCAGGATCACCTCCCTCTACCTGCTGGCAATGCTCTTCTTAATACAGCCCAGGACGCTGTTGGCCTTCTTGGACACAAGGACAAACTCTTGGCTCATGGGCAACTGGTTGCCCAGGAGGACCCCCAGGTCCTTTTCCACAGAGCTGCTTTCCAGCAGGTCAGGCCCCAGCCTGAACTGGTTCATGGGGTTATTCTTCTCAAGGGGAAGGACCCTTCATTTGCCTTTGTTGAATTTCAGAAAGCTCTTCTCTGCCCATCTCTCCAACCTGTCAAGGTCCTTCTGAAGGGCCACACAGCACTCTGGGGTATTGGCCACTCCACCCAACTTTGTGGCATCAGCAAACTGGTCGAGAAGGCATCTCCCCCTTCATCCAAGTAATTAATGGATGTCATTATTTTGTTTTATAAATATGTGTTATCAATTTGAGCTGCCTTTTGTTTCTCCATTTTTAATTATTTCCAATATGGCTAAATCTCTCTTGAAGATATTGACGATTACTTCCCAGCCTCTCCAGAGAATTCATCATGGCACCAAGTCTGCCAGAGGTCAAGAAGAGCTTGGACAACTCTCAGACACATGGTCTGATTCTTGGGGTGATCTTGTGCAAAGTCAGGAGTTGGACTTCAATACTCCTTGTGGGTCCCTTACAACTCAGGTGAGTCTGTGATTCTATACTTTAATTCCATGGCAATATAAGGCTTGTGCCTTCAAAGTACCCCTTATTTCTGTTACAATTTCTTTTAACTCAACCTTAGTGATTAGGCATAGAACTTCTGGGACTTTTTCCTTTTTTTTTCCTGAATAGTTTTCTGAAGTCTACTTTGGACAGTCTTTCATAATTAAGAGTTCTAAGGCAATTTTAGTACCTTTATCTGTTCAGCTGCATTTTGGGTCTTTGGTGCACTAAGACAGTTGACTGTCAGTTTCAGCTGTCACCCCAACAAATATGAGGGAAACAGAAGTTGTTGTTTCCAGATAACCACAGCCACCAAGCTACTGGTTGTCCTGGTTTCAGCTGATTTATTACTCTGTGAGAAACTTCTCAATTAGTTTTATTTGTTTGTGTTTGTTTTTAAAATGGGTTTAGGGATTATGATCTTCTTACAACTAATTTGCTTAGAGAATTACAAAATATCTTTGAATTTTCTGGTGTCACATTGTTCTACCACAATATTTGTACAAGGGACATGAAAGATGACAAGTGCAAATCAAGTCCCCTTTTCCATATGTCAGAGGTTATTCTAAACAAAGCATTTTGTATTTTAATTGCATAAAATTAAGAAAACCTAACTGTATTTCAGGTTGGGGTTTTTTTAATTAAACTGGATTTCCCTAATGAAATAAAACTCTGAAAAAAAAATTTTATCCCCCCTACCTGGACTGTAGTGATAACATATGTGGTACAATTAAAAAGTAAAGAACTCAAGAGAGCCGGATGACAACAACAACAGAAGATTGAGGATCTTGCAAGCATATGACCTTTTTGTAATTTCATAGGTGTCTTATAAATTTACTTTTATATTTGGATATCCATTACTTCCTTGGGCTGACTCCTTCCATTCGTATTACAATCTTCTATTTTTTTATCCTGACGTTGTTGTGAGAGTAGAGGTTCTATCCTTGAAAATAGTAAGCCTATTTTTGTATGTCTTGTAGTATGTTAGACATGTAGCTTTCCACTTTCTTGGAAAACATTAGAGTCCTTTCTTCAATTTTTGTACACCAGTGTAAAAACTAACAAAAAAGGGATATTTTTTTAGATTCCATACTTCCTCTCTGAGATTCTGTTGACAGCATTGGTAAAGTTCTTTTTGGTTTCTTTGTTTGTTGTTTGGCTTTGCAGTTTTCTGGTTGTTTGGTCTGGGTTTTTTTAATGCTGGCTGGTTAGGCTTGAAAAGTTTAATTAAATAAGATTTAGACAGGTCTAAAGCAGATGATATCGTCTGATGATTGGATTTCTGGCAGGTCCACACAGAGACTGGCAACTGTGAACCACCATGAGGGTCCAGCCCTAGGGAAGAGATGCAGGCTGAATTGTCCCACAGTTGGAAACCTGTAAGTCCAACACATCTGCTCAGGGAAACGGCAACTTCACCAAGCTGAATCTGTTTCATGAATCTCCTGCAGAAACTAGTCAATTTTACCTTGGCTGGATATTTCTAGCAAATACGGGGACTGAATTTAGAATATCCTTTTCTTCTGGGAACAATGGGATTTAGGCTAATTTTAGCACTGAAAAACCATCCTGAGCTGTGGCACCACCTGGAAAGAAGCCAATGTTAACTTGAACTGGGGGAGCTGGAGATGAAATCACATTCACAGGCAGTTTTTCTCTCTTTCAGAGTAATGTTTGCTCTAATAAAATGGCCGGAATTTTGTCATGCATGTTTGGGATCTGCTGCTAAAAATCACAGAACCTGTGGCTTGTGATAAGAATGAAGACAATTCCTAGAAATTAAAAATATCAAGAAAACAATTCCCATGAATGTTATAAAAAAACCAAAACAATTTCCACAGCCCTCCCCTCTCCTCTTGTCCATCATGGCTCTGTTAGATTATCTCTAGCAAAGATAGGGTATGCTAACCACATAAGATCAATGTCATTTTCATCCATCTCCTTCCTTTTGGCTTTATCTTATTCTGAAGCAGGCTTGCCACCAACTTTGAATCCACATTGTTCATAATGGAAAGTGTCCTTTTTTAATGACATAGTCCTTTTTCTGGATATGAGAATAATGGACATGAGAACAATAATCTGAATTATGTTACATAATGAAAAGCTGCATTTCTTGCTACTAAGTAGGTTTCTTGCTACAAAGTTACTTCAGGAGCTTTCAAATGCTTTTTTTCTCTGCAGTGATGTGCTGATAGCATCATCACAAACAAAACACTATAGATTAGTAAGGAAAATAGTCTGGTAGAAGGATAGGTAGGAGAAAAAGCTTGAAAGGTACAAACAGAATTAATGCACTTTTTACTTTCTTAAAGAAGAAACTGATAATGCAGTAGAGCCCCACATAGCCTTCAACTGATCTTTTTTGAACTAAATCAATTAAAAAGATGTGAAAGGAATATTGTAACC
Source organism: Coloeus monedula (assembly GCF_965178545.1). Lineage (NCBI taxonomy): Eukaryota > Metazoa > Chordata > Aves > Passeriformes > Corvidae > Coloeus > Coloeus monedula. Next base: position 39,828,067 of record NC_138784.1, read on the forward strand.
GTTTAGAAGAACACTTGAGGAGAGAAAATTAGATTTTCTTGGCATAGAGTTCCCTTGTCAATGTACTATGGAGAGAACAAAGGACCTCAAGAGGTTTGAAAGACTGCATAAAAGTTCCACCTTTGACTTTTAAAAATGAGGTTTCCAAACAGGAGTAGGAATAAATCTTAAATAAATGTTCCCTGGATTTTTTGCTGCTCATTAGTAGTGAAACTAAGAAACTAGTAATAAAGGCCAGATATCAATTTTCAGAGAAAAGAACTTAGATCAGAAGCTGTCAATTCAATTGGACAAAATTCTGGAAATTTCAGAAGAATCAGAAGCATAACATTTTGTCAAGGATCATAAAGAGGAACATTGGACAACATCAGAACATGGATGTCCAGAGTCAGAAATTGCAATATATATTTAGTAGAATGTGGATACAAAACTGCTGCTAGCAAGAATTTTTCTTGCTACTTTCTAAGTCCGTGGGATACTCTTCTCTCTCACAGAAGATATTCACAGAGTTTATAAACTATGAGCACCTGTGACCTTGCCGAGCTTTGTTTATAGTACAGTAGGAAAATATTTTGATAATGGATGTTTTAGGATTTTAGCCAATCACCCCAGGGGTGTGGCTGATCCTTTGTCCAATTAGACTATGAAGAAAAAAAGTCTATAAAAGAGTTTGTAGAATAATTAAATAAATCAATCTTGCTGCACAATTCCTGCCTGCTGGATGTTTCTCCTCTTCCATATGGCTGAGGGATGAGGTAATAGGAGAAGACTGGCCAAAATCATCCTGAAACAATGACATGAATATACATACAAGTATATGTAATTAGGCAGCTTCAATAGCAGATCAGACAATAATGCCATAATATTACTGATCTTTTCTTTGAGCACCTGAATGGATTCTTTTCTGAATGCTAGATGATTAGCAGCTGCTCTTCAGCCTGGCCCAGAAACAAAAGAAAAACAAAAACAAAAACAAAAAAAATATTCTGGAAGGAAGAATTTTAATATTAAATTTAAAATTTTAATGAGAATGTTAATTGTTAGATTTGCTTTGGAGCTCAATTTCAAGAACTAATTGAAACAACACCTTCATATTGTGTATAGGTATCCTTCATATGTAATTTTGAACATATATAATTAATTTGATTTTACTGAAAAAGTTTAGGTTAATTCAATAATCTGTTTAATTCTCATTAGAGGATTTTTTTTAATGCAGAGATCTTCTAATCTTCTTGAGAGAAGATTACCTCTCGCTTCAATTAACCTCAAAGAGCTAGTTTCTCATTGGAGTTCTCAGTCTGACAAACAGATTGACCAAACAAAAAGCCAAAATGAATAAAAGGAACCAAGAATATATCACAGCAAAATACGTAAGCTTAAATATGACATTTAAATTTTTTTTTTTTTTTTTAATACCAACTCTTTCATGGATGAATGACTAATTTCAATTTCATACTGTTGGTATTTTTTCTCAAGAACTGGAATTAGTGAAATTCGCTTGTGGCTGTTGCTCTCTTTTTTTTTTGGCTTCTGGTTTATAGTGTAAGGCTTTATTCTGCAATGCACTTTTTTCATTTGTTATGTTACTGCTTTAGGATTACTTTCATTTTAAACAGATTTGAAAGAACTTCATGTTAAAAGACTATGTTTCCATGTTAACAAACACTATTTCAATTGGCTTTTTACCTTATACATTGCTTTTGCCCCCAGTGTAATACTGAGCAATGTCACTCGGGGAATTTAGGGCACTTGTAAGGATGTCTGAATGCTTGGAAATGCAGCTTGAGTAGCTTAGAAGTCAATTGTGTACAGATTTTACTTCCTAGTACTAACACCTACGGCATTCCTGCACAGAAGTAGCAAAATTTGATGTTCTTAAAGGTCTCTTCCAACCTTGATAATTTTGTGGTAAAACTAACATTCTGGAGACATGGAAGGAAAGAAATTTGACAAATTAATCATCAACTTTCACAGTAGCCAAATGGGGATAATATCTATTTCTATGGGAATGGGTGAGATGTTATAATTTACAGTGTAGTCTAGAAATGTGTGTATGTTCCTACAAAAGCCAGCAGCAAGGTTATGACGCTTTGCAATGCTGACTGAACTAATTGTCCTATTAGGACAGTGGTCCGTCAGGGTTATGGCATTACACAGGCTTAAAGAGCAGAATAATGCAATCACATTGTAAGGGTGCACTCCAGAACTGCGTAGATAACTATTTATAAGAGGTCTAAACATCTTTGGCATTCTGAGGTGTCGCTGCATACTTGATGATGCAATTACTTCCTTTATAGAATTCTGCACTTGCTCTCATTTTTTCCCAGGCTTCTCTTAAGAACACAAAATGATGTCTTCTGAGACTGATTTTTTTTTAGAGAAGATGTTCATAAGATTGGTTTGAAATAACCATGTTATCTCACCATAACTAGAAATCATAGAAAAGAAAAAATTTTATTAAATTTGGTTTCTTTTGCCACTATTACAAATGAAGTTCTTTAATACCACGGTATGAATATATTTGTCATTTGACAAGCAGTGATCCTGAATTGGGAAATTATCTTAAAGATTTACAGTCCTATTTCTGGCCTCCCAAGTTCTGCATGGGTTTTAAAATATTTTCTTTAAGTATATGAGTGGATATGTTTTGTTTTCATTAATTGAGTATCAAAAAAGAAGATTGGCTAGAAAATTAAGTGAGCTTAACATTGTCATTTTCATAGAAATATTGTTACAGTGAACGGATAATCATGATGCAATATACATTCAACATCTTGCAAAACTGGAGGTCTCCTTTCCTGGAAAGGAGATTTCTATAACATCTTCTTGAATCTGATGAAGCACAGACTAGAGGAGTGGACAGTGAGGTGGACAGAAAACTGGCTGAATTGCTGGGCCAGTGGTATGAAAACCAGCTGGCAGCCACTTGCCAGTAGTGCACTCCAATATCAACACTGGGTCCAATAGCTTAAAAATAACACATTCATTAGTGAACAGGACACTGTAAACTTGAAACCTAGACAAAACTGGTAGCAGTGGCTAAAGCACTAGACAGCTGTGCTGCCGTAATAGAACAGGCTGAAGGAATGGATCAACAGGAACATCATGAAGTTCATCAATGGGAAAGGCAAAGCCCAGCACCTGGCGAGGAATAACCACAGGTACCAGCCCAAGCTGAGGAATGACCAGCTGAAGAGCAGATTTTCAGAAAAGAATCTGGTTGTTCTAGTAGACAAGCTGATCATGAGCCAGCAACCTGCCCTTATGGTGAAGAAGGCCAACAGCCTCCTGCCCTGCACTGGGAAGAGAGTTACCAGTAAGTTGACTGAGGGGATCCTTCCACTTTTTTGGCACTGGTGAGGCCACATGTGAACTATTGTGTCCAGTTCTGGTCTCCTTGCTGCAAGAGAGACATGGAATGAGTCAAACAAAAGGCCACTAAGATGTTTAAGGGACTGGAGCATCAGTCTTAGAAGAAAAGGCTGAGATATTATGAACTGTTCAGCCTGAAGAGAAGAAAACCTAGACAGATCTCTTTGATGTTTTTAAATAACTGATGAGGGGAAGTAAACAGGGCAGAATCAGACTCTTCTTAGTGGCACCCAATACCAGCACAAGAGGCAGTGGACACAAACTGAAATATACAAAACTACATTTAAACATAAGAATAATGTTTTTCATTCTGACAACAGGTTACTGAGAGTCTGTGACGTGTCTATGCTTAGAAATACTCAAAACCCTACTGGAAACAGCTCTAAGCAGCCTGCTGTGGTTGAAATTCCTTTGATTAGAGTATTGTACTAAATAATCTTCTGAGGTACTACTCAAGTGAAAGGCTGGTTCTGATACACTGTATAATTCAGGAGGAACTAGCGAGGTTATTCTTTGAGAAGACTTAAAAAAAGGTTTCACACAACTGCATCTTCCATACCTATGGTGCATCATCTCATACTTCCACAGATATTATGGTCAGTTGATATTTTGTACATTTCTCACAAACTGTCACAAACAGTCTGGAGGTCATCTTAGTAGAGAACACAAAACAAGCGAGGGGTGAGAACTACACCACCAAGTATTATGGAAGATGGAAACTTTCCTGCTTGGCAGTGCTTGCAGGTTCCACCATCCCTGTGACCTCACAGCTAACACATGTCAAAGACACAGCCTGTAGCATTGCTTTCAATAAATCACTGATTTCTTAAACTGTACATCTTTCCCCATGAAATCCAGAGGGAGCATGGTCTTCCAGCTTTTCCTGCCATAAAGTGGCCAGCACTTCTGATGAGGTAAATCAGTTTACCACCACTGAATTCAACAGATCTTTGTTAATTTTCAGTATCCAAGGATCTGACTGAGGTCCTACTGCTCCTGTTTTACAGAAATGAATTGCAAGAATTTAAAAAAAAATAAAGCTTGGCAAACTAAATTTATAATGCACTGAATTTTCACATTGTCAGAAATACATAACATCTAAAAAGATACATATTAAAAAGATAGAGGTAATATTCCAGGACCATCCATGTCTTTTTTCTCATATAAGGCACAAATGTGTTCAATTTCCAGATCAGACACATTCAGACATAGCAGAAGTCTATACTCTCCACTTTTTTCCTGTGACAAACTGTCAGTAGGAAAGCTTACATGACAGAAGCTCAAAAAATGCCAATCAGAATAGAATAAAAGTGACAGTTCGAAAATTACACTGGCACTACCTCGTGCTCAAAGCCAAATGAGTACACTTCACTCATTTTGTCAAAATACAGGTTGCAAATCCGCTGTTTCTCTTCCATCAGTAAGAAATAATTTCTCTCCACCTTTCTTCCTCTTGGAAAATACTCAGTGCTCTGTTTTTCTCAGCATCCTGATGCAGGTCTAACCTACAATGAAAACTTTAAGAAAATAGCCTCCTAAACACCACTATTTTTATTGACATTTATTTTGCATTTTGCCAAAATGAACTAGTATGAAAGTAGGTCCTTATCCCAGGAAGGTTACGAGAGTTAAGAAAGGGGTTGTACAGCCAGCAGAGCACGTCCCTGTGAGTGAATCACAGAATAAGCTGACTTGGAAGGGACATATCAGGATCATCAACTCCAACTTCCAGCCTCACAGAGCACTATTCCCAAGAGTCGCAGCATGTGCCTGAGAGTATTGTACAAACGCTTTTTGAACTCTCTCAGGCTTGATGCTGTGACCACTTCCCTGGGGAGCCTGTTCCAGTGCCCAACCCCCCTCTGGGTAAAGAATCTTTCCCTAATATCCAACCTAAACCTCCCCTGACACAGTTTCAGGCCATTCCCTCCGGTCCTGTCACTGGTCACCACAGAGAAGAAATCAGTGTAGTCCCCTCTGCCTCCTCTCGTGAAGAAGTTGTAGATGCAATGAGTCTCCCTCAGTCTCCTCCAGGCTAAACAAACCAAGTAACCTCAGCTGCTCCTCATGAGGCTTCCACTTATGGCCCTTCACCATCATTGTTGCCCACACTTTGAACACATACAATGATTTTATATCTTTCTTAAATCATAGCACCCAAAGCTGCCCCCAGGCCTTGAAGTGAGACCATCTCAGAGCAGAGCGGGACAATCCCCTCCCTTGCCCGGCTGGTGATGCTGTGCCTGATGCCCCCCAGGACAGGGTTGGCCCTCCTGGCTGCCAGGGCACTGCTGGCTCATGTTCAGCTTGCCATAGACCAGAACCCCCAGGTCCCTTTCCATGGCACTGCTTTCCAGCCTCTCATTCCCCAGTCTGTCCATACATCCAGGGTTTTCCTGTCCCAGGTGCAGAATCTGGCAATTTCCCTTGCTGAACTTCACATGGTGGGTATTGCCCAACCCCCTAATTTGTGAAGGTCTCTCTGCAGGGCCTCTCTGCCTTCAAGGAAGACAGCAGTTCCTCCCAGTTTTGTATCATCTGAGAACTTGCTCAGTATCCCTTCCAGTCCTGCTCCCAGGTCATTTATGATGTTGAGGAGCACAAGGCCTAAGATGAAGCACTGCAGAACACCACTAGTGACAGGTCACCAGTCTGATGTTATCTCATTCCCTATAACCTGCAGCATGCCAGTTTAAAATACACAAAAATCCTTCTGGAAGTTACATGGTTTGAAAAATACCATGTTGCTGAGACTATACCAGTTAGACAAGATGGCTGAAACTAACTTTTGGCCCTTTAACAGACATGGGACTGCATTCACAATGCGTTGGTGATGAAAAGGGACAAATGAAGAAATGCAATCAGTCACCGGATGTTTGAAAAACTAATCACTGGGAATCTGAGACCTGAGGTGATTATTTTGATGCTTTTGTCTAACAGCATAATATATAGCTGATGTTCTTTCCATTTAGAGGGTGTTCTTTCAATGCAAGCCTCCTACAATGTGTTCTTCTGCAACATTGGGACAGAATAAAACTTTGTCGATACACTATTAATAATGATGTTGTGGTCTGTCTCTCCATTGACAAGTCTTGTGCTAGAATACTCTATGTGGACATATGTAGCTTGCTAGAATAAAAACACCTCAGTGTTAGGATTTCCAAAATTTATCTTCTTTTGCAAGAATTCTAGACTTCCATTTCTAATCCACCTTTATTTGAATTCTTCCAAACAGGGCAAAGAAAATCCTAGACTGGATGCATTGAAATTCTTAAATACTATTAAAACCCAACAGTATTTTTTTAAGGATTATGATTAGTATTTTCCTTAATCAAATGGCAACTGTCTTTGCAGAAGTGGAAACACAATTCTAAGAGAACACACACACAAGAATAAACATTATAGCAGTCTCTCATCCTGCTGTGCCTTAGGATGCTTCTAGGCATCTCTTGATTGAAGAATGTGAGCAACAAAGTCAACAGTATTATCTATTGGAAGTTTTTTATTTTACATTACAGAACTTGGTGTTGTATTCCCAGTAACAGAATCTGGTTACCACTGACTGCAAATGAATATGAAGAGTAACAACTGGGGAATTTGTACCTTTCTTTTCCTTCTGATAATTAATCTAGTGAAATTTACTTGTGTAAAACTGAACTTTTCAGCTGTCAAAGAAGCAGAAAAGGAAAACTTCATGAGATGTCTCACTTGGAATGCTCAATTTCAGATATTTTTTCTTGAAATAATAAATGTGAGGATTATTTTTTATTTCCCCTTGGCTATTGTTATTGGAGGACTGATTTCCCTTTCATATTACTGTCTTTCCCCTGCTCTTACAATCTTCAATGTCAATGAGAAGTATTTTTAATTATATTATGGAAGGAACTGGCACATATGATAATGTAGTTGACTGGCTGAATTGAGTCTCTATTGAAGTTACACACAGAAGAGTCCTATTGTCAAATCTGCTGTGGCTCTCCCTTCATGCCTACCTCCTCTTTCTTGATAATGGTGTCTATATGCAAAGAACAAGAATGGACTATCTCATCAATTTAGATAGGTCATTTTTTTCTCCTCTTTGGATCCTTATAATAGGAAATCATCTTGGTCAATCAAATCAGTTCCTCTGTTCTTTTCTGATAATTAGCTCGTCTGAATTTTCTTCTGAAAATGTCTTCCATACACCAAGTTCCACCTGCTTACTATGATGCTGGAATATAGTGCTTCCTGTGCTAAATTTAATGTCTGCTTTTAGGACATAAATCTTGCATTCTTTGCACAATTAAAGAAAAGATACAATGTTGACTCTGAGTGTGCAGAGAAAACAAAATCCAGTCCCTATTTGGTAGTTCCACTATTTTGTTCCCTTTTTAGCATGAAAAATTCTTGGCCAAATCTTGAAGACCTGAGACTACGCCCAAGGACAGCCTCGTGACTTGCAGTGGGAGTAAACAACATAGAACATGAAGCTATTTATACTCTTTTGTCTTGTTTCTTATCTTTGCTCACCACCACACCCACACACACCCACACACACCCACACACACTCCTATTCTCAGACTAGCCCAAGATCAGCCAGTTTGAGTTACTCGTTTACAATGAATAAACTGCAGACCAAAATTCTCTTAAAAACTGAAGCTTTTGACTATGGTTCAAATATCCATTTTATACACCTGGTTTAAGTTGGTTGTTTTTTTTTTTTTTTTTGTGTAAGTGTGCACTCTTTGATGCTAATAAAACTTCTAAAAATTTACACTTAAGAATAAATATTTTGTTTTATATTGAACTTATACTGCATTTTTCATACAGCATAAATATATAGTAACCTTTAAGTATATAAAATGCCTGTCTATATTAAATGATAAAATATGTTTTCAGCCTAGAATAAAGCTTCATATCTGTGTTGTAAACCCCTCAAAAATAGAGACTATCACAGAAATGCTGACACAATGTAACAGGATGAGTAAGGTACACAAAACAGTTGAATATTTTAGAAATCTCATCTTTTGGATTCAAGATAGCTTGTCCTAAATTTAGACCCAGCATAAAGGGGCACTGTAGGGAATGATGACAGCATGAAACAAGCATTTTTCTTGCATCTTATCTTGTAAGTTTAATGAGTTAATACAAATATTTACTAGGAATTGGTGATTGCATAATGAAAATATTTTACCGAGTTGTTATTCTTTCCATGTAGTTCTATTTATTTATTTAATGATATCAGGAAAATTAATAAAAATAATAAAATTGTAAATAATAAACATTAAAAATAAATGTTCATGTTTCATACTTCCAAGAAATTTAATGGAATTTTTTCCATAAATATTTCATGTTGGCTCTAGATACATCATAGTTTTATTATTTCAGAATAGGCAGCATTATTTACTCTCATCTGAGTGGAGTTCTTGTTACAGCTGCATAAACGAAGTTACCCTTTGAGTTCTAGAAGCATTGAAGTTTACACCATCTCTTTTAAGGTACAATGTGAAGTTTTCTATTAGGATTAACATTTTTTTATTTGTTTTTCCACTAGGATTGGAGCAGTTGTAAGACTCCTAGCAAGCAGAACTACATTACAGGAGGATTTGGGCAAATTTTTCCTGCTGCTGCATCTGTAATGCACCACAAGCAGTGTGAGGAGTGTTTGGTTTGGCCATCAGCCTGTCTCTTGAAGCAGAGCCCAGATGAAACAGACTTTCACATCTATGCCTTGAAGATGGAGAGTCATTTTGCATATGCTCCTCCTCTGCCTTCTTTTGTCTGTCCTATGTATTTAGATTTAAAACACCCCAGGGAAAAGAATGGCACTGTCTGCCTCTAGAAGCAAAGTTGGGTCCCGAAGCTGGGACTCCCAACTGCAGTTGATTGAATATAAATAAGAGCATAATCAAACATGTCTAATGACCAACTTAGTGTAAAAAAGGAACAACACTCACTGCAGTGCAAGTATTGCATATGGCATACCAAAACTGATTGATTATTATTTTAGAGCTCAAGTAGGGCTTGCAAGCAGCTTTAACCTTCATGATTTTCTTGTCCTTTCTGTTTGAATCATAATGTCACCAAAGTCAAAATCAAAAGCCAAGAATTCAAAGAGGGACAGTGTGCAACACTGGTGTTTCAGTGCACAGTCATGCTTTTTACAGCAAATTCAAATAGCTGCAAGATTACATTTTACCAAAAGTATGCGTCTATCTAAAAGTAACCCATCTCAGGGCAAACATTTCATGGGTCAACTAGAAGGATAATTAAGTTGTCCACAAATAGGCACTTAGCACTGTGTTAGATTGATTAAGACATTCCACACAGACTCACCCATTGGTCTAAAAGGACACAAGCTTCTTGGAGGCCCTTTAGACCTCTTGCCTAGTCCCATATGGCAGCAGGGTCTGATACTGAGGTAAACGATTCCTGTACTGAAATTCTAGCTCTCTAGCAAATATAATGAAGACGGTACTCTCCATTGGAGCACAGACACCTAAAGTAGGACAAATTTATTCTTATTCTATCCACCAGCTCCTAAAATCACTTATCAAAAGAATCAAATCACAGAATTTGCTGCTGCTTCCTGTAGGAAAATCAGACAGCTAATTCATGTGTTTGTGAACTGTATGCTTTGTATTAATCTGCTCAAAAGTGTCTCTGTGTACCTGTGGATGAAATCTGAGGATAATGCCCAATTTAATCAGATGCAGATCTACATAAAGGTTTGAAAAATAGTTTTATAGAGGATTTTGATTTTATCAGCTGACACTGGCTTCATTCAGATTTCCACAAGCAAGCCCCAGTGCATCTGAAGGTTCCCTGGTCTGTATGAGCTTGCCTCATGCTGCAAGTCCATAAGGGCACTAGGGTTCTATGGTTCCTGTGTCATATCTGTCAGCCCTATACAGACATCTCACACCTTTCAGAACTTCACAAATACCATTGGATGCCTGTACATCATCACCTGAATAAAGACACGAGTCTTCAGTGACTCTAAGGAAAGCCTGGACACCTAGCCTACATCTAGAGTCAGATACCTCAATGTGGAATTTCACCCCACCTCTGGTTTTATTCATTGCTCATAAAACCCTGTCCATGTCTCTTCCAGACTGAAACAAAAGAGTCAAAATGCCAGAGGAATACTAAGAGTCCAAGTTCTTTAAGAGTTGTTTTAGTGTGGCTCTTAGAAGGCCTGAAACCAAGAAGATAGCTGGAGAAACCGTTTGTATCTACTAGAGATTCTTAGGAAAACAGCTTTTTTAAAGAAAATGGACACCACATAATGACATGTAATTCAAGTCAGACAGAAGAAACAAGAATTTCATTTTCTTTGCACATTACTAAGTTCTTATATTTCCAGGGAGATGCATTGTCCTCTCTGGTTTAACAGGAATTGTTGTCAAAATAACCTTTCAGCAAACTGTAAGTTCTTCCATAGCCAATTTGAAGTTCTTAAAAATTCCTGTTAGAAATTTTAGTAATTTTTCACCTTGGGTTGAGCAATTTCCTTCAAATGATATTGCACATAAGACAAAAGTCCCATCCATACATTGAGCGGTAGGTGTTTCATATGTGATACATAGAATTGTTCCATATTGTGTCTATTTTCTTATTAAAGTATTAAAAATTATAGCTTTTCATCTGTAGGGCTGAGTAAAAAAAAATTTACACCATGATATGAGAATATTTAGTTCCATGCTTTTTAAAAGAATACCAGCTTTCCTTCTCAATTTTTATTAAGATAAAGAAAAAAAAAGCTGAGATTAAATGAATAATTTTATACATCATTACAGATTAAAAGCATGAAAGTCTAGTTTCATCACTGATGTGTTTCTTAGCAGAATTCACTGAGTTTTATTAATGAGACATAATTTTCTGCAATCAGTGGTAAGCGTGAATTCACACACATTTGCATAAGAAAAATTGTAACCACTTTTTTTCACAGTGAAAAAAAGCATATAAAGAAAAAAATCTCAATACTTGCAAAGGAATAAGCTTATCTGTACTTTGTTATATCAAAGGATTTTTCAAAGTGCCATCACAGTAACATAAGTCTCAAAATCAAAATGCTTATAAGATGATATTAGGAATTTTAGGGCATTTCAACTAAGCACTAAAAGAAATTCAAAAAACATCAAAGCAAGAAGCTTTTATAATGTGCTACTGTTTTATATCCTTAGTTGTCTGTATGTGAATATTTTATTCTAACACTTATGAAACATGATCAAAGTTTTAGATAATCCAGACATCACATATGTTCATTCTGTAACTGGATTATATGAAAAATATTATTACAGACAGATCTGCTATCTCAACCATTTTTCACCACAACGGTATCAGAACACAGCTCATTCTCTTTCAAATGAATTTTCACTAGATTTTCTAATAGCTGTGCATTCCTCCTGCCTTTCTAAAACTTTTGAGGATGAATGATCTGGGCAAAACTACAATAGAAATAAAGAACAGGAGTATTTTTGAAAGATAAATGAGTCTTTGCTATCATGGGGAATATTTTATCCAAGAACCGTGGATAAAATAGGCTATGAAAGCAGAGGGACATATTCACTTTAGCAAGCACTGTAGCATCATCAATAATTTGTATTTCTGATGGTTAATTTTACAAGTCCAGAACATACACAGTCTTTGTTGTGCTGCATATACCTGTACTCTTTGAGGCAAATATTGTCTTCATGACTGTTCAACATACAAATTAGTTTAAACACAAATCAAGGCATAAGTAAAATAGAATCCATATTTAGCTCCCAGCAAACTGCTCAGGAACTACCATAGCCCTGCACTGCTAGGAGAATAACACTCCATTTCCAGTGTTAGGTAATGGACCTGTGTCAACTTTTCTAATCATAAGAGAAATTTCTGTTTAGCCATTTCTTTTGTGGACATCATGGCAAAGTTTAATATTCCAAAATTCCACAATCCAGATGTCATTCAAATATCAGGACGTCAGATATTTCTGGGGCTGCCCCATCAGCACTGGAAGATGACAAAAAAATTTCCTGATTCAATAGCCAGTTCTGGTGATAAAACAGTAAATATGCTTACACCACAAAGTAAGAGGCCCCAAGTAATTTGGTTCCCGTAAGGGTTTATAACTGATTTATTCTTGTCTTTTCAATCTTTCAAGTGAAATATCGGCAAGATATTTAAGTCTTTTTGGGAATGACCTTGATGGTTTATTTGCATTGCATAGAAGAGAACATGAGATGAACTTTATGCCTTATTCTTAAGTGTTGTGCCCTGAAAGGAAAAACTGGTAGAAACCTCTATGCAAGAACTTTCAATTAAAAAAACCCAAAAGCAAAAACAAATAGCACCAAAACAAAATAACTACAGAAAAATATTCATGCAATGATTACCTTCTTTTTTAAAAGATAAATATGTCAATTACCATAGTTTTAGTCATAATTCACCTAGCTTCAGGCTTCAAACAATGCTTTTTATTACATTACAGATGGTAACTGTAAGAATATTATTGCTCAGATAAATATCTCTGAACAGCGATCAAGTTGCCTACTAGCCTGCTCTGGAAGAAATGAAATAGTAGACTGAGACTATTGAAATATTCATTGCATTATACATTTCTCAGACCTTCTTGGAAGGTCATCTTTATCTCATCATACTTTTTAAAAATCAGGTGCATAATACCGTAAAAGACACTGAGAGTTCCTGCTAGATATTCACATACTTTTACAGCTAAATATTTTTCATATCCTTTTTTTTTTTTTTTTTTTTTTTATCTGTGAGTCTAAAAGAGTCCACAAAAGAAATAAGAGATGATTCTTCTTAGACATGGTATCACATTGGAAGACAATCTCTGGAGATATTCAAAACCTACCTGGACACAATCCTATACAACCTGCTATAGGTAAATCTGCTTTATGCAGGTGGAGTGCTGCATTCAGCTCTGGGGTCCTCAACACAGGAAGGACCTGTGGAGTGACTTGCTGGAGCCAGTCAGGAGGAGGACCACCAAGATGATTAGAGGGATGGAACACCTCTCCTTTGAGGAAAGGCTTATAGAATTGGGATTGCTCAGCCTGGAAAAGAGAAGCCTTTGGGGACACCTAATTGTGGCCTTCCAACACCCGAAGGGAGCCCACAGGAAAGAGGGAGAGAAACTATTTACAAGAGCATGTAGTGACCGAACAAGGGGGAATGGTCTCAAGCTTAAATAGAGTAGGTTTAGATTAGACATCTTTAAGAAATTCTTCATTGTGAGGTTGGTGAGGCACTAGAACATATTGCACACACAAGTTGTGGCTGCCCCATTCCTGGAAGTGTTCAAGGTGAGGCTGGGTGGGAGTCTGAACAACCTGGTCTAATGAAAGGTGTCCCTGTCCATGGCAGGGGGATTGGAACAAGGTGATCATTAAAGACCCTTATAACCCAAACCATTCTATGATTAGTCTTAAGATGGTTACATGATATTACAAGTATCACAAATGGATCCAGGTAAGTTTCCAATATGTCTTCCTAATGGCTTTGTTATAGCGTGAATGCTTTAATCACAGATATTTCCAGACTGCATCCACAAATGATTTGCAGAGATATATACATTATACCTGTGGGTGGATAAAAAACATGCTGCCCTATGAGAAGATATGTCTAACACAACTAAGATAGAAGACATATTCACAGTGATCAGTTAATGAAAATTCATTCTATTATACTTGTTCCTGTCCATAGGCAAGCTTAGACTTGTTTTTAAAAATGGAATATTCACCAAAAAAAAGCCATTATATACACAGAGATAACATTTAGTCCACAGATTATAGTTGAAAAGCTTGCTGAAACGACTTGTTGTCAAAAAATCAAGCTGCATTCCTAAATTTCATTGAACACAAATCAGATTGTGATGCCTAACAAGAATACAGATGGCCCTGAAGGCAAAGAAAATACAAATGGCTTGAGGCCTTTTTTTACTTCTTCTATGCCAAATCTTGCACAGCTGAACTGCCATTCAGGGTCTGGTTCCTAAATTAGATTTTCACACATAGGGGTAATTACCCTGATAAAGGGAGTAATGGTTGTTGTCTACCACTATCATTTACAGTTCATTTGGATCTATCGGGTCCATTGTACTCTGGGTATGAAGTCAAGTCACACTAGATCAGCTGCTGAAGATTGCCTGTGGTTTCACAAGGAGCAGAGAGGGACTAATTACTTCTGTTCCTTCTGCAGGAGTGCAGCATGTCCAAAGGGTCTCTACAGCTCCATCTGCTTTTTGCAACAACAGGATAACCAAAGGTACCCCTTGGGAAATAAGGGAGATGGCAGAGGTGCTCATCAATCCACTCAATCATTAAACAGCAGTCCTGGCTAACCAGGGATGTCAAAGCTGCCTGGACATTCACAAGTGTGATGCCTATCTGCTAGAAGGACCAAAAGAAGGATCCACAGAACTACAGGCCTGTCAGTCTGACCACAGTGCCGAAGAAGGTCATGGAGTAGATCATCTTGAGTGCTGTCACATGTAACATACAGGACAACCAGGGAGTAAGGTCCAGCCAGCACGGGTGTACGAAAGGCAGGTCCTGCCTGCCTGAATGGTCTCCTTCTATGACAAGATGACTCTCAGAATGGATGAGGAAAAGGCTGTGGATGTCAATCTGGACTTTTGACACCTTTTCCCACAGCATTGTCCTGAGAAACTTGCTGCTCATGATTTAGACAGGTGCTCCGTTCACTGGGTAAAAAACTGGCTGGCCAGCTGGGCCTAGAGAGTGGTGGTGAACTGAGATACATCCAGCTGGTGACCCATCACTAGAAGTGTTCCCCAGGGCTCAGCCCTGTTTACCATCTTTACTGACGATCTTGACAAAGTGATCAAGTGCACCTTCACTAATTTCACAGATGACAGTAAGCTGGGTAGGAGTGTTGATCTGATGGAGGGTAGGAGAGGGATCTGGACAGGCTGGATCGATGGGTTGAGGCAACAGCATGCAGTTCAACAAGGCAAAGTGCCAGGTCCTACACTTGTGTCACAAAAACCCCAGGCAGCCCTACAGGCTGGGGGCAGAGTAACTGGGAAGCTGCCTGGCAAAAAAGGACGTGGGATCAACAGCAGCTGAACATAACCCAGCAGTATATCCAGGCAGCCAAGAAGGCCAATGGCATCTGGGATGGTGTCAGCAATAGTGTGGCCAGCAGACCATAGCAGTGATTGCTCCCCTGTACTTGGCACTGCTGGCCGCACCTTGAATTCCGTGTTCAGTTTTGGGCCCCTCACAACAAAAAAGTCATTGAGGTGCTGGATTGTATCCAGAGAAGGGCAATGAAGCTGATGAAGAGTCTGAAGCAAAAATCTAATGGGGAGCAGCTGAGGGAGTTGGGGTTGTTTAGTCTGTAGAAAAGGAGGGTCAAGGAGACCTTATCATTCTCTAGAACTCTCTGAAATTAGGTTTTAGCCAAATGTGTATCAGTTTCTTATCCCAGGTAACAAGCAATAGAGCAAGTGGAAAGGGCATCAGGCCAGAGGAGGTTTAGACTAAATATTAGGAACAACTTCATCTTGAAAAGTTGTCAGGCATTTGAACAGGCTGTCCAGGAAATTGTTCAAGTCACCATCCCTGGAAATATTCAAAAAACATCTAGATGGGCAATTAGGGACGTAATTCAGCAGTGAACATGACAGTGCCATGTTTGCAGTTGGACTTTATGACTTTAAAGGTCTTTTCTGACCTAAACTATCCTATGATTCTATGTTATGATACTGGATAGAGTGGAAGACACAGTACAGCTGTGCTTCTGTCATTTCTGCCTCTGGACAAGTCATCCCTACTAAAATATTTTCCACACTGGTATTTCAATACTAACTGACATCACCAGCATTGTGACATACAGCCAAAATATCATTAATAGATGCTATGTGCATGTAGAAATTATATTTTAAATTATGCTAATGTGTGCATTTTATGGTCTTGTTTTCAAACAAGTTAATAAACTATACAAATCAGAAGATTTCATGTAAAATTCAGTAAGAAAAAAAGATTGCATAAGAATTTGATGTCAAAATTAAAATCTGAGTTGTTATTCTCTCAGAATAAAACAGAGAGCTTGAAAAACCACAGATTGTAAGGAATAGCCAATTTAACTGAACTTTTATTGTGTTTTCCCAAACACACACATTTGTTTTCTCCCAAGACAGCTTAACAGTCTTTGCCTAAATGTCTCAGCATTCAAAAGTATAAGACTAAGCATAGAAAATATTAGGTTGAACTAGTTTGAAAACAAACTAGTGGGAGGCACCAAGTCAGAATAACAATTTAATAGGGAAATTAAAAAAAAAAAAAGGCAGAAAACACTGCTTTAAACTGACAGAGTTAGGATATTGGTCAGGGTGGTGGTAGCAGTCTAATAAAATGGTGGCTGCAGTCCCTCTGAAGTGGTGGATGTGGTTCTATTGAAGCAGTGATCCTGTAGAAAGGGGCTGCTCTTCCTCAGAGGGTCCCATGGTGGCTGTGTAGCTCCTGTCCTCTGGGAATCCAGTAGAAAGTGTAGTCTGTGGAGTTTGGAATCTCAGATTATATTCAGGATGGGATGCTTGGTTCCTCCCTCTGTGTGGAGCATCTCACAATGGGGTAATGAGTCATGAGGTGTTGATTAGGCTCATTAACAGATGATAGTCCAGAGGGAGTTATCTCTGAGTCATGCAGCAGGACAATGATGGGCAATTAACAGAAAGACAGTCTGGGGGGAGGAGGCAAGGAAACACTGCCCCACCTGATTGCAACAGCTCATGAGGATGGTAATAGAACACACTGCAACCCAGGACAAAGGAAAACAGAGACCGGTGGTTTTTTAGAAGAGAAGAACATAAGAAGGAAACCAGGTGCTAGGAGGAAGGCCCTTTCCCAGCTCATAAAACCATGTTAGTTTCAGTTTGTATTGGCTGCTGTGTAGCAGTCGTAATAATAGCTTTAATGACATTAATTCTAATGCTCATAGCACCTGGTGTAATAAGATCACAGCACTTTCTATCTCCTTATTAGGTACTTTGATGAATATCCTAGACCTCAGGCAACACCTGTTAAAATGTGAAGCATTCCATTCACGTAGCTGGTAATTAACATTCTCCATCATTGTGAGAGGACCAGGGCATACTTTATCTAATACTAATCTTAAAAATCCATCCTAGCATATATGGTTTGTCAAGAGCTTTATCCTAAACCTATGAAGAAGAACCAGTAGAAAGAACAAGAATCACCGGAACCACCCTCTGGCTCAGAATTCAAATTCTACTCTGAAAGGGCACTGCAAGATGTTGCAAAGAGTTCAAAGACCTCTAAGTAAGCCAATTTAAGGTTAATCTGCTGCTGCACAAGTCTCCTCCTGATCAAAAATAATTAAAGGTGGGCTTCAAGCATGAGGTTTAATAACACTTCCACATAATTTAATTAGCATTAACAAGGATAATGGGATATTCGTCATATCAACAGACCTGTCAAATTGCATTCAAATCCTATTAATTCCTGGCCTCAGTTACTTCCTCTGGCCATAATTTGCACTGCATGAATACATGCTTTATATGCAAAAGACTGACTGATTTCAAAAGGATAGAGTGAGCTTTCCCTGAATTTTCTCATTTCTAAGATCCAGTATATTTTCTCATCACCTAAATCTGTATTTTCATTCCTTATTAATCTCTCTAACTAACTGCTCCCTTCATCTCATCTGCTTTTTGGATTTGTAATTAGGTGATCACTAATATTGTTCATTCTCTGCTTAGAAGACCTTTCAATGAATTGATAATTCAATACTTGTCAATTATTTTTAGCTGTCAACAAGTACTTCATAAAATATTTAGAATCTCAGTCACCCATTTTGACAGCACAGCACTAAACGCTGTTTCTTGTCTCATTTTCTTTCACAGCATAACTGTAACTTTCAAAGGAGGCAAGATATTGGATGTGGTATTAATTATCACCTGATAATTACAGGCTAATTGCATTCTTTGAATTACTTGTCTCCTTATAATGACATATAGGAAAATATTGATTGCAGTTTTCTCCATCATGCAGAGAAAATGGTATGAAAAGGTTGTGAATTTCATCACCTCGTCATGGCACAGAACAAGAAGCAAAGCTCAGTATTGATACCAGTTCACTATACACATCTGACTAATCTTCTATAATCCTTTTTCAGTTTAATTTTCTAGCTAAATGGCTCTGAGATATTAAGCTTGGGACATGAAAATTGTGGGAATTTCTCTGAAAAAAAAATAATGCTTCTTCTGCTGACACTACATTTTATACAATACCACAAAGTAACAAAAAAGAAAACAAACTCAAAAACATTTTCTCTAAAGAGTAAACATCTGAAAGGAACATGAAAATGTAGTGAGACTTTTGTTAAAGATGTATACTCCTAGAACAATCTGTTTCTCAGTGAGGAAAGTTGAGGACTGTGACTCTTACTGCAATTTGCCTCACATTGACTAATCCTGAAATGTTTGCAATTTTTCCTATGTCAGTGCATACAATCTGAAAACTGTTTACCAGGCAGAGCCAGTGAACAGATTTTTAACCCAAATCCCTTCTTAACATAAAATCTGGAGGAACTGGAAACATATCATGAAGTTATACTCTTGCTTAGGGTGCTGGTCTTTTTTTTGGTGCCAGACTGCTCACTGGAGTGGATCAGTCAGCACAACTTCTCACCCTTGGGCTCACATCATGGACAAGTGCAGAGCATGTAGAAGAGAACACTTTTGACCAAAACAATGCCAGAAAGACACTCTTCCATGACACGTGTAATATACTCCAACTGCTGATGGACGCTAAAGCCACAGCCTTAGACTACAGTTAGCCTGAGGCAAATGACTGAAACTGATTCTGTGTGAATATCAGGTTCTCAGCAACCTTTTTATGATGCAGCAGCACCACTGTGCCCTATCTGCTGATCTAGACATCCTCTGACTGCCTCCTTAGACAATGAAACTCTAGCTGTGTATCTAGTACTTATAAAAATGAAGAATAAATTGAGGTTTTTAGAGTTTTAAGTATTCACTTTCAGTTGCTCCCAAAATCAGAAGTGACACAAGAAAAGCAATGTTATTTGTTCTGTACTGTTTACAGCATTAATGCCTATCAAAAAGGAGCAATCTTACATTGCAGTATTCCCAGCAGATGTATTAATATAAGGTTTCCACCTTAAGAGACAGACAAACCACAGGTTGCCTTTTGACCAGATTCAAATGAGAAACATACATCCAATTACTACCTTCAGCAGAGATCTCAGAAACAGGTTAAAGTACAAAAAGACTGTGACTGAACATTTTCTTGACAATGATTTAATGTACTTCCTTTTTAGGAAAAAAATTATCACAGTTGATCCTCAAAATATTTCTTGTTATTTTATTTGTGTGTGTGTCAGTAGTTTCTGTCCTGTCCACATTGTAAGCAGGTTATTTCAAAGAAAGATTAAGTCAGTCCAGGGAGTGGAAATATATGGAATCTAATAGGACTGCAGTCTAAAAAGTCCCTTAATATTTGACAGACACCTAATATACACATTGAATAAAAGTAGCAAAAACGTGACCTGGCATTAGGAAGACTTTTTGGGTCATTGTGACCCACCTGGAGGAAAAGGAAAAAATAGTGTTTTTTGCTTACTCATAGGAGCACAGTTGGGCTAATAATAGCATTATGTGATTAGTAGTATACTTTACTACAGACATAAATCAGTATTCACTGCTGAATGGCTGCCCAATGTTTGGAGGATTTTGTTAACAAGGGACACTATTGTTGTATTACTGTTTTGCTAAAAACCACAGAGAATTTAAAAACCATTTTTTTAGGACCCTACTCTGTAAGGGTCATAGTAGATTGATTTTGTAACTTTTTTGATCAAAAAAAATAGCCTGAGAATTAAGACAACTGGAGTTTTCTAGGCTAAATACCTCACTGATTTCTCCTCCTTTTGTATATGGTATCTTTGATCCCTGTCAACGCCAACCTGACAGTCTGAGAGAAGAAAAATAATGTATTCAATAGTATCCCTGAAGAGGTAAAGAAAGCAACTGTTTCTTTCTTTTATAGTTTCTTTTTTTTTATGCTAAATTATCCTTTTGAAGTGATTCATTCATAACACAGCAATCCAGACCAGGTTGCAGATTCAATATAGAATAGATTTAGACTGGAGTGCTTTCTTAACTTATCTATAAAGTCTATACATTCTAAGAGCCCTAAGAAAAGATAATGAGGGTGACCTGGTTCATTAATTACTCTTTTACTTTTCCTTCTGTAACAAAATTAAATTTCAAAATACAATCTCTGCTTTACTTTTAGCTAATATTTGCTTGTCAGAGGGAATGTCATTTTTTAATATTTTATGTCCTGCTCTTCAGTTGTAATTATCTGGGCTCTAACTTTTGTGTTTGAATTATGGTAATCAAAATGCGTTCAACTAGAAAACCCTTAATAAATTATGGACATAGATAGCATTAGTATTAAATGCTGCAATATGTTTCCAAGAACTGAATGCTCTACATATCTTGGCATTTGGGCCTGGTGTAACTTTGTAGTATTTCAACAGTATTAAAAAAAGGATAAATGAAGAGTCTCAAAGGAAGGTTTTACTTGTACATAGCTAACTGGAGCAGAGTGGGGACACTTCCTGAAGTTGTTAACAGTCCTCTCCAAAGGTATCTCTCTCCATTATTTACACCAAACTATGTCTGTTGGACAAATAAATTGATGAAAGTTGTTTCTGGTATCAGCTTCTGTTGTTCATAACTTAATTCCCTAAAAATGTTTTTGGTTGTCCATATAAACAAAATGATTTGAAATAGGGGAAGGGGTAATGCTAATTTAATAAAGAAAGAAAGGATTTAGAAAGTTGCTGGCTTTTAAATACAGACCTAAAACGAAGCATTCACTTAGCAAATAACATCAAAGTAGCTACCCAAGAAGGTAGGAGGAGAAAAAGCAAACCATCCTCCCTGTCACTCTCATTCTTTAGGTTTTTTGTCACTGCACATATTAGTGTGTGGCAATGACAGTCCTGGATTTTGACAGCATCAAAACTGTCAAAAACTGAGTATCAAAACAAAAGATGTTGAAACAAATTGGAAAATTAAATGCTGACTATTCACTACTATTAAGAGTTCTGAAGAAATTTAAGAATAAGACAGATGTGCTTATGGAGAGTGTATGTAATGCCTTAGTCAGCTTCTCTACTCACTGTCTGGAATTCAGGAAAGGTTTTGCCCAGCTTCAATATAGCTGCAACAGTTACATTTGACATTTGTTATTATGGTAACCTAGCTTCAGTTCCAGAGTGAAAACCATGTGAAATCACAGCAAAAGATACACTTAAGAAATTCACTGAGGAGTAAAAATTAAACATGGAACTACAGTGGCTCCTATAAGGAATAAGAAAGGCCTGTGTTTCACTGTTTTTAAAAATTTTTAAGTGTTACAGTAGCATATAGGATGAAGGAGAAGCAATTAGGATATTCTAAAATCTTTTCACCAGTTTTCTCAAGGAAATCAAGATGTAAAGTACTGTGAAGGATCAAAACTGGCTAAGAAAAGAATTTTACAAAAAAATGACAAGTTTTCAGGATGAAAATTTATACTGATGTTCTCTGAGACAACTGAACTGGTTGCCCTGTGTTTATAAGGAATTGTAAAATGGCTTCGTAATAAAATATCTACATTTTCAGATGTTCTGCAGTCATTAAATTAGTTTTAAACTGAATTTATATATTCTTAAACTGTTACACAGAAGTTACTTTAATTAGGAGAGTATTTCTTCACCCTCCTTTTCCTTTCTATTTCCACATGGAATTCATCTCATCACATGGATTAGTCAAAGACATGAGATGGACTATGTCAAACTCCTGCCATGTACCAATATCCATATTTCTTTGTTGCTTGGTACAATGTAATCTGTCTTCAGACTAAACCAGACACAATACCAAGGAGAAAGATAGAGTTCAATGCAAAACTTTTGGAAGACAAGGGAAGCGAGAAATTTGCTGAGTCAAACTATGTCAGATGGCTAGGCAAGTGCTCAGGTGCTGTAAGAAATCTTGTGCATACTATAACTCAGTTCTAAGAGTTTTTACATACAAATCCATACTTATATTACCAGACCTAAAAAATTTGACTATAACTAGACAGCTGCTGATTGTTCCCTTCTCTGACATTCTTCGCTACTCTTTATGCTTACTAGTAATTTACTTGTTAAGCATGGTCTTGATCTAAACTTGATCCTGCAGACCCATCTTCAGGACAGAACTCCATTAATGATTTTTCATGTGTCTCTGCTCGGATAGAGGTCTAGTGTCAGTGATAAAGTTTGTTTTGTAAACTCTCTGTAGCACTCTATCTCTTATAACAGATCCATAGTGTAACAAGAGTGTAGAAGTTATTGTATAAATGTGTGAATCAAGGTAAAAGAACACTTCAATTTTAATCTAAAAAAAGGCTTAGAACAGTGATTTTCTATATTTATTCACATTTTCATATATGTTCTTTCCCCTCAGCTATTTTTTTGTGATGCTGAAAGTACAATATGTGGCAACTTTGGCAAAGGACTAGCACTAGATTTAGGGTTTTGTTCCTGTATCTGAATAGTACTACAACTGCACAAAGAATTCCTCTGGAATAGTCAGAGCACTGTTGAGAATGCATATGATATGAACTGCTTTACAATAACTGGTATAATATGCTTCCCAGACCTAGGAAGCAATTTGTTTTGCCTAGTGGGCATCTGAATGCCAAGCTCAAAATTTATCGAAATGCATGTACAATGGAAATAAACACACTTTGGAGTGACTGTGTGAACTATTCTGCCAGTACAAATAGCTTTCTGGCATCCCCTCAAGGCAAAGAATCGGGCCAAAGACATTAGCTGTACTTTCTGAAACACATTACAAGATAGAATGAAACTTGGCTGTCGGTGAGAGCATCACTTTGCTTTTCCTTTCATGCGTTTCTCTTTTTGATGTATCTTTTCCCATTTTAATTTCACTTCTTTCTAACATTTTGTAAATAAAAGGTGCAAGTCCTCATACTTAACATGTTTTTACCTATGGTACAGGTCAAAGACTGTAGTCAAAACTAGGTACAAAAGAACAGCCTAGGCATCTACCTTCCATTTAGGCATCTAATCCCAATTTATAACTTCAAAGATCTTAATGGACTTTTTCACAGCCACTGAAAAGCTGTCACGGTATTGCAGTTTGTACCAGACGCTTACAATATATATTGCTGGAGGATAGCCCACAGGGAGAGTGTTCAGTACCCTAATCACCATGCTCAGTATCACCACCCACTTGTGTCTTTTAATATTTAGAGTAGCGGAATCAAGGAGAAATAGATTCAGCTGCACTCCCTCCAACTCTCTGAATCACCCTGTAAAGGAATCCTTCGTGTAGAGTCTGGCAAGGTCAGACATCTGCATTAAAACTCCTACTCAGAATGAGACTGTAAATCTTCTCCCACTTCTTCTCCTTTAATTCCTTGTATTTCTCCTTTGTGTGAGTTTCCTGCTTACCTCCAGAAAACAGATCAAAATTGTGAAATTTAAGCAAAGCTTCAGGAGCTATAAAGCTTAACCCTTGCAGCGTGTCCTCCAACCCCTCAGTACTTGTTTCCCAGGTCAATGTTTTTGTTTCATGTTTGATGCCAGTCTGAGATGCCCAGCTCCTGATATATAAGTAGAGTGATGCAGAGGTGCCTGACTCCAGATCACAGATTTATTGAAACCTGCTGATGGGAGGTTTGGGTTTTGGCAAGGCGTTTATGTCAAATCTATCAGGCTGTACCTGCTACTGCCTTCCCAACTGGCAAAATCCAATTGGATCGCCCAGGAATAGCTTTATTTCTTGCCCCAACATGTCGTAAGCAAGAACATACACTCCAGGTTTTCCCCAAGACACAGTCAGGAGGCTCCTAGGCTGAAAGTTTGTCCCTAGAAGCCATGAAATGCTTGCAATACGGACATAGACAATGCTAAGCCTCCTGACTGCCATCACCCTCTTATTTAAGCTTCTTGTTCTGTACTATCTGGGGGTTTTTCCCCCTGTAACTTAGCAGCAACTTAACATGAATCCTTTACCTTGCCAGAGTTCTCCTTAACTCTTACTCATACGAAATTGTAGCTAGACTGTCAGGAAATGTAAACCAGCAAAAACATTCTGAAGCCAGGAGGAAACAGTTTTCAACTGCAGAGGAAGCAGCTTTTTTTCTCTAGTCGTTCCATTACCAATAAGCATGCAGGGCAAGGTAATTACGTGTTTTGTGCCTAATGGCTCAGTGCTTTTTATTACAAGAATTTCCAGAAAGAAAAAAAATCCTTCTTCCATAACTCTGGGAAGCTCTGCTCAGTGTTGAACTAGGATAGTCCACTTAATTTTCACTCTCTGGCCTAATCTTATGTATTTTGCTAATCCTTCTTAATTTAAATTTACTTCAGGCTGACAAAGGAAATTACTTTAACTGCATGGTCTTCTGCTTTTTTTATTTCACCTTTCACACATCTTAAAGAACACCTCTCTGAAATGATACTTCAGATGCTAGAAAAAATCCATAAACTCTAACTCTTGGCTCAAATGTGGGTTACACAGTACCTTTTTGCACAATCTGGTATAAATGGCAAATAAAATATCACAAATACTGGACTATTTCCTTTTACATAGACTCTTCACCTGTGAGTGGTAAAGGGTCTCATCTATTCTCTGCAGAAACAGTGGATTAACACTTTCCTTGGACAGAAGGGAAGCGTGATGAAGAACTTAATAGATACAAGATCCCTCTTTTTATTTATTTTAATGTTACTGCACAAAACAGGATAGGTTGAAGACAAGCAACTGGGATAACAGGTAAGTATGACGAGGTCAGGTACTTGTTTGTAAAGCAAGGACAAAGCTGTAGATGTGTGAGTCATTTGAGTCAGGCCATATATATATCTATATATATCTATATATATCTATATATCTATATAATAGAAAGTATAGAAGCGAAGTGCAGACAGAGAAAAGAAATAGTGCATTGAAAAACCAGTGGATCTGGGGTGGGGTGAATGTCCCAACTCACATATTTTGCTGCCACCCTGTAAATTCTCACTGAGGCAACAGATGAAAACAGTTGGTGTTCTCCATTCCTTGGTAATGAATTCTTCACCCCCTGCTCCTAAGGGATGGCATCCTACTGGCATAGGAGATGTAATTTTCACCAACAGAGGTAAATTAGTCCCTGCAGTTTGCTCTTTATATGCTATATATGATTTACTTAGGTTTTATTAACTAGAGTAATAGTTACTACAACTTGATAATGTTCATTGCCAAAACCAGAATGCCTCACAGCAGTGTAACTGTTGAAACACAGATCCACAATCATTTCATCTCTTCAGCTTTACTGTTAATATTTTGACCAGAGAGATTAGGAAAGGGTTGATGAATTCAGCAATCTAGCTGCAATAGGGTGTGAAACAACAACAAAAGGACTGTTTTTTCCTATGACTTCTAGGCTGCAGGTGGCATTGTATGATTCAAAAGACAACCATGAATTTATATTTTTCAAAAAGCTCATTTCTATCACAATTTATACCACCCCAATTTCACAGTTTTAATTGGCTTTCCACCTGCAGAATATAGACTTCTCTTCTTACCCTGCCAAGTTTGGACTGTGAACAACCTCCTTCATTAATATCAGTTGTCATTTAGGGTTACAGATTACATTGATTAATTGTCCAGTTAGTTTAATTATACATAGGAAAAGAAGTGCAAAGCAACATATGTATCAGGAATGTTTAACATACAGTAGACATGTAGTAAAAAAAAAATACAAAGACTTTTGCAAATCAGTAAAAGCAGAGGAGGTGTAATTTTTTCACTTTTTTATTCCTCAGACAAAAAGTACTAAAGAAGGTACCACAGACCTTTGCAGACACTTTAGAAAAACTTCAGGAAAATGTTTTAATCATTGTTCAGTTGTGAAAAATCTCACCACAACAATACAAAGTGTATAATTTAAAATAATTTTTGAGTAAAAATCTATCATGAAGATGCCTAATTTTGGTGTCTTATCTATAATTTTTATTTAAATTTCAGAAATCTCTATGTTCTTTAAAAGATTGTGATGTTCCTTTAGTAACACTGCAGGAAATAAAGAGTCTGTGATTTTCTCTATTTTGTTGATAATTGCAAACAGGAGGTAGTCACAGCTCATAGATTTGTTTGTGTCTTGCGCTAGATTTTTTTAAACTTTGATAGAGAAAACAAAGCTATTATCCATGGTAAGGAAATGCCAGCTAAGACAAATCTAAAATTCTTCCAACTATCTTAAGTAAGTAGAAATAGGAAAATCTCCACCGAATTTCTCCTACTCGATCTAAATTGAAAAATAAACGCAGAAACTAGTGGTGCACAAAAAGGTGTAAAGAAACTGAACCAACAATGCCCACTGATGACAGGTTCATACAGATGTGTTCCTGGCACTATCTGCTAAGAAAGAGAGCTCTACACATCCCCATATGGCACAGCAATAACTGCAGTACCATATGTTTACATTGCTAAACCCTCAACACACCGTGTTTTTAAAGCAACACACTGTGCACATCATTGGGATTCAGCCTGTAACTTACACAGATCATACTGCTCAGTAGTGAACACAGAATAGTTGTGTGAGCAGTGCCATGTGCAAGACCTTGTATGGTACTTCTTGTAGCTTCAGTGAATAATTACAGGACTCCTCAGACTCAATGCAGCTGGAGGTCATCTCAGCAGGCGATTTCACAGTGCTTATACTCACATCACAAAATGTGCAAAAAACACACTGCCACCAAAAATCCAGCTGAGGAGTAGCAGTGAATCTGTAGATCTGACTTACATCCTTAGTCAAAACCAAATCCCTCAACAAGTAAGGCACCTCACCCCAGAGGATGTTTCCCATGTAATAACACCCATGGAGGCATCCTGCCTGCTCTGTCTTTGAATTGCCCTTTGGTAGTGATGCCTTGATCGCTCTGAAGCTGACAGCAGAGCTGAGTCAGGGGCTCTCTCTGTGATTTCAGATGTTTTGGCTCAAAATCTGCAAGTCATATTTCCACTGTCACTTGGGCTGTGTAGGACCCGGAATGCTCATCACTTCCAAGGACACATTATAAAAATTATATAGGTCATCTGCCTACCTGTTAAATACAAACCTATGGCTAAAAAGAAGGATAAAAAATAACAAGCTGCATTTGGAACCAGTGCAGACCCTGTGACAAATTATTTCATGGTAAGAGTGCGAAATTGTTTGAATGTAGTAAGCTTGCCTTCGAATGAGTAAATGGACCAGTGAATTAATCAAAGGGGGAATTGTCTGTCTTTCAAATGTATTGCCCATTTGTGTCAAAGCTGTGAATACCACAAGTAGAATGATTTATAGTGTATACAGAGGTAAAATATAAAATCAAATCCAGAAGAAAAATGAGAACATTCAATGCAATTTATACTATTTTGTGTTGGATTTACATAGTCTTTTTATTCTCTGATTTTAAAACCAAAAGTATTTTCTAACATGTATTTGAATTGCTGGTATATTTGTTTATTTGACTTCTACATTCTCAGGCAAAACACTCATACGTAATTGTTTTACTGAAAAAAGTTGCTTCAAACAACATCTGATTCTCTTTACATGCAGAGAGATAATTGTGTTAGGTTGAAACTAACCATGACAAGATAGTATTTGATAAAAATTATAAAAATTTCCCTTGAAAATTTATGCAAAGATGATAAGATTTTCTTGCTGAGATGTGTGAGCATTTTAGATTAAATTTCCTATAATCTAAACATTTGCCAGGAATGATTTTCTTAAATATTGAAGGTGAAATCTTGAAAGCAGTCTAAGATACCTGTTGACCATCTAGATTTTCAATAAAAAAATAAAGTATCCAGAAATGGAATCCAAGATATTTAACCTGTGTAGATAGTGATTCAATAGAATGTGCACTTGAACCTATAAAAAATTCTGCCTACAAGATACCTCGTTCTGGGCCGCAAAAAGAGTCCTTTTTGTATGCATCTTCAGTAAATAAACTAATCTGCTCTTCCTCATAATGATTAGGGAAGCACTTGCTCTTTTCCTTTAAAAGTGCAGGACATGCTGCTAGCCTTACCCCTCCTATATCCCAAGCTGTTTAATACATCGTACTTCCACCTTAGCCAGCAAAAGAAGAAGCATATCTTTCCAAGGAGTACCTTAATCCCCAAACTGTAAAACAGATTTGGGGCAGATTTTTTTACCACTGTATTTGGAATTGTATCGGTATGTGGCAAAGAACTCAAAAATCTCTAGGCTACTGAGAAAAAGGATACTATGTATTAGTGATGAGTAGTGGTTAGGGCCGTGACATGGAGATGGAAGAGATTATTCTTGGGTCTTAAATTTCAGGGGCCTTTAACAAGTCTTGGTCTGGTACCTTGGTTGACAGTGATTTAAAGTGTAGTAAAGAAACACAGACTAAGTAGCTGAATTCTAAGTTAAAATTGCACCAAAAAAAGCAATTGTAAAAATTAGAAGCAAGAGCTTCTTCGACATACAAAGCTTCTTAGGGTCTAGTAGTATTAATGATCAGCATCTATTCCATAATCATCCATGTCAACAAAAACCACTTTAAATACTAAAATATGAAGTCTGAAAAGTCAGGTTGTATTTGTATATGTACATAGAGGCACAAATGCATATGCACATATAAAAATGTACACAGACAGAAATATGTAATGTAAAATATGCCTTTTGAAAGGAAATGGAAAACGAGCCACACTTACTGATAACAGAAGTATAGACAAGGGTTTTTTTCATGGCAATATCCCTGTTTTAGAAGAACATTTATTAAATAAGGATTTAGGCAAACTGTGGGAAGATTTACCTCTTTTAACCTGTATGTTTTAGCTCTTCAGTCAAACAAAATATGAGAACAACTCACTTGTCAAGGGAAATAACCTTGAGTACCCTTTCTAGACTTTACATACAGTGTTTTGATCCTAAATATAAGGGGACATTACTGATCATAGTGTCATAGCACCCAAGGAAAACCTCCTAAGTATTATGAGAACAATATAATTTGGTATCCATACCAAATACACCCTGGAAAAAAATCCACATAAAGTCTTGTACCATGTGTAAATCCTTCCTCCCCATTCCCATATGCTCTCTGGGAGAATTGCCTTAGGAAGGAAAATGAAGCATAAAATAGCTTGAGCTAATGAGGAAAGAAGTTGACAGAAGTCATAAAGAAAAATGAAATTATTTGAGTGTTAATATCCAGATTACCTAGTAACTAAAATAATTCCAGCTATTTAAAAACAGTAGCAGAGTAATGTAATCACAGTTTCCAGTTGTCCTCCCATTATGTTTGTGCTACACAGTTTCCCACAACTGAACAATTAGATCTTTGAAAAGATCATTATTTCTTTTTCCTTTTTTGAATCTCTGTCCTTCCAGAAATGAAAACTGCCCTCTCTTCCAAATTCGGTTTGAGAGGAAAGGATAAAAACAAAACACCAGTCCATATGACTTGTCACACATCTTTAAACTCTCTACTTGCTGTATTTCCCAAAAGTTTTCTGTGTGCTGCTCAGTACTTTTACCAGTGAACTACAAAACAAATGAACATATATAGAATCCTCTTAGTGAAGTTCCTAAATAGCAAGGCCTGAAAGGTTATGTAATAAACGATCACCAGGCAAAATCACCTTAAACTGGACTGATTGGAAAGAAGTCAAGCCAAGTACCCATGGCTGTGCTGCCTTTTAGAGGGACCACAGTGGGCTGGAGAAGTGTGCTGAGAAAAACTAACTCAAGGTCATCGATGGGAAATGCAAAGCCCAGCGCCTGGGGAGGAATAACCACAGGCACCAGCCCGAGCTGGGAGCTAACAAGCTGGAAAGCAGCTTGGCAGAAAAGGATCCAGTTGTCCTGGTGCACCAGCTGACCATGAGCCAGCAACCTGTCCTTGTGGTGAAGAAGGCCAACAGCCTCCTGCCCTGCACTGGGAAGAAAGTTCCCAGTAAGCTGACAGAGGGGATCCTTCCCTTTCTTTTGGCACTGGTGAGGCCACACATGAAGTACTGTGTCCAGTTCTGGTCTCCTTGCTGTGAGAGAAACAATGGAATGAATCAAACAAAAGGCCACTAAGATGTTTAAGGAATTCGCACATCTCTGCTATGAGAAAAGGCTGAGAGATCTGAGACTGTTCAGCCTGAGGAGGACAGGGCTCAGGGGAATTTTGTTCAAGTGTGTAAGTAATTGATGGGAGTGGGATTAACAGGACAGAGTTGGACTCTTCTCAGTGGTACCCGCTGGCAAGAGACAATGGACACAAACTGAAACAGGAAAATTCCATGAAGTGGACAAAGGAATACCAAACTCCTCTAGATGAAACTTAAAGCTCCATGAAGTCAGATCCAAACTGAAGGATGTTCCTATTTCAACTTTAATGAGAAGATAGTGTGTTACATGTAGCCAGAGGAAGCAATCACAGTGTTCTTTTCTGGCCAGATTGTTTCTGATGGGCTTCTACTCAGCATGAGGAGCAAACACATCACTTCAATCAGTAACAGATAGCCCTCTGCCTCTCCTCCCCCCGTCATGAAACCACAAAGGAAATTCACTGAGTATAACTAAAAGATGTAAATTAAAAATAGCGTTTATGGTTCATTAAAAGTCACTTATGTTAACATCTAAGCCTGAATGCAGCCAAATATTCTCCAATTTCCAAGCTGTTTAAAGCTCTTTTTTGTTCTCAACTTCCTTATTCGTAATGTTTTAATGATGTGGAGCAAGATCAGAAGAAATACGAGCATCAGATTTCTACTTCACCTCCAAATCTTGGTGGATCTCGCTTTCCTGACAGGAGTCTGAGATCCACATCTACACCTGTTGTCAGAGTTGGCTGCTCCACACACGCTATGGAGCCAAACCATGAAATTGTGATGCATTCCTTTCCAGCTCCCTCATTTAGAGAGGTATTTCTACACTATACTGCTGCAATAAGTGACACTGAAACTTTCTCTGGGTTTAGAGTTCTTTAGAGCACCCTGTGAACTGGAGGTTCATACTTGTTGGCTGATAATTTTCTTTTACTTGTTACTTCTGTTAATGTGATCAATTATACAGGGTCAGAAACTCAAATGTTTCTGTTCAGAACACCAAGAGTCCTGAAAACATACTTTTCTTTGACACATTATACCAAAGTAGACACTGAATTCAGTGAAGTTACCTCTTACTTGTAACATTGTAAGAGCAGGATTCGCTCTATTATCTATTTTAAAAAAAAAATCAAATTGTCTCATTTGTGATAAAAGTCAATTTTCCTGCTGGATTAAAAGAGAAAAAAAGACTGAATGCAATATACTAGCTATTAAAAGATTTTTCAATTGGTCAATTAATTCTACTATTAACAAAATATTTTAAAAATGGAGACAGGTGTATAATATTGCAAGGATATATTTTATAAATGTAATCTCTATCTTCTAAAAAATTGACAATGATAAAGTGTTTCACACAGTGTTGGCCCTGTTGTCAAGGTGTTAATGACTTCCTTGAATGATCACCTTCAGCTTTGCTACCAGCCTTTAAGCACACTGAGTCATTAATAACTTGAACCTACTGTGTTAATAGGATATTATCATGGTTTAAACAACCCACAGAGGCACCAAACAAAAGTAAACATTTATGCATTTGAAGATGATATTCCTCTAACGAGAAACTAATAAGCAGTTTGAGCTAGGCATTTTGCATTTCTAGCTTGGCAATGGTCAAGTTTCAAACTGAAAATAAGCCAGGAATCATTCCTCATGATGGATCTCTGCACCCTGGATTATACCAGGCAGCGAGACCCAGGAGAGGGGGCTCATAGTATTATCCGTGTGAGGGGCAGTGAGGCTCAGCCCAAGAGGGGAGCACTGAAGCAGACTGCAGAAAGGGATAACAGAGCAGACAGAGGCAGAGAGCCTCAGAGACAAGCAGCTAATGGTTAGACATGAAGGTACACCAAATATCTTCACACCTTTGTAGGTGTGGGCTCAAGAGGCTAACTGTTTTCACATACAGCTTCTATTACGTGTCTGCTATGTGCCACTAACATAAACAGAAATGAAGTGCATTGTGACCTCAGAAAATACTGTGTGGATGCTTAACTCTAAAAATATAAATCTAAACCTGTCTCCAGAACTCCTTTCCCATCTTTATCACTTATGATACATGCCAGTTTGCCTCTTCTCTTACAAAAATTATCCCTTCCTTGCACAGGTCAAAAATTTCATCAAAAACAGTCTCCAAACTTCAAAACCAGGGTTATATAGGAACAAAATTTAAGATATTTTAAAAATAACATCCTTATGTGTTATTTTTATCTAACTTCTATTCTGCCCAATTTATTCCAGATTAGTATTTCTGATAGATCTTGAGCTGATTATCAGCAAGTGATGTTAAAATTGTGGCCAGGAAAAAGAACTAAAAATAGAGAGTTTTATGAAATTAGGATTTGGAATACAACTCCAACATACCCATTTAAGGTAAACTCAGTTGGTTGAGAGAAGTAATCAGTTTGCTGTATTTAAAAAAAAAAAAAAAAGAAGAAGAAAAAAAGAAAAGAAAAAGAAAAAAAAAGACATAAGGAAGAAATAAGGAAAGCAGTGAGAAGAATTCTGAAAGAAACTTAACTGCTAGTACAGGTATTTACTCTCATTTCTCTGAACTAAGCATTCAAATAGGAAATGGTAGCAGACTCAGAACTGATATTTCTATGAATCCAAAACTGTGTGACATATTAGTTTTGAGTAAGATAAATGATATATTTGTTGAGAGATAACATTTAAAATTAAGGACCAGAAGTGATTATTTTTCTTAATTGCAAAAATGCTATGAAGCTTATTACAACCAAATGGTACACCAGGATTAACTGATCCAAATAATCAACAATTGGATAGAAGATAAGTGGTATAGGAAAAATGTAAATTTAATTGTGGCCTGCTCTCCTTGAATTAGTTGATAATAAACAAACTTTTTATGAATTCATATTGTGTAAAATATTTCAATTTTCTCTCACTGGGAGAGGGTGTCTGGTGCCTATTACCTAAATCTTCTCATTAGTTCCCAAAACTTATAATTGATGAATTAAACTTTTTGTGTTGTTTAGTCAAAACAGTAATTTTCGTATTTCACCTCTCATGGGAGGTTTTTAAACTGTTTTTCTGAGTTCTGCACATACTCTGATGTGCTCCACAGGTCAGGCTCCACGATGACACCTTTACCCTGAGACAAGGCAGAAGACCATTGGCAGAAGAGGAACTGGATCCATGTTTGTTAACCTCCAAAATGTCTAATACTACTATGGTAAGACAGAGCATGTCATTCTATCCAAGAATATAACATAAGACATAGAAAATTTGTCTTCAGGACATTTTCCCAGTGCTTTGTTCTGAGATGTGCTGACACCATTCTACCATAAGAGCAGCATGTGCACCTTCTAGAGCCCTGGGGAGGGGAAATGTCCCCATGGGTTACCTTTGTACTGCTGTGAGATGTGCATGAACCCTGGTACTGATATAAATGTTACTAAAATATTAGCAGCATATTATATATTTTTTCATATTAATACATTGATATATACTAAAATTTTAACTAATATATTCATATTATATATTGTAACATATCAGTTTCAATCTAAAGTCTGTGATGCTTTAAGTGAGCATTATCAGAAAAGAAAATACAGTTGCTGGCCCAGGAGTATTGAAAGAGGGTGAAAAACCCTAAAGAAGTGTCAGGGGAAAAGAAACACCATAGTTCTGTTGAGAGGACTTTTGAGCTGTCAAACTCAAATGACTATTGAAAACAGCCACATAAATATCAAGGATATATAAGATTTTTAGTCCTATTCAATCAATATCTTGCAATTATGAGTTTCAGTCTAACTGGCTAGGCTGTCTAGATGTTGGTTATGATTTATTTTGCTTACATTCAGTTACTTCGATTTTCTCTCTGTTTTCCCTTGCTTGTGTCTAATAAACCTTGTTTTATTTAATCTAATTGAAGTTGGTGTCTGTTTAATAAAGAACATCCATTGGAAGAAGGTTACTAGGGGAGAAGAGTGGTTTTGGGACAGTGGGAGAGTCTGGTGGGTGGTGGGGGAAGGCAGCCAGCTATGCCAACAGGGAGCTGCAAGGATTGGGCTGTGGGGGAAAGGAAAATCACAGAAATTGGGGAGGAAAAAACAACCCGGAGTTGTGGAGTACTCTGTCCATAAACTGATGGACCGAATAATTCAGAAGTCTGATGAATTCAGCTTATGGCCAGGACTGAATTTTGCCCCAGCTGTAAGAAGATCTGGCACAAAACACAAATAGAAGGAAACACACCTTTGGCACCACATTAAAAAACCAAACCAAACAAACAACAAACCCACCAAATTTAGTCACTGCCTTTGACTATTTATGACACATTAAATGTTGCAATGATTCACATACTGCTGCTACTTCTTAGGACTACTGCAAACTATATCTAAGATAAATCAGTGTAGCTTTGGTGAAATGGAAGCATAAGCCTTGATTAGAAGCATTAAACCCACAATTTAATGAAAAAAGGGGTTTGAAAGTGTTTTGCCTAAACACTGATTTTGCATCCTAATTCCTTTTCTCTCATTTTGTTCCTCTGTTCTGGAGTGGCTGTGCAATCACCACAATTTTCACTGTAGAACCTTGCAGAAACAGGAGCCCTTGTTCCAGACTTAGGCTTTAGTGTGCTTCAGTGAGTAAATGAGGCCCTGACCACATTAATTACATTCACTGGGAAGCTCAACATGCTAGCAATGTCTCTGTAATTATTCAGTATGCTGAGTGTTATCATAGCAGCCATGTGGATCCATTATCATTTTGCTCCTCTAAATGCTGCTGATCTAACCATTAGCATAGCTGCAACTCGTGCTCCCAAGGAATAAGAGAAATAATAGAGTTTAATTCCTCATTTCTTTTTCAATTTTTCATGCTCTGTATCCATAGGCTGTTTCTCTCATAACCATTTACTAGCTTGTGAATGAATCTCCATGCCTAATTCTTATGGTTTATACATGACTTGTATAAAAAGTTAAACCCACATATAGAAGAAAAAGACAATCAGATTACCCTACAAATTATTTGTCTGCAAAAAGTTCTCTTCTACTTGGGCATATTTGCAAAAAAATTAACGTTTTGTGGTTTGCAAAAACGGCACAGACAGGCAAAGGTACAAGCCCAAACAAAGGAGAAAGAGTGGGAAAACCGAGGCTGTGCAGAGGTATTTAAACTATGGAGAGATAGCCTATCAGTACTTCATTTTATTTCCTCCTTGTCCACAATGTCTAGTTGGTCCCTGACTTACATTATATAGGCTCAGTTACTGCCAGCTGCAGTGACTGACTTTTCTCTAGACAGGCGACTAATGAATAGCAAAAATTATTAACCCTTTGCATGTATGGTCATCCTTGTTAGCACTGTTAGACGAGTACAAGAGTCCAACATCCCAGAAATACTCAAGCAAGCATGAAACCCTACACGTCTAACTATTTTGGGAAAGGGAATAGCAATAGAACATGAAAGCTGAAGTGATACATGTGCTCACAAACACTACTTTGCAGTTTTCATGACATTCTGTTCAGATCCATTTGCTTTACATCGCATCACTGTGCAGCTGCATTTTTAATGAGGTTGAGTTTATGTTTGAATGTTCTGTGTCAAAAAATGTTTCAATTAATCTTATTAGCTACTCTAAGAACTAATTTGAAATTATTCTCACAAAGCCATAGTATTGTGGAAGCACCAAAGACAGAAATCCAAAAACATGGTCCATGCAGGTTTGCCAAAAGACCCCTCTTGTCACTTGCTGTTCAGGTGCAGCTACAAAAGTAATCAGAACTAAGAATTGCTGAGAGTCACCCTTTCCATTTGATTAATGACTTTGCAGTGTGAGGGCCAAAATTTCTGGTGGGGTAAACAGACGTAAAATGGCTTTGGTGATTGCTGCCAGACTTATCCAAATTACCTATCTCCAGCAGGTAAAATACAAAAATGCATAAAAATAAAGAAAACCACTATTACATACAACTGCAAGGAGAATTGAAACCGAAAATTCTAGTTTTGAACTGGGTGATCCAGTGAGGCTGTATATAGGACATATAGGGGGGAAAAAGAGGGAGAAGAAAGAGAGAGAGAGTCTATATGTACTCTAATGCATCTTCTACGTGTACATACATTTATTTTCTTCTTTTGTTGAAATTATGGGTTTTTTTCTCAAGGCATTGAGGCAAAAATTCTCCCTAAAATATACTTCCTAAAGAGAGCAATTATTGTAAACAGGAAAATTATACAGAATTAAGATAACTCATTGCTTCTCTTCAGGGAATTATTAACAGAAGTAAATTAATGAAAATAAGAAATACGATTCTTGGCTAAGAATTTGCTATTTAACAGCCTTTACATTCAAAAGAGGGAGTCATTCTGGAACTAAGACTCCCTTTAATGCAGTAATACCCTTAACTAGCCTCACTGCAGAAAGCTTTCTTTTGCTTTTATTTTTTTTTCTGAGAAATGCCAAGACATAAACCTCAATAGGAAATGCATTCTTTCTATCTCTTCTACCATTTCATCTTCTGATCTATCTTATTTCATACAAACTTCTTTGATGAACCTCAACTTGGACAATACACAATGTAGATCTATTTCTGATAGGACTATGAGGAAAAAAGTTCCAATTTGAATTAAAATTCAATCTAGCCTCCTGCCTAGAATACATGATAGTTAAAACCATTGTGGGTTTTGTTTTCTGTTTGGGAAGCAGACTGAGTTTTAAGGACACAGGTCTTTTCATGTTTACCCAGAATCTGCACAGCCTGTTATCCCACTGGGCAAATTGCATTTGGTTAAGCAGGAGTTGAAAATTCCGGAGTTGAGTGTGACAAGGGATAGGAAGGGCTTCTACAGGTCAATCAATAGAAAAAGAAGAGGGGAAACATGGGTTTGCTGCTAAATGGAGCTGGGAACCTGTGTCAAGGGATATATGCCTGGTGGGGGCAGGGAATAAAGAAGTTGGGCCCAGGTGTTGTTAAGTGGTGTCCACTGACAGGACAAGAGGCAGTGGCCACAAACTGAAATGCCGGAAATTTAATTTAAAGATTAGGAGATTTTTTTTCACTCTGAGGGTGGTTAAGAACTTGAAGAGGTTTCTCAGCGAGATTGTGAAGTCTCTGTTCTTGAAGAAGTTCAAACACAGACAGGAAACAGTCCTGAGCAATCTGATCTAGACGATCCTGCTTTGAGCAGGGCATCAGACTGGATGATCTCCCGTCTCAGCTGTTGTGTGATTCTGTGATGTTGCTGTTCCCCTGCTCCAGCATTAGGACAGGTCATTGGAGAGATTCACTATGTAAGTCAAGTAAAACTATTTAGTGTTATTAAATCCCACCTTTACTGACTATCTTTTATCTCAGGTGCAGCTGGACTTTGGCAACATGGGTGAAACCTCAGAGTGACAGACAGCAATATCCTCCCCACAACTTGCAAAATAAAGAATTCCCAGATGTCCGTATTTCAAAGGCAGTGTAACATAATTGAAGAGAAGATGGTTGAAGTTGCCAGGAAGCCAGTGGTGTTCCTCTAGTCAGAAGTACTGCAGAGAAGTTGGGAATGTGGCTGAAACCAAAAGGGGCAAAAATGTTAACTCTGCCTTTGTGCAACCTCTCAAAAACAGGTGCTGCAAGAAATAATCCTGATTTTAGAGTAAGATAAGCTATATGATCTAATAACTTTTCATCTCCAGCCCCTTGATTCTTGGCTAGGCAAAGTATAATTTATCTTAGACAGAGAATAGTCAAGGACAGACAAGCAAAAAATGTAGAAAACAATGCATTTTCCTAAAAAGCTGTCTTTAAGCTGTACTAAAGGAAAATAAATAAGTATCTTTAAAGATTTTTCTGAATGAAGCTTATATGACACTTTTGCCTCAGGCTCTACGTGATGGCAGCTAAACTGCCTTCTTTCTCATTTAAGTGGTACAAAAGTAAGAGCAGGAAAAATTATTCAATACAAAAAAAGTAGAAAAAGTGATTTTAATATGCTTCAGCACACCTCATGCCCAATTTCTATAGATGTGCAAGTGGTCTTGAACTGATGAGAGGGAACATGACTGCTACATTAATCATTTGGAGATATACACTAAAATGCTTCTTTCCCTTTCAGCTTTCTGAGGAGTTTGAGTTTTGCAAATAGAATGGAAATTGGAATTAAGTGTAGCAAGCAAGCTACAAGGAATGTTTTTATTAAATGAATATTAAAAAAAATATTTCCACACCCATAGCTTTTCTTTTACATTCTTCCATCTATTTTTCTTACATTTTTAAAGATGTATTTTAAAAGGTGTTTATCATTTTGGTAGTTTAGCTTCTTTCCTTTCAACACCCTCTTGCCTGTCACTTAAATTTACAGTCTTGATGGTATTTTCTGCAGCTGGATTATAGAGATCATTCAGTTTCTTTGTTTCCTCAATGTCAACCCAGGAATGAAGAAATAAGATTAAAGACTGCTATTCCTTTTCACCATTCTATACCATTTTTCATCCAGGCAAATGTAAAATTAAAACAGCTACCTGTTCATTACATCAATTCTAGCAGGTGAGACAGTGAGGTAGATGTTTTGCATGCATTTATACATTGTTTTCACTGGTAGGAATACAAGGGAAGTGTTGAAGAGTTTTAGACCAGAATCATCTTCATATATTCTTGACACATCTGTGCTGTTCCACCTGGAGACTGGAATTCTGATCTACTGGCCTGGTTCCCCTCCTATTGTAGATGAATCCATCTTATGGTGTCTTACCTGAACCAGACTGCCTTCCTGCCACACTGCACTCATACTATGGAGCTTTGCTGCTTCTAATAGAATCTTTCTTGATTCACAAGGGACTCTGTAAGATCATAATTTTAAATTTCATCTAAATCTTAAGAAGTAAAACAAAAAAGAAAATCAATGCAATTTTCCTGAGGAGCTCATACCCCAGTTTCCAAGGAAAGAGATTTGAGGTTTACCTATGGAAGTCCTACAGAACTGAGAAAAAATATCCCTCTTCTCAGACACTGCCCCTGGACAATTGCAGCAGGGGTGGCCACATCTTGACTGTGCCATGCTCTCTCCTGCACCTGCACTGGCTCTTCCCCTTGCCTGCAGCAATGGCAGCCAAGACAACCTGCCTCTCTCTTGATTTCAGGCTGTCAACACTGCTCAGCATCAGCCGACACCTTAAAGCTAAGAAACAGACTGAAAAAATGAGAGGGTGGTTTTTATACTCCCTTCTGTGAAAAAAATGTAGTGATGTGGAAGTAATGTAAAGGCATGCATGAAAGAAAGCTATGAAAGAGGTAGGAAGATGGGGAGCCATAGTTTAAGATAGACAGAAATTCAGAAGCTTTGAGAGAGACAAAGACACAGAGAAAAAGAGTTACAGAAAGATGAGGAAGAGGAAATGAAAGTTTTCAGTTCTGTTAACCCAAAGATAAGTTTTTCTGTCAAAACATTTCACATCTTGCTAGGGAAATCTGAAGCTCCAAAGATCTTAAAGCATTGCTCGAACATGGGCAAGTTCAATCTCCTGGTGTTACTAGTAAGGAATTCTCAGCTACAGCCATGGAGTTGGAACTGTGAAAGTTCAGGTAAAGCATTCAAGAACTACTACAGCTCTTAGGGTTAAAGGACATTCTTAGTCCAGAGCCTTGACCCAAAATAAATTTAATTGACCTCAGCAGAATAGATTTGGGTTTATACTTCTAATCCTAGTATCCATATCTGGATTTAATCTGGAAGAGATTTATAGTCATTCCCTTCTTTTTCTAGTTTCCTTTCAAGGCTGGAATGTTCAGATAAAAATAGAAACGCTCTTTTGGGAGCACATCCAAACTCTTCTCTAGAGGGTTTATCACAGAGAAAAATGTACTTTCAGTGATATTCTTCCAGTTCATGAAGGGTGTTACTTGGATTTTTTTCATTTAGGTATTTGCCAATAAAAAAAACAACCTGTAGGTATTCAATTTTCTCTTCCATCCATGTGCAAAGTAATTTTGTTCAGCTTTTTGTTTAGCTAGTTCCTCCCTAGGGGAAAAAAAAATAGTTTAAGAGCTCAACTTGAACTGAAACAGAACAAAAGAAAAAAACAGGATTTCTAGTGGACCCCCAGAAACAACCTAGAAACAAACCAAACAAAACCCACAAAACCTAAGTCATCATTTTCCCAGCTCTACCTTTATCCTGGTCTCTGTAAAGCTACCCCATGGTGTCTATGTTCTAGTTCTGAACGTAATGGTTTCAGCAACAGGTTTCATTCCCAAGCAAATTCCCCACTGGACTGATGGCATGATTTCCCACCTAGGAATGTCATTCAGTGACTTCAAAGTCTTGCTATGTACAATATCATTAAAAAGAGGAATGTCATGAATCAATGCCATTACAATGAACCTTGTGAGCTGAGCTCCAGGGGGGCTTGTTTTGCAGAAGCTGAACTTCCAGCAAACCACACACTGCATCCCTAATATACATCAAGCAATGTAAAAATAAAAATAATATAGAAAAGTCTGGATGTTTTAAGTTTAGTAGAACCACATTAAAATACATTGAATAGAGCTATTCATCCTAAAAAGGCAGTGACAGACAGAATCAGGTTTTCTCAATTACATTTATTTTTGCAGAAAACGTTAGTAATTTGCCTATTGCATGGTGCTTTCATTATTATGTCAAGGAACCATGATCAGCTTATCACTGTAGGAGAAGCTAACATTTGTCTCCGTGATTGCAGTAACACTGGGAGATGTCAAAGATGTACAAACATAATACTACCGCTTACTAATGTCCAGCTCAAACATTCATTGTATGACTGCAATTTCTTTCATCTTGTATTTCTTGAAATTACAAGTGTGAAAACCATGAAGCAAATTAAATGAGAAGGAACAATAGCTGTGAAAATCTGTTTGTTGATTCAGCTGTCCTTTAGCTGCAGATATTGTAAATGTAAAAATTCACAGTGTAAGTGCTAGTGAATCAGCTACTGACTAAGAATATAGCAGACTAAGAATATAGCAAAAAATTCTACAGACTAAGAATATAGCAAAAAAAAATGCAATCAAAATAACCAGAACCCTCTTTTTGGTAAGAGGAGATCTTCCTTAGGTGATTTTTGTAGCACCTAAGGCCCTGGAAGACGAGTATTAATAATCATTTTTGCCAATACTGCAAAAGACATGCAGTATTTTTGTTGGGATATTGGTTATGGTGTACACTGGCAGTGCTCAAGCTCTTGAAATACTTAGTATATTTTACTATAAAAATTTCACATTTCTTCAGCCATTTCTGTGCTAAGAATCTACAATGTAATCTCCTTGACTCATTTTTTTCTCATTATTTTCAATTTAATTTAGTGTTTGCTTATCACCTCAGATGCAGCAATGATGAAGCTCAGCAACGAGTCCATGCAGAACCATGACACAGCAGGACCAGTTTTCGGCTAGAAAAGCATACAGATGGCATTACCCTGTCAGGAAAGCTTGGATTTATTTTCTCTTCTCCCCTTTAAATCTACACTCAGCTGCATACTGGAATGATGGGGTGAGGATTTCCACGACAAACACAGCTTAGCAGGTGATCATGGTAACATATTTCTGACCGCAGTCCCAGGAGCAGATGTTTGCGTGTTTGAAATCAAGCACCACAAACAGTCATTGTTTGTTATGTCTCATATCAAGCATGTCTGGCACATTTCTATAATTTGACTCTGTAATTGCTGTTCAAAATACTCTATCTCTATGCAGTTCTTCAATTCCCTCTTGCAGATAGACTGACACTTTATGTGGCTTAGGTTATTATTTCTTTTTCACTCTCATGTCCATTTTAAAATGGCCCCTATTCATTTTGCATTTGTTGTGAAGTTATGATTCCTTTTAACTCACTTTATGGTGCTATCATTTTGTGGATATATTTTCTCCAATTCATGTAGTTGCTGTTTCCTTTGTTTCCTTATGCCTAATATTCTATGTGCAGGTATTATCAGAGGCAATCTGTGCCTGTCAAGCACTATGGTGAGAACATAGATAGATGTCAGTCATTTAAACTGATGAAAACACAAATGAAGCGGATGATACCTGAAGAAGGGAAGAAAAACTTGAGCCCAGAGTAGCAGTCTTTTGAAATTATTTCAGTGATGAAAGATAAGTTAGGAAGTATATAAAAAAATCCCTCTGCATGATTATTTCAATTTCAGCTCATTTTATACGTACATATATATTTGCATGTGTGTATATGTGTTTGTATATATATGTAATTTAAGAGAAAGAGAGCAATATTCCTGGATTACAATAAAATGGGGGGGCTTATATATAAAATAGATTTAATAAAAATACCTCATATGTCTGGATGGTTTAGACTTTGCTGCTGAAATGCCACTAGGCTTAAAAAAAGCAATATTAACACCTGTAATGGATTTCATGCTGTGCTCTGCTACACCAGGGAGAGCTACCTATAGCT
Organism: Coloeus monedula; assembly: GCF_965178545.1. NCBI lineage: Eukaryota > Metazoa > Chordata > Aves > Passeriformes > Corvidae > Coloeus > Coloeus monedula. The sequence continues at coordinate 39,870,971 of NC_138784.1, forward strand.
ATTACTGGTTGAAAGGAAGATAAAGATTCCTATTTTCTAAATAGGAATCCCTGCCTTCAGTGAAGTAGGAATCCCAGCTTCACTTGAAAAGAAAGTGTCAAATTCTGCCAGATATAGGGAGAGGTGATTTCAATGGGAATTGCTCAGATTTGAGAGAGGAAGGATTAGAATTTGACCCCATCTTACTTAAAAGATTCGATTTTAAAGAAACAGTTGGAGACAAATTGATAATTCAGCAATAGTCTTATCAACACCATGTACCCTGCTTTTGAGCCTATGCTTTCTCCTTTATCAGTCTGACTCTATGATTTGCTTTGCATTACCTATCTGTTCTTAAGATTTGGATTGCTTCTTAGGCCAGTAAAATTTGACTTTTCAAAGATCAAAGGTTTAAAACTTCCAAAGGTTAATGATTATTTTCTGAATGACTGTTTAAATATCAAATAAAGTTCCTTGAAGTCAGCTGTGACAAATATTATTCCCTTCTTTTATAGAAGAAACATTTGGAAGGACAAAAGTTCTTTACAAGAATATTTTGGAGGAAGGAAAAATTTATCAGAGAACAAGAACAAAGCTATCAACATTAGGAGAGGTAGTTTAACTACAAACATTGCATGACAAGAAAATAAAGTCCATAAAGAGGCAGGCAGCACTAGACAAGGTTTGGGATGCCTCGTATAATTTTAAATGCTTAGATTATATGTAATACTGTGGCAGAACTCCTTCAAGGAGGTGCAAAGATAGTTTTCAGGTGGTAAAGCCTATAGCAATAAAATCTAGAAATTAAGTGCCTATACAATTTACTTCTTGGCATGTCTTTTGCAGTCAATTCCTGGTCCCTGCAGAAACCCAGGAGTTTTGATTTTCCAGAGTTACAGAATGCCTTAAACCTGTGTTGGTTTGGGAGGATTCAGAAAATAAGTTATTTCACTAGCTACAGGGTACCTCTGTTTTATGGCTTCTTCCCAGACTCCCTCCCTTCTGACAAAAGCATTATAAGCAGAATTTGAACGGACACAGGTATTGAGTAGTTCTCATCTCATCTACAAGAAGAGGTCTGGACTGGAGGAAAAGCAGAGAACCATGGGTAGATCAGTGGGCAGATCAATCAGGCAAAGGCTTAGGTAAACCAATTCCAGGAAATCAATCTTTTGGGGCCTATCACCATTTCATGTTATTTAAAGCAGAGCTGGCTTATCGAAAAGGCTTAATTGTAATGACAAATGAAAGTAGCAGTAGATGAATCAATACAAACCCTACTCTGTATTCCGTGCAAAAGTGTCTTTTATTAGTTTGGGGGGTATGGAAGGAAGCAGTTTTCAGCCTGTAAGTAATTATTGTGACAGTTCTTGTTTACTATTTCCATTTCTCAACTTTTTACTCAAACCCATTTTATAGGCCTATAAAGTTTGATAAAACTCTATTCAGTGCTTTATCTAAATATTGATCAGCATGTTTAAAGGGAAATTACTATGCCTTCTGCTTGAACAGCAAGAAGTAATAAATTAACCATTAAAAACAAAAACTTCACATGCTGGGAGTCCTATTTTATTTTGCAGTCTATAATCCACTGCTTTTCTACAATTAATTTTCCTAAATGTGCCCAGTATTTTTATCATTTACTTACAGTTCTACTAGAGCCTGATTGAAGTTATATATATTCTAGCGTACAATCAAACACTAAGAATTATTGTAGATTAATCTGATTGGAATCAGAGGTGAGGAGAGCTCCACCTAGTTAAGTGAAATTCAAGTCTGATATAATTCAGAGAAAATGGTCTTGACATTTTTAATCTAGTAACTAATGTCAGGACTGACTTCATTTTGTCAATTTCTGTTAGTCTCCATCCCACGGCTTTGTTCTTAAATTCTTGTTCATGTCTGTGGTTCTTTTGAGAGGGCATCACTCACACACCAAAAAAATTGAGTACTGTTGATCTGGAGATGTTTTCTTGCTTCTTTCACAGTAAAGGATGAGTGAGAAGAGGTATTCAGAATGACTGAAATATGGTATTACATCAACGCTTTTCATCAAGCATGTGTGGCACATTATTTTATTTTGCTACAATTTGCCTGTATCTGAACAAGCTTCTTTCAAGAACCTAAGGGATATGACTCTTTAATAAACACAAAGAAATTTCACAAATATTTTCTTCTCTTGGAGCACTGCTTTCCAACCTTGCCTTTATTAGAAAATCCAAAGAAAAAATGAGGGAATTATCCATCTGCAATATTACTGCTGAACATAGAAGTCCCTGGAGATTTATTTCAATGTGTAGGCCGGAGTAACCATTTCCTCATTACCTTTTTAGATCCTTTAATTCTGAACTTTTAGTGTAAATGCACACCACTGCTAAGGTCGCTGCTTTATTAAATAGTTCAGTGATGCAGTCTAAGCTCTCACAGAATCCAGGGCTAACTGCGTGAAGAACATGGTAAGATGTCCTCTGCACAAAAATTGGGCATTTTAAATGTCTATGGTGTTGACTATCTAAAGCAATAAACTGACATTATCTATAAGCAATACACATAATAGACGAAAATAAGCTTTCTGGAAGATTTTTAGTCCAAATTTTCTTTCAATGTAAAGATTTTAAAAATCTGCTTAGGGAAACTGGTGCAAACTATTTTACTAACCTGACTATAAACTGTTTAAACTTAGAATTTTACTACTCTTTTAGGTATTTTGTTTTGCATATAAAAGTCATAGCAATTGGCTCATTTGCACTTTACAAAGCTTTGTCTGCTCTACTAATAGATGCTATAAATAATTTAGAACAACACTGGGTATATAGACTTGTGTGTTTTCCCTTTGGAAAATAATCATCTAGTTTTCTTACCTTATTCTCTCCTCATTGCAGATATAGTGGTTATATTATGCAGTCAATATTTCACCTGAAATCTAAAAGCAAGCAAACCCAGCAATTTTAAATTGGTAAGCAAAACTGCACACAGACATACCATGTGTCCTTCCAGTCATGGATGGGACAAAATCATTTAGGCGAATCCAGCATCTTTGAAGTCCTCACATTGCTGTTAACCACTTTTTGCAGACTCATAAAACTAGACAGGATTAGGGATCATCTGGACAGACCTCCTGTGTATCAGTAGCTGTTGTACTCCATCGAATTCTAGCAATGCATGGCATTGGCAGGGTAATGCAGAGAATTCTGAGCAGCATTCTTTGCCTGGTATCAAGGGACAGCATTTTTTCATCTCTTCACCACTCTGTTCCATTGGTTGACCACGCTGACTGTTAAAAATGGGTAGTTTATTTCTAATATGAATTTGTTTTTTAACTGCTACATAATATTTCTTTTTTCTGTCTTTCTCTACTAGATTAAAGAGCCCTTTGTATATCCTTTCCCTGAAGGAATCTTATTTACACTAGTTATGTTGTCTCTCAGTCAATTTCTTGGTTAACTAAGCTGAGTTCTCTAAAGCATCCTTTCTGACACTGTCCTGTACATCTCCAATTTTTCAGGAAATCCAAAATAAGTATTTTCTGTGTGGGTTTAATTCAGTGAATTAAAGGTGGTCCTCAGTCCCACAGGTCTTGAGTCTTAACACAGGCCAAGCAACAGACGCAGAGGAAATGCATAGAGCCAGCAGGATGTCAGAGCCACCACGACAAGCAGCTATCTCAGCACACACACACAGATTAACTGTTGACAAGTTTTTTGTAGGCATTTTGTAGGCATCCTGGCAAAGGAGAGTTTCAATGAGGGACTTGAAGGAGGATAATGATGGACCTTCGCAGGTGTTCACAGGGAACTTCACCCAAGCATAAGTAATTACCTCTGATAATACTGCCTTTGATGGGTGAAGGGTTTCAGAGGGTGTCTGGACGAGCTAGTTTGGGTATCCTGAGCAGCACAAGACAGCTGTGGGGCAGGATAGTACTGCAAACATGCCCAGCCCTCACCACACAGTTATCAGCCAAGCCACAGTATCATGATACACTGTGGCCAACACTCGACAGGGTTTTTAAGAGGCAGCAGAGCCATCTCTCTGCCTGGCACTGCCTTGGTACTGTGAGGATACTCCCTGAAATGCCTGTAAAGGTTATGGATAGTGAAATATGGTAAGATTGTTTTATTTACTTCCCTCTGCATCTAGAAGTTTCTTGATAATACATTGCCTTTTCTCGGTCATATTTAAGAATGGGAAATAGCATATTGATTTTGTCATGCCAGAGAAGAAATGTGAACCTGTCAATGTCTACATTCACTCTAATCCAGTAGGCTGGTCCTCCATCTCTCTGCCAACTGTAATGTGTTTTATTGGAGAGACAGGACAAAAAATATTTTGGACAATTAATCAAGATTCAGTCTGGCTGCAACAGTTCAACCCTATGTAATAAAATGTTTTTTCTTTTTACCCAGAAATTTTCCTTTCTAGTTTGAAAGTAAGCCATTTCGTCAGGAAGCTCTGGGCAGTTACACAGCCACAATCAGTTCAAGCTGATATAAAATCTTAAGCAAATATGATTTTAAACTATATTGAGGGAATTTATTTTTTAATTAAATGCTCTGCACTTTGCATTGGTCTCTATCCAGTCTATGCCTTTATGTTCAAATGTCATGGCTCATCACTCGCACTGTCTGCTGATTGTGAATTGTATAAAAATTCAGCCACCAAAACAGAAGTTTTTAAATTTCATATAAAGGCCTGGGGTTCCTTGTTGCAGCTTGAATTATTCTCTGATTTCTATGTAAAAATATGGTATTTCAAAAATTACTCTTGTCCTTGCTGTGTCTGGGTACCTTTGTTGAGCTGTTGAACTATCTCTGTAGACAAGACAAAATCTCAGATTTTATCCCCAGAGGGTTAGTCTTTGTATTCATATACATGATTTTCAAACCTAATCTTAGAGACACTCGAGATCTCCTCAGTCTTGTTATTGCAAGGATAAAGGACTGGGCCTAAGTCCACAAAAGAAAGCCAAGAGGCAAAGAGAAGACTTCTATAACAGCCAGTGTACTGGTCAGGAAGGGGCAGAGGGAGAAGAAGGAGCAAAATACATTGCTTCTGGGATAACCCTGCCTTCCCTTGCAACAATCCAAACACAACCCCTCTTCAAACTGCAATATTTGTTATATGTATGACTTCCAGTGATCCATCAGAAATAGTCAAGAAACTGCCTGTGACTGTACTGCCACCCTCAGAAGACCTTATGCCTTATACCTTTAGCCAGCTGTGCCTACATTTGTATGGCATGAAAATTCTTTTATCCTTGTCACTGAATCTTTTATCAGAGCTAAATTTGAATTTGGGGAGACAGGAGGAAATGCCAGCAGCCTCTACTCTGAAAGATATGCTTTAAAGTCTTAAAGAGGAGTTATGATTTTTTCAAAATTGAGGACTGGTTTGTCAGTAGGGATTTCCCAAGGTACCAGTGCACATCTTCCTCACATGTACAGTTGAATTTATCTTTTGCTTGAAATCAAAAGTATATTTGCTCAGAGAGAGCAACTTTACATTTTGGCCTGATACTGAGTATTTTTGTCTCCTGGACCTCACCAGACTATGTGGCTCCCATGAAGTGATGGACTAGAGCCAAGTGAGGCAGCGAAGGCAGGCATGTGAAGCTTTTTAAGGACAAGACAGTAGCACAGACTGGTGAACCATTTCCCTCTTAATACAAACAGTTTTAAAGCCAGACTAAGCCTTTGAGCATGGGGAAAACAAGAGAAGCGATTTTACCCATTTTAACTTTTCTAGCTATGAAGATTAGATGCTCATTTTTTTTACTACACTCCCCCTCTGACTCAGAAATAATCACTGTTACTACATTATTCTATCCTTATCTTCTGAGATGCAGAGACTGATGAGAGATAAGGTAAGTAATCTAACTGGCCAATACACAGTCTTAATTTTCTTAAAATAATTAGAGCAATATATTAAAATATAAAGAATGTGACTCATTAATAAGAGTGATAATATAATTGTCTCTGCATGACTGTGACACTAATCCAATCATAAATTGATTTCTAGGAGAAAATAAGCAGCTATCTTTACAGTATCTTAGGTCATCAGTTACTTCTATCTTGTTCCTGAGGAGGATTTTCTTAATTGGTATTGACTAATTATACTTCAAAATTTTGACCTTTGGCAGATTGTCATCTCTTTAAATCAAGCACTGCTATCTATATAAATCAAGGGTCATTATTCTACATTTTCTGATAGAAGAAAACAGTAGAGAGAAAGCTCTGAACTATTCCAGCTTGCAGAGACATAAAGAATGTATTTAGGGTTTGGCTTTGGACAAACCACCTCACCTCAGCTGCCATTATCACAAAACTCCCTTTGTTTAAGTGTAAATACTGCTGCTTAAGCAGAGACAAACCTGTCTATTTCTCAGTTTAATATCTCCCAGTTCCTACACTCTGTCCCTTCATCCATCATTTTTTGAAGTGATGACACTGCTCACTAACTTGGCTATTACAAACAGTACCTTCCAATTAAAACTTCTCACAAGTCATAGTGAACTTGAATAACATGGGCACTAATGGAAGGACAATGTATAGATAAGTCTGAAATTGAGAGCTTTGCTAGGGAATTTTAGCTCCTTTCTTTTAACCAGCTCAGAGGTCTGTTTTATTTACATCTCAAAAACATTTTACATTGGATGTGCTTTATTTTCCAGCTGTCAGAGTTAGAAACAAACCTAGTTTATCCTTGGTGTTTGTGTACTTTTATTTAAAACCACTTCATATTAGACATTTTTAAGTCTAGAGCACATTATTTTTTTATCATTCAAACTGAATTTAGAAAGCCGAATGAACACATTTCAATGCATTTTGTTTATGCAAAGTTAACTGACTACAAACATAAAAATTGTAAAAAGTTTTAAAAAACCTTTTCCTAAATCAAATTCAATTTCCTCTGAAATGTATTTGAAAATGAAAGCAAAAGCCTTTACTTTGGCACTTTAAATTATGCCAATTTAAATTGGTATTTTAAATTAAGTTGTTTTCAATCAACTGTGACTTTCTCCAAAGGAAAAGTCATAGTTTACACTGCATGTAATAGTTAAAGTTTCAGAATTTCTGAGGTTAGCATGAGTTGATGAGTCAAGTAGGTAGGAATTGTTTCCTTTCAGGAGACTAACTTGCAAGAATTTTGTCCTTTTTTTTGCCACTTTCAAAATACAGTCTTTTTCCTCTCTACTTCCATCAAGAAGAAAAAGATCCTTGAAAACCCCAATAAGGAGGATGCCAGCAGCAAGAGAGAAAGCAAAGCAGACTGTGAAAACTGTGTAAAAAAGCAAAACAGCAGAGAAACCTTATTGTTTACTACCCTTAGTATGAAATTAAATCTGGAGGGTTAGACTGCTTCTTTTCCTATGCTCAGTATCCCAGGTTTCACCAACAGCTTGGTCAGGGTGTAAACCAGGCAAGCGAGAGGAAATGCAAGAAACCTCAGAAGAAAATACTACAGTAGAGAATTATCACTTCCCTGCAGAGGATGACTAGATAGGTAAGCTAATGATGAGAAAACTGCAAAGTTTGTGTACAGACCCCTCAAATTTCTTCTCAAAAGAAACGAAAGAACTGCTAATATTGCTATTAGTGTCTCCCCATCCTCCCTGTTAAGTATGTAACGCTGCAAATCTTCTCCAGGATTTGTTTTCTCCAGGAGGATACAATTTTACCAAATGCAATCAGGAATTTGGAGTTCACAAACCAATGTTCACAAAATCATAGTCCTAATGTGCTCTCTGATATAGGGCCATATGAGGGATAAAATGAATATATTTCCTTTGAAAATAAGAAAAAAATATATTTGTCTGCTTCTTGCATATAGCACTTAAAATTTTTTGCCTACAGAAAGGCTTCCACTTCCTCAGATATATTTAGTTTTAAATGTACTATCTGCTCTCTGGGAAAAAAATTACACAGCCTAATAGATCTTGCTCTATTCAGTTCTCATATTCTGCTTTCTATATTGACAAGTCATTATATGTATATTTTGTTGTTTCTTTATATAGATTCTTTTGTTACATTAGTGTTCTTTCTACTTGTATTTCAAAACTCTCAGCAACAAATTCTTGAGAAAAAACAATTTTCTAAGGTAAAATTCAACTTCCATTTTCAAAGACTGCTTTTACCATTCTTAACTGCTACAAAATTTGCTACTATTTTTTAACATCCATATGATTTGGTAATTTCTATTCTGGCAGTTCACAGGCTATATAAATCTATGAGATAATTGTAGAATAAATTATATAATTGCATATAATATCAGTCTGCTTTCTGTATACATCTGTAGCTAAAAATTACAATATAATTATATACACATAACTGTTTAGTTATCCAGCAATTATAACTGTTACAGTTTCTTGCATGGAAGATGTATGGAAGAATGTTTTGGTACTTTCAGCACTGTGAATCTGGCTTTGTGTGAATTATCTTTGTTTGGAAGTTTTGAATTAAAAAAGGTGATAACCTCAAGGAGAGGCCACCGGCAGAGAACTTCATGAATGTGTATAAGGGAGAAGTCAATGTATGAAGAGGATGGAGCCAGGATCTTCTCAGTGGTGCCAAGCAATAGGACAAGAGGCAATGGGCAGAAACTGATGCACAGGAAGTTCCACCTGAACATGAGAAAGAACTTCTTTAATGTGTGAATGACTGAGCACTGGAACAGATTTCCCAGAGAGGTGGTCTGGATGAAATCCTGTGCCATGTGCATGACCCGGCTTAAACAGGGAGACTGGACCAGGTGAGCCGCTGTTGTCCCTTCCAATCTGACCCATTCTGTGTTTCTGTGACAACTGTTTACCCACACTGCTCGTCTTTTTTTTCTTTTTTTTTTTTATTTACTCCCTACATCTAAACTGTAAATGTAAATTAAGTTGGTTTTAAGCATGTAGTTAAGAAAAATCCTACCTTCAAAGTAGTTAGGATAAAGGTGCTCATTAAAATTGTTTTCTTCTAACTAAATTCATTCCAATGAACAGCAAATATTTGTCAAAGAATTTAATTGAAATTAATTTAAGCAACAGCTCCTTACCATAATAGGCTGCAAAATTACACTTCCTCATACTTTTTGCTGTACATTCACTCCTTTTTCTGTTAATATTCATCTAAATATATGTAAAAGTATTTCTTACATCATAAGCCTTTCCTATGCAAAGCCAGTAAAGTGTGCTTTCTCTTGAAAGAGAAAAGGTGAACATGATTTTTCATTCTTCCTCACTAAACTCCAGATTTCTCTCTTAACACATTGCTGAGGCCAAGATATTGGGGTTGATCCTACCAGCATTCTCCTCATCATCAGAAGACAAAGGTCTGAAATTCCTCAGAAAAGGAGGGGATTGAAATAAAGTCTCTCTGGAGCTTTTTGGCTTTTCTCAGTAAGTTTAACAGAGTAGGATTAAAGAGAGGCAGCGTACCACTGCCTCAGATACAACATTAAAAGAAAACAGTGAGTCCGTGTTATCATTTCCTACCAATTAACTGTAACCACATTAGACATTTATTGGATTTGGCTAGCAAAGAGTGTAGATATCTTTAAAAGGTTGTGACAATATTCTAAAAATTAACCCAAGCTATTATATCAGATCTAGATGCTTGAGAAATCCTTGGTAATTTTGGGACACATAATATTTGACCAATTTTGCTCATATATATGCTCATCAGAGTATATAATTTCGAGACAGGGTTCTCTCCAGTTACTGTCTATAATTACAGCATAGTATCAGGAGCAAAGGTTAAAAAAAAAAACAAGAGTGACTTGAGAAATAGTGCAAAGAAGAGGAATAATTGGACAATGTGGAGCATGAATTTTACAATCTAAAGAGGTTGAAACTCTCCAGGAGTACAGCAGATGACTGAAAAGGTTCAAGCAAGGTAATTGTGTCTTTATGAAGCCAAGAGGAAACACTGAAAAGAAAAATGGGATAAGGCAGGTTTTCTCATTTTAACATTGCAGAATATGAGATTAATTTAAGAATCAACAGTTGAATGAGAAAGAGCAAGTTAGTTAATACATTATGTTACTGCAATTTAACAAGCACTGGAATTTGATAAGTGGATTAATGTAGAACATATTTGAGAGTGTTAAGACAAATACTCTTCTGAAATCTTCGACAAATCCTTAACCTCAGATTAGAATGTGACAGGTATCAGAAGCCTCTCAAAACCTGTAAGAAATGCACAACTAAGAAAAAGAAGAGCATTTGATTTACATCTTGGATTCGATTTAGAAAAAGAATATGATGATGCCAGATTGCATAAAAAAGAGATAAGCTTATAATATTGGGGTGGGGGCAGGGGAAATTTCTTGCCAGTATGTCTCAGACCATAGAAATGACCAAAGCAAATCAAAAACCTAGAAAGATGTCAACAAGAAACCTAAACAGGATAAGAGAGCAAGAAGCATGATGAAATAAAGTACAGCCTTTCAGAAGAACACTATATTCAAGGGAAGCTAAAATTTGACATATAAAATCTGAAGCTTCCTAAGGAAAAAAAAAAAAGCACTTTTAGAAAAGAAGATTAATTTGTGAGAATGGTGCAAGTTTCAACACCATTTGGTTGGTCTGAAAATGAGATAATTCATTCCATATGCTTCCATTGCTTATACACAAGTTAATGCAACATCTAAAAATGCAGAAAAGATTTGAAAGTTAAAACAGTCTTATTTACAGGTGTGGATAAGAAACATTCATAGAGGTCACAAGACAAATGCTCCCTATTGAGGGGAAATAAAGGCAAAACAAAATCTTGAAAAGACAGAGTTTGAATTGTTGCAGAGATGGAACACACACTGCAGAGCTGCAAGTGTATCAGACCTTAAATCTCACTGAGAGGGATTACAAGGCAGAGGAAGAAGGCTGATGAATTGAAAGGTAGAAACGACAAAGTAGGACTAAGCGGAACTACAGAATAGTAAAGGTGCTGCAACAGAGTTTAGGGGTGGGGTAGCAGCAACAGCAAAGCCACAGCACCCCATCCTATACAATTTAAAATTTATTTACTAACCAGGATGACTGTAGTGCTGGATAGCAGTTTCTGTTCAACAACACAGCACATTCATGCACATGCTGTACAAATACACCCCCACCAGCCACTGCTTCAGCTCCAACTTGAGTGTCACAGTGCCCTCGGGGCAGCAGGACTCCTCATAGATGGACAAAGTGCCTGAGCCCTTGCTGCTGCCCTGAATTTCACACAGTGCTTTCACCTTGGGCTTAGCCCTCTGCAGTTTGCTGGGCTCCTGGGAAGGTCTTCCTATCAAGGAGCTTTACATTTTTATTGCTAGATGATCAGGCTAACCTTCCAAAGGCCTTGGCAGTCTGTCCCCCCTGGTCAAATACCTTTGAATTTCTCTGTATATAAACCCAGCTAGCTGTTTCTACGTGGTTTTCTCTTACCTTCTGACATCCCACCCTAAATGTATTACAAAGAAGCAGAGCTCTTAACAACTTTGTGTTTCTTGGCTTCTCCCCCATGCATACCTACTACATTAAAGGTGGGCAGATGTAATTCTGACTTCCAAATATGGCTCCCCTATAAAAAGTATTTGTATTTTCCCAGAACATGGCATAATCACCTAATATTATGTTAGAGCTCAGCAGATTACTTGAGGTCTCATTTAAGGGATTCATGCTTTCAGGTAGGCTTTGATACATTACACAAAGGAAAAAAAACCATATTCTTGACAAGCTGAGAAGTTATATAAATAAAGCGCTAGTATAATAGTGACTCAAAAAATGGTGTTCACATCAGAATGAGACTCAAAAATGTTATACATATTGCATATAAGAACAAAGAAACTTTATAAATCATCCACAGTTCAAATAGACGTTTTTCTATGTTCTTGAAAATACATATTGATTTTGGATTATGATTCCCACTTAGCTGAAGAACAAAGAATAAAAAAACACAGCCATTATAAATTTGATTTCATGTACAAATCAATATTTGCAAGATATGACACAAGCCACAGTAAGGACATACAAGAAACAAGTTTTAACAGTTTGCAGAGATTTATTATTTTTGGTATACTTTTCCAGGTCCAAGACAAACACAGTCAAATGATAAAAAAAAAGACTATCAAAATTACTTGAAGGATTTTTAAAAGCCTGCTCTACTAGTTTGTTCTGCACTGGATAATTATAGGACAGTACCTCTTGAATTTAAATTCTTAATGGCCTTATGTTATTTAGTAAGTGAGGGGAAAGATTTAGATAAGTGCTATTAAAAGTAGGAGTATTGTGAATTCCTTTTAAGCATAATGAAAAGAGCAGACAGACAAGACCAATAGGTTAAATCTGCAATGACATAGCCATCTAACAATACGAACTCAAACATCTAAAATGTGGACCTTTTCCCCATGAAGATGCCCCTTTTTGTTAAAAAGGTTAAACACTAGTGCCTGATAAAAGACTAAAACATGAAGAACAGAGCCAAGGTGAAGAAGGTCAGGCAGAAGTGTAGCATGAGAACTAGGCTCAAAGATATAATGTACCATCCCAAAGACTGACTGAAAATACAGGTACATATTGTATTATATATTATTTATACTCTGTATACATATTATATGCATACATTTCTTTCCTCTATAAGTAGTGTCTTTTTCTAATTTTCTGCAATACAGCAATTTTTAGCAATGAATATAAAATCAAATAAATTAAAATAAACATAATTATTTTATTGTAACTGAATAAAAGAATTCAAGAGAATCAAAATAGATGCCAAAAAAACACAGAGCAAAAATTCAGATCCCTGAAATAACTGTCAGGCTGCATCAAAACGGAACTGGAGAGATGCACCACAAGTATAAAACCCTGCCAGCACCCATGAGGTGCAACCATCATCTCCAGGAATTTTGTCTTCACAACACACCACCTCCTACAATGAGAATAAGCAGAGAAAAGCTGACATGAATGGACAAAAATGGAGAGAAAGGCTGATGGAAGAGAAAATGCAACACTTTTTATTTGTCCAGTTCCTCTAGATGAAGTTCAGAACTTCTGGCTTTGAGCATTTTGATGCTAAAACAGAGACTGAAGAGCCTAACTTTCATCTTCAGAATTCACTGACCTTCAACCAGTACTTGCTAACTGAGGTTCTTAAGGTGACTCCAGAGAAGTCCACCTTTCCCAGTTATAGAGGGTGCTGAAAAGCCTGATGATTTTAAAGTTTTAAGCTAGGCACAGAACAAGCTATGCATCATGTCCTTACTTACCGAATTATTTTTGAATAGCACTGAACTCAGAGTCAAAGAGATCAAGAGTTTGGAAACTCCAAATAGTATAAATTATCTGCTGACAAGTTCAGTTTTAGTTAAAGTACAAGCAAGGGTACTATATACAAAACAGGATCTATAGAGGGTCTTCAGCTTTTATACCCTGTAATTTCCTGAAAGGACCATTTAAATATCCATAAACAAAGTGGGGGTTTTTTAATCCTTTAAAAAGTTCCATTGTTAGGCCTAAAATTGTTCAGAAATGTTTTTCATTTAAGCAATTTCTTATGGCTGTCACTATGATTTAAGATCTTCTACAGAATCTCTCACATAAGGTATGTCTGCCTAAATTACTTTGGACCTAATCTTGGACAAAATGCTGTAACAAGTGTTCAATAAATGCATGAGTAAACAAAGAAAACAGGTATTTAACACTTGTGACTAGTATTATCTTTTGAAAATATTTCAATGAAAGCACATTGAGTTTGTTAAATAGGTTCCATACTAAAAATGAATGTTCAATCATCTGTCTAAAAGGCTTGTCATTGTACTACCACTGGCTGAAAAACCAACCTAATGCCAATCAATGCCAGATGCATTTCTTTATAAACCACTTTCTTATCCCTTGGCTTGATCCTGATAGGTAGGAGGAGAACTCTCAGGATGAACATATATTTAAGCCAAGATTATTTTGTTGCTGGGTAAAAAAAGAAAAATTAAAATTAGAAAGATGTTGTGTTAGAAAAATGTAGATATGCCATAGTGATATGTATTGAAATTGTACCTGTGAGGTCTCCTTTTCTTTTTGCTAATAAAAGTTTGAGGAGATTGCTCCATGACAACTGGGTTTTTCAGTCTGTTCTGTTAACTTAAAAACTGCAGCAAAAATAAAATGTCCTGGCAATAAATCTTTTAATCTGAGGATGGAGAGGAAGAACTAAGCATGTGCAAGGATGATTGAACTCTCAGATTTTTGCACACTTACAGGTTCCGTGCACTGTCACCCTGAGTTAGGGGATCAAATATTCAGCCTAAGGCTCCTATGGCATAGGACAAGTTCCTAGACCAAGGACATATACCCTAACAGGTGACTATAAAGGACTCTTTGCTTTAATTACAGGGTCACAGATAGATATTATTCCCCTTATTTTCATTTTCAGTTTAATTTCATACTTTATTTTACTCAGTCAGGACCATAAGAATCACATAATTTCTACTAGAAATCACACAACATCCAACTTTATCTAACTTTCACCAACCCCTGAAAATTGGTTTTTAGAACTATCATTCTGCTTCACCAAATCCCTTTGAAATCAATGGGATTTTCAGAGCAGAGTGACTGACAGATGGCTCCCTTAGTAAATAAAGAGGAGTGATTTTAAATACAGATTAAATGTACAAATATCACAGGTCATAAGGCAAACAATAATAATACTCTACAGAAGATTTTTTTTTCCAAGTGTTAAATGTACCTAAAAATAAATTAAAATAAATAAAACTGCCTCCTCTAAATAAGCAACAGCAGCATTGCTATCTAAGCCATGTCTTTCATTTGGCTGAGCTGAACTGCAGTTCAGCTCACATTGTGCGAACACAGATGGGTCGCAGGAGTGACACAAACCTCACCTTGTAACTCCTTATCATAAGCTGGATTCTGATCATTATCAATTTAAGTCTCCTGAAAGCTGCTGTGATTCTGGGTGTCAGTGACAGCACAGCTTCAAGTGGCAGCTCTGGATCAGCACAGCTGGTGGAAGATGTGTCTGCGGCCTTTCAGCCTGTCTTGCAATGACAGCAATGGATAAGGAGGGAAACGGCTCAGCAAGGGAAAAGTGGGCTCCACACTGAGGGAAGACTGGTATTATCCATACCTCGTCACAGTGCCTCTGAAAATATCCCTAGTGCCAGATGGTGTCTCAACAACACTGTCCTTCCTTTTAATCATCCTCCTGGGTGTCCTGAGTGCAGTCCAGTAGAGATGCAACAGAAATGCTCTCACTGACAGAATACCTCTCGTATTGTAGATGAACAGCAACAGCAACAACCCTGCTTGGGGTAGCTGAGCTTAGGCAACCCATACTCCACAATACCATGAGGAATGTCATGCCCCAGTGACTCACTTATGGATCCTCCAGAACTATTAGGGTCATATCCAAACTCATCAGACCCTGATCAAAGGTCCTCTGGACTGACCAGACTTCTGTAGTCTCCCAGCTAAAAAAAATATTGCTATTGCACATATTCGAAGATACAATTTAGAGCAACTTGTAGTCATCCAGTTGGAAATTCCCATTCCACCACAATGGGAAAGAAGATCCCACCTCCGGGTGATCAGTGATGTACAGCTTGTTTTCTACAAATAGGAAGAAGTCAAATTTGTAAACAGCAGCCTGTTGTTATTTATTTTATTAATAAAACATTGAGACTAATGAGGAATATAGCCTCTCACACATAGATTTACCATGGGTGTTTACGGTGGACAAGAAAGTGTGCCTCCTGGGTACATTACATCTCTACAGTATTTTCCAAGGAATATATCAGCTTGTACAAATGTTGTTCAGCTGCACAAACCCACCAATTACAGCAATCATTTGCTTGTTAATTTCAGTCTGCTGTGCAATGATTTATAGTAAACATTTTTCCAAGCTCCTGGGAGACAGCACTACCAACTTCCGGGTCAGGGTCTGGTGTCCCCGCCAGACCGACAAAAGTTCCTGACAGTACAATCAAAGTAGCCTTTCTCTTCTTGGAAATAGCTGACATGTGACTTGGAATAAACACATGATCCCACCAGGGAAGTAAGTGATGTGCATCCATAACGCTGTAGCCTACAGAAGTGTGGATGCAGGTTCAGTGCCCCTGACCAATGATCCAAGCCCTGGGAATTTCAGTGAACATCTCATCCCAGACTGTGACTGATGGGGAGCTGAAGCAGCTGGGATTTTCACCTCGACTAAGCTTTGGAGTAAGGTTATAGGAGCAACAGAAAATGCTGGCACATGCTTCTTATAGAGTTCTGTGCTATGTATATGCAAGGATTGCTCATGGAACAGAAAAAGAGGATGAAATACAAGTAATATTTGGTTTGTGGATGAGAGTCATTCTTCAGAGAACTCCTGGAAGCAAGCATAACTAAAGTTTTCCGTGAGCATGCCAGCAGCCTGCAGTGCAAGTGCTGATGGGGATTCCATACCTGTACTTTCCCAAGGGAGGCCACAGGGAACAATGTAGGACAGCATGGTACCCGTGGCCAATCCCACCTGCACAGGAGCTGATCGAGGAACTTCATGATCAGTGTGTGCTGGTGTCACAGAACATTTCACTCTCAGCATAGCCATAGGGAGACTACCATAATGAGCATTATGTAAGAAAACAGTTTCTCTGACAAGCTGATCAGATCCCCCTTGGGTAGTTGGGGTCTAATCCATCACTCCCTGCTGCTCTACCTGTAAAAGAGCAGATTTAGTTTAAAACAATTTAATTCCACATGGAAAAACAGTGCAATAGAGAAATCAATCAAGTACTCTGTATTTACATAAAGACCAATATCCACAGCCAACAAAAACTGGAGTGATTCTGCTGAAGCCAGTGGAGTTGCACTGATTTACACTAGCTCAGGCTCTGCTCTAATATTCTAGAAATAATGATCTAAAGCCTCAGATAACCTATGCCAGAACAACTCCATCAGATTTATATATCGACAGAGGATATGACCTTTTATTGAAATGAGTATGTTAGAATTCCCCTTTGGTTTGTTAAAAACACTGGAAAACAGTAACCAGGTTGTTGATTGGTATGCCCCTAACCCAGAGGCACAGTAGTTCAGATGCTGCATGCTACATGGCTGCAGTTTTTATATCACCACTGCAAAAGTATTTCATAGCAGGGACAGAATGGGTGGTTAGAAAGTAAATCTGCCCTATGGCAATCCTCCATCATGCATCTCTCACTTGTCCAAATTTCAGAGTGAATGCTGCATATGGTTTTGCCCTCTGGAGCATGAGGTTACCTTTTTGTTCATTTGTTTTTCTCTTTAGCTTCAGTGTTTCTTATGGCTCAGGTGCTTAATAGAGGATAGTGAAAAAGAAATGTGCAAATATGGAATTGAAGGTGCAGTGACATTCATAAGCTTTTTACATTTTTTGGGGTCTCTTGTTCAGGTTAGATTCTGAGCAGAAGATACTTTATGGCATAAGAAGCTTCACACACACTTTTCCAAATGCTGGAGGTGAACTGCATTTGCATGGGGATGGAAGAATTATTTATCAACCATCCAGCCCATTTTTTCCATTCTGTATACCTTAAATCTCTATGTGTTATGATGACTGTTATAACTGAATTAGTGCACAGTCTTAACACTTTACAGAAATTGTAGTCCATGTTCAGAAACAGCATAATATCTGCAAAAGTTCATGCATGAGGATAAATTCAGACCATAGACTTCTGGAATCAAAAAATGTTTTGGAAAGTACCTTTAAGGCCCTCTAGTCTAATCGCCTGCAATGACGAGGGACATTCTTCAACTGGATTTGGTTGCTCAGAGCCCCATCCACCCTGATCTTGAATGTTTCCAGGGACTTTACACCTACCACATCTGGGCAAACTGTTTTAGTGTTTTACCACCCTCACTGAAAAAACTTCTTCGTTATATCCAGTCTTTACTTTAAAATTAAATGACTGATAACACAGTTTGATTCTTTTGAACCCAATGAGATTACTTATGTGAGTAAATTAACTCATAAATTAAAGGTCTTTGCAGGTATTTCACTTTAATCTCAAAAGTGAAATTCTGACATCTTAAGGTCAAATAAAATAATGGGAACATTGATTTTCATGATAATTTTAGTCCAATGGCAACAAACAGATGAGCAGGTCCAGATGACAGAAATGCTAAACAAAGTATATGAAGAAGGCAATAAGACAATAAATTCAGTTGTTCGGCAGAGGCACATGATTGTTACAATGACACAGTTAAATTCAGTTAAGTGTTCCACCATGGTTTTTCTTCTAAAGTAAATATTATTCTGCATTGCAGCAGAACAATAGGAGAAGAAACAGAAGGTAGAAGAGTCCATAGTAAGAACTCTTTTGTGTCCACCATATAATACAGGGATTTCTAAGAACAGCTGCAGTCAGTAAGAAGTCAGTGTCAATCAAACCTGTACAAGGAAGGAATTCTAGGAATAAGAAGGCATCTCTAAAATGACTTAATCATGAGCAATTAACAGTAAGGACCTTGCTTATGTATGTCGGGGAAATCTGAGTCATTCTGCCAGTTTCAGTCAAACTGTACTGATTAATCAACAGAGGAGCAACCTACTGGGTCAAAAAAATTTAATTTTTTCCTGGCTTTGAGGGATGTATTTGAATGGCTGTTTTTGTACCTAGGATCTTTGATGCACTTGAAATCAGAGTTGACAGAACAGAGCTGGAAGATGTTTTTGGAAGAATTAGTAATACAGACTGTATTTTGATTCCATAAAATTTAAGAAGCTTAGAAATCTCATATAGTACTTCTAAGTTTTGTTCTGAGGAGAAGAAATAGACAAGGCATTAAAATCTCAAATCTCTGAAGCTGGTGAATGTCTGTCCTGTCCTCACAGTATGACCCAATGTGGCATATCTACACTTCATCCTTAAGTGTAAGCTGGTAGCAATTTTATCTATACTGCACCTGCATAATGTAAAACTGTGATTGCTGAATGTTACATTCCAATTTATCTTGATTCAGTGAGACACAACATATGGCCATATTATGCATTAACTTCTGCAAAATCATGCCTCTGGGAAGGTAGACTGCATGAGGAATGTTAGTCTCCCATCACAATCCGCCACAAGTCATATCAAATACCTTATGCCTGATGCTTTGACATACAGATGGATCTTGGTATCAGCTTGGAATCCGTTTATTAATCAAGCCATATTAGCCATGAGAGGTGCCTGCAGTAGGTTTGGCTGTATACTACATGGGATTGCAATGGGAGAAAAAGGAATCTTCAAAAGGATAAAAGGAGAGCTAGGAACAACAAAGAAAATTGTTGTGATATGCACATTTTTAAGTACTACATTCTCCTTTTTTTATTTTTTCACAGTGCTTGTGTCTATATTTTTCTTTCTTTTCACTCTCTAGTTGGTGTCACCTTAGTTTTAAATTATTGCTTCCTTCCTGTCTTTGCAGCTTTCCCAAGCAGATTGTAAATCAAAAAATGTCCAGGCTGAACTCTTCCATTTTTTAAACCCAAAGGGCACTAAGTGCAGATTTTCAATTACAATTACTTTGGCTGCAGCCTTGAATCCAGTCCCACTGCAAGCATATTTGCCAATAGAAATTTGTTATTAAGGACAGGAATATGCCTCTAATCACTTTATGGAAGCATGTTGTTGACACTAACAAGATCTTGATCTAAAGACCTTAGATTTTCCAAAGATCAACAGAAGTTTTGAATTTGAAAAACATGCTTTTCCCTGGTAAAAGTGTTAGGAGAGACAGCCCTGTGAGTCATGACTTAGTATGACCTCACTGAGCTGTCTGTGCTGTGGACAGTTTATTGGTGGGGGAAAAACCTCAACTCTGTATAAACTAACCTTTCCCCAAAACCTGCAGTTGTGATGAAGTGAGGAAGGTAAATAAAAGGAAAAAATGGATCAATATACCAAAATCAAAAATAATGCTGCCCATCACCAAGGAAATAGTAGAAAAAAGAGTATGTGAAAAAAATTAAGCAATACTTTATTTGTTTAGGATTCTCATAGGATATTTATGCAATAAAAATTTGTAGTAACAAAAAAAATCACTCAAGGAATTATAATTTTATTTTGTAAGAAAGAAAAAGATTTTTTTATTGATGCCCATCTTAGATGGTTGTTTTCTATTAATATGCATGGACATGTCATTTTCTGTTCTTAATGAGTATGACCTGAAGTTTACTTCAAGTTAGGACAGAAAAGGAACTATCATAGCTTTTCCCAATTCTAGTTTACCAAATTTAAGGTATGTTTCACATACATGACTAGTAGAAACAGACATTCTTTATCCTAATAAGCCCTGTTTTTTGTGTAATTATAACTGTCCAGATTTTGAATCTTATTCATATCATGCCTCTAGCACAAACCAGAGCTCCCGTCCTGCAAACATATGCCCATGCCTCATTTTACATAACCTCACATATGTCTAAATTTACACAGCAAATCTGTGCCACCGAGCACAATTTTTCTGAGAGAAAGATGAAAATTGCTCATTGGTGTTTGGGGGACCATGGAATCCTAAGGATCAGTCCAAGAACAATTCAACAGTGAATATAAGATATCTAAAAAGTAGAACAGTATTTTTAGAAAAGCATGCCTGAGCCACTGAGCAAACGTCAAGCTCACAGAATCTTATCTCATAAAGCATTCCTGACAAAGATCATCCAACAGCATTAGGTAGAGGAGTCTGCAGGGATGAAGTGCTGTGATTACAAAAAGAAGAAGAGCAGGAAAAGACTAAGATGGACAAATGAAACATTTTATGTGTGGAAAATTGTCTGGAAGCAAGCCTTCTTTTTCTTGCTGTCATCACTAGAATAAATGCAAGATGCTTTCATCTGTAACGGTGTTTTCAAGTCTGAAAAAAGCATTTCCCCACAGTTTCCAAAATTATTATATAGGAAAAAGATTGAGGAAACAGGAACAACACAATTATAACTATTCCCTCTGCATTGACAAATAACAACTATCTAATTGCCATCACTGAGTTTGATCGGTGCAGAGGCTTTATAAACAAAGAAAGCCAGTTTCACCACAGGTGATTGCCGGCCGTGAAATCCTACTTGCCATTCTCTACTCTTCTCCCCAGGGCCATAGCCAGATGACTTATTTATGCACAGCTTCTTTGCACAACTGGAGGTGCTGAGCTGTGAAAAATTACAGATAAACATTTAGGGGTTAAATTATGGACATCTCCTTTAAGGCACCTTGGACATAGTTGTGTCAGCTGATTCTCAAACCTACAACGGGCTTCTGATGAGTGTCAGTAGGAGTCATGTTTTCATCCTATTTCCACCTCTAACATTCTTTTGTGTTTGGGACAACAAATTATCTTATGTCAAGACAGCGTACCTGGAGAAATGTGTGCTTCTGCAAAGTGTGTTATCTCCTTAGGTCAGCAATAGCCAAAAGCCTCTAGCATCCAAAGGTTATGTAGGGATTAATATGAAAGAAATCTGTATCTCAGAGTCAAATCCCAAAAGATGGTTATCTACACAATAAAAATCATTGATCCTGAATATCCTTTGGGAGCTGAGGCATAGATCCTTTATGGTTTTTTTCCAATCTACCTTTTTCAGCTGTCAGTATTATTGTGATAATTTTTTTCATGAGCCACCTATATCACAAAATAGAAGATAAAGAAATGTGCTGAATGTGTCCCATCATTGGAAACAACAAAACATTTTTGTAGATGTGTTCACAGCTAACTACCCCCATTTATTCCAAGTCGGAGAGCTTGCTCATCAGTCCTGCTTTTTTTTGTCCATCCAAGGTGAGCAGTGATCCTGAGAAGTCTTCCAAAAAATTAAAAAAAAAAAAAAGCTTGAAATTCTCTCAGGAAGAAAAAGAAAGCAAAAGTTCATAGTGCCCATAGAGTGACTTTGTTTTGAATATTTAATTTGGAATATAGTAATTCAGATAGAGGCATTTGTCTTTAGAAGTCTTGGGTCCCATTCATTTTGACATTAAGCTTCCCTCCATTCTCTTAGATCGTGCGATGTTTCACACTTAACAATGAAAATTGTACTGCACAGCACATTAAGTTGCTTATTTTCTATTAGGTGTACTGCTTCTCTTTCAGCTGTGAAATGTTACACTCTATTTCCTCACATGGATGGAATAGATGCCACGAGGAGGAAAATGTTGACTCATCTCTGCAAATATGTTTCGAAATATGGGGCCTTTGACAAACATAGAACTGAACTAAAATAATGCTTCTCAAAAAAAAGCTACAAACTCAACATCACAGATCTTACTAAAATTAGAAGTTTTATTCTTAGATTTGTGCAAAATATGCACCATAAATTTGTTGCAAAACTAGGCTTAAAAACTTATTTATTTCACAGTATTGCACTGTTCTACCATCAAGGTTCCTAAAGATAAGAACTGACAAACATATAGGTTGTTTGCTAAAACTCTGAGAAAGTCTATTTACAATGCAATGGGAGTAAAACTCTACTATTGGGCATATTGTACTATTGTATGGCTAAATTTAAAAAGTCCATAGCCAACAGTTCAACACATTTCTTGGAAATTCCATTGGATGGTGGAAAACTCAGTTTTCATATGCATCGGTCAAAAGTAGCTCCAAGGTGAGATCATACTTTTGGCTGTTGCTTCATGTCTCATCTTATAATAGCACAATTGGATGTAGTGATATCAAAATTTGGTCTTTCCAGACATCCAATGTGTACTTGGCACATCCAAAATATCTCAAGCTATCTACATGTCCTAGATGAAACAATTCTTAGCTATCACCAGTTTAAAAATAGTGCCACCCTTATCACCCCCCTGCTTCTGAAAATTTATTTTAACCTACTGATTTATGTTAGAATGACTGCCTGTGGAAACTGCTGAGCAGTAGCTTCTACAAGTTATTTCAAGTATCTTGCAAAAATCGGCACTAAACATAAAAGATGATCACCACAAATTGTGACTTAATGATAGCCTGCCTTCAGAGCAGAAACAAAACAGGGTTTATATGGGTGGCTCTGTCTTAAAATTGTTTATACTAACAATTTTTCAATATATTTACATGGAGCAATAAAAATGAAACCTGACTTGCTGCAGTGTTCAATTTTGATTAAAGACATGGTGATTGTCATGAAATAGGTGTAACCTGAAATTAAAATGACCCTTTCAACAGTATGTGACTCTTCAGATAAAGACAGATTTGCTTGCATCACTACTTTTCACTCTAAATCTCAGTACTTTATTGATAGCCTACAAAAACAGATATCTTTTGTGTAAAGCAATATTCACAATCACTTATTGGTGATTTGTAATCCAGGAACTTTTTCAAAATTTCTTTTCTAAGTACAGAACTGACCTGAATGGAATGAAACTTCTATTTCACAACTGCTGAGGTTTTTGACATCTGTTTTCCTTCCTGACTCTAATAAAAATCAACTCTGCAAATATTTTTAGAAAAAATAGAGTTATTCTCCTTGATTCAGTGCTTGAAAGTTCTTTATCCTTTATCTACAGCTCATCACTTTGAACTGATACAAACAATTTTACAAAATCTTCAGATAAAATCTTTTTCAAAATAACTGTGTGGTTGTAAAACTTCATTTTGCTATTATTTTCCCATCCTCCACCTCCACCCTGTCCCCAAACATTCTACTGAAGAATAGAGGTGGCCAGAATTTTTGGGTGAATTATTTAATTCCAATAAAAGGCACAGTATTGAACATGGAAATGTTGGTATTGAAGAGAACAATAATTATTTTTATAATCTTACAGTATTTTATGAGACAAATCTCTATGTTTAAACCAGCTTAACTGAAAATTTTACAGATTTTAAGTTGATTTCCTTCACACAAAATGTACCCCAGGAGCCAATACTGGGGGAAATCCCCGTCAGCATCTTCATTAATCACTTGGAGGATGGGACAGAGTACACCCTTGACAAGTTTGCAGCTGATAAAAAACTGAGAAGAATGACTGATACACCAAAGGGTTGTGCTGTCGCCCAGAGTGACTTAAAAAGGCTAAAGAAATGGGCTGACAGAAACCTCTTGAAATTCATCAAGAAGTGCAAAGCCCTGCATCTGAACAGGAATAACTCCAGGTACCAAAACAGGCTGGGGACAGAAAGGCTTGAACTCAACTTTGAACAAAAAACCCTGGGATTCCCAGTGGATGCCAAGCTGACTGTGAGCCAGCAGTGCACCTTAGTGTCAAAGAAGGCAAACAGCCTCCTGGACTCCATAAAGGGGAACACTGCTAGCAGATAGAGGGAGGTGATCACTCTACTCTCATCAACTCTGGTGAGATGCATCTGGAATACTGATTTTTGAGATGCATCTGGAATACTGAAATCTGAGCTCCTCAGTACATGAGAAATATGGCCCTACTGGAGAGACACCAGTCAAGGACCTTTAGGATGATTAAGGGATGGGATCATCTCTCCTGTGAGGAAATGCAGAGAGAACTGGGACTGTTTAGCCTGGAGAAGACTCAAGAAGGATCATACCAGTGTGTTTAAATCCTGATGGGGGTGAGTAAATAGTACACAGCCAGTCTCTTCCCAGCCAGTCTCTTCCCAGTTTTGCCCAGCGACAGCAGGCAATGGTCACAAACTGAAATACGGGAAATTCCATTTAAACTTAGGAAGAAACTTTCACTCATATGGTGGTTGAACACTGGCACAGATTTCTCATAGAGGCTGTGAAATCTCCAGCCTTGGAGATATTCAAACACTGAGCAGACACTGTTCTGAGCACCCTGCTCTAAATGGTTCATCTTTCAGTAGAGGGGTTGATCTCCAGAGCTCCCATCCAACCTCATCCATTGCATTGCTCCATTAAAATGAGCCAGGTTTTATGTTCAATGCATTCAGCTGCATTACTGTGTGAATGTCTCCCAACAAAAGCAAAACCTGCAAAGCCCTCTTTCTTTTCATATTGACTTTTGTCTGTTTTTCCTGCTTATCTTTAAGATTGTACTCTTTGTTAGAGATTCAGTTTATGAGTTTTACCTCCTGTGAATCAAGAGCATGTGCTTTTTTCTAAGTGACAGGTTGTTGCTTCTAACTCTTCAATATCAGCAGAGAAATATTCAGAAAGGAGCCACAGGGCAGAGAGCTAGACCCTTTTGCTCATCTCACTTGTAGGCAATCAGTTCACCCAGAAGCTGTCATCTGAAGTCAATCAACTGGCTTTACAAAGTGCATGCAATCTCAGAATTGTTTTCTCAGAGGATGTGGCATCTAGCAAACAAATTGGAATGAAGCTTATTCACCTGTGGGCCATTATAACAACAGTGGCAGCTTGGTAGGGCAAGAAACATACAGGCAATTTAATCTGCAACTAACAGACTGCATCTATTTGGCATGGGAGAGAAAGGAAAAAACCAAACCCAAGCAACCCAAGAGATAAGGATTAAAGACAGAAGAATCTCATAAGAAAAGCTTTCATTTTTCTAAGAACATGACCCATTTATATTTCTGGTGAGGGGTTTGCGGGTTTTTTTCTTTTTCACGTACTCTTTTTTTTCTTTTTTGCCCCATTGTGCTTACTAAAGTGATTTCCAGTAGTGGTTGAAGAGTGTGAACACTCCTTTATTTGCAGGATGTCAAGGTGCGTGCAGGTTTCCTCCAGGCTACCTGGAGGGAAAAGGCAATGGTCCATGCAATAAGCAGACATCCACAGCAATACTTTAGGTCTTCATGGCCCCCTTGGGGGGAAGAAAAGCTTCAGGCTCTTTCAGTCTGGAAGAGCAGAGAGGAAGAAAGATTCAAGCCTCACTAGTTCTGTGTTAAATACTATATAGGAAGGGAGATGCTCTGAGAAATGCCAATTGGAATGTAAGAAGAAGGATGAAAATCATTGGAAGAACTGCTATGAATATATATTTGTCCTGGATTACAGTCTCATAGATAGTGATGGTGACATATTGCTATTTTCTACAGTCTGTTGCAGAAACCTTGACTAGCGTCCAGCAATTCTGTGACCAGCATAACTCTACAGGTATGCTTCCAAATCTTCCTCTTCAGATGTTAACTACTCTAATCTCTCTGGTGAAAAGTCTGTAAGCACTGTTCTGCAGTTATTTCTAGGTAATATGATTTATTCATAATGCAGCACAGGCCATGTTTCTTGCAGGGTGAACCAAGTATATTCTATCCTGCATTAAATGGGATAAAAGGAACATCACCTATGGCATGTGGTCTGCTTTGGCACATTGCTCTGGCACTTTTTGCAAAGGAAGTACCTATTACCCAGTTATCCTGTCATCCATCCAAGAAAACAGGAATGTTCAATTTCTTTCCACAATCCTTGGATGTTCTCAGATACGTGTTAAAATATATAAGGTGCATAATCACATTTTACTTGTTTTACTGGCATTTCTTGTCTCATACTAGTATCAAGGGATGAATGTAGCTACAGTGGGAGAGCCAATGAGATCTTGATACTGAGCAAACTGGTCCCAACTGGAAGAGGAATCATGAAATCATGTTTTGGAGTGAAATCACTCCCCCACAGACTGATGCATGGGAACCTGTATTGAGAAAGGGGTGGTTACAGGTAACATTTCTGTTAAGGGGTTTCTAATTGTTTTCATGCATTCTGATCACTACCTTTCAAAAATGTTTATTTTCTCTATGTCTCTTTCACTGAAAAGGACCAAATGACATGCCTACTGATGCAGCTCAGTAGTGTTTCCATAAAAAAGGATCACTTTGGAATGACAAGACTTTTTCATTTCCATTCCCTATATGCTCTCTAATGAACAAAATGTTCTTCCTCTGAGATGCCGTAGCATGTTGTAGGGTACAGATTTCCAGACTTCTGGAATGCACAACATCCCAGCTACTTTGACCTGGGCTACCCCTGAATCCCATTCTTGCACCACTAGCTACCTCCACCATCTCACTGTGAGTTTGCTTTATTCTTCACCGGCTTGGCCTGATACCTTGAACTGTTTCCAAAACACATCCAGTATTTGTCATATTGAATAACCACTCTCTTTATTATAGCCTTTATGCATATCATAAAATCATAGGATGCTTCAGGTTGGAAAGGGCCTTAAAAATACTCTAATACCAACACTTGTCCCCACCATGGGCAGGGATGCCAATTAGAGCATGTGGCTCAGGGCCCCATCCAACTCAGCCTTGAACACTTCCAGGGACAAGGCACCCACAACTTCTATGGGGAATCTGTTTCAGTGCCTCACCACCCTCTGAGTAAGGAAGTTCTGCCTAACACCTAATTTAAATCTCTCCTCTTTTAGTTTAAATCCATTCTCCTTTGTCCTATCTTATATTTTTCTCTCTTATAATACTGCATTTGTTGCAATCTAGGATGTGGGCTGTTTGGGAAGTGTTATGGAAAATATTTAATTTAACATTTTTGGATCCAGTTGTGTGTTTTGCAGACAGTATCCCTGATCTCTCACTGGATATGTTGTTGGTATAATTCTGTGGCAACCTGTTTCTATTATGCCTTTTTGTCCTTCTGGAGCCTTCTGTGGGAGTACTAATAAAAATTGAGTGAAACCTTTACGTTTTAATGGTATAGAAACTTCCTATATGTCAGACTAAATATCTGCTCAATTATGTTCCTTAAAAACTCTCTACAGTTTTAAATCAAACTACATAATTTAGAAGTAAAGTTGTGCCTGATAATAATAATTCAGAAAATACACATCTTCTTTTTTGACTAATAGATACAAATTACCCATCATTTTAAACCTGATATTAATACTAGTATTGGTATCACACTACTGAGATGAACTCCCGGTTCATGAAGTGTTATCATTTCAGACATCTGGCAAATTGGTTGTTAACTTCTGACACAATTGATATGCCTTTTATTATTGCAATATCCTGTTTCAGAAAAAGAGTGCCCATTTCCCAGTGATGAACCATTTTAATGATTTTATGTAGAAATACAGCTAATGAAAAATAATGTCAAGGGACTTCTGAATTCAGTTTTTTTTATTTTCCATTCCAGCAGTACTTATTGCAATATCATAAAATTATGTCTTATGAAGATGACACACAGGTACACTTCACTTTCTGTTTCAGCCTGCCTACCATAAATAGGAAAGATTGCACTACTATCAGGGGAATGTCCTACAATGCTTGGATTGTCCAGCAAATAGAAGCATTAAAATAATTTATTCTTTCTATTACATTTGGCACATGCATTGCCTGAGGCATTCATCTTTCGCAGGAACTGTTCTCTTTTGCTATGAGCATCCAAACGAGGAAATGAGAGCCCTAACTTAGTTTAAATTTTAAAATCAGACTAATACTAGGCTTAAGAATATGCCTATATAGCCCATATATAAGAATATTATAAGATACCAGAAGTACAATTGTAAGCTTATATTATCACTGTCACTCCATTAGCATTCTTTCTTGAGCACCAGTATGTGACAGTTATTGCAAAATACAGTGGAATACAGTAATACATAAATGTTCATGCTTGGTCAGCTCAGTGATCTATTCAGCTCAGCATCCTGTCTTTATTAGCAGCTAATCACAGAGGTTTCCAAAATATGAAGACTCTATTATCCTGTAAACTGTATCCCAGACACCTTTTTTTCCATAAGTTCTTTCATTTAAGGGGTTTGCCTCTATGCTGAAGTGTGAATACTTAGGCCTCTTTTCTACCTTACCATGTCTGCCACAACATGAAAAATTGTTTGACACTCATAGAGGATAGAGGTTTCAACAACTTGACTTCTCTTCAGGTGTGGATAAGACCCAAATTTTTATTTCTACTGCCAAGTTGTCTTATGATATTTTATTAGAATTAGAATATTTTTAATTATAATTCTATTTGCTTTGTATTTTCTTTGTAATAATAATAATAATAATAATAATAATAATAATAATTTGGTGTAAAAAACTGATGGTAAGGCACAAGATGCTGGAAAGAGCTTTATGGCAGTGTGCACCAGTCTGGCACTGTCCAGTTACAGGTTAGATTACTTACATTTTTCTTAATAAATTTTATTTGTTGATAGATTTTAAACATACAGGTAATTTCCAATAACTATATTGACAATCTCAAAGAAAATGATCCTCGCAATTATCAGTTTCTATATGAAAATGCTCTAATTCTAGTATTCAGGCAAATGCACTGACTAGTATTTGTTCCACCTGAAAAAACTGTACCATGTTTTTTTCCAGCAGGTAGGTGATAATTAGCCCTTTTATTTATTTCAGCTGTTTTAACTGATTCCAAATATGGTTCAGTGATCTGTTCTGTCCTGGATGAAATCCACATGGCTCCAAAATACAGACACATTTGCCACTTTCCAGTCCCACAGGATGACAGCTGATTTTAATGAGCTTTTTAAACATTTTCCTTATTCGATCCATATATAGTCCGTTTTGGGTTTTTTTTCAGAACCCTGCAAAGCATTCAGTCTTCAGAACTTTCAACTTCATTTATCATTTTGTTCTGGCATGTCTCACTAGAGAGCTTGCAAGACTCTAAACACAGACAGGAGGGAATAAAACAGCCCTGCATGATGATAAAGCCCAGCACTTTGCTGAATGGGCTTGTAAACGCAATAAAACCTGAAACAAAATACTTCTGGAAAGTGCACAATTTGTCCATGCTCCAGGAAGCACACACTACAGTCCCAGAGCAGTGCAAGTGGCACACTGTTCTGCACTGAAATAATGTACAAATCTCACAGCAATCTGGTGGGGATTTTGGAAAAGAGGTGGTGGGAGAGTTGTGAATTGAAAAGGAAAATCTAGTGAGGAGTAGAGAGAAATCACAGTGAAGTCACTCTTGCAACACACTGTAGATTAAATCCCAATTTGGGGAGCTTGGAAGCAATTAGATTTTGAGTGTAAATGTTCAGATTTCAAAAGTAATTTCTTAGCACAAAGAATTAGCACAATACAGAGTTTAACTGCATATGCAATTTTATTCACTACATGGCCTTTAAGCAAAATTTTTTCCTTCTGGAAGTATAAGGGTATGTTGCTTATTTTCATGTTAGTACTGGACAAATCCTCATTGTTGTTGAACTCAATTTTAATAGTAACCTAAGTTATTTTACTGTATCATCAGTAACTAGAAATGTGTGTTGAAAAACATTGATAAACCAATTTATTTTCTCTACACTGACAAATTAATAGACAATTCTATTTTGAATAATTCAGAAATTAAATTTTAGTTGATACAGGGCAACATTATCATAAAGGCAGTTTCTGCCCTTGCTGTGACAGAACATAAGACCAGCAAAATTAAAATGTGTACTAAATGTCATCTGTTATTCTTTTAATACCATCACCCTATCCCACTGACTAGCAAGTCCACTAATGCTAGATCTTAAATTACACTTAAGCTGAAGCAAATACTTTGAAATCTAACCCATAAAGGCTATATGCAATAAATTCTATTAAGCTATATCTTGTTTCTGTGAGGATAAATATCACACCACCATGAATCTTTCACTAAACAGACATTTCAAAATTGCCAAGAAGGAGTCAACATTCTTAATCAGCCAGGACCACATTAGGAATTGTGATACAGTTCATTACTTTTGAGATGTTACACAGCATTAGAGACTTCCATAGGCTTAATTTGACATTAAACCATCAAACTGTGTAAAATAAATTATAAGAAAATGAACTTCAAATACATTTACCTTCCAAACAAATCTGAATTTTGCAAACATATTTTCTTCCTGAGGCTATAAAGGTAGAATATGAAAAATGTATGTTTTAATAGACATTAAAAAAAAAATAACCAACATTAACCCCTATTTTTTCTTAGCCATTTAATTCACAATTAAATGTGAGGAAAATAAACATTTTGGTATAGCAGTTACTATTATTGAAAAATGCCAGCACTCTTGCATATTTTTTTCTCTGCCAGGTTTATACTAAAAAATGTAATATGTGCTACATTCTATTTGAAGAATTTTGTCTTTTCTGTTGTCCGTAAATTACTGCTAAGAATTCATAATGTTTAAGTCTTTATATAAATGTATTTTAGCATTTGAATTGCTTTCAAATTTTGTTTGTGTTTGAGGGATTTTGCTAACTGAAGTCTACATTCAAGGTTTATTTTCTAAAATTTTTTAAAGTATGATCTACCCTCTCAGTATGTCCAAAACAACATTAGAGGAAGTTTTCAGCTTGAAATGTCTCACTTTTTTTCCCCCAGTTTCAAGAAAGGACCATAATGGCTGTCATCTTCAGTATTCACTGAAAGACCAAAAGATACACACACATAGGACATTTAAACACAGTAATGTCAAAAATACACTATGAGACAACTCTTGGTGAGGAGATGTACAAAGGACAACAAATGAAAACAGAGCCTTCCCTAACCCCTCTGGCTGGACACAAATAGCACCTCTGTGTATTTGGGTAAGTTAATGGTACTGCTGATATACAGAGGAAGGGGCACAACGTAACCTGATCTTCTTAAGAGCTGGAAACCAGTCATTACAGTTTAGGGCATGTACATGACTTGTTACCCATGAAGTCTTATAAAGTCTTTGTTCACCCAGTCTTTATTCCTGGCCATTGTAACCCCTTCACTTTTGTTTCATGCCGCACTCTTGCAAAACTTTACAAAGCTGTGTTGAATGTTATACCTTGTCAGCAGCCTCAGTCACCTCAGTGGCTCTCTGATCCAAGAAGGGAAATATATTTTTGATCTTCACAGGCCTGAGGCTTTAAGTTTACACAGTTTGAGGCAGGATCTTCATTTATGCTTCCGCCTGAGCATTGCTGTAACTGACAAAAATAAGTAACACGTGTATGAGTATGATATCATTAAAACATGTAACTAGTTACATTAAGTGTTAGAGTCCTGTATTTGAGATGCTGAAGATTAAAAATGTCCCAAAACAAACAGTCCTTCCTTGTTGAACAGGACCGAATATGTCCTTTGCCCATTTTGGGGGATCAGCTGAGCACAGGGCTGCCTGCAGCTAGAGCTTAGGCTCTTTGGTTCTGTAGAAATCTATTGCAGATCTCCCTTGTCTTCCAGTACTTTGGGATTTCATCTCCTGAATTAATGGGAATGGAATGAAAACTAAGTGTCCTACCAGAATCACCCTATTCCTATCTGTTCATCTGACTTTCTGTAGTCTGGAAATTAATTAAAAGAGAAAATGTTTTTCCAATAAGAGTCTCTGAGACCTGAGGTGGAATTGTTTGCACATGATTTCTAACTTCCCTTTTGGTGTCATTTGAAGGATAACAGACTGCTGAAGTCTTCCTATATTAATTAATTTCTCCTCTTTCTCCTCTACAAAGGAGTACTCCTTTTGAATAACAAGAACTTGCTTAGGGAAGACAATTTTTATTGCTGTTTCTGACTTATTATGTCAATGGATACATAATATTTAACAGAAGAGAAAGTTTCCCCCTCTTCACCTTCTACTAGCATTATTCTTGATTAGGTTTCTCAGAATGTACATGCCTGGCTTTTGGAAGAGGAATGCTCTGTTCACAGAAGGAGTGAGGGGATTGGCCTGCTTTCTGTGCAAGAGTTTGCTAATCTGCCATACACATTCTATCAACTTGTCAGCAAGCTGATGTACAGCAGGATTAGGTGTGTAAATGGTCTAAAGAAAGGATATGGAAACCCAGTACTAGGTCAGGTGCCAAGTGCCATGCTTAGAAAGAAAAATCAGCCCTGTGAATGCAAGACTGCAAAATAAATGAAGTCTCTCTTCTGCAGAAACATATCAGGTTACTGTCCTGGGTTGCAGTGTGTTCTATTACCATCCTCATGAGCTGTTGCAACCAGGTGGGGCAGTGTTTCCTTGCCTCCTCCCCCCAGACTGTCTTTCTGTTAATGGCCCATCATTGTCCTGCCACATGACTCAGAGATAACTCCCTCTGGACCATCTTCTGTTAATGAGCCCAATCAACACCTGGCCTCATGACTCATTACCCTATTGTGAGATGCTCCACCCAGAGGGAGGAACCAAGTATTCCATAGTGGATATAATCTGAGACTCTGAACAGCGTAGAGAACCCTTCCCACTGGATTTCCAGAGGACAGGAGCTACACAGCCACCACTGGACCTTCTGAGAAAGAGCAGACCCCTTTTTTTTTTTTTCTACAGGATCGCCACTTCAGAGGACTGCAGCCACCATTCTACCAGACTGCTACCACCGCCCTGCCTAACAGGGACTCAGGTTGTATCTTGACTCTGTCAGTTTGAACCAGTGTTTTCTTTTAGTTTTTTTTTCTTTTCTTTAATTTCCCCATTAAATTGTTATTCTGACTTGGTGCCTCCCACTGGTTTGTTTTCAAACTAGTACAGTTACCAATCACATGAAAATTAGTGTTAACAGCACTGCCTTCTGCAAAAAGCATAAAAGTCAAATCAAGGTATACAAATCAGAATATATTTTATATAGTGGATACAGAATATAAACTTCTCTTTCATTTTGCATTGGTAGGACTGCAGCTGAAATTCTCTGTCCACTTTTGGGTACCACTCTTCCATAAAAACATGCATGAATTTGAGTGGAGGTCTAGGACAGATCAAGAGGAACAAGAAGTAGTCTAAAAATACAGCTTCTAAGAAAATTTTGAATAAATTTTTTCTACCTATTCTGCAAAATAAAATTGAGGGGCTGTAGAATGACATTCAACAAACCTGTTAGAAGTTTTGGACATTAAGGAGTAGTCTGGTCTCCCCATCAGTGAGACAAGGATAAGAAATAATTGGTGACGAGAGATTTAGATTGGTTTTTAGAAAGACTTCCTACTCAGAAGATTGATTGACCAAGGAAAGAATCCTGTGAATTTTCCATTGCTGGAAGTTTTTGAGTGCTCATATTAGACAGATGTCTGTCCAGTATGACACAAGTAAAGGTAACTTGGAAAATCCTCTCGTGTTCTATTCTAAGCATAATTTCTTTCACCTTTCCTCCGTGTATTTTATTGCACTTATGTAAGTTTTGAATACATAGAGTAAATTAAAAAGACACAGGCTGAGGCCATAGTCCAGCAAAACAGAATTTTAGTATTTGTAATTCATGAAGCTAAATGCTCAGGTGTTAACCAGACCTGAGTCTGACAAAAGCAGGGCAAAATCAAGGAGTGATGATAGGACAGCTGACAGATTGGAAAACAAAGATGAATAGCAATTCTGTTTATGTCAGATGAGTATTTACTCAATTATGTCTCTATTACTATCCTTGAATAAATTATTAGTTAGAAAAAGAGCCAAAGGAAATAACAGGGATTAGTGTGGGAAGGTGCAGTGCAATAGTAATTAGGATGTGTTGTGTCTACAGTAAGACATTCAAAATGCAGTTACTTAGAAAGTATTTAATTGTAAGCCACATTTACAATACCATTCTCTCCACAAACAAAATTGTTTTAAACTAGAGATGGGAGAAAATATTATCTTTACTTTGCATTAAAAAAAAAAATTCAAATCTATAAGATCTACTCACTCGTGCTTTTTAAAAAGAACCTTGAAAGAGATCTTCTTTCATTTTTAATACATATTTTTTGTGCAAGCTAAAATTATCTAACTATAATAATAACAACAGGTATATAATTATTGACTAATTAATATGATAGTTTTCAAGCTGGGAAGTATTTTGCATTCTTAGTTGTAGCACAAATGCTTTATTGCAAGATGACAGACATTTTTTGTAGCTCTTGCAAATATGTCTGTCACAAACAGAAAATGTCACTAGTCACTTACTACATTTAATTTTAGCTTGCGAAGTGGAGTTTGAAATACTAGATTTCAAATCTTTGAGTTTTAAAGGAAAGAACAATCTCTCAGTTTGAAACACAATTGTCAGTTCCTTCAACAAAAACCTGAATTAAAAGTTCGAATAAGTTTGGAAGCAGCTGAAGATTTGAATTTCACATATGAGTCTTGTCACATATTGACAGCCACTGCATAAAAGATATAGGCTATTATGCAGTAGATAGAATGTGTTCCCCTTGACCATGTATTATGGAATTTATTTGAAAGTACGTTCACTCAGGCAACAACGGTGAAAACAAATAAAATATTTATTCAGATATTTCTAAAGGTTCTAGTTTTGAATTTTTCTTTATACTTTTTAATGCAAAGAATTCATAGATCTCAGGATTAATATTCATTGTCATCTAACCTACTAGTAATAGGATGCTAATGTGCTCTTACCTTTCACTTTCATAGCATTTCATTTGGGAAATTTACATAATAATGGTATGATAATTCACATTAGAATATTTGATGTCAAAGGGCATAAATACATGGGGTTTTTGTTTTAGTGATGATAGATACCTTGAAGCAATAGGTATATATACATCTCTTTTTACTTACTACTTGATTGGGTATATTATGTCATGAGGTATAAAAACAACAGGACACTTGAAGAGGTGTTCAAATGTAGCCAGTGTTAGCTTGGGACCACTTCTGATGTTTGTATTCAAAAAATTCATGTCAGAAAGAGAATGTTCTTTCAGGAGACATTTTAACTTTTTGTCATGGGAAAAAAACATATCTCAAATGTCCCCATTGCTTCCATGTACTGCAAGATATATTGAAGCGATTAATGGCCTACAGGGCAATAAAAATACTATTAAAGGGACTGTGGCCAGCAGCAGGGAGGCAGTACTACTATTCACATTGTTCTGGCAGTGCAAAAGCTCCTGGACAGAAACAAAAATTTTGAGTACAGAGATATTGCCCCAGCAAGTGTGGGAGATGTCTGGGGAGGCTTCTGGCATCAGGAGTAAACACCGACCAAGGCAAAGAATAGGAGAAGACTTTTCTGGAACCTGAAAAGAACAGCAAAGATTTACTTTGGTCCAGAACTACTGATAGTTTTAAGTTAGGAAAGCACAAGAAAAAGACTAGCACAAAGAAAAGATAGTGTCTGGGAAGAAGTATTTAAGTGCTTTGTTTAGTGTGGCACTGAACAGATCTAATTTTTCTGTGTTCATAGGATTATTTTCTGCCTTATTAGTTGTAGTCTAGCAAAATAGAGTGTTAGAACCTATTTGGTGGCTTCTGGAAAGTCAGATCAATAACATAGGAATGGCTCTGTTGTTCACAAAAGTCAGATTCATTATCCAGTGTGCAAGAAGCCAATAATTACACACTCAATCAACACATTGATTTTTTTATTTCAGAGTTACACAAACCTGGGTGCTTGGTAGTATTCTGCAAATAAAGTACACAACTACCAAAACCTTTTGCTATTTATACATTTTAGCAAACACAGGAATTAGTGGTTACATGTTACATAGTTCTCTTATTAATTAGTATTCTATCTTCTATTCGTTAATGATTCTCTCGCCTCTCATGGTAATTAGTTCACATGCTCTGTCTTTCTCTTCTTTTGGGCCAGTGGGTATCTTGGCTCAGTGATCCATGAGTCAGCAGTCACAAACTCCTCCTGCCAGAATTACCTTTTACCCCATTGGAGCTGATTTCAACACAGTTGCTGAGTTGGCTTTCTTAGTTTCTTCCATATCTTGGGAGTTCTGCCAAATGTCCTTGTGGCCTGTAAATTCTGCACTCTTTGTGTCCACTATCCTCTGTCTCAGCTTTTTCAATCTCCCCCTAGGGCTGAGATGATTGAAACCTGTCCAGCCCTAAACCTTAACAAGACAGTTCTACCAACAAGTAATTTGTTTTTGTTACACATGAACATCACTCACAGCTTGCTAGCCACTGTATGTTTCATGGATTAGATCTCCCCTCTTGTTGATTAGTCTCAAGATTGTACAAAGATCAAACATTAAAGAACATACTTTCTTAAGAAATTTCACGTATTTCATGTTCTGCAACAGCTTCAGCCTCAGGCTCTGTGCCAAGAGATGTTTCAGTCACAAGCTGGCTTTCCTGGGGACCCTCATTGCTTCAGGAAAACCCGTCCCTCTCTCCTGTGCTCAGGAGGAATAGTGTCAGACCAAAACATTAAAAGTCATGAGGCTGGTCCCCAATTTAACAGTGTGGTTCAGGAATCATGCAGTTTAAAAGTAAAACTACCTCTCGTTCTTTGCCTCCGGTCAGTAGATCCATGGAATGTACATGTCCTACATCTTCATGTTTTTCTGTGTTAGTTACTGAGTTCCATACATTTATATATTTTTTTAACAGTTATAACTATGTGGCTTCTTTTTTTTCTTTCAGCAGCTAGGTCCCTACTAAATGTCAACTTAAAATCAAATGGTGAATATTATAAATCCTGACTAATTCTAACTGCAGCTGCTCAGGACTCAAAACTCCTGTGAAAAAAATCCTACTCCATGTGAAAAAAACCCACAGGATTTCTCAAAAGCTGTTTTTACCCAGTGTGTATTTTAAAGAGTAGCTCAGTTCAGAAACTATAGAAAAAAATGTCTTGTCCCCATGTGCATACAATGTCACTTCTCCCTTCAGTTAAGAAAACAAGTGTCTAACACCTTTAATTCCTACTGGCCCTGAAAAATTAACCCCTCTGAAACAGCTGATATGACTTCTTATTACTTGGGCGGTCACAAATTATTTGCCCAGTTCTCACTGAGAGACCAAGGGGTTAAAATTTTTTTAAGATGAAAGAATAGCTGCAACAAAAGATATAATCCTTTTGTGTGTTTTATAATGGGAATGCCTTGACTTACGAGATCAGACTGAGTTTGGAGACTTAAAACTGAAAAAAATCTTGGTTTTCTTCCACTTAAAACAAGCACTTTCAATTTGGAATCAATTCAAAGACAATAAATGCAGAACATTATGATGCTATTTCTATCGAACTGCTTTTCCAGACTGGAACTACATTTAGAAGTCAAATTTGTCAAAACATGTCAAGAAAGTGATGAAGCACCAATGGAGTCTGTATAGCAGAAACTGAGCATATCCTTCCATTAAGCCACCCTCACTGTCATAATCCTGCACCAACAGCCCTCCCTACCCACAGCAGCTCCTGGGCTCATTTTATCTTGGCTTGCTGCTTAAGACAGGGAGGCTGGGCCAGATGACCCACTGTGGTCCCTGCCAACCTTAGTCATTCTGTGAATAAAAACAGCAAAGTGAGGAAGGCAACTTTATGAATGCCATTCCTCTGACTGTGGTAACACTAAAGGAAAGGACTCTTTATTCTCTCATATATCTGATATTATTAAGTGTACAAGAAAGACTTTGATTACAAACAGGATAGACTTGTTTCTCTTGTTGCTTTGCTGTTTTCTAATATGTTGTCTTTTATAAGTACTGTTCTTATTGAAATAGTGGGCTGAAATGAATATAATAACCAACAGACATAAAATGCTAGACAACAAACATAGCAGCTATGACTGGATAATATATTTCCCATTGTGCCAGAAAAAAAATATATTGAATTAGATGCAGATTAAACTACTGACATTTCATCACAGTTATGCTTAACAATTGCTTAAAGAGATATTCATCAATAGTTCAAAGTAATAGCTGTGCATTTGAGTAAGAAGCAGACTTGCAATGTGATTTTTTATTTACTAAAATCCAGAGGTATTTTCTTTTAGTTTTATGAGAACATAATCGAAGTCACCCACGTAATGAAGAGCTTAATATATTTCAAGCTTCCTTTTCTTACTTGAGACAAATTAAAGCTAGGATAAATGCCATTTATACTTCAGTTTCTCCACTTCTAGAGCTACTGAACTACTGATATAAAAGTAGAAGGGGAAAACCCTTTTTAATATTAGGATGAATATTACTTCTGGATGGAACCACGCAACAAACCTGTGACTCTTCATAGAGGAATATGCAAAAAAAGAGTTATTTTTTCAAGCAGATTTCATAAGTATCTAATGCACTTCATTGCATGTGTTGACTTCTATTTTAAAAAATATATTCCATGCAATACTAGAAACAATAAATACTATAAATTGTTATAAAAGAGATTGCTAGTTATGGACCACCTCTTTTTCACCCTTGGTGTAGGGAGAAAAGTAGTGGCTCAAAGAGGAGGAGGCACAGCACAACCCATCCCAACAGTTAGACATAAAAGACAATACCACATCTGTCTTCATAATCTCTTGAGAAAATATAGAAATAGGGGACAACAAGAGAAAAGGCTGAATCCTTCTTACACGTTCCAGGCTGTAGGCAGGCATCTAGAGGCTCTTGCCTGGAAGCTTTCAGCCTGAGTGGAAGCACCAGAAGACCACCCTCATGCTCCACCCAAAGGAACTGTGGAGGTGAGGGAACAACTCCCTTGGTGGACAAGCAGCTTCAAGGGGCATCTAGACCTGTGCATAATATGCTCTTGGGAGTCTGTTCTCTCCCAGCGACTGAGAATAGGGAAGACATCATAAAGCGGGAGGAAGAAAAATTTCTCTCACACAACATGGGGTTAAAGATTCAGTTCTGAGGCTGCACTTGCTCAGTTTATACAGCAGCTGTAAGCAGGGCACATGCTACGGTTCGTTCCCCTCTGTCACAATGACTGCCTCCTGGACAGCCCCAAGCACGCGGCTGACACAAGTGCCCTCATCCACCATGGCATCCTGGGCCCACAAGACTCTGCACGACGCCTGCTCTGGCAGTTCCTGTCACCAAATTCAGAGGTCTGGAAAACAGAAGGGTCAGAAGTCTGGTCTGAAGGGTCAACATCAGACCACTCCTTTAGAGACAAGCTAGAGGTAATCACTTCTTCCTGAATCCTATAACATCACTTTCTTTCCCATCATGTCATCCCCCAAAGAAACAAGAGTTGTATAAATTTGCATTCATACACAAATCTATACTTTGGACAGTTGCTACAAGTTCCTTTAGTAATATTATTTACACCACACTCAGCACTGGAGGATGAAACAAAGCATAAAAGACTTCCCAGTGCTTGTTGCAGGAACAGGTTTCTCTGGGAAAGCATTCATGGCTTTTGTTTGGTTTCCCTGCCCCACAGATTTAAAGAGTGACATGAACAAAGTTAAATGCTCATATTGAATATTCTTACATCTCCAGGGGAAAATGAATGACAATATTGAATATTTAGTTTGCATGTATTTTTGAAATGATCACCTGTTGTAACCACTGGACTCTGCCTAGCAGGCTGCAGCTCCCTGTGAGCACAGCGGGGTTTCCTAGGGCCGTGCGACCAGTCGCATCCCGGAGTCCATTTTGGACAGCCCCTCGATCTGGCTCCAGCAGCCAGCAGCGTTACAACGCAGTGGTGATGAAGAAGGTAGGAGAAGGGTCTCCCATGAGGGTGGTAAGATGGCTTTATTCACATCTTGTCCTGACACCCTCAGAGGCAGAGAGAGAGACCTCGCGGTCTGGGTACAGGCTGGTTTTGTCAGGGGCCCAGGGGCGGTCCCTGGGCGGGGTTGAGGTACAGGAGCCAATAGGAAGAAACCGAGGGGGTGGCCAAGGCTAGGGCAGGGAACAGGGGGAACATGGCATCACAGAATCAGGGGGTTAATGGGCTACCACAATCACCCTAGCTAGTATTTTATCTTTTTACCTATTGAAGCCTGGGTGATCTCATGCATGTAAGTGAGAGCAGAGATGGGTTAGAATCTTCCAGTGAAAGTATATGAAGGTTCTATGTGTTTTAACTTGAAGTTGAAAGCAATGATATTGTTAATTTTCAGAAAGTTTATGTTTGAATCAGATTATTCTTGCTGTATTTAACAACTGGGCCATACTACATGTTTCAAAGACAAGAATTTCCAAATGACTGTTTTCTACTGTGGACAACCATTCTTGCAAAACAATTTAAAACTTTTGTCTCACCTCATTCCATAGTTGTCTTTGAAATTATCACACTGGGTAGCTCACACAATTACCTACAAGATACAAATGCCAAAATTTAACTACAAGGCACAATTTGCATTGCAGAGTATCTATTTTGAAGAGAAGTTGGAAAGAAAGGGAAGAAGTGCCAAGTCTCGGGTAGTAACTGAATTTGAACATGAAAACATGACAACTCTCTAATATAGTATGTCATTTTGCAGCAAGATATCATACCAGTACCCTTCTGTTGTCTGTGATAATAGAAATTATTGCACCTCTTATATTATTTAAGGCTATAACAGAGTTAAAACTTGAGAAATGCAGTGGGAAGGAAATTGCTTGCGTATGTTGATAACACAGATTTGTTGTATTTCATATTTTAAATCTTTGAGAAAAGAATTTAATTATGTATCCCGAGTGAACTAACTGTTAGTATAACAGCATGAATTTTAGATTCACTCCAGAACTGTAACAGACACAATATAGTGCTGAGATTTAAAAAAAAAAAAGCCAAGAAGCAAACACCATATGTACCAGTGAATTACAGTGTTCCATTAATAAATGGATCCAAATGAAAAGATATTTTTTCTGGGTTTTGAATGCATGTTAAAGACAAAATATGTGAGAATAAGGACAACAAAAACATGACCCGTTACCCCATCACTGCATAGACTGAAAACTGTGTTTGTGAATGAATTTAACTTCATGTATGCATGTCTGCATCTTTCTGGCTGTAGTTGCACAGCAAATTGTGTGTGATCCTGTTGAAACTGGGCAAGCAATGCCAAGAAGTCCAGCAGAGTCACCACTTGCTGATCTTTAGAAACGACCAAATGGGTAGCTTTAAGAAAGTCTGCTGCATTTACATTTCAAACAGGTATGTTTTGTGGAAAAAAATGAGAGGCAGCAACAAGGTTCTGGAATTTGTTTTCAGGACTTCAACAGAAATTTTGTGTTAGAAATGTATGCTTGAAGGGAAATGGATGTGAAAGCTCAGTGCTCCTTCTTCCTAGTTAAGTGATAAAGCCATTACGTCAGAGTTAATCTGGCAAGACAGTCAGACTCTCTCTCTGCCATTCTTGGTTGTGAGTGCCCCACTGCATCCAGGTTGCTAAAACAGGGAGGGTTTAATAGCCCCTGGCAAACTCTGGGGCAGTGACAACTGGCTGCCCCATCTGCGTTTTGTGCAATCAAGTTGTAGGTCCGTTTCTTTGTATAGGAATATCCCACCTACCTGATCTCTGTACAAAGGTAGCAAGCACCAGCAAAAATCATGCTCTTTGTGAATCTTGGGAGGCTGCACTATCCTGACTCACCCTTCTACAGAGATGGGCTTCAGTGGGAGATGCTGGGTCATTCTTCTAAACAGGCAATTTAGAAATCATTTCCTAGTGTTAACTACAAGGAAGAGGTGAAATCTCTATTGAATACAAGCAATACAGGGACAAGCATTTTTTGATATAGTATCTCATAGACATGGGAAGATTTTAAACAAACCAGTTCCCGATCCTTCTGAACTTTCACCTTAAATTAATTATGCTATAAAAACAAAGCATTGGATATCCTGACAAATATCATGTATTTATAATGTGCATTTTCATTATCAGCAAAAGACTAAATATACTGCTTCCACAAAATACACTTGGGCAGAATTTTCCATGTGTTTTTCTTTTCCTTTAATATATTATAGGAAAAATAAAAAAAGAAACCAACAAAAAAAAAAAAAAAAAAAAAAAAAAACAAAAAAAAACAAAAAAAAACAAAAAAAAAAAAAAAACAAAAAAACAAAAAACAAAAAAACCCCCAACAACAACAAAAAAAACACCCCCAAACCATCACCCAGTGAAAACCGGAAAAAGCACTTTTGATAAAACCAATTGGTTCAATAAGCATTCTGTTTACCTGGGGCTTTTGCTGGCATCTAGCCTACACCAAAGACTTTTGTTCTTGGAGGCCATTAGTTTGAGCTTCACTCCTACCTGTTCAAATAGATATTTTCAGAAACGTTTTGAAAATTACACTGTTTTTCACTATCAAATGTATTTGGGACCAGTGAAGATACTGACAAAAAATTTGGGCAGGAAGAATCATAAAGGTACACAGCACACTCACAAAGTTTTATGCCCCATGGGAGCCAGGCAAAAAAAACCCCAGAGGTGATCCATTGGGCAAACTTCTTATTTCCTCAGCTGCCTCTATTAAATCTTACATTTAGATTAATTTAATAATTTTTATAGCAGTCTACCTTCAAAGTTCTTCCTCAAGAAAAGGGCAACATAAAATTTATGGAAAATAAAGATATGCTGAGTTCAGTTTTCAGATATAGCAGAGGAGTTATTAGTCTTCTATAATATAAATTACAATCAGACTGAGTGTTTAATTAAAAAAAAATTGCAAATGGAAAAGCACTCATGTGACTCTACTCCAGAGATCTTTTGATACAGAGTCTAAATTAAAAAGAAAATTCAATAAAAATAATAATCTTTGACCTGTTTTCACCAAATATTTCATTTTTATTACAGCTTTGTTATGCTCTCTGAGTTTGTTTGGCAATACACAGAACACACATTAACCACATGGAAGCTTTCATCTTTTCAATGAAATAAACATATTTTCTTTGTTTCTCTTTCTCGCATCACTGACAAGAGGCTTTTGTGTCCAACTGTGATAATGTCCTGTGTTCAGAACATACACGTCCCTGTATGAATCTAACAACAGGCAATTGACATCTTGATGGCTTTCTTGTCCTCGATGAGGGGATAAACAAACACATGCATATGCAGCCCATGCTCAAATGGACAGAAAAGCTCGTTCTGATGAGCAGGGCTTTCATACACCTGTTACATTTAATACATATGTCAGGTGCCATCTGTTGAAAAGACTTTTTTCCCCTCTTTGTGCTTTGAAAAAGACACACAAATAAAGTGCTAAAAGCTCAAACACTGCAGAGGGAAAGAAATGCCTGTTAATGACTGTCCATCAAGGCCTGGGGTTT
Source organism: Coloeus monedula (assembly GCF_965178545.1). NCBI lineage: Eukaryota > Metazoa > Chordata > Aves > Passeriformes > Corvidae > Coloeus > Coloeus monedula. The sequence continues at coordinate 39,914,580 of NC_138784.1, forward strand.
CAACATAAAAACCACATTACAGCATAATGAGATCTAAATCAATGAATTGTTCTGTTTCCTGGCTGCTCTCATTACTCACACAAAACCACAATGAATTCACATAATTTTATTTGTGGTGACCTAATAGTACTGTGACAAAGCCCTAATTACTTTAAAATATTATTATTTAATATTCAGTGGGGAATTGCTGCTGAAATTAACAATTGTTTTAAAGAAATCTTTCTCTTCATTTTTGGATCTATTGATTGATATGCAGTCATCCCTTAATTGTGGGTAATTTTGTGAGCTATTTTCTGTGTTTAAAATACTCCTTTTATATTCATCCAACTATGTTGATGATTAGAAAACCTAAAATAAAAATTAAACCATTCTAAATCTAATTATTTCAGAATTTCTTTATGGAGTGTAACTTGTGTATGCAAATGGATCCATTGTACACAAGTCCTTTTATAGCTATTTCATTCCTTAGTTTGAGTAGGTCTAAATAAATCATTATAGTCTCTTGTTCTTTTTCTGAAAAGCACTCTGCTCTATCTAGGCAGGATTTTGAGATGTTTTCCTTCATTGTCAGCTGATCAGTGGATGCAACAATGGAAATTTACTCTGCTTTTCTACAGTCACTTTATAGGATTTTCTTTTAGTTAGGTTTAGAATTTGGAAATGTTTTGTGTAGCAGATTACAACTGACGTCTTTTTGGTGAGATAGGGAGATTTCCAGTTGCCATCCAAAACAAATGTAACAACATTCATGACATCCTCATTCCTCCCAAAGACCAAATTTATTGTTCATTTTGACTTATAATGTAGTCAGGAGATTTCCTGAAGGAAGTCTAAGTGGAAGAATCAAGAAAACTGATTTAAATTAATGTTTTGTTTATATACATATCAAAATACACCAAAATTATTATATTTTCTGAACCCCTAATATTGTTCTCAAATAGGGTTTCAAGTGACTCTGATGATGTATGAAGTTACAAAAAATAATAGAAGACCAAATTAATTTAGAAAAGTATGTGAAGAATGGTTTTGTTCTAAAATATAATCCTTCCTGTACTTAAACATAGACAAAAATTGAGCAATTATTCTGCTTAATTTGTTTTCTCTTTATCTCTGATGTGATGAATTGTACAACTGCACCAGCTGATATGAAGAAAAGTGGGAATACTCTCGGCATTCTAACTGTGGAGAATGACGATCTTGCTGACTGCTGGTGTTACAGTAATAACAGCAAACTGAAACCTACCCAGGAGTATTCCCATTCCAACTAACTACAGAATAATACTTAAACTATAGGAAATTGTTGCATATTATTGAGTAAAACTACTTTGGTTTGTGGATGCAGCCCATATCAAGTAGACAATTGACTCAAATGGCGTGTTTAGGGCTTAACTGCTCTAACAGTTGGAAGCAAATAAATAAAACTTTTTAAAAATCAGGACTGTCCCTTTTGACACCTAAATCTGTGTAGCTGGAGATCTACCTTGCCTCCTAAGAGAAATATTCTTACTTCCAGCTTTCATTACAATTTTCTGAGCCACTATTCATGGTAAAAAAAAAATCTGTTCTGGGTTGTGTGGTTTGATATATTATTCTGATTTAGAGTTCTGTTGTGATTTTAACGTTGGTGGACAACTGCCAAGCTCTGCATGAGTCCTCAGAGGTACCAACAATCCTGAGCACAACCAATGTTGGTAATGGTGGAGGCCTCCTCTCTCACAATAACTGTGTAATTAGAGCACTTCCAAAGGAAATGGTGTATCTGTATTCTCGGTGTAGCCATTCTAGGAATGTTTCAAGCCAAATTGCTTGTCCAAATCTCTGCATCACCATAATTCAGAATGAGAACATTCAACATTTTTTGCTAACATCGAGTCACTCTGCTGCCAAGAAAGTAAAGTTCATGGGACCAAAGAGAACTAGCAATAAACAACCTAAATCCAGTATAACGATTAGAGTAATGTCCTAGTCTTCTGGGCTCTGCTCCCACGACTTTCTGTACTATTTTTTCTTAGAAAACGTCACAGCGGGTTGTGCTAGTTCTGGGTGAAAATGACGGCTCAAGGGTGTGTTTGAAAAGGATGAAAGCAAGATGCTGCCACGAGTTTTAGATTTTTGTCTGTTTTTTCCTTAAGGTCAAAAGCTATGCATAGTTCCTCAAAAGTAGGCGTATGTGAGGCTTGGGTGGTGGACAGAACTAGGTGCCTAGCATTTTCCTTCACAGGTAAATGAGAGATCTATTCCCCTACTTTGGATGAAATATGTGACTTCTGGAATTTTTCTCCTGTGCCTTTCCAATGACATTTATTTTAGGATGTCTGGATGCTCCTGGTATTGAGTGCTCAAATCTAGATATATGTGTGTGTCTGAGTCAGACTCATTAAAAAATCCAGTAATATTTGCACATCTTTTTAGGTGAATATTTGCAAATTAACTAAAACAAGGTCTATTAAATACTATCATCACATGAATTTGCTTTTTTTAATGTAAATTAACTTAATAGATTCTACTTCTCAGCAAATTGTGAATAGAGGTGTTTTATTCTTAGCCAAACAACCTTTCAGTCTTTTGTGGAAAGCTCTGCAATTATAACCACTTATTTAGACACACTTAATGTTCTTCCTGGGACCATGTCTACTGCTTTTTTTCTACTGATGAAAGAAAGGAGTAGGATTCAGCTCTCTGTTACCATACTAAGCTCGAAGCTTACTAATCTTGTACAACTTCTATAGACTAATAAGCAGGAGACAAGAATGTATGCATATTGACTTCTACCTAAATTTTCAGGATAAAAAGTAACAGTGCCCACAAAGAAAAACAAAATGACAGAAGTCTGCACAACAAAATAAGCCAGTGTAATGCCAAATTAGGAAGCTCTTCCCCAACATTCACAAGTAGATGTCAGTAGGCTGTTTTACTATTTGTGTGACATTAATAGCTTTATGCAAAATATTTTTTGAAGAGGCTTAATATGATTTTGGTTATAGTTAAACAAATTATTTTCAAATAGTGCTTATTTTAATCAGGTGAGATTCCCTAAACATTTCTCTATTATCACAAACCTTAAGTTCTAGGGATAGTTAAAGTGAGTTTGTATCAGAATGAAAATCATTGTTAGTAGAAAAAGTGTTTTTCTTAAACTGCAACTGCAGCATACCACCATTGCAAAGTCTCTCAAACTTCTGACATTTGTGCCTCCTTTCTTTCTGACCTTTTTCGCACCAAGTATTTTGGGATTTGGGCAAATATTTTAATTCTGCTAATTCTAGAAGTCAAAATACATTTATACAACAACACAGATAGATTTTTTTTTCAAATTATTTGAGATCCTGAGTGTTTCCTTGAGGAACTATTAGGTCTAGTATGTAGTTTATAAATGTTGAAAATACTGAGCTCTGTTCAAAACAGTGACCTTATGTTCTAAAGTTATCACATAATCTTAAATACATGGAAATTAGTTTTAAAAGGTGGAAAGACAAGTTGTAGGTGACAATTATTTGATATTCAGATTTGCAAAGTGAGTAAAGACAGTGGTATACAGCTTTAAACTGTTTTCTGTCTACACATTCATTCTTACTTGAGCAGACACATTTAACATCTGTGACAAGCTAAATACTGCTTTAGTTAAGCTAAAGCCTAAACATGTCAGGAATCTCAGAACTGGAAACATGTTACTCTGACTGAGCGCTGCAGTGGCAGGGAGTCTCTCCACCAATCTGCCCTGTTCTTCTGCACTTAAAATGGCCCTTTTATGCTGTTCATAATTTATATATCATATTGCTTAAGGCTTCACTCTGGCTAAACTTAAGTTGATGTAGTTATTTCTGAGCAAAAGAATAGAGTTCATACATAGATGGAGATTCAAGCAATTTTAAGTTGGAGCAGGAGAAGCTTGGACCAAAGGCCCAGTAGAAGAATGATGGGATCAGAGAAGAAGCAGAGGAGGAATAGTCGAATAATAAGTGAAGTCCACCTTTGCTGTTATTCATTATTTGTTCATTATAGGACAAATGTGTTTCTTCCTGAATAATTCTGTTTGTATAAAGGACTCTTCTGTGCCAGTGCATTTTTTTCTGTTCTTCCTTTCTACTTCTTTTGCACCACCAATGGCAAACCAAACTTGATTTCAAAAAAGGTGGGAAATTACCTTTCCCAATAAATAGAAGAATTCATTACTACTTGTATACAATGGCAAATTATTCATTTAAGGGAAATAATATGTTTAGTCTTAAGCATTTGTGTTGCACAAGCATACAAGACACTGGTGTGATCCCTGAGTATTTCAGAGGCATCCTGATTGCTAGAATTACTAGAATATCTTGGAAAGCCTGGTAGGCAATCAGCAGGCAGTGTCCCACCACAGCTAACTTACCATAAAGGTATACATCTGGTCTGTCTGTAATGCTGCAAGTTTCTGCTCTAGCAAAGACGTGGAGACAGAAGCTTGACACACCTCCAGTAAAGATGCAGAGCTTTTCTTTTATGTGGGAGCCCTACTCCTCAGTCAGCCTTTTGCAGAACAAATGAACTCATCCCTCTTTGAACTCACTGTGCCACTTGGTCATTAGTTTGCTCATAGTTACCAGACAGTGAATGAGATCAATAATAACAAGATACCAAAAAGCATCGAGCAAGCAAAACTTTTTTTTTTCCTGAAAAGATCTCCAAGGAGATGACATTTTCTGTTGGCACTCTAGCCTTAATTAAACCAAAAGTTATCACTAACCATCTATTTCTGAAATATTATTCCCCCTTCTTTCTATAAACCTGTAAAAGCTAGCACACATATAAATTAAGCAAGCACTCTATGTCTTTGATAGCAAATAATTTATGTTACTAAATGTGTGTGTGAATAAATAACTAACTGTAAATCAAAGAACATGAACAAAGGGAGATGTTCTAGTTAACACTTGGCACAGTAGCTGGTAGTCAGAAAAAAAACAACCAAACAACAAAACTAGCACAGAAAGTAGACCAACTTCTCTCTCAGTACATTGTTCTCTGCAGCCTCTCTAAAGTATTACCTTTTACAGCTACTGCCCAGACTTGGGCAGATGATTATGCATGCTCATAAGGGTGTAGCTATGGACAGATCATGTATTCCTTCCTTGTGAATCCTCATCTTCAATTGCAGCTCATGTGGCATTATGCTTCTTGAGCTGGCTTTTTATTTTCTTGATATTTTAGTGTTTATTTTGTTTGCTGCCTATTTTGGGATTTATTTGCATTTCCTTATTATTGTGCCTGGATATCCTGCATTGTTGATTTTTCGTAAATAATTTTTCAGCTAAATTCCCTGGTGTATGAATACTTGGGCGATAACTAGATATAACAACTTCAAAGCAGAGATTTTAATTGTAAATTAATACATGAAATTGATTATCTTAAGGGGTTAGTGATACAGTACTTTAATGTTGTGCTCCCATTATCTCACCACCTAAGATCTGAATCACTCCTTGGAAGTGCCTATCTCCACTGTAAATAAAGGTCGCCTAAGGCAAGTAGCTACAAATGTAAGCATTTCAGCTGCATGTCTAACATTAAATGCACTGAATTCAGGATCCAGGCCTGGATCAGAGTTTGCCTCACAGATCAGAATAACATGAAATTTTCTGATGAAAGTTATTTTGTTTTCACATAATCTTTTACCTCTTACTTGGTACGTAAGCAAACCAGTAAACCATGGCTACTATGAGGCCAATATACCAGCTCACAAAGTTAGGATGGATCTATCCTGATTCTTGTCCTCATTTGAGGTGAATGAAATTCATAGTAGGAGGTTTGAAAGATTCACTGGCAGGAACAACTTTGAAAATGGGTTAATACTTTTCACAATTGCTGACCAAATCCTGTTAACTCTGTAAAAAGATATGGAGGTAGACAGAATGTTATCAGGTTCAAGAGGACATCTAATGTATTTTCTAATTTTATATATTCAAATTAGATATGATTTTCCAGTTTAAAAAAAAAAAAAGTAGATAAATTTTACAATGGGTTTACTAAGCATTCATCCTAATGACACTCCTGGATATATGTTCCTTTAAAATTAATGAAATAAATAAACTAGAAGATGTGCTGCGAAATTAAGTCACTATATACAGGCTTCTTCAAATCCTATTGATGTAAACAATGATATCTGATCATGATTCCATAAAAAAACCAACCAACCAAAAAAAACCAACAAAAACCCCCAACATATGGCATTGCCAATGTATTTATTAGAATAACTGTCACATTATAGTGTAACAAATGAAATCTGTATGACATATAACTAGGAAAGTTTGTGACCAAGAACAAATATTCCTCATAAAATGAAAAATTCACATTATTAAAGTTAACAGTATTTAAAGGAATATATGATTAGTCTTCAGATTTGAGTTCTCAGACAGCCTCTAGAATATATACCTAACTTAATGCAATAAGTAATGTTATTGTCTTTTCAGATTCTGTCATGAAAATCTGCAATGAAATCATGGAGGATTTCAGTGAAAGAAATCACAAAGGACCCTACATAACAGTGGCACATATTTGCCCATCTTAAATTTTGATAATTCTGCACATCTATAAAAACACCTGAGTTCATGAAGCAGTAGTGATGAGGTTGATAAGTATGAAGACACATTCACATGTTCAGAGTTCTGAATTTTCCACTTCCTCTGATGAAAGCAACACCAAACTCAAATGCATTAAATTTTCCTGAGTCAAACACACCATAGCTGCTGTCACGAATAGATCAGGCTTACCATGCTATAATGATAAAGCTTGCAAAAGCTTTAAAAAGAAATATTCATCTCCATAATCCTTAAGAAATTTTTATGGAAAAGAATATTCAGGACTGTTTGAAGACCCTTAATTGTACATACCTACTTTTAATCAAATGTTTTGCTGCTGCTGTGTTTCTTCAATAATGAATCTATGTTTACATTTTTACTTTCCTCAGCATTTATTATTGCCTCTTTTTTAATGTAACTCTAACCAGGAGAAGTACTTGATAATGGCAAACTCTGTCAACAAAATATGAATTGATTCATATATGCTTATGTGTCCAGTCATCCTGAAGAAATAGGGTTCAGGTTAAGGCATCCAAAATTAAATTTGCTTATCACATAGGCAGCCACGTGCAATATATCTTGGGATATCTGAAATAACACCAATTATCCATGTTTATGTGCTTGATTTCGGTTCAGGGTGAGATTAATCACTCTTGTCTCCACTCTGTCTCAATGGGCATATCCACTCCTTGAATGAGGGTCTCAGAATATGAACCAGTTTTCCCTGTGTGGTGGTTTTGGCTGAGGTAAAGTTAATTGTCTTCGCAGTGGCTGGTATGGGGCTGTGTTTTGGACTTGTGCTGAACACAATATCTGATAATATCAAGAAGTTTTTGTTATTGCTGATAAGGGCTTACACAGAGACAAGGCCTTTTCACCTTTTTGAACTGCCACACTGGCATGGAAACTGGGGGTGCCTTGGAGGCTGGGAGACAACACAGCCAGGTGACCCCAACTGACCAAAGGGATATTCCAGACCATACAACATCATGCTCAGTGTATAAAGTAGCAGGAAGATGGAAGACGGAAGACGGAAGACGGAAGAAGGAAGAAGGAAGAAGGAAGAAGGAAGAAGGAAGAAGGAAGAAGGAAGAAGGAAGAAGGAAGAAGGAAGAAGGAAGAAGGAAGAAGGCAGGGGATGTTTGGAGTGATGATATTTGTCATCCCAAGTAACCATTCCACGTGATGGGGATCTCCTGGAGATGGCTGAACACCTGCCTGCCCATGGGAAGCAATGAATTTGTACCTTTTTTTAATTTTCTTTCATGTGCAGGACCTTTGCTTTCCATATTAAACTGTCTTTAACTCAACTCACAAGTTTTCCAGCGTATACTCTTCCAATTCTCTCCCTGATCCTGCTGGTGCAGGAGGGAGCGAGCAGCTGCGTGGGGCTTGGTTGCCAGCTGGGGTTAAACCATAACACTCAGAAATAGACATCTAAATTCAGGTGCCTAAATATTGACATTTAACATTCATGTCAAGCCCCATATGAGGCACTTTGACAGAGTAGTTTACGACAGGGAACCTCTAGGAGACCCACTACTCTTCTCAGGGACTGCTAGAGGTCACATGCTTGCCACGTGTCTGGGCATTCTACATGAGTTCTAGAAACAGAAGAGTCTTGGGTTGCACCTAAGCTTGCTAAATCCCCAGATCTTCCTTTTTAATTGTTCTGGTTTTTGTGTTCTCTCTATAGCTGTTCTTGCTACTGTTGTAAAAGACAATTAAAAAATAATCTATAAATACATTAATAGAAAAAGTGGGCTAAGATCAACCTCCATCCTTTACCAAATATGTGGAGAAACATGGTGACAAAGGATGAGAAAAACGCTGAAGTACTTAATGCCGTCTTTGCCTTAGTCTTTAATAGCAAGATCATTTGTGCTGGGAGTATCCAGCCCTCTGAGGTGGAAGACAGGGAAGGGGAGCAGAATAAAGCCCCCACAATCCAAGGGGGAATCATAAGTGATCTGCTAGGCCATTTAAACAGACACAAGTCTTTGGGGCCCATCTCTGGGTACTGAAGGAGCTGGCAGAAGTCAGCCACTTTTCTTCAGTTACCAGGGGTCCTGATTAACCAAGGAGGTCCCAGTGGACTGGAGGTTCACAAATGTGACATTCATCTACAAAAAGGGTTGGAAGGAGGATCTGGTGAACTATGAGCCCGTCAGCCTGACCTCAGTGCCAAGGAAGGTCATGGAGCAGATCATCTTGAGTGCTATCACACATCACATGCAGGATGAGGGGACCAGGCCCAGACAGCATGGGTGTAGGAAAGGCAGGTCCTGCTTGACCAACTTGTTCTCCTTCTATGACAAGGTGACCTGTTGAATAGATTTATGAAAGGCTGTGAATGTTGTTTACCTGGACTTCAGTACAGGCTGTGACACTGGTTCCTACAGGATTCTCCAGAAGGAAATGATTTCCCATGGTGTGGACAGGTGTATTGTGCACTGGGTAAAAAAATGGCTGGATGGACAGGCCCAGAGAGTGGTGGTGAATGGAGATATATCCTGCTGGTTGCCAGTCACTAGTGGTGTTCCCCAGGACTCAGTATACTGGGGCCAGTCCTGTTTAATATCTTTATTGATGATCTGGACAGTGGGCTCTAGTGCAACCTTGGTCAGTTTGTTGGTGATATCAGTCTGGGTGGGAGTGTTGATCTGATGGAAGTTAGGAAAGGTCTGCAGAGGAATCTGAACAGCCTTTATAGATGGGCCACGGCCAACACTAAGAGGTTCAACAAGGCAAAATGATGACTCCTGCATCTGGATCACAATAACCTCATTCAGCACTACACACTTGGGGTGGCAGCTGGGAAAGCTGCCCAGCAGAAAAGGACCTGAGGGTGCTGACCTGCAGGAGGTGTGTATGATCCAGTGTGTGCTCAGGTGGCCAAGAAGGCCAATGGCATCCTGGCCCGTATCAGCAATAGTGTGGCCAGCAGGATGAGAGCAGTGATTGTCCCTCTGTACTCAGCACTGGTGAGGCCACACCTCAAATCCTGTGCCCAGTTTTGGGCCCCTCACTACAAGAAAGACTCGGAGGTGCTGGAGAGCATCCAGAGAAGGGCAACAGAGCTGGTGAAGAGTCTGGGGCACAAGTCATATGAGGAGTGGCTGAGGGAGCTGTTGTTTAGCCTGGTGAAAAGGAGGCTCAGGGTAGAGCTTATAGGTCTCTACAACCACCGGGAAGTCAGCTGTAGCTAGGTGGGGGTTGGTCTCTTCTCTCAAGTAACAAGTGACAGGACATGAGGAAATGGCCACAAGTTGCACCAGGGGAGGTTTATTTTGGATATTATGAAAATGTTTTTCATGGAAAGGGCTGTCAAGCATTGGAATAGGCTGCCCAGGGAAGTGGCTGAGTCACTATCTCCAATTAGTGTCCTGAAAAACAATGGAATTGTGCATGTCAGCACTTGCTTGGGTTACTCCTGAACAGCAATATTGCTAGAGTTCATTTGTCTCATCACAAATGAGTGCACAGATCTCAAGAAAGTATGCCTAATGAGGGTAAGTTACTCTCTGAAAACTTAATTTCTGATTGGTTTTATCCTTTAGGCAGTGAGGCGGAAGGTAGAAAAACACATATCTGCATCTATTTTAGCTTCTGGCTTACTGGAAGTTTTCTTTGCAGATTTTACTGTTAAAAAAAGAAAAAGGTTAATTGAAATAGCTAGTGTACATCAATGCAGTGAAAAAATCCAGTCTCTTTTCTTAAGCGTCAGTAGTTCAATACAGGAGAAACAACTATTATGGTGGTTTGAATGTAGCTGTTTGATCCTGAAATAATCATGTCCCTGAAATCAAATGTTTCTATGTTTATGTCAGGACACACAGTTTAATCTTTTTAGCTCACATTTTTATTTGTGAAGTTAGGATAGCAATATCCAATTGTTTTCCTTAGTGGGGATGGTAGAAGGATTCAATAATTACTTATGTAGAATAGTTAATTATGTAGAATTCTAGGTAACTGCCAAGAAGTATTAATATTCTTTTAAAAAATCAGCAAAAATTTAATATTTATGTATTGTCTTCTGCTTCTTCAAATAAGAAGAAAATCATTGTATATTGGAAACATGTATAACATAATTTCAGGACCAAAATGAAAGCCAACAAGAAAAAAAATGCCATAAACTGTGAGAAGTAAATGAATATGCTAAATGAAACGTTAGTTCTGACTTATTTTTATCCATACATATTATTCTTGACAAGACAAACTGATTGTACAAGCTCACTAAGTTGGGTCTGTGGTTTGAGATCTGTTTTCTAGTTCAGGAAGATGTGTTTCATTTTGGGGAAATCATCTGAAACTGATTTCAGAATTAAGCCAAAAATCTCTTTATTGAAAGACTTTTTCTGATACAGGTTTGTCAAACAACTTGGTATTGTCAAAACACTTTCAGAACTCTGAATAACTTCAACAGAGAAACAATCACTGAATAATAACACACTGTGTGTGTGTTCGTGAAGGGTAGCTGCGTTTCCCCGAAACATCCCTGGCAAGGAATGGTTCCAGTGGGTGCAGTACAGCGCTCCAGCAAGCTTACTCCTTTCACCTGCGGGGCTGTTGGCGCGACTCTTACTCGCACACACCCAAGCTGGATAGCTCATGTGTTACCAGAAGCAAAGAGTCAGGAGGGCTCTCCCGCATGGCATTCCATAGAAGATGGTTTCTTGCATCCTGCCACGAAGGGAACCAGAGACGAAAGAGACCAAACCATGAAGGATCCAGGGTTTATGTACCGGAGCCGAGGGAGCATCAGAACCAATGATCTGAGGGCACAGGGGCAGGACTAGGGAAAGAGAGTCAGTGGGGATGGTCTGGGGGCATGTAGGAGTACAAGTCAGTCAAACAGACTAAGTCTGCATAGCACCACAAATTGTGACAGGAGAGGCTTTTCCTTTCTCATCATGAGGTCAGGAGGTGTTCTTAAGCGTCAGAATCGATCCACCAGCAGGCCCCTGCTATTTTGGGGCTCCTTGGCCCCTCAGCCATCACAATCACTGGCTCAGTGGCTACAACAGAATAATGTGAAGCACACTTGAAAAAAACATGCTGTATCATATTGCCGTGTAACAGGTTTCTTTTGTATAATAATTTATGTTGTAGCCTCTCCAAAATTAAATAATTAGTTTCTTATAGAGCTCTGTGTTAATAATCTCCTGTTACATGCTCTCTAATACTGAAGACAAAATCTATTCTGTGAGTAGTGTGTGAAGGAGGTTAGTGCCAGCTTGTTTAGGTCTTTTTGGAAAGCTATCTCTACACTGAATGACATCTCTAAAGGAACAGGAAGGTGTTAAAGAAATCGAAACACAGGGGTGGGTCATCTACTTGTATCAGCTGAACAAGCAGAACACTGTGTTGGACATCATTAAAAGACTCTGAACTGCCTTCCTGTTCAGGAAAGACCAGTACAGTCCATGTCACACCAGATTAACCTGAAGTTAGCTGTGGCATGGATAACTGTAGCAGGATGCTTCAGAAAGGGAAACATCACCCTGCAAACCAGCTTACTCAGTCACCTGAAGATCAGAGCTGACAGATCCAGAAAAACTCTGAGCTGTCAAGACACACAAAGCAATTACATCTCTCTACAATCTCCCTATAACAATGGTAGTATCAGTCACAACCTCTAGCCATCCCTCTTATAGAATCAGGTACTGCCTACAACAAAAAAAAAAATATTAAAATCTTTGCATATTTACAGGGAGGCAAAGAGAAGTAGCTGAAATTCAGCATACTGCCTCTACTGAGAAAGAAAGGCAATAGGTCTTCTTCAGACAAAGGAATATGTAAAACACTGCATTATAACTATGCAGGTGATATCTCAGCCACAGGAAAGTCTCTGGCTTTCTTACTACTGTATTTTTATTTACACATAGTCACACACATTCACACTCACAAAAGTATTGGGCAGCTGTTTGGAACAGATGGAGTCATATAGATCTCCAGGGGAAGAGCCTGTGGAAATATAGACAAAATGCATACTGACATCCTTAAAATAGTCTATGAAGGAAATAAACTGTTGAAGAGAACTCTTATACACATGTCGTAAGTGAGTCATTGCTCCAAAACAAGCCACCAATACTTTGGGGTCAGATGAAAAACAGCATGATCATTTAACATGTGGTCAGCTGCATAACAAAAGATACTGCAGATTCTGTGCAATGACCACATCATAGAACTGATATTCTGGATACTGAAGGCATTAGGATTACTTCTTTAACTGGATTTTGTAAACAGGATTCGTAAAACTTTCTATGATGGAAGAGATTTTTATACAGAGGAGGGAATGAACTTCACATACACTCAATTTTGTACTTATCCAGGAGAAAAAAAAAATAATCCAGTACCTTTGAGGATTGATCCTCAGGCAAAACAAAATGATACTAGGAATATTGACATCACTGACTTTTGGTATCCACTTAATTCTCTCTATACAGTCTCAAAAATTCTATCTCAGAGCTTATTTTGTTTTTCAACTATATCTCTGTGAATCCAAAATACAGTGTCTTTAGAGTTCAAGGAAACCTCCAACATGGATTATAATGTCTGCACAGAAATGCACATTTGCATTACAAAGTATCTATCTTGCTATAATCCTAGTTAAGAAGGAATTTTTTTCTTGGAAGATGGTTCAGAATATTATACTGTCAAAATGTAATCAGAGTTGGATTCCTTTTGTCAAGTTTAGTAACTGCATGCAAAAAGATTTCATAGGAATTTCCTAATTGAGCAAAAGGCAGCAGCATCATGGAAAGACTATCCAACTTAGAGATACAGATCGCAGCTTCTAGAAAAGTAACTAATGGTAAAGTAAATGTCTTCAAGCTGTCAGAAAACGTACCTCAGAGGATTCTGAAGGATTCTAAAAGGTTTTAAAGATAAGGCATCATAAATTGGTTATCACGATTTGTCCCTCCATTTGAAAAATGCTATTTATCCAAGCCTATTTGTCTACTTTATACAAAACGCTCTTCCAGATTTGTCTACAGAAAAACCCCTGTATTAAGTCTGTAAGTTGGGGGCAATTCCATTTTGTTGCTTTTTGCTTAGATTACTACACTTTTCAATTTTTTTTCAAGTAATCCAGTCAAATATTCAATTCTCTGGCTCATTTCCCCCACTTAATAATTTTAGGCTTAGTCCTTAAACATTTTGAACTTGATTCAGTTGCTTGCCCAGAAACCTGTCGTGCCACCTAAGATGACTGAGGACATTCACATAGAAATGACAAATGTAACACAGGGCTTACAGGAAGAGCCTCAGCTGAGGGTTGAGCAGGATACTATAAATGTGGGCAACAGGTTCAAATGCAGAGGGTATATCAGATGTGGCCACCTCCTTTCACACACTTTACTCTGGGCTCTGGGATGGAGATACAGATTTAATTTCCTTGCCTGCCTACACAAAGTTCCTGCACAACCTTGAAAGAAGTCCCTTCCTTCCACTCTTCCTTAATTCCTCATAGATTCCAGAGAGGCAGACAATACTTTTGCATCATCTGTCTTCTATGTCAACATCCCCAAAAGCATTTAGATGTGAGCTCTCCATATATATGTGTGTGTGTATATATATAAGTATGTATATTTCAGTGTAAGATTAACTGCCCTACAAGAAACTAAGCACCCTAGGTCAGTACTTACTGCAGCTCTGATGTTAATTCAGGGAGATGCATAATGAGCACCAACAGTCCGGTCAAATTACTGTGCACATTTACAATATGATATGATGATCACAAAAGCAAAAATTTTTCCTTACCTCAGTCTTCTAATTTTTCCTCTTTCAGAAATCTATCTTTTTTTATCCAAGCCAGGTATTTATGCAGTGCTCTTTACTGGGGACAGGACACAGAAAGAAAACTAAATGATAATAAATCATACTAAAATTCTAGCCATACATTCGTAGTTTTATGGAATGAAAACACAAGAAGTTTATGAGCCTAGCAGAAAGCAACCTGAATGCAGACTTGTTCTCAGTAGAACTGTTTTAGCCTCTTAGCAGAGAGAAACATACTTTTTATACACAGGTTGCAGACAATTAAGTGGCTGTAGGAAGCATTGCTTCTTCCTGCTGGGCTCAGCAAACATGCACACTTTGGCCCAGCTGAGCCTCACTCACTCTTGTCCAAACCCACTGCCTAGCTCATTGTCTGAGGTAAGTAAGTTGCATTACACCCTGGAGTGTCTAGTCTGCTTCACAGTTCCAACAAAGTGAGCCCACCTCTGGTATAGGCTATACACTGAAGTCTCTAAAGAAAAGATGTGTATATTTTTTTTCTCCATAGAATTTCCCTGAACCCCTTGGTTTTCTGTCTGGATTTGCATTGTGCAAGCGCTGTGCCTCAGAAAACAATCTAGACAGATCTTTTGTCTTTCCAGCCTTCCAGTGTCAAGTGGGAATGTATTAAATCATGCATTTGCAATATATTTAAAACCCAAATTCACAACCCAATTTAGTTGGCTATTTTCCTACTAACAAAGCAGAAACACTTAAAAGCAAGGAAATTAATAGATGCCATCACATATTGTCCACTGCTGCCTCAGAAAGTAATGCATATATCTCATCAAGTGTAATGAAATGTATATTTCATCACAAGAATGTGACCTTATGTGGACCCACAGAAAGGTGGGTATTACTAGATAGGGGCTTTTGTTATCTCAATTTCAGTAGCAGAATATTTTCTTTAGAGGAAGGCTCTTGTCTACATGGACAACAGTAGCAGCTAATTATCTACTGACAGCAAAATGCCATAGCAAGATACTTTTGGTACATTAAGAAGCTGTGTGTATCCTCAGGTAAGGGCAGAAGAATGGTCCTAGTTCACCCAAGATTTATGGATGGATTCTGCCTACTGGCTTTAATTGTATCACACAGATCCTACAATCAATACTTCAAATGCCCTTGCATGGTCCAATCAAGATGACTCCGATTACCTAAATTACTTGCCTATTGTGCCTACACTCAGAATATAGTCTACAGAAATAAATTTAAAGAGGAGGAAGCCCTGCAGAGTGAATCAGAGTAAGATCATCTATTTTGCCTTGTAATCAAGCTTCCCAGCAAAGCCCTTTGCACAGTTGCCCCAGCAGTTCTCCCTAAGAGATGAACCTTCACTGACCTTGATAGCTCTAAGTGCATATAAGGACTGCTGGCCACTGGCAGGTCAGCAAACTCTCCTTCCATAAATCGCCTGGGAGATTCACTGCAAGCTCTCTCCTCCTCCACCTTCCGGAGAAAACTGGAACAAGGTTCATTAGCCTTAAAACGTTACCACTTGTGCCAGCAATAATTGGAACACTGCAAGGTCTAGCTCGGTGCATTTATGTAAGACCTGTAAGACATTTCTGACCTGGGCACCTCTGCAGAATAAGCAATATTAGCATTTGCAAGAACTCAAGAAACAAACATATCTTGACAAACAGTCTGCGTAATTACATTTCATGTTTATTTTTCATAAGGGCTATGATGTATTTACTGCACAGATGCTGGTAAACATACAATATTTTATATAGGTATTTCACTTTGGTTTACAGTTGAAGTGTTGTTTTGCAATAAACTGTCTGGTTTTGTTCTTAGTAGAGTAATACAGCACTGTAGCTGGTATGTGGTGTTGTATTTCCCACTGATTCATTTATTAAACGCCTTTCACATTGTTTCCCCTCCTCACTTTTCCCGTGCCCCTAGTCCTGGCCACTCCCTCGGGCTCTCCCTATTGGTTCCTGCACCCCAACCCCGCCCATGTACCGCCCCTGAGCCCCTGAGAAAAATCCCCTGCGCCCGGATCAGGGGGTCTCTCTGCCTCTGGCGATCGCTGGGCCGTGGTGCAACCATTAAAAGTCTTCTGAAACCCTCATGGGGAGACCCTTCTCGCCTTCTTTGCCGTCACTGTGTTGTAAAGCTGATAGCTACCAGGGTAAAACTGCGGAACCGTCCGAAATGGACTACGGGAGGGCGACAATGGTCACACTGCCCTAAGAAGCTCCGCTGAGCTCTCAGGGTAAGCTGCAGCTTGGTAAACTAAACCTAGCATTACAACGCTGGTAGAAATACCTGTAGCTTAACTAAATTTAGGAACATAGCATCTCTTCATGTGCATGGAAAACCAGGTCAAACTTGGTTTTTATTCTTCAGGCAGCATCAGTTTTATATTGTTCCTAACTATTCTTTTATTTACTCTTAATTGGTTGGGATTTCAAAATGTATGATAGCTGCTGGCCTCACTGTTTTGCCTAGTAACAACAACGCAATGTTAAATACTGTGTTTGTTTATGCATCTGGCATATTAGAAGGTAGGAAATTTCCTTTTATTTATTATTTTATTTGGATAGCTGAAGTAAAACTTGGCATACATCTTTGCTTCTTTTCTGTATTCTTTTATTTAGACAAATAAATGTTGACATACAGTTTTGTTTATCAGTATTATAAATATTACCCTTGTTCTGGCAGCACTTGAAGTCATCATAATGATAGGAAATCCCTCCAGTCCTGGCTGCTGCATAAACATGCTGAAATACATGCCCTACTGCCAGAAGAACCCTGCAACCTAAAGAGCGAAGGGGGGTAAGGTTGGGCAGAGATGTTTCATGTTGGTTATAGTGTGTTGCCTCATTTCAACAGAGTTATCTATATATCTGTCTCGGTAGGACAGAGTACAGTTGAAATGACAGTTGAAATGTCTTGGTCTTTGCTCTCCTATTTGCCTTCCAGTTTTCCTTTTCATGCCAAGTTATCTATAGCAGAATGTGGTAAGAGGGATGAGTGTGAATTATTAATACTCTTGCACAGTTGTAAGTAGCAAAGCACTAGGGGAGTGAGAGGGATGCAGAAAGAAGGATGAGAGTGAGCGTGAGGAGCAGAGACCTGAAAACAGCAAGGGGGGGACTTGGCTGAAGTTCTGTTTGGTGAGCATCAGCACAAGACAAACATTTCCCTGGATGTTGTTAACACTGTGCAGTGTGTCAACCTTTGGTGGGCTGACCCTAGCTGGATGCCATGCGCCCATCAAAGGCCCTCTTTCTCTCCTCCCTCTCAGCTGGACAGAGGAGAGAAAATGTAATAGAAGGATCATGTGCCAAGATAAGGAGAGATCAGTTCCCCATTACTATCACAGGCAAAACAGACTTGACTTGGGGAAAAAAATAATCTAATTTATTACTGTGGGCCTCTACAATTAGTAATTAAATCAGAATAAGATAATGAGAAATAAATACTAAATCTTGAAATGCTCACCAATCCCTTCTTCTCAGGCTCAGATTTACTCTAATTCTCTGCCTCCTTCCCCCTACAGCACACAGGAGGATGGAGAATGAGGGCTGAGATTAGTTCATCACACACTGTCTCTGTCCCTCCTTCCTCTTCAGGGGGAGGACTCTTCACACTCTTCCCCTGCTCCAGCATGGGGTCCCTCCCATGGGAGAGACAGTCTTCCATGGACTTCTCCAGTGTGAGTTCTTCCTAAGGGCTGCAGTTCTCCACAAGATGCTCCAACACTGATCCCCCTCACAAGGCGCAGTCCTTCAGGGTCACACTGCTCCCGTGCGGGTCTCCCACAGGCTCACAAGTCCTGCCAGCAAAACTGCTTAGCACAGGCTCACAGCCTCCTTTGGGTACCCACCTGCTCTGGCATGGAGTCCTCCACGGCTGCAGGTGGATTTCTGCACCCATGTGGTCCTCATGGGCTGTAGGGTCATGGCCTGTCTCACATCGTCGGCAGCACAGGGGAATCTGTCTTCCAGCTCCCAGAGCATGTCCTGCCACTACTTCTTTGCTGACTTTTGTGTCTGCAGAGATGTTTCCCTCACATCCCAGAGAGGATGTTTCACTCCACTCTGGCTGCTGTCTCACAAAAATTTCTTCTTCCTTCTTAAAGCTATTATCCTAGAGGCACTATCATCATCACTGATGTTCTTGGCCTTGGCCAGTTGCAGGTCCATCTTGGAGCCAGCTGGAGTTCGCTTTGTCAGTCATTGGGGAAAATTTTGGCAACTTCTCATGCAAATCACCCCTGTAGTCTGCCCGGTACCAAAACCTTGTCATGCCAGTCCAATACACATCCCAATTGCCCACAATTAATTGTTTTCTTCCCCCCAGTGTTGGTAAGATATAATCTCTATCTCTTCTCTGGCTCCTTGCTGGATTTTATTTTTAGCTTTTTATTTCGACTGTTTATAGTATGTTCAATTTTAATGTCCTTATGCGTTAAAAATATCTTCTTACACTGCTTCTGTACCTCCTTTACCAGCATCATTTCAACCCCCTTTCTTCAGACTTTTCATCCAATTTGTGACAGTGTTTGCTTTCCTACTTCTTAATTTTCAAACTTTAATAGCTAACTGCTGATTCTGATCTCTTGCCCACATGCAGAAACCCATACCAGGAAGGTTGTAGTCTGTGGTTTTTATCTTCCTACTAAACTGTTACAACTGACAAAAACTTGGAATTTCTTCTTATATGTTCAAAGGAATATGAAAAAAATCACCATACTTAAATCAAATGACAGTTTTCTCTCTTTGATCCTAGTTCAGGAAAGTCCTTGAACCATGCCTACCATTTAGCCTGAGCATAAATCTCATTAAAATCAAGCACGTGCTTAAGGGCCTAAAATAGGCTTTCCAGGCAACATACATCTGTAGCTAGTCAGAAACTTTTAACCATCCATAACTATCTCTCTGCACTGTGCTCCTGCTTCTATTGCTGCATTATCAATCTTCATTTCTGTCTCTTTTGCCTGGACAGAAATTGCTTTGGTTCTTGAAAATCTAACTCACTCAAATTTATTCCTATCCCCTGCCCTTCTTCCTTTTTGTGCATGTAGAAATCTTTCCTTTCCATCAGCAAGCCTCATTGAAAAGCAAACTAAACACACATCCTCTGTGTGTCACAGTGACATTGAGCCCCTTTTTCTTTCTCTTTTGTAACTTTTTACCCTAGAAATTCCATGTGCCCCCTGTGGGAAATGTCAATAGCCTGTGATTTTCACCTTTTCAATTTCAGGTTATTCAACAAGGCATTGTGTGGACCCCATTAATGGCTTCAACCTCCAAAGAGTGAGCTTTCAAATAATGAAAAGCTTTTGAAAATATTTTTCTGAAATAATTTTTTAACCTTTCTTTTTTTTATGGACCACTTCCTGTTGCAGTCAGAAATATTGAGATATATTGAAACCCTCCTCATAATATTTTCTCACCACCATAATCTTCTATAAAGCTTCAAGCTCTGACTTGTTTCCAGCTCACATTTTTTTTTCCCCTGTGGTTATCTAGATATCTTAATAAACTGTATGCCATACCTACTATCTCGTGTTTATCTTCAAAGGGGATTACTAGCAACTGTTCCTCAGGTTTGCTTTCCTGTGTATGAATTCAATTAAATCTCTTTACACTAAAGCTACTGATGAATTTTTAACTGCCTCTTCTATATAAATCCATTCCTCCTACTCTGTCACTATCCACAATCAAATTTACATTAATGGCCCATTGGAATTTCAGAGTGGAGGAAGTTGACCAGGGGATATGTTTTGCAAGGTGGCTAATGAGTTAGATTTCATTACAAACAGGATTAGCTGCAGAAGGTGGAAACAGACATAGGATCTGAAGCCAGTACTTAAACACCTCTGGTTGGATTTCAAGCTGGTGAAAACTTTACCTTTTTTGACTTCTAGAAACTCCCAGCTTGGCTCTTAATGCACAGACAGTGAGATGATGTGATGGGAGTGAAAGATATTTGTCTTAATGCAGGAATAGTATGACAATTGACTCAAATATTTAAGAAAAAAAGGAAGCATGCAGACCTAACACAGGACTCTGTATAGTTGTTTGGGGTTTTTTTAAATCACTTTAGCTGAGATTCTTAAAAGTATTTAGCATCTTAATTTTCAATTAAAATCAGCAAAATCACTCCATGAAATGACTGACTGTTACACGTGTAAATACCATTTAATTCTGGACTTTTGATCTTTAGGCAGCCTTTTTTACTGGTCTCCAGAGAGGTCAGTGAAAGTAATGAAAAAATTAACATCAACCATTTTGAGTCAGGGTTGAAACGAAGAACCTCAGATTTTCTGGTTGCATGGTATTAAGAAGAAGTGAATCCCTTTCATCTAAATATAGCTCTCCCTCCACCATCTTCATATGTAGAATTCAGAAGCTTAACTCCACCACTAGTATCAGTGAGATGCTTTTCCCAAGCCACTTTCAGAAAAAGCCATCAGAAATTGTTGCTAAATGTCATTTTCAGTATCAGCATTGCAGCTTCTGTCCATTGCAGATTAAATGTCTCTTTCAAGCACCACTTTGAATTAAGCGAATCACAGTGGCACCAGCTACCCTATAATCTCTACTGGAACACTTTCCTGGCATATTTAGACTACAAATATATTTCCATCAGCACCACAGAAGTCAGGAGACTGTGAAAACCTCCTTGCTACAACAAGGCTGTAGAGGAGAATGAAATCTTTTAATTTTTAGCAATCCCTTTACAGAGTCCACTATTACAGTGACAGGGATATTTTTCTTTAAGAGCTAGGCAAATCCAAATTGGTAATAAAACAAACTTTTATTCTGTATTATATGTTTGCTATTATTTAGTTTTATTTAAAAATCTCTTCTCTGTAGAATATGTTGTTCAAAGTGCCTGAAGTAATAATTATACAGTTAAAACAGTTATAGTATTTCAGTTTATACATTAAAGAAGAGAGAATTAGTGATGACTAGCTACATGTATTAAATATTAGAAACCAGGAAGCATTTAAACTAAATTTAGCACATTTCATTGGTTAATATCTCTTGGGGTTTTTCATTCATGACTGCATAAAACAATGTATGTTGCTTAGTCAGTACCTTTATAGGACAGAATTTAGTGATGCAAATGTTGTTTAAAGTACACAGTAGGCACTGTTGTGATGACATACACATGAACAAGTGTTATAGTCAGGATTCATGCCCCCGGCTTCAGGCAGTCACTGTTACCATTCTATAATGTAAAGGCAGAGAGACAGAAGCAACTCATGAGAGGTTTGAAGCAACTCATGAAAGATTCATGCCTTTGGCAATCTAAGTCACCCTCTGCAGGTGACAAATTTACATTGTGGGTTTATACAGATATTTAGTCATTTAAGCCCATAACCTAAAAGTCATTTAAGCCCCTATCTTCTGTTGCAATAAATTTAAAGGGGGCACCTTGGTCTGTCTGCCAGTGTCTAGAGATTGTCAAAATCAACCTAGGTACTTAGGGTAGGATTCAACCCATCTAAATTCAGGTTTCTCCTATGCAAGTATCAACAGCTGAACTGGGCATAGGTTCTGATTACAGCAAATGGATAAAAATAATCAAAAAACTCAGTGAAGATTACAGTGCAATTTCTGCATCGGATGTAGATGCTTGCTCTAGAGTGAGGTACAGTCACCTACAGCAGTGACACTGGAAGTCAGCAGAGCTGAACCCATAGCCTTAATCAAAGTTCACATAGAATTTAGCTTCCACGTAGCCAATACTCTGCTAGGCATCTGAATGCCATCAAGGAATTGCTCCTCACAATCCAGTTATATTCTGAGCGGAAAATCTCATCAATTTCAATGGAAGTTGGGTCAGATTCCAACAGCAGTTCACACTCCGTAGTTTTAAGTATCAATCACTCTGTACGGTTATGTCCAAAGACCAATCATATACGCATGCAGAGAGGCAACGGCTGAGGCAAAATTAAACTGCATGTGCTTCTCAACCAAATGTGAGACTTAGTAAAGTCAAGTCTGATTTGATCTTGCTCCAGCTTCTAGACAAGAGTGATTTTATGGCCACCTCGCAGCATTCTCATTAATGCAGGGCAGAGTTTCTATGCATTACTTGTCTTCTGCATCAATTTTTCATTTGCAGTTTATTCACAGAACTCTTTACCTGTGCCCTTGAAGAGTCATCGTCTTCAAACGACTGGACTGATTGCATTACACAAAATACACCAGTAAAATATTTCTGGGAAGTGAAATATTTTACTATTTTCAGACTATTCCTGATATTGTTACTGCCAGATCCATCACTGGGTAGGAATGCAGTATGCTAGCACCATCATTATGGCACTGGCTATCCCTTTGAAAAATTATACATTGTGAGATATCATGTGGTTAAATAACAGTGGACAAAACTGAGCTAGAAATAAGATGCCCACTTTTTAAGAAATGTTAATCTACTAATTATTTGGTATATTATATGTTCTCTATCGTTCACATTCTTTGTACTAAAATTGTATTTCTCAAAGGTCAGAAGTTCCTTGATCAAAAGTTGCAGTCTTGATGAATCTATTATTTGATGGAATTATGTCTTTCACTACAAGAAGTCAGGATGTGTTATCATCGTGGTCCTTTCTGCCCTTAACATCTGAAGATTCTTCTCATTTTGACCTTGAACCAAAGCCCAGTGAATTTAGTGGGAAAATTTCTTCCCTGCAAAGGGACCATCAGATGTAAACTTAAGTTTTAGGACTCCTGATGGCTGGGACAGAAAAATAGTATTCCTTTTACCCTTGGAAATGGGATTTAATTAGTGAAACAGGAGCCTACTATCTGTATAGGTGTGAATTCTATGCCAACAGCTTTCAGCACTGCTGCCTGTTACACTGAGTAATACAGTACTATGTAGGTTGTTCAGTGGAAAACATGCTAAAAGTTAGAATTGACATCACAGCAGGAAAATTAATTTCTGGATATTATTTTACTGTTTTACTTTTGTAGTTCAATGAGCAAGGGTGTATGAGGGCCAATTTCCTGCCATCCTGAGCCCAGAAGTCATCTTTCTGAAGATATGAAGGCTGGCTTAGAAAAACGTAGACATTTTGGCCTTTAGATTACTTTGGACATATTATCTTGGGAAGCAAACATGGAATGCAGTTAATTATGATTGTTTTACATTATATTAGTCACTAATAAATCTTTCCCATGCTCAGCCCACCTTGCTGAGAAAGGTATGTATATTATTTACATTTAAATTATAGTGTTGAATCATTTCAGTGGGTTGTATATGACATTCCTCAAATTTTCATTATCATATGATATCCCTAGAGTTCTCAGGTTGGTACATTCAAGATTAATGAGACTGGCTGTCTATTAGGAACCTATTTAATAATATGCATATAATTGCTACAGGAATTATTACAGGAATATAATCAGACTTTTTTATCGATACAAGTTAATTAAGTGATATCTGTTTTACCCCAGTGTAAGGTCCCAAAACAGGATTTTCTATGGACATTTTTCTGCCAATGACAGCAAGTCAGATCACACACAGAAAGGGCTAAACTGTCAAACAGTCCTCTGTTTTTGGCAGCACCATTTACACATATGTTTGTGCATTTGGACCTGAATTAAGAGGAGCAGACAACAGACACAAGTGCACAGGTTTATGGTATTTATTCACTTTGTAGGCACATCGGTTACCCTAAGAAATGGACTTGTTCAACTGTAGCCTTGCAAGTGCTGAAAGACACCCGTGGTTACACTGGGTACCCTCCTGAGTTCCCATAGGCAGCTCTTTGTTTTCTCTGAATATAATGGCCAGTTTCAGCTTGCAGACAATCAGGTGGAGGGGTAGTGCAGGAGCACTCTCATACATTTTGATGAGGTTACTTTCTGAGTAAGGTGTTACTCCATGAGTGTAAAGGTGACCATATCTGGTCCAAAGACTGCTGTGGGCTGCTGCACTGTATCTCTCTGTATTAGATTTTCTAATTTTTATGACCTGGGTTTGGGATTTTTTTTTTTTTTTTTTTTTTTTTTTAAGAATCTTTTCACATGCAGAAGCATCAGAAGGAATAATTTTTATTTCTCTGGAGATTCAAAGGAATTGGATTTCTAGTTTTTCCCTCAGTTCTTAACAGAACAGAGATAATGTTTGCATTTTACTGACAGCCCTAGGACAGACAATATTTGAGGCAACATTTTAATTTCATCTCCTTTGGATTGCTCTTGCTACAACTGCCATTCATGACAATACCACTTTTTCTCTCAGAGAAAATCAGATCTGGCTTCATCTCTGATGAGATTCCAAAGTGCATATAGAATACAAAGATATGTTCATAAAAACAAAACATTAATTTGTTGCGAATTTGGGTTTGTTGTTTGTTTTTGGTTTTTTTTTAATTGACATCTAATGAGGCTTCTTTTCCAAAAATTAAACAGCTTTGTTGTTGTCCAGGGGGAATGCCTTGAAACTACAAATCAAAGATAACGCAGTTTCCTTGTTCTACTAACATTGTTTTTTTAACTGCTAAGACCTAAAGTATAGGTACCTGGTTACAATGAGGGTGAACCCATAAAGTTCTCTTTGACATCACACTTTATTTCACAGCCAATGCCTATCCAACAACAGGCACTGCCTGAACAATTTTAATTGACCAGCATTTGACTCTCAGCCAAAAAACCACCAACAGATAAGTCTTACATGTGATTTTTGAAGGTCAAGCCATCTTTCAGCCTGAGGAATTCTGCAAAAGCTGTGCCCCTAAAGGCAGGGATACAACAGTGCTGTAATCAAGAAACTTGATGGGATACATAAATTTAGATAAAACCATGTTAGATGATGCCTAAGAAACTACATTTCATTCGCTTAAATATCATCTAACACACTGCCAGTCCTGTATCTGTTGTCTAATTATCACAGGGTTTTGCTTCTTGGGCATCCTTTCCTTACTGTCTGCGTGGAATATTCTCACTATACTCCTGATTTACTTCTTCTGTTACTAAATTCAAATCATCTCTAGTTCTGATCTCCAAGAAATAGGGCCATAGGACGAGCAAAATGAATGCAGCCAAGATGTAAGCATGCCTCTGATATGACCCATGAGCATGCTTGGCATGTGACTGTACAAATCAGGTCTGGCACACCAAGCCACTCAGAACACTGATTAACCAACAGCTCCAGAAGTGACAACAACCTGGAAGCATAATGGTCCTTATTCATAAAACACCAAGGAATTATGGCAATATTATCATGAACAGATAATAATGAACTCATTTGCAGTGAATTACAAAGCACCTAAATATTTTACTTTTAAATGTTCCTCTTTCCTCTGCCTTTCTGACTGCACTCAAGGCTGCAAATGCACTGTCTTGGCAGACAGACATACCAAGAATTACAATAATCCAAACTGAGGAGGTCATGAGAAAATGAATCTAATTAATCTAGCCTAATAATTACAGCTCATTTAATTACCTCTGAGATACAGCAGGAGCTGTAATTTTTTTTTTTTATAATTGATGTTTCTGACATTTTTGTACCTTTTAAGTGTATTAGTTGTAAAATCTGCCATATTAATGTTGAGGTTGATAAAAATGTCACGAAGTGAAGCAAAGATAATGGAACAGGAGAGTCTTTAAATGTCAAATAAGTAGAAAAGTATTGACAGGCAGATATTTTGCTGCCTTTATGCTGCACATGAGCTCTTCAATAAACATGCAACATGTGTGAGGAACTGAATCAAGAGCTCCTGGCTGAAATATTGTCAAGGCTTTGTTTGGTCAGATTTTCCTAATGTAATTCTAATTCTTCATACTTGCCTTAGGCCAGTATCATGAAAGCATGTGCATTAAACTAGACACTTGATGGAAGACTCCATGCTATTTTACAGACATCCACATTAAAATATTGGATGGTTTCAGGCCTCAAACCTGGTAAACTTGTACTTACATAGCAACTATACTCATGCTGTTGAAGTTTCATATCTGCCACACTGAGAACTTAGAAAATAGTCCCTTTAAAAATTGGAAAAAAATTCTGGCTCAATAATGTCCTTTTTTCATACAGAACATTGGTTATTCTTTCTCCATTGACTGATCCTGCACCTCTGCAAACAATGAGAATTTTACAATCAATGAAACCTTAACTTCACTGGAAACAAGAGCATGTCCTCTGTGCCTAATGAATCTTGAAATTAACACAACTTCTTTATATTTTTGCTTTTGCTCCAGCACTCTTAGTGCCAGCACAGATTTCCAAGAGGTGTTTCCAGCCTGCTCACTCTCCCTTTGCTGGATCTTGTCTAGCAGAGGACAAACAGAGAGGAAGGTGAGTCCCATTTGAATGAGAGAGTTTCTTTGTAGCCTTGGTTGATTGGTTGGTTTTTGAAAGTCACATTTGCCTCTGTCAATAATTCAGAATCCCTTCTATCTTCACATCTTAGGTAATACCTTGGTGGTCAGGGATATGGTCTGTGTGTCCAGAGGGCACAATGGGACAGCTCTCATTGCAATGGGACCTCTCTCAGTGGCCTGAGAAGACAGGTGCCTTTTCTCCTAGTGCATGGCACTGAGATCACCGAGACACAGCAGCTCAGAGAGCAGCAGCCCTGGTCCTACACCTGGGTCCTCTCCCCATAAGAGGGCTGTCCAGACACTGGGGAAGAAGGGGAGGTATGTGGGGGAGACATAATCTTAAGGTATAATGCAGATATATATACCTACAGTTGTAGGCCTGTTCATCTGCAGAATAAGGGCAATAATGTGTACTTTTTCTACCATAATTTGATTTAAAAATGCTTTGAAATGGTCTCTACCTGCATTTGTTTACCACCTAGTGCTACTGCATTTCTTGAAGCCTATTCTAACTGTACCAGTCATGCCCTTTCATGAAAACAAATTATGAATATTTGCTATTTGTAGCATCATTTGACAGATAGATGATGTGAGTTATCCTGCTGCCCTTTCAAACAAAACACAAAATATATATGCACACACTTGCATACCATCCCATATAAAGATACCTAGGGAAACCAGACCTGACCATGTTTTTCATTACTGGAGCATAAAAAATAGCCTCATTCTTTGTGAAACCATTTTAAAAATGACAACAACAGCTTATAATTTTGACTAAACATACTAGTTTATTGTTTTCTGTCTTTCTTTTTAATTATGTTCATTGTAAAAATTGAATCATTTGTGCATACATAAAAGGCAAAGTTTCTCTCTATGGTCCAACTAGGTGCTAATAGTCATTCAGACTTTTGTTATTTCAAACAAGGTTTAGCTGAAAAACTCCCTTCATCCCAACAAGAGAAGAGGGACATTGATTCAGAAATGCAATGTGGACATGCAACAGTGATAAGTGGGCAAACAGACCTCAGGTGTCACCTACAAAAATAACCCTTTTGGAAACCACAGCAGTTCAAGAGGGAAGAAGTAATAAACTGTTTCCCTTCTGCTTCTTTGATCTTGGACTATACTGATGACAACAACCAGTTGTAGGAAAAGAAAAGCAAGGTCATCCCTAAGGGATGCAGCATAAAAAGTGGGAAGATTGTGCACTTTCACCCCTCTTAGCAAACTTGTAATGCAGCAGTTTTAAAAATTGTGAAAATAGAAATAAACCATTCAGACTCCTCGCTTACTTTAATAATCTCAGATAGTTTATTTAAGAAGTGACATTTAAATTGGTTTTTAAATACTGCCAGATAGCTGGTTGCAAACTTAAAAATACTATTTTTTATCTTAGTGTAATGAACTAGTGTTGCTATAAGTTTGGTTATGATAGCATGAGTTTGAAAAAGCTGAAGACTCGTGGGGACCATAAGACCTTGAACCAAAGCAGTAATAATGTAGCTCGTACTTGACTTCATGATTACATTTGGTTTTCTTTTTTAGACTTTTAAACTCTTTGGAACAGATCTTCTATTTATTGCTAACTTAAGACCTTCCTAAGCATAAGAACTAAGCCTATGAAAAAAACCACAGAAACAAGCCTCCTCCATGTGGAAGGTCTCATCCCAAATGGTTGAACACTCCAGCCCTTTCAAATCTCTCAGGCACTGCAAGGCACAGTCAGAGGTAAACAGGGGAATTTTTCTTCCTCTGAAACTTTCTTGGAAGAAGAAGAAAGTGAAATATGAACAAGTCAAGAAATGAGGTGACTAGGAAGGAGAGGAAATAATACAAAATCAGAAGGTATTAGCAACAGGCTGGACTTACTGACACTGCTGGTCTCTCAAACCCATTCCCACCTAACATCTATACTGTTCACCTGCAGGCACAGATTTATGTTGTTCTCCACAGCATACCTAAGAAGGAAAGTTAATAGAGCTCATGCAACTGCTAACCTGGATTCTACAGACAGAACAGCTAAGCACCTTCCAGGCCTCCACCAGCAGAGAGCTCCAATACAATTCTTGCTGATTCTTCAAGTGACTTTTATCTCAACTAGCATGGTATAGGCAACAACTGAGATAATCTCCCTAGTTCATGGAAATAAATGGCTACTTTAGAGAAAAGAGATATCTGACTATTTCACCTGAGTAATTTAAGATCAAATTAACTGTATGCTGGAAGCATGCTGTCCTGTATGTTTGCTTTAGAGGGAAACCATTGGAAGAGCTCCTAGCTTTGGTGTTGCCATCTGCATTGCAGATGTTCACATTTGTTCAAATGAATCCATGCAGGGTATATATCTGAATCCAAAGCAGAGCTTGGCTCCTGAATCTGTGGATACAGAAAAGTCATGGTTCAGTCTGTTTAGCATGTCCTCATGTTATCGTCGTGTTCCATGAAGAAGAGAGTGGCCAAGGAGCAGCTGTTGACCATGGTTGTAGTTAATTGTCTAGATATCTAGCTAAGAGAGATTTAAGCTTACAGTTAATAAAAGTATAAAACTTATGTGCAAAATACCATGTTGATTGCTTCTCTTGCAAGTATTAGGATCATTCCTTGCAATTGACCTATTCAGGTGGGTAGAGGACACAAGCAAGGCGCTCAGGAAAAGACAAAAGGTTTGGAGACAGACATCAAGTGGGGAGAAATGAAACCAAATCCTGACAGCTGAAACAATCCAGAAGGAGATGGCACCAGACAGTCAGACTAAATGCAAGCAATTTCATCCTGCCTTGTATTTTAACAGAATTGTGAAATGTTAAGGAGGTTCATAACATGTTTGTCAAAAAGCTTTTCTATTTGTAATTTCTACAGCTGTTATCTTTATTTTATATGCCAAGATGTGGGTTGTCATCTTTATCTTATTCATCATTTTGGACATACATCACACCCACTCCTTGCTTTTTGCCTAGCAAGGTTCATCTAATCCGAAAGTGGATATCGAAACAAGACAGATCACCTCAGTCCATTTTATTTCAGTTATTATAAGGAGAGACAAGAATTGTAGCTCAGATTTCAGGGTCTACTTTGTAGATATATATAAAGAGGAGTGCAATGAAGAAGTACTAATTTGAATCCTGATTTTTTTCAGTACCAAAGAAAAACCTTTCATATCTTATCTTCAAAAATTTTAAATGGTTAACTATGTTCAAAGGGGAAATTTTTGCAAGAGATACATAAGTACTGCATCATTACTCCTGTATTTTTCTGTCTACAAATGTTTGGCAATATGTGCAGGTTTTCCTGGAGAGGAATGGTTTCCTGAATCCTGGCCTTAACAGTTAAACAGTAAAAAGACCCAACCATGAGGAGCATTTTACATATCATTGAAAATAAGCCACTTCGGAAATGGACAAGACGGTGATCCAGCCATACACAGCACCATCGTCTGACAGTTCATGGTTGAAGGTACATAACTTCATACTCAGATGAAATTCACAGAGGCAATTTGAGGTAAATAAAATAGAGTTTTCCGATACAGAATTTAACATCTGTGTTTACTTAGCATTTTGATTTGCTTTTCTTTCTCTTCTAAAGTGAACAAAATATGTTGAAAATCTACATATTAGTGCCACAGAAATGTATTTTTCTTGGCATCCCATATCCTGTTTCCTTCTTTCCCAAGTTTGCTGTTCTCAGCTTCCCAAGCACAGCCATCCCCCAGCTGCATCTGATAATTCTCATCTCAACAGCAACAAAAGAGAAAAAAGAAAAACCCTCTGCAAAAATAATAAATTCATTTTCATGCCAAATATAAAAGTAAGGAAATGAACAGCTGGACTACAGTAAATGATTTTTGACTAGTTTAAGAGAATTCTATATACAATCTTCTCTAAGTATTTCCTCCCCATCTGCAGCAACCCCTTTTTCCTCCATTTCCTATTCCGTTCTGATTTTGAATTTGAGAATTATGATAACATGGGATTCTAATCATCAGTTAATCTGGAAAAAACTCCTACATTTTAAGAGGCACAGTTAATTCTACTTTTTAATTTGGCACTTTCCTCGTCCTTTTTCTATGATTAAAAAAAACAAGGCTCTAATGAATCCTCATATCAGAACAGTGAGGGATTTTTTCCATGGTGAAATGGTTTATTTTTCAAGAGTACTACAAAACAAACCTTATTGTAAATTGAGTTGTTTGCTTTTATATTTTTTGAACTTGTTCAAAGGTTAGGGAAGTTCTTTCCTATATAAGAGCTGAGAACAAGGCAAGGAGATGACTGGATATACTTTCTGGAAGCATATCTAGAAAGAAGCGTATCTCAAATGTTTCTCCTCCCCATAAAAAAAAAAAAAAAAAAAGAAAAAAAAAGAGAAAAAGGACACCTACCAGCACATGAATGACATTATTTCAACATGTGCATAAGTATGAAAAGTGGTGCTACTTTCATTAAGAGCTATGAAATACATTCTAGACATTCCTACAGCCCCTGTTGTATTACAACATGGACCCTGAGATTTTTCTCCCCCAGTAAAACTTGAAATAAATATTGATATTACTTAGGCTCCACTCATTTAAATACTTTAAAAAATAAAAATGGGATTAATGCCATCTTGGAAATATGCAGAATGATACCAGAAAAATTGTTCTAAATTCTTATATTAGCATAACAATATATATGTAAAGCATATTATTAGATTATTTTTAAAGATGAAAAAAATTTATTCACCTAAAAGACTTGACAGAATAAATTACCACAAACCATGGGCGCTGTGTACTTCAGGAGATTGTAAACTCCGGTATCCACTGAAAAGCTGATGCAACCTATACTTCTCTTCTGCACACTATGTCACAGTATTACTTGATGAGGATTGTTACTTCTGTTGATTGTTAAATTTCTCAAACAGTGACACTGGCATATCAGCTCCCCTAAATGAACAACTTATCGAGAGTGGTTGCCTTTTAGGATGAATATTTTAAGGGACAGACCAAAACCAGTTCTTTAAAACTGCTTACCTTGTAGGATGCAAATATTACTAGTTTTCAAGAAAAAAAAAAAAAAGAACCAACAGAGGTATACTTATCTTCAAATGCCATTTGACTGACTGACATTTCTTCAGGCTTCATTATTCATGTGTCAACAAGTAAATAAGTGAGTTTTATAGACTTTATGTTAATATGCACTGGCAGTTAATTTACTCTGGCAGCACTGCCTTCTGGAGTATTGCAGCAAAAATTTCTACAAGGATGATGGTAACAACCCCCTCACCCCCATTCAATCTCTAACACTCAAACACTTTGGTTTCCCCGATACTTTTCCTGTCATCTTGTAGGATGGAAATTTATTGCTGTACAGTAGACATGAGAGTGAATGCAGATGTCTGTATACAATTTTTGCCACATTTACAGGCCTGAAAATATTGACAGGAATTCACCAGTGGTATCAAGCAAGCTTATCTTTATGACGGTTCTGTGTGACCAGAAGTACATAGGGCTACACAATTCTGAAAATAGACAACAAAGCTTAACCTGCTTACCCATCGTGTGAGTGACATGCAGACATCGGGAGTCTCCTGCCAAAAGTGGAAGCCATGGCAGTTATATTTAACCTACCACATCCTTTGGTTATTGTTTAGTTCTTAGTAGTTTTTCTTTCCTGTTGTT
This sequence comes from Coloeus monedula, assembly GCF_965178545.1. Classification (NCBI taxonomy): domain Eukaryota; kingdom Metazoa; phylum Chordata; class Aves; order Passeriformes; family Corvidae; genus Coloeus; species Coloeus monedula. The sequence goes on from NC_138784.1 coordinate 39,946,865, forward strand.
TGCAGGTCTCTTTGCTCTGAAAAGAAGAAAGAAGTTTGGCTGGTTTTGTATAAAAGAGAATGGAGCTGGGGAAAACCATACAAACTGTGTCCTCTCCAGTCTAAGGGCAGAAGGAAGTGGGTGTCTGGCTTCCTGCTTGTTTCAATGGTGCTGGAGTGCAGCCAGCCCAAAAAGATCTCGCACAGCTCCAGCTCACTACTGAGACCTGCCTAAACATGACTTGGATGCTGCTGAAAACCTGTGGGTCCTGAAAGGGCCTCCCAGCCGTGGAACACCACTTGGTTCTTTTTGATTCTTTGTTTTGTTGGGGTGTTTTTGAAGACAGGTTTGGGTGTTTCATTTGTTTGACTATTGTTTTTATTTGCTTGTTCAACATTTTTTTTTGTAAGTTTACGTTTGGAAAAAGAAAAATTGATTTTTGAAAATGCATGAGTTATTAGACATGAAAAGAATGCTTGGGAGGTGAGAAATCACCATTTTATGAAGATCCTTCTCCTTTTTTTTTCAGTGTTGAAGCTTTGCCCCATCCTTTGGCACCCACAGGGCAGCCTGCAGCAGTTTCCTCCCACCACTTTCTGTAAATTGTCTGAGTCATGAATGATTTTACGGCAAGAGTATTGGTTTGGAAAACACTAGAATTTTTTCAGTTTGAAAAGATACCAGATTTGATAAAATATATGAAAATGTCAATAACATTGCTATCAAGATGATAGCAAGGAACAGTTGTTTTACAGAACATCAGAAATCTTAAAGTCAATCTTACCTTGCCTTCAGTATTTTATTTGAATTATGCTTGTAGTACCATCGGGTTCCAGCCATATACGCTACCAGCTGAGTCAATTACCTTTCTTGCTAAAACAATTTTCCAGTGTTTCAGGTTTAAAATACGTGATTTCACCAAGGCAACAGTCCCTGACTTCATAGCAAGAACCCTTTTTAAATTACTACACACTGCATTCACCTCCTCTATAAAGAAATGCAATTTAGTCAGAGTAAGTTTGTTAAATTAGAGCAGTAGTTGCATCAGACACCAGTAGGAATCTTTAAACGCTGTGTTATGAATCAGTGAAAATGTATGTATTCTGGAAAATTGTCTTTAAATCAGAGATAATACAAACATGGAACACAGTGATGTTTGTTCTGTAAGGAAAAATATAAACTTTTTATCCTAAAAAAGTTTGTCATCCAATGGGGGAAAAAAGTTTAAGGTATTCTAAGCAGAATAGGCAAACCTTTGTTGTACTTTAAAAGATTTTTCACACCTGACATCTCGACCTCCTCTGAATTGGAGGTTGAAGATGCTTAACTCTTCTGATCCCGTGTCCCTTGCTGAGCAGGTCTTTTGAGCAAGCAGGGATTGCTCTGCTTTGCTACATGTCCAGCAAGTTCCCTTTTATGGCCAAGATTGCCCTCAAAACATGAATCAAAGTGACACCACTTACAGCTGATAGAAAAATCATGCTCTGTCATTTTTCAGTTCTGGCTACTTTCTCAGGGTTTATACAGCCAGCCAAAGATTACTCAAATAATTGTTCAGAGCAGTCCCCAACATGGGCATTGGAAGCCATTAAACCAGGAAAAGTCTTTGATTTTGTTTGCAGATTGGAAAAGATTCTCTGCACTTGTCTGAGGTAGCACCTCTGCAGCTGGCAATGAAATGATGCCAGTTCACACCATCTGAAGCTCTGGCTTTGACAGCGCTTTGTCAGCCACTTCATCTCTCGATGTCAAACTTTAAATCAGAAACAGCAGCACTGAGGAAACAGCTATGTCTCTATTTCGTTTGACAGCCAGACTATGCAGTGTCAGACACAACACCTGTTAGATCTCAGTTCTGGAAAGATTTTTGCTCTTTGTCTTTTTGAAATACTAGGTTTTACCATGATTTACTGTTTTCTCCATGTGCCATAGTCCAGACTGTGATTTTAACTAGAATTTTATGGAAGAAAAAAGGTGTGGCTCCAATCCAGGTAATGATATCTGTGTTCTGAATCTTTCAGTGTCTGGATATGAGAGTTGTGTTCACAAAGTCAGGAATATTTTCATCATTAAAAATAAAATTCTCTTATGCTATTTTTTCTTCACCAGGAGACAGGGGTTAGTGAAGTGTCTATTTGATTTGAGCACCTACTGTCAAAATTTTTATCTGAAAACCTGCATGTTGCTGCTTTCTAGAGGTTCCTAAAGGTTTGCAGGAGCTCATATTTCTGACATAAATCTTCCCCAAGGACCTAATTTCTGCTTCAGGAGGATTGACTATAGAGAGAAGAAGGCTATTAGTAGTCTCAAATTTGACAAGGATCAATTTCACTGGACAGCTTCAGATTCTGGGGAGCTATTTCATGCCAGAAGCAATTGTTTAAGTGTTTCCAAAAAATAGTTTTCTCAGAACTTCCACTCATGACGCTTACCAGACGTTTGTTCAGCCAGGCCAATTATCTCTCTGACAGCTCATCTTTCAGCACATGGGTGAATAGAGTTACACCCAGCTGGTGGCCAGTCACAAGTGATGTTCTCCAGCGCTCTGTATTGAGACCAGTTCTGTTTAATATCTTTATCAACAATCTGGGTGAGGGGATCAAGAGCACCTTTCGTCAGCTGGCAGATGACACCAAGTTGGGTGTCACTGATCTGCCTGAAAGGTGGAGTGAGCCAGCCAGGGAAGGCTCAGGCTTCCTTCCAGATGGACCTGCTTTTGCACACAGAGAAGCACTGGTGGGTGATGAGATAGTTGTGGGTGATGAGATGGTTGCAGATCATCAGATGGTAGGGTTTTGAGTCTTGGAGAAGTAAGGAGGGGGACCAGCAGGATCAATGGGCTGAGATCAGTTCAACAATGCACAGTGCCAGGTGCTGCACTTGGGTCATGACCCCCCCATGCAATTCTACAGATCTGGGAAAGAACGACTAGAAATCCTGGGGGCGTAGGTCAGTGGGTGGACTCAAGGGACTCAAACATCTTTTCCAACTTTAATGGTTCTTTGATTCTACGACAGTTAAAAAAAATTGAATGGAAGAACTAATTTTTGGGGGGTTGATTTAGGTTGAACCTGACTTTTTTTCTCTCAGCAACTTTGTCTGTTTTCTCTTTTTCAGTAGTACTGATTTGCCAGAAAACACAGCAGGCAGAGATATCAGTGAGCTTACAGCCATGACAGCAGTAAAGCCGACAGTCTACCAACCTACACGAACGAAAGGTCAGCATTTGGGCAGATTTACTAACACTGGGACAAAATCCCAGCCCTGGAAAAACTGCTTGTAACCTCAAGTTGTTTCTTCTATTACACCAGCTAACCTGATCAAATAAGCCATCTGGGCACTCTGTTCACTGCTGTGCACATCTCCAGCCAGCACCTCGCATCTAATTGTATGTAATGATCTGTCCACTGAAAAGAGACCTGTGCTCTTAACTCATGGAGATTCACTCACTTTTGAATAGCAAATACACAGCCTGAAAATGTGGTACTTTCACAAGGTCATCTCTTCACTAGAAGTGCAGATCAGCTTAGCTGATTGGCACAAAAACACTGTTCCTCCATTTTTTGCTAGTCTTCAGCTGTTAGCAAGCAGAAAAATGAATCTAAAATTGTAATATTAGCACTCAGTTCACTGCCAGTGAGTCACTCAACTTGGACATTTCCAAATTCATTTCTAATAAAGTTATTTGATTTGCTTTACTTTGATTTTGTTTGTGTACCACCAGCAATCACAAGTAGCTTTGAAAGAAACACTGGTATAAGTATGAATGGAATTTACACCCCGAATGTTTTCTTACATTTTTTATTTACACAATAATATGTAAAAGTTGGGAAGTGCTTATTTTGTATTAATCTCACAGCAGCAAGATAACAGGGTGCATCTACCTTAGCACTTTAGCACAGAACAGGAAGAGATTTGTACAGAAAAATTCCTGAGTATCTCCCCTTTCTCTGTTGAGCTCACATGGCTGAACAGTCTCAGAGCATGCAGCCGGGCTGCTGCAGAACTGGAAGATACACTCCAGGAAGTTCTGGCTGTTAATAGCCTTCCACTTCATGGAACCAGACTACAGCTAGTCCAAAGTGTTACCCCACTCCTTCCTTCCTATTTCTTCAAAACATGCATAGTATAGGTGTTGTGTCCTGAGCATCAAATTGCTTTGCCATAAAGATCCAGTCTGTAGGTCGATATTACTTACTAATAGAGATACAGACACAGCTTTAAGCCAATTTGCCTGTAGCATCTGGCAAATGGGAAGATGAGCAAACAAAATAGCAACAAAGTCACCAAAATGCTGTAAAATAGATTGAAGAAAAGGAAATGTCATCTCCAAAGTGCTATTTACTATGAGATGGGGCTGTTTTTTATCTCTGCATCAGCAGTAGTTTTGCAATTAAGGCATATGCCTTTCTCAGACAATTATTTTAAGTATTATAAAAAATATTAATTGTTGTTGTGGTTAATAATTATTGTTGGGTGTTGTTTAACTCTTTGAACTGACTGCCAAGTTTGCCTACTGCAGTGGGAAGGGAGGGGAAATAAAAGCATCCTGAAGGTGGCAGTTCCTTTGAACTGATCTCTGGAGCTTTGATTTGGTGGCAAACATATCCTGCCATCTGAACTTACTGAAAACTAAGCTCTCATTCTGTGCAAAGCATGCTCTTAATGTATGAAGTACTTACTTTACTGTATTACTGACCCAGAAAAACAGAGGACAAGGAAATTTGATGGTCTCATCGTGTTTTAATAGTACTAAGTTTTACTGGACATGAAAACTTAAGCCTCTATGGGACTGTGATGTTTTATGGCATTTTTATTAGATGATGGTAAAAAATGCATACCGTTTATGCCTTAATATTGCCAGAAGTTTGTGACACATACGCACAACATGTTGGTGTCAGGCTTTTCTGAAGTAGCAACCTCGGGGAAATAGGGCTTTAGTTTTCCACCAGTAAATAAAATTTTCCCTGCCTTTAAGGCCAACCTGAATAGAATAGGCTATGTGTCTATGAATATCTGCAGGTTTCCTCAGATTTAGATCAAGGTGCCAATATGTAACAGCCACACAGTCAGAAATGGCTCCAAGAGCTCTCAGGAAATGTTTGAGAATTAGTTAGCAAACATGGGTGAAAACCAGGCCAGGCACAGAGAATATATATCGTCACAGTGCAATGTTTAGTCCACTAGTAGAGTCGTAGTTTACGAGGGTGTTTGCGTCTTTGATAAAGTGAAATAATATATCATCTTTCCAATTGTACTACACATAAACCCTAATGGAAATGCGTGTAAAGGCATAAACAGATATAAAGGTGCCACAGAATTTAATGAATTGCTCAAATAAAATACTTAAAAGATGCACTCTTAGCCCCACAGAGATAATTACAAGCCTAATTTAAGCCTGCTAGGAGATAGAAGTCTAAATAACTTGTAGTTCTAGACCTTATCTCCTCAACCAGTCATCAACATACTTTGGAAAATTTTTCTTGAAGCACGTAGTTAACAGAGTAGGGAAGAACAGACACTATATATGCTTATGTGTTTGGGTCCCAATACACATTGAGAACCGGGACCCTAAATGACATGTATACCAAAGAGCCTTATCAGACAGCTTTGTAAGAGGGCTGATGACACCAATCATACTTCATTCCACAGCCAGAAATCATCGTGATTTCTGAAATGTCTGCTACATTCCTTGGTCAGGAAAAGCTGGTTGAGTTTTGATGAGAAAATTAATTTCTAGGCAATGCACAACATCGCAATTTCCCTACTTGTAGCTGATCTCACAGGTTATACCAAAACTGTGATCTAGAGTAAAAGGTGATGATGGAGAGTTTCTGCTCTAGATTTTCCACTTTCTACTGTTTCCTGGCTTTTTGAGCTTGCAGGTGAGGCTGTAGGAGACATCCAGCCCCAGCCATAGCATGGTGCTGAGTTCTCCTATCTGGCATGGGGCGCACACTGGCATCTGCAGGGAGACTGTGTGTAAACCCATGTTGATGGAGCCAGAGCAGCTGCCCTAAGGCTCACTGCTGCAAGTTCAGTCATCACTGACCTGCCAGCTGGAATGTCCACAGAACACCCTTCATTCCACGGTGAACATTTCCACACATATGAGACCTATCAAAGCAGTGCTGAAGCTCTGCTCTGATTTATATCTGCAGTCTTCAGGGTCCAGGACTAGGCCACTATAATTTATGTAGATATCCTAAAGGATTAGCAACCTGAGGAATTAACTGGAAATGATGAGATCTCGTTGCTGGGAAAATGTAACTACTGGATCCTTGGAGAAGGAATAGTAGGACTGAAACAAAACCACCTCCCCACAAACTTGGAGCAATTATGAAGTCTTTGAGAAAGTGAGCCCCTTAAGTCAAAAATGTAGCCCAGACCTTCCTTCAGTTTTCATTTCAACAGTGCAATCCTGATTCATAGTAACTTACTTCTGATTCTAGAAATGTAGTCTTTTCAGAATTCGCTGCAATGTCATTAGGGACATGGTTTAGTTTCAGACTTGGCAGTGTTAGACTTATGGTTGGATTTGATGATATTAAAGGTCTTTTCGAGCCCTAATGATTCTGTGGTTCTACGATTTTTCACAAAACTGATAGTTGCATGAGGAGTAAGCCAAGCCATGTGCATGTCAGTCAAGCAAACCAAATCTAGCATACATATAGGGAATTTAACAGAGGGCTTCACTTGACAGATCTGATTTGAAGCTGAGAGCTGTCCTGAATAATTTTGGAAGAAACAATCTCTGAAACTTTGTCAGCTTCCACATATAAAAAAAGGAAAGCATACCTCAGAAAAAAGTGCTACAGCACTTGATCAGCCTGCTCGTCACTCATTCACAGGGACAAAACGCAGCAGGGAGGGAACATGCTTTTTAGCCTTAGCTCATGCAGTGTCTTCCAAAAAGTTGCTGCTGAGGCTCTTTCAGATGCCTGGTTTGTGGCTGCTGGTAACAGTGAAGGTGACTGAGGAGGGGCTAAAAATAAGAATGCCCAGGGGAACATGCTAAGTACTTGCTTTGCCTGTCACTCCAGGGAAGCTGACATCAGTACTAATTGATCCAAATGCTCACGCTGGAAGTGAATGAGATTGAGAGCTGCACAGGGTGAGGCAAAGTATCCAGTCAGAGTCTGCCAAAAAACAGTTCAACCTTTGTTTTGGGTGTAAATTATGTATTCGCTTCAGGGGCAAGCATCATGATAGAAGTGACAATATGGGTTGAGGAAAGAGGGAGGAAAGGAGGAGGCACAGCTGTGGACACAGTTCCTCACCAGCTAAAGCACAGAAATGTGCAGCAGGGACAGAGACTTGCCGGCCAGATTGTATGTGCAGAGGAGATCCATATACCCATTTTCCTTTCTTAGGAAGATGGAACTTCGACTTTCTTAGGGGGAGAAGGAAAAAGCACAATGTTCCCCCAGGGTGCCTCTGTGGGTGGAGGTACCCATGCAGGCAGACAGTATGGAAAAGGACCAAATCTGAAGAGGCATTTCCAGATGAGAGGTGCTAGATGTTAGCTGCCTTATCAAGGAACCACTACAACACACTAATTTAGTGTTCATTTGCCCTCCTGCTCTACAGAAAACAAGCCAGGAGCTAATTTCCCAAGGCAGAATCAATTCCCAACAGATAATTAAGTCCTTTTTAAAAAACTCTGTAGATAGAGATTTTATTTACCTGCACATTTCAATATTTCACTACTCTTGGAGCAGATCAGACCAATACTAATATCTAATCTGAACATCCTAGTTACAGTTTAAGGCCATTCTTTTTCATCCAGCTACACATGAACAGGAAATTGTTTGCACCAGATTTAAATTAAATGGATCCTTTTGTTCTTCTTTGGAGTAGTCCTTTTCATGTTTGTACTAAGCTTCCCTTCTGACACGGTTTGACAGGCTAGCGACATGGAAAATCCAGGCAGAACAGCTTGCATGTAGCTATACTCGAGAAAAACAGAAAGAAAGCACAAGGAATATATAACCAGGTAGAACATGTATAGTATCTAAATGAACAATCGTCTTTTGCTCTTTCTGCCTGGACTTGCTGAAAGGTCATCCTCCAGGTGTTAGAGGAGCAGGGCCATTTTACCAAGTCCAACAGGACAGTGTAGAGAACTGCAAAGACTTGTTTGCAGTCAGGCAAAATGCTGTAGGCATTTTGTTTACCACAAGTCAATCAGCAGTGACACAGACCTCCAGCTTCACTGAGCAATTGGTGTTCAGACTGCAGAGAGTACAGAGGTGGAAGAACTGCAGCCACCAAAACAGCCCCAGTGAAGAAAGAGATGCTTAGGAATAAAAAGTGCCCAACTTGGCATGTAGCACTATGTGCTGCCTCAGTACAGAGTGAGCATTTCTTCAGGCCAACTTGGTTCAATGTAAACTTTCACTTTGTGGCAGTGAAGGTGGAAGAAGCCGACTTTCTAATGCAACAGTGAATAAACAAATTCAATCAAAAATTCTGACTGAGTCAAAATTCGAGCTGGCTGCCCCACAGGCTTGGGAAATTCATCACAATCAGCCAATATTTCCCAGGAGCTTTCAAGACAAGGAACATGTTTTTATGAGTCAATGAACTCAATCCTCTTCTAGAAATAGGTTATGTTTCCATCATTTTTGGGAAGGGCAAAGGAACAAAAGCAACAGAGGAACCATATTCCAAAAACTGATATAGAAGTGAGATGCTGCTGCCTAAGTAATTCATGGAAGATGAATTAACATCTAATAAATTCCATTGATAAATTCTTCAGGCATATCATTAAAGATAAGACAGAGTTCTTTGCATATCATTAATGGTGCACAAAATTTCTAATCAGGGGCTGGCTTCATCAAAGGCATAACAGGTAGATAGATTTCCATATAATGAATGCATTTCTATTCATTAAATTCTGCAAGTAGAGAAATAATGAGTGGTGGAAGTGCTCATTATCAGATACTGATATTTATAGAAAACCACCACATTGTAGGAAAAAAAAAAAAATCAATATTTATGAAGGACTGTTTTCCTAAAATAGAGAAAAACTTTGCTTTTTTATCATGTGTTCTTTGTTTAATTATCAACTTCTGCATTTTAGTCAACACAAATGCACAATGTTTGTTAACAATCAAGTAACAAAAGGGCTTTACTCATTATTCCTCTGAGGAATTCACTTCCTTATTAGATAACTGCAGTTCCCAGTGCATTCTGCCCCATACTTCCTGTTTGCTTTGGTTTTCATGAAAATACTTTTTAGCTCATCCAAAAAAAAAAAAAAAAAAAGGAAGCTGTGACATTAATAAAGGAGCCTAGAGAGATATATTTTCAGGCAGAAAAAAGGTTTTGACCAGATCAGGCTTGAACTTTTTACTATTTTTTTCCAGGAAAAAAAATGTGATAACCTTTAGGTAACTAGCAATTATCATCCAAAGTAAAAACAAGATTATTCAATTAATACTTTACATAGTACAAAAATGTTGGTCCATATCATGGGATTTAAATGCTTGTATTCAATACACAGAGACTTAATATTCATGCAAGTAAATCCTGTGGGTGCAGAGTAAAAGGCAAACCATGGTATTTAATGAGATTCCCCATCTGAAAAATGTGGTTATGGCTAAACCCCCTCTCCCTTACAACAAATCTAATATTTGATTTAGGTTAATGATGCCTCTTCTCAAATTAATCTTGCATCTTTAATTATTAAAATCTTCAGCATTACTGAAACCATTCTAATTATTCCCATTGCTCAGTGGTATTAGCAAAAATTATGCTTAAATTTAAAATCACTTTAATAGGGGCCATATTATTCTCATGCTCATTTGACTGTTTAATATTTCACCTCTGAGACAAAAAAGGTTGACTGCAGCCAACATCTCCTTTATTAAAATTATTATCTTTGCATTTTTACCAGTAACTTAATAAGAATGAAAGTAGACCACTCTTATTATATTCTGCCCCTACCTTTCAACTAGTAAATCCCACCCCTCATATTATCATCTCATTTATGCTTTTTAAAGTTTTATGATACTAATATTCTTTTATGATCTGTTCAGTTTATCAGTGACAATGTTTTACGTACTTTTACTGGTGAATTGCCATTGAGAAATGAAGATTGCTGTTTATTTCAAGTAAATAAAATTCCATGTGAGACTGAAATATTGAATGATATTTTTTCCACTGTTATCTCAATATGTCAGAATATACTGTGTAAATATAGGTTCTAAATGCAATAGAAGGAGACACAGAAAGAGAAGAGAGGAAAAGATTTTCAAAAAGTTCTTATTGCTTTATATTTAATCTATTCATTTTTATCATCTGAAGCATGCTTGAATTTTAAGATGTGGAATCTCCTTTTAGCATGTTTTATTTTAGTATTTTTGCCTCATGTGGGGACATACCACTGCTTTCAAAAGTCACGTTCTGTTCTGATCTTCTTTGCATTTTACAGCTAACAACTCCCGGTACTGAATAACGCAAAACTTGACTCTGACCACACTTAGAATGAAGACCTTCCAATGCAGAAGAAAGCAGTCAGCATCATGGCACTGGTCCGGCATTACAAGAGAGAAATCCATAACCTTGGGACTTATTTGCTGAGATGAGCATGGACCTGAATGTTTATAGGTGAAATATTTATCAGTATAGTAAAAAACTAAGCAGTTTTTTCGTGAAAGTGGAACATCCTCTTGACCGGGATGGAGCTCATGGCTTCATTCTACGTGACAGATTCAAAAGTCAAGCAGGTTTACTGTGGCCAGTCTGGGCTTGCCAATACAGGTAGTACAGCTCATTCACTGACTATCTTTCCAAGGACATGATATCCTGCCATGAAGTATTTTTAATACAAGAGCACCTGTCTGGCATCCCTGGACACAAGTTAGATACCATCATCTTGGGAAGATGTGAACTGATGTCTGTAACTGCCTGAAAAGCAGGAACTGGACAAGGATTACTTCTGTGGGTCAGTCATTACCAAACCACAGATTTCTCTGTACTTTTTCCTACTCTTTTTCCTATTTCTCATCTGACTGCTCCTTGGACAACATACATTCTTCAGTCTCCTGCATGCTTAACTCACATTTTAAGACAGCTCTGTGAAGCCATTTCAACCCCTGTAATCATGCCTCCTGTTAATGTTAAAGTGCACAGGAGGAACATGGAGTTTTGCTTCCTCTGGGTTCACTCTCCAGAGGAGCCCTGGTGGGAGTGTCAGTTGGCACCATTATGGTTGAATTTTCAGTAATTGTATCATTATGTGCATGCCCACAGTATCTGGTATTCTGCAAATTAATTAGAAGCACATCAGGCTTCAACAAAAGGAGCAATACCCTCCTCTACTTGCCTCATCATAACCTCTTTCTTAAACAGATTAAATCCTTTCTTAAATAGATCAAATCAAGATAATAAATTTCTTGGGGAGCATTGCCGAGAATAATCAGATTTCTCAGGGGAAGATATTTATAATTAAATCTATCAGGGCTGGACCTCTATCTGACATTCACAGTTACTAGTTCTGTGGCTGAACTCCATTGGGATCAGGATAATTCAGCAGGTTTCTCAGCTATGGCAATCAAGTTTCAATAAGATTTCAGTTGTCTGGAGCTTTGGTGGAAGGTTGTTTTGTTTGGCATTGTCTGTTTGTTTCAAAGATAAGACATACCTTGCTGACAACAAAAAAGTTTACAGCTCTAAACTATTATTAATCTCACATTAAACATTGCCTGGTATTTGAGAGCTGAGAAAACATCTAGTGGTGATGTGAATGAGGAAATGATAGTGCTCAGAACCCACTTGGGACTGTCAAAAAAAAATATCATCAGTGCTGCTGCAATAAAGCCAGTCATATCATCTAACATTTGGTCCAAAAACGTTTGGAGGAGCCCATAAGATCAGATATGAGGCATTTCCTGCATTTTCACCTTTCTCACCTTGGAGTTGGCTACAACCCACTTCTTGATACCTGGATCTCTAACAACAGGGTAACACCTGGTCTGATACACATTTAAAACTACCTTTCACACAGTTCTTAAATGTGGACTATTGATTTGAGAGACTATAATAACAGCCATCCCTGTCTTGTCAATGCATATGTATGGGCTCTGAAGAGAATTATTGATCCTTTAAACTCTAATAGATCTTGCATGCTTATGAACTCCTTCAAACATATGTATTGACCTCTACATCTACACTTTCTATATTTGAATTATTCTTGGGAAACCTTTAAAATATTAATTATTGGCAACTAAATACATCACTGTAAACCTCTGGAGATCTCAGTCACTTCTGTCAGAACAACAGCCTTGAATGCACACTGAGAGAGTCTCATTTAGGTCTCGTGTTTCAATTTTTCAGCAGAAATCTCAAGTAGAGGACAACTCCTGCCTATTCAAGATTTTGTGGTCTCTCGATGATTTAATGCCCTGTCACATACAAGTGTTTGGTGGAGCTCAGCACACTAAAAATAACTCAGATGTGATCATGGAGAATCACACACTACCAGTTTAATAGCAGTAGAAAATGATGTGGCAGTTATCTATGCACATGGGTTAAGAGCAAGCATTTGAATTTAGGGCCGTGTTCACCCTGCAGGGAGGTTTAGGTAGGGCTTATCCCTTCAGGGCGCCATCTGGACTCTACTGTGTGCACTGCATTGGTTGTTAAACAGTTGGGACAGTACTTGCAAAGCCGTTCACTACTTTTGTTTTGGTGCATAAGATTAAAAAAAGGAGACTTCTCTTAAAAGTGTTTTAAGAAAACAATTGTTATTCTACAGACTGGAAACATTACTTCTTTTTGTTTCTGGTGCTTTCAAGGCTTTTTTGGTCCAAAGTTTCTTTCTGTGAATGTTACTGGAGTCGTGCAATTTCAGCAGCAGCATGCAAAACTGTTCTTTACAAATTATTTCTTATGCATCCAAATTCAATTCCAGGTTTAAAAAGACTCATATTTTCATATAAAATTCTGAGCATTAAGTTCTATTTGGATTTCCATGTCAATATAGATGTTCAGTGGGAAAAAACACTACACAAACTTTCCTTAAATTCCCATTTTAAGAAAAGATCAACTCTGACAACTTTTCTGTTTAATGAAAAATCAAATTAAAACCTTTCAATAATGTCTACATTTGTTAAATGTAGTGTTACACCTTTTGCTTCAAAATGACTGTTGGGAAATCAAACTGGTTTTATGTAAAAGAACATTAGAAATACAGAAGTACTTCATGATTAGTTTCTGAATGAAACTGTTTTAACATTCCTGAAACACATTGTGTGAAGCCAAATATTATTGCAATCTTATTTCATGGGAAAATTCAAATTTGTTCTGTTCAGGTTTTCGACATTTTCCCTCTCTAAAGAAACCTAAGTGTGAGATATTGCTAATATTTTTTTTAGCAAAACACAAATCTATTTACCAATATGCAAAACTGTACATCCAATGGAGCATAATAGCAGAGGGATAGACTATATTTTTCTGTCTCACATCCTCAAATGAGTGCAACCACCCTGAATATGGCTATTCCCTAATTTTTGCACATATGCAAAAAGTCTCTGTCTGAATAAGTAAGACCTCCTACATCCAGCTTCATGAATGTGCAGAGTCACCTGAGAACTGTGTCCATGAAGATAGCAGGCTGAACAGCATTTTGAGAGCTACCTAATCCCTAAAACACAAAACATTCCTCCAGTCCATTAAATAAATGTCCTTTTCTCAGGTACACCTAGGAGCAACTTAGGGAACTAATACACACTGTTCTGCCCTCCTGAGACTGAAGGATAAAGCTTTTCCTTTCAAAAATGAAGATTGTGAAAAACACAGTGCAGAAGGAATCAAATCTCGCTTTGCATTAAGCAATTGTCAGTGCCCTCACTCAGAATGTAATAGCCTTGTGCCTGGTTGTTCACTTTACTGCCTGAAGAATTTCAAAATCTCTGAGGAGAACATCTTAAATATTGTGCCAACACCATTCCAGTGCTTCCTGCTCATTTGAGTTCCCCAGCAGCACTTGCACCCTGCACTGACCTCAGAGATTCACTGTCTAAGCTGTGGTAAGCAGCGTCCTTTGGGAGGACTTGTGCCTCTAACAACTTCATCTAAGGAATATTTGTTTTAAACTGTGTACACTGTTCTTGGGCTAGGGACTGAGGTTAGGTCTCCCAGCTCCCATATAAAAGTCCCATTCGTTAGGGTACTTCAGAAGCTTCATCTTCTGGTTCAGTGACCCAGATAATCCCTACCCCCTGAAAACCGAACAGACTAGAAAAAAGTGGACGTCCCTAAACAGCCAATAACATCCAAGGTACTGGAGAAAGCTATGGCCCATTAGGAGGAGAAGGACTTGCCCTATCTCTCCCCTCTTTGATGTTAAGAAACCCACTTAATACTGTATAAATACAAATGTTCTGTATGAAAAGGCCTTGCTTTGAAAGAAAGAAGGTGCATTTCATGTAAGCCAAAATCCAGGGGGTGTTTGTGGAAAGCAAACATAAACTGAGTCTTCTGTGTGATCTACACAGGAGACCTTGATTCCTGCCAGATACAGGGAAAAGTCCATTAGAACTTTCATTTTAAAAATTAAAGCACCCACGTGTCTTCATGGTAAAACAACATCCAAGCAAAAGACTTTGGATTGCAGTTTTAGAAGTATCTAAATTTTCTATGTACTAGTTCAAACAGATCGGTGTGTCTTTGCTCTCAGAGAAAAAATATACATTACAGGCAAATGTTATAAATAAGTGTTATAAATTATTCTGTCCATATTCAGTCTTTTCACTGAGAATTTAAGCCACAACTTAGTTGTATTTACTCACTTGAGATTGGTAGGTCCTGCAGTATGGCACAGTAATTTAGGCATTTTCCCCTTCTGACTTTTGAATAAATTTAACTGAAAAAAAAATCTTATCCCTTTCGTCTCTTATTAAATGTGAGAAATGTGAGATATTTTTGATCTTCTCAGTAAATATAACTCATTTTTGGTCAAATGCCAAAGCTATAGTATTTAAACATTTGTTATGACACCTTAAATATGCACAGCATTTTATAGAGAGTAAAGAAACAGTACCAAATGACGTGAAGTCCAGGAATGTTGTTCCCTGGATGTGCCTCCATGTGAATAGCCCTTAGGGGGGTCAAACCATCCTTAAGGATTAACAGAATGGTAATCACACAAAATAAAGTTACCTGAGAAGCCCTAATTTTTTTGGTGTGGTGTTCTGTAAGTTTTATGATCTGTGACAGGATTCCCTCCTCTGTGCAGCAAACAGGGAAGAGGACACCTGGACTCTTCTTTGGTCTGAGGAATCAAACAAAGAAATACATGCTGAAAAATTCTCCCAGTTCAAACTTTTCAAATCCCATGCAATTGGCAGCAAGTCTGAGACAAGTTCCAAAGGATCCCTCTGGCATTATCGATCCTGAAGTTTGGGCCCATGTGAATAAAACACTGCATTTATCCCTGCTTCTTGTGCCAGGCACAAACTGGCCAGAAAAACATCATTCACCTCTGGGAGCGGCCTGGCCCTCTTATGGGGCCATGCACATCCCCAAAAACAGACATGCTTCCAGGCATAGTGTGGCTGCCTGCAACCCTGGGACTCAACACCTTCTTTTCACCAGGTGATCAAAAGCCCCATTTTGAGAGCCCCAACCCCAAGTTCTGTTTAGGGGAAAATATTATGGAGTTTGGGTGAGAACAATCAGAAGCTGCTCCTAGCATGCCAATCCCCAGCACACTGTTAGAGCTTGATGTGTCAATAGCTCCCTTCAGTCCTTTATCACTTGTTCATCTCACTTTGTTCTGTGGCATCACAGCAAATTTCTGTGCAAGACAGTGTCTCAAAAGACAGAGAAGACAGTCCAGATTAGAGCTCTTCATTTGTAATTTGCAGATGGAAAAATATTGAGCCAAAACTTTTGTGGAGGGCAATTATTATTCCCATGTGAAGAAAAAAACTCTGGGAAAGAGACATCCTAGCGCCAAAGGGTGCAGCTTGTGTGGAGGTGCTGGCAATGCAGCTCTGCCTGCAGCAGCACCGCGAGTCTGGGACAGTGTCAGCAATGGGGAGCTTGTGGGTACATCTTGTCCAGTGCACTGACAACTAACTTGAGTCCTGGGGAGAAAGGCAAATGACATCTGGAGAGTGATGGAAAAGCTTATGTATTCAGCAAAGGGGGAAAAAAGCAGAAACTGGAGGGAGCTCGTAGGAGGCTCCTGCAGCATGTTCACAAAGCACTGGGTGCAGAGTTACGTGCCTTTGCACATGGGAACCCAAGTCACTGCGACAGCTAACTTACATTTTAACCCTTTCCTCCTTCCCTGTTGCTTTCCAGCAGACAGCAGTGTACTGTAAATCCCTAATTGTGTATGTAAGTAGCAACAATCTATCTGTAGGGCATTTCCTGAGGATTTATGGCCAACTGGAATGAAACTGATGGCCTGAGGTGAAGCCAGAGACTGTTTAATGCACTTGATCATTTAACCACTTGAAAGCCGCTTAGCTGCTTAGCATAATGTGTTCAAGGGTGGGACACATTATCAGATGCTTCCCTCTGTGCTAGACAAATTGTTCTGGGTCAAAAAAGAGTTGGGTCTGATACTTTAAAGAAATGCTACTGCATCTCCCACAGCAGCCCTGAAACTGTGACAAAGCAGAATAAAGATCCACTGAAAATGCCCTGTGCTATACTCATTATTGCTGTAATAAAACTAAAGTGCTGGGTAGGGGAATACCTGTAGCAGGGCACAGTTACACTGCAGTAAATAGGGAATAACACTGCTAAGACAACACAGTTTCACCACTCTGAGTTCAGATTCACCGATTATTGATTTGCTTGGGTGACGTTATATTTTCATAATTTGCACTATGTGCACCTAGCTGTCACAGTCACGGGTCTTGTTGTCCTGGGATCTGAAAATAGAATAAAAGCCAGTTTCTTGACCCAGAGAGCTTACAGTACAGTTTTAACAATCCTTTGTTGAACATCTCCACATAATTAATTCACTGTAATCTACATTAGCCATTTCAGTTTACCTGAATTATCTTACAGCACTCTGCCTAGCTGATAATCATCATTACCTTTTAGAGTAAAGTGCAACCAGCAGTAACTTTGCTTCATGGAGCTTTGGATAGCTGGAATGTTAAAGAGCTTATTAAAAACAAATTGCCAACAGAAAATTATATTCCATGCTATCACTTCTGTTAGAAAAAAAAACCACTATGAAATAGCAATGCATAAAAAAGGAAGATTTACTCTCCTAATGCCTGAGTTTAAGTGGGAAAAAAGGCCATGTAATTAAACTTTCAATGCTTCTGGTGGATTATTTAGATCTGAAGTTAGCACAGGAGACAACAAGCTAAATTCTGATCCCAGCTGACGTCATTTTAAATTCTGAGCATCTCCACTGAACTCAGTGTAATCACTCTGAATTTGCACAGGTGATAATTGGGTCATAATCTGGTCCCCATATACATGGGTTTCCTACATGACATTCCAGAAAACTTATAAAAGCTTTTTCACAGAAAAATTAGAGACCCTGGGGTATCTCTATTTCATATGTCAAAGCCCAAATTGTTTCTAGGCTTAGAAGTTATCTGGCATAAATTCAGCCTCGGAGCCAATGTCTGTAGCCATGTTTTGTAAATGATGGAGATATTAAGGGTGGATAGTGGTTTTGCCATTACAAGAAAAGAGAGGGGAAACCACAAGGTTTGCTATGGAATGATTTTAATCATTTTTCAAAAGGATCCTGCTTTAAACTCATTACTTTTAAAATTCCACTGAATATTAGTACCTTAATGCCAAAGGCATTGTTGCAAACAAAAAATAATATTCACATCTGATTTTGCTATATTTGAGCCTTTGTAGAATTATCGATTTTGGGATTAGCTCTGCCATAACAACTTAATTCTATGTTTATACAGCCATAAGTAGAGCTCCTGCTGCTTGCTATGGTGCGCCTATGGACCTTAGCTCCTTGAATTTCAGCTAATCACGAAGCTCATAATGGTAAGGACCTCGCAGTGCCTGTATATTTGTAGCCATATACAGCCCAGGCCTGAGGCTGTATGAAAAGGCCAAAATGAAAGAAAAAGATGTTTACAATTTCTCCATGCTTTTCCTCTGAAGAGTCCTTTTGGGTCATTGTATCTTCATCCACATGCTGGACTTGTCCGCTGGGACATGACGAAATTGAGATCATCTCATTGTCTTCCCAAAATGAACGGTGCTCTTTCCCCCAGAGATTTTCAAGGTGCTTTCATTCACCAAACTTCTTCAAAGCTTCTGCTTAGGTTGGGACCCTCTGCAGCCAAGCAAGCTTTCTATGCTTTGTCTCCGTTATAAGCTATGCCTGATCTGTCACCAGAAATTCATCCATTTTCTCAGTGTGGGAACTGTGAATACCCCTGCAACTGTTGTTTCTTTTAGGGCTTTTTGCCTCTTTGGGGAGACACAATAAAGTCAGGGAATTATTCAGTTTATTTTATTTCAAGAAGATCCTTATCATCTCCTCAGAATAGCATTATAATTTGAGGCAAGCAGTTGCAGCTGAGACCTACGTTTTGGCTCTCTGACCTGGTGTCTACATACTAGAGAAACCACTAGAGGTTATATAGCTCCAGTCCCTCCTAGTGATTTTATCCTACAATATTTCACAGTTATTGTTAAAACTTACAAAATGCAATAGAATTGCACTGCAAAGGAATTGAAAGACTTAGTAGACTAGAAAATGAAGGGCAGATATCACACCCAAAACCAAGATAAATATTGTGTGGCTTCATTTTGCCATTTTGTTTTCTGTTTGTGGGGTCTTTTTCTTTCAAATTTTCCTAATGAACCTGCACCAGCTATGTGAATACTACAGAGACTCAAAGAAAATAGCCATCTCCCTAGTGTATATACTGAGCTAATACTGTGTTTTAAATCTAGTCAGCATGGGAAATGGTAATTGAAATCACTATAAATTAATTGTTCTGGTTTTAGGCAGTACAGAGGAAAATTATTCTTGAATATAACAGAACACAGAACAACTCCTAAAAAAAGGTACAGGTACATATACTGAGTGATCTCTCTTTTTTCAGAAGAATTATTCATTAAAAAAGAAAATCTATATTTTTAATCAGTTCTCATGTCTATATTGTGCTTCATCAGCCATCATAGATGTGCCACAGGTACTTACACATATATTTACTCACAAAATATTTCCAAGTTGCTTTACTGGGACCGTTCCAGGAGCATACTTTTTCTGCAGAAGAGTATACAGGAGTGTATCAGAGCTTGCCAGATTGGACCCACATTTATGGTCAGCACTTTGGATTCACTAAAGCAGAGAAGAAAGGTTCAACCTACCTCCCCTTGCCTAGCAAAGTCCTAATCACAAAAGAAATTACATAGGGAAATGAGATGATTTTTCCATTGTTGTCCTCAAAAAGACACAAAACCCACTGAAATTCTCAAGAAAGCACTCCTGGAGAGTAATTTTTCTAATGTTCTGAACCACCACACATAGTTCAGGCTCTGTGCTTGCCATCTGCGGCCACATCCCCCTCTGCCCCATTTCCACCTGGAAGAAGGTTGCAGCTGTTCACCATCTTCTGCCTAGCAGACACTCCAGTCTCAAAAAACTGTCCTGTGATTTCCTTCAATAAAAGCCAGTAAAAATTCAAGATAAATTCAGACACCGAAGTAAGCTACATGTATAAATTAACTTGATTCATCAAAATAAGGCTGACAGAAAACTGCTAAAATTGACCTTCTCAAACCAGTAATTAAAGTCTTATTTTGTGCGCAAACATACTTATTAAAGTATTATGCAAACTACACACATTTTACTGATTATCATGATGGATTACATTACAAATGGTTAGGCTAAAATACCCAGCATAGACACAAAGAATGGATTAGTTAATCATATTGCTGAAATTGTAGAGATTAATCGCCTGCCATGGTTTTATTTGAGAGAGTAAGGCTAAATTTCCGTATCAAAATTTTAGATTTCCTGAGTACAATAATTAGCTGTGAAATATGGAGGACAGCTATATCACTTCCTTATCCTTTACTCTGTGTCTGAACAAAAAAACAAACAAACAAAAGAAGTTACTATTGTATTGCTTCAGGAGAAATGTGTAGCTTTTCATGAGAAATACACAGCATGTAAAGACAAAGACCAGGTTAAGACAAAAGCTTTAATCAGATGAGATTTGAAATTGTACACTCCAGGTCAATGGGAAATTTTGTATGTATGTATGGCTGAATAAATTTTAATAAGAGAGAAAAGGGAATAATTGAAATAAGTGAAAATAAGGAAATTTATTAAATAGTGAGAAAAAAGAGAAAGAAGTATTTTAAAAATTCTTTTTTTACCCCTTACATTACATTATAAAGTAATCATACTGCCTCCTATTCAGGGTGGATGGACCGAGAGTAATTTTGTTGTTGGCTGCCTTTTCTGGGATTGCACAGATTGGTCCTCCAGATGAGGAGGAGCACAGAGGGGCCTGGGGTTACTACTTATTTCCTGTCACTGTCACAAACCATCGCCAAAACCAAATGTGTATCCGTACTACATGGATGTGCATCTGCTTGTTAGGCAGGACATTTGAAGAACATGCTTCTTTTAGGACATCCTCAGCTGGTTCTCCAGTGTTGCACCATTTGGGATGCACAGGAGGAAGCAGGTCCAGGTGAGCAGCCCTTATTCAAGGCAGCCAAAGGACCTTTTTTTGGGCTCTCTCCATGCAAGATGAGACCTCAAACTCCAAATTTGTAAAAGCTAAAATAAAATTGACTTCATATTCAATTACATGATCTTGATACAAAAGTAGAGAGGATCTTAATAGGCTGTGCACAAATTACACGTTTGCATTCAGCTGGGTAACATCCACAGGGGTCTTGGATCTAGCAGAGAACAGTGAATGGCATTTTCTTGGTTTGCAGCAATCTCTCTGCCTAATGTTTTGTGATATTTCCTCTGAAATGCTAGCAATTAATACCCAGAATCTTTTTATTTTTCCTAGGACTCCTGAATCTGTGAAATAAATGAAACATGAGCCATGAATACAGTCAAAAGAGAGACAAATGCTGTTCGTGGGTTTTATTAGCACTCTGATAACCTACTACAATTTAACACAGCTGATGGTCTCGGGTGTTTCTTAAGACAGTAATTTTTGCACTACAGACTGCAAGAACAGTCCTGATAATCTTCCTTCTTTCCTTGAAACAGAACAAATGCAATGTAGAAGGCTTTTTTTGTCCATTCTTTCAGTCTAAACTGTGTCTCTTCATGCCCTTTCCTTCTGCTTTCTTTTTACAACCATTATTTTCAAGAATAACAGTATTTTTAAAAATTGAGGGGTTGGTTTGTTTGTTTGTTTGTTTGTTTGTGGTTTTTTAAGCTATTTCCTATAGATCATATTTGCTTTCCTGCTTTGAAATAAAAGGTAAGGAGATTGAGAGATGTAATTCTGCAGCTCAGAGGTATAAATCAGTAATTAAAGCACATTAGTTTTAAAACAGAGTAAATTATATGATAAATAAGTGCATAAAATTCAGGAGAAGGTTTGTTTCTTAGAAAGAGTTACCAAATCAGGCAGTAGACTTGCAGGAAGGAAAACATGCTTGATCCAAGTTTCTTCTGAGGACAAAATATGCTACAGATTTTTAGAGTTGGTTTTAGAGTTTTGTTTGTTAATCCCATTGTATTTGATTTCCTGCTAATTAAAAATTGTATCGTGTATTGAATTTATACTAGTAGCACATGGAGCAATAATGAAATGTAACTCAATTTCATCAAGGAAATAAATGAGAACCTGTAGTCTGGATCATATCACGACTTCCAAAATTTGCTTTGTATAGATTAGGGGAGGCATTGTTGTTAGCTCAGGTTTTAGAATAGATGGAGTGCTTTGATTTTTTTCTTTTCAGAAAGGGTGATTTTGCATTTAAATGGAAACCACTTAAAACTACCAAGCATTTCAGTGCAAACTGCACTGTCTTCTGAAAAGCATTTTATGCCTTATATTTTGATAAACTCTCTCTGAGAGGTCTACTCCCAGGTACTGCATCTAAAGCCAGCAAGCAATGGAGGTGGTACAGAAAGGGATGGACTCCTGAGAGAAAGCACATTCTTAGCCTGATTGCATTTTAATTTGTTCACCTGCAGCTAAACTCATTCTAAAAGCACACTAGCCAGGGCAAGTTTAAGCCAGGTCTGTCCCAAATGCTGAACACCCATTTTAGCAGAATTCTCTGCTCAAACTAATGCTCTCTGTCATGGATCTATAGCCTCAGCAGAAAATGACAGCAAGGTCTGTGGTCTTTTTGTGGTAGATGAATGATGTTACTGAAATTCAGTAATCTATTAGAAAATGATCTAGGAATAGTTCATATCACTATTCAACCGTCAGCCCTTCATCAATATGGTATTTTAGTTTTAAAAATGTCTAATGAAGGAAAAGATCATGGAAGCAGTGAATCATTACCCCCTGTCTGCTGGATAGGGCCTTAGAAGAATGAAGTATCATTGGCAGTACCTTACTAAAAGAAGAGCAAAACAACTTTCAATCTTTCCAAAGCTATTTAAAATACATGGTGGTACTTACATAATATTTATTATTTAGATTTAGCACTGCAGTACCACCTGATGATATTAAAGGTCAGAATCCCAAAGTGCTCTGCATTGTAACAAATACACCATAGGAGACAGTCTTTTTCTTGAATGGCTGGCTATGTAGTCTCACAAAAACAAAAACAAATCAAAAACAAAACCAAAAACAAAACCAAAAGTGTAAGGCAAAAATAGATGTTGAAGAGACTTATCCATGCCCACAGAAGTTGGGAGGTCTGTGGCAGAACCAAGAGACTCTCCAGTCTCCCAGCTGTTGATGGGAAATTCTTCAAATACTTTTTGTATGTTCTTTATAATATTCTAGGTTTGTTCAAGGTTTAAAGAAAAAGCCTTGCCTGTAAGAGGGCTAAAGTCCATCAACTCCTACTGTTTCCATGGACACACAAGTTAACATTTGACATTTTTTGACGGTGCCTTATTACAAGGTTATTTCAGAGGAAACTGGAAAGGTTACAGGAGAGGAAAGTTGGTACTAGAGAAATACCGATTCTGTGAAACCCAGTGGAGACTACTGATTTATATGGGGTATTTACGTACCCAAGGAAATGACAGAATTTCTTTTATAATAGAATTTTACAGACATAAATAATATAGAATTTCTTTATGTTCTAAATATTTTCATAATTTACCTTTCATCTTTATTGTATTCTGCCAAAGTATTCGATATGAGTGTTTGAGCTCTCAATTAGCTGTGTAAAATGAGATATTATCTTGTCATCTCATTTTTAATCGCTTTTGATTCTGTAATTTGCAAAGGAAAAAGAATTAGTACCTGAAGTAAGCTCCTGGCAATGGCTGCAGCCTTTTATGGCCCATGTTCACAGCTATACCCAGTCTCTGATTTCTTCCCTGTCATCATTTCCAGCATCAAAGGGACAGTTATCTCACTTCTGCTCTGTTCAAAAAATCAAAGCAAGTTCATTAAATTATATATACATGTACTTGACAGTTTGTTTTAAATGTCTTACTTTAAACCCCAGTGGAAAGTACCTTGCTTTGATATAAATAGCACTTAACGTGCTGCAAAAAAACTAAAAGGATATATTTTTATAAAGTTGTTTTTTGCATCTCAGAATGAAATGTGGTGTCATTCCCAAAATGGTGAAAAAATGAACCTTTCGCATCACTTTCCAAAATAAATAAAACCTCACTAACACCTATTTTGTTCCTACAGAGCAAGAGATGATTTATGAGGCCCTCAGACAAGAGCCTTCTAGGCAGACCTCAGAGCAGCCTCTCAGTACCTGCAGGGGACCTATGGGAGAGCTGGAGAGGGACTTTTTGTAAGGACATGTAGTGACAGAACAAGAAAAATGGCTTTAAACTGAAAGATTTATGTTGGCTGTAGGACAAAATTCTTTCCTGTGAAGGTGGTGAGGCACTGGAGCAGGCTGCCCAGAGAAGCTGTGGGTGCCCCATCCCTGGCAATGTTCAAGGACAGGTTGGATGAGGCTCTGAGCAGCCTGGTCTAGCAGAAGGTGTCACTGCTTATGACAGGAGGTTTGAAACTAGATGATCTCTATGGACCCTTCCAACCCAAACAATTCTGTGATTCTGTGGCATGATTCTATGACATACAACTCATTGGTCTACTTCAAAGATTCTCTGGGAGTAAAGGTAAATTGAAAGTAAATAAAGTGTCTCCATGGTGACGGATAAATGAAGATCATCTGCTGAAGACAAAAAAAAGCCAAGAGCTGCTCCTGAACCATTAATATGAGCACACTAAAGTAAAAATCTCAGTCAGACAAACCAGACTGCAGCCCTGATTACCTCAAGTCTCATGTGGCTATGGGCTTTGAAATAAAAACTTGGCTCAAGATGAGAACAGCAAATATGGGAGGTTTTTCACAAACTACCACTATGGATCTGGGCATCTCTTCTTAGTTACTTTGATGGTATATCTTTTCATTAAATCACAGATTTTTCTGGCTGTTATAAGCATCCATATCTCATTTAAACTTTTGGGGAAAAAAAGGTAGCAATTTTTTATTAAATATTATAACAGAAATATTTCAGATCCTATTGCCTCACTTCTGCAATGAAATGGTCAATGTCCACCTCTTGTACTGGCATTGTAAAGTAAAACTTTAATATCTGGCCATCTAGATTCAAATTAAAAATGACACATCAGAATGATTTATCTCTTGTATAAAAAATTACTTTTCTTCAAGAAAAATATTCTTACATTGGGGTCAGTATCTAAAATAATTGTATTTACATGATAAGATCAAAAATTGAAATTTTAAGTATGTTTACAGGGCAATAATAGCAACAATGACAGATGGATAATTTTATTTTTTGTAATTATTTTTGTCAGAGTTTTTTCCTTCCTTCAGCCACCTACCCTCCCTATTGCTATTTCTTGCCTGTGATACTTTCTTTTCATGTCTGTATGAGGAAATCCTGTCAGCCTAACCAAGGCCTGGTTTAGCATTTTGTAGAAAAAGAGGAAATAAAAGGACAATGGTTATAATTTGAATGTGTCTAAGAACCAGGACAGTTCAAAAATGTAAGAGGACTATGATTTTTTGTTGGAGTTACACCCCATGCAGGAGCAAAAGTAAAATGTATGGTAGGAACCCATTGATGTATGGAGAAAAGGCTCTAGGAAGAAATGACAGGAGCTTTTTGTGTTACAAAGACAGATTGCAGGAGTGCAGTACTGCAGTTGATGCTACCTGATTGTTTGACAACTGAGTTCCTAAGTACTTGAAAATTTACGTTATAGTTTACAGTTTTTTCCAAAATGATGTTATTTGTAAGACTCCAAGAAGGTTAGTGGTCTAAGCTAAAAGTCTTAAGCAGTTTACTTCCAAGGTAGAATACAAAAAATTTTACCTATTCCCTACCTCCAAATAGTAATGTGAATCTCATAGGTTTATTATTCTGCTCCTTCATCCTCCTAATTTCTCTTTACCTATTCTGGCCACATCAAGATCTGTTCTAGCTCAATTGGTCAGAGCATGGTGCTAATAATGCCAAGGGTGTGGGTTTGATCTCCATATGGGCCATTCACTTAAGAGTTGGACTTGGTGATCCATGTGGGTCCCTTCCAGCTCAGAATATTCTGTGATGTTTCTGTGATTCTAGTGAGCCAACTGGCCAGGACACAGCCCCAGTTATTGCCCTGCAAGTGCCAGTATCATTTTGCTGTTAAAGACCCTTCTTGACACAGCTTTTACAAGCACTTTCCTGAAACCAGTGCTTTCCCAGACAAGGGACAATAGTAGCCCCAAACTGTTCCCAGGAAGCACTTTGGATTAGATCCTCCTACTTTAGGAAAAATGAGTGTAGCAGTATGGTGCAAGTTATGTCACACTCAGGGCCCAGGAGAAGGTCCTGGACCAATTTTCTCAGTCACTGAAAAGGCTGAGAAAAAATAGAAGCTGTTGACATTGAACGATGAGAGAAGGGAGTCCCAAACAGCTTTCACAGGCTCTATTCTTTCCCCCAAGACAACTCTCTGAGGACATTTTTGCAAAAATAAGGAATGGTCACAACATGGAAACTCCATTTCACCTGTTAAAATAATCAGTGCTTTATACTCTGTACAATGTCCCTTTAAATAGTGAGTAACATTCTTTTTGATACTCCAACAGCACAGCAATTCCCACCCCTTCTTAACAGAAATCTAAATGTATAGAGCAAAGGTGCAGCCCTGTACCATAGGTGATTTTCGGTTTTAGAGCAATGAACTTCCCAACCATTTAGAGATATGGGAGAGATGATCTGGAGCAGTGAGCATCCCTTGCCAAGCAGCCAGTGGCAAGGAAACTCGGGTTTCAGCTTTGTCAGGAATCTCAGCTATTGAGACAAAGAAGACTTGGTGGTGAAATGAGAGACACTGAGTCCATGGAGATGCACAAATTCACACTAGGTCAGTCACAGCTTCAGCCCCTTCCTTCTCACAAACACACGAGGTTTGGACATATATGTAGCTCTCTAGTTAAAATAACAGTGGTTTATTGGCATAGAGTTTACAGGAAACTGAAATATGCCCTAATAGGCTGGGGGTGTGTGCTCTAGGGACCTTGGATAATTAGGATTTCCTAAGAAAGTAAGGCAGCAGGATAATTGCATGGCTCTTAATGGAACATTTGCCAAGAAGGATTGACCTTGACTACTTTCTGAAAACGACTTTTCAATGCAGTTTCAAAGCGAAACCAAGTCTATTTGTGTTGACTATGAATATTTGTCAACACTGATTTTAGAATGGGCAAAAAGCTGTCTTTCTTCTCTTACAAATCTCAAACACAGAAGATGAAAAACTAAAAACTGAAACAAGAAACAGTCTGACCGAAGAAATAGGTTTCATTTTTAGTAAATAAGAGGGCTTACTGATTTATACTCTTTTTATTATTGGAACCCATTAGTACTAAAAATATCGTAATTTAACATTGTTGTTTTAAAATAACACTAAAAACTGTTCTTCAAAAAAGAACTTTTTTTTCTACAACTGCATTCATAGTTATTGCACATAATTAATATTGACCAGGTAAGCAAAAGATTTGTTGAGTGATAAATTAACATCCTTACCACAGTAAGAGTATTTTGCCTATGTCCAAGATACATGAATTAATTCTTGTCCTTTGAGAAACAACATTTTTTAAATTTATTGTACCTGTTGCTTACAGATCAATAAACATTTCAGGAATGTATATGATCACTGATTGTGACAGATACAATTTTAACCACTGTGATAAATATGAAAAATAATCACCATAAGAAAAATTAAAGTGTAATGAAAGGCAGACAGACTTGTAATAAAGGAAGGACAGTAAATGCCAGAAGCATATTAGATGCAAAAATAGTGTCATATAAAAGAGACAAAGTTAAACGCTTTACCATTACTGTAATTTCAATTCAGAAAATGAAACGAAATTGCTAACAGCAGCTACTGCTGGAAGGTAGAAGATAGTTAATTAATTTAAGCTAGCTAACAGTGATCTTAGAAGTTTACCTGGGGTCCAGTCTTGTTCCCACTGAAGTGACAGCAAGATCAAGCTTTAACGAGGTTCCTGATATCAGTATCCTGATATGTTTTCTCAGTTCTAAGGTAGCAATTTATGAAAGTCACTGGAAATTTTAACCTTCTCCAAAGCCTGTATTCATAACTAGCCTGAGCATGTAGGTACTACTTGCATTACTGCATTTTTAATTACAACTGTGCAAAAAAATTTCCATCAAAACTCTATTTATTATAAACAGCATTTTTGACTAATTGAATTTCATCAAATAGCTTTGTTTCCATGGAAATGCATTACTTTTAACAAAATAAAATTTCTAAAAGCAGGAAAGCTCTCTCAGACACCCCTGTGTGTCCCATTTCTCCACTAGCCACACAATTCTCATCAGACTGAATACAGTTCACCAGCAAGAGGCTGTGATGCTTGTGGGGAACAGAGCCCAGAACCCAGCCTGAGGGGGTCATGGGAGGACTGAGTAATTCCCAGGAGACAGGGCATCTGAGTAATTCCCAGGAGACAGAGTGGTTAGTGTCACAGACAATTTTCCAGATCTTAGGTGTTGGTGCTGTTGCCGTAAAATATATTTAAAGAGATATTAAAAAAAAAAAAAAAAAAGGATAGTCCTAGTAATGGGCAATATTGTCCACAGGCCATACACCCAGCAGACAGGAGCTAAACCACATCCTTTTTTATCTCTGCATGAGCTGCCTCATGCTCACAGAAAAGTCATCCGTTACCAGCCCAGTAGAAGTGTGATGTCCGTTTTCATAGCAGAAAGGGATTCATTTCACTGAAGGTAGTTCCACAGAAATGCATTAATCAGCATTGCTACAGAGTTTCCCATCACCAAAACCAAGCAATGATATGTATACAAATCAGAAAAAGATTTAGCAATATTTTTCCTCTTTGCAGAAATGTTTCCTCTGTCAAAAAATTGTTGTAGTACTGAGTATTAGTACTGCAGTAGATTATTGGGGATATGAAATATCTCAGGCTGGTAGTTTTTTGTGGTTTTGGGGCTAAGTATTTTGCATTTCTAAAAGTTAATTAATTCATTACAGAGTGGAAGTTTGGAAGCAAAAGTTTAAGTGAGTCTACAGCTAGTCCCAGAAATTTGCGTAAAGGTGGAAGGAAGCTTCTTTTGAAATTGCTTCAAAAAAAAAATTAGGTCGGTATTATTTCGAAAACATTGAGGTCCCATTGATTTTTGATAGCTCCACTTTGGTCATACTTGAAAAGGGCAGATAAATATTTAAGGAAAAATACTTCAGATGCACTTTACAGAGTGCTGCTACTTGAGCCAAATTAAAAATAAATAAAATTATTTTTAAAAATATGCCACACCAACCAAAAATCAAGGAGGCCACCACCCTCCCTGTCATGTTTAGAGAGGCAAAAGAATCACAACGAATGCTGCAAAAATCCATGGTTTTTAGGTGTGTCAGAATGAAGTACAGGAATACACTTTGGGTACCTGAGCTTCCATCCTTTCCCCTTTGAGACCACAAACTGTTAGTCTGAATGCTTTTATTGCTCAAGCTATCAGGTCAGAGGCCAAGTCCCTGGCTGTTTAGTACTTCACAACTCAAAACCACTGTGATCAAGAGAATGTACAGCTTTAAACACTGAGATTATCACAAAACAGGCTAAGGTCAAGGATGTTGTACTTTCAGCATCACTGAAAAATTGCTAAGATATATAAATGAAATGGAAATTGAAAGTCTCATGTATGTCCATTAAGCCAATAATAACGCTGATTGCACAACTTTCACATGATATTTCTCTCAAATTTCTATTAATTCTTTTCTAATCTTGCCACATCTTTACATGCTGCAGAATTTAAAATAGCTACCAGAAGAGTTTGCGGTAAATCTTGAAGGATAATGAAAATAAGGCACATGCTAACCAGGAAATAAGTGTGTCACCATGGTAGAAATTATCAACTTTCCACAAGCTGCAGAAGATTTGTTAGAGTATTTTACTGAAGAATATCTCAATACAGAGACACACTTGCAATACAGATTCTAATAAAGAGTGGCACATTGAGCATATCCAAAACGCTGAACACCAAAACTAGTGTCTGATTTCATAAAGTCGCTTATCACCAATTCCGATTGGGCATCTCCCAGGGAAGTAGCCAGTCATTCCAAGAGCTGTACAAAACAGCAGTAGTCAGAGAGAAGAAAAAAATGAATAAGCTTATGAAATGACAAGGAGAGTGCCACTTTCCAGCATTTGCTAGTTCACAGCGTGTAGAGCACAAGAGTACAGCACTCATGTGTAAAAGCACGATAGGAAATATATTACAAATTAATATACAAGTCTATATTACCAAACCCAAAAATGTGGTCTACATGAATCTTGTTTACAAAGCAGTGACACCTTCATATTTTGACAGGGTTTCCATCCTCATCAAGATTTGGAAGTGGTTAACTTCCCTTTGAACACTGGAAGTTTTTCTCACCCTTTCACCAGGAAGCCAGACTGATTCTTCAGGCCAGGATAGAAATACTTCATAAAATTGTCCCTCTTGGTGTCTTGGCAGTGGACACAATGGCACTGAGTGTAGAGAGCTAATCATGCAGTTCCCACCAGAAGCCCTTTACTTATTTTTGGAAACCTCTCACAAATTACTGTGCTGATCCTGTCACTGGAACTTGCATTCCCTGAATCAGATTTAAAGTTCTCTACTGGGCTTTTTAAAAGCAAAATGACTGTGGATAAATATAACTAAGAGTCGTGCTACCCACTGCAGAAAAACCTGGTTAACACAGGAAATACTTTTTGTGTACATACTGAGATTGTGCATGGATGCATTTTACTTCTTGGTAAAATATAAAAAATAATATTCAGGTGAAAAAACTATGTTGTAACTCATATGATCACCACATTTTTGAGCAAGACTCTCTCGTCATCTGAGCATCAACTTCTCAAATACACCATTTCCTTCCTTCTCCATATAGAAGAGAGATGCACGAAATGAGGCTCTGACTCAGATATATTTTGTTTGTTTGCTTGTTCATTATGGCCAGACAGAAGTATCTCGTGTCACATGACTTCCACAAACTATTCTGCAGTTTGGTTTTTTTTAATTTGGCAGCAGAAATAGGAAACAGTTCCAAAACACACGTACAGAAAAGACTAGATAAAGCACTGATTTCTTTTGTTGCTGTTGATGGCCAATAGACTGTATCAAGTATGAAAGAAGCTATTATACAAAAATCAAATGAAAAGGAAATGAGAAAATATGAAGAGTGAAGTTTGATGAAAATACAGATACTGCAGTAAAAGGATTGAAAGAAAATATGATTTTGCAATTACATGCGATTACCTGTGCCTATATACATTAAATTACAAAGTTGCTATTTTCTTACTGTTATAAATCAGACAGGACTTATTTATTAGGAATTTCAATTATGCATTTACACACCTTTAGTCACACATAGATTGTATATTTCTGCTGTACGGCTTTTTTGTGATAGATTTTCCATATGAAATAGTCTATTGGTCATGAACTTAATGGAAAATAAAATATCAATGCCCTGTGAATGTATTCATTCTGCCTTGTAATTGGTATTTACAAGCTAGTGATCATTCTCTTACAGACAAAAAAATATAATGGCAAACATTAGATGTGTCACAATTTCTATGCACCTCTCTTTACCACTGTATTCTTCTCTAGTTCAGAATTTAGCAGGCTGAGGTGGGTGGTGGATATTTCAAATTGTTTTGCCTTATATTTTTTTCATGGTCTTTTATTCTTCAGTCACAAACAACTTTTTTAACCTTTTTTCCCGTGCTTAAGCAAATATTAACTTGTCAGCTTGTACCTAAATTTCACCAAGCTTTTGCTACTGTGCTTGATTCTATTATTTGATGATTAAAATGTGTGTCTCCTGGAAAATGAATATTACAAACACAGAATAATGTATTCCAACAGTGAATAATGAATAGCTAATAAACTTTGTTAAACCGAAATGATGTCAAAAAGGCAGTTTAGCTGTCATTAAAAGATCACACTCTCTTCCCTTCCTCTGCTACATACAGTATACTGTAGCCAACAGCACAATTTGGTAACATCATCTTTAGATATAAAGAGATGCTACTATTAGATTCATCTCTTTGAGAAAATATTGAAATCCTGATGAATGCTAAAGATTTCTTTGAGTAGTACAGTAATAATCAAGTGTATTTGTGACTGAAAACTAATTATTCTCTGTTTGCACAAAGTACATTATTCTGATTCTTAAATGTGCATTTATTTTATATCCACGTATTCCTATATTCCAGCTACCTAAAAATGTTAAAGACTGTTAAACTAAGAAGTAGTCCCTAGAACCTCAGCCCCGAGAAGCTGTAACTACACAGCCTCCCATCTCAGGAAAGAACACCACTTCTGAAAAAAATGTCAACAGAATCTTTGGATCCCTTCTATTGGGGTGCTGCTGCCCACTTACTTTTGCCCACATAACTACAACCTTTGGCACTGTAAAAATTTCTGATTTCTGTGCTTAACAGAGAACCTCAAGAGCATATTTTGTAACACAGGGAAGAACACAACTCAAAAAGCAGTTGTATGCTATACAAAGGGGTTTCACCTTGTTAGAAACTGCACTGTATTCATCTCATGATTCTAGCACTGTGTATTCATCTTTACCAATATTTCTTAAAAGGTATCTTTCAAGTTACTAATAGTCCAAATAATTTTTATAAAGAAAACAACAATTAACAGGTGACATATTGATGAGTACTTTGCACCATGAAACAGTATGTAGATCATCTACTGAGATGCAGTGGAATCTGGGCTAAGGTCCCCGCATAGCCTGATGGGAGATAAATCTGTACCCTCAAAAGATTTCATAGTGAGTGGAATATCAGTTATTCTGGGTGAGGTACCACCAGAGCTGATCCTTTTGGTATGGTGAACAAAAAGATTTATTCAGTCAGAGGCACACAGGAAGAGAATTTAGAGATGTCCCAAAATTTCATCCATTTCACAGAACAGGGACTGATCAGCCTCAAGAAGAGATGACTGGGAGGGGACCTCATCAATGTCTGTCAGTGTCTGAAGGGAGGGTGTCAAGAGGAAGGAGCCAGGCTCTGCTCAGTGGTTCCAGGCAACAGGACAAGAGGCAACAGATAGACCCTGATGCACAGGAAGTTCCACCTGAATGTGAGAAAGAATGTCTTTACTGTGCGGGTGACTGAGCTCTGGAACAGATTTTCCAGACTGGTTGTGGAGGTTCCCTCAATGGAGATATTCAGGAATGGTCTAGACTCATTCTTGTCCAATGTGATACAGACTGACCCCGTGTAAGCAGGGAGATTGGACCAGATGTCCCTCTGTGGTCCCTTTGAAGCTCACCCATTCTGTGGTTCTGTGATTCCTGTGGGTTTCTAGGACAATTGCCAGAAATATAGCTAGAACTGACAATTATCTCTATCAACTTGTCTCGTATTTTCAGCTATCATCTTCAACAAAATCTTATTAATAATTAATTCCACAGACAAAATAACAGAAATAATATTAATACATATTTATACTTAATAGCTTTGAATCATTTCAGTTACACTTATTATCATAGCAAAGCTGTGAAATTCTATAAAAATCTAGTTAAAATGGAAGAAAAAGAGTTCTGTGTAAGAAGTTCAGATTGAGGTCCTATTTTTCATCTCATCAAGTCACAGATGTCACCAGTAACCAGAACGCATTTCAGTAGGTGTACCAAAATTAACTGTTTGGTTTGGACAAAGCTTCTGTTTATGAAGCACTGCAATTTAGCAATGCTGCTCAAGGGTCTGAAAAATGGTGTTATCTCCATCTCTAGCTTCAGGGCAAAAGATGGATAAAAATAGTTTTATAAATTAAAGATTATTAAATAATTACATTGCACTCTTTGGACAGCAGTGAAGGTCCACTTGAGTAAGATTTGGACCAGGATCAAATCCTAGTAGAAATCTAGAGGCAATAGTTTGGTAGGTGAATAGAATCTAAAACCTGTGGAACACACAGTGGAAGTACAGAGGCAATGATCCCATTGCCATGGTGTTCCATAATAATCCATGGTGATCATAAATGCTGCCTGGGATAGACAGGACAAGAATTTGTCTGTTTTATTTAACAGTGTCTCTAGGGTAGAAGACTTTTAAATAGTGGTCTGAGCATAGGTCTGATATCTATGTGAGAAGTTAAATTGGATCTCTACTATGGTCATATTTCAGTTTCTTTCCCCCAAGGACAGCACTGTGCACATCTCCCTTTATGTTTGCTGAAGTCATTGACTTAACTGGGCCATAGGAAGAGAGGCAAAACCAGGGAATCTTCTCTCTATGAAGCTTATACATATAAAAAAACATCTAGGAATTCTACTTTTGTATGAGTGGAAACATTGAAAACTATCTCAGAGACGAAGGCCACCACAGCCTCTTGCACCTCATGTAGTCTCAAACACCAGAAAAACCCCACCATTGCTAAATCTCCTGAAGTCTGACAACCTGTCCATTTAGTTTGAGGCAATTTTTCTGTGATTTCTTACACTCTCTTCTGACCCATCTGGACTTCTTAAGGACCAAGTAAAGACTCCTGACCAATTCTGGTAGTTTTCAAACCTCAAGGAAGCATTTTTCTGTCTGAAGTCTCCCTCAAGTCTGCTGTGGAGCTTCCTCAGGAACAAAGATCACCATTCTTTCTCATTTGCCAGTTCTCAAGAGACCATAATCCAAGGAAGAAAATAGGGAACTCTTCTGAAGTTCATCAGCAATTATCATACAAAAATAGAAATTGGCCAGACTAATAAGTTCCAACAATTGATCTGGCAGGGTTTGAGCATGTATGAAAACTTTTGTGCTTGCGACTTGAAAGTTTTCAGTGATACGTCTCAAGAAATATTAGCTGGGTATATGAATAATTTAAGTCAGAACTTCAAAGCTTCTGTATCTGCAGAATCTACTTCAGGAGAGAAGTACTTATGAGACATTTAAATTATTCCTACAGTACAAATGGACAAAATGAAAACAAGAGAAAAAAGTAAAGTAGAGAAAAAAGCAACAGGATGGATAATAGAAGAGATTAATTATAATTATGAAAGGGAGATTATTATTTCTGATTATTATATACCATGTTATATATAAATAGTGCACTATAAATAGATTATTTGATATATTAATATACTGCTGTGATAACTTCCCCTCCTGAATACACTTTTGTAGGAATGTTTTACTGTGACCTTGTTGCCATTACCTACTTCCCCAAACCACCACTCTAGATGCTTGTGGTTGCTTGACATGATTCTGGTCTTCACCATGCCTGAAGAAAGGATTGTACTTATTTTCTTCATGTGTTGGATCTATAAAAAGCATCGCCAGTACAAAATACAACAAAACAAGTACAGACAACTTCTGTTTGATTAACTAGAGTACAGATGTGGTTAATACAGTTCTGTGCAGTACGGAGTTGTAAATATTCTGTGCCTTCATATAGAATCTGATCTGTTGCTCAGTGGTGGCTGACAAAGTAAAAAGAATAGTTGCAGGTTAACAGCATTCAAAATAAAGGTTAAAATAGTGGTATTTTCTGCTCTCTGCCTAGAATTATAGCAAAGAGCAGAAATTAGAGATGAGCAAATTGTGTAGAAAATAAAACGAGTTTTTTCAGCTTGGTTCAAGCTAGCTCACACTAAACATTTTGCATAAGACCAAATCTCTTCTGTCAAAAAGATCATAAAAAGAACAAAAAATAGAGTGGTATGAAAGTCACATAATGAAGGGAAATGGTGTAAAGGGAAACCCATTTTCACTCCTATGGCCACTGGAATGAAGATATCTGGTAACTGATAATTACCTGGGAAGAACTGATGGGCTGAATATGTGTCCTGAATATGCAACACAGTGAATCAGTCAAGGAAAGAATACTATTTTTTTTTCCCAAAGTTATTGTAGACTGCATAGATCAGTGGATAAAACTGTATTTTCTTTATGTTACACTTACAGAAATTTCTTCAGAGAAATGTATGAGCTTTAATATTGTTGTAACTATTGTTGCAAAAGCTTACACAACAGCAAAAATCCTCTTTTTTTGCACAGCATCATTACTTTCTTTTTCTTTTCTAGATTTCATTGCGTGATAATATTTCACAGAATCACAGAATCACAGAATCACAGAAAAAGCTGACTTGGAAGACGCCCACAAGGATCGTCAAGTCCAACTCCTGGCCCTGCAGAACACTATTCCCAAGGGTCACACCATGTGCCCAAGAGCATTGTCCAAACACTTCTTGAACTCTGTCAGGCTTGTGCTGTGACCACTTCCCTGGGGAGCCTGTTCCAGTGCCCAAACACCCTCTGGGTGAGGAACCTTTTTCTAATCCAACCTGAACCTGCCTTGACACAACTTCAGGCCATTCCCTCAGTCCCTATCACTGGGCACCACAGAGAAGAGATCAGTGTCTGTCCCCCCCTTTGCCCTCATGAGGAAGTTATAGACTGCCATGAGGTTCCCCGCCAGTCTCCTCCAGGTTGAACAGACCAAGTAACCTCAGCTACTCCTCATATTGCTTCCCCTGAAGACCCTTCACCATCTTTGTTGCCCTCCTTTGGATGCTTTCTAATATCTCGTCTTTCTTATATTGTGATGACCAAAACTGCACAAATCAATTCATTTAGTCCAAAGAGAAAAGATTTCAAGAACCTTTCTTCATCTTCATCTTCTGCTGCACCAGCAGCATTCCCAAACTCTGTAGGAGTTGCATGATCATGAGGGAAAAAAGAAGAGAAATTTCTACCTTACAGCTTTAAGAGATAGTCTATTGGAGATAATGAAATGCTCCCCTTTTCCTTTTCACACCATTTATATAGAGAAAAGAAATACAGAAGAAATATTAACAATCAGTAGAGTTGATTGGAAAGTGTACTTCCGCAGAGAAGAGATTTTTATTATTTCAGTAGTTTTTGGTTTTACAGCACAATTAACATGTCCATAGTTGCCACAAAACAATGAGATTTATGAACCTCAGAACACCTGAAACAGCACATTCATTTAGGGTGGGAAAAAGTCTAAGCTGAGACACAGGACTGTATCACCCAGAAAAGGAATATAAACCCTGCTTTCATGCATCACAGCTGTTGCCATCAGTCCATGCAAAAAAAAAAAAAAAAAAGGGCGTTGCTTAGCATGAAAGTCTCAGCCACAGGAAAGAAATTTTTTTTTAACTAAAGTGTCAGTCCATGCTGCTAAGAACTTAGGTTTCTATGGGCAGTATATTTGATCCTCAGTCAGGTCTAGTGCACCTATAACCATTCTGTGCTGGTACAATAACTTGCAGAGGATTATTAAAAGCACTGAGCCAGTGCTTTATACAGTTGTGTTTGAAAGGGAAAAAAAAGTGCTATTGCCAGTATAGTTTATTTTATCGGGAAAAAAATATATAAATTACAGCACAATGCCTCCTTTTCCTGGCAGAGGCTGTCTATACAGAAAAAGCATTTGCTACTAGAACTGCATCAGCTTAGCTACATCAACAAACCTGCTGTAATATATAAAATGCCTGAGACAGACATATTCACTCTGAAAGCCATTTCTGGTGCAAAGGTGGCCTTCACGTACTCAACCTCAAATACATTCCTAACTTAATTGCAATTCAGTCACTATGAAGTAATATATGTTACCATCACAATAGGCAAAATATGTTGGAAAAAAAGCAGTAAGGGTTACCAAAAAAAACCCTAGCATATAAAGTCAAGAATGGGTGAACAAAGAGAACAGTCAAGAAGAAATGCTTCACTCTTGTTAAAGTTACTGTCTATACCTGCTATTGCATTGCTGGCCTTTGCACATGATTTGGCCTTTGGAGTCTTTCAGTTAGAAAGCAAGTGGAAATAAAAGGAAAAAAAGCTAGAAAAGGTAACTATGAATGCAACTTAGAAGACAATATTAATGAAATGTCTTCCTCTCCCCCCAACCTTCGAGTATAACTGCTTTGTAAAACCTTCAGATTATAAGGTATTAGATTTTCTCTTGGTTTTCTTTGTTTCCTGTGAGAAAAAAATATTTCAAGGTCTTTTGGAGATGAATAACGGAAATATTGAGTCTCAAATATATTCTTAACCAAATGGATTGACTTCACTTGTTTGAAAAATTTGATACAACTGTCCTGCAAGTCAGTAGTAAGTCTCTGGCATATGATCAGTCATTCAGGTTTTCATGGAAAGATTTTCAAACATTAAATAAAAACACTGTGTCATTAATTGCTGCCTATTGTTTTTTATGTATTTATATCTTCTATTTTAAAACTATCAGCTAGGAAATGAGTGAAAACAAAACTAACTGGACTGGGACAACCAGTCACATGCAGTGAGTAAAGAACAGTCAAAAAACTCTTCCAGTTCTGTGAAAGCAGCCTGTGCCAATGGTGAGCCATTAAGAATCACTGTCCATGAGAAGATGCTTTGTTCTCAAAATCCTGCTGAGGGTCAGCGTGTTCCCAAAGTCTAAGATAAAGGAGTCAGGTTTAGTATAGAATGCTCCTTGGCTGAATATTTGTAAACACTTAGGGTCAGGTATCATCTGCTTCACTCTAGGCTTGGTTAAGGAAAGCTGTTTCCATAAGGCCCTGAAGAAAGACTAGAACTGCATAAGCTCCAAACATGCCTCATTGCCCAACTATGTCCAGAAATACCTATACTGGAATTTATGATTCAAATTCTTTTAAAATTTGGGTTGATGTTTCCAAAACCCCAAGGCAGTAACTACGACCCTGAACCAACTTCTAGGCAATACAAGTTTTGCTGGTTCCCCACTGTCAGAAGGTGTGTGAGACTATCTTGGATATGATAAATACAGGGTTACAGCAGAAGCAGTCCTTTCTCCTCAAATGAGACAATACTATAGTACTATGCTTACCAGAAGTTCTTTTAAAGGAGGAAATAATTTTCTTTTCTGAGAGAAACTATCAGTTGCACTGTTTTGTACTATAAAGTGGGAGAAAGTGTCTTTCCAAGTTTGGTGTGTGAGCCATTCCAAAAAAGGAAACTATAAATGAAATAAATGCATAATAATTATGTGTGAATAAATAAATCAGATGGTTATAGAATAAATCTTCTCTTTTAAATAATGTAGTTCCTTTTTAGTTATGTAAGTTCTAGACAAGAATCAAATTTGTTAATGAAAGTGCTGCCTTTAATCTGAACCATAAAAGTCAATGTCAGTAGAAATAACTGAGGAGACACATAACACTACGCAAAAGTCCAGCTCTGGTATCAGGGTTATTACAGTTATTAGAGTGAATAATTTCCTTCTGTAAAAAATCATGATTCACAGCTACATAAACATGCTTTTCAGAGGAAAGGAAGAGTGGTCTACTCTGTTTTTCAGACTGCCCAGGTATAAATCAAAAGCAACAAGAGCTGCTGCTGCTGAAGCAACAACACAAATCTACATTGATTGATAATGAAATATTTGTTTTCTAAAGAAAAACTGAAGTAATAAAATGTTGAGATTATCAGTGTTTTAAATTAAAGCAGCAGCTTCTTATGCAAGAAATTAACAATTTCTATTTAAAAATTTTCTTTCTCCCTACTTTGAAAGAAGGTCGGAGCTTGTCTCCAAGAAGGCTAAGGATGTTGGTCTTCACAATTCAGTCTCTACACCCTGGGCTGTTGTACTTGAAAGCCTCAACAGAGATGACCACCAGCTTACACAGATATATCTTTGTGCACTGCAATTTTTAGAACAGGGAGATCACTTGCTTCTTTTACCTCATGAAATTACATCTGGTCTTCCTACAGAAGGCCACATAAATACCAAAATGACTACTAAGATTTGAAATCACTAGAGAAGAAACCTTCTTCTACCCCTTGTTTTTCTGCCAGAAATTTTCCAGGTGACAAAAAAACTTAAAAATACATTTTCTAATAAGATGTTTTCCAGGGTATATCAGGATTGGTTTTGTTTTCTTCTAAAAATAATCACAGATTTGAATGGACATTGGGAGGTCAGTTGGTGTTGACAGTTTCTCAAAGGGCCAACTTTGATTAGGTTTACATCCTGTAGTAGTCACTCAACAAGAGGAAAAAAAGACAGATCTAAAATGGGCTTGAAATCTGATGTGCTGCAATAAAAAGTCCCACAACAAGCAGAAGAATTGATGAGAAACAAGCAGAAGAACCGATGAGGAAAACTACAGAGTTAGTCCCCAGAGGTAGATAAAGAGATTATAAACAGCTATAAAATACACATATTAGCAAGATGTGAAATATACTGTAATGAGGACATCCTTCTGAAGCATAGTGAAAGACAAGTCCAAAGATGTGGTGCAGTATTTCTAAGACTTAGAAAGGTATTTATGCAGAAAAAAAGTAGTATACAACAGGGTCATTCAGCAGCTGGTAGGTAGGCACTGGCACTTCACAAAATATGTTGTTCCGCCTCTAAAGCTCAGGTTTGTCATCTCATTTAATATAATAGGAGGGTTGGGTTGTTCTCTTGTAAAGGAGGGAGCAGAGCACTTATTCCAATCTTCTAAATACAATTTTTTTTACTGTCCATTAAATTACTACATTTTGTTCATTTTAAACAATTCACAACAAACAGTGCTCTATGAAGCATCAGGCGCTTGAAACCTCCAGTGACTGCTAAAACCAGCAATTGTAACAAATGTATCAGAGCTATGGCTATGCTAGGAACTTGAAAAATCTTGCAAAATCTACTAAATATTCAGGTCCCTTTTTCTTTTTTTTTTTTTTCCTAAGAGACTTTATTCGTGGTCAAAGCTGAATATAAACTTACAAAAAAAAGGGAGGGCTGATATTACAATAGTGTGTGTGTGTCTGGTAAGTGCTTTTGGTGAAAGATACTAAAAGATGCGGGAAAAGATGTGAAAAAATGCTTAGAACTACAGGGTTGATCTCAGGTCTGGAATAAAAATATCCTTGCACTGACAGATTTAGAGTGTACAATTTGTTGAGTCTGTCAAAAGAAACAGGAGCTGGAACTTGATTATAGCATGGAAATGCTTTGACAGGAAGAAAATAAGTACAAACACCTTTGTAATCTGCAGAAAAAGTACAACAAGAAACAGCATTTGGGGCTGAAGCTAAACAAAATAATATCTAAAAATCCAACACGTATTTTTTCATTTGCTTTCCAAAAGAAAGGAATTGGATTGTGTCTGTCTTGTCTGTCTCTCTCTCTACCTGTTTGTGCTTGAGTCTCTTGATAAATTGCCACCACATTTGCCACAGAAGAAGATTCATTATATCAGAAGTACTGCCTTAAAAATTACTAAGTCTCTGCAAGATGCAGGAAAATAAGCAACTAGAAGAGGAAGACTGTGTGGATTGTCTCCAAGATGAGAAAGACATGCACTCAGTTCCCATCAGACTTTAATGAATGCCCACTGGAAGAGTTGCTATCCATGCTCTAAATGTAAGGAAAAATTTCCATTACCATTAACATGCTACTAAACACCCAAGAATCTGAATTAGAGATATAAATCCATAGGAACACAAGATGTTTCTACTACTTGCAGAACTAAACCAGACAAAAATTAGGATGATTAAACTCTAGAGAAAAATAAGAAGGGAAGAAATGCACCTCCTTAATTTATTGCTATTTCCTATTAGGGTTTTTATGCACATATGGTAAGAGCTTTTCTCCTGGACAGTCTCACATCTACATTGAGTGGAGTATCAAAGGATAGAGGAATGGAGAAAAAAAAAAGGCATCACAAATGAAGAGTCATCATACCATTAGAAAAGGTAGAGCTGTGCTTCTCTGAGAGGAGATGGAAAAAAAACAGGACAATGGACTATTGCCCATACCAGTGAGATGTTTAGTCATGCAAACCCCAAGACTGTGGTTGAGCTATGGCTCAGGTACTGCCCTCAGTTTTTCAGCATCATCATAGTCCTAGATTTTATAGACGTCCCTTCATTCATTGTTATTAGGATGAACTGCGAGGTGAATTATCTTAAATATCTAAAGTAGCCAATAGACTTCATTACAAACACTCACTTACAGCAACAGTAATGAGGTTTCATTCCTGCTAACCTGGAAGACCAATATTTTCTTTATTTATCTTTCAACATGGTTCACTTACAGTTTCATGGATCACTCACTGGCTAATAACAAGGGGCTATACTTTTGGAAAACTGTACAATACTGTAGTAAAAAATCTTGGCTGCTTTGGGAAAAATGGTCTTTTTTAAGCCTAAAGTGTTTCCTGATTTGAAGCATAGACTATTTAGCATTAATGTGTGGTCATTTGACTTTGCCAAAGTCCTATTTTAACAAGCCGCTCTCACAAAACCAGTAGACTACCAAATACTAGTTCTAAGTTGTCCACACACTCTGATATGTATGAAATAAAGAGAACAAACAGAATATTCATTTGATATATCATAGGGCTTGAAAGGGAGCACAGCAGAAAAAAAACAAATGTGAAGGCTACAAATGTGAATTCTTGTATATTGCTGTTCCAGGACACTAATAGTGCCTTCAAACAAAATGGATTCCATCCAATGGCAGAGTTGCTGGAACACATGATACAGGGTGCTCAGTTAGCTGGTTAAGCTATTTTAACAGTGGTGATTGTTAAATGATAGAGATTGCCATTACACCTGTAAATTGTAAAACTATACAAAGAAGAAAAAAAAGCAAAGAAAATTAAGAGTTCTAGTTAGCTGTTTCTTTTTTCCCCCCAAGTGTTACCTTTTCCCAGATATTAGCCCAAATTAACCTGCTTGGTCCACTGCAACGAATTTTTCAAAAGGCTCAGATGATATCAGAATATCAGCACTTTCTCCCCTCTGTCCCTAAGGATGTCCAATAAAACTACTGCTGGTATTTCCAGTCACTAACAACAGCCGGAAGATTCTTGGAAAAGCTTTAAATTATTGACTGAAAAGAGATCAGAAACCATTGTGCAGCACTCAGCAGGGGTTGGTTGGAAGGATCTGATGAGCATTAGTAAGGGTTAGATCAGATCCAGTTTGTCCTTATAATGTAATCAAAGTCCTATATCAAAGTTTTGTCACAGCTCTTATATGAATAACAGCGACAATCTATTTCCACACAGATTCATGGCAAGATTGCAGCCAAAAGACCAGAGCATCTGGGGCTTTCTTCCTCCTCTGACTGGGAGGCAGCAGTTTTCTTCACAGTCTGCTGATTTCTCTGCAACAGTATTTCCATTAAGACCTGTCTGGTTAAAAGGTTGTACCCACCCCAGCCAAGAAAAGGGAAAAACACCAAAGATCCATCCACATGAATATTCCTATATATATATATATATA
Organism: Coloeus monedula; assembly: GCF_965178545.1. Lineage (NCBI taxonomy): Eukaryota > Metazoa > Chordata > Aves > Passeriformes > Corvidae > Coloeus > Coloeus monedula. The sequence goes on from NC_138784.1 coordinate 39,989,714, forward strand.
TATATATATATATATATATTTTTTTTTTTTTTTTTTTTTTTTTTTTTTTTTTTACAACAGTGAAGGAGAGCAGCAGAAGCAATTTTTTCTTGCTATCAGTTTACCCTAATACAAACCAAGTGGTTATGGAAGAAATGTAGTATTGGCTATCCAAGCATGCAATCAATCTAGTATGTTCACTCATGTGCCCTGGAAAAACACAGTTCACAGATGATAACATAACTTTTTGAGAACTGACAGTATCTCATGTGCAGGGATGGGTAGTGACATGGAGAAAAGTATGCTCAAAAATTCATTCAGTATTCTTCTTGTCCCCATTCTCTTGAACACCAGGTTCACAGATGTTTATGACCTCTAAAAGCAATGTGCACAAGTACTCACAGAAGAAGGTTTGGTTGCAAGAATTTTCAAAGAAACAAAAGTCCTAATACATGGCAACGTGCATCAGGCCTTACAGCTTTCTGAGGCTTGCAGCTTTCTGAGTCTGTCAGAGATTGAAATATTATAGTTTATGACTTAAACATTTTCTTGAAGGACTTTTGTATTACAAAAGCTGCAGAGAAGACTACTGCACCCTGAATGGGGCCCTGACTGAGGCCTTACACTGCTCACTGATGAAGATAAGATCAAGTAACAACTCAGGGCTGGGGATATTCACAGCACAGGCTTAACACCTCCAAGGTGGAGACCACAGCCCCAGGGCTATCAGCTGCCAGGCTCGAACAGACCCTCGAACCAAGGAGTGGAGGGAGGAGAGGCTTTGGGTATCTGGGAAAAGCCTCTGGTCAGAGGTGCCGTGACTGCCCATCCTCCACTGTGCAGAGGAGCCCAGCAGAGGGGTCCTCATGGGGGGGTGGGAAGCTTATCCACAGCAGAAGGGGTGACATGGCCCATCACAGGGGCCCCCCCCAAGGGGTCCCCAGACCCTGCACCAGAGCACCAGAGATGATGCAACAGACCCTCAGTGTTGCAAGGGACAGTGTCAAGCTAGCCCCTGCAAGAGAGGGATATGGGTGTTCCCACCTGGCCCAAAGTGTACATTAATCCATGGGATTCTGCACTCTTCAGCAAGTGGTGTGGTGGCATGTGGTGGTGTGTGGTGTTGTGGCCACGGTGGCGACGGGGGACCCTCACCACCAGCAGATCAGATGGAGGGGAGCAACGAGACATCATTGGGACCCTCGGATGGGCGATTGCTTCCACCTAACCCCTGTCACCTCTCCCTGTTCCCCCACCCCCCACGCACACTTCTTTTTCTATTTCTTTCTTTCTTTTCTCTTTCCTTCTCTTTGCCTCTCTACTCTTAAATAAAATACATCAATTTCTTAGCATCAACATCTAACCTCATTTGGTTTTAATCTCATTTCTGGGAATATTTTGAACCTTCTAAGTTCTTTCCAGTTTATGCACAGAGACTTAGCTTGCTTTGCTTTCCTGGGTTTAAATCAGATCGTAACAGAGGCTTCCATGTAAGATGCAATTACAGAAAATGAAAAGGAGTAAGAAAACACTCAGGTAGGGAAATTAAGATACTGTGAGTTTCATTTTCTGAATATAAATACATTCTCTAGTATCACTTTCATAAATTTTTTTATTTTCCTTGTATATTGTCTCCTGTGACATAAATGATGTAAGACTAAATTTATGCCAGAAGGCACATGGCTTTAGCATTGAATTGGGAGTCAATGGAGAATTTCTTTTTACATGATGGGAGCATTTTCTCAGGAGGTATTTATGAATTGATATTGAAATCAATTGGTGGATTTGGAAATCACTCAATAAGGTTAAAGAAATTACTCTCTGCTATTTCCTATTCTTGGTGTATGGTAATAATATAAAGCCCTTATGGACAAAAGATGCTAAGTGCCAGTATTCCCTTCAAAGCATCTTCTCTCTTTCACACAGAAATTGCCAGATACCTTTTTGGCTGTTCCTGTCTCCAGAGTTCTTCAAAACACCGAGCCAAAGTAGGTAGAGAAAGGACAGGTCTGAATTCACATAAACCTGCTACCACCTGGTTTGCATGGAACTTTCCCAATGATGCAATTTATTGTACTGTCCATTCCAGATATGACTGAAAGCAAAGACCTTGAAGACTTTGATTCTACAAGCAGCCTGAAAGTTGTTGGAGATCAGGCTGGGCAAACAGAACTGCTGCAGAATGATCCCCTCTCCTTGTGGGATTATAGCAGTAAAAAATGCTTGGCAGAGACTATGGGAAAAGCCCATAATTTCATGATAGAAATTTACAGTCTCTTTAAAGGCAATGGAAAAGTGTCTAAGACAATGAGGAATCAGGGTTATTACGTTTGGTAATGTCCATTTAGACAAGATTTTTGATGATGTATGGAGCTTGGTTTGTGACAGGTTTCTGATTTTTTTTCAGTCTGGTGACATTCATTATCGCCACTGACCTAAAATTTTAATAGAGTTTTGTAAATTTTTTTTTGGTAACATTTCTGTTGGTGCTACTTATTTTTAAAGTTTTCACAGAAAGAGATGAGTTTTTGCAAAAAGTCTTTACCATTATCCCTGTACGTGAAAACATTCTCAGACATTATCCTTTTAGTAATTTTCTATTAACCTATGCAGTCACATTAGAATGCTTTATAGACAAGTTTTGCTTGGTTAGTTATATTGCAGCAAACTGTCTGACCTATGGGATTAAAAAAATAAATATTAAGCCACCTTAGTCCCAAGATATGTTACTACATTATTAATGGTTCTTGTTTGCCTGACCTTACAAAAAGATAGTTGATTTTGTTGTTCCAAATAAGTATAAATAATTCAAGAAAGTGTTTTTATAAGCAGGTTATTGCCTATAAGGATGTAGCTTTTAAGACAGCCTTTAGTATAAAATATGTATAACCGCCATATATATTATTAACAGGTACCCAAAATTGTTAGCACAGTACCTTATTACCAGAAAAACAAATGAGAATTCTGATATGAAATACTGCATCAGAAGAGATGGGTGAAAGTAGACAGGTTTTTTTCTTAAATTCACCTGCTTTCCATTCATGGGAATTGAAACAAACATCAGTGTAAGGGCTTCATGATGTTTTATGTCATTGTTATCAGTTTAGAGATAGCAGGAAAAAATAAGAACTTATTTCACAGAAAAAGGAACATGAAATCATGTCTCACTGGAAGGGAAAATAAGCATATTTGCTATCAAGAGGACAATCTGCTATTTCATTCCTTTGATGCAGTTCATATTACGATGGTCACACTGTCAGGATTAATTAGACCAGAGGGTGGTGTAAATGCCAAAAGAAGAAGTTGCCGTACATCTGTTCTAATTTATCTCATGGATGTTCCTTCAGTGAGTAAGTGAAGAGTGTGGCTTGGGCCATCTGTGACCCAGTTAGAGTGAGCAGGATGGCCTGTTGCCTTGCGGGTGCCAGGACAGGAGTTGTGACAAAAAGGTCAAAGATTGGTCTGATGAGTGCTGGGGAATTTCCACTTGTGTGCAAACCTGTGACTGGAGAGAGGTAAGAGAGACTCTCAGATGACCCAAGTGACCTTAAAAGGGAAAATAAAAGCTGGATCTTATCAGGCAATCCTCTCTAGGTTAATCTGTTAGCAAAGGAACAGACATATTAATAAGAGTCCATTTATTGATGCAGAAATAGTGTCAGGAAGAAAGCCAGTCAGGAACCCTATGGGAAGAGAAAAAAGTGTCCTCTTAAAACATGTTTAACCAGGACTTAAGACACCAAATAGTAAAGAAGGAAAGATGACAAATTACTTTGTTCAAAGACTCAATTAAAGCTTTATATTGACCTGTACTTTCAGTATAAATGTTATAAAAATGGGATGGGGATGCTTCACAACATGATAAAACAAACAGTGAGCAAAAGCTCTGTGTGTTTGATTGGCTGTCTATGAATTTGAAAGAAAAGAGCAGACAGTAAGTTAGCAGAGATTCCACGTTTGGATTTCTAATGTTGGGTCATAGAGAACTTGGGGAATGATGTTGAAAATAGTAAAATCATAGTCACCCCGAATATAGTTATTACATGCAGCTGCCTTAAAAATTCAGTGCCAAAGAAATAGCTAAATTGGGCCAGCAAGAATCTTTTTTTTTTTTTTAATCTGATAAAGATTAATAAAAATTCTGAGAGCCAACACAGAAGAGGATTGGAAAGCAATGCGTTAAAACCCCCAAACTATGTGAGAACTGAGAAATTGCTATGTGAACATACAACTGGAGATGGGTTTATTATAAGCAATAATGGCCATCAAAAATTCAGTGCAATTTTCTCTTGAATAAGCTAAAGGATCACATCCTGGGGCTTTAGCTTTCCTCCATGTGCTAGGAGAGAATTTAGAGAGGTGTAATTAAAAATCAGGCTTCTACAGGGATTAGCTGAAGTGAAAAAAAATGGTACAAGGATGGAAAAAAATTAAGTAATAGTGCTGTAATGCCAATAGGAGCAAACAAGATTCTCAGTTTTATAAAAAAAAATAAAAACAAAACCAATTTTAATAAAGGAAAAGAAAAGAGAGAGGGACAGTTTTTAACAAGCTATCTACATGAGAGGGCATAACTACAAAGGAACAAGATTTTAAAAACTCAAGGATGCGAATAAAGATGGGGAAGAGCAGAAGTTATATGAAGCAGCAGGAAATTTAAGGATGAGCATTGTCAGAAAGTGTCCCCCAAGTGGAGCCTGTGAAAGTGAAAAGTAGCCTCTTCAGGAACTGCTGAACCATATGTCTGTAAAAGGCTCCAAAGAAAGCATTAAAAAGACAGTTTGATGGAGCTAACAATCTTTCATTTCAGGTAGCTAAGCTAAATATTACATAACTAGAGGTCATTTCCACCACTGCACTCTACTAATTTCCTATAACACTTCACTTAATTGAACTAATTTTCATTCAAAAGCACATTGAAACAGATAGACTTAAAATTGTTCCAGGAAGCTTTTGCATAACTATTAATTTGCTTTACTAGTTTTACTGAGCAAAAGGATCACCAAAAGATGCTACTCAAGGAGAAAAATGGGAATAATCTCCTGGATCTTGTCACAGAATCAGAGGTAGAAAAGAATCCAAACCTTTTTGCATTAAGGTCTGCAATTCACTTGAACCCCAGCAGCTCTGAATAACTATGTCTGCTATGCATCAATAGCTATAATGAAGAGAGATTGATAGAAAGCAGAGATTTAGTAGCAACTCAGCAATTAAACTGCACAGCTAGTCTTTCTTCTACTGTTCCCTGGTGCATACAATTCTGTTCATTAATCTGCATGTTGATTATAGCCCCTCTGTGATATTGATCTGTGTTTCACGGTCCTGTGTTTGCAACAACATGCAGTTGTGACAGGCAGCTACAGTACTGCATACATATTGAATAATTGCTGAAATATTTAAAGCCAGAAAAAGAAATAAAAACTAGCGGTCCTTGAACTGATTAGAGCTTCTGCACATTTGCTATGGCAATATTTTCTTTTTCCCTCCAGTTGGTATTAATAGAAAGAAAAATGAAACAAATTTACACAAAAGAGGACAACACAAACCGATCCTTCAGAAGTCGTTTGACTTGAGCAATCTCAAAAACAGTATTCTTCAAATTTTCAACCAATTTTATGCCTTTACAACAACTTATTCCTCGAGATATGTTTGTGTGGACAAGTACAAGAAGACTATTATTTGCCATTTTATGCGCTAGTGAAAGCATTTCTCTTCCTTTTGCATCCCAGTTCCATATTCTGAATCTTCTGTATTTTTATTTGGATTTGCTCCAATGTAGCAACTGTTTAGTTTATTTTTTATTTATTTAAAGAATACACACTCAGAAGAATTTGTGGATACATCCCTACTTGAATTGGGCAGTTATCCTATCAGCTGTGTTCTCTGGGCATCTACACCACCAGATACAAGACTAGAGGGGATAGCTCCTGCCTGGAGGAGGCCCTCACATCACACCTGGAAGATGATCCAGAGAGTGATGTAGAGGGAAAAACTGAAGGGCAGACATTTTAGAGTGATTAAGAAGGTGCTATAGAAAATTAGCAGGAAAGGGAAAGATGAATCTTAACACCAAGGCTGCCTGGAAAAAAAAGCATGTGATGTGACAGCATATGAGAGCAAAAGAAAAGCAGAGCTGACACAGTCAGCGAGTGCATCTCAGGAGCCCAATTCTGTCCCTTTGAGAGATGGCTCACTATGTCAACAAGTGCCTCCGGTGAGGCAGAGGAAATACTCCTTGACCATTTTTCTTCCAGATTTCTCTTGTGATGAAAAGGGAATCACTGCAAAGAAGAAGGAAATGTTGCTGAAAGGAGAACAGAAGGAAGAAAAATGACTGAAGAGAAGAAAGCAACTGATGGGGAAAAGAAGGAAAACGTGAAATAAATGGAAGCAAAGCACAAAAAACAAAGGGGGGAAAGTAACAACCAGAAGAAGGAAAGGTTTTCCACAATATCTGTCTGTAAGAATGATAAGCAAACCAGACGCACTACAAAACCAGTTTGATTATCAGTAGGATGGCTATCTATAATAGGATACTAGCCCAGTCCTGAAACATTCATGCATTTACATCCAGTGGGTTTTTCTGTCCCTTTAAACATTTTTTCCTGCCACAAATCAGGAAGAAACTGAGAAATCTTCTTTTATTTTAATTATTTTTGCAAATTGCTAACAATACTGGTGCAGTCAATAACCACTGTTACAATGCAGGTGTGAAAATTTAGTGTTTGGCTTCTTGGTTTTAGCGGCTTTGTGCAGAGATTTGCACAAGGCTGCCATCTATTTATGTGACTACCCTATGAATATAGTTCCCATACTATGAAATACTTATACGAATCTCTTTCAGGATAACTACTTGCAAAGATTATTCAATATCTTCTGTTGGTGCCATTCCATTTTATATGGATTTAAATTATTTAAAATATGCATTAGGTCAAGAACTATGTGAAAGCTCTGCCTCACTTGCAATGAAGCTAATAGCCGAGGTGGTTTAAGACCATCTTAATCACTGCTTAACTCAACACTTCACTGGGGATTACAAATCAGGCTTGATTAAACTGAACCCATACCTTGGCCACTGGAGTTCATAGCTTGATGTCTTAATATCAGCAGCCTTTGGCAGAGAGACAGAACAGGCAACTGTGGACAGCAGCTTCCTAAATTGTCAGAGCAGGATCCACCAGAAATTTTCTAACTGAGTGTTAATTTTTGACCCAATAGTAATGGTACCCTCCTGAGAAGGGACAATCTCAAATCGTACCACCTCCAGAGTTAAGCAGAATAGATATTTACCCCTTGCCTTGCTCAGAGAAGTGTCTTGTGTTTCACAGTATCCAGTTCTGGTTCACTAGCACTTCCTGGGCATTAACGAAAATTTTCCCAAAAAAAGCAGTTTGTTGAAAAAGATCAAAATCCATGGTGTATTTGCACTTTGGTGAAGCAGTGTGTGTTGTTTTCTGCTTTCTGCCCAGCTCCTGAAACACAGAGACACCTCGAGCACAGCAACAGACAGCTCTAAATGAGCTGGAGATTCTCTCTGACAATATTTTTGTTATCAAATGTCTGGCTGTACTTATTTTTCATTCACTGACTGCTTGATTCATTGCCAGTGGTTCTCTGCCAGTGGAAACATCCACCCCAGTGGATTGCTAACAGCACTTTGGCTTTAAACTCCAGGCAGATTCCACAGAGTTGAGCCAGCAAGAGTTGCCTGGAAAATGCACAGGGTCTAGGGCCAGCACAGGTCCTGAGTGCAGCAAGGGCCGTGGTTGGTAGCACCACAGAGCAGGACCATGCAGGGGCTCTCCGCTGCCAGGAGCTGCCAGGGTGTCTCCCCACCACTAATGAGCTTATTAAATTTATACCTAGTTTTAGCTGCCACCCACTAATTGCATTTTTCTCTTTTTCAAGATACGGTAATTTACATGCCTGAGTTTTCTACTTCTATTCTGCCTTTAATTTAGCCAGTCCTTGCCTCCTGCTAATTTTCCTATGTTTTATTTCACATCTTCAGGACATTTTCCTCAGAGGTCATTTCTTCCTGATGTTTTATATTCAGGCATTCTCAATTGTTGGCCTAATATTTGTTTTACGAGTCTCCACTTGATTTATGATTTCTTTGCTCCTGCCTCCATTTTTTTACTGTTATTGCCATTTCCATCAGCCTGACCTTACTCTTTGTGCTGCTGATCTCAGCCACGAGAACAACACTTCCTCCTGACTTTCATCCTAAATTAACTCCGTCTTGTGAGACTCATTCAAATGGCATTTGGAATTCAGATTTCCTGAGCTTGATATTGCAAGCCCCAGAGTAGTTCTTGAGAAAAGAAAGGCCACCAGAATTTGATTACAGCCAAAAGGGTAGGACAAGCATACTGCAAGTTGTCTATTCCTGCATGGATCAGCCTGGCTCCCCCAGCTTGGCAGAAGTGCCACGCCATTTTAGTGCTGCTGGCAAGCCTTTGACTCCCAGTAGCAAACCACAGGGTAAGGCACCACCAGTGTGAGGATGGTTGGCAGAGCCTGGCATGCTGTAGACAAGAACATGCCATGTTTCACGTTGGCTGTCCCCTTGCTCCTGACAGATTCAGGTGCCACTTCTCCACATTTAATCTTAGCTGTGCTCTGTGTTTTGTATTTGCTCATACAGCCTCTCTACTAGGATGCACTCTATCCATCCTTTTAGTTATTATTTTAAATCTTTTTCAAAAAGTCCAGCCAGCCTTAGACCCAGAAGGTTGATTCACCATCTGTTCAAAGTGAAAAACATCAGGGTAAATAAAATTTGGATAAGGAGGCTCACAGTAAACAGGCCAGATCTTTCTAAAATGTTGGAGGTAATAAAGTATCTTAATCATGCAGTTTTCTTGTATGGAGCACAGCCATTTGTTTTGAAGTTTTAGACAGTCCTTAATTTTTGAACCCTTTCTTCCCTTTCAGCTTAGACTACAGCAGACATGAGTAACACTGAGAGACTGGAGGAAGGAGAGTTAACAAGTTGAAGGCATGAGCTTTACATAAAAGCTAGTGTTACATATTTTTCCACATCAAAACACCAAGAATGGGCACTGAAATAACCTAAATATTTTTTTTACAAATAGGTGCCTTAGGGCTAGTGGATTTTAATCTTGGATGAGTGCTGCACACGGGTTGCCTTATCTCAGAAAATCTGATGCTCTTAATGCTTGCACATGTGAAGGGCTAATTTTTATGCATTTTTCTGGGGTACAGAACTGCCTGGAGTTTTGAAACTAGACCTTAATTTGCAGACTGAAAAAACCAAATCTTGATTTACCCAGAATTGCCTTTCACTTGTTTCCATTTTCAGAGGTGTTTCAGCCCAGAATTTAGAGGATTAAGTTCATCCCTTAATTATTGCAAGTGACCAGGCATTTATCTTCCAGTCTCTAACATATCAAAAATTACGCAATTTACTTGAGAATTTTAAAAAAGAAATCAATATGTTCCCAAGATAAACATACTGTCTCCTTGCTCACACTAGGGAAGCCAGTCAAGGGAAGTTAATTGCCTAGACCCGTCAGTGCGGAGAACAGCATTAATAAATGGGGTGTACTGGCTTGTATAAAGGACAGATGTGAGTTTTCTGCTCCACTGTACGATGAATTAATTCTCTCCCTTTTCTACTTTTTCTCAATTTATATATCACAGTGACCACTGAGGAGCTGTGTTTACAGTCATTTTGCCAAAGTGCTGCCAGACCCAAATCCTGGATGCATCTTGTCCTGTATGGCCCCATCCTTATTCTTCAGACCTCATCCCCAGGTCAGGTCAGTCTGGAAAAATGCTCGAGTATGAGACATAAGTAACATCTAATCCGAAGATGGGAATAGCTGAGCCGTCTGTCATCTACAGACATATTCTCTGTCTCCCCTTCTCTCCCCTCTGTATTATTACTTACCCCTGCGGACTACAATGTCTGAATTATGTTGCCATCCCTACCAAAAAGCTTGCTGCGGAGGAAAAGGTAGGATGCAGAAAAAATCCACATGAGGTTCGGCAAGTCAGCTGGTGCTTAAGGCAAGAGCAACTTGGCAAAGGGGCCGCATCACCATCAGCTGTGCTCTCATCAAACACCAAGCCGTTCAGGACTCCTGGCTTTCCACTTGGCTAAGGAAGGGCAAAACAGCACTCATGGTTCTCTGGCTCCCTGGCTCCTGCCCACCAGAGCTTGTGCTGTCACTTAGGCAATTGAAAGAGTAGGGCAATTGAGCTAGCCCAGGGGGAGGAGGGTGCTGGCACACCTAACAGAGTTGCAAGGCTGACGTGTTTGAACGCACAAGAGCTGGAATAGCAAGGGCAGGGACAGCCCCAGCTTCCTAAATCCATTCAGATAGCTCTCATCCTTGTAGATACACTGCAGACCAATACAGCTGCACAGAACTGGGGACAGGAAAGGTGTTAACTCAGAACACACCAGTTACTTAGTGAAAATTTCCCACATGGATGTTGTTAACCAAAGGGGAACAAGAAGAGAGCAAACACCATCATGTGGACAGGAGGGTTTCTGAGCACCTACTGATCAAGCTGCTGTGCAGTAGCTACGTACTGTGCAGTACTTCTGTGCCCAAAGCCAAAGTGATTATCACATCCATTACTGTTTTAGGGTCCAAACTTCTTCTTTTAAAAGTCTTTCACAATTTTAAGAGGCATGACTATGAAATATTACGCTCTCCCTGCTTGGGTCACTAATCTGTGCTTCACAGCTTCCACAGCAAAGTAGTCAGACACGATTTCGAAATATGTTGTTTTAGTAAAATATACTTTTATCAGAAAAAAGAATTTGTCTAAAATTATAGGGACCATCCTTCCAGTCTGATAATCAGAGGATTTGTGCAGGCTTGGGAATCATGTAAGTACAAATCACGTGTCATAAGGGTCATACATACATATATACACACAATCCATAGTATTTTTTAAAAGTTACTTTTTAAACATGTCCTCTTAAAGTTTCTGCTCACTCAGGACAACGTGTACCATTCAGCTGATAATTTGACATTCATTTATTTGTTATTCTGCTCCTCAATTGCCATGGTATATCTGTGTGATCCTGCTGTATATCTGCAGGCTAGATAAGTTGTACAGTATATGTCTTAAGGCGTTCGTACTACAGCACTCTTCCAAGATCATTCAGGATCTAATCTAAAGTCCAGCAAAATCAGTGGGACTCTTGGCAGTTACTTCAGTGAGGCCTGGAACAGGCAATAAGCACAAAGACTCTTTAAAAGATATATTTGAACAGGAATTGCTGCAGACATCCATGATCCATCACTGCTTCAAGACTATAGTGAAAATATGCAAAATCTGTATGTTTGATGACACAACTGAAAAAAAAAAAAGAAAATAATAGAAAGAAAAAGGATGTCTGCATTCCTTTTAACAGGAAAAGTTTTAATCAAGTGTGCTACATTATCTAAATGTATACTGAATCCATAAAATAGAAAACTGTAGCATGCATAATATTTTCATTAAAAATTAAAGTCTGTGTGAAAAACATTTTAAAAGCTTTTTAAAAATTACATTGTACTTTCCCATCATGTCTAACTTGTCTAATGCAACATATATAATTTCATTAAAATTAAGCATATAGCCCTCCTCTCCCTGCTTTATCTCCTCCTCTTTGCTCTTACCAGTATAGCACCACTCATGCTAAGATTTTCTCATCTAAGAAGTCTCAAATTCAAACCTCCTGAGGGTATCAAATTAAAGATCTGCAGTCATAATTTCTCATTCTACAGGGGAAATAGGATCATGTCTCAAAGAGCATCCTTCTTAGCCTCTCTTTACACGCAAAGGAATACTTACACTAATACAGTTACAAACACTGGCTAATCTGTATTGCTGTCTTTCCCTTTCAAATCTCCTTTGGGAAAATCGCTGTCTTATTCTATATATTTTTATATCCTAGGTTTTTTTCTCTTTAAAATGAGATTGAGTTAATCTTCTGCATAAACATTTTATTTACAGTGTTTGCTCTCTTAGGAAATTATATTAAATTTAAACTCTATAGCTGATTAGCCCTAGCCTGACGCCGTAGAGTACTTGCTTGATGTATACACATGCACACACTTATACACAAGGAGATCTCGGCTTTGCTACATATTGGTAGAAAAGAAGTAAATATTGACATTCTAGTAATTTCCCAAAGTCTCCAGTGAGGGCTGGGAAGCTCTGTGGCTTGCACTGTACAGAAAAGAAAATTTAATTGCATCATACAAAAGAAAAACAATAGTTATCCCCCATTCCTCAGCAGTACGTGCACTATAACTGAGTAAATACATCAGAGGGCTTTTTCATGTTTAATGGTGCAATTGCATCCCATATTCCTAGAATATTTACAACTATTATATTGTATTTAAAAAATGAAAACAAAAAATAACAAACAAATGAACAAACAAACCCAAACACCCAGAAAAAGAAAAAAAAAACTAAAAAACCTTAACAAACAAACAAACAAAAAAAAAAACCAAAGCAAAACAAAACCACCCAAAAACTAGAAAGAGCCTCTTGCCAAAACCTGCAGTATTTTTTCTGTATTGTCAGTCTTTTCTGAAGTAAATGCATGGAGTCTTCATAAAATGATTTTGCATGATTATAATACTATATAAAAGACCATACCTTTGTGCTGTGCCCTCCTGCTTAAAATCAAAGCAAAAATTCATCCCATGTATCTTACTTTGATGGTATAATTTGTCGTTACAGCTGTAACTCTGTTGTCCTTCTGAAGCATCCGCTTCAATTGTTATCATAATTATCAGCCTTTTTGTGCATTTTTCTCCTTGTCAAAAGTTATGGAGCTGTCAGTTTGCCTCCCCAGCTCCTTCCCAGGCCCAGCTGATCTGATACAAAATGTATCTCTATGCCTTATGCTCTTTCTTTGAAGTGAAGCAACTCGGGAACAGGAGCCAGGTTGGGATATAGCCCACATTTCATAAGCACAATCAGACAGCTTTGGCTATCTCAGCCCTCAAAAACCAGCTCAGAAGGCTTTGCACAACTCAAACTTGTCCTGCATCTCCCTGCCATGCCCTAGGGCCCATAGTACACTAATGGCAGCCTGCCAGAAAAGAAAATGAGAGCAGCCTGGCAGGCTGGAACAAAACCCTTTCATTATTCCAGATGTTTTCCTTGAACAGAACAATATTAACAAAGCAAGCAAGCAGTCATTTCCTGAAGCCATAAGCATGCTACCCCAAGACCAAAGGGGACATGAACCCAGTCTATAGAACAATGAGAATGAATATAAAAATAGGTATGATTTGGCCAGAGAGCTAGCCACCATTCCCTGGTGCAGATGATTTTAGCAGTGTGGACACAGCCTGAAGATAGGTGTCTATACGTCATCATCCAATATGAAGGTTTCTTGGAAACCAGGTGGAACTGTTGACTGAGTTATCTCCCACAGAAGCATTTTAAAACAAGCACAGAAGATGGCAGATGTGAAGAAACGTGGATTTTCTGCAAGGCCCTCAAACACCAGCAGCTTCAGAAACTGAGTCATAGCATCCAGAGGTAAGATGTTTGGAAAAATTAATAGTGGTCATGAAAAAGTCACTTCTGACCTTCACATCATTTATTTCCTCCTGAATCCTTTATGAGAAAGCTCCAAAGGGGCTCAGGACCTCATCTCCTCTATGCCCTCATCCAGGGAAGTATCAGTCATGGAGATTGTTCCTGGTGGTGAATGAGAGCGACTTCTGAGGCAGAGAGAGTGAAGGAGAGAATCCAGAGTGAACTGTGGAGGTAAGTCTTGAGCGTGTATATTACTGTTTCTTGAAGATTCAGAACAATCTCATTCCTAACCATACAAAAATAAAGACAAACACTACTTTTGTTACTACTTGAAATGACCAGCATTTAAAAAAAGAGTAATTGATGTTTTGCGTGTCTCATTTCAAGTGCTTAACTGAGGGAAAATGGATCTTGGGGTTTAATTTGAAAACTGTGAATAATAAAACAATATTGAAGTAGTTTGAACATAAGTGCAATTTTTCTGCCCTCTCTAATGTTTCCATACTGGTCGAATACCACTAGATGTCAAAAGATTTTGTATAAATAAATGGTGATACAGACATAAAAATCATGAAGTCCATTATGTTTATACCAAGTAATGCCTATGTGAAACCTATTTATGATTCATCAAGGTAAGATTCAATAATATTCTGAACACTTAAGATACTGTAATTGATACTAATCTCCACTCATATACCTGTATTCATCTGTTCTGTACCTTTCTGATTATCTAGTCTTTTCACACAGGCAAAACATAATAACATATATGACCACCTGACCTAATTTATATATCCACATTACAATGAGATGAACAACACTGTGTTTTTCTCCTTTAACTATGAAAGGGCTGGATGACTAATTCAAATATACTTTTCTTATTGTCCCTGTTTGCATAGTATTAAACTCTAAGTGCCCTAAGCCATTTCATAATGCATGGTCATAATAAAAAATCCAAGTTTTATATGAAACTTCCTCTCTATATAACATCAAACCCAGTTTTAAGGAGTTTTTCTCATTATCACTTTTAGGAGGTTTTATGTGATTACTTATCCTGTATAGATTTAGATCCACAGATTTCTAAAGAACTTTTAAGTTGTGCTATTCTTGTTTTGAGAAGTACGAATAAGATCAGTGACAGAATGGTTTTGTGCTCTAATATCATAACTAATATTTTGTGCCTTTTATGGCTTTAATTTTTCCAAGCAGTTGTATATGCAAGCAGCCTATGATGAGAGCCCTGAGGGTACCTTTGAAGAGAATTTCCCATCATTTGCCCAAACCTTATTGCTCTTTGATTCATATGGGAAAGCTTTCACTGGATTTCTTACAGAGGAAACTGAGCCAGAAGATGCACTTCAGCAGCTAACAGGCATTTAGTCCATGGGAGCTGACCTGAGCTACTTGGAAACAAAATTCCTGCTATGTAGGTCCAATCTCTCTGTATAGAGCTGCTGCTCCCTACACACACCCACACACACAGCGAGCTTGTCAGCCTTAGCCAGTGACTCATTGTGTCACATTTTAACACTATATACTCCATGTGATGTAATTCTAAACCAAATCATTCTTCTCCTTTGTATATGTCCCCGTGATGAACAACTCTTTGCACTTCAGCCTGAGGAGACAGTACTTCAGTTTTGCTTTACCATAAGTAATTTTCTACAGCATGTAATGGACAAAATATAAAGATAGCAATCCTTTTATGAGCCAAGATGCCAGAATTCAACCTTCACATTCCTTTGATTCAAGTACTTTTTCCTACTTGTATACCAAAATAACTCATTTTATAATATGGTGATAAATACTTGCAATCCATTCACACTTCTACCTGAACTTCTGAAACAGTTTGCTTCCTTTCCCTCCGTTACCTTATCAATAGTGGAATATATTGCCAGTGCTGCTGACTGTGTTTGTGTTCTCTCCTGTCAGGACTCAGATCACTCAAAATGTGGCACACTGCAGCACAAATTCTGTCTCTCCTTAAAGCAGTTGATCCCTGAAATCTAATTCTGCCAGCTGACACCCTTTCTTCCTTTGGTATGCATTTTTAATGTGATGGAAAAAATGTGCAGTGCTGTATTTTGACAATATGGAAGTATGTTTATCCCACAAGTGCCTTCCTTTGACTCATAGGCTGTAATTTAGCTCATTTGATTTCTTCTGCATTGTGTGATGGAGAACATGAATTTGATTCTTGAGGTTAAACATGGTAGCATTTTGTTGCAGACAAGCTTGACAAAGACTGTGTTATTACTTTTAGCTTAATTAGACTATTAAAATGATTCATGTGCAGTATTTCAATCACTCATTATTTTGCCTCACTATTTTCTTTGATTGATTAAATCTCTAGTAATCAAAAATGTTACATGTTAGGCCTACCACTTTTTTTGACTACAATTCATTGTTAGGACTGATAATTTCAGAGATACTGATTGAGCAAGCTGCTCAGAATTCACCAAGTTAGATGGTAGTAGTTTTGTATAGAGAATAAGGAGAAATTTACAATTAATTTAATGAGGAAAGAAGTAGGATAAGCTTATCAAGTTCTTTTGAATATCATGATGGTCTTGCCCAACAAAATGCAAGTAGAGCACTCCCTTGGAAAACTGTTCTCTTAGAGCCCCATTATATGAGCAAAGAAAAAAAGGGAGAATACATTGAGAATCCTGTGGAAAGAACTCTGCAGGATCTACTCCTGGAGTTCCTGCAATGTATAATAAAAATGTGTCCATAGGCTCTGTGAAATCAACTTGTTTAATTACACTAATAACACGAAGTCAGGGTATAATGCTGAAGTGCTGCAAGGCTCAAGATTTCTTTTCATAAAAGTCCTTCTCTAGGGAAGAAGAATATAATTAAAACCTTAGTTTTTACAGAAAGTATGAAGATCTGAAGAAACATGGGAGTTTGAAGGAAAGTCATTCTTCTTGATCAAAGTTATTTGATAGAAAATGACAGTCTTCCTTTGCTAAATATGCCTGCTTACGATATAAGAAAAACAACTGTATTAACTTTTACTATTCCATCTTGGGTTAAAAGACAATTGCTGTCTGTGTTGCTTGTGATTAAATATTCTAAAATATTACTCTTGGAGGCAGATAATATTCTTTTGGTGAATTGGTTCTGTCTGGTAATGCCAATCACTGGGAACATTTCAATGACTGCAGTCATAGTATCATCATTACTTGAGGAGGCAATAAGTCATCAGCTACAATGACATCTACTGTCCTTTGGGAAGTCTGGACTTCAACACATGGCCTTCACCAGGTGTATAGATATCCAATGGGCTTAGTTGGTCATTCAAAAGCAAAATGTGGACTAGGGCTTTTCTGCATTTCACAAACGGTGAATGGACGTCCTTGAAGATTAACCCCAAGAACATATCTTTGAATTTACCCTGAAGATGAAGTGGCATTAATTGAAATGATAATATTTGCATGTGAGTCCTCAAGGAGAGTAATTTCTAGCCATGAGTCTTCCCTGGAGGTTCTGAAACAAGAAGGATTCAATTAAGAACTTGAAAACTACCATAGTATGAAGCTAGACTAGATTATACTAGAAATACAAGCCTAAGATTGGAAACATCACGTGAGAACTGCCTGTGAGCAGTCTGAAGATCCTCAGTTCCAAGGCAGCATGCAGAAAAGTATCCGCTTATTTGTTCTGAAAGTGACATAGCTTAAAGCTATCTATAATAACACTTGTGTAGCTACAGTGTAAGCATACACTTTGATAGGAAGCCAGAAAGAGTTTTTAAATGAAGGAATTATCATAATTTTGATAGTGCTTTGAAGTGTTTCTCTGATCAGGCGGCACTGCTCTTCCCATGAGATCACTAACCACAGAAATTATTGCTGCTTTGTCAAGACACTCTGGCTTGAAACAGAGCACCACAACTCCAGAAGAGGTGCCCTGCCACTGGATTTCTTTTTCTCCATCTTTCCCTAGGGAAAATGTACACAGATTTCACAGGTAACTCCCAAAATTATACTGGTTTCTCTCTCAGGTTGCTGTAGGGACCAATTACTCCTGAGAATCACCAGAGACAAAAATTGTGTGAGTAACAGACAAAAGTGTCAAAAAATTACTATTAGCTAAGCTGAACCAGAAAAAAAAGGTTTACTGGTATTTTCACAGCAGAAATATACCTCAGTCACCTTTTTTACTGAGTTATTTGGCAAAATGTAGGGGGGGTCCAGCCCTGAGGCTGGGAAGCCAGTGTGCAGACAGAGCCAGTAGCAAGCCCAACTCCCCTCAGTGAGCTGTGTCAATGAGAGACATCAGCTCGTCTGTCTGCACACCCAGCCAAAGGCTCACCAGTCACCAGCAGGAACTGATGGCAGGGACTGCTGGGAGGAGAGGGGAAGAGCTTTAAGAATGACAGTCCTAAAGCAGCTGCTTTTCAATTCCATCTTCTGTCACAGCCTGGTTGGTGCCCTATGCCTCTCTGAGAATACTGGGCACAAGCTCACCCCCCGGTGCAGCCCACCTGCAGCGAAAGCTTCTTTTTTCAGGCCTCTGCCAGCAGATGTAAATTGCAGTGGCAGCACTTTTTCCCTGCTTTGACTCTTCCAGAGACATTGCTCAGTGTCCTCTCCATCTTCCTTGTAAGGCACAATGAAAATCCCTCACATTAGAAGGTATCCAGGAAGGTCAACCATCCAAGTCAATTAAACTGTGCCGCAGTCAGCACAGCCACACATAGATCTTGTATGTTCCTCTTTTTGCTAGAGTTACATTCTCCAAGGCCAATGCCTCTGCCAGTGATCAAGCATGTGAGTTATTTCCATTTTCTCCAGTGATTTCTATCACCCATTCTCAGAAAATATATTACTTTTGGTAATTGGCTCTGGACTGAATGTTTTAGATCATAGACCTTTACAACAATACTTTGAAACACTAATGCTAAATACTGAATTATTACAAAAATAAATATAGGGAATATAATTGCAAACACAGTCAGGATGTTACTGAGTTTACTCACCACACACCTGTCAGCCCCAACTCCATCATGAATAAGAAATCTCCAGGGTAGCAGCTATTCATCTATCCATCAATTTTCACATCTTCTCTTAGCTTTCAAGTTAGAAACAGCAGCATTAGCATCAACTGATAAAGACATCATGATGGTGATGGATGGAGTTCCAGAAACTTACACTGGGAATTTGACTGATCTCAGAGATTTACATAAATTAAATAAAGAGGTTGCATTCAGCTCAGTGCAGCCAATGTCTTGATTTCCCTCACCAAAGGAATCTCACTGAGCTATGCAGCCATTTATCAGATGATATGGTAATTGAAGTAGTGTCAGCAAGGCATCTTGGCAGTCTTCACCCAGTATAGAGTTTGTAAATCTTTGCAGAGGTACTGTTACTGCAGCCAAGAATCCCCACAAGAAGGCTGTACAAAGCTTGTAGGCAGAAATACAATTTTTATTCAATCTTCTGATGGATCCGGAGATAACACCTAAGATTTCAGGCACAAAATCCCTTCTTTAGTTTTGAAACAAAACAACTACAGATAAGTTTAAATTTCTACTTAACTTAACTGTGTTAATTGGTGAGACTTGGACAATAGAGCAGTTTGTACCTGTGGGAGAGAAAGGAGTACCAGTCACTCAGTCCCTTTGAACACTGCAGTCCTTAACCTGACAAACCGATTACAGAAGGGTGGTAAAAAAACCAAAACAGGCAGAGTCAGGGTGTGAGCTGGACTGGAGGGATCACAGTATTGCCCTGTGTCAGCAAACGTGCCTCAGAAATCTGGGGATCCCACAAAATGCTTCAAGGACCCGTTGTGTCCCTGTTGCACTGAGTGTGTCCTTTTGGAGAACACTTTGCATGAACATGAAGAGATTGGGGAGGTGTTAACCTTCTGTTTCAAGGTCATTATTAGTGACAGCTGGATAACAGCTGCATCAGTGACAGCCTTGCCAAGACACAAGGAAATCTTAACAGATATGAGTGGGAAAGGGCCATTAAGAGTGGTACATAGTGAATTATCCTGCCCATCACAGCATGTTAAAACAAGAAAAATGTGAATTCACAAACCAACTTCTACCAAAGACTCTCTGAACTTTTTCCCACCTTTCAACACTCAGATCTTCCAATATCCCTTGGGGGTAAAGTATTATTATGCAAAGGCTAAATGACTTGCATTCTGCTAGGGATAAATGATTTGCCTAAAGACACAGAGCAAATCAGTGGCTTTGATTTATAGCTCTGCTCCAGCCTGACTGCAAGGGAAGACTTCCCTGGATTTGCATAGAGTCCCATGGAAGTCTCCAGCCCCACTGGAGAAAGAACCAGCGGGAGAAAGAAGCAGGGTGAGAATCCAGCAGAGTCTCAGTACTCAGTTTAGGAGAAAGCAGTCACCTTTTATCTTGCCCAAAGTTCTGTTTGTGGAGTAACGACTGCAACGTCTTTGCATTATACATTTGACAGGAAAATTAAAAGAATATAATAAGAATATTAAAATGTGATAATTTATGTTTATATGCATTGCCACTCTTCTTAAAACTGTGTTTGAGCAATCTAGCTCTAATATTTCTTGTTTCTATAGAACTCTTTGCTAGCTAATTTTGCAAGTGTGCCTGATCAGGCTCATTTAATTCATCATTTTGTTTGACTCATTAATCTCTGCCTCTCCTTTGAAAGATAATCTGCATTTAATGGCTATGCTATGTAATATGCAGCAAGCTAGGAATATCTTGTACACTTTCAGAGGGCAATATTGTAATGTGTTGCCAGATTTATCTATGCATCAAGGTCTCATTTTTAAGATGCTCAAAGTGCTTTCAATTACCAATGGGGTGAGGTTCTGAGCACTGCTGTAATTTGTTCCTGGGAGAGTCTGAGGTTGAGAAATCAGAGTCATGTAAAAGTGTTTCAAGGTATAGCCACAATCACACACACACACACACACAAAGGTAAAGATGGGAATAAATTAAAATTAAATTATAAGCTTTATATTTTTTATCAATACTTACCCCAAAGCTATCCCTTCTGGCAATCACTATGCTAAAACTGATCATGGGCTAATCTTAGGCTCTGATAGAAGGGACAGTAAGCCCAGAGTTTTCTGTTCCCTTTCTTGCAGTTCACAGTAGGGAAAGCACAGTCTTTGCAACTCTGCCATCAGCAGGTAGGTACAATCCATTTCCAGTGGCAGATGTCAGTCTACATACCTTCCAGCTAGCAAGTGAATGTGGTTGATGTTCTTCAAACATCTTTTAAAGACACAAACTGACAGCAGGTGGAGAAATTTAAAGATGTGACTGGGCAGTACATCTGATTGATTTCAATTCACATTTTGTAGTATTTTTTAGTCTGGAGAGGCAATAGAAGCACTGAGCAGGTAGACCACTCACCTGGGTCTGGCATTCATTTTTGGCATTCCTTTTTGGCATTCCGTTTTTTACCTTCATCCCATTATTCTTCCTGGAAGATTCACCCCATCTATTCTATGAAATTTGGGACAGATAAGCTATGGGCACTTCTTCCTTGCCCTTCTTATTGCCTCTAAGGGCCCGTGTTGCCATAACTGATGTAAGGATCCAAATATTAAACACATAAATGATAAAAGTACTTCAAGATAACATTGCAAATACTCTTCCTATAGGTATTAGGATTCTTCTCGCCTTCAGATATAATCATAGAAACTTCCTCTCCTTTACTGCATTTAGGTTACTCATAGGCTGTTTTAATGATTGGTCTTTCATTTAAGGTTTTCTCAATTTTCTTACACCTACATATAAATACATAGACATGTTTTATTTTCATAATCTCTTTGCCAAGGACTGAATTTCATTAACAAGTTGAGGTATTTAATTGGACGAATCAATTGCCATCTCTTTACATCTTGTTTTGTTTCTCATCCTGAATTCATTCCTATTTCTTAAATTCTTTCTGAGAATTAAAAACTATATCCAATTGTAGTCAAACCAAAATTGCTAGACAAAGATTCCTTGCTCAGTGACATTATGCTTTACAGTGTGATCCCATAATGGTACTTGCTCATTTCGCTACTATAACTCATTACAAATTTGCACTTGCTTTGCTCTGACAGTTCCTCTAGACTGTTGCTCTGATACTATTTAGGTTTCTCCATTCTACTGAATAACTAAGTAACTGAGCTTGTGAATGACTTTTCCCAGAAGAGTTAGCCTGAAATTAGAGGTGAATCTTATTTCCGGTCCATTATAAAATTCTTTCCTCAGGGTCTCATAAATTTTCCCCATTCTCACTGTTGTCAACAAGTCCCTCACACTGTACATTTCATTTAGAGGCTGCTTTTTCCTTCCTTTCTGAGAAATCATTAATGAACATGTTAAAACTTGAGCAAACCCAGACATCCTCTAGATATCTCACCCAAGTCTTACAGATTGCCACTCCTCATTATCTTTTGTTAACAGTTCTTCAGACAACTTCACTCTATGTGAACAGGTTTGTTCCCCGGCCAATTTGAATTAATTAGCTGCTGTCAAGTGCTTTATGAAAACCTCAGTAACTGATAACAACTGGTCTGAATTCATCCAATAATCTTGCCATTTTATCAAAATAAGAACAATCATTCAGTCTGTCTTGCAAGATCTGTACTTGGTAAATTTGTGCTACTTAATGCTGTTGCTTTTATTATCCTCCAGAACTCCAGAAATGCCTTTTTTCCCCAACACTTTTTATTTAGCAATGTAATGATCAATATTAGAGTTATTAAAGGCCAACACTCTGGCTGCCTAAGTATACATAATTGTTGTATATTGCCACCCCGAATTTTCTGAAGCCTAGTAGTAGGTAATAATTTTTCCACTTTTATTCTGTCAGTTGTCTACCATGTTTCTAACAATGGTTTGAAATATGAGTAGAGGCTGTGCAGCCTAAAGCTGCTTTTTGCTTGGTCAAAGGCATTAATTTATCTTTATACATAATTTCCAGATTATTGACACTGCACTGTTCCATACTTCTCTCTCAATATCTTTCTTCACTAAGTACGCAGCTGTCTGGTGTCCTTTTCCTGAACCAGATTAAAGTTGCATGCTAGTCCATTTAAGTCCAATGCCTTTATTCACAATTATGAGCACTTCTTTTATTTGTTTTATATTCCTACAATCTTTTCTTTTTTTCTACAGCTACCTTGTTCATAACTTATTGCCACTTGGCTGCACCGTAAAGAAATTACTATGTTTGCTGCTACATAGTGCTTAAATACTACCTACTTCTGTTTTTATGACACAAGACATTAAAAACTGAAAAGACCTGCACAATATAAAGGATTTTCTGTATCGGACAACATCTTCCCTACCATGGCATCAAAGACACGTGAAAATATTATATTATTCATGAATGAAGCAAACCAGAGCCTTGCTCAGTGATTGCATCTGCTCTCTGCCCTTGGAGCACTCCAGCAGTTACACTAGTTTTAGCCAAAAGCACTACTCCATGTCTGTTCTTGAATAATATCATCAGGAAACAATCAAACCTTAAATACATACTAATTAAATGAACAGAAGCAAGTATCTCACATAATGGTGTGGAAAAAAGAATCTGGGTTTAAATCAGATTAAAACAAAGAATCAATTTTTCAACTCTGCATCAATTATCCACTCCAGAGGATTGTCATCTGTCAGAACAGACAGTGTCTATCTTCAAACATATTTTGAATAGGATATATTGCTTCCTATCTAACACAAATTACAGCTCTATGAAAAAAACACAAAAGTCCTGCTGAGGCCCCCTTAACTTGACGGTTGTTTTTTCACATTCAGGTTCTGTCCAACCCCCCAAGCTGGGCTTCAATCATTAATTTAATTTACAGTAAATGGAGTTAGCTTTTCCCACAAGCTCATCTTTCACTTCAGGTTATGCTTTAACATTTCCTACATACATTATCCTACTACCAAAATTTATTATATTCAGCGTTTCTATCCACCTTACTGCATTAGTTGCATATTTTATGATGAGATTTGTTGGTTTTTTCACCACGTTGACTAAGGGATCCTCAACAACTAGCTCAGATGCAGGCATCTATCTAGTAGACAACTAAACTTAACAAGTCTGACATACATTGTAGGAGCCAGGCTCTTTGGAAGTAGTACATAGCACTGCTTGGTCTCAGCTGTTCAAATCTCTCTAGCTCTGCCAAAATAGGACTGGATAGTACATTAATTGAATCATTACTTCGAGGACACACTGAAGTCCCAGTTGTCCTGTGCTTTCAGAGCACTGGATACAACTCTTCTGCTACCATCTCTGATACAAATTAGAAGTTGCTAGCACGATGTAGAGTAAGTGAATATACTGACATTAGGAAGACAAACTCAATCTTCTCCAACTGAAAGAGAGTCAGCTCTGTTTATTCAAGTTTATCCACTTGACTGTACATACCTGCACTTAATTTGCTTAAGTTTGTAGAGCAAATTAACATGATGCATTTCCCTTAATCCCTTGGTTTTAGCAAATCTTATTGTTTACACCAATTTCTCAAATGTAACTTCTGTATACGAATCTGCAAGTTTAATATATGTAGGGAGGAAGTAGCAGAATTCTGTCCTTTTATAAGCCTAGACAAATTATTTAGACACTTAAAATATGCAGCACTATTTTACACCTGATTACGAAGAACAATTGCTGAATACAAGGGAAATGCTTTTAAAGTTGCAATTGCATTTGCACACATAATTTTAAGAATATGAATTTCATTTTCCCACTTACTATGTGTGTAATTTTGATTACTTAGCCTCCATAGAAATTCCATGCAGCTATATCAACTAAATATTTACACATGTTAATTTATTGTGCACACAAAAATAGCAAAATGCAAACCCCATCCATGCCTTTTAAGTTTTTATATTTGGCAAGGTCACAGAAGAATGAATTATGTAAAGACAGATGCGGAGAGAGCTTTTATGAACCATGATCCAGATGTTTTGTCCTTAGTTTTTTATTCATCTGACTATTTTTCCCAGGTTGAGCTAGGAGTTACTGAAAAACGTGCTTGACAATAAGGAGATTTAAAAAGAACAAAAAACTTCCTGAGTCAACTGTTTATCTCCTGCTGAATTCTGTGAACCAATTTTAGTTCAAGCAAGAGCTCCCCTAAGTAGTTCCTATATTTTAATATGGTACAAGCACTCTGGATACATGGTACAGTTTACGGCTTAATTAAGTTTAGAACGAAAGGGAAATCTCTGCAGCTGCAGAGTACACTGGGTGAAATCCTAACCAAGGCTTCTGGCTCACCAGCCTAAACCAGGCACAATAAGGCACTAAGGAAGTCTTGATCTTTTACTGCTTCTCAAACCCTTCCCATTTAGCTGTGACTATCAACCAGCATTTATCTTAAGCAGAAATAACATCTTACAGCTGATGGTAACTAGAGGAGGCATAGTTTAAAGTACATGTTTCATTAATGTGAAAATATTCAGCTCTCTCCTATCATGATGATTCCACTGGAGATTATTATAATGCTTATCATTTACTGGACCTGTTGATGTGAAATAACCCTCTGTAGATAATTTTTAGTCTTTTAATTCAGAATTTAGTCCAAAGTGCCTTCTCTGAAAGCTTTTCTGAGAGTCACAGTCCCAATTCTTGCTTTTTTGTCTCAGCTTTTTTTTCTCTCACTTGCTTTACCTTTTTTGGTTGGGATCTTCCTCTGCTTGTCCTTTATAGCTGCAGAAATCTTCAGAAAACAATCAAGAACCCCTCCTCAAACTGCCTCTGCTTTCCATGCTGACACGTTCTCCTTTGGAGCAACACATCTGTCTTTGGGGTTACTTACCTGCTTGGATTAACCTACTTTTGATATCAACCAACTAAAACCTTATAGGCATTTTAAAAGGGACAGAACTGCTCTGACTTCCACCCATCTATATGGAAATATATGCTGATTTTGTGCTAAGACTTCTATTATTACATCATTACTCTAACCTTCATAGAAATATATTTGAAACATATAAATTAGGCAAGCAGATGAGTAGGATGAGAAAAAGATGTGTTACATCCATGACTGTACAACAGAAACAATCTACACTTTTGGTATTAACTATAAAGAGTTAATGGATCTAAAAGCGCATCTCTGAAAATGATAACATTTCTTAAAATCATTTGTGAGCTATTTCATCTTTTTGAGGGCCGGATTCACATTTGTGCTTGTGCCTATTGCAACCTTTTGACAGTTTTATTGTTGAAAAATTCAAGGTACATCTCATAATTGTACCACGAACATGCATTTATCACTGGCAACAGCTCTGTGCCACATGAAATGAATTACTGTAATAGACATGTCATGTAATAGCATCTTATTATCCTCCCCCTCTTTCTCCTAACCTTCTGCAATGAGCAGGTCAAAAATTATTGTAAGTAGAACAGACAAAATGACTCTTGAAAAAGTTCAATAAGCAAAATGATGCCTGCTAAAAATAATGCTCTAGCAGTACAATGAGTAATTAACACCAGGTTCAATACACTGCATAATGAAAATGCTATACTAGGGCTTGAGCCCTAATGCTGCTGTTCAGCCCTAGTTCAGCAGGGAGTGAGGCACTTTGGTGGATCGGGTCATGAAGGTTAGCACCATGGAAGATCAAGGCCCCTTAGATCCTTCTGCCATAGTTTCTTCACTGCAGCCCTCTTATTACTGCTAAAAGGTAAGGTGATACAAAGGCAAAACCTTACAAAACACACCTGGGCTCTTCCTGCTGTTCCTACAGTTGCTGTGGCATGAGAAGGAGAGCAAAAGACCATGTCAGACAGGGCAGGAGGTGATTCATGGAAAGTGTGCCATGAGGATCCAGTCTCACCATGACCCTGCTGATGCAGTTCTCACTGAGCCTTGCACCATTAGTCCAGATCCTAATGGGTTAGCTTTGGACAAGTTGACACAGAAAGAGGATAGTATGGGCTAATTTTCTGATTCAAAGAGTAGAGAGAAGATTCTGTTTGACAACAGCCCCACAAAGCAAACAAGCACTGGTAGAGTGCAGGGTGTCTCCTTTTAACCATTCAGGAATTTTTTTACTTTATTTAGATTTTGGCCACAGTAGATGTGGCTCCTAACTCAAAGACTAAGTTTCAGCATAATGAAGCTTTGATTTCCCAAGCACACCCTCATTACTTCACATAATTTCAGCCTTACCTTCATTACACTTTTCTCACAAATATCTTTGTGCTCATTTTCCCATCCCATCTGTAAGACAACCTCAGTCACGTCATTCTCAATTCTGTCTCCCTAACATTGGGTTTATGTGCTCAATTCTCACAAACGCCAGGACTATCATCTGCTCACTGAATTGTTTCTTTCCACTTCCCTGGCAATATGCAGCAGAGTGCCTCTGATAGCAGTGGGACTCTGAGTGGTGGCTTCCATGCTGAAGGTTCTGCTTAAAGGAACTAGATATGTTTTTGCTACAAATAGGAGAAAGCAGCAAATTAGTCTGCAAAAGCTGATTTTCTGTTATTAAGATAGCAAATACTCTTTAGTCAATCTACAAGCCAAAGGCTCTAGCTTCTTTTCCTCCTACATCCTCCAGTTCAGCTGAGAAGCTTTCAAAGAAAATGAGTCCCTTTAAAGTTCTGCTTTTACTGAAGACACTGAGCTGAAAGCAGATAAACAGCTCTTCATTTGGTCTTGTATGAAAATGTTCAACTTAAAAGCACCTCAGCCAGACTGAAGTGCTGCTGACTGCAGAGGCCGCACTGGGGAAGGAAAAAGCCTGGTCTCTCTGATGTTTGATTAGGAGATATGCTGCCAGTGGGATTTCAGAGGGAAGTGCCATTTCTCTCTGCTCACATCCTTCCAGGGATTCTTCCAAGGTGGTCATGCCCTTTGTCTCAGCTTATTCAACATTCATGGAGAGAGACATGAAGCAGAAAAGGGAGGGGCAAGGACCCTTTGGGGGGCAATACCTCTTAGATCTCATATTTCATCTTACATTCCAATATCCCCTCTTAATGTGAAAGCTCTCTGTTGGCCTCCAAGCCAACCCCTTAGGCCCCCTGAACTCCTGATCCAGACCTGAACACAGGGAAAAAAAGGTGGGTATGAAAGGTATGTTTATGTACTCTGCTGACATATGCATAGGGATGGTCAAAATTCTAGCCCCAATATAATACAGTGAAGTGTTTAAAGGTAGGACACTATGAACATACTAATTTAGGCCTCAGCTCTGCTTACCTTGGCTCTAAGCATCAAAGCTGCCTGTTGTGCTTTGCAAAATCAGAACCTTAGAAATTCCCTTCAGCTTTTCAGCAGACTAAGATGCGCAACACAGAAGAAAACATCTTTATTGTTAGAGAAAAAAGGCATTCTGGCATTGAAAGCTGTATTTTGAAAAATACAAGGCTGGCTTTTACTCCCAGTGATGTCAATGTCAAAGCTCCAATTGACTTCAGTGGGAACATGATCGTATCCAATGGGTAAATAATTGCACATATTTCACATCTCATTGTCACTGAAAACTGTTCTTCAAAAGAGGAAAATAATAGCCTGGATTCAAGGACTCTATTAAAAAGTAATTTGAACTGCATTCTAGTTGAAATCACTTTTACCAATGAAAAGATCTTTTTGTTTATTCAAAATTTACATAATTAGAAAAGCACAAAAGAGAGACTTTGCTCTCTTCACCAGTCTTAGCCCTGTTAGTCTTGAAGTGCTTAAGAGTATCTCCAAGCTCAGATTTTGGTTTTTTTTTTTTTTTTTTGGTTCTCTGCTTTCTACTAGTTCCAGCATTTCAGTATGTTTTGAAAAATTCCTCATGTCAAAAAGTACCTTCTCTTGCACGGTTTTTATTGTAAAACCTCAGTGTATCTACTCAGAATTATTAAACTGTTATCTCAAGGAAATGGGAACACAATCAAAAAGCTAGGCATTATTTATCTTAGCTATGTCTCCACGTCAGAAAATTAAGACAGTGATGAATTACACATTACTATACAAAATTTTATTATGAGAGACAAAATTCAAATTTTTTTTGCTTAAAATACAGAAGACCAAGTTTCTCTTAAAAAAAAAAAATCCATTTAGTCACTCCTTAGAGTGGAGTAAAAATTTCATGTTGAACACACAGCAGTCCCATATCCATGTAATCAGTTCTAAAGGCATGTAACAGAAAACACTGTTCTCAGAAATTAATGTATTTTATTTGGCTAATGTTTCAATTTCTAATTAGTTCTGTATTCACTACTTAGCATTGTAAGAATAATTCTGCTTTTATTCAAAAATCCTAGAATGTTCCAAACAACAAATGAAAAACTTTGTTCAATGTGGCATTTTAGATATACTGAGAATCAGTAAACACCTCCCTGCTCTATGCAAAATATATGCTTTTCTGTGGGGGAAAAAAAAAAAAAAAAAAAAAAAAAAAAAGGAGAGAGAGCAGCTGGCTCAATATAAAGCTGTGATTTTAAATTCAGCAAAAACATATCATCATACAGCACCTGAAACCCGTGTAGAAACAGGTTTCAATCTCAATCACTTTCCAGAAATACTAGTTCAGTCATATGCATGAGTTTACAATGAATATACATTAATTTGAAGCGTGTGATTAATCCCACAGACATCAGTGGAACTACCTATATATTTATATATGTGGCTGAGTCTTGGCCAACACAGCCTCACATCCCACCTAACATCCAACTGTTTTGCTGAGTTAAAACTGTTTGAATAAGATCCATAAATACAAATAACTAATGAATGCTTTTTCAAAGCAAAATGTCCAGAACTAGAAGCTATACATGCATGTATACATAGTCCATAGAGAGAAAAATACGGTACAATGCAATCATCTGTATTGTCCCTATATGAAAATGGCATTCTGATCCGGCCAAGAGACGTTTGTGTGAAAACACTGGTGAACTGTATATAAACAGAGCCAGTTTACATGACACCTCTTACATGACAAAAACCTGAATTCCAAAGAGTACAGATATGAGAACTGATGGAAAAAATATGTTATTCTAATGACAGTATTCTGAATTAATCTAAGGTTGAGAGAGACTTAATAGAGGGACTCATCCATTATAACCAGCATTAACAGCTACAGGATGACTTCTTTCTTCTTAAGGTGTCAACAGATCCTTCATGTGGAGTCTTTTGGAAAAATAATGAAATTTCTCACCAAGCCTTTATTTTCAATAATATGATCCATTTATGTCATTGATGTGTGTGTAGTTAGTTTTCAGAGAACCAGTTTATATTTATCTTCTGCAAAAATAGAGCAACTGAACACCTTTCAGTAAAACATCAGACAGGGAGCTACATCTCTGTTTTTACAAGGCTGTATGTCTCACCCACACCAAAGCCTATTGTCTCTCAAACATAACAACAACATAGCAAAGTTACATTTACACTTATAATAAAGCTGTCTTTATACAGGGTAGTTATACAGTAATTACAATGATTTTTCCACTAGAAACTGTCAGAGTTTGGTTTGGTTTTTTTTTCACTGAGTGTCTAAGTCCAGGAAAGTCCATCTCTGCTGAAATCTGTTGTTTGCAGGAAAAAGAGAGGGTAGTAGCCACACCCTTCACAATACAGTATTCTACAGTTCTTCAAAAATATTATAAAGCTTTATCACATTGGAACCAAACACAAAGTATTAATCTAATGAAAAGCCAAAGGAAAACAAAAAACATTTGTCATCCAATATGTGCTACTGAAACCTAGATACAAATGCACAAAACATCCTGAACAGCAGCCAAGCTGCCACCTCCAGGGCTGTTTTGGGAGCAATGGGGTAGATCCCCAGCCAGAATTCACATCAGTCACTTCAATGGATCTACCTCACTGGGCACCAACAGAGGCTCTGTGGCCACATACCCTCCACCAGTTTGGCTGCAGATTATTTTGAAATTACAGATACCAACCTATTAAGTGGAGTCAAATGTATCACAAAGAACTGAGACTGCATCTTGGCTGCTGGCCTGGTCCATTGTACCATGGCTATCCTGATCAGGCAAATCCAAGTGATGCTGTCCAGAAAATGCTGGGGCACTCTGGCAAAAGCCTCCTGGCTCATGACTGCCTGCTCAAGCACAGCCCCTCTGCTCTCACAAAGCTGCTCACCTGTGTTCTCTACCAACATTGCTTTGATATTCTTAGGAAATGGTACACATGAAATAAACAAAGCATTCTGAAATAGTTTGGCAAGGTCACACTTACTTCACTACTTACAAATTGGTCAAATATAAATTTCTTTTCTTCTAAGAAATTACATTTGCTATGACTCACAGCACTTCTCGTGTGGGTGATTCTCCTTAAACATATCTCAGTGAAACTGGCTCCATATGTCTTTTGAATTCCAACCTAAACTGTGTTACCATACTCTGAGGTCAAGCTCAGAATCCCCCTCCACTGTCAGCACAGACACAAGACAAGAGTTAAGTTTAACCAGATTCTTCAAAATATACTTGATTTTTAAATTCTGTTCCAACAAGGGCATGTGGCCTTACTTTGGTGAAAAATCCTTTCTCCCTTTCCCACTGAAAAAAAATTACTCCTGTCAGCATGGACTACTTGCTCAAGTCAGAGTGGTTTCACTGGGTTTCAGAACTGGTATTAAGACAAGCAGAACCTTGCACAGTCATATGAGAAACAAAGTGGCCAATTTTTTACATTTTTGTATGCAAAAAGGGTGCTACACAGTCACTGGTGCCATACAGGTTTGCACAGGCATGTGATTTTTTTTTTTTTTTTAATTGTATTAGTACAGTTACTACCATTACTAGAATTTTTACCACAAATAATTTGTAGTGACTTCCTTCCAAAGCACCTGTTAGAAAAAAAGCCTGGGAAACTCCTCATACACTTTCAAATATTAACAAAAACATCATAAAGAAAAAGAGTGTCTGTGATCCTATTTATACTTGAAAATCAAATATTTGACTGTTTGAAAATACTTCTGAAGAAGGGACACTATAATATCCTAGACCTTTACAAACATTTTGGTCAGCACTTTTCAGCTGGGGTGGCCAGAGCTCATGGCTTATGTTTTTTACTGAGCAGTGCAGGTTCATTAGCTGCACTTTTGCTTTCTGCTAGCACAAGGCAATGACATTCACCTCTGAAGATCACCCACAACCCATACTCAGCAAAGGGACCTTCTGCCTCTTCCAAACAGCTGAAAGTTGGATGGAGCCTTTCTGCATTTCAGTGGTTCCCAGCTGCTTTCCTAACCCAGGTGGTCTGGCAGCAGTGGCAGGTGACACAGCCAGCAGTTTTCTGACTGCTCCATCCATAGCTGGGCAAACAGATACTCTTCAGGATGCCCCACACCTGGATGGTCCTTTTACTCCTTCATGCTCATACTGACACTGTGGCTATATATCCTGCTTAGGGCAGGCAGCCTGACATGGTGAGTACTCATAGCAGGAGGGGTGCTGAGCTGATTACATATATAAACAGTTTTCAAACCCACATCCATATTCCTCCAAGAGAAACTTGCACATTTGACTCAAAGTCTGTTTTCAGTATCATCTATGATCATGTGGAAAACCAAAACCTTATTATGCAGGTATCTAAACAAAGGCACCCTCCCCAGCAAATACTAGCTTCACTTTATTCTAGCCAAATATAGATTTTTATGGGAAAAGTATCTCTATGGAGGATTTTACACACACACACACACGCATACATACACACTTTTCATTTTTTATTACTTACTCCTAAAGATTTAATTGCATGGTTCAGGATCTTTGCTGTGAAAGCACCCTATTGCATCACTGAGCGTATTTCCTTTGGCACTCTAAAGATCAGTGAAATATCTACAACAGCCCAAAAGCTACATGAAATTCACCTTCAGTTTTCAACATAGTATCAGAATTCTTGCTATA
Source organism: Coloeus monedula (assembly GCF_965178545.1). Lineage (NCBI taxonomy): Eukaryota > Metazoa > Chordata > Aves > Passeriformes > Corvidae > Coloeus > Coloeus monedula. Next base: position 40,022,047 of record NC_138784.1, read on the forward strand.
TTCACTGAAAAGATAATCAAAGGTCACAAATTTAGACATAGTTGAGAACACATGAAGTTTTTTTTATCATAATAAATGTCCAAGTACTCCCAGTATATAGCAGAAGTGACGTCATTTCAGAAGAATGTTTTCACAGTGTTCTGCCCTAGTCACAATTAGTGCCTACTACCATTTTAACAGCTGTTAGCAGTGGATACATGAATCATTCTACCAGCTACAAAGTAATAGGCCGAGATCCTTGTAGTGGACAATTTCATAAAAATACAATAGCTACTTTGTTATGCTGGCATAGAATCATGTCTATTCATATGTCTTCCCATGATTTAGGAAGCCATATCAATTAATAACTACAAAGGATCCTGAGTCATACAAAGGCTGATTAGAGATTCAACCCTCATCAAAACTCTATAAAATGACAGGTCCATGTCCACACTGCATTCACATTTTGCATGATCTCTTCTCACTAGAAAGGACAAAGTAAAAAGCTGGATTAGAAAATGCTGTAAAGTATGGGGTATTTGGCTTCCTAATCACAAAAATGATGACCATCTTTAGATATGGACAAGGGAAGAAAAGGACTGGTAAAAGAGAAAGAAAATCAGTAAGATAAATAGACTTTACTCAGCAGACTGTATTAGAACTTTCCATGAGGAATCAACTATTCTTTAACACACAGCTGTGTGAAACTTCTTAAAAAAAGGTTTCTAAAGACATATAATCAAATGCAGGGTGTTTGAATATTGCAGAAAACAGTTATAGTTTTTTTAGATTTAATCCATTTAAATTTAATCCTGATTCAGTGTGAAACAGCAAAATACAAAACATAAAAAATAAAATAAGAGAGAATTATAATGGAAAGGCCAGTTCAACCTTAGAGCAATAATACTAACATCAGAATACAACAAATATAAGCAACACATCGATAGGTATGTATAATATATACATTTGGGGCTTGATAGCTGTGGTAGACCAGTTGCTCAAGGCCACTAAAATATCAATTTACATCCAACACCAGCCAAATGTGCAAGAACTTCAATTCAAATGAGCAAGAGTGGAAATTTCTGTGCACTGTGCAAAACACACAGGCTGTAATGAACTTTTGACTTTGGAATATACTGTTAGCCTGTCCTTTATCAGTGGGAAGACCAGAAACTTTTATGTGTATCTTGCAAGGTATGTGGTTTAATCTGTGGTTCTGGAAAAGAAAAGTCATCAAAGACAGTACTGAATAAAACTGTAAAGGGACAGACCATTTCACACTCTTCCGTTCTCTGAAATCCTCCAAGCAATTCCTATTTGAGGGCTTGGCTTCCTGAACACTCTTTGGATATCATCATTTTGGCCGTCATTACAGGGTAGAGGTTATATTAAATAGCATTTGGGTTGCTTTTTTATTATAAAAAAAAGTCTGCATGTGATTTTTCTCAGTAGAAATTAAAAATGTGACGCTACATACTGGCATTGAGGTTGAGTTTGGTCAACCGCATAAAATAATACTTTTCACTTTTAAATGCCTTTCATAAGAAGATATTCAAGTGCTTTGCTAACATTAGTCAAGCCTCACAACACCCCTGTGAGGTAGGTAAAATACAAAGGAGGAGGAGAATTTCACTCAGCTTCGACATGATAATGTCTCTGGGCAGTAGGTTCACTAGCACTGCAACATAGCACAAAGGTTTAGGGCTTAGCAACATAGCACAAAGGTTTAGGGCTTACTATAAGGCAAAGAGTTAACAGTACAAGAGCACAGGATTCCCTCTTCTTTTGGTTATATGTGAGTCAAGCTGATGTGCTACACAGCACCGAACAGCTGAACAAATGTCCACACAAGGATTTCATGCCCCCAATCCACAAACACCCTCTGACAGTAAAGGACACAATGACAGGCGCAAGATGGGTAAAACAGCTTAATTATGGGATGGGTCTGCTAGTTTTTGAGGAGCAGAATACCTTGGGAACAAGAGCCCAGAAAGCAATACTGTCTCCACACACCTCTGAAAATATCTGAAGATGCTTGGGTTTGGCTCTTTTCACACTAACATAAGTTATGGGGGATAAGCAACTGCAACTGCAAAGCGTGCTGGTAATTTCCATGCCTTGTGAGGGCAACAACCAGATAGAGGGGCTGCTCTCTACTTTGGTGGGCTACGTGTTCCCAAAGTATACGGCCATGATGTGGTCAGATGGTTGGGACACATTGGGACAGGATAAAGAAACACTGTCCCAGATCTACATTCTACCTCTGAAGCCGCTGCAATCTGACTCCTGAAAACTGTATTCTTGGGGCTTTTTCTTTCACAGTGTAGACATGAGAGAGTATTTGGCCCCCACCAGTTTCATCCTCAGCATTTAGCTCCGGTGTGCAGATAGTTATTGTGCAATTCCACTGACCTTTCAGATTAAGGATTAAGAAGAAACCAACATGATTAAGAAAAATGTCATTCATGAACAACAGTCTGTGTGAAGTACAAAGGAACAGAAAGAAAACCATGTTCTCATTATGAGTCAGTACAAAAAAAAACATGTACATACCCCTCACTTTCTCCAAATTTCACTTTTCTATGACGGTATAAATGGTAGATTCCATATTTGCAAAAGTATTGCCCATATAGAGAATCTGACCTGTCTATCATAATAAATCACTACAGAGACTGGTCTACCACATGCAAGACAGCCCTCTTGGGTAATTTTAAGTCTTTGCATGCAAGACATTCTCCCTTTTCCCTAATTTCCATTTGAATCTCATGTTTATTTATAATACTTGTGCACTATGAGCTACAAAAATTACTGCACAGTCTGGGTGACCTGGGTGACCCATTGTGAGCATCAGTGCCTTGTAAAGTAGCTGAGAAGAGGTGGTTCATGGATTCTGTGATATCAATGCAAAGCTCCTGCCCCAGCACACATTCACAGTTGAAACTGTTTCACCAATCAGCAGTGAACAACTGTATATGATTATAATGCAATGATGATGTCCTTCTCATTTTCTCTCTTCAATCCCACTCCTGGCCCTCTTCTCTTTCTCTTCTCTCTAACTATTCTGCTTATTTAAATATAGGAATATTAAATATAAGACTGCAGATACAACTGGTAACTCAAAAAATGAGCTGGCATCTTTGTAATCATTAGAGACAATCTGAGTGGTAGACAAACTGGCAGCAAGTGGGAAAGCTGATTTTACATCTCATACTGCCCCAAGCTGGAAGCCTTCTGCATTTCCTTGCTTTCCTTTTGTTCATTGAAATAGTGATTGTCGTAGAGTCTTTGTGCTTCGTATAATGCCCAACTTTGATGTAACCGGAACTCACATACAAAATGTGGCTGTTATACATAAGCATGCTAAAATACAGGCAGAGACAGTACAAGCATGCACTAAATAGTCTTTGAAGGATTTTTTTGTTTGGTTTTTTTCAACATTTACATGCACCACTTAATATCATGTTTGGTTGTGTACATTGAGGACTAGGTTTCACAAGAATTCATGATCTTCTCTTCTGAAAATCTTCTTGACAATTTCACAAGAGTTCAGTGTAAAAAGAAAAATCCACAATGAAAAAAACAATAAAACAAAAAACCTTATCCCTGCAATCTGATCTTGTCTTCATGATTTTCATGTTGAACACTTTTAAAATGTCTCCTCTTCCTCTTGCAGTGGGTCATGTTAAATGATTGGCTAAAAAGACAGATTACTGTGTCAAGGATTTTCTTAGCCACTGGAACAGTTCTTCCTTATAAAGCCTTTGCCACCGCACATTGGCTTCCACTGTTTCCACAGCACGAGAGAAAGAGACAGCAGCTCCCCCTTCATAACTCTTTATAAAGTTCTTTAGCTGGAAATACAAGTTAACAGGTTAAATTTGCAGCAACTAAAGAAAGCAACTATTTCCACAGCACACAAATAAGCCAGGCATTTAGGACAAACTTCCAAAATCACCATAGAAGTAAATGCAGTATCAGGTAGAAAGATTTAATGGGAAACGTTATTAAGACAGCAGACTGTCAATTAGATGTGATCCAATTGCTTCACATTGCACTGGAAGATCTTGACATGTCAGTGCTGGATCACATTAATATAATTACCTCCCTCCCTCCTGCAGCTCAACTGCTGCACTGCGTAGATGGCTGCTCTAAACTTTTATTTGTAGCTAAGAAACCAAACTGGGAGCACTGGAATTGCTTCTAATTAAGGTTTATATGCAAATATCAGCAGAAGGCAGCCCTGATTTTTTGGTTTTATCAAGCTTCAAAACACATTTATTTTATTTTGATGTGCAGATCCCTTTTGATTATATAATACAGGTCAGTTGCTGAAAAAAGGCAGGGATGGTTACAGTGAGAAGAGAATGGCAAAACAGCAAGTGGGCATGCATTTGACAATCCTTGAATGCCTGAAACATATTCCTTCCCTCATGAGAAAACTTTAATCTTTTTTTCTGCAGACTGAAAAGGCTCTTGCTCTGTTCTTGTGTATACTCGAAGTATAGCACCAGTACCTGGATTATAATAACCAATGGCGCTGGTGGGTTTTCAATTATTGTTCTTTTTAAGTGAGGATTGCAAGGCTGATCTGCAGAGTAGATTGCAGGTTATGTTGACTTGTACAAAATGGTTTTAGCAACACTTATGAATAATTAGTTAATTTTTGTTTCCTGGTGACACCAAATTCTCCTTGGTTACTAAATTCTGAGTTCCAGCAACATCACTGTGCCTGAGCTCAAAACTGAAAAGGCTGATTCTGCAACTGTCTCATTCCCATCACAGTTAAAAGTGGGAAAGGGACCTGGAAACTATCAAAATCAGATTTTACCTGATCTCTGTACTTTTTATACCAAAATGTTTACAATACCAGTTTCTTTTAGGGAAGTATAACCAGGCAGCTTACTGATCCTACTGTTAAGGTGGAAACTAAGAGTAAAGAAGGCTTCCTTGTGCAGGGCAGATACTCAAATCTGACCAACACTGTCATTCCCACCTGGGGGGAGGAAACCACCTGTGGCTTGTGGCTCTTCCCTAAGTTCCTGAGGCCACTAGACTTGAGTGCAGACAAATGGTTGGATGCAAAACATCAGAGCACAATCAGAGTTCGAGTAATGGTGATTGTGCTGCACAAGAATCACTGGATCCATTTGGAGCAGCGTTGAGTAGCTGCTAAAAAGGGCATAGCACAACTACCTCCAGCCAGGAGTGAGGTTAAGTTAAAATCTTAGAGATTAGAGTTAAAATCTAAGCGAAATCTTTCCCATCTAACTAAGAAGTATTTAGCATTTAAACATTGTGGTGTGATTTGGACAGCATATTCAGTTAGCAGATTTTCTCACATGGAAAATACTGTAAGAAAGAGAAAAACAGAGAACACATTGGCAGCTTCTACTTTTAACACTCATGTTTTCAAGGACTGCCCTCTGCAGCATAAACTAATGCAGATAGAAACATCTCATCTTTAGTTTCTTAACAAACAGTCAAGAGAAAAAGACAAACCTTCATATCCAGCCAAGCACAAAGAAGTGCCTGCACAATCCCCCTCCTGATACCACCTCTACACACTTGTGTGCTTTTGCAATCTGCTCCTCAGCCTTGTGCTGCCCAACTGCACAAGCAGTTGGGTCTTCGACTCCAGCAGAGAGACCAGAGTTTCTGGACAACCTTATTATTGTTCCTGCCCTGCTTCATGCTTACAATGAATACAGCCTCACATGCCAAAAGTAATGTAAAAATTACCTCTCTTAGTTCTCCTTCAGTATTGAGGAATTCTGTGACCCCACTGACAAGCTTCGAATTCATAAATAATGCTTCTCCATATCTGCAATGGCAAAAAGAAGATGCACAGAGTTACTGCAAGATCCAGGTCAACTGAAAATTAGAAAGTAATCTTCTGTAAGCAAGGGAGAAGGCACAGGACTGATTTTGGGGGATCAAGGGAATAGCACTGGAACTGGGTACTGGTATTTCAGGCTAAAAACCTAGACAGAGACCTTCTTCCAGGCTGAAATGTTTGTAAATATTAAGTCAGATGCTATCAAGCAGAATGGGTTTAACTGCAGGCACAGATGAGTGCTCCAGAGGAGAAGAGGACAAAATCCCCTTCCACTTAAATGAACAGAGGAGACTGAGGGGGACCTCATTGCAATCTAGGACTTCCTCATGAGGGGAAGATCTCTTCTCTGTGGTGACCAATGACAGGACCCAAGGGAATGGCCTGAAGCTTTGTTAGGGGAGGTTTAGGTTGGATATCAGGAAAAGGTTCTTCCCCCAGAGGGTGATTTGGCACTGGAACAGGCTCCCCAGGGAAGTGGCCACAGCACCAAACTTGTCAGAGTTCAAGAAGCATTTGGACAATGCTCTCAGGCACATGGTGTGACTCTTGGGGATGGTCCTGTCCAGGGCCAGGAGTTGGACTCAGTGACCCTTATGGATCCCTACCAACTCAGCTTATTCTGTGACTCTGTGATTCTGTAAAATACAGCCCAAAATAAAAGTGCCAATGAAGGAGCAGAGCAGCAACTATGGAGAATTATTCTGAGGAACCCTTCAAGCTGTACCATTAAATCAGACTTTTTGATGTGCTGCAGCCTTCTCTGCATTTTGTATTCATCCACCTCATCTACATTACAAACGGCCTCTCAAAAACTGAACTGAATCAAATTTTCTTGTTCCAGTACCTGATAATTAAAATAAATAATGCTGATAGAGAATAATACTGCTAAAATAATCCCCTGGGCCACAATGTAGCATCGTCAAAGAACCAACCTGGAATGAAAATTTGAAAGCTTGGGCAAGGAATATTTAAAGGATATTCAGCAGCAATCAGCAATGACCTTTGGCAAGCAGTTGCTTTGAAACTGGCCATTCAAATCTGCCTATTCACTTGCTTTTCCACAAGTTTTTTTCAATCCTCCAAATGAAGCATCTACATCACTACCGACCAGGTCACTCCTTAAGTTTTACATTTCACATTGGAATAGTTTGTGGGGTTAGTTGTTTTTGGACTTGGGGTTCTTTCAGTCTCCAGCATGAGGAATAGAATTCCATTGGAAATCAGAAGCAAGTCTTCTGTTCAAGTTAGATGTCATTCAGCATAGTAAAAGGCACTTGACAAATAGTTATTTATATCTGCACATATGTCCAAAACAGTATCTAGCTAATCTGAACACGACTGGTTTTAAGATAGGGAATCCAGATCTCCTGTCAGACATAGGTAAGTATTACCAATAGACCTTACTGAAATTGAGTTCATCTGGGGGAACAATTCAATTCATAGTCCACTTTTACAGACTGATTCATAGAAAGAATTCAAAATTCAAAGTGAAATGAACTAGCACAGTTACAGCTTTCTGTTCTGCTTCTGTTAATCCCAAATTGATTACCCTTAAATGCTTAGGTGCTCTAAGCCACCGTTATTTCAAATGGGAAAAAGAAAGAGAAGGACAGCCAAAGCAAGAGGTATAGAAAGATGGGAAGGGAACTAGGTTCTCTTTGAGAAGATTCTGTTTTAGGGAAGGTTTACACTACATTGCTTGCTATCTTGAGCTCTTGTGAGGAGAAACACTGTTAGGGATATCAAAAATCCTACTCCCTGACCACTAATAAATGAATTATTCATGGTTATTTCAGCAAGTACATCTCTTTTCCTAAAATTTCAGTCACACTGGCATATACAGACATCCAGAGGCAAACTATGGGAAGTATGGATTTTATGGTACTTTAAGCACGTTTAGGCTTTCTAACAAAGCCCTTTATTATTACAATCTCAGACATAATTGACTGTTTAGAAAGCTAGAAGCTCCTCTTGATGGGGTCTTTTGACAAGGTTACCAATCCACTTTAGAGAAGCAACCTCATAAAAACAGCTGCAGGGATTTTCTTTTTCTTACAGTCTACTGTAGACACAGTGCAAACAAGAAGCAACAGAACTCCTTCTACTAAAAATGATAGCTTCATGCATACCTGTGCTGATTACTGCCCATTAGGTATACTTGGCAAAACGTCAGCCATTTACAGCAACTTCTGTAGAAGCTCTGCTGGCAAAAATTCTAGAAAAGTCACCTTCCAAAACAGTATTCTGCAGGTGTGAAACATAAGAATGAATAGTAAAAGTTTTTGGTCTTACAAGTGTCAGTCTTTTCATCCTTCATAGGAAAGACAACAGCACAACAGAACCAGGACCTTACATGCCTGAACTTCCTGGAAACATTCTGGAGACACAGACTCTCCACTGTACCTTTCATTCTGCAAATCGTAAACCCTCCAGTGCCCCACGTTTGTGCAGGCTTTGCACTTGTGCAAACTTGAGAGGCAGCACAGTCCATTTACTTTGGACAGATATAAATGCCTTCCCAAATACTGTCACCTTCTCAAACTTGAGAATGAAGGAATTCTTATAGGCAGCTGATGTATTAAATTTTCACACACAGACACATGCTCACAGGATGAAAATGCTTTAGGAGACAAGGTAGTGCATGCTCAGATAACATGAAGTCAAGCACAGTATTTTGAATTCTCTTTTTCAGAGTTGTAGCAGTCTTAGTCTCACAGATTTCTTACTAAAGAATTGTTAGGCACCTCAATTTTTAAGTCACCTGTGTAAAATATATGGGTGACTTTGAAGACTTTATACATCATCAATATGTTCTGGACAATGTGAACAAAAGCATACTGTAAAGATAGGAGGGATTAACAATATTTTGTGGCAATTCTAACTCCTTGACATGCTGTGTTTAAAAGTAAGAGGAAATAGCGTTATAATTTAGTGCCCCTCAGCTATTTCATTTTACTATCTGAAACATCAACACTTTTTATAATAAATTAAATGGAAAATACCACTGAGATATCACCTTATTAAATTAATTGGTTCATACAAAGTATTTTAATTTTGAATCAAATTAAATAATAAATTATAATTGTATGGAAAGAATGCCTTGGGACATAGTATACTTGAATCATAGAATCATAGAATGGTTGGGATTGGAAGAGACCTTAAATATCAACCAGTTCCAATCCCCCTGCCATGGCAGGGACACCTTTCACTAGTCCAGGTTGCCTAAAGTCCTATCCAACAATACCTCACCACCTTCACAGTAAAGGAATTCTTCCAATTATCTAATCTAAACCTGCCCTCCTTCAGTTTGAAGCTGCTCCCCCTTACCACTACATGCCCTTGTAAAAAGTCCCTCTTCAGCTTTCCTGTAAGGACCCTTTAGGTACTGGAAGGTGCTATAAGGTCTCCACAGAGCCTTTTCTTCCCCAGGCTGTACATTCCCAACTCTCTCAGGATGTCTTCATATCATATCAGGATGTCCTCATATCATCTTTGTGACTGTCCTTGGCACTTGCTCCAAGAGGTCCATGCTCTTCTTGAACTATAATTCCACAATAAAGCTTACATTTTAAAAATGCGGTAGTGTGGTAAGCTCAAATCAGAAGCCTAATCATAGAATCATAGAACATTAAGGGGTTAGAATGGACCTTAAAGATCATCCAGTGCCAACCCCCACCCCTCCATGTGCAGGGACACCTCCTGGTAGACCAGGTTGCTCAAGGCCTTATCCAACCTGGCTTTGAACACTGCCAAGGGATGGGGCCTCCACAACCTCCCTGGGCAGCCAGTTCCAGTGTCTCACCACCCCCACAGTAAAAAATTTCTTCCTAATATCTTAACTTATTTCCTCTCTTTCCATTTGTACCCATTCCCCCTCGTCCTATCACTACAGTTCCTGATGAAGACTCCCCCTCTGGCTTCCTGGTAGGCCCCCTTCAGATACTGGAATGTTGCTGTGAGGTCTCCATGCAACCTTCTCTTCTCTGGGCGGAACAGCCCCAAATTTCTCAGTCTGTCTTGGTAGCGGAGGTGCTCCAGTCCTCTCACCAACTTTATGGCCTTCCTCTGGACTTGCACTAACAGTTCCATGTCCTTCATATGCTGGGGACACTTGAACTGTACACAACCCTCCAGGTGGGGTCTCTCCAGAGCAGAGAAGAGGGGCAGGATCCTCTGCCTTAACCTGCTGACCACGCTGCTTTGGATGCAGCCCAGGGTTGGCTTTCTGGGCTGTGAGTGCACATTGCTGGGTCATGTTGAGTTTTTCATCAACCATTACCCCAAGTCCTTCTCCTCAGGGACACTCTCAAATCACTTCTCTGCCCAGCCTGTGGGTTTGCCTGGGATTACTCTGACCCAGGTATAGGACCTTGCATTCTATCATGTCACTGTTTCACTGAACAGTTAAGGGGCGAGGTATTAATTAGACTAATTCTACTCTCTCAAAGTCTCACCTAAAAGGTTCTAATCTATGATTACAAAACAATGTTATTTTCAATATATATCACATATGTACAGCTTGCATTAAATATTTCATTTCACTGCGCTGAATCCTTCGGTGATCCACAGAAACTCAACTGGATGTCACTTTCAGAAAAATCAACCGCTACAATCTTTTTGGTGGCTCTGACTTGTGTTTGGAGATCAGACTGAATGAAGGAAACACAAAGACAGTGTTGGGCAAAAAGACAAACTCTCTGTAGTTTTCTTATTTTTAAAAAGGACAATAAAAGGTCTTTGATGAGGCCTTACTGATTGTTAGGAATTCAGATTACACAGTAACCCATTCCAGGCAAGTGAAATAAATACAATTCAAATTCTAAATGAAGTTAAGCTATTTAAAATTGTAACACCCAAAAGATTTGGCATGTGGCATAGTTTGTTAAATATTTTCTATTTGTCTACACTGCTTAACGTTGTTCACATCTAAAATCACAGGTGTTAGCCAGGTTGTCAGATAAACATACTTACTAAGGCAGGACACAAATACAGCATATGTGTTTGTGGCAATACAGATTATGATGGCTTTATGCCTAAACTCTGGATAAATTCCTGGAGGAACCTGAAAAATTATTTTCTGTCTGCACCGGGTTGCATAATAGTAATACATCTGCCATCCACTTTCTGTGTAAAAGTCCAGTTCCTGGAATAATCACACCAAAAGCAGAGAATTCTTAAACTCTTCACTCTTAAGAGCTTTTTGGAAATGGCTTTCAGAAAGTGTGCTCCTGCAGTATAAATTTCCAAAACCAATTCCAGCTTAAATCTATTTTCCCAGAGGAACTTCTTCTAAAATCCCACTAGACTATAAATATTATCCAAAATGGTATGAAGAACTTTCAGAATTTTTAGGAGAGTTGCACAGTGTCTTAGTTTCTTTCACTCTTATTTTGATGCTGTGAAACCTATAGGAAGTTTTCACCCGTATTCACCGATCACTGGGATTTAGTTGCTTAAATAGAGCACCTTAAATATACCATTTCAAATATTCCGTGGTACAATAGTTGGCTCCTCACAAGTCCAGAATGGAACAGATCTCCAATGCCTTTCCTGCCAACACCAAAAGTGTGACCTGGCATGGGATGCCTTAAAATCTCGGACACCTGCTTTTTGAGAATCAAACCTCATCCAAGTCCTGGTCCTTTTTAATCTGTCAGTACCAGACAAGGTGCTGTGCAATCTTTCAGGCCCTCAGGCTGTCCCTAAAGAACTACAGAAATTTGTCATTCATTGAATTTATATCAAAATCTCCATCAAAAAGAATTTTTAAATGTTGACTGGGCTTCAGAGTAGGAGCATGTAGCACTTGTTCAAAGAGAAAGAGAAGCAGGTGTAAGGAGCAACCTTGTCTCCTTTCTGTTCATCTATTTTTAATTCAAAATGCTGCTCCTCTATTACTTGAAACTCACCTGAAACACAGAGTCGAAAGAAAGAGGATGACACTACATTAACATCCTTTTGAAAATGGAAATGTCTCAAAAAGGATTTGGTGCATTTTTTCCACAGCTGAAATAACATTTTTGAAAAGATTATTTTTTCTATCCGACTTCAAATCAGAAAAATTCCTTTGGGAACTGCTGTTTTTTACCTACGCAGAAATAGAACTACAGCACTTGACATATAGATAGAATTCATTATCATAAGCATAGACACAATACACTAATATATATACAGATGATTGCTAAGAGACAAATGTCTCTATGCGTGTGTGTGATAAGCCATGAATAAATGCATTTATGACTCATATGTAGGTATTTCATATTTAGAGACATTTCTATTTATGGATTAAAAGAGAATGCACTAGATTCAGGAATGTACCTATACAAAACTTACACAAATTATATCAAGATAAGAAAATGAAAATAAATTGAGAATTTTTATCTTTACCTAGCATTTAGTATTTTCCATTTTTCTCTGAAAAACTTCCAAGCAAGATCCCTTCCATGTGGATTTCGAGCGACGTGGATTATCACATCAATTGCATCCTGATCCAGGACAACTTCTGAGTTGAGAGACAAATTCAAAAGTCTAGTGGGAGAAACAAGAACATTCAGTTTCACAAACACATTGCCTAACATCATTCCATCAGAAAACTCTCAGAAAAAAAAGATCACTGACGAATTATTTACATCTCCAAGTGAGTTCAGTGGCTTATTTCTATGATTTCAAACACTGGATGCATTTACAAATCAGAAAAATCTTGATGTAAAAAGATTTCAATAAAAGCTGAGTGCAACTTCACGTGTGCATTTTTATAAAATCTGTAAGATCAGACTGGTCAAGACATTTAAATAAAGGACATGATAACAAAAAAATACCAATAATTATTACAGGATTTTAAACATTTCCAGTGAACAAAGAAAACTCTGGAATTGAAAAGAGAATATGTGTCAGTTTTCATATGCATTAATGCAAAAGCATAAGATGGTTTAAACAGACAGTAAGCCTGTATTTGAAAAGCAAATTTCTTTCATTTAGATGAAAGCTCAAGTGATGATCCATAACTGTTGAAACTGTTGATTATTAGTAACAGATTCAAATACAGAATATTTTTTACCTGTTGAGCAAGTTTCTGTCATCACTGCAAGTTAAGGCTTCTAATAATATTTTCTTCTCAGACACTGCTGTGGTAGAATGAAATTTCATCCAAATGAACTCCCATACATCTTCATCCATCAGTGAAACTCCTGTACAGTAGACGATGTCTCTCACATTGAGAGGGATTCTACAAAAGAAATCAGTAATAGCATTGTGGTAAATAAGCAGCCTCCTGATATTGGATAAAAAGGAGGAACATTTATGAGAGTTCAAAATTATTGTCCAACAGTAATGGGATTTTTTGAAAATTACATTTGCATCTCTTTACTGCCACCAACATCTTCCAGGCCATCCCAATGGGCTTTCTAAAGGGTAACACATGCTTGCAATTCTCTTCATAATGCTGTCACACTGTCAGGAGACTATAAAATATGGTGATGTAGTTCATCAACTCATAATGTGCCACATAACCTACAGGTAACATAAGCTCTCCAAATTAGTGTGGGATGTTATCACTCTGTTGCTGGGCTCTATGCCAAATCTGCTCTTCTTGCCCTTGCACTGTTTTACAACAGGACCTGATCAGCCAGAAACTCCTCCCTCCTTGTGCTGAAAAGTGCTTCATCTTCAGATAGTAACACACAAGTAAGAAAGGATATGCTGTGACAATGATACTTAAAAATGATATTGTCGGGAGTGAAGAAAATAGAAAGATCTGATCAATTATTTCAGCATATTAATACCAGTCCAAAACCAGCTGTGCCATAGGATGGTTGCAAACTGTGATTACTGCTCAATTAATATCAATTCAAACTACAGTTAAATGACAAATTCAGATCTAGTACAGTATGTGCATATGTACAGTTTTCGTCTAAAAAGGTTTCAGCCAGGCTTTCAATTTCCTACTTTGCTTTATGTTTCCTATACAAGCATAGAAGTTGAAACTTTGTGACCCAAAGGGTATTCCCACAGGTAAAGTTAGACATTTCTTAGGGTAATATGTTTCTGATTTTCAGGAAACAGCATTCCTCTTTTTGTTGGTAATGCCTGAGCGGAAACTCCTCTGAAACTTCGTATTCAAGATCTCTAGAGAATCTAGAAGTAAATAAAGTTGTGTCTGCAGTAATACAGTGGGACAAAAAATGAAATTATTGCTGCAAAATTTGGTATCAGAACTTACACAAAACAGGAAAAAAATGTTTCCATCAATACTTTAATTATAAGAGGATTTCACCAAAGTCTTATACCACAGACTGGGCTATCCCAATCAAGAACAGAGGTTTTTCTACTGCCATTTATTCATTCTCCAGAAAAAAACTCTAACACTGAAATGGAAAGATATTCAGGTACTGCCTTTGTGTTGACTTACATTAACTGAGAATGAGGCATAAAGCTTTCTAATACTGCAACTCTGTTTCAAAACTTTGGGCCAGCAATTACAGTAACATAAAAATGCAGCCATATACATATACATTCTGCACAGAACATTAAATGATACTGTCATCGTGTCCCAATTTTCTCATCACTAAGTTTGGGTTTTTTTTAAACACAACTTTCTTACTAGCTTATGTCTTTTTTTTTTTTTTTTAATTTTAATATGGGATTTAATACACTGACAGCAGCTGTAAGAACATACACTAAACAAAAGGGACTAAGGGGTGCTATCCTGACTAGGGGACCAAACAACCTATTGCCCCAGATCTGACCTATCATATGATACCTGAATATGAAGAACAGATGAACACAGTCAAGCCTTACTTCAACGAAGGAAGGACTTTATGTCTTGACACAAACACTAAATCATATTTTTAGAAGCACATGTAGTTCTTTCAGAGCTTTGACAGCAGAAATATTATCTTTGGATTACTGCAAGATATATGGTTTAGCCAACAGTTATTGTAAGGAACTATAAAGCAGCTGGAAAAGGTAATACTTTTTTGGTTGATTGTGCCATTAATACAGGTAGGAAATGTGGGCTGGAAGGTCTGTCCTTTTTTTTTTTTGCCTAGTACAGACACAGAAGCAGATGTACCTAGAAGTGAATGTCTAACTCCAGAACAGACAGCACTTCTCACTTGTGATGTTTACATTTTTCAAAATTTACAGTAAAACAAATCAATTCAAAGGGCTTTCCCAGCTAGTCCATTTTTTACATTCTAAGGGCCAACAGCAGCACTTTTAGCAGCAGCATAGACAGTAAGCACAGGATGATTTGCATCTCTGGGAAGGAAGGAGGCCTTAAAACAAGTGATGGAGCTGATCCCATGATCATAGCCTAGATGTCATCACTTTCCTTGCTAAGAAAACTCTACTGCCACCAAATCAGTAGCAGTATACTGGCAGTGCTGCAGCCGATGTAATCAATATCATCCAATCAACTGCTCCAGGGAAGGTTTTAGGTCTTTATAAGCTAATTAGGACAATGTGAAAAAAAATCAGCCCCTACAAACCAAGACATCAAACACAAATACTGCTTGTAAAAAGCTTACCTTCAGAAACTACAAAATGTACAGCTATGATAAACTACAAAGTACTCCTGTGAGAGGCTTGAAATCAGGACTGTAGAGAGGGGGGTTCCTCTTGTGGAAATGAAAATTGCTTATGAAAACGCAAATATCCCCAAAGTAATTTCTCTTTAACTATTGCCCCTACAGAGAGTCCTCTAATTGAATTTTGTCCCACCTTTGTGGGAATTTTTGCTTTCTCACTCATCCAGTCATTTTGGGCACATATTCTATCATTATTTAAATATCTGAAATCTCTCCAGTCTACAGGTTTTTTAGTATTATAGGTTCCTGGAAAATTGCAATTCCAAGGCACTAGATCAGCATGTGGATGTTTGCCCCTTATATTAACCGAATCAAGTGGATAAAATCACCATTATTTTGGTACTGCTTAGGTTGTAACACTGCAGAACACATCCTGTTGTCAGTGAAGCCTCAAATGTGCCTTCGAGGCTGGTCTCATTTTTAAAGAGCTAATATGATTGATGGATACTTCAGAAGAATAGAAATAAACGTTTGAGAGCATCACTTTAAATGGCTTTAATTTGAATACTGATCCAATTTATTTAACTTTATTTTTCTTGCTTAAGAGATGTGATGGTGAGAATGAAATATGTAGCTAGCCAAGCTTGTTTAAAAATTAAACATTTTGGGAGAAAAAGTTAAAAATTAAAGAGTGAGAAAAAAATTAATTAAAATCGTGCTGTGCCTTTACAGGGATTTCTTTTTTTCAAGAGTGAATTATAAAGCTTTACAATGAGCTAAGAATAATGTTCTAAGTTATAATTAATTGGTACATACTTGCTCCTATTTAAAGTATGTTCTAACAATTAAAGATACACTTTTAAAATTGGACCATAATTATTTATCTTCTGAGGAAATTGTGTTCTAATTTTTTAAAATGTAAATGCACGTAGTTTAGACAGTTCTTTGATTAAGTAACAAGTTTCAACACCAGTTATGGTACTATTTGACAAAGAAAATAAAGCAGGAATATTATTCTTTATTTTTGCAATAATTTAACATTTAACTTAAGCCTATTTTTCTTGATGACTATATTTATGGTCTTGTTTAATAGGTTCAGGGCTCAGATAAGAAACAAGAATGAAGTATTAGTACCTTGTTGGCAGATCTGTAATACAGATGCTATTATAAAGAAGAGCACTACACAGTTTGTTTTTAAAAACTTCCATCCCAAATTTTATATTCCCATTCTCTATTACAAACTCCAGGAGTCAGGCTGCTGGCACCATTGTGCAGAAAGAGGAGAGGATGATCCTCTGCCATAGCACATACCCAGTCTAAAGAGAGAGGGCAGAACTTCCCCTTGAAAACTGAGGCACAGAGCTGTGATGGGCTCAACATTTAGGTGCCTGTCTCCCATTGATTTCAGGGGACATTAACAGGGTTAGTCAAGGTGTCTGGGGCAAAGCTATGCACAGTCCCCATCCTGTGCTCCCAAGTTCCAGGTATCACACAGGTCTGACAGAGGTAGGCAGAGAGTACATCATCCCTCAGCTGATGGTTACTGCTATTGCTCCTTTCCATTCCTATTGAAGATCCCCCACAAGTGAACATGCAACCAGGATAGTCAAGCTCTTCAACACTGATTTTAATGACTGAGTGATGAGTTAAGGACTACTTTGTGGCACTGATCTCTGAGTAGATATGCCTTTTGTCCATTCTGGACAGTTTTTGCAACAAAAATATGGTCTGATCAATTTCTGATCAATTGTTTTGCAAAGTTGTGGAGAGATCATTCCTGAATGAGAAAATTGGAAACTAATCTAAATTACAAGGACTTTAAATTAATTACTGCTAATCCATAATTACTCCATATAGGGTCATTTTATTGCAGTGACACATGGAAGTCAGAAGGTAAAAACACTACCTGAACCAGCTGCCCATAAAGCCCAATTTTATCTTTTATAAGATTAAGTCCTCTCTCTATTAAGACCCAGTTGGTCTTTCAGAGTGCTAAGTCCTTGATTAACTCACGCACTCAACAGTGTTTTCTTCCTCCTTAAGTTTTATTGACTTAAGTGCAAGATTCTACTCAAATGTTGTAACAACCTATTAATTAGTTAAATCACTTCAGCAACACTGGCTTACATTAGCTGGCAAAGCTCCAGTAACATTTCAAAATGCATGAATAGCTATGCCTGATTTTTTTCAGTAATTAAAACTTCTAGGGGTTGCGAACACAGAAGAAGGGATTCACTTTATTTTTTTACATTTATCAAACACTCGTGTGAAAAAAATTAAAATAACTCTCATTTTTTCATGTTTGCTGCTAACAATTTCCAAATATAGCTGGTAGGCATCAAGCCCTTGAAAAAACCTAGTGCCTCTTCCAATCAACTAACAAAAGTAATTAACCTGTTGGCCATGTTCTCACAAATACTGATGTAGGTGGTTAAACGCAAGTACATTTCTGAGTTGTTGCAAGACTGTAGCACTACTGTGGCCATGTGAAACACATCAATAAAATTATCTATTTCAAATAGCAAGAGAGAGAAATAAACAAGGAAGAAAACAAAAGAAAAAATGCTTGTTTGGAAAAAAATTGATTTTCTATCACCTAAGCCAGACTTCATTGAAATTACTTCAATTAATGAATGGTAATTTGTTATTTACTACTCCCTCAGATCTATGGAGAGTTTTGTTTATAGACATGCTACACACTCCTATGCAGTCCTGCAATTGTTTTTCTGGTGGCATTTCCACCAAGTAGTTAAAGGTGCAGCCAAGTAAGACACTGCCAACTTAGGCAGGTGGATGGACATGAATCCATTATTCTTTGTAGAGGAAACACAAAATCTGCATGAACAAGTGTGGAGGTTCACAACTCAAAAATTTGGCTTGTTGGTTATCACTGTCCTTCAAATTATGTGATGGAAGACATTTACTTCATTATTTACACCTTTCTTGAGATGATAAAGAATTAACCAATGTTCCTAACCATCACAGCAGTGTGACAGAAATGAAATGGCAAACAGAAGTTACAGGAAAAGCCCAAATCTCATAAATACACTTCAAAAGATGTAGACAAGGTAGTTGAGTATTAGTGTGCAGACATGCACGATTCTGATTTCATTACTTTGTAACCAAAAGTGGTTCATTTGTAATTCAAACAACACACTGATGTGTTCTGACTTGAAACCCACAGACAGAACAGGAAAGTTCATCTCTTACTCTCTTTTCAGCGATCTCTGGCTTGTAGCAGGGCATCTTGCCCCCCACAAGAGCTTATCTGTTGCTTGTTAACCAGTCAGATAACTCAAACAGGACAAGCTGTCTTGTAGTGAGTTCTTCTGGCACCACAGAGTTAACATTGATCTTGCATCTCCCAACTGCCAATAAACATCTTACTGTCAATGTGAGATCTGGAAGATAAACTGGGCTTCTCACGGACAGACACCACACTTTACAAACTATAAAAACTACACCAAACTCTCATAAAGCAGAAATCCTCAACACATTCCATGGAAATGTGTGGAGTTTTTCCCGTGAGTAGGGATGCTTCCTTCCCGGTTACTCCCACAGAGGCTGAGTGAAGGAATCTGTGCACATTGTCATCGTTTCAGAAGTAAATTACATTTGACCCTAAGCAATACCATTTCTTTTGCTAGCTTTAATATAGGTACCTTAATGTCATGCACTGGCTTATGTCATGCTGTAATCTACTAGTAGTTCCTTTCAGTTTTATACTGTGCAGTAACTTTGATTAAAATCTTTTGTCTGTTATCTCCTGTCTGTTTAATAACTAATTCATTTTATAAATAGAACCGAACTGCCATCTTTAGTACTTGCAGGCCAGAATGATTTCTTAAATTGAAACTGTTGCCAAAATCTGAGGTTAAGACAGGGATTGTCTGAAGCTCCTACTTGTCCTGTGACATGGCCCCATTTCAGCACTGCAAGATTTCTCAGAACAATCTGGATGATTAGACTAGAACAGATTTAAAATATCTGTATTTGCATTCAAGATCAGTCTCTACTTCTCCTCATTCACAAAGACAGACAAATTAAAACTTCATTAACCCACGGGCTACAGAATGGATGATGGCTTAACCTAATTCAGTGGAGCAGCCTGCACTCCCCACTGCAAGCATCCTCAAAACTGATCAGAGTTACCCGATCAGAGACCAGAGCTTGTGACACAATATTAATATTTGAACTAGTAAAAACAGTGTTAAAGCTAAAATCACCCCAAAGTGATATGATATCAATGTTAGTGAAATGCATTTAATCTCAGTTTTCTAGGGGTATTAAGGCAACTCATTAAGGTACTTTGTTTCCATGTAAACCACAGCAATAAATAGCAATGGTTACATTTCTAAAGAAGTTAAAAGTAAGAGCAAACGGAACTGGCTATAACTCGCTGAGGCCTTCCAACCAGTAACATCTCACAGAACATCTGCATGTAACTGTGTCTGATGCAATCCTATCATATCCCACTGTTCAGTGCTGCATGTCAGCAGAAGAACAGTGTCACCACAGCTCTACTAACAGAATCAGAATACAAGTACTCCTTTTTCTGCTGAAGGCAAAATCAGCTGTCTCAGTTCAAAGCAGCTCTCTCCCATATTCACGTTTACATCATCTTGTTTAACTTTGCCCAAAGCAAGCATACATCCACAGTTGACTTTGCCAGAAGAAATGTAAATGCAGCAACCTATAGCTGATGTATGGTAAGAGTAGCTGGAAGATAACTGTGCCTGCACCCAGATAGATGTTTGCAAAAAGATGTTCATGTCTGTGTTATGCTTCAAGTCATCATAGTGTGTATTTGAATATTACCCCCTTTTATCTCCTGTCAGGGGTTTACATATTGCAGCTCTCCATGCACTCTTTCCTGAACTTCAGAAATACATGTTTACTCAACCTATCCAAGGCAGGAAGTCTGAAAATGCTAATCCTCTTAGAAACATGTTTTTCCTTCAGAATAGATGCAGTGAAGGTTAAAGGGGGTTAACAAGGCTGATTATTAAGCTCAGGCAGGCATTGAATGGTAATTTTGTTAATTTTTTAGGCTGAACCACAATGCTGTTATATCTAAGGAGTGTGAATAATGTATTTCTTCACACATGAAAGCTTTACAGGGATGAGCTCAGTTAAATGAAGGTAGAAGCAAACATCTTCATTTTCAGCCAACAGTAGCTTCTCTTCTACAACATTCTGCTGTTGACTGAATCCCCGTAAATTTATGTTCTCAAACTACAAGGGAAATTTCAACATGGTTATATATTTTCTATTCTTTATTCTTCTGAACATCAACATAAAAGTGTCAAGGGTTTCCATTGTTCCAGTACAGGAGCAGCATATATCCCAGTGTAAGAGAGTGAAAATCATTGTCTTAATATCACCATCAAGTCAGAAGTAAATACAGACTTTCAAGCAAAATGAGCTGGACACATCAGCCATTTTTAAAAAAAGTAAAATCACTTAAACTCATGGATTAAAACACCACAAGACCTACCTTGAGGTCTAACCTCTGATCTTCAGTAGAAAGAAATAATGAGCTTTTTTTAAACAATTGTAAGGATTAAAATATATCAGTTCCTAAACCAGCAAAACAAGATGTCTCCTTATAGTCTCTTCTGCTTCTGATGCTATGTGTTTGGTTAGCTCATTGTAAAAACAAATTTCTTTCTCAGTTATATTTCTTGTTTTTCCATTGTGTTTTGCCCTGAAAAAGTGGCCATGAGCAATATCACCTAAAGCCCCTTGCAGTCTAAGTATTTCTGGTATTTCTGGTATTTCAGGTACTGAAGTCTCTTCCCTCAGATGAATGCTTTCTCATCTTTAGATTGGAGAACTGTATCATTTTCTTGCTAATGAAATAAATTCCAGTAGCTGAGCTGAAGCTACAGGAGGAAAGTGTGTTGCAACATCTTAATATTGTCCCAAACATCTCATATACAGGTCCTGCTCAGGCTTGCCCTCTGCAGGCATTGGCAGATACAGGGCTGAGGTACTAAACTGAAGCACAGTAAACTGCTGGAATCTCAGCACTACTGTTTGAAATGGTGTTGAAGAGCAGCTTCTCTGCCAGCTGTGTTGGAAAAGAAAAGGAGCAGTCCTTTTCATGCTTTAGTGACAATTTTGAAAGGCATCTTTTGCAAGATCCCCATACACTACGATTGCCATTTACGTATTCATTTGGTATAGGTATCTTTCTACCTGTAGTGCTGGACCCTAAGAGAGCCCACTCATGGTTCAGAATCTCATGTTAAGAGGCTCTTCACAGCACAGTGGCTGCATTTTTAGAGGCTCCCAAATCCCCTTGTAGCGCAACTCTGAGCATCTGATTCTGCCCTGTGAGCCAGGAATCTGAAAATGAAGCAACACCTAAGTCACTTTAGAAATTCAAGTCTTCAAAGCCTCTTAGGTGACTTCCACTTTCATGCACAGAGGCTAGTGTTGCAGGTCACGTAAGTTGGGTATTTTCACTAATTCCAGAAGAAAACCTGCAGCACTGTAGTTGGAAATCTAATGGCTTTTTCAAACAGTAGTGGAAATACAAAGAGGACCTCTGGCCTTGTGCTAAGAATGACCCTCATTTTATTTGGTCAACAGTGGCAAATTATTTGCACAGTAAAGAGTCTATAATGACAAAATACAAACAGTATCTGATATCAAGATTACTTCACTTTCTTACTGCAAAGAGTAGATGGTAATTCCTTTCTGGACCAGATTAAGAAAATTTACTAGATTAAATATAATTACTAAAAACCACAGCAATTGTAAGCATATGCCAGAGTTAGATGTTATTGTACTACCCAACACTTTATCCATAATTAAACATGACAAGTAAAACAGAAAAAAACATTTCAAAAGAATATCTAAAAAGTCATAGATTAAAAATGTGGCGAAAAAAGTTATGAATGTTAGCATTTCTTCAGTATTATTAATTGCACATTCTCTGTTAGAGTTATTTCAACTTTAACTCCAGTAAGGGCCAGGGAATCAAAAACCTCCCTTACATGATTTACTGACTGCGCATTTATGTGGTATTTAATATCACATTTTAATTTAA
Source organism: Coloeus monedula (assembly GCF_965178545.1). Lineage (NCBI taxonomy): Eukaryota > Metazoa > Chordata > Aves > Passeriformes > Corvidae > Coloeus > Coloeus monedula. Next base: position 40,044,446 of record NC_138784.1, read on the forward strand.
TACTTAATTTGCAGTTTATTAAAATCTTGAGACACAAACCTTATTCCATTGTCTCTACTGCTTTGAAAAATTTGTGTCATCTTCCAGAATAAAGTTTCTGGGAGGGGATGGGTGGAAATGCAAGCTATCCTTTATTTTTACTGTCACAATGACACTCAAATTACATTTATATATAAAATATCTCTGAGCTCTCTGGAACTCTGTTTTTGTGCTCTGGCTATGCAAACCCACCAAAACCAGGCTTTCTGCAATCATCAGTCAATTATGTGGTTCGGTTTCAGAAGACAGAATGTCAAAACCAAGAACTTTTACAGCACTTGCTGATAAGGTCTGGAATAGGCAAGAATACACAGAGTTTCTGTACTTGTCATCGACTTTCCTCACCAGTTGTCAGAGAAGTGTGGCGAAAGAGGAGAAGCATGAGTTTCCCCTTCTTTGTCAGGAAACAAGCTCTAAGGGAATCTTACAGGCTCTAAGGTGGCTGTTTGCAGCAAATTCACAAACAGCTGTTAAGGGCGTCAAACTGAGCAAAACGATTGATGAGAAAGAATACAAAATGGCACCTTTTAGATGTGCTCTCTGCATATGTCTTGTATTTATCTGCTTGCCCTTTGCACCTGAGCTAGTTACTGTCTCTCAAGTGCTAAAAGAGGCAGAAGCATGACTCAAACATCATGCTAATTAAATTCTGATTGTAGAATCATTGTTTTCTTGGTAGAAAAGCAGGAAAAAGAGCCCTTGTTTTACTTTCAGGTTTCAGTCTGAGTTAGCTTAAACTGCGTAAAGGTGCTATGGGTTAGCTCTGATTCAGCAGGATCTGAACATTCCTGAGAGAACACTGACATACCCTACAAATGCTGTTACTGTGAAACACAAGCTGATTTTATGTTTACTGAGCTGCTATTACTAGTAGTCTTTGTAATGTCATTTCCATGTAAGTAGATATGAAATGAGTTTTGCTCATATATCAGTTACATTCAGGATGTGAGACTGCTCTGAGAAAACTGGTCAGTTCTGAAGTGTGGGACTGAACAAATCCTACAATCTTAAAAAATAAATAAAAGCGTGTCTCTATCTTCTTTGCCAGTTGTGCCCCTATTTATCAGCTGACTGTCAATCTCTATTATGTAATTACATTATTTGCTGCAGCCATTTTTCAAAACTGCGCAGCTCCTTTCAGAAACACATTGCTTTAACACAGTAGCTATTCTCCTCTGCCCTGGTGTGGTGCTTTTATCATAATACTCATCATATGCTGGCAAACACAATCTTCTGCTACCAAAAATGGCCCCATTGAAAGGCTAAGATGAATCTTCAGATAGCTCCTTAAATTTATTCCTTTTCTCTCTTGTTGGTAAAGCAATAAGCTTGAGTTTTGTTATGTTTTTCTTTTCTGATGCCTCCTTTCTTAATCCTGTTGGAAAGGAAAGACAGGCAGGTAGCTTTGCAGGGTGACAGCTTTTTTAACACTGAATAATCTACTGCTGTGCATGCTAATAGGTAATGCTAGGTTTGATTAACTAATTTTGCAAATGAATATCTAAGCAAATTACTTTTGCAGACTGTTTCCAATGATTCTTTCTCTTTAATTGCCTCTTTGAATAGCTTCATACTGTTGCTGCTTATGATAAGAATTCATATCAAACCCTGGGGTATATATTTAATAGTAAATATATCTGGTATCACCTTACCCAGGAAAACCCTCCACCTCACACACATCTTACTTAAAGGTACATAGTTATAGTTGCAAGTTGTTTGGGTTTTTTTCCAGAAGTTTCAAAATCATATAGGAGTGTAATTTCCCTTCATGTTCAGTTCATGGCTGGTTTTAAAAGATACTTGGATACTTACATAACTGGGTATGACTGTAAAGGATTTTTAAAGATTCCAGAGACAGACAGAGATATTTTAATTGCAAACAAACACCTGATTAGTCCAAGAAATCTCTGAAAAATCCTGCCTGCTCGTATGGCTAGAGAGATCTGATCCTCTTGCAGAGATAATACAAGACTGGGACTAAAAGTGAGAGACTTTTATCTTGCTTTTTTTTATTTGAAAATAAAATATTCTCTTTTAAACTAAAGTATCATGCCATGTACAAATGTGTACAGTGCAAATATTTCACATAATCAGAAAATCCACTATTCTTTCTAAAGAAGTTGGGGTCTTAACCTATACTCTGAACTCATATCATTGTCCATATATCACTGCATAATTAAATATTTGAAATTTCAGTAATTTCATATTTCTTAGATGCTTGCCTTTAAAATATAAACTTCATGCACTATCCATGGCCCATGTTCTCTTGCCTCAGCTGAATAAACCTGTGTCTAGACAGCCTAACTTACATATTTGCTGTCAAACCACTACAGTGCTGCTAATGCTCAAGGCATCAGCTATCTTATTATCTGCTCTCTGAAACCTTACATGAGCTTTTCCATGTATTCCTGAATCACATTAATTTTCAAGTCTTCACCCTTAAATACCTTGTAACATTTCCCTGCACCACTTTGCTACATTTCCTTCCTTACTTCTCAGTCCTTCTGTCTCTAATCTCTCTCACTTCTTTAAATGTTTAGCACCTTTGGCTCTCTTGTCCCAGCACAGGTTTCATGTTTGTCTGACAACATGGTGTTCACTCATCTTTCTTTCTTTAGATCTGTCCTTAAAATCCATCTTCTCATCTTCTAGCACAGAATTATCTGACAGTAACTCATCAGGAGAGGGCAGAATCCCCTCCACCCACTCATATACACCAAGTCAAATAACTAATTCTGAAACACCACAGACATTTTTAAATGACAGCCAGCAACCTCTGCTTCCTCCAATAAAAAAAACCTTTGCAAAAGAAGGCACTGCAGACAGGGCAGGCAGGAGAGGAAGAGCTGTACTGCCTCTCAGTAGGAGAGATGTGAGATAGACATTTCAGCTCCACTTACCGGTTCCTATTGCTAGAAATCCAGTCCGAGATTAACGTTGCAGCCTGCTGGTGACAGTGCTTGTTCCCGAAGCTGCAAGCCAACATGATGACTTCCCGACGCAACTCTCTGTCCACATGAAAGAAAGCAATAAGGCTGCATTAATGAATGTGTTTGAATGTGTTTGAATGCTTACAAAAAACTGCTTCTTATAACAGTGACAGCAACCAGGAGTTGGGCAACATATCAAAGATAATCTGGCTTTACAAATCTCAGTGTTGATTTAATGCCTGCAACAACTGAAGAAAAGTCATGGATCAAAAGCAGCCCCCATTTACACTTATGCACTCCTCCCAACTTCTGCGGTCACATGAGTACAAGTTCTTAGAAATCCAGTGTAGTCAGATATTAAGTTAGGGCTTAGGAAATCATGTTCTCTCAACTTAAGAAAGAAGAATTCTTCTCACAGCATCTTTCTGCTCTCCCTACAACCCAGAAAGGAAAGGAAACAGAAAGGAAAAAACAGAAGGGTGATAGAGCTAAGGAATTATGACTGGCTTATGCTAAACATGACTAAATTTTAGGAACATTTATATAATTATATTCCACAAATAAACAATAAAAACAAAAATATAACAGTACTCATGTTGGTATGATGCTTGAACAAGTGACTTGTTTAAATTGTTTGCTGGCCATCCAAGCTTCAGATACATCGATGCAACTTGTCTTAGAATATACTCCTAAGCAGAAAAAGAAAAGTATATTTAATGTTAAAAATAATCTCTTTTACTTGAAATGGAAATACTGCTGACTACTGAGGTTTGGTCTCTCTTTTTACCCTCAAATAATGTCCAATTCCAAATACTTATCAAAGCTACTTGTCCACTTATAATCCTCTTTCACTGCTGTAGTATGAAGGTCTAGAAGAGCGACTAGATTAGATGCCTAGTATAAGACAATTTATTGTTACAAAATCCATGAATTTCAAAACTTTATTACATGTTACTTTGAACTCACAATGTGCAGCTGGAAAATTACAAGAGTGTCAATAGCCTAATTTCTAGTTTGTGGCCAATCTTGACTACACCGTACATGCTCACTTTTAAAAGAACACTGTTTTAATATCCATATCCATGGCAAAAACATTATGTGTGTACAGTCAATTGACTTCAGAATACATAACAATGTGGCTGCAAATAAGCTTTGTACACTTAATGACACTATGCTTTAAGTTTAGGCTCCTGGTGTGCTTAAAGTACAAAACAAGCACAAGATCTGTTTTAGTGACTTTTACTTTTTACACAGAGGACATATTTAAATATTCTGACGAGTTTTGAAGAAAACCACTGTCATTGTATTCAGTGTAATATTTTGCCAGTGGAATTTACCAATTTGAAAAAGAGAACTGAGATCTACGGAACCACATAGGAGAGCATCTATTTTATTATTACAGATGCATAGGCATGTATATATGTCACCACAAAAGAAGATTCATACTGCAGCTTTCTCTAGCAGATACGTTATTCTGTGACTAAAAAGACTTTTTATTTCCTCTGCTATCACCTCAGCTTTCAAAACTCCCATCAGTAGTGATAAAACATAACTTGGCTGTGAATTTTACTGGTTTTATTTATTAAAATTGTGTTTTCTTTACACAACCATGTTTAAAAGTGAAATAGCAATGGCAGACTCCTAAGAATTTTTCTTTGCCGTTAACAACAGACTAAATATGCAAATTATTTCAGCAGCATTTTACATTATGGCTCTGGTTTGCATGTAGGCCTGCTCTGCAGGTTCATAAAAATTTCAATGTATCTTTATTAATCTGTAGTGTATGTTCTACAAAAACCATTTTCCATGTCATGAGGTAATTCTGTGCATATGTATGTGTGTATATATATACACACACTCACACATATCTGTATCAATATCTGTATATCTATATCTATATATCTTGTTGAGGTATATATGTACCACTACATATATACGTACAGTCACTTCTAACTTCCTCCTCTCTGAGCATGGTGTCTATGGTCACACACACAGAGGAACAAATATACATTTAAGAAGAGAAAAGCATCCTTAAGAATTTCAGGCTTTAAAAAGCCCCTGCATTTGAAGGCTTTACAACATTACATAATGTTACCGTATATTGGCCATTGAAAATATGTAGACTACATAAAATTCCCAGTGAATAAAAACCCCAAGAGTTCATAATTGTCACTGGCTGCAGTCAAATCTGTGTACTTCATAAACCATGCTTCAGTGTAGCTACAGGTAAATGTTAAAATATTTGCCATGTCTATCTTAATTATCTACTGCGAGCTGTTACTGCTGTCCCTTCGGACGCAATTATGAATGGGCTTTTGACTCAACGGTGATCTAATTCTTGTTAATTAAGGTAACTGCATTGAATTCACCATGGATTTTGGGAGGAAATAATGACTACAAATCTTTGCTTCAGTTGCATGTATTCTTTTCAGTTGTGCCTATATTTGCTGTTGTTGCTGATCTTGGGCATCCAGCTAAATATCACCGTGGGGCTCCTCAAAGGGGAAAATCTGGCAATAGAACACTTTGGCTCTTTTAAGTGAAATACTTTACTTGTCATAACATTTTACATGAGGGATAATTACCTTTCCTTCTTCTAGTCATATATGCCTCAAACAACAGTTATCACTGTTCAAATGCAAATGAATCAAAGCTTGATAATTCCTATGTTTAAGTAGAGTAATTAGGAAGAAACTTAATATCCCTAGCATGTTTACAGTATCTGACTGGGGAACAGTTCAAATCTTGACAATAAAAGGAGGGAGTAAGAGGTGAAAGAAAGAAAGGCAGGAAGGACAGACAGATGGAAAGAGTGAAGGGAAGAAAGAAAGGAAGAACTAGAGAAAGAAAGAGAGGAAGGCTGTATCTCTTACATTGAAGATATTGTAGTTTTCTGTACGGTCCAGCAATTTATCTAGAGGATAAAGAGCTCGGCTGGCAGCATGCCAAGGCAGAAAATCTTTTTCTTCTGAAAGGTATCTCATAATCTCCAAAGGAATATTCTGAGGCAAATAACCAGCTCTGCACAATAAAAGAAGCCATTAAATTGGTTTTCAGAAGATATTCACAATGGAGCATAAACTTTTTTTTCCCAAATGAAATTAAAATGCAGAAAAACACGATAAACTCATCACACTTTAATGACATAAAAGTCAACCTTATAAAAAACCAGCAACTCGCAGTCTCTCCCAACACATGCAAGCATACTGATTTGATGAAGCAAGGCAAGAACACACATGAAAGAAAACCAGATAAGCTATCTCTACTTTGAATGGATTCCCGTGGCTATGAAAGACATGAATGAAGAAGTAACTGCCTTTAAGGGGAAAAAAAAAAAAAAAATACCCAAAACAAAAGGAAGGTGTTGCTTTGTTGATTTCTAAGACAGAAAGCTGCCTGCATAAAATCAACAACCCAAGGCATTTTGCTTGATGAAACATTTCTAGTGACCATCACCAATTTAAAAGAACTAGTGCTGAAGAAGAAGTTTTAGTTCTACAGTTATTCTCCTCACTCTTTTCTCTATCCTTTAGAACTGCCTTGTCTTCTATCCACCTTAAGTCACTTAGGAAGGACTCATCCAGTGACATCACTTTGGTTCAGGATGTTCCAGCACTTTGCACATAAAGTATGGGTTTTTTCAGGTGTTTATGAATCAACCAGCTAAAATTTTGTCCCATTCTTTTTCTATCATGAAAGACCTCCCCCTGCAAGTGAAAGGCTGGGGGCGGTGGGGGGGGGGCCGCACAGGAAGGGTTTTCAAATAATAGCATTACAAGTAAAATGCAATACAGACACAAGCATTTGACAGCTACTTTAAAAACTGAGTACAGAAAACACCAAGCTTTAGGCTTTGCTCTCACTTTCTTTTTCAGAACAGCATTTTTTCTTAACTATCCAGACTGCAGAAACAAAGTGCAACCCTGTGGGTGTGAACTTTCCAGAAACACATTGTCTACTCTTCTTCTGATGCAGGTGTTTAAATCCAAAAGGAGATAACTATCTGCCTAGAGAGGAGATAACGATTCTCTTTTCCTTAAACACTTCAAATCAGCAAGGTAGATTCCACAAAGTTCAATTTAATAGGCTACAGTGTGATATAGCTTCATAGACTAGTTTTTCTCCTTCATTGCAAATTTTCCATTAATTTCCATCAATGTTTGTGGAAGAAATGCAAACATACAGCAAACAAATAAAATTACACACATTAGTACAGAAATTAATCAATGCATACATGTTAATACGAATTTTTATCTCTGCTGTAATAACATGTTAAAACTGTCTTGCTGAAATACTTGAAATTGTTTCCTTGCAATGTGCACCACATCTTGCTGGCCTTCATTTTTCACACACTCTGTTGGAAGAATTACACTCTGTTCCCTTCATGTTCTCAGGAAAAAAGTGAGTTCATGTAACAGATTTAAAAGTATCTATCCCACCCTCCAGTCTGCTTCATGTCATCTTTGTCCACATTTTATCAGCTCTGTTTTCAACTCCAGTTCCAGCACACACTAAAGCACAAAAAACAAGATCACTTGGGGAGCTCACTGTGCCAACTGAGGAACTGAGCAGATATGAAATAAAAGTGGCAAAGCTTTTAGAGTAGGTAACGGACAAAGTCCAATGTAACTGAAGAGAGAAAGTTACTTCATTTTATAGGTCTTGGTTTTGAAGCAGCAGAGTATCATTAAGATGAATTCTATGTCTTAATACTCTGTAATTCATGGACCCTGCAGCATGCTGAACTGACTGCAGTTAAAAATTTTGGAGATAATGTTAGCAAAGAGGTAAACTAGCTTAAAGTTGCATATAGGTAGCTAGTTTCTAATAGGATTTGTGATTATTTTTACTGATAATTTGATTGACATGAAAAAGTGTGGAGTAAGGAACAAGAGGAATAGCTCTAGGAAACATGCTGCTTAAGGAATCAACAGATTAATGTTTATTATAGCTGCACTAATGGACATTTAAGTTCATGTTTTGAAATTAAATCTATCTATACTAAGTGCAAAAAGGAAATCAACGCTGCAAAACAAACAGATTATTTCTTTTTAAGCTTAACTTCCCCATAAAGTCACATAAGAAGTGGACTCAAAAATCGATCTCTTAATTCCTAAACTCAGAGCTTCCTAATGAGTTTTGAAATCACGATTTTTGGCTGATGATACTCATCCTGTTCACAACAGAAGCTGCTATTCTCATCACTCACTGCTTCTAACTTCTGAATTTATCACACTATTCAATTCTGCCTGTCTCACACTCTGACTCTCACTTTTCCTATTGTTTCCCTAAGAGTGTAGTGCAAATTACACAAATAGATTTTGGCAAAGTTTGACTTTTTTCCTGTTTATTCCTGACCCTCCTTCTCTGAGTATGACCCTAGAAGAGCTTATGCCCAATATCATCAGAATCACCCCCTCAACCACATATTAATCAATCCATCCCAAGAGAAGGGATGGGAATGAAGGGAGATTTTTGGGGATGGCATTATTATATAAATTATAACAAATTCATCACTTCAGATCATGATTTAGAGGACAAATGGCTATGGCTGCTAATATTAAACTCTTCTGTCAGCACATCCTGGGCAGTACAGGTGCTAAGATGCACCTCTGAGAGAACATGAGCAGAGACATATCTCAAATCCTCCTACAGTGGCAGTTAAGACAGCCAGTTTCCTGAAGAAAACACAAGTGCATCAGGAACATTACCTTGGCAGAATGTTCTTTATATTCTACACTATTTTATTTCATGGATGCCTACAGAAAACCATGATAGCCCTATTCTTTTACCGTAGTCGCTAAGCCATATTTATGAACTTTTTATTCCAAATACACTGCAGTCCAAGACTAATTGGCACTAAATAGCTTCTGTCAAGAGGTGGTAAGGATAGTTATTGTTTCACCTTTTTGCATAAAAAGTTTACATTCATAGTTGAGAAAACAGGATGTAAGGAGAAACTCTCACCCTAATCATAAAAGATAAACCATGAACCATAAAACATATAAGAAGTCCTAAAATCCAGATCACAGATCTAGGACCTGTGAGAAGTGTCCTGGGAGGTAGCATGACTACCATGACAACCAGGTCAGCAGAAAACAGAACCTAGACAAAGCAGTGTGACTGTGTGGTGAGCTATGCTCTAATATTCTGCATCTTCACAAAGCACAACTGGTGACTTAACTTTTGTATTTTAGTACAATCATCCTCTTTTAGTTTACACTAAAAGCTTGTCCAGCGCTAAGAGAGACTTCAAGACTCTGCTTTCCCAGGGAATACTGCATTCAGTAAGAAGCACTGGCTCATTTGAACGGTGGCAAACCAGACAAAGGGTGCTGGCATGATTCTAGGATTCTCCTTCATTATCCTGGAAGAACTAGGTTCAAAGATGGTTACAGAGGATCTGGTCAGCAAAAGCATTTATGGAGTAGGACAATAACCAAAATGAGGAAAGAAGGCAAAACAGAGAATGAGTCTGGTCTGAGTATCTCCATGAACTCTATTGGAAAAACACAGATCTGTATAAATGTTTAACAATAATTATAACAACAGTAAGAAAACTAAAAGTAGCAACCTTCCCATCAAAAGGAAAACTGTAAAATAATTTCCCTGTCATATATTTGCCTAGAAATGTTCACTCAAAGGTACTACAGAGTGTAAATTTAGTAGATACTCTGCACGTGCAGCTTGACTTATTACTCTCTCTTTCAACAAAGTCACTGAAGGTCAGTGACAGAAATCCTTATTTTTCTTTTGTCTTTTTAGCCATCAATCATATTGCTATCTTTAAGTCCAGCAAAATTACTGTCAGACATTGCCTGTCAAAGTCCAAATGCATGAAAGTCAGGGCTAAGAGACAAGTTCTTTTCTAGCCTAGCCATCTTGGAGGAAAATTGAAATATTGTCTGTCACTAGGGGAATAACTGATTATGAGCTATACTGAAACCAGGTAACAAGCATAAACACCACAGAAATACTGTGATGTCCAATCTTGTGTCTAGTCTGAAACAGGCACAGTTTTCTCTAGGTATGTCTCCAGGAGTCACCTGAGAATCTTAGCAAGCATGTGTCTGCACCTAAAAAAATTCTTCAGAGGAACCTGGGATAGTTTTGGCAAGTATCTTAACAGATAAAATAGTTAAACAGTGTTGATACGTAAACAGTGGCTGAAAGCATACTGATGTTCAGGTAAAACATTTATCAAGGGCAAGGTTAAAAAGTTTTGTAAACATTTTTCATCTATAGTTAAAATTAAAATTGAAAGAGCCTTAAAAACTCATTTAGTCTCTCCCTACCCAAAGCACATTCATACCAGTGCCATTCCTGACAGAAACTTTTCTTGCTTATGTAGGCCTCTACCAGTGGATAATCCTAAGAACACTACTATTTCAGTACTCCTCTGCCAAGAAGCATGAATAAGAATATCATAGCTCTGGTCCTTTGCCCTGTAACTCTTCACAGAAGAGTACCAACAGATCCATTTCATGTTATAAAATGATCTATTGTGTACATATCTTCAGTATAAATTACAAAAAGCAGACATCCCTCTTTATAGTGTTTCAGATTGGAGCATTTTGATTTGACATCATGGGTCATATAGAAAGCAGCCTAGACTTAAAAAAGCCTCTACAAGCCCTTTCTAAGCCAACTTTCCCCATATCAAGTCATTTGAAACACATGAATACAAAAGCAAAATTTAACCAAAAAGATCACATTTGAGACGCTTCATTGCTTTATCAATTTTTATGTAACTGTCCTCACCCATCAGTTTACCAGCATGTCAATCATTCTGTAGCCACCACTACACACGAGCATGTGCTAGAAACACAGAACCACACGAGGTTTGTCTTATTATCTACATTCCTGATTTCACAGTTGCCTGCCAAACTGAAGGGGAGAACAGATCAGGAACATTGACTGGCAAGAAGATCTGCTTTAGTTATTAGACAAATTACCTCTAGACAAACATCCTGTTCAGCAGGTTTTTCATGCCAAAGAAGGCTGCTGATGAACTGTACTGAAAATGTGATCTATCATTTTTATGACAAAGACAGAGGTGGAAAAAGATTTTCCAGAAGTAATATATAAGTATTAAGTGGTTTATGATATCATATCATATCATATCATATAAGCACCAATACTTAGCAAGGTACTATTCTGCTTACCCTGAAGAAGTTGCTATGGTGGCCATTGCAACAGAGAAAAGAGGCAATGAACAGAAAAAGAAAGTACCGAACACGGTAATGAAATCTCCCTCACAAAGAATTCCCAATACAAATCTCATGGCAATGAAAAATAATCTTTAAATTACATGAGCTTTTAATGAGTCAGATAAAAGCAGAATCTAGATTATATTATGAAACATCAATGCGTATTCAACTGCATTCTGACCTTGATTTGTTCTTTACACTGAGCCACTGAACTTATGGACAGATCCCAGCACATTCATTTTCGCCTTAGGGACAAAGTACCAAATGGTAGTGTAATTGCCAAGGGAAAATTATTACTCTGTTCTGAATTATTTCTATCATAAATCCAGCACCAGTCAAACAGACTCTGTCACAAAAACGACAGGGTTGCTGTACAGTGATGAGAGTCCCACATACAAGGGCACCATAAATCCTTTAGTCCCACCACCCAACAAAGACATTATAAGTCATGTGTTTAAATCAAAATTAGAAAATCCAAGCTGGCAGCAAACTGGTCTGCATTGCTGAAACAATGGAAATGAGGTGATTTACTTGCTGCTGGTTTAAAACTCACCCCGCCTTGTCTGTTTCTTAGAAATGTGCAAAACATGACTAGCTTTTTGTCTGGGTAATTTTGAAGGGGTGAAACACAGCTCTTCAGAACGCAGATGTGCAATTCAGATTAACATCATTTCTGTTTCTGTTTCTGTGCAATATATGAATAATTAGACTATACTCATTAACTCCTAAAGAGACAGTTTAAAGCCAAGTTGGGATTCTTAATAATTGATTCATTCTTTTACCTTAACAGTAAAGTGTGTGGATTAGAATAACTCACAGAGAAACTTGGCACCAGTTTAACCATATTTAACTGTATCTGCCTTTTTCATTTTTTCAGGACCTATCAAGGACTGGTGTCTCTACCAATGTATTCAGGATATTCTTTCCCACAATGCTTTAACAACAATTCCTTGATGGCTGAGTAAATACATATATGTTGAACCCTGACATGTCAAAAAACTTTGGGCAAGGTGAGCCATACAACAGGGAAATTAACTCATAGTCAGAGATTTCCCCTTCCACTCCTGCAAGGCTAGAAGTCAATGATTAAAAACTTAGGATGACTGGCATCCATGTTCAACCACAGAACCTGAAGAAAGAATGTTTTCTCATAGAAAACTAATGGGCAATCTTTAAAAAAGGCCCTGTGATCTCCAGTATCAAAGAATAATCTACCTCACTCTTCCCTCCCAGGGTTGACTTTATATAAGCACCATGTAAGAACTTGATTTTTCTAAGACACCGAAGTGACCTGATGGAGGCATTATGATCTGTACCAGCTATGGATTTCCACGTAAACAAGACAGGAATGCACATCTGCTCTTTGATGAATGCAACAGCAACTTTTGGCTTAAAAGCTCATTTTATGAAATAAATTTAATTAGCATTCAATCTCTCCAACATTAAAAGATTCAGAGAGTAAGACAGTTTTCAGTGAAGCCTGCTTCTCAGTATGTTTTCTTACATGCAAAATATTTAAGGACTCTTCAAGTGACATTCAACTCCACACAAGAGCATTTGAAGCATCCTACAAAGAATAGCTCAAATTCAATGTAATTATCACAGTATTATGTAGCTTAAATTATCTTGCACAGTTTTAGAGTTGCCACATAAGCAAAGACTAATATTAATTTGAATTACTCACCTCTGTTGAAAACAGAAAAAACCCTCAAATCTAAACCCCTCTATGCTTGTAAAAATGCAACAAAAGAATTCCTTCAAACTGTAGTTCACAATCTCTCCTTTCCTCTTCTTCCCCATATGAAAGAAAAATTAATTAAAAAGGCATAGTACAAGATGAAAAGGAATAATCTTACTGCTAAGAATTAAGGCTATGCAGTAAGTTATGTCATGTTTTTCATCATCATGAAACCATGATTTTTGAGAAGTATGTAATTCACAGAGTTAAATTAAGTAAAGAAATTTGAATGTATTTCAGGGGCTAATAGACATCAATTCCAGATGACTCAATTATTATAAGTGTTATTTATTTTCTTTCTTGGTGATTTTTGTTGGGAAGGGTAGAATGAAACAGCTCTTCTATTCATTAAGTTGTCAACAGGTGATGGTATCTATGAGAGCATGTTTGAGCAGAATCAAAATTCAGTTAGTTTATTATTATGCACAATACTTTTTCGGCACTCTCTTTTGTCCTGATCTAATGTTTATAATTTCCATATCAGTCAGCCACGTGAAATATGTGCTTAAAAGCTAGAAATTTCATATGGATAGCATAGAATTCTGATCTTGAGAACACACATGCAATTCCAATTTTGTTTGCCAGAATACCGACAGAATTGGACATTACTTTTCTAAATGCAATTCCCAATAAACATATTTATAATAAAAAGATTCTCTGAAATTCTCTTAAACCCTCACCTATTCTCTTATCTCCATTTTGCAGAGAGAAAGAAGACACAAACATTTAAGTGATTTTACCAAGATCACCTAGGAAGGCTACAGCAGAAACAGCATCCCAGGTTTCTTCAGTCCCTGTGCCTTAGTCATAACACAGCCCTTCCTGTCATTTATTGCTTGATTTCTGGGTAGAGGAAAACACACTTCTAGCCAGATAGAAAGGAGCTGATCCATTACAACATTCAAGCAGACAGAGCATACATGGACAAAGACCAGACCTCCTCTAGACAACAGTCCTGGTCAACGGCAATCAGATAAACACAAAAAGTAGGATCATTTCTGAGAAGCAACAGCACAGTCAGGTCTAAACAGCAGGCAAAGGAGTGAGTATGATAGCAGACTTCTTTCTTTATACTAGTGAGGCATCGGTACTGTCTTTTATAACTAGAAAAGTTGGTTTATGCCTTCATTCATATATCCTTTGTTGATGCTGGGAAAGTCAAGTTGTTTAGATCAGCACCTCCAGCTTCTCCAAGTGGCTTGTTTTTGCTGTCTTAACCAATGTAGCAGAAGGATCTTTTGCTCTCCATATTAGTCCTGTCAGACCCACAGAAAGGAAAGTAATCGGGTTCTGGCATAAGGGTAAGGAGTCAAAAAACCTGCTTGTTTTGAGAGGACAGTTGAGGGAGGTAGAGACTAGGATTGACCAGGCAGCTGTGGGGAAGAAAAAGGGCTATGTAGAAGTCCCAGGGAATGGATGTATGCTTGCTATGAGAGGATAGGGCCCTCACAGAATGCCACAGGTTTCAAGGTTGTACAAAGACTTCCCCCTGCCCCACCAACACAGATTCCTGAAGCCCTATTTTCAATTCTTAGCTCTGTTTCCAGTATCTGAAGTAGCGAAAAAGCCTTCAGAAAGCTTCACTCATGACACTAGTCTTCTTGTTTCATCTCAAACTCAAGTATTATTTTGAAGCATAATTCAGACCTGGTTCAATTAATGTTCCCAAAACAAATCTCACAGACTGTTCCCTTGCTCTGTCATTACACAGCAGTCCCTGGCACCTGCACGGCAACAAGGATACAAGCTGACTTCAGAGACCAGCTTCAAATCTAAGAGACTAAGACTATGTGGTAAAAAGACAATGAGTTAACAAGCATTAGCTAAAAATAACTCTGTCACTCCCTTGAAACCAGAGTCAAGTCTTCCTGACAGTTTATTCTGGGTGTGGCCAAGAATAGAGTTAATGTACTTTACACGAAAAAACAATTACTGCTATAATTATTCAGAAGTACCAGAAATAATTTAGGCAACTTTTGCTGGGATATGACTAGACAAAGACCTTCCCTCTGCACTAAACCCTTTGCAGTCAGATTACAGTGCTGGATTTTAGTACGTGCTGAAGTCTTCAACTTTTTTCCTGTCTCTCAGCAGGTATTTCTATCTTTCAAGACGCTATCACAGCACCAACACTTCCCTGGAATGTGCTGTACAATTGGCTTTACTGCCTTTAGCTGTGTAACAGGATCAGATGCACAAATGATACATACTACAAAAGCAGAATTGACTTTTCATGTGCTTAGTTGCAGGAATTGCTTTGATTCCTCTTGTTACAAACACATGCAAATGTTAGCTGAAATATGTATCTCCACATAAAGCAGATATCAATGCTGTGATATGTCACAAAACGTATGGTCTGACGTGCAGCATATGGAATGAATGATGGCAACCTTAAAATAATTGTAACTTTCTATTTTCTCTAAAAATGGCACAGCTACTTTAGCCCATTGAGAGAGTATTAATGTCAAAAGGAACCCAAGAACTTCTGAAGGAAACTACACTTAAATCAATTGCTAGCGAACCATCACCAAAATTTGCCTGACAGCGAATGGGAGTTACTATGGCATATGCTGAAATAATTCAGATGAGGCCTCATTTATTAAAATAGTAAATCTATACCACTATTAATCAAGCGTGATACAAAGTATTGATCTAATACTCACTCCCTTAGCTGGTACTCAGAGGCACTAATTAAGGGAGCTGCATAACACATCTCGTTTTCCTCTGTGTTGAACTATGAGAAAGTGCAATCAGGAGTAAAGGCGAAGGCTGGAGTAAAACAGCAGTTCACTCATTTAAATGGATCCTATATGACTGTTTCTGAATATCCCAACAAAACAAGGTCAACAACCCTGAATGTGGCTGTTGAAATTTTGAAACATTTTGAAGTACATTAATTGCGCTGAGAATTTCTGTCTTTGTCACC
Source organism: Coloeus monedula (assembly GCF_965178545.1). Taxonomy (NCBI): domain Eukaryota; kingdom Metazoa; phylum Chordata; class Aves; order Passeriformes; family Corvidae; genus Coloeus; species Coloeus monedula. Next base: position 40,060,289 of record NC_138784.1, read on the forward strand.
CACTTACTATCCAGACCCAGCATTTCACATGGGCCCTCAAATGCCTTGACTTCTCCTGACATTACACTGAACAGGACTTGAAGTAACACACCCAAGCGTAATATGGAACCAATTAGCCCACTTATATTGGAAGACTTCAAATGCTACAAGAAATGAAATCTTAATCTCTGTGAAGGAAAACAGCAGTAAAGATCATTTCAACTCCATAGTTCAGTTTTGTTATGTGTGGCAGCTGGTATGGGGTCTGTAGCTCAGACCCAGGAAGCCGTGACCGGTCCGTAGAGATGGCCCTGCGAGGAACTGTCTTCCAGGGACCATGCAGCTTTTCCTCAGCCACTGGAGTGCCTGAGAGGTGCCTGCTTCAGCAGGATAACAGCTCTTCAGTGATTTTCAGCTAGTGATTTCAGCTCTTGCTCTGAGAGGCAATCTCCAGGCCAGACCAGGAAAGAGAGACGAGAGGCCCGTGTGGCATTCCCACATTGGTGACTTTATTGTCCTGCACCTGCGAAAGGTGGCCAGTGACAGGCTTGCTCTCCCAACTGAGCTAGCTGGGCTTCTTTTATGGGGATACAAAGGTGGGTGTGAGAGGGTAAAAGCCAATGGGTTACAAAGGATCTACATAGGGTCTCCCAGAGGATCATGGTTCTGTGTCCTTTCTCACCATAACAGAAGAGTTCTGGCCTTTCTAAGGGGGGCTTGCTGGGAGATTGTGTACTCTCCTCCTATCGCAGCAGGCTTCCTCCCAGGGCAGGGGCTGGGCAGGCTCCACAGTTATGCATATATTTCCACCATGTATTTCAAGAAAACATTTTTCCAATTTAGCAGCAATAATTCTGGATTTTATATGGAAGTGTATGAACTGTAGGCTTAGTTACACAATATCTCTCAGTTTCCAGAAATAAGACCAGCTAATCATTATGTGGGGTGGTGTTGCCTCAGGTGGCTGAATGGATAAAATGTTTTTGCCTCAGTGTCAAGACTCCACAGCCAGGAATTAATTTTTTGAAAAACAATAAAATAGGGGATCCTAAAGACATGATTCTCCAGATCCAAAAGGCTATACTTGATTAAGTGAGATTTACTTTTTAAATTAATTCCTCTTTACAAGTTGGTGAGAAAGTGATACGGAGTCAGCATTAGCTTCCTTCAGTATTTTATTTCTGGAATCAACCTTGGAGTCAAATGCACCAGCTGTTAAAGACAAATTTGTGTCAAGGGAGATAATTTGGATTTATATATTGAAAAGTAGGTTGGTACTGCCTTTTCCCTTGCCCTCAGACTTGGGTTTTATAGAATCAGCAGAACTCACAGCTTGGAAAGAAACAAGTCACAAAGAATTGTTTAACAGCAGGAAAACAATCATCATAACTCATCATATATCTATTTGCACCAGGACCCTGGTTTTGGTCTGGTGTATGAAATTCTGATAGGAACACTTACGAAGGCCATCTACAGCATGGAAGTCACTTAGTTCACAGAAAATTTTGAAGGTACATTTTTTTCTTGTTACTCATTTCTGATACAGCTCTCGATATTTGTGAAGCCTACGGGGCAAGCTTCATCTGAACAGACTATAGTTCAGTCTGCCCCTAATCTGTGCAAGGAAATGGACAGCACTCCACCACACTCATCCATCCTTGGAGCAAAAGAACAATTATCAACAACACCGCTTCACGCTTGCTCATTCAGTGCTTACAGAACTGGAAACAGCAATAGCTATTTTAGATGACAGTAAAAGAGATATTCACAGTCACATCTGATTCAACACTGGTTAACATTAAATATAGATCAGACCTGTTTCTTTCACATAATACTACATTAAGTCAACCAGTTTAATGAGGGAAATCTTTTATGAAGATTTAGAGCCCATCAAGGAAGAACCAGGGGTGACACAACACTCCTAACATTGAGTAATTTATCTTATCCTATGTGGTTAAGTGGTTTTGAGAGGTCAGGCGCATGTTTCTCTCCATTAACTGTCAGTGCACTACAAGGTGAGAATGTCAGATTTACAGGTCTACCTTTGGGATGCCTCAAGTAAATTGGGAGGCATCCCACCTCATATACTCACTAACCAACCCCTTATCATAAGGAAAGAGAAAGACGTGAGAATTTGACAACATTACTCACATTCTTATGAAACAGTGCAACCTTTGTTATTTATTGTGACACTGCTTACTGGAGCTCTCTGAACTGTCCTCTGCTCTGTTTAAGCTTAGAAGAGAACCACAGTTCTGTTTGTCTTCTCATGGCTTCTGGGCTTTCTCAGTCAATGTTAACTAGTACAATTTACTAGAATCCACACATTTTTAGATTCTACTGAAACTTCATACAAACAAAAGATAAAGAATCTTCAAGAAGAAGGGAAGAGGGAATTTCAAGGTGCTATTCTTGCTCAAGAATGTGGGACATGAATTTCCATAAACTATGTTCTGTAGCCAAGGCTACTGCTTTTCAGATCTTAAGGGTATGTGCATGCACTACAGCCAAGAACAGAATTACGCTTAAAAATCTGAAAAGCAAATAAGTTGTAACTTTCTATTGTTATTATTCCACTCAACTCTCCTTGATGAATGTTATACAAACCAAAATACAGCAAGAAGGAAGACGAAGGAATGTATTTCCATATAAAATGGACAAAAACGTATGAAATTAAAGCTATAGAGCTTAAAATATTCCTTTGTAGTATCAATTCATTTATGTTGTTTATTTTCAAGCAATCACTATGCTGGACAGTAAAAGGATAATAAACATTTCAGAGAAATGGAACCAAACACACCTTTACAAAATAAAATGTGGTGTTCCAAAATAATTTATATGAGCACTTTTTTTCATTTTTCTCCAGATCTAAATATTAAATTTTACTAAAGAGAAGAACTGCACTCATTCCACAAACAAAATCAATTAGCATTATAACGACATAAAAATAATCATATTAGGACATACAATATTGTAACAGTGGAAAATTGAGTCAAATCTTTTTGGTATTTTCTGTATCAAGTTCAACAGCACACTAGGAAGTACTTCAGCAGTTTCTAAGAACGACAGGGTATTTTGAAGAAATACAGGCTCTTCAGTACAGTAAAAAGAACTGTTTACATTAGAAATAATTTTTGAAAGGATCAGCATGAATGTAAAAAATTATGTTTTAATTTTTGCATTATTTTATCACTGAAAATAATAGCTAGGGATTAGAATTAAAGTATCCACAGTTCTCCTCTCTCTCAAAACATGCATGTTTACAGTCATAGACAAGAAGATAACACATCATTGCAACTAGGGACCAAAACTGAGGACTGAATTACTGTTAAAAACAGCCAGATGATCATTAACAAAACAAAGTCAAGTTTTTATAACGTAAAATCTTTTGAAAGACTTCACAATGCTCTAGTGCAGTTACCTCTGAAAAGGTGCAGGATCCAGTATCCTCATGAAAGTACTTTGGAAAATTAGTGGGGAATGCATTACTCATCTAATCTTTTGAGTGGTTTTTAGATAGATGAGACTTGGCCAGACAACATAGGTTGGATCTTCAATCAAGACCTCACTTTAATTCTCCATGAACAAGACATCCTAGAGCACCGACTCAACACCGACTCACCTACAAAAATTGGCTTAAGAAACAGCTTTTTAAAGGATCTAGACTTTCAGGGAAGTCTAGCCACATCTGACTGCATTCAGTGCATGGAAAAAGAAGATGCCACACTGACTCTGTATAACTGCACACTACTTCTGAAGTGTCAAAATCAAACACAATTGGAACAGATTATGACGTTTTACTCAAAATTTGGTAGTTCTTCTAATAGTCTAAATATTTCAGAATGATCTGCAATATTCTCCTAGACAGAGAGTAGACAAATCATGGTCTACTGAAATCTGATGTAATGACCTATTTCTAGCTCTTTACTGTTACCAATGGGAAGATGTCACAAAGCAAGAATGAAGGGCAGTGCCAAAAGCAAATGGATACTCCTTTCCCTATGATAACTCCTTCCCTACTACATCTCTGGACTGTTAAGTAAGTGCTAATCACTACTTTATGTCAGCAGCAGGAACAGAGTGGTAGGGCACACAACTGTGTTTTATTGCAGTGATGCTGGAACATCACTGAGCTGTGACTGTGACTGAAGCCCAAACACCTCAAGTGACCATCTGTAGTTAAATGTACCTCAGTACTACCAAGCCTTGTGAGCAACAGCAGAAAACACAGTAGTATCAAGAATTCTTTTCACGCTACCTTTGACATTACAGTGAAAGTAAAATCACATTATTTGCAATTTTTCAATTAAATCTGTAATTATTCAGTTAAAACCCTTTACTAATGCTATGTCCCCAGGTACCTCAAAATCAAAAAGTTACAAATGTTCCACTATTTTCCTCTTGTTTTACACTTTCACTATTGACATATTGAATTTCAAAATGGGGACAATTCCATTGTCTCAATTTGTAAAGAAGTCAGTACCTTACCAGCACTGTATGTGCTAATTATTAACTCTCATCATATTAAACACAAAATGCTGCATAAATTCCAGAAATGCTCAATGGGACTGTTTTCCATTCTGTTTGAAAAGCACCACAGAGGGGGAAAAAAGAGTCTGTTCTAGCAGATTACAAGAAAAGAAAGATACTGGAAAAATGATATAACAGTACAAGTTAGGGCAAAATAATTACTGAAGCTTGAAGGTGCCTTCCATCTCAAATTAAATACAGCATAAGGATTAGTGGTAAAAGAAAGGAGAGGTGGGACAACTGGGAGAAACAGAAGAAAAAACCCTCATTCATTCGAGAAAGAGGAAAGAGATTATTTATCTGCAAAGCATTAAATGGAACTTGCTGCAAAATTGATCAGATCTCTTCAGACTCGGAAATACCCTACAGCAAATATTGATCAAGAGCAGTGAATGTGCTACAGACCGTGTTTATGTGCTATACGAAAAAAAAAGCGGGGGGGGAACTAAAGGGTGTTTAAAACATACTTAACTTTGAAACACACTCAACTGCTGAGTTAATGGTTGCATGAGTTATTGCAGCAATGTGTATGAGGATAGATGATCTTCAGGAAAACATACCTGGCTAGATTGAATGCATCATCAATCAAGCCTGCTCGATTACTGACAGAGAGAACCTGTGAGGGGCAAGCACAAAAATTGAACCATTTAGGGTGATGAAACAGTGAAGGTTCATCTAGAAAAGCAGATTTTAGGGATCAGAAGAGGAGCTTACCTCATGGTTCCTTGTTAGCTGATTAATTAGCAGCCTCCAATTCCTAATATCATAATTAACTCTAAAGTATCCAGTCTGGTTGATGTTCCCCACCAACCAACTTGCCTCTTCCAAAGCAGGAATTCTGTGGTGTTCTGGAAACAAAGAAGAAGAAGGGAAGGGGTCTTGGTTTTAACCTTAAACATTCTAAAAATGCATCTGTTACACTTTCACCTTCTTTAAATATACATGAAGGCAGTAAAATTAATTCAAAGACTAACAAAAATATTGTGTTGGATTAATAATTTCCTTTATCTGTTCTGATGTAGAGAGATGCCAGCTGACATTCACATGGGGACCTTTTACCCACACAGAATTTCAAGTGTGCTTTTTCTTTCCTGGGAAATATCATTTTTATGACAGGTACCCACTTTAAGTCTGGTATCCTTATTCTGGCCATGCTTAAATAGCTTTCTACAATTGTAACTCAAACAATTCAATGGATGTGCTACGGAGAGAAGAGTAAACCTGTGATTAAAAAAATAAATTCTTAAGTGTTTCTGCATGCATTTGATTAAGCTTTTACACTGGATTTTAAATTAAAGTACTTTGAGTTGTACAGCTTCTAGCTACTAACCACTGAGAGCCTCCTCTTTAGAGCTAGACCAATTAACCTTCTATCACCTAACCTGTTCTTCATCTTTCCCCTCATTTTAAGTAATCACTCTAGGGCTGAAAGTCTAAATTTATTACCGCATTTGTACAGGCAGGCACTCCACAACTATTTGCAGGAATAGGGATTTCAAAATTTCAACAACACAAAAGCCCTGAACTCACAATACACACTTCTTTTTTACCATGGCACAAAGCCTCAGGCTTCAACATCTCTGGAAGAAGTCTTCAATCTAGTACGTTATTTTGACAAAACTAACCATGAACTCTCGAGAACTCACTAAAAATTCAGAAACACTTTTTTCAACTAATAAAATTAATTTTTACACTGTTGAAGGAATAGTCTTCTCATTGAATTTTAAAAATAAAAAAGAAATACATAAAATTTGTTATAATGCAATTCCATTAGGGAATTGTTTGGTGTGCTTTAATTCCCTGGAGGTAATAGATAGGAAAAAAGTTAGCAATATGGTCTTCGCAATTCACACATACTATCTAGTACATAGGCTGACTAAAGAAATTGATTTAGTTCAGTCTTTCTCATAAAAAAGTTATTTCTGAGGAAATAATAGTTAACTAGGGCTACAGATAAAAGTTGTGCTTCTTCCTTGACTAACAGCAAACCCACAAATAACTACTATTTTAAGGTGCAGTAAGTACAAAGATCAGCAAGACCCCAATCTTAAAAACACATAATTACATGTTTAAATTCATGGACCTGCATTTTGCACATGAATTTGGATAAAAAAACTGCTGTATTAAAATAGAAAGTCCTCTTTACTCCTAGGTAGTTTTAAAACCAATAAAATCTCTGAAAAACACACTTATTAGAAATATTAAGCCGAGAATAACTCAGTTGTTGCATGTTCAATTCAATTCTTTACGATCCAACATATCCTGCAGAAATAGGACTGAGAAAATCTGAATTAAGTCCTACAACTCTGAATTTCCCAGGCATTCAGATTGTCAAAGCACCTAAGCTGCTTTTGCCACACAATCTGATTTGGAACAAGGCTGTAACACTTGTGTGTCCTTTCCTCCACAAGGGGCTGTACAGATCAGTCCTAAGTAAACTCTCTTAGACTTGCCCCCTGTTTAAATCCTTTTTTCATTGGGTCCAAGTCAGAACCGGCCCATTGCTCCACCCTACTTAGAGAAGACTTGAATCCTGTTCCTTTGTAACCTTATACCACCTTAATGCAGTACAGCTTTCTGCCCATGCTCTTTGGTAGCAAACTAACCTTCAAATGCCATCAGTCCTGAAAGCAGCTACTTGTAACTGGTTAATCCTTGCACCTCTACAATACTACCTAAAAGCATACCTAATAGGCTATCAGCACACATTAAGCAATATCTGGGTAAATAAATACATTAAATGGAAATTTTCAAAATCATATGTAATTAAAAAATACATACACTTTTTCTTCTTAAAGCATTTATATTAAATTTTCACCTCCAAAGTGAGAAAATTACTTATGCTTCAATAGCGTATTGAATTATACTTGTCAGTCAAATATGACAAGTTCAGAATAAGCTATTTCACATATAACAGCTGTTCAACACCCCCAGTACATATCCCTATAAAGAAGAGAGTATCTTTTCCAAGCACGATGGCATTATTGCTGTTTCGGTCAGTTTAAATACAACCATAACCCCTTGCCATCATATTTCGATAAGACCACTTGTGTATTGACGTCCTTCTGAAATACAGGACAGGAATCTTTCACACCTTCCCAGCTCATATAAAGAGGTGGCTATTTTAAGGGACTGTCTGATACATATGCTTCATATAGCTCTATATAATTTTGTAGAATTTGATATTTGTGTCTGTCAGTTCTCATGCTTTCCTATAAAAGAAATTCTTTCTTTTGGTAATTACAGGCACTAAAAATTTCTATACATCTGGGTAATGTTTCCACTTACCACAAACACATTTATTAGTTTCCTATTAAAAGTATTATAGCTAGGGAAAAGGTAGTAACTCAGTGTTAAACCCTACATTAAACCATTCATGACTTTCTAAACAACAACAAAGATTTCATTTGGAATGAAATCTATCTTTGAAGGTTTTAGTTCACCTCTTAAAAGTCATTCTAAAATATATATCCCATTGTATTTGACATTAAAGGGAGGTTTATTTAATCTTCTTCCATCAGAAAGTGTTTTTCCATGGTCGTGTTGTCGGGGGGCCTCAGAAAATAACACTGCTCTAAAACTCCTAGTTTTGCTGCATACATATAGGAAACATTTAGGATGAAATGGTTAAACTTTATGACATTTGTTTTGAAGTAAAAAAAATCAGTTAGGGTCTCATTCCCAGTTTGTCTGCTATCAAAGTGTGAGATAGTTCTCCAGCTGGTGCATGTGGCTTGAAGTTCTGAGCTCTCCCATCTCTCAAGCAACTTCAATTCCATCAAAACCAGCATGTGAGGCAGTCTGGGAGCAGGGCACCCTTCTGCAAGAGAGTACTCTCAAAAGCATGGACCAAATAGAGTTCCAGTACCATTTTAAGTGTTCAGACTCACAGTTGTTATTTTAACTCTTCACTTTATACAACTCCTAGCATACTAAGAAATTGGTTTATTATTTTCTTTTTCCCCCTGCTGGGGGAATTGACTCCATTTTGCTGCAAAAATAACTGCAGAAGTGTAGCCCAATTACTTGACAACAACAGCAAGTGAAATTTTTCTGACAAAAATGTGTTCCATGAGGAATTTCACAATAATCTATACCGGCTTTAACTAAATTCTGCAAATCTTCTTGCAAGAACTTTTCATACAGGGAGAAGGCAAAAAGTGAGAAGAAAAAGTTCTATCTTGCTTGCCGTGTTGCCATAGCTCCATACTGAAAGAAAATATTTTAGTATAGAGATCAACAAAATAAATGGAGCACATCAGGAAATATGATCATGTTCTATCTCACATAACTCTTCCTCAGACTACCTTTCCATCCATTAACATTCCTATATGATGGAACTGCTAATGTCTAAGGTGATACACAATGTAAGCAGCAGTCTTCTGCTAGGATCTTCTCTCGGCTGTTAGAATAAGGGGAATGATTCTGACTCACTCTGTCAAAATCACATAGGATTCCAAGTCCTGTATACCTGGCCCTCACGATGGCTGGCTGAAGCTCAAAGCAGGACCTGTATATTGATCTTTCTTCACAGTGCTTCCCTTCTTCCTGCTTTTGAAAGATAAAAGAGTGGAGTCTGGAAGCAACATAGGTAAAGTTCAGCAGCTGAGTCTCAGAAAAGAAAATAAAGGGTGTTTTTCTAAAGCTGCAACTAATGCTCTGCTCCCCAGCAGGTGGCCAGCAAACCCCAGCTCAGAAGCATCTGTCTTCTACAAAACACTTCATGGAGCAGAATCTGACTTTTGAGTGGCTTGAAGTAGAGACTATCTAGTAGGAGGTGGCAAAGTAAATTGGGACTTGCTGTTGGAAGGCAATTGCCCTGTTCAACTTTCTTTCCCCCATCTCATCACAATCCTGAGGAGATATTAGAAGCAATCTGAACAGCAGTCACTTTAACTGAGGTAGGGAGGTCCATCAAAGGAGTATTTCCCTGGAACATAAATCAGGTAACGAACAGGAGGTGGGGATGGAAAGGGCAGGGAGGCAGACTAAAGCTGCGCCAGCCAGCTCAGCAGCACTTGCTGAGTTGCATGGAGATGTTTCCTACTTGGAGGCTGAGTACCAGAACAGTGATTCCCAAGGAATTTTCCAAAGCCCTGCTCACCTATTGGAAATGGATGCTAGCTTAACCTCCTCACTTGAGGTTAAGGCCAGTTCTGGATTTGCAGAAACATGCACAGGTGAGCCTGTGCTTCCACATCTAGTACATCTTCATCAGCAATAGCCAACACCTTCCCACAAGCCCTGCTAAGCAGTCATGGGGATGGAATGGGTTCAAAGCTGGTTCTTGACTCTCCATCCACTACTGATTTTGGGCTGATCCCAAAACTGTGTGGATGCATGATCACAGATCATTACAGCAACCACAAAAGAGGCAACTTATCTAGGAGAAACACAAACAAGTCCTGGAACTGTGACAGAGCAGAAGTTTGTAATACCAATGATTTCCACAGCGCCAGCAAAATTTATCGTTCAGCACACCTGCAAGAGTGAGGCACAAAGAGCACTGCAGCCACCGTAGCGTGATGTCTCTGACCTCAGCACGGACAGGAAGGTTCGGCATGAGATGTTTCTTTTGTGACTGGCTTACATTCACTTGAAGCAGAACAGCCTCATCCATGGCCATGGAGAGTGAACAGGGAAAAGGTGGTGGTGACCTATTTGTGCAGCACTCTGAGAGCAAATGAGACAGCTCCATTTCACACACCAGACAAACTGAACCCAGTAAGAGGACCATCATCTGATGGCTGGCATACGAACTGATGAGTAGAAATATGGTTACATAAATGCTATGGTTCACTGGGTAAGGAGAAGAGAGACTGGCAGAAGCACTCGCAAAATGAAAAGCTTTCCAAAATATGACTACATACCTTCAACAAACAGGTGGGAAGAGCTATATTAAATTTGAAACATCCTGGATATTATGCACTTTGTCGAACAAGTTCCCAAGGCCTGGCACTGCCCTCCCTACAGGATTTGCTAGAAAGGACACTGAAATACAACTCAAAAAGATACTGCATATCTGTAATTTCCAGTGTATTCCTTCACTTTGGTGCTGTGAAGAATGGACAGACCTAGCACTGTTGCCAGCAATTGTGGTCACATGCAGTTATCAAAACTGATCCTGCTCAGCATATTGAACAGTCAGTGATCTGCATGCTCACTATCTCTGGTATGTACCAGAGACAGAAAGGATGAGGACAGGGCAGCAACTCAATCATCCTAAAGTCATGTGGCTCTCACAAAGCTGGAGAGCAGCCTCACATCCCTTGTTCATGAAAATACCAACTGGTACCCTACAACACCTTGATGAGGTCACACAGTAGCAAAGAGGATGCAAAAATCAACAATTCTCTCTTTTGTCTTTCTGGATGTGCATGAAGGAAAAGACTCTAACATCAACAAATAACCATTCTTGGTGACCCAGAGCAAGGCGCAGGGTTTACTCCCAATGGATATTTTTATGTGAAATACCACCAAATAAAAGGAATTTTTTTATATATATTTCTATATGTAGCTTTTTCAAAACTGCATTGGTTTCATTTCTCTCAGATAACCCACAGACAAGGTTAATATTATTGGAAGATTAGGTGATATGCCAAGGTGGTAGTCATCAACTTGAACCCTTTTCCCTATTGGCAGCTGAAATGAGGTGTGTGATCAGTAATACATGACTATGTTGGGTTTGCATGGCCAGGTTTGGTAGTGGAGGGGAGGCTATAGGAATAGCTTCTGTGAAAAGCTGCCAGAAGCTCTTCCCGTGTCCAGCAGAGCCAATGCCAGCTGGATCCAAGATGGACATGCCACTGGCCAAGGCTGGGCCAACTGGAATTGGTAGTAATGCCTCTGTGATAACAGATTTAAGAAGAAGAAGAAAAAAAATGTTACTGCTCAGATGTAATTGTGGCCAGAGAAGAGTGGGGTGAGAACACGTGAGAGGAACAACCCTGAAGACATCAAGGTCAGTGCAGAAGCAGGGGCAGGATGTGCTCCAGGCACCAGAGCTGGGATTCCTCTGCAGCCCGTGGTACAGCCCATGGGAAAGCAGCTGTGCTCCTGCAGCCCACAGAGATCCACCTGCAGTCCCTGGAAGAGACCTGCAGCAGAGCAGGTGGATGCCTGAGAGGAGGCTGTGACTTTGAGGGAGGGACCCCACATTGGGACTGGGGAAAGACTCCTCTTGCTGAGCAGTGGGAAAAACAACGAGTGACGAACTGACCATAACCCCCCTTCCCTGCCTCCCTGCACCACTGGGGGAGAGGAGGCAGAGCTGGGAAAGAGGGAGGGGTGGGGAGGGGGGGAAGGAGTTTCAAGGTCTGTTTTTAATTCTCATTGTCCTGCTCTGATTTTGTTAGTAGTAAATCCAAATAATATGCCCAATTTGAGTCTGTTTTGCCGCGATGGTATTTGGTGAGGGATCTCTAACACAGACCTTATCTGAGATCCATGAACACTTTGTTATATTTTCTCCCCACCCCAGTCCATTTTCAGAGGGCAGTGATAGAGGGACTTTGGTGGGTGCCTCGTGTCCCGCCAGGGTCAACACATCACAATAACAAACAACAGAGAGCTGTTCATTAGCTCCTATCCACTCTTCCAGTAACACTGGAAGCTCCTTCAGCTCAACATTTTAGTCAACAAGAAGGAATTGCCTACTCTTTCCTAAAAAGCACACAGAAACCATCCTCATGAACAGCATTTACTCCAAAGTTGATTTGAGTATCTGCATTTAATTACATTCACTTGAAGAACAATGTGACCACTTCCAATCTTCCAAATATCCTCTGGAGCAGTTTGTTTCACTTCCAGCTTGCAGACTTTTTCCCAGACTACCCACTGGGACAATACTGAAACTGTGTCCTCTGTGCAACAGACAGTCTTCAAGATTCTTCCAGTCCACAAGAATCAAACCTGGAAACTGTCCTTTGGAGTCTCAGAATTCCTCCCTCATCCCCATGAAACAAACATACCAGCTGCAGAGAAACTCCCAGGAATATCACAAAATCACATATACCAGCCTCAGCATGTACAATCAATCACACACTGAATATACATTCAGGCATGTTCTTACTGAAGCTTTTATGTTGAGGAATTCTTCATCTGAGCTAGAGCACAATAAGTAGAAGCAAGAGGACATTCTTGCTCTAGTCATAAGTTTACAGTCTCATTTTCAATGAGACACAGCAAGTGAACGAGTGAGTGAAAGTAATGAGGAAGAACAAGGATAATGACAATAGATCACAGTGTCATTGATTTGCTACACAGGAGACTGATGACTCGGAAAGGTTCCTCCTTAATTTCTACACAGTAGCCAGCCCAAAATAATTGCTCACACTGGCCATCATTAATTTGTTGATTTCTTGAAGGCATTCCAATAGAAGCGGTAGATCTTAAAAGAGTGGGTAGCAGTTTTATGGACTTGTTCCTCCACACCACTCAGCAAGTAAAAGGCAATGAGGAAGCATCTATGTAGATAATAGTAATATCCTGAACTTTGAAGGTGGGAGTGAAGGGAAGGAGGCATGCATGTGCAACCTAATGAGATGGGATGATCAGCTTGCTCTGAAGTCAATGGGAACCTTTCTAATAACTTCAATGAGAGTTCAATCAAGCCCTAAAGGACAAAAGTAGATTAGGTCATTAAGGCAGACTATGAAAGTGCAAACAGGTCTTGAAGTATTTTGGAAGTGTTAATATTAAAAAGTATGGCCAATGCAGTAAGTTTCTGAAAAGTGAGGCAGAATCAGTATGCTTTGATGAGAGTATGCTCCCCATGTATGAAAATGGCTCTGATTGCAGGCACATTTATAGATCATTCTAACATGGGAGCAGCATAAAACATGTTACTTTCTCATAGGCTGCAAACAATCTGGGTAAAGAAACACATACCTTGTACCACTAGAAAGCCAGGGTACTCAGATTTCTACTGATCATACACCACTCATTTTCAGTCCTTCTGGCTGCTAAGCTCTACGTGACTAAAATATTTTAGCAACTTACAAAAGAGAAAAAACATCTCACACAGGTTTGACTCTCTCCCATTAATTTTCTATTGCAGGGAAATCCTTATACCTTTCTAATTATACAAGAAAGGGTAAGTTTTCCCTCTACAGACCACATGTCAGGGGGATGCATGCATCCTTCTTTTCCCTTCTTTATAATAATTCTAACTCCTCATAAGTCTTCCCTCACTCTATTTAATTCCAGTCCAAAATTGTCAGATGATGTGGCATGAAGTGCTAAGGAAATAGATAAATATTTCATGAAATTTCTGTGGTGGGCTTACTTTCTTGGGTGATAAAAAACCACTGGTATCTAGCATTCACTGTCCTCTGAACAATAACTATTACTGTTATGATCATGCAGGAACTGAAGAGGAAGAAAATAAGTAGTAAGCAGAATAATGCACTTTTGAGGTCCACCAAATGGTTATCTAATAGAGAGAACAAATACTTTTGATAGATCAATAAGGAAAATTTTAATGACAGCAACCACTTCTTAGCCCTGGTTCAGACTACAGATCGAGTAAAAAATGCTAGAATTCTACATGTACTAAATCATACTCATCATATCTGCTTCATTATACAATACTACATTTAACTTTCACCAATCAATAAAGTGAATTGCATTCATCAATTATTTGACATGTGTTGCCAAATATAAAATAGTTAGCACTTTACATTTCTTTGTAAAAATTTTACATTATACTGTCTGAATTCTGAAATAATTATAAATCTAGATTGTTGCTCATCCTTCATTCCTCCTCCCTCCCTTCCCAGCTCTGCTTTTTTTGCAATTCATTTTAAGCAGTTAAAATTGGGTGCAGAGCAACTAAACAATTATCTAGGATCAATTCCAAAGATACAGTTGAGGAAAACACAAGTATGCTTTATGAGATTCCACTGGGAGGAAAGTTTATTTTTACCTGATTTGTTAGACACCCATATAATTGCCTCTGATGAGATGTGACTCGTATTTCCTACTGCAATTGTTAATGGAATCTGCCACAAGTAGCTGCAAGACAAAGGAGGGGGAATCTAAGAACAAAAATACTGAACTGATTCTTCTCACAGCAATCAGGGATCATGTCAAAGAAATAAAAACACAATCTCAGTAGCAGTGTAAAGATCTGTGGATTCTAACAAGTTACTTTGATTTTGAAATGCATTTGCTATTAGTATCAAAACAAAGTAAAAATAATTTATAAGAAAATCCCAACCTAAATTATAATTTACATTTTTTCACACACTATCATCATATGAGGACTTTTTAAAAAGGCCTTTCCTAGTTTAAGAAAAGGCTTCACAAAAGAGGAAATAATGATTTCTCATATAAAGAACACTTTTTTACATTTACTTAGAAAAAACCTCCATATAAGACATGCTTTGGTTTATAGGGACTTCAAAGTTTAAAAATACCATACTCTTCTAGCAACCTCTTAAAAAGCTACAATGGGCTTTCACTGCTGCTGGTTTATAAAAACAAAATGAATGGAACAGATCTCCACAATTTCTCCGTCTTGGCACAATTTATTACAACCTACGCATATGCAAACCAGACAAAACATGCTACATGTGGGTTTGGTGATGCACTGATATAATCAGACCCCAACTTCCCTATAGGGTATTACAAATTGTTTCTATTTTGAAGTAAATGTTATAAATAACACCTTTATCTCAATAAACAGAAATTGACTGTATGAAGTGAATACTTTTAGGGACAGATGGAAAGGATGATTTTCTTCATGTCTTTATCATCACCTCTATTCCTGAACTCTCAAAAGTAGCATTTCCCTCACAGGCCTGCCATGTCATTTTGTAAACCAGTAAAGAGGAAGTACTCAGTAATGGTACACGTGGTCCCTTTGCTGGTCCTTAGGTAGGTGGTCAATGGGAGTATGTGTGCAGTTAAGCAAGGCAGCATGGCAAGAGACTGGCCCAAACTCAGATATCACTGTATAGTACTGCTTTGATACCAAGTGAGAATATCACTTTAGACTGATTGCATTAAAATGATGCAAAGATGAGTGAGGGCCAGTTCTCTCCTGCTAGTACACAGCATTGCAAAACTAGCCTATGGTACTGAATTAAAAATCAGGTTTGCTCCTTTCCACGTACCCAGAAGCCTGCTCCACTGAATTACAAACACTATCCAAATGTTCCAGAGCCACAGTCCACATGGGCTGTCTTCCAAGGGTTGCCTTGCTGGCCTGACTTGGAGGCTGGGGGAGGGACAGATCCCTGCCCTGCCACCACACTTGGCTCACAGCTACCCACCCATTTGCAAAGAGCCCTCAGCACACACAGGAATATGTACTGCTTAGAACAGAATCATGTGCAAGAAAACACTTGTCCATACAGCAGCGATTCAGCAAAGATGGGGAGATACTTGGACAACCATACAGCTGAAAGAGCGATGAGTGACACTAGAAAGGAAACTGGCATTTATTGCCATATGAGAGAAGAAAAAGGTTCCATGTGATTTTACGTTCTCTGAATGTTGGTACCATGACACACTGGGAAAATAATTAGCTCTACTCCTCCACAGAAGATAAGGTCACTAAGCACATGCTCTGGCAGAGACTTTTTGGATAATTAAGATGTGTCATTTGAAGATGCTATTGGCTTTATCAGTCTGCCGACTCCTCATGCTGGACATTATCACACTCCACAGCACAGCCAGTGGAAAAGGATGTCCGTTGGTGGATTATCTTCTCCAGTTCCCAATGTGGGGTCTTCACACAAGGTTACCTTCATTTTTGGCTTAACTAATATTCTGGACTGTGAACTGGAGTAATGAGATTCAACTGTGTACTGCGTCCTGCTGCTTTAGCTACAGCAGCAGCAACTCCTGGGTTCAACAGGTGAGGGCAGTCAGGAGATGCTATGAAGTGATGCACCAAATTATATTCACTACTCTTCTAAATACCTTATACCTTACTAGACACTCACCAGTGTTTTAGGGTCTGTCCAAAAAACCTTCTAGGAAATACATCACCTTTAGAAACACACCCAGTTCTAAATACTTGGTTCTCCAGAATGAAAAAGATGCTGGCAAACTGTGATTGAGAAAAATTAGGCAAAATTTAGCATAGAGTTTGTACATTATTTGAAAGAACAGGAACATCGGTATGTGAAAAAATAAATTAAAAACTGTATTTGCATGGTGTTTTTATGACCCTTCAACTCCTACTGAAAAAGCTAAACTGCAAAATAAAAGATACCATGAGCTGCCTATGTAGCTGATTTAAGCACATATATACACATCCACAAATATTCATGTATGAACATATATATGGACACTTGTCATTTTGAGAAGGAACTTCACAGAAAGGTATTCTGTACATTGTAATATCTATACAGAGAACAATTTTATACTAACTTATAATATTTTATATTGCCTCCAATTAAGGTAAATCCTTCTGAAGTGAAGTCAAATCCTTCTCTGAAAGGTGATGTAGCTGTAGAACAAGTGTCACAAAAGCTACTCACCAGAAAACATATGGGATTTAGTTGGGAATATTAGTACTGGCAAATTTAACTTTTATCTCCCCAATATAAGAGATGTCCTGACATTCTTGGCACTTTCCAGAACCTCCAAATCTCACCTTCTAAGTTAGTGGTGTCTCAGATGAACCACAGGTGTCCTTTTAGTAAACATCTAGAAAAAACAGATTTTTCCTACTTTGCTGCTGCTGTTTTCTCCATTTATCTGTTTTCTCCTTCTATTCTTCTTCATTCTCAGAGAAACTTCTGCTGCTGTTTCAGAAGAAGCTGTAGCTAACTTCTGTGTAAATGAGGGGGATGCATCCGGCTCACCTTCCAAGCAGACATCTTCCATTCATTGTCTCTGAATGATCTGTGTGGACTGTGTTCTCCAGGTGTGACTAGAGAGAAGCAAACTTTTCTTGCACTTTTCTATCAGGAGTCTTCTACTTTACAAAGCAAAGAGGAAAAAGGGGGCCCACTTGGCTGCTTTCTTCCTGCTTTGTCTGAGAGTAGTGCAGACCTTTTATTTATTCTTTATATGTTGAGAGCACCACCAGTGTGCTCTCAGTATGTACCTGATCAGGG
This sequence comes from Coloeus monedula, assembly GCF_965178545.1. Taxonomy (NCBI): domain Eukaryota; kingdom Metazoa; phylum Chordata; class Aves; order Passeriformes; family Corvidae; genus Coloeus; species Coloeus monedula. Next base: position 40,077,871 of record NC_138784.1, read on the forward strand.
AAAAAAGCACACCATTCCACCTGGCCATGTGCTGCCTGCTGTGACAAGCCAGTTCCAGTGACAATAAGAATCTAGCCTTGAGGGTCCAGTGACCAGGGCAGCAAGACTTGAAACAACCCATTTAGTCCTCTTACTGTCAAGATTATGTTTGCAGGACTCAGATGCCTGTACAGATAGCACACTCAGCCCCTGGGTGAAATGGTGCTAATGAACTGTGTGCTCAGTCTGCCTGAGATGCTGCACAGCTGCAGAGGTGGTCCACATAATGTCCCTCCAGAATCAAACCTGATTACTTTGATGGGGAGCTAAAGGCAAACCTCTTATTGTGGAAAAACTAAGGACTATTTCAGGAATTTAAAAAAAAAACATCTCTGGAGCTGAGGAGGAGAGACACCTAAAACTAGAACAGACATGTTAACATGAACTGTGCTGAACATTATATTGTTCAATCTTCAAGAGATGTAATGAAAGGGGAATCTTGTTGAAAAGTAGTATAAATAAACCTTTTATTGCTGATTTACAAGTGAGAAACTGTTCATGTGAAATAGTTAAACTTAGGTTGACAGGATAATGCACAGTTAAAGGAAATGCACTGGTGGGTTTTTTTGTAGCACCATATCAGTGCATAATACTGAAGCGTGTTCATTCAGCTTAAAGAATAATCAGAAGGACTTCTTTTGTAAAGTATCAGAACCCTGCATTGGCCAAGGTACATGCAATACTAGAAGCTAGCTAATGTAATACAAGAAGCAAGCTAATTATGCTCTGTGTGGATTATATAGATTTTTTTTTTGTCTTGAGCATTACATAATGACTAGATAGGCAGTATTAGTATACTTTACCTCACTTGGAAAATTATCATATTTGTGATGATTACTTGGTTACGACTTGATTTTCAGCAAAAAGGAACTGAGATTCCTTTGATCAGGGCAAATCCTGAGACTGTAAAACATTAAACAAACATGATGCCTCACACTTTTGGCTCTGATGAATACTAATGTTGTAGTAACATAGGGTTTTCAGTGGAACAATTAGCTGGCTTGCAAAGAGCTATGCAAAGCCAGAAAAAGGGCAGTAGTTTATTTCCTCTGCTTAGTAAATAAAGATCTCAGGTAATAAAAAAAGAAAAGGTAAGGCTCCTGGCATTTCAGATTTTGCACACCTTTTCAACTACTTTTTTCGCATTAATGAAATGTGAAATGTTTTTGCTGGGATGTAAATCCATACATATTCAAGATTCATCTTCCCAATAACCATAATGTACCAAGCTTCCACACACTGCTGGCAATGAATACCACATTCTTCCAGTGACATTTCTCCCTTCTCCCCTGGATTCAAAACTAAACAAAGAAGTTGAGCTATTCCTAGTCATTACTCACAGAACAATGAAGGTATCTGCTCAATATTCAGAGGCTTATTATCCTGCATTATAAGGAGCATACAAGCAATGTGATTGCTTCACATAAAGTGACAGAACATCTGTAACTAAAGTACCACTCTAGAATTCAGCTTACCTACATGCGAATGGCAGAGAAAGTGAACAACCACATGCCTCTTTTATCCTGCTTTCACAAACCTCTGGGTTAAAGATTTCTAATATATCCTGCTGTTCTTTACACAGCACCTGTACTTAATCCCTCTTACTGTCCACCTCTGTATTTTTTCTACCTACTATTTCAGGTTAAAAAACCAAGCCTAGCTTCAGTGCTTTGAAGGCATGTCTACCATGGTCAAAAGTAGCATAATTCTTTTCTCTTCTACACTCTTCATACTTTTTAAAATGCTTCTTTTCTACTAATCCCTACTGTTCTGTTTATTTGCTTGACCATGTCTGGACAGCAACGTGGTATTTACAGAACATTACCTACCACAGGTCCAAGATCTCTTTCCTGAGAGAAAATAGTTTCTTCAGATACGGAGTATCTGAGTTTGAACTGCTTTCCCTACATGTATCACCTCATTATCAACATTTAGCTTCATCTGTCTTTTTACTGCCGTGTCAACTAGCACTAAGGAATATTTCTGTCATCTTGGTAAGTAATACTTGTTTTTACTACACTGACAGAACTCCTATTACCAGAAAAGTCCTGACACCTCACTCTTCCACACCCTTTATCACATGGCTGAATTGGAAAAAATCAGCACAGGTTTCTCAACAATCTCATGGGCTATCACCCTCCAGTAAGAAATTCAACCATCTAATTTTTCACTTTTTGCTTGTATTTATAAACAATTCTTCTCTCTTATCCTGGTACAGATTAATTTCTTTAGGAATCTTTAAGGAGGAAGCTGGACCTCAAAGACCACATAAAAACTCAGTTAAATTACAAAAAGGTACATACATCTAGATACAGAAGACATCTATAATAGTCTTTGATTATATACTTAGCCAGGAAATCAAAGGAGGAGAACCACCACGGCAAGACAGAAGCATAGAACAATGTACAGATTTAAGGAAAAAAAATTACTGGTTTTTAGTACATCTAACAAGAGAAGAATGAGGGACAAAATTAAAATGCTTTGCACAAAAGCAGATTAAGTGATTTGCCTCTTAGCAGGATATAATAAGGATAATTATTTTAAAGTGTAGTGGCAATCATGAACTTGAATCATAGAATGATTTAGGTGGGAAGAGACTTTAGGCGATAAAGCCTTCTACTCAAATGTGATCAGCACACAGGAAAACAAGTTTCACTGTAGGTAGAACATGATATCAGAGGAGGATATACAGGCTGTATATTCAGTGGCATCACACAAAATCAATCAAGTCAGTTGAGGCAAATGATTTGCCATCTGCTTTTTTTTCCTAATCTCTCCCACTGTGAAGCTTCTACAGAATTACTTTCAGGAAAGCTTAACACCAAAAGCTGTATGTACTTTCAAATAGCTCAGTAGGCTGAGAAATGAAATTGTGAATTATCTCAGGCTGGAAGAACAGAAATCATGTACCCATCAGCTGGCATTGGTGAAATCCCAACCATCACTCTTCCATGACTCAGTTTCTCTGGGATAAATTCAGTTGTTCAACGTGATGGCAAATGAGCTGTCATCAGATATTTGAGACATCTACCATGGTCTGTAAGATATGGCAGAGCACCTAAGGATGCTCTCGCCTATGTAGCGGCAGCACAAGGCAAAGTAAGATACCTGATGGCACCTTGGATGGCACCTTGAATGTCACCAGTCACATGTGCAAGCAACTAAATGGGCCTCTCCAACCACTCAATGTTGACAAAGAGTCCTTCCATAATTAAACGCAAGTTTCCCTATGAAACTTTTTCATTTCTAAGCGAAAAAGGAAAATTTTCAAAACCAAGCTGCTTGTAAGAAAAAGAAGGCTTCAGCACAGATTTTCAAATATAAAAAAGGCACTGTTGCAACATATTATAACTACTGTTTTAAATAAGAAGTTTCAGTTTGCTGATTCAATAAATTGCAGGGAGAAATTAAAATGACTGAAACTGAAATGTGAGGTAGTTAAATCACAGAATTGAAATGAGTGCTCTAAACCAATTTTTCCCCAATTTTTGCTTTGATTTTTGTCCTGATTCAGTGCAGGGAAATGTTTTGATATGTTGAGAATTTCTGTGGGATGGGAATCCATTTCTTGTTCATTGGTAACGCTTACTAATCTTTGTGAAGTATTTTGAGAACATAACAATCTAAGACCTCATATCAGGGAGGGATATTATTAAAGCTATTTAACACTGAGATAAAGTGAGGCATAAAAATAGTTTAAGAGTAAAAAGCATAAAAAAGAAAATCCAAGAGTAAAACTGACTGGTTTAGACACCTACCTCCTTATTTTAACCACCAGAATTTAATACCCAAAATCCCAACTCTGTCTCTTCAGTTAAAGATAACAACCTGGTACATCCAGCGTGGCTGAAGATGAGAAACAGGGAGCAAGGATGCCTTGGCATTAGTTTGCCATTCACAGCTCTCTCCAGATGGAAATGCTGAAATCTCATGTACATAGACACATATGCTCAGCTGAGCAGCACTGAGTCTGAGAAGAGAACACCTTCCCAGTGTGGCCCTTGCAAACACTGATGCTTCCCTGAACAGGTTAGGACATTGGCATTTCTTATCAAGGGAATATATTGCTATGAATCATCTGCATTAACTTACATTGCCTGGATTTCAGAGACAAGTAAACCACAAAAGCAAAGTAATGAGAAAATCTGACCTTTTGAAAGCAAATAAATCTTACAGAACAAAAACTAAGATTTAAAGATTTGTACTTTTACTTCGGTTGAATACCTGGCTGATCTCCAGAAAAATATACAAATAGTGGCAAGTAAAAGAAGAATTTAGATGCATGGCTGCAGATGTTTCTGGCTAATGACCTTAGTGCTTATTATAAATTAAAAGGTATAGAAAGCTGATAACATGACCTAAGGATTGTGTGATGCTTGGATATTAAATCAGCACAGAAGGCAGACAGTAGAGATCTCTCACTTTTCTTCCCAAGACAAGTACAGTTTCTGTTAGCAAGATTAGCAAGGTTTGGGCTACTACTTCATAGTAGCTGGTATGGAGCTATTTTTTTGACTTTTGCTGAAAACAGTTTTGATAACACAGGGATGTTTTAGCTATTGCTGAGCAGTGCTTACACAGCACCAAGGCCTTTCCTGCCTCTCACCCTACCCTACCAGCAAGGAGGCTTGGGGTGCACAAGAAGCTGGGAGGAGGCACAGCCAACACAAAAGACCCCAAGTGATCCAAGGAATGCTCCATACCATGTGACTTCATGCTCCATATATAAAGCTGGGGAAGAAGGAGGAAGAGGGGATGTTGTAATGTTTGTCTTCCCCAGTAACTGTTAAGCATGATGCAGCCTGGCTTTCCTGGGGATTGCTGAAAACCTCCCTGCCCATGGAAAGTGGTGACTAAAATCCTTGTTTTGCTTTGCTTGTGCACACACCTTTTGTTTTCCCTTTTAAGCTTTGTCTCAAGCAACGAGTTTTCTCACTTTTCCAATTCTCTCCCCCATCGCAACGCAGGGAGTGAGCGAGTGGCTGCATAGGGCTTAGATGCTGGCTGAGGTTGAACCACAACACAAGCCAAAAGAAAGCCTTTGCTTTCAGTGAATTTTGAATGTTAAGATATTGAAGGTTCAAAGATAAATTGTTAACAGAAAACCTGCAAGTGTATTCAACTAATCTATAAAATCACAAGCCTTGTTGCAGTGATACCTGGAAGCATTTAATCCTAGGCTGAGAGCACAAGTACATATAAGATGGTCAGTGGAAAATGAGTGAAAGTTGTTGAACAGCAGAACAGCTTCAGAGCTCCCTACTAAAGAAAAAAATTATACAAGAAGCAGAACTCAGCAGGATACAGTTTCGTAAGCCACACTTGCTAGAAAGATTGTGTTGGGAAAGATAATTTAAATGCATCATAGAGATTTTTCCAGATTATTATAATGTATAGTATCTCATTCAGCAAGGAGTAATTCAGGAAGCTCATGTGGGTATCACAGGAAATCACACACTTGTATTAAGTGCAATTCTACAAGAGTGCTAGTTCTGTTTAATGGATAAGGAGTTGACAATATATTCATGTTGTGAATATCATTCTCACAAGACTGAAAAACACAGAGATTTCATTAGATTTAATACATGCTAGTAAAGTGATTGTAGGCTGTGCCTAGAGGCATAAAACAACAAAGGAAGATGTTATTCCCTCTTTCCCAGTTATTACACTTCGTACACTGAGACAATTCCTTGTACCCTGTGAGCATGGAAGAGGCAGACAGGAAGGGAAGATTTCACTAACTTTGTAGCAAAGACAAATAAAAAAGGAAAAATGGATAAAAAAGAACAATTTGAAATAACTGAGATCCCCTGAACACAGCTTGAGGTATTCATTGGTCATCTGCATATGCCCAGTGTGATCTTAATTCCTGTGTTCAGAGTGAGAACAAAAAGTTTAATACAAGCAACAGTGAGAAACAGGTGAGTAACACTGGTAAAGACAACTGATTAAGTTGGATTCCTCTACAAGGGGGATGAAAAAGCAGACATTAGACTTTTTCATCAAGGAACAAGTTGCAGTCAGCTGACTTGAAACCACAAAGGACAGTACTTTAGTTGTATTAACAGGAGAAGGTTCTGGCATCTGAAGTGGACAGGACTTTCACAAATCCTGCAGATAAACAACTTCTGACTGCAACATTGTATGCAGTGCAGAAATGAAACAACAGGGCACAGTAAGTGTGACACACATCACATTAATTATAGGATGAACAGTTTGCTGGATTTAATCAAAATGAGGAAAAGAAATGGGGCTGACATTGGGATTCCGGCGTTAGAGGGGTTCTCACCCAAGACCAACAGGCTGGTCAACAATAAAAAGGTAAGCTAAGGCAAAAAAAAGAAAGACAGAGAAATTAATAACACTGACTACATGAGCAACTGGAAAAAGACTGGAAGAAAAAGATTGTGGAAATGCTTATTCTAAGATTATTCCGCACTACACTGGGCAGAGGAGTTACCTGCTCCTTTACAAAATTTTGGTGGACTTTGGCAGGCTCTGTAAATTAAAGACAGTTTCCAGCATTGTCTTTAAGGAGCTCTATCTTGCTGTAATACAGACAGTAATTTTTTCATTCAAGAGTCCAGATATAGTGAAGGTAGGGTGCAATATAACACGCACACAGTATTGTGTAAGCAAGTAACAAAATTCCAAGTGAGGCACACGTTATTACTCAGAAATTATTGTCTTCTTGTTACCATCTAAACCAAACACTGTCAAAACCTACCTGAGCTTTTCTGTAAGAGTTCTTCTCTTCTTTCTCCCTAATGCCTCAACTATGGACAATGTTTAAATTTTTCAGTCAGACCAACCTACCATCCAAAACAACAGGGTCAGGTCTTGATAGGTGCTGCCAGGCAGATAAGGGCTTCACCACCTGGTGGCTCTGAATGGCCTCCACACCTGAGGTGTCAAGATTTTGAAGAGTATTTCAAATTTTTAATAGAAGTGAACTTAGCAGATGTCTCATGGATGAACAGAAATCAATTTGTAGAGCAGTCTCGCCTCTTAACTACGAAAATTTATCTACTTTGTCTGAGGCTTTGATTGGATGGGCAGTTGAATACAGCTGATATATATATTTCAGAGGGAAGACAAGACTGCAATCTGGAAGGTATTTGGTATTGTGAAGCTACAATAATTTTGAACAAAAATTATACTTAGCTGCACACACAAAGGAAATTATGAATAATCTTTATAGTTTGGAGAAATATTTAAAATTGCATGAGTGACTAGGAAGATTATATTCTAGTCTTGAAAGAGTCTAGCACATCTAGGATGACTTGCTTCTGATGGTAAGCTTCTTTATTTGCAGGTCTGCCTCAATACAGCTGCTAATTTAATATATTTGTCTCTTATATATGCTTTCATTTAGAAATATATTTAAAAAGGCAATCATATTGGTATACTCTAAATGAAGGGTTGATAGCTGCTTCTAAGAGCAACTATTTTAGGATGGATCATGGATTATTTAGGTTTTTTTCTGTACAAGGACCTAAATACAAAGATATAGAGAGAAAATATTTTCAATGTCAGTACAGGATTACTGGAATGAATTTTAGAGGCATGTATTTTAAAACAATAATTGACACTATAATTCATCCGTAGTCCTAACAGTGATTAACATGTTTAATAGCAATGTATTAAAGATGCAGATTTTGTGGTTTTCCTTTACTCTGCCATAGTCCTAACTCCTTCTGGATTTCACAAGAATCTTTGGAATAATTTTCAGCAATAAGTAAATCCTAGAGCAGAAAAAGGAAAAAAATTTACATTTTCCACGAGTCTTATGCAAAATATAATGCCCTTACCAATGTAACGACAACACAAAGTTCCAGACATAAAAAAAGATTCATTGCTGTAGCAGCAGCCCCAGCATGAAAGAGCTCACGTGTGGCTGTGCCCTGTGAGTCTGCCTTAAGATGACAGGCTGCATATTCTGTTAGAAAATAGCTGTATGTCTTTGGCCATCCTATCTATGAACTTCGTTATCCTTTGGTTTTTTAAGGGTAGACACAAGGTAATTTAAATGAGTAAATTCGAATCCAATTACCAAATTTGAGGAAAAAAAAAAAAGAAGCACTGTCAGATAATAACATAACACAACAAATATAATTACCTGATTACTAAACTTTAAGTTCTGTGTAATATTAGCTAAATATTTCATCCAAAAATAAATTAAAAATGAGGTGGCTATTAATATTATGAAGCTATCTAAAACTGACTCATTTCAGTGTCAGTGCTAGCAGCGTACCTTACCAAATTTAGAAAAATGATGTGGGCAAAGAACAAATACTACAAATTCTTTGTCAGCACATGCTGTCTCCTTCCTGCCTAACAGTACCTTTCACACTAAAACACAAAAGGCTTCATTTTCATAAGTGACAAGCAACTTTGGGTGCTGAATTAAAGATGGATACAAAGAAGCTTGGCTTAAGCAGTGTTAAGTGTTTGTCCTAACAGCTGCCTGAAATAAAGGCTCTTAATCTCTCCAACATCCTCTGTTCTGCCTTGCACCGGTGCACACATCCTTGCAGAATTGCACACACGGTGCTGATCATGCAAACCCCATCTTTGTGTCATCCTTTACCCATAAACATAACCCCTTAATTAGAGCACAGATCTGAGATTTCTCTGATTGGAGCACAAGGATGTGTTATGGGCTGAGAAGGATCCACAGGAATAAGAGAGTAGCACTTCAGCTATGTTTACAAACCTCCAGTATGTTCTCAGAGACTTAGTACCAAACATTTTTCAGCATATTCCAGTGTTCAGTTCTGATTTTTCCTCTGAATACTGTGAATACTCTGAATACTTGTTTAAGCAAGATTAAAATATAATTCCTATGATTGTTTCTGTCTCCTCAGTAAACTTCCCTAAGAGTCCCCCACCAAAGTATCTTCTCCATAAAACCTAAGATTCTACTATTGAGTGTGAAGGCTCATACAAAGGGATAAGAAAAGAAACCTATTATCAGCAACTTTAAAAAGCAGGAAAAAGAAGACATAAAAAATGGAGCATGTTAGAATTTTTATCCTCTGATCTACAACAGGGAACTCACATCTCTGATTTTTCCAAAGCCAACAAAATATGACATTTATCCACCCTCACCCCTCCCATAAAATTTGTCTCTACCAAATGCTGTCTGGGCCTTCCCCAGTCTGCTCTTTCCCTCACTAAAGCCCCCACTTCAAACACCTTTTCCATTTCCCTGGTACACCATATTTACCTATTCCAGCTGGACAACTTTAATGCTTCCACTCCAGCTCACACCTCCACCCTGACGTGCCACATTCCCTCTCCTACCCACTGCATGTTAAGCAGCTCCCCACAACCACTGCTGTCCTTATTCTCCTCTTCACCTCCTGAAGACTTCACTCTATATTAAAACACAGCGCTGCCCTCAAGTACATGCTCCTTTCCTCAGCTTGAAATTGATTTAATTAATGTGAGTCAATTAACTAGATTGGGTGTCTAGCAATTCCTGAGAGTTAGTGTTAGCAAATAAGATGAGGAAAGTGGCACATTCTGCAGTGACAATAAAATACAACAGCAACTTTTCTCTTTCAGCCTAACTTCTATCTATTGCTGCCACCACACAGGAAGCAATGATACAATACACTAATTTTGTCTTCTTTAGTATTCTGCAAATTCTAACACTGAAAGTTGCCCATATACGGCACACCAGAGGGTCCTGGAAGTTTCCCAGTGAGAAGAACTTCTTGCAAATAGAAGAAATGGTTTTGGAAATAAAGTCCTAAATTATATCTGGCATTTCTGCAGCCTTTGCTAGCAGCAAAATCTTGCTGCAGACACCAGCACAGATATGTACTGGAAGAGATTTGAAGAGTATTTCCTATTCTGATTTTTTTAAAAATGCAACAATCAGAAAAGCCTCTAAAAATGAAAAAGCAAGACAAAAGAAACATGACTTTCTAGTGCCTTTTACAGAAAAAAAAAAAACAACCCTATTGCAACAGGGAGAGAACAGCACAAGGGCTGGGCTAGTAAACACAGCAAAGGCACTGTTCCATCATGTGCCCAAGGCAGGCAGGCTTTCTCCAGGTCACTCACAGAGGCAGCCCCTCTGCCTGTTCCTATGGAGAAGCAGCACCCAGCACAGCACTGTCCTCTCTCATGCTGCTGGGGTTAAGGACTGTCCTTATGCACATCAAAGGACAAGAGCTATTGGTGTCATAGAGCTGCCCTCTCCTCCAGTGTGCATTTCAAGAGAAGGAGCACCCCGCGCTTTCTCACTCTTCTGCAAGAACAAGTATTTTCAAGTCCCTGCTTGATCAGCTAAAAAAAAATAGTTAAATCAATATCTGGCAGTGTTCACACACAGTTCTGTGATCCACTAAGGACTCTTCATTTTTTCATCTCATTCCTGTTAATTCCATTTCCTCTGTGTCTAACACACTGGTACCTTTCTTTCCTGGTGCCTGTTCCCTTCATCATTGTTATAGCTGATATAGAGACATTTAGGTCAGTCCAGATGAACTAGGGGTACCACATCTACTCCCTGGGTAGCAACACAATAGCTGTTTCTGGTAGAAGCACTGATACAGGCGCAATGTTTCAGGTATAGTAAAGATGAAAGGCATAACAAGAAAACACTCAAAGGACCTGAGAAAATGGAAGATGAGAGGATATTTCTCAGAGACAGGGAGGTAAATGAGCATTTTTTTTTCTATTTATATTTTGTTAGCTCTCTTTCCTCGGTTTATGGAACAATATTTGTCCATATTATGGTTCTTTTTATTACATAATTAATACTACATATGCTACATTAATCCACAATTGCTCTAAGAACATAGCAAAGATACTAATCAGCATTCCCTTTGTGCTCCTAACATTTTGGTTTCTGTTTAACCAGCTCCTTAGCTGATAAGTGGACAGAGTAAGTTCCCCACCACTGCATAAGTAATAATGCTATACAACTAAGTAAGAATACACATGGCAATATCCAAACATAGTTATGCTTTTACTATGAAAATAATTGTCAGTAAAGGACAAGCACAGACCTTTTTCTGCAAAGCCTGAATAAATAAATGATCTTTGTCTAGGAAATTCAGAAGAGACTTGAAGGTAAATAAATTCTGCAGTTAATCATTCATCTTGAAGTGGTGTGACTGCTGAGCAGCTCTGCAGTCCACTGTAAAGCCTTTCAGCTGTCACAATTACTACAGGGTGTTAGACCCAGGGGTCTGTACAGCTCTGGTTTTGCTGGTCATGTCCATGGCTTGCACTGTCCAATTGAATTTTCCCCAGTTTAGCTACACGGAGACAGGCACAGAGCATTACCACGCTACAGCATGTATGCATATCTTGTCCACAGCCCGATCTGTTCATCTTCCTGTTTTTCTCCTTCCTCACAGCTAGCTGTGTTCAGCGCCTAGCAAGACATTCCCCTTTAGGATATTATCATGAACAAGCAAAGATTAGCTATGGAAACTGCATGCATGATAAGAACACTGTATAAATGATTATCCCAGCAACATTAACTTAATTATTTTGATAACATTGGAAAGGTTATTTCTCCACTTTTGCAGACACAAGCTCTGTATATTTTTAGAGGGCAAAACACACCCACAACCAGAAAGCTTTGGTCTGCTATTCAATATAGTATATAAAAGGTTTATGGATTTCATCAAAACTGGTTAGTTTATTGTCTAGACCACAGATTATTTTTCATAAGACTTTTTGTCATATCTGTGAGCCGTTTTGTAATGATGGATGAGACTAGGGCCTTAAAATCATCATTTTCTGTAAGCAGGGAAACCCACTGAACCCTGTCAGATAGAATATCACCTTCTCCCTTGGAGCCTTATAATATAAGGGCATAATCTATTCTCACAGGGGTACACAGGAGTCCAGGACCAAACGTACATTTAACTAAAGGGCTGTTATACGGGCATAGAATATGAATTATACAGTTATAATAGGAGTTTTAAAGTTTTGCTTGTGTAAGCTGAAACTGCTACAGAAACATTATACCAACCACAAGCTTTGGCACTCAAATCAAAGCTGGTGATTTTGGCCCTTCTAAGGAATGACATTTCTAGAAACAGTGTTTGTCACTGTTAGTTTTATTTTCTTATAAAATGAGAACTATGGATCATGTGAAGGCATAAGTGTCAAGCAAACTCTATGTTCAGTGTACAAAGAAGTGAAACTGTATACCTTCCATCATTTCAGTCCAAATGTTACAGCTTATGCACAGAAATAAATGTCGATTGTATGCACAGAAATAAATCACAGTTGGTATATGTATGGCTCTTGAAACACTTTTTTCTACAGGTATAATGACAAGGAGCGCAAATATACAGGAGACTGGAAAATCAACTACATGTAATCATTCTCTTCTGCAGAAGAATTAAAGACACTTATAGTAATGGACGAGGCATCAACCACTGCCAAAGGTATCAACAATTTCCACTTTTACCCTTTATCACTTAGAAAAATCTGCTTGCTGCTTCTATCTTCCTCTACATGGTTTCAGAGCTAAAATTAAATATGCAGCTTCACATTTTATTCTTAACAGTTAATTGCTGCATAAATACACAGCATAAAACAAAGCACAGACATTTTATAAAACTGGAATGGTTCTGAAATATTCAGTTGCCTCTTTATTTACATTTCTTATGTAGTAGATACCTTTGAAAGACCTACTCTGAAGTGACTCTTTCTACAGTAAGGCGAAGTTAAATTTGCCTAGACAGCATCTGAACCAAAAATTTAAACTCCTCATCATTTTGAAGGCAATAGAATTGACATTTATTGCTGTGCCATACCAAACTTCAGCCCCACCTTTGGATAACTAAAGACTACAGGGCAGATGGATGCTTTAAGAGCCTTCCCTGGAGCCTTCCAGTATGTACTGTGTTGTCTGTTTAGATGATAAACTCCTGGAAATGCCTGGACCTGAACATTTTTCTGTGTTTTGCACAGCTCTGCTTCTTATGGTGTATAGAATGATCATCACAATTAACCCATAGATAAACTACCCTAAGGAAGCCAATGTTGCCTGCCCTGCAAGAGCATGGCCTCAAATGTGGCATAAATACCATTTGCTCTCTGTTATTTACAGAGAGAAATTGCCTATTATGGTTCCCCAAGGAGCCATGCGTCCAACGCCTAAATTCACCGCTCATGCAGGGGAGGTAAGCACCAACTTTATTGGACTGTGAATTAGGCCACTGATCTGTAACACCCCCAAAGCTGGCATGCTGATGAGATATATATATATATATATATATATATATACATATATATATATACATCATCACCAGACATCAGCAAACCCTTGCCAACTTCCTGACCAAAGCCACCCACAGAACGAGCCAGAACATTGCACTGCCCAACAGTGCTACCACCACTCTTGGTGAACCTGTAGAAAAACTGTGTCAGGTAATACAAAGTTCAGCTCTTTCAATATTAAAAACCAAGGCAGAGTAATGCATCTCGAATTATCAAATGACCACACGCTAATGTGATTTTCCTTGTCTACTGCTTTCACAACAACTGAAACAATAGTCACTTGAGCAGTAGAAAAAAAAAAAAGAAAAAACCAAACAACTGAAAAATATCTAGGTCATTCCCAGCTAAAAGATTACATTTATTTTCAGTATCTCAACCTTGTTTTTTTACTTAATTTGATGGTACGAAAGGACATTATTGACACATGGCCATTGTGCATACGCAGCCATGCGCCTGTGGGCAGTGCATGAATAAATTGCATGGGCAGTGTTATAACACTCAGACAGCAATTTATAACTAAGCCATAAGACTTTAATATAAGTTGAAAGACGATTTTTGAAAAGTGAATGGCATAGGTAAGTTTCATCTTTTGCTAAATGTATATGGTTTCTGTTCTTTGGTATTTATACTTACACAACATGGCTTTCAAACAACTTCAACTGGGCAGAGGCAAATTAGCTTTATCTGCTAACTGGCTGGAGTAAACAACCCATCTGTAAAGCTTTCCTTAGGCAAGGGGTTTCTTTCCCGTTTCTGCTTAAAAGGACATGGAAGCACAGAAAAAAACAATCCAAAGCGGGAAGAGAAGGGCAAAGAGACTTGCCAAAGGAGATATATATATATGTATTGTACTGCCTGTTAAGATACTAAATTCCTGGCATGGCTCACGTGGAAATATTTCTCTATGCTCTTTCTAGCACTAAATCTTATTTCCAATGTTTAGAAACAAGAATTGTGATAAAATCTGTCAACAAAAACTCCTAAGAAACCCAGGAGAATTTGTCCTCGTGTAGAACTCTGCTATTCAACATATGATAACAGTTTGAATTACAAATTAATGTCATGCATGAAAATAAAAGTAAGTCTAATTCTCACCTGTATTGGCTTTGTATGACAAGGTTTTGGTAGCATGGGTGTTACAGGGGTGGCTTCTGTGAGAAGCTGACAGAAGCTTGCCCCATATTGAGCAGAGCTAATTCCAGCTCCAGGAGACCCAAGCCCATCCATCACTATGGTAACACTTCTGAGGTAATGTGGGGAAAAAACTGCTGGGAAAGAGCAATTGGAGAAAGGAGACTATGCGAGAGAAACAGCCCTGAAGACACCGAGGTCAGTGCAGAATGAGGGGCAGGAGGCGCTCCAGGCGCCAGAGCAGAGATTCCCCTGCAGCCCGTGGTGAGGCAGGATGTGACCCTGCAGCCCATGGAGGTTCACAGAGGAGCAGAGATCCAGCTGCAGCCTGTGGAGGACCCCACACTGGAGCAGGTGGAGGTCTGAAAGAGTCTATGATTCCATGGGAAGCCCAGGCTGGAGCAGGGTCCTGGCAGGACTCGTGACCCCACAGGGGACACTGGAGCAGCCTGTTCCTGAAGGACTGCACCCTGAGGCAGGGACCCACACTGGAGCAGTTTGTGAAGAACTGCAGACAGTGGGAAAGACTCATGATGGAGCAGGTTGGGGAGGACTGTCTCCTGTGGGGGGGACCCCATGTTGTAGCAAGGGAAGAGTGTGAGGAGCCTGAGGAGGAAGGGGCAGCAGAAACATGTGATGAACTGACTGCAGGCTCCATTTCTGTACCCCTGCACTGCTGGGGAGGAACAAGGTAGAGAAAATCAGGAGTGAAGTTAAGCCTGGAAAGAGGGAGAGATGCGGGAAAACTGTTTTAAGATTTTTGTTTATTTATGCAGTACCTTTCTCTGATTTGATTGTTAATAATTTTCCTCCCCCACACCCCCCCCCCCAAGTTGAGTCTGTTTTTCCCATGATAGTACCTAGTGAGTGATCTCTCCCTGTCCTTATCTCAACTCATGCACCTTTCAACATATTTTCTCTCCCCAGCACAGCTGAGGAGGGCAGTGATAGAGCAGCTTTGGTGGGCACCTGGCGTCCACCCAGAGTCAACTCACCGTATCACCCTGGTGTCATTTACACACCCAGTAGTCTTTACTCATAAATTACAGCAGCAGTTACTTCAATCAATAATGAATAGCTAGAAAATCTATTTAAGAAAGTCTCTACAGTACTTAGAAGGTTTAACATATCTGTTTTATAAATCAAAAAACTCAAGAATCGCTGTTCTTGTGAGTAGTAAAATCCACTCACATTACATTACACATATATACACTTGCACAAAAGAAATTTTCAAGAGAATAAGGGAGAATCTCTCTCCTCCTGCACTGAGCTGTGAGTCATGAATACTTTCAACAGACCACATTCAGTTGTTTTATCTCTTTTTCACAAAGGAACTAATTTCAGCCCAGAACATAGACAGATGCTTAATAACCTGTTAAGTTGTTCCAATACAGCCAGAAAAACAACTATTTACTCTGTGTCATGTTTGAGTTCCATAGTATTCACATTCTAAAAAAGGATAATGAACTTTTAAACACTTTCCAATAAATGTTACTATAATTTTAGGCCTTCCTCAACAGGAATATTCTACAAGCTCCAGCCACATCAATCAAAATTTTGTATTAAATTTTACCTTTTAAAAACTTAAATCTGTTGGACAAACACAGAATATTCCAGGTTAATAGTTGCCCTCTTTCACACTGAGCATGAACAGGTCAACACTGAAATTTCAAAGGCTATCTTGACTTTCCCTAGCATCAGCTAGCAACAGCTATTCTTGGCCTTAAAATAGGATGACAAAACAGCTTGAAACAAAGAGGATTCCCCAGATCAGCCAGGAATGGCAGCTTGTCTCTGGGATGAATGAAGCATATAGAGTCAGCTGGGAGCAGGAACAAAGCAATCTAAGTAATGGAAAAGGGGCAAAGACAGAGATGCTCATTTCAGCCAGTTTAACAGTTCCCATACGACCAGTTCAGCTGGCACCAAAAATGAAACAGCTGCAACCCCCTGCCTTCTACAGAGGTCCAGTTCAGCTCCTGACTGCTTCCTAAGTCAAGCAAGGGCTGTAGCTGACAAACATTTACATCTGCCTACCCAATGTATAAGCATGGAGAGGTCCACTCCAAAGAATTTCTTAAAATATCAGGCCTTCCAACCGCATTCCAAATTACTTCATTGAGTGTGACAAAATCAAAAGGAAAGGAGAGGAAACAGACAAGTGATGCAAGACACTGCCACAGAGAACTGTCAGGATTCAAATGGGCTTTTTTTTTCAACAATTCTTTTAATTATCCTCAACTTTACTACAGTTCAAATTAAAGCATTGCCACATGCTATGTATCCCAAGCAAAGCTCAGATTTCTAAAAAGCCGTTTTCATAAAAATACACACATAAAACAATTCCTTAAACAACTACAGCTTCTTGAAAAATAGTAATTGAGAAATACAAGTACCTGTTGTCCCCACGGGCAGGGTCCTTGGGTTTAGCATCACTATCATAAACAAAACGCTCTTGGGAGATGAGTATGATGTTGTCTGTAGTTTCATTTCCCAAGATAGTGATAACAGGATAACCCATCTGTAGTGTCCACTGATCCATTACCTCTTGGATATTTACAGATTTTCCAACCCTTTTTAAAGCCTTGAAGAAAAAAAAGGAAAGTTTCAATACACTGAAGCAGTATCAACACATACAACCTTTTTTTTGTCCCTGGGATCATAACTGGTTTTGGAGGTTAAAATAACCATCATGTGCATGTGCAGACACACACACACTTACACCCAATGCACACACTCTACGTAACTGAACTTAAGCCTCTGTGTATCTTAAAAATAAACATTGAGTTATCTTGACAAGAGAGAGGAGTGACAGTCAGAAAGACATGTTTCCTACATCCTTCAAGTACTTCTGCTGTAACAGAAGAAATAACCTGTTTTACAGGATTTTAACAAGAGCCACAGAAATACTGGGTAGCTATTCTTAACCAGCTAAGGTTAAAAGAGACCCAGTGTTAGTTGATCTAGGCACCTACAATAAGGCATATTTGAAGGGCCTTAATTTCTAAAAATATAGAGTTTCTCTTTTCTGAAAATCAAGTGAGTAATTATTTGAAAACACTGTTCATTACGTCCAAAGTGAGGCTATGTATACCAAGATATCCCCTCCTGCTTCATAAACTGCACCTGTCACAACACATGGAGGATTAATGTGTTCGTATTTGATTCCACATGTCAATAAAAATGCTCTTTTACAAGTGGATTTTCATCTGAAACACAAAGAGATACTATGGCATCATGGGAGATGAGACTGGATATGAGGAGAAAGAGGCATCATTTGTTCTTCAGCGACGGACATGCTCCCAGCTGTCGAACAGACCAAGACCACAGACTGAGCAACTTCTGATGAATACAAGCAGAAGATGTCTTCAGAACTGAAGCTGCAATTGCACTGCATTAGGAACAAAGGGGCTGGCAACGAGTGCGTTTACAGCTGAGGCAAACAGAATTATTAGCTGCAACAGTATATATGAGCATACAGTGTAGCTATAGTGGTTATGGACCAAAATACAGTCTCAGTTTTGTTCTACGTTATCAGCTGTGGATTCTGCTGTTCTTTCAAGACAACATTCATTCCTCTGACCTCCCATTGCCCAGAACTGTCCCAGAGGCTTTAACACAGGAAGGCAAGAAAGATTCTTGTAGTGACATTCAGCTACAGATGAAGACATAGATTTAAAAGCCTGACTGTACGTTACATGTCTCAACTCTCATTAGCAGTCAGTACAGATATAGTACTCCATTCAGTTGCCCACATGCAGGTGACTAATGTCATTTGACCTTTACCTGCCACTCCAAAAGAGCACAGATTTCGCCATATATCTTATGCTATATTGATTAGACACACCTGAATGTCTTGAACATCCTACTGCACCTAATCTGGCACTAGTTGCCTGTATTTGAACTATCTCAAGTCTCTAGTCAACAGTCAGTGGTTCAGGCTTATTATAAAATAATCATGTAGTGGCTAGTCAACTGAATTACTCTCTATGCTCTGCTGACTATATTGACTAGATTTCTGGCACTCCAGTTGTTCCTATTCACCTAGTGTCAAATGACATGTCCTAAATTATTCAGTGCATTCCTTCAGAACTGGTCTACCTACAACAGACATGCTTCTCATGTGGCAGCTGGAAGCCAGGTAGGATAAATTAAGGTAAAAGCTGTTAAAAGTCTGTGAATGGGCAACTGAAAGTGAGAACAACTGCATCTCAGACACCTAGTTTAAATGTATATACCTGCTTGTCTAGATAAATGAAGATGTATTGGCCACCAGCTGAATCCTAGCTTTGGTGACAATAGTTACAACTAGATTGTCACATTTTGTATGGCTTGAACTGGTACTTGTGCCAAAACTCTCGGACTGTACTCGACCTTGCCTTGCACTCTGTCTTTATTTCCGGAGAAGATTCAGACTAGCTCCGACTAGTCCCACAGAGGAGAAATTCAGGCATGCTTCGCTCATCTTACAGAAATTATAGTCTGCCATTATGGAGCCCTAGACCAGGCTCTAGAACTCAAGCCAAGCCTGGATACACAAATATAAGTCTCTACAGCATGCCAAATGTTACAGTAAATAGTTCTCTGTTTACACCAAACTTTAAAGCTGTTATAGTTTTGTCCTTTGCAAAAATCTTAACTCCATACAAAATCACAAACACACATGATGGAAATGCCAAAGCTTGGCACTTTCATGTGCTTTCCAGCTTATGGGTCTCAGTGTGCTGCCACTGAAGTCAAATGATAGCAGATTTCATGAGGTATCTTTCAATGCACATCAGTGACACAGCACATGCAGGAGAATATATTCTAACATAAAGAATAGAAATGCTGCAGAACTCATATTTTTAATGTTGCCACTAGGTTAACTCAAATGGAATTTCTTTGCATCAGTTTTTATATTTGCTCTGTGGTTTGAAGAACTCAATAAGCACTATTCACTCCCAATCTCACCAAGAAAAATACCGTAGCAAATTCCTGTTTCTCCCTCAGTGCAATAGATTAAAGCATTTTACCTTTGACAGTGTGTTCCAGAGATCATTTCTGGCTGCATTGCCATACTTGTGAATGGTTAAATAGTCCTACAGAAATAAAATAAAAATACAAATCAGTATTACTATACACAAGCCAAACGACTAGAGCTGTGCATCACTGCTATTAGAATTTAAATCACATCAATGCTTGCATTTGTTAGAAATCTAGAAATATACAGTATGTTCATCCTAAGGGAATAAATAAACAGTTCCTTAAGCTAGTTTGCAATGCAAAAATTGTTGCTAAAAATTTCATTTACAACATTCAATGCCCTTCCTTTTCTGTGTAAGTCATTCTATAATTTAAGTATTTTGAAGATATATATTTAGAATATACATCTAACCTTAGAAGGGGTTCCTAGGTAATTCTTGGCAACAAAAGGAGAAGCTGCTGAAACACAGTTCCAGTTGCTATTTTAGCAGGTCATTCTGCTTTGTCTAGTGTCAAAAATTTGTTCACTCGGATGACAGTTGGATTCATTACAGAAGATTTAACTGAGCAATAGAATATCTGAACTGCAAACTCTTATCTAGGGAGATCCTGGCCCTTCAATGTCAAAATACATCATACTGGCAAACTAAGGTTGTAACAGGTTATCACAAAGGCTCTCCACAACAGGGAGCAGTGGAGGAAGTGCCAGGAACCCAACTCCGTGTTTGTGCACAGGTACCTACGTGTGTGTTTTCACGCCATATGTGACTCCGAGTCTGAGGAGGTTATAAACTGAAAGCTTTCACTTATTCTCCCACAGTTTCAATAACTGAAGGTCCATTCTTCTCCCATAACAACCGGAAAGATAATTCCTCAAAAGCTTTCATCATATTAAAATAACTTCCCAAACTAATAGTTTAAGCATATGACCAGCTTGGGTCTAGGTCTTTCAGGCATAAAATACTTCCTTTTTTTAATGACTTCTGGAAAGACAACATTGTTGTTTCCCACCATCCCATGTCCCTTGACAACAGCTCATTCAGTTACAAAAGTGAAATTCAGCAGTGATTATTTGAATAACATACATTTCAAGCATTTGATTGGGAGAATTAAGTGAAAAAAACAGATCAGAGGTTGTACATCAACTTGTTCTCCTACAATTGAATTTCTACCATCTTCACTTTACACAATGGTAGAAGACAAACCTTAATTTACTGCACAATGATAAAACTGGGACAAATTTGCTGACTGTATGTTTTGTGTGAAGTAAGATACTTTGGGAATAATTAGTATTTGGAAAGCAAATTTTCTGATACAAAAATTGTAGCACCTGTGACAGATTTAGCTTTTGTCAGCCAACTCATAGTAAAACAAGCAACAACTCCCATTTAATCACAGACTACAAAGGCTAAATAGAACACTGACTCTGTAAATGCAGTGCTGAGTCTTAACAATGTCATGAGACTAAATCAGAAAAAAGACAATATTATATAGGCCGCACCTATAGCACAGTGTGCATCCATTTTGCCTAAAAATACAGAATCATTTAAGGCACAATGAAACATTCAAAAGCTTCCAAAGCTAAAGAAGTTGAATTGCAAATTAGAAAGCTAAAATAGGAATAAACAAAAGTGGGACAAGGTAAATAAATGACAACAAATACACAGCCCGCATTTTAAGCAGTACTAGAAAATGCTGCATACATTGGTCCCTCTGAGAGATGCTTTCAGAATCATCAGAGCAAAATAAAATGGGTGGAACACTTGAGGATTTCATCCTGGCAATAACCCTGTTTACCAATCTACCATTACTGACTTTCACACTTTGTGTTCGGAAAGACTGCAAAGAGATTAAATGCTTCTGCCCTTTTCTTTTGGGTTTGGTTTTGTTTGGGTTTTTTCCTCCCAATACACAGATTGGGAGGTTTAAATGTGGCTTGTCACTCAGTTAAAAAATTATTATTGTCCAATCTAACATGTTTATCTCACAAAGAAAAACAAAAGGAATCCTAACCTTTACCATGAAATAAGAAAATACAGTAAGAAACACAACATCTTGGTACAATCCTGGTACCATACAACTTAATCATCAATTTTGTCATTATTCCATGAAAGTTCCATCAAGACCATAAACACAGCATTAAACTAGGAGTGCTATCAAACATGTACTTACACAAAAAGCAGTCCTAAGTGACAGCATGTATCAAAATAGACTTTCAATAGTACATTTACATTGCATTCTCAAATCTGAGTGCACTTTCCAGAGGCACAAGAGCCAGAGGCTTCTGAAGCAGGTCTCATCAGATATCCTCCTACTCCTATCCTCATATATTGTTTTCAACAATAACCAGTAGCAGACACCTGGAAACAGTATAAAACCAGAAAAGCATGCAACTGCTCTTCCATTATCCAGCACTTCATGGCACAAAAATTCCTAAGCAGATTAGTATCCTTGCATTTAATAGTTCTCTTCTGTGAATTTGGCTGGTTGGTTTCTTAACCTATACAAATTCGCATTTGCAACAGTTTATGAAAGAGCATTTCCCACTTCAGTGATCTGTTGTGTGGTACCTGCTCCAAATGCCTGCCTGTCTGCCGGTTTCATCTGCTGCTTCCTACTTCTGGCATTAGAACACACAGTGCATTACTGCTCCCCACTTGACTTTCCCCAAGCCACTCATGTTTTTACAGATACATATGGAATGTGTCCCCACCCCAGAGCTTAACAGGTTTTATACTGAGAACTCCACCAGACCCAACCACTCCCAGCTCTGCTGCAAAGTTATACCACCACCCCAAGCTGCTGACTCCATAGGTAGTTTGAATAGTTTCTGTGACCCTGCCTGAACTTTCATTACCAGATGATCAGCCTCACTTTCTCTTTCCCTGACAGGCATTCAGCTTAAAAAGGAAGAGAAAAGACATATCAGCATCAAATACATATCAGGAAGTAGTAAAATAGGAGCCAAAGATCCACACATACCCTGCTTGTCTGTTTTAAGGATGAAACAAGCAGGAATATAATCCATTTTTCCTCCTGGGGACCCATATCTAAGTCTTAAGCAGCTTGCAAAGGGGCAGAATACATGTTCTTATTCACTGTAATTCTCCAGGGCAGGAGTATTAACCACCCCTTTGCCTGTACATTCAGCAGAAAAAAACAAAGCAAACAGAAGAGATGCAAGCCAAAGAATGGAAAAGGAGGATGACACTGAAAACACAGCTGTGTGAATCTAAGCTGTGCTCAGCACAGCTCCAAAGGAGGCAAAGTGACTTAAAGCCACTTACTCATAAACACATATGCCCAAAACCATCTGGCTGCAAGGCTGCTTCCCATCATAAACTTGCAAGTCTATCATCGACAAAAGCTGTTCCATCAACAGGAGTATGCTGGAACATGAAGATCTGCATTAGCCACCTTCCTTTCAGCTATAACCCTACAGTACCTGTGAGCACAAAAGATGGCATGAAATTCTCTTTAACAACTCAAGACTCAAGAGTGCTCTTCTAGAACTCTTCCATTCTCCTTCACTGTAATGCTGCCTCTAAATTTTTTCATTGTCATGGAGAAAGTAGGAAGAGAGTTCACAGACCCTAGGGCACTGTCATTCAACATGAAAATTAATCAAAAAGACACACCCGAAAGTAATCATTTGGGTTTACATTTTCAACATGCATCCTCTTGTAATATTCTTCCTAATATCTTGACATTAAAACATGAAGCCACTCTTTGCCAAAAAGAATAATGGAATATGATCTATTCATTTCCATCAATAAAAAATTAATCAGACAATGCAGTTTTCTAACATGTCTTAGCAATTCTTAACATTAAATAAATAAATAAATAAACATCCTGACTCTGTGATACCCTGAAAACAAAGTCTATTTACAGAACAACCAAAACATAAGATCTTTCCAAAAATCTCAACAGATTTGGATTACAGTATAATGTGTTATCAAACGTAATCTTAATCTCCCCCCAAAAAAGAATTAAAAGGCTCAATGCTTTTGAAATTATTTCTTGAAAACTGGAGCAGATAGCTTGAACAGCAGTAGGAACAGTGAAAAATGCTAAAGAATTTTGAAAGATGGTTTTAGTAATGCTGTGTTGATTAAACTTGCAGACCTTTTATTGTATTAGGTTCTTTTAGGAAAAGAAGATTATTTAAAAGGAAAAAGTCTTCCATTTCTTTGCACTATTACCTATTGAATAAGCCTCTTGGTCTCA
The DNA here is from genome assembly GCF_965178545.1 of Coloeus monedula. Lineage (NCBI taxonomy): Eukaryota > Metazoa > Chordata > Aves > Passeriformes > Corvidae > Coloeus > Coloeus monedula. The sequence goes on from NC_138784.1 coordinate 40,101,493, forward strand.
AAAAAAATGAACTACCCTACTATCCAAACATGATAATGCTCACAACTAACAAAAGGCAGTGACTGATAAATACCAAAAGGTTAAACAAGTGTAAAGGGAGAATAAGTCTCCAAACTTGTGTCTTACTTTCATGGAAGATTTTACATCTATAAACAGAAACCAAAATAGCAGTTCTAGGACTAAACTCCTTTCTCAGTTAATCTGTATGAAGTTGATTGATCAGCTGAAGGAACAGCTCCTGACTTACATGAGTGTTGCTGAGATCTGAAACAGATTGACGTTGAATAATTTCATTTTTCTCCTAAAGATAACTGGAAAATTCCACTGTATGCATGAGGAAAAAGTAGCAAACTATTTTCATCTCGAATTCTTGTGGCTACATTCCTCCTTTCTCAAGGCTCAGGAAAAGCAGACTTGCCTCTACCTCCCTTTTTTGTATTTCATTCCTACTCCTCAGTGCACATCCTCCTCCCTTCAGCCTATGATATGTTCTTGTTTGATGGTTTTATACATGACTGCTGTATATCACAGAAGATTTAAAGCTACAAATAAAAACATTTAGTTCAGGTAGAAATAAGGCTCTAAGGATCCAGGTATCAAATCCAGTGTGTTTGTTTCCCTAGAAATTTATATACTTAAGCCACTAGATACCATCTGACAGATGCTGATTCTCTGACTATAACATGCACCTTTTTCCTCCCTTCCTTCAAACTGCTAACATCAAATCTGCTATCACATATTATATTGACATCGTCTAACATTCAAATAAAAAAGCTTGGGCAAGAGTCAGAGGGTAGTGCATATGTTTGCAAAGGTGAGTGACAAACAAGAGGGAGTGAGAACCAGTGGTAAAGGACTACCAGCAAGCTACAAAAAAGCGAAGATTCCCATATTCTACTGAATAGAAAAGCTAAAACAGCCAACTAGATTTGCAATATTTTTCAGCTGTACAACTAACCCTGGAGAAACAGCCTTAAGGAAGAGAAGCGACCACCCTCCTGGCTGGGCAGGCAGACAAGCAACAGGATACAAAGTAAGGAGTAGGTAAATTCACTTACTGGTCATGGTCAACACTGTGTAAGGCAAATTAGTTGGGGATTAACTCAATTTGTGTCAAGAATTAATCTGTCTGTACCAGTGAGTCAAGCTGCAGAGCTACTGCCAAACTGAAAGAACAGCTGTTATCAGACCAGTTGTCAAAGAACTACTGCAAAGCCAGCGAAGAAAAAAATCTGAAACAGGTTTTTCCTGGAGAAATAAGCCAAGCAAGTGCTTCACTTTCTACACTGTTTTACTAGAATTGCCCAAAACTGCTTTCGGGCAGTCTAGTAAGAAACTGCCAACCTACAGAACACACTAGAGTCATACAATATATTTTCATCACAGTTTCTACCAGAGGATCAAATATGTTGATTTTCTTCCTATACTTTAACCTCCTACTGCATTAAAATGTGTTCTTCCTACAAAAAATAAAGTTACTCACATGTCAATAATTTAATTAACTGAAAATGCATTTCAACTTACAATAAGAAAAAAACAGCATCAAAATTATATTGAAATAGCAAGCATATCAGGAGTATAAAGTCATGCCTGCAGATAGCAGGCCTGACTATGTAGATAGTCCTTACCTAGCACTAAAATTATCACATCTGTTACAGTCACAGCATCAAATGCATTTCTGTATCTGCCTTGAACCACAGTTTGATGACACTTTGGTGGTACAGCCAGACTAAGCACATTCCACAACCTTTGCTGCTCCTGGGCCCCATCCCCCTGTTTGTGATGCTGCTTAGCAGACTAGGCCTCTGAAATGGCCTGTATAGAAGTGAACATTCCCCACTAAGGACAACCTTCCTTCCTTGATCAGGTTTACCAAGGAAGACTCCAAACTCTTCCACTAGTATAAATGAAATGGTGCTGTGTGGCCATAAATGGATGGAACAAGCAGCTGGAGGCAGCACTGAGGAAAACAGAATAGTGGTTTCCTAAGCCAGTGTCCTGTCCAAGTATGTGCCAAGTATTATGAAAGATACTGGACAGAAATATACACAGTGGTGATTCCAGAATATAGTTAAGAGAAATATTATCAGTGCATCACATTTAAGGGAAACAAAACTTTTATTTTCAGGTGCATTTCTCTAAAAGCAATGCTCAAATGCTCTTTTCAAATGTTTAAGTAATGGTTTGTCATTTCTCATCAATAACCTAATATTTACAGTGAATTAGTTAACCTTCATTAGAACTTAATGTGTGGACACTGCATTCAGAACTGAAGGAAACTAAATTCAGAAATTTCAAGTAACAATGGAAGTTCTATCATGAACCAAAGAACAGGAAATTCAACTTCAGTTTTTAAAGTGCCCACATGGGGCTACAATGTGGTTTAACTAATCCAATAATTCCCACCTTCTGCTGCTTTGAATGAACTTTTGTGTAACCCTGTTTAAAATGTCTACTACCAAGAACTTCTTAGCTAGCTTCTAGTTCAAAATCACAAACAGGTAAAAAGAAGTTTAAAAAAGCCTTAAAGGTGTGCAACATCCTTCAAAGCCATCATGTAAAAATTCACTTCAGCTGTTTTTTGCCTTCTCTTGGGGCTACTATCTCAGTCAACACGTAAAATCCTAGGGAAGGAACTTGGTGGAATCCTATCACTGTACGCCAGTTAAAATTCTAGCCCTTAATTTCCAAAAGGTACATTTAGACTTTTTTCACATACAACAGTGATATAATGCTGACAAGCCAGCAGCAACTGGAAAATAACCAGTCAACATGTCATATCTGCAATTAAATCATTATGTCTAAACAGCAAGCTATAACTACTAATCAGAAAGACTGAAACTGGAACCACACATGGAAATAAATCTTCATTTTCTCTGGAGCCAATGATGCTGAATGGACCACATAATTATAGCATTTTACTTTGTCCTTTTTCCTTTGTAATTCATGATACTCCCAGTCAGGCTAACAATAATCAGATCAGCAAAACTGACATTTCTGGCATTATATGGGCCAATGGGAATTTAAGCATTGATTTTTGCGGGAGAAAAATCAGGGCAATGTTGAGAGTATCTCATCCATGGTATTAGGAGTATAACATTCATTTCGAGGATCCAGACAGGACCTGTGCCCAGTTATATGCAGGCTGAGATACAGGAGAAATTAGTAAAAGAAAGGAGGCAAGAGCCATCATTAAGTCAATGGGATTGCTTTCTTTGCTCTACCTGCTGCTTGTTGATAAGAAACCAGTACTGTAAATTAGAAATGAGCCAACTGAAATCAACATGGCCCTGTCATTTTCATTCCAACACAAGAAAAGAAGAAAAACTTCAAATGACTGTAAGGAACTCGATTTTTCAATAAATAATCTTCTGCAGTGCAACTCTGTGAACACAAAGTAAATTGGGCATCTAAAACCGATTAAAAATTTGTATTCAGGCAAGTTTCCAGCTACTTTAAAATATATCCTGCTTTGCTGAGAATCCTTGTTAAAATATCAGAAATACAAAATTGAGAGGTTTATTTCCCTTGTAAAATTCAGCTTCACCTTTAGCTACTAACACGAAGAGGAGGGAGGTTCCATTTTGAAACACAGCAGCAGCAGTTGCAGTGCGCTGGCAAAGCAGCTTGCAAGCAAAGTCTAAAGGGAGCAGTTAGATGGACGGCTGAGTTAGTGCATGGCAGAGTCTGATGGTATCTGTTGTGCAGTGAGAAACCTGCTAGTATATAAAGCTTGGCTTTAAAGGAAAATGTATTTGATGTATTATTTGGTAGTGGTACTAAACTACTTAGCTAAGGACAAATGCTACCAAAATAAAGCACTCTCTGAAATTAAACTGCATATATTTGACTGAAATTGTACATTGATTTAATTCTGTCTCATCTCATACACTTTTACCTAAAACCACACATTGCTCAATAAATATATTCTTAGTGCACACAAAAAAAAAAAAGATGGAAAGTCTTCCAGAGATATTTGGACAGCACCTTCTAATTGTGACAGGTTGGCTGCTCATTCCTCTGCATTAACTTGAACTATGCCCAAGAATTGCTAACCAGGCAGAAAATCTCTGCTGTACTTTTCTGTAACAATTTTCTGTATACAAACCTCAGACTTGGAAAGAAATTATTGCTACTTACTATGAAAAGGTATCCATAAACCAATCGAGAAAACTTACTGTAAGCATGTCACTGTGTCTAGATCATAATGACCTGCAACACTTGTACAGTAATAGTGAATAACAGATACGGAAGCGCAACAGTGGAGCTCTGACTTGTAAGATACTTTTTGTTTGTATCAGTGAGCAAATGTTTCTCATGGTGCAAAACACCTTCATACAACTCAGTCCCTAGAGCTGCACCTTTTTTTTTTTCATTTTGCAAAACGAAGACACCTTAAAAATCATTAGCCCTTACATCCAGCTATATGTGTCTACCCAGCTACAGTAACTTAGCTTTAAATGCATGTAGGCAAAGGAAAAGGAAGAGGAAGGGAAAAAGGGAGGTGGAAGAGAAGAAGGAGAAAGAAAAGGAGAAGGAGAAAGTTTTCACAACAGCCTGTTTTGTCCAGCAAGGATTCAGGACAATTTTTTTTTAAATGTCCTCCACTAGACTGAACTGAAGTAGATTTATTTATTTAATTTCCAATATATATAATGTGTTAACTAAGAGTTCAATCCTGCAATATTTGTTCTGAAAATATCCCCACTGACTTCTAAAGAGCTAATGGAAATTCTGATTGCATAAGAGTGGCAGAATCACACACAAAATGTTCCAGTGCCCTGTAAAATCCACTGAGCTGCCTTGTAGCAGCAGAGGTAAGGCTGGCACCGAGCTGCTATCAGGAAAAGTGTAATTCTATTCCAAAAGAAAACATTTTTGTAAATAGCTGCTGAGCCTGGTGACATTGTCTGGGAATTCATACCTATCACTCATCCTCTTAATAATTCCTAGAATAAAAATAAAGTAGAAAACAGTCATAACTGAATTTCATATGCAACAAAAAGAAGCAGCTCACTGAAGGCATGCCAACTGAACAGCTACACAACATGACTGACTCTAACATTGCCATAAAGGGCAATGCTGTTCTGAGAAAATAAATTGTGTTTATACACAGTGTGTGTATTAATTGTTTTTCTTTTTGTAAGAAGCTTTAGCAGCAGAGCAAAGTAACATTTTGTCCTAGCTTGAAGAACACCGTGACTTCCTCCTAATGAAGGCAATACCATCCATAAGCTTGCTCTGAACCCAGGCACTGGGGACACCACTGGCTACTGAGGTTCAGCAGCACCTACCCTCACCATGTTTTATGTCTCCCTGCTGGGACCTCCAATGTGGGCAAACTGTTTGAACTGAAGTCCTATCTTCAAAGAGTCCATCTTAGATTGAATTCTATCTTAGATTGAATTCTGCTCCAGAATTTCAGTCAACACCAGGAAGTACTGAAAAATATCACATTTTACCTTATTTTATCAGTGCGTCCTTTCCTCTTCTGTCCCCATGCACAGGAGCACAGCTCTAAAAGTCAGAAGGAAAGTGATCTCGTTTCAGGAAAATACTTTTTCCTAGCACTGATCCCTTTTAGGTAACCCAGCAGCTAGAGGCCCTCTCTCTCCCTGCATTGACAGCTCGCAGCTGCTTAAGCTCAGAGGGAGACTCAGGCCCCAAAGCAGAAAGCAAAGAGCCAATGTCTCCTTACCCTTGGCAACACCCAGTTGGGGAAGAAACCTGTCTGAACCAAATGCTCCAGGAACACAAAGCAGAGCAGAAGGAATGGAAAGGAGTTAATACAACCAAACAGGAGTATTCTGCTAATGCACCATTTCAGGAAAAAGCTCCCTTTGCAGAGCACCAATGTTTATGGGGCAAAACCCACCAGTACCCATGGTGTGTGGCTGCTAAAATTGTGGGTGCATTATGTTCAGCTCTGCTGATGTTCTGCTTTCAAACAGGTAACAGTTGAACTGTAGAACTGTAGATAAATCAAACACCCTCACTCTGTCTGTGGATCAGCTCACTGCACACCAGGTGAAAGAACATGTTTCAGGACAACACTGTGGTGTGATTTGTAGCAGAGCAGGACTCTGTGACTGAATACGATGTGACGTCTGTTCTGAATATCTGAAGGGATTTATAATGCTAAATATTTTAACAGAACATCTTCTTGAGTTTTAAAATAGATATCCAAATTTCATGGCTCTTTTTAATTTTACTCACATTGGTCCAATTTCCCCTCAGATGTAAAGGCACTCCACTCTCATTAATTTATTTAAAGAAATATTAGTTGAATGATCAACATTTCCTGGAGGCCCACTTTGGAGTCATCACAGGCTGAGGCAGCAGCCACACCGGGTGCTCACAATTCACAATGATGCCAGTGGAAGCTGTGCTTTGAACGCATAAACTCTTCTAATCCCTAAGTGCTAAGACACATGGGAGTTTTGCATATTTCACACCTATGGGAATTTTAACTTAAATTTCTCTGTGCCTAGATCTCCACCCTAGCACCATGCCTTCCCTCCCTATGAGGTTTATACCCTCTGCATTAACTGTTGGTGATGCACTCTGATACCACACTGGATGGGATTTAAGAAAACTGAATGTAGCAGTTAGGAACTCAGCTACAAAGCAAATGAAAAGTATATGAAACTATTGAACAAAAGGAACAGAAGAACAATGCAGTTAACATGGTCCAGCTTGTGAACTGAATCAGACTTTGTCCTATGTAGAAAACACAGAGTACTTGCATAATTAAAAACCTGGTAAAGGTGCACACACAAAAAAAAAAAAAAAACAAAAAAAAAACCAAAGAATGGAAAAATAAAATTAACTTTAGCATTTCTCAAAAACTGTACATTTAAATTATGCAGCTTCAGACACCATTTTCCTTTAAGCATTAGCATTTTGCTATAACACACAGCATACTCAAATACTCTTGGAGCTAGAGGAAGAATTTCCATTTTTGGAGGGATATCCAAGTCTGGCCCTTACTATGTTATACATTTTTAACACTTTCAAAGGAAAAAAATACTGTGACACTGCAACTTATAGAAGTTTCTTATGCAAGAAACTGACCTACTGTCTTTTACTGACCTGTGTAAGTCAAGGTGGAAAAAGTTACAGGAATTCAGCATAACACTGAATTCCTTTAACAAACAAACTAAAATCGAGGGTGATGTAAATTAAAAGCGAAAGAAATGCTGAGGGGACAAAAAAGGTGAAAGGTGTTAACAATCTTGTATGATATGCAGTAACGTCCTCCCTTTAACGTGCTCAAGTTCTCCAGTTGACAATTCTCAGATAAAGGGATTGGTAGCAACTAACTTAGACAGTAAACTGCCAGAATGTCCATGGTGATACTTTGATGTTCACCAAGGTCCCACACTGTGCTTTTCTAAACCAGAGGAGGTGGGTGCAGAGGCAGCTGAAAAATACTTTACTCAACATCTAGTAAACACACCAGCTACCAACACCAGAGGTACTCTAAGATGCTCCTCCTGCGTGACAAAAGGTACATCCTTCAGCTGAGCAAAGGAAGACTCCAGGTAGTTCCATGTGCATTGTTGATCTGAGGGCAGCATCACAGGTCATAGCTTCACTAACCTTGATCCTTGCCTGATTTTTTCTTTGTCTTTGCAGATTTTTTATGTTTTTACAGAAAACTCTTGAAAGAAGTCTCTAATGATGTCTCATTAGAGATAGCAAACAACTAACTGTTACAAATCAGCAATAAACAAATAATAAACAGGTATGATTAACTGGGTACACTGTTTAACACACTATGTAAAAACCAGATTATCATATAATACCATGGAAATAGATTAATATAGTTCATGCATTACTGTTTCATGCACATTGTAGGTAACTAAAAAGCAGGAAAAAGCAGTACAGATGAAAGGAAGTTTAAATAGCCAGTATTATGATACTGGGAAGTGATTGAAATCTGAACCTTGCTGTATTTAATAGCCTGAACACCACACTTCCCCAGACAGCTCCTGTGAAAGACTGACTAATTTGTTTCAATACAGTGGCCCAAAAGAGACAGTATATATCCACAGCATTGTATGAAAATTCTTCCAAGTGTACAATGTGAAGCCTAAAAAGCAGTTAATTTATCACAGAAGCAGCGATTCCTACAGTAACTAATTCAAACTGCTGATGATGCACTAAATCAGAGTGAGTGATGAACACATACATAGCAGCAAGTGAAGTTCAAAAGGATACAGATCTATGTGATCAATGAGCTGTCACACAGCAAATGAAATGCAGTGTTGACAAACGTACAGTAATAGAGATGAGGCTCAAAAATAATCAAACCAAATACAAGAAAACTTAAATAAAACAGTGCAGAAATATCTCATTACAGCACTGGAGGTGCCTTTTGAAACACATCTACCAGACATTCAAATCACTGATATTTCTCTCTCTGTTTAATTTGAAAAAAATAAAAAACCAAGCACTGATTACTTGAAGAGATGCATTGTTACAAAGCAGTACAACCTTCCCAAAAACGCAATTCAGTGACAACAGACATGTGAGAAACCATCTATTTCAAGCACAGAGTTGGAACAACAGCCTACAGAAGAAAATCTCACACAGACCTAGTATCATATTGCACATTACCACCCAGAGTGATGACTGAATGATAAGGCCAACTTATGGTTTCTTCCTCTATCAGTCTGTGCAATTCAGAAACATAATCAGAGCAAGTGGTGCTGACCAAGCCTCTCCATACTTTAACCACTGTCTTACCTGATTAATAGCTTTTAGACTGAAAAAGCAACACTATCGTGTAAGAAGAGTACTGCCATTCAGTGATGTGCACTTCTTGAATTTTCCTGGAGCATAAGAAACTGCACATCATGAAAGATGCCAGAACTTTTAAAAAGACAGAAATCACCTACTGCGAGAAGGAAGGATTTATTAGACATTTTCTACAAAAATAATAGTGTAACTTTCTCATATGCAAGTGTTACCAGCTGTGGCTACTACCATCATTATTCAATTATTCATTACAGCCAACAGAAATACATTTTCTTTAGCTTTTGTCTACGGAGTGCTACAGTGAGAATGTTCTGTCTGTTATGAAATCTTCTGTTTGAAAATGTCATATGATTTAAGACATCGTATCTTTAAAGGGCTTTTCAAAAATCATACCTTCACTAGTCTCTTGGATGCAGCTTTATTGTGGAACTGCCACACTACAATCACACTGACTGACAAGTATATTTACTGTGATAGGAACAGGCCAGTTATTCTTGACAGATATGAATCTCTACAAAGACATCTATGCTGTAAAAATGAGCATCTCTACCAAAATTTTACTTCCTCGCAGACTCCTCAACAGAACAGTTTGCTGAGTGTTATGGATCACATGCACATTTGTACATTTCCTTCAGATCATATTCATTGGTAAAGTATATCCACCAAAGAGCCCCATTACCCTCCATCAACTTTTCTCTTCTTTTTAATACCATCGATTGTTTTCTTTGACAAATAAGGGATTTTTCACCCCCAAGCCTTCCCAACCTGCTCTTCAAAAAGTCCATATGCCAGGTAACTAAGGAAAAACAGGCAATTAACAAAAAAGGTAGCAATCCTCTTTGCTTCTTGCTCTAAACCTTATTTTTTCTTCTCCTTAACCTAAAGATTACTTCACCTGTTGCAGTTTCTCTTACATAAAAGCTCTAATCCTTTAGATTTTAATAAGACAATGAATCACACCTTGATTTTGATGAAACCACAAACAATGTAAACACAAATAAAGAGCTACTCTTTTTGGTTTATGCTAGTTTAATAAGACTACAGGACTACTCTTTTTTATCATCTGTTAAACACTTAAGGACATAGCTAATACATTAAAAAGAACTGAAATAACATTAATACTGGAAATGTAATATAGTGGACAGGTAACAGTATAGAAGGTTTCTGGAGTGTGTGGAGGTTAACTTCTAGACACAGTTGGTGAGCAAGACAACTAGAAAAGCTGCCCTGCTGGACCTCTTGTTTGTGGGCAATGATAATTGGAGGGCGTCTTGGACTCAGCAATTATGAAATGATAGAGTTTTCAATTCTTGGAGAAGTAAGGAGAGGGGTTGGCAGAACTGCCACCTCAGCCTGTTTATGACACTGGCTGAGAGAGTCCCTTGGGCTTTTGTCTGAGGAGCAAAGGCATCCAGGAAGGCTGAACATATTTAAGAAATCTTAAAAGTGCTGGAGCTGGCCATCCCCATGTGCTGAAAGACAAGCCCGTGGGGAAGACCACCAGCCTGGCTGCACAAAGAGCTTTGTCTGGAGCTCAGATGAAAAAAAACGAGTTTATGACCTTTGGAAGAAGGGGAAAGTAATTCAGGAGGGCTACAAGGACATTGTGAGGTTATACAGGCAGAAAACTTGAAGAGCTGAAGCCCAAGTAGAACTTAATCTAGCCACTGCTGTAAAATACAATAAAAAATGTTTCTGTAAATATCTTAGCAACAAAAGGAGGGCTGAAAATCTCCATCCTTTGCTGAATATGGGAAATAACATAGTGACAAAGAATGAGGAAAAGGCTAAGGTACTTAATGCCTTCTTAGTCTTAGTCTTTCGTAGTAAGACCAATTGTTCTTTGGGTACCCAGCCCCCTGAGCTGGACAACAGAGAGCAGAACTGAAACACCAAACATCTGAGGGAAAATGGTCAGCAATCTTCTACACCACTTAGATACACAGAAGCCTATGGGAAGGGACAGGATCTATCCAAGGGTACTGAGGGAGCTGGCAGCAGTGCTCACCGAGTCACTTTCCATCATTTACCAGTAGTTCTGGCTAACTGGGTAAGTCCCAGACAACCAGAGGTTAGCAAATGTGACACCCATTTACAAGAAGGGCTGGAAGGATGATCTGAGGAATGACAGGCCTGTCAGCCTGACCTCAGTGCCAGGGAAGGTCACAGAGCAGATTGTCTTGAGTGCCATCACACGGCATATACAGGACAACCAGGGCGTCAGGCCCAGCCAGCATGCTGTAAGAAAGGTCCTGTTTGACCAACCTGGTCCCCTTCTGTACCTACTTTGTGGATGAGGGAAAGGCTATGGATTTTGTCTACCTAGACTTTACTAAAGACTTTGACACCATTTCCCACAGCATTCCCCTGGAAAAACTGGCTGTGGAGGTTTTTCAGTTACTCAGCAAGCCATTAGAAGGAGGAATGAACCATCAAGTGCATTTTCAGAGTATTTGTTATTTGAAGAGATTTTTAAATAGTAGCAATACTTGATTTTGCACCTATCCTGCAGAAAGGATGTTTAGTTGAATGTTAGAATTCCATGTTAAAACAGGATTCAAGGCAACATAATTAAAAATCCCAAGTGATGGTACCAAGTTAAAGAGCTAAAATGCCTAAACCAGTGCATGGCAGAAAGGGTAAATTAGTCCTCCAGTTTCCCTTATCATTAGCAAAGCTATAGCCTCCCAAACGTACAATGCAGGAACAGTATTTTGTTAGATTCGCAGAAGACAAAGAATTAAATGATTGACAGATATTTCCAACTGTATAATTTGTAGCTTATGAAAAAGCTTATGAACTTTATGTTTTATTTTGTTCAGCTTGAAGACATACACATGGAAAATCTCTATCTGTATTTCAAACTGGTTTTAGTTAAAATCATCATCCTTCTACTGAACTGATGCCAAGACTTCCACTAGTCAGATTTTCACAGTTAGATTTTTCATAGACTTTAATTAACAAACAGAACAGTTTCTATTTAGAGCCAAACCAGTGAAAAGCAGAAATAATAGGAAACCATTCAAATCAAAAAACAAAGCTACATTACAACTTTATGGTAATTATGATTAATCCCTGCACAGCTATTCTTTGATCTGAACTTTTTTCTCAGTCTATTTCAGGACAACTTGCACACTGTTATTTCTCAGGAAAACATAGAAGAAAACAGAAAAACAGAGTTTAAGAAGTACACACTAAAACTTTTGCTTTCTAAAACCCTGAGTGACATACTTCATCGGGAAAAAGTGCTATTGAATTTCTCTACAAATGGATCTGTCCAGGCAAAAGTTTCTGGCTGGAATATGGAGTTTGCTGGACGAAGGACAGAAGTCTTACTGGCTTAAATGGACATGATGGTTTTACCCTCAACATACACAAGATTTTATGAAGGAAACTTTTGATTTAAAGAGTTCTCATCTGGATGAGAAATTTTTCTAATTCATCTGACCTGGTGTTACAACTAAGAAAATAATCAAGCTGGGTCCCATGAGTAAGTTATGCTACAAACCCTGAATGTACTGTAAACTCTCCAAAAAGCTGCATTTCCTCAGCAAGTTTCCTTTCATTGCCTTTGCATGGAAAACACCCCTCTGACATGACCAATGCATTCATTTAATTTTTGTTTTATATTTTATCTTCCAATTTATTTTGGTTAGAAGTAGAATTATTCTGTTAAAAAATGACCTGATCCTAGATGTAGTTTATTTAAATTTCAAAATGAAAAGCTTACTAAGAACAGATAAGATTGATTGCTCCTTCTAACTTAGCATAATTGTATTTCAGGTGAACATCAATTTACTTTAAAGGACACTTCTAAGTAGCAGGCTGCATCATACATAATTCATCAATCACAGCTGCCTGTAACATGATTTACTCAAGCAGATTTCAATGGAATAGAGGGAGTTGCATTGTTTTTTATGCTTTGGTTTGTTTGTTTTTAAATAGTTTACGAAACACTCATTTGTGCTGAATTATTGCTGAAAGGAGTTCATCCTTGGTAATCAGCATGTTGAATTTCTTTCTTTTTGTATAGAAATGTTACCTCTTTAAATTTCTTTGAAAAGACAGAGTGAGTTTTCAAAACATCATTAAGGCAAGGAGTACTCCATGCTTATTAAAGGTAAAAATAAAGCTGAAAGATTTTGCTATGGAGGAGGGGATGACAAAAATATTTATCTGAAAAGCATTATTCATTTTAGGGCTGTTTATTTTCCAGCTGGCTTACATTGTTATTATTTGTTAGACCAGCAGTCAAATGGAGGTGAAGAGAAGTAGCTACTTCCTCAGCTAGTCCTTCACCATAGTTGTTACATGGATAAAATGACTTTTATGTGGTAATCTACACAAAACTGTATGCCAGTGCAATTTCTTGGTGTATGAAGGGATTAATACAGGTGCATCTTCAATCAAATTCAGCTTCAGAGACACAGTGGTACCTCAGATGGTCCTAAAGTAAAGAAACATTTCCACAAATTGATGCAAATATAGCTTGAAAAGAAAAAAGAGAGAGCAAGAGAAACTGCTAGAAATACACATCTACACAAAGACAGAAATGCCTTTACTTACTTGTAAGCCCATTTGAAACACAGAGTGACCCATAAAGTTAGCCAACATTCGAATCAGAGCTGCACCCTATGGGAAATAATAGAGAAACAAAGTTACCAGTTTTGAATGTCAATATAACACAATAAAAACACTCTGAAGCGAAACATTTCCACCCAACACTAATATCCTGGAAACCCATAATTAATACAATCTTTATTTGTGCTAGGATGAAAAAGAGAGAGAGAGAAGATAATGCAAATGCTTACTAGGAAAAGTGGGGAGGCAAAGTGATACTGTTAATATCCTGCCGCATACACTGAATAAGGTGCAGGTCATACAACACACTCTCCCCACTGCTGCAGCATGCATGTGTCAGCTCCACAGCTGACTGACCCCAACCCTTCTGTGCACTCAACAGAAATGCCCAGTTTTAAATGGAAGCAAAGAAATAGTGTCCACTGCAAATTCTACCTCAGTGATTATTCATAGTATTTTTATCTCCATTACACGATCAGGATTCAGTGATACTACTACCCTTTGTAAAAGCCTTCAAGATCTGATGAGTGAAAGTGAGTAATCACCATAAGAATTTTGTAAGATGTGGATATATATATTTGACTTATTAATAGTCAGGTTATTTTCCAGACTGTCATGCAAAGAGATAAGTACTTGTATAGCACTCTTTCTCTGTATAGCACTCTTTCTCTACTTGTAGCAGTTCTTACCCTTTTCCCCTTCAGGCAAAGTATAGAGATCTACAAGACAGGTGACTCTAATTCTCAGTACTTACTCAAGAAACAGACAGATACTTGCAAGAGTAGCTTTTTTTCAAGCACCCTTTTTGTGTTTTCTCACTCCCTCTCAGAACCACAATTGCTGTGTATTTTCCCCTTGCACAAGTGCTCTATTTCAAGCAGAAATAACTTCACAGATCTGATTTTAGCTATAATATCCATTAGCTATAATATCCCACTTCACAATATAATTTCAAGACAACCAGCCTTCCAATCCCAATGTTTAAATGTTATACTTAGTACTGATGACAGTACAAGAGGAAGGACCCTTGTGATTGCAAGTCAGTGAATTAAAGGCTTGAAGAAAACATGATGCTAGAACTCAACAACCTCATCTAGAGACGAAGGTTCAGTAATTAGTTTAACATTCAAATAGAAGAAAATTTTTAAAAAGAACAGCATTTCATAGGTTCAAAAATTTAGAGATTCTAAAGCCAAAAGGACTATTACAACATTTAGTCTGCATTAATAGAGATCAAACAGTAATTTAGGCAAAGACCCCTATGCCTTCTCTTTACACAATAGCATCTATTTTAGAAGATTCAAGAATAGAATAGTTTCACAGTACTATTTAGAATGTGTCACAACTAATATTTACTCTCACAGTGAAAGCTACACACCATTTTACTAATTGAAATGTATCTAGTTTCACTTACTTGAATTTATCTACCTTCAGCTTTCAAAACAAGACTTTATGTCTTTTCCTGCTAAATTAAAGTTCAGGGTAGTTTGGAAATTTAACCCTTGTTGATTTTTAGATCGTTTTACATGTGTTCCACTGATTTTTTTATACAGTGACTATTTTTAAGTACTGAATGGATTATCTGTAATAAACAACATTTGAAATAATGACATAAATCAAAAATATTTGAAAATTATTAGTAAGCTGTAAGAAAACACAAGTCCTTCATATAGCCAGCAACAACAAATATTATATATTTTGCAGAGTAACTGAATTAAAAAAAAAATTAATTGAGGAGATGTTTGCAGCTACTTTTAGCAATTGAATAGTGAATAAAGCAAAACATGGTGTTTTCATTATTAACACTAGGCTATATTGTTATGGTGGTATATAATCTTACTGGAAGACAAATCATGTCTGGAACGCATAGCAGAATAGGAAAAAACACCTTCCAAAACAGATTATTACCTGAGCAGCCAAGACCATAGGTCAGGAAACATTATTGCCCTTATATTACTAGAGGAACAGAACAAGTAAAGTTCTCAGACACATTTAAGCAGATAAACAGCAGATAAATCTGTTTAAGCAGATAAACAGAAGATTTTTTAAAAATCTCTTAAATAGATAAATCCTACTTATTCTGTAGGGCAGGGCAATCCAAAACATCTGTAGCAGAAACAAAAAAAACCGTAAAACATAAAACAGATCAGACAAAATCCTCAACATGAAGATGTTTTTCCATTCATCACACATCCCTTTTCCTACTCACTATTTAGTATTCCAGGACGCCCTTGTTTCTTTCTCAGAGTTTAAATTTCACAGAGTAACAAGCCATATATTTATATAAGCACCTTGACTCTACTGATTTCTGTAAAAAGTAACCAAGCAAATACTTCCATATAATCTTGCCCACAGAGTCTTTTTTTCTATCCAGAGACCAAGAACTATCATATACTTGTAAAGAAATTATAGAATTCCTCTCACAGGTAACATGTAGACACATCTTGGATGGACTATGGCTGGCCTTTACACAGCAAACAAAATAAAACAGCAAGCAAAGACTGAATGGAGAGTCAAGGCACAAAAGCAGGATTAATTTTTCAAGATAGAACCCATTTCACAGCTACTTTAGAAGTACTTTCTACCAATTAATTACCTCCAGGAAACCCACAATCCCTTCTTACAGCTTCCAGAACAATAGTTCTGCCATCTTCCCCACTCAGGGAAAGCAAATGTTTTCTTGACTTGTTTGAGGAAGGGAATGGATCCAAAAAACAAGAGAACCTTAAGAGGGGAAAAAGTGTATTGGAGAGATGGGAGAAGAAGCATGAGCAAATGAAGCCATTGGTGTGGGGGGCAAATAAATGGGAGGAAACCATTCATTTCACCTTTCTTGCACTTTTGAGAGCAGGCAGAACAGAGAACAGCGATACCCTCATAAGAAGAGCAGAAGCTATCCACATGTTCACAGCTCTGGGAAGGGAAGGACAAGGCACAAAACACTGGCACTCTGACTAGAGAGGAAGCAAAACAGGTTTGCAGGCAGAAGGATAAAAAGCAAGAGGTAACTGGCATAAAGAAGAGTGGCTTACTAAAAGGAGGAGCTTAGAAGATGACCTAACCAGAGGGTCTTGGGAGGTAAAGAAGGTATGTGCAGTAAGCTCAATTATAGGAAAAACAAAATACATAGCTTTGGGGTTTTCTGAATGGCCCAATGTGCTGACATTCCCTCTGCCTATCCACCTGGCAAGCAGAGCAACAAGCAGCAAACTAGATGGAGTCCAGAGGACTTTACTGCCATGCCTTCTAAAAGATTCTCTGACCTAGACCTAAACCTACAGAAAAATCCCAACAAATCTGTTCTGCTGCAGGAGATGCCCTTTGGAACCTATCAGCATCACTCTCTGAACACCCTGACATGCAAGGAGCCTGCTCCCCACTTCACTTTCAGAGCTACTTCTGCTCTGCCAACATTTGTCCAACTGAAGAACAACATAGGATGTCTTGAGATGCAAACTTGCCTCTCCTACTGGGCAGAATGACTGTTTACTGATGATTTAAGTGCTTTCCTCCAGGCACTGGATGACTCAGTACCTTATCAAGAGGTAAAGCACATTGGTTTAAGAGGTCTAGTGGAAAGCAATTCTTTCCTATTCAAAAAACATACCTAGTTCTGCCAGTGTAAAATCTGACTCACCTTAGCCATTGTGCCTAATATGTCTACTCAGACAAATACACTAGTTACTCATTCAATGATTAATGGTACTGCCTGGGTCTGGTGAAGCATTGCTCATTAGCAGATCTCCCAAGTGCTCTGTAAGATTAATGCCAATATTCTGCAAATTAAAAGGAAACTGGGATACGCCCTAGTGAAATCATTTGCCAAAGATCAGCCAGCACACTCCTCATCTAACCAATGACACAGCTGAAGCTTCCTCAGCCTCAGCATTGTGACTCCATCGCTATAGGAAAGGAAAGTAGAATATGTTGGCTACTTCATGGAAATTAAGTGCATACAGCTGTTTTTTGCGAAGTGCTCTTGGGAAAAGACTCACTCATGAACAGTGAGCCAACACTGCCTGAAGGGATGGAAGTTTATGTGCTTTATTCCCCTGAAGAAACTTGTACACTCACAACATGGTAAAGACAATCCATAACCAAAATTAGGAGCAGAATTCCTTTCTATGTAAACTGAACATGTCTTTGAAATCTACAAAATGCAGAGCCGAGCTAAGGTATTCAGTCTAATTCTCTCCATGCCAACATAAAGTAATGTGATTGCATCCTGGATCCCAGATTAGTTTTAACTAATTTTAAAGACCCACTCCTACATCTTGATCCTCTTACATCACAGAGATCACAATTACTGTAAGTCAATTTAATTCTATGACTTACTGAATGTCTCAATTTTATTATACTTGAATTCTTTAATTAATTGTTTCACTTGCAACTTGTATCTTGTAATCATTTTTTAATACAAAAGGTAGTACCAAATGGAATTTTGTTTAAAAGGAAACAAATTAAGTATTATATATGAACCCACAAAAACATGACTACTGCATACAAAACAGTACTGCTGCAGAGCCACTCAGGAAGTGATACATCAGATTCAGTGCAGCCATCTGTAGCACCTGTGACTATAATCACTTTAGCTGTTTAGACTTCCCTTACAGTCAATGGGCTTTACCAGTCACCTCTGGATGCACTTTATCTAATCTTAAAGTAAACCTCAGATCAGGGGAATTGTACTCTAAAAGCACCCATCTCTTGCAATTCACTCCAAAAGCAGGCTGGAGTGACTAGCTCATATGTACACATCTGCACCGCAGACATCTAAAGTGCAGTGAGAATTCAACTGCACTGTCCAGAAAGGGCATACAGAGACTGATTCCCCATTCTGGGGGAATTCCTGAATTGTGGAGATACAAAACTGGTGTGACACGATCCTTTTGTATATATAGTCAAATAACATATCTTGGTTTATTCTAAATGCAATACTTTTACGTAAGAAGACTAGCAAGGGTAGTATTCGACAGAAGGCCCTGAAGACAGGGCAGAGTGCTTGCTAGCTGAAGGTAGATGCTCTATACTGAACAGACAGCAAAGAAAAGCACTTGAAATAAAGAACTGGTGAAGCAGCTGCAGTGAAGGGAACAATATACAAGTCAGCAAACCAGCACATAGGGTTATGCAGAAGCCAAGAGGCATGGGCAAGAGGCCATGTGTGAAGAGACACAAATAAACTAGAAACTCCTTCAGCATTATTCCTTGAAGAACCAAAAATTACGTCATTATTCTGATAAGTTCTCATGAGAGAAAAATGTCAGCAACACAAAACAGAAACCATGAACTACAGATGACTTTTTTAAGGGCAAAATAATCTATTGTTCTGAATGCATTAGAGTGGGGGAAGGAAAAGAGATCATAATAGGTTGACCTAGAAAACACAGCTCTTCCATCCTCCTTCCCACAAAATTCGTCATTTTTTCCTGCAATATCAACTTCTTTTCCTTTTTAGTTGTGCTTTTGTGTGTTTCGTTGTTTTTGTTTTAACCACAGGATTGAGATTCATCTGAGTGCAAATGCCTACACTGTAGCTAAGCGATGCTTACTCAGTTGTACACAGCTGAGGCAGCTGCCTAGACCTCCTTTAAAGGCAGAGAGAAGCGAGCAATTCAGTTCACCCTGATTCATCCAAAGACCTGCATCTAAAATAGGACAGATGAATTTCACCATAAGGTGCCTGTTTATCTTCAGTGATTATACAGGGAGGTGAGAGGACTACTCAGTTGCAGGTGTTTACATGGTGAACATCTCAACTGAGATGACATCAATCTCTCTGAAGATATTCTACCCTGTAAATTACAAAGCAACATTAAAAAATATGAAAAAGTGAACAGTGGAAAAACGCCTTGAGTTTGTGAAGGCTGACACAGCATCTTGCAGGCTTACCTATCAATTTACATCACGTAACACCAGTTATCAATCATAGTAATTACACAGACCTCAATTTATCTCTTCCTCACTGAATTTCCACCTTGCCATCCTTCTTTAGGAGTTAAAGCTGTTTGATTTAGTTCATAAAAATGCTTTTGTGACACAAAAACTAAAATCAGGAAGGATCCTGGTAAGAAAAACACCCCCATGGTATCCAAGGTGTAAGCAGGGAGTGAAATGCTGAGGAGGGGAACACTGGACTACCACAAAAAAGTACATAATTGAGGTTCTAAAACAGAAGTTTAATATGTCAATTTTCCACAAAACCTCCACCCATCAATTTTGCTTCTTCACCTCATTAAATAAACAAAACCAAAACCAACACTGAATACAGGTGATTTATTAACTTTCTTCTATTGTGCAATAGTCAGTTCAAAATCAGTCTTGATTAATATGATTAAACACCACTTGTTTTTCAAATACAGTGAGACACAAATAGAAGGCCTGCAGTTATTTTTCTGTGTGCAGTACACCTGCAATTCAAGATTAAAGTTACTTTCTCTCTAGCTAAGAGAAATGTGAATTACTCTATCCTCTGTCTCAATTACACTAAATATTATTCATACTGTTAGAGCTATATTTGTAAAAAGTTCTTAAAATCAATTTCATTTTCACTGATTAAAACAAGACTCAGACCACATACAGGCACACACAAAGGCATCATTCTTTCATAAAGACCTTCTGGTTTGAGAATCGATACATGAAGTTTCATGGCTACTAGTATATATACCTGATATGTACTAGTATTGGTGGTTTTTAATGAATCAGTCACAGTACACACACATTAAATAGTTCTCTCCTTAAATCATTTACCCTGAGCTATACGCAATGTGCCTTCCCAAAAACTTTTTTAAAATCCATTGTCTACTCACACTGCCATCAAGAACTCCAGATGGATAATAAGAGCGAATTCCCCTTTGCAGCAGTGATGACCAGGCAAGACCAACATATTAATCCATGTGCTCAGTTATCTCACCCTTTATACCCTATGGAATCTCCCTGGAGAAGGAAGACCAACTCATCAGCCTATAGCTCCCAGGACATCCCCTGGAGTATTTTCTGTACATCACCCCAGCAATTCTCTGGCAGAGCAACTGTTTGCTAGGATGGTCTACATCCCATTGCCAGAAGTTCTGCAGCTCCATATCTGGTTACCCTCAGAAGGTACAGGTGGATGCCACTCTGCTCTGCAGACTTTCTAACAACTAACAGTTCTTTTAGCTGGTGTTTCCCACACACCTACCTCAAATTGCAGGTTCCTGCAACCTATCTGTTAAGAAGAATAAACTGAGCATGGGGAATTAACCCATTCTTCAGCAGGAACATCCAACACAAAAACTTCATTGCACTCCCCTGGTAGAGCCTTCAAAATCTCAACACTCTGACCGTGATGTGATCCCTCACTAAATCAACCGGAGCCGTACTGTTGCATACAGTCAGGTCAGGCATACACTACCTCACCAGAATCACATAAGAACACAGAAGAACTTCCAATTTTTGGCTAATGTGTTTTAAGTACTGGTTGAAACTTACCTTTTCTTCATGAAACATGCAAAGAAGGATTTTATTTTAGAACTGCAAATATAATACAATCAGCATAAATCAGGTTGGGGTTTTTTCTTTTAAATGTTGAATATATTTTTATAGTTCTCTGACAAATAGAAGCGTAAAGATATCCACAAACAAATGGTTTCTTAAGTGAGTATCATTTCATTTCAGCTTAAAGTTCCTGAATTCATATATTATTCTTTATTTCTCAAAATCTTGGATAATTCTGTGAGTCTAAGTTCATTTCAGATATTAGAAGAGCATGTTACCAAGCACTTATACAAAGAATGCACATTTGCACTTTAATTTTGTAATGTGAACACTAGCCAACAAGTAATATCCAAGTCACGTTTTTCAATACAATCATTCTTTGTTTGTACTAAGCAATCACAGCTGGATAACCCATGAAATTTAGCTTATTGGGAAAAACACAGCATGAATTAAAGTGAAAGAATAATGTACATAAAACATGTAGCAAAAATGTGACATTTAAAACTGAATCATATAAAATTTAAAAAAAAAAACAAAACAAAATGAAATCTGTTGAATCTTGGAGATTTAACAGAAAAGAAATATGTTTTGACTAAGTCACATCTACAGAATTTGCTCAAACCTAGACAGAGGTATATGCATGTAAATGAATTATTTAAAAACTTGGTTAACTGATCTGCTGTGTTACACTACATGCAGTGCATTGAATTTACTGAATTCTCCCATATGAACAACTGAACACCACTTTCAAATCCAGGTATTGCACTTCAGCTGTTTCCTTAAGCAAACATATTCACTGTATACTCTTCCTTTTTTCATTTTCCCACAAGGGAGAAGTCCAGCCATTCCTCAGCTCCCACTCAGAAGGCTATGCTGAAATGTATTTTACTTTCCTACCTTTATCATCTGAACAGTCTTTTATCTTATGTGGCCTTACTCTGACAATTATGGAACAAGAGTGTCCTATTCACGACATCAGTTACAACATGATCCTGTTGCAGGCTCCAGAGAGACCTTTGCTAAAGTACTTCTATCAAGTTGTAAGAGCAGAGATAATTGCAAAGGCTTCTCTGGAATTCTTCAGCTGTCTCTATCAAAAATACCTCATCTCTGAGAACTGCGTAAGTACCCACTCAGAAATTCTTTTCAGGGAATTAATTAGATTGTATCATGAGTCACCAGCACTAAATTCGTCTTTCATTTTCAGAAACTGAGCACTGTAATACAACAGCATAGCTATTTTCTGTATTCTCCAATGGCACCTCCAAATATTACAAGAAAAAAATGAAGCTTAATGCAAGTGAATTTGATAAGTGCAAATTCTTCCTTATTTGATTAGGATAACAGAACATATTTGTTTAAATGAGTAAACATGTGCCTATGATTTCCTCCCTGTGACAGAAATGTAAAATGTTTTAATTAATTCCTAGAGGCTTTGTCTTTGGATAACCCACATAAAAGCCATGAGAAGAAGTACAGAAGGAGACAGGTTTATGCTGATTATGCAGCGTGCTGGTACAAAGTGTCACGATATGAGACTATCCCAAGGGTCTTTGTCCAGGCCGTCGCTCAGTGATGCACTTAAGTTCCTTAAGCACACAAGCAACCCAAATTACATTCCACAGCCTGCACAGATAAAGTTGAACAACTATGTACTTGGCTGATTGTGGCTCTGACTGGTTTCCCCGCACTTGGAAACAATTGTTAGAAATTTAGGGACTACATTCATTAAAAGGAACCCAAACAAAACCATCCCTACTTGATTTTAATGATACAGGCTAGAAAAAAAAAATCAGTCATTTAATTAATCTTCTTTACTTCTTAAAGCAACAGAATTTCCAACTGATATTTGCTTATCAAGCAGTGCACACTCACAAATTAACATGCTGTTAATACTCAGCAATAAAACCAGGATTTATTTTAATAAAGAAAATAAACTTAAACCATTTTAAAAACTTTATTAACAGCATGGGTAAATCAGTATTTTTCAAATCAGCAAATATACCTACAAACCTGTAATGTATTTATTAAATCCTCAAAGATGCATAAAGGCACCTTATGTTGTTTTTACAGAATGAAAGGCCATTTATCTGATGCCAAAACATCACTGAAAAAGGAACATTATATTCAAGGAGAACTTTTCACTTGGAAATCATAATCATTTTCTATTCTGACAAACACAGCTGTTCTAGGGCTGGATAATACCAAAATGGTCAGATACTAAGACAGCTTCGGTGAAATGCTTGTCTTAGTCATAAATTCCATTGCAAATTTTAGGAACATGACACAAAGAAGAAAATTCAGGGGTATATGACCATAACTAATCATGCTCTTCAGCTGGATATTGTCACATCATTTTCCTTGAATAATAAAATGTTATCCATTGCCCAGATAAAATGCTATTGTGACTCAACTTACAACAGGAGTTTTACTTGGCCTCGCCACCAAAATCCCTCTTACGTGTTCTGATGCCAGTGACAAGGACAAAGGAACATTATACTTTTTCATTAACTGCCTTTATATGAAAGTATTCAAGAAAAATTAATACTCTATTTTAGTTCACTAAATATCACATAAGAATCTCAATCCATTTGCTTAAGACTGATTTGCAATTACCTGTAACTAAACCTGTCATTCTCATTTCTCTTTTATAATACCTCCTTTAAGCTTCGTAAGTTATCCAGATCTTAAACATACCTTTAAAAAGAACACCAACAACAACAAAACAGTGTGCCAGAGCTTGTTCTGGAGAGTTCCCTTTTGAATATAAATCCTACATGATCATATTTTGATCAAAATATTGACCATATTCTTATGTCAAGTTTTTTGTTCCTTTTACTCTATTTCGTTACCTCCACTTTATTTTCTATTTTTAATCCTTACAATTTCTTCCAAGTTACTTTAAAACACTTGTAACTGTTGCTCTTCTGTTATTGATCTAAACTAGGATGTGTATCAGCCCTTGCCTGTACACAAGCATTGTTTTTTGGACTCCTTCAGGGGAAAAAAAAAAGAAAATACCTGTAACTTTCTGCTTTACCCTTTGCTGAAAATGATCATTACAAAGCAGAAACAGAGAAACAGAAAAGGCAAGTGCATGTCAAGTGCAAGTGCAAGTGCATGTACCTCCATGTACACCTGTCTTTATGAACCCTCTATCTTAAGCCATGAAAACATCTGAGATACAAATGCACTATTTTGTTCCTTCTAATGGCTTCCTGTTGGGGAAGGAAGGATGGCAGGATACAGTGTCTAGACTCACTGTTGCCACTTCTGCTTTGATCATCTCCTCCAGCCCTGGGGAGCTATTTGCCACTGCCTTTCCATAGGGAACAGGCAGAAGGCTTGCACCACAACAGGTGGTGTCTTCCCAATAACTATACTTTGATGGAGCAGTCTAGTTTAATGAGCTCTTCTTTACAGTAAAATATTTTTATTAACATTTGTGTGCCATCTTTATTATTTCCAGTCAAATCCTCATACAATTGTCCCTGGCACGGGGAACATAACACTCCTGAAGCACTGTCCATATACCGCACACAGCAGCTTCCATATGTCTTCTTCAGAAAATAATATCTAGCATACACTAACCAGTGTAAAGGGTTAAAGACAGTTTGCTCCTGCTTGAGTCAGGATGGTACAAAGATGAGCTAAGAGAAGTATTCTAAGTGTCTTGAAGCACCTGTCTATCTTTAGGCATTGGCACCCACCAGCTGAACTGGGACAGCCTCCATACTTTAGGATGGGCACTCTTGGGGCTGCTCTGAACTTGAACCGGTTGGTATCACTGACTGCATTTTGATGACTTTCATATTGGGAGCAGTAACAACCTACAGCCTTTTTATCTAAACAGAAGGACATTCTTTCCATTACAAGATACTTCCTCTGTTACAATGCATTAGGAACAAATGGCTCCTGAAAGCACCTTCTGCAATCTGGGCACTGACCTGTTGCACTCACAAGTCATGGAAGAAAAACCAGCATCATGCAAATGTGCACCCTTTGGACTTAATGGCACTCACAGACAACAGCACAGCTAAATTAGGGAGAACAAAAAGCTCTCCCTTTATACTGTGGTAAAGCGAGAGGGTTCCAAAGCCATCTCTGTTGTATTTTAAGACTTTCAACTTGTCTGATACCACCTTAGGTTATCAATTTAACTAAAAGAAACATTAAAA
Source organism: Coloeus monedula (assembly GCF_965178545.1). Lineage (NCBI taxonomy): Eukaryota > Metazoa > Chordata > Aves > Passeriformes > Corvidae > Coloeus > Coloeus monedula. Next base: position 40,126,491 of record NC_138784.1, read on the forward strand.
ATCAAACCTATTTTACAGTTTATAAGGATTTATCTACTATTTCTTTCATTGTTAATCAGCTACTCTCATTTTTCTGTCACTTCATAGATGCACATCATCACAATTTCATTGCACTCGTGAACTGGCTTTCTTATGAACTACTACTATTCCTTAACAGAATATGGGGTGGTGATTTGGGGGTCTTGTTTTGTTTTTATATTGTTATTTTGTTATTACAGTGTGAATGTCCTTCCCAGTGTCTGAGGAACAGAAGTAAAAAGAATGACATTTTTAGAGAGCCTTTACAATGACTGCATTAGCTCTCATGTTATTCCATATTCTTGCAGAACATGATATACTGTAAATTTTCAAAGAGAATTACACTCAAAAGGGTGAGCAAGCCACAGCTTTCAATTTCTTAAATTCTCCTTTGCCATAATACAGGGAAGCTGTGCATTTTTCTTTGTGTAAAGTTTTAGTGGAACATATCTCCTAACCCAGAATGTTGCTTTCGAGGGGAAGCAGGGAGCATGGTTTCCCTTTATTACTATCAGAAACAGATCTTCCTTCCATCACTTGACGGAGAAAGCAGAAAAAGGAAATTTTAAAGATGTGGCATAGTTAAAAAGGAAAAGGAAGTTATACATACAAGGGCTTAGGAAATAATTAATTGCTTGCATTACGAAGTCAGGACCAGTAACTGATCTCACTGCTGAGGTTAATTTTGCTTACAGGGAGGGAAAAAATGAATATTTTTCCCTATTCTAGTCATCCTCTTCTTTGTTTTGATTATTGTTTGTCACTTGCCAAGGCATATTCTTTTGGGGGTACTTTTATAGTTACACTCCATCATAATGGTCTTGGCCTGCACTGATTGCTGCCAGAATCTTCAACCAGCACACTTCAAAGCACGCAGCAGGCTGACAGAAATTACTTCAGATATCTGGCTCTCTACATGTCTTTTCATCCCTCCTCTTATCTGGCTGTGGCTGCTCATCTATGGCTATGACTCCTTTAGTTCTGTCTGGGATGGCCCTCCCTCAGGTTGCTCTGGGTCTGGCTGCTCCCTTTGAGATGCAGCTGCCTTGTTTCTCCATTTTATTAGAGCCGGTTGTTCCATGCTGATTGTTGCTCTTCATGTTATTCTTTCTGCACTCTCTCCTCCTCTGATGCTGCAGCTCTCCAGGGCTATGATTCCTGCTGTCAGTTATTTCTGGTGTGGAAAGGCTGTCACGCTTTTTGCTTTGATTTAACAATTCTCAGTTCTACTCTTGTGTTCAACAGGCTATATTTTCTACTGCACTTGGGATATAACCACTTTTCCCGTCACTGTGGGAGGACACTATCTCACTTCCAGCTGCACTAGGAAGACATATGCACTCTCTGATGCAACTTGAGGGCCTTGAATCATCTACCAGTGCTGTTTATTAATGAACTATCACGACTTCTCATTTTTCTCTACTTATTTGTGGCCTTAATGGAGGATGACATGCTTCTATCTGAAAAATGACTAGTATGATCCTTTTGTATGAGGCAAATTTTACCCTCAAAAGTTTAAGTGCAAAAACATTGTGTGCTGCCAGGCTGTAGTGTCTGTTTCACTCTGTTTGCGGGATTACGTCAGTGCCATTCTTCAGGGGTTTATGTCATGGATTTCTTAACACATGCAATCACCAAGGACAAGAAAGTGGAAATGAAAAATATATTCAACTCTGAGGCAATTAAATAGCATATTTTCAATGGTCATTTCTGAAGTGTATAGAAAAAGGCATGTCTTTAGAATGACAGCTGAGTGTCTAGCAGAGATGGGCACTTTCACGGTGTCTGATTTATGCCATATTGATGACAGTAGATAACAATGAGATAGTAGTAGATAAGTAGACAATGAGATAACAATGACATTCTATGACTGTCATTTCACTGAACAAAAGTCATATGGGAGAAAGTTTCATCATTTCAATATCATGTAGAAAATTGTGAAGAGAGATCACATGGACAATCTAAGGTCTCAGGGAGCACAAGATGGACATTTAAAAAAAAAGGTTAAAGAGAATGAAAAAAAATCCAAAATGTAGGGAAAAGATAGTGGTATACTGTTTTGAAATATTTTAAGACAGTAGAGAAGTCCTCACTGATGGTCTTGACCCAAAGTTTAGTACAGTCAACAGAAAAAAAATCCTGATAGCTTAATATTTTACAGCAATTTAAAAGGTCACTCAACAGACAACCAGAAAGTCATCCCAGAAACACCAGTTAACAATTTCCCTCCAGCAGGACTCATTGTGTATCAAGGGCTATGAGGCACCTGAAAATATTTGAGCACACACCTGACCAGGTGAAAGTCTTTAGTGTAATTTTACAGTTTGGATTTTATTTACATACTATTCACCACAGTATTTATATTGGCAGACACTAGAGAGCTAGAGGAATAGGCACATATTCTGAATATCTAATAAATAAGCTTATTTCCACAGCTGATTTTCTGTGTAAGCAATGCATGTATCCATGCATACAAGGTTTTGTAGGAAAGAAACAATATAAGATGTAAGATATATTAAAATTTGCTCTAATTAATCCTCAGAAGAGTGTCAGGTGTTTGGAGGAAGGTACCGAAACAGTGAAAAGAATAGCTAAAAAGTCAAGTGAGGAAAGTTTCTTCCTATTAGACAATGCTTGTATCTTAAAAGGATGAACAACTACAGAGAATAGCAGACAGACAAATTATCAGTCAGGAAAACAAAGACTTCATAGGTGAAAGAATGATTATTTTAATCTCCTCACCTATGAAGGTGTGTAAGTAAATTCTTCCATTGCCATTCCTTAAAGTAGTTTGCTAGATCTGGTCCTGGGCTCAAAATTTACAGGATGATGCCCTGATAGGCACCCATCCAGTGTCACCTGAGACTCAGGAGAACAGGCCACCAGAACAGCTGAGTGGAGAGATGCTGCTGTATCCACTGGGCATGGCAACCCTCTTACTCCTGCACAGAAGCTGTTGAATCCAGAAACTGGCCAAAAGACTTTCGAATCATTGAAATACAATCTAAAGTTGCTTGAATTTAATACATATTCCTTCACCACCCCCGAAGGCAGTTTCTCCACTCTCACTGTTCAGCAATGACTTCAGAGTTTTCACTAGCTGACAGAAAAACTCTCATGCATAGAAAAAACTTTACATTTAACTTTAGCCCTTGATAAGTTTTCTAGAGAGTTTCAATAGGACAAAAACTATACATCATTCTGCTTCTTAAAGCATCTAACTCAGTTCAAACACTGTCACAAAAGAAAGTAATAGAAAGCCCTAAATCATCTTACCGAATTCTGACAGCCTCTCAAGTTTATTTATAACATTTACTAACACTTGATATGTTGAATGTAATTGGCTATAATCACTTTAGAATATTCCAAATACATTCCACACAGATAAATTTCCCATATGTAGTTTTACAATGATATTTCTTTTACAGACAGAACATGATCTTCTTATAGCTACTGATATATCTGTATCATATAGATAAGCTTAGTTAGTCTCACCTTTTTATAGGCAATCCAGTCAAACACCCTGTCAATGTCTGAGGCTTGCTGCACCTCCTGGGATACTGGATGTGAACTGGCCAACCCATCCAGCAACATCACTTCATGCAGGACATCTGTCAGAAATCTCTGCTTTTCCTGAAATACAGCATATGCAGTCGTATCACAGAAAAATACACATTTACAGCAATATAGAAATGATGCACAGTTATCAGAGGCAGTAGACTACTATTGCAGTTGACTAAAATCAGACCTTCTGCTTTGAGTGTAAACCACCATGACCTCCTACAATCTTCAACAGCTATATGGAATGGACGCAGACATGAAATCTTTGGTGCAATGGAACTTGACTGAAATTAAAGAGCATTAAATGAATCAAAATGCATCCATATGTGCAGACTAGAATTCTGATTATGACTACTCATACACATAAGGGGTGGGGAGAGCGGCAAAATGGCAAAGTCCTCAATCACAAAAATAGATGCTACAAGTCCTCGAGCTCATTGCATATGCAGGTACAAAGATTTTTGACAAAGATGGGTAAATACAATTACTACTGCTTTATTTAGTGAAGTTTAAGTCACTTGGCTCTTAGTGACAAGTTCACATAGTAGATCAATGTGGGACAGGACAATGAAGAGAGCTCACAGCAGCATCACAGCAGATGCTTGCACTGTCTTTCATAATTCTAGTATAGAAATTCTTTCTCCGCAAGAGCTTGAGTCTTCTACAAACTTTGTAATCCTTCTAAAGGAAACCACTATCATCTCTCTTTACAAGTGGGAAAAGGGCTGCATGTAGTTAAATTACATACTCAAAGCCACAGCTACATCAGAGGCAAGTACAAACCCAAATAACATCCAACATCTGCATTTGTTTCAAAACCGTCTATAAATATGGACGGCAGAGGTATTTCAAAACTGCTGCCTATTTACCACGGCAGCAACATTAGTGAAGTTTTCATGTATACTCTATGCATTGTGCTACACTCATTTGCACAGTACAACTAAACGAGGCTTTTTCACCTGAGAAATGACATGCCCTTAAAACTCCTCATATTGCATTCATGTAGATGTCTTTTATCCAAAACACTGTGTCAGGAAAGAAGAGCTTTATTTACTTGTTTTTTTCAAGTCACAAATAAATGCAAAGAGTTAATTAAAAATTACATAAGATTTAAATAAGCTTTTTCACCCTGAAATGGCATCTCAAACTTTATCTAAATTATAACAATTCCTGAATCAATGTCAACCTACTGCCATGATATAAAGAAATTCTAGGGAATTACGCATTTTTTTCAAAAGCCACCTTGATGTCCTCAGGTAAAATACACACACAATTACATTAAAAAGTCTATGTTGAATTTCTTGGGTGGAAAGGTTTTGGTATCAATGTGTTCCTTTAAATTATTTTTATAAGAGAGCTGAAAAGCTCTTCCAATGCTGATCTACCTGGAAATAAACCTTTACGTTAAAATTCATTAGAGCACAAGAAACGTACCTTGAGCTGACTGTATATCCAGGCAATTAAAAACACAGGATGCAGGAAAGCAAAGTGCCTACACACTCTTAGTGTTCTCATCTGGCTGCATGAGGAAGTGTTTGTAAAACGAAAAGTAATGTCTTCTTCCTATCATTGTTAATTTTCAAATTTTCTCAGGCATAAGCCGTTAGTAACTATCCTTTTATTAACGGGAAAAAAAGGTATAGGGAAACAATTATAAAGACAGTCCTACTCAGGGGAAAACTGCTGAGGTATAGAGAATTGTAGATATTTTGGTTACACTTCACTCAAATTCTCTATCAGTCCGTAACAAAGCCCCAGTTCCATCAAATGTATGGTATGTCACACATACAGGTATGAACACACAGAAATATGGACCCATCTCCAAATTTAAGTTTGGATCTCACAAGAAGAACAGTTGTGTCAGTGGATTGTTACTGTTGAATTAACTCATTAAAAGGACCCTGGATAATCACAAATTAACACCTTAAAATACAGGACTGGAAACAAGAAAATCAGCACATGGCAAACATAAAGTGAAGCTGTAAGAAGAAAACTACGAAACATATAAAAAGAACAGGCTACATTTTGGTTTTCTGTTTGTTTCTTTGGTTATGTCCTGAAGGACTGAAAAGGAGAATTTTAGATTCATGATCGTTCATTCAAGTTACCATAGGTAAAAAGTCTTCCTTGAGATTTACGGCGGACTGTCACACTGGGATACAAATGGAATAGTTAGTATGCCTCCAAAAATGCAAACCTACATTTTAGTGAGAATTAAGCAGGATTTTGACCTATAAAGCTAAATCTATTGAACTAAAAGGATTTCTGTAACATTCCCAGCTTTTCCCTTTAGTATAAAGCCCCTGAGAGCAGACTGGAAAAGAAGACTCAAATATAACTCAAGGGAGGCACAGCTAGAGTGCTGGCTGACAAGGGGCCTGCAGCTTGAAAAGGCAACAAGAAGCAGAAGTGCAGAAAGAAACTAAAACTGCCTTAATTACATTGAAGAAAGACTACCTCAGCTCTTGAAGTCCTAATATCACATTTAGGGGAAAAGGTCAACATGCCTGACCAAACTGCTTATACTGATGGAAGAAGGGCTTTCTATTCCCTAGTTATTTTAGCCTATGCATACAGTGGAATTGATCTGTTTTAACTGACACCTACACGAGTAAAGAAACACCCAGGACAGAAACTGTAAAGGAAATCAATCTTGGAATGTGTTTAATGAGACCAGCAAGCTGGCAACATGACAGGTGACAGGTTTGCAGCTACACACTGAAACAATGACAAAATGCTGTTCAAGATAACCCTTCCCTGAGGGAGCTCAACTGCAAGAAAAAGGCCAAAGACTGTGATCCACCTGTGAGGAAAAGAGGGCTTCAGGTGAGTTGTGCAGCCTTGCTTGGAAAGTGTCATTAGCTGCATGCAAGTGCAACACCGCGCAGTGCTAACACAGGGCCAGGGCTCTGAGCGGGAACAGTATTGCAGCAGCACAAGCTGAGTTTGAAATAAGGACAGAGCTGCTTCCACACAAATTTGTGCCTCCCTTTAAAGACAAAGAGGAAGCTCCTCTACTCCCTATCTGCCTACTGTGCACTTGGAATCCCAACTCTTCATCTCTTCTCCTCAGAGCTTTCCTTGAACTGTGCATACTCCAAGTCTGGGACACCAGACCCATGTTGAAAAGAAAATACATGAAAATTATTTCTGGTTGCTCTCTTTCTTATTCTTTAGAATGCTTCCAGGTGCAGGAACTGAAGTGCTGTTATCAGATGAACATGTCTTTAAAATATCTACATTTTCTGATTATTCCCAAACATCTGTAGTCACTAGATTCAACTATTTGTCTCTTCATAGAAACGATTTCTTTCAATCCTCACCAGTAAGACCTTCTCTGCTTTGCACAAGATTTTCCTGACAGACTCGTCCTTTTTCTGTGCTCTCTCCTCTTTAGCCAACATTCAAATTCACCTTGATCTTGGGGAAAAAGACATAGTGGTCACTCTTCATGCATAAATCTCCAACAGGGTGCCCACCATTCAACTAGTCTACCTCTAAATGGAAAAAAAGCAATTGTGAAATAACATTTTTGTCAAAAAAGCCTGCACCTTCAAGAAACATTTACCTTCAAGAAAGGTACATTTATTGTGCATAACAGGAAAACAATGATGTAATGGACAGGGGTTGCTGCTGGTGATTTCAGAATATCATACTGAGGTATAATGTAAGATTGTAGTTAGTATGACAATAACATAATACTTAAACTTAGTCACATAAAAATAATTTCTAAAAATTAATATGAAATACCAGGGAAAAGAACTAAAATGAAAAGAAAAAGGAATTAAAGAAACAGCATAATGAAAGCCCAAACTGATAATTAGTATGCTAAAGAGATCAAAGGCCTCAGTATTAAAGGCATTGTCTTTGTTCTGGGACAGCCATTTGAACACTTTATGGACTGCAAAATCTACACGAATAAAGCTTAACATTGGTGTGCAAATCTGCAAATGACTTTCCTGACAAATTTTCTGAAAATATCTTCTCCACAAGAGCTTTACTAGCCATCAAGAATACAAAGAAGATAAGTTATCTTTCATGCCTGAGAGAACAACCACTTGCAAGACACAATATTTGGGTTTATAGGGAAAGTGCACCCTAGGGAAAAAGATATAGGGGCAAATTTTGAAAGCAATCAAAGAACACCAGCAGATGAGTTCTAATAAACTATATTACAGGGTGAAGCTTAAAAAAACAGAGTAATATAATCTATGAGGAAATCTAAGGTTTGGTAACACACATGAAGGCCAGATAAGATCCAAAAGCAAGTTCTTTCTGTCTATGTGCTTAGAAATCCCAAGTTGTCATAGCACAGGAAGTCTCCTGAGAACTTGCAAATGAAAGCAATGTTTCTTTCTCACTTTCCAATACTAATCTTTTGTAAATACCTTGAGCAATTTACAGACTGCTTTTTTTTTTAATTTACATCTCTGATGTGTGCTTCAATTATGTGTACAGTTCACTGAAGGAGGCCTGCAACAGAGTCTACATTGATCAGCTGTGAATGTCACAGCTCCATACCTACCTTCATAACCCTCTTTTCTGCATTTGCTGTCAAAGATCTTGCAAAATTTATTGAGATATTTTCACACTGACTGACAACTTTTGTTGTTACAAAACAGGGTAGATGTCCTAGGAGTTCATAGTTAAGGAAGACCAGCAGCTTTGAGTATTGGGAAGGAGAATTGGATATGTATTTTCTTTTCCATCATGACCACCTGCTTACTTTGCCAAGCAGATGGATTGCTGGTTTGGAGTTCTCAAGCAATTCTGCCAGCTACTTCTGTTTCCTCTCTCCTCTCTGTTTATCAGATAGAGCTTTAATTCGGTTGTACACCAGAGGCATGATGCCAAATGTATTCCTACAGAATTAGAGGATGCAGTACAAAAAAGGGAGCATTAAAAAAGGAAACAACACATACTGACCAGTAGTACTTCACAAAAAAAGGCCAATTTTACTCTCCAAGATCATGTTTTACCACCATGTATGTAGTTGCCTTCACTGAAATAGAGTCATTAAGCAAACAGATGAACAGAGCAGTTTCCTTACACACTTCTTATCAGAGCATTTTAAACCATTAGGCAACAAAGTATGAAGCTTATCCTCTAATACAAACACCATGGAGGAAATCTGTAAAGAAAAATCACCTCAATTCAAGAAACAGTAAATGAAAAGTGGCTTTAAGATGTAGTTGGTATACTGAGTCAACTTCCAGCAACAACCGTCAGAGGTCACCATCCATGAAAATACTTTTCAGGTACTGCACACCTCGACTGCGCTTCAACCTGAAAGTGATGAGTTTCAGCAAGCTAAGTCCTGAAGGAACCAAAGATGTTTTGCAGACACACCAAAAATTACTTACCTGTTTGTGCTCCAAGCAAATGCACACTGCCACAACTTTAAAATAAAGTGGTAGCACATTCAGGATTGCTGAAAATTTGAGAAGTGGTCCTTCCGTTAATAATGCCCTCAAATATACAACTAAACTTTTCCACTGAATTTCCCATATCAACCATACTTCCTGATGAAATGCATAATCTTGTTTCAACAGGGCAACCCTGTAATGAGCCCTTGCCTTGAGGCAAGCAAAAGTTGCTGTAAAATTTCTCTCTCATCTTTACTTAAGACAAAGTGTCTACTAATTCAAAATTATTTGAAATTCAGCCAGCTGAGTAAAGCTTTTTTCTGAAACTAAAGCTTCATCTAAACCCTGAACTCAGAAGGTTTGAACTCACATGACTCTAAAGCTCTCATCATAATGTCATTTAAACTGCTGTCTAAAGATGAGCACAAAATGACACGAAGCTAGAGGAGACTGACATTCTCCAAACCTGTACTTAATCTCTTGAATAAACATTTCATCTAAATGTTGATATTCACTTATGTCTGATCTCTAACTGTTAAGACTTAACTACTTAAAGAATTCCCTATGTTAATCTACTTTGCCAGAGCATAAAAAAAAATACAAATCTGTCTTCAGGAAGAAAATGTGGAAACAGAAATTTTTTTTTAGTTATAAGCAAAATTTAGTATAAGGATTTCTTAACTTATTTCTTAACCCTTAAAAAGGGATAGTTATTATAAAACAGAAGATCTTGCACCTTACCTTTACAATCTCTTTTTTTCCTGCCAAAGTCAATTATACATGAGATTCTAGTTAATTTTACACTGAAAGCTTCCCCCATAGTCGAGTCAAAACAAAAAAATCATACAAAGACTGACTTCACTGAGCAGTTACTGGAGGAAAAACACTCCATGTGGTATTAATTAAAGGCTTACTTTTCACCAGCATGGGGAGCCTTTAACCAAAAAAGAAAAGATGAAAGTAGTTTTAAAAAACGAGAGGCTGAATCTCCCTGAATGCTGAGCCAGCATGATATTTATGTTGGGTTAGAAGGATCAAGCAGGCTATAGCTCAGGTCTGAAATGCCAAAATAATAATGAAATAAATCAAAAAAGTCCATATCCTAAGTCTACTTCAAAACTTATAATGATTTTCTGGGTTTTCTATGAGCTAAACAATGCCGTAGAAATATTTACAGAGGGAGGCAAACGCATTAGGAGGCATGTGAGTCAAAGCACATTAAAGATATGCACGTGTCTAATGGCTGAATTCACTCATTATTTCAACCAAGTCAGTAAGAAAGATAGGCAACTAAGATCATTTATCTATTTCTTATGATACAGACACCATGATATGCAACCTCATTATTATTTTCAACTCTCTGTAGTAATGGCAGGATCGTCCAGACTGAGGAACCTAACAGTGTAAAGGAAGCACAGCTCACTTAAGGAAGGAGGAAATACACCCTCCTATATAGGAACAAAGTTTTTAATTTAGTACTAAGAAAAATTCTGGCAGATATGACCGTCCTTAATTATAAAAGCAGTAAGCAAACAAGAAAGCGAGAAATCTTATCCCAAGACATTAATGGCTTAAGAAGACATAGGATTCAAAGCTACTGCGGATGTGCTACACCTTGATTCAGCCAATAAAGTTGTCAGTGAAGCTAACTTTTATATAATAAAGAAAACAGAGAAGGCAGCTGGGCTCTGTGAAATGCTTTCTCAGCATCAAGCCAGGTACTGACTGCTAAAGTATTTAATGCTCATTTGATGGATGTAAGGGCAAATTACATGCCAGTAATTCCTGCTGTCATAGTCCTCAAAACCTACCCCAGTACCAGAGACATTCAAGGACAAACATGATGGTTCCTTCTACTAGAAAATATGGAGGGAAAAGATCAGTCAATAAATTCCTGGATCTGCAAGCCTCAGCTGAATTCCTTCCTCTACAAAGCCACATGCAAAGGACTTCAGGATAATGAGAGAAACAAGCCAAGAGGAAGATGGAATATGTAGCTGCAAACAGGCTTCTGAAAGGAGGAAGGTGAGCAGGGTAGATGAGAAAAGACAGAGCTCTGAAGTGGAAATTACCAGCATGGAGGTTTCTGCTGTAATTTTCTCTTTTGTCTGATCCTAAAACCAGCAAAGGCCCCTTCCACAGAGGTGAGATTACCTTGTATTGGTCATAAGACCTTACAGCCCAAAAACTCACATCCAGCTGCGGTTGCTTTTTGATGGCAACCTGTTTTAAAACCAGCGAAATGTCATTCCCTTCCTTGGAAAAGTTTTGATGTATTTTACATTAACTGCAATGGATAACAAACACCTCCATCAGAATGCCTCTTCATTCTGTTCTTCACCCAAAATTTTAATCACAGAATTAACTGAATTGGAACACACCCACAAGGATCATCAAGTCCAATTCCCGGCCCTGCACACGACCATTCCCAAGAGTCACGCCATGTGCCCAAGAGCATTGTCTAAACACTTCTTGAAGTCAGGCTTGGTGCTGTGACCGCTTCTGCGGGGAGCCTGTTCCAGTGCCCAACCACCCTCTGGGTGAAGAATCTTTTCCTGATATCCAATCTAAACCTCCCCTGACACAGCTTCAGGCCATTCCCTTGGGTCCTGACACTGGGCATCACAGAGAAGAGATTGGTGCCTGACCTTCTGCTTCCCCTCACGAGGAAGTTGTAGACTGCCATGAGGTCTCCCCTCTCCTCTTCTCCAGGCTGAACAGACCAAGTGAACTCAGCCAGAGGATCCAGGACATAAGGATAGCAAGGGTTTAATAAGGACTGGATTTCTTTTTTCATTAAGATTATGCAAGCAAGATGAAGTATGGCAGTAAATGCCTTCTGGAAAACACAAGAAATTCCAGATCTGTTGGAATAGTCAATAAAGTATTGCAGCTCCATGGCAGTTATCACTGTTATCCATTCATCTTTCCTGTTGTAAAAGAGTCTACAAGACAATTGAAGAAAACCTGATAAAATTAAAAATGGCAGGGGGAAGAAATATTTAAGCAAGCTAAAGAACCTAGAGAAGAAGGGAAAGCCAAGAAATGGATTTCAGACAAAAAACCATGGATCTCTATTTTGTGCAGAACTTGGTGCTGTTGGTTTAAGTAATAATGGTGTGAACATGCTTGACAGCTCCTCTCAAGAGTCTCAGGTTCAGCCATAGCAAGGCTGTGAATGCCACATAAGACGGACGCTGAAAAATGTTCAGCTCTGCTAAAAAAGAAGCACCTTCAGACCCGTAGTATCAAGATTTTAGGGGTTTATAAGCCTTAATGGTGAAAGCTTATGTGCCTGTAGCCTATAAAGATCCAACAACTTAGAGAGGAAGCTGTAGATAGATTCAATTTTTTCAAATGTATACATATTGCCCAAGTTGCATTTCCAAACAAATGTCCTTTTTCTGAAATGGACTACCAGTCTTCTGTTTCTACATTTATCCAAAAAAGAATGTGACAAAAAAATACTTTAGTAAGCTGGAAATAAGCTGAATTTGACCTTTTAATCCATGGGCTTCTTGAGCAAACTTCCAAGGTTAATATTTCAGAACTATGCGAGAAAAAACTTAGCTACCCAACTTTCCCAATTCTTTAAAAATAAAGAGGATTTTGGTCTATTACTCTATTTTCCTGACACAAAGAGCTGTGGTAACATACACCATACATTTTTTTATTTGTATTTCAAAGGTATTAATTACTGCTGACAAAACACCAACCAGAATTCTGGAATATTGTACTGCTTGGCCATCATGACAAAAAATAAGGTTTGTAGTTCTCATTTTTGCAACTTGTACTTCATCCTTGTCTTCTGAAAAACAGTTAGTTGTTTGGAAATGTTTCTCTTTTCATACATGTTCACTTTAATTTTTTCGAGTTTACAAGTGTCAGTCAATATGTTCAAACAGCAAATGCACTTTATAACAATAACAGTATTTCCAGGAAGCCAAATATCAGTAACTCTAACTTTTGCTTCCTCTTCCTACAATCTCTGTAATAAACATGTGAAGCATGACAGTATTGATTCCTACTCTAGTCTGCAAAAGAATGAAGCATGTTTAACTCATTATGAGTTTCATCTCATTTTCTCATCATTTAAATATGTCAGTACAATCATTTTTATATCAAAAGCCAAAGATATCCAAAGCCTTATGAACAGTTTATGCCTCCCTTCTTTTTAATATAAGGAAAAACTTGACAGATTAATACTTTTTCAGGCACAGCAATATCAGCAATATTACTGCAGTTAATTCTAATTTATGCAGCACATTTCTGATTTCCCAGTTTAACTGCCATCCCTTGTTCAATCCACTCTTCTTGCTTGTATTCTGCTAAGATGCCAAGATTTCACATCATGGGCATGTTATTTGCATAACAGTGAACAATATATTCATTCCACAGAAATTTCAAGCAAATATACTATATTCCAAATGACTTCTAAAGCAAAGTTATTCCGAATTTGTTAGACTGATTATGTGAAGAACAAATGACTGATAATTTGAAGATAAAATTCAGTGTATAAATGTTGTCATCTATGACACTTTGCTATGCTAAAATCACAAAGGCCTGCCAGATTTCATTGCATTCATAATTAGAACCCTTACATTGTAATTCAGGTTGTGTTCTTCATAAAGATTAATAGAATGAGTTTTAATATAGCCAAAGCCAGGTAAACCCACAAGCCTACCTATGAAAGACAGTTGTCAGATCAGATAAAGACTTGTTTTCCTTTTCATAATGCAATTATAAACCAAAATTGACACCTGAAAGAAAAATTTAAAATACTACAAAGAATTCAAATTTCACAAGAAGCATAAGTAACTCAAGACTAACCTGTATACAACATTTTTTTTTAAATTAGCTTTAACTCATAATTATAGCATCTTCATTTTATGGCACACGAAAGTTAATGGAATAAGTATATTCAAGAAAGCACACAGAAATGGGGAAAAAAATCAGAAGTCAGTTTTTAAGAGTTTAAGCAAAACATCCAAGCCCCAAAAAATCTTTGTCAGGCAATAACAATCTATAATAAATATTCTGCCATGTAATTAAATGTGTGAACATGCAAGGTTAGCAAACATAAACATGCCTCCAATGGACAAAATCTCTATAGGAACCTTAAACATAGTCTCATACCTGATTTTCTTGTACTGAGGTCTCATCTCTCTTATTTTTCTTATAAATACAATATAGCTGGACTACAGCACTTCATATAAACTAACTAGGTACAACGTGATATAACAGAAGAACTCCAGAATAATGTCCCAGCTTGGAATTCCCAGTTCCCTCAGAGAGCTCCAGTATTTGCACACTGGTTGGAAAAGTATGTCCAACTGTGTCCGGCTAGAAACGATACCAAAACCTAGATTCTCAATTTATGCAACCCATTTAATTTAGCATTTACTCTAGATACCCAAACAATACCAGGAAGATAAAAAGAATATATTTAGGGAGAGGAGAACAGAATACTGTAAGAAAAAAATACACTCAGTTTTATAGAATGCTTTAGCCAAACAGTTCTTTCCAATTTATCTTGTGGATAAAATTCAATATTCTCAATGTTTTAAAAAAAAGTCCATGTTAAATCATAACTGCTTTAATCCAAAATATTTCTGAGCAGAGAGACAATAGCTATTTTAATGCTGGGTTATGATAGACATGACATTATTTCTTCTGCAATAGATTGCAGATTACACTTTTGGAATGCTGTCAAATTATTTCACACCTAGTGATTTTGCTTCATTCAACATCTGATACTTGCATGCATCATTTGGTATTTTTCAGCAGTCCCTGTCTATAACAGAAGCAGGAGTCTAACAGCAGAGCAACTTCTCTGTGGAGTCTCCACATAACAAAACAGAACTGACTTACCATGTTCCATCCTGGGTAGAGGTAGTCTGTCCCAACAAATTCAAAATAGTGAGCAAAACCTTCTTTCAACCACACATCCTCCCACCAAACTGGAGTCACAAGGTCACCAAACCACTGCAACACCAAAAAGTTCAAATGAACAACTTTAACAACCTTTAGGAAACCATGCTTGCACATATTTCATTTAGACAAACACATTCTCTACACGTATTAATAAAAACAGTAGTACTTACCACCCACTGAAACTCACTAACTGTATTTTTCTTGTTCTAATTAATTCAATGTTACAGGATGCACAAGTTAATGAAGTAAAAAATTAGAAAAGAACAAGCAGGGGAAAAAAAGCATTGAGGACAGTATTCAGTGTCAACTTCAGTTCTCTGAAATAGATGCTCACCTAGGTTTAAGAGACTAACAGAGACACTGGACAGAAAAAGGCTTCTAACTCAAGTAATCTGATCCATTACATGGAAACTTCATTATATAGTGTGCATATTGAAAAGCATACATGTGAAAATGGGAACGCATTCTCCACCCCAGACCTAAATTTTAGCGTTTCTTTCTCCTCACTGTCTGCCCAATAAGATTTACAATACTGCTGATGCTCCTCTCCTTGGCAGGTTTCCTAGGGAAACCAGCTTTAAACAATGCCATCTCTCTGTGGGTAGGACTCAGATGCCTAAAAGCAGGTAGTTAATGCCAGTTAGAGAACATACTAGGGTATGTGAGATACTCACGAAGGCCTAGGAAATTTCATACACAACTTATAGGACATCTGCAGCCTTCCCAAACAGCAACCAGAAGCAGAGGTTTCTGAAACGGCACAGCCCACCTGTGTGTATATTCAAGGCAACCCTACTTGAGCTGCCTGTCTCTCCCATTTCCTCCAGGTGATTCTTCAACATCCCCACTGACTTCAATGTAATTTAAAAAGGAGGACAGAAATCTCAAGGATAACTAAACTCCATAAATTCCATAAGTACACAATGATCATCAACCAAAAAGAGGAGAAGGGTCTGAGCAGAGCTGAAGGCAAGAACACGACAATTACATACTCTGCTCACTAAGACCTCAGCAGACAAATCTCACAGTACAGGACATGAAGGTGTCAGAGGGATTTTACACAGAGCAAGGATGATCACTGGAAGATGGATGAGGACAAGAATTCACAGGGAATCAGATGTCATATATTTGTCTGCTGATGGATGACCCTGTTCAAATGATTATTTAAATGATTTACATGATTGTAATGTGCAACCCAAATAATGTTACACAAGTGGTAAAAACAGAAACATAGTATTATGAAAACATATTTCACACTCTCTGTAGCCTCTCTTCTGCCAAACAAATATCAAAACTTCAAGTAAAATTATCTGCCAGTTTTCTCTTCATATTTATAAAACTTAAATTCATAATCAACAGAGATAATTTTGAGCTTTCACGTGTAAGCAAGCTCTAAAAATACACAGAGAGGGAGCAGCAATTAAGTATTCTAGAGGGAGAGACTCGGAGCAAAGGAAGTGATGCTGAACTGTAAGGAGAGTGAGGAATGAATGAAAGTGGAGTTGGCCCATAAGCAGTTTGATTTCATGACAGCTGGCTTGTCTGAAGGCTTTGTCTGGGACCTGAATGAAAGATGTCACTTCTGTGCATGTCTTTGTGGAGTGCAAATGACACCACAGAAGGATCAATGCTGCAAAGAGGATCCGTACTGAAGTGAACACCAGAGCTTCAAGCAACAGGCTAGCAGGCAAACACCAGACTAGCAGGAAGATTATTACCACATGGCCATATAAGGTTCAGCAAATAGAATTTCAATGAAGAAAAACGCGGCAATGAATGTCACTGACAATCAACTTAAGAATCCAGAGAGAAAAGCTGAGGTTGATAGAAGTCATATTCATACACCATGTGAAGCTAAACTTAATGCACACTCAGTATTCATCATGTAATTGAAGGCTATCAATAAATTAACTCTCTACAGGGCCACTAAACATAGATCCTGATCTTAAGAACATTTAACTGAAAAGACAAAGAAATACTGGAAATATATTCACACAGCTAATGCATTTTCAGAATTTGAAACATTGAAATTAATATAACTTTCATACACCAAGAAGAACGGAAGTTAAATTCATACTAGAGTAGGTTGCTTAAATGACTTCTAACGACTAAACACAACAGCATAGAGTTCATTTCCTGAATTGCAAGAGTACTACTGAACAAATATAAAACCAGTAGTAGAATAGGCGTTTTGAACTATGACTAGTCAGAGAGATTTAAAAAAAATAACGGTTGTGAAGTTCATAATACCTTGTCCAGTCATTTGAATTAATGACATCAATTTATGATGTCACAAAAGAGAATTTCTTCTACTCCTTTGTGAGTTTTCTGGGTTCATTTATTAATGATACAACTAAAATGATTTGTTTAATTATCCACCTAAAGGAAGAAACGTTTTAAAGTCATTAAATCAGCATGTGATATCAGTATGAAAATGTAGGGAATTTGCTTAACTACTTTTGAACAGTATCAGAGAGGGTTATGGATGTCAGAGACAGAGCAATACCCAGAGGCTGCAAGTAAGAAAGCCAGAATTTCCAGCAGAAAGGTGCTATTATCTTCCCAGGTGTTACATGTCTGAAAGGAAAACTGTAAGTAAAGCATTTAATTTCTTTAAGTGATTATTTATTTATTTGTGTATATGACTATAAGCTCTATCTGCCTAGAGTGACAACCACCACTTCATTTTGAAATGCATTGATCACATAAATTTCTCATCTCCCTCAGGTATTATGTTCAACCTGACATGTAGAAGGTATTTAATTTACAGATACACTGAAAGGACACTCTTTCCTATATGTTTTCTTTACAGAATATTTAAAAAAAATGTTGATTCCAAAGTTTTTAATTTTCTTTCTGCTTTCATGCCTCTGTAAGTCAATCTGTCACACCAAGTTTTGTGCTCAGGTGGGAAAACTATCACAAAAAATCATGATGCATAAATTCAAATGACTCTTTCTTCAAAGGCTGTAGGTGGAACTGATCTAGGATATGCATATAAAACTGAGTACTACCTTAACAGAATTATTTTAATAAATTATGGTAATTACTTCAAGCTATCAAATTAAGCTGGTAGAAATACATATGTTTTGACCAGCTCATGGTTTGGAGCTTGGAGGACAGGCATTTATGCCAAAACACTCATACAATCTCTTTTTTTTTTTTTTTTTTTTTTTTTTTTTTTTTTTTTTTAATTAAATAAATAAAATATTCTGAGAAAACACTCAAGCTGAAATATCAAAGGAATAGCACCCTACAAAATTACTGAACCAAAACTACCTAAGTAATTTTCATGTATCTCTCCTAAGACATGTATCTAAAATACCAGGTCAAGCATGACAAAGTCAGCTGTGAAGGAACTGGACACAAAATTCTTTCTTACACAATTTTTACCTGTATTTTAGCAACCACAGAATTTGTCCTTTTGCAATGCTGCCTCTCATTTTCTGTCTGTCCTGAGCACTGTGCTCAAGCATTAATACACAGCAGGTTTGGTAATTACAATTTTTAAACAGTCAAATCTAAAGGCAACAATCTGGATTTTTAATATTCATCTGATTTCTCTAACCTTGTAAACAACATTAGCAAAGCAATCGCTGTGTTACTCTAAGTAACAGGGGTCTCATGCAGATCAGTTTACTACATGCCCAGATACGTTCCATAAATCTTGAAGTCATGGGTTTAAAGTCAGGGAAATCAGACAATGACACAATTCTTAAAAAAAACCTAAAATAAATAAAAAAACCCCATATTTTAGAAGAGTTCCATTTCCCCTTCCCTGAAATTTAAAAAAAAAATCAATAAATAAAAAGTAAAACTTGAGATGTGGACTCTAGCTTTGCTTGCACCAGAGAGATTTTGGTTAATTTCTGTCACTCTATGTGGAAAAATGAGTGAAGGGGAAGAATATTCATGTGTCACCACAGGCTAACAGCAGAGGCAAGAGATCCTGGACCCAACCTGGTCTCGGTTCAGTACATTTTCAGCTAAGATAGTATTGTTTAGAGTTCCTTGAGGGGCTTCTGAGTATGGTAAGATAGAAGTAGCAAAAAGAGCTAAATAAAGGCAATGTGATGGAGGTGCTAGACAGTGTTTTTTAGGTTATATTTTTTGAGTGTTTCTCCCTTTAAACTTTACTTGCAGGTGAACAATCCATATTCCGTGTGACTCTATTCTGTATCCAAAAAGTAGAAATAACAGTTCTTTAACTTGACTATTTTCTATCTTGTCTAGTTATCCAGTGAAGCAGCTGAGCAAAGACCTGATCTGCATGGCACTGAAACAGAAACGGCAGCAAGAGGAATAGACAGTTACTTTTAATTAAGCCAACAGCACTGGAAGTAATATCTACATGGACATCAAGTAAACCTCCTCATCTGCAATTTTAAGGTCATTTAAATGCACTTTATGATCATATTTCTACCCTAAAATAAATTCAGCTATAGTTTTTGCCCTCTTCATGATCCTCTAAAATTCCCAGAACAATGTGAAAAGGCTTTAGTTTCTATAAGATCAAATAAACAAACTTGGCCAGTTACTGATGTGATAATTGCCCACATCTGAGATATAAGTTGCTCTGGAAGTACAGGAAATTATCAAAGCAGTGCAAAGAATAACTGGAAGTAATGGAAGGATGTCGCTGTTGTCCGTAGGGATGGCGAGAAATCACGATATGAATTCAGGATAAAATGGGATTATTTAATTAATTACAGACTCATTTATATAGCATCATTTGCAAAAGTCGTATAACATTATTGGGTGCTTGACCATACGCCTCCCAGAGTGATTGGCTGAAGGCTATGACACCTATTTCAAAATATTTTCTTCAGTGTGGAAAACAAGACTGTGCATAACAAGTTTGCACCTGTGAGATAAAGCCTTGGTTTACAAAACCCTCTACACTGTTGACAGCTAGCTTGCATGAGAAAGGAGACTTTGCAAGCAGCTGTAAAAAATAGGAAAATTTCTCTGCCAGCCTTTTCAGCATCTACAGAAGGACTTCAGAAAAACCACGACTTAAGCTGAACACTTCGAAAAACTTACTTACTATCAGATTTAATCAAAAGGTTTTAAGGGAAGCCATATAACCCTGTAATCGGGAGCACTGAACCCAGCACTACAAACACACCACATGGAAAAATCTAATACTCACAGGAGCTGGGACTGGATGACCTAATGTATCTTTTCCACACATGATTCCTAAGGCACTGTAATTTTTCTAACAGAACCATGTACTACTCTATTGTACTGCACAGTGAAGAGCTTATAGCAAAATCAGATGATAGTATCAAGATAAAATTACCAGTAGCTTTAAATAAAAATTTCATGTTTTAGTTGAGGACTTCATATTCATCGGCCAATTTAATGTCAAACACGAATATGAACCAAACATTATTTTCATGTTCATCTGCCAGAACGCCATTACAGTGGCTCCCTTTTACATGGTACTTTTTATTTGCAGAAAGTGTTAAGAATTTGAATTGCCTTTAAAGAATACTGTGTAAAGTCACAGATGTAAGCCATGGTGATTACACAGTAGGATTTCATTCATTTTAACCTGAAGGCTATGATTATGCCTCTTATGAGCGTAAGAAAGCATTTCCTGCCCCTGTAGCAAATTTCTTCAATAACATTTGCATTCAATTCAATATTACTAACACTTGTAATGTGTTTAGTTTGAGATAAGAAGATGGGAAAAACGTAAAATAAATTGTAATACGGGTTTATTATTTTAAGTTTTCTTATTGACACAATAGTTTCTGTACTCATAAAGACACGCTTATCCACCATTAGTGAACAAAAAGGGTCAATACCAAATTGCAAAAAGATGTGGAAAGAAAAAGAAAACGGATGTGTATGTGTGACAGAAGAAAAAGACTACCACCAAACTGACTTCAGCCAAAATATTTTTTTTACATGAACATGAAACTTAGCACAAATCTGCTATCAACATATTTATTCTACATATCAGCAACAAATACCCTGACACACAAACACACAGAATATAACACTAGATAAGACAGGGAACCTGTTCATTGCTACCAATTTTCTCTTCTATCTCTATTTTGAGTCTTCACAGTTTCTGTATTGTAGGGATGTGTCTTACAGACCTCCATGTTATATGGATTCCAGCTACAATAGAAGTCACAACCATCCATATGTACAATACAAATTCATTTTCAGTTCTGAAAAGGAGTGCACGGTTTCTGAGATTAAGATCAAATACATGAACACCTTTAATACCTGATGACATAGCTCATGTACAATGACCATGGTGACATCCAGTAGATATAAAATAGAAGAAATGCTTGGATCTAGCAGTATCCTTTGCTCCACGAAAACACTCAGTCCCCAGTTTTCCATAGCAGCATATGGATGCTTAGGCACAGCTAACAGATCTAGAAATAGAAATAATGTATGTTAACTCCTTGTGGGAACTACTATGCTGAAGAACTATTGTAAGAAGGACCATAAATCATCACTAAATGCATTTTAAACAATGTACATGGGGAAAAAAAACAAAACAAAACCTTAATTTCAGCTTTTTAGTAGTATTTCTTAGAAAACATTAATAAAATACTCATTTTTATCTTACACCACTATCTGCTCAAAAATGATTACCATGTTATTGATGTAATACAATACTTAATATTTCTAGTGAAGCTTTCTATACAGAATCCAGCTTATTTACAACACCTTGTTCATTTACTTATAGGTTTGATACTGCTTCTCATGTTTACTATACCACATCAGCACAGTAACACAGACTTTTACCACAAGTATTTTTTATCTTTTCATTAAAGCACCTCCTTTATGAACATCTTACACATCAAACTGTATGTAATGACTGACATTAAGGGGTGCACTGAAGAAATACTGTTTCATAACATCAAGAAAAATGGTAAACTGTTCAGAATGCCCAGTTCTGACTAAACAAGGCACCTTCCAGTGTGCACTGTTGCTAGCACACATCCTCGGGGAGCAAGACTGCTGAGAGCCACCTCTCAGCCCTGCCAGCTGGAACAATGAACCATACACAGCTTTAGGAGCATTACTTCAGTTTTCAGTAAGAAAATATTAGGAACAAGATGGGACAGTCCTTCATCCAGGAAAAAAAAAAAAAAAAGCACCAAGGAATCTCTTTCAGTGGCAAGAGGTTGAACAAGACAATACCACAATACATGTCTTAGAAAAATCTTACTGCAGAAGATTGAAAAGAACTAAATTGACTATCAGTCTGGAAAGAAATCTAAAATTACACTAAATTTCCACACAGAATGAACCAATGCACAATGCTGCTTCACAGCAAAAAACATCTGAAAAGAGCCCAAAAACAACTTGTCCATCAGAAGCCCAGTGCAACCCATGTACAAATCAGACAGAATTTTGGAAGCTACAATGTTACATCAGCATGGTGCTCCCTCCAGTCAAACTAATTAGCCTGACTTCTCAATTAATTAGCCGGGCTGCCACACTCCCCTCTCATTTGCCTCTACTACTTCTGTTTCCAAACCAAGTTCATTAGCAGTTATCACAAGTCTATCTAGATGGTCCTTCACTGGGAGACTTCCTAACACGAAAGAGAGAAATTCTGACCTACTTATTCTAAGTAATACTCTAAATTGTATTACAGCACTGACACCTCTCCTAGGTTTGTCTGTTCTGGGTTGCCAATGCATGTGTTGGAATTGGCTTGGAGAACAGACTGCAGGAGCTCTACTTCAAGATTCATAGGAAGTTGCCACTGAAATATTGGGAATGAGCATGGGTTATATTGTGGCATTCCTAAAAAGGGCCTGCTTCAAGAAGCATAAAAATACCAGCCTCCTAGTGGAAGCTAGGTAAGTCTAGGAGCTGCTTCCAAATACATGAAAAAAATATCCAAATCACAGAGACACACTTCAAATGCTAAAGAATAAATATTTTATAGAAAAGCAGACATTAGAACATGAGCCTAATTAAACAAAATGAAGTGAAAATCCAAAATGTGGTGTTCAAGATTAGACATGTGAGTAAATTCAAAACTATGTGCTTTCCTTTTCTTCTTCAGTTGAAGCTTGAACTGTACAATTTTTTTAGAAAAACTGCAATTTCTTACAAATGACATGCAAAATGAAAAACTCCTGCCTGCTATACAAAGAAGGAATAGGGATGGGAAAAAAAAAAGACAAAAACATTACTGGGTTGAATCACTGAAGTTAACGGCAAATCTTCATTAACATTAAACAGGGATCTCTCCCATTCTCAACTCTGTAAAGAAAGCTGCAACTTCTCCTACACCAATTAAACTTTCCTCCAAAAGGTGTCTTCAGAAGATGCATACTGTTCTTATTTACCCCAATTAAGCTTTCAGCATTTTCCTTCAAACACAGAACAGAACTAGCACAAAGTAAAAACCAGGTCTGTACTTTTCACTGATCCTTTCGTCTCTTTATTCTCCTTTGGGCTCAGTTGTAGTTTTCGGTCTTTCTTTCCAGTCAAAATGGATAGATGTTGTAAGTGTCATCCAGTAATAAACGGGAATAACTCTTGTGGAACAGGGAAACAAGGGTGAGGTCTCACACCTCACACATCTACAGGCTAATTATAGACTGTCTTTCACTATTTGTGTCGTTGGTATTGCTTTGCTGGTTTAGACTGATACTTTATAGCACTGAGAACACCAATAAAACCTTCCAATCTGATGGACAAATAACTTCCATGCAGGTAGGCAACCACAGAGGGATATTTTAAATCACTTTCGTCCAATACAGCCCCCTTGGTCTGCAAGCCTGAAAGTCCTTTCATGCATCAGGTACTGCTGAAAGGGCTTTTCTGAAGAGAGAAAACAAAACATATTAGATAACCCTGTCAGTTTCCAGAATGCTAATCCTTGCAGGTGACATGAGCATACCAATAATGTTGAGTGAGTAGGACCACACTACTGTTTCTAGTACAGGGTCTGATACACTTTAATGCCAAAGGAGAGGCTTTCTTAACCTCCACTGACTGACAGAATGGTCTCTGAAAATACTCATTATCACAAGATATTTTTGCTTCTTATTGTCCACATCTAAATTCTGAATATCCAAGTCTCTTTGATGGCTTCAAAAATTTCTACTACCTTTAAATAGAATTCCAAACACATCTAGTTTTGTAGTAAAAGACATAATAATCTATATCTTTCTCTGGGGAGTAATAAACGTTTGATTTCAGAGGAACAATGTGTGATGTTCAAGTCTCAACATGAGAACTTGTATTGCCCTGTTTATCATGCCATTAGAGCCCTGAGCAAGGTATCCTGTGATCCTGGAGGTGACATCTGTTAAGGTTTTAGTGTAATTTTTAAGGAGTAAGCTACAAAAGGGGGAATGATGATGCACATTTTGATGGAAACATCATTCACACATATTACTGCACGGAAGTGTTCTGCACTAACTGCAAAATGGGAACTACTGAATATATAACAGCTTGTGTACATGCTGCATCCAGTCACTCTCCACACTATTTAATTAAATTCTTTGTAAAGCACTTGTGAATGTTTGATTATGTGGATATTGCTGGGGAAATAGAAATGTGTGTTACTGCTTGCAGAGAATAATATCCTCATGCATCATAAAACTGTTACTTGAGATTTCCTGATACAGCAATGCAGAGCCTGGTGTAGTGCTGGAATAATGGAGGGTTTCCACCTCCTGGCCTTCACAGAGACTAAATTCATGACCAACAAGTAAAAATTATATGGCTAAAATAAAATCACAAGAAAAAAATGTGTTGAAGCTTCACACTAACATGTTATACTAGTACAATTATTTGAATACAAGAATAGCATTTGGGTTTTTTAAAAATGCGTATCTGTGTGAATTTCATGAAAAAAAATTAAGTTACAGAAATTGTACATAGCTCAACAGCTTGATTTCTTTCCAAACACTTAATTAAGGCATCATAACTATGTGAGCTTACATCAAAATATAATCCTCTGACATTACTAGCAAGTTATCATCACAGTGCAAAATAGAAATTAGCAATTTCACACCTAAATTGGTCCCAAAGCAAATACACATTTGATGGGGGTTTTTAGCTATGAACTTAGTATCTGTGCAATATGCACAAATGATACTGTTTTTCAATCTTTGCCAATCATGGTATCTTCTAGGTTCTGTTAAAAACCATTATATTCCCCAAAGCATACAACTGGGAACATCACTCTTACTTTAAATGAGAGTGAGGTTAGAACAGAATAGGATTAAATGCAAAATGATCCAGCTCTCACGCAGAGTACCATGAATTTGTGGGGCCTTTTCCCCTCCTTTATCACCCTACTCTTTTGCAAACATCAAAGCACCTTCTTCATCACTGTGATTCCATTACATTTAACCACCCCCACTTGAAGTTGGACAAGGATATTGGTAAAACAGGCACACATGCATACTATACATATTTATATGAGTGTGTCTATAAACACAAAGAGACATCCACATCCACATTTACTAACATTATACTGCAATCTTATTTGGTTTAGCTGCTGGTTGTAATGTAACCAAGGGCTAGATACCCCAGAACATATGACAGTATTAAATTTTCTCATATTCAAGGTGGAAGTTAAAAAGCACCTACTAAGGGGGGAAAAAAATAACTAGATATATGAATTATTTCTGCAAATTTTCTGTTAGCATACATAAGAAGTCTCCCAAATAAATATCTGAGACCCTTGAAACACTGCAAGTTGTAAATGAGAACACAGAGTGAGAAACAAGAATTTTCTGTCAAGCATCTTTACATATATATTTTCCTTAATAAACACAGGAGGCATGCAGGGATAAACTGTTCACTCCATGAACTCCATGTTTTTCCCTTATAATCCCTACTTTTAGTACAAAAATGACACTACGAAAGTAATTTGAATTTATCTATGTGCCTCTCATAATATTATTTTCAGTCATTTCTTCATGGCCTTTCTTCAGGATATTGGTGCAGGTATCTTGCTCCCAGGATTTCCACATTTCCACTTTTTTGACAACAAATTCGACGAATTAAGAGGAAGCATGGACTAGTGTCAGTTTATTTAAGTCATGCCGTAAGTATGTTTTTTGCCCTTTCCTAGTACTGCATAATGCAATCAATAGCTTTAATAAATCTCTCTAAAGACCCTTTGCAATTTCCTAAATGAATGCTACTGTACCAATTAAAAAAAAAAAAAAAAAAAACTATTTACCAGAAGGGTTTATATTTCTGCCACTCAGATTCCTTAATCAAAGTAATTTGTTTTACTAAGTAAAAGATGCTTTTCTACAGCACAATACCATTTCATGATTTATGCAGATTTTAAGGAACAAGCCAAATACAAAAAGTGACAGCTCTCATTAAAAAACATGAAGTCAAACAGTAGTTATTGTAAGAAATATCCAAATTTTCTACTGATAAAGAACATATAATAATGGTACTTTTAAGAAATATCTAAATTAGCTACTGAATTTTTTTTTCTGCACTGTTTGATTAGTATATGTCAGAGAAGTTTGTTCTGGAAAACTAAGTAATTTCTCTATATGCTTTCATTCCCTTAAAAAGATATAGGGGGGAAGGAGAAGGAAGGCAGGGGCGTGACACAACAGGATGACACACCAAAAAACCCAAACATCCCAGGATTGGTAAAAGCTCTCTCAAGCTAATATTTTCCTTGATACACTTTGAGACCCCCGATTTTCAGAAAGTACTCAGTGCACGATTCCTGAAAACTAAATCAATTCAGTATTTCACTTTTGGCAGTTAGGACCTAAATACCCTAAATTACCGGTCTTTAAACTTAACAGTATTCTTCTGTCTTAGCACATGTAAAGTATTCAAACACACAGACGCCGCAAATAACCTGGATGACACCCCCACAGGAAATTTTTGATTAATGTTTCTGTTCAGCTTATTCTGGCTCCCATCAGTTTTTACCTCTAGGACTACACCCCCACTGCCCTTCTGTAAGCTTGACACTGAACAACCCACATGGACGTTGGCCTGCAGAGTTAATGCAAAGGTCTAAAATTGTTTGCCATTATTTCGGTCAAATCGAATGGCTTGTTGCAGACCCTGAGGAGAAATCACTTCCACACAGCAGTTTATTGCTGGGTTTTTTATTGCTTCTTATTGCTGTACAAAGTATTACTTAACATTAACTGACATAAACAATGGATGGATTCTCAGAGTGTTTGATACATATAGCAGATGTTTAATGCAATGTGAATATTAAAGGATCCAGGAGGGAAAAAAAGGTGGGAGAGAAAGCTGGGGAGGGTAAGGAGAGAGAATATGCAGAAACAGAAAGAAAAACTTTGCTATGTTTTCAAGCAACTGAGCCTTGACACTGGGTGATAGCTAGTTTATAGTTTAAGAAAATAAAATAGAAATCTGTTGATTTTATTTGACATGCATATTATTAAATTGCTTTCAATTTTGATACCCCCAGTCCATAGATCATTGCTTTGTTATTTCAAAGTATATCAAATTATTCAATGTTAAAATGAAAAATGAATGCAGTCGCCCATTGAGGATGAATTGTGCATCATCTTGGTTGTATTGATCTGCACAGGAACAATGCCCTACTTTTAAAATAATACCTGGACAGATCATTATTATCTATTGCTGCACAGTATTAAACAAGGAAAAAAAAAATCTTTCACGAAGTTTCTTTATAAACTTTTTTTTCTCAGTTTTAGCCGTATGGGGGAATTCAAACAGGGAGTTGTACAGATCAAACCGGGACACAGACTGAAATGAGCTCAGGTTTCTGTTACTCCAGGTAACAGGGGTAGTACTGTATATGTATCCCCTACAGTATATAAACAATAGATGAACAGAGAGAATACATTCCAACTCTCAACAGAGAAATATCTGGAGAGAGGAAAAAACAAGAAATATTTTTGCTGCCTTCATAAATACTGTTTCTAACATAAATACTAAGAGCACTGACATGATGGAAAATTGCCAACAGCCATTTTCCTACCACCAGAGTTAATAGAGCATGAGGATTCTATGGTTGAAAACAACACGACACTGATTACTGAGCACTATCAGTATGAATGCTGCTGCAAAGAAAATGATCAAGTGCCACTGCCATATTCCTTCTCTTTGCTGCAAAATCAAGGTGCAGGTACACAGAAACTCCAGAACTCCATTCTACTCAAGACTAGTAATGAGATAATTTTTTTTTTCATCTGGCACACATTAAACTGATTTGCTTCACAGTAATAAAGAGAGGAATGTCTGAATAAGCACAACACTCTATATACCAAGATTTACGCCTTTATATTTGCATTTAAGTGAGATCACATTCACAGGTGATGGGCACAGTTTAACCCAGAAAATAGAAATAGGAATTTTGGGAAGACGGGCAGTTATTTAGCACTAGCAGTATCTTATATTTCACCTGGAGATAAAATTACGATGTACCCAATCATATTCACTACATCTGAAGGCAATGTTTTTGTGAGGACTGTATCTATTTATCCTCTCTTCCAGAGTAAGATGAAGAAATGCAAATAGACTGTCCTGGATAGCTCCTGAGATACTGTTTTTAGATCTTACTGTGCATCCTAAGTCCCAGAACAGAGTTTATCTTACATTCTTTCGCAAATCCTCTCAATAGAGTAAATCAGGATAAAACTTTACTATCTTAACACTAAAAACAGTAATCTATTCATCACTTTATTAAATTATTTTTTTTAATAATAATTTATATCACAATAAAAACCCATCATCTTGAATTCTAAAGAAATACAAGTAACAGAAGACTCACTTTGTCCTCATGCAAGTTCAAACTCTTTCCTTCCCACTCTTACCTAAGGATGCAACCATGTAAACTAAGTCTTGTCACAGAATCCATGTTCACAAGTGGCTCAAATTACACCCTGATGGATCAAAATACAGAACTCCAAGGTGAACTTCTTGATGCATTTAGATATCCTAGAGATATTTAACTAAGTGAATTTACTACTTCATTCTGTTACCTATCAGCATGGGCACAGCCTGCCAACCATGTGCTGTGTAGCTACTCATGACAGGTGAAAAATCACAGTTAAAAAGCAGGTATGCAAGATTGCGACAGAAAAAAATCATGCTTCTGCACAGTTACCCTGTATTTCCCACAGTAAAATGCAGCACCAAGATCCAAACCACCAAGAAGCTTCACTTTCCTGGCACAGGAGGGCTGAATGATGGGCTCCACTCAGTACACACCCTGTTATGCAGAGGCAGGCAGCAAGTACGTGTCTCCAAATCAAGAGGCTCTTTTTTTAAGCATCTGGGTCCAGACTTACTCCTCAACACCACATGGTTATCTGGGGAAGGGGGGGAATGGGGGAAGTAATTAAAAGAAATAAAAGAAATTAGCAAGATGGAAAAGCAGAATAGCTGAAACCTTCACCAGAGCTGAAAATCTCTTTGAGCATGGAAAACAATGGGAAGAGATGAAAATGGTGCTTCGTTCTGCACCTGGAAGCAACTGATACTAGTGACAAGAAAGACAGTAATTAGAAAGTAGCATTATTTCTGACAGTTGTGGTTCCAGACATACTTCAAGTGTTTAATAGTTTCAATTAACTCAGAGAGTAGAACCCAAACATGAAAATCTGTCACAAAAATTGAATACTGCAAACTGCAAAAATAAAAAACCCTAGAAAGAAATATTTGTTATCTGAAGTTACAAAACAAGAGCAACACACTAAAGAGAGGCTGGTGACCGAGACCAAATTAATTGTACTACTAAAGTTTGGCAAGGAGTTAACCAGAGCTGACAACAAAAGAGGCTGGGACAGTCCTGGGACAAGCATTTCAGGACCGGACTCCTGACTGCCTCAGAAAAAAAGGAAAAGCAGAGATTGGCAAACAACACGAGCCATCTAGTCCAGAACAAAGTTTACAGAGATCAGTCAGATCTCTGACACAGGGAGTAAGATTGATAATCCAATATCTCACCAGAAAATAAACGCAAGATAGAAAATCATCCAGAGATCAGAGAACATGTGGAGCTGCACATACAGTGACAGTCTGTTCAAGCAACAGTCCTTGTCAGAGTGAGGGAAAAATACTGAAAGGGTGATGGATTACATCTCTCCATTCCACCAGTGGAGTGACTATACTGACAAGGGGGATAATGACAGCAATACCTACCCCTATTAGTATTTCCTTTGTACTTTTATGATACACAAATGCCCCAGGGTATGGTATTGCTATACTTTTGTATAAAGTATGCCTTGTTAGTTCCCTTAAATCACATTTAAGCCAAATTTAGGTAAAAAATCAGTCATACATTTTATCAATAACTTTCAAACCTGACAATGCTGCTGAATGCTTGCTAAAGTTACCACCAGACAAAATCTATGTTTAATGTAGTTACACTGATCCATACCTACATCCATATCGAGCTGGCACTGACAAGGAGGTAATCACAGCTTAGATCCTTGTGCACACCTTATGTTTCACATTTCTCCAGTCATCGAAAAATTATTCACAAGTTCTGGTCTGAGAATTCATCTGCAAGAGATGAACTTCTCACTGAGTACTTTCAGGTGCACTTCTCCATTCCCTCTGAGATCTTCGTATCCCTTCATCAGTGAAATCACAACAGGCTTTGAAATGTTCCTGAGATCTAAACAGACTTACATCTTTCATCCTGACTCCTTCTGTTTCCTCCATTTTTGAGACACAGTCTGTCCATTTTTCTTAATAGTGCTTGTTCACTTCCTTAGATATGCAAATATCTGTTTATTAGACTAAAAAACATCTTCCCTGCTAAACTGGCTGGTAAGCAGCTTCTTACTTCAGTGGGGGATAAAAACATTTTCCTCTCACTTTAGTAATTCATTTGCATTTTTTCAGTGTGTAATGTGACCTCCACCAGAGTTTACATTCTGTATCAATCTTTACTTCCATTATCCAAAGATCTAAATAAATACAATGTATGCAGCTCACTGCTGACTGCTGAGAGCAATAATCCCAACATACCAGTAATGAACCACTTTGGGATAACAATGGGCTTGCAGCAGCTGAACCCCACTGCAGCTTCACTGTTCTCAAAGTTAGAGCAGAGTAAGACAACTGCAGGACATAACAAATAAGACAACATAAAGTAGCTACATCTTCCCTTGCTTTTGCACAAGAAAGAACCTGAGTAAAATTGGAGCTTTTTTTTACTGCCTACAAAAGGAAGTATTTTGAGAGGCCACTGATACCAAGTTTTCCTGTGTTAGATGAATATGCAAAATTCAGGCAGATGCCATTTGAAAAGGTTAGGCATTAATCTTATGACGGCACAGACAATGTATCAAGTTTTACAGAGTAACATTTCATATGGGAAATTAAAGGAAGAGAGAGCAGCAAGAGGCATTCAACAACTTTGGAAAGATTAGGAAAATGCCAAGCTAAAACTAAACACACAAAAAAGGAAGCGCAAAGGACATGCGTTGGAAGTATTGTAGTGGAAGTACAGAGAGCTGTTAGTGCATTGAGTACAGACAGAGTACAAGAGGAGCATTATCATCATGTCTAGTCTATGAAAGAGATACTGAGATTCCTTGGAATAATGGATTATTGTGACCCAATTTGTGCCAGATGTAGGGGAGTTTTAATCAGCAACTACTGTAACCACTACTGAGAAATCCTGTTTACAGACATCATAGAAGTGCATGAAAAGGCAACAAGAAGTGAGATAAAGAGATCTCCCTGTAATCCCACAGCCAATTCAGAAACAAGATGACAGAAAACATGAAGCTAAATTCTGGAAGTACCTTTAACATGTCATCAGGGCAGTCCTCTAATAGACTCACACAATGGTTGGGACTGGAAGGGACCTCTAGAGGCTATCTTGTCCAACTCACCTGCTCAAGGAGGGCCATCAAGAGCCACTTGCCTAAGACTATATCCAAATGGCTTTTAAATATCTCTAACGACTGAGACACCACGATCTCTGTGCTCTCGGGGGTTTAGCAGATTACCTTTCCAAATTTAGTAGTTTGTCATTCTTTAAGACTTCATCACACAGTTTGAATATTACCTCAAATTTAAATCAGCAAAATAGAACACAGATCAATCAGGCCTCCACAAATCCACAACTTACAGTCTTAGTTCAAAAGAGAGTATTTTATGCTGAAGTCTGATTAAAAATATGTTTTAAATAACAGCATTTTGTATAGTTTTACTAATGTATTTCCTGTAAAATATTTTTCTGTTAGTGTGCATGTTTTACTTAGAATACTACTCTGGAGTAAACAGAGAACTCTTGTCATGGCCAAATGAAATAACTGGTTTTGGTACTCAACAGCCAGAAGAATTACAGACAAAGAAGTATTTCTGCTTTTTCTCCATACATTTTGCATTTCACAAATTGCAGGATGATGACCAAAGCTAAGAAGGAAGCTTGGAAAACCAGAAGAACACTATCTTAAGCTAATGAGAGATGAGATCACTTCTGAAAAAAATGAAGATACAATGCTGAAGGAACTGAAAGATCCTGTCTCAGGGTACCAAGAAACATAGTGGGAAAAGCTGAAAAATATCACCAGAAGGCTTGAGAGATACAGTTGAAGCAGATGAGAAACACAGACAAACTGGGAAACAAGACAAAGAAATGAAAAGTTTTCCTGAGACAGACAGTAAGTAAGGGGCAAGAAGCTGAGGAAATGTTGTCACAGGGACTATGAATAAAAACAGGATAAACATTTTGAGAGGATAAAAAGAGGGAGCAAGTGAACACACCTTGCTAGGACACATCTGCAATTCCTCAGGCTTATCCCAGTATGGTTTTGTGTATCTTCAATGCACAGAACAAGAAGAAACAGAAAAGCTGTGGAAAAGACCATCCACTGCTCAGGTATAAAGAAGTGAATGAGCTGAAGGTTCATGAGGTATTGAAATAACTCACTTCAGCAACTATTCAGTAATTAAAGAGAGATGTTAACACCCTAGATGCTCATGTACTCAGCTTTTTAGAACTTTGAGTAGCCAGAAGGGCTGCAGACAAGTTCTCAAGAGTTCTGGAAATTAATAAAGCCTTGGGAAAACTATAGCTTAAAAATCATTGAAGGGCAGGACTAACCTGATCTCCTTCGACAAGGTGACCTACCTAGTGGATGAGGGAAAGGCTGTGGATATTTTCTACGTGAACTTCAGTAAAGCCTTTGACTGCATTCCCCACAGCATTCAGCTGGACAAGCTGACTGCTCATGGCTTGGATGGATGCACTGTTCACTGGATAAAAAATGGCTGGATGATCAAGCTTGGGGAGTGGTGGTGAATGGCGATACACTCAGCCAATGGCCAGTCACCAGTGGTGTTTCACAGCACTAAGCATTTGGGCCAGTTCTGTTTAATATCTTCACTGACAACCTAGGCCATGGGATCAAGTGCGCCCTCAGTAAGTTTGCAGATGCACCAATTTGGGTGGGGGTGTTGATCTGCAGGAGGGTAGGAAGGCTCTGCACAGGGATCTGGACAGGCTGGATCAATGGGCTGAGACCAATTGTATGAGGTTCAACAAGGCCAAGCACCCTGTCGGACACATGGGTCACAATAAGCCCATGCAGTGCTACAGGCTGGGGACAGAGTGGCCAGAAACTGGACAGTAAAGGATCTGAGGGTGCTGGCTGACAGCAGCTGAACATGAGCCAGTGCCTGGGTGGCCAAGAAGGCCAATGGCATCTGGACCTGTATCAACAATAGTGTGGCCAGCAGGACCAGGGCAGCAATTGTCCCCCTGTACTAAGCACTGGTGTGCCTGCACCTCAAGTCCTGTGTTCCATTTTTGGGCCACTCACTACAAAAAAGACACTGAGGTGCTGGAGTGTGTCTAGAGAAAGGCAGAAGAGCTGGTGAAGGGGCTGGAGCACAAGATTGATGAGAGGCAGCTCAGGGAATTGTTTACGCTGAAGAAAATGAGGCTCAGGAGAAACCTCACTCCTCTCTACAACTGCCTGGAAAGAGTTTGTAGCCAGGTGGGGATTGGTCTCTTCTCCCAAGTAACATGCACCAGGACAAGAGGAAATGGCCTTGAGTTGCAACTCAAGGAGAAGTTTAGATTGAGAGTTAGGAAATAATTCTTCTCTTAAAGTGTGGTCAGGCATTGGAACGGGCTGCCCAGGGAAATGAGGGCATTATCGTCCTTGGAAGTGTTCAAAGAATGTGTGGATGTGGCACTTGGGGACACAGGTTAGTGGTGAACATAGCAGTGCTTGGTTAAAGTTGGATTTGATGATACTAAAGGTCTTTTCCAACCTTAACAATTCTATGATTCTATGAAACAGCTTTACATGGTCAAGTCGTATTTGAGAGCAAACTATATACACAAA
This sequence comes from Coloeus monedula, assembly GCF_965178545.1. Classification (NCBI taxonomy): domain Eukaryota; kingdom Metazoa; phylum Chordata; class Aves; order Passeriformes; family Corvidae; genus Coloeus; species Coloeus monedula. Next base: position 40,160,677 of record NC_138784.1, read on the forward strand.
ATGCAGTGACACAGAGAATTGAATGACCACGAGTATCAAAGATGCTGAAGGAAAAACAGCAGTTAAACTGAACAAGCAAAAGAAGCCATAAAAAGAAGTTTGAGTAAAGTGAACATAAAGCAGACAGAAATTCAGTACAATCAATTGCATCTGTCAGGTACAGAAGCTGAGAACCTTCCTGATCAGCCCCTGGCAACAAGAAAGATATCAAAACAGACGTAGCACGTTCTTCTCCTAAAATAGCACTATTTGTCCAAGTACAATCTTGTTTATGCCCCACGTTATACCATGACATTACAAAGTCATGGAGATAGATGTCTGCTCTCAGTGCTACTAGCCCACTGAATACATGAACTTTTCCAATTTTACAGAAATCAGAATGGTTTCCCTGAGTAGAATTCCATTCTCTGCATCACAGATTTAAACATTAAAGTTATATTAAAGTTATATTAAAGAGCCATAACAAAGTTAGGTTCACAAACCTCATCGAAACTTGATAACCAATGAATAATTTACATTAAGATAATACAGGTCTCATTTTAAAATGTTTCTATTATGATGACTTTTCTCTGTTAGAATCATAATTTTCCCATACCATCTTCCTTCATTATTATTTACAGAAAAAACAATTTCTGATCGTTCCTCTTAAAAGTAAAAATCCAATTAAAGATTTTGCTGCATCGGTAATGTTTGATGTAGACGATGATTGAGCATACAGGCTTTTCTTTTCAGAAAATGTATGAATAATTTGCACAGAACAAGTATTGTAATGTCTACTAGAAGAAAGATAATAACCTGCTAGATCTTCAGTATAATGAAAGGCACAAAAGAATGCCTAGTATGGAATCAGAATCTAATAGTCCCTTAATGTAGTAAGTCTTTTTGTTTTGACTCCTGTAAACACAGAGTACACAGCTACTTCAATGTGCACCATGGAAGCATTCTTAAAAATCTTAATAACATTATTCCCAGGACCATTGCAGTTCTGTAGTGAACTTAGTAAGCCAGGACACCAAGTCATCAAATCATCTGCACTGAAAGTATGCAAGATTCACACTGAAGTCTTTGAACCAAGTTCTCCTTCACACTGAAGCCGTGATCTTTTCCTCTGAAAGGCTATAAAAACAGCCTGAATGAAACAGTGTTTACAAGTGACTCCTGGTCCCTTTTCAGTACTGGAACAATATAAATCAGATTGCTGGTTCAAATGTAAATCAGATTCAAAAGGACTAAGGACTTGCTTAAAGCAAATCATTAAGTATATGAAAGATCAAAGTCTAGCACTCCACTGGCATCTGAGAATGCAAATGAGAGATGCAGACAAGGCTGAAGAAAAACAGAGAACTGAGGGATTCTTTCTTGGTGCAAGCACTAAAAATCTACTGGTTTAAATTAAACAATAACAATTGTATCAGTGGACGAATCCTTTCCTTATCTCATGACTTTACTTGATGGAAGTCACATTACAGGTATTTCTATAAGAAGCCAATTTGTTTTGCTTTTTCATGCTAATATTTTGATACTTCTCAAGATCTTTTACTTAAGCCAGTTTTGTTCTTTTTCTTTTAGTAAACATTGATTTATTTTTCCCCCGTCTGCATTTCAAATAGAGCTAAAACAAGCAAGGGTGGGTTTGTTTAATACCTTCAAAGGTGCTGAACCTCCTCTGGCTAGCTGGAATAAAAATCCACAGCTGTAACTAGTTCTTTATGGATAGATCCCAATTTCTTCTTAAAAGCTTCAAAAACTGTTTAAAAGAAGTACAATGCACTCTTCTTCAAAGATGACAGGAATGGTTCTGTACTTTGCATTACCGTATATGATCTCAGTACATTCCTTGCTGTCTGTGCTGACTGGAAGTTCAGCTTGATGTCAGCTTGAAGGTATGACAGTGATGACCAAAGACAGTCATCCACAGAGACAAATTACTAGGGTTTCAAGAATACCAGCTATCCTGCCAGCAAGAAAAAATGGAACACATAGTTATTAAAAGGCACTTTTGTCTCTTGCCACAGGTATATGCTGCAGAAGGAACTGCTATTTCATTTACAAGATTCAGTGTTGCAGTGACAATACAAATTTCAGTGAATGGAGTACTATGCTTGACAAAGTGATGAGGTACACAAGATTATTACCTGTCTGTCCTTTCAAACTTCAGCACTTGAAGTAACCAATGAAAAACTTTACAAGTATCAGACAAAAGACAAAAAATCTCAACCATCACTTTAGGATCCAGAAGAGCACATCCTTCCATTTGGTATTTAACATTCTAGATACTCAGCTTTTTCCACAGACATTCTCTCATCATTTTATATTAACTATTTTTTGTAATAAATGTATGGGTTAGCTTCAACTGAAAACAAATGTCCAAACACAATAAATTAATTGTATGCAATCTGTTGTACCCAAAAATGCATAATTATAGAAATATATTCTAGCAACTAATGAAGAAAGACAAGGAACTCTCACAACAAAAGTTATCACAGAATTCTGCTACTTAGTCTATAGAGTATTAGTCCTTCTGGCATTAGCAAAGTATCATTCCTACAGATGTCAGATCTTGAAGTGTTTTTCCATAGACAGAGAATTGACTTGTATTGGCATGCAATCTGATTCACGAAAGTACTGTTGAAATCACTGTTAAGAGAGCACGTCTCCAGGCAAATGAATCCCTGTAATGACTTGGCCTGGTGAAAATCCAGGCTTCTCCAGACATTCTGGCCTCCACATAACTCTCACTGTCAACTCAGCATACCTCTTCCAACTCATTATATTTGTTAACTTGTCTCCTCTCCTAGTACTTTAATGATGTCTCCCTCCCTTTTGATCAAAACTCTTTATTCCCTTTCTGATTACATCAGGTTACTACCTTTCACATCCTTAGGTACACTTGCAATTTTCTGTGTTTGGATGCTGGAAGAGAGTAAAGAAAAACTGAAGAGAGAACTGAATCTTGTGTGACCCCCAAGAAAGAAAAATAAGTGTGTCATCAATCCTTGAAATTCTTCCAGGTTCGTGTAATCAAAGACCCGAATGAATATCTTTACAAGCCTTTCTTATGCAGAAACAGCAATTCTATCTTTTTGACATCCTGCTAGTGCCTCACACTGACATGCCAGGAACTTTCCCCTAGGTCAAAGTGGTACAGGTCCATATTTTTACTGGTCTAGTCTACCCAGTGATACATGATCAGCTTACCAGTCGCATGTGGGAAATTCTGTTTAACATATTTCCAAGAACAATGAAAATGTAGGCCTCTTGGTCTCCCCTGTTTTCTTTGCAACTTTTGAGGCTGTTATCTTTTGTACTACAGGTTTTAAGGATGCTGCAAGCAGTTGGGAAGTATTTTGTGGCTTCTTCTGAACTAAATGGCTATTAAGTAGGCATCTGCAATTGAAGGTGACCAGATTATTTTTTTCAATTGTTTTCTTGCAGGTCTGGTAATTTTCTATCCATCCCTCTCCCACCAGCACAGTATATCAGAAAACCATACCTATACATCTCTGTGATCAGATCTGAGGTTGAAGGTAACACACTGATGTTGACACAAAATTGTAATAACCTGCTACTTCCTAGACTTCATCCTCTGTTCAGGTCTACATTGTTTTCAGTAGACTACTGACTGAATTTGCAGGAGTCTGTTACTTTGGCTGAAGCAGGACCACTGATCTTCTTGCTTGCAACAGAATGTGTCTAGAAGAACAGATCTGCTGCAATGTATTTTTTCTTGACTGTGTCAAGGTTCTGTATGTGTATATGAACAAAGCTAGTGCTGGTAAAGCAGTAAAGTGCTCAGGAAAAACACCAACTTAGAACATACCTGAAGCAGCATTCTTCTGCACAGTTCCAGACTACATCTATCTTCCCCTGCCACTTGATGCAGAGCTGTGTCTGCCAGCCCAAATAGGAAATATGTTTGAGGTGATTGAATGGCTCACCCAAATATGCTGAACTGGCACACATTGCCACCTCATTGTAATTTTGCATCAATAAATCAACAGTTAAAAGGCATATAATACAAGGTGACTTGAAGTGGCTGTCATTAATTATGTTCTATCTTTTGCTTAGTAACCACCACAACACAGTCTTCAATAAAACTAATCCTAATTACAGTCTGACAGGTTTCCCAAATTATGCTTATGATTTATTTTAGCATGACAGTTCTGGAAACTGCAAGAGCTGTTCACTTCCTTTTTATTTCACAAGTATATCCAGCAGTTACAGTCAGAGATAAACAAACATATAAGAAGTGACATTTCAACATCCAGGAAGCAGCCAAGCCAGTGATGGAAGATGCTAGTGTACCCTGAAAATATTAAAAATTAAATTTTTAGTAACTACAGTATCAGTTTCAGAAACTGATAAAAAGGTGGCAACTTCTATCCAATCTCATATTGGAGGTAATTAATCAAAAATTCTCTTCTGTATTTCACTAGAGACTCTTAAAAAGCATTTTCTTCTGTCTATTTCAAACCAATCTGCTACCACTTTTGATGAGCATCAGAGATAGTAGTGTCCCTTGCAGGACTTGATGAACTGTAGTTCTGCATTAATTCATTTACAGTTTTATCTCTCTCTTTAATAAACTCTCTGTTAATAATATATTTTGTACTCTCCAAGTCAAACTGTTTTGGATAAAAATAGGGGAAAGAAGGGAGAAAGGGAGAAATTTTTAATTTTAAATTCCATCTCAGAATAATTCTCATCTGAATCATTTCAATGTTGTGAAATACACTTTTCTTTGTTGTTAGTCTCCTTTTCTTCTGAAAACAAGGAAAGAAAAAAGCATGTTACTGTTTTTGCCCACTTTACAAAGAAAATTCAGGATGAAATGTTACAACAGGGGAAAAATCAGCCTTCACTAATGAAACGTACAGCAAATTTGGAGAGCTGTGTTTACGTAACACAGCTTTATAAACTTTTAATAGTTAGCATATCAGTTAGCTTTCTGTACTCCTATAAGCAGGACAGGAACCTTCATTTCTGCAGCAATGGCAGTTAGAATGAAATAAAACCTTTAAATTCATGTATTACAAGAAGAATTTCATAATCACACTTCAAAATCATGAGTATGCAGGTTACAAAGGAAGTGTCATATCTCCCATACTCTCAAGTCACTCATGCCTGGTACTGTTCCCAGCAAAGGCAGAATCCTTGAATTGGCCACACCTGTTCTGCCTCAGCTTTGGTGGAAAATAGGTTAGTTAATAAAAAATTAAAGATACAATATTTTCTCTGCCTTCAGTCTGAAGTGTACATGTATCAGCCTTTTCTATACATTTTTGCCTTTAGCTGACATTAGTCCTAGAGCAATATATGCTGGAAAAAATTACATAGCACTGGTGGCATAACTTTAACCCTAAAACTGATTTCAGAGAGCTACCAGCCTCAAAGAACACTAATGCTCTTACTGCCTTACAAGGAGATCACTAGAAGCTTGCAACACCAGGCTTCTTTTCTGAGAAAACTTGCTCATACAAGTGCAAAGGCTCCAAGTGTTGCTCCATGCTCTGTTTGCATTGATCCTCGGCTGATATCCGGGACACTGCAGATAATGGCAGTTATAGGGGTCGGGCCACCATCAGCATTTACAGAAGAGCCTCTGCTTGATCTCACTCCCAGCACAAAGAGGCTGGCACACCTCATGATCCAGAGTGAAGCAACAGATGGGAAGGAGGGGAGAAGAAAGAGAATCAAAGCTGTTTCACGCTTTTTGCTCAGAGGTTGCCAAAACAGGCACTGACAGCAAGTAGCCATAGGGAACTCAGGCAAGCTTAAATTCTAATTTCTCAGCAGGTGCAAAGCAAGGAAATAGCATTTTATAACAACCCCCTAGGAAACCCTACACTTTTTCCCCTCTCTCTTCCTTTCTTCTTTCTTTTCTGTTAAACAGTTTCATCCTCTAACAAACAAATTTGCCAGTGGCTTTCAACTTACAGCAACTACCTGGAGGCAACTCATGAGTACTTTGTCAACAATGCTAATCCATAAACCAAAGAAAAAAGACTTCCATTTACAGGTAAAATATAGAAAATAATTGTTTTCTCTGCAAAACAGGCCTAGGAAATGTAAACTGATGCCATCAGGTCCCTAGGGCATTCTAGAATATGAGTTCTGCCTCTGTTCCAGCACTGCAGATCTCTCTTTCTCTGTCTCGCTCTCCTACACATCCACATTTCTATTGTATTACACTTATTCTTGTATGTATCTCACAGAAATCACAGAGAATGACTGAATGTTCCAGTGCGTAGGCATTAACTTAACACACATTACCAATCACATAGCAAAGACTTTCCCTCGTTATCACTGGAGGACACTTCTCCAAATCAATTAATCAAAAACTATTCAATGCCCTTTAAGGGGAGAAGTAGCTTCTTTTTATGCCCTTGAACTTGGAAGCAGGGTATTTAGTTAATACTCCAATACTCCATTTTTAAGGAGCATTACAAGCAACAGGGAGCATATTGAAGTGAACTAGTTATTTTTAAATCAGCCCTAAGTCGAGTTAAAGTGAAACAAACATACTCATGTCCTAAAGACAAACAGCAGCTTGCAGTTAAAAAAAAAAAAAGTATAATGATAATTTGAAGAGAAGGAAGAACTCTGAACTTCAACAAGCTTTAGAAGTTTCTACTACACTGTATCATTTAATTAGTAGACCAGTAGTTTTTCTGACTGAGAACTGTGATTTTCACCCTATCTCCTTCACCCACCCCTGACCAGAAATGAGTCCAAATAACAAAATACACTTTTTCTCCTATGACCCAGATCTGAAATCAGAATTCTTCACTTTTCAGTCACTCTGACTTCCACATCTTCTGCCAGAAAAACTCTTACTGGTATGCATCAATCCAGGCAGGAAGAAATTTAGTATCTCCACCAATCTTCTTGGAATGTCCTGCTTTGGTAGTGCTAATGTGAGAGGTGACACCCAAACACTGCTGGCTTCCTGGACTGACAGCAAGTGAACCCTCAACAAGTTATTTTCTACAAGGGATAAGACTCACTCCACTGAAGACCGAACTGTTCCATATTCATAGCCTGACACTGATTGAAACACATTAGCCTCTTATTTTATAGAGATACACAGAGGACATGTGTGACCCACACAAAAGGCAACATGGTCTTTTAACTGAGAGCAGCTCTGGTGGTAACAAGTCTCTTTGGGATGATAATGAGTTTGAGATGAACTGATCTTAAGCCTGTCTGGAAGGGTATATTGATACCCTAAAAAATATCTTAAGCTGACTTTGCACCCAGAATTAGAAAATACGATCCCTCATCCCCTCGGGTAACCATGTAACTCTTACATCTTACTTTACCCAAATGCTTCAGTAAGTAGCACGACTGAGAATGAAGAGCTGTAAAAAACCTACAGCACAACCTGACCCTTTTTCTCATTTGTTAGCCTCTCTCTCCCCTCTGCCCTTCCATCCCTGTCAATCAGCAGATGTATTATGTGCTAGAGCAAGAGCGTTTACCTATCCCAAAAAGTCTCAAATAATCTACTGTAAATGAATGCTTTTATTCATCTGACTCTTCCTTTTCACAAGACCTGCAAAGTTCTGGCCTCGATGAGAACTGGAAACACCAGGTTTTACAAATTAATCTGCCTCTCCAGCAACAGTGTGGATTTTCTAAGACCCAGCTGTGGGAAAAGAACTGTCTGTAGTAAAGCTAGGCTTGGCCCCTATCAGCACATGAAGTAGAAAGAAACTGAGTGGATTTGGAAGAGATGTGGAAGTGACAGCCTGAAAAAGAGAAATAATAGCCATATGATAGTATACCACAAAACAGAAACAACATAACTCATACAGTTATTGTTCCTTCTGGACCTCTGTGGTGGTATCTAATTTAAGTGCCAAATCCAGGGCATCCAGATTTTCTGTCTTTAATATTTTTTTAAGTAGCTAGTAGTCCTAAGAGGAAACAGGTTACCATGTCATGCCTAAATTGTCAGACAGCCCCTTTATTACATTGAGCCCTTTTTCTCTGACCTGTTTCTCCTTTCTGCTCCAGACCTAAGGTATGGCAAAAAGTCAAAATGTTTTCTTTCAAAGCAATGAACTACACATAAGGTCTGGGTTCAGTCTTTCCTACTCACATATTTTCCTTACTGCCCACTCCTTACAGACCAATGAAAGCTATCAAGTCCCAGAAGTATACAGCTATTTGTTAAAAGACAGCTCACTCATTCCTTTACCAAATCAGGATACATTTACTGTGGAAGAAACAACAAAACTGTGTATTTAATGTTCTATATGGCAGGCTTTAAAATTAATATTTTCATTTTCTTCCAAAAAGTAGTGTAAAATGAAGCATTCATGGCCACAGTGAACTTTGAGAAACTAGACCTGAGGAATCCTGTTGGCCACCAAAACTAGAATTCAGACATCACAAGATGCACTTCTGTCAAGAAATTCTGAATTCAGAACATTTTCTGGTAGGAATATCAGAATCAGAAGACTCTAGACATATTTTAACTGGAGTTTGATGAGTTGCTGATATAGCTGGTTGTCAAACACGGAAGTAGGACCGGGTGCACCAACTCAGGAGGTCCCTTTCCAGGCTGTGCCCCCAACTACATGATGCATTCTCTCAACTTGGCTCCAACAAACCCTGCATTTTCTCCTATTCAGGGTGGTCCCACTGCAAGTCATTTTTACTTACTGTGAAAATATTTATAGTAGGTGTACAAGTTGTCTTCCTGGGGCTGCTGTCCAACAGCATTTTAGAAGAAATCTCAGACTAGGGAAAGAAAAAAACAACTAGTGGCACTCAGAGATACATAACTATTTCTTTTTGCCTCTGCTTGTTTCTTGGTCACTTACTTGAAGGATGCCAATACCACATGTGTGCCAAGTAAGAGTTGACTGAAGACATTCTTAGCCATTTCAGAAACCTGACACCAAAAGAACAGTTCTGTATGTCTCCTTTAACATACAGTACAAAAAGTAACAGCTTGGATTCGGAAGAGTCTGATCCACAAATCAACCAGCATACATATACCACATGTATGCTATGGAAGAACACATGGAAAGCAGATAAAGTATGACTAAAACATGTTTCTATCACTTGACATTTCCCACAATGAACAAGTAGAAAAAATAAGTCCCCCCATCCCTGAGAGAGAGCTTGGGATGCTTATGCAAGCACTATAGAAGTGAAATATCAATAGCCAAAGTAAACTCTGCTTTTGCCCTTTTTTCAATTCCTTTCTTTGCTGTCTTCTAAAAGGACACCACACTGAAGGAAACATACTCCTTGGTGTTCAGAGTGCAGTGTTAGCTAGGAGAAAGAACTTACTCACTCACTCAGCACTTCTCCAGAAAACACAACATTTGACCAAAGAATCTCCTCCTAGAAATGCTGATTCACTGAGTGGGATCGCTGAGCAAAAGCAGCAACGATGCACACATGTCATTGGCTTTGTCTCCCACAGTTCAACACAAAAGACTATCAAATAATCACGTTGCTGTAATGTCATTCTTGTCCTCATTTCCTCAGATCAGCCTGCAGCCAGAACACGCAGGTGATGCTGTGAAAGAAAAGGTAGTGATGCCTATGTATCTGAAATCAAGGGAAGTCTTGCTGACAGTCTCCTACAGAAACCCAGGTGTAAAGTTCAGCCCCCTTGCCTTGAAGCAGTGAGGAGTGTCTTGCCTATTTGCAACACAACAGCTTGACAGGGGCACATGATCAACAAAAGATCTATGCTGCAGACAGATTTCTATGCATTTACTTATACGCCATGCAGAAATCCACAAGCTGCTTCTCCAGTCCAGAAGGGAATACAAATTCACAGCTACCATCTACAAACTTAAATCTGGAGTCAGATTTTAAGTGAACAGGGATTCAGTGAAATTTGAAGAAGCTTTTTGCCATATGGTCTCCCCACATTTTAAAATTCTGTCTTTAACAACATTTTAAGCAAAATACTAGTCCCTCTCTCAGTAGCCCACCAGGCACCTCATTTTTGCAATGCTGCAAGCCTGTCTAAAACACCAAAGGCGCAATAAACCTACTTCACATGAACAACATGACAGGTTTAGGAAGCCCATCTACCAGAGCCTCCAACCAGAGTTTGGATCTACTCTCAGAAAAGAACTGATTCAGAAAAGGAATATATTCATTCAGCTATTTCACAGAGATACTGCTGTCTTGAGAATCTTGTTCCACAGTTTTGACACAGGAAGAAACAATCTATATAAAGAGATAGCTTCTTTCTAGGGATTTATATAGTGTTTGCTTGCAATAAAGATTGTTTCTAGCCATAAAAGAAAGCAACAAAGGTCAGAGAACATTCTTTGGTCCAAAGCCTAGCATTAAGAGATGGATTAGAGCTTGTGAAGAAATTCTGAGTTTATAAAATTGCTTGATAAAAGCACAGTATAGTTCTTTACATAGAGAAGAGTTGCAAGAAATTGGCTTGCTGTTTCTGCAGCTCAAAGCTTTGAATCGATACTGTGGAAACCATTTCAGGTTTCTCCCATTGGCTCCTCTGGGCATGGAATTACACTTCAAACAACCTGTATATCTAAAGCTCCAATTATTTTGGTGTATCTGAAGATTATCCCTTGGGCTTTTCTCTGTGATTATTTCCTCCAGATGCTTTTATTCTATTCTAGAAATCATTTAACGTATAATGTAAATTCCCCATAACATGATAGAAAAGACAGTTTGCTTTGTCAGCCAGAAAAAAAAGTCAATGCAAATGATTTTGTCTCTTTTTACATAATTTACCTGGCTTATAGTATCTTTAGATGTCAGTGTACAGGGGCCCCTATACTAGTTCTTCAAGGGACTACAGCCCTGTTCTTAACAACCCTTTTTACTGCGTCTTGTCAATATGAGCTTGACAGAAGATCTCACAGAGAGGGAAAAAAAATACAGAGGTAGAGCAATTCTTACCTAGTAACAACTTTTAGCAACAATAACAATCTGCCCCTTTACCTCTCCAGCTACCTTAAAATTATCCCAGAGACGCTGAAAAGCAGTGACTCAATTCAGCCTCATTTGCATAGGCAAACAGCTACTTAAACTACTTATGCATTTGCACACCAACGGCAAGAATGCACAGAAAAGCATTTGAAAGCTAATAAAATATCAGCCCAGGGTCCAGAAGAATCATTCCAAGCAGCTTATTTTTACCTGAGTCATTTCAATAAGCTGATTGACAGCAATATTTAATAACCATTTTAATGGCCCATGTGTGGGGAAAGTGGGAACAAACATTAATGGGCAGAGCTGCTTCATAATCCAGACTTTTCTGGGAGCTGTCAATGTATGGCAGAATTACACCCCAAAATAAAGTCTGAGAGGACCCAACAAGGAAGACTTCCCAGCTTTGTGGACTCAAAAAGAGACCATGGATTCAAAAGTGCAAGTGAAGAGCTCTTCTGGAAAGCAAACTGATTTTTTTTCCTAATTTGAATCTACATTTGAGTAACCTAAGATTTGGTCCTTAAGGCAATAACTCCTATGAAACCCAAGTGATGATGAAAGGCTAAGGCTTACTGCTCTGTTACTCTTGCTACTGATATTTGTATTTCCAGGATGGGAAAATCCTGATGGAGAGTGTTGCACATAGCCATACTACTCTGAAGTGCTGTCCAAATGAGCCAGAGATTCCTCAGGCAGAGGACCGGTGAAAAGGTGACCCCAACCAGTTGTACCATGCACCAGCACAAACATTAGTACTCCTGGATATCTAACAGTATGATACATCAATTAAAATAATACCTTTTTATGTACTGTACATGCACTTTAACTTAATTTGCAGTTTACTTGTCATGCAGGCAATGCAGGAAGTCAGCTACAAATCTGAGAAGAAAGGATTACTTACAACTGAAAATCTAGGACTGAAAATCCTCCAACCACAACTGAAAGTAAACATTCAGTTTCCTGAATGAAAAGTAAACATTCAGGTTTCAGAAACACCTTCCATTAACTGAAATATTCTACAAATTTCTTCTTTCCTATTGAAGGAAATTTGAAAAATGGTTTCTTCTGCAACCAGGTAGCAGTAAGAAGGTGTTTGAAAATTTGTTCTAAGTACTGGTCACATTTTTGCCATGAAAGCTTACTGTAGCCAATTGCAAACCATTACTTAGCACCGGAGGATTTTTCCATTCTTATAAATTATAAACCTCAGCACAGTCAATGCCAAAAAGGTCAGCTTACATGTTTGTTCAAAAGTTAAGTCTCTTGCAAGTAAAAATATGCATTGCATCTAGTTCAACTTTTTCTTCATTTGTATTTTATTATATGAATTTTAAACATTTCTTCTGTAAGCATATTGATATTGACATCTGTTAGCTATGAAACATTCTGTACATTTAATACCACTGCACACCCAAATCACCTGTTAGCATCTCCAAGTTATGTATTTAAAAGTTCAGGGCAATGAGGTACTTAAACATGTTAGGTTTGAGTCAGCAAAACATAATCATGTACTTAAATTCAAACATGACTCATTGAAATAGCTCCTGAATTGAAGTCTCCACTGAAAAATTATTCATTTGAATCTATAGGGCTGCACAACTCTTCTATTATGTTCTTACTGAAAAAAAAATAGCTATTTTCTATGTCTGTTGAGGGCATGCCAGTTAACAGGCCTGAAAAACCCCACTGGATACATTTTAAAACTGCCTTTCTTCCAAAAATGTCTACTGCTATTTGAAAAACTAAAATTATTAGCATTATTTTTAATCACAAAATACAAGAATGTTTTTCCAATTGCTATTCAGTGGGAATGTTTTTAACATATTTGGATATCACTCTATACTCTAATGTTGCCTATTCCAGAAAATCCCTTTAGCAACATTGTTAATCTTTTTATAAATCTAATTTTCAAGTCATTATAAAATCTACAACCTCATAGCCATTGTGCTTCATAATGTCAAATATTTCTGGTCACAAAGATGTTCTTCCAGCCTTACCCATCACCATATGAAAATATATATAGCATGTAATTTATTCTGACATTTATAGTACAACACAAGACTTTCATTTCATATTCTGTGCTATATATATTCAATAGACACAGAAATTCTGTGCATCTGACAATATTATTTCATTGAAGAAAAAATAAGATTACAAATTATATTTTATCTGAACTATAGAATTTAGTTGGGTAATGAATGATGACAGACCTTATGGCACTTCAATGTTGACTTAATCACTTATTATTCTGAAATGGTTTTGGCTTAGTCGGGTTTTAGTTGTGGGAGAATCATTGACACACAAACACAATTTACACTATGGAGAAATTTCACCAAATGTAAGTATCCATATTTGTACCTCACCAAATAGGCAACTATTTTAAGGCATTGACATGGTGAAGGATTTCTTTGGGTTTATTTCATCCTATTGCAAAAGAAGAATTGAGCTGGTCAGAAGCAGAACACCAACTGAATTAAAAGACTGTTTTCTCAACGAGACAGCCTCCATGCAAATTCTGGTCGTGCCTAGCCATGTTTGATTGATGATCGCTGATGGGATTACAGCCTAGTTGAAGCAGCCCACAGTACACAAATGTGCTATTAGTAGCATGGTACATTAATCAATAGTGATGAGTACAAAAAAAATTTAAAGTACTCTGATCTCAATATCTTTTACTTAGTTTTTGTATGCAGTAATGGGAAATTTAAGCACAAACTCATGTGCCCTGATCATACACTATACCTTAATTGTATATTCAAAACTCTTGCTTTAAAAAGTTTTTTGTCTACATAAATACAGCCTACAAAAGCTCTCCAATCTCATCTTCTAAAATTGTACTATATTTTTGCTTTGGACAATAAACAAGAAAGGAAAAGAAATTAACTTTTGTTAATTACATCAACGTCTAAAAGAAGCATAAAGGAAGACAATAAAGTCTGATCCTATTGAATAAAATCTCTTAACTAAAAACATGCTAAATCAGACCTATGATAAACTCAAGGCCTAAATGAGACATCACCTTTTAAGATCAAGCAGACAGAAGATTATCTTTATGTCTGAAATCATCTTCTTAAAGTATATGTTTTGCTGCCATCCCATTTAAAACATAAATCAAGTATGCCTACTGAGTACCAAGGACAACCAGTTGGTAGCACACATGTAAAGTCAGGCAGTTCATATTGATTCTCAAATCTGCAACTCATCCCAGCTCCTGGCAGCTCTCCAACCACATACTGAATTTCTAGTCTAACAGCACCTGGGATTCCCCATCTCAGTGCTCATCACAATGTATAAAAACATGAAAGGAAGATGTCAAGCAAAGATTGCTGTAATAGAGTTTAAAGATGGAGAGATGGGTTCAATGTTAGAACAGCTCCAGTGGACATAAAAATAATGTCAAGAGCAGAGAAGGTAAACAAAAGGTTATTTATATGCTGTTACAACTATACTGCCTTCACAATCATGTTGGCAGGGGCACAGAAGGTAACACAGTAGTGTAGAGAAGCTAGTATCCACAGATTCAACTGTTCAGTCTACCTCACAAACCAAACACTCGAGAGAAAGTCCAAGTAAATCCATAATCCCAAATGTCATAAAGTGTGACTTCAGGTGAGATAAATAAAGGAAGGGAAAAAATCCTTTTCCATCTCTATTTTAATGGCTGGAAAAAAAATCATTTTAAAGAATACAAATCTTAATATGCTGCTAAAACCCATTAAAATTTCATGGTGTTTTGAGCACACATAATTTTTAAAGCTGAAGTAAATCTCAGATGGTAGTTTTAAACAATCAGGTACAAGACTCAGCTTCAGCTTCCTGTTAACTGAGTCTGGAAAACATAGTACACCACAGAGAAGTATAACAAATGTGAAAACAGTTTGACTCAGAGGCCACTGCCATCCTAAAATGGCACACAGAAAGACCAGAAAAGAATGGCAATTAGCCCTACAATAATGACACTCAGCAACCAGTCTATACAGTCAATCCTCCCCAAGACAGCAAAGAGGAGAAAATATTATGATTAGATTTTGAAGTAAAACTCAGTGATCAGCATAAAGAAAAGTGTAAGCCAAGGTTCTAGTATTTCTTTATTACGAAATCCAATGTGTGCATCTGCTGTTTCATTTTTCACTAAATCTGCTAGGACAAGAAAGAAAGAAAGAATCTTTACAGGTGCAACTTTGTATTATAGATTATATCAAAATGCAACCTATTCATGCTGAAAGTAATGCAACATACTCTGTTTTTGAGAATGCACCCCCTATAACAGATCTGTGAGAGGATGAAGATGCCTCTCCTTTACTGAGGTACTTCACATACACCTCTAGAAAAGTGTCAGTCACTGGAAAAGAAGGAAATGTATACGAGATGAATGCACTCGTGCAATTTCTCCATCAGAGCATGAGACACAGAGCTACTGACAAAAAAACCATAAACATGTATTGAGGGAACACCACCAACAAATGAAAATTTACTACCTTTCTATGACACAGATTGCACTAGCATGCTTAGTTTAAGGAAGAACACGGTGCTAGAGTAAGAGGATAAAGGAAAGATGTCTTACTGAAGAGACCCCACGCACATGTGGGTGTTTATCTAAATCCAGTTTTTTAAAGATCTATATCACCAATGAGGTTTTAGCAACTTGAAGAAAGGCATTATCCCATGTAGGTGATAACAGATGGATAAAGACATTCAAAAAAGCTTTTAAATATACCTGAGTGGTTCTGCATTTTAATATCATGAACCAATAGCAACATTATCAGGAATTTTCCATCTTTACACAAGGATAGAGTAACACTGTGCTGCCTGGACTTGTTCATAATCCCTAGGCCAAAATGCCTTGAACCTGGATGTGCAGTGAAGGCAAATTCCCAGCTGGGAGTGTTAAAATGAGTTTCAGTGAAGCTTACCAGTCTTACAGATCAAAGAATATTCTGTCAAAAGACTGGTCCTGCATGGAATTACCTTCCAAAATATAAAATAGCTTGCTTGTCAAGTCAAAAGTTTTGATATGAAGAGAGACATTTGTATTATCTCTAGTCCTATTACCTCTCTATAGGAGCCCTCTTCCTAAATATGAATATTGAAGGAAAACAATTTTACAGCTTCTGTGTCTGTCAACTTTTACTTATAGACTACTTGAATAATGGAAATGAGCTGTTCATGGTAGGGGTAGAGCATAAGACAGTTCTTTCTCTCTAGGTGTGTTGGCTCTGCCACCTTTATTTTGCTGACAGCAATCAGGGGCTTTCTGATGCTGAGATCCCTGATTTTGATAACACACACAACATACACTAAAATCTTACAAGTTACTTTGGCATGATACTCATTTTTACACTGCTGTACCATCAGTGACTATAATCTTCCAGGATTATAGTTTCATGCATACTGGCAGCAGAGCTGACTTAAGAAGTTCTGGATAGCCCAGCCAGCAGCAGCTTCTCAGCAGTGCAGCTAAACTGTGGGACCAGCCTGAAAAACAGTTCTCTGGAAAGAGCTGGTAAAAAATAACCTCCAAAAAATCAAAGGGAAGAAAATTACTTTACACCACTGAAGTTAATGTCTTATAAAACTGCATGTAGGACAGTCTGCTTGCCTGATCTTTCTTGGGTATAATGAGAAAAGACTGCAGTGATGATTTGTAAGCGGAGGATGCAGCTAGAAAAAGGTAGGGAGACTTCTGAAATGAGGGACAGCTAGTTCATAACCAGTGAACAGGACCCATCTTCTCCATGGGACCCACACATAAGAGCCTGAACGCTGTCACAATGTTGTGGTTTAACCCCAACAGGCAGCCAAGCACCACAGAGAAGCTCACTCCCCCACCAGTGGGATCAGGGAGAGAATCAGAACAATAAAAGCTGGAGAACTTGTGCATTGAGATAAAGTCAGTTTAATAGGTAAAGCAAAAGCTGTGCACACAAGCAAAGCACAACAAGGAATGAATTCATTACTTCCCATGGGCAGCCAGGTGTTCAGCCATCTCCAGGAGAGCCCCATCAAGTACAGCAGTGACTTGGGAACACCATCACTCTTCTTCCTTCTTCCCCCCATTTTCTATAACTGAGCATGATGTCCTATGGTCTGGAATATCCCTTTGGTCAGCTGGGGTCACCTGTCCTGGCTGTGTCTCCTCCCAGCCTCCCACGCACCCCCAGTCCCCTCACCAGCATGGCAGTACGAAAAGCAGGAAAGGCCTTGGCTCTGTGTAAGCCCTGCCCATCTTAACATAACAGAAACATCCCTGCATTCAGCACAAATACAAAACACAGCCCCATACCAGCCACCAAAAGAAAATTAACTCTACACCAGCAAAAACCAGCACACCCAATTTTCTCATTATCCTCATTTCCAAAGTCATCTCATGTTTGAAAGCAAGATTCTCTGTTCCCAGATTCCTTATCCCGCGGTGCACACTTCTTGGTTCCATGATCAGACTTAGACCTGTTATATATGACAGCAGAAAGGTGGGAACTATAGCTCGGTAAAGCATCCATAAAAGTCTGGCATCTGCTGACTGAAATTTTATCTATAGATAGGTGTTCTTACAACCTTAATTGTAAGATTACCATCATAAAGCACAGCCAGGATACATATGCTTACATATATCTACATGCACATATATGGTTGGAAGGACAGATTAATATTAAAGGAACGTTCACAGACAAGTGTATGTAAAATTTCAAGAGGTTAGAACTACTTGTAGGAAAATTTGCTTTTATTGTTTAAAATTACATTTTACTCACTTGTAATGTTATTTTTCTCCACTTCACTATTGAAACATTAAATTATCCTTCAGCTGTGTACTTGGATTTGACCATTTTATAGTCCACATCAAAGCTGTCACACAGCAATTGTATTTTGATTGCAAAGATTATGCTTCTTTTTTCTTTTTTCTTTTTTTTTAAGAAATAGACTGGCAAAGATAAAACAGTGATTTTTTTCTGGGGCTGGACTTCCATCCAGCTGTCCCCAAATACAATATAAGCATTACAGAAAGCTGTCTGTTCACTGTTACTCTGAATGACTTAGAGCTATTTCAAATATCCTTCAGTACCACTTGGCAACATTCTTGTCTTTTGAAGGTTTTATGAAGAACTGCATAAGCTCATTTTGTTATCAATCGTAACTTGTACAATTTAGACCCTTTTAGTCATTTGGAAACTGTTGTATGGTTTCTATAGAAAATCCTGGAGATATGGCATGAAGCATAAAACTGCATTTCTAATTCATCTGTCTGTTACTGAGTAACAGCCTGCTTCTTCATAAAATTCAGTTGTCTGTGATTACCTTAAGACAGAAGAAAAGCTTAAAACATTTCAAGAATATGGAGAAAAGATGCCTAGGAAATAATTTTTACATTACCAGTGAAAAGACATATAATGCATTTTTCTACAGATCTAAGTTATGGCTGACAGTTTTGTGAAGCTTTATGTATTTCCACACCTGAGAATCAGCACCCTACGAAGAACAACTCTAAGACCAACTTTAAAGCAGGAAACATTGCAGTCACTTGTATGTCCCTCACATGAATCATCAATACCTAACCATGAAAGGATGCAAGTTCCAGCAGCCTACTGTTTCAATACATACTCAAATTATATCTGACAAGTGAACATTTTATACGGGTCTGACCAGCAAAACATCTGCCTGCCTTCACCTCTCAGCACTCTCTGGCTTGCAGCTGAGCATCTAAATAGGACAACAGAACTGTGGTGTTTCTCCATTTGCAAATGCATTACATGTAAACAGTGATTACAGTGTGCTTAGGTACTGTAACAACTATGAAAATATCCCACATAATTTCCTATGAGAAATTCAACCACTGACTTCTGCTACTGTTTGGGAGTCACATCATAAAGAGCCACGTGTAACTAAAGTTCTGTCAAATTACCTGTGCTTTTACATCATGACTTTCAAAAGGAAACCTAGTGTCATAGCAGTGGTGATAGACCAAAGCCCCTGCTGAACAAAATATGTATCAGGAGCTCTTTTGGCATGACCTGTTCCACTGATAAGTCCCCTATTGTTGCAGAGCTCAGGATCAATTACAAAGCCACAAACTCAGCGAAACATTTGGAAACAGTTTCTAAAGATTTATGTAAGCCCCCCAGGGAGACAGCAATAGCTGCAGAAACTTATTACAAGGGTCTCCAGAACCCATTTCTAAGTTCTTTCGTGCATCTGTCACCTTCCCTCCTGCTCCCACCCACTTCAGGATTCAACTGCCCAGTAACTTATAAAAACAGAACTATGTAGCTGTGCCAAATACTCTGGGAAGAAAAAGCAACTGGCTTTTTCTAGACTAAAATGTTGCCCAAGGTTAATTTCAGCAAGGAGTAGCATATGACAAGGAACATATTTTTTAGTTGAACAGTGGGAGTTGTTTTAGCTTAATACACTTTCTGAAGTGTGCTATCACTATGACAAATATACATCTTCACAAGGACAGCTTTGTTAGAAGTGTTACTGATAAGAATCGGAGAGAGCGACGGAAATCGCAGTCTTCACAGAACTGATCCTGAATCTAGAAATGTTATGGTTTAAATACACGAGCAGATGGCATTTAAATAAGAAGAAAAGAAAAGGAGAATTCATATACAACAAGAGAGACCAGGGAAAGCAAGTTTAGCAGTACCTGCCAGAGATCTCCACAGAATTTTAATTAAGTGATTCTTTAAATGTCCATATACCATTTTAAGAAGCTTGCTAGCAGCTTGCCAGCACACAGGAAGCAAGGTGGGGCGAGGGGGAAATGCACAATGGTAATCCACTTGTTTAAATGAAAGTTGTTCAGCCATCTTAATATTTTCATTGTTACACTGCAAATCACTGGTTTCCTTAATGTAAAAATGAAGTTGCTTCAGGCATGGAACTGCAAACGTAGCATAATTCATTGTGTTAGGATATTTTTCAGTTACAATATCCTTAGCTAAAGCAATAAAAGGTGAGCACATACATCCCTTTGAATTTCAGTAGCTTACAGAAACTAGCTAGTACAGGTGGAAGGTTTATAACTAAGCCAGCAGAATCTAGATAGATTTATTCAGCTCAGTAGCTATATACTTTTTCACATCTTTTGTATGAACAGAAATCTCAGGCCTACTTAAGTCTCACTTTAATGTGTTATGATCTTTTCAAGACACTGTCATAATACCTTGAAAGAAGCTCCTTGTGCTCTTTGCTGATATATGAAAATGTATCTTCTTTACATCTGTATCTATAGGGTTTTTTTACAGAACAGGAGTAAGATGTGAAAGCGCATTTTTACACATCTACAGAAAGACTTTTAACTGTTTCTAATATTCAGGATATTTTCAATAGGCGGCAACTTTTTTCCAGCTCCTACTGCACCCGTAATGCATATCTTTTAGATTTAATAGGAAAAATATTAGATTTGTGTGTGTGTATGTATTTCCCTCATCTATTTTATTTATGGCACAAGGTTCATAGTGAAGAAGAATGTTCTTAGTAGGGCCAATTATGGAGTTGTCATGATCTTCACATTACATTATGTGTGAATAAGGTAACATTTTAAAATATATGCATGCATATTTCAAAACCAGCATAAGAAAATAAACAAAGCCAAATACAAATCAGTTTAAGTAAGGCAGTGGGAAAAGTGTTTTCTCATCAGTTTTGCCTAGTGAAACTTCTGTTTCTCGATGCAATATATTTGCTGACCTCAAATCAGCATCTAATGGAAAACAAACTTTGTCACAATACCATCTGGAGAGCATAACAAACTATCCCAAAGGAGCACAATCCTTCTAAAACTGAAAACATGGAGAGTTAACAGGAACATTTCTTCAGTGCTGCAGAGGGGGGGAAAAAAAAAAAAGGAAAACAAAAAACCAAAAACTCAATTGTTTTTCTTCTCACTTACTTTTAGCAATGATACCAATATGAAAAATAAGTAAATTCACATACTCTTAAAGGTCCTAGTAATCAGCAATAAACTGTTGGCAGTATTTTTTAAATTGCTGTGAAAACAATTGCTATCTATGCAAAAGGAACAACACAGTCCAAGTATTGTTAAAATCTCCTTTTAGTCTTTCTGCATGGAAGTTGTCATTCCAGCCATTCAGACTTTGAGTAAGTGGCAGAAGGTACAGATTACCCCTGAAACTACAGTTAAGCATCCCAAATCAGTTTGCTAACAACTCTTCAAACAACAAGTGCCTTCAGTGAAGGAGAGATGCAGGAGAGATGTCTTTTAAGGTTTTCTTGCCTGTCTTGACCAAGGAAATAGGCTATAGTGTGACTTTCAGGTTAAATAAAACTGTGCTTCTGTATTTGTTTTTCTGCCATGTAGCTCTGAGCTTTGCATGGTAACTTTCACAGTGTCACACCACCCCAGAAAGTAACTCTCACGGTATCCTAATGACATATAGACCCTATCCTATAATAAAAACTACTGTTCATAATGCCTATACAAACATGAAGTTTATTGTGTACCAAAGGCCTAAGCTTTTCCTACATACGCTCCTCTAAGATAAAGCTACAGTTGCTTGTATAAAAGGTCTCAGCTGCTGGTCAAAGTCTCTGATGAACCCTCTTGACTCTCAAATCAAACAGGTTATTAAAATTGTTCTGTAGCCTCTTTTAAAAATAAAATTAGTTCAAAACCTGGACATGGTCCATCAGGTATAAGAGCCCTGCTCAGGCAAGTGAAAGGAACTATAATGAAAACCACTTCAGTCACAGCTATGTAAAAAGTATTTTGGATTCATGAGCTTTTAGACATTTAACTATCTCATACCAGCTAGAAGTTCACACAGTATTCTGGTGATTCCGATAATTTCTATGAGATTTCTGTGCCTGTCAAAGATCTTACCCCATTTTATAAATCATACAGAAGTACTCACCTTGTCTTTTATCCATCTAAAAATCAGAGATCAAATTTAAACTATCCAGATTAGTTTCCTCACTGTGTAGTCAAAAGAGATAGCTTTACTGGTACCTTCTCAGTCAAGATTTATTTTTCCTAACTCATGATAAAATGCATCATTTTCTGAAGGCATCTGTGTTTCTAAAAGGTAGAGAACTAAGAATAGACACTGCTGAAATTCAGTGCACCCACTTCTACATTGGTACTAACTGCTCAAATGACATACTGAAGAGCAGCTTGGGAAAAATCCATTTACATTCAGATGAAGGATTCTCCTGGCTCAAAGACAGCCCTGACATTTCCAGGGAATCTCCCACAATCCCACATCCTATTACCCTCTCATAACAACATTACCCTCAGGTATGTTTTTTTTCTTTTTTTCTTTTTTTTTAATTACTCATTTAAAAGCCAAGTTGCTTTAGCCGAGTAGCCAGCGGGGATATTGTCAGACTTGGTCACCTTCTGTTTACTATGGGCTGACTGAACTGCTACTGGCAATAAAACTCCTGTCTGAACACTCTCCTTATTTGAGAGGTATGGACTCTATTAATAATAGAATTCACAATTAAGAGGGGAGGGAAATCACAACACAATGAAAAGAAAACATTCCATTCAGAAGGGGATTATTTCCACCAGGGCCCATTCATCTTTATTCTATATAAAGCTACTTTTTTCCTATACGTAACTTTTCCCATCTCCTGCAAACAATATCAGACTTGCCACGCTAATGCAACAGAGAGAGATCAGGTACCCCTTAACAAACTTCCAAAACCTGTCAGAATGCCCACTGTGAGCCATATTAAACTCACTAATGGAAATAATTGGTTTATTATTTGAAATAGTTTAGAGCAATATACTAAGTCCTAAATGATAACTATTTTTTCCCTCCTTTGTTAACATCATACTATGGATTGATTTCCTATGTGGTTTGTTTCAGTTTAGCAATTCACAGTTCCTTTTTCTGTATCAAAGCATTGTTCTGAGAAAACACATTGCTTTTCCCTATGGCTGGAGCTGGAATTTTTTTTCCCCTGGTGTCCTGACCAGTTTCTGTTTTGAAGTGCTCACAGCTTAGAAATAAAAAACACCTTGCACGCCAAAACCACACCCCAAATCTCAAAACAGAGGCTTCAAAGGCCAGGGAAAAAGTGACAGTTTTTTCCATGTAGGAAAGATCTGTATCAACAAATAGTCATCTGTGTGCAGAAGTGTTATGCTTACTTCAAGTCGTTGGTCAAATAGTAGGCTTCAACTCTGCTGCCTAAACATGGGTGACAGCCCCCACTGAGATGGTCAAAGCTATTAAACAACAGTAAATCCATGTGAAACTGTCAGGTATGGGCCAGCCATGGCCCAACAGAATCTCATCTGGAGGCCAGCAGTACATTAGCTAAGAGCTCTCAGGATACCCCATGGCATTTAATAGTACCAGCTAATTACATTTAGGCACATGAATCAAGTTCTTAGTGCCTGCTCTCCCACCCTTCCTCATTCCAGAAGTACTGATTAATGCTTTAATTTTATAGACAAAGAAGAAAAAGAAGCTATCTTAATTGGTGGTATACAGTAATTTCGGTTCAGGGTTGGACAGGTGGCAGGAAGCCTCACCTTGCTAGACAGAAAATATGAGGGTAGAATTGTGAAACTTTTAGCATAACTTAAGCAGAAAATGGAGGCAACAACACGGAGGTTCACCCTAGAAGGAGCAACAGAGACAGGAGGAAGGACAAACGAAGGGGAAGAAAGCAGTAGCACAGAAAAGTGCTGATGGAGATGATGGAAGATCAAGCAGGGCAGAAGGCAACATTGCAATGAATAGGTTAGGAACATGTCCAAGAGTCAAGCTAATAGTAAAGCACTTAAATCAAAATGAACAGTAAATCACTAGTGCTCACAGCAAGTCACCTGGCTAACATAACAACAGCATTTCAATACTTTTTCTCTGGGCCTGCAATGACTCACACTGCACCAGGCAGCAGCAGGTCTCTCTCACCAAAATATTCAGTCAACAATCAGGGAATGGAACAGAGGTATGTGAGTTTCTTTTAAAAATCAGAACGGGAACATTCCCCTGCTAAACTTCTTCATTCTAATGGCTGAGCTATTTCTCACATCATAAGAAAGAGTTTAAATTCTTCAGGGACACACTTTAAAAACTGAATCCTGTTCTCCAAAAATACTCCATGAGTATGTTAATGGTCCAATCTTGTCTTCCATTGTGCAGCACGCTCACTAAATCCGTTGGAAAATCATTTTCTGAAACTTTGCACTCACAACTTCAAAGTGTTTTATGCAGTATAATGAAAACAAAACCATATAATTTTTGCATGAAGCAGGTAATTAGTATCCCAAACATACCTGTAATGGAAAAAAAATCCACCAAACAATAACCACATAAAACATATCAGATGAAACTCCAAAGTTTACTATACAGCAAATCTACAGAAAAATACTTTTAAGAAGTCTGAAAATATATTCACTTGGAGGTGTTGGTGGAGGAGAGGCTGGACATGAGCCAATCTGGTCTGTATCAAAAGCAGTGTGACCAGCAGGGCGAGGGAGGGGATTCTGTCACTCTACTCCACTCTCATGTGATCCCAGATGCAGTGGAGTCTTGGAAAAGCCAGTCAGCCTCTCCACCTCAAACCACTTACAACTAAAGAATCACAGCTGTCCACATGGCAAGAGTGCTTGATTACCTTATCATTCCCCACAGTGTGACTTTTACTCTGACCTTTGAAGCCTCTCTTTTAAGGTGTTTTTTCAGTTTTGGGGTTTTTTTTCTTTTTAAATTTCTAGGCTCTGTTCACTTCAAAACAGCAACTGATCAGGGCTTTAGGGGGAAAAATTCAAGACTATTCCAGTCTCAAAGACCCTCATAAGAAGAAGCTCTATGCATGCAAAGCACTTTTTTGTACAGTGCAAACAGGATTAAAACTAACTGTGATATAAATACATAAATATTTTGTAATCACTAGCCATAGGAATATAATTTAAAACCCTTCTGCATATCTTTTTAGATTAAATAAAATTCAATACTTTATCTACCCATCACTTTAACTAAGGTTTATAATGATAGTATTATAGTCTTGGAAAAATCTAGGTTTTTTTAAAAGACGTTCTTTATTTTTCATAAATTAAATTAATATAAAAATTATTGAAACCTTAAACAAGCACCTTCCAGTTCAGAGTATGATGTAGGAAAAAATGCAGAGACCCACATGCTAAGTAGAACTTTTAACTGTGGAAATTGTTAATTCAAGTTAGAGAAATTCCCAATTCACATTCATTACCAGAATTCACATCAATTGGAAAACAAATCTACTTTTCCAGTGCATTCAGAAGGCAATACAGACCACATAAGATGTAAAAAAATCTCAGCCACAGCCATCTGATTGCATGTAAGCACAGTTAGAAAGCCTAGTCACCAACAGTCAGGTAGTCAAGAGCAACAGGAGGAAGTGGTTCCTACAGAGAACACTGGCTGATGTATTATAAACTCAGATAAGAAACACTAGTTCAAATGCCTTGGAAATGGACCTCAGTGACTCAAAATTGAACAAATGAACACAGATCTTTCTGATACAGCAACACATCTGAAGAGCCTACATGTCCTCAGATACTCCTACCATATAGAGAGTTCAAATGGATGAGACATAGATGACTAAGTGCTTGGCCAAGGGTGGCAGGTCTGTTGTCCAGGGAGAATCACCTATGGTTCCAACTCTAACACACACACACAGCCCCACACACACCACTGACACTAATAATGTCTCACTCAGTAGCTGCTACAGAACCTCTTTAGGTTTAAGCTTTTTCTTGTTAGAACTGGAAAGTACCTGAAACAATTTTTTTAAAAAAATCTACGTTTGAAACAGAACATTTTCTATAAAACTGTTGACATTAAAAAGCTTTCCAAAGTACATTCTTCATTTTTAACTCCCACTTTCACATTTAGAAGTGAAATTAAAAAGTTTGTAAATGCCCCCCCCCCCCCCCCCCCAAAACAAAATTCTCATTTTTCTTAAAACCTTAATAAAGTACTCAATCCTTTGCAGTGGTGACAGCAGTAAATCAGGTGAGTCCTAAGCTTTAGGAAAGCCCAGGTGCATTTTCAGTATCAATGCATCTTCCTGATGCACAAGCTTTTTCCACTGCCATCACTAATGCTGTTTTATCTTTTCATTTCGGAAATTCTTCAGTACTACTGCAAAATTCCTTTCACAGACAGATTACAGTATTACCATTTTTAGTCCTTCTATTCACCCATCAGACTACTGTCCCTAACCTTCTAACCTTTGGAATTTTTTTTCAAGTTTAAAACAAAAATAAAAATTCAGCATTCTTTTGGGTTAAAGATATCAGCACATGCTTAAACATAGCAATCAGTGGTTGGATGAACTGGAACAAATATACCTGTATTAATATGCAAATAAAATTTTAAAAAATATTTACATCACTGAGTTTAGACATTTTTCTTCCCATGTTTACATTAAATAAATTCAACCTTGCTGTATTATAAAAAAATTATGTTCTACAGTAATTATTTTCATAGTGTCACTGCTGAATAGCTAAAGTCTTCAAGCAGCATTTCCTATTAACAATTTTACTACAAATATTTGATGAAAAAATACAATTTTACTTGTGACTATTCCTCCTGTTCTGTTCCAAAAAGATCCAAACTGGAATATATTCACTTACAATGAGATATTTGTAAAAGATATGCCACAGCATAATGACAATGGATATAGCATGTTGAGTTTAAAGAACATATGTTACAATTTTGAAAGATACTATGAAGCAGATACAGTTACTACTGCTGCTGCCAGCTGGCATGCTCAATAAACTACCTGAAGTAATGATGTTTGGATGTTTAGATGATCTTTAAGATCCCTTTCAACCCAAACCATTCTATGTTCATCTTTTCTATTCAACAAGTTCTTGACTATTTTTTCCCCTCTAAATTTTTGGCTCTGGTAAGCCTAGAAATTCCTTTACAAAACATTATTAGTATGCTTGAAGACATATATGAAAGTATACACAGAAAGTTTGTGTATACTTATATATGCCATATGCTTGTTTAACCCATCTGCATATTTCTCTAGGAGAACACTGCCTGTAATCTGTTATTAAAAGACACCAAGAAATAAATGTCACAACATACTTATAAAAATATTAATGCAATACCCTCATCTAGAAATATCAATTACATTATCTATCTGCTACATGATTAGCTGTAAGTCCAATAAACCTACTCAGCAGGCAAGGGATTTAATGAAATAAACCTTGACTTCCTGGGAGGATCACCTGTGGTTCCAACTCCAACACTTCTGATCAAATACATGCTTTCTTCCTGCTGCTGAGCAATAGGCTTTTCTGAATCTTTATCAAACATGCTCCAAAGGAGGGAGGGTGTAATAATACTGTGGAAAGTATTTAAATGAGTAGGACAACAACTGATTGTGGTGAAAGGGAGGATGAGAAAAAAACGTTTTTAAAAAATACTAGAAATTGATGGGGTTTACATTTAGGTCGCAGAAAAACAAATTCATGGCAATTGTTTCAATAAACAACTAGACAATTAAGCTTGCCTACTAATCATCATTAATAAGCCATATGCACCATAAAAACAAAAAAAAAACCCCAAACCCACAGTCTTGCACTGCTACAGGTTCCCAGTTTCCACTAATATTTTCATTTCTGTTCCCCACTTAAGGCTGAGGCACCAAGGTAAAAATATTACAGAACAAACATCTTCCAGTGGCTATCTCATAGAATTAAGGACCAAAAGAGAGAAACCAAAAAACAAAGAAAAACCCAGCCCACTTATCAGTGAAAGGTCTCGGGTTCTCTACCCATTGTCTAACAAACATAAATACTGTTTGCTTCCTGCTCCTTTCAGTTCCAGGTAGGAGAAAGCACAGTCTGGCTTCCCTTCCTCTACAAGGAAAAATTTCTTACTTCCTGATCCTTCTAAATTAAACCAAACATTCCTTAACCTGAAATCCAATACATTACAGTCTTAAAATTCCATTAAAATAGCTGACTTAATCTCTCATTTCTGTGTTAACTTCACATTCTTTGGGAAATCTTACCTAATTTTGGCAGGGAATAGGGCACTTTAAAATAATCTTCATAAAACTCAATGAGTCTCCTTGTAATATTTAGAGCATAGTCCCCTGATCCTCTTCGGATTGCATCAGGCCTTGCATATAACCGTACCTGTTAAAAAACAAAGCAAAAGTCCAATTTCAGCATCTGCCTTTTAAACCTATCCTACCTGCAGAGATGAATGAATTACTCTAAGGTTGCTATGAGGTGGCAGGATTATTCCCTTAAAGCCATATATGACTGTCATACATTTGTCAAAACATGTCATAGTTGAAAACCAGAACTACCACAATTAAAGTTGCAAAGTTCAGAAGTCACAATCTCCTACTTATTTGTGTTGCCAAATAAAAAACTGAGCACTCCTTGTATCAAAATAAATATTCGAAGAAAAAACATGTGTTTGCTAGAGATATGATGGAAGAGTGGATTAGTATAATGGCTCTCTGCCTACACTGAATGTAGGCAGGATGCAGTGACTCCGTAGGGGACAAGTTCATGGTTTGTTAAAGGCACATTATATCAAGCCCTGAAAATATTAGTAGACTGTGAAGAAAAAAAATAATCGTTCTTTTTTCTTTTCTCCGGCAGTGACACCGTTACTCTCCATGAGTTATGGGAAGACTGCAAAAACAACCATTTCTAAGCTCATTCATGTACACAAACAATTAACATTCCTGAAACCTCCATGACTGCTTCAGGCCTCTGTATTCAGAAAGCAGTAAATTAAAGCTATTTATATAAGCCACAGACTGCTCTGTTCAGTATAACACAGCTCACGCATTTCACTACCTGGAGTGAACCAAGTGAACAGAACTCACCTTCATAATTCAGCATCCGAGTGTGACCCTGATTAGGGAGATAGCAGAAAGCACTGCCAGGTTATTCTCTCTTCCTTGTCCTTACAGTCCATAGTGCTTCCTTCATGCAAAGATTAGACATAGAGCTGAGAACTGCTAACCAAGAAGGGGATAGAAAGGAGAGCCACTCTCCGTTCTCCCTCCTCATACCTTGCCTGATGGAAGTAGTGTGTGCTTTGTCTCTAGTGACTGTGGCAGAAGGTCTCTCCCTGCAGTACATAATGACCTGACATAAATGAGACTCTACTAAATGTCAGTCCTAATAATAATATCTGACTCGCCAGTACTTTCTGTGGTAGGATTAAATCCTAGCCAGGGTTCCGAGGACAGCAGTAAGGCAGAAATCAGAAAATATCAATGCAAACATGAAGGAGAAATATCAGCTTTGGAATGTTTCTAAATGCTCTCTTCTGGACTAAGAAAAGCCAATGGGATTTTTGGCTTCAACAAAAGTATTACCAGGTATTGCTTTACTGCTCTTGTCCTGAACCAGTTCAGTTATCCGAGGGAAAACCAGATATCAAGCCTAAGTACAGTGTACCTGTCAATTCTGTTTTAATCCACTGTCTCTTGGGTTTCAGTATGGAGACACATTATTTGCTTCATTACAATGACATCTTTGTATTTAACCTTTGTGTTGTATTAGACTCGGTGCACAATGAACCATACATAGTTATCATCCGTAATGTAAAACAGGTAACAGTGTAACCTGATATGTAATAAAGCAGACTACTTATAATCACTCCTTGAAAGCACATAGATCATTATCTGAACTCGTCCAAATCACTATTTTTATTTATTGTTTCCTTTCAAAGTTAACAGTGACATGTACATTAAATGTTCCCTTATCTACTAAACCAAAAACAGGTTTTAAAAAAAAAGCTATTAACCACAGAGTTTATGGAAGAATGTTAAGAATCACAATTAGATTTGTGATGAACACTGTTTTGTATCATTAAACCTTTATACACAATTTTGCATAATTGCTTTACTGGCACAGTTGACTGTATCAGCAAATTAGGGAAAAAAAAGTCAGTCAACCAAGTATGCAAGAAATCATTCAATTTGACAGTGGCCAAATCTGTCCATAATAAGAAAGAGGACAACAGAAGGGAAGAAAATAACAGGCAGATAGAAGAAAAATCAAGGTTCAACTTATTGCATTACAATGAATGTCTTCTGGCAAATATAGAAAAGGCATTTAATGGTGTCTGAGATGGAGCCAAGGTACAAAAGCTGCAATGCTGCAAACTCTCATTTGTGTCCTGCCTAACGCTGAATGTAGTTTTATTTTGCCCGTAAAGTTTCCCTGGGTGCCTCTCTGCCTGCCCAGAACAGCTCTGGACTGACAGGCTTCCATGGCTCACACCGAGGTCACCCCTAAGCTGGAACACAGTTCAGGAATTACCCGTGCCTTTGCCCAGGTCTCTCAGGGGCTTTGAGGCAACAGATATTGTCAAAGCAGTCAACATCTTCAAACACTGGGTCTTGCTTCTGCCTTTCACCCAGCAACCACTGAGCATCAAATGTACAGACAACCTTAGACACACCATCACAGACCTACCCTGGCCTTAGAAATTCCCTCTTGGTTAGCAGAGGGCTACCACAGAGGACAGTCTGTGACACTCTGCCTACCTGGCTAACTGCTTTGGATGACACATTCTGAGGTGTCATTCACAATGTGAGGAGCTTGGTCCAGAGTTCAGTCTAAAGGCTGGCACATATAAGTTTGAAACTGAAGCCCCTAACTTTCACACACTGATGTTTTCTAATGTGTACGGGCTTATCTTGACCATATCTTACCTCCAAATCCATCAAATGGGGACTATATTATTTCCTTCATTTATAAGAAGATTCTTGGTGTAAAGTAATGGACTATAAAGATTTATATTCTGCTCCAAAGAGGAACTTAAACAGAATGACGACTAAGATATGAGATCTGTTTAGAATAATTTCTTTGTTTGTTTACTACTTTCATTTCAAAAGGCAGGTAGGTAGCGTTAGTTTAAAACTGCATTGAACTGAACAATAATGCCCACTTGTTATATATTTTCCCACAGGCTGTTCGATCACTGTACTAAGAATTCAATTTTACGTTAATTTAAATAAGAGAAAAAATAAAGTTTTCTGCAGGGTCAGGCCTAAATATATAAATTAAAGCAGTACATGTTCTCCTACAAAAGACAAACAGGTTTCTTGCATAAGTGCATAATTCATCACTCACTGCAATGGCACTTACTGCCCTGCAAATATTATTAATGCTCTTTTTCATAATCTTTGCAAGATTAGGTTTGACTATTATTTTCATGTAAGAAAGTGGAGAACAAAGAGAGACTAAGACTAATTCTGGGTGCCTATCTGGACACCTCTCAATGTCAATTATATTTAACAGTTTTATTGCACATATTTAAAGCACTGTTCCCATTATATCTTACTTCAGTGGTGAACACTTCATACAAGCTTTGGCCACAGGTGTCTTAGTTTGGGCATTAACAAAATCAGTAATACATGATTAATGACTAAATGAGACTGTGTCAGTTTATGTGATTTACTTGGCATCTCACAGCAACTCTAGTGGCAGAGGCAGGGAGGGAATTCAAAGCAGGCATTCATCCTTGTGACCACTTAACAACCTGCACCAAGCACCCTTCCACATTTGGGAATTAATAAGGTAGGTTCTGTTTGGACAGCAGGTATATTAACAGCACACTGCCAGTGTTCTGATGTAGTATAGTTCCCTGTGTCCCTCATTGAAAAATACCAGAAAAATGTTATGAGGAATACTATTCATAATGACACTGTCATAATACCTATGAAAATAACAAAGTTTACACAGTTAACCTAAATTCTAGGGGTTTTTCTCAGCCTCATTTACATCTGTGTTTGCAACCACTACCAATTTTTCAACAGGAGTTCTGACTACTAAGAAGAAAAATTCAGCCCCCTCATTTTTCTCTCAAACTGTCAAACTGACTGCCTCCTTCCTTACCACAAGTTTGAGCAACTAGGTTTGTACCTGCAGTCCTACAGCGCAGACCTCCTCTTTATAAGACTCTGTTGTTAATAACTCTAAAATTTATTAGACATTCTAAATTAAATCTCCGCAATGTATATTTTCTCATTCTTTTCTAAAGTGGGCAAAAATGTGAGTTATTTCCCTTTGTTTGCCTTCCAGAAGCCCTGAGTAGTTTCATAAGAACTTTAAATAAACACAATACTCAGTCATGCTCAGATACTATTTCCAAAAAGAAATCATCCTGAAGGATTATTTAAAAAATATCAGTAACCTTACTCAAATTCTTAGAATTATTTTGGCGGCTTTATCAGAAAAAATACTAAAATACTCCCGAAACTTGTATGGTAAATTCCATGTATTTGTTATAAGTGATCAATAGCCTACTCCTCTATAGTTAGTCAAAATTATTTGCTATATAAAACAGCATACTTTTACAAACAATTTGTACATATTGCAACATTTTCTCTAGTCTCTCTTAGTATTTCAGCATTTGCTACATAAACTAAGTCAAAGAAAACTTAGAGATATTTGTTGTAATACCAGGTTGCCAGCACAGATAAATGTGACTGTAAAATGAGAACTGCTTCCCATAGAGAGTCATGATATATGCTAAGAAATGTGCAACATATTTAAAACAAATCACATCTAACTGAAGTCAGGTTATTAACTACAGCGCATGAGAAAATCTTCATGTCTACAGCAAGTAAAAATTATCCATCAAAAAGAAAGTTAACACTTAAAAAGGAGAGCTATTCTTGTCTTATTATTTCAGAGTGCTTCAAAAAAATGTGAATTAGTAACTATGTGCAAGGTACAATGGGTAAAATTCTGACAAGTACAACTCTAGAGAGCAACACACATCTTAATTTCTATTGTATGTTCACCAAAATTATTTCCATTATACCAAAGACTAGTGATAATTTCACCACATAAAAAACAGAGGAACAGGTTCAAAAGATGTAGAACCGTTCTATTTTGAAATTTTTAAATCACTACTTTTCTTTTTTTTTTTTTTTTTTTTTGCATTAAAATGTAAGTGAAAAGGAGAAGAGGATTAAATGGATGAAGAATTGTAAGGAAAAATCTGCAGTAATTTTTTCACATTATATTAAATACTTCGGGTCAAACCAAAGGGTTTGTACAGTTCTGCAATGCAGGTAGGAGGAATATGGAATACATTCAGCATTTTGATCATGGAAATAAAAAGTAAAAATCCATTATTTACACGTGTCTAAGTGCAAAAAGACTGTGGGTCCTACCTTCTCCCCTACAGGAATTCAGTAAAGATAGTGGAAGACCAGAGAGAACTGCACAATGTTCTCCCTCTGGCACAAGAAGACACTAAAAACCTTTGCCACAAGGCTGCCAACCTGCTTTCCCAGGGAATTAAGGAACTTGACAACCTGGCAGAAATCAGGATGTTACAGTAAGAAGTTTGCATGCCTGAAGCATGCCATACACCAGAGCCTACCTCTTACTTTAGAATTAAATATGCACTTCTACATTTGAAGCCTGCTTTTGAAGACATTATTGTCTGTGTCACCTTTCATTTCATGTGTGCAGCCCCTTTGAAACCTTTGTTCTTGCAGTGGTGTTATCCTTTTAGGGGAGCACCACCTTGCTTGATATCGAGACATTTGTATTCTTTCATTTGTTGTTATAGTAAAGTTTACTGATCACAATAATTCTCTGTAACAGTCTGCATTCATTCTGCAAGGCATCTTTTCTTTAAATGTTTAGCCATCTTTTCCACGTCTTAAGACCACTCTAATTGCCATCACTGTGTTCCCCAGTGCCCTGGGGGAAATCGCAGCTCGCTGGATGAGGAATCCTGCTCCAAGGAAATAAAGTGCACCTCTATTTTTGCAATGAAAGGCTTGTTTTCACAAGCAGATGGCTCATCGGGCTCTAAAGGCCTAAACAACATCCACTGACTTCAGCTGAATGATTCTGGTTAACTACAGGGGCTTTCAGACATTCTGGAGACATGACTGGTCCAGCCTCTGGGCTAGGGACACTTTGGCCAAGGCAACCTTCACCAGTAGCATCTGCCATGTGTATAGTCCATGTTTTTAGATCACCACTCGAGCAGTCCTTGTTAGTCAGTTGCACAGGAAGGGGAAAAAAAAAAAAGGTTCTTTAAGTAAAGGGCTGCATTTTGGTCACAGCCACTGATAGTTCAGATCATGAGAAGCAGGACTGGATCTTATGTTTCTATCTCATGTGCTGTAAAGAAAACAGCTCTCTGAATCTTGAAAACAGCCTAATGCAGAATTTACACAGTGGTAACAATGCTGCATCTCTGTCACAGAATCAGGTGCAAGGTCAGCTTTGAGGCTGACAAGATGAGAAGATGCAAATATAATCCTAACCCTTGTATGAAACCATCTGATACCACAGATATTGCCAACCATCTCACCAGAGAAAACCACTCCCAAAAGTACCCACTAGCATGGAGAGCCTTTCCCCACCTCTGAATGCTGTCACATCACACAGGCGTGTGGAACCAAAAGAGACTTGAGCCTTGCTCTCGTTTAGCTTCCCACTATTAGAGCATCTCTCCAAGCAAACATGGCTAATGTTCCAAGGCTGGCATATACCTGTTTTGCTAACGTCTTGATGTACCCCTCTCCTTTCTCCTGTCTTCCAACCATTTTGCTACATGTACTTCAGTCTGAATAGGCAGAGTAAATGAGGGTATGGAAAATGAGCAGAAGTCTGGTGACAACCATAAATCTTGTTTTCTCAGGCAAGCATGGATTAGGTAACCTTGTATCAACACAGGAATCCACGATTAAGGATAGTTATCCCTCCCACCTACTTCACACAGAATTAAAAGTAACTTTGTCAGGTGTTTTAAAGCAGCTTAGAGTGCTTTCCCATTATGAAACAGATGTTTCTGCTCATCAACTGGTGTCAGCAAAGCCATCCTGGGAATAATGTCTGTTCTTTAATCCTTTCCTCAAAGCCAGCAAACTCCACATAAAGCACTGTTCTTGGGAGGCCCCTCCAAACAAGTTCCAGTCCTCTGTGTGACTATACCCACAAGTTCAGCCCAGCACTGGTACATCTGGGATCTTAAAATGATTTAAAAATCTCAGTTCAGAAAGGGCTTATGAGTAAGTTTAATTTAAAATATGTGTTTAAATTCAAACATGCCTTTACATGGTATAGTTACAGAAGGCCCTAACATTTCAACAGAACAGTCACTTTCAAACTTTATAAAGGGGGACAAAATAGTGGTTTGCCCTTTACTTCACCTGTAAGAGTTCAGCAGCCAGTGACACTCTCAGCTGAAAAACACACGCATTGCCTCTGTACTTAAAAGCTTCAATTTACTTGATAATCTGAAATCTTTTATCATTGTTTTGCTTACTGACTATTTTAGGCACAGGTATTGCTTTTACTAATGTTACAGAGATAAAAATATGGTTACATCACACATTTAATATAGCAGACATGTCTAGATCCAACAGCCTCAGCTGTGAACTCCCTGGATCACTTCTGCAACCAAGGCATTGCATCTCAAATGGGTTTTTAAATGTGATAAATTCAAAATAAATAACAGTTTGCTACATATACAAACAAGCTACAGGCCAGGCTCCGCTAAGAATGTGTATGAATTGTTTCACATGTGCACATACCTCCAGAATTTCTGCGTGGTGCAAATGCAATAAATTTTGCAACATTGATAAGTAAAGGAGAGAGAGGTGGCTGTACTGAAATACCAATTTTGCTGTAGTGAACATAGATGTGATAATGGGAAGAAATTACAGAAGAATTACAGAATAATGAATCTCCTATTCATTATTCATCATGGACAATACTCAAAAAAGACTGCATGATAATGAAATGTGCTTATTGAATACCAAAGGAACAGCTCACCTTTGCAAGATGATTTTACTCCAAACTGAGCACTGCACTGAGCCTTTTTCGAATATAAATAAAACAAAACATGTTTAAGAAATTGAAGAATTTTCTTAGAGCTAGCTGAAACCAATGAGCATTCAATGACCTGATACTTTCTTAGGAAACACCTTCGCTAGAGATTGGACGGAACTCTTTTTTATAGTAAGCACAAATCGTCTTGGAATCCTCATTTGAGACTGGTTTAACAGACCAGTTAAAACAAGAGAAGTCATCACTAAAAATAAAGTGTATATGAAAGAAATGGTCACTGAGGGAGCTACAGCAGTAGAGAGATATCTCAGGAAATTAAATGCAAGCACTGGGGGGCATGAACATTGTTGCAGGGCAAGAGAAAGAGGCTTTGAACAGAAGTAATTTATATTTCTGGACAAACACTTTTAGCATAACCCTGAAGGAGAAAGAAGTGAGAGAAACTTCCGGAGTTCCAGGTGACAGTGGAAAAATTAGGAATATTAAGCAAAGGGATTGCCTGGTATTTTCAGAGGTGTGAAAGAGGGCATGGGACAAGCATCTAGTTGTCTCATCAATTTCTGATCTGAACCAAAACAAATGCAACTGCTCCAGCCAAAGGTGCAACAATATATTCTACCAGGAGGCAAAACTGTCATGCCGACATGCTGCAATTTCTAACTTGAGATCATAAAATACTATGGAAAGTTAATGAGCTGCACTCACATATAAATCCAACCAGTGCTCAGCTGGCATACAGTAAAATACTGGCTATGTCACTGACCACAGTGCCATTAAGATTAATTTAGAGCACTTAGAATCTCTATCATCTTGTTGAAATGGCTCAGGGACAGAAAGTGAACATGTTAACAACTAATGTAGAACAAATTTAATTGCAGACACCATTTCATAGCCATTTCAGCCAACTAAGACTGCCACAATCTCACTACCACATACTCCGTCATTCAGGTTCAACTCCTATTACATCAGCACTAGAGTTCACCTCCTCTCACAACAACCTGCCAGCCAGATGAGTCAGCTAACTACACTAACCAGGTGGGTAGTGTCCAGGTAGCCCAGCTTCCTCACCTGGTCACCATGAGTTCAGAGCTAAAAACAGCATGAGAACACATTTGTGGAGAGAAGAGAGGACCATGACAGGAGAGAAGAGAGGACCATGACAGACTGGTTACAGATAAATTTGAGTTATTACAGAACTTCAGCCTAGGAGCAAGGTTCAAGTTCTTCTGAAGTGCTCTTGCAGGGAATTCAGTGTTTAAACTGTTGAGATTCCCAGTGGTTAAAGCTTCTTGCAGTCCTTTGCAGGTGTAAAACAGCAGCATAGCTTTAAGTAACAAAGCACAAAGATTTACATTATTTACCTATTACACATAAAAGTTCTGTATCACAACCCCAGAGGTAAGATGATGTGAACATGTTAACAACACGTTAACAACAAAAAGCCAATGATGGCTTTTTCCTCCAGAAAAATGTGTCTGCAGTAGATTTACCCCAGTGGTTAACCCCAATTTTAATTTCCTTTGGTTGGGCTGGGATTGGATTGAATTCTCTTATTTCAAATACTATTTATTCCCTATTCTATAGTAAAAGCATTCACATCATGCATCATTCATAAATAATATTTCACCTATTTTTGGTTAAAAAAAGAAGAGCTACAGAAGTATACAAGTTTAAAGAAAGTGCTAAGAAGTGGCTTACAATGTTCAGCAGCCCTATAGCATGCCAAATTTCACCTGGCTAGTGACTGCTTTGTCACAAGCACACAGATGCTACCTGAGAGTGATTCCATTTGAAATGATACTATGCAAACACTGTAACTGCTTATTTATATTTTGGCATTGTCTGGAGACTGTCAATATGACAGCACAATCTCTTTGTGCTTAGTCAACTACATAAATAGGAGCGAGAGATGTTTGTTATTCTCAGTCTTTCTGCCTAAAGAATAACAGGCAAAACATGAGGAAAATGAACTGTTATCATCTTCATTTTATACATGAAAGTTACAGAAAGATGAGCTTAATATTAGGAAAAAAGTCTAAAAAGGAGCCAGGAATAGAACTTGAATATCTCTGCCCCAAATCGATAAATCATCTTTTCATCATAAATCAACAAATTACTTTTCCCAAAGTAGATTTTCTGAAAAACACCACCTTTTCCATCACAAATGTAAAAAAAAAAAAAAATTACAATCCTGTTTTTAAGTTCCTCAGTCACATGTTTTTCAAAAACTAAACCTAAACTTTACTCCAAACTGTAGACCTGTATCCCTCAAATTGCTTAATTTAGAAGCATTCTGAACTCTGAAGTCCCCCACGCTGACTCATGTCTAAGAGTAGCCATCCCATTCCCATAACACCTTTTTTCAGGTGGCTACCATGCTGAGACTTATTTAGCTTTGTTTAAAGGCAAAGGTTATTTTATTATTCACTTAAAAGTAATCACTTTAAGAGATGTCAACACAGTGGTCCCCTACAAAATGGCTGGTGAGTAAAGTGATGCACTTGTCCAGAGCATAACAAAAAAAGCTGGGAGGAGACAGAGACAGACTGTACCTGACAAACCAAAGATGAATGTGAGGCCATGTCAGTACTCTCATGTTTCACATGAATTCCGCACAACCACAGTGGAAACCAAAATCTGGTAGATATAAATTTCATCCTACACATCACATGTTTGCAGTAATCTTTATCAGTATCAGGGAAAAAAAAGTAAATCAGTGGTAAATAAAGGAAACCACTGACAAAACACAGTTGCAAGAAAAGCAAAGCAGAAGCACAGCTCACCTGTGAGTTCAAGAGCATTTACTCAATGCATTGCTTTACAACAGCAGCAGTAAGCAAGAGGAACACAGCAAAGTATCTTGTAAAGTTACATGTAAACTTAATAGAAAAACTGTTTGCAAGGTAAACAGATTAGAGCTGTAAGGTGCTAGATTTTAAAGTACTCTTTAAAATTTGTTGGTACTGAAGAAATACAGAGCTTTGTAGACAAGTCTGCACTGCACTGGACTGAGCTGAAGATTTTGTGAAAAATTGTACCTAGCCCTTAGGAGGGAGAAAAATATGAACATGGGAAATTTTGTGCCCTGACTGGTACAAAAGCCATAACACAACCAAAAAACAGGTTACACCAATAAGAGCAAAAGCCTTATTAACAGTGAGAGCCCCTTCAGGCTAAAAGGAGCAAAGAGACAAGCAATTAGGCCAATGAAAACAAAAACCATAAACCATGAAATAGGGAATCAAGAAATCAAATTTTTTTTATGAACACACACTAAAATCCACTAAAAAACTTCATTAAGATCTCTGGTTCTCACTCTCAACTAATGTTTCAAATTTTTTTTTTAAAATCTCCAAATTGATAGAACAATATAAAAATAAAATAAAAAAGCTAAATGCACCAATAATATTAAAACACTTTTGTTCAACTAGCCCCTGACAAAACCATGGGCGGCTTAGGAGAGAGATAGTTATCTATCATTAACATCTCCAGCTAGAAGGATTTCAGCCCCCTTCTGAGAATTCCAATCTCAGTGTAAAACATGAGAATCAAAAGAGGAAAAAAAATTCAAAAGCAAATTACAATTATAAATAGAGAAAACAAAATAGAAGGGCTGAATCAATTAAAACATTATTCCTGTGTCAGGACTCCCATATGAGAAAGATCCAAGGCCACAACCAGGAAACAAAATGATTTACCACCTGACCACCAGCCAGGAGACACGGATAAGTGGCAAACGGAAGTTTTTGCACCATAAGACAGAAAAAGCTGCAAAATTCAAGTACTCTTGCATGTACAAACTTAAGCAAATAAATGTGATGACTCTGAAGCATGCTGGTTTTAGTCTACAAAATACACATTAATGTAACATGTGAATTGTTTAAATTAAAATACTATAAAATGTTTAACTGCAGGGTTATTAATCAAATGCCTTCCTATATATTAAATGCTCAGATGTTTATGATTACACAAAATATTTTTGCACATTTTATCATTCAAATTACTTTCTTCATCTTCAAACTTGCACTGCTCAGGACATATTTTCTGTCAGGAAGATGCACGTTAATCAGCAATGTCCTCTGCATGCCTATGGAAAAGGTCAGTTTGCTAACAATGCTTTCTCATCAGTCACACAGCTCAACCACCACATCTGGTTTACATCCAAACAGCCAGCCAGTCAGCTAAGCAGCTGGGGTTAAACTAGGTCTGGATGACTATCATACAGGTTTCCTAAAACAAAACAGTTTTCCGAGAGCTTACCTCTTCATTCATATCAACGTGCTGGCTAGCATTAGATTAAAATGGAGTGTTTAAGACAGGATCAATTATAAGAAGAAACCCTTTCTTACAAAAAAGTCAAGGCAATTCCTTTCCCAGGAAGCTAACTAGCACAAAGCAACAATATGGTCCAATGGATTATAGGAAGATGGAAAGAAGAGGAAAATTTTCTGACACCTGGTATCAAGCACGGCGATCATATTGCAGGCAAAACTGAACGTGCACTAAAGGTTTAAGTCTTAAATAGCATGTCAATTAGGGAAATAAGAAGACAAAAGTATTTTTACCACCATCATAGCTCCAGCTCCTAGCATAATAAAATGGACTGCACAGATATGTTTCTTTGCTGACAGTGGAGCAGATCTGTGCTGTTTGAACAGTCCTTCCCTCTCTTTTTTCTAGCTGACGAAGAAAGCTATTCCCTTGCTTAGCTTCCAGCTGACATTCACATCAATATAACAGCTTCATTAATGTCTCTCCTTTTAACGCTTTCTTAGAGTCTAAGACAGCATTCCCTCTCATGAGACATACCCTGACTGCACTGTGCAAGGTAAACCTTTAAAACAGCACCCTTTATTTGCTCTCATCATATCTCTACCCACAGCATAAACTGTGCCTACAACTGGAAGATATGCAGATTAACAACAATTAGGAACAATTACTGTGGCAATATCAACAGTGTATGGGCAGCAAGAGCCTTTGTGTACTTTAGCAAGTAGATACCAAAAAATGCAAAATCTTTTGGAAGCTTCCATGGATAAAAGCACTGGCAAGGACAAAACAGGACCTTGCAAGGAAGGTTCCTCTAAGTTTAACATATCAGAACAGGACCTCAAATAGCCCTTTTCCCCAAAGTTTCCAGTGTTTGAGTGTTGTTGGCAGGACAGTGAAAGACAAGATCTGTTCCGCAGTTTGTGTACTCTTAATATATGCAACAAAGTATCAGTGAAGATTGGAAACTTGAAACTTGATTTCCATAAGAAACAAACTGTCACTAACGCCATGGGGATGTGGAAAGATTATTAAAAGCAAAAGCAGACTAAAGCTTAGGCTGAGAAAATTAAACTAATAAAAATTTGAGTTTTCAGATCAGTCTACAAAGTGAAGGAAACTGCTACCAGAAGCTTCTAAAAAAAACATTTGTATAAATATCATTGACTAATATTCTGGTGCCAGTTTTGCCTAAAGTTCTCAAGTAGAGGCTATTGACTCTAAAATATCTACTATGCTTTTCCCATGAAAGTGTTCAAAGCTGTCAATTTCTATTAGGTAGAGCAAAGGGGGAAGAAAAAGATGAGGGAATAAGAAAGAAATCCCAGGGAGAAATATTGCTGCTGTATTGCATGCTCACAGTGCTGCTGAGTCCTTCTTACAAAGCTTAAAATGTTCCCTGGTTCAAGGACCAGCCAATCTCATTAACCCAACCCAAGGGATTAAGGCTATGAGACAGCCAGCTTCAACTGCTGTACTTTAGGGCCTCCAGAATGCCACCCACCCCATGCATCCCTGTGCATTACGCTTACAAATCCAAACAGGTCTCCTGACTTTTACTGCATTTTACCATTGCCCAGCTTGCTGATGAAAAAAATTTAAAAGGGCAGTAGTCACAGATTATGTCTAACAGTTATTAGAGAACTTCACCTCTGGTATTTTTTCCCTAACAAAATGAAAGGGTCTCATTCACTCACAAAAAAGAAAAAAGAACTAAACTAACCACAAGATCACTGCAGGTCTGTACGTGGTGAGCTCAGGAAATGGTAAGCTTTTGAAGGAAAAGACACACAGAGATGGGAGCATTTTCAGCAGTTGCCTGACCTTGCTTGTGAGGAGAGTTCCTCTCAGCAGCAAAGCATGGCACAGAGGAGCTGGCAGGCGCACCAGCATCGCTGCGTGTTACAATCCAGCACCTCTCAGAGACACGTGTATGGCAGAGGCAGAGCCATGTCTGAGCTAATAAATCTTGACTTGCAATGCAGCCAACGACCTGGGACACGATGCTCTGCTGACAATGCTATCCCACTCTCCATTCTAGATCCCATTAAGGCTTGTACTTTTACTCCACTGTCCACTGAGAATTACTCGTCTCTCCCTAAGAAGAGACTTCATTCATTTTACGCCAACACAGGAATGGGGTCAAGTATGAGCTGTGCAATAGCTGTAAGTCAGCTGAACAGCCATCGTTCTCCACATTCTTTTCCATTATTTTCTGTATCTAGACACTGTAACACAGACCCTTAAGCACCAGCCAAGGCCACTCCAATGATCTCTGACCCAAGTTTCACCGATGCACACTCAGCAAAGCACACTCACTTAAGACGCTGAGAAATTACTCTTGTTTGAATGTTGATTTTTATTGTCATTTGAGCTGAGATGGCTAAGGGCTTTTCAGACTCTTGAGACGTAGGCATCCTGAAAGCTCTATGAATGTTAAATAAACAGTTTAATAGGTGGTGGCCTTTGAACTCATAAAAACCAAAGCATCTCCATCACACTGAAGAAAGTGCAAATATTTTGGAACAAACTCCAAATCCTATGTCACTGAAGGCTTGGGAATTATGGAAATAAATCAATTTAGAAGGTTGCTCACATAAGATAGCCAGTAAGCACAGTAAGGAAAAAATATGATAGCACTTCCTGCCATTTTGGTCCTGCAGCTTTAGAAGAAAACTGAGAAAACAAAGTAAATACAAGTTTAAGAGTTCATCTACACTGGATGCTGCAATGCTTGAAGAGTTGATCTGTGATGCATTTAGTCCCACACTACATAGCATTATCACAACTATACAGTGTCTCCAATTAAATTAGTGGTATTTTAGACCTAACCTGAGTGGATATGTTACCTATTCCTGCTAGTTTATATAACAGCAGCTTTCCTAGCTGTACATTGCACTGCATTCATATGAACATATTCAAGGACTTAAAACTTACAACAATCAATATCAACACAAATATTTGGAAAGTAAAGTAATGGATGAAACAATAAACACCCTGTGAATATTTCTGACTCATTTAACTCCTGTGGTAAGAGTCAGCAACAAATTAAGATCATTCTGCGGACACAAAACCAGAGTTCTCAATAGGTTTGTATATTGTAATCTAATCGGAAAAGGAAAAAGAGCTCTGGTTCAGAAGTTTCCTGTACACTTGTGGATTCCAGGATTCATTTACTGAAATGAAGAAGCTGGAGAAGAACAACCCAGAAAACAAATGTATTTTCAGCTGTACAAGGTGTTTAGAGGCCATTTGCAGTAATTTTGAGTCATTATAAACAGCCAATAGCACATTATACTAGTATGAAATGCTATCCAGAATGTGGAACTTTAACTGAGAGGGAAGGGATTTCATTATTGCTATTATTATGATTATTATATTACTATACTGCAAATAGGTACTGTGGAGACACAGCATCCATGATTACAGAGTCTGTGATTCCACAGTCAGCTATTCAAGAAGAAAATTCCAGCTTGCAAACAGTTTGCAGATGTTCAAGACTTCATTAAAAATACATTGTCAGATCCGATCAGGAACAAAATGCAAGTTTGCAGAAGTCTTTCAAAGTTGTTGTGGATTCCTTTTTGTGTTTTGATTCCAGTGTAGGCATATTCCAAAACGAATTCTGTTTCCATTGTGAGTTTACCACAAACAGTACAGCACTGTGCTAATGCTTAACAAGTTGAAACATAACTATTATTTGAAGATAAAACAG
This sequence comes from Coloeus monedula, assembly GCF_965178545.1. Lineage (NCBI taxonomy): Eukaryota > Metazoa > Chordata > Aves > Passeriformes > Corvidae > Coloeus > Coloeus monedula. The sequence continues at coordinate 40,204,383 of NC_138784.1, forward strand.
AAAATGCACTTTTATTATTTCTTTTGATTAAATGAAATTGGTAAGTTTGCCAATTTTTTTTTTTTTTACTACTACTACTACTTTCAACTGCAGTGTAATTTGGTCATGTAGATACCAGCACTGCCATCTATAACCCTCAGTGGTAACTCTGCTTTCACCACCCTGAGGTTCAGCTGCCTTCATGCCCAGGTCCATCTCTGATATTTGCCTAGCTGTATAACTACTGAAAGAGAGCTGCAAGGAAGTCTGGAGGCAGAAAACAACATTAAAGTTACAGACTTTAAGATTTTTGAGACATCAGCATTAGGTCAAGGATTCAAGAAGAAAGTACCAACATGAAGGTATAAAATCACAGAGCGTGGTTAGCTGGCTGCACTGGGAATCACCACCACCAACAGCGTTGACAGAGCTGGTGGAAGATGGCAGCTCAGCAACACTGAGAGTCTATAGAAAGGAGCCACACTGGACAATTTTATCCAGCCAATGCCTGCCACACCAGCAGGGATTGTGAACAGTGGTGAGCACACTAACACAGAGCCTAGCACCTCATTAACTCCTAGATATCTTTTGTGTGCATTATCAAACAAATAATTGCTTTACACTTTGAAGATGAATGTATCCTGTATGCAGAATCTTTTTTATACCCAGCCCAAACAATGTAAGAGTGGTTGAAACAGGCTTTACCTTGGCAACAACGAAATTCCATTACTGGCAAAGCCAGTAATTAAAGAGGCATCAAACAAGTAAATCACACTCATTCTCAGGATTTTATAGAATAAGGACATCTATTTCCCCTGCAATCTTCTAATAACAAAGTAATTTTTCTTTATATAAATACAAGAATAAAATACAAAAGGCATGTACTTTATTTAAAACACTGTTTGGGGTTAGCCGTACGGGGCAATTGTGCATTGCCACTGATTTGATTTTCATTATACTGCACTGACGGCAAAGTCATTTATCTTTTCTGCTCCCAGTCTCCTTTTATCTTTTCTGTATGCTTCTGTACTTTTCCTCTATCCTGCAGTGTTGCTGAATGCTGATGAGCAGAAAATGGTACAAAACCACAGACAATCTCTTTCAGATTAAAAGTTCAGGTACGGAAGGTCCAACTTTTTTCCATATTGGAGTTTCCAAAGAAAGTGTATATCTGGCATTGTCCAGGTATATAAAGATCAGTTAAATACTTCACTGGCTGTCCTTCTCTAGACTAGACAGACTTTCAAACAATGAATGATGTTTCTCTCACAGTTCTAATATGTTTTCCATTAAAAACAGAAATTATATTCCTGTCACTGTAGAAAAAAAAAGGAAAAGCAGGTTTCCACATACCAGAGCCATGATTTTTTAACTTTTGGTTTTTTGCATTCAACTTGTTATATTTGTAGATTACTAGCATTCCATAAAAATCAGGAAAAATGGCAATATAAAGAAAAAAATCTTCCTAGCCTTATGGTACTTATCCCTTACATGCTAGCATCTCACCAGCGATGTGCATACAACTGACAACTATCAATTCACCAGCTGAACTTGCCATTATTGGTTTGTTAGTATTGAATCAAGACTGACTTAACCCTGTTTCTCACCAAAACAAAACCTAAGTATTTAATGTCATGAGAGACAATACATCCCTCTTGAAATAAAGTGGAATAAAAATTTGTTTAAAAAACAAATGTAACAATTACAGGCAAAACACTATAGCTGATGCTTCACAAAGCAGACACTTCAGTTGCATTTCAGATCCCAAAGGTCTCTGTGTTGTGCAAGACTACACAACATGGTATCTGTACCTCTGCTGTTCAATAGAGTTAATAGAAGTTAAAGAAGGATTCAGAACACACCTGAACAGATACACTGGCTAAAATGCACTCAGAACAGTTGAAGATGTTGGTCAATCTCAGCACTGCAACTGCAATTGCTAATGTTACCAAGCTTCTCAGTGACTTGAACTATAATTACCCATGACTTCTAACAACCACCTTTATATTCTCTATTCACCTGATCACTTGTATATATTAGCGCACTAGTAGCATCATTTTCAGCAAGACATTTTAGTAAATTTCCATGAAAGTTCCATCCCACAAAACAGAACACAGAACTGCCATCTTCTTGTTAGCCATGAACTCTTCTGCCACACCAGCAGAGATAAGCAGTAAGGAATGTGTCCAGAACCAATGTGGACAAATAAGCAGAAAAGTGCTCAATCTATCACAATTATTCAGAACAGTCATATGAACAAAATGCTACAGGTGAATCTCATGACAGCGAGTGGCTGGTTGCTAAAATAGCAGAAGAAATTTAACACCAGTAAGTGCAAAGAAATGTAAACAGGAAAATATAACCATAACTATGCACACACATTAGTAGTCTAAATAAGCTATAGCTCAGGGAAGAATTCTTGGGAATCACTGTGACCAGCTCTCTGAAAATGTCAGCTCAGTGCTCAGCAGATATTCAACAGGCAAACACAAAGTTACAGCTGATTAAGGAAAGGAAAAAAAACCCAAAAAAAATACTATGCCACAGAACAAACTCCAGCACATAAACTTTGAGCACTGTAGGCAGTTGTGGCACCACCCCTCTCTCATTCAGTGTTTCAAACATGCACTGTAGAACTTAAAATACATGGAGAAAGGTGATAAGGATAAGAAGAGATGGGAAGTGAATCCCATGCAAAGAGAGATTAAGTATTTTGAGTTCTGAAAAAGGACAGCTAATCTATAGACTCAGGACTGGTACACAGCAAATGGAGAACAACCAGTCACTGCTCATCACATAAAAAGAAGAGAGCAGCCAATGAAAATGTGGAATAAATAAATTTAAGTAAATGAGACACACAAGTACAACTCCAGGTCAGGGTCACTGACAAACTAGAGATCAGGAGTAATACTCCACAGATTGTCTTCCCCAAACTGGTCTCCATATAGGACACAGGAAAATATTTTCCTCTTTAGCTGTTCTTACATTAGGTGTGTAGTGTTTTTTAAAAAATACTGGGAAAAAATATCTCAGTGTAAACTAACATGATTCAAAGATCAGCTCTGGCTGTGGGTCCCTTGAACAATGTCTCTTCCTTGTGGATAACAGGACTTTTTCCTTCAACTATAGTGACCAACACAGCTAGACTCCAGAAAATAAATGATAACGGTTTCTTAATAATCAGGCGGGTGAAGTGCAAATAGAGAAACAGTAACATCTCCCTCCTCTGAAGGATCTTGCTTGTAATTCACACATACCAAGCACTGGCATTAACTTCTCCACCTGGGCAATAATGACAGCAGCTTGGATGTGAAAGACTCATGGTTAGAGGGATGCTTCACAAAGTTAGAGAGTTATGGTTAGAGTCATCTTTCTCAATGACACCTCCACGAGTCATCAAGAGTGGCAAAATTCCTTCATAGAGTTTTATATTGTTCTTTCTCCACATTTATGATGGCATATCACTAAAAAGGACAGTTGTGCATTTCCTCCTCATCTCAAGTTAGATCCAGGACTATCCACACATTGGACGAGATGGTTCGGTCAAAAGATTATTACATTTTTTTTAGTTTCCCATTGGATAATTGCAGGCTCACTGTCCAACCACAGATCACTAGATTTGACAGAAATGATACAGCAAAGTGTGCAGGCAAGGGAGGGGGAGGAACAACACAAGTCTGTTCAGTAGCAGCTTTCAGCTACACTGCTTTACTCACAATGCTAAAATGCAATCTATGGTTTGGCAGCACTATTCAAACTTAGTCTGCTGAATGGAAAACACACAATTCCTTGGACCTGAAAGACAGGGAGTCTGAAGTGACTGGAAGCCACAAAGCAGTCACCAAAAAAAGAAAGAGAAGGACATGAAAATCTGTGGTCAGAGGTCGTTAGACAGAGCAGAGCTTGTCCAAGTGACAGAACTCAATAAATATGGAAAAGCACTTCAGCTTTAAGTGTTAATTGTAATTACTACAACAGTTCAGCTTAATGAAAACATCCCAGCTTCTGGAAATCATATCTGTATTTGAGAGGAAGCAACTTTCAGAGCAGATTCTGCTGGGAAATCAGTTTTGGTTTCTTCCCAACTTCCTCATGTAGGTACTGCAAGGTGTCATTGTACTGGTGAGATCAGTTACAGAACAGAATGTGTAATTAAATGTATTTAAATACTTCAAATGCTGCTAAAGCACAAATGTACATACAAAACAGCCCTCAGGATATTTCTTCTTAGCCATCAACCCCTGAATAACAGAACTGTGAAGCCAGGAAACTCTACACTACCAGCTGCACTATGATTCACGGATCCTTTTTATCCTCACAATACCTCATGGTAGTATAATCATTCCTAGTCATGTGTGATTCATCAAAGTATTTTGTAGTAAGGACAAATGTTATAATATGCCCCATTGTAACCATGCAAATTACTTATCTTCATTTCCATACCTAAATTATGCTTTCGCTGAACTTTTTCCGCTGCTCAAGCAGCTCTCATGTTCTAAGCTAGTTCAGCATTTCAAAGATGTTTCATAGCAAGGAGTCTCAAGTTTTCTGAGAGGTGGCCTTCTTCATCCCCTTTTCACTTTTTCTAGCCTCTTTATGCTTTACACATTACTGTTTTGAGAAGGTTTGCACTAGGTTCTTAATTCTAAGCTACCACCCAATCTCCTCTGTATGCCTCACATGTTTCCTGTGGACAGAAGTTAATGTAAGTTCACTTGGCACACAAACTACACAGTACTTGCCTCAGCAACTCTGAATGACAGGTCTTCTGTGGATCATCACAAGCCAAGCAATACAGAGACAAAAGGAAAAGTTTCAAACTTCCCTTTTCTACATCAAGATACATATTCCCAATGGATTCATCTTTCTGCTCTCTTGGGGCTCAATAACTTTAATATACTCATTGCTATGCTGTCCACAAGAGATGTAATATTTTTCAGTAGGAAAGTTAATACAGTCTATTTCCTAATCCTCTGCCTCTTAAAACTTTTTTTAAAGTGATTGTCAGGATCAGCAGGTGACTGCAATGCTATTTTAGAACAGCTCATATTAACTGTCTAAATATCCACTTCAGACCTAATGGTCTTGGCTAAAGAATAAACATTCAACAGCCCCAGAAGAAGTGAAATAGAACAGAAGTACAAACCAACACTCCACATTTCACAGTTATAACAAGACTTCACAATACAGCTTGAATACAACCTGAGCATGGCATGATAGGAGACTTCCAAAGAAGGGCAGAATGCTACTTCTACCCCTGCTGGTGCTTATCGCAGAAAGGTTGTATAGTAAAAGTACTGTGGACTGAAACAAATTGGATATTCCCTCTGAAAACTCTGTTCTTTTACTTTGGAGCTGCATATTTAACAATTTAAACATACAGCATTGTTAAGGAATAAAAAGCAAAGGTTAATGATGAGAAGAAAACTAAGTTTGGGCATCACTCCCTTTCCATCCCCCAAATCCAGTTAGTAGAATTTCAGTAATACGAGATGAATTATTCCTTTAGTCTTGTGAGAGGAATAAAAAACCCAATGTATGTCATCTCTGATACAGCAGTTGCCAAAAATCTATTTATGAATGCATATTCATTCATATATATGACTTTGAATGAAGCAGTACATGTTATCACTCAGTGACACTCCCACATACAGATGTCTGAAAAACAGCCGTCTACCTATCAGGCAAAACACCTAAAACTATCAAACTTTCTCATCAGGTATAAATCAGTTTCCCTTTTATCCCATGGTATTTAAAGTTCAACAGTGAACTTACAACATTGTCAAATTTTAAACATATAGGAACACTTTTCAGTAAAACAAAACACAACATTATTGTTGTTCAACAACGGACGGGGATTTATTTAGCCAGGGGACTGAAGAGCTAAAAGAAACACACGTGGAATGCAATTGATTCAGTAGGTATACTTTCTTTGAAATTATTCCACAGGAATCCATTTCCCTTCTTTCTCCTCCGCCTTTTATTTCCTCCACCTTTTATTCCTTTTCATCTTTATCAACTGAGGTACTACTTGCCATCCTGAGGATATGAACTCTTAACTGACATTCCAAGCTGCTGTGACTACCAAACTATCACCACACTTGGGAAAAGGAGGGTGAGAGGGGAAAAAAGTGTGGGTACCCCCAGAGGTAAATGCTAATAATCACCTTTTGCTTCTTATCCTCTCCCCTACACAGTCATTTCAAATAAATAAAATATTAGCCTTCTTGTTCTGTCCCACATTGCCACACAGCACCACTGCATGCTGGGAAACAAAATGCATTGCTAAACATTTTTCATGATAATCCACTGTGGGATAACTTTTTAAATAAACTTTAGGTCATTTACCCTTCAAAGAGAAACATAATCTGCTTTCAAATTATGCTGTTCCAAATACAAAGATAACATGCTCAGTTCTCATTTCTAACTGCTCTTGCTAGGTCTCAACAGCATGCAGCAGCCAGAAAGCTGCCAGGCAGGAGCAGCAGAGGATCTCCTAGGGGTACCATTCAGTGGAACCAGGCCAACAGAGCTGGTTCTCTGGCACCTGTCCCCACCCCAGCGCATGAGAGGCAAGCCAGGGGACAGGGCCACATGCTGAGCTCGAGCAGTTGGACAGTCACAGCAACCACTACGAGCTGTAATAAACTTGAGAATGAGAGCATTGCCTGCAAAGGCAGTCAGTCAGCCTGGCTATTTCCACTACTGCAGAGTTTGCCCTGTGCAAACAACACCCTTTGAGAGTAGCAGGAAAGGACACGTGAAGCCATGGAGGCTAGACCCTAGACAAGCACATTTACAGATTCATAGAATATGCTGAGTTGGAAGGGATCCATCAGGATCATCAAGTCCAGCTACTGGCCCTGCACAGCACCATCCCCACGAATCACTCCATGGGCCTGAAAGCATTGTCCAAACGCTTCTTGAAGTCTGACTGGCTTTGTGCTGTGACCACTTCCCTGGGGAGCCTGTTCCAGTGTTCAAGCACACTCTGGGGAAAAAAACTTTTCCAGATATCCAGCCTAAACCTCCCCAGCTCAGCTTCATGCCATTTCCTCTAGTCCTGTCACTAGTCATGAGAGTGAAGAGATCAGTACCTGCCCCTCTGCTTCCCCTCATGAGGATGTTGAAGACCGCAATGAGGTTTCTCCTCAGCCTCTTCTCCAGGCTGAACAGACCAAGTGACCTCAGCCACTCCTCACAAGGCTTCTCCTCAAGACCCTTCACCATCTTTGTTGCCCTCCTTTGGACATTCTCCAATAGCTTTATATCCTTCTTACATTGTGGAACCCAAAACTGCCCCGGCACTCGAGGTGAGGCTGCCCCAGTGCAGAGCAGAGCGGGACAATCCCCTCCCTTGCCCGTCTGGCGATGCTGTGCCTGATGCACCCCAGGACAGGCTTGGCCCTCCTGGCTGCCAGGACACTGCTGACTCGTTTCAACTTGCCATAGACCAGGACCCCCTGGTCTCTTTCCATAGTACTGCTCTCCAACTTCTCATTCTATTCTGGCACCTGATTAAAAAAAAAACCCTCAGAAAAGGTACCTGAAGTGTGAAAGCACCCCACTGGAAGAGCAAAAGTGTTCTGTTAACCCTACAGATACCTTAGTAGAAAAGCAAACTGACTATGTATTCTATTAGTAAAAATGGGGGTAAACACCATAAACCTCCAGGCAGCAAAAAATACTGGGACAAAGGCAAAAAACAAGATGGCATTTTTGCAGGTTCTCCAACATGAAAATAACAGGTCAAGGCAAGCCTAAAAGGTGAACATTACAGATACCTGAGGGGTTGGACTGGCAACGGGCATGAATCTCTGAAACTTTCTCACCTCTGATTATAAAAATTGTGAACAAAAAGGCTAAGTGTCTTGAACCTGTAAGAAAAATATGATTAAAACTTACCTAAACCATGGAGGAGACATTGGTCTATAAATAAATAAAAGCACACATCACTCTCCTCCATCAACAAATACAGTATCTGTCACTCAACTAGATGTCAACTAAGTCACCTGCCTCTGTAATCCATTTTCACTGCATAGAGCACAGTTACTACAGTAGGTGTGCAGGAAAACACTGGCTTGACTGACAGATGTTCAGGCTGGTGCAGGAATGTGTTCACCTTTGCATTGTTCTGGAGCGAGATACCTCCTACAGATGATTTGGCACATCATTTTTGCTTTTATAGCAAGAGCATGACTCTTACGGAAACACGCTAATAGACTCTTGCTACTTCCTTGGATGTCAGAAAGCAGAATTCATATTGATGCCAAGGACAGACGAATAAGTTAATGAAGTCAAATATGACAGCACAACATAAGAAGCATACGGAGACATGAAACAACATAGTACAAAAAGCAGAGTGCAGCTCGAGTGTTCAGCCTTGACTAGGGGTTGCATTGTCACAGCACATACTACTAAGCATATGCTCATTAGCACATGAAAGGGAAGGGAAATAGACTCTCTCCTCTTACATCTCCCTCCTTTCCTTGTAATGTGGGAGCAGGAGGAACTGCAGGCACTTCACTCTACTCTCATCTGGGCAAATGGCAGAGAAGGAGCGGGTTAGGGTTACTAAGTCTCAGACCTTTCTTTCCTTTCATTAGCCAGCAGAGACCCCAGATGAAGCAGCGACAGGCTGAACTGCTCTTCAGTGTACAGAATTACAACTAGGAAGCTGTTCTGGCAACCATCAGGCCAGGAATCATGTGCTGCCTCTCTCTCCTCACTGTAATTGCAGGCAAGCTATAAACCTACAAAATAGCCACAAATTAAGGAACTGATTTGTGCTTTTTGACAGGTTTCTTGCTACTACATACAAAGTACACCACTGCCCCCAGATACTTTCAGGTGATCTTCCTAGCTTAAAACAAAACAAAACAATGTTTCCAAACTCAAGTCTTTCAATTCAATAGTATTACTTGCAGAGTGTACCTGGGCACTTACATTAGTAAAACAAATACCACATTTAAATACAGCATGTACTACAAGTGCTGACAGCAAGCAATTTTTAAAGGAGTAAGCACAATAAATGTACACTGTTTTCCTAGTGCACTCAACTTGCAAATTCAACCAGAAATCAATAACAATGGATTGCAAGTTTGCAATTTATGTTTTTAACAAATTCCCTGGCATATTCAGTTTAGCATGGATGCTGATCACATAGGTTTTTGTTTGTTTGTAGCATGTTTTGTAGCTACAGTATTTAAAAATTAATAAACTAGAAGTCATTTTCAATATACAAACCTGAAACAGAATGGGTAAACAAATATTGATGTGGTGAATCTGAAAAAGCTAAGATTTCTTTGGATTCCTATTGTATTATAATACAGCTTCCCACTTAAAATAATTCACAGTAGTAAGCACTAAACTGAGTAAAAGATACTTGCAGAATCAGCCTGTTGTTACTACAGCAAAAATTTCACACAAGCAAAATAAAGCACAAACACACCTATCCACATCCATGTGTGCTTTTCTAGCTCAACATAATTGCATACTTCCCAATACACTCTTCCTAACTTGCATTTTATTTTTAACTGTTTGATAAAAGCTGTTCTGAAAAAGGTGAGACTGGGACATTAGTAATAAAAAGCAAAAACAAATGGCCTTCACTGTAAGATTCAAGAACATATAAAGATTAAACATTACAAATCTGCACCAGGCTTCAAAAATATGTCTGGTGCTTCCTGTGATAGCTGTTACCTGTTTATCAGATAAACGTGTGGCCTCCCAGTGGTAAGTGATGGGCTAACAAAAGTTAAATTGCAGGGCTTCAAAAGCAGAGCACAGCTCTGGAGCTGGGCTTAAATTCAGGTTGCAGAGGAAGAAAATTTTAATTGAAGACCAGTTTTACTTTTGATAGCAAAATCATTCTGCTGTAACCAACGTGCTCACCCACAAAGAACTACCTAATGTATAATTGCTTCAATACTGATTAATAAATAATAACTGATGAAGAGACTTTGCTGGCAGTCACTAACCATCAGCTGAAGAGAGGGCCTAAGGAAGAGCCTCGGGCCTTTAACCCAGGCAGTCATTAGCTGACAGAAATTGCCTGGTCTTGAGGTCATTCTTGCTATTAGGTAAAAATATTAATAAATTTTCCAAATACAAAATAATTTTATAAAAGCTACAGGCTGAACTGCATAGTAAGTGCACAATTATTTTATACAGGACTGATATTCTCAGTTTCTTCTAGCAACTAACAAATGACAAGACTCACTGGAAAAAAGTTATTCTGCTGTTCAACCTGGGTTTTTTTTCTTTTTCTTAGACTATTAACGAAAGGCAGCTCTTCAGTCTTCTCAGACTGATCACCACACTTCAGAGAGAGGAATGCCCATTGCATTGCCCACCTGGAAGCACTGTACTACATCCATTCATCTTGTCTTAAGGACATGAATCAAGCCATGGTCCCATGCTGGAACTAAACCAACATGAGCTGCTGGACATGCACCGATTCTGACCTAAATATGCTTTGTGGCTCTGTTCACTAGCTCTTCTGGGACAAAAATGACTTTTTCACTTGTACAGAATTAAGCAACTATTAATGCATGGATCCCATTTTTGTGACCACTATATCTTTTTGAGTTATATTAAGCCAAACTGAGTGAGCTCCCCAAGCACATGCCTGAGAGAGTTCAATGCCAGGACCTTCATGCAGGCTCTCTGTAAGCCAGAAAGCACTATGGAAACAGTAACTGTCTTACTTTCCTTTAGCCAGATTATTAGAGCTCCTCCTCATTGGCCAGGGTAAGACTTAAATGTACTGTAAAGCTTGTGAACATTAATTACATCTTAGATAAAGTAATACCAAAACAAAAGCAGTGCAATAAAGGTTGACCTTATTCTGGCATAATTATTACTGTAAGATCTTTCTTAGCCTTAAGGTCTTTGTATCATGACAAAGTACTCAGCACTGATGACACTACAATAAGTTTTAATACAGGTGAAACCAAGACACACTTGGTCTTGGAGGTCTTTTCAAAATGGAACGTGCATGGGTTCAGTCACACAGTGGAGGTCCTACCCTGAGCAGCTGACCCAGCTGTGGTCAGGCACACACTGCCAGTCCTGCAAAACATGCTGCCGTCACTTTGAAATAGAAGCAGGAGTAGGAAAAGTGAAACCACGCTAATTTCTTCTTTGGGTACTGCCTTCAGCATTTCTCCTCCCACTCACCACCACCCAGCTAGATAGCCACTTTCTTTCACAGCTGCTCATTCCCATCTTCTCTGGTTACTGTCTGCACTTGTCTCTTTAACCCCCGCACTCAATTCGATCTGACTCCACTCCTTTCCATACACTTTCTTTTTCTATTTTTAGCAGATACTCCCCCTGACAAGAGAAACACTTCAGTGTTGCCAGTTGGCATTTTATTTCCATACCCATCTCCACATCCCATCCACAGGAAAAAGGAAGAATAGGAGAAGATTAATCTCCCAGAAACATCTTTTCCAGCAATATATTCATCTCCACTGATACATTATGTGCTCTCTCCTTCCACTAATTCAAAAAGAGAAAGAATTTACAGGGGAAAAAATGAATTAAAATAACTTACGAGACATTGAAAAGCCAGGCAGGAAATAGTGAGTTTCCATGTTCACCTGACAAAGGAATGAGGAATAGAGGGTTTGGAGAATAGACGCACTAATCCAAAAAGGGGAAAAAATAAAGCAACAGTAGTAGGGAAAGGCCTGGTGGATTGAAAGCACATATAAAGACAACAATGAAGGAAAGAGACAGAGATGATGTGACAGACAATACAATCCAACCAGCAATATTTTGCTTTTTAGAATTACTGACAAAGAAGATGATTAGGAAATGCAACATAAGACTAGAAGCAAGCAAGCATGTGGAGGTAAGTGGAGTTTTGTAGATTATTGTACTGTGCAAAGATGCCAGCATACAGAGCCCATGATTTTGCCCAGCTACAGCTGGTACAACTACTAGAGCCATACACTGATCAGCTAAGCCTGCCTGTAAGGGCATCCGTCCTCCCTCAAAACAGCATTACCTCAGGCACCACCCTGGTAGAATACACTGCTCCCTAGTCCATAGCAGCATAGATGACTGCACTGCACCACTGTCCTTTCCACAGGAATAAAGTCCCTGCCCAAAGACAAAGGCAGTTGCAGTGATTCCCTGTAATCCCAGCTGAATCTGAACAACATACCACATACCTGTAATGCATGTAAAAAGTCAACTCTGCTTTTAAATTACCTAATCTGGAAGGGATGCAGATCAGACCTGTATGGACTAAAGAGTTATGGATGTGATAATGATTCACATCCACTCCTAGAAAAGAACTGCTTGTCTTAATTCCCTTTGCCCAATTAATTTTAGTGTGTGAAATACAAAACATCTTCATGCAAGAATTATATAGGCTATAGCCACAGAGGTATTTTGATTGGCTACCTAAGCTTTCCAAAAGACAGCTTCTATTTAAAACTTGATTTGTATTGAATGTCATGCTTAGGTTTAAACTAATTTTGAGTTCAGTGGCATTCTTTGGGAAAATAGGAACAGCTAACATTTAAGCAGTTTTGAGGAAAAAAAAATTGCTTTTCATCTCACAGCTACTTCTGTTCTTCAGAGAGATTATCTACCTTTGACCATAGCACTTTATTAATACTGGTCAGCTGGAAAAGAAGTGAGATTATGATCATTAGCATGCTGTCAAAATTTGAAAGGACAGCCCACTCCCCCCCCCCCCAAAAATATTTTGTGAACCAAAACCAAGTTCATAGAAGTGCCAAAAGAAAACCACAAGTATATGCAAGCTGGAGTGTTTTAGGTGTCTACTAAAAAATATAATACACACTGCATTAATTAAGATGATGATTCACCAATATAAGAAATAGCCTATCAAGATGCTTCAGCTGAAGGTTTGGATAATTTTCCTGAAAATCCATTCATTTTTAGAAGCAAACTTACTTTTATTATACATTTAAGTTAATTGCCATGGACATGAGAGTAACTACATTTTAGTAAAAAGTGGCTTTGAAGGAAACTAAGACATTTGAAATTCTATGTGCAAGGATTCAGATAATTTCAAATTCACCCAGTAGCATCCATGAACTCCTGGCATTGCAATACAAGAGACTCAAAAAGATGGATTACCTCAGCAATTCATCTGAACGAATGCAGCTCTGAAGTGCTTGCCGTGAGTTCATACCTTAAAAGACACTCTTTCAACAAAACTGAACCATGATAAAAGATGATCAGATCCCCAATGGAACCGAAAAATAGCAAGATATATTTAACCAATAACCCAGTGCAAGCTATTTTGGTATTCCTGGGCATTAATACACCTCTGTAATAAGGGCTTTATAAAAAAACAAGAGCTAAAACTCTAGACTAACCAAACAATTTTATGGGATAAGAGACTATCTCAATCTGTGCAGGATTTTGGTCTTCAAGTCTTCACAAAGATTAACCTACTAATTTCCATAATTGTTGGCAATGTTCTGTACCGTGCTACTGTCAAGCAGGTGGGATATACATATATATGTCCTACATGAGTTGAACCAACAGACTCGAGCATAATTACAAGGCTCTAGTAACCACAAATTCCTAACAAATGAATACTTGGACTCTCTCTTCAGATTCCAGTTAAATCTAAAGTCTTGTGAACAGTTTTGGGAAACACGAACAGCAGAAAGTTATCAACTGTTGTCTACAAGACATAAGTGTGCCTCTGTCTTCAAGGCATAAAATATGTTCAAGCAGCAAAAAAAGTACAGGACATGAGCTCTAAAGAATACTACAAGAAAATGAGTTAAGGAGAAAGTATGTTGCATGTTTCAAATTGATGGTCCTGAGGTCCATCCCCCACATTTCAAGTATTTGCTTACACCAATAGCAGTGATAGGAGAAGGAGTAACAGTTTCAAAACAAAAGTGGGCAGCTTTAGATTAGGTGTTATGAAGAAATCCTTTACTGTGAGGGTGGTGAGACACTGGAACAGGTTGCCCAGAAAAGCTATGGATGACCCATTCCTGAAAGTGCTCAAGGCCAGGTTGGATGTAGTTTTTGAGCAACCTGGTCTAGTGGAAGGTGTGCTTACCCATGGCAGAGGGTTTAGAACTAGATGGTCTTTATGGTCCCTTCCAACCCAAACTCTTCTACAATCCTATGACTATTACAAAAGTCTCAGCAGTTCCCATATCACATACGGGTTAAAGCACCTCAGAGAACCACTTCCTAGTCATACTTCCTCCTTTTGTGGTGCCAGAGAGTAGCATCACAGTCTGCTGGTCATGGTATAAAAGGGCTGAAGAGGAGTGAAAGGGCCCCAGCATCCTACCCAGCTGTTCCAATAACAAAAACAAGACTTATTTGTTGATCCCTTCAGTATGGCCTATGTGAGATATGCCAATGCTGTCCTGGGTCTGCATTCCATCAGCGCAGCCTTGAATCCATGCTAGGGCTCTGGCAGTAGCACAACAATCTGGACCAGTGAACTGTTTTGGCTGAAAACTTACTACATTTTCAGTTATTTTTCAGGTCAGTTTTCAGTCAGGTCATACAGCTGTACAGCTGACGACAGCTGGCAAAAGGAAGGCCAAGAATACCTTTGGCTCAGAGAAGGTGGATTAGCTCCCTCCACTGCAGCACAATGCTTAGGCTGGCTCAAAGTATTTAAGGAGATATTTCCTGATGTGATCAGTCTGCAGCCCTTCCTCGTGCCCCAGGCTACAGCACAAAATCATACAGCATTTGCCAAAGTACAAGGTAAGCACCCCTTTGCTCAGGTTCACAGTTCAAACTGCTGTCTAGTCCTCTACTTCCAGAACTAGCTCTGTTTTGTTATTCACAGTAACTAAGTATGAAGGGTTTCTCTGTATGTTCACCTGAAAAATCAAGATGACAGTGCTATGAAATATTCTATGAAGTTGACAGCATTTCTCATGTATGTTTTGTCTTGTTATACAGTTCTGAGCTTGATATTTGTACACAGAACCGAAACTGACATAAATAAAGGGTTTTCTCTCTTTTTTTTTTTCAAGGCATAACTCCTGGAAGCATGCCATATTTGCAAAAAACAGATCCAGAAACTTAGTGCTTCCGTCAGCCTCAGGAAGTGGATAGGTTGCAAAGTCCTGCTCCTGAGCAAAAGATCTAAAATAGAAATTACTATATCAGCCTCCTGAGCTAGCATACAGCACACCAAGAGGCACGTCAGTACTGAAGGAAGGAGACTGGAACTTACCAGTAGTACTGCTTTCTTTTAATAGTATCATGAACTAGTATTGCAAAGGCTACAGGAAAGACAAGAAAAAACTTCCCAAGAAAACCAAAGTGTAGTTTAACAGCATATTTAAAAGTTTAAAATTTCATCAGATGACCACACCTACTAAGATAACCATTTACAAAAGGCCCAAGACAAACCAAAAATGTTAGACAAACCTACAGGAAAGGCCCCAAGCAATACACACAATCATTAAATAGACTAGCAAATTTTAAAAATACCAATCAAGAAAATACTTTTAGGTATTTGCTGGTACAATCCCTTTACAAAAAGTGAGGGTTTTCAAAGTAATGAAATGTATTTGGTATATTAGGAATACTTACAACTACTCCACTCTTGGTGACAGTTTCCCGGTATGTAAAATTGCACACTGCCCAAGCCAGGTAATAGGTGGACATGAGAGGGGTCTGTGAAAAGTGATCTGTAACCCATCCATCTTCTTCAAAAACAGAAGTTTCAACTGGCATATTTGACAAAGATAAGTAAGTTGCTTGATGTCTGATGCTGATTTTGAATGTGGCCTTGTAGATGGGCTCGTCAAAGCAAGGAAAGGCTTTTCTGGCGTGAGTAGGAGAAAACTGTGTAACACCAAGAAACCTAGAAAAGCAGAAAACAAAAAGAAAAATTGATTACTAACTATGCCTAGCACTTGATTCATAGACATACCAAATAAGACACTGCATGACTACTGTGGCTTAAGGGGGGAAAAAATACAACTGTACAAAATATACAGTGTTTGAACACTGCTTTATCACTTTCTTACTACCTCTACTGCAACGCAATAGATACAAATTAATGGTCAACAAATTTTCTACTAATTTGTAAACATCACACTGACATTAAATAAATCAACCCTCACCTTGCGTTAAACTTCAGGTTCTAGCAGTGTTGTTCATAAATATGTGGGAAGAAAAGTGAGCCACTGTTGGTTATACAATGTAAAACAAGCAGACTCGGTTCAAACCAGGATTTAACAGCCTTCAGGGAATTCACTCTGCCCTGAGACACTGACAGGGCACTTTACCTTTCTTTGGGCATGAGAACTTACGGTCACACAGTGCACTCAGGAGGGTCATTGTTTTCCACTGCTGATTACTTCTCTACCGGCTGCATGTAGGTCTGGGACACAGTACTATGCAGCACTGCTGTGTCTGTGCACATCCAAAAAAACATTCTGTGAGCTTTGCAGAATCACAAATGTAAGCAAATGATTAAACCAGCACAAACTATTTCACCATTCTTCTACATGTGCTTTTCTCTTCTGGTGTATCTTATAGAAAACAAATCCATGTTCACAGTTAATGGGTCAAATTATGGAAAGATCTCTGAAGGAGGAAAAGGTATTTATTGTGCACATATGGGAAGAATGGGAAGGCTTTAGCTTGACAATAAAACCTGTAGCTGGCTTCTTTGGAAATAAATAAATTTTGATCCAGATATAGGAAGCTTTCTGGATAGAGACTTATATTTACACATTTGGAGAAAACCTATGATATTTTTGCAGAAACAGGAAGCTACACTTAAAAGGTTGACTTACTGAGTTTGGTAAGAGTATTTTCTGGAGGCATGTAGAATGAAAAAATTACCATGAGCCAACCATGTAAATTTAAAGGTAGCACATATGTAGGCTTTTTGAGTGGTATTGATTCATGTCTCACTTTCCAAGGCTTCATCTGTGGAAATAACCATGCAATTCTAGATACCAGGCACACATTTATCAAAATTTTAGAGGCTGACTAATCACCTGTTATTCCTCTGAGGGAAAAGGATGGGTGGATAGCTTTGATGTAATGAAAATGGTGGCACCTATTATTAATCAGTCTATAACCATTATTCTGCAATATGATATTCTAACACCGACAGAGCAAAAGAAATAGGTAGCCCATAGGGAAAATAAAGTATCTAACTTTTTCTAAAACTTTTTGGATTTTACACATATTTTGAAGGCAATGAAGAAATAAGTTTATTAAAATGTTACACCTTTTTCTTGCTATAGTGCCTGATAGAACTATATATATGTTTTCCAGTGAATTATCACCTCTTGGAAGTAAGGATGACTTTTTAAAAACTTCAAAAATTTTTTCCACCACTGAAGCAATTACCATTGGTCTTTCTTCTAAAATAAAAAGCCTTTTTGGCTAATAATTATTGAAGGAATTCATCACATTTTTCTTGTCTCATTACAAAACATGGATTATTAAAACCATAATTTTGCATAAGGTTGGTAAATCTAAGGTAAAAAGTTGGTGCCAGGTATCCAGTATTAAGCCAAAAAAATTCCATATTATCAGTGGATTTGCACTACTGCAACAAAGCCAAATCAGCCAATTAAATGAAGCAAAGCAACTTAATTTATATGCAAAGTATTTCAAGTGGACCTGATTCTGCATTCTAGGCACACTCTAAACAGCTACAGACATCAACAGAAGCTTCAAGTGAGCATGGAAAACTGTACTGGCCTGTTATTAATAAAACAAGAATGAAGAACTTTCCTCTGCAATTAACAATTTTAATGAGCTCCGACACACACGTAAATGCATACTTAGGAAATACTGTTTATCCTGTGACACTCTCTAAATAAGGAAGCTTTCCCTTGTCTCCCCTCCACATCTTCACCCCACTTCTCAGAGATCTTATCTTTTAATTCATCTTTTAATACATTTTAGGCCACTGAAACAGTCCCTTCACCAGGCTAATAAACCCTGGTAAACTCTTCATCTTCTGTATTTTTACAGATAGACAGATATATTCACATAGACGTAATTGGGCAAATACTGGGCAGTCAGTACTTCATACTAAAAATACATCAGTTACCAATAATAGTGATATTTATAATGTGCATTACTATCAAACACCTATTTGCTTGCTGTGCCATAAAGCAAAACAAACAAAATCTTAAAACTGCTTTAAAAAACCTAACCATTTACTTTTAAAGAAAACAAACAAGCTAAACCCAAAACATTGTTTCTGTTTATCTATTTCACTCTGTGTTCAAGTAAACAAGCAGACTTCTATAGCATGCCAAAAGTGAAGGGCAGGCTGACTATTTGGTCCTTCCCTTTACACACCTCTCTGGGTACCAACACTTTTACCTCCAATTCCTCAAAATACCACCATAAAAGGTTGTACTTGAGGGAAGGACAGGCTCACAGCCCGTCTTCTCACAATACGCATGGCAGTAACTTACAGGTGTTTTAATTCTGTCTTGCCTATTAAAGGAAGCCATGTGTTTCCTCAACAACCTATCTATTTTGACATCTTAGTTGTTACAAGACAAAAGAACGTCTGCTTGTTTTGTCTGTGTGATGTAAGAATTTTTTTCCTTTTCATTTATGCCAAAGTTTGATGTTCATTTACATAACACCTGCATATTCCTGCAGTACTCTACTACAGTAGATCTGTATTATATTTCTGTTGATTACTGTCAGTAAATTCCAGCACATAATACAAAGTAAATTTGTAGCATATCACTTGCATTTTAGATTTCAAGTACAGTAGGAAAGATTTCAGCCAGAAAATAAATATTTTTATGCAGCTCTTACATTTCAGGCTGATTTACAACTTTCAGCTGTGAAGGCCACAGAAACTAACTTTAGGGGGAAAAAATCGTAAATTGAATGCATTAGTATGTTTGTGATACCTCACAGCAGAGTTATTTTCTCCTCATGTACAACAAAACTGAAAAATTATGGTTTAGACCCTTTTACAGAAACTACTACTCCAATGAGGCTGCTGTATTTTAATGGAATATAAAGATGTCAAAAAATCAAAGCACTGCTGGAACACCAAGGTCTCCCAGAGCATGCAAGTCTGTCTGTCTATCATAACAGAAAGTGTCCATGTTTAAGGACTAAAAATGGCTATATGTATTATATTGAAAAATGGGTTATTAATCAAAATGCAAATTGTTAATGTAAGAGCACTCTCTGATCAGAAAAGTTCCCTGGTTTAGAATGGGTATTATTCACTTTACGCTACAATGAGTCATTAAGCCTGTGACATTGGAAAAGGAAAAAACTTCTTCTATTTAACACCTGAAACTACAACCATGCAATGACTACAGTTTTAAAAATGTTTTACTGAAAGAAATATAAGTGAGCTGGTGTAAAGGAAAAACATGCCACTGATTTCAATATAGCAATGCTACCTTATGTAAGGTAAGCATCTTGCCCAGGGTGAATATACTTAACTGTATTAAAAACAAAGTAATTTATATCTGAAAAGTTACACACAGAGCACTGTGAAAAACATTTTACCATCACCTTCTACCCTGGGTCTTAAGCTATCCTGATGACTAAAACAGTGAATAGACCTTTTTTTTTGGTGATGGTTTCTAAATCTTAACTAGGGGATCGGTATTGAAGTGTAGTACAGTAACTCTGGAGAAATGTCACAGCCACACCTATTTGACAGTTCAATTATTCCTACACAAAGTACATGGGAATAATAACTGCTTAAATAACTTCTCTGGTTTGTAAAGTGAATTATACCCCCTGCTGTTAACAGTATTTTATTTTCTGGTTTGCTCATTTCAATACAGGTCTGTAAGAACTCTCAATTACCCCAACCATTCAGTCAACCATGATAAAAGGCATTTTATCCACATATTTTCTTACAACTGTGCTTTTTCAAGTTTCCTTTTTATTTCACTGTGATGACAAATTGCAAAAACTTAATTTCAATCCTGCTTGCAGTTCTAATATCAGGTTTTTTAAATTGTCAGTAATCATAGTAATGAAAATACGTTTTAATAAAAGGGGTTTTGACTTAATTGAGCTGGTGAGGATGCTTTTCATGTCTGACTTAGTATTTTTGCCCAGTTCTTCCAACTATAAAATCTTTGTTTCACTTAGATTGTTTTCACAATCCAAAATATTAAGATTCAGGACAAGAAAACCTGTCACTGCACAGAAAGGACAGCTTAAAAAGAATCCAATTCTAAAATTATAAACCATGCCAGAGCTATCGAGAAGTCCATCCCCGCCTTTCTTTTCCATTACAAAGCCTCATTGCAGTTAGAAAACACCTTCTTTAAAAAGAAAGCCTCTGTAACTGGCTAAACGGGGGCCTCCACAGTGACCCTGCCTACCTTAACAAGGGCCTCGACAGGGACCCAAGGGGCTATAACAACATGAGTAAATACAGATCAAGACTGAATCTTGCTCTGCACGCAAAGAAATCGAGTTTGCCGGGACACAGGGTGTAAATCTGCAGCGACCCAGCAGCAGGTGTAAACGCATTCACCTCAGGTGAAAACACATCCCACCACGTTTTTGCTTTACCTAGTAGAATAAAAACAAAACAGAAGTCCCACTCCCCTGCACGCTGCTATTTGTAACCTGACAAGGCTCTGTCACACGAGGGTACACGGCAGCCGGACAGAGAGTCTTTGTGGGAAACAGACCCGGAGTCCCTGCTCCGGCCTGCCTTGACAAGGACCTAGCGGACGGTCTGCTTCACTGGTGCCACCCCTGGAAGTTCGTTCGCTCGTTGCCACCGTCCGCCCCCGAGCTGCGCTGGTTTATCTCCTGGCCCGCCGGCCGCAGCCCTCCCTGCCCAGGCGGGGAGCGCTCCGCTCAGCCGCCGGCGGCCCCGGCTGACCCCGGCCCGGCCTCCCGCACGGCCCCAGCCCGGACCGCCCCGCAGCCCGAGGCAGCTCCGCCCGCCCCCGCTCGCTCCCTCCAGCCGCTCTCACGACTGTCTCACGACACCGGCCGGCAGCTTGGAGCGGGCAAGGGCTCGCGACCCCGAGAATCTCAAAATCTCTGCCCTGACAGCTGAGCCCTAAGGAGATGTCCAGAGAGAGGTGGCGGGGGAGGCGAGGCCTGGCCTGAGCTCACCGGCCGACTGGCCGGGCTTAGCGGCCGTTCCCCCGCCGCAGCCCCCTCCCCGGGCAGCCGACCGAGCCCCGCACCCTCCGGCGGGACCGCCGGGGCCGGGCAGCGCGGAGCCCGCGGCATCACCCGCCTGGCGGCGCCGCGGCCGCCGGGTCCTAGCGCCACCCCGCCCGAAGTTTGGCGCGGGGGCTGCTAACTTCGGACCGAGTTGGGTTTGAGGCGACGCGGCCGCTCCGCTACCTTCGCTCGCCGTGGAGGACGTAGGAGCTGCGGAAGAAGCCCAGCAGCTCGTTCTCGATGAGGGCGTTGTAGATGATCTTAAGGTTGTAACTTCTCTGCACCTCCAGGCTACGGTTGAGGACCACGACGAACACCTGGGTCTGGGGGTAGAAGAAGGTGCGGGCCACCCGCACACCGCCGGCCAGCTTGTCCTCGGCCACGCGGACCGCCTCGATGTGCATGCGGTGGGCGTGCAGCACGATGTAGCGGCTGGCGTTACGCACCTCCAGCTGCACGTTCACCTCCCCGCTGAAGGTGAAGTTCTCCATGAAGGCGCTCAGCATCAGGTTGTAGTGCAGCGGCCGCAGGTGCCGCGGCAGCCGCGGCCGGGCCCAGGGCGGCAGCTCCCGCCGCCGCTGCCACTCCTCCTCCTCCTCCTCCTCCTCTTCCTCCGCCGCTTCCCCGCCCCGCGCCTCCTCCTGCGACTGGCCCGGGGGCTGCTCCGCACCGGGCGGCTGCCGGGCTGCCCCCGAGAGGCTCCCGTTGCCGCCGGCCCGCGGCGGACCGTCGGCGGCGGCGCCGCACTCCTCGAAGCGGACGCTGAGCAGCACGGCGATCATGGTCACCGCCAGCAGCGCCAGGATGGAGACGGCGAAGCCCAGCACCAGGCGCTTGTGCACGGCGATGTGCCGCTCCGTGGTGCGGGGTCTTGGCCCCGCCGCCTCGGCCCAGGGTCCCGGCGGAAGCCCCCGGCTGCCGTTCCGCAGGGCGGCCTCCTCCTCGATCATCATGGGGGTGACGGGCGGGCGCTTCTCCCGCTTCTCCTCCAGGGCCATCACGGCAGCGCCACCCCCGCCTCCCGCGGGGCCGCCGCCACCCGAGGGGGCCCCGAAAGCATGGGAGACTCCGAGGCAGGGGGGCCCTCGGCCCGCGCGGGACGCACCGTCTCTCACTTCCCGACGAGCCGCATCACCCTGGCCGCCGGGAGCCCCGCCGGGGAGCAGCCCTAGGGGAGGGAAACGGAACGAGGTCGGGTCGGGTCAGGCAAGAAGCGGCGGGCGCTCTCCGCCGTCCGGCCGCCGGGGCCACGCCGCGCAGGCAACTTCTTTGGCTTCTGCGGGGCACTTCAACACATCCCGCCGAGCGCACCTCGGCGCCAAGGGGGAGGGCTCTGCCGCCCCAGCCCCGCTGCTAGCGCTGCCGCCCGCAGGCAGCTTTCTTCCCCCCGCGTCCCGAGCCGCCGGGGCCGGGGTCGGGCTCTTCGCCCGGCCCCGGCAGTGCCCGAGCCATGCGCGCCCCCGGGGCGCCGCCGCGCAGGTCGGCCCGTCCCCGCGGGGCTCGCCCAGCACCGGGGGCGGTGGCACCGGACAGCGGCGCGGGCCGGGCCCGTCCTCCTCTTCCTGATAGCGGGTCAGGCTTCGGAGAGTCGCTCCTCTTATTTTCTCTTTCCTGTCTCCTGCAGGTACAGAGCAATCTCCCGGCTGGCTCGAGCAGAGGCGGCTATATATAGGCACCGGGGAGAGGCGAGGGAAGGGAAGGGAAAGGATGGGAAGGGGGGAGAGGCGGGCAAGCCCTGCCGCCCCTCGGCTTCAGCGGCTGCTCCGGCTGCCGGCGGTGACGGTGGCGCCCCGGGGGAGCGGGCGGGGGCGGGAGGCGGGGGCGACGCGGGGACGAGGGAGGCTTTTCTCCGGTGTGTCACACGCGGCGGCTCCGGGGGAGGTCGCTGAGGCGGCGGTGGGAGCCCCGGCCGGGGCGGGCGGAGGGCGAGGGCCGGGCTGCGCCGGGAATGGGGAGGCTGCAAAGCCTCCGAGCCGCAGGACTGCCCGGGATTACACACAAATGCGTGTGCTCTCCACATAAATATTGAACGCCCTTACTGTGTCATATTTATAGAGACTTAATAAAGAGCCGCCGACTACGTGTTTGGACGACAATAGTGCTGTCATACAACGTGAGGATGGAGCTCAGAAAAGGATAAATACTCCTACTTAAATCGATAGGATTAATATACCCAGAAAAAAAATCGCGCCGTAAGCGTTGGCTGGGACTTTCAGAAATCCCCCTGCCGTTACTCCGCGGCCCCAGGACTCTCTCTCTTACTCTCCTTCCTGCCAGTGGTGAACCCCCACTCCTCAGCTGGAGGGATTTAAAGATGTGTTAAATGCTGCCTGCGGTGATACAGCAACACTTGGCTTGAGTACCCCTAGGAATGAACCCCTGTCTGGAAAACGGAATCATCCTATTTCTTCCACCTACACCCAAACCTTTGTACGTAGGGTCTGCAGAAACACAGAATTAATATATACAGCAAGGATCTAGATCAATGTCTGAAAGCATCTCTGTTCCCCTTATTTTGTTTGCATACTTCAAAAACTATCTCTGTTCATTTTCTTTTTTGAAGCTCTTTAGCTCCAATCTTGTAAGCAGTTACAGATCTGTCTATGTTCAGCATTCAGTCCTGTGGAGTCTATGGGAATATATGCTGTACGTCAAGCTAAATACATACATAACAATTTGCAGGATAAAGGCCTTACTTTCCATAGTGAAGAAAAAAGAACAAAAATTAAAAATCAAGTCCTACACTTCTTTCATAAGCAAAGCAAACCTGAAGAGTTCGTGAAATGTGATATATTAGCCATTTTACTTCAAGGGGAAATGCCTAATCTCTCTTTGTCCTGAATCTTTGACATCTTCAAGAAGTGTTTCACCACTTTGCATGCTGTTGCGGAATACAAATGATCATTTATTGACACTTGAACCACTTTAAGGATTACCAGTTTCAGTAGAAGGAGTTTACTAGCTTCCTTATATATTCCTATAGAAGAATTGTATTCAGGTCTACTGTCTCCGGAAATAAACGAGCCTTTATTTTTATCTTGCAGCACAGCCTAAAAAAAGGTTTGTAATTGTAACAATTCTTAATTAGAAGTATGTTGATACACTTGCTAATAGTGTTTGTGTGTCCTAGGAGGGCTACGATTTTGCTCAATAACTAGCATTGCCACGTATTTCCTGTGGTGATACTTGGCTACCCACCTGTTATAACAGGTCAAAGAACAGAAACATTTTATTATCTGAAAGCAGCATTCATTATTTGTTGAAGTTTGATGCAGAAAGGTAGAAAACTACTGCTATGTGATTTAGGAAAAAAAAAAAAAAAAGGAAACTGACATGGCAAAATAACATCCAAAGCTACAGGTTTAAAATGTCAGTTTCTATATGTTTCATTAAATCCTTTAAAAGTGGGCACAAAAGGAAGTGTCTGAGTGCTTTTAAGATTTTGTGTGCAGGCTGTCAGTATCAGGCATTAGTAAAATAGGCAGTGTTTCCCTCTGTCGCTCTCTGAACTGCACTTTCAGTTATGTTTGTTCTTGTCAGCAGTGCAGGGAGACATTCAGGCAAAGATGTGATTCAAGAGTAGAAGTAGCCTGGAATAAATTGGTACTGTATGTCCCATTTACAAACATTTCTAATTTTTAGTAGTTTTTAATTAATTACAATTGGATAGTTACATGTTTCACAGGTTAAGGTTTTTTTGAAGCCTTCCAGAAAGCAGTGAGTAGCAAGCAGTTGGGCTAACCAGCTCTGCTACTTGAGCACAGGAGCATCATTCTGGCCTTCTTGATGTACACATAACAAATACATAACTCTCCAAGCTGAGATCTTCCAAGCCCTGCCAAGGGAGTCAGTCACACAATATTAATCTATAAATTGAAGGGTCAGTATAGGAGAGAGTATGTAAAAGGTTTAAGGTGCATGCTAGTAAGGAGCCATGAGGCTGACTCCTTTTAAGCCAAGTTGAAATAGCACTCCAAAAACTGGCACAAGGCATGAGTGATGGGAGCTAAGGCTATCTAGATTCACCTCCAATTTTCACCATTGCTCAAACCAAGTATTGAGGGGTTTGCAACCCCTCCTCTTTGGGCTTGTCAGTCTGGAGACTTACAATAAGAAGGTGCAGCTAGGTATTGTGTTAAATAGCTCATGTGCCTCAACTCATCCATCATTCTAAAACTTCACATTACTAGATTAATCTCTTCTTCATATTAGTAATGACAGCTTTCTAAAATATAGCTTGACCAGATACAGGTCAAAGAAGGTATTAACTTAGTAATTTGTTCTAAAATGCTACTCTCTGCAAGTAGTTCCGTGTACAGACTGTTATATATATCCATTTTGCTGAGAAAATACAAAGGCATATGGCTCCCAAAAAAACCTGTGTGTACATCTGGGGAAAATTCTTGGGTTTTCATTTGTCCACAGTTATAGACATGGATTTCATGGGTATTGCCTCTGAAGCTTGCAACTCCTTTGGTCTTTCTGCCAAGACTGTTGGAAAATACATCAGATCATGGATCATTTTTTCAGCAAAATCCTGATAATGACTCCCTGTTGTTCAAAACTTCCCCTAGGCCATCAACATCTTGTATGCAATCTCATTTTATGAGCTTATAGCCTAGGGTTTCAGGTACTCATACAAAATAAAAGAGTATGTCTCACCTTAACTGAATTGCTATGGAGATGGCCCTCCCTAGACAAGTATCAGAAGAAACATGGATAAACTTCAGATAGCACAGTTTCCA
This sequence comes from Coloeus monedula, assembly GCF_965178545.1. NCBI lineage: Eukaryota > Metazoa > Chordata > Aves > Passeriformes > Corvidae > Coloeus > Coloeus monedula. The sequence goes on from NC_138784.1 coordinate 40,230,254, forward strand.
ATTCTGTACCAGCTTATAGCATGGCTAGCAAAGAGCTGATGAGGGACGCACATAAAGCTGTAGTTTATGTTAAGTTAAGCTTGCACACAACACCTCTCAGTATTCACACTGGTGCTTTACAGTCTTGGAAGAAAAGCACTATAAATGAGCAACTTCATCATATATCATGCAGCTGGGTACAGTTCATCCCAGGCATTGGCACACTACATTTTTTGAGTCTGCCTAACTATTGCTGCTTTTTAATCCAAGTGATCCATCCTTCATTCATCTGGATATAGCAGAGGTTTACAGACAGACTGTGTCGTACTGACACTACTCACAAAAAAAAAAGGTAGGGGACTCAGAAAATGTCCTTCTATGCAAAGCCCAAAATCAACTGGAATTTATATTGGAAAAAATTACAGGGAAAAAAGACTGCATCAGCCCACATCAGTCAGTGCTCCAGTGACCCTTTCAGCCTCAGTCAGGCATTTCTCTGGTCATAGCTGGATTCTCCTTGTGTACTTAAAAGTCAAGAATACTCATAGGTCTTAATCCCTCCTGTTTAAGTCCTAAAATGGACTACTCTTCATAGCCTACTAATATATTGGTCAAAAAACATCAATAAGGTGACCTCTCAGAGTATTATGAGCAACTCACTTTCCCCAGATGCTGCTTCCATGGGGCTGTTTCTTACAAGGCCAAGTGGGGGATGACTGTTTCCAGCCATTCAGGTTGCCAGTGCAGCAAAGAGGAATTACCAGTCCATCGTCCCTTAGCTTTTCAGTTATGACTAATTCCCCAATGAATTGATGCTGCCTAATGGGACAGTTATGTGCTCTTGAGGCTCACAAGTAGGCCAAAGGGAGTGGATTGGGACAGTGATCCTATCTTTAGTGGTTTTTTGGTTGGTTTTGTTTTGTTTTGTTTTTTTCCAGAAGACACTTTCAGTAACATGTCAGGTTTAACATATGGCACTGGGGAATACACCTTCTGTTTAGTTTAAAAATTGCTGCTAAGAAAAATGCTAAGGGAATGACTTTCTAATTAAAAGTGAAAACACTGGATTGTAAAACAAGCTGACACACAGTGATTTGTGCTGGCTTAAACATACCAAGGAAAGGAACATTCCTTCCATCGTTTTCTGCTCCTTCACCCTCATGTCACCTGTATAAATGACCTTCTTTCTTACTTGAGTTCATTGGCAGTAAGCACTATTTATGTTTAGTTTCTAACTAGAGATGTCCAGATGTCTAGGTACAGCTTTATCTTGGACAAGTTTTAGGTTTCCTTTTCTAAAGGAACAGATATATGAGGAACGGGCTATGCAATGTAATGTCCTACGTAATGAGAAGATGGAAGTTTGCCATGGGACAGAGAGGCTCCCTAGTAATCTTGATCCTTCTCTTTCCCTCCTTCCTTTTTTTCTTATCATCACCTCTTGCTTTTCTGTCACCTCTCAGGCTGGAAGGAACATCAGAGGAGGCATCAATAGAGCATTGCCTGTGCACCGCCAGGCCCCAGTGGCCACCTGCTGCTTTCCATTCACCCTGTACCTTGAAACCATACCCTCACCACCGTTTGTTGTGGAATTTACTTCCTTTATATTCCAGTCCTTTTAAACTACTCTGTACTACCGTACAAAGTCATAATGCTTTTTCTTTTTTCAAAAGTCAGCATTTTCTTTCTCAAGTTTTAGGATAGGAATATCTACTTTCATATGAGAACTAAATATTTTAAATTAACTGTTTCAGTGTCTGAGATGTATTCTTTTTCCCAGATGTTCTATTTTTGTATTTATCCACATTTACTCAGCAACTGATTTTTCTTTTTCTTCCTTTCATTTCTTTTTCTTCATTACAGCAGTAATTTAAGAAGGAAAACAAGTGTCCTCATTCTCCACTAGCAAGTTTTAGTTAAAGTGTATTCCAACTTATTTACAATGTTTTTTTTCTAAGTGTTTTTAAACACAGCTTCTTGAAGGGTTTGGTTTTTTTTCCAAGCATGAACCATTTCAACTGCACAAGTTCAATGATGCCGTGTTTTTAGTAGTGGAATGCAGAGCATAGATATAATAGTGTTTGTTTCTTTCACTGAATAATTACACTTAAAACTAGCTAATTGGAATCAATTAGTAGTAAGAAGTAAGTCTCAGGGGGAGAAGAAGAATTATTTGTGGAAACTCCAGACTGCGTTAAGAACCAACATTTACATGGCTAGATTGTGTCTTAGCTACTGAACCTTTTTCATTAAAAAATACAAGGAATGTTGTAGTGGGCAAGGCAAGGGTTTACTTCCATTAAAATTTAGATTAAACCCCATTTTTTAAAACATCTGTGGATAATCTCTTCATCCATTAAACTCTACAATAAATATTCAGACTTCTGGAGCTGGATTTCAATACAGAATTTTGTGTATTTTGTAACATTATAGTCATTATAAACATACTGTGCTCTTTTGTTTCTTTCAATATCCCATTTCGATTTTACAAGGCAAAAACATGGATGTTTCCTTGTGGTTCTCCTGATTCAGCTTATCTAGAGTCCCACCATGTGCAAGAATACTTACCATCATCTGCCTCAGGCCCATATTTGTGTCCAGTAGACATTATATGAGAATATGAATGTATTTTGCTGGCTCCACCGTAACCCTTTGTATCCTGCTATGGACTCCCTAAGTAAGGACATGGGCACTGATACTCACCTCAGCCTTCAGTGGTCACTTCCACTGATCTTGACAATCAAAATACCTTAGAGATCTTTGATTTGCCAAATGTCCAGCATAAGCATAAAATAGGCACTTTTTTCAGAAATGTGGCTAAAATTTAACAGCTGAGGGAAGTACAGCCCGCAACAATCCTTCAAGAAGAATGATCTGTAAAAAGAATCACAAGCATCTGTAAACAAAATCACTGTGACATTCCTCAGTCTACATGCTGATTTATCCCAAACTTTCTCTGAATAAGAACCGCAAGGAAAAAAGTCAGTGTGTGTTTATGGCTGCTGTGATTTTACAATTCATTCCAGGAAAGCACTGGTACCTGTCAGAACATGACTTTTTTTGGGTTGGCCTTTAACATAGAGCAAATGGTGAAGGTGAGTCATAAACGGGGCAACAAATTATGAAAGGGAAAACAAGTTCAGCTGACTGGGCAAGATTGTTTGTGTCAGTGCTCTTTTTAGCCAAAATTTGTCTGGGTTTGATTTTACTGGGATCCTGAGGATTAGATGCTTCGATTTCCTCACAAAATTAATAATGTGAGCAAGTTGAAGAAAGTCTTTGAGTGTAGAATACCAGTTATTGGTAAAAAAAAAAAAATTAAACCAAAACAAGTAACTATTTGTAGTGATAAGACTATTCTAAATGCAGCAGCACTGATAATTTAACCAACATTTAAAATACATTAAAATATCCTACTTAGTAATAATTCTAGATCCAAGTCTTTCAAGCTACCCGTGGGTCACTCTTGATTTCCTGGATGGTTATAAAGTTGCGATTTCATTAAGGATCAAAATACATTACCAATATATCTGATCATTTGATGTGCCCCAGAGCACACTACCAGATATTCTGTAACACCGCTCAATTCAGAGAAAAATATTTCATAATGGTATTAAGGATTTTCTTCTTCATGCATTAGTACTATTTTGAGTTTGTTTCTGCAAGTAAACTCCTGCCCCCTATCGCCCATAATAGTGCTGATACCATAGGCACACATCTCAGGAAAATTAAAAATATTATAACTAGTCTGGTTACAAAGGTCTAAAAATGATTCAGATATAATCTTTTTCATATGTTGTAAGCTTCATGTCAGCAGTCTACAGAACAGTCTACAGCACTCATGACTGCTACTTTCTTGTTAGAAAAGTGGTAATCTAACTACTCACATATAACTTGGATCTCAAAAAGAGTTTCATGATTAAGATGTTTTTGGTGAGGATTCATATTCATCATTAAAGTGGCAATATTTAACCCCTGTTGGTGTAAAAGTAATGATCACAGAACCCAATGTTTCAAATTATTTGCTTATGAAGTAAGACCAGAGCACTTAACAACAAAGCCACAAAAATTAAAGAATCAAAACATTCCAGTAGAAAATACGCTCACATTGCAGGCAATAAGTAATTCCTTGTGTCATATTTCTTACCAACATGACTAATGACTGGAAAGAAGTTTTCAGCTTTTAGTTCATTTAAATTCCTTATTCCTTAGAGAAGAAAATTAATTAACTACATTTTGATCACGATCATCTTCCTTAAGATTCTGGAGCTATGATAAACAGACAACCTGTGTCTTGTTCATTCTTTTAAAAACTTAACTTTTGATGTGGGATGGGGGCAATGAACAATCTTTGCTGCTATATAGCTTTAAGGCTTTTCAAAAAATAAAATTTAACTGACAATAAAGGAAGTATGCTCCTAATTAAAATAATATTGATTCAGCATATGGTATTTTGCCTTTGGTTTTCACTTTTTATTAGCCAAGTTGTCACTTTTCTCTTTAGTGCCACCTTGTGGGTCAGCCAGTTATAAAAGCACAGAAATATCTCCTGCACTAGGAATAGTCTGGATCTGGCATTCAGAACATCACAGGGAAGGGGGGAGGTTTGGTTTAAGGGTACAGGCCATCTCTTTTTTTAAGAAAAAAAGCAATAATGTATGGAAAAAATTTTTGCTATTCATTTATAATAGGTATGGAAGAAGACAGAACAATCTCTCTGGATTGAAAATAATGGGATCTACAGAAAAAAAAATCAATGTTCATTTACAGGATAATCATCAAACTTACCCTGGAAAATGTAAGTGGCAAGCTCTGACTTGTGTGATTTTTGCCACAAGAAAAACGGTTTTCTATCTTAGTGACATTAGTTTTGCAACACCTTTTCAAAAGAAGTAAAGCTAGATAATTTTAAACTCCCACTAATCCAACTTTTGGAAAAGATTAATGATCAGATACAGCATCATAGCATACTTGCTTGTGAAATTCAGGGTGGATTTGCACACATCAGCTTTTCATTCTGCTGATAAAGCACAGAAATTGAAAAGCATATATAAAAATTAAAAGTGTCAGGGGACATGTGTACTGCAAATGACATTCAGATCAAAACTTGGCTGGAGTGTGGTCACAGTAAGTGTTGTTTAATACAACACTAATGACTAAGCTGTCCCCTCACCTTACAGAACAGCTCAAACACTCCTCTTTCATTACTTGGACAAGTGTGGGCAGTGGAATTATGGTCAGTTTGTCTTCTTGAAAGGAGCAGAGAGAATGTTTCTGATGTTTCCAATTTTTAAAGAGCCATTTTTGTTACTTTCGTTATCCTTTTTCTTGCTTTTCTTAATGCTGACAGTTTTGGAAGCTATAAGAAAAATAATTTTTTGTATGTTATAAGCCCCCATTTTCTTCTGTATACACATTAAAAGCACTTTAAGCTAACAGATGGTGGGTTTTATCTAGACAGCTCCTTTGCATTCTCTCGTAGTAAATACAGACTTATAAAGCAAAATAAGTAATCCCTGGAAATCTCTTAAATTTAATCAAGCAGTCATGTATCAGGTGATCTTTGTGGTAAGGAGAAGGGTCATTTTAAATGGTAGGCTTGGATTTTACTGAAATTAAAACATATGATCAGAACAAGTGACAGAAAATATAGGACAGAGGAAAATGCAGTTTCCCCTTATCAGATATAGCTATTTCTTAGATGGCAAGAGACTAAGGAGCTTCACAGAAGCATATGCCACAGCAGGCATTGAAGTTCAGGGAAATTTCCCAAGGATGAAAAGCCCAGTGAACTGCCCTACCAACAAGTAGGAGTAGGTAGGTGTCCAGCAGTTTCTCTGTGCCTTAGGTAAGTTCAAACACAGTAAGTTCAGGTCAAACAATAGAAAGGATGGTCCAACAGTTGGCTCACTAGCCCAGACTGGAGAAAATTCAGCAGCTGACATCTGAGTAAAGCCACAGCCTTCTTCCATAGCTCCTTCACTAACTTCAGCCCTCCAAACACTGGAAAAGCCTTTGAGGAAAAGAGCCATTAATGACTGTATAGTGTCTGGATGCTACACCCCATGGAAACACTGGGATGGCAATGGCTGGGATAGCCGATCATGTTCCAAAATTCACTGTGAGCTGAACAGCCACCCACTGCGAAACACCAATGGGCAAATGCTTCTCTACTGAGAAGACAGGAGGAGGGAAAGGAGTTACAATAAGGTTGAGTGAAGAATGACACACAGGAAGGGAGAGAGCTTTCACCCTGTGCTCACATTTCAGCAGTTGCTGAGGATACAGCTACGGAGACAGCTATCTCTGCATGACTCCACCATGCATCAGTTATTCTTATCACTCTTTCCCCCCCTTTTCCCTCCCAAACCTTCACACAGACCAGACTATGATCAGTTACCAGGTGCTTCTACATAATTACCAGCACCAGAAGACATAGACTGGCAACCTGCCTGTTGGAAAGTTGCACTTACTGTATTGAGAAATGGCCACATGCTTAAAAATAAGATATAAATATATGTTTGGGGTTTTTTTTTACATGCTTGAAATTCTGATATTCTGAAATTCTGAAAAAGTATCAATCGTGTAAATGGCGAGAGTGAGTGTAATGGCACAAAACAAATACTCTACAGAAAAAAGTAATGGGATGCCCAGGACTGCAACCATTGTTCATACAGAAGGTCCTTGTGTTATTTTCAGGAAGTACCTAATAGAACTGAGTTCCATTTTCTATGAGGAGTTTTTAGCCTCTCCTGCATCAGAAACGACAGGCATACAAGCTATACTTCTGCCAGGTCAGTCTCCTACCAAACACAGCAAGCATGATGCCCTTCAGCCCCAGCTGGGTGCAGTCTGACCTTCTCACTCACAGCTGTGCTCACAAATAGCCAGGTTCAAGTCAGACAGTGACAGAATCCAGACCCCAGTTTTGCAGGGATGTAGCCATCTTGCCTACCCCACTCCTGAGACGATTTTCATGTACCTCCCTTCCTAAAAAGCTGCTCAATTTGCTTTTGAAAAGTTATGTCCATAAATAATTTCCCATTGTTTTATTTGAAATGCAAGTTCTCCAGACCCCAGGAAATTCCAGTTCTAAGACTATGTGAATATTCAGATGGCAAACTTAATTTTCCAAGTCTGCAGGATAGAGAAGACTATTAGTGTCACCCTGTTTCGGCAAACCCCAGAGGCTTGCTTTTGCAGTGTTTTTAGTACATCTATATAGCACAGCATCATCTGAAAGAGCTGTGATCCAGCTGGGGTGAAGAGATTTAGCTGCTTTAAACACTGTGCCTTTCAGACTGCTCCAACATGTTTTACAGCAAGATCACCTGTGCAAGAGCAAGCACGACACAGTTGTCACAGTGCTGCCATCAGAGGTAGCCTCAGGGTCTCTACACAGCACTGAACTATATTGTACAGCTGAATCTCACCAAGGCAGCAGAAGCCTGCTGTACATGCTTGCAGTGAAGACAAGCATCCTCATGCCATGCCACCCTACCCAATCATAAGACCACCACCCTGTGACCCTGTACAAGGGCTTGCAAACTCATGCATGAGCCCTTACTTTAACTTCAAACACTCTAGTCCATTCAGGTGGGATGTCCAGAGATGTTCTTTCCTGACAGCTTTAGAGCAAGCAATAGCAGGTCACCCTTCCATACCTCTCCTTCTTCTGTTGCAACTTATCTCCCTGCTTGGCAGTTTTTCTCTCCACATAGCTTTTTCTACCACTCCTGTCAGCCTGTATCTCTGAAGCCTCCAGGGCAGCCTGCAGCCTCCCCATTTGCTGCTCCATGATGCCCAGGCAGCTGTCTCTTACAGCAGCTGGTTTAGATCCACAGCTTGATCTCAGCTATGGGAGGTAATTAAGCCATTAACCCTTCCTTGGGCTGTGGGCAGGCATGGTGTACTCACTCCATCTCAGTAACTGTGGGGTGCAGTAGCATCTCTAGGTTATCATCCTGCATATGGACCAGCGCTAAGGAGTCCAGGTGCCAATCAGCTTTACAGACACATCTTTAGCAGCAGCAAAAGGGAGGTTAAATCTGGGTGAGAGTTTGGAAAGAATGTGTTCTTCTTATGAATATCCTTCTGTCCTCCCCTTCTCCCCAAAGCTGATGCTTTTCGCTTCAACCACTTCATTCTACTTTAACTCCCCTGTCAATCCCCAGACATCTCACCTCGATTTTAGTCTCCATTCCTCAGACTCCTCATCACAGCATCAATCTCTTGGAACACTTCAGTGCTGAAAATCATGACATGACATGACATTTACAAATACAGTTTTTATGTGAGATTTCCAATAAGGTCTCAGATTTCACCATGCGGGCCTAACAGTCTTTGTTCAATTAAAATATAGCAAAGCAAATTTTTGTTCTGTAGTTCTGGTTCTGAAATGCATCATAGCAGAGTACAGTTTAAATATAAACAGAAAACAGTGCTCAGTTGTAAAGTCTCTCAGAATTAACTTTCTCAAGAAATATTTTTAAGGCTGACAAATCACATGCAAGGTCTTTTCCCAAAAGAGAATTTTTCTTGAATTCATTTAGTAGTTGAAGGTTGTGTCATATGTCACTGGAAAGGTAATTTTTCCTAGTTTATGAAAAATGCCTTGAATTTGACTTTACTGTCACAGGGGAATAATGATATCTATACAGGTAATAAACTGGCACACAGAGATTGCTATTGGTAGCTTTGCAAGAAGTATACTATTTTATGGAGGATGATAGGAAGCAACAGGGTGAATTAATATCAAATATGCAATTTATTTCTATAATGTCTACATGACTCAAGTTACCAGCATTTGTAATATTCTTTTAAATATTAATATTTGAAGCATAACAAACACAAGATCATTTTAGAGGAGCCAATGCACAACTCTGTAAATTCAGTAAACGATGGCTATTAATGTTCTCTTTTGTCTTCCAGACAGAAAATCAAAGCTATTTAAATTAAAAGATGTGTATAAAATCAATGTATGTTGATAAGGTGTGCACATTAATGATAATGTTTGCAAACATTCTTTGTAACTTGTATATATAATCTTCTTTTTCTGGTCTGGTGGATACACTAGCTGGCATCATCAGGAGCTCCTTAAATTAATTTCTTCCTTTGCTTTCTTTACATTTTTAATTTTAAACCTGTATGGTAGAAGTCTAAAGGAGTCTATAGTGGTGCAGGTATTATGGTGACACAACTGCATGTGCTCTCAGGTGAGTGGGATGTTCCTATGCAGCCTTTTTGCCCAGGCTGAGGCTGGAAGCCAAGGAGGCTGGTTCATGGTGCTGAGCTCAGATTTGGACCCCAGCAGGCCCTGCAGCTGAGGTCAGCCAAGCTTGGCCCCACAGTCAGGCAGTGACCACTGCCAGCTCCTGTCTCCCAGCTGAGATCCCCACCAGCCTGGGTGACTCTTCCCAACATGACACCCCTTGGCAGCTGTGACTCGTTGATCACGACCACGGGGTTGATCACTGAATGGTTGGAGCAACTCAGGCCCCCACAGCTTTGCTGGAGGGAGCTGATCACTGTTCATATGGTGTGCAAGTCCCATAGCAAAAGCACTGGAGATCTCATTTCCTAAGCTGGATTGAGTAGAGGGTGAGGGGAGCAAAGTGGAGGTGCTGGCTGGGTGGAAAAACAGGCAAGCGAGAGCATAAGTATAGGCTGAGACTGTGTTCAAATGCGTAAAAAAGGCTTAGCTTTAGCTTAGGAAGTGATTGTTGAAATCCTGAACACACAGCTTTGGCACATGACATCTACAGTAGAAATTTAACTAAAAAGAAACAAGAAAAAAATGGTGATTTTTTTTCAAATTATTATTACCTGTGCATTCAGTACATTCACACTTGCACCCACTATCGTAATTAAAACTAGTTAGAGAAGGTTTCATGTAATCACTATTTATTCCATGTGGAATGGTCCAGCTAAATGTTGCAGCTGGTTGCATAAACCTCAGCCTTAACATTCATCATTTAACTGTTATCTACGTAGCTGTAAAAGTTGCCCCACACTGACTTGCAACCAGGTAGAGGCCAGACTTCCAATGCAGAACATTTGTCCCTAGGCTTTCTGCTAGCAAAAATATCTTGGAAAGGATGAAAATAGAGTGAGATGTCCTTTTGTTCACCAATAAGTCATTGAATCAGAAGGGATCTTAAAGGACTTGGCAAGGCACCTTGACAGAATCAAAACAAAGGACATACAAGGCATTGTTCCTCAAGAAAAGGAGCTCCGTTGGCTGTGGGAATGGAACAGCAGGATGTCATTACTGGGGTGTACACAGAAAGGCACTGGCACTGAGATAGCTCCCCAGAGCAAGGAACATCCTAACAGGTTTTGAGGAGGGCTGCAGCCGAAGTATGTCGAAGATAAACACACCAGATATAACCATATTAACATGAAGAATCTATTTTTTTCAGTTTCTGCATGGGCATTGCTCAAAAGCAAATGTTTCCCAGATAAAAACCATCAGAACTGATCTTCTGAAAAGTTTTCTTCATATGAATAATTACATCTTAAGAAAACCATGACAGGTCTATTTATCTGTGGTCAAATTTACTGGAAATATTTGAAACACAATATATATTTTTCAGTGAGAGATGCAGGAACAAAACCCCATGTTCCAATATCAGCCTTAAAGCTTAAGAATTTTATTTCTGGGATAACCAAGAACACTCTGTTGCCTTCCAAACTTGAGCCCAGACACATGAGCAAAACATCAGATCTCACTTTCAAAGGTGCCACTTTAAAAGAGACGGTTTGACAGGAAAGTTGAATCAGCCTTTCTCTCCTTGGCAAAGTGCCTAATGAGGTACAGAAAAAAGGGTTACACCTGTTTAGAAGCCAAAAGCTTTTCTACAGAAATGGAAAGGGATGTTCAATAAGAATGAGAGCCTGAATCATTACTGTCAGGAGCTTGACTGGGTGGCAGGAACTGGGGCGCAATGGAAAAGTCACAGCCGCATAATCAATGTCGCATCTAAGGCATACCACAGCCCATGGTTTATTTTATTTCTATCTTCTTGTACTACCTTCCCAAACTGAAGATAAGTATAATAATCATCATCAAAAGAGTATTTTATCCAGTGCCAAATTTTGAAAATAATTTCTTACTAATGGCTTTTTGCTCAATAAAAATTAATTAAGGAAATGCTGTAAAAAATATATCCTTGAGTAGAATATGCTCAATACAATGAAAACAAAGCATCCTTTAGGACAGAATCTGTTGACAATAATCCTGAACACCACTATTCCCAGCAGATGTAAGACCTGCCACTTACACAGGAGCCACTTTATGAAGTTGCAGGTTTGTCCATCATCTGTTAATATGCATTCCTATGGTAAATGTAAAGTTCAAAATCAATTTGAGCTTTGCCAGTGGCTATAAAAATGAACAGTCATCCACAGAACTTCATATAATGGCATTTAAAATGTGCACAGATACACACATCTCACATCCACTTTAAATCTTGTATTTAAAAAAAATTGAGGAAAAGTGTGAACTATTTCATACATTTTCCCAAAATTGCTGCAAGAAATAGCGGACAGTTCAAAGTGTTTCTTTCAAAAAGAAAACAAAGTTATTATACGACTTTATTCACAAACCAGGAAATTATTCACATTATGTGAATATGTCTATAGACAAAGCAATACTATTGTGATGATAATTGTATTTAGCATTCAGTTAAAATTTGTGTGCTCTTTGCTTTGAGTACAATGTATAAATGGGTATTTTTGGGAAGGAGGGAGAAGGGAGAATCAGACTGTGTCAGATATAGTATATATATATATATATGTATATGTATATATACTGACCAATATACTTTGGTCAGTACTTATTGGAGCTACTATTGGTATCCATGTATGTAAGTTAATAATACTAAGGAGTAAGAAAGCAAACCAATAGTATCATTCCCTTTTCTCTTCATGAATTGAAGTATTTCCTCTCCTATGCCTTTGAACTTGGTTCTTCGTACACCTGTTCTGAATATCTAAGTGGATTATCTGTGTCCATTAATTTTCTAATTTTATCTGTCAAATATGCTCTCCAATTTCCTTTACTTTTTAACAAGACTATCCACGAAAATATGGCTCACCAGAAAATGCTTCTGGACAATACTATAAGAGATGCTTGTCAGGTATATTATATGGAAAGGCTTTGTTTATTTCTCCATGTAATCTACACAATTAGGATACTACAAATTAGAATATAATTTGTGTCCTGTGTCTCATGAGGTCCTTTGAAGGAGCTGAACCCTATGTAACTCTCTACTTTCCCCTAAATACAGAATCTGCCTTTTTTTTTTCTGAAGAAAGTCATTACATCTTGATTATTGAAAAATAATTTTCTCCTCAACAGGGTTAAACCTTATTAGCCTTTGGTAATGGTCTTTTCTAAAGGGTAATTAATGTATGACCAGCAGTTACTCCAAGAAAAACTGGACAGTGTTTTTTATGTATAATCAGATTGCCAAAAACACCTTTTATCTTTGTGAGCATGTTTCTCGTCAGTGTGCGTTTCACTAGCTCTCAGTACCCCGGACATGTCAGCTGGCCATCAATCATCCTCTGGCACAGGCTATCTGAGGCCCTTAAGATGGAAAACCTCAACAGAGCTGTTGTAGAAACCCAAAATTGTGATTATGGAATTCTTACAGATTTCAGTAGCAATGAGTCACAAAGTGATGGGATCTGGGATGAACCACCCTTGAGCAGTAGAAGAGATAAGTGACAAAAATTAAGAAATCTTTCTGCATAGCTGCTTGGTCCAAAACTTCCTGTGTCAGAGGAGAATTATTGTAAACTAATTATTGCTTCTTTGCTGTGGGAATTAGTTTTGTGGGCATGGCCAGATGTAGGAGGGCAAGCATGAGTCACATGGTAGAACTCTCCAAATTACCTGGCTCAGTGCTTAGTCTGGTCAATAAGGAGTGAAGATCAAAACTGTGCTCAGTGTGACTGACTCCCAGGTCAGGTGTCTGGGAAAAGGATGATATCTTATGGAGGACAGCCCTGCTCATTCATCTGGGCTACCAAAGCTTCATATGCCCCTGAACACACTGACAAAGAGCCTGGGGGGCTTACTCTTCCCTTTATTTTTGTGACTTCAATCCACCAAGCTGGAAGAAAATTGATAATAAGTTCTTTTACTTTCCAGATGAAAAGTCTATGTAATTATGTTGGCATCCTTGAAAAGTAATACTTCAGTGTTATACACTCTATCAGAAATCTGAGGGTTTGAGCCTATTGGACCTTTACAACACCCACACCCACCTACCCTGTTATCTGCTTGATAGAGTAGCTGCAAAGCAGTGTAGGAAGACAGAAACAATTGCTATTTATTTTGCTTACTCTTAATTGATTTTTTGCTTCTTTATTCTCTGTCCCTTTCAAATGAGTCTTTTATGATTCTGGGATATGATAATCCACTTTTACAACTTCAAATCATCTCACGCCTTCCTTCTTTTTTTTCCCCCCCTTTGTAATATATATATTACACAAGTAATGTGCATTGCAAAATATTAGGCAATTCTCTCTTTCCTTGCTAGGTTAAAGAATGATATACTTTTTCAATTTATTTCCAATGAAAGTTAGGAAATGACAGCCGTATTTGGTTTTTGCTGTGTAAAGTGAATGATAATGGCTCACCAACTGATTTATTTATTTCTGTTCTTTCCACAATGTGCTACAGTTGTTGTAAAATATTAGTCTGGTTTAGCTTGGAAGAACTGTACTTGACTATGAGTCCTTTGCTTTTGAAATTTAAAAATATATAAATAAATGATGGTAATTGTGGGCAGAATAAACTCTTGCAAGGGGCTTAACTCTACAAAGAATTATCCTAATTATTCCTTACAGGTCCCTAAGAGTGAGGATGCCGTGAAAGGGATGTTTTACAGGGGTTCCAAAATTACAGAGAAGTTGCTCATCTTTCTTCAAATATGTAGGCATTATTAAAAGGAGCTAAACTATTTCTTTTATGTTTAAGAAATGGTTTATAATTTTCTCTGTAATTGCCTTAATGTCAGTCAAAATGATGTAGAAGTCTTGAAAGAAAAAATATATAAGATCTATTAAAACAACTCTATTTATAATATATGGGTTGACAGAAGAGAATGTGAGGAGGCTGAGGACGGACATTACAGTTTCTCGTCAAAAACTCTTCCTGCACACAGTTATCTTTTTCTTCTCATATACCAAAAGTCACTTCTCTTCAACAGCTCTCCCAGAAGAGGTGTCAAAGGAGATGAGACAAGTATACTACAGTCAAAACCATAGATTTGCTGCAGTACTGCTACTGTCAGCTCGGCAATGTTGTCATCTCTGTGTGCATGGGACTCTGGGCAGGGTACCCACAAGGTAATTAAAGTGCAGTCTACATGCTTATACTCAAAACTTTGATGCTAAATGCTTCTCTGAAGCAGGTGTTTTCCCAGAAAAAGTTCAGATACATATCTCCCAAAATAAATTATAACAATATTGTCTCCTTGCTTATGAAGGTGTGGCTTTCAATACCTCCAAAGGGAGGAGGGTTGACCCTCTGTTTCACACACCTTGGCTGGACACTCTATCCACTGAAGTTTAAAATGCAGGAGTTCTTTTTGCTTTAAGAAAAATAGTGATTGAAAGAGCCATGTGATATAAGATGTCCCATTTGGACTACCCTCTCCTGCCCAATTCCTCACTAGCTAACTCCACATTCAGACCTGTCTCTCATGAAGTCTTCTCTAGTTTCTTCTCTGAGAGTTTATCCTTTTTATAGTAGCCTGAGCATCTATCCAGAGCATTTTGTACACAGATATTTGGAAAGAGGGAATACTTCCATGGCAACTTCAAGACATATGACACACAAATCACAGAATATTCTGAGTTGCAAGGGACGCAAACGACCAAGTCCAGCCCTTAAGTGAATGGCCTGTACAGGGATCAAACCCACAACCTTGGTGTTATTAGCACCATGCTCTAAACAGCTGAGCTAATCTCAGGGTCACTTTTATCCTAAACTGTTCTCTGCTTATCAGTAAGTGGTTGCACATACATTATTGTCAATTCCTTAGCACTTACGTGAATTAAAAGTTGGTGAACAGTGCTGATCCCTCATTACCAGCAAAGTTTTCATTAGTCTTCACCTCATCCAGCTGACAGTGTGGTTCAGTTTAAAAATGTGAAAAGGGCTCCATGCTCAGTACTGAACGTAAAGAATAGAGCAACAAACGCATGCTCAGATGCCACAAACATTTATTTTTAGGCTTAAATGGAAATTATAGCTAAACACGATTATTCTCAGATGTGTAAATAAAGCAGAGTTTAGTCTTGTAAATATGAGGTCATGACAACACTCATGATGATATAAACATTATTCATGTGATGTGATAACATACAAAAAATACTTTGCTAGAAGCAAGGTATGATTTGAAAGACACACCTTCCACTGAAGCATCATGTGTTACTACCTAAAGTATGGCTTCAAGCTTAAAACCAAACTTTTTATGACTTCAACCATAAAATCTTCATATTTACATCTCACATATTGACAACTATCAGCTCAAATCTGATGAAGTTCCAAAGAAAAGTTGTGTTCTGCTGTTGGGCAATCCTACAGAGTGGATTGCCCAATCATCAGCAAGTGTCCTGCAGCCTGAACTCAGGCAGCTTCCCTGCTGACAAAGCACAAACTAGAGATTACCCGGCTCATGCTTCCATGGTAATGGTGCCTCTTCAGTGGTAACAGAAAGAAAAAGCAGCAAGCAGATATTGTAGTCAGGAGTCACCATTTATGCATCAAATATGCAAGGGAAGGTCAATTATCCTTTTTGTTCAAAGTGGCCTTTCACAGTTGAGGCAAAGCATTTCAAGATTCATTGGAGTGTTCAGATTCCTCTAAGCCTGCTTATTCAGGTAAGGGTTTCTGCTAGAAAACCTAAAGCTATGCCATGTGAGGCAGGGCTGTGGAAAACAAGGATGGAGGAAAGGGGGAGGTTAGGGCTACATGCCAGCAGCTGACAGCCATGGCTGGGTGCCTTCAGGTCCTTCCTCCTCAATGCTGACTTACAGAGGCTTTCCTTGATGCAGGTGATTGCTCCTCTCCTGAAGTTGCAGCAAGGCTCTTAGGGCTGCTGAGGTTTTGAATTCAGAGCTGACTCAGGATCTGGGCTGGGCTGGGCCTGGCAGGATTGAGTGGCACAGCTGAAAGACACATACTGAAAGTCTGAAAAAATTTTAGGATGCCATTATCTCATCTGTTGTCAGGCAAATAGACCTGCCTGTGACAGGAGAGCATACTCCATAGGTTTTGTTTTCCTCTGCTGTCATTTTTTCAGTCAACAAACTGATTTAAACCAAGCATGGGTCTATGTTAAACAAAAGCCCCAACAGTCTGATTCTCATAAATGTTTAAGGACACTTTGTACCACTCTGCCAGCTTAAATGGACCTTGTAGACCTAGTAAACCATTTTTGCATTCCCTATAATGCTTCTGATATTACATATAAGGAATAAAGCAGCATTCATATAAGTAACAGTCAAGACCTAAAATGCGGTCTCTCAAGATTTCTACAGAGAGAAAACAAAAGCACTGAAAAATTATCTCGTCCCACATGATAACCCCATAATCATGCAATCAATCTTACCTCTTACTATAAAAAATACTACCACAGCTGTGGCAGTAATTAGTAAGTCAAAGAGAAAGTAAAATATATTAGAATGAAAAGTCAGTAATATATTTTTCTGGTGCAAAGGTTGGCTTGAGTTTGGCTCAACTTTAGTTAGTTTAAATATTAGCAGATTTTTGCCTAGATTTGTCTTCAAGTAAGAAGCAGTAAACAATGGTGAAAGCTCTAAAGTTACCCAATCTTTTTGAATAAAGGTACTGCACATGATGGGAGAAGAAAATCCCTAGTTACAACACTGTTTTATGCTTCCAGCTTTTGAAACCATGTCCTCTGCACTGGGGATGCAGAGATTTTTTTCCTGGGGAACCACAGGAAAAGCTCTGTTGCCACTGTTGTCAATATGTCAACAGCATGGTTTAACTGGTAGGATTCTCACAAAAGTATTGACAGTCTGTGGTGGACTAACCCTGGCTGGGCATCGGGTGCCCAGTAAAGCTGCTCTATCCCTCCCCTCCTCAGCTGGACAGGGGAGATAAAATACAACCAAAGGCTTGTGGGTCTAGATTAAGGACAGGGAAAGATCACTCACCAGTTATGGGCAGAACAGACTTGACTTGGGGAAATTAGTTACGTTTATAAACCATCAAATCAGAGTAGGATAATGAGAAAATAAAAACAAATCTTAAAATTTTCCTTCAACTTGCCTTCCTCCAACTCCTTCCTTCTTCCAGGGCTTAACTTGCTTCCAATTTTCTCTACCTCCTCCCCTCCAATGGAGCAGAGGAACAGAGAACTGGAGCTGTGGTCAGTGCATCACACATTGTCTCTACCATTCCTTCCTTCTCAGGGAAAGGATCCCTCAAACTCTTCCCCTATTCTAGCATGGGGTCCCTCCCATGGGAGACAGGACCCTGCTCCAGCATGGGCTTCCCACTGGGCCACAGCCTTCATCAGGCCTCCACCTGCTCCACTGTGGGGTCTTCCATGGGCTGTAGCTGGATGTCTGCTCCCGTGTGGTCCTCCATGGGCTGCAGGGGGAGAGCCTGTCTCACCATGGGCTGCACCACGGGCTGCAGAGGAATCTCTGCTTCAGTGCCTGGAGTGCCTCCTCCCCTCCTTCTTCTCTGACCTTGGTGTCTACAGGGTTCTTGCTCTCACATTTTCTCATCCAGTAAACATTTAGATGATGATGCACAGGCTTTGTTTCCCCCCTTCTTAAGTCTGTTACCCCAGAGGTGCTACCACCATCACTGATATGCTCGGCCTTGGTCCATCCTGGAGCTGACTGGCATTGGCTCTGCTGGATATGGGGGAAGCTTCTGGCAGCTTCTCACAGAAGTCAACCCTGCAGACACCCACTACCAAAACCGTGCCATGCAAATCAAATACCCTGTTGGTCAAAAAATATGTGCTAAAAACTGTGCTGTCACAGAGAACACCTTTGCACCACCACAGGTTTGATCCATGTTCTTCAAAGACATTGTATGACACAGGATATACAACGAAAGGGATACAGAAGGAGTGAAAATTCGGCACATATTCCTTTCAGGTCTCCCAAACACAGTAAGAAAGACTTCAGGGAGTATTTACAAGAGCTGTCAATGCTGTTCTGCCTCCATGGTCTCTTCAGATTCCGCAGAGAGGGAAGCAGCCCCCATTCTGCCCCACAGACTGGTGCCTGCTCTGACCTGGTCCCTTGAGCAGCCCTTTTTGCCAACAGACTTTAAGCAGGAGCTGGGGACCATCAGCTTCATCAGGTTGCTGATGACTGACACAAATCCGCTGTAAGGTGAACAAACCCCAGAGAACAGAATGAAGAGACTAGAGATTCCAACTGAAGATCCAAATTCCAGTCATGTTCCCAACCCAAATTAACCACAGTGGCTGCTGCACAGATGTAATGATTGAAGAATAGGCTGCATAAATATAAAGGTGTGTGATTTTTATATTTGCCATTTTAAAAACCAGTGATAGTCACACAGCGAGGAAAATGCTGCATTTTATGAATCATTAGCCCCCTTTATGAGATATATTTTGGACTGTATACCACTGTATTGCAAGAGAAAGTATTTCAATAAGATTAATTAGCTGATGTTTGTAAAACATTTTGAATCTGGAAGCACCGTATAAATGTGAGCGATTATTATTGTTATTTATTATAAGGGAGATGCAAATCCTCTCTGACTAAAGCCTTGCAATTTTTATGGTCACAACTTTGTCAAACAGATTTTTATCTTCCTAGCAGCAATGCGCTCCCAAAGATGTTGAGTCTTTAATCAACAGCTGTGATACCTCAAGCAAGTTATGAATTTTCCTTGATTTACAGCAGTTGAGTTTTTTAAAATTTTTTTTAGGGATGGGGTGGGGAGAAGCGTGTCCTTTTCAAAACATGTAACATAAGGCCAAAAGCTCCTTGGAGGAAAACCAGTGAGGCTATTAAATCCATGTTCAGGCACTCAGTGAATGACCTGATTTTCATTGCACGAAGGAGGTAGTGATTCCCACTGAACCTTCCAGGAGCTGCTCTGGGAACACACACCCTTAACAACATCACTTATTTTCTTGTCTAGGTCTGGCTGCAGGATGCTCTGTTTAGACATGGCTAGATTGTTTTTTGAGTGTTTTTTCTGTTCATAGCTACCAGTTTGTTTGCTTTAAATCCTGGTCCTTCGTACAGAAAGATCTGTGCAAATACCAAGGGAGCTTGAGTTATTCAACAGAGTCCCTGAAGGGAAAGGAAGCTCCGCCACAGCTTCCCCAGAGCCCTGATAATTATTCCACATGGTAAGAATTCCTAAGGGAATCCCTAAGAGGAGTTGTCAGCAGCATTTTTATACTCTCTTAACCTGATGCAGACAGCAACACATGTGCAAGCCAAGGACAGATAGAAACTGATTCTTCTTTCAGATTCCCCTTCAGGGTGTCAGCATGGACAATGTTTACTGGAAACTGAGGCCACTTGTGTGATGAAAAGCTATTCTCTCCATCAGTACTATTGAAAAACACCCGGAAGAAGCAGAGGATCGCACTTGCAGTATTCAGCCATTAGTATCACTTAGAGAGGAGTTCTGGGAAGCCCTGACTCTCCTATAGCCAATGGGAGCGTTTCACATTTTTCACATGCATACGTACAGCCTACTCTTGCAGTTATGCCCTTTGGTCAGAAAAGTTTGAAAACACTGGCTTTTTGTACACCTGCAGCGTGGCATTTGCAATGCTACAGGCTTGATGCAGAGTGGCTGGGAAGTTGCCCGGCAGAAAAGGACCCAGGGGTGCTCGTTCACAGCAGCTGAATGTGAGCCAGTGTGTGCCCGGGTGGCCAAGGAGGCCAATGGCATCCTGGCTTGTATCAGCAATAGTGTGGCCAGCAGGACCAGGACAGTGACTGTCTCCTTTTACTTGGCACTGGTGAGGCCATACCTCAAATATTGGTTTGGACCTCTCACTACAGGAAGGACATTGAGGTGCTGAAGCAAGTCCAGAGAAGAGCAACAAAGTTGGTGAAGGCTCTGGAGCACAAGTCTGATGAGGGGCAGCTGAGGGAGCTGGGGTTGTTTAGTCCAGAGGAAAGAAGGCTCAGTGAAGGCCTTATCACTCTCTACAACTGCCTGAAAGGAGGCTGTAGCCAGGTGGGGATTGGTCTCTTCTCCCAGACAACAAGTGACAAGACAAAAGGAAATGGCCTCAAGCTGCACCAAGGGAGATTTAGATTGGATATTAGTAAAAATTTAGTCACAGAAAGGGTTGTCAATCACTGCAACAGGCTGCTCAGGGGAGTGTTGAATCACCAAATCTGGATGTATTTACAAGATGACTGGATGTGGCATTTGAGGACATGGTTTGTTGGTGGGCTTGGCAGTGCTGGATTGATGGTTGGATTTGTCCAAACTAAATGATGCTGTGATTATTTTCCAGGGAAGATGTACATCACACATGATACATGAAATCAATTTGAAGTTGTGAGTCGCACATATATTTCTTATCATACCTGGGTTTTCTGCACAACAAACATTTCTGTCCAGCAATTCACTTTAAAGACATCAGTGGAGAACTTCACCAGATTATTGCCAGAACAGGTTAGCTCACTGAGAGAGCCACATCTCTTATGAATGCCAGCCAATTCCACCATCTAATCAGTGAAATATTTTATTTTAATAATACTATTTTAGTAAATGTTAATCAATATTATATTTAATTTTATTATTATTAATAATAATAAGATGTTTTATCATTTGGGACATTCAATACTGGGGATATGTGTGCAGCCTTCCCTTTGCCTTTACAACATGAGTCCACCAGGATGTCCATCCCCCACTAACAGAATCTTCTGTGGACCCATGGTAACATCAATCCTGACCCAAAGTTCTGTGAACCCTAATAAGTCATCTGTTCACAACTGAGTGCAAGTTACAGGCACCTACTTACACACAGGCAGGTAATTGCAACAACTGTTTTGGGCAAACCCTGCCAATCTCTCATATGGATGACTCTATCTCGGTGGCAGAGAAATGCAGGTATAGGGTAAGGCAGAAAAGGTTTAGTTGCTGGTTTTTATATTACTGTAAAATAAAAACTTGCTGTTTCTCAAATAAAATTCTATGACTATGTGGATCAACCAGCCATTCCCCATGGGAGAAAAGAAGGTGGCATTGACAGAGGAGTCGCATGTGGATCTTGCTTGCTTCTCCCATCCCACAGCACAAACTCTTCACCCACAGGGATCTCCTCTAGCGGTTCTCAAATTTGGGCCATAAATAGGGCTTCAAGCATACACACAATAAATGTGAACTTCAAAATTGTGTTGCCTTATTTATTTTGCCTGCCTAGCGTAGCACTGGCATTTCAGGACAGATGTAATTTTTTTTCCAAAAATAAGCATATTTTAATTAAATCCTGCAGTAAATAATTACATTTGTACTCCAGGGATGTCAAATATTTCATTGAAAGTCAATCTAAAATAAATACTTCTATTAAAAATGTCATTTTTTCTTAACTCCAGTTTGCCTCTATAGCCATACTGAAAGACATTAATATTTCTCTCTGATACATATTTAGCTGAGAGGATTATATTTTGCTCTAAGTGTTTCCCACTAAACATTGTGACAAAGTTATGTGGATGTTGCATGACAATTTGATGTTTCAACTGAAATTTAAAAACCGCTGTATATGCATATATTTATGCTTCACTAGATTGTGACACGAAAGCCCCTGTATCTCAGTATTCTGTTGAATCCACAGCTACCTTAAATTTGTAGACATTGCTATCCTTGCATAAGAATCACCCATTAAATTGGGATGATTGGAGAACTATTTTTGGGCTTTACAGAGATTAACCAGACTTTACTTCCCACCATTGAAAATGTTTCTGCGACATGCTGTGCATTGGCAACAGAATAAGATTTTGACAGGTGCAAGAAATTGCTATGTCCCCTCAGATGTTCATTGGATTTTTACAAGATGAGCTCCCAGAAAGCTGCTGGGTACTGCTGTATGGGCACAGTTACTGTGAGTACTAGAAAAACGTGTTAACTAAGCAATCTGCATATACTCAGCAGTACGAGCTCCAAGAAAATGGAGCTTCTCCAACATATCTTAGGGAACGGAGTGTGTGGTTCCCATCCCACAAACCCAGCTGTGCAGGATAGGGGAAGAGGCACGGAAGAACTGAGCCACTGCTTCATTTCCTCTCCATCCCCCTCACCCCATTCAAACTCACAGTAATTTAAGGAATGGGAATGAGTTTGATAGAAGCAAACCTCCCTTCTGAAGCTAAACCCATCTTACACAGTCAGATATTCTGTATTTAACAACACAGTCATGCAGTGACTGGAAGAAATTTTCTGTGCTGGACAGGTATGCACAGCAAATTTATCTGTGAAGATAGCCAGCCTCACTGAATACAACCCTGTCAGAGGTGCACTGAATGAGTCCGTGTACATACTTTGTACTGCTCAGTATTGACATTCAGGTGGAAGAATACAAGCAGGTATTCTTCCAGGATAGCATCTTTTGAATTTCTCTTTAAATTATAAAAATACCTGTGCTGAACAAAAACAGCATCTACACGTGATGTGTCATGTGCTCAAAATTTTTATTGGTATCTGCTGTGCTGCAGAAAAGTCTTACACTGAAGGAACCAGCTCTTTTCTCAAAAAGTTTGTGTGACTCTGTGCTGAGACTCTGACCAATGTTATAATAACCCTTGCCTGTAACTGGCTGTTTCCCATCAAGCCTAGGCTTGCAATTCGATTTCCTGCATTCACAGTCATGAGTCCCAGGCAACCTACTTAGATCACACCTACCTGAGTAATCGCTCTTTTCCTGATTCCCCCTGACCTCCAGCATCAGCACCAATGTCTACTTTGAGTACCCAGGAACAGAAGAGGGAAAGAGGAGCAGGGAAGAAATAGTCCTTGTGCTTCCCCTCTTTTTCCTGGACCTCAGAAGGGGTCAGGAACACATGGTGTACAAGGAGCGTTGGGGTCCCTTCCCCTCCTGCCACGTAGCCCTGGGAGAGGGGCCCTGAGGGGACACATGGGGTGTCCCTGCCCCTGGTCAGCCTCGTTCCCCATGGGTTGGTTTGTGTTCCCCTGCCCGGGAAGGACCCTCGGGTCCCGTGATTGAGCAGTTCCTCGGCAGAGCCCCGGCCATGCGGCTGGGGAAATAAACATCTCTGAAACATCTACCAAGAATCCATCCATAGATATTTCTTTTCCACGGGCCTTGTTGTCCGATACGCGTGTTGCAGTATCTGCACTGTAACAAAGGAGTGGCAGACAGCTGGGTTTATGGAATCTGAAAAACAGATTAATCTTCTTGCTGCCTTCAGCTACCTAACAGAAGTGTACAGGCAGGGCAGAAACCGACTTCTCACAAAAGATAGGATGAGAGACGGGCAGAAGTTGCAACACAGGAAACTTTAGTTAGAAGCGAGTTGACAAAATTTGTCCCTGAGGCCAGTCAAACATTCAACCAGATTGACCAGAGGGAATATAGCATCTTGATCAACAGAGATACTCAAAAATTGACTGGACAAGATCCTGAGCAGTATGATTTCAGTAGACCTGCTTCAGTTCAGGGCTTGGACCAGATAACCAAGAAATGATTCACCACAAGTGAACCTAACTACCCTATTGCACTCTGACCTCCAGGGGAACTGAAATAAGGGGAGATGCCACATATGCTGGGTAGCTTTAATGATTTATACAAATTTCAAGCCCCAGAGTTGAGTTATCACTTGGGTTTAATGTCTGATGAGGATGTGCCTCGTCAAGCTTCCCAAGCTCATGCTCATAAAGGTTTGCATGCATTTGTTCTACAGCTAGATAGCTAGATAGCTAGATAGCTAGATAGCTAGATAGCTATCAGAAGACTTATGTGGTAATTTAATGCTTTATGGCAAGTGTCTGATAGTAAAGGAAGCAATCAAAACCCCCCAAATATTCTGCTAGGCAGTAACAGGGAAGAGCTACCAGGGTCTTGTCATTATCTCCCCCACTGATCCTTTGGGAATTCTTTTTACTGTTTCTGTCTCTATAGCAAAAACATTGTCCTCTTCCTACTATTCGCTCCATTAGATACCTCTGCACCGTCACAGCACTTGACTATAACAAAATTAGAGAAGCAATCTTGTTCCCCTGAATGTCATGGTGCTAGTACAACCTCCTTTTGCAAGAAGGATGACCTTACTTCCCATGCCTGTGATCCTACAGCCATCAGAGTTACACAGAGATGAGTCATTGTTTCCTTTCAATGACATACCACTGGAACAAAACAACAAGCATTTTTTTTTGTCATAGGAAATGTCATAGGAAATGCACCTATCCATGATGAAATAAATAGCAATTTACTCAATAAATTGCAGGGATTAATGGAAACCTCAAAACTAATGTAAATGGTCCTGGTGAGAAAACAAAAATCTGGAAATCACATTGCCTTTAGTTGATTCAAATCAATCATCATTGATTGAAAAACGTGCAAATATGTATCACTTAAGTAAATTCATCCTTCTCCACTAAAATCTATCAATCACAGGAACAGTGAATATCACCGGATGACGACATTTTGAATGTTGAGTGCATTTTGTACTAATTGTAGTATTTTATTATGTCACCAAGTGAAGGAAAACTGTCAGTGTTCTCAATAGCTGTGTACACAATAAATGCCTAAGAGATTTTTGCCATGAGTATTATTTGTCAAGAAAATATCTGTGCCTCAATTACTGTTTCACTTCAGCAAATATAGAATCAACCCAGAAAGAGTGACAGTGGGAGAGCACTGCCACATTTGTAACTCTGTAACTCTGCCGGGGAATGATTTAGCCAAATACCCATATGGTGTGAATCAACACAGCTCCAGAATTCTTCAGTATTAAACTACTTTAGACCATCCAAAAACATGGCCCATGGAAATCACCAGTAGGTCTTCCAGTCACACATGTGGGCGGGAGTGTCCACTGTACTCTTTGAATTCCAGCCTCTCTCAGACTCAGCCTAAATCTCCCTCCATCTGATGCTTCCCAGGCAGTGCCACCACTGATAGGGAATCTCAGCATCCATGTGGAAAAAATAATATGCTATTGGTAGCCTAAATGCTTGAAGAAGCTTGGCTTAAGAATTTTTTTTAAAATCATAAATAGTAATAAAAAAAGAACAGAAATCAAAATAATAATAAAATGGGGATTTTTAGCTACAGATGTATTCCCTCCTAATTTCTAAACCACATCTCCTCATCTTTTGGATGTGACACAGTCCTGCTACTATGCTTTGATTGGTTAAGATATTAAGACAAAAAATAGTGCTGTTTTCCCATTTTCCCAACATGCAATTGAACCTCTTCATTCTTCACGATGTTTTTCCTGACAGTGTCATAATTTTCTTCTTCACAATTTCTCTTCTCTAAGCAGCTGGGAGCATTTCAGATTTCAGGCAGTTGATACTACCTATTGTTTGAGATTCTCTTTTGGAAGTTGATTGCTGTCCATTTATTGGAAAAATGGACCAAGAAGGGAACTGCATTCAAGAAAAAACCTCAATGTCCAGAGTTTTGCAGAGCTAAAAATGCATCATCCACACAGACATATAACTTAATCCTCAGCTGTAATGATTGCAGTACCTGGTAGTACTGATCCACTTTAAACTCCATCCATTTTCACAATCTCTTTGACTTTCTTCTATGTGCAATATCTCCTTTCACAAAGTCTTCAATTTTGATCAAGTTGTGTTTATGAAAGAGAGATGGCTCCTAAAATCAAGAACCACTTTTCGGAGTAAATTCCTTTTATGTACATAGGCTACAATAAACCAGCTTTAGCAGGGTTGATTCCTACTGAAATACATAGGAGAAAAAAAATATAAAGTGCTGAGAGGGCATTATGAACTCCTGGTAAATCTGTTTCCCCACATGGATAAATTTGCAGGATGGCTTTGCAAGAGTCTGTCTGAGTAAAAAGTTCTTTAACATGTTAAAGAGCCATTGTTGTCTATTTCAGTGGTTTTCTGCCATGTTATAATTAATGACATTTTGTGCTGATTCATTTTTTCTGTATTCATTAAAATGATACAATCAAGTCATTTTGGCAAAATATTTAATAAAGTTTTATGACAGGGAATATAGTCTTTAATTTTCATGCTACTGAATAACTAGAGAGAAAAATCAAATAAGAGCTTGTTTACATGAAAAATTAGAACAGCTATTTCACTTTAAAAGCATGTCCTTCCTTAAGCCTAAATAACTCTCAAAAAGGCCTAATTTAGGGATTGAGTAAAACAATGAACTTATGCCTGTGTAACTTGGTTTATACTCAGGACCTAAAATAAGTGCCTCCATTTGTTTTGTCCATTTTAATGAAATGCTATTAGAAATACGGGATTTTCTAGGAGTATGCTCCCACCCATGTGCAGGCCCATCTCATCAACATTTTGTCAGTCCTATCCTAACACACTGTGCCTATCTATATATGTGTGAGTACACACACAGCACCTCCTATTGCCTCAGATGCCTGATGTGCACTTTATGTATCTGACTGCTGCTAGATATGGGGCACCATGCTGTGGCAACTAATGAATTTTTTCCTGGTCGAGGGATTGTGGGATCTTCTACAGCAGCAGGTTTTGTGCTAACCTAGGTTATGCTAATGCCATACAAAACTTCATGAAATACTCGGTCACTGTATTTCAAGTATTTCAAAAATTCCCCGGAATACCTCTGCACATTTTTCCTCCCTTTAATGTATTTAAATTTCTGTCCTGAATGATTCAAGAGCAACCTCTGAATTCAATTGTATCCTTTCAATTGATTCCCAGTATATTTCCAACCCTGCTTGAGGTCAAGTTCAAATAATGGGCCAACAACAACCTTATGAAATTCAACAAGGACAAATGCAATGTGGTTCTCCTGGGAAGAAGAAATCCTTGCAACAAGGTAGGCTGGGGAGTGGCTCTGCACAGGACATCCTGGGTACACCAGTGGGTCTGCCCAGGCCAGCAGCGAGCCTGCAGTGAAGGCCAGCAGTGCCTGGGTTCCATCAGCAGGAGCACAGCCAGCAGACCAAGGAAAGTGATTATTCCCTGTACTTGGCAGCTGTTAGACCACATTGAGAGCCCTGTGTCCAGTCTGGGGCTCCACAGTACAGGAAAGGCATTGATAAACGGGAGCAGCCCAGGGCAGGGATGGAGTACGTGCCCTGTGAGGACAAGCTGTGAGGGACCAGAGCTTGTTCACCTGGAGAGGAAATGTCTCTGAGGGCACCACAGAAAAGCCCCCAGCATCAACGAGGAGCTCGTCAAGGAAACAGAGCCAGGCTTCTCCCAGTGGCACGTGTCTGGGGGCTGAGAGATAAAGGACATTAAATGAAACCACAGAAGTTCAGATCAGACAGAAGAAATGTTTCCTTGTGAGGACAACCAAGCAGAGGAGCCATATTGCCCAAAGGAGATCTACAGTCTCTCTCTCTGGAGGTTTTGAAGTGCACACTCTGGGTAGAGTCCAGGGCAATCTGTTCTGAACTTCTGAGCATGGGGTTGGACTAGAGGCCTCCTGAGGCCCCTTCCGGTCCAAATTACCCTGTAATCCAATATGGGCCAGAGAGGAATTAAGCTGTGCAATATATTCCCTTTGTGATTAGGGCAATATGAAATGTCACTGATGTCCTTCTCCCTCTCAAGACATGTATCGTTTCAAATCATGCAGGCATGTCATAAAGCTTACCTAAGCAAGTCTTTGAAATAAGGTGAAAAAATTCTTCCTTTTTTTTTTGATTCTGAAAGTTATGAAACATGAGCACAAGATGAAATAATGCATTGCTAAAACCAGAATAATTTGCAGAAGCATTCAATCAGATAGTTTAGAGGAAATAAAGCCCTAGCATTAGGTTATGCTAAATATAAAGAGCCAAACTAAGTCTGGATGTAACTCTTTAGGGTTTTGATTGAATAACTTGATACCTGAATGGAATATAAAAATACTTTTGAGTTTTTCACATAACTAATGCCCTGCTGGCCTGGAAAAGGGATTAGAAATTCAAAGACACAAGGAGAATTGTGGCAGAGCAAGAGTTTGGCTGTAGGGAAATCTCAGAGCATCTCATAGATGCTTTCACTTAGTGATCTGTCTATGACTAAATGTCTTCTCCAAACATAAAGTGAAGAGAGGACATTGAATTAAGTATAAATTATTACAGTATTATCTGGCTGACTTGGATTTTTAGACTGAAAATTTCAGACCAGACCAAAAGTTAATTGTTATTTATTTGCATTATTAGCATCCTACAATGGTACTATTAACTCTTATCTTCTGAACTTTAGCTGTCTTTTACCAGAATCTAGCAAGAGTTCTGAATCTCCACATCATTGAGAAGGCATGGAAATAGAGCTGTGTAACTGTACTATAAGATCATCTCTGTACTTTCTAAGCAAAGTAATCATTCAGTGTAAGCTATCGGAAACAGAGATCCTTTCCTGTTAGTACCATTAGCATTCCTACTACTTAGCAAAAATTTTAAAACAAATATCAAAGTGCCTTAGCCTGAAGTGAAAAAAACCCAATATGTAACAAAAAGCAATCTTCTTAGGTTCTTGACGTATCAAAAATAGTTAACTGCTCAGCAGTCCCAGCCCTAACTTCTAATAGGATAAACCTAAAAGCTTTGTCAATTAATTAACTTATCCCTACATCTCAAATTAAGAAATCAAATAAAGATAAACATGTAATTTTCTTTCCTTCCATGCTTCAATTCCCAAAAGTAATGCAAGTATATTTTCTATGAACAGCCTCAAATGATGAAAGTGATGCAAAAGGTACAGTAGATAAATATAGACAGAAATAAACCTCTGAAATGCTTTCTCTATTTGTCTAGAAGAAGAAAAGAGGAAGTGTTGAAGTGCAGAGGTGTTCAAAAGTAGGTGAATGAGACTGTACCTCTGAAAACTTACTGCAAAATTCCCAGTGAAGTTACTTCTGCACAGAAAAGGAAGCAAATAAGAGGGTACCCTCCAGCCCCTGCTTAATAAAATGTCAAATGGGGCCCTTCCTTCTGTTCACTTCTAACAAAAAGATAAAGAGCCACTTGTTATCCT
This sequence comes from Coloeus monedula, assembly GCF_965178545.1. Classification (NCBI taxonomy): domain Eukaryota; kingdom Metazoa; phylum Chordata; class Aves; order Passeriformes; family Corvidae; genus Coloeus; species Coloeus monedula. Next base: position 40,259,421 of record NC_138784.1, read on the forward strand.
TCTCTTCAAAATCATTATCAGCTTAGGACCTCTTCACTCAGAAGTGACCTGAGTCCATATCTGCTGCAAGTGTCCAAACCAATAGTTTTTCAAGAAGGTTGACAAAATATTGTGAAAGTGGGACATTTTCACTTGAAAAGGAGGAAAATAAGTGTTGCTATCAGTGGATGTTCTGCTGCTCTTCTCATGCAGGTGTGTCTCAGAGCCAATGGGGAGAACAGCAGGGTATGGCAGGCACAGGGATCTTTATGATAGTGCAGCTCTGTCCAGCCTGTAGCTCTGTCCTTGGGACCTGCAGTACAGAGATGCCATTAATCGGACTCCTGATCCTGGGACTTTCTCTTTTACTTTTAAATGTCTCTTGCTAATTCCAAAATTCAAGGAAATACGGAGTTGTTAGTCCCATTATTTGATCAAATAGGTGTCAGGGATTATCCGAGAGAAAAATTTAGGGTGAGAATGGTGGTGCCTTTCTATCACCTTGAGTTCAGCACTGAAGCTCCAGACTGATGTTGAAAAAGCAACTTTGAATGGGTGCCTCTTGAGTAATTCTGAACTGGTTCCTGTGAGTAACTCTGCTTGGTTTTCCACTTCAATGGAGGGGTCTTCATTTACCCCTATGGAGCACAGTGCACAGGAGAGTTAAGGACTTCACTTCAGGAACTAGTAATCAGATACCCAAAAAGTTGCAGCTTGGCAAGTGACTCTTTACCAGTCATGTCCACTGCTGGCAAGACATTTCTATCCTCCCAGTGAATTCTGTCCCTAAAATATAAGGATCCTAATTTGGCACTAGGGAGTTCAAATGCTGTGATTTTTTTTTTCCTGAGAAGAAAAAAAGAAAGATTGTGGAAAGGGTAAGTATGGGGGGAAAGAATTTGCTTATGAATTAATAGATGATCAAACAGAATGGGTTTGAATGTGAAAATCCATCTGAAATAAATAAATTCTTAATATACCTAATTTTGACAAGATGCTGGTAGGTATTATAGGATTTTTTTTTCTTCAGGGAGCCCATTTGCTGTTTCTTCAGCAATCCAGAAGCCTCCATCAACCCATGGTTATTCTTGAGATGTCTCACTAGCTCAGGGAGAACCCCTGTTGCTATTTAAGTCATCTTCTTGTCAAACATGCAGATGATATATCTGAACATGAGACTCTTCTATTTCTCACTGCAAGGTAAGGATATAACTAATTCATGTCAGCAGTCACTATATGAAACAGAAATTATTTCAGATTCTTTCAGGAATTGTCTAAGCCTAAGCCTATCAGCCCAGCAAGGTATTTGGACATCCTAGCTTAAAGCGTATGAGCTACCCTAGGATTTCATGTGATTTAGATTACTTGAGTTCATTTACTGAATCAGGTTGGCATGAAACACTAATCCTTCTCTTGCCTCCCTCTGACGTGTATTTCTATCTATTTTGTGGATGGTAGGTACTCCAGTTTCATAACCAGGCACAGAATTGCAACAGTAGTTGTGGTTCTCAGAGAAATTGCATTAAAAATGATGCCCAGGAACAGTTTTACCTGTTGCTGCATTTAAAAAGGTGACATACAATTATAGGATTTATATCTAGTGTAAAATTGTACATGCATTACATGTTTGTAGAAGAGATCATACTTTCTAAGTATTCAACAATGACTCACATCAAAAGCCCTGCTACCCAGAGTGAACTGACTCCCTCAAGTTATCCATTGACAGAGCTTCAGTCTGTGGCTGAAATGACTCCTAAGGCCCCACTATTTTGACAGATCCCTTAGACTGCAGCCCTGATACAATTTCTCTTTGGGTTTTTTTGGTTTGGTTTGGGGTTTTTTTTGGTTGGTTGGTAGGTTGGTTTTTTGGTTGGTTGGTTGGTTGGTTTTTGGGGTTTTTTGGAGGGGTTGTTTGTTTGTTGTTTGGTGTTTTGTGATGCAATTATGTCCCAAGACCTACTGTACTGATACCTACAGAAAGAAGCTGTGATGATGGACACAACGGACACAGCCATTGTGTTTCTGCAGGCACAGCATGCCTGGGGAGCTGGGCTGACACCTAAAAGATGAATGAAGCTGCCACCTGGGAGACTGCTGCTTCTCCTCCTGGCCTGGGGGTCAGACAGGCTCTTCTGGATGCTCAGGCTGGGACAGGCCAAGTGCAGTTAAGCCGGGAGATATTTTGTGCAGGGGGTGAGTGGCCCTTGCCTATCCTCATATTTAGACACCCGTTTGTACACAAAATAGGTTTTGGCTGTAGGCTGTGCCTACCTGAAGGTGTGATCTGTAGGATATTTTTGATGTCATTAATGATTAGATTTGCTTGTGTCCACTTACACCAATTTACTCACCCTGTGTACTACCATGTTGTTAGAAATCTAGAACACATGCCAACTAAGATTCTCCATGGGTAAAGCTTTTCTATTATGTTTATCACATTAAAAGGCAAACTGCCCCTGACAGGTATCTCACTGTGCATTGGAGGTAGCAACCTGAAGCCCCTATGAACAATCTGTTTTACTGCAAAAACTGAATCTGGCCCAAGACCTGATCCAATCCCTTCTCTTGGGATATTGAATTGTTCTGCCAGCCCTCTTTCCCCATAGCTCCATGCCATGTCTTCACAAGGCCAAAAGGAAGCACCTTCACCATGTAACCAAAACTCTGAGGCTGGCTGGCAGGTGCCAGCTCTGTGCTGCTCTCTATGGCCAGTACTATGTGCTGACCTCTCATCTGGCTGGAAACACAACACTTATGTAATGAGAGTACATGGCTGAGGTTTGGGGACCTCCCTGTCACATGGGGAATGATGGCCAGTCTGCCTACATGATGGAAACGTATTCTGGCCTGTGATGACAAGGGGCTGGACTATTCCCCTAGGAAACCTTATCCAACCTGCTCCAGTTGAGAGACTCCAGCCAGTGATGCACATCCTGATGCATTTTTTATTCTGTTGCCAGCTCCTTCCAAGCCACTGCTTATCTCATACTTAGTATATCTTTGTGGGCTTGATCCTGCACTCAAAAGCACATTTTTATGCTAAAACCCTTGTTCAGCCACATGAGAACCAAGCACATGCTCAGGTCATTGTGGGAATGAGATAAGGTTATTAAGAGAGCAGAATGACCAAGCTCTGCAGAAATATATGCCCAAGCCACCCTTTCCAGCCTTCTTTCTCCCCCCCATTCTCCAGAGAAAGGCATATTTGTACTGTAAGTGCATGGGAACCTCCTTTCATCAGTGGACCCAGATTTTAGACAGAATTCAGCACAGACCACAAGCTTCACACCATTCCCTTAACAAGATTCCCTTAACATTCCCTTAACAAGTGCAGCCACTTAATGGGAAAGTTTAAAGGATCAAGTAACTGAAGCAAATTTATTAAAGCGGAGGCACAGAAATTTCAATTAATAATGGTTGGCATCACACAAATTGCTCCTTTTATGAAATACATGCTAAAAAGTGTCTTCAAAGGAATTATTTGACAGTTTCATTAATACATTTCTATGGTTATAGCTCCCAGACTTATCTCTCAACCTTCTTTATTTCCATTCACAACAAAAAAAATTAAAAAAAGGTTGTAGGGATTTTATTTTCTGCAGAGGAGTAGAGTTTATATCTCAGAGTTTGTTTTGATGGAATAAGAATTAGGATGAGCCTAGCAAACAGTACAAAAGAGATTTGGTTTTTGTTCATAGAAGGAGAGGAGGTTCCACCTGCTAAAATTGACAATTATACACCACATGAATAAATCGACTCTGGATACACCATGTCATATATATCTCCTTGTCAGATACAAGTAAGTGCTTACTTCTTCATGCACATGAAATCTTAAAACATTCACTTGTAGCGAAAGAAAATAATCTTGCTTCCAAAGCAGGTGGGCTGTGGTAGCCTAAAGTAATCTACAAAGCAGAAAATGCCTCAGTATTAAGTCTTTTGTTATTCAATGCATGTGTATTTTGCAATATAGAATGATAGGATATCTCATATGTACTAAGCACATAAATATTTATCATACTTTTATAATTACGCTTTTGCTGTGTGGTTCACTGACACGGCTTAGAAATTTTCTCTGTTTCCCAGTTTTGCATTTAATAAAATGTACACCAAAGTCCAATTCTCAGATCCAATAGTGCTGAGTGAACTGAGATGTACAGACACTTATGCCTGGCTCTCCGTGCACTACATGAAATTGCCAAAGTGTATTTACAAGACAGAAAGAGAGCATCTCAGAGGAGCTACTCTCAAACCTTCTAACAACACCGCCGATTTGTTTCAAGTTGAAATCTTCCTTGCTGGCTACTTCTTCTAGAACTGTAAATATAAACAAACATGTTTAGTAATGACAAATGCTGCCTTCCACATACCAGTCATACCTGCTCTTAGTTACAGCAATTTCTACCAAAAAAAAACCAAAAAGCCTACAAACCTTAGCAGCTATATAGACACTTATCATTTTTAAGGCTTGGAGTTAAGCCAGTCACTTGAATTGTGGAGATGTCCATTCCAAATATATTTGCTGTAGTGATCATTGCTGACTTGTCATTGAGATCTAATGGCCTTCTCCAGTTTCTTTACTGCTGAAAAATAATTTTATTTTTCAGTATTTAAGCTCTTCCTTTTATAAGCTTTCTGCTTTTGTTCGCAATATTATTTAACTTGTTCTCCTAAATACATCTGGAGGAACCTTTGCCTCAAAATCACAATGCCAATTTTATCTCCTTTATCATCCTTTCAGCTGTAGTTCATTCTTTCCGACCGAGTGAGTAAAATTCCCAAGTTCTCACAGCACACTGAACCATAAGTTCTTAATTAATCTCTTCAACAGCAAGTAAAAAAAGAACTTCAATGCAATCCACTCTGACACATATTCAGAGAATAGTGAGCACTCACTCAGCTCAGAACTGGTCTGAAAAGGGAACCTGAAGCACATTAAGCGATTTCTAATCTTTATACCTGAGTCTAACAGTTTATGATTAATGATAAATTGCAAAAAAACCTCTGCTTTGCATCTGTAAAATGAGAGCAAGCAGGGAGGTGCCCAGGCATCTGGCCATCACTGCAGCATCAGGAATACCTGCCTTTACAAGCGAGTTATAAATCACTGAACACTAAAATTCTCAAAATACTCAGTGAACAAGAAAAAAGATGAGAAAATGGAAGCAGGCACTGTGGCCCTGATACTTGGGGTCCATATGAATGTTTAAAAATGAGAGACTTACATTTGCTGTAAGGCAAACCTGTGGATGGAAATTGCTGTTTGCCAAATACAAAAAATAGATCTTCAGCCTCTGCCTTGGTTTTCTTTTAAATTAATGGAATATATTAAGAGAAAAAGAAGTAAAGTCTTAGGGGCAGAATATATACACTGCATTCAGAATGCCCTTAAAAACTGAGATATATAAAATCCAAAATCATAGAAAAAGACAGCAACAAAAATTCTCAACTGATTTTGAAAACTTTATTGGTCACAGTATATCTTTCCAAGAAATACATCCTCTTGAGAAGGGATCTGTGTCAACGAAGGAACTGTCTTCTTTTGACCAGACAGCTATATTCTTGATAACAGTGTATCAAAGAACTTAACTTTCTCAAGCTCCTTTTAACATTTTTTATACACAGATTAATAGTTAGTCACTGGGAAAGCAAAAGCCACAAATGCAAGCAAAGCACAGCAAGGAATTAGTTCATCACTTCCCATGGGCAGGCAGGTGTTCAGCCATCTCCAGGAGAGCAGGGCCCCATCACATGTGACAGTTACTTCGGAAGACAAAAGCCACCACTCCAAATGTCCCCCCCTTTTTCCTTCTTCCCCCCACTTTATACACTGAGCATGATGTCTATGGTCTGGAATATCCCTTTGGTCAGCTGGGGTCACCTGACCTGGCTGTGTCTCCTCCCAACCTCCCACACACCCTCAGGCTCCTCACCAGCATGGCAGTATGAAAAGCTGGAAAGGCCTTGGCTCTGTAAAAGCTTTTCTGTATTATGATCACTGTGCTCAGCACAAATCCAAAACACAGCCCCATACTAGTCACTGTGAAGAAAATTAACTCTACCCCAGCCAAAACCAGCACAGCATGATATACAAACTGCTACCCCCTCTTCTCTGCACATGGGTGGAGAATGGCAAGTGGACCAAATAACATGTCAGAAAACCATTGAAAAGGCAGGCACAGGTTTTTCTCTTCCTTCAGAAATTTGTAAACCCAGACAATGACTGTGAATCTCCAGGAGATTTTTCATTAAATCAGACTATGGCCATTAGCACAGCTTAAATAGACTCCAAGCAAGTTCAGGGTAAACAAAGAATAAAGGGTTGAACACAAATACAGAAATTCAGCTGCCATCAGATATGAAGAAAGGGAGCTCAACTACAATGCTCCAAAGGGAGTACAGCTCCTGCAGTGACTCAGCTCTGACTGGGGAGTGAGACACAGCAGCTGGATCTTCTTTTCTCTGGCTGTAGCTGACAATATTTATAAGTTTGCTATGCTAATTTCCCGCAGGTCCACCTGGATTTTATCAGCTTATATATTTTCCCGAAAAACAGCTTTTACTTTATCTGCTTTACTAACATTGTGATTTACAGGAAGTGGCTTTGTTTCAGTCTAGGGATTTCTCAAGTCTTAACTTTTCATGCTTCCTCAAATAAAGATTCAGTTCTCCAACTGAATAAACATATAAACAGTGCAGCTTGTGGTCTGGTGATTGTATTGTCACAAAACCATTTTTAAAGAAAATAAGGAATCATTGAAAATCATCTTTTCCCTTTAGAACCAGTTATACTTTCAGCTCTGCTCATCCCAGCAAAGAAAACCCTTTTATTTAAGACAAATAAAGCACATGAAAACAGCATGATCTGCCCATGCTATGTTTTTCACTGACAACTGTTTACAGAATGTATTTTCATCCATCCCTTCCTTCCTTAGTGTTCTTTAGCAGTCTTGTCCAAGACCAGCACCAACTTTAGTAATATTCAGTATACTGAGATGTAAATGAGAGTCCCACTCAGCAGTAGAAAATTGATGTGCAATACCATCTGACATGTTTGTAGCAGCATTTAATTATTTAATCAATTTAATAACAGAATATTTGAACCACCATTAAAAAAAAAATCACTGGGCATAACCAATTCAGACTATAAATCAGACATTTTGCTCTCTATTTTCATTCTTCAATTACATTCTGTGAACTAATCGGCAACAGTTGATGGGAATTTAGGATGTAGACAGACTATAACAGGTGGAGCAATCAGCTCTTCACAAGAAATTAATTTGTACAGCCGCTATTACTCTCTCATACACACACATCCCGATTTGCACACACAGCCAAGCAGATAGCCCTGAGTATTGCTAATTGTGATTACAGCCAAAAGTCATAAAACACATTTCATTATATTCAGGGGAATGATAGCTGTGCTCATTCATTTATCTTTCTATTTTCTTTGAAATTATCTTTGTAATCTTCAGATATACTTTTGCTTGATTTTATTCCTGATTTTCGAACAAAATAATTGTTTTGTATCGCAGTATTCATACTGGGTTTATTTGAACTTCATTAAAACCACTCTGGTAATTTCTGAATTGAATAAAAAGTATGTTGAAATGTCTAATGATGGTTCTCTTGAGACACAATGGACCACTTCAGTGTGAAAAGTAATAATAAAATGTTTATAACAATATTCCATCAAGACTAAATTTCTCCCATCATGTATCCTCATTTCAACCAGCTAAAATTCTTACTTTCATTAAAGCAAGAAATTCTGGCCCTGGGAAGCTCCCTTAGACATTCAGATTATCTCTCTGGGTGGGGTGCAGTCTTTCTGAAGCCTCCAGGTTCTTCTTCACATTCATGGCACATCTGATGCTTGGCCCCCCCCAGCAGGAGCTGGAACTGGTGCCTTGCCCATGGGCTGGACCTCCTCCAGCAAACATCAAAACCTGGCAGGCACTGGCCTGTAAACAGTGCTCGAGAGGGTTCAGCAGCTCGGGAAAAAGCCTCTTCCAAGGCAAACTGTAATTGAACCTCTTTTTCAGAAAGCTGTTAAAATCAGCATACAAAAAGATAACACTGCATGCAAGGTATCCTGTGCTGTGTTTGCTGTTCCCAGGGACCCACACTTCTTAATGAGCTGCACTGGGAGTTGAAGGATTGTCTGGGTAATTTAAATTTTAGGGATGATTTGAGGAGCAAAGTGGTTAGTCAAAGCACCTTGTATGAACTGGCTCCTCAGAACTTCAGCACAAGAATATGCCAAACAGCCATTCAGCATGGAATTGGATGGAGATGCTTTAATCTCTATCCTGAATAAAAACTAGATATCTCCTTTGCTGGAGCAGGAGTTGCAGCAGAACCCTTGAGATCCCATAGGAAAGAACAGATACAAGATGTACATTTGTAGCCCAGACAAAAGGACTGGAAACCGCTTGTGGTTTCTAACTCCCACTGTCTCTTATGCCCCTGGGCATCCCTTCTCAGCTCACATCTCCATTCGTGCAGGGGCTCTTTAGCAGGAGGGCTCAGTGGGACTTCTAGACATCTGAAGGGACAAAATCCTCTGCACCCTGTGTTTGAATAGTGTCTGGTCCCCTACATCACCCAAACACGGCTTGTCTTCAATTTATCATCGCTGTACAAGAAGGAAGGAAGCATTTACCTTTATAGTCAGATGACTGGAGAATAAAAAGCCACATCAGTCATCAGTTTTGTATCTTGTACTTCAGCATATTTCAAACAGCAAGAGATCCAGTTGCTCAGAGACTCTTTATTGGGGTTTATCTTTCCTTCTTTCTACCTGCCATTAATAAAAAGAAAATGGGAGAATATTCTAATATTCTGCGGGTAGAAGGAAAAAAGGAATAAACCAGAAGGTAACCAAGATTCTTCTGACACAACAGGAAGAACAGGAAATGATGCTCAACAGAGCTGAAGAAGAAAAAACACCTTGCCATGGGTATGTGTCTATCTGAATTCCCAGCAGAGCGGGGACATGTTACCAGGAAAGTTGTGTCAAGGGGTGCATTCTCTGAAATCTGTGCTGGTAGGTAGTAGTAGCTCACATTCAGCCTAAGGTTTGTTGTTGCCATAGCTCAGCAAGATGCTCTGTCTTCCTCTCTCACAAACCTCCTATTTTGGCTGATATTACTGACATTTCCAGAGCAGTCAGAACTACAGATAGAGCCTGGCTGGCAGTCAGCTTCAGTTCCAAGAAATACCTTTGTGCTGAACCTTGTCTCCCAGAGGGCACTTCCAGCAGGGCCTTCTCAGCATCAAACGTCACTCTCCCATCATTAAACAGTCAACAGTTCACTGTTCTCCAAAGCATAAAGAGAAGCCCATATGTCTGCTGTCAGAGGGGAAAAAATGAGAGAATTCTCTCATAACACCATCTAGATCACATCCATCCATGTGGTTGTGTTACGATACATGCACCTTATTTGTTAAGAAGTAATCACTTTTTATAACAAGGTCTATACACAAGTGTTGGAGCACCTATAGCAGAGAATTGAGGCCTGTTTTCATTTTATGGGTGTGCAAATGCAAAGAAACACATTTGGGACCTGAATTTACAGCAGCTGCAATAAAGGCCTTTTGTTTTCACTTTCAACTAAGCTCAACAGGGAATGGAGCACAGTCAACTTACTAAAATAACATTTGCACTTAATTAATAGCAAACAGAATGGCTGCAAGTGATAAATCATCCAGACCCAGGGATGCAGAGTGAAGTCTGACATGGTGTCTCTGCTTCACACCATTAAGTTTTCGCCACAGCTTTGGGGGTTAGAGACAGAGAATCAGTCTTAGCTTTAAAATAGGAAATATATATCATTCTTCACATTGTTTCAGTTTAGCCTTTATATTTATAACACCCTTCTTATGCAGAGAGCTTATTACAGTTTTCATTTTCTCTTGTTTTCATATCAATTTTTTCTCACCATTCTGCAGTTTAGAGGGTGTTCAATGATGCTAATGTTAATGGCATATATTACACTTCTGTTCCACAACAGTGCATGTTTTTTAAAAACATGAAGTGCCCATTTTGCAGATGCTCTAACAGTCTCATACTTTTATCCCTGCCTCTACTCTTCAGTTACAAAGAACCTTGACTTGACCAAAAGGGAAGTCAAGAGACCAGAAATATCTAAATTAATTCCATCAAAGATCTCTCACAATCTCACTGCTCAGATGGAGGGTGGTTATTCACAGCCTTGTCAATGCAAGGTAACAGCATTCAAAGAGCTAAACAAATGTGGAAGAGCAGATGTCAACAGGAGGAATTGTCTACCAATTTATCACTGGGCAACTCTCCAGTGTCAGGATATCATTGGAGATCACAGCAGAACTATGAAGGGAATAGGATACAGGCAGCACGTCTGCCTTCATAGCTTAACACTCAAGCAAGTCCAGGTGGGAAGGGCTATAGTGTTTTCAATAAGGAGATTAAGGTCTTCACCACTCAACCTGAGTTGAGTATCTTCCCTAAACAAGCCTGTGAAAATAAAGAGATTAAAATCCCACTGTGCTTTACACCCCAGAGTGAGAGCTTTTCTCAAGCACTCACAAAGATTTCTGAGAATTTGTAGAAGTCGTTTCAGAAAAGATCCTCATTTCGCAGGATTTTTTTTTAAACTTCTGCATGAGGCCAATACAAAGGCTCTATCCAATGCACTGTTGGGACAGCTGTAGCTGTCATTGCTGCTGAGCACCAAGATCAGATCCGGTCACAGTGAGAAACTGTTCAGATCCTATTTCGAGGAAAAGAGATGTTCACTTGTATTGCTCTTTTTCAGCAGTAGTGGTCACAACTGGTGGCCAAGGTTTTTGATCCTTTATAGAAACTTGAATTCCCACATAGGCGTGTGCCAAAGGGACTGGGAGGGAAATGTTAGGGGCTCTTGTGGGAAGGAACGTCATAAAACTGGTTTTTATTACAAACTTAAAATCCTGAACATTGAAATATTAATATTAATTAAGAAATAAAGGGGCTATCCTTCTCCCCATGCCTTCCATAATGTCTCTTTTTTGCCTTATCTTTTCAATGTAGACTACATATATTCCTCCCCTTCCCTTATATGCTTATCAGAATAAGTGGGTTCACAAGGAACTGATTTATTTCCTGACAGAGGAGATGGGATGCAGTTTTTCCACTGCTGCATCTAAGAAACCATTTGCAAATGTCTTTTTGTGTGTGTCACTACTAACATTGGGTACTTTCACTTATAGATTCTAATTGCTTTCTCAGAAATATGATTCTTTTTTTCCTCATCTGTGAGGAAAACTAGTGGTCTACATCAATGGTTCAGACCATGATGTATAACACTGTGGGGAAAGGGATGCAGCGTGCATGGGTGGACCAAATGTTCTCCAGAGGCTTGATCTTACCTCTCATGAATGAAAATACAAGATCCCAGCTGTGCTAACACTGACCGGGTCAAAGAGGAGAAATGCTATTTGCTGGTTTACTGGTTCAGTGGCAGATTTTTCACAGTATTGCTTAAAGTACGAACAGCTGCCTACGCACATTCACAGTGGGCTCATCCCTGTTTCTCACTTTTCCTACCTACGTGCACCTGTGGAGACACAAACTACAGATTTTGCTGTAACTTTTTACTAACCGTCCCCATTTCATCCAGGCTGTTTCTCCGTTTTATTTATTTTTTTTAATTAGTTTTGAGCTTGATGAGGCCCATTAGGGGCAATAATTAAGACAGTCTTATTTTAAGGTTATGCTAGATACAGGTAACTGGCAGGATTTTAGTTCTTTTAAAATGAAATTCAATTCCTCATACTACTACCATTGAAAAAATATTTATTATCCCAAACTTTTTAAACTTTCCAATTTTTTTTCCTTGTATAACCACCAAAGGCAAAGACAGGAAATTGATATACTGTGGTCCACCTACTGCAGCAAGATATAAACACTTGATTGTGTCCTACCGACAAGGCTATTTTAGGCCTTAATTATATGAGTTGTCCTTGCTCATTAGCCATATACTACTGAAGTGCAACAAAAATAAGTGATTCATTGCTGACACATGGCATTTCATGAGCAGTCATTAATTAGCAAAGTAGCACTTGGATATAAATTGGTGAAGAGAATCAGCAAATGGAACTTTAATCAGAGATCACCCTTAACCCTCCTCTTCTTGTGCACCTCCATGGCATCCAGAGGCTGATCTCCAGTGGAAGCACAGCACAGCCCCCAGCAGCAGAGCACTCCCTGCAAAGCATCACCAGTGCTGTGAACCTCCAGCACTCCAGCTGCAGCTGTGTTCACATACACCAGCCAGCACCAACACCTGCTGGAATGGGGCAAGCCCACCAAGAAGGAAATGGAGTGTTTTCTCCCTGAAATCAAGAAAAAAGGAAATTTGCTCCTAGTAAAACACCTTCAAATGACCTTTTCATCGCAGAAGTTTGCAGGCTGGGTGGGGGTAGAAGTGCAGTGGGCTTGCCTGCTGCACACAGTCCTTTTCTCCTCTCAAATCCTTCTGAAGACTGGCAAACGTTCATTCAGCACTTGATGTATTTGCAATTTTGACATAAAGCACATTGAGTGCAGTGGACAAGAAGGCTTCATAGTCAACCACTCTAGGTTCTTTACAAGACACACAAAGCAGGCTCCTCTGCCTAAGTGGGGGTAAAATAGCTCAAACTTTACCCTATTTGTATCAGTGGATGTCGAAGGGAGGTCATGCTGCTTTTGCTGTTGAAGAGTGCTGAGACCAGACTGACAATGATCCCAAAGTTAAGGACTTTGAGAATATGAAAAACAATGTATCCTGACAGGAACTTTCACTGGTGAGGATGTGGCAGAAAATGTTCCTGATAAAGGCACCAACAAGTGATAGTACTGATAACTTATCCAAAGCTGCTGAGCTAAAGGCTGCTGAGCTGATACAGCTGGCCTAGCAAGATATGACTGACCACCAATCACTTTATATTATAAAAGCACAGTCCCACTTTTTAACAGCAGGGATTTCTATTATACCCCTTCTAGGAGTGCATGTCGAGATTCCTCACTTGAGAAGGGATGCATCTCGAGGTTACACCTCGAGGCTGAGTGAAAGATATTTGGCCACAGTCATAGGTAGTGGTAACGTCAATCTCTCTTAATAATTATTTTGCTAGCTTGGAAATTATTGATTTAATAAATAGTGCACTATACTTGTAGCTATTACTATCTATACTGGGTAGTAATAGTATTCAGACTAAATTAAATTCAGACTAAAGTCTTTTAGTCTAATCATTATCATCAATTAAAAAAAATAATTAATTGGTTTGCCATCCTTAAACCTGCAATACAAAGTCATATAAAGGCTCAATTACTCTTTTAGACGTAAACGGTTGACCAAGTCTGGGACTAGGACTGGATCCAGCCACACCTTGACTCCTCTCTGAGAAGGAGTTGAGAAAGCCAGGGGGTCCTTTCTGCACTTCACGACTCAATAGGAGATTCTCCCTGAAAATCTTTGTCTGAAGCTTCTAGGCACCTGACAGTATGTAACGGTGCTTCAAAAAGAACAAATAAATAAAGGTGAAAGTATAAAAGCAAGAAGAAAGCTTTCAATGCCATGGCATGTAACCTTTTTCGCTAATACAAATGGACTTCATTTTGATAAATTTCACTACCATGGAAATCAATGGAATTAATGATTTGTCAATTCTGCCAGAAGGCTAGGACAAGTCTCTATTCTATTTTCCAGCCCCAAGAAATGGAAAATCAAACTTTTACAACAACAGAGCTTTGTAGTCCCCTCACAGTTAGTAAAAGAGGCATTTATCCACACGACATTACAAAACTGCAGAATGTCGTTTACTCAAAAGTACTATACTTCAAAGGATTTCAGAGCACTTTGTTAAGTTCATGCAGTGGTTCTGTGTATTGAGGTAGGGCAACCAGCCTTTGTAGGAATTGTATTTACAAGAGAGATATGAAACTTGTGCTGGTTTCAGCATAGGCTGATTATGTATTCAGTATATATTTGCAGATACCTAAGGATACCAGGTATTAAACCAGAAGAGTACAAAAATCAAATTCTCTTTCAAAAGTTACTGTTATTTTTCTCAGCTGGAACATCAATTTAACATTTTAAGGGAACTGCTTCCTTTTTAAAGTGATGCTGTGAAGAGAAATTTCGACTGGTAGGTGACTGGGAACAATTTATTCATCCTGTTGTAGCTATGCTAAGTTCTATCATAGATGAAGAGTTATTAGACAACAGATCCAGGCAACCCCCTTCCTGCAACGGTCCTACTCTCTCTGCAGGAACATATCTGAAATACTGTACCAGCTTTACTCATGAAATTATTTTAGAGACAATTTATCACACAGAAAACCTCAGGGAGATTTTTAGAGGAGTTGTGAGGAGCAGGCATTCCTTTAGAAGAAACTACAGGTTCCACTAAAACAACAACAAAACCAGGAGAGATTTCATAATGTGAGTAGGGAATTTTGGTGATTCCTGCCCTGAGCTGACCTTTACAGTGTTATTCTGGACTAACAGGGGAGAGCAGATATCTACAGATGCCAGAGCATACTGAATCTACAGGTAAATAGTTTGTTATTTGAGAATTCACACTTGTAACGCCACGGTTGTAATGTATGCAGTGGGCTCTAAAGCAAAGACACCTAAAAAGGATCTATGCAGCAAGCACTGGCTCATGGGTTTCAGCAAAGGCAGCCCCAGGTGCAGCTTGGAGAATAACCAGTCCAGTCTGACAGGGAGGACCAGGAAAGGTCAGAGGCATGAGGTCCATCTCCATTAGCTACATCAGTTCAGATCCATAGCAAAGTTTAGCCGTCACAATGAGATGTGGCACAGCCTGAGGGGATCAGGGGATCAATAAGCAAATACAAACCCCTTTACCCTCGAGCAACCAGTTAAATTCTTGTTCTAAATGTTGTCATCCATTGACCCAAGCCTTTCATTTGCTTTCTGAGCCAGAGTGAGGGTGTTTTGAATTCAGCTTCACAGACAGATGCAGTGTCACGGCTGCAGACCCTGAATGGCAATAGTAAGACCGAGACCAATGATTTAACAAACACAAAGACACTTCACCTTCTGTGTTGGATAATGAAGAATAAAGGAGATGTTTATGGAGTCAGGCATGGATTCAAATCTGGCTTCCTTGCACAGACACCCTTCTTTTCCAAACTGCCTCACAGTACAATTCCCTTTTTACAAATCAGGAGAACAAACACGCCTGCATGTCCAGCTTTCCATTATTCCTTACAAAATCCAAAGCTATATAGGAAACACTGGTAAGGAACTGTGCAATATTTTTATTCAAAACGAAGTGCCTGAGGAGTGAAATTTAATTGCTACACTTGTAGCAATGATTCATCAAATGGCTGCTATTTACTTCTGTGCAAGAAAAATATCTTCTTTTTCTTGTGTGTTGTCATCTCTTAAAACTAAATAGCATTCAAGAAAAAGATACTTTTTTTCTCCAACATAATGATCAATCCTGTAAAAAAACAGGGAGGGTTACTACTGAAGTTTCACATTTAATGAAAAGTATACTCTCTTTTGATACAGCCTGAGACACATTTACCTCACCATTAAAACGGATTAGGAGTACTATCAAATCAGCAATTATTTGGACAAAGTAATAAACAATATAGAATTTAGTAGTCAGAAATTAGGTTAGAAATTAGTTCAGTTCTAAATTTTGCACTAAAATTTTAGCTAACAGCTATGTTCAAATCTCTGTGTTTCCTGAAGACATAGAGTAGCCTCTGCAAATTAGTAAGAAATACACTACATACTCGGTACATTTTTGTGCACATAAATTACAAAGTTTGTTAGTTTATGAATCTCTCATTTAAAATCATCTTTAGAACACCTCTAAGTACATTTATACCATTCTGACAAACAAATCAATTCCAGGCCTTTCAGAGGTAACAACTGACCTACCTAGTTTGTACGGGCTTCTAATGAAAGCTGCTAAATTATATTCGTGGTTTGGTTTATGTTTTAGGTATTTCTGTGTCACAAGAAACATAAGACATTTTATAAAATAAAGACCAGGGAGATTCAGCACCTCAACCTGTAGTTGAGGCTAAGCATATATCACAATTCAAAACTTCTTTCTGTATGTAAGGGTGTTGCTTTAAGATCATGCAGGTCTCTGTTTGAGACTCAGATGAGATATCCCACGAAAGCCAAGCCCTACTTGGGTAGACTGGCTATTCTCCAACCTGTTTGCTGCAGAATTGCTTCATCTGCTTCTAAGGCACAAAAGGCAGGACACAGGACTGTAACTCTGCTCCTATATTCTTACGATCCTTGGAAAATCGCTAATGGTTTCCATAAATGCATTGGATTATTATGTTGTAAACTAGTGATCAAACACATACACACACTAAACCACAAACACGCTCATATTCTGTTCTTGTTGGTTGCTGGCAATTACAGTCGTACATTTAATGATCTACCAAAGAAATTTGCTGCAGCTCCTGTTCCTATTGAAGCACCACATGTGACTTTAGGTAACTCATTTACTCCATCTCAGCTACAGTGGCCTTTTGTGAGACTGAACAGAACATCCCACTCAGATGCCTGGAGACTACACTCACTTAAGTGCTGTGTATATTACTAGTGAGAAACAGGGAGTAGGTAGATTTCAGTATATCAAGTGGCTCAAATCTAAGCATGACACTTAGACAAGTATGTAAGCCACTGCAGCCACACTCCTGAGGTTTGCTGATCATAAATAGGCAGGTAGACAACAGGCAGACAGAACAAGTGTATCTGAATAAGCAGATAAACAAATACATTTGTAAGAACCACAAACAGCTTTAAACGACAATCCCTTCCAAAAACTTTGAAAACTATCACACACATCTTTGTTGAAAAAATGGGCCAAACTCCATGTACTCTGTGCCACCATGTCCCCCACCACCACCTCACAGAGGATGAGATTATTTATTAGCTTAGCACTTGACTTGTCTCAAACATGGTGAATTCTGCAGTTGCTCAGCCAGAAGTCAGAGCAGGCAGAGGAGGAGACTGAAAATGTGAAACAGGATGAAATTACAACATGAGCAAAAATTGTGCCAAGAACTCTGCCTCTGAAATGTTCTTTGTCCCTGCATCCGAGCTAAGAATGGTGAGTTTCAAAGGGAAAAGTAAGGCTACTATGAAATGACATCAGAGTAAACCCCAGAGAAAGGAAATATGAGACCAATGCTGATACATCCTAGATATATCTATTCTATTTCTCTGATGGAAAGCTGTATTCCCTGAATGTATGAAGTATTTTCTAACTCTCTTGCAGACAACTGATTTGAATTATACAGAGGTCTCAGGGGTATATGTATTGTTTCTCTTCTTTATTTTTGATGCATATATTCTTATTTTCATCTGTGATATAGGAACTGTTGTTCCAAGACGGCAGATTTGCCACTAAGTCTCAATATATTTACTAGTCATATCCTAAGAAACTAGCATATATTCCTCTAGTTGAATATTTAAGAGAGATTGAGTATGTATTGTTATTCATTGGTCCATTTTAGTTTTTTTCTTTTGCCTATTTTTATGACATTTCTTTGTTAAAAGGAAAAATAAAAAAGATACTACCAGTAAATCATCTGTTACCATTTACATATACATAGCATAGTTGCAGATAAGGTTTCCTTTTCCTTCTGGATTTCAGATTTTATCTTTTTATAACATCTGTACATCCTGAATTCAAGATATAACATGACCTTTATTTTCTTAGTCTGCTGTGACCTCTAGGAGAGAACCAAAAGCCTTTTTTTTTCATAAAAGCCAATTCAGATGTTAATTGAGCTGGATACAGCAACTGTCTGACTCATAGAAGTGAAGTGAACATACAAAGCTCTCAGTCAGGCTTATTTTATGAGTTTACAAAAAAAAAAAAAATACTAAAAAAATTATACATTACCTATTACTGAAACCAGAACTGCGCTCATGCAAATGAGTACAATTAACAGATTGGGTCCTAGGTTTAGGAAGAGTCCAGATCTAAATCCACCAGACACAACAATCTATCTGGAAGCTCTCACCACTGCCTCACAAAAAAACTGACAGATGCTCATCAGAATCATTACAAAATTTTCTGGCTAATCCCTAACAATTTCAAAACAGATGCTTAAGTCCCTACTTTAACTCAAGATGAATTCAACAACTGAGGACATAATAAAACTGGATCAGGTGGGTATTTAAAAGTATAAATCATAAAATGGTGTGTCAAAGTGCTGTTTTCCCAGTGATAAGAGAGTAGGAAAACATAATAGTGGATAAATGGTCTGTGTGGGAAGAAGATACAATACATTGTAGCCAGCTTCCCATTGATGTTAAAAATGAAGGGCATTGAATTTAAAGGAGAGGCAGGAGAAAATACATCTTAAGGTTTAAATGGCACAGTCCAGAGACCATTTCATTAGCATTTTTGAATAATATGACACTCATTTTGCCAAAGTTTATGACTAAAAAAAAAATCAAAATAATTTATGAAACCATTATTAAAACATTTCAGCTTCTGAAAACTTCTTTTCCAGGGTATCTTTTTTTCTTTTATTAGACCATAAATATGTCAATGCAATTTCATTAAAGCCATAATGAAAGACATTACTAGCAACAGTGAGAAATAGGTTCATTTGACAATTTGCAAAACAAGAACTGTCAGTATTCCTCTTGCTTTTCCTAATGACACTTCAGGCTTTGGACTGCTTTCCCAGGGGAAAACGCACATAAAATGAATAGATGGCTTCCCCCTAGTGATGTGAGAGTGTGTTGAATGGCTTTGTGACTCTGTGCTTTCAAGGAGCAGGCATTTGGCACAATGGAAGGCAACAACCTCTTCTGAAATAAACCAGGTAAGATTCAGGTCAAAAAAGGGGCTTAATAGCTGCCTCCTCTCTGGGTGGCTATTCTTCAAGGGTGAAGCACAGCAGCTCATTTCCAAAGGCACAAGGAGCTCCTGGGTAGAGTCACTACATTGGCAGAGGAAAGAGGAGTTGGTGCATGACAGAGGACCCAAAAGGACAATGTGTACCACCAGATCAGCTCCCCAGGAAGGAGAGGTGTTCCCCACCACCAAGGCAGAACACCAGGAGCTGGGCCACCAGTGCTGGGTGCTGGCAAGGCTCCCTAGGGATTTGCCCACTTTCTTTTACTCTCTCCCTGAGGACCCACAGACAGCCATCAGCAGGGACAGGCTATTTGGCACTATTCATTTCTTACAATACCGTGGCTTAGTAAGGCAATCTGTAATTTTTCCATCCCTGAATCCAGAAACCATAGAATGCAGCAAAAGCAGAGCATAATTTCTGGAAACATTTTAAAAATAATCTCTGTTGAATCCAGTGCATTTTAGGGATCTTGTTTTGACCAAAATGCTCCTTAAATCTTGACAAACTATCTCCTTTTCTAAATATACTCCTTCTTCCCACTTCCCCTACATCCCAAGGGGGGACCAGTCTAGGATATTAAATGACATGGACTGAAGCTACGTTATGGATACAATTTTTCCTACCAGCAGAAAGAAATTAGAGGAAAAGAGAGGAACACATATTAATTCACAATTCCCTTAGGAGAAATAGATCCGGCCTCAGCCTCCCCCATATATACTGTTACTCCAAGGGTTGCCTTCATTAAAGAATATTCCAAGTGTAAACAAGTAAGTCTGTATTTCCTCAATATTGAAAAAACACATTTTAGCTTTGGTTTATCTGAATTCTTCTGCCCTCTTCTAACCTAAGGAAAATCAAGCAAGAAAGCAGCAAACAAACACATCATCCTTCTGCCACCTTTACACTACGCATTTTAATCTTACAATCACTAAATATTTGAAACCTGTCACATTGTGAAACACCACAAAAAGCCATGCAGAACGAAAATACTGTGTCACTAGAGATACGCAGCTCAAGCTCAGGCTCATGAAGGAAAATATTTTTTACAGCTTTTCCTGAAAAATTACACATAATTGGATAGCCCCGATGGCGGAGCTGCCTCTTTCTCTGCTGGGACTGAAACCACTTGCAGCAAGGAATGAATTAGTGTCTGGCAGTGGAACTAGAAATACTGTCTCTCTGCGTCATTATGACTGAGATTGGACACGGCCTTCATGTTAACACATCTTGTGTTTGAGCTCCTGCAGTCCGCACGCAGGCAGTTTTTGTGATGGAATTCATTCACGGGAAAGCAGAGTTTGGGATGGTTTAGGGTTTGCTTTACGAAAGTTCTCTATTACCACTTACTATGAAATATATAGAAATTGCCTCAGTGCTGGTCAGATCATTTAAGAATTGACTGTTCTTTTTCCATGAGTTTAAAAGTGGAACAATTTTTGAGAGCTTTTCTGGTCACATGCAGGCAAGATATTAAATGGAACTGGAGAATATTTTGAAGTGCCAGCAAGGAGGCAACATGAGCACTTAGGCTGTGGGAAATCTTCAGAATTGTTTGAACACGTTGTCAAAACACATATTAGTCAAAAAAATACCACCCTCTGCCAGACAATGAATTTAAAGCTTTTGATTAATCCAAGACAGTCCTCTGAGGTCAGTCATCCTGACTACTGGCACACCTGCCCCAGACTGGAGATGCTGGAAGCTGTGTGGTCCCTCAGCTGGAGTCAGTCTGCTGGTGGATTCCCCCAGAGTCCCTTTTGGTGGCAGATGCCAGAAGCTACTCATGGAAATTGGCATCACTCCCCATTTGTGCTGGAAGTGGCAGTAAAAGTGACAAGAACATCAGTCTCAGTGAGCTGAAATTCCCTGTCCTGGGAGCTTGTCATTTGGCACAAAATTCAAAAATCAGAAAATTGCTTCTACCCCAAATAATGCTAAGATTAAACCCAGAGAGGGAGGGAAGGGGAGGTTATTTCATACTATGGAAGCTTCTCTTTTAGGTTAGCACCTCTCAGGGGTGACAAATCTCTCCACAGTACCTGTGGTTTGCAAACACGCCCTTTGCTGGGCTCCAAAACTGCCATGCCATCTTTCACTTCCACCCTGCTTCCCTCCTCCAAGGAACTAATAGGTTTCCAACTCATCCGAATTAATTTGGACGCAATGAATTTCAATCAAACAAGGCTCCTGAAAATGTATTTTTAACACTTCTGATTGAACAATGCAATGAGTAGAAATGGTCGGGAGGACTGACAGAGACCCACTTGGGGAATTTCTCCTGCAAAGGAAATAAATAGAAGACTGTTAGGTACTTCTGCACTGCATAATCAGTTTGCACTGCAAGCATCCCCAGACAGTGATATGTGTACAGAGGGTGCTGCAGTTGGGATCATTACTCCTTGCTGGCAAAAGCTGCAGCAGCATCTTTCTGACACCGGTTTCCTGCAAGAGACCCAGAGGACGGAACAGCAGTAGATTATAAAATTGCTGTGAGCATGAAGTTATTGTCCTCTCTCCAGAGTGACCTCCACAAGCAAAAGGTCCTGAAAGTGTAGTTAATAAGCTTCAGATCTCTGTCCTGCCAGTGAGAATGCTCTCCTGGAAATGGAGACTTGGATCCTACCCCAACTCCAAGGACCATCCACAGATTTTACATGAAACAGTCATTGGGTAAAACACGGAAATAGCCAGCAAGCGTATGACAAGGTGCTGCCAGCCAGGAATCCCCAGAAGTCCTCTCTCCTCCCCATGCATCTCCCTCTTGCCCTGCAGACTCCCCACTGCTCTCTCCTTATTTTAGTACCAGATTTGAGCCTCCTCCACTCTGGAAAGGTCTTTCCTGCTATTGCACCCCGTTGTGCTGGGCTCCTCAAGGAGCAGAGTGAGGCACTCACTGTGAACATCCTGAGTCCATAGGAAAAGTATTCTTTTGCTGTAGCACAGCCTGAGGTTTCAAAACAGAACGTCTTTCTGCAGCAGAGTTAAAGCAAAGCTTTGGAGGCTTTCTGTAGTGCAAGTTCCTCTACTAAGTGAAAAGTGCAGGATGGGTAGGAGGTGGGTCCAAGTCTTTAACCAACATGCAGCAAAACAAAACCTCTGCAAAAATGTTCAAGATCTATGATGTTATTTTCCTACATTTGTGAACTGCTCACACGTCATGGCATTTGAACCACATCTGTCTTCATAACAGAGACTTCCAATCTTCCACATCAATACATTTAATTGTACCGTGTTCTGGTGCCAGCAAGGACACTGTTTAGAACTGTTACGAAACACATCAGTAAAACATATGCCCATTACGTAAATTTCAACGAATGCAGTGGAACTAAAAGCTGTGCCATTATGCTAATACTATTGAAAACATCTATCTATATGTATATGAATAGATATATGTGTGTGTGAGTAGCTATATTGATACAGTAAGTGTACGTGTGAAATCCAGCCTACTGCTGCCAGTAGAAAAATTCCCTGTGGATCCAAATTACATAGAATTTCCTCTTACTTCTAATAAACACATTAACAGATATCCTAGCTGAGATTTTGAAGACCACTAGGAGGAACTGGCATCCAAATTCCATATGGAGCCTCGAAAATCTTTGCTTTGCTTTAAAAATTTGTGTCTGTGTAGTCAACTGCATAAATCAGTTGTCATATTCAACTCCAGGTTGCTGTCAAATTATTGTTCAGTAGCTGCAAAGAATTTCATGTGCACATTTGTATGAACTTTGGTTATGAACATGTTTTCTCAAGAAGCACAGCTGTGAGTGCAAATGTGCACATCCTGTCCTGACAATTCAGTCCTTATCTTGGACCTGCAATTTAGTCCCTCAAAAAAACCCCATAGCAAACAAACAAAAAAGAATTAAAAAGAGTTTCCTCAGAGTTCCCCTGGAGCAATATCTAAAATATACTGCTGGGCTTATCCCTGATGAAATCTTGAAACAAAACAAGAAAATCCGTTAGATGAACTCCCTGGGCCTGAGCAGATATAGTTTAATTTGCCACCGTCCTTTGTGGAGCTGCTGTTCCCAGGAAAGCAGCAGGTCTTGATCTTGGCCTCTAACAGATGGCCTCAGCAATATGACAGTAATAGCATCTGACATGTGTTGTTCCAATGATCTCCCTAACTCTTGGAGAAGTATGCAAGTGTTACATACTGTGTGCTGCTGCAGATTGCTATTTTTGGCATGCTTCTGCTGGCATATGTTATGACGAACCATTCACAACATCTTACATTTCCATCATAAAGGGGAAATAAGAGAGTAGGTCCATGAGCCTACCATTTAACCTTGTTCCCAAGGTAACCTTTCCTTCACGTAAGGATCAGCTCCACAGAAAGCAAAATCCAAACTGCATTTTGAGGGATTAGCTGTATTGCAGGAAGTGGAGTCCTGGGGGTGGAAGAGACACAGGTTGATGGAAATATTTATGGCCCAGATCTTTAAGTGTTTCACACTGAAATACAATCAGTGTTTTCTACAATACACATTAAATAGTGGCAGTCTACAATTCGAATGGCACCCGGTGATTAAGGAGCTGTGAGGAGGGTAACTAGAGGGGACTGAGTGCCCTGTCAAGATGAAGTTTCCCTGCTAATTACAAGGGTAATGAACACATCCCTTTTGAAGCCCAGAGGATTTTCTTAAGGAACTTGTGATCTTACTCATTGCCAGTTTTAACAAAATAGGATTTAAGACAGGGAAATGCTTTCAAATCTGAGCAGCAAAACCTAGCTAAAGGAGAAACATCAAGGATTTTCACTGAGTGTAAGTCACTGAAATGTCGTAGCATCATAAAACTACTCTTGATTGCTTTTTTCACAAATGAGCTGCTGCCAAATAGAGGACAGACGGCAACAGGGAAACCCATCTCTGCTGCTTTCCTCCTCAATTTGCAGTTACACCCCCTACCATTTTTCCCCTTAAAAGCTTATCTAGCTCCTCATAAAATTATTTATTGTTATTGCCATGTGGGTTATTTATTCAGTCAATGAAGGACAGGCTCCAACAGCCCTCCCTCCCCTATCCCTCCAGGCCCTTACCTCTCCTTGACTTCAGCCGATGCTGCCTTTTGCTCTGTCTTGACTCAGCCTTGCTCAGCTCCATAGCCCCATCTCCCCCTCACAGTCCTGTTCCTTTTTAACCACCTCTTCTCCAAAGAAGTAGGGACTCATTTTAGTGCCTCTGAAGGAGTTCTTCAGTGGAGAGGTGTGAAAAAGCTACAGCACATAGAGAGAGGAGGAAAAAAGCATGGGGTATGGTTGTTAGTCTTAAAAGAAGAAAGACAAACATTTTGCAGCATAGCCTTGAATTTTTCTGTGTCATGCATCCAGAACAAAGGTACCAAAGCTGGAGCACAAAAAGTTACAATATTCAAAGCTGAAGAATTAGAGAAGAGATGCTCCAGGAGTCCTAGCCCCTGTAAGCGGCCACTTTTATAGTTCTGGGTATAGACCAAGAGAACAGCTCAGAAAAAAATGGAAACTAAAAGCAGAGTCCCATTCAAGAGACATAGAGAAGAGTGTCTGACTGCAGCGTATTGAAAACCCTCAGGGAAAAGTTGAGGGAAAACCCAGAGAAGAGCGGGGAAGGGGAGGTGTTCAGTAGAAGAACCTGGGCAGGGAAGGAGACACTGCGATGGAGACATGGGCAAACACGGACTGTTCTTTGGATACAGGGAAGACAGAAGACTTGAGCCTCCAGGGAGCTGCTGGGGTGTCACTACCAATCCAAACATCTCCGGTTAACAGCACTCAGGGTATTCACAATACTCACTCATACCGGTCTCTGTGATGGCTTGAATTACAGCAGCAGAAAGAGTGGGACAAGGCAGAAGGACAAGAGGCAACCAGCCCAGTTTGCATCCAGGAAGGATGATCTCAGCTGGTGTTGGGGAAAGCTTTCTACCTTTAACAGCAGGGGAATACGCGAAGGGGCTGCTCTCAGGGGAGGTTGCAATGGGTGAGCTGGTCAGAGCTCCAGCTCCTGTTTGTTCTGCTGTCACCAGAGGGGCTTAATCCATCAACCACATGCAGGGGATGACTAATGCCTTCTTCCTTTCCATGGCATTGCTCTTCTGTCCTTTGCTTTTGTACCCTGCATGCCCCTCCAAACCTTCAGATAAAGCACACAGCAATACGAGTGGCACTGACATTGAGTGAAACCAGCTGAGTGAGACGTTGGTACTTCACTGAGATGAATGGTCTGGAAAGGTTCACCCTTTTCTGGTAAGGCTGTCTGCAGACTCAAACAGACAATGTTATGTTAGTTAGACTGTGGGAAGATTATCCTGGCAAACAAAACGGTTAGAAACTCAGGAAGTTTGCAAGAAGTGGAGTCCTGGGGGTGGAAGAGACACAAGAGCTTCTGTTCTAACAGAAGCCTAGCTTTGGTGCTCTGTGATGCAGCCATGTCAGCCTTGTTAACTCGTTAAATAGCTGATGGACACATTGCAGCTAGAAAAACATCTAGGGGGTTTTTTTGTTTTATTTTTTATCTGGGAAAGATAGTTTCCATGCTAATTCAAATTCCCACTGTACCTCTGGGAGGAATACTCACTCTAAGCAATGATAGTTAAGATAAAGGAGAAGTAAAACTCAAGTAACTCTGTCCAAACACCAGACTTCACCTTGCTCCCTCCAGCTCTTAATGCACAGAGCACAAGTTCAGAGCAGAGATGGACTATGCATTGGTGGCTGGGATCTCCAGCCCAGATAAGCAGAGCTGGGCTCCCTTGCTTTGGGCAGAAAACCTCTTATGCCTTTGGTCAATTCTACTTCCAGACAGCTGCTGTATTTGGGAGGAGGAGGGAGACTTTCCCTGCATGGGTTTTAAAAGGGAAGGATCATACATTCCTAATTTTGTGACATTGGTACTCCTGGTTCCAATCACATTGTTCATGACTTTCAGGAGACTTGCTAAGGGAAATGCCTGACTGGAAATCCCATTTGAACCTAAGCAATTTCCTAGTCCTAATAATGGCACTTCTGGGTTTTTTCAGAGATAGAGGCATTGGAAAATGCCAGAGCCAAGCCTTGGGACCCTTAAGGAATTCAAACACCTTCAGGGTGTAAACAGGAAAGGAGGTGGCATTTTCCATGTGTTTTGGCTTAGGTGTCTACACTTTACCTAAACTACACTTTTACACCCTCTGTTTTGACACTGATACCTAAGTTCAGGAAAAGTCCTGTTGAAGAAACAGCTGTTCTCCTACCAATGGTCTGCCACTTTAACTCCTACATGAACAGAAAATTGACAGCCTGATGTCAGTGCTGGTGATATTAAGGTTGACAGTATGTGCTTCCCTCTTCCATAATGAGATTGGAACTTCGCTGCCTCATGAAAGCAATGAACAGGTAAGATTAGGCTGGTGGAAGATGAAAATTTATTGGTAGAAGCAATCAAGAAACATTATAAACAATCTTTGCATAGAAGGAGTATTACTGCGGTTTGCAACTGAAAGGCCTGGTTAGCTGCCCAGCCAGCACCTGACAATCATGTAGCTGCATTAGCTAGCATGGGGTCTTCCAATTCCAGCTGGCTAGGAGCTTGCAAGACTACTGTCCATTACACTTATTATCTCCTGATTATTCTATTTACAAGATGCTCTCTCCAGGGGCCCCCTGGACAAGCTGCTGCAGAACCACTGAATGCACCAGTTGTACTGGGAAGGCTACTACTGTAAGCACACGCCTTGGGCACTCAAGAATCTGCACTGGCAAGCTGTTCGTTTTCACCTATAATTACCAAAATGGCTTGGGATCTGCCTGTCTGTAAGACACTACTCTCCCCAGGTGATCAGACTGTCACACTGGCACTCAGAGGATGAGCTCAAGCTGTTGTCTTACCAGTTTAAGAAAGGGCACGACCTGCTTGCAATGATTTTGCTGAAAAGAGCTGCAAGCTTTGAGATATTCTCCCTTAGCTTGAATAGAAAGGTAAAATTCTCTGGAATCTCTTGACTTTTACAGATACCCCATAAAATCTAACAAAGCTCTTGTAGTGAAGTGTAAAGAGGAGGCATGCAAACAGTATCTGTGAGTTGGGCAGATTATTGTTTATCTACATTTCTCTACTCAGTACCTAGCCTGTAAATAAAAAGAACACCACCAGATTATGCACTCAAATTAGTGAAATTGAAAGCCTGTATCTTTTGTAGAATTTGAGGGAGAGTAGGTAAGGAAGGAAAAACAGAGTATGAACAGAAATAAATCCAGTTAATGGTAAGAGTTGCTCTGACAAAGAGATTTTACATTTAAGAGTGGGACACAAGATCCCTCCACATTTTCATTAACAAAAGAACTCATCACCTACTATTTCCAAACAATCTGCCCACAGCATACAGATCAAACACTCAAACTATCAACACAATGAGAAAAAAAAATTTAGCTTGAGCTTAAGTTGGTTCAATTTTTTCCTTTGTAAATCACTACACATCTTAGCCTGATATTCATTTTGCCTACAGCTCTCTACCTAATTTACATTCACATGCCAATATACCTGCTATCAAATTTGCTCACACCATTTCCTTGTAGACCCCAAGAGCTGAGCACAGAAAGTTAATGTTAGTAGTTTAATGCCTTGAGAAGGGGAATTAAAAGCTGTTCTCCTGGCATCAAATTAACCCCAGGTTGTTTGAATATAAAGTATATAGCAAGGGGTGTGTCCCTTGTTCCTTATCAGATGGGTGAAATATGCCCACATATATAGAGATTGAGATTAGCATGAATTTACATAAACCAATGCGGCCCTGTGTGGAAGTGTGGGCTGTATGAGGGAATATAAGCGCACACACACTGCCCACGGGCAGTTGCTATTCAGTAGGAACAGTCACATTCCTGCCGTGTGATCCATGAACAGCAGAGTAACTGGCTGTGTTTGGGAACCGACTGACTTTGGGACAGACCTTTGAAATTAGCTGAAGTCTAGATAATGGGGTCAAAGAGATCGAGGATATGAACTTTCTGACTTCAGATATTTTTTTCATCAATAAAGCCATAGCCTTGCTGTATGTCCTGCTTCACCGCCTCCAGAAGTTCAGGAGAATGAGGTTCCATCTGTGGCTTGCTGGAAGCTCTCCTAATCCAAGAGATTTGAACACCCTCAGTGCAGGACAAAGTGACCTGGCCTTTGGACTTTGGGCTTTGACACACAAAGCACTAAGAAAATTCTTCTGATCTTTGTCCACAGTGGGAGAATCTTCACAGGATTTTCTTTCTGAGCTGCAGCGGCTGTTAGACTCTTAACTCAAAGCTGCAGCTCACTCTCAGGAATAAACCAGCACCAGCCCTATAAACTTAATGAGCCCTAACTTGCTGTTTTCTTCTGCAAAATTTTATTGCTCCACACAAAACTTAGTTTCAGAAAAAAAATTAAGTTTTCTTGCATCCACATGAGAAGGAGGAGAGAAGAAGGATATGCTGGTGTCACTTTGTGCTATGGCCTCTCCTTCCCCCTCCTGCCTGAGCAGACCAGACAGGGAGCAGGAACTAAAACACTGCCCATCCTTTGTGCAGGTGTGGCTGTATTTGAAGGTTTTACAGCAACAAAATACAGCCTCCTCACACCTCCACATATGCATCAGCCCTGAGATGCCACTCAGGTAAGTATTGTCCTCTGAGGATCCCCACAGGGAGAGCTTCCTGCACACAACCCAAGGACATGAACCACTCCCTGTCCTCAGTGGTTCCCTCAGGTTAATTACCTCCTTTAACATAGCAGCTCTAAGATTTTCAGGATTATATAAATGATGCCTCTCTCCTTATCTATTGAAGTTCCAATCTAGCCTCTCATCACTGTACTTTCTGGGCTGTAATTGTAACACTATTAATGGTTATTCCTCCTCTGTAAAGTAATCTTGACTACACCAGTTAATCAATACTTGGACAAATAAACTGAACGTTTTCTCTGGGCTAGGATAGTAATTGTAATTATGACCTGTGATCAGCTGGCAAAGTATGGCTACTAACACTTGCATCTGACAGAGAAGTGAAGTTTTAAATATCTGTCTGAAGACTCTGGTTTCACAGAGACAGTATTTCTTTAAGTCTAGTTAACCACTTGTCAGAAACCATTATCTTTAGCTAATCAGTTACCATCCTTCTGAGGAACGATGAGATAGAGTCTAGTGGGCTGGCTCTCGAGATTCCTTGTTGGCACCACCATCCATCTGTCCAAAAACACTGAGCAGAAGGCATCGCATTTGCAGTGAGGTCACAGGGCATCAAAGGGAAAAGCATCAGAAGGCAGAGTGGAGACAGACCAAAGAAAACAGTAGTTTACTTCAAGTCCTGAACACTTTGAGGCATCTGGTAGTCAATATGGGTTAGTTACATTATGTTTGCTCTGTTTTCTGCATGAGAACCACACGTGCAGCTTCTCAGAACCCTGTGCAGCAATTGAGACATGGGAGACCATGGAAAAAGCTGCTCGGAAAATAGTCTGGCCTCTTTTTATTTTACGTGTACATACATACATGCATTGAAAAAATGTATTACCTAGCTAAGGAGCCACACACAAGATTAATTAGGGCAAATGGCTATTCAAACACAAAAGGGAAAGAGGGCAGTGAAATATCAGCTTGTTTGTTTGCTTTAATCTTCTAAAAAGACCAAAATAGATTAGTTTTTGTTCAGGGTTTTACATGTCCCAGAACTGTGAAATGTCCAACAGTGAGGCACTTAGGCAAATGTGTGAAAGTAGATGTACTGATACTTTCCAAACAACATTTTCAGGAATCTGTAAGAAAGAAAGGCCCTTTCAGCAGTACCAAAGATGAAGCCATCTTCTGAAAAGGAAACACAAGTCACCTTCCACCACGCTCCAGGTGACTGAAAATAAGGTTGCTAGAGGGAATCACAGGAAACAAATGCTGCCTACACCAGCTTTGGAGGTGAGAGTGCCAGGGAGGCTGGAAGTGGAGCAGTCACTCTCTTGAACTTGCTGATGCTGAAGAGGGAAATCTTCTGTTTGCACCAGTTGCTTACCAAGAGAGGGGAAATATTTTTTTCCCAGCTTGTGATTTCTGTCCTTTATGCCATGCCCAGTAGAAAGCATAAACTCAAGGAATTTAAAGGAATCCAGAGAAATCTGCTGTAGCTCCTTAGTCACAGCAATGGTTTAGTGCAAATTCTGCCCAGACAGCTCCAGAGCTACCATGATATATGCTACTTAGCTCAGAGTTACTGCCATGGACTACCACAGCATGGTAACTCTTCGGGCAGATTTCTCCTGCTCCTCCAGATACGTGATTTATTTCAGAGCTAACAAAATGGCTGATTTCACTTAAATTCAGACAACTGCCAAGGTTTGCCTGGAACTTGATAAAGTCAGAAAAACACAGAGTAAGAGCCAAGCAACTGAATGGAGGCACAAAGTAATGTTACATTTGCAGGAACTGTATCCAGGACTAACTTTACAGAGAAAGGCACTCACAGGTTACACATTCCTTTTCACCCTGTAGTAAAAACCTCACAAGACTAATTTGTCCCTGTTGCCCCATATTCACTCCTATAATTTAAAGAGAACACTGCATTTCTCTGTTTTACAGGGAGCAGATTAATTATACCACTGCAAATCTCATTCACAAAGCCAGCATTGCTGGCTTGCCCAGCAAACCCAGGCCCAGAGCACTGCTTCCAGAAAGGGCAGCAGCAAATTCACACAGAGACTCAGCAGACATTTAACCCAGCACCTCTCTCCCCTCTCCCCCAGGGTCATTTAGGGAGCCCTGGAATTGAGGATATTTGTCTCATGCATGGACAGAGATAATCATAGTTTAGGACTTGACAGGAATTTTTAAGGATTTCTAAGGATTTTTTAAATAAGGAATTTTTTTTCCTTAATAGGCTAGGATTAGGTTACTCTTCTGCTACTGATAATCTTAAATTCCTCTCCCCTACCAAAGTAATTTAGGACTGTCTATCCCTTTTCTGCTATACCCAAAAAGCATATACTTTCTCTCTGCTATGCAGAGTTCCCTCCTGAGTCTCTAGGAACAATGTACAAAATGGCACTATGAAATTCCTACTCTTTAGGAGCTCTGACACCACTGGTGGATGCCATTCCCAACAAAGGCAGGTGCCCACTGCTGCCCACCCCACCTCCTCAGCCAGATCCCAGGCTTCAGCACCTATGTTGACTGCTGCTGCCATCAATTTAAGAGGTTCTCAGACTAACATCAGTTTTAGCATCAACTTTATACTCATTTTTTATGCTAAGGCAGGCTCAGGTTCTTCCATGAAGTGACCATCTTGTCAGCATCTGGCAGAAGGGGCTGCAACAGGTAATTGCTGCTAATGACTTCTAATTTTTTTCCATTTTACCTATGCAATTTTAAATAAGACTCCTAAATCCTCAAATGTTCATCTTATAATCCTTATTAATAGCTTTCATATCCATTTTTATAGCCATTATCTTCTTTCACCAACCCACTGACGCTCACTGGATTTTAGAAGCTCTACTGAATTTGTGCTTTGGGACTTATAAAATATATTTGTCCAGAATCTCCTACCAAATAGTAGTGATAAATACTGATATATCAGAAATAATCAAACTTAACAAGTAATTATACTCTTCTGGGAGGCTCTTCCATTCAAACACAATGATCCCATGAGCAAGAGATGTGTGCAGTCAGAGCTAGCTCACAAACATTTCCAGATTAAAAACTGAAACTCCTCATAGTCCAAGTGATTTCTATTCTCAATAAAACTGGGGTTAAAGGCAGAAAAATGTCATCCTGTCTTGTAAAGCAGCTTAGCACATTTACTAAATGCCTCCGGGAGAAGCATCCCTTTTTCACCAGAGTTTTATGTGACCAATTCAGCTGTAACAGTTCTGGCTACTCTACTATTGACAATTTGACAAGTGGACTCAAACGAGAAATGTTTTGTGATTTCCTTTCACAAACCTGGATGGGGGAAACATTAAATAGAAATTGAAAACCGAGCTCCATTGGCATTTTTCTTTTGGACCTATTTTCCCTGGGAATTTAACTTTATTTTTAGAGGAATGTTCCAATAGACCACAGGAAAGATAACACTTGCTTCATTTCCCTTCCCTCCAGCCTTAAACATTCAGGATTTATACAGTTACTTTTATTCTTTTCAGATACTGCAACCTTGCCTGCTTATAAAATGTAAGAGGTAGACAGATAATTGTACTATTTCACTAGTAAACAGGGAGCTGAACATGAAACTGAGCTCAGAACTGGAAACCCTGTCAAAGTGTTGGTGAATCATTGTATGAAATAAATTGTTCACTTTCTGTTCAGTCCATTAGCTACAAGGATGGAAAGAATTGCTCTCACAACACATAATGCTGCAATTGCCTATATTCACTTAGCACTTCCCCTTTCCCTTCTGCAAATCAGAGGCATTATATTTGAGGTTTAATTCGCTGCCTCTAACCATGTTTTCATTCCTAACTTTGACAGACCAAGCATTGCTCAGTGAAAATGCACCAGCTTTTACACAGCATTTGTGAGCACAGTACTCTTCCTCCCCACTGGAAGTAGAGTAATAGCAAGAAACCAGGGAATTAAAAAGAGGCTCCTATGCCTATGTAGCTTTTGTCTTTTGTTTCTCCTGAGTTTTTTGAGAGATGGTGTAACAAAACTGAATCCACATGAACTCCACATAATCTGTATGCCAGATTTTGTGCTGACATTGTGATGAGAAAATCAATACTTGCCTATAGGTATCACACAGCTGCCCATGCCCCTTCCTTATAAGTCTATGGGCACCACTGACATTTTTAACAGTCCCAAGTATTAGGCTTCCTAAACAATTGCTGATTTAAAGCAATTCTGCCTCCAAAGTGGGGCAAGAAAGATTGTATTGGCACCACTGAGCACCCTGAGTGTCCTGGAAGGCTTCACTCCAGCAGTGAGGCTGGGCTTACCACCCCAGACAGAGCTGTGCACTATCACACTCTACTCACTGTACTCCCCCCCCCAACCTGCACGAGGCCGCCCACCTCCACACAGCAATGTCCCACCAGGAAAATGCCCTGGGTGGGCACAGCAGGAACAGCTCACCAGCCCTTCAGATACACTGTGTGCTACTATTGGCCTCAGACAAGAGAAGGGCTACAGACGAGAATGGACAGAGGAGAATGATGCCCTACAGAGCTTCTGCCTGAGGACTGCAGTGGGAGGGAAGCATGGATGAATGGTGCTGGTGGGCCTCTACTTCGCTTTTTTTTTTTTAAGCGTCAGCCAGGTATGAGAAGATTTGAAAAGAAGAGTTATGGAATAAAATTCTTGGCACTTCCCAACCTCTCTTTATCTTCCCTGTACATATGACAGCATGTGTTAAGTGATCCCACTACATAGATAACCACAGACAAAGCCTGAGGAGTTATTCTATGCAAAGAAGTCACAGAATGCAAACAGGGGCTTTCCGAGGCCACAGGAGCAGCTCAGAGTGGGAACTCTTCTCTGGGACTCAGGCAGCTTCATAACTTCTGCCCCTGTCAAATAGCACAGTTCAAGACTTCCCTTGGATGCATGAACTGTGCTGACCAGAACTCGGAGGGAGCAGTGAAAGGCCATCCCAGAAAAGAGCAGACGATGTTGCCTCTTCACCTTCTGCACACTGCATTTTTATTCTGGAGATAACATTTTCTTTTTAAAAATGCCTGCAACTGAAGTAAGGAACAGGCTTTGCATGCTTGACTTACAACTCTAGCTCCTGCTCCAGCAGACAAGGATCTGTCTCAGAAAACAGTGGCTGGATTGAGACCTACAGGTAAAATGTAGCCTTTCAGTCCAGCAACTACGAAACCTATTTTGAGCTACATGCAATTGAACTGACTGGCACTGGCACTAAAACATCTCTTGGAACATGTGCTCGCTTTGCAGCAGTTGAGATTTTGACTCCCTGGTTCCCATTTGATGAGAGACACTTGCTTTTTCATAACTCCACCTGCAGGTGTCCTAGCAGGGGTAATCATTAAAAGGGAACTCAACCAAATTGATCCTCCTAAGAGATTCTGCTAGAGTGGCAAATCCACTGTGTGTATAACCTTAAACTCATTTACCATTAACTGACTTTATTCACATCTCTGAGGTTTGCAATTCACTGCAAGGAGGGTGGTGAGGGAGGGTACCACTAGGTGTACCCACCAATTGTAAAATCCTGGGAAATGGCAGCATCACATATTCAGCATTACTTTCACATAAAGTAGCAAGACTGGGTAGGGATTCTGGTGGCAACTAGAAAAGCTCAAGGCAGAAAATGCTAAGAGCTTCAACCATTCCATAATTAACGTCTCTTTATAATCCTTATCAAAAAGTAAAATAGTACCATATTCCAAAAGGTTTTATAGGAAATAAAAGTGGTTTTATTTGTGTCATGCTGATCTCAAATCATCCACATTTTCTGCTGTGGGAAAACAGGACTGTTTGGCTCTAGAGTGCTTTATTGCTGCTCTGTTATCAGGATTGTATTCACGCTGGAGCTCACACAGAAGCCAGTGGTGTAGGCGTATTTGGGTTGTGTTTCAGGTCATGTGTCAGTTTAACATGGACTGAAATCTACCTCCTGTTGATTCACAAACTCAACTCTTTGCCTCCAAAGATGAAGTGTGGCAACAGCAGCTTCTTCTCCATTATTTTTTCTGGACATTTGAGATTTCTGACTTCATCAAAATAATGTCCACCAGAATATCCATCACCCACTTGCATCTTAAAGTACGGAACTATATAACCCATTTCACACTTATTCCACCTGAACAGTCCCCTCTGGGCCAAATTCCAAGAAGATGACAACACTTATTTTTGGTCTTACCTTAACATCTCAGCTGTTGGCAAAGAAATACCAATTCTTACTCTAAGGTGTTGGAGGACCTTTTTAAACTAAATGTAGTTGTTTTGAATAGACATTACTAAATCCTGATTATTTTGTGTCTACTTACCTTTTCTCAAGGACCACATAAAAAATTTAACAACAAAGGTTTCATGGAGCATTTCAGTTGAGGAGAACATTGTTTCAGGAAATTACCAGTAAGAATGCCAAGGACATCTCGGCAGCCTTTGGTATGGCAACATTTCTAACAACGTATTTCCAAATATATATTTTTAATAAGCTGTAATTTCTAGTATAATCAGAACTTTTTTCTTAGAGCCCTGTCTCAAACATACTTTGAAGCCCAGAATAGGAATCTGTCATTGCTGTCCAACTGTTCACTGAGAAGGGAAGAATTTGTCTGTGAAACATCTCCAGTGCTGGAGTGACTGATAGCACAGAGCATAGCCATTATACAAATACAGCATTATTTGGATTATTTGGAAATATGATCATGGGTCCTACTGAGATAGAAGGAAAGCTGTCATTTTTCTATAAAGACATAGACTATTCTGATGAAACAAGAAGAAAAGTTTCCAGGTTGGGAAAGCTGATTCCCTGAGTGGAAGAGCATTGCACTAATCCTTACCCAGTCCTTAATGTGACCCCAGGCTGGACAGCAGGTACAGTCCCCAAGTTCCCTGGAAAGCTATAGCAGGAGCCTAAACCAAAATTCCCTTCTGGACTACACCAGTGGGTTTCTTTTCCTTGGAAATAAGGAGAGTTAGAGAGAACAGGCTGCTCTGTGCCCAGATTTCACCAAGACGCAAGGCTGATGTCTGGCTGGAGCACTCAAGTTCAGCAGCTTGGAAGAGCTTCAAGTTCTCTAGAATGTTCAAGGGAGCACAGTCTTCCTGATAACTCAAAATCAGGCACAGACAGAATGAAATATGAACTTCTATTTTGTTAATGAAGTTGAGCATCTTTAAACCTTGTTTGTAAAAACTACAAATGCTGGTTGCTCACTCTTGGTCTTCTGCCTCTGGGCAGCTGTAACTAGCAGGTGAGTCACACACAGAGCTGTCTTGGGGCTAACAGCTCTCCCAAGTCACTGATGAACTTGAAATAGAGCACCACAGTCAGCATGTCACAGTCACACTCTGACCATGAATCCTATTCATTCCCTAAGGAAAGACAGAAAGATGAAGACCCACTCTTCAGGGTTGGTCAAAGACTGAAGGAGGAGGCAGAAGGGCAGGTGACACATAAATGCTCCACAGTGGTGGATGTTGACCACTACTGCTCTTATGAGCTGTCTGAAGCCTTTTCCAGGCTGCTGGCCCAAGGGACTTCATGACATTTTATGGCCTCTCCTCTGGTCTCAAGATGGCACTGACTGTGCCAGTCTCTCTCCTGCGAGTGAGAGACAGTAGCCTAAATTGTTATCTTGAAAAATTATGGAGGCTCTGCAGTCTCCCCAGGCAATCTGTCCCCCATGTTTCACTGTTACATAACTTAATGTTCCTTTCCTGCAATTTAAGTCCAAGCTGTTCTTGAAGCTGAAGAACAGCTTGTCCCTTCCATTTTGCAGCTATTTCTATGTGTTTGAGAAAGGTTATCGTGTCTCCCCTCAGTCTCCTCTACTCCAAACTATGCAATCACAGCCTCCCAGTTCATCACACAGAAGCCAGGCTGCTGCTGGCTGGTGATAGCTTTCAGTAACTGCTGACTGGACTGGATTTGTACCAGCAGCCTGTAGGTGAAAGCCTTCAGCAGCTTTAGCTCTCTGAGCCAGGCTGTCCTTTCAAAGACGTGAAACTTTTTTCTGTAATCCATTACAGCGCATCAGTAAATACACATTACAGTACAGTAAATTTCTGGAATTTTCTTCATTACATTGGGGTATCCTAACAAGAAGAAAGGAAAAGACACCTTATTTCGTGAAAGTGCATTTTAGTGGCCAAACTTAAAACAGGATTCCCAACAGGTCTTGAAGAGTGGAGAGGGAAAACATAATACATTATGTTAACACCTTCCTCATTCCACCCCCTCTACTGAGTAAATTAAATGAAATGCATGAACCATGTCTTGGTTTGCAAATGAAATTTGGTATTTGTATTTGCTGCCATGTCTCAGAGTGTTGTTTTTCATTTTAGGCTTTGCATGGTAGTAAACACTGCAATGCTTTACATTCATTAAGATCGGGCCCATTTACTCTGTGCAGGCAAAGCAAGTGCATATATCTCAGACCCATAAAGCATCAGTTCAGAATTACACAGGAAATAAATGAGACTAGGCCAGAAGTCCAATTTCCAGAGTCCAGCTCACTAAAGCTAAACAAGTACCTTATATAAATATGGCCTATTCCAAATGAAACGTTAGTGTAATTTGATAACTGTCAATAATTCCCTCATTATGCCTAAATGAGCTTGTCATCCAAGGAGATTGCTGCATGGCTGATCTTAATTTGCTAATAAAAACCACAGAGAAGAATTTCAGCTAAGCTGGAACTATGCAATTCATAAAAGTGCAACAGTGCACTTTTTAAAGCATTCCTTCCCAGTACTGGCTCCTGAATGGCTGAAGCCCAAAGCCAGTTTGCTCTGCAGCCTGTAAGACAACATCTTTGCTATGTAAGAACAATGAGTGATTGTCTCTCTAAATCACTATTATTCCTTAGCCCATTATAGTTAATTTATTTTTAATCATGTTGTATAATAGAAATAAAATCATTGGATTAAGCATATATCTAGCAGCGGGAGCCCATTATCCTTTGACAATGTTCTGTGTCATTGACATTATATCTTCACTGTAGACAGTTTCCTTGCCATCATTAGTCCTAGAAAGACTATTGGATTTCAAGGGTTTCTCCCTAATCCATAATAAGATTTACTTGCTTACAGCACAAAACAAAACAAAGATATGCTTCTATTATTTTACTGCTATGGAATTCTTATTTTAAGCTATTCAGAAAAGTCAATAATAAATCCAGATATTATAAGTATTTAAAGTTTTCTTGCATAATTCTGATTCAAGGGAAAGCCTTGGTAACTTTGTAAGCTTTGAATCTTTGTTGTGTATTGTGGCTTTATTTTACATAAGCAAGCAACAATACCTTGCCAATTCTTGAACCAAGTAAGAGCTACTGTTTCTTGCACAATTTTTTCAGACTGGTTAAAGCAAATCTCAGTTCAGTCCATTTTCTCCAGAAAGCACTACAAGGGGTTCCTCAGATTCCATGGAAAGAAAGAGGGAGAAACTTTCCTGCTAAGGTTGCCAGCGATTCCTCTGTGCTAAGTGCTAGCTAACAGTCAGCACTAATGTTGGGAGGTTAGAAACTCCTCCGGCATGCTGATCCCCATGGGATAACTCAACAGCTCTTCATTTGTACCAATGGCAGTCACAGTTAAATCTAAAACTAGATTTTTCCACACCCTATTAACAGCATCATTAGAATGCAGCAGGGACTATCCACAGAAAAAAGCCTTTTCTGTTATCTCATAGTTATCTTTGAGGATGTGGCAGATTTCCCTGTGAAAATTATCCTTATAGATTGCCTCTTATTTAAGGATATGCTGGTACTATCAAGTGGTGCCTTTTTTATGCTGAAATTGCTAGCAATACTTAAGAGTCTCTGCACGACTCTTTCAGCTGGGACAGCAGCTTTAGTACCTACTTTCCATTTACGTAGGCAAGCTGTGACACTTTTACCCTTATTGACATGATCTGCATAAGTCATGTGGTTTCCATTAAGAAGGGTCCACACAATATAGTCAACTCTCCATTATCTTGGCTAATAGGAGAATAGAATAACCCAGATAAAGGAAAGACATGCATAATTATTGCTTCCAGATAAGAGCCAGCTCAAATATTTCTGCACTGTGCTCCCCAGACAGAGCTTGTACTTCTGTCAGAGCTTGCCAGCTTAGAGTTTATTAACTCAGGCATTACCTGCATCCATCTGATACAAGCAAGGCAGCTTGGGTGTTTCTATGATTTAATCACTCCACAAATATTCTAGTAACTGAAAATCATCTCGGCTATAATTAAATAACAACTTCCATATTTGCCCTTTTATGTGTTCTCATACTGACACAGTGTAGACCCAGTCATGCATGGCCAAGTCAAGGCTGAATGTGGAATAATGAGGAAAGGCAAACTACGCATGAAATACAAGAGGAGTAAGTTCAAGACAAAAGGGAATGCAGAAGACATACAAGGATGTAGAAGGACTTTGGATTCACATGAAACAATGAAATTAAAACAAGTGCTTCCTCTCTTATTTCCAGATAGCACTCTCAGAGGAAGCACACTCAGCCCTGTCACAAGTAACATGTGTGAACTACAAATACCTCTCTACATGAACTGTCAGAAGTTTCTTTTTTTTTACTGTGTTGCAATTGCTCAGCCACATTGAACTTTTGTTAGTTGTGAGTTCTCAAAATGTATAATGTTCACAGACCTTTTAGTACCAATACATATCCTTCCTGATCTCTGACACCTACTGGTATATAAATTGTATTGTTCAGTCAGAAGAGACACTAAGTTCTGTTACAGATATATGGACAAAACAGTGCCTTTACCACTATAGAAAGAGATACAGATTTCTTACCAAAAAAATGAAAATGCTGCAAACTATTTTTTTCTGGATTCTTATGGAAGGCAAGGGATTATGAAGAAATAAACTCAGACCTAATGAAGTCAGCAACACCATTTCTTAAACATTGAAGTGAATCATCTTATGGAAACCAAACCATTGCCAGGAAAGTTTTTAATGGTATACTTGTACATGACATTGTGCTGAGGAATTGATGATTATATTCTGCCACATTCCACGTTGCATTTACAAATTAGCATTGCCTTGGTTTCTCTGCACATTACAATTAGACAGAGCTACACAATGATGCAAGCCACAGGCCAAGCTGTAAAGGGAAAACTGATGGGTTTGAGAAATTAGCCATCTCATGTGATGTAACTGGCTACAGAAAGAGCAACTGACAGCAAATCACAGTGCCAAACATATCAAATCCCTAAATATCTGTTCATTTTACTTAAAGCATCACATACAGTGTTTAGATCACTGCGGAGGTCCTGGACAACATTTTCTATACTCCTGGTATCCTTCAGAATCTCAATGCTTTGTGTATATGGATTGAAATACACAGAGAAGGGACGATTGATCGATTTGGCAAAGTCCCTGAAAGAAAAAAAAGAAAATTATCTTCCTTTATTTTCTTTTCTCCCAACTGTTAAAGAAGAGAAAATTAGATTTTTGAGTCTGGGAAAATAATTTACCTCATCTTTTCTTTGGCCTCTTCAAAACTCTCTGAAACAAAGTAAGCTTCCTGGAAAGTAGTGATAAGGCATTCTTGCAAACAGGTTGTTTTTGGATCGAATGTTTTCACGTTGGCCTTGTCAGAGAGAGCATGCTGCAAAATACACCACAGTATCTGTTAAACTGGAGTTTGATATTGCTGTGTATCTACAGCAGCTGTTCATATATACAGCTTTTATATCGCTGTGCTATATGTTTCCCACTAATTGGTAACCCATCTTGTTTTACACACAGTGGTTTTTCTGTTTGAAAAGTGAACAGAATTTGTTACTTAAAAAGCTCTTACTGTGGGAGATTTTTTTCCCCATAATAATAAAATAATAAAGAGGAGGTTAGCAATTCACCCGCCATGAACACATACAGACCTAAATGTTCAGATGGAAAAAGGAAAGTCACCAAATAACCATTCTTGAAAAATTATCTATACAATTACAAATATGTATGTCCTCAAAATCTCATTTAACTAGCAGAATTCATCCTTGTCTTGGTGGGTAAATTGGGTCTGACTAAACTATTTACATAATCTGTGCTTTACATTTTCAGGCCAAAATCATATACTATTTTCCTGACAGTAAAAGTGAAACTACAAATTTGAAATCCCATTAAATAATGCCAATGTATTGCATGACAATGAAATGCATTACTCTTCTGCCACACAACTGGAGTAATAATGCTTCATATAGTACTGCAAAGAAAAAATAATGAAACAAACAGGCATAGATAAGTACAGAAGAGACATTGGGCAGAAAAGGCAAATGCTTCTACCCAGAGCAGAGATTTCTGATTAGTCTTTCTCTTTATATGACTTGCACAAGCCACTGGTAAAGAGAGGTTTCAGAACTGAAAATCAGGTACTGAGACATTTTCCAGGACAATCTTTTCTAGCTTCCCTTCCAACTTGAATACTTGTGTTGGCTTTTGGATCTACCTTATCTTTTAGAGCACAACATATTTTCATTCTCAGTGCTCTGTTACAGAAGTAGAGGGTAAGGAAGGAGAGCATATTTAGGTCACCTTTCAACCTTCTTTAGTCCCCTGACATCTACATAGAGTGAAGATGTGCATGAAAAGCATAAAGAAATGACAGGGAGGAAGCAGATCCCAGAGGTCTGAAGGTGCCTCTGATTTCTATACTTTCTATCTGCATGGACATTCTTTATAGTGGAGTAAAGTATTGACCCTAAGGTATTCACCAAACTTTTATCCTTGCTCTTGCTTATGCTCATTCCTAAATCCATGTGAAAGGCTCTGAAAATATCATACTAGCTCTCAACCTGCAGTCTACAAATAACAGGACAGAAAACTGGAACAAGAGGCTCTTCCTCCCACCTCCTCTCTCTCCAAAAATAAATACATGAAAAATTAATGCATGGAATCTTAAAATGTCAGGGAATTAACTTTCCTTAGTACATGTATCTTTTCCTTCTCACAAGGATTGCTGTTTCTAGCCAGCCATCAGTTAAACAGGTTTGAAAATAAATATAAAAAATCATCTCTCAACCATCATCCTCTTCTAAATGGACTGCAGGAACAGGACCACCTGCCTATATCCCTGTTGTCACTTTCTCTTTGCAGAGCCATGGTGTGGTTGAATGCTTATAAATTAAGGCATTTACCTCCTATCAAAATGAATTTGCCTTTTTTCACTAGGAGTTATAATAGATTCCCTGGTAGGGTAACTATAGATAAAAATCCCCTCTTAAGGTGCCTTTGTACTTCCAGGTAAGACTTGATGCCTCAAATGTCTAAAGCACAAAGTTTCAAAACTCTGAGTGAATGAGTGAAGTTGATTCCTTGCAGGAAATCAAGATTATGATGCAGGCCATTATTTTGTAGGAACTGACTACTTCTGGCTCAAGAATTCTTTCCTGTACTGTGAAAGGTTCAACAGAAAGGGGGACAGTGTTAACTTCTCTAGTTACTAATGGCCTCTGATAGGCCAGGCCCAGTCTTTGGGACTGAAGTTATCAGAGTCAAGAAGGGATTCTCGACTGTAGTGGCTCCTACCGTGTGAACAACTGCTCTAATCACTGAGCCCTAATTTTATAAAAGGAGAGAGTTTAAAGAGAAGGAAAGACGGACTCTATCACAGGGGATGTCCTCTGAGAAAGCCTTTCTATTATTCTCCTCAGATTATCCATATGAAATGACTCATACTTTCTGGATCCCAGTTTAGTTATACATGAACAGAGCTGCTGCTTCACAATGCAACTCTGCAGAGAGTGGAACGTGAAGACAGCAGAACACATGCAACCTGGAAACCAAGGGTAAAGTATTCAGACATGCCTTCAAAATTAGGTGACAACTGATCAGTTATTCTTAGGATTGGACTTTGGGAACAAAGGGTGTTAATTGTGATGAATTCCCGCCCAAGATACCATCTCCCTTCCAGGATATGTTCTTCTGCCTCTTAGATCAAGTAGGAATTGTCATGGCTACCAAAGCAATGTTTCCATCTTTGCAAGTCTGGATGGTGTTTTTAAATTCCACAGCCTGGCATCTGTAACATCTGCTATTGGGTTGATACGCTGACACCAGCAATGCCAGAGTTAAGCAACTGAACTGAGCCTGCAGACAAACCTTCAGAGAGACCATAAACTGTCTAGTGTGAACTAGAATGGTCAAGACACTGACTCAAAGCTGACCAGAGCATTTATCAGAAACATTACAGTGCTCTAAAATGCTAGTCCTTGGCACTCTCAACATTATGAACTGTATCATCTCAACCAAAAAAAATGGTCTGGTGAGTCCAAAAGCTGTCAACTTCAAGCCTGTATTTTTTTAAATACATGTTATTCACTTATGGTTTGGTTAGCCATTCAGTTCTTTAGTGAACTCAAATGACTAAGTACCCAATACAGATTTCTCCATCAGAAACTTCTTTTGTTATCCACCTCCAATGAGATGTTAGGGCTAACGTTCATATGGAAAACAGCTTTTGGTAAAATAGAGCATCTCACCATCTTGCGGATCTGGGATAACAGCCTCTAATGGCCCCTTCCTACAGACTGTACTGGTAATGCTAATAAAACTATTGGTGAGTCTACTCCAGTCCGAGAAATAAGAATTTGGAGTGAAACTCAGAAATGAATCATCACTGATTCTCAGGAAAAGCAGCAGTATCAGACAGCTTAAGAATTAGACAATCATCCATACTGAAAATAAGCAGAACAATAAACAAATGCCTCCACTCCCTGCCAATGAAAGGTTAAAAGAGTGATTGAGGTACCTAACCTCAGGTCTCTAAGGCCTAGGCTGTCTGATGCATTGTACAGAGAATGGAAGATACAGCACAGGATCTAAAGAAGACTTTTAGACATTTCTGCAGTGGCAGCTGGTCAGAAATACTACGGCATGTCAGATGGCACCAGACATTTACAATGTACAACTGTGAATCATTTCCTAAGTGACCACCAATCAACACATGAAAAAAGAGTTTGGTCTTGTAATTTCACCTTTGAGTATAAAAATTGAGTGCAATAATACAACTCAGAGCTTTTCAGTTTTGAGAAAAAAAATAAATAAATCAAAACCCAAAAAGTAAAACCTTCAGCTAGCAAGGGGAAAACTTGAGATGAGTTATAAACACTGCGCTGTCTGAGAAGTACAGAAGGGCAGAATAGGAACACAGGTGAGAAGTTGTGTGTGTGCCAGTACTGATTTTATTGCCTTGTTTTCCCAGGGGTAGTACACAGAGTCTTGAAAAATCTGATCTTAAATGTTTTCCTGCTTATCTACAAAATAAGTTGGGAATCTGACAGTGTCATGATATTACCAGAAAATTTTGTTCAACAGTATAATTTCATATATTGTCTAGAAAAATACAGAAAAAACTCTCTTTTTAGAGTCTTTAAATGAGCATCTGGGATCCAGGTGTTGTTTTCTTCATCCTCTTCAGAAAACAGAGCCAAAATTTGCCTTTGAATCTTTTTGGTTATAAATTCTAATGCTGGCATTTCTTAAAATAAATTATCAATAAAACAAAATAATACAATTGGATACAGTATTTGATTTTTAAAAATTTATAAAGAGAGATTTTAAGTCTACGTCTCTGTTCAATGTAGAAGCATACAACAGGGATACATGACTCGATGTACAGCCAACTGAAGTTGATAGGAGTCTCCTTTAATGAAAGAGTTCAAGAGAGCCTGACACAAAGTAAATGGATTAAAGTTTCCGAAGACATTTGAACTGCCTTTTAGAAATAGTTTTAATAATTGAAATGTACATTATTTCCACCTTATCTCGAAGCCCCAAATACATACTGTGTAATAGTGTTAGCTAGAGTTAACCTGACTATATTAGGCAGAATATTGTATAACTACTAACTGTATTATTCTTTTCCCCCCAGGCTTCATTTTTAATCTTCTCTTTCTCCTTATTTTGTTGTGCTTTTAATTTTTTTTTACTTGATGCTTCCATAGCATGCATATCAGGAGATGCATTTTTCATTATCTGAAATTTTATTCTAAATACTAAGTGGGGAAAAAGATTTCAAGGTAATCCTATATTGATATGCTGGTGCCCACATTTCTCTAGCTTTTACAGTTCTTCGTTACTAGAGCTATTAACCAGATCTGTAAAGTGGAGCAGTGTAGCACAGAAACAGGGATGACTGAACAAGCCATTCACTCCTCTAGACAGCCCAAATATTGCTCACCATTTCTACCCTGCAAATAGATTCATGTATTTCTAGAAATTTATACAAATTATACATAAAATTGGCCACCATTTTATTTCCTGTGCATAGTGCTGCATTGAAAAGAGAGCTAATAGGGACAGCAGTTGGAGAAAGGCTTTTCTTC
Source organism: Coloeus monedula (assembly GCF_965178545.1). Classification (NCBI taxonomy): domain Eukaryota; kingdom Metazoa; phylum Chordata; class Aves; order Passeriformes; family Corvidae; genus Coloeus; species Coloeus monedula. The sequence continues at coordinate 40,304,213 of NC_138784.1, forward strand.
TTGCTCACAAAAGCATATTAATAAAAAATGCCTGTGCACCCTCAGAAAAATTGCAGAGAACACTAAGTTGGGCAGGAGCATTGTTCTGGTGGAGAACAGGAAGGCTCTGCAGAGGAATCTGGGCAGGATGGATCAATGGACTGAGGCCCGTTGTTGAGGTTCAACAAGGCCAAGTGCCAGATCCTGCACTTGGGGCTACCAACCCCAAGCAGCACTACAGGCTGGGGGAAGAGTGGCTGGAAAGTGTCCTGGTGGAAAAGGACCTGGGAGTGCCAATCAACAGCAGCTGACCATAAGCCAGTGTGTGCCTAGGTAGCCAAGAAGGCCAGTGGCATCATGGCCCGTATCAGCAGTAGTGTGGCCAGCAGGACCAGGGCAGTGATCGTCCCTCACCACTGGTGAGGCCACACCTCAAGTTCTGTGTCCAGTTTTGGGCCTCTCACTACAAGAAAGACATTGAGGTGCTGGAGGGTGTCCAGAGAGGGGTGGTGGAGCTGGGGAAGGTTCTGGAGCACAATGATGAGGACCTGAGGGAACCTGGGTTTGTTTAGCCTGGAGAAAAAGGGACTCAGGGGAGACCTTCTCACTCTCTACAGTTACCTGCATGGAGATTGTGGGTGTTGATCTCTTCTCCCAAGTAACAAGTGACAGGAGAAGTGGAAATGGCTTCAAGTTGTGCCAGGGGAGGTTTAGATTGGATATGAGGAAAAATTTCTTCACTGAAATGGTTGTCAAACATTGGAGTAGGCTGCCCAGGAAAGTGGCTGAGTTACCATCCCCTGGATGTATTTAAAGGGTGTGTGGATATGGCATTTGAGGACATGACCTAGTGGCATATTTGGCAGTGCTGGGTTACCAATTGGACTTCATCATCTTAGAGATCTTTTCCAACCTACACTATTCTATGACTCTAAAGTCAAGGTAACAAAATTCAACATTTCAAGATCTGCCTTCCTAGTGACAGGGATACATAAGTATTTGAAATTCTTCTATGTGTAACCCCTGTGTTAAGTATGGCAGCAGTTAATTCTGAAAGGAAATAACTTTCTGTCTTCACTCTGACACCTATGAGAAGTACGAGTGTTGCACGCATGAGGGGGAGATGTCATGGCCATGCAATCTGAGTCTCCTATTCATCCCCACTCACCACTGAAATAGCCAGTGTTGTTCTCATCATTTTCAGAGCAATTGCTGCCATCAATAAGGATTTCAGTTACAATCAGAATATATAATAGATATAATATAATCAGGATCTCAACAACAGTCTACTAGCATGACTTTTCAGACACCTTCAGGTCAAGGAAGAAATCTGACCTCCCAGTAGGTGCTAGGAGGGAGATTGCTTTCCCAAAAAACAGTAGAGAGTGACAACGGCTTGATGCAAGGCTGTGTACCAAAGTCATGGGTGCCCAGACTTTCTCCTTCCTAAGCACCTGCCTAATATATCTTGTTGACAAGAAGCACATTCATGCCAGGATTGTGGTCAGAAATGGCTTCTCCCATGGTCATTTTATCAGAAAACTTAGTACTTTTTTGCATTTCTTTTCCTTAATTTTACCTTTTTTTCTACCCTGGAGCACATTTCCACAGACTTTCTGGACATTTTTCACCTTATCAGTCCCTTCATGGAGTCTATGTCTACTTGTTGGTGCTGTTCTGTTCCCACAGCACACAAGGGCTTAGTTTCTCAGTAACTGAAATGTCTAACTTCAGTAAGTATGGTATATGCAAGATCTGGTGAAATTTAGTATCTTATGATACACAAGAGGTCAAATCAGATGATCTAATAGTCTCTTCTGGCATCATATCCACAAAATATATATGTACTGTAATAGAAAAATATATAATATTATTGACTTATGGCAAAATTATTATGATATATATCTGGCCACAACACTGTAGCAGATCAATATAGTCCATTAATGTGCAGATTATTTAGCTTTTAGTGTTGCTTTTCAAAAGGATTATTCTTTGTATTTATACTCTGAGTTTACTGCTGAGCAAAGAACACAGGTCTGGGATCAGAAATGTGTGGCACCAAATATGCAGACTTGACAAGAATAATGCATTTGTTTATGACATTGATGGTAGAAGATTTATTATGTTCTTGACTATTCATTTCCTCTTTCTTATGCCCTTAGATTTTGTAAATGATGTGGTAGGAATTTTCAGGGTCATCACCTAGTGACCTTAACTGTTAGTTTAAATAAAAGGCCTGATCCTTTATGGAATCCTGCAGAGTCTGGGGCTCAGCACTGAATGTTGCTGGGCCAAAGGAAAACAAGTGGGACGTGTTCATCTCTTTTCATTTAACCATCTTTGCACTGTGAGTATAAAGCTTTGCCAGACAGATACAGAATGCTTCTGTGGCTGAAGTATGCACAGAACTTAGAGCAACTCTAATGCAATCAAAGAAAAAATACTGGAGATGGTAATTTTCATCAAATTTTTTACTACTGGAAGAATAACAGTCTTACTAATGAGCTTTACCACAACTATTCTCAGTTACAGGTAAAACAAACAGCAAAAAGGGACTGAGATACTTCTATTAAACTGCCAGGTAGCTCACTGAAAGCCAGCCCAGGAGGCTGGGAAGATGTTTAAACACAAATAAACAATAAGTATATTGCAAAATAGTTGTCAATACTCTTCCATATATGCTTTCTAAATCCAAATGTTTACCTGCAAAGCCACCAAGAGTTCATTTGTGTCCCTGAAGTTAGTACTCCTCCCTCTCTTTACCCTTCCCTCCTATTTTGCTAACAGAGAGGTGTATTATGTCCCAAAATACTACAGTTGTGACAAAATACTTTTTCCTGTTCCCTATGTTTTCTGGGCATAAAAAGAGGCAATAAATGATCCACTACAACTACTCACACCATACAAGGTTAAGCACTTTCATCCTTTAAAGAATAGGGCTCTATGTATTGTCACACAGGCAACTTTCAACATGACTTTATATTCCTTAATTTTTAATATGAGTAGTCTACTGAATCAGGAACTTAATGAAAGTTGTTCTTTTCATATCAATAATTAATCCACTCAAGTACACTGGATTACTTAGAACAGAATCATGCCTGATTTTTAACACTTTTTTGTGGATATTAAAAATATGTGCTTCTCATCCAAACAAAGCTTTTAGAGCCCAAGGCACTCTTACCTGTTAGAACCCTTGAGCCTCCTTTTACAAGAAATGAAAATTCAAATAGAAATCAGTTTTGTAGTTTATAGTTGCTTTGGTACTTTGGGCCTCACAAGTCCATTTCATGCTTCAAGTGCCAGCTGATATTTCAAACACAGCTTTTAGGTCAATACCATATTTTAAATATAAGCTTTTTATCTTGAGTTTTAACTGTTATTTGAAAGTCAATATATTTACATCCAACTATTATATTGTTAAGATTAAAAGTTGACTATGCTTTAAGGGTACATACCTTTAATTCTCCAATAGAAGACAGAAGTCCTGCCCCATAAGCACGCAGTTGTCCTTCTTGCTTGCAAAGGCCAAATTCAATCGTAAAGAAATAGCACTGTAAGATATACAGATATTCAGATACAAATAGAACAGTTGAAAACAGGCACTTCAGCAATAACAATCAGTACCATATTCACTTGTTTGTCCCACTTCTGTAGAATTACCTATTCTGAATATAATCTCAGATAAAGTATTTTATTGCTGCTAAGTAATTGAAATGTCATGTTCAGCAGTAAGGAAGCTTTGCACAAAAATTTGAGATTTTGTTCTTTGTCTGGGCACCCAAGCAGTTCACAGGAATGGCCAGTTAGGAACAGACAAGGCCAGTTAAGAACAGACAAGGAAGATCATTTTTAGGTATCAAAGGTGCTGATAGCAACCCACAGAGATATTTGAAACCTTGAGAAATAAATTAGATGCGTTAAAATAAAATCCTGCAAGGTAGTTGGCATGACTGTCTAGGAACATCTGAAGATCTCTAAGATCACTCAGTTTTAAGCTCAAGCTGATACCGCTTTAAAGTCTGCAACATACTTAAGCGCTGTCTTGAGCTAGAATGAATTTAATTATATGTGTGTACTTAACAGCCTTCTTGAGCTGTGGCCTTAGTCTTCACTAGATTTTATTCTGTCATAAATAAAGAATGAATATGGCATTTGGCTTCTTAAACTGCAGAAAGAAATTTATACTCAGTCAAATGAATTCACTTGACCAATGAATTCACTTGAACAATTACAATTGCTCTTTAGGTCTACATTCAATCAGGTAACATATCTGACCTGTAAAACAGATGACAAACTGTGAAAAGAGATGTGCTAAACCAACATAACAGTACTGCACCCAACTTTGCTGTACTCACTCAACAAAGTTAAATGTTACAAATTAAGAAGATCATAAGAAGCACCGACGGCCCACTGCCCACTAAACGCAAAAGATCATGGTCCCTTCGCTCCTATAGTACTGAGTTTTACTTTGGTTTTGTTACGACACGTCAAGATTGCTTTTTGATATTAGATCAAACAGTTGAGATTAAGATAGTAACTATTTCTACATGTGAAGGTTTTAGGAAGTTGAGTTCCAACATACGAAAGTATTGCGCATCTATAAACACATTTCCCTGTACATGTTTGTGTTTATTACGTTATCTGACAGTTTCGGGTTTGGTGCAAAGGGGCATAAATACACTGAACCTAGAAGATTTACATGTCTTTGCAGGAGATATGAATTTAGGATAAGAAAAAAAACAATATTTTGGACTAAATTTTAATTTTTTAAAATAACTTCAGAATGCATCCTAATACAATGATTTTTTTTCCACTCACTTCCTCCTTAACTCTCAACTCTTCCAGACTGAGTATCATGTTAAATGTAGAAGACCAGAAATTAACAGCTATTTTAAGTTCAACAAATCTTTAGAAATTCAGAAATTATTAATTGCTTAGCCTCATAAAAGTTTCTGTAGATCTAGTGATTCATACAGCATAGCACTATGCAGAAGGGCATAATAAAAAAAGAATAAAAACATGAACCCTGTGTCTGATCCAAACCTTCTAAGTCAGCTGAGAAGAAGGAACAGTTGCAGAGACTTCAAATGTCTTAAGTCAGATCCCATCACAGCAGTCAAACACAGATATCCATGAAGGGAGGTGAAAGTACAATATTATCAAACAAAACAAAACAAAGAGACAAACCCAAAAAAAACAAATTTTCACCTCAGCTTTGCTATTGACTCAGGTAAATCAAGCTGGCATAAAATTTTTCAGTACATCAGTGAGCTGATGTCACCACTTAGGAGGCAGCCAAGACAACTGGTTTCCAAAAATGTTGTCTCGGGGACAAAGAGCCAGTTACACAAAATAACAAAGCCATCACAGAAGTAATGAGTGAAGCTGAGAGACCTACCACGAAGAGTACAAACTTAGCCTCCCTGCCTAAATATTTTGCCAGAAGAACTATCAGTAGGCCACAGGCCTGGCTGTATACATGCTGACACTGTCAGAAACTAACTACTCAGCTTTACACTTAAATCCCACCAACATCTTTGAATTTGCTCCCCTCTTCCTCAAGGTTCCTTAAAGGAACCTATCAGGTAGTAGTTCTTATGATGTGAATGTTAATGTTCTGACAGACATACAACAGGATTTGACTCCTGATAAAACACAGTGATCATGCTCACTTTCATTCTTAAAACCAACAGCAGCTAAAAAGCAGTCGGGTATTTGTTTTAGATCTGTAAGAGCAGAACTTTGTCCCCATATGTGGGGCACCTTTACTGCTGGCCTCTCTTAGGCTGAAGAAGACCAAACCAATGTCATGCTGCTGCCAGGAGAAAGTCAAATGCCCACTTAGCAATCTATAGGGCCAGTGGAGGGAAGGAAGAGAAACGTTCTCCACTCCTCTGAGGATGTGCATTCCAGGGGATGGAAAGCGCAGAAGACAAAGAGCTAACACAGGTGCAGGAGAGAGCAATCCCTGATGTCCAGGGTGAACTGTATCCTGTCCATGAGACAGTTAGGACTTGATTCCACTTTCTCCTTAATGGATAGACAGTACGTAGAGAGAGAGCTTCTTTTATATTCGTTCAAAAGTTATTATAATTGTTACTGTTATAAAAGGGAGTCATATTTATGAGCCAACACTTGCTGGTGAGAGCCAATCTTTAGTATTTATAAGATTTATACTCTCAGTATAACTAAAAAAATAAAACACATAAATGGCAATATGTCTGCCTACTACTAACTTGCGGTATCAAACTACAGCATTAAGAAAAGCCCTTCAAATTAAAAGCTGATTTATAAATTTGCCATATGCAACAACTACAATTTTATCTGTAAGAGAGCCCTGCTTAGCCAAGAAAGTGCAAAGCTCACCCAATGCTGCCATCTTCAGATCATTAGTCAGCAATACACAATTCCCCCCACCCATCTGCCCAGACACACAAAGGTGGCTCAGTGCACTAGAGCTTGCGGGCTTTGGTAAGTTGTGTCTCAAGCCTACAAACATCGAGGCATACTGATAGGGAGTTTAAATATTAACTATATAGCGACACTTTTTATAGACCAGACACACAGATACCCTAGTAAATGCCTTCTTTGCATGGTAAACTACAGTTGTGATACCCTATATTATACACAGGATAAGCGCACTGGAGTGGGAATGACTGAACAAAGCAATGGGTGTCGAAATGAATACATTTTTTAAAGCCTCGTCTGAAGACAAAGTTGATTATTACACTGCTGTTACATGTAGGCTGATGAATGCAAGCACAAACAGGGGTAGCCAGGCTCTCCTGCTCTGATTTCAAATCTTTTACCTGTCTCTGGCATACTCCCTAGACTGTGGCCCCAGATACTTGGTTCCTCTACAAACTACAGCAATATCTGGTTATCTGTCTTTACTTTCAGTTCCACCTCATCTTTGGGGTGAAGTGTGGATTTGCTACAACCTATGGACAGGCTCTTGAAGCAGGAAAGGTGGCTTTCCACGTTGTATAAATTCTGAAGTTCTCGAAGAGCCTTACACTAAAATGCTGCTCTGTTAGTCAAATCAGCAAAATGAGATGAAGAATCAAAGTGCCAAATGAGGGATTAGAAATAATTTTTATAACAAGTGACATCAGTCAAGACTGTGCCAGGAGCACAAGACAGTGTTCAGTATGATTTTATTTTATTTCTCTTATTTATTCAAAAATATATGAAAGATACTTTACAGTCATGCTCATGAAACATTATCTAATGGGTTCAAAAATTATTCAACAGATGCATAGAGGAAAATCCAATTAAGGGCTATAAAATACTAATATAGCAGATTTTTTCCTTCAGAGCCCTTGAATCAAAAGTCAATGGCAACTAAAGCAGTACATCAGGAAAATACCACCATATGGCTTTAGACATACACTGTCCTGCAGATGACTGCAATTTGCCTGTGTCAGAAACAAGACACTGGGGTAGCTTCTCTGGCCAAGTGTGTGTGTGATTTCAGGAGTCAGACTGGTTGTCCTGCTATTGATAGGAAAGATACAGAGAAGATAAGCCCTGGCAAGCTCCAAACCTGGTCTCCGGTTAAGAAATGGGATAAACACAGTGTCTATTCTTTTCATTCAGATACTGCCCTGCATTATAAACTGGACTACCGAAAGAAAAAGAATAAATCAGTGACAGCTATGACAGCTAACAGAAAAAATCGTTATTCGAGGGTGCTTAGATATTTTCAAAGGCAGGAAAAAAGGTCTGATAGGCTCAATTCTCCTCACCTGTCTGGTTTGTAAGCCTTTGAAAATCCCTTCTCACACCACATCATTTTGCATTTGAGAATCTCCCTCCTGGGACCTGTGCAAAGAGCTTGTGCATGGTGTTGAGTCCCAGAGTCAAAGAGTCAGTAGTACAAAACCTGACATTCATAAAAAGGCCCTTCAAACAATTCCACTTTGCTTAATTTTCTTATGGTATAGCTGGAGACTGACACCTGTGTTCACTTGGCAATTTTCAGCATGATGTATAGTATGAGATTTTATCTGTTCTCTAAAAGTACCTTATAAAAATGTTGTCAGAAGGAGTTCTGAGAACACCAAGCATGTCAAAAGCTGATTCACTTGTGCTCCCTGCCACAAGGGGGGAAGAATGAGAGATTGTGTAATTGCATGACTGTAATCCTGATACATGGGCAGAAGACTCACCACTGCATGAACTGCCAATGTCATGGGGTTACAGCCCCAAGCTGACATGTAGTAGCACAAACAATCGCTTTATATGTATATAAAATTAGCTGCCATGAAGACAATACAACTATTACTATATGTAAGTAATTGCACGACCAGTGCCAAATAAATATCCTTAGGAAAATATATTTACCTTGTTTCTACTGGATTTCATATTTCAAAGGATATTTGAATGGACCACTCAATTCAAATGCATGTGATATCTCCACAGCATGCAAAGATTAATTCATTTTTCTTTAGGAGTCCTTTGATATTTTAGCTCTAAAAATATTCACCTAGAGATTAAATCTCTCATATAGTTGTAATTATCTCATAAATAAATAATTACATACAATTGAAAGACTGTTAAAAATCCCATTGTTAGAAATTAATCCTAAGAATTAATGAAATAAAAGTGTTTTCATTTCCCCTGTAAAAGGTGCTCAAATTGCAAGCAACTCTCATCTCAGAAATACATGTGGATCTCATTTGTGTTTTCTTTCTTCATTCAGAGCTGGTGCAAATAAATTTTTGAATAGTCGCTTATTTTTCAATCTCAAAGACATCAGTAGTCATAAAAAAAACAACCAAAAAAAAAAACCAGCTGGCATTTCACATTTGACTGAATTATTCAAAATTCACAGTCTGTTGAGTAGTATCAGGAATGCTCTACTACAAGAAACAGATAGATGTAACACAGGTAACCCAGGCAACTAGCCATACAGCCCAGTATTGGAGTGCAGACCTCAAGCAATACCAGCTATTTGACAGCTATTCATGTGGGAACATTATTGAGTAGAAATGCAGGGAGATTTTTGAACAACAAATAAATCTCATGATGAGCTTGTGAACAGACCAAAAGCAGAAAAGGAGTAAAATTCAATAGCTAAGTCTCATTATAGATGATTCACCTACCTCCAAAAAAGGCAGTGACCCTATTCACAACCAACAGCACTTCTAAATTTTAAAAAAAAAAAAAAAATTCTTCAGATTACCTTCTTGAAAAACTTCGTTTAGTCTCCCACTTTGAAAAGCATTTAGGTTCACTGAAATGAGGTTTCCTTCGGGGATTTCAAAATGAATATATTTAACAATAGTCTCGTTTTTCCCCTCATCTGACTGCTTCACATTCAGACCTTTCACTAAGGGTGAATGCTTGGAACAATCTCTTTATAAACAATAGTTTGAGTAGATGTGGTGCTGCTCATTAGAGCACTCCGGGATAGATGCACACCAGCCTTCTCATTTCTGTTGACAGTCACAGCACACAGTACCACTACATGCAAATTCCTCTAATGCAAGGCTTGCCATACTCAGAGAAAGCATGGCCTATAGTGAGCTCAGGGGGGCTTAACCCCTTGTGAATGCTTTGAAATTATGCTTGCTTTTTCAGGAGTTTCCACAGGAAAAACTCATAATGGTAACCAAAATAAAATTATCATCATGAGTTTGTAAGGGAGCAGAAAACGTACCTCAAGCAGCACAAGTAAGGAGGTAACAGTATACCTCCAACACTGGGGAGCCCAACCAAAACAAGACAATGTGGATGGCAGCTGCCAGCCTTGCAGGTGCAATATGACTTCTGGAATAAGACCTGGAGAACGCTCCTACTGATAATTTTTTGTCTCTTGAGAGAATATTTCTGTTGCTCATTCTCACATGAAGGAGGCCCTCTTGCTGCTCTAAAAAGCAAGCAGAAAGGAGGAGGATGAAGCACTTCTGGGATTTTTCTGCTGTTGCAAAAGAAGTTAGTACCTACATAGATGAAGTCACATAATATCCCACCCCATGTTTGAATTACTTCAAAGTAATCTGAACTTAGGTTTGCTTTGTGCAAAGATGATGTCTGTCCAGCCCACTCATTTTATGTCAGTTGAAAACCTTGGAGTCCTTTGGAGGTGAAGAATCAGGAACCTCAACACTTACGCAGAAAGTCTGGTGTTTCCTGGCAAGGCAGCAATTCCACCAAAGCTAGTGGCCACAGAGATGGTGTAAAAAATCAATGCCCCAAAAAACACACTTGCCTGAACTTGCTCAACGCTGCCAGAAAAAGAACTCCTAGCTTTTTCAACATAATTAACTAACAGTGCTGAAGCTTAATATGCGCCAAGAAGATGAGATCACTGAAACTAGAAACTGGTGCTTAGATAATTGTTAAACATAAGTCATTGAAGTCCTAATGCTTTGCCCTTCCTATTTCCTCTTTCCTATCGTTTGACTCTTATATTGAGCAGCTTCTAAAACCTGAGGGTTTAAGGTTTATTAATTTCATGTGGAGTTATTAAGAAAAAATGATGTGCAATAATGACCCACTTCCTTTCAACTTTATTTTACAACATATAACACAAATTCACGTTCAGTGCTCCCTATTTTAGCTGAAGTGAATATTCACTCATTTCTTTTTCAAGCTGTTGGTTCAAATTTCAGTCATCCAGAGATTTCACACAGATAACGTACAGGGACAGTGAGGTTTTTTGATGTATTAGCTGGGACTAAAAGAGATGGCATCCTCTGAAAGTCAAACTAAAAATAAAAAAAAATCAAAAAGGAAAAGGAAAAAAAAAGCTGAGCAAACATATCACTGCTGTCCAACCACACACTTCAGTCTATGCTGCCTCATATGACAGGCTTGGTTCACTAAGATCTTTCAAAATTCACAGGCTGCAAGCAGGGACTGTCTTTATGGCTTTGCCATTCCTGTTTTCCAGATCTTTGTGCTGCTACTCTTACAGATGAGGACTTGGCATTAACACAACCTATCAAAGCAAGAATGGTCCTGATGTTAGAGCCAACAGGGGCAACCCATAATGTTCTCTTCAGCCTTGTGGCTTACACTGCAGCTTGGAGAGTATGATTCCTGCAGCAAAGAGCCAGGGACTTGAACACTGACAGGAGGCATCACACAAGTGAGAGCAAAATTTGGAATAAATACACATACAAAGAGATCTTTGTCCTTTGCCTGACAGCATACTCATTTTATGGGTCCTTGACCCCAGGACTGTTACCCCAAACTGAGAATTACCTTGCTTAGAAGAATATCCAGGGAATAGACAAGAACCACCTCAGACAGTTTTCTTCCCCCAGCATCCAGAGCCAGAATCTCTACAGAAGCCTAGGAGAAGCCTCTCCTCAATCCTCAGGACACATTTACCACAGTTACCTGTAGACCTCAGCACCAGTCCAACATTGTTTGTCCCTCTCTAAAAAGACCATCTTCCACTTCATGGCAAGCATGCTAAGCAGGAGGCTCAGGAGAGAAAGCATTAAGTTGCAACATTCCATGAAATACCAAGAAAACATCTTCAGGCTGGGGAGGCAGAGTTCATCCTTTTGAAAATGCTGCAATGCTCCAAGGAAACCGCAAAAGGGGAAAACTGGCACAGGATTCTCTTCCACCTATTCTGGGAGAAGCTTTTGACAGACTGGTAAAGTAAATCCACAGATTATCAAGTAGCAAAGGTGAAGCAACTAATCACAGTACAGGCAATCCTCAGTTTTAGAAGCAAGGAGTTTACTGAATCACTGCCCTGTGCCAGTCCCCTGTCAGAATTAATTACTGCAAGCTGTGAGGCCTCTTTAGTAACTACCCTTGGCCAGCCCAGAGACAGACCCCGGTGTCCTCCCTAACAGTCATTCCCCTGGGGAAGGCACCAGGCTTCTGTGGGGCTTCTCGTGATGCCATTCCCCGAAGCAGGCTGTGTCCCCACTAATTGCCAGGCCAATTACTGCCTGTGATAGCTGTACTGTAGGGAGGGATGCAGAAGAGTCACTGAGCATCCCATGCCATTTTAGCCAAAGAGGGTTATGAGCTTCTTGTGTACATGATCAGCTGCAAAAGTCCTAATGTATCTACTAATGAAGGGAGGTTATATCTTCAGAGAGGGGAACAGCTTCCTGGGGCTGAAAGGATCTCAGAACTTTTTCAAGTTCTGTAACTGTGGGGGCAAAAACACATTGAAGAGACAGGGACAACTGGCCAGTAAAGTTTTAAAACTCTAATTTAAAGGAAAAAATGCACTATTTCTTCACAGTCATATTAATTTCAAATTTATTTCTGAAGAGCAAAAATGTTTAGGACTTCATTCCAAAAGTACTAGCATCCACACTAATTTTCTAAACATTTTAAAAAGAAAATCAAGTTCTTGCATCTATTTACTGAAAACTGATTTAATAGCTAAGACTTGTTTTCAAACATCACAGTTTCTAACAGCAACACTGCAATTAAACTCAATGTTCTTTTAATCACATAAACGCCAAGGGACTCCCAAAAGCTTTGTGACTCTCAATGCATTAGCTCAACCTGCTTTTCAAAAAAGAAGCAAAAAAGATAGTAGGCATAAGCACAAAAGTGTAAGTTCTATTCATGTCAAGCTGACAGACAGATCAAAGAAGAAAAGTAGCTCAGGGAATTTTAAATATCTATTAATTTTGCTACTAAAAATATATCCAAATTGAAGATGTTTTTCACAGCCCCAAACAAAATCTTTTTCAAGGATAGTTGAGCACCTTCTTGCAGCACCCTGATTTTCAGCAGTGAGGGCATGTAAAATGAATCTATCATAACCACAGAGTAGCCAACTGAGTCACCACTGACTTACTTGCCAGCAGTGTGTAAACACAAAGCAAATCACATGAATGTGTAATCAACAAGGTGGAAAAAATAAACTGAGCAGGTACCTGTGAGCAGAGAGATTATGGCTCTTTACTGTATCAAAGTCAAAGGAATTTACAGGGCCTGTGGTCTGGAAGTGACTTACCAAATGTGAAGATCACTCCAAAATTGTCACTAGTGATGAGACTCCCACATATATGCAAGAATTCTGTGCTTGTATAGGTCCTAAATTCATTGCACATGTATAGTATGGATCTGTACATAAGTTAATATGCTTATTCAAAGCTGAAAAATTAATCCTATAAAGGTGTTTACATTTGAGAGATGTAAAATGTCTTGTTAAACTATAATTTTAGCTACTTTTATGTAGTCAAACTATATAATTATTACAATTACAGCCTACTGATTCAAGGTAGGGAACAAAAATCTCAAGGGGAAAAAAAGAGTAATATGCTTTATAGGAAAAAATTATAATCTGTGAGTACCCACTCTTTCCAGCATGTCTTGAAAAAGCTCTGAGCTCAAACTGCTTTATCTAGCACTATTAGTAGACGCCATCTTTATGAATGTCACAGTTATGATCTATAGAAAATTCTCTACAAGGTACAGAATATATAAAACTTACAGCTAATAACTGAAACAAGGCTCCCCAGTCTAAACTAACGCTATGTCTGACACAAAAGCAAACTAACAAGCAGATAAGAGCATGGAGGGGTTGTTCAAAATGGGCCTGAAAGGGCACCATCATGTTGAAATTCTGTTGACCTTGCACTGCAACAATTTCAACCACGGCTGCAACCAAACTAAAACAACCAAAATTAACAGCCACAAGGCCCTTCTCTGTAATCTTCTCTTTGGCTTCAACAATGCTTTCAGGTTTAGAGTATTTGCTTCAACTTTCCAAAATCATCAACAAATAAAATATCAAAAACCTTTACGCAATAACTTCAGAAGGCCTGCTAGCTCTAAAAAGTAGCTAACAGAATTTGTTGCATGCTGTACCACACGAGTTTAGACAACGAAAGAGACAAAACTGCAAAATCGTGTGTCCTCCAGAATCAACATCATCCCCACAGAAACCCGTATTTCAAAATAAGAGGTTTTGGCAAGTAAATTATAAATATTAATTTTACAGCAACAAATTCTACTTTCATTTGGATGTGTTGAACCCTACATCTTTTAGGAGATAGTACACAAGGAAATGAGGTTAGTATTTAGCCCACAGACCTAGCTCATTGAAAGCAATGGCAAACTGTCCCCTGGCCTTCTGTACCATCAGCATTGGACCTATAAATATATAATTAAGCTGTACTTGCAAAATTATTATGGTAGATCACCCAAAAACTTCTCAATTAAAAATTTATGGAACCATTCTCCATCCAACACTTTGATGCCACTTGATAGAAAGGTGATGACAGGCATAAAAACCACTTCCAAAGTTGCACCATTAAGTCATTAAGCCCTGGGCATAGTTAGCTCTCTGTGGATGCCAGCAGTATTTTGTCTTACTTCCTTACTTTAATCTGTGCATACAAAGAAAGCACTCAAACATGCTGGCTGAGATAATTAGACTGTACACATGAGGTATGTCCACTCCTGTGGTTGTGAACATTAGGTTAGGATCTGTTCAGCTCTGTACAGGTACATATTTTAAGACTCTTTCCATATGATACTATTTGGGTTATGCATAATAGCTAGCAAAATTATTTACTGAACTATCCCAGACAGTAGAAAGAATAGTGCATGGTTTGAGAACTTCAGTGAGGCTGGATCTGGAGTGCTGTGTCCAGTTTTGGGCTCCACATTATAAGAGAGACATGGAGCTCCTGGAGCAATTTCAGCAAAAGACTATGAAAATGACTCAGGGACTCAAAAGCATCTCTCTTAAGAGGACAGACTGAGGGAGCTGGGCCTGTTCAGCCTGAAATGAGACAACTGAGAGGGGACTTCATCAATGTCTACCAGTATCTGAAGGCAGGGTGTCAAGAGAATGGAGCTAGGCTCTTCTCAGTGGTGCCAAAAAATAGGAGGCAACAGGCAGAAACTGATGCACAAAAAGTTCTACCTGAACTTGAGGAAGAACTTTACTGTGGGGGCAACCACACCCTGAAACACTTTGCCCAGAGTCATCACGGAGTTTCCCTCACTGGAGACATTCAAGAACCATCTGGAACACAATTCTGTGCAATGTGATCCAGGATGACCCTGCCTGAGCAGGAAGGTTGGACCAGATGGTCCATTGTGGTCCTTCCCCACCTTACTCATTCTGTGATACTTGGACTCTGTGATTACACACAACTGTTTTGTTTTCTGCCTGAGTGCAGAATCTCTTGGCTTTCTTCTCCTGATGGGGTCACTGACCCCGGACATGAGGGTTGGGTATGCAGGGTAGCAGCCATCATTGCATGGCACAGTGCAGCAGGATGCACAGATCCCTGAGCAAAGGGAGCCTGGAGCTGGCCCACCCCAACACCACTGTAGGTCCCAGCCAAGTAACCAGGCAGCTGCATGCAAGGAGCTGCTCCAGAGACCCCTCCCTGCAGTCACCAAAGCTATTTTTGCACAGGACTCCTCAGCTGCTCTGGCTCCGTGGAAGGCATGGGTAAAGCCAACTCCTCTACCTGCGTACCCAGAGCACAGACGTTCCCTCAGTCCTAAGCAAGACCTAGACATGGCTGAAATGAGCTGCCACATTCTAACTCCTTCACTTCCCCATATACCTGTGTGCCGCTGCTGGAGGATGTCCACAAATTATTTAAATAAGGTGTCACAGTGTGAACGATACCTACACAGAGCCCAGGATTCTCTCTTTCCTTCTACATGCTGGTGAAAGCACAGGGGCAGTCAGGAACAGCAGTAGCAATACATTCCAAACCTTTCCTTTATTGCTTCCCCCTTCCCTCCCCCCCCACCCACATTTAAACCTTTATTCCTGTCACTTATGAGTGATTTGTTAGTAGTTGTTACCTAAAATGTTTGTCTTATTGTTGCTAACTGGAAGCTTATGCTGGGTACTTTCTTTTGTCCTGGTTATATATGTTCTATAAAAGACACTTTATGCCTTTTTGCTAATATATTATCAACTCTAGGTCAAAAGAGAAAACAAATATGCAAAAAATCCTATCAAAATTCATAGACTCCTTTCATCCATTCCTCAACCTATCTCAACTGGATCCAACACAGAATTGGCAGATGCTTGTCACTTGCATGCACTCCTAAGTTCCACAATTTTTTCCTAAGCTATTTTTCAGGCTCACTTTCATTACTACTGTAGCAGAGCAAACGTTCAGAGTGTGAGCTATTGAACTACTGGCAAAGATTACTACTGCAGAATCTGCAATTTCTTAATGAAAATGAAGTTGGTTCTGAAAATAAACAAAGGTAATTAGCAAGCCAGTGCTGTGTGAAATTTGCACCATTCTCTTGTTAACCTCTATGTCAAAATGTATTACTTGTGTGCATGAAAATTTGCATTTGCAGTTCAGTAACCTCACAGAGTATGATCTAACCACTTTTGGAAACAAAACAGTACAAGAAATAAAAGCAAACCCAGTCTCTGGCTGCAATTTGTTATTTTAATAGAGCCTTTTTCTTTAGCGTTTCTAACAGCTTAGAGCTTGATCTTCATAAATCGCATCCTGTCTAAAATGAACTATATTATTTCTACAGTAAAATTTCTAATTTCTACTCTGCTCCCAATTAAGTCAAATTAGTTCTCTCTTGCATCTTCCTCATTACAGGGCTGTGCCCAAGGATACAAATTTATAAGTACATTATAGAACAACTCTGTTTCAGTTACTTGTGAGCACAAACATGTCAGTTAGGGCAACATGAGATCCTTTCAAGATGCAAGTTACTGACTTGACCAACTGGGCAGCCTCATAGCAACAGGTGAGCCCTCTTTCACCTTCTTAATATGTTGAGGGACAAAGCACAAGATGTTTGTTTTTGAGATTAACACATCCTAAGCTGATTTACCCCTTTCTGATCAGAAACTGGAGGGACTCATCCTTGTATGGCAATGCAAGATGGATCCACTGAATCCTACTTTCCTTCTACATCCAGGCTATTTCTTTCATCCCTAAGCAACAAATTGTGTCCGCTCTACAACACCACGTCCACTCTTCCTACCATACAAAAGGCCCCTACTTCTATAGCAGGTATATCCAAAACTGACTTGACTCCACAGTGCTACTCTTAATCAAAACTCAGGTTAGCGTTCAAACTGCTCATTTGCCCTGTTCCACAGCCTGGTGACTGAGATACCCTGTCTCCTTTTCAGTTCTCGCTGGAAAGGTGGAAAGGATTCAGGGAAGGAGTAACATCTGCAATAGCATGAGGAGTGACTAAACAAACAATTGGTTCCCAACCCAGGAAAGGAGAGAACTAAGCAAGAAAATGTATTCTGTAGTCATGATGGCATATAGAAGCCTACAGGGATGACTTGATCACTCTCTCTTTATTTACAAAAACCTAGTAGGAATCAGGTTAAAAACAACAAAATGAGACAGTTCACCAGACAGTGAACAGTTGAGCCATAGAGCTCATTGCCAAAGTTACTGCAGATACTAAAAATTTACGTGTCTTCAAACATAAACAGCTGCCTCTGGACAGAAATCCTTTCAGGATAATTAGATAAATAGAAGCCATATTTGTGGGAACAAGAGTTCCCCAAGCTCCTGAATGGTGAGAAACTTGGAAAACATTTGAAACTAATCAGATATGCTCATCCAGTTCTTTCATCGCCCCTAAGCAGCTATTTATGATGGGCACAAGTCACCAGCCAGGGCCCTGACCAGCACAGCAATTCTTACAGATCCAAACCTGGAAAAGGACTCTCCAAACCCAGAGTAAAGGCCTTAGCAGACTGCCACAATTCCTGCAGAAAATATTGAGCATTATCTCCCAATTCCAGCAATGGAACTCTTCAATCTGGAGTGCTAGTTTAGAGTTGGTTAAGTATCTCTGCTGATATTTTTCTTCTTGTGCCACAAATCTCTGACAGAATGACTGTAAAAATGCATTTCAGGAGAACAGTGCAGATTCTAAAATATTAAATATTGATCCCTGGAATCTACAGTGGTTTTTTTTCCCATTTACTCCTGTTTTGTGACATATGTACTATCTTTTCTGCCCACCTTTTTGATTATGCATAGGAAGGACTTTGCATCATGCTTCAGCTACTTTATTGAAAAGTATTGCTGAAAGAAACCCTTAAAAATGGAGACCATTACTTTTTATTAATTCCTTTAGAACATTTTTTAGAGCAAGACCACAAATTACAGAATTTCTTAGAGCAGCAGTCAGTAAGCCCAGCAATACCTCACCAAACAAAGTAATCCATCAGTAAGTTATCCTTTCCTCCTGATTCAAACACACCTGTGTGACCTTGTAATGGTCAAGAAAGCCACAACATTTCATCAACTTCCACTTCTGCTTCTTGTTAAAGTTTCAGGTTTCATACTTGGACAATTTCCAAATACATCTGCATGTAGGTGGTTTTGCCTGGACAAAGGCAGGAATAGAAACACTGTCTAGGCCATCTACTGATGAACAGTACAGATCATAGTATAGCAGGACAATGTCTGTCTATAGTGATCCATCATACTTGATTTCAGCTTTAGTATCCTAGCTTTTACCCTGGGAATTGATTCATGCCCCTTAAGTGACAGACAGCCCAAAACAATGTAATTTCATGTCTCCTGTAAGTCCACCAAAATTTACTTAAGCAGTTTTAAGTCATATTCTCTCCCAGCTCTCATGCTGCTTCTTTATTCACTAACTACAGGTATAGCTGGAAGTAACAATTTTGTAAGAAATTCCATTATGTCACCACTGGATTTAAGGTACTCACTGTGGTCACTCTTGGCATCTGTCACACATACATGGCATGCAACTGGGATACAGAAAAAAGACTAAGCAGAGATTGAATGTTAAATTTCAGTATGCTCAGTGACTGCCATAGCTCTTGGGCTGTAATACCAGATTTCAGTTGACCAATACACAATTATTTTTATATGTAGAATAGCTTCAGCAGGGGAACTGGTCACAGGCTTACAATGAGGGTCAGCTCCCTATCAATCATTTCACAACTATAAATGAGAAACACACAGGCAGTCTTGATTTTTCAGATGTACAGTGGGAATGTTCGAAATCTCAAATTTTCTTTTCAGCTCCATTTGCTCATCCATGACAGATGACAGTAAGTCAGTTCACAAACTGTACTTACAGCCTAGCAATACCAAATAGCCCCTGTAGGAAATCTAATCTGTTGTTTGTGAAGATGAGAGGCTGTTCTATCTAGTGAGACCATGAATGCTAAGTCTTTCCTAACTTACTAAATCCTACTCAGTCTTTATCCAAAATGCTCCCATTTCGTCCATTCTGGTTATCTCCTCAGGAAACATAATGGAGAATTTTCCTGAATTATGTGCCAGATCTTCAGCATGGGAAAAGGACTAGAATGATATCAACAAGACCAGATAATATAGATTCTGAGGGAAGACAGGCAAGTAAAGTCACAAGAATTAACACAACCCAGAGAGGTGGTTCTGAATGTTGTTTTTAAGTCAGTATGTAATTTTAAAATATTTTGTGTGTGATACATACACAGATAAATTAAAGTTAGCTTTAGAAATGAACTATTGGCCTCAGTCATCCTCCAGGCAAAGCAAAACCTTTAGATTCATAACAAGCCTGAAATGCACTTACAAGATCTCATCACACACAATTCCTTCAAACTTAAAAGCAATTTTTGTAGTCTTCCACGTAAAGGACAGCAAGAACTAAAGAAATTTCTTGATTTCTACTGTCCCATGCTGTTAAAGTACAAGAACAAATACTATCAAGAAAGATGAAAAGGTGAAAGTTTTCCAGCTCTAAAGAACTGAATGTTTAAATGTAACTGCCAGTGAGAAATGACTGGGGAAAAAACTTAGTGCAACTAATTAGGCCCTAATGACCAAATTCTTGGGAGGAAAGATTTGGTGATAAACTGCATCAAAAAGACACCCTGCTAACCTCTTTTCTGAGCTGCCACCCACTGAATTTCACCTACACAAACACATCCTATACAAACTACATCTAGAAGGGGCAACCTGAGCTGTGCTGAAACAACTTAGCAGGAGTCAGGAGTCATTTCTGCCATTAGCAAGACAGGCAGGCTCCTGCCTTAGCAACTTGCAGCTTTACAAAGACAGCTCCCAAGTCCACAAATTACAAGATAACATTGAAATGTAAAACGAGAAGTACTTTTTGGTACAATTTTCCTGACAAAACCTTACGTTATGTTCTGTTAAATGTTGTAAATTATATACTATATAAATTAATTGAAATACCTCATGTCAAGTCCTCTCTATATTTTATGGTTTGATAGGTAAGCAGAAAAGACAGCCTTTTTTATTTCTGTACTATGTGAAAATAGAAAGACCAGACATGCTGAAAAATCAGCTCAAAAGCAGTTTTAGAAAGTCAATCAGAAAAGGACAAGATATGAGTAATGATGACGATAAAAATTAGAACCCAGATATGCATGGCCAATATTGTATTTCCTCAACCACTAACTGCATTATACCACACTCCATGAAAAAAAGTGGATGGAGCAAATATTTCCCTCTCTTTCAGTAACATAATCTCAGTCACCTTTTTTTTTGTGTCTTTCCTCTTTTCCTCTAAAAGATTGTAAATGAAAATGGAATCTCTCAACAAACCACTACAAACAAGGTCTTTTAGGTCTTTCAATATTCCACTCTCATGACAAAGCAGAAGCAATTTCTTTCTTCTTTCCCCCACCTGACTACAAGATCCCAGGAGGATGAAGGGAACTTGCATACTGTCTCTTCAGCTCTCTTCCCCTGCTGGTCACTTTTCTCCCTCCAGCTGGCCAGCACCAGGGCCCCTGCAACGCTCTCCCATTTAATTCCTGCCCTCAGTGGGGCTGCACAGACATGATTAATTGCAATTTACCAAACACTTCTAATCTGCCCAGGCACCAGGCTCCAGCTTGCTCTACATCCAGTGTGTCAGCCCTGCAGGGACAAAAACCTCAGAAGTTTCCTTTGCAGCTAACAGGGCACAAAGAGCAGATCTATCAAAGCTGATACACAGTGTCTTTTGAGAGCAGAATGGAGCAAAAGATTATGAAATCACCTGTAATAACTCTTCTCTTTCTGGTCTGAATTCCTAAGAGGTGTTTTCTTCTCTTCCTAAACCCATTGTCCTCCCTGTAATGGCTCAGCACTTAATGTCACTGTCTTTTGAAACAGGTCATGCTAATGGCAAGCTTGCTTTGGGGATATTGATTCAATTCATTAATATGCATACTCTCTCTCCATTTGTTTCCCTATTTACTTTGAAGTTGCCTTGTTAGAACATGCAATGCTTTTCTGTGTTAAGACTCTTGGCTAGCCTTTCTCAGCTTGCTGTGTCTGTCTGGTTTTTATCTAGGATGGAAATGGGACTGAACGCGGCAAAAGTTAGTCAATGGCACCTCAGGTGACATTTGGTGCCCAGCTGAATGAATTTCTTGGCCTCCTCACCCTCACCACTGAGAGATATTCTTTCTACTTGCTCTCAAGTTGGCTGTTTACATTGCACATTTTAGGGCAAGTAACATCTCTGTATTTGTCAAGCATCTGCACCGGGGGAGCACAGCCCCTCATTGTGCTCCTACAAAAAATAACACCACGAGATTCTTTCCAAATGTCTCTTCCACCTGAAAGAGCTATTTCCAGCATGGGAGGAGAAATCAACTTTGACTCAGATATCAAATTCTCAGTGTGATAAGGGAAAGTGATTCAGCTGTCTTCTTTTATTTTTTGCTTTGTGATTCAGGAGCAGCTCATTGTTCAAATGACACAGTCAGTCATAACTGGGAACTTCTGGGGGGGGGGGGGGGGGAGGAGTAAAAGCATTTATATAATATTCACAGGTCACTTTATATTAGTATCTCTACCCAAAAAGACCAGTACCAACTTTGTCCTCTGTAATAGGCCCATGTCATCCAAGGTTATTTTGGGGTGAAATATTTGGGCATATCATTTTCCTCAAAATACTTACAGGGACAGCCAGTTAGGTGGTTTCTCCTGAGACTGCATGTTGTGGCAAGGTAGGTCTGTTTCCTACTAAGTCCCTCCCAAGCAAATGTGGAAATACCCACTCAACTTTCATGATTTCTCCATACAAGCAACAGTTTCTTCTCCACAGACATCCATTAGAAAAACCAGGAATGCACCCTGAATCATTTGAGAGGAGTTGGCCATGAGCAAGATATCGAGCCTGTCTAACTAAGGAGTAAAGCCGGTTTGATTAAATTTAGTGTCTTCTTCTGGAAGGCTACAGGATTCAAATCAAGCAAATGGGTACAAACACCTTTTTTGGCAGATAGGACTCTAAACCTCTGCTAAACCAGTGCATCAAAACTTCTACAGTTTAATTGAACCTAATTTTACTCCACATCCAACACTTATTTCCAAGCCTTTAAAACCCCACTGTGCTTCTTGTATAGAAAAGCAGCAGTATGCTGCAAAAGTTTTAAAGTTACCAATTCCACTGCTCAAAGAATGTTTCAGAAGATAAAAAATGTTTAAACATGGAGCTTTTTAAATGTGCAGGTTTTTTAATCCAATATAGTTCCTTAAATTATTTGCAGCATTAGTTTTAACAGGATCCACAAAAGGAAATACACAGTAAGTCAACACAACTGAACAAAGCAAGTGGTAAAGACCAGTGGTCACTAATTTATGTCATGATGCAAAGAGTTGCATTCAAGTTACTGGAACATGGCAATAGAGCAGGGCTCACAGGTGGTCAGGAGCAGAGAGTCATGACAACTTGACAGGGTCCCTCACACAAAGGCCATGAGGCTCCAGTAGCAGCAGCATCTAACAGCTTTAACACACAGACAGTTCACACTGTCTGCTGGCTTGTGTGCCTCACTTGATGCAACACAGAATCCATCTCCCAGCTGAGGCACTTGGTCTTGATCTAGATCTACTGCTGCACAGCCTTAGCTTAGTAACAATGCATTCTCCAAGGGAAGCAGCAGGCAAGGATGCAGTGTCATCTTAAAATCCATCACACACTGCAATACAACTAAGAGCTGCAAAACTGAACAGTGAGTACAGAAATACCAGTGCTAAGAGCCAAAGCGGCCACCTGTGGAGGAGCTAATAGTCTAGAGATCAGAGCACACATCAAAATGTTTTAGATTGGGGTTTTTTTTCCAAGTTTACCTTTCTTACTTGTCTCCAGCACCATAAAGCAGACAAAATTCATCTCAGCTAGCCCTGAAAATTGGTGATTATTGCAAATAAAAAGTGAAACTGATTACCTAGTGTGATCAGCTTTGGTCTTCTTAAAAACAATGGAACACCTAAAGCTCTGTGATTGTCACATCATAGTCACCTGGAACCTGAAAATGTAGTCAGCTCTAATAAGACAATGCACATCAGTTCATCAGCTAAAAAGGAGGAGAGATGAGAGAGTATGCCACAAAAAGATTTTGACTCACAGTGGCTAATTTCTGAACGTCTTCATCAGATGCCCCCAGTGAAGCAAGTCCTATCTCTTGCGAAAACTGTGCAAATTTGGGATCAGCAAGTAGAGGCACATGTCCCAAGAGTTCATGGCATGTATCCCTAAGGGAATGGAAATGAAAAGAGAGTCATTAGAGAAATAAATTAATTAAGCAATTATTATGGTATTAAACATAAGCCATTTTACATGAGTCTGATCCCTACCTGAGAAGTCTGACAAGGAAACATGGTTTTTATAATGTAGTTCTTCCCATGGTTTCTATGTGTAAGTAGAAACACACACATTTGCTTCTGTTAAATAGGCTATAAGTCATTTAACCCCAGCTGTTCTGTGATTTGCTCATCATTTCCAGATTGAGTGGAAGAGCCTGATCACTACTATCTTTCAGACTTGGTGACATGAAGACTCAACTGCCCAGAGGAAAGCCAGATGTCTCACAAGTAGTCTTCAGCTTTTCTCTCCACATGAATCAAAATCCAACATATTCCCTCTTCCTCTTCTCCATTCCTCTTTCTGTACCTGGGTAGCACTCCACATCAAACATTTTGCCACTTGCCCCCAGAAATTTGGGACAACATTTACAGAGGTTTCTGTGTGCTTAATTTCTCATTTAGTCATGAGATCCTACAGCAATTACTGGGTACTTTTGTTGCGCAGTCTACTTTTCGGCAAGCATTTCGGCAAGATTTCAGAAGAAGCAGAGAATCCAAATAATTTCAAAAAGAACAGCTGTTCACATCTGTAAGTGCATTGTTAGTCATGACAAAGTGCAGATATAAGTGTACAAGAAACTGCTAACAGAAGTGCACATGCATCATCTACAAAAGCTTTCAAACAATTCTGAAAGTTTTGCTGCATTTGTTCACAGGAAATAATGGACTTGGTAGTAAAGTTCACTTTAAAAATCCAATCTGACATTTCCTTTGCTTTTGTCTCTTCAAAGACATTTCTCTTTTTTTTTTTTTTTTCCTAAGCTGTAAACAAATGTTTTAAAGGCAGGGAGAAAACATCAAGTTTTCTGCCTTCTATCCAAAATCCTCCAATTTGTCTTTTATAAACTATGTTTGTTTGAAAAGTCACAGAACATGACATCTCAGATAAATCATGAATAGAAAAACAACACTCTATATCATTTAAAGTCTTCTTACTCAGTATCTTCACCAAGAAGTCTGAACCAATAATGTGTAGGTAGACACTCGCAAATAGAAGTTTCTGAATGTACAAATGAAGATTAAACGTTTTGGTATCCCTAGTTTGCCCCACCAAAAATGTATCAAATACAATTCCAATACTGGAGGGCCACATACAAGTCTTCCTTTTCAGTCCAAATGGTCTCCCTGACAGACGCAGAGCAACTTTTGCTCATGTTACAGTCACACTTTCTGGTGAGTGAAGCACCACTCTGAAGTTGTGTGCGACAAGTTTGAGCCAACTTCATATGTAATTCATTGAAGACCCATAGCCTGGATGGTAGTCCCTTTCTCATTGGAACTCAGACTGAAAAAAATGGTTAGCTCTTCATGCCTCCATTTCTTTGTTCAGGATGTGGTTTGCATCATTTGACTGGATAATCATCAAAGCTAAAGACCCTTCTTTAATTAACTCAGTTCCAGTCACAATTTCTTGTATCATCTCCTGCAAAATTGAGGAGATCACTAACAATGCAAAGGACAGCTGGGAAATGTAGTTTGCAGTCTGACAGACACACCACTTCCCAGTGCCAAGCAATTCACTGGAGGAACATGATTTCTCCAACCATCAACTTCCAACATAAAAATGGGCCACAAAGCCCATTCTCTGGATGCCCAGCACACCAATTCTTACCTCCGCTGAGCAAATGGACACTAATTGCTTAGCATCTGTGCTACACTACATCGGTCCAGACATATTTAGCATTTTATCAGTAGTTCAAGCAGAAGCAAAAAAGATACAGCGTAACTGGCTCCAACTTCCTGGCTCCAGGTACGCACACTCGTCTGTGGGCAGGCTTCTACAGCAGCATCACTACTACTGGCACCTGAGCGAGCATCTACATCTCCATTTTTCTGTGCTGAAGCCACAAGCCCCAGAAACAAATAAGCAAAGATGACTTATTCCCAGTTTGTGGTAGTCTGTTAACCCACTGTTTTCGTGATGCCACGTTCCCCTTCCGGCTCCCCCTGCCCTAGCCTTTGCCACCCCCTCGGTTTCTCCCTGTTGGCTCCTGTACCCCAACCCCGCCCAGGGACCGCCCCTGGGCCCCTGACAAACCCCCACCCCCCCAGCACCCAGAGCACGAGGTCTCTCTGTCTCTGGGGATCGCAGGGGCAGGATGTGATTAAAGTCCTCTCAAATCACTATGACAGACCCTTCTCGCCTTCCTCGCCATCACTGGCTGTAACGCTGATAGCTGGCCGGAGCAAGATCGCGGGATTGTCCGAAATGGACTACGGGATGTGACCGGGTCGCATTGCCCTAAGCAACCTCACTGAGCTCTCAGGAAGGTACAGCCTGCTAAGCTAAATCTAGCGACTACACCACCAGTGCTGCACTGGGACACATGGTCTTTTTTATGTCCACCCTTGCAGACAAAATGAGAACAGACAAAGCCTAATCCCATTAACTTGTCTCTCTTGGCAAGGGGAAGAGAATGAGGAGGCAGAAGATATTTCTCTCATGCCTTTAGCTTGTAGATTCTTCTACTGCAAAGTAGTATTTTGAATGTGCACTTATAAAGAGGGGAGCTTGAAGCAAAAAGCTTATGAACAAAAAAAAACCAAATCCACAAAATCTTTCAGGCAGAAACATGAACCAGCATTTGCAATTGTCATTGGAGTCTCCTAGCTTTGCTGCCAGTCTGGCCCTTTGTAGATAGTCTAAACAATATAATTCTTCGCTTAACTACCAAGGCTTGATTCTTTTGTTTTGTCTTATTCTGAAAATAATTAAGTTCCTTTAATTTATTCACACACATTGCTGAGAGAAAATAAGATTTTTGTAATGCACTTTTCACGGCAAAAGATTTTTCTTGGAGTAAATTAGTTAGTAGAGCAGAAGAAATCTACATAGCTCTTTGAATGTTGTAGAAACATAATTAAAATCAGGAAGAAATATGTTTTAAAATGCATATGGTAGTGATACAGATCAAACCAAATGAACTCTCTAATTTGTATCTAGCTCTGTAGCTTGTGTGTTAAATCTGACGGAAAGCCCACTGAAGTCAAAGGGAGCATTTTTACCAGGTTTATATCATTGAAATGCAACATTCACCAGCCAGGAACCTGCAGCAAACCTCATTATGGCCCCATATATCAACCAGGAGATCTCAGGGCACTGCAGCTACTGCAGAAGATGAAGAGCTGTCCACTCAAAAAAGCACCAGGCTTTCACTCTACACTTCCAATAACAGTTACTATGTGGTTTATATTATGGAAAAACCTAAACACATTTTAAAAGGGATTTTCAAAACTTTCCTGTGGAGCTCCTGATAGCAAGTACACATTACTTAACTAATGTGAACCAGTAGGTCTGCAAGAAGAGTGTATAACATCATTAGAAAATAACAATTTAAATTCTCTGTTAGTCCTATTCAGAGGTGTTAAGACTATAACCTGTATTTTAAGTTCAGCCCAAATAAGGAATAAAAACCTTCATTCTAATGCAACTGTTGTTATTACCAGTGACTTTCCAGACAGCATGACCAGAAATGTTACAAAAAAAGCAGCTGCCATTACTACTAAGGATCAGCTATGATCCACTGCATAATTCTGAATGTAAGAAGCATCCTGAAAACTACAGCGTTCTCAAATACACAAATCAATGAACCAGAGAACATTAGGAAAAGCACAGACACACTTAAGTGCTTCCTGGAAGATGTTATTGCCTTTATCCTGTTGGAGTTATCTACCTAAATCTCTTATCACTAGATGAAAATGTTCTTCTAGTTTGTACTAAGTTAATAAACATCATCATTCTTTTGCTGAGCACTGGTACATGCTGCAGTCTGAAACACTGGATTCCCACAGGAGAGAAAATCATTGATGCAATGCCTGGTACTTCCTTTGTATCATTTATATTTTTTGAAATATCTAAAGATATTTTTAAATAGACCAGAAGAGGTTCAGCCCTTCCTTCCATTCGAGCCCTTCTTTCAAGATTTTATATTGTATCAATTTACCTACGAATTTAAGAGATTAAATTTCTAATTACAGAGGTTATAGAAGTGACTGAATTCCTTCAGGGATCACTACCTCCTTTCCAAAAGAAACCAACACACAAAACTGGCCTCAGAGCACTTCAACAAGTACTTTGCCCAGTTCAGATACTGAGGAAAAAGGTAGCTAAGTGTCTAACAGCACCACCTGGTGACTCCTGCCAGAATAAAGCCACAGCATTTCTAGATACATCTTAGTATGCCGTGCCATGAAACCTTTTATATTCAAAAATATTACTGCATGGTTTTGGCAGTCGATTCATGAAATCAAACTTTAGGCATGAGTCCAAATTTTTACAAGACTGGAGCAGAATATATATGTATGAATCCTTTGTGTAAATTTGGGCAAAAATCAAATACACTCAAGTAGTCCAAGCTGATTAAACCACAGCTGCAGATTCGTGCTAACTGCCTGGTGACTGATTCACTGCAAAAATGTCATTCCTGTGGTTACAAGATCAGCAGATACCTTTGGTAAACTACCTCCATATTATCTAAATGACACATGCTATTCTGCTATTACTGCACAGAACACAACATGTACAACACAAGACATACTATTTCTTTGGTCTTCTTTTCCCCCAGTTTCCATCAAAAGACTATATGCCAAAATATTTCATACTGACTCTCAATATTCTGTTTTGGAAAAGCTGCAATGCTGTCTCATAAAAGTCATCATTAAAGTGTTTCTTATTTCTGTCATAATTTCCCTGTAACAGGCTTCATAGCTAATGTTCTCTCTTGGTAAGAGAATAGTGCCCCGTGTCTTGCTTGTGCTGTGTTATAGGACAGAAACGAAGTTCAGCTGTGGAATCAGGTCCAAAAAAAAGAAAAAAAAAAAAAAAGGGGAACACAGAAGACCAAATTAAAATTCTAAAAGCAGGTTTTCTCAAGATATTCAGGGGGGTTTTATCCACAACTTCTTTCTAGTTGTCCAGCAGAAAATAAAATTGTAGACACTTCTTCAGTATTTTTAGGTGAAAACTCTATTTTCCACTGAAATATAACCTAAATAGTATTTCTGACCCACTACATAAATAACCCAGTTATTTAAGACCCTTGTAAAAAGTCAACAAAAAAGTCTTTGAATTAAATTCCGGCTTGCCAATGTGAAGGATTTTGTCATCAACAGTGTAAGAAGAATTTCACATTTTGTAGGAAGGTTCATCTTTTCAATCTTGGCAAATCCAATTGGTTCTTTTAAGAAATTAGTGAGCATATTTTTTCAGTACTAAAGCAAATGAAGCAACTTACGGTTCTGGCGTGTAGAGGGGATCTGAGCCGTGCCGTATGTACTGAGTACAGTGAAAGACTCTGTATGCTAAGCCAGCTAAAAAATCGCGGGGAGACAGGTATCCAGCAACTGGTCTCACTGTGAAGCCAGACCTTTCTGAAGTGAAGGAGATAATAAAAGACCACATTACATATATCACTGTATCTGTTGTTAATTATTCTACCAGAAGCATGACACAAAGAATCTTGATGATCACTCTACATATTTTTCAATTATTCCATACAAGAAATATTTTGCATTGCTAGCATATGTATAATGAAAACAGCTGGGAGTATTTCAAAGTTGGTCTGAATATCTTCATCTAGAAAAAAATGCTAAGGTACCATAAGTGATGTTCTTAAAATTTTTATGTCTGGTACCAAATGGGAGAGAAGTTTCCATATTGGAAAGTATGCAAAATATGTTAAAAAATTAACAGAACAGAATAGGATTAAAACAAATCTGTCCTCATTTTTACAGATAAATTATTGTTTGTGTCAATAAAATACTGATTTTTATAGTTGAGGTCCTCATTTAAGTATTTAACATGTTCCTTTGTCAGATTAGTCCCAGAGTGGAAGAGTTTCAGACTCAGTGACTTTGAAAAGCACATTTCTCTCAAAAATTAATTCTTTATTCTTCTGAAGTTTTTACAGGACAATGTTGCAAGTTTTTCTGCAACAGATAGTACTACCTGCTCTATGTAGTCTGAGAACATATTTCTGAAAGACGTGTGAGATTTTGAATTTCTAGCTAGGAATTAAAAATATGTACAATTTGCCATCATTCCTTAGAGACCATAACACAATATATGAGAGACCCAGAAGGACACAAGCAAATTCAAAGAATGATGAGTCAGCTATTAGCAAATGCAGGTTTTCACAAACAAGAATTATGGATGAAGCATAGACTGAGGAATGTAAGCCTGTCATTAAAAATTCTGTATTTCCTTTAGCCTTTCCATATATATATTTGGAACAAAATGCTTAGCTAATTATTCTCTTACCAGCACATACGTTTGGGTTGTTTTTTTCAAACACTCACCTTTATAATATTTTAGTTCCTGAGTAAGAGGTTTAAGGAACAAATATAAGTATCTGAAGGGACCTTTGAGGAGAAATTAAAATCTTAAATTGACTCTTTGGTGGCTTTCCTCTAGAGCTAAAAACAACAGGTCCATATCTCCCACATTTTCCATATGGGATACATTTCCATTACAAATGAAAAATAAGAATTTATTTTCAAACTGAAATATGTAATACACGGATCCTTTAAGAAATAAAATGAAAGAGAAGCACCACATCACCTATGGTGTCCAACACATCTTTTTCAACATACAAATATAAGGACTAGCTTCTGGTGGTCTTGAGCACTCAGGAAAGCCTCATATTCACCAGGCTACACAACAGTGTAGCCAAACCTGCTCTCCACTTTAAATTCAGTTATCTTGGCATCTGACTCCTTCTTTTTCCTGCCTGGACATTTGGGGGATGCCCAGTGTGGTTATCAGAAGTCCCCATCTGTGGCAACAAGAGAGCAGCACTAACTCAACTCTTAGTTTTCACTGTACCAAAGGATTTTCTCCCTGTACAAGATATTACATGCTTTACATGTTCAGCTGATTAATTTCTCTCCATTTCATACTTGCAAATACCTACATAAAACTGTCTTGACTCAAAAAACTCTGCCATAGAGAACACCAAAACCAGAATGATACTTCAGACAATGTTGTGAGTCTTTTCATTCAATGTAATTTGTACTCCATACTGACAAAAAAGAGTGTTTTCATGAAACTGCTATCTATTGATAAATCAAATATGAATCTTACCTTTAAGAAAAATTGAAACATCTTCCAACTGAGGCACATTATCTTCCCTGTATCCACAGTACTTGGTCAGCAGAGGAAAGTTTTTTAAATATTCCCGACAAGCATGGGTGGGATAGAGTTTACTGAGTTCCCTAAATACCACCCCCCAAGTTTTAACTTCTTCAGCTGTGTACTCCACTCTGGGAATGGGTTGGCCACTGCAGGGAAAAAAAAAAAAAAAAAAAAAGCATCTGAATACAACTAGACTGTAGACAGATTGTAGATACCAACATTTCCATAAAAAGTATTATGTAAATAAAGGCAAATTAGACTATTAAAACTATATGAACTATCTTAAACTGATAGCTTGATGCGTCTTCCTTAGAATTATTTCTTGATGATATAATGTACATATTCTATCATTTCCTCAAGAACTGTGTTTCTTACTAAACAATTACGTTATTTCTTAATCTTTGTACATATCATAGTAGAAAGATGGATTTCTTATACACCATGTTCCTACATGAGACTAATATTTTTCCACTTATTGCCAAGTGGATAGCTGAAGATCCTGATTCAGTCTAACATGTAGATTCAGTAAGAACTTCAGCAGACTGCATTCTCTATCCTTTAAAATAAATTCTAGAAATTCTCTATTCTTTAAAATACATAATATTCACACAGCATCAAATGCTGGGTGAAGACTAGACAATTACATAAATGCTTAGAAGTGTATGGATCAAAATAAAAACTGTATATTTATTGCTTAGACTGTTGTTTACATGAGCAGATATGTTTGGAACCCCAAATTCATGCAGGACTACATTATGAGAAAGCTCATCTCAGAGCCAGCAGCCCAGCCTAAGTGAAACTAAGCCTTTAAATACATATCTCCTTTTGTTTTATTTCTGCCCTGTTCCTCTGCCCCCCTCCCCCTTGCACCAATGTACAGATATCGCAAAGCAGGAGCCTTCCAGGGTACCTGCAAATCTGTTTCTGACATCCAAGATTTGCCTTGTGTAGTTACAGTTAATTCAAAACCAACTGACAATGTGAACATTGCAAAGAGCTCCTTCCAGCTTGCACTACTTTGTATTTAGCTGTAAGGAATTTCCCATGTCATGGTCATGGGCCATCGTCTCATGTCATTAATTCCCCCTAGAAATGTTATAATGTTTTCTCTGGATTTAATATTCACAATCTAGAATATGTAACCTCTGCAATCTGCCTTCTCCACAGGCATCTTCTTCTGCTGCACTGTAATTACGTACAGATTGGCAAAGGGATTCACAAGATCCTCCTCCGCTCCATCAGTCCTTATCTCTCACTCTCCTGCCACAGGGCTGGCAATGTGGGCACTCTCAGCCCAGTGCTGCAGCTTCCCCAGTACCACAGACAGCAGCTGATCAGGCATATCAGGCACAGGGAACTCCACTGCAGCAGGAGAAGCACAGTGCTGGGCTTTTGCTGGCAGTTCTTGCCCAATTCATAATCCTGTCTCCACTGTACAAGGTAACAAGGAATAAGCCCTCATGTCACATTTGATTGCTGTTACGCAGTCCCTACATGCACAAGAGAGGATCATCTGCCCTACATTCATTGTGGTCGTCCCCTCATCTTTATTGAAAATTTACCATTTAATCCCCCTGCCTGCCAGGGTATCAAAGGATTTTGATCCATGGCAGTTATCTGTCAGTCAAAGGCAACTTTGTATGAGGTACTCGTACTTGGTAGGGACTGCTGAATATCCAATAAATGAAGTAGTTCCCTGTCAGCCCCTTTTGCAGACATGACAAGAATTGCAACACATCTAGTGAAGTATTTCTCATCCACAGCAGCTGCTCTGGGTTTGTGCCATCCTGCACTGGGAGACAGTCCTTCAGGTCTAGTATCTGTCTTCCCCCTTAACACTTCATCAGCCTTAAGCTGCCTGCCAGCTCATGGAAAGCATAGCACAGCTATTCTGAACTGTACTATGCATGACAGATACAAGCAGGTTGCTACTCCATCCACTTGCATTTGCCAGAATACCCAGCCTCATCCCTTTTCCTTAGGCCTGACCCCTACTATGGATACTGCCAGTATGGGTCAGCACTGGCACATCAAGGAGGAGGATATGTTTTAACACTGGAAAAACTCATGTTTCTATTTAGCCTGTCACTAGAAAGGCATAAACACAATCAAGGATCTGAAGCTTGTTCACTGCTCACTAAAAGGTTTATAACTTAGTTATTGTTTCAATTAATTCATTAGTACTGAAGTAAGGTTCACTGAACATTAATTCCTTAATAGGCTTTATGCCTAGGAGAGCTGATCTTATTTCCATCTGATCAGATACTGCTTTCCTTATAGAGAGAATCAAGGCAGCCAGACTTGTGGGAGGATCTATGCCTTTTTCCCTCAGCTCTGCAAACTTCATATTTCTTACCTTCTTATTTCAACAAGCAAGATCCATCTTGCACTCAAACATTTCAGTAAATCACGGAAATGGCCAACCTGGAAAGCCAGTTTCCTTGTGGCTAAGATGACTGTACAAGATAACCTAATGTGAATTTTTATTTCTCCTTATTAAAATAGGGTCTTTCCATTTTGCCATGGTCATGAGCTATCAACTTGTATTATTAATTCCCTCTTGAACATCATATGTTTCCTCCAGATTTAATTTTCTCAACACTTTTCCAAACCCTAATCAGTCTCAAAGGACTAATTAGCAAGATTAACACATTTTCACTATCTTTAGGATAGAAGCTAAGTGAAGGAGGGAGGAATATGGTGGTTTTTATTGGGTTTTTGGTCCATTTATTTCATACAGCTGATCTTCACTGCTATGCTCTATTAACATGTCTTTTCCTTTAATGCCTGGCTCCAGCAAATATCTGCTCCTCCAAGTTCACTTTGCAATGTTTCTGACTCTCTCTCTCCATTACAGACACCACTTTGTGTTCAAGCAAAGCAAAGCATCTACCACTATAGAACAGTAGCAATTAATAAAGGAAATGCTGATCTGGGATTTTCAACTCAACTTTTTATGGAGCCAATTCCTTGCAGCCAAATCTCTTTGTTTTTTTGGTTTTTTGGTTTGTTTTTTTTTTAAGGAAACAAGTGTGGATTGTTGTTTTTTTCACAATGGAAAATGAAAAGTAGAAACACATCAAGCCTCAGTAAGTGATTAGGAAGGTCACTTGCCTGGAAGACACTGAGAGGTGTTTATCCCCAAGGAGAGCAGCCCTTGTGAAAGAGATGTTCTGTTTGTAGAAATAAGTAAATAGTCATTAGACAACTGAAGAGAGTGTGATGAGACTGTGATGTAGTGTCAAGACACCTCTGGTAACTCTGAGCTCCACAGCATTGGTAGCAGAAACAGCCCAGTTGTAGCAGCACAGAGTCTTCCCTGAGCTGATTTGCCTTTCCTCAGCATGGCTTAGGCTGTGCTGCAGCAGGCTACTGGGGGTATCTGCCTGGGCTGTCTCTCCATGGATACCCAGAGACAGACTGACTGTACAGACTAGTAGATACAGCATGTCCCTGGGGGTAAGGATAACCACTGCAGGAGACCTGAAGTATGAATGAGATTTTGACATGTTAGGTAACTGCCCTAACCACTGGTCTCCCAGTCTTTTTCTGGTCCCTAGCTAAGAGTATTTGAAGCGTCTTCTTTTCTTTCTGCTTGCAATAATAGGACAAGTTTGAAATCTTTTAAAGGCTTGGAAAGATGAGTGGAATGAAGGAGTACATCTGAGCAGTTTTGCTGAAGTACAAGATCTGGTCCTCAAATAACCTCTGGTTTGGATTGTGTAATTTTTATAATGTACCTGCAAAACTGTTCTTAAGCCTTCAAAATCTAAAGAAGGAAAAGGTTTTCCTTTCCTTTATTTGTTTTATTTTCTGGAAATGTGCAGGATTACTTTACGTTATTTTGCAAAATGTGTTTCTCTTCTGGTTTCAGGGTGGGAAAAAACCCCACACTTTGAAGCAAAAGACCAACTACTGCCTAGCAAGCCAGCTGCATCACCTTTCCAGCACTTAGGCAGCTGAGAGGGAGAAGGAAGGAAGATGTTACCAGCAAGTTAGCTGCTGTGAAATGCACAGCACTACTGCTACCATCATGGGTAAATGGAGATCTATCCCACTTACTGAAAGAGCCTAAGAGCACACACAGCCTGTCCTCATCCACAGGTATGCACTTGACATTTCACACTGCAATAAATGCTAGGCAAGAAGCACTAACTTCACTGCAAGCATTAGACTAAAAGAAAGATAACAAATCAATCAGGTGTAAACAAACATACTGACTAAAAAGCTATCTCAACTTATGTTTGAAAGCTGGCTAAACTCAGGGCTTACCTGGACAGCCTAGAGAGCTTCTCTACCAATAAGCACCTGCCCCTGCAGGCAGCAGCTCAGTGTGCTGGATGGATGTCATTAGCACCCAGCTCAGCAAATACCACTGTGGGCGGAAAGAAAGGGGAAAGAACACTAGCACCTGCACATGTGTAGGACTGGCAATAGCTTAATGACCAGCATGGGACAAAAGTAAAGGAGAAATATAATCAGAATTAATGGTCACAAAGCAGAGTTAATCCTTCTGTCCCCCCCAGCCTTCTGCAGGCTTTATAATAAGTTTATACTGAAAAACCTTCAAAAATTCAGTTTTGACTTGATTCCTGACAGGATGTGCCTCCTATAGGTGAGGGAAAAAAAGCACTTTTCATATTCTTAAATCACATAGGTAGAAATCTCATTGGAGAAAAAATGAAAAACCTGAAGAAGTGTGGATAAGAAAATGGAAAAGAACATGAAATTAATATGTTCTTTCCCTTGAGAATGAGGGCTTAAACCTGTTGCAAATAAAACCTAGAGTAGGATTACAATTAGTTGAGTGCTTCTGTGACAAGAAAATTGCAACACAGTAGGTGTTTGTAGGTAGAACAGAAAGTTTCCTAACTTCCAGGAACTGTAGCAAATTGAAAATACTGACTTGAAGTGGGAAAAAAAAATCAGAATGAGAAAACACTTGCAGTGTATTTGTGCACAGCCACCAGCTTCTCTAACTACATAGAAATGCACTGACTAAATTGTAAGAAATTTGGAGCTGTGTTGGCAAAATTGATAAATGGTCTTTTGCAGTCCAGTAGCATCATAGAACTGTTAAGGTTGGAAAAGACCTCTAAGATCATCAAGTCCAACTGTTAACTCAGCACTGCTATGTTCACCACTAAACCTTGTCCCCAAGTGCTACATCCAGCCACCTTTTGGACACTTCCGGGGGTGGTGATCCCAGCACTTCCCTGAGCAGCCTATTCCAATGCCCGGCCATCCTTTCAATAAAAAAATGTTTCCCAATTTCCAATCTAAACCTCCCCTTGTGCAGCTTGATGCCATTTCCTCTCATCCTGTCACTTGTCTGGGAGAAGAGGCCAATCCCCTCCTCACAGAACCTCCTTGCATAGAGTGATAAGGTCTTCCCTGAGCCTTCTTTTCTCCAGGATAAATAACCCCAGCTCCCTCAGCCACTCCTCATCAGACTTGTGGTCTAGCCCATTCCCCAGCTCCACTGCCCTTCTCCAGCACCTCAATGTCCTTTTTACAGTGAGAGGCCCAAAACTGGACACAGGATTCGAGGTGTGGCCTCACCAGTGCTGAGTACATGGAGAGAATCACTGCCCTGGTCCTGGTGCACACACCATTTCTGATACAGGCCATGATGCCATTGGTCTTCTTGGCCACCTGGGCAACTGCTGGCTCATGGTCAGATGCTGCCAACCAGCATCTCCAAATCCTTTTCCACTGAGCAGCTTTCCAGCTAATCTTCTCCCAGCCTGCATCACTGCAGGTTTTTAAGACCCAAGTGCAGGACCCAGCACCTGGTTTGTTGAACCTCATACGATTGGCCTCAGCCCAGTATGGCATGTGCATCAAGAGAAAATAAAAATTTTGGGGTTTAGTGAGCACTTCCAACTATGTGTGCTAGATATGTGTGATTCAGAAGTGTGTCAGTTTGTCAGTAAGACATGCAAATATTTGTAAAATATTTTCTAAAGTTTAAGCAGCTGTGAATTAAATGCTAAAGAGAGAATGTTTGCCTTTCAAATGCTTGGCTTGCCTGTAGCTGTATCAAAAATGTAACAGGATTCCAAGCATCAGGTTTGTAATTTATAGCCTACACTAAACTAGTCAAAGTTTAAAGGATGACTTTGTCTACTGTTAAACTTCATCCTACAGAATTAAGTAGAGCATGAATTCTAACTAGTCAGCAGCACAGGGAAGAATTATGCCAGTACTTACTATTTATAGCTCATGGCAACATCCACAAAGTACTTTCTTCTCTGTCGATAGACATTGTCTTTAAATCCCTTAAGCAAGGAAGAAGAGAGTCATTTACAATAAGGGCATAAAATTAGCTGTAAGTATTATAAAATAAATCATTAAAATGTTTATTTAGTACTTAGTTGCATTGTATTTCGATTAACACTCTCTACAGAAGTGCAAGAGAAAATAAGGGTTTTTTTTCTTTTTTTTCTTCACCGGAGTTCCACAGGAGTTCTTTCAAGACAGTTTTGTGCATAGGTACAGTCATTCATCCAAGATGTTGAAAAGGGAAACTTTTTTTAATCATTTCATCTCACTCATGTTTTTCTTGATCTGAACTCAGATCTACACACAGGTACATAGCAAAATAATCTACCTATTCTTAATATATCTGTCTTCACTAGAATCAAGCATCTAAAGATCATATGCAACTCATTTTGAAGATTCTTTTTTCAGCAGTTGCCATCGTAATCAACACACTTGGAACTGAACCATCAGCCTCCAGCACCAAGCAGGCATATTGCTTCAGTTTGAGTTACAAAGGAAGGGCTCGGCCTCATGGGTTACCTTTTCCATATTAAGAGCGAAAGAGTTGTATAACACATACATGCTGGCCACTTACAGCTCTTTGAGCTATTCAAAATTAGAACAAGATCTTTTTTATACCTATAAAATATAAAGACAGTTC
The DNA here is from genome assembly GCF_965178545.1 of Coloeus monedula. Lineage (NCBI taxonomy): Eukaryota > Metazoa > Chordata > Aves > Passeriformes > Corvidae > Coloeus > Coloeus monedula. Next base: position 40,341,801 of record NC_138784.1, read on the forward strand.
AGGTTTGGACTACAAGAAGAGCAAATTATTTTCAAAGTAGAACTGCCTGGCTCTTGAAGATAAAAAAGGGTAACGAGTTACCTAAGTTCCCCAGTTAGTAGCCCAGAAAGTGCATTTAAGTTTCCCCCCATCAGAGCTGAAAATTAAAATATCTTTTTTCCTTACTGCTCACATAGACAAATGCAAAACACTGAAGCAAATGAAAAGATAACATTGCTTGATTTGAAATACTTGTATGAGCTTCTGTAAAACTCAGAAGACATTTTACTGCCCCATAAACCAAAGCTGTGCTGCTGAGGCAGAGTATGGGAGGATTTCACAGGACTACAGAAAGCCTTCAAACCTCCACTCCTGCACAGAAAAGCTTCTTTGACTGGCAAAAAGTTGCTGTAATCTGGGGGAGCCTCCTTGTCTCCTTTATACCTTTTGATGTAAATGTTGAGTTACTCAGCTGAAGACCATTCAAGAGACCTGGAAAGTGATGGAAGACAGCACAGGGAACTTAAAAGCCTGTCAAGTGTGATGAAACTGAGACTGAAATCATTAGCCATTGTGGAGTGGGTTAGGGCTAAGCTGATGAAGTGGTGCTATCATTACAGGTTCTGTAAGAGGATAATTCTCTTTGGTCCTCTGGCACCCACATGCCACTGCTAAGGAACAGGGCACCTGGAGTGGCCTTTCAAAGGCCAGTCACAGATTTAAAGGTTCTGACCCCATTTCTAGCATCTAACACGCTGCATAGGCTAACAAATGGTGTGTAAATTGTGTTTGTAAGAGTTCTCCCAAGTGTAAAATATGTATTCATATAATGCAAATGTCTGGTTTTTGTAAAACTGAAGGCAAATTTTCAGCAGAGTGCTCAAGTATTTAGTGAAGGTACCAACTCAGAACATAAAACAGTATCTAATGGCCTGTCACAGCCATAAACTCAAAGCTGGAATGAGCTGTCACTACAATTTCTGTTTGAACCAAATTATGGTTAACAGTTGAAGAAAATCAACAGGCTTTTCCTTTCTGAGAAAATGTGAATGAAATCCTAATTTGTCATCAAAAAGTGCATGGCAGAAACCAGGATCCAGGAACATGCTCCCTGACTATGGGCCCTCAGTATGGGAAGGGCTCCCACATGATAGAGGAGGCTGGGAACGAAGCAAGGTGATGATGATGATGATGACTGTGGCTGGTACGTGGGCAGGTGACACCAGAGAAAGTGGGGCTGCCATGGAGCTTTGTGATGGTGTCCATTTGGCTTGTGTGCACAGGAGTGAGAATCTGTGCCTGAGCTGCCACCACAGCACAAAATTTGTGCAATGAAAAACAAAGGAGACTATCATCTACAGCAAGAGTTCAATTTGATTCTATTACAGGACGGTCTTATGATCAGATATCTCAGTTCACAGCCTGCTTCCTTTCAGCTGAAAGTTTCTGACAAATACCAGTTTAATCCAGCCTATTTTAGGAATTAATACAACTGCCTACCACCAGTATCTTTAAGTCAAGCCATTCAGAGGTAGAAACTTGGATTTATGGCAAGAGAAAATATTTAAACACAAATGCTTTCAATCATCTTCCATCTAAAGACTCAGAGGTTAAGAATTTATAGCCATTAGCACAAGAAATAAAACATAACAAACCCCTTTTTCTGTCTTTTGCATGGAGCGTTTGGCACTAGTACAGATACAGCTTGTGTATGCAGGCTTGTCTCCTGCCACCAAAGTCAGGAAACAATGAGAGACACCTTCCCATCTGCTGCATTCATCAAAAACAGGAATATGTTTCTCTGGTTTATCTTGTAATTACCTCCTGAGTGCCAAATAATTCCTTCATAATTCTTTCTTCTCTGACACCTATTGACAATAGCAATTCTTACCTAAGAGCTACTTCTGGCAGAACTGAAGGTCATATTGATCTAAACTCTTTAAAGTTTAAAACCTTCCTCTCAACCAATTTTTTTTTAAAAAAAAAAAAGGCAAGCAGTACAAAAGAGGATACACTTGTTAAACAATGAATAAGTTTTCTGGAGGACCTCCATTTTGTGTATCCTTCTACAGAAAAGGAAGATGAATTCACTGAAACTACCGAAGAGAAACCAGTCCTCATCTTCTGAAAACAATCAGAAGTCAACAGGCTTTTTATTTGACTGGCAAATAACCTGAACAAATTATCTACGGGACAAATTTCTGTTACACTTACCGGGTGATCAGCATCCAGCTCAGATCCATACATCAAAACTCTCTGAGAGCATTTGTCTAACTCAGAGATCTTCCTGGGGAACCAAGGGACACAGTCGAGATCTGTAGGAGACAGAATGCAAATTGAATGTACTGGAGTGCAAGATCATGGAGATACCTGTGCAGAATGTCTGTCAGTGTCTAAACCAAGTGATACAAAAACAGCCTTGCCTTCTTCATCAGTCCAGATGTTTTCTGGTGGATTGAGAGACACTATATTAGTTTGAAACTTGAGCAATTGGATTAGTTCATTAAATTCTTTCTTACTGCAGTCACAGTCCACAAAAATTTCCACCTCTGAATTCCTTCTCTTTGATTTTCGTGATTCAATATGAACCATACTCACATGTTTTTCCTGTGGAAAGATGAAATAACAGATGAAATACAGATATACCTTGAAGAGCAATATTGGTGGCATATTCCTCAGGAAAGTTTTTCCAGTTAATAAAAGGTCTTTTTATTGAAAGTACTCCCTTTTTCTATTTACAGGATTAGTTAGTGACACATAATAAATACTGATAAAAAAAAAAAACTTACATGGAAAGTAAAAATAAAATTATTATTTTTAATGAAGAAAGCCAAGTAATGATTTCATTTTATCTACCAAGACAATCTCTTACAGAGGACAGTATAACACAATTTTTTTATTATTTAATGCAATTTCATATTTATCTTTGCTATAAATATTAAATTCTAATGACATTTTAGTGGGAAATTTGCATAATAATAATGTTATTTTAAATATAATTGAGTGTACTTCTTTAAACAGATGTTTAAAGTAAACCTTATTACATGAGGAAGAAATTTTCTTTTTGAGAATAGCTCTGTATCAGTCCTCACCTATCTACTGTGCAATTATCAATAACATGGAGTGTTAACAGTAATAAAGTTAAAATCCAACTCAATATATTCTCTGTTGCAATGTCCCCATCAAACACAACTCATGCAACAAACATCAGAGTGTAAATACTGCTAACATGAAAACTTCCCTATGGGGTCTCTCTTCCACCACAACTACTGGTCTGCCAAGGGTATCATACAATCACAGATAACTGTAACGTGCTATGGCTGACCTGATCTAGTGTGACAGCCTTGCTTCAAAACAGGAGGCTGGATTAGATGGCTGCTCTCCTCTCAACATGACTGACCTTCTACAGACTCCGATTTTTCCTTTTTCTTACTAGACAGAAACTATCCAACTATTCTTGTACTTACTCAGTGGAGCCAATAAAACCTTTGTTGACTTCCAAATGGGAAGGAATTCGTGTCTGTACTTCCACTTCCCATTGTATTTTACATGAATGTCCATTTCAGGTGCAGGTCTCCTCCGGTACAGCCAACCAGCAGTGTCTGCTTTTACACCTCTGCATACACATACTTCACTGGCATACTCCATAACTGTGTATACGGTGTAGCAACCCAATCACATAACAAATTCAATTTGGTATTCCCTAGGTTAAGTAGAGAAAAAAACCCTGCACTCCCCCCTGCAGAACTCAAATTGTTAAGTGACTGCACAAATGTGGGTGGGTATCCCTGCCACATCTTCCAGACACATTTTAAGAGACCAGAGTGAATTTTATGCCTATTCCCAAGAAGAGGTAACAGATGTGCAAATCCAGAATTTCAGGTATGAACCCATACAAGCATTTCAGCCAGAGCTGCAGTTAGACATTTAACTCTTGGAGAAAAGCTGCATTGAAAACACAACTCCTACTGCAACACATGTTCACTCACCTTAGGTTTCCATTCTTTTTGTCAAACACCCTGCTTCCTGGCAGACTCCCTCCTGTGGGTCTAACTCACCTCGTTTTCTTGGCTGGAGAATCTACGTGTCGAATCTACATCAGCCTTGGGAATCTGTTCCCAGAGCCTGCTACTATGACTGAGGACTGGTAATGCCCAGTGATCCCATACTTACATCCCTCTGATGGTTTGGCCTGAGGCAGGCTCCAAGCCACCTCCTAACTTTCTCTTCACTGCACTGCACAGACTGAATGACCTCAGACTTTTATCATACTGCTTTAACTATCTTCAGACATGACTCCAAACATTCTGACCAGGAGTCTTACCTACAGCACTGATTGCATGGGGATCTGTGTGGGAACCAATACTTCACAATTTACATTCCAGTTAGACACATAAAACCCTGAGCCTGTAAGCACTTAAAGGTGTCTCTAATTTCAAGACCAAGCAAGGTTGCCACCAGCACCACCTGATTGTATGTAACTTAGATTCCAAATTGCTCTCTGAAAGTGCCTCCTTTCATTGTAGTCTGCCCAGACAACTTTAAATCTAATTTACAGTGTTGGGAATCACGTCAGAAACCTAAAGTGAATGATGTGAACATCAGCATCACTGTCAAACTATAGTCCAGAAAACCCTTCACAAGCCCAAAATGCTTTGTTCAATGGTCCATAAAATTTTAAGTTACTTTTATTCAGTTCTGCAGAGCGAGTGTAGCTGCACTCTATTCCTTCTGCCACGGTCCATTAGATTTATATCAACAAAGAGCCTGACCTCAGTAGCCGTTCTCAGTCCAGTCAGCATAAATGATTTTTAAGCGTTACCTGGAAGAGTCGAAGAGCTTTCACCAATCCACCAACTTCATTCTTCAAGGAAAACACCACAGCTGTCTTTCCACCTTCAGAAGCAGATTCACTCTTCCCATTTCCCTTATTCCCTTTCTTTTCCTCATTTTTCCCAGAACTCGATCTGTTTAGCTACAAACGGATAAAGAACATGATCATCTCAGATGAAAAAGGGCTTTTCCTGCAAGAGAAATTTTTGTTCAAAATAGCTGAACAGAACTCATCCTGGCTTAATTTGAAAGAAAAGGTCATGTGTTTATTTGAAATCAGAATCACAGGTTAAAGGCCGCTGCTAGAGACGATTGTGTAAGAAGCCAGTCCATACAAAAAAAAAAAAAAAAAAAAAAAGCGCCTAAGGAAAAGCATAAATGGGATAAAAATATGATGGCATTATTTGGGCAATGCTATCATTAGCCATAAGTGTGAAACAAATGGAGACAGTCCAAATTACTGGTAAAGCCTGCAGATCAGTTACTGTAACCTGAATATTGCTGCAAAATCACAGGGATGCTATTCTACCCTGTATCAGTCAACTTATAAAGATGTGCACTGGTCTGTATTTTTGAATTAACCAATAAATTTAAAGCCAAAACTTTACGTTCTCTCTTGTAGTACAATTAATGTTATCATGTAATGCAATTCTTTCTGAGAAAACAAAACCTCTGTTGATTATTCAAACAAGAACAGAAATACTTAGACTGCAACAGAGAATATCAAGTTGGAAGGGACCTCAAGGATCATCTGGTCCAACTCTTCTTGGCAAAAGCATGGTCTAGACAAGATGACCCAGCACCCTGTCCAACCGAATCTTAAAATCGTCTAGTGTTGGGGAATCCACTGCTTCTCTCAGAAGAATACTCCAACGATTGATTGTTCTCATTGTGAAAACCTTTACATCCCACAGAAGATGAGTTAGCTGAGGAACTCAAAAAAATACAGAAAATCACATCATCCTTGGCCACTCTTACATTCTTCTCACAATTTGGGAGTCCAAGACTGCTCTAAGAGAAATTTCAGTCAGCATTTTCCAAAAAATGTCATTTTATCAGCTTAAATCTTGTTGAGATGCCAACAGTACATCCTTTATAGACAATTTTTATAAGATTGACCATGATTTTCAAAAAGCAGCCTGCATTTTCCAATACCTAGGCTGTTACTTCTGGAGAAATCAAGCCTCCAGTTAGATGCTAACTGCTTTGTTATAATCCATAAAAATTATGAAGATAGGCATTAAAAAGCATATACTATTTCCATGTTCAAAATGGATTAAATTGTGCTTCAGTAATTTCTAAAGCATCTTATAGAAAATAACCCGAAAATTAAGCTTTTTAAACAGGTCTTATAACACACTTTAAATGGCACTGGTGAAACCAGCCACAATTAAACAAGGTATGGGACATGCTAAGAAGTCTCTGTGGTCTCTTCTCATCATTTATTAGACTACAGGGAAACAATCTGGAAAACCAATTATGTGTGCAGAATGATATATGAATGGTTTCACACGTGTTTATTTTTTTTGCATTTGAGCTTATATCATTCTTCTTGTTAGGACATTTGCCTAGGGGATAGTTATGGGGAAGGTCACTTTTGTTTTAACTTCAGTAATATCTGGGATTTGGCTAAGTCCTTTTCACATATATCAAGAACACAACCTCCACATGAAGTGACAAAGGTGCTATTTTTACAGCATCTGTGTTTTTTCCATGTGTGCTGCTTTCTAGAAGCTATGTACACAGGACCATGGAGTCAAGCAAGCATCTGAGAAACTCAATACTGTCAGTTCCTCTGGAAAACAAGGGCACTTGGCACCTTCCAAGCCTGTCACAGGTTCCCTAATACTCTCAAGAGAGCATTACCCAAAGTGATGACTGAAAGACCCTCTTAAGCATCTGAAAACTAGAATGAACACCTATTTGTTAGGAGCCCAGTAGAAGAGGCTGAACTTGAATTTTATTAGCATGCTCATTAGTACACTTCATAATAAAACAACAACTAACAGACCAACTTTCCTGATGAAAATTAATTATCTGGAGCAAGTGCAAGTCCTCAGGAAAAGAAGTCTTTGCAGCAAAACTCAGTGAAGAAACTCAAATATGAAGACAATAACACAAATTTATTCCATTTAATTCAATGCTTTCAATAAAATCAGAGCATGCACAAACAGGGATTTTCCACATTTTATTATAAAGACAATAGGCCAATTCACAACAGGTGTAAGCCCGTACATTCTGCTGGTTTTACCCAAGTTGATAAAAATCTAAAATTTGTTACAAAATTTTATAGAAGGCACAGTCTTCATAATCCTAATTATATCACATATTCAGAGCACGTTGCCTTATTTAGGCACACATACATTTCCTTGTTAGCATACAGAAGTTTATCCCATGCTTGAAACCACCCAAGCACCTGTTGCACCCGTGTCATCATCTCGCAGAGAATCAATTCTATCTCCTCAGGGTTTTTCAGCAGTCCCCTGGTACGGTGTTCCCACGTGTCCTTGCACCCCTGCCCGTCGACAGAAGCCGGGAACACAGCCAGAAATCCATCGGCACCAACGCAGTGTGGGTGCACGGCATTTCTGTCTAGCCAAAAATGCTTTATAGATCGTGCTGTGAGGCTTACAAGCGCCCTGAAAAGACAGGTTCTGCTGATGTATATAGCCCACTGGACTAACCAAGGACTTCCAAAATCCAAGCGTTTAACACCATCTGAACTGATGCTTTTCTATTATTCCAGTAAAAATATGGTTCATTTCTGCAACAAGGCTTGTATTGCTAATTAAACTTTTCCTGTTATCTGAGACACTTTCAAGGCAGCGTTTTGAACGGAGACCGATTCGACAGCAAAGTTAGTTTCCCCGGCCCCTGCAGCTGCTGAGGAACTGCTGACTTGACCATGAAGCGAGGAGCAAGGGGGACGCACGGCTACCTGGCACCGGGCCCCGGCGGGCCCCGACCCCCCGGCGCCCGCCCTGCCCGCCCCGGCCCCAGCACTTACGGTGAGGCTGCCGGCGGCGGGGCGCTCCTCCGGCAGGGCCGAGTCCAGCGAAAAGCCCCTGCGCGCCCAGTACTTGCTGGAGAACATCATCATGGCGGGCTGCATGGGGCCGGCGGCGGGCGGGGGGCAGCGCCGCGCTCTGCCCGCCTCGCCCGCGCCCGCTCCTTTTATACGCCCCCGCCGGGGTGATGGAAGCACGATTAGGGGACACCCGTCTCCGGGTGACGAGAGCCGCCGGCAGGCGGACGCCCACGGTCCCCGCTCACCTCAGCCGCCGGGGCGGGACGGGACGGCGCAGCACGAGGAGCAGCAGCCCCGGGAAGCGGTGCCGGCAGCAGCCCCGGGAAGCGGTGCCGGCACCAGCCCCGGGAAGCGGTGCCGGCAGCAGCCCCGGGAAGCGGTGCCGGCAGCAGCCCCGGGAAGCGGTGCCGGCAGCAGCCGCGCAGGGCCCGCTGCGGAGCGGCTGCCCCTGCCCGCGCCTTCGCCCTCCCCTCACACCTGAGCCCGCCGCGGCCGCCCCGCTCCGGAGCCGGCCCGAGCGGCACGGCCAGCCCGCCCCCTGCCTCCGGCACGGCACGGCACGGCACGGCACGGCACGGCACGGCACGGCACGGCACGGCACGGCACGGCACGGCTGGGCTCACAGCCCCGCGAGCAACAGGCTCGAGGGTACGGGGACAGCACGGCAGAGAGCTGCAGGAGCTGAGCTTCAGCACAGGGCAGTCGTGCAGAGGTAGCGAGAAATTCTTTGTTGTAGAATTTCATCTCTCTCCGTTTAAGTGAGCAGAAGGCAACTGCTGTAACAATAACTTAACTACAGAGTTAAAGGTACTCCAGCTCTCAAATTTACTTGCGAAATTTAGGACTTCTAACTTCTCTGTCATTGTAACAATCATTTTGTGACCTGCCACTGTCACTTGCCATCCCACCTCCTCCGCATTTCTTTCATTTTCCAAAACTTCTCCACGACATCCTTTGAATACATAGGTTACCTTACAGCATGTAGCACTGAACAGCACATCTGAATTGGGAGCACTATGTCAGTTTCCTTCAAATACATACTCATGTTACTTTGTTCCAACGCACCAGGCAGGGGAAACTGTCACCACTTCCCCTTGAAAAGCACCATCGGTGACTCGCCTTGAGCGTCCCGAAAGAGGGGCAAACTAGCTGAATGCAACAGCTGTCTGCACATGGCCTTAACTTGGTATACACACAGATCACACAGATTGAGAAGAAAAAGTTGAAATCAGATCGACTGAAGGTGGAACATGGAGCAGGGAGCTCCACAAGGCAAGTAGCAGAAAGTATCCCTGATAATACTAAGCTCAGATCACATCTAACTCGGCTGCAGACTGCCTCCCTTCACAGCCTCCCTTCACCCCTGAAAGACTCCACGCCTTGTAACTATCATTTACATATCAGCATCACTAGAGAAATCGGCTTGCTCTTCTACAAGACCAACAAAGAAGCACAACAGAAGATTTGAGGCTTTTTCTCCCACAAAATATCATGGAATTATATTTTATCACATTCAAGAAAACCAGAAAAACGTCTAGTCTAAACTGGCTGCTGTCAGTCAGATGCTCCCCTTCTTAAAATGCATGGTCATGCTCGATGTTCAGGACCAGGACAGGTTCACAGCTGCCTCAGAACTCATGAGAGGCCTGAAGTAAACCCTTTTGGATTCATTTGTCCAGAGTTTCCCAGGAGTAACATGTAATAAAAATCCTTTCTTCTTGTCAGCAGTAAGTTTGTAATAATATTTGATTCCTCTACCTGCTCCTTTAATGCAAATCAATCCTTTTTGTTATGCTAGCACACAAAGTTTTATTTCATCTTCCCAGTCAGAGAAAAGCATGCCTACACATATTATTAGCTCACTCTCATATCCTAAGTTGTCAAGAGATGTTTCCTGTCCTGTTTTCTCATTACTTTTGACGATAGGAAAGCAAGTTGTCATCTTTGGACTTTGATATTCCTACCTGCTGTGCATGAGATACATAGACACTGTTCCTGCAGTCGAACAATTTATGAGTGATATTGCTTAGCACTTTCTGAAAGCTCCAGTGACAAAACCGAGCACTGCTGAGCTGCCTTTTCACTTCCTGGCGTGACAGAGCATGATTTTATCTACTGTTAGATCCTGGCCTGCAGCTGGAACATCACACAAATCAATGACCCTGCTACTCTGTTATCATTGCACCTCTGTGCAGTAACCAGAGCACAGCAAAGGTTTTGTCTCTCATAACCTTTTCAGCATGACTTGTGAATGCAAAACAAACAAAGGTGCATTGTGTCAGCAGGTGTTAATAACAGGTAGGAGGACTCAATGCTTCAACTATTTTAACCATGCTATCTGCCCATGTGTCCCACAGAGAGATTGCTTCTCCCAAGAAAGAAAGTTCTTCTTTTGCAGCTTGTATTTTGTGGGTGGACTTTGCCATATCAGCACCAGATCAAAGGACTTTTACAGACTGAAAATGTTTATTTCTTCTTTGTTCTAGCTGCTTTACAACAGAGCTGGTATATGGCTCTGGGAATATTGCTAAACTGCAAATTTTGTTTAGAGCTCAACTTATTTTTCTATAATTCACAGTGCTGTGTATTTAGATCAAATAAATTCTTAAAATCATTGACCAAAAAATTAGAAGATAATTGAAGCAGCTATTCAAAAGTACCTGTTCTAGAGCATGTCAGGGTGTCACTCAGCAATGTTATTTCACCTTGGGAAATAGAGTTAACGTTGACAGAAGAGATGGATAAGCTTATGTTGGGGTTTTAGGAGTTCTCCTGGGTTTTTTTTCTGTCAAAGGAATTTTCCCCATACGTGTTGCTAGGGGGACAAATTGCTGGGTACTTCAGAAAAACAAAAGACCTAACCATTGGGGGTGGGGTGCGTCTGGCTACTCTTTTGTTTCACCTGGATGTGTGGACAGTCAGTTCCCGGCGTTTTGAGAGGGCGGCTGCTTCTTTTTCCTTCTGCCAGAGGAACCCTAAGCCCACCTTCCCTGCCCCACTGGGAGCCGGGCTGTGGCCGTCCTGCCCCGCCGCTGCTTCGAGCCTTCGCTGCGTTGTAGCCGTGCTCGCCCCGCCTGCCCAGACCTCCGGGGAGTTCCCCGTTTAGATACAGTTCGTCCGCCACCCGGGATTTGTGCTCGTCCCTTCTGTTCCAGCCTGCCGTTCCAGCCTGCTGTTCCCGAGGGTCCGGCCGGACACCGGGATCGGCTGCCCAGGGGTTTGTGAAGCCTTTGTCCCATCCCTTCCCGGGATCCCAGGCCGCCATTGCCGCGTGCTCCCCGAGCTCGCTCCGGAGCGCCCCCTGCAGCCGCGGGGGAACCATCGCACCTGCCCTGCTCACCGGGAGCCGCCAGCGCCCCTGCCGGCTGCGAGCGGAACTGCACCCCAGGGGAAAGGGCCCGACAGCCGAGAAGGCTGGGACTGGGTTTGTGATTGTTTGCTGGTACTGCCAGAGTTATTGCTGTTTGTTTGACTGGTTATACACATATAGATATATTATAGTAAAGAACTGTTATTTCTATTTCCCACATCTTTTCCTAAAAGCCCCTTGATTTCAAAATTATAATAACTCGGAGGGAAAGGGGGTCGCATCTGCCATTCCAAGGGAGGCTCCTGCCTTCCTTAGCAGACACCTGTCTTTCAAACCAAGACAGCTTACTTTTGTTATCAAAAGATACCTCATTTCCTATAATCAGAATTCAGAAACTGCAAGGTCCTCTTTACACAGTTCTTTTCTCTCTCATGAGACAGCAGTCACTGTTGCCTGAAATCCTTAGCTATGCACTTTTTAAGCTTAAAAAATTGCAGAATTCTCAAGTAAAAATCTAAAGCAAATCTGTGAGATGTTTTCAATATTTGAGTCATTTTACCTCCACTAGACATACCAACTGCCAGTTTCAGCATATTTTCCTTAAAACTATTTGTAATTTTTACCATAGCTTGATTTAATCGGAGGATAAAATTCACAGTGCAGAGCGGCTAGTATTGACCAAGAAACTATCTGAATTTACCTCTGGCTCTCCCAGATCACCACCAAGTCTTTGTCTAGAGGCACACTACAGCAGGAAGAACTCTCATTGTGTGGCAGAACAGAGAAAGAAATGAAGCTATGAAAAGGTATCAAAAAAGCATAAAGATAGATGGCCTCCAAAAGGATCTAAGGTGTAAACAACACTATTACTCATCGTTAGGTCAAAAAGGCAGGGCAGAGAACAGATGCACTTATTATTAATGTAAGAAATGTTGACACAAGCAGAAAATAGAAGACCCAATACCTTTTCAAACCACAGTTTTGTGAAACAATTGACAATTTTGTGAACTTTTTGAAACAATTGACAAGTGGACTAACCAAAGGAACTTTTTCAACAAGGAAAGAAAGATGTCAAATCTGTTCCTCTTTATCAGAGATACACACACCAGCTCCTAAGTCCAATTCTCTGAGCAATTTAGGTCTGCTGAACAATCTATGATAATGTACACTTAGTACATTAATCATGAAGATATGGGAAGCATGGATTTTCAAGCAGCCAGCAAAACCATCCCAAGCTCTTGTAACACTAAGGGGATTTTAACCAACTAACAACCATTGGGCGAAGATATCTACCAAATGATAGGCTGCCTAGGAAGGTCTGGGAATAAAGATGATATAATGAGCATAAAGTGAATTCACAATCTTCAGCAAAAGAAAGGTTCTGAGAAGGAAGCAGAAATTGATAATTTCAGGGAAAAAAAGGATTTCAATAAATTCAATTATTACAAGTGCCAAGAAGAGGGAACCTAGAGCAGAAAGACAGTTCTTTCCTTGCTCCAGGGAAAACATAGTCTCATCAGAAAACTATTTCATTACAGAGGAAATGTGGTCTTCTGCTACACTTTTCATAGTAGTGGCATAAGTCATTAGTTCATTACTTTCGATTCAAAAGAGGACCTTACAGGAGATGAAAACTAGGACCAACCTACTAAATACAGGAAGAATAACACATAGATGAAGGCTATGGTACAAAATTCAAAGTCACTAATACAGGACATCAAGAGCAACTTCAAAAAAAAATACAGCAGCATCTAGAAGAAGAGAACTATCAGACCACTGAACACAAGGAAAAGACAAAACAAAAAAAACCCCTTAAAATTAGCTAGGTATTTAATGCACTTTTTTTACATCAGTCTTTGTTAAAGAATCAACTGTGACCAGATGTCTATCATAACTAACAGCAAGAGCAGAGACATAAGCTCCTTGATTTTAATAAGATGAAACAATGTTGGAGAATATTTGTGAGGAGTCTGATCATAGCAAATGAGAGCACAGAAACCACTTACAGAGGAGGCTCATTAAACCTCTGCCATCAATAACTTTTAAGAACTATGGGGAAGGACAAGTGACAAAAGACTTTTGTCTTTTGGCCAAAATTATGTCAATCTCTGAGAAGATAATGGAGAGGAAGAAGGGCTGAAGAATTACAGACCAGTCTAATTTCATTTGTTTGAGAAAACAGAAGTACCGAAATTATTTGTAAAGATCCAGAAGATAACAGATGATTAAACAGTCAAGACAAATTTGCTGAAAACAAATTGAGTCAAGCAAATTTCATTTCCTCTTATGACAGTCCTGTGGACCAAGGCAAAACAATACACGTCATTCATCTTGATGCTAGTGTAGCATTTGGCATAGTCTCTCATAACATTCTCACAAGAGAGATAAGGAAAACAGGTACAGATGAAAGTAATAGATCGTACAAAGGGGTGGGTTCACTGCTAAATGGAAAGGTGCAGAGAATGGGAGAGTCTCAAGTGCCTACCCTCACACCTACACTGTTTAGTAAAAGCCCTACATGAGTCCCTAGAGCCCAGCTGGAAATTTCCAGACTGTACCTATCCCAGAGACACTGTAATGGTTACAAAATTTAAACAGATGCTGGGGCAGAGAGGGCTGCTTACAGATAACCAGCTGCACAATCACCAGGGAAGGCAGGCCTCATGTAGGGAAGTCAGAAGTTACAGAAAAGCTCCAGCTGCATGCAATCACTCCATCTGCCCTGGAAATCCACAAACACCTGAAAATTTCTTGCATAATAGAGTGCAGGATCTCCAAAGGTATCCTGCAAATGGATAAGACAGGCATCTAGCACAAGACATGCCTTCCAACAGGAGATAATGTAACTATTCAATTATTGACAAGCTTTTTTAAAAGTGCCTTCCAATATTGCAAATCTGCATTTTTCACAAACTTGTTGTATGTGTGTATACAGGTATTCACCACATGATGAAAAAATGTGTGGTGTGATTGATCTGACTAAGATAATTTAGGTCTGAAATTTATCAGCTCCTTTATGTTCTTCACCATATGCTGCACAAGTTAATCATGACAGCATAAAAGGTGTAGCGGCCCAGAGCAGAGTACAAAGAACTGGGATTGCTGCTTTTGGTCACAGTGGTTGTACTGTTTGTTGCTTGAGGAATTATCAAGTCCCTGAACCCCAAAGTTTGTACTTCAAAGACTTTCTTGTTCTCCTGCATCACTTATTTTAACAGTAGAATCAGAGGAGTGTGTGGAGATTTCCAAGACCAATGCCCAAAAGTGGCAAGCACTGATGGAACCTAAAGGTCATCTGGACCAACTCATACACCAAGAGTGCATTGGAAAAATTTCTGGTGTTGCATCTCATAAAGTTATGGCAAGCAAAACAGAACATCTGGATACCAGTTGCTTGTATGAAGTAGAACTATCATTTGCACAGGTTTAGATGGGTGCTTTAAAAGTGTTCTCTTCAATTCAGCAGGGATTTTTCCCTAACATGATCTCAGACACCATCAAGAATCATCACACCAAAGGGGACAGGCTGGGATGGAGTTAACTTTCCTCATAGCAGCCTGTATGGTGATATGTTTGGGTTTGTGCCTGGGTCAGTGTTGGTAACACACCAGGGGTTCAGCTGCTGCTGAACGCTGCACAGCACTGAGGTTCTCTGGCTGCTTCCTGGGGTGGGCACAAGCCTGAGAGCAGTCACAGCCAGGACAGCTGACCCAAACTGACCAAAGGCACACCACATGCCATTGTGCTTTCCTTGTGGGAGCAGCATTTGCTTTTCCTTTTTAACAGTCATTGCCTCTGTCCACAAGCCTTCCTGCCTTCCTTCTCTTTTCTCCCCATCCCATGGAAGAGAGGAATAGGCGGGGGCTATGTGGGTGCTTGGCTGCTGGCCAGGGTCAACTACAACACTCCGAGAGGAAACAAGTGACCGCCTTTGGCTGAACTGCTGTAGTCTGGGCAGCAGCTTCAGCTCTGCATGCTGGGGCTCTGCCGTGGCTTGTTAATGACAAGACAGACCTATAGAAACAGTCTAAGAGCTAATGTTAAGGTAGGGTACACATGAGCCTGTATAATCCAAACATACACTATAATTGAATTTTTTCAAAACAAAAGAAGAACCCATCTAGAAGACTTCATTTATTTGAATTACATAGACAGTTTGAAATAATATATTTGCTTCAACTACGAAATTCATTTTGGATGAGGCAAAAAGTGACATCCTACAATATATGTTTTGTTTGCAATTCACCAGAAAAATTGAATTTGTGCCAAAGATATTGTGATTTAACATGAAAAAATACCACACATTCTCTAAAAAATGTTTGAATAAAATCCTCACTTGAAGAAAAATTAAATTCAAGCTTAGTTTATACAAGGCCTGCACTGCAATAATATCACTTCATTGAATAGCACGTTCTGAAGTCCCACTAAACATGAAGCACAACTTATCTTTTAACACCATAAAAAAAAACCAAAACCATTTAAAAGCATCTTCAAATCAAATATAGTATCACACATACATGAAATCTGTCTGTGCTCAGTTATGTATCTGTGTCTCACCACCTTATCAATGCTCATATACAAAGCTCATAGTCACGTCAACTACCGAGCTAGACATAATTGCACGGACAGAACCAAGAGTTAGGATTTCCTGCTTTAAACCCAGCCACCACAGAGCAGCTCATGGAATTTTTCTTGTAAGAACAAGCACTGACTTCTCTCACCATGGTTCTTTCATGCAGAGATGGCACCAGCCACTGACAAAATATTCAGAAAACACACGCAACAGATTTGCAAAGTATATTTTAAGACATTTAGCCAACCACAAGCAAAACTTTTACCAGTCACTCTTCTGCAGCCCACAGACCAAACTTCAGTTTTAAGTTGCATCAATGCAATGACTAAAATTGAGGAATAGTTAACACATTTCCTGAACAAATTGTTAATCCTGTACTCACCCACTTAATTGCTTTTTTCCAATCCTATTTGTAACATGAATCAATTCACAGATGCACTTTTAAAATGTCACTAACCTCTTCAGCGTTGTTATCTCTGTTGTCCAACAGGGAATGCTTTGAGGAAAACAGCTTCTTACCTACAGAAATTCAACCCCATCCTTGGTAAGGCTTCATTTGCACCACAGTAGTATGCACAAATCACACCAGTGGTCCCAAAACTAGTTCATAATCCAAATTCTGAATGCTCAATTATTTAAAAGAAAACCTTTTTTTTCAAGTTAGGCAACGGTCTTGTAACAGAAAATGATTTAGACAAGTGAGGAACAAGTACCTCACATATTTTGAACTAAAATAGTATCTCAAAAAGTGGAAGCTAGAACAACACTTCTTACAGGTTTCTGAAAAGTTTAATCAATGGAGTTTTAATTTGGTGCTCAAGAATATATTTGAAAGTAATGAGAAAACCAGTTCCTCACTGTTTAGCTGACTGAGGCCAAGGAATTTTGTCTAGTAATGTCTGAGGAAAAACAAAAAAGAATAACTAATGAGGCACTATCAGTATTTTAAAACTGTCAACTAGAAAAATTTAAAGGTTTTGAGAAAAATCTTGTTAGAAACAAAACTGGGCTCTGTTGAACATTAACACCTTAACTTGAATTAAACTACAGATCAAAATGAAACCATTGCTAATATGATCAATATCACAATATTTCTACATCTGATTCTCAAAGCAATCAGGACCTGTTGTAACACATACATAGCCTTAAATTCCTAAGGAAGATTACCTGCAACAACCAATACAAAACCTCCAAACCCGACATGGGTTTGAAGGCCACTGGCTAAGGCATTCCCTGGGTGGAAACACAGTCACTGCAGCTGAACAGGACAGACAGGCACTACTCAATGTAACTGAAGCCTTAAGTGATGACTGTGGGTAACTTAGGATCATCTTTTTATAGTTTTTAACCTCCCAGTATCAGAACCATTTCATAAACGTTCACATTAGTCCAAATTTCCAAGAAACTTCCACCTCTGCTTTGCAAGCTATTTCCATTTCTCTGTTTTGTAAGCTATCATCTTGCCCACAAACAGAAGAAAATAACATCAAGAATGTAATTTCAAAATAAATAAAATTGTCCAAACAGGCAAAATGAAAAAAAAAAGGTCTTTAAAAGAACTACATAAAGGTAGTTTTTACCTTGGAACAGATAACACTGGAAAACTGCTATGACTGAAAAATATGAAGTTTTAAACCTCACCCACATAAGATAATTATCTTCAAGTGTCAAGCATTAAAAAACAAAACAGGTGCGCAGGAATTAAATATGTATTACCTCTTTTACGGCCTGACAACTGTAACCAAATTGTGTTCTGGTTTAGTTCATATTTATTAATTCTAAGTAATCAAATTCATTCACATACAAAAGAAATGTAAACATCCTGAACCTTCAACCCACAGCATTGCATGGCATTTCAGCCATTATGATCCTTATTAAGGCCTCTCACAGTGTTTTTGTAGTCTCCACTGAGACTAAATCCATCCCTAACAATCAGGAATAGTTTGGTGGAGGATGAGGTTCTTCCTGCAACTCTTTGCAAGGCTGCCTGTCAGCAGGAAGGAAAACACAGGTAATGAGTGCTGCAAGGGGCCTTTGATCTTATTGTTGGGAAGCTGAGCAAGCCTACGTACCCAGTGCCCTCCACAGCAGCTGCTCACTGTTAGTTCATGGGCGACCTTCTCATCCTTGACATCCAGGTGCTTAATACAAAGGGAAAAGATGAGCAATTACACCCAAAAAGGAAAGGCAAACTTCACTTTAAGGGCTGGTAGATTTTCTTAGCAGTCATAGCTGTAATTCTAAGAAATTATAGAATTCCACTTAAATACGCTTTTCCTAAACTTTTCAATATTCTTGTTCAGTCAGTTACTGTGCTCTTCAAGATCTTAGTATCTTGCATAGTTTTTTGTGGCAGCACATCCTGAATAACTAAAACCCATGCACACTTAACTGACAGCTTGCTCACTGCATTTCTGTTGTAGATATTTCCCTCCTCCTTCCATAGTTTTGTTTAACATGATTTTTGATGAAAAACATTTTGCAAGTACACTTCAAAGTGATCTAGGTGCTCCAAAAAATACTGAAACTAACTTGCTTAGTATCTTTGAACCAAAGTGTCTAATATCGAAGTTCTAATGCCTTTCTGTATTCTACGTCACATTAAATTAACTGCCAAGAAGTACAATGCTCACCAGGGAACAAAGGTATGATGCTTCACAGTAATTTCCTGGGCAGGAAATGAAAGGCTACAGATAACGCTGAGCTGTGAATCCTTGACTTTCACTGCATAGGACTCAAGTTCTTATTAACTGATGAGAGATAGCACATTGACAATATTAAAACCAAAATCTGTACTGATTCAACTGTCCAGTGTTTGCTCACAACTGGTGAGAGAAGTTGAATTGACTCCCAAATTATTGTAACAGCTTGATTTATCTACTAAAGCCTTTTGTATTACTTGTATTTGCTTAAGATGGCACAAATAACATCTGTAAAAGTAAACTGCTCCACAAGAAAAGAAAGCTCTGCCATATCCCACACTTCAACTACCTAGAGAGGAAAGGCGTGTTCCACTCTGTAGTAAGAAGCAGGTACTCCCACAGCCTTTCACTACCCACAAAATACGACATATCCATGGACTAACCACTAGCTCTTCCCTCTATCTCATGTTCTTACATTAACAACCAGACAACTAGGTTTTTTTCTCTAAATATGATTTAATTAAAAACACTAAATCAGCTTTGACTTTTATTTTATATATGTACAATAGTTACCAAATAATGAATACACTTAATCAGTTATGTTAAATTTCACATAGAGTCAAAGGACATCAGTATGGCATGGAATAAACTCACTGCCTTTTGCAGATACAAAAAAAATGCAATAATGTTAATGTGACTACTGTTTTGGTGTGTGGTTTGTTGGTTGGCTTTTTCATAACCTGCTTATTAATTATCCAAATAATGTTGCCATAAAAAGAGTGTAAGTAGTTAATTGATCAGTTAATATATTAGCAAATATGAACATTGGTAAAGTTTGCAAGGTAAAATTACATCAAGTGTAGGACTGAACGTATTCACATGAAAGTTACCTTCAGTTAGAAAAGTTTTGAAAAAGAGCCCAGGTTGGGACTGTGCATTAATTTGGTCAAACTGATTCATACGAATGAACAGTCAAGTTTATTCAGATATTGAAAATATGACTATTCTTTTTAGTATTCACAAACATTTGTGTATATAGTGTGTGCATGTGTGTAAATATATATATGTATATATAAAGTGAAGATATGTTAATGTAAAAATATACTGTTCATCCACTCCCAATTACACAAAATTCAGTATTTGGACATTAAACTGTGCAAGTATGAATGTCCATTTCAAATCTACATTCAACCAGCAACAAATACTTAGAAGTATTTTTGTAAACATTTGAGATAGGGAAAATCCATTTACAAAAGAATCCTCCTTTAGCACATCAGCATCACTTCAGCTTGAAAATTTTGTACAGCAGCTTCAGCTGGCATATTGTGAATCTGCTCAAATCAAAGAGCTCACACTGTCTTAGATCAATATGTGTGAGAGCTCAGCAAATGCAGAAATTTCAAATTCATTCTTAATCACCATCCATTTCCAGTTTACCAGCAAAAAGAAAATGCACTTGGCTACAAAAATATTAAGGAATGTTATTGAAAACAAAAGGCTATTTTGGTAGAAGAAACTACAAAAATAGTTAAGTTGAGTCATGTTGTAAAGCTTTAATGCAAAAGCATTACAGTACAGATTTTCTTTACAACCTTAAAGCTTAATCAACACCAAATTTAAATATCCATCTTTCAAGTGCTTGAACAAAACGTGCTCAGAAAAAGTCTTTCTCCAACGTGACCAAGTGTAATTACGCAGGTGTCAGGCTCTGTGTCTCAGCCACCTGCTGAGCGCCGTCCCTCGTCCCATTGGCGGCAATTACAGGTGTTGAGATACTCTGATACAGTGACGTCGGACAGCTCAACTCAGCTGCACTTTCATCCTCTCCAGTATCTGAATCCGGTGTTACCGAACTGTTCTCCATCCCCAGAATCTCACTAACTGTTTGAGGCAATTCCTAGAAAGGAGACAGCAGAGAAAATATTAAAAATCACTGTAATTAAATGCAAAAACTTAACAACAAAGTCCCCTCTCTCCATCCTGCATTCCCAGTACTCATTCATCTGAGCAATCATTCATCTGAATTTAGCTGTACTGAAAGCATCTCTCTCAGCAATACTTACATTACAGTTACCATTTTCTGTAGCTGCTTTTCAAAAAGACAGCAAAGGGAACACACTCAGGAATCAATTCCTGATTAACAATATAATCTTCATTACAAAAATAAAAGTTTAATCAACTATTACACTTCATGTTATTGAAATTACTTTTATTGAGCGACCCACTAGTTTTTGCCTAATAAGTCTGGCATGCCTTCAATGCAATGCACCTTTCAACTAGTTTTTCTCAAGCACACTGAACATCAAATTTCTTGGAGTGAGGTTACCTAGTGAGACTTGAGATATTACAACTAAAAAGCACCATGCAGCTTTCCCCCAGAGAAGAGTATTACTCTATAAAATCAATCACACTTGCTCACAGACTTTTCAAACATAGGCACTACATAGCTACACAACATGCTTTGCTGTACCCAGGCATTTAGTTATTTCACAAGTCGTACATGAACGCTTACAGCTAACTACATACTTTTACTGTCTATAAACATTCACAGTAGATAGATATCTTTACCTTGCAATTCATCATCTGCATAGAAATTGCTTCTGCTTTGCAGAGTATATCTTCCACATCAATTTTCATAGACAGTTCATTGATATGCTAAAAATAGATTCACAAGGCATAGTGAGATAAGTGATAACTATGTTTTACTCAAAATATACTAATACTGTACTGCACTGTTAAGTATCACCTTATTAGCCTGCCCCTTAAGCTATGAAATGCTAGACATAGTCTATTAGTTTTGAGAAATGGCTACTCAGTGATACAGTATGAAACAGGTGGCTTTCACCAGCATCCAAGGTCTGTAAGAGGAATCCATGGTACCTCTAAATGTGACAAACTATCTGGCCCTCCTACATACTTCCCCCCACAGCTCACATTTTCAGAGATGATAAATTAAATCATAGAAGGAAAAGCAAAGTTAGTATTAAATATAATAAGCAGTAGTCTGAGGGGAGAACCATTTTCGATCTATTAATGGTCTTACCACTAAACACAGACATCTAATAAAGCGTTTTGAAAGCCTGCAGGATAGACATTCAGTTGACATTTAACCCTTCAGAAGATAGTATGCACCTTTTCCTCCCCCAACATAAACCACAACCATATTGCATTAACTCCAAAAAGTTAACTAATATTTTAATTTAATATGCAAAAGACAGCCCCAGATTAGCCTCTAGGAAGACAATTAACTCTACTGCAGCCAAAACCAGCACAATCACGCGTAAGAATTTGGTACCTTTAGTATTTCGTTAAAGCCATAGTGCTTGTCCATTATTTGCTGTTTTTCAGATTCTAGGATAGCACAACAAAGGAGAAGATGAAAATTCTGACAAGGCAATTCTGTCCACATGACCTGTTAAAATACAAAAAAACCCACACTTGAAATACTTACACTTTTCCTCTGAAAAGAAAGTAGTTCTTAGAAAATAAGTCCTCCAGCCAAATCACTTAACTAACAATAAGCTATTCTTGAAAGCAACTGAATAGTTGTACAGTTATTTGGAATTTTACTTTTGCCCCTTTAGTGAAAACTGCAAGTCTGAGTCACCAAATGCTTATCTGGTTCTTAAGACATTTTCCACTATAATGCTACTAAGCTGCTTGAGCTTGTGGTCTTGTGAATGTGTGCTCTGCCTCAGCTCATGTGAAACACAAGTAACTGAAGCTAACTAATTATTTGTGTCGCTTAGAGTATCTGCATTTACTGTGAATGGGCAGAAGCATTTCATGCTCAGCAATACCTTCAAAAGGTTCTAATGGTTAAAAATAAGGTGCTAAAGTTGTTCCCAATACTGCCACCATGAGAACCCAAAGACATGTACATGCAGGTACTGGGGTGGGTGGGTATTCCTTTTTGACTGAAGACACATTGGCTTTTGGTCCCATGGAGGACACAATTAATAATTCTTGAGTTCACTGGGACTGAAATGTGCAACCTCAGTACTAATACCCTATTTTAGTACATTCGGGAAACCCTTTAAGAAAAAAAAAGTATTTGAAAAGAACATGTGTGGTGGGCAGAAAGCTGGAGAACAATTTTGCCAACAAAACCAGAAAGAAGCACTGCTTGCACAAATTGCCCTGACAGATAAAGGGATTTAAGACAATGGATTTACTCTCAAAAAAGGCAGGTAAGAAACCAGACTCCTGAAAGTTCATTACTTCATTAGCAAAAAACTTTTTTCATCATTATTGACGGAATAGAACCTTAAAGCTGAGCAAGAGCTTATACTTGAACTTTCATCACTAGCACATGTAACCTGTAAACAGAATTGCATAAATCCCAAAGATATCCAAACCAAGTTCACTAAAAATAAGGTGCAATTAATCTTGAATGTTTCAATTAAGATTCAGTTCAGAAATTAAATTTCACATCTTTTTCAGACAACCAATATTCCGTTAAAGCATTCTTTCACTCCAGGAAAATGACTGGAATGCAAACAGGCTGGAAAAAAACAGCTGCATGAAAATGCCTATAATCTACCAAACACAGTCTGTCTACACACTACTATGTTTTTCTACCCCTACTTCATAAGAAGGACATATTGACAGTTGTGCATTGATTTGGTTCAACATCAAGTTGCTGCAAAAAAAATCCATACATTTTGCTACCATTTTTTTTTTCGCAGTCTGGAGTGGAGCGTGCACTTAACGTTATGTATGTAATACGTTAACAGCAGCATCCCAATATGCTGGAAGGATGGAAGAAAAGCAATGTTTAAATTATAAATATAAAAGTAAAAATATAAAAAATATAAAAATAAGGAGCAGTAACTTTTTTTTCTTATTTCTCTCTGATAAAGCTACACAAGTAAGGACGCATTTGTTCTAGCGCTACCTCAGCAGCCATGAATATTCATTACCAATTTATGTAAAGTAACTTATTCCCAAGTCATTCTGGCTTTATGCTATGTGAGTGGTACTAGCGCTAGTGTGAGTTAGTTGTTATTTTGTTACAGAATTTTTATTCTGGGTTTCTTCTAAACAACCCACTGTGCAAACAAAAGATTAAGAACTGGCTGGAATTACCAAGTGATATTGCCTGTCTCTCCAGTGTCAAGGAGGGATTGAACTACTCTCAACTTTGGAACAGCTATCAGTAGGCTATCTGGGCTGAGTTTGAGAGGCACTGCTAAAATGTGCTGTAAGTAAACCCATCTGCTGACAGAGCAGTTTAACCCACACACAAAAGGCATTGCATGTAACATTGCAAATAACTGCACTCACATAACGTTTCTCAGCTTATCCACACAAGGGGGAATGTCACCTCTCTATCATGTACAACTCTGTCACAGAGCAATGAAACAACCACTTACATTTTCTACCACGATCTGATTATGGCTCTTGCTCAGGAACTGCAAAGGCTTGGAGTTAGCAGTTCTCATCATCTGGAGTAGAGGCTACCTCCCACCACCAAAGTGAATGGAGACGGGAGAAACCAGACTAGTGAAGAATCTTTCTCATTCCTTTTTTTGTGATAGAACACTGGAAATCATGAAGCCAGTGGGAACAGGGCAAAAGTGTCTGATACTAACTTAGTGTTTCATACAAGTCAGAGGACAGAAATGGAGATTCACAAGAACACCCTGAAATTAACAGATGAGACAAAAAAAGCCCCATAAGTCCTGGAACCTGGGACTGGAATCTCAGATGGTATCTCTTCTTCATCCCATTCTACGCTCTGCAAGTGCCTATGTCATAGGGTAATACTGCCTTCAAATGGATTCCCTCAATTCATGTGCTATTACAAAACAGCACGTGAGATTTGCTCAGCCAAATACCCAAAAAAGCAGTTAATTCCTCTATAAATGGAAATGGCCTCTTGTGCCTATAGCTTGCCTTTGTAAATCCCACTTACTTCACTGATACCAGTGGAGCTACATGGCTATGCACAGGAAAAAAAAAAACCACTGTAAGCTGGACTGATCAAGGGACACTGGCCTTTGCATAAACACATCAACATAATGCCTTAATCACTTTGTTTTAAAAAGGAAAACAAGATATTCCCTTTCTCATTCCATATCTCCTAGCAAAGAAATTGAATACTTGTAGTAAACATACATTATGATGTGCTATAAGGAACCTACAAGACTATCATATATCAACAGGTTTCCACTGTCTTCCTAAGAGAGGAAAAAAAATATTTGAGAGAGAAATATAGTGTGGTTTTTTTTCTGTATGCACACATATATACACATTAAAGCAGAGGTGATAAAAACATGCTAGCCTGGGACTATAAACTATTAAAAAAATATTGTTGTCGTCAACTTAAAAAGAAAAATTAGTCTTTAAAAAAATACCAAGAAGACAACATAATACTGGGGGAAAGAGCGCATGTCCCCTCTCAAATTATTGTCATTTTTACCGTGGAATAGGAGAATTCTTCTGGTTTAGTACATATTGGTTTCCTTATTTATGAATGTTATCCATAAAATTTTTTGTCCTCTGGCTGAAATACCACCACAATACTCTATGATAGTAAATTCCACTAACTGATGATAAAAAAGCTAAAATATATTTACTTTACAGTTTTAAATACTGGTCCTCCTCTTTATGTGACTCCTTTTTCATTAGTGGAAAAAGTGAATAAAAGTATCAACATTATTTTTCATCACACCAGAAACAACATTATTTCTCATTGTAGTACAAACTTTTTGCACCCCAGCCCTGTTCTTTTCATTACCCTTTTGTTCCCCAACACATGTGATGTTATGTCCTAGAAAATACTCCCTCTGTTCATCTGAACATTTATTCTCTTCTTCTGAGTTTCAGTGAATACTGTGCCTTGTTAAATGCATCTTAGACAATAAACCTGTACTGTTGACACACTTCTCAATTTTCTCGGAACAAAAAATTAAAGACAAAAATATTAGTTAATCTTAATTATTCCATCTGATCCTAAGATCACCTAAATCAAAAAAATATCCCATTAACGTGGAATTATCAGAACTTGAACATTTTGATGTTTTACATAATGTTATCTGGCATCACAAGGCCTTATCACCATGATTAACAATCTTCTGATATCATCCTCCTCATGGTTTTAACACAAACTACCCCGACAGTGCTTCATTCCACTTAATCTATAAAGAATCACTAATACGAAGAAATTAATCAAACAAATGCTCTTTCTTCTATCATGAGCTGTTTTCCATTAGCAGTTCACTGGTACTCTCCACTTACTATTTGCACTTAGGAGTCTCAATTGAAGGCTCCTGTCCAAATCTTTTTGCAAAAGCCAATTTATCCAAATAAGCTCTAGTAAGTATTTTTTCATTAACTTCCCAAGTTGTTCTTTAGGCTAAAAAGACATAAGAAATGCTCACTTGTCCTCAGATCATTGAACTAAATTTTTTTTTTAATTTATCAGAGCATTAAACACTTTGCAAAATGATCCATGTTTTTTGTTCTAAAGTCCAAAAACTGCTGGAGTTTGTGTGATGAAATATTTCCTTACCTCCCAGAGTCGAAGAATATCTTGAAAACTAAATTCCCTTTTAAATCTGATAAGAAGCCACCGGAAGCAAAAATAAAGGTAGCCTGAGTCTTGAGATTCTAGGAATAAGAGTGTGACATTTCAGAAGCATCAAATTTGGTTCAGACAACAGGTGAAAAAAAAAAAAAAAAAAAAAAGGCAAAAACCCCCACGCTTTACAGGTACATGCT
This sequence comes from Coloeus monedula, assembly GCF_965178545.1. Taxonomy (NCBI): domain Eukaryota; kingdom Metazoa; phylum Chordata; class Aves; order Passeriformes; family Corvidae; genus Coloeus; species Coloeus monedula. The sequence continues at coordinate 40,367,891 of NC_138784.1, forward strand.
CATACCACCAGTTTTTAAGATGGCAGCCCCCTTTCAGAATCAAAGATATTTGCCAGAGTATAGCATATTTTTTAAATTGCTAACAGGATGACCCTGTTTTTTCAATAAGCATGGAGCAATTATTGAAGTCTTTCAGGCATTATTAATTTACAAGTCCTGTACTCATATAATATTGGAATTATATTTAGACTGGTAAGGAACAGAATGCAGGAAGTTGTTTCAGTTACTGTGCTTGAATAATACACCTACCTAAATAACTGCAAAATCCACTGTCTAGTAAACGAAGCAAATGACTCAGCTGAATTAGTTGTGTCTTCATACCCTGCATCTGTTCTTCAAAATTCTGATGCTGTGTGGAATAAAACATTAGCACTGTCATTTTTATTAACTCAATTTTGAGATTCGCAGCTATTTTTAAAGAAGTTTTGTTATTGCAACAGTGGTTCTCACCCTTTAGATATTTAATATATGGATATTTAACTGTACTTCTATCTAATGAAATGTCTGCCTTTTAGTGAGAAGTTTAACTAAAGCAATGAACTGTATTTCTTTGCTAACATTTTTGTATGTAATAAATGATAGTTTAAATCGGCCTAAGCTCTGTACTTCCAAGCAGCATGACTGCACTCAAACAAAAAACCCAGCTTTTCTTTTACTTTCATATCAGTCACACACTCTTTTGCCACACACTCAAGTCATAAAAGCTTCAGTTTGCAGGAAGACTAAATTGCATTCAACAAAAGCCAAAAGGCAGGTATAACATGAAACCATTATCATGAACAAAATCCTGCTTGAGGATTCCTGATAAATACAAATTTGTCTGCGATGGTTACTTTGGAATACTTAAGGAGCCAAATATGTCTGCATTGTACAGCAATACTATTGCAAACCCACCATAACCTCAATCAACAAAAGCGTAGTGACTCCAAATATAAAATGACTGCTTTAAAAGAATTCAAAAAAGCCAATGAAATTTATAAAGTAAAATTAACCGCAAATACTATCTGTAGCTTATCTGTTTATGTGGGCTAAAAAAGTCTCATTTTACCATTTGATCCATGTATGATACAAAGCACCAAAAGGCATCTACTTCATTCTCCATAACATACAAGACAGGTGACAGCAAGTCGCTCATCCCCTGCACATAACCTTGATGGAGAAAAGGAAGAAAAGGTGGGGAAAAGCAAATAGGAATTTAAACTCAGCAGTTAAACCGTAATTTTTCAAGTGTGATGAAAGACTGAATAAAACAAATGTTAGCACATACAGATACTGTAATTCTCCAATTTAACTACCAGCAAAGATAAATTTTTATTAATAGGCACCAGCACCCAGGAGGTCTGATAAGATATATCAGCCATTTCTGCCAATCTAAAGAGAACATAAAGCAAACACACTGTTCCAGTAGTTGTTAAAATATGTACAAACTGAGTTTGTACACAATAGATTTTTAGTAAAAATGTTCCTATTTACAACTCAGGAGCATATATTGATATTTTTAAGATTAAGTCTATACCTTGCACCATCACAAATACAAACTTGTATATAGCCTCCTTTCTATTTGTACTTGGTTACTTTCTTCTAGACATTTAACAATTTTGAATATTTTCCCACTCCCCCACCCACCCCCAAATGAAGATTTTCTTCTCAAATTAATTTAAAGAGATGTTGAGTTGCAATTGCAGAAAAACACATTGCGACAGTTCTTATGAAGAAAAGTACTCACACACTCTCAAGAAAAGATTTCATTTAACTGGAGAAGGAAATGCCCACTAAAGCGTATCATTTTTATCCACAGCTGTAAAATTTTAGTTGTATAAAAAAAGTTTTTCAAATTTTTATAGTTTTTTAATGCCTCTTCCAGCTTTCTTGTTTGCAATTAAGTCCATTTAAGTAGAGGATAATGATTTTTACAGGTGGTTTTTCCCCTTCTTCCCAACTCTTCCTATTACCACTGATGCTAGTGTCAGCTTATCTACTGCCCTATTGTTGCTGACCTCCCTAAATAAGAGAACACATTTATGTGTATATCTATCATCAATGATTGGTTCAACATAACATTTCTCAGTTGGCTGACTTTATTTCTTAATGATGTAATTGTAACTGTGTAACTGAAAAGAGGTTTAGAGTAAATAACTGAAAATATGGAGCAGCTGCGAGACGAAAAATAGAATAAGTAACAGCAAACAGTAAATAATTAAAATGTTAAAAGAAAAAGAAGTTTTATTCCCCACATATTTAATGCTACAGCTAACTAAAACTAAATGCAGAGAAAATTCTTTTCAAGACAATTTAAAAGTCTATTTATTAATAAAACCAATCTCATTAATGCAGACTTATGGAATTAATTCAGAAAAATATTCTGCTAACAGCTGTTCTGTCCCCTCCCCTATCTGGCAGTTTGTGGCATTATTCAGACCCCTCTAAAGCTGTTGTGAAAAGATTACGAGCAGCACTGTACCAAGGCAGAGAAGCCTTGGACAGTTACTATGTCAAATTTACTGTATTTCCACTATTCCTGCCTGTTTACAAAACAGAAGATTTATCCACTGCGTACATTTAAGCCATCTAAACAATGTTTTTAACAGAGTGGGTGGTGAATCTGCTTTAATTTTGCCTATAATGTCACTGTGCATTAATGAATGTTGAAATGTGGAAAGAGGTGAAACAGAGCTACATATTTAAAACATCAGTTTCAGTTTTCTCTTTCTTCAAGCCAAAGATCAAGACTCTCTTTCAGAGAGAACAAAAGCCAAAAGAACTAGAGCTCTGCAGCATGTTTACTAGCATTAAAGATTTATTCTTACTTTTTGTTTTCAAAATCTGGCATGAAGTGGCCTTTCAGAATCCCGAAACTTTTCTGATACAGAATACCCAAAGAAACTCCAAAGCACACAACAGCCAAATGTCATGCCAGGGTGGAGAGGGAACCAACTACAAGTATCTTTTCCCTCCCTCCCAAGACAATTAACAAGAAACCAAGACTTAGCCATCACACTAACACTGCGTTTAAAGCAAGATGTTATATGCTGTTTCCTCTGCAACAGATGCATGTACTAAAATGTAATTTTTGACAGATTGCTAAGTGCACTTCCCAAGAACCAGCTTTTAAAATATTCACAAGAACACCATGTTTACAAACAGTTGGTTCAGCATGCTGAGCTTTAATTACAGCAGTGGCAGCTGGCTTATAATTTTTATTGATATATCAGTCTTAAAAATATATATAACACTCAAGCTCCAAAGACCCAAATCCATTTAAAACTCTGAAAAGCAAGCCTACTTCAATTCTATGAAAAAATTTAACACAAAAAAAATCTAAACCAAAAAACTTAATGAAAACCACACAAAAACCCCAAAAACAACAAAGGAACCTCACAAGAGGTCTGTGGTGAAGACAAGCTACCACTTAATTCCCAGTCCCACCACAATTGATGAGTTCAGATGGCTGAGATAAGCATCAAATTGAAGAGAGGAAGAAAAACAGAACAAAGTTATCTATATTATTAAATACTATAAAATATGAAATCTTGTTTAAAACATTTACAAAAAGCATTGTAATCAATACAAGTTCAATTCTATTAGTAGGACTTAACACCAGCAAAGCTGCATATCAGAAGCTAAAAAGGTTTTCACATTCAGAGGGACACAACTTACCTAAGTCGAAGTCATACATGCAATAGGTCATCAAAATATCGTGAAGTAAAATCAGTCCTGGATTATCTTCACCTTCATAGAACTTATTTGTTCGATCTGTCCTGTTTACATCTTTTTCTAAGGAAACAGTCCAGATTTAAAAACACTTTCAAAACCAGTCCTACAAAGCCAGTATCAAATTAATTCAGAATGTCTAAGCTGATGATTTCTTCCTCAAACACTATTGCAAAGGTTTGAAGTGTTTGAGACAACCGCATAACTGAATGCCATTTCAAAATAAAGAATATTTTAAAATAAAGAAAATCCTTCCTATCTGCAATGAAAGAATTTGCTTACAAACGTATTTTAAAGTTTTCTGCCTTTTCTTTGATAATACATTTTATGGAAAAATTCCTGATTATAATTCAGCAAAAATGTTTTACACTTAAGAGGATTAAAAACAATTTTATGCAAGTTAACTCTACAATGCCATTTATGAATACTGATGTGATGCAGCACAAGCCATAGTTGGAAACATCCCACATGATCAGCTCAAAGACACTGTGACAGTTCATAAAAGCACGTTTATAAATACTGTTTAACAAAGTTCCTGTAACTCATAGCAGATGAAAGTGCCTCTTTCATCAGGCAGTTTTGATGCCTGAAACACACCAAGCACACTGCATACTCTTTAATAAGGTGAAATTCAAGACCAATATATTTTGAAATTTTGCAAAATTTTGAATGCAGTTTGATAAAAGGAGTATTTTGTAGTTTTGGATCTATTTTACTACATAACCCTAATATTGTCACATACATTTCAAATGCTTAAAAATTAAAATAATTGTTTCCACAGAAACATTTGGCCTTTTTTGAACTCTGAATATTATTTTTTTCTGTTAACATTCTCTAAAAATGTAGTTTATTAATCTACCAAGACTAGACTTTGACCCTTTCAGCTTGCCTGTTGAATAACTGCCTGAAATAAGTTTAGTCTTTCTCTCAGAATAACACAGAAATCTTGGCCTATCTTCTGAAAAAATATTTAGTAATCCTAAACATTGGTGCCCAAATCTCACTACCGAAGAGAACTGAGGACACAAACTAATACCCAGCATAATTTGATGAAATTTTTAAAAGTAGGGGTAAAACTCCAGAAGTCAGTCTGCACATACACAAATCCCTATAAAAAAATACAAAATATGAACAGACACATTTTCACATTCTTGTTGTATGTCATTTTTTTAACATTTCCAGTAAAAACACATCATGACATAACACAAAATGAAGAGTCTTGTGTTGCTAAGTAAAGGAAGTTTAAAAAGCCAGACAGTTTGTAACGCTGATATGTAAAGCTCTGAATTACTCTAGTTGAGAAAGTTTTAATATTAAGTATATAACCAAGTTTAGACACCTCTGAAAAGAGCAATATGTTCATTTTCAGAGCCTCTTCATGCAGGCTCTTCAAAAGGGTACTTTTTTCAATTTCATACTAACTTGTAAAAGTGTGTGTGCAGTTAGGTAGGCTTCTAAACATGAATTTACCTATAAGACTCCGGTAATCTCTTAATCTTGAATTTCGCTTTTCCTGTTCCTCACTGACAGATTTCCACTGCAGTTTCATCCTGAAATATTCATCCCTGAAGAAGAAAGACAATTTTGAAATCAAACAGCCACATTTCTTTTTTTTATATAAGTATTCATTCATTCCATTTATTCTTTGAGATAAATGGAATAACAACACCCTGTTTACGTAATGTCTTGAGTATAGCAATTTTTAAAAATGTCACATGTTCTTGCATTCAACAATTTTAGCAGCTGTCTTTCAAAAGGCTTTCTACATCACTATGTCAAAAAAGATGCAGCTTTTAAATTTATTTTCTAAGAAAAAAAGTCACTGTACTCACGTTTTCCTTTTTTGCAGATTTGCTCTCTCTTCTTTACTACTATTCCAAGGAAAATACCCCAAAAGAAATTTCCATGCCTCTTTTCTCAAAGTATGGCAGAGACCCTATGGAAAAATGGAAATGAAGCATCAACAGTAAGTATTTCCATGCTGGGAGGAAACATTCCTAGAGTGATACAACACTTCTCAAAGTAGCATCTTCAAGTTGATTTCTTTTTACATTACAGCCAAGTCTCATGTCCTGACTACAGTATCACACTGTGAGGAAACAGGAGGAAAAGAGTATGGTTAAGCAGGAAACTGTAGAAGCACTGGATTCACACTTAGGTAAAAAAAAGAAACTTTAGAAAATAATTTTCTTCCTATATTTTTGCTTCACTGTTAAAAGGCATCACAGACTTTAAGAAGCAAAAACAGAGTACCTTTAAAGTTTGTGTATATAAATATAATGCTGCTTCTGGTTACAATTATCAAACTTCTGGTCTTCCTACAAAGTGATCTTGATGACTAGTCTTCCATTTTTTTGTTTTTTTAAACAAATATTTTCATCTCACAAGACATGGCCAACCTTCAATGAATCTTTCAGTCAAAAATACTAGCATCTACTCAAGAAGTCTGCTTGTCAGAAATCTTTCCAAGTAATGCTCAACATTTTTAGATGATAAAAATGTATGGAGCTGAATCATATCCTGCTCTCATCAAGAGAGTTTCTTGCAACTCCTGCAGTACAGTCATAAGAATAAGGAACTTTTGCTATGAGAGTCCCCACTTTGGGGATCTTTAGTCATAAGTAAAATAGAGCACTCACTCTCCTGGCAATGGGAAGAGATGACAGGAAAGTGGGCTACAGGAAGAAAGGCTTTGCAGTAATTCTCGTGATTGTGGAAGGGTCCTTAATTGGGCACATCCGGAACACAAATATTAAGGAACAGTCACCAGAAAGGGCCTCGTTTTCGCCCTACCCCCTTTACAGTATATTACTTAGTATTACTTAGTAGGTATAGGTCTTTTAAAAACCAGTAATATCAGGGTTATCATTCTCTACTTCTGCTTGCAAACATGCATCAGCAGGTACACAATAAATGCATTAAGGCAGCTAGATTCCCACCAAAATACAGAAATACTGAAGTAACATTAGGTAGAAAAGCTACAGGACATAACTAGTTTTCAAAATTTCCATCACTGAGACTAAATTCACATTCATATTGCATAACCCCTCAGTTCAATTAAAATATCAGCAAAAGTGTTTAGCACTGCTCTGATGAGGGTCAAATCCCAGCAAACAGTTGGGCAAAACCAGAAGGTTTTGCTGGAGAAGGATAAGAAAAAACCTTTTAAGGGAAAAGAATAAACCAAATATCCTAACACTGAAACACTGGTCTTTTCCTGAAAGCCACTTTCATTTGTTTTATCACTTAAGCTTCCTTATTTTCAACTCACTTCCTTTAGCTAGCCACAAGATCTCTCTCCTTGTAGCACTTTATATAGCTGCAAGACTGCTGAGGTATTTGACTGGCATGAAACCATGCTTTATGAAGTCTCTCAATAATGTCTGGGTCATGCTCAAAGTTCTACATGAAACATTACAAGTGTAATGAAAACAGCATAACTGCGGTTTGGGAAGAAAAGTAAAAGCCAGAATCAAGTCAGAGGTCTTGCTGAAATTAGAAAAAAAAGTTACCCCTTTGAATATCAATTGCTTTATGTAGTCAACATCTAAAATTCTTCCTTCAGAGTCCATATTCTTAGCCCATTCTTCAGCTGACACAGGCTCTCTTCTGCTAACTTCAGGCTGTTTCCCTAAGTCGATCTGAAACACACACAAAGGCATTATATGAATCCCAGTGAAGTGCTTCAGTAGTCGCAAACAACAGCAGAAATGGTACTAAGCTTGCCAGTTTCTTATACTCAGTGCAACTACACTTCCACATGCACATACCTCAGTCAGCAACTCTAAGGATCTAAGTTTGCATCCACATGAGCAAGTAGTGTGGGCCAACACAAGCAGATCTTTAGAGTAAGACACTTGGTGCTGAGGACCTGGCTATACATCTTAATATTTCAGATTCTGGAGGATCTAAGTGTATTTTAAATAACCTTCTCCACAAATGCCTCTGAGCTAGCTTCCCATAAACTAATGCAACACAGCAAACACAGACAATAAGGAGCTCCACTTCACAAACACATTCCTGATACACGAGTGCATCTTAAGAGAGAACTGAAAACCAGCTTGGGTTCAGAGATGGGATTCCCTACACAGACTGAACAATGTGACTGGAAAGATCAGTTTTGGTACACAGCCTCTTAAAAAACCCCATGTACTTTCAGAATTTATAACACCCATCCAAAGTTTCAGTTTGTGCTTAGTCTCTCAGTTCCCAAATTGCATGTCTAAGTATGGGAGAGTTCAGCAGACAGGAAATCCTCACTTCCTAACAATATTTTTATGATAGCAACCCCCAAACCAATTTGTGTTTCAACCCTTTAGAAGTCCAAGGCATTTGTCAGATTAAGACATATAGGTCAATGTTATTTTCCATATATAGCATTTGTTATACTTTTTCTCATTGATAAATTAACTAAGTGCTAGGCAGCAACTTCTTAGAATTACATAGCTCATGCAGCTACTGCTGCATAGATATTAACACTAGCTTGAACTCAAAAAATCCCCCATACAAAACAGTTTAATGTTTTAAAAATATGTAAGCTGCTTAAAAAATAATCTCAAGCATTTAAAAATAAACCTTTTCCACCTATCTGTAAAAGACTCCAATAGGTGTCCACAGTGATTCATGATCCAGTTATAAGTTCATTCTAGGTTTGGTTCAAATCGTACATAAATCTGTAATTTATACACCCTAGACATTAATCATCCAATTAAGTATTTTGTTACTTAATTGTAAAAGTAACCGAAAAAGAAACTGAAATGTTAGGAATGATTAGCCAAGAAAGCTGGTTATTAACCTGCCTTCTCCAATTTTACTTAGCATAGCTCTAACTGACCTCACTGAACATAAAATCAGTCACTTTTAAAGGCAGTGCCTCTAACATACTTATAGTCACCATTTCATTAATTACAAACTTCCTTTCAAAGGAAAACTTGCATTTGCATGCATAAAAATGACATATTCAAAAGTAACTGATGATGGTCTTAACTCCTGAGAATAAATGGTAATATGCCACAATTGCATAAACAATATAATTCATCATGCTTCAAGTCCTACCATTCTTTTAAAGAAGTGCATAAAAACAATCAAGGCATCTGTATCATTAATTTATAGACTCACTCGTGTAATGACTTCAAATCCTGGTTCTTCCTGCTGATTTATCTTCAGCCCTGGAATGGTATCATTGAGAAAGTCTGCCATTTCTGATGGTGGTCGCCTTTGATTTGATGGATCACTTGAACGTAAACTACCAACAATATAGTTTGTGACTTTGGAAAATTTTCCCATTGTTACTATGTATGGATCTTTCTTCCATTTCTGTTATAACAAGGAAAACAAGCAAAACACAAACATTTGTGTTTATAATATATTTGTAATATATATATATTTGTAACTCTTTTACTCAAAGCAAAGCATCAGGAAAAGTACTGTAGATCTCAAAATTATTTAAGTTTCATGTATTGGTAGTAATACAGAACAAGCATCACATGATTAAAAAACATATTTTAAGTATGAAGATAATACTGCTAATTGATCTGAAAGACTGGATACCAGTGGTCTCAGTAAGTACTGACCTAAGTATAGAAGTGGACCAGATCCACTGTTTACTAAACAGTGATTCATAGCACAGAACAGCTACCTTATGCCCAGCTTCCCTACCCTCACAGAGAGAGAAAAAACAGTCTGAACCATCATGTACTCTGCTAGGAATTTCACACAAATCTTGATTTGACAACTAAATACAGAAACTAATGTAATTAATTCATGAAGATTTTCTTTAATTAAACAGATCAGTGGGTCAACACTCTGGCCTCATTTAAGTCACTCAAGTTTTGCTGCTGACTTTCACAAGTCCATAAGCTCCACCAAATGACAAGCAGTTGTAGTATTAAAAAACCCCATCGTTCTAGCCAATATTGTCCTCTCTGCTGCTGTACTTCCATCATCCCTTCAAAAGTTTCAGAAAATATCAATGAAAATAATATTTAGTCAAGGAAAACTTAGAAATTATAAATAATATGTTTCAGTAACTCCTAAAATTTTTCCTTTCCCCCTTTTCTAAAACTTTCTGTACCCAAATGTATAGAATCACAGAGAACATGAACTTGAATAGGTTTGAAATAATACCACAGAAAAGTTAAGAAATTATTACATCATAGAAAACAACTTAAAATTAAATGTACTTTCCATAGTAAGCATTTGGATTAGGATACAGTCAATGCTTCAACAATGGCATTATTTTTGGCAATAATTAACAACAATATCATAAATAGAATTTTTGCTTCTACAATGGCATTAAATCATACTCAGCGAATATTCCTGTGACATGGTAGGGTGGATTTTTTTTTTTTAATATATGTCTTCAGAATAAAAAATTCAAAGATAATACATACTTGTAATAAGCCATATGATGGTTCATCAAAGAGATTTTCAAAAGACTGTGACAGTGACTTCTGAGTCTTCACAAGAAGAACCCGTTCATCATGTGGAGATCTGCAATAAAATTAAAAAAGGGTGTCTGGGTGCGATCAGGCTTTTCTGTAAAGTTTTCAGAATATTTACTGGTTTCTTGAAGTCGCATTTCAGACTTTGTAAAAAAAAAAAAAAAATTTTATGCAAGATCATTCTTGGTCCTCAGCACAGGTTAACAAACTAATGCTACACAAAACAGGACCTTCATTTTTCAAAAGATTAGTAATTTCCGTATTAATTCTGAATTGCAATATTTAATTCCCTGAAAAATAAAGCTTTAGAAAATGTTTTGAGAAATTATTCTGGAAGATAACTCCATTTACATGTAGGTGACAAAATTATCTTCAAGTACAGTTTTCTGGTTTTGACAATGGACAAAAAAAATGTGACACAGGAAATATAGTGAGACACAGTCAGCCTCAACACAATATAATGCTGATACTCCTTTAACATAACAGAGGAAGTGAAAAGAGCCTATGGCACCCATACAGTTAAGGAATTCTTTCTACCAGTTCGTAAATCTTACATTATGGCACCCTGTAAAACATTATGTTAAGGAATACAAACTGCTTTTCAATGTATGAAAGCACATCAACAAATTGCTAACCAGTAATACTACAGCAGATCCTGTCAGAATAATTCTAAGGTTCATACTGATAGGAGCTTAAAAGACACCAGAGCCACTGTACTGTAAAACAGAACCATCTCAGTACAGCCCTGCAAATGTATTTCTGTGTAGACTCCAAAAGCTTAACAAACACAAACCTGATTTGGCCTGACTCACTGTATTTGTACACTCCTGCTCAATACAACATTTGCTCCTCAACAGGGTTCCGTAGGCAGATGAAAATAGTGACAACAAAGGCAGCGAAACCACGCTGCTCCTAGTAATGAATCTGTTCTTCTGCTCTCGCACCTACTTCCCCCTGCAACATCCATTTTGTCCCCTTCTTCAGCACAGGCACCCCATTACTTCCTTAAGCAGCTGCTGAATCACCAATTTACTGTTCAGCAGGTGACAGAACAGAGAACAGCTCAGAAAGTGGGCTGACATTCAAGCCTTGGAGTTTGTATCCAGGCAGGAGAAGGCCAAGCACTTTGCCATCTGACCCTAATCCACTGCGCACAGACTTACATTTACAAAATACCTCTCTAATGCTCTCTCACAAAGTTTAAATCCACTATTTCTAGTCTTTGAAAGAAAAATTACTTTTCTTTTTATTAGCACCTGCATCATGTACCACATTATTGAAGTCAAAGATAAGAACTTTAATAAGCCTTATCTCTTTACCATTCCAACAGGACAGGACACTGTTAACGCTGACGGATATGAAATGCAACAAGAGATCTTATTTTGAGACAGTCAGACATCACAGTCATAGTTCTGAGGCAGCAACAGTTAATGAAGCTCAACTAGCTTTTTCTAAAAAGCAGCACAGGGGCAAAGGCTGAGTCATGTATTATGTTTTCCTTAACTAAAAGAACTAAAACTTTGTACCATATCTCCCTTTTAATTACACACACTTTCTGGACAGTCAGGCGGGCATCAACACCTGCTTATTTAATGTTTATTTATTCATTGAATTTGTGAGCTATACACTTTCTTAAACTTCCTCATAGTCCTGCGACTTAGAAAGTGTCATCTGTGCACATGGTATTTTTTCAATATTAGACTGGTGCAACTAAACTAGAAGGCACATAATCCTTAGGGCAACAAATTACCACTATTTTGTACGAGTTTAGCTGCTTCATGCTGATTTCAGCAATGACGTGATATTTTATAGAGAATGGTGTTAGAGAAGGGGAAAATCTTTTTAGGTAATAGGAACATAAGGAAATACCTACAACATAAAGATAATTTACAGAGAAGCTAAAATTTCTGGCTTAATATTAATATCCCACGTTTTAAAAAATAGAAGTTGGGATAAAAAGTAATTACACTGCCAAATATTTCCTTGTGTCATCCAGACATCTGAGTAAACGTACATTATATACTAAGATGACCTTAGATACATTATATACTAAAGAATGAATAACCATTAGGAAACAACAGAACCATGCAGACTGACTCTGTCATTTCCATAACTTGGATGGTCCATTTTTTCTTTTTTCTTTCCTTAACAAAAATAAACATCATAATTCATGACTAGATGACAGAAAAGAATTTGGTGACAGAAGAGACCTTAACTGAACAAGAAAACTAAAACTGGAAGTTCCTGCTCTGGTCTTAAAGTCATCCAAATTTAATTTCCACAGCTGCCATTGCTTTTTGCTTTAAAGTTCCTGAAGTATCTGCTCTTGCATTCATTAATGCTTACAGCTGTTCAAGGTGGCAATACCAAGCAGCACAGCACATCCTGCAAACTTGAACATCACCTCAAGTTTTGCTTTTGTCTTATCCCAGCAATTAGTTAGAAAATTTGAAATATGTTGCTGCAGTACACAGGCAACCGATCACACAGATGTGGTATAAAGCTTTCTGCGACTCATCCTGTAACACAAGTCTTTTTCCTGTGTTTGCTACATCAGTTGCTCCCAAAAACTGCCCCAGCTTACCAGCAGCTAGGCAGAAGGTATCCACAAATAAGTAAACACAGCAGAAAGGAACAGTTTCCTTAGAGAAAAAGGGAGGGAGGTAGGGGGATGGCAGGACAACAATGTTTCCCTATGCCTGCAGAGGCTGGGAAATTATGAAACTAAATGAAAAGAAGTTTAAGGAAGGACTCTCTGGAAACCTAGAGAAAAAAACCCTCAGGTTTTAAGATGAAGTTGTCATACAGGATTTTCTAATCTACAGTTGTACAGAGAATATTCCTATTTACAAGTTCATCTTGTCCTCCTAATAGCCTCTCCTTTGGTCTTCCTGACTTTTCCCCTTACAAAGCTCACATAAAATGTTACAGCCAGTACCATTCCACCAACTGGACACACTGACCCTGCTACCTTCTCCAAGCCGCTGAAAACTGGTTATCACAAACCCCAACATCACGTCTTGAAACTGTCAAAGCCTTTCACAAGTCAGTTCAATAAATATACACCACTCATGTCCTACTGGCTCGTTCTCCAGCCAAGTATTCCTCAGTATTGCTCAGCATCAGCCTGCCCTACTTGTTGAAAGCATCTCTGACCTCAGTGATGCTACCAATGTGAGAAGAGCCCTCTGTAAGGATTCCTACAGCCATTTCACTATCCACCTTCAAATCTGTCATCAGACTACTATGTTGTGACAACAGCAAAACACTTTTGAAAATAGAATACATGTTACACAGCAAATAATCATATCACATCTCATTTCTTTCTTCATATTCTATCTAATGTTATTTACCTATTGTCTTCTTAAATTATACTTATGCCTACATGACGAGAGCAGAAAATTTTATTTTATTCTGCACTTATGCCATGCTGATCAAAAAGGCTTTAATCTTAGTAAAAAACCTGGATGTAACACAATACAAATACACAACAACCCCAAAGTATTTAATAGTATGGTAGGGTCTTAACTATATTTACACTCAGAAAGGTGGTTTGTGCAGTAAAGATCAAGAGCAAAACACTGACCAGGCAAGAAATTACAGGGGAACAGAACTGTGGAGGAAAACATTTATATACCAATTGATTTAGTTGACAGTACTGTAAGTTACATTGCACATTCATGCAAATATTCATAGATATTTTGCACAAAGGAGGCAATCTTAAGTTTTAACACAAATTATCCCATTTTATAGAAGTAGTTCATGAAGGAGTTAACTTTTACACTGCATGTTCACAAGAAGCTTCTGCACTCACTAGAGGGAGCAACTGAGGCATTTGGAGCTAATAATACTTCAGATTCTAAAATACTTCATAAACCAGTCCAACAATTTCAAAACTTCAGCTTACGTTCCAAATGCATACATGAAATCAGAGTTTCAGTCACCTTGAAAACTGATTCTACTAATAAAAAAAGGAAGAGAAAAACAACCAGGAAGTATTAATCTGAAATTCATTATGTGATTTAAGTAAACCAATCATCTGTATTTTACAGAACTAAGAGTTGTCTGATACTTACTCATTCAGTACAACGTGCTTTTCAAGACATTTAATCAATGGTTTGCTATCTCCATGATGAAAGTGAAGAGCTGGAAGCTTCACATCATCCTTCAGACAGAACACCAAATAAGACCATCCCATGCCTTCTTTGTTTTGTTTGATTGATTTCAGATCTGTCAAACTGAACAGGAACGACCACTTGCTTTCACCATTTGAATGAGTTGTAGCATCTTAAAAACAAAATCACCACACGATTTCAGTTTGACTTTCAGTGTTAGCAATTATAAACGCATTATATCTGTCACTGTTCCTAAAAAACAAACTCAAAACACCAGCATTGGCTCTAATAATAAAATACGCAGTGAAACTGCTATTTCTGGATTTCTCTTTGAGCCTCCTTGTCTTCTCCTGACTTGTAGAACACGAAACAAGTCCATCAGACTGCTCCCCTAAAGCTGTACCTACAGTTTCTAGGAAAAGGTTTTTCACCCAGAGGATGGCTGGACACTGCAACGGGCTCCCAGGGAAGTGGTCATGGCATTAAGCTTAACAAGAGTTCAAGCATTTGGACAACACTCTCAGGTATATGTTGTGATTCTTGGGGTTGTCCTGTGCAGGGTCAGGAGATGGACTTTGATGATCCCTGTGGGTCAGCTGCAACACAAGATAACTCAAGATCCTACAACAGAAGTGATCTAGCAGTTAAATGTACAACTGCTGTATCAAATTCCAGCAGCAAGCTAAATCCAACCTGCACCTCCACCAGATAGTGCTACTTACTCCAACTAAACGTGATATGCACTACAATCCTGTAACCTATATACTGCCCACAGTTACTAGCATGTGTTGTGTAAGGCTGCTACCAAAGTAAGGGCAAAGGAATTGGAAACCTCCCCCTCACCCCTTCCTCCTGCACTGTGCAAGTTTGTATACATGCTGTGCAAGACTGTATTTATTCAAGGAGAAGGGATTAAAGTGTACTTTACCAGAGGACACAAAATTGCCAGCATGTCTAGAAGGAATTTGGGACACCCCCTGGCCTGCTCCCATCAAATTACAGCAATTGCAAATAAGCAAGAAGTGGCAGAGAGCATAATCCTAGTCAGTAGTGCTCAGTGACACTCACTATGGATGAAGACACACTGATGACTGGAGATGAAAAAAACAATACAAATTAGTGATGTGATAAACCATCTTTACTCAACAGAAATGCTCGAGTGTGTGTGTGTGGGTGTATATAAAAGCCAAGGACTGTGCTTTACCCAAAAACATTCATAATCTGACATCCAAACCCTGCACTCATACATGACAGAGATGACATTTAAAACCATTATAAAGATGGTAAAACAAGCACAATAGTCCCCAGTTATAGGTTGCATACATGGATACATGAATGCATTTTCCATGTATAATACAGGGAAAACAAGTATTACTACAGAAAAAACACTATGGGAGAATCAGAGAGAAAAAGATTACTTGAGAATCACTGTTCTTTCATCACAACTCGTTTTTCAACATCTCTACTGAGACATTATAACAAAAATGGTGTAGCTATAGAATTACTTTGCCCAAGTAAAGAAAGACCATATAAAAGACCAATGTACATCATAACTGTACATTCCATCTCCCCCTGCTGCTGAAGTATGGAAAGGCATTTGAGTAGTAAACCACTTATTTTTCCATTTTCATCTCTAACATGACACCTAGTTCAAATTCCATTTGTTTCAAAGAATGCAAGCCCAATGCAGATAAAACTGCTACGACACCTAATTATGAAGCACGCAATTAGATTTAATGGTCATTTTCAATACAATTCTCTAGCAATTCAAAGAAAAAAATAGAGGCAGATGACAGCTATTCCATTTGTGCATTTTTTTCCACACCCAGAGATTCACTTCTTACCACAAATGAATCCCAGCCTTTCAAGTACTAATAAATTCCATTTTACTATATCTAAAAGGCAATTCCTCAGTTACAAGTTACCATCATGGAAAAAAACCAAAACACCCTACAAACAAAAAAGCCCTCCACATTTTTTTTAAGTACCTCCATTTGAATGAGGTTTCTTCTTAAAAGAGACTGTGGTGACCATGTCCCATTCTGCTTCATAACTACTCGGACGGTCTGCTCCTCGGGAACATTTTTCTTTAGGAGTTTGAGTCCACTCCACAACAGAACTGGAATCCTGAGAAAAACAACAAAAGCAGCTATCAAAAAACACAAGGCATGAAAATTGACCTAGTTTCTCAAACTCAACATGAAGAATCAGCATCTTTATTTCGTAGATTAAAAGAAAATGTATTGAAATCCTCAGAAACATGATACAGTTCAACACAGGAAATTTGGACTTATGACTATGTGGATTTAGTCAATAAATTCCAACATCTTAGAATATCCTTGCCTCTCCTGCAGACCCTATGAACATAACAAACTTTTCATTTAAGTGTAAAACTTGAATCTTTTTTATTTAGTCACATCCTCTTAATATTGCTCAAATACCACATATCACTGCATCTTGAAACCCCCACAGACTTCTATTTTTATTTTGCATTAGAACAGCACCTCTCACTTTTGTATCTAACTATGAAGAGTGAATCACCAAACTACAACACAGTAGATGCAGAAGGACTGGTGGCTGTGATATACTTACACTCCATTTGGTCTTTACTATTCATAGTTAGACCCCTACTATTTTATTTGTGAACCAAGTAAAAACTAAATACAGTCAACCTACGCATGTATCCTAATAACCTGAACTGGGCTGCAGTCTGCAAATAAGATTCCTACATAAAGCTATTAATACCAATGACAAATAAGTTTTGCTTCCAGTTATGAGATCACCTACACATTAGTTAACACAAAATAAAATCTCTGGTGAAATATAATGAAGAACACCGATAACTAACAAACAAACCTTTCCAGCACAGAGGATATTGGAAGTGTCCAAAGTCTCATCCAGTGGTCTCCAGTCTACTACTACTTCATTTTCCTATAATAGAAATCACAAAAAATTCAACACTACACAGCAAAGTACCTATTGCCATATATAGTCATGGTGTGATTATGGTACAACTTACAGATACATGTAAATGATGAGGACAATGTCAAACACAATGTGATGCTTGTTCATTTACAAAATCCTGCACTTAAAAAAGGCATTTAAGATTTGCCAAACTTGTTATGTGCTTTGCCAACAAATATACAAAGTTTCTGTAACTGTATTATGCAAATACCTTTTCTATGACACGCAGTATTCCTGCTATTAAGCTGTCCTGGTCATCATTTTTTCCACAGGAGGAGTGAATGAAAACTCCTTCTTGCTCATATACAACCTATAACAAAATGAGTAATGAAATTAAAAAAACAAGGTTTTAAAATCATTAGAGTTATTTATCTCCCTGTGGTACTCACTATCATTTTGACTCGCCTACAGAAGTTGAAATAAACACCTCTATCTTGTTAGGCGTTTTGTTATGAAGAGTCCAAGATCTGAATCTTCCACTTACTTAAATCAAGAAACAATAGAAAATGGAACTTGTCAAACTTCCCCTCTAAGTAACATACTGACTAATACTACTTTGTCAGAACACCACAACAAAATGCATTCAGTACCTAGTATCTTTTAAATCAACAGGCACAGGCTCAATGGAAGTCCTACACAGCTTTTAAAACATTAAAAGGCTTTTTTATATAGTCTGCCTTTCTGCCACTTGCCATTAGGCATGTTGAAATTATACTAATTTAAATTAAAAATGGACCAAATAGTGTAAAAAGATGAACTCCAGAGAAATAAAAAACTGCACCCTGAAATTATATGCCTAATTCTACATTCAGGGTCAGTGGCAAAGATTCAATCTGAAAGGTAGAATATGTAACAGTTGGATAAGAAAGGCTTGTAGGAGTGCACACGGCCCACATAACTTTTGCATTTAAGCATTTGCAAAACTCTTCACAGTATTCTGATCATGCTTTTATAAAAAAATAAAATAAAATCAGAGAACCCTTGGCTGTCAAAATTCAGCAGGCTTTTCAAAGTTACATACACATACTCTTAAAAGCTCTATAAATAATGTAAATGGGTTCTATTTTACACAGCTCTAAGAGTGAAAAGTCCCTTAGATTTTGTGGAAGTGAAATAAATCAAATAGTAACAGTAATTGTTTCAGAACTATTTTCATTTTCACACCAAGCTGTGAACACTGCCTTAAGAAACATATTTTTAAAGGCAAAGCCTGGCAATTTTTAACTAATCAGAGACAGATATTGTATTTCTTTAGTTCTAAAATATCAGTATCTATTTTTCTCATTTGTCAGCTTTTTACAATCATTACATTTGCAGTCAGGCCAGTAAACCAAAAGGTTAGGTGTGTAAGCTTAACTAGCCAGATGAGAAAACGCGGCAAAGAAAAAAAAAAGAGCAATAAAATTCACTTAACTCATGCTTTCTGCTTTAGTTTTACTTCAATTTCTCTATCTTTTACACAAGCAAGAAATTTCAGGAGTGTCCTGTTTAAACACAGAAATATCACTTGGAAGAAATCTTTAAAGGTCACCTAGTACATCTCCCTAGTACATCATTACCTTTCAAATATTGGAAGTCTTCTTTCCTGTTCTCTACTCCAGTTTATTTCTCTTTTCTATCCAAAAGATCCTCCCTCTATTTCTACCAACTATCTGTTTTCAAATTTAGTCTCTGTTCAAACATGGCAACCTTGAAATTAATTTAAATTTTACCTTCTAGCTATTTGGACCTGATCTATCACAAAAACTAGTCAGAAATATAAACCAGTTATCAACTACTGGGACAACTGCTCTAGAAAAAAAAAAATCTATTTGTATCAGAGTTATACTGGTAGAAGTGCACTTCTGCCAAAAATGTTAGTATCATAAAGTATACCTTCTCAGTCTAGAAAGTAAGCCATCTAATAACTGTTTTTATTATTTTCTGTCCATTAATCTCTCAGAAGGACAAATGTTTCCTTTCATGGGAAAAGAAAATGTGTTCCCAATGCCACAGTTATCATGCAACTGAAAAATCCTACACTGCTCCTTGTAACAGCTTCAGCTCCCTGTGCCATGCTCCACCAAAACGGATGATAAAAACAAAGAACATGCTCAGAAGTTCAGAAGGCGTTTGTAAAGCAGAGGACTTGTCACAAAGCACCTTATTCCCATTATACTGTTATTCAAGAGAAAATCTTCTCCAAGTTTGAAAGGCCAGAAGGCCAAGCTGCTGGGATTTTTCTTTTCTAATAAAAAGCGTAATCTATTTATTTTTTCCAACTGTTAACTAGGGTCTAGAAGACACAATAATGCAACTAATTTGAAAAAAGAGATAACACTGATCTTACAAAAGAATATCTAGATGTTTGTCCACAGTTAATCCCTCTGCAAAACAATCTGGAAGTTGCCATCTTGAATTCTTCAAAATACTGAGCCGCTCTATTCAGCAGTACTTTGTAAGGTAACTCCATAACTGCATTTGAACAAACTGAGTTTTGAAATCTAATTCTATAGTGGCAGCACCTAGAAATTAGCTACACTGGGTGGCTATACTTCACACAGTGGTCTTAGGAAGCTGAAAATTCAAAAATGCTATTAAGTCTTCTTATAGCACCTTACAGTAAAATGTAGCTTGTTACAGATTTTTGTTTTCTGGTACTGCAACACTGGCAAGCTATTCAAAGTCAATTCAAAGACAAAAAGTAATGTCAAATTACACGTACAAGTAATTAGTACTAAGGAAAGTATCAAATTGAAAGACAGTATACCAATAGTGAGATTTGAAGAAAAGCCCACCCATCAGTAGATGACTGCTACTACACTGTGTAGCTCAATCTCACACACCATGTGGCTGGCCTGCAAAGCTTTTTGCTCAGTGCCTCTGCAGCCCAACACTCAGGGAAATGCCTGGTCAGCCAGCACACTTGGACCTCTTAAGCATTCAAGAAAACAGATTTCAAAACTAAGCAATGGCATCATACACTGCCTCTTGCCTAAGCAGTAGGTTACAGCAGAACATGCAAAAAGGCAGCAAATGTTGGAGGATGACCAGAAGCATCAGTAAAATACCAAGGACTTGTGTAAGGTCTGCATGCAAAATCTATGTAGTGAGATCCTGGTACATACCTTTCTTAGCAGCAGTTGAAGTAACTATAATCCCTCCAAACCCAACCCAAGTCTGCCTCTGTATTACCTGTCAATACCCTCAGCATAGGAAAGCAACCCAATCTCCTTTAAATCTTGATAACCTTTTGCCTTTAGTGAACTAGGAAGGCCTCCTTACCCACTGTGTGAAAGAATTCCAAGAGTTTTAAAGAATATCATCTGTTCAGTTAGTCCATTATGCTTTTTGTATTACAAGACAGGAAAACACACTACTGGCTCACCGTGGTTTTATACTATTCACTATTTTACATATTCATCATGGGCTCCTTTACAAAGGCGAGAAGTAGGTAGAGTCAAGCTCAATCTTTCGTTTTCTTCTCATTTGGTAAGAGCCATCACTCCTCCCCTAAGTCTACAAAAAATCAGTAAGCCCATCATGAAAAACGACAAGTTAATGTTAATAAGTGCACACCACAGGTCACTAGATAAGCTGACACGTCCCTAGGATTTTAATACAATCCCAAAAATATCCCTCACCCCAGTACTACAGCCCTTCCACCCATCCAGCTAATAAGAATTCTGTGCTCTGCACAGTCTATCCAGTGGTCCCTGAAACAGAGCCTCAGGGAAAAAAAGCCATGTATGTTGCTCAGATGCTCGAGGCCAAAACAGCTCTACAGCAATTACAGGCCTCACTACTGATTTAAAAAGTGATTGTTCTGCTTTCTTCTGTACCCCTTTGCAAACATCTACTGAACTGTCCACAGAGATGTGTATTTCGCAGGTTTAGATGTTATTACCTACATGAAAGCCAGACTCTGCTGGTTCCACAACAAAAACACAAATGAAAAAAGAAGTGTTTATCGAAAGCACACACCAATGCAACCAAAGCAAATGAAGATGTAATGTGACAGGAGATGAAAAACTTTGAAAATTACTTGATTTCAAATAAATTTTAATTATATCTTGTGGCTGTACATTGGAATTACTGAAAGATTTTCAGACATTTTACTAGCTTAAAGCTAGTTCTGTGCAGAACAGATTTATCCATCCGTGGTATCCTTAAGTTCCTAGAATACTTCAAATCGTAAGCATTACTTAAGGCAACTTAAGACTGTAAAAGCATTCAGTTGGCAACTTTTTTCCCTAAGAAAATGATGGAGACAGTAGGAAAAAAGTTTGTATGATTTAAATATTACTTTTTAATAATCCTAAAGTTTCAAGTTTGAAATAAGATGTACCCAAGAAGCTTATGCTCATAAGTCTTTTCTGCTTGTCAAGAAGTCCATGCTGGCAGCCTGCAAGCCCGATTCACAGCACATTTATTTGTCCAGTTCAATTGAATGAAAACTAGACCCACTGCCTGTCTCAGAATCCCACCAAAAGCTGAAAATTGACTCAAGTTTCCAAATGCTACTGAGCCACCTTGACCTGTTTCTTTTTTTCCATGGGTGCTACAGAGGTCAAAGGCAAATTCACAATTCATTCTGATCAGTCATTGAAAGCACTGCACCACACAGAGACAACAGCTATTCCAACTCCTATACTGACTGAGGGTCTGTAAAAACAGAGAACCACAGCAGAAAATTCAGGAAAGCTGCACAAAGCAATAGCTGTCTACCCACCTACCATAAAAAACAGATGGAAGCAGCAGGATATAGGCTCAGTTTACATGTCATGGCATATGCTAGTTAAGGTTCTGGAAAACTCTTTAAGTATTTATAGTCTGCGTACAGCAAAAAAAAATAGGTTTCTGAAGTCCCACCATTGGCCCAGTAACATCTTCTGAGAAATAAATTGTATCATTCTTAATACCACAAGGACACAGCACGGACAACACGTATCTCCGTACTTCTACTGCAGTGCTTACAGTGAGCAGTCTGTCAAAGACATGTATGAGCAGAAGGCCTTCAGCATGCCACACCAACAACTACAATATATCCCAGAATACAAGCAAAGCCTTTTGATTTAACGCTTGCCATTTGATAGCAATTTACAGCCCTGTGCTACCAGCTAGTGAAAGATGATAACATTGCATCCTAAGACAATGAAGTATAGACAAGAAATAAAAGGAGAGCTAAGATCTGGGGCTACCACAGAACAGGATGGTCCTGCCATCCTCACCCATGTATTTTCCACCCTGCCTGTGCTGAGCACCTAAGTATTAGCTGTCACCATGTACGCTGATTGTTCGTATCTTCTAACTCCTATTCCTAGGTCTGTCACATACCAACAACCTGCCAAACACAGAACACTTGAGAGAAAGGAGAAGCATGGCAACTCTCCCAGCTAGTTTGTTCCATGTTTCAGACACTTCATACTCTCACCCTGTGTTCTTGGAGAGTGTGTTCCACTCACTCCCCTATTCTGCCAGAGTACAGCTTGAGGCCAGCACTGCTCTGCCAAGATGCCATCCAGCATCTCATAACAGACACAGCTTGAAGCACTTACATAGTGAATTGACCACTGCTCTGGAGTCAGTAACTATGGCACTGTGTAAATACTGATATTAACAGCTTTTCAGTAGCAGTTACTTCATTTTTTGCCTCATGTTAGAGAATCAGGTAAAGGATCTCACCAAGAATTCAACAGCTGAAGCAGCAAGCAGGCATGTTCATAAGAAAGGGACTGAGCAAAAAAGTCTGCTCTGCAGACTTCTAATTAAGGAAAAATGGCTCTGTCCACAAACATTAGCAACAGATACAGCAGCTGTGCAGCACCTTATTTCACATTCTGATGGAAAGGAAACAGAACAAAGGATGCAATACTGTAAGGAAACAGTTATAGACCAATAAAATTAATTCAGTTTAGATAATGGTTGGCCTAAGTGACCTTACACCCACAAAAGAAAGCATCTTAGTTTAGAACTACACATTCAGTAAAAAGAAATATAACTCAATAGAAAAGTCTACATTATACTGCTTGAATTTCCATCTTCCTCTTTGGAACAGCTGATGTTTGCCCAAAGCTTATTCACATATCCACTGCTGAAGTGTCACTGGGCATGTGGAAGTACCTACTGCATCAAGAGTCTGTTTCCAACAACCAGGTGCCAGTACATTTGAGTGCTCCACAAAGCATCAAGCTAACATCACTTGACCAGCATGATCTTCTGCGGAGCAGAAGATATGCTACAATTTCTGGCATTCGAATTTTAATAAAATACGAATCATAGAATGGTTTGGGTTGGAAAGGACCTTAGAGATCATCTAGCTGCAAGCCCCCTGCCATAGGCAGGGAACATTCCACTATACCAGGCTACTCACAGCCCTATCCAGCCTGGTCTTGAACACCTCCAGGGATAGGGAGTAGACAACCCCTCTGGGCAATCTGTTTTGGTGTCTCACCACACTCAGAGCAAAGAACTTCTTCCTGATATCCAATCTAAACCTACACTTCTGCTTCAGCTGAAGGCCATTTCCCCCTTATCCTATCACTACATACCTCTATGAAAAATCCCTCTCCAGCCCTCTCATAAGCCCCCTTTAGGTACTGAAAGGTGCTCTATGGTGTCCCTGGAGCCTTCTCTTCTCCAGACTGAAACACCCCAACTCTCTCAGCCTTCTTTCACAGAAGAGGTGCTCCAGCTCTCTGACCATCTTCATAGCCCTCTTTGCTCCATTATGTCTATGTCCTGCTTATGGTGGGCACTTCAGAGATGGACACAGTACTCCATGTGGTGTCTTATGAAGGCACAGTAGAGGGGCAAAATCATCTCCCTTGAGCTGCTGACCATGCTGCTTTTGATATGGCCCAAGACACAGCTGGATTTCTGGGCTGCAGGTGAGCATTTGAGTCATACTGAGCTTTTCACCCACAAACACCCTCAAGTTTTTCTCCCCTGAGCTCATCTCAATCCATTCTCCACCCAGCCTGTACTTGAGCTTGGGCTTGCCCCAGGGACTTTGCACTTGGCCTTGTTGAACCCTGTATGCCTTTGTTTGCTGAGACTATGGCTCAACTTTTTCCCCAATAAAGTAAAATTTCATAGTCTGCTAGTCTTAAAGTCTTAAAAACACCAAATTTCTAAGCAGGGGTTGGGTAGAGAGGGGCAGAATCCCACAAATACTGTTCATGTTGTGACAAATATGAGAAAGCTCTCAAATCTGGGAAGTACGTATCACAAGAAAATTTTCCTACTTGACAACAGTACATTTGTCATGCTCTGCCTTGTGCTCTGAAGATTTCTTGAACCACAAGGTATTTCTGCTACTTATGCAACAATAGTGGGATATCAGAGAAAATACAAGTCTATTCAGGGAACTGAAAGCAAGAGCTTGAGGTAGTAGCTGGTCCTATTGTGACCACTTCTGCAAAGAGAAATCCTTAACAAATAGAAAATAGAAAGAAAATACAGAAATTTCAGAATTATCACTGAACTGCTTTACATTCAGGCATAATGAAACCTTAAGCAAATTCAAGAGAGATCATCTTCTGCTCACAAAGAAAATCCATTAAGTGCAATATAATAAAAAAGAATTCTGATTGTGTTCACAGTAAATTATAAAGCCTGAAAAAGTTATAACAGATATTTTAAATCAAATGCTTAATAAAATGGCACAACAATGCCCAGTACAGGAGCCTCTGTGCACTCAAGTTTAACTAGTAGAAGGTGGAGCAAGACATTGCCTATCCCACAGAATAGATATACACCTAAAATAATTCACTGTATCAGTGCCAACAAACTACCTGAAGGATGCAAAGTTAATCTTAACACACCATATTTAAAATCCCTTGGCTAGTTCCTAGCTACAAGAAAAAAAGAAAAACAAAACCAAACCAACACTTCCACTGCAAACACAAATTCCCTCCCCAAACAATACAGCACTAACACCACTACTGTTTCTAATAGCTACAGTGCTCCTTGAACACTTCTAGTTACTGAACTGGCCAGACATCTGAGCTTAGAGGTAAAGCTCAGATGTTTGGTCAGTTAACACCCTGAAACTTTAACTCCAAGAGCAAGAGCACAGGCAAGTGAAAAATAACTTATCTGACAGCCCATGTGTCAATTGGTAACTTGAGAAAGATGTAACAACCCAAGTGCTGAAGATACTCTGAACTCCAAGAACATTAAAAAAATATTGTTACTGTCTTTAGACCTGCTGCAATAATCACCTATATACTGACAGACTGAAACTGAAGTTTGTACTTCTCCCCGTACACAACTTTTTAGCTCATTTTCTAACATGGTTTTCTGGTATAAGGGTGAATCCAGAGTTGGTTCTCCGAAATACTGTAAACAAATTGCCATTTGCTAAGAAACAAAAAGAGAGAAAATATACCTGTTTTCATGAAGTATAATATATGTATAATATATAAATATACCTGTTTGCATAAAGTAAAAAGCTCTGAAAACAAGAGACCTTATTACCAAGTTACTTCCAGAAAAAACTGGCAACTCTAAGAAAGGGCAAAAAATTGAAGCTCACTCTGTTCTAGGGCAGATGGTCATTAATAAAGAATGAGTCATGACTCCAGAATTCAACTGCATTAACTTTTCCTGAACCAAGTTAACCACCCATATAGAGAAAAACACTGATAAGAACCTCCTGAGAGGTTCAAGCAAGAAAAAAATAACAGGACAAAAGTCCAAGTAAAGTAGTATGTGAGGTAACCAAATTTATAACTCATATTCCATTAATGTATGGAGCAGAAACCAGAGACTACATGAAATAGCTGAATTCTGAATTCACTGATATTAATAATGTCTGAGAAATAAAATTAAAAAGAAAAAACAAACCAAAAAAATCCACACAAAAAAACCACCAAAAACTAAACAAAGAAAAAAAACCCTGCAATAGAGAAGAGAAAGGCAAACAGGGTAAAAATCTAATAGAAACCACAACCTTATACGGTTTGCTAAAACAAGATTTTGTGAAAGCTGAAACAATGCAGGTTATCCCAGCTGCTTAACATACTACCACGTGCATTCCATGGGAAACACTCTGCGTAGTATTTTGCAGAAAAGAGCACATACATTAAAATACATCACTTTCATGTGATAAGATCTGCCATGCGAGACTAAAGCACCCCACAAACCAATGCCTACTACTCTTTCAGAAAGCTACCACCTGAAACACCTCATTACAACACTGCAGTTAACTTAGGACACCCACAGCTTGTAAAGACACTGAACTGCAAAAGGCCTGAAGTGAGAATGCTGGGTCTGTACCAACCTACACTGCATTTATTCCACCTGGAGTGAAATTTCATTAGTTTGTGAGCCCTTCCAAAATCCTGCTGCCACTCAAAGGAACAATTTGTGGTCCAATGTGCCCAACAGAAAACAAACCCAGACAAAAGTAAGCACAGCTGTACGTATTATTTAAGCTTGCCAGATCTACTCACTGACAGATCAGATGAGTACAGTATCCAAGAAAGCAATAGTTCAACACACAGGTAGGGAAATACAGAGAAGGATGGAACTGCTCCTGAGAACAGTGAAGTGTTAAACCAGCCCAGCCACTTCATGAAGTTTGAGAAAACACAGCTTTTTTCTCTGTATTAAAAAAGACATGGCAAAGAATGTTACTGAATTAGAAGTTGCATTAAGATGTTGCATTAGTGCAACAACGTGCATAATCGAAACTGTTTTGCAACATCTTAGAGATTTAATCTCAGGCAAACAGGCGTCTTTGAAAGGAACAATGAATACATAGCAAATTTACAAACAACTAATCTACAATCGTTTTAGCATCTCATATAAACCATCATAATACAGCTGCTTTCATGAGAAACATCCTGAAGAAGATCCTGATAAAAACCGAAGTGGAAAACAAAAAATAACCTGAAAAATTAAAATATTAAATATTTATCTAAAAATTAAAATATTTCCCTTCATCCAATAAACTTCTGAATTGATATTAAAATGGATAAAACCAGAAGAGAAACTTCTCTGTGTACATAAAAACTGGATGTGCAAAGATAGAAACAGCTGAGAGGACAGTATGGCAATCTTTATATTTACACACCTAACAGCAGTAAAGAACATAAAACTGAAACTGCAAAAACTCGAGCTGTACAAATTGCCTGCTCCAACAATTCTGGTTGAAATGGGTATGGTAAGGTGGCACAAAGCAAGATCTTTACGGAATTTTCATGCTATAGCTAAGTGCACTCCTCAGCACCCTCGGAGAAGCGCACACGTAGCTAATCACGTGTGTTCTCTTATGCCGAGATCAGCATGAGCTGAAACAATCATCTTCTGCCCTATGCTGGAAAAGTGAAACCGCAGACTATCACACACTCACCGTGGCTACTACATACAATCGGACACTGAGATTTTAAATCCTAAATAAAGCGTCCAGGTGCTCGACAACACCACACTACAAAGCAACTCTTTCAGAAGACAGAGTCATGAAATAAAAATATTTCTACAATAAAACAATACGGGCACAACTCCTAACTGTTGGCGGGGGCGGAGGGAAGCAGTGGGTGTTGCCTGTCCCTCCCCCTCCTGCGAGCTCAGTCCCTGACAAGCAACACTGTTTCGTTCCGGAACACTCGGCAAGGATCCGCGGCGTCCAAAAATTTTTATATTACCAAATTATCGGACTGACATGGCTTTGTACCCACGCCTGGGGCAGGTTCCCGCACACTGCCAGCACACAGGCCGGGGGAAAGACCACTACGGCCCATGAGCACCTCTAGACACGCGGCCACGTAGACGGGACAAGCGTCGTTCCTCTACCTCAGGCTGAGAGCCAGCGCGGCCACGGGGCTGCCCGCCCCCGGCGGAGAGCGGCCTCCTGCTAGCCCGGGGCCGGAGCCGAGCTGCCGCGGCGGTGCGGGGCGCTGCCCGGGCGGCAGGTGCGGGAAGGGCCCGAGTCCCACCCGCCGGCCGAGGCCCCCTCCGGCGCAGAAGGCCCGCGGCCGCTGCCAGCGCCCGGCCCGCCCGAGGCCGGGACGGCCCATGCCCGGAGGGGCGGCCCGTGAGGCGACCCCCGCACGGCGGGGGGAAAAGGCACCCGCCCGGCAATAGAGCGGCCCGACCCCTCCTTCCGCAACCCCCGCCAGCCGGGGCGACCCAGCGCCGGACACGGCGCGTCCCGCGGGGGGGAGAAGGCGGGAGAAGGCGGGAGAAGGCGGCCCCGCCGTCGCCCGCCCCCGTTACCTTGCCGCTCGGCGGCGCCGCCATGTTGCCCACGAGTGTTTATGGTGACGTCGCACTCCTCACGTGCTTCCCCGCCGCGGCACAACAACGGCGTCACAGCCGCGGGCCGCGCACGCGCACTGCGCGGGGCGGGGCGCGGAGAGGAGGCGTGGGGGCGGCGGGGCCGAGCCGCAGAGGCTGGGGCGCAGTGTTCTCTTCCAAAGGCTGCGCGCGGTCGCCGTGGTCCTGTCGCTCCTTTTGAATCCCTGGCACGCATGCAGCCCTCCAGGAGGATGGCGGGTGTCCAGCCGCGGGCCCCGCAGCGGCCAGAGCAGCGGTGACCGCTCCACGACAGCGTGCGCTTACGGCGGCGAGGAGGAAAGGGGATTGTTGTTCTTTTGGGGTTTTTTGTTTTTTGGTTTTTTTTTCCCATTCACCCTTAAAGCTTTTTCTGAGCTCCTTGAGGTTGCAGTTATAGTTCGAGCAATGTTATATAGTTGATGTATAACACACATCATACTCTCTCGAGTTATTTTCTTTCTCTTTCCACTGTTGTCCAGTCATAGAAACACAGAATAGTTTGGGTTGGAAGGGGCCTTAAAGATCATCTAGTTCCAATCCCCCTGCCATGGGCAGGGACACCTTCCACTGGACCAGGTTGTTCAAAGCCCCATCCATCCTTGGACACTTGCCAAGGATGGACACCCAGGACTTGTCTTTGCAACCGGTTCCAGTGCCTCACCACCCACACAGGAAAGAATTTCTCTCTAACATCTGTTCTAAACCTACCCTCTGCCTGTTTGAAGCCATTCCCCCTTGTCTTATCATTCGATGCCCCTGTAAAAAGTCCCTCTCCAGCTCTCTTGCAGGCCCCCTGTAGGTACTGGCAGGTGCTGTAAGATCTCAGTATCACGGTACCCACAGGCACTACTAAGCTGCCCCACTACTCATATACCGGATCTTTAATGTTAGTGAAAAATACACCACTTTCAAGATGATGATTTTCAACACATAATGCATTCAACACATCATGGGACAAAGGTAAATCTTAATTACAATCTCATCCATATTAGCAAATATTCGGCTTTCATATGTGTACAGATTTATAAAGTCTGAAGGAATTCTGCAGACATCAACGGATTTTGATTGGTCTTCTTTATCTGGAAAAGTATATAATGTGGGGTATTACTTTAAAAAAAATTGGCTTTCACTTAATGTCTGCAACATTTGATGCTGCTGAGAGCCATACATAAAGATGGTTTTTAAGACATTGGTTATATTCCAACAATCGCACAAAATATTTTGAGCAAGTAGTATATCCCTAAATACCATTTATTTGAAATAGACAAATGAGATACTTGCAGGGAAGTGATTTGCTACTCTGAAAGAGCAAAGGTAATTTGTTGGGGTTTGCGATAGGTTTTGGTTGGCTGGGGGCTTTAATTTCTGTCATAAAGTGGCATTATAATTCCCTTCTGACCTCTCGAATTAAGAACGCATTTGGTTAGATTAATATCCATATGGTACTTGCCATGGAAAACCAGATTTGCAATTTTCAAGACAAATCCTAATCTGCTTCAAAGTTAGGAAAGCCTGTTGTGTGACTCTCTGTATGTAAACATTCATAAAGATGAGAAAATGAAATAAAAACACAGATCACAAGTTCTTGTAGTAATATCTAGGTCTGGAAAGCTGCATCAGTGTAGCAAAAATGGACACCTCAGCTTTGGTGGTCCTTCTCTTTAAATTTAGTAAGAGCGCAACTTAGTGTTATGGTGAATACAAGGGAGAAGGCCACATATTAAAAATGCGTCGCCATAAATTAATTGCTTTGAGGCATGCAATTGTTTTAGCCATCTTCCACATCCACATAGGTTTCATCTCATTTTGTCTCCCATGTGTTCATTTTCATCTTTTCCTTTTGCTACCCTTTTCCTTTATTTCTTTCTCTTTGCAATATAATCATACATTAGTTACACACCCATCTGTTATCTTATTCCCCTCTGCACTTTTCATCTCTAACCTCCCTGAAATTTGCAGTGAACACTGGAGACTTCTTCTGATTAGTTCCATGGCATCCCCTCATTCTGGCCCTTCAATGAAACTGCTGTGTCAAGGTTTCTTCCCTAGGAGAAGCTCAAATTTGAGATTCACATCTCAGCTTTGTTAGCCAAGCCACAATCTACAATGGACTCCTTGAAGTCTGCTCTCTTTATTAGTATGATTGCCATCTTCTAGTTCCCCTGTCTCTTGGACTTGATCATTAGCATATTGAATCAAAGCCTCTGTTTCGTTGTAGGAAATTGTGTCCACAAATACATATTTATCTCATGACTCATTGCCATATTTCTACTACAGCCA
Organism: Coloeus monedula; assembly: GCF_965178545.1. Classification (NCBI taxonomy): domain Eukaryota; kingdom Metazoa; phylum Chordata; class Aves; order Passeriformes; family Corvidae; genus Coloeus; species Coloeus monedula. Next base: position 40,398,666 of record NC_138784.1, read on the forward strand.
TTAATTCTGATCCAAATTAAAATCTCTTTTTATCATCTGCAGACAGCTAACAGACAAGATGGTTTTACTTTCCTCCAGATTCTCTTGGCACTCATCTTTCTCTCTTCAATATCAATACCCATCTGTCTCCAAGGCCCACAGCTTGCTTGATGCCTTAGTCTTAGAGAACTCTCTGGACTCTTTCATGTTTTACCTAGCTCCCTTGCTGACATTTTCTAATACAACAGCACCAAATCATAGCTTTCCCCATCTATCCATACAGCTAAATATTTTTTCTTGTAACATTCTCTTTGCTGACAGTAACTGATACCATTTTGATATTGCATATTTGATATTTGATACGCATTGACTTCTGCGGAATGTTTTTGTCATTTATCCAGCCTATAGTATTTTAACCCTCTCATCTAACTCCTCCTGTTCATCTACCCACTCCCACCCTTCTACAGGGCCCAAGATAAAATGCCATTACTCATTTTGAGGACAATTATTGCCCACTCTCACTCACTGCCATAGGTCCTGCTTCTATCAAGTCAGCTCAGTGCTAGACTTTGCCTATTACTTGTAAAATTTTCACACAAGTGGTGTGGAAGGCTTTTTGCTCAAGCTGACCTTCATGGAGCTGTCAAGTAAATAAAGAATTAAAAGATAAATCCCATTTGTATTACTGTTGGACATCAGTTAACTCTTAATTTTCCAAACTTAATAAATTTTGCTGGAACACATCACTGGAATATGCAGTCCCAGAATATGTGTGGCAAGTCTTCAACTTGTCATCTATTTGAAGCATTAAAACTGAGTACATTTGTTTATCTGACCTTAGGAGCACCCCAGTCCTTGGGAACCACTCATTACTCCCAAACACAGGTATCAGTCCAGTGAATTGCATCCCTGAGTTTCAAATTAATCTCATTAAATGACAATTCTCACACAACAACCAGGCTTGTTCTTTTTGTTTCCCAGGTATGTCTTTCATAGTTCCTTGAAGTCAAGCTTGAAACTTCTCAGGCTTAACATTGATACTTTTCTCTGAGGGACATGTGCTCAGTGCAGCTCCCTTCCTCTTCCAGCAAGCATAGGAAAGGAGCCTCTGCTCTAAGTTACTTTGATGAATGATTAGCTGGTCCCACAGAACTCATCTTGGGGCTCTTGTCCTACTGTGCTGCTCTCAGCATGCCAGTTGCCACTTACCTTGGTGTTAAGAAGGCCAGTATGTTTCAGAGAATTCTCAGTCCCACAGACCAATTTACTCCATGAGATATATATGACCGTCTTCTAGCTACTTATCCAATCTTTTAGACATCCATCTTGGGCCTTCTCCCTTGTTCTCTAGCAAATTATGTGTATATTGTTACTCAAGATAAGGAGCAAAATTACTCTTTGTTATCAGGTTGCACTATCAAAGATTGAAGTTGGCAGGAAACTTTAGAGATCATCTAGCCCAACCCTCCTGCCAGGAGCAGATCACAAATGATTGCTCAGGGCTTTGTAAAGTTTGAGGTTTGAGAATCTTCAAGAATATATACACCACAACCTCCTCAGTCAAGCTGTTTCATCAGTGTTTGGTTACTTTTGGAATGCCAAAGGTTTTTCTTATGCCTAAATGGAATTTATTGTATTTCAGTTTGGATCCATTTTGTCATGTTCTTTCATTGAATATCATTAAAGAGACCAGGTATGCCTTCTTTACTCCCTCTCATAATCTACTTTTAGACATTGAAAAGATCCTCTGAGCCTTCTAGAGACAGAACAATCTCACATCTGTCAGTGTATCTTTGTATGACAGATGGTCCAGTCTCCTAATTGCCTTTGATAGCTCTTCACAGGTCTCACTCCAAGATGTCAGTGTCTCCATTTTACCAGCGAATCCAGCACTAGACCCAGCATTCCAGGAGTCTCTCACCAGGGCTGAGAAGTATCATCACCCCTCAGCCTGCTGGCAGTGCTCTTCCTCACGCAGCCCAGGATGGCTTTCTTTTCTGGCTCATCACTGACTTGTGCACTGTTGTTGACACTCAGATACCTTTGTGCAAAGCTGCTTCCCAGCCTATATTATTGGTGCATTACATTATTGCACTTTACAAACCTGAGTGATAGCCTCTGGAACTTGATGTTGTGTGACAAAGTGCTAGCAGGTTCCTCTCCCTTCTCCATAAGCCCCTTAAGAAAACAATGGGACAGTCTGTAGCTCTATGCTAAAGTCCAACCTTTCACGTACTACACAGATGGGAATCCAAGGAGGAGGGTATCTTTAGCCTGGGGGCTCACTCTTCATTGGATTTTAATTAACCATCTGCTCTAGTAAGGAATAAAAGGTAGTCACAGCACACCAGCCAGCACTGAGCATGCAGCTAGAGTGTTCCTGGCTTTCCTGTGGCTTCTGTTGCTGTCACAGCTGCAAGCATAGCTATTACTGCTGTGCCAAAAGCTGCAGCAGCTGCTATTGTTGTTGTTCACACAGCTATTTCAGCAGAGTTCCAAGATACTTTCCTGTATTCAGAAGTGTCAGCTGGCCACATGTTCAACCACACGAAAACCTGGCCCACACAAGACAAGCGCAGATTCAGTCAAGTCCTTCCATCACAGGCTTAATTTGTACAAACAACCCCACAGCAGAGGAACAAAGAAAAAGTGCCAAAAATATCTTTCCCTTTGATCTTTACTTCTCCTCACAGGAAATGGATATATTCCAAGCCTTGCTTTGATAGATGCAACCCACAATTTTTCTAGGCTACTCCAGTTTGTCACAGACCACAGGCAGAAAGTAAATGGGGTGCTCTCCTAGACTCTGGGTGCACAAGACACGCAGGAGATAACTGCAGACTAGGCTTTTCAAGTTCCTCATATTTCAAGAGGTACCAGTCCCCAGCATGAACTCTATTGTAGACAATAAAGGAAATAGATGAGGATTTAGCTCTGAAATGCTCTTATTTTCCCCATGCAAGAGGAAAAGATTTAAAAAAAAATCCTCCCATCCTACTCCACAATTGGGAGAGCAGGAAAGAGATCGGGCCCTGGCCTGACAAGTCAACCAAGAAAGTGCCTGGGGTACTGACCTACAGTCAGCCTTTCCATTTTGTCATTAGTTTGCTCTTTTATATAATTATGGACCATACCATTTAAGGTTTCTCAGACTAATACCTAGAGACACAGTTGGGAACAGCACAGCCACTCCAAGCAGGCAGCATGTAAATATGATTTAAAGGGCAGAAGAGGACTAAAGCACCTGGATTAAAGCTGTACTGTGCCATCTGCTCTCAAGGCCAGAGCTCCTTATGCACCCTGGCCTAATTTATTTACCAGTAAAAATGTAGCCTCTGGAACTACTTAGGATCTTCTCTACTCACCAATTGTTTCTACCTCAAAGCAGAAATTGGTAGATGAAGATATGACAACCTTTCTAAGCTGTTTTTCAAAGGAAACATTAAAGAACCACTAACATGCACAAGTAGAGCATGCAGATAGAGTACTGTTCCAAGCTTAGCTGCCTTCTGCCACAAGGTTAGACAAGAATGGGGACAAAGTACACACAGACCAAAATTAAAAGGAAGGAAATGCCATCCACCAGCAGCACTTATTTGTATTAAGAGTGTGAGGGCATGGACACGAAGGCAGCATGATGAGATTTCTTGAAGCACTTGCACTGACATATTTTGTATATCCTTAAGCACAGCACTGAGTTAATGTTTGTGAATTTGATTTTTTTTTAAATCTGTGTATCAATACAATTCCAGGACATGAATCAACCCAAAACATACAGGAGCTGTCACATAAGAAAACATTATGGTTCATGTAACTGACCATCACTTCACAATAGCTTTTTTCTCTCAGTGGGGCATAAAATTGTGAGGTTTTCAAATATAAGAGAAGCAGAGCAGATACTAACATGAATGCTCCACATTTGTCATGCAAGGATAAATTCATGATTGCATCAGCCTCCACAGAGGGTAGCTGGAAGCTATCCGAGAGTGATGACTAAACAGAAACTGATCTGTTGTTTGCCGATTGGCACAAGAGTATTGCCAGAGCTAGGAATGCAAAGGGAAACACAAATGATTGTGACCCTATGACTTCTACATATATATCATAATAGCAAAAAACAACATTTCCTGGAAAGGGCAGAAAACTAACAGAATAATTGTTTTAGGGTGAGGGCAGTCACTGTTTACTTCCTGATCTTATTTTGCCACCATAACGCACTTCAGAGATCACTGTATTTCCCATACAGGCTGAAATCCCCAAGTCTCTGAAAAAGAATAGGTGTACATGGTGCTAAGCACTGCAGTATTAACATACTGAAAGGATTCCTTGGAGGCAACTGATTTGAGTAATTTTAAGCGTCAATCCAACTTCAGGATGGGCGCATCTTACAGTTGAGGATTGTTTTGCAATTACTCTATGTCACAAAACAGTGGGAGAGTAGATGGACTTCACAGGTGTATCAGATACTCTGCTGCCTCTTGCTATTTGAAATACTCACCATAGAGCTCTGATTGCAGGGTGTTAACTACAAGCAGTACACTTGCTCTTCACCACTTAATATAGCCCCTTTAATAAAATACTGAAAGATTTTGGAAAGACTAAATCTTTGAAGGAACTACATTTACTCTAAAAAGCTCTGGATTTTAGTTTCTTGAACAAAAAAAAAAAAATCTCACTAACTAGAAAATACACATTTTTTAAGAGAGGTTGTGGAGTGTTCCTTACTGGAGATACTCAAGCACTGCCTGAACAATTCCATGTAATGTGCTCTAGGATGACCCTGCTTGAGCAGAGAGGCTGGACCAGATAACCCACTGTGGTCCCTGCCAACCTGACCCATTCAGTGATTTCTGTGACAAGAAGATAGTAGGATAGAGTTGCTGACTTTCTAAAACTGTAAGTGAAAGGGCTAAGGAGAGCCAAAGCAGAAATATGCAAATTGCTCTCATGTGTGCTTTTCCTGTTGCTTGCTGTTTTCATTCACAATGTCCCCCCAGTTCAAACCCACAGCATCAGCTGACCAGCATTTTTCTCTAGGGAAGCATGAACAAGCACTCATGGTGGAGACAGGACAGCAGCAGGTTACAGACACATAGTTGGTGGAAAATTCCCACCTTAGCCTTGGCTCCATGTTTGACTTTGTTTTGCTGCATACAGGTAGCATCCCTGAGGCTGCTGTTAAAACACAAATGTGGTTCAACAGCAACTTGTTCTGTTCTGAGATGCCAAAGACCAGTGGTGGGAATCAAAGCTATATTTTACTGGGGATATGATCACACTACAGTCTCTGGGGTATATGCTAGCATAATTTACAGCAACCTCAGTGAGCCTGCTTTGACATCTTAAAGCCATCTTTTGAAACATCATACTCAGGTGGGTTTAGAAATATTATATGTGTAACATAAAAAAACCCCTGTGGTCTCAGTCACTGCTCCCAATTTCCAGTAACTTTTAGGGCCACTTTATTATAGACTGTCATCAAGTTCCAAATTCTGTAACACTCTGTATATTTAAGAAGCAACAATGTTTTCTTTCTGTATTGATTTTCAGTACACCTTCCCCCCCCCCCCCCCCATTGATCCATTTCCATGCATTTTCACTTTTAATATTAGGCATTGATAAACCAGCAGTCATGATAAAAAACCCCCTTGTTTTTATAGTGGATTGACCATTTGGCATTAATTTATCACAGGACTATTTTCCTGTAAATGCACTGGTATATAAAATGTATTAAGATGTATTTAAGAACTCCAGCTGCAGAAATGCACTGGGAAAGTTAACATAACAGAGATAAAAATATCTCTGCCAGGTATTTTTAAATGTTTTTACAAAATTTCTTTTATCCACAAATGCCAAATAGACCTATTCCTACAAGATTTGACAATGTTAAGTTACCTGACATTAAAAATGCTGCATCCTTTTCAGCATTGGATTTTCCCTGCTAATGTTTTCTTTCTATCTGAGTAAGACTGATAAGCTCAATGAGCTTATCTGATGAGAAAAATCCAGTAAGAATCATTATAATGCCTGTATGATCAAATAGAACTGACAACACTTAAAGATTTAGGTATCATATGCTTTTCTTTTTCTACTAAAACAAGCCTGATTAGGCAATTTTAAGTTTCCTGTTCTGAAAAAGAAACTGCTTGTGCTCTTCCACTGCAAGCCCCAATTTGATGACTTTTCAGAATGGAGCGATGGTTAACTTGAAGAAAGGCCTGAAATTTAAGTTTCAACAGTTCAAAAACACGAGTTTGGATCTGTCACAGAATACCAACTACCTGAAACAGATGAGGAAGTAGTCCTTGCTCTCTCCAATCCTCTCAACTGAGATTTCTTACAAGTCACTTCCAATATCCAAGAATCAGGAGTCAGATACAGAGGTAGCAAGGACTCACCATTAAACTTTCAATATTCTCTCTTCACTGTTTTGGAGATGGGATATGGCTAATTGTTAGGGAAGACTGCTGTAAAACTGCTACTTATCATCCTTCCTTGTCATGCTTTCAAATTGAACATCTTTTGGGCAACCTGCAACAAAAAATCAAAACCCCTTGAAGGGATCAGTGAGACTAGATACACTGAAAAAAAATTATTTGTCAAGATGTAAGAAAAGATCCTCTTGAGGAAAAAAATGTTATCAAACTGAGAGGAACTGGGTATTACTGCTGTAGTGCCTACTACTGTCTAGAAGAGCTAGAGAAGCAAGGGGAGAATGTGCACTTCCTTTCTTGCACAGCACCCAAAGCTTCCTGTAGCAGTAATTTAGCAACAAGGATCAATGCAGCCGAGAAGGAAGAGAAAGAGAATCCCTCTTTTCACAGTGACCCTGCAGCTGCATCAGGTCCATCTTACTTGCCTGAGTTCACAAAGCAGTGGAAATGGACTGAAAAAATAGTTGTTTTAATCTATCTTTCAGCATCCTGGTATTGAATAAACACAATCTAAGATCTAAACTGCCCAGTGGAATATGAACAAGTATGCTGTTCCTCCCAACAATCAAACTTTAGTTTACGGCTGTAGAACATGGCAATCAATTTAAGGCTTTGGCCAAGTTAAGCAAACCTAAGTGTTAAAAAAAATTAAGACTAGAGAGATCCTCTTGAAATAAGTTTTCATTTTGGAAGCAGAGCAATTTATCATTTTAACCATATTACAGTAAAAATTTCTCTGAGCCATACTATTTTCTGTTATATTGGACAGAGTAATACTTTGTCATAATGGTGACATTTTCATAGACTCTCACTTTTCAAGCCATCTCAAGACATGAAACATTCCAGATTCTCCACAACTCTCAAAATCATCTCAATTTCATTCTGCTCAACAGAGGGGCGAATGACAGCTCCAAAAAAAATGCAGGAGCAAAGAGTATACATTGTTATTTGATAGAAAAAGCCAAAATTTATTAGACAGCTATATCATTGATATGTACAGGCTTGCCTACATGGAAAGAAAATACTGATGTTGACCAGAGTCCTCCAAAGAGTAGCAGGAGCAACTGCCCAGCACAATTAAGAGCTAGTCTGGGGACCTTGATGAGTTTGCACAGCAAGGAGTGCCAAGGATCTTGGTCATTGTCTGCAACTCCTTGACACAACTGCAGTAAAAGTTATCCTCATAGCATGATCTACTCCCTGACTTCTCAAGAAAAAAGATCCTAGGATTTGATGCAGACTAAGATTAACAAAGTCAGCGAAATGTAAATAGTTAATAAATTAGCATATTCTAATAAAAAGTTTTAAGTAGGTTAGTATTGTGCCTGAAAGCCTGCTCAAAGTTAGTTGCATTCTCTTTAATGAAGCAAAAATGGTATTCCACAGAAGAACAACCCAAGAAGTGATCTTACAAGTCCTGAATAAGGTATTGCTATTGCTGAGATTCACTAACAACTCAAAAGAAAGGTTAACTCAGCACCTCACTCAGCAGCCTAATACCAGCACCCTCAGTTTTTCCAACATTCCTTTTTTTTTTTCCTACTTCTCCTTTTCATTCCACTAAAAGCAGAAAAATGAGACATGGCTGGCTCCAACTCTTATTCTTATGTTCATATCACTTAACTGCTTTCAGCTTATGGAGATTCCTGACCAGCATTTAAACTCTTTTTTTCCTGACAGCATCCAACATTTTTGGAGAACTCCATTTGGGATCTAACCACTTTCCATGACTTCATGCCTTTCTGCAAAGCTTTTTTCATCTGGTTTGGAAACTAAAGTAGAAATTTAATTACTAAGTTGTTTAAGAACTGTAGGCAATTTTCAACATGGTAGGATACAAAAATACCTGTCCACAATGTGTGAACACTGAAGAAAGCATGTAATATAATCAAGGTAATACACTTGACTGCTTCAAGAGACCATCCCATACAGTTCATCTGGGCATTGGATACCCCCATTTTGGAATCACATGCAAGATCACTGCTAACCAGATGAAGCCATCTCTCCCAATCTTTGCAGCTAGTTAGACTCATCTCCAAGTACTACACATCTGGATTTGCATGTCCTTGTCTGAATCAGTCTATCCCATCTTTTATAGCTTCTGAAGTAAAGTCTAAGTGCAGTATGCAGTGTCCATAAATAACTCCTAGCAGAGAGATACACTGTTGCATTAAAACAGTTGGACTTTGGCATGTTGGATTTTATTTCAGCAAGTGATAAAGTTTCATAGGTAGCTCGTGCATTCATAGTACTGTGAGCATCAAGACTGTGAGCAAACACTTAAAAGTTGTTTTAGAAAGGTACTGTAGCAAGTCAGACCATTTTATTTTACTATGTATGTAAGTAATCTTTGTCAAGACATACCCTGAGGAAGTGTGCTCAATGTTGAGTTACACACGCTGTAGCGGGTGTCTTCCTAATTGTATCTGCCCCACAACAGAGGTACTTTCTAAAGGCAGCCAGCCTTGTTTTTCACTTCTCAGAAGAATGAAAAATAGCTTACTTGTTTATGGCCACAGAAGTCAGCAACAAGAAAATAGTTCTTCAGATGTAGAAACCAGGCAATCGAGACCAAATGCAAGATTCAAGACCCTTGAAAAGCAAGCCACATACTAGTAAAACCAGGTTACTTGAGTAAGATCCTGCTCAAAAATAGAAAACCAAGCTATTTGTACTTTTCTGTGTATCAAGTGTAAAGAACATTCTCAGTATCTTTGACAGAGATGCTTTTTCCTCGAACTGTTGTATTTTGTCTGCTAACAATGAATAGCCAAAGTCTTATGTTAATCAGTCTAAACAATTCATCTTTTCACCTCTGTCTGGTCTTCAGCCAGCTTCCCTGACTTCACGAAGCTATACTTTTGTCCAGTTACATAATGATACCCTGCAAATCATAGGTTTTAAGTTTCATAAATAAAGTCCAACCAAACCACAGCTTAGACAGGAAGGTTTCCAGTGAGTATTTTTTATGTTTTAGTTTAAGAAAAGTAACTTGAGAATTTATTTTAAAAAAATATTTTGCTAATAGCAACCAGAACCTTTTTAGAATTACAAAATTGTAGACTTCTTTATCCCCACCTAAGTTTTCAGTAGTAACAGTTTTAATTCTTTAAGAAACTTAAGAGCTAGTATCAACATGCCTTTGTTAGTTTTGTAATTGTCAGAAGTCACATGCAATGCCCCTACCACAGAACACACTAAAAACTCTTTAGCTGCATGCAGAAAGATACATTCTACCCAAGTCTAATTGAAGTTGGGCTGTTTGGGGTTTTATTTGCAGAGATGGAAAAAATTAAATTTGAATCAAAAAACCTGAAACTCCTATTCTGAGGAGATTCCATTCTTGAACATCAAGACTTGCCAATTTCACTTTTCATATCAATATTGTATCACTTACAAGGCTGGTTGTCAGATACCAGTGTTAGATCAAACTGACCTGGTTTTCAACTTTGTCGAGCTCACTGTTGTTAGATATGTGAAAGTTAACAGTGTTGCTACATGTAGACACATAATCACGGATTTTAGATTCACTCCAAAGCTCTGAACAGCCAAGAAACTTTATCTTCACTAGCACGAACAGACCACCTTTCTTCATCATGCATACAAACACATCAGAAGAGCACAGCAATGGTAGTCTAAGAAAAAGTATCTACACCACAATTAAGGCAAAAAGGGAGAAAATGCACCAGGATCAGTCTGTATCAAAGCCATCTATAAGTTCAGAGAAAATAAAAATCAGATTGAAGACAGCACACTTCTTACACAGACTTATTCATTACTACTACTTTTTTTTGTGTATCAGAACATACCCACACCATTCAGTGCATTCATATGCAATACTAGATCTACCTTTCAGAAAAAGGAAGGCCAAGGATATTCTACTTTGTCATAGACATCACCTTTACTGTTTTTCCAAGCATGACAACTTAAGTAAAAAAAGTCAGAGCACAAAACATTTTGAAGTTTCAGCTACCACCATTTGTGTTCTTTTGTGATAGAAGTTTATACATTTTTTCTGAAAACCCTCCTCCTGAAACTTAAGTGGATTTTTTCCAAAATGCTTTACAGGAGAAAAAGCAAGTTAGGCGTAAGTTCAATTCTGCCTAGAATTCCCAAAGTTATAGCTACATCTGGCAAGTTTCACATCTTCAATTTAATCACTCCAAATTAGAAGCATTTAGTTAATGCCAATTAATTGTTCACTCAAGCCCAGCAGGGGAAAAAAATATGCTCATGAATAGTTTATAATGCTGTCTTTGGAAAGAAATGTATTAAAGCAGCTAAAGAGTTTCCCATGCATCTGGTTTACTGGCTACCAGACAGATGAGGGCTAAAGTCACTTTGACTTTCTGGGGATCTTTTGAGAGGACAAGTATGTGCATGCACCAACTGTTTTAGCTGGGAGTCAAACACCTCAATGTTAAACAGCAGCCTACAGAAGCATTCTCCTCCAGTAAGGGGTTACTCTTACTGCTGCTTGCTAGAAATGGATTAAAGAATTGCTGTAGCTATGGATGTTCCCAAAACAAAGCTGTTTTCAGGTAGGGGAATAGAATGAGCAATTTAACAGTGCACATGAAAAGCTTGCATCTTTCACTGACTTATTCACTTCACAATCACTGACAAGACTGATGTACATATTTCTGCACCTGCAACTGTAAAAGCAGATAAAATATTTAATATGTAATTTACAATGTATTTTATCAGCTTGGCATACAGATGAACAGACTATATCAAAGTAGTTGAGTTATAGGCTTGTGGAGGCCCTGCAAAAATATTACTTCAGCTATCTGCTAATTTAAAAAAAAAATCAATTTGCATTTTAGAAGTGATACAATTCCATCTACCACAAAATACAAAGAGCTGCAAAAACGTATACCATTCCAACAACAATGTATATAAGTTATTAAATAATGATCTGATTTAAAAGAATATAAATGAAGCCTTTAAGTAGGTCTTTTCTACATGCATATTATTCCTCATTAAAGAAAAATATGTAAAAAGGCCATTGGTAATTGCTTTGTTAACCACTGTAGAAAACGCCAATTCTCTGGTCACAGACGCCACTAGTTTAGCACTTAAGGTCTCTGCAGTGTTACATGTGATTATTTTTAAATACTGTTAATTCTATTACTCCATTGGTAAAGAATGTGTGACTTGGAATATGGCAGTCTTCATATTGAGAAGGCAGTGATGCACAGTTTTATAATTATCCAGAACAGCACCCTCCACTGCTCTGTACTTGTGGCTCATCATCAATGATCTGTACACCTCGCCTTGCTGTTCCTGACTGACTGGAGCCATTGCCTCTTGCTCTTTCATCCACTTGAGCAGTTTCTATCATTCCTGTAAAGAAAGAAGTGTATTAGATGACATTCCACTACATTTTTACAGAAGACTCTGCTATCTTAATCTATCTGAACAATATGCACAAAGTTCAGCAGGAGTGGTTGGTTCCCCTATTTGTTATGCAGAACTAAGTATTCAGGTATCACATGGCATAGCTGCAAGAACATATTAAATCTTTTTTCTAAAGCACCCAACATCCAGCTGCTCCTGGTAACTAAGGGAGACCTTAGAGATCCTCAGGAGTCCTGGAGTTAGCAACTTCAAAAGCTAGATTTACCCAACCAATCAACCAAGAAACTCCACCTTCCCAAAAAATCCCCCCAAAAAACCCCCAACCAACTACCTCCTCAGAAATGCAGGAGACCTTTTCCTTAAATTCTTTTATCACAGAAACACAACTAACAGGATGACTTGCTTGTGTTGCATTTTCATCCCACATACCATGATCTTTACAATTTGTTTAGATTTCTGTATAAAATTTGCATCCTTACCGCTTTGAGTTTATGATTTGTAATTGACATCATTTGAGAAGATTTTTGAAAGATGTTGAAACAGAGGGTTTGAAGCAAGCAGTGGTGAGACCAGTAATATGATGCTTGATTTGGGTTACTACTTATTTATGATAAGTGGAACAGCAGTCGGTGCTCCAACAAATGACCAAGACATTTTTGGAGTACAGCATGGATTTGCAATATTGTAAGCATCCATACATCAAGCTTCCAGAGCTGTTACAGTACACATGTGGCTTGAAGTAGACTGAAATGAAGTCAGTTTTAAGTAGTAATTTACACTAAAGCTTTTCTATATGGCATTAACAGCATTTCTGAAGCATTTTATGCATGAGCTCCTTACCAACAAACTAGTTAATACTTACTTTTGCAAAGGTCAAGAAACAGTTCTTCAATTCCTTTGTTCTGTTTAGCTGACGTATGATAATGTTTTGCTCCAACAGATTCAGCATACCTGTAGAAATGCAGATATGGAGCTTCATTGTAGTAAAGGGCTCATTCTTTCTAAGCCACTTTACATGAAGGAATAAGATGATCGCAAGAGGTTTTATTCTGACTTCAGAGCTAATCTACACATGCTTATTTAATACAAAAAAAGGAGTTCTGTGTTTAAAACTGCCAGGACTAATGCAACACACTAGATGAAATTAAGAAAATTTCATGTCTAGAAATGGACTTAAACTGTAAATGTTGACTTTAATCACATACAACTCTCAAGCTACAGTTTGGTCAGCCAGGACACCCTGTGACTCAGATACTAACAGAACACTCAACAACTGGCAGGCATAAGCATAGCTGGCTGCTGTGTTAACAGCATCACGAGTTTATTACTCCAGCATAATTCTGCAATGACTGCTTCGATCAGTAATAGGTGTGACTTACGTTTCTGCTTCTTGCACTGAAACATGTCTCTCTTTTTCCAAGTCTATTTTGTTACCTGTTAGAAACAAGTTAATCTTTTAAGTTTTTGCACTCCAAAATTACCCAAAAAGAAAGCAGACACGTAACCATGGTACTCCATTTTCTCAAGCTGTCCCAGTAAAGACCAGCTCTTACACAGGTCTCAATTTCAAGGACAATATGATTTGAGAATCTCCTTTCACACAAGCATTTACAGGCAATGAAGATTAAGTGTTACTTCTGTAGAGAGATCAGGACAGCTAAACGCCTCCACATAAGGCACCTGATTGAGGCTTTTGCTTTTCTTTTGCAATTTATTAGCACCCTCCCTGTGCTGCAGAGGTACTTCTTGTAGAATGTCCACATATCTAACCTCATAAAAGTGTTTTAATAATTAGATCTGATTTAAACCTAAACCCAGAATTTCTGTTGCTTTCAATTTGCATTGAAATATCCAAGCTTTAATCCAACCTGCACGCACTTAATTATGAAAACAGACAAGCACCTAGTCTATGCCACTTTGAAGCCATGAGTTTGAGTACTTGAAAGAAGGATAATATACATTTTTTTGTTAAACTACAGCCTGCAGGTGTCTGTACCACACACTTCTAATAGTGCATAATTAAACAAATTATTTTTTCAATCAAACTCTCATGTTCCTCAATGTCATCTACTGAAACATCTAGCTCCAGTTTAATTTTAAATATCTAATATAATATCTTACCCCTTCACATGTACAAGCTGTCAAAGCAACATTTGGGAGATGTTATTAATCAAAAGAGATGCTTCCAATTCAGTCATGTTGAAAAAGACTTACCTACTATACATAAACAGATTTCATTTCCCAACATTTTTCTTAATTCCTTAACCCAGTTTTTTACCTGCAAAAAGAACAGATGTGAGTTTGTTTTCACTTGGTATATATTAACTTAGGCAATGCAGAACCATCCCACTTCCTTCACTAACCATCTACTCTAAACTTAAAGCAAAGATGTTTGGAGCAACTTAAATGGAAAAATATTCTTCAGATAGCTACACATCGCTCTTGCTTAGCAGGTTTTACTTTGCAGGTGAAATTAAGATCAAATGACTTAGACAAAATGGTTTAATTACTCCAGAAATACAACTCACCACACTCAATATAACAAGTTCCCTGCATGGGCCACTTTAGGTCAGACATGAGATCTTTTATCAACAGGCACTTACTGACAGATCACAAATGGTACTTAAAAGGTAGAGGCACCTGAACTGAGTTTTTCAGGTGAGATTATAACAGATGTTTGTTTCCTGAAAGAACAGATGGGACAAGCATGTTGACTCAGCTCATGGTAAGGCACCTGTTATCAAATCTGTTGTTATGCTTTGGAAGTTGTATGATCACTACCTGCTATTTTAAGGGAGTAATTGTGAAGAAAGGCAATCACTTCAAGAATCTAAAAAATAAGTTAGGCTACATGATAAAATAGTACTTCTGCAGTAACTTCTGTAAATCACCCTTCCCTCTTTTTTCTGCAGATTTACCCACCCACCTGTGTTTTGGTATCATAGCATTTTACTAAATAGGGCTCAGCATGAAAAGGCACAAGTTGAAGTAGTATCCACAAGTCATCACCATTCTGCAGGTGGGGACAAGTGTTTAACTGCTAGCACAAGTTCTTTATTTGCCCTGCACCAGACTATTTAAATTAGTTAAGCTGTTGTGGAACTGTACCCTTACACTATTTCTATTGCTGCTAACCCAAGCCTTGCCCATACAACCACAATTTCTTACCTCTCTCTCCACATAAGTCCAACTGGTTTTGCTAAAAGCTAGTTAGAGATAAACTTGCTTAGAAAAGAGTGTCACCAGTTTTCAGCTGAAACATCCAATAGAGTGGTCACACAGATTGACACCAGTTGGAAAAAACTCACCTGATCAAACTGATCAGCTAATACAGCCATAAATAACTAGCCATCAAACTACATGTTTTGATGAGGATTTGAAGAACTAGTAACTTATCACAGAGAAGGTAATGTCTCCACTATCATGTATTGCAATTTCAGAGTTCTCAGATCTGTAAAAGATCATGTCACTTAGTATCTTTCAGTAATTTGGTTTATATAGTAAAGATCAGTATGGCATACCATGACAACAGTACAGGTTTATATTTACAGCCTGTCACAGGTAACTCACACAGCTACATCAGAGATTATTCTGAGTTGGAAGGGACCCACAAGGATCATGAAGTCCAACTCCTAAATGAATGGCTCATACAGGGATCAAACCAACAACTTTGGCATTATTAGTACCATGCTCTAACCAACTGAGCTAATTCTCTGGTGTTCTTTGAATAACCTGATAGCAGGGAAGTCAGTCATCAAAAGAATACTAATAAAGTGTATACTTCCATTACAGGATCTACATTTGCAAATATAACATATACATTGCTGAAAACAGAAGACTTCTCTTTACATAGATCACAGATTATCTTTCAACCTCTTTACAGTTTAGACATAAAAGCTGTCCAGTACCTTTTGAAAAGAGTCTTCATCTGTTATATCATATACTAGAATAGCGCCATTAGAGTCCCTGTAGTAGATAGGCCCCAATGCATGAAATCTTTCTTGACCAGCTGTATCCTGCATTTAAAATACACTTGTTAGCATTTAAAACAAAGCAAACAGTACTTCAAGGAACTGCAAATACTTAGGAAATTTTACTTTATTAAGAAGGCTTACTATATCTCAAGTGTTAGGCACTAAGTATTTCTTTTTCAGAAAAATATTCCAATTAGATAACAGGAAAATAGGAATGTAAACATACCCATATTGCAAGGTTTACTCTTTTTCCACCAATATTTAGTTTCTTTGTAAGAAAAGATGCCTGGAAAGCAAAACAGATTAGAGTTAAGTTTTACACACCAAACACATAATTTGAGTTCAGATTAATTTATTAATAAAGCATCAGAATCAATAAAAGACAAATTTCCAGATCGAAAGACACTGTAAGCAAGAAGGCTAAGTCAATACTAAGCCAGTTAGTCATTTCACTACAGTTTGCCAGCAGTCTATTCTAAATAAATTTGGGTTAAGCCAATAATTTACTACATCTTTCTGCTGCTGTTTTGAATTATTTGGGAAGGATAAGTTGTGTTGAAAGAGTCTGAATTCACTGATAAGTCTAAGCTGAACTCAAAGCATTTCACAAGAGTACGTGAAGTTTGGGTAAGAACTAACCTAACAGGATTTTTAATCTGCAGGAATTAGGCAAATTGTTCACTATTAGTAAGCTACTAGAACCACAAACAACTGTTTTAATTTATCACTAAATATCTTGGAACATTAGTATTTCACAAGTTTCCTTGTATGTAACTTTTCCCCTTTTTTGCTGAAGTGAGCCCACAACTCACCCTCATCTGTTTTTTTCTGTGGTTTTGTTTGTTTGAGCTGAAAAGCCTGAGAATAAGCATACAAACTGCTTTAGATTTCCACTACTTCTGGAAATGTTTTACAGGACCAGAGCACACTGGAAGGTTAAACTAATTTCAGTAACTCAGGTAGGTCTGTTTTTCTCCAAGCTTGCAAGATTCACGTTTTCAAACCACCTTTGTTACCAAGTCTGTAATTTGACAGCTACAAAGGGAATATAATTTAATACAAGTTTAATAGACCAGAACAGGGTCTCAAGGTGTTGATACATTAAGAACCTGCTCCCCCCATTCTAAAGACTAGCAGTAACATGTTAATATCAAACAATTCAGTTACCAAGGGCTAACTTTTGTCTTCTGCCTTAAATTATAGTCAGTTTTCCTTCCAGTTTTACCTCAATTTGCATTTGGGTTCAAACAAGTACTAAGTGGTATTTTATGATACGTTCACCACAGATTATTTTAGGCTGGATTGTAGCAGCTCAAGAGGGGCTCTCTGTATGAGCACTGACCAGCCACAGAACCAACAATCACATGTGTGGAAAGTGCCATGGGCGAGATGAGCTGCTTGAACCAGCTTGCTGCTTAACTATACAAGCACCAGTACACACACAGAATACCACAATAGTTCAGTGTACACCAGCCTAAACTGCTGTCAAAGTGCCTTTCTGGAGTGCTCCCTGTATTACAGTTAAAGTCATCCAACATTCAGTTGCTAGAGCAGTTCCTGCTCTTCAGCTACCTCCCTAACATCGACTCTGGCATGTGATTGACCAAAGATAAGATTATGAAAAAAAACTTTCATCTTTAAGTTGTACCTTCCCCCAAAGCTTTCCACAAAGCCTGATGAACAGAGCAGACAGAGGGAGAGAGAGGGAGAAAAGACCAGAAGAAAAACACTCAGACACTTTCCAAGAGCAGATAGCAAAGACCTAATCACTACAACCCTTGTGTTCAACATAACTAAAGCATTAACTACACTCCCCCCCTAGTCTACAGTGAGGGGATGTAAGTCAAAAGTCAGAAAAAACTTCCAGACAGCATGTTAAATGGATCTGACCCTCTAGCCAAACTGTAACAAACAGCTTAACAGAAGAGTAGTAAATCTTCAGCATCAGAAAACTTTTCATTCTTTAAAAACTCTACAGAAAGTAGTTGATGTCTTTCAAACAGCTGTCCCTAAGGATTAACTCATCAATAGTCTTCATAATTTGTTCTACTACACCACAATTTAAAAGCCAAAAGCTTAGAGGCAAGTACAGAAGTTTTAATTCACCAACACCCAGGCCACGTGGAGAGAAGCTATTGCTAGGCACAATGAACCGAGCTTACCTGACAATACTTTATTGACCTGCTGTACTACAGTACTCAATATTCTACTGAGAAAATCTCAAAAGAAAAGCTCTTCTGAGCAACATTTGCTATATATATATATATATATATATATATATATATATATATATATATCTTCCCAATTAAAAAACCCAATAGTTTGACAGTAGGTTTATTATTGGAGTAATTCCAGCACAGTTCACTTGATATCAATTTATAGCTTATAATTATTGTATCAAGGTGAGAGCACTGACTTCAATGTTTCAAACGATGGGAACCAATTCGAACTGTCCTGCCAGGTCTGACAACAGGTTATGAATTATATTAACTGTATGCAAAAACCCCTACTTTTCCTGCCTCAGCTTTTTCACAATATTGTAACTAGATGTTTCCTTGTGTGAATCAGTAACTACCTTAACTTCAACCTGCAGGTCCATCAATATCTTAAGTATATTATGTAATAGTAACACAATTACAACAATACATCCCAGCAGCCTCCAAAATCAGAGGAGGCTCCCGTGCACTCTAGTTAGCATTGAGAGAAGGGGGGTGTGGAGAGAGGAGAAACTGCTGCCTTTTAGTTGAAGTCTTCTGTTACTAGCACAAAAGAAACTTTGCTATTTGCGTATACAAAAAATAACCTCAGAGTAGAATAACATCACTAGATGTAGTTTCCAGAAGGCTACAGTCTCACTACCCTTTTTGTTGCAAACATATTGGAATAAAGCACTATGCCATACTTTCTTTTTTCAAGTTAGATAATATTGTGGATGGAGAGCCTCTTGTCTAAGTATCTAGTGATCTTTTCATATGATTCATCATTGTCACTCCTTTGCTGGACCAGGAGCAAAGTATTTATCTAATTTTGTCTTTATTGAAACAAAAAGGAATTTGGTGCAATACTTTGAACTGTTGCCATGAAACAAAGTGACCTCATCAGATTAAGCCTTTTATCTAAAAAAAAAAAAAAAAAAACAAAGGATGCTTTGCAAACGTTACTTCGTATTGCTTAATCAGATAACTTAAAAATAAGATGAAGAAAAACTAGGGTATCTTCTAACTTAATAGTGGAAGAACTTCATTTTGTTCTAGAACTGTAAAATGTGGGGAAATAATAAAGATCATACTTAACAAGTGTACATGATGCACAGTAAGATTCAAGAGCAGTTGACATTGTATTTTACAATCAGTAATATGCATATGTGGCCAAGGAGGCTCAGAACAGGAAAGCAAACAACTTGATAAACAATGTGCAGTCAGTTAAAAGACAAAGATAGCAACCACAAACCTGGTTATGATGGAGAAACAAAATCTCAGTAGGAACTGCAGGGACGTGCTTCCACTCCTCTATACACCCCTCTCCAGGCAGTCAAAACCAAAAGCTCTGGAGCCACACTATCTACAGACATTTTCCTACCAGCATTTTAGAGAATTTAAAGGTGTGGTTTATTATATTTGCAACCTAAGTCTGTATTGCAACCCACTTTTTGCTTATAATTTTAGGTTTTCCACTACAGATTTAAAGAACAAGAAAACCCAAACAACAAACATAAGCTTCATCATATTACAATCTACTTGGACCTACTCTTGCAACATGGGATATGAGAATTCAACTACACATGATCATTTTGATGCACTTTAACTGATTGTTTGCTCAATGCTACACTTCTGCTGCACCTCTGACACCTACAAGTTACCAGGCATCTCTGTGGCATACCAAGCATCAATTACCTCTGTGGCACGGCAGCTACAACTAGCTTCCTGTAAATACCTTGCCTCGTAAACCTCTCAGCAGATTAACCCAAAACCTGAGTACGAACACAGCACAACAATGTCTAAAACACATTCTTCTTACCTATTCACAGCAAAAATGGCCCTACATTATCTGTTTATGAAACATTCCCTGTATTATTTCTAGTGCATCTATAATGCTGCTTTGGTTTTAAGGGAAAGTTTTACTATTAATTACTTCTGAGATACACAACTCAAGAATTTTCCCCTAAATGCATGGGACTAGCACACAACTACCTTAAAGCTCTTTTTTTTTTTTAAATTACCTGCTATTTCTTCCCTACTTCAGGAAACTGAAAATTAGTTCAAAACCCACTACTAGTGCACCAAATCACAGAGTTTGTTCCTTTATTTAGAAAAAAAATAATAAGAGTGGTGTAAACTGAATCCACACCTCCACCTATGCAAGCTGACATCCTGAAAGACTTAACACACCTTAACACAAACTTCAAAACATGTTTTCTGAGACCACGTACAGTACAGTTTATTCTGTACCACCCATCACTAACTAGTAGGTCATGAACAAAACCCACTATTTTCAAGCAGGCACTGTGTCACATTTCATCAGTGGGAATTCACTTTGTAGTTCTTTATAAATTGGCAGACAGTACTACTGAGAATCCAGCCAAAATTCAGGGAGCTGTCGTGACAAGCAGTTAAGCTTTAAGAATCTTTCCCGTTGTTAAAGCATAAGCCTTACTCTCATAAGCCATTTTGTGAAAGCTGTTCTCCTTAATCAGTAAGGTTTAGATAGTGCTAGTGTTAGGATTTGAGAACATGAGGAAGACTATGATTAACAGAAACGCAGCACATATGAAACACTTAGTCATCAGTCCACTAACAATGATTACAATAACAACGTTACTTTTGCATTATACTTTCCAAGATTTAAATGAAGACATTCATATACATAACTGGAAAAAACGGAGCAGTTAGTATGCAAAGTAGAAACGAGGCCTGAACATACTGAAGGCTTAGATATGAGGCGTGAAAAGAACGAGAAAATTGGCTTCCAGCGAACTCGGCAGGGGACAGCCACCATTAGCGAGCGGCGACGGTGACTCCGGCTGCCACTAAGCTGTAAACAAGGCACTGCCAGCAGTCCGAGGAGGTGCGCAAGGTGAGGAGAGAACAACAGCGGGACCCCCTCCACCACCACCCCCCCGCCCCGGCCCGCACCTGCAGAGTGGTGATGTGCTTATCGTTGAACTTGTTCTCGCAGTAGCGCAGCACCAGCGAGGTTTTCCCCACGCAGCCCTCCCCGAGCAGCACCACCTTGAAGGAGAAGCTGCGGCCCCCGGCCGCCGCGCCGGACCCCGCCGCCATCCGCGCCCCGCCGCCGAGCCGCGCCTCACATCAACGGGCCGCACCGCGGCGCCGCCGCCGCCCACCGGAATGGGAGCCCGCGGGTGAGCGGGAGGGGGGCTGGCGGGGATGAGGAGACACCGGCAAGGCCGCGGAGACGGAGGCGGAAGAGGAACAAGGCAACCAAACCTGCCCCGCAGCCACGGCCCCACAGCCCCTAATGGCGGCTTCTTCCTCCTACGTCACGCGCCGCCCGGTCACGCGCAGCCCCCGCCGCCAATGGGAGGGGGGGACGCGGCGGCGGCGGCAGGCCCCGCCCCCTCGCGGCTGCGGGGCGGGGCCTGCGGGGGGCGGGGCCTGAGGAGGGGGCGGGGCCTGCGGAGGGGGCGGGGATGCCGCGGGAGGCCCGCGCTGCCGGAAGGATTTGCGTGTGAGGCCGGCGTTGAGGCTTCCCGGTGCAACGCGCCTACCTACCTACCGAGCGTTTCCCCGGGGAAACCGAGAGCCCCTAACAAACGTCATAAACATCACAGGCACGGATTTTGTGCGATTTTCGTTCTGTGAACTAAGCTACACTAGTCTCTAAATGTTAGCAAAATAAAAGTCTGTAATAAAGTAGTTTAAAATAGGGACGTGGGAGCAGGTGAGGAAAAAGGCACAAGAAAAACGTTCTCCTGGCGAGTTCCTTGATTGCAGGGGTCCAGTAGTTTCATACACAAGAACTGGATAACTGCCTTGTAAAACTGGGTATCACTCCTTAATTAAAAGCAATCCTCACAAACCGATCCAAACGACTGCAGTACAACCTCTCTCTAGTGATCATTTAGTGGTAAGAAAAATAATCCTTATGAAAAGGCTTCATAGTGCAATTTCCTTTTTCTCTGTCAGACAGTATTAATGCACTGTTGTATGAGAAAGAATAAAGGAAAGAACAGAGAATGCCTCCCGGAGAACAAAGATTGGGTTTCCTGAAGTAAGAAGCCCTGTCACTGAGCAGTATTACATTTACATGCAGAATGAATAGTTTTTATTTCCTCCAGAGGTAAATAAAGTAAACCTTTTGAGTAAATAGAGGAAGTGGGACAAGGGAAAAAGATCAATGCAGACGCAATCATCAGGTGTATCTTTTCTTTAAATAAGTTTCCAGTTTTATTAGCACATAAGTGCTTTCAGCAAGTTGCTATAAAAATACTGTCTTGCTGGAAAGCAATGCTGGCTTCTGTCAGTCATGCCTTCTGTGGACAGGCAATAAAACTGACTGGCATGTTAGTTATTCTTTCAGGCTGAATAGAAGAAGGAGGAAACATGGAGTTTGCCAGAGAAATGGAAGTCAGTGCTCATGAGCACAAGCTGCTTGCAGGGCCCAGCAGGTTGAGGCTTTCCTGGGTAACTGCTGGCAAATGCATCTGCTGAGACACTGGGCTATGTTTTCAAAAACCTTCCTGTTCTTACAGCTTTTTACTGTTTTCAACAAAAATAGGTTCCATGTACATTCTTTATAAATACATGGGACTGTACTGAAGAATACACTGCATTTGTACTTTTCAGTTCTTCTTTGCATGGAAATGTTCCATATGCTGATATATCTGATGTGTTAAAAGGGTACTTTCTGCATGGGTGATTTTTCATCAATCCTAAGTGTATTACTACCCTGTAGTGGAAATAGAGGCTACCTTCCAGTGAGAAAAGAGAGCTGGAGCTTTGGAAAGGGCTGCACATGAGATGCCCAGTATGAAGTCCATGTGCTGAGTGCACCTGCCAGCACAACTCTGAGCGCTGTTTTTCTAACAGAGGGCACACCAAAGCAGGACACCAACTGAAGCTCAGTTCTGGTTGGCTATTTCTCAAAGAATCCTCTGCCGTGGTGCAGAGTCAAACGATGCATTTCCCACTGACAGTAGACTGCTGCAAGTAACTACAGTATTCCATCATATCTGTTCTCCTCTCTGGTATGGAACCTGTGATGACTGATTTTGTTGTATGAGAAGTCCTTTACTTTCCAAAACTTCGGTCAAAGGCTGATCTGTCTGAAAACAGAAAATTCTGTCAGTGCTACCTGAAGTGTAATGTTTCACTGTAATCTCACACACAACTTTGTAAAATCTGTGGGTTTAACTATCTGACTGTTACCAAGTTATTTTAATGGTGTTAATTTAATTTGGGAAGTGTTTATTTTGTTTCAGAGAATTTGAGATGAGAATAGCTCTTTTTCCTTCAATTTATTTTGCTTCCCCTTTTTACACAGCTCCCTAAAAACACTTGTACAGACCTTCTGTGTCATCTGTGTTGCTGATTACATCTGCATGAGAAATGCCTTTCAAGATATATTTTATATTTCATGAAGATGCTACAATACTCTATATGTTATTAAACCAAAACAAATTGTACTACAGCATCCACTGCCATGGCCTTTGATCATTTCTGGTAAGACTTTACTCAAGTGTTTTATTTCACAGGTGGTGTCATCTCTAAAAGTGAAAATAATGTGCTTCTTTCAGCTTGCATTATTAGATCTCCTTACAAAAATATTAAATGTGTTAATTCTGCTGTGAACTTAAGTGTATGCAGTAGCTGTCAGTGTAGATACTTTAGTAGGTCAAACCCACAATAGCATAAACGGTACCTCCCAATCTGTGGACAACACACAGCTCATTTCTGGAATAATTATGTATTGAATATTATAAAGGTAGAAGTTGATTTGCAGATAATGTCAGTCTTATATTTCCATTTTTTCCTTTGGAGAATATTTCTGAGCATAATTTGATATACTTGCAGCAAAATGCTCTGATTTTATTGGATTTGCTTGGAAAATAATCATATTACAAAATCTTGGCCAAATAATGTACAGTTGTGTAAGTTCAATGTCCATAAGAGTACAAGATGTCCAAAAAAGCAAGAAATCAGAAGAGGGATAAAATCCCAACCCAACAATAGCAGCAAAAACACACTTAAAATGAAGTTAATAATACTGTCAAAAAGAAAGATCCAGGTACAAAAGATACAGAATAAAGGTGAAGAGCAAAGCATGTGAAAAAGAAAAAAGGAAAGAAAAAGGAAAGGAAAGAAAAAGGAAAGAAAAAGGAAAGGAAAGAAAAAAGAAAGAAAAAGGAAAGGAAAAAGGAAAGGAAAAAGGAAAGGAAAAAGGAAAGGAAAAAGGAAAGGAAAAAGGAAAGGAAAAGGAAAAAGGAAAGGAAAGGGAAAGGAAAGGGAAAGGAAAGGGAAAGGAAAGGGAAAGGAAAGGGAAAGGAAAAGGAAAGGAAAAGGAAAGGAAAAGGAAAGGAAAAGGAAAGGAAAATGAAAAAGGAAAGGAAAGGGAAAGGAAAGGGAAAGGAAAGGGAAAGGAAAGGGAAAGGAAAAGGAAAGGAAAAGGAAAGGAAAAGGAAAGGAAAAGGAAAGGAAAAGGGAAAGGGAAAGGGAAAGGGAAAGGGAAAGGGAAAGGGAAAGGGAAAGGGAAAGGAAAAATTTGGAAAGAATCTTGATCTGGAGGGACTTTTCCAAACATTTTTCACCCACTCACTCTCTGCTGAGAGACTCCATGTACCCATGGGGATGTACTTGACAGGTTCAGTAATGTCCTTGGAAGCTTTGTGCAACATGAAATTTGTTTCTGATTTCTAGAATTAAGTATTCTACCTAAGAAACAATGCCAGCAAGGAACAATGTTATTTTTTTCTTGTAAAGAAAAAGACTGTTATTTTCTAGAAGTTCAATTCTCCATGTTGAAGCAGAATCGTCTGCAAATGTCATTCCCTGCCAGGATAAGCAGTCCTGAATCCTTTGCCCCTCTGCATTATGGTTTTCACACACCCACGACAATGCTGAATACTGTCCCCATGCAATCATGACGGATCCCCTTCCTGACAAGCAGCATCCTGGACACGTGCTGAGAACAGCAAGCATGCTGCTCTCCCATTTACTGACCTCTTGCTCTTGGTGTTTCCACTTTCAGGAGCAAAGGCAGTGTTCCAACTCCAAATGAGAGGCCCTAACCCTCTAAGAGGGGGTAAACCAATGGCTTATAAAGGTAATAAAGTGTCAGAGTTACAAAAGACAAAACTTCCCTTCTGCAGAAGTCTGTTTACTAGATGTACACTATAACGGTATTAAGAATGAAAACATTTAAAAAAAAGCTCAGAAATGCTCATTTTAAACACATGCTGGCAGGGAAATTCCAAAGGAAGGCAGAATTGGTCAAAATTTAAAAAGTAAAAATGGGACCCATGCAATCATACACTACCTACAATAATACCAGTCGTTGGCAAGCCTTGTTTAAACATCATGCCAATGTTTTCAAACACAGAAGCAGGCAGGTTCAAGGACAGACCCATAGGGCTGTAGTCACTTCATGGGATGTATACAGAATGGAACTTTGCACCAGAATAACTTGCTGCTGCGTGGTACAGCAGGAGATGGGGACATCAGTGGCACTGTTGAGCTTCCTCAGACTCTGCTCAGGGTGAGAAAGATGTGCAAGCTGATCCCTGGCTGATCCCACATCTTGCAGTGTGCTGACTGTGGGCCGCAGCAGTAATAGTAAAAGAGTTTTCATTTATTGACTGATAAGCCAGTAGATTTTCCAAGAGGTTCTGTAAAGGAATGGGAACATAGAAAGGAAGTGTGAGTGCCAAAAGAGTTCCTCAGGGACATCCTAAAACCTACCAGTTTCAGAGCTACTGAGCTCCAGTTAAGCAGTGAGGAGAGGATAGAAATGAGCTGCTGTGAGCAAAAGAAATGAGCTGCTGTGAGCAAAACCAGCCTGTTTTGAATCATGGAAGGCTTACTTAATCACCTATACATCTTCATCCAAATCATCATCTGCATAACAGCAATCAGCCTGTTCACAGACATACTCTTTGGTAATGGTTAATTGCATGTTGCACACAGCCTTCTGTACACATGCAAGCCCTGATACACCCATCTTCACCATGGCAGTCATATCTTCAGCTGTGGGGAGGAGCAGATGATGACACAAAGAAAAGTGATGACACAAACAAAAGTAATGACACAAAAGAAAGACTAATAATTAAATGAAGCATTCAAATGTTATGTGTGCCAGTCAACAAAATCTAATGGAAAAATAGGTCTCATCAGAGAAACCTAAGATGACAGTACAGGCTTTGGCTGTTCAAAGGTAAGATCATAGCTGTACTAATTTTTTCAGGTGCTTGACTTAGTACCCACATGTTAACAATCAGAAAAAAATTACTTTTTAATGCAATGAAGGACAAATTCATTGCATCAAGAACTGGATGAGCGGTTCAGAGTAGTTATTGGTGAGACTGTTGTCTTTGAAAACTGATGTTTCCTTTAGAGCCTTTTGGGTTTCCTAAATGGCCTGTAAAGTAAATATAAAATCAATGAGGTTGATATGACATTGTCAGTGTGATAAACAGTGACAAGAATAGGGTATCCAGCAAAAACTGTATAAAAAGCTGTCATCTGAAAATGAAAAGTAGAAATGTTATAAGGAATACAAAAGTGTTAACTCTTAGTCGATTTAACAAATTTGAGAGTCAAAACCTGGCAGGTATCTATATGACTGCAGCAAAAGGGCAGAGGTAATTCCTGGATATGAAATAAGGAAGTGGTGAAGAAGTTATTTCATCTCAGTGCGTGGCACTGATAAAACTTGTACTGGAATTTGGCGCACAGTTTAAAAATAGGGCAGAGAGCAGGAAAGGTCTCACTTTGGTCGGCTCATCAGTGCCGTAGCAGGAACAGGCACAGTGAAAGAACTAATAGAAGGAACCTAAAGCCAGACACATTCAGATTCAAAATGAAACACAAGTTTTTAAAACCATGACCACTTACCAAGTGAAGCAAATAATTCCTCATTTTCTGACAGCTTTGTGTGAGGGGTGTTGGGTAGCCTGGTGACATGAGTTTGGCCAGATACAGATTGTATTTCAGGCAGTCCCCGGGCCCAGTTCACAGGAGATTGACCATCTCTACCAGCTCTCACATCTAATAATAATTTTAAATAATTTATTTTTTTGATATTTTATGCATCATATTCACTGCTGAGAAAAGCCAGTCAGAATTATTAATGGCCCAAATGAGAACCACCTCTCACTAAAATGTAGGGCCTTCAGCTAAGACTTCTAAAACTTAGGAAAACTTGTATTCTAAACATATACTTCATGGGAATGAGTGGAGAAATCTGAAGACTACACTGCATTGTTTAAATTGAAGCAATTTATCCTAAAGTAGCCTTTAAAACAAGGAAAAAAGTCTTAATAAACCATTTTTAACATTATCACTCAACTCCTACAATTGATACAAAATTTATTGCTGCACTCATAAAATACATAAATTTTACAGACATTTTTCTTTGCGAAGGGTTCCTTAAAATACTTTGCTGGGCAGACACTGGCGATGAGCAGGTAAACAAATCAGCAACAACAATTACATTGAGAATTATCACTCTTGTTCAGGCCTACATTTTAAAATATTGTATAAAGGACAAGTGACTGGACACCAGGATGATCATGTAAACAGGGCAGAGGGGCTGTGGTGGGCACCAGCCTGCTCTGCTACAGCTGTTGCTTGGTTGGGGGGCACCTGCCACCTCCTCTGCGGTTCGTGCCTGAGGCTGCATCCCCATCCCCAGGGATGGGTTTTACAGACTCTTCAGGCCTGAAACTAAAGACAGGAAGACAGGGCTGGAGGCAAAGATAGCAGTCCTTCATGCTGGGGGTATAAAAGATGTCATTACCCACAATGAAGATGAAGTTGCAGATAAACGGTATGGGACTGTGTCATTTCCCATACTCATTTTCTCTGTGTTTTGCTTTGGGCTTTATATTTTACTTTAACCCTATAGTCGTAGCCCTCATACCATTACTATAAAACCTGTTGAGGTCTTGGGCCTCAACCCAGTTTTCTTAATGCAATTTTCCAAGGAAAAATTATGCAAATCTTTGGTATTTCTTTTTCTGGTAATTTGCTCACTTTGAAATTTGCTTGTGGAGTGAGACCTTTGAGACTTTGTTGGCTCATGGGAATTTCACAGGAAAGGTCTGGTTGTTTTGCTCCCCACCCTTCCATGTTCTGTTTGCTCAGTTCAAGAAATATTACAGGCAGGAAAGGAGGGCTTGTTTACAGTGTCTTCAGTGGCATATAAAACTGAAATATTGATTACCTTCATAGTTTAGTTAGTTGATGGGACATTTTGTAAGACACTGTAATTGAATATTCATGTCGCTTGTGTACCACATGATTAATGCATGGTTAAATGGCTGTTAAGCATTATTAACCCACACCAATATTGATGAGAATATTGTCACTCACAAACCAGTCACACCATTTTGAGAGTCACGGCTTGTTCAGATACATTTTTAGGCTCATGTAAGTAAGGGGTCACTTCACAAAGTTCACAGAACTAAGAATCAAGCTAAAACATGTTGTTACCATCAACTAGTTTCACCTCTAGTCTAATTTAATGATGATGTCTTCCCTGATTCTCATGTGAATTAGAGTTTATCTTTTTGACAAATATTTGCTTTCTAACTGTGAAATTACACTCTTTAAATACCCATTGCACCTAGAGAACTTTTGGGTTGCTTTCAACCGATATTGCTTTAGCACTATATAATTTATGGTAGTTTTACCCCACTTGTTTCTGGGTGCCACAATTTTAAATAACCTGTCCACCTCAATTTCTTTAAAACATCCTTTGAAGACTACTGAAATGCTTCTTCTGAGCCTGAAAATAAGTTCCAGGGTAGGGAGGATATGAACTGGTGTCAGTAACAATACAATAATTTTGAATTAGTTACTTGATATTTGAAGATTAAGCACAAGTCATCAAAGATAAAACTGATTAATTCAATCCTGCAACTGTGCATGAATTTAATGAAGCTTCCTGATGTGAATGGGGCCCATCTGCTGCAGGTGATGCAGAGGAGAATGCTGGCTGCAGTTCAGCAAGGATTTTAGAGTCTGCTTAACTTTAAACAGCAGTAGTACACCCCTTGATTGTTAATATTTCAGTGTGACTACTCTTGTGTTTAAAATTAACTGTGTGCTTGAACATTTTGCTGGCTAGTATCTTGCTGCTCTCCACTTAGTGGGATCAAGCAGTGATGAAGCAGAGCTGTGATGGAATGTCTGATGCCACCCTGACCTTGGCAAAAAACTACAAGTGTTACCAACTCTGCAAAGATTTGTACAAATGCTGTGTTGAAAACAAGGTATAGGTAGATAATCCTGCTGACAGTTCTGATCATCCTGTGACACTTCAAATTAAGATGGCTTTAGCATAGTAGAGATAAAAGTGTTCTCATTGAGGAACAATGGGACAAGGAGTCTTTGTAAAAATTACTAAGCAGACCATTTCTTACTAAAGACAGAACAGTGTAAGTGCAAGTGGCTTGGCAAAGTTAATTTACTTTTTTCTTTTCAGCTTTCCTGCCTGAAAAAAATTGGGAAGAAACCTATTCTATGTACTCTTGGGTAGAGTGATAAAATAATCCTGGTGTGCATCTCTGTTGTGTCCTGATATGGTCTCACACAGGGCTGATGCTATGATTCTGGGGAAGATGCTGAGCTGATTTTTTTAGAACTGCCTTCTAATGTAAAGGTAAATTCTGCATTAAACTCTCATACATATGAGGGTACCTTAGCACTCCTCAGAATCCTTAATGCAAAAGTGGAGCTCAGATTTCTGCAACTTTCAGCCCTAGCTGCCAGTTTTTGTGGGTTTACATTTCACTTCTCCCTAAACCTGGATGGGAAGGGAGACATTATAGGTCCCAGAGAACATAAATTGTAGTTTTATATGACTATTTGCAGTAGCAAAGAAAAATAATTGCACAAAACAGATCAGTCCTGCGTCATGCCCAGAACAGTAAACACTGTATCTGCTGCTATGAAAAGAGTAGTTGTTCTGTGGTTCCTCTTATTCACAGTCAGGATCAGAGAGGGAAGATGCAGACTCCAGTCCAGGAGCTAGGGTGGTAAAACAGAGAAAGAAATAAAGGAAACTAGAGTTAAACCCTACCTGCTTTCTTCAAATAATGGCAGAAAAGAAACAGGAGAGGATATTCAACAATTGTAAAAAACCTTTAACGATTACAATTGCACAGAACTAGGGACAACAAACCCCAAAATGGCATATGTGCAGGAGTTATTTTTGGACTTGCAGACTCCATGACATGGACACAGACTGATACATATGCATCCATTTTTCTGCCACCGGGGAAAAAGCCCAAAATATATTACAAAAAACTGTCTTCATTAGAGATAAGAAAGAAAAAGGTAAGGCATATAAGTTTTAACCTCTAGATTACATTCTTATTTCAGGTGAGTTCTGAGCCCAAGCAAAACATTTGTTAATCTACTCCTAACCAAACCTATTTGAATGTAAATTGTGTATTACTCAGGTTTGCAGACAAATAATGTGAGAATATTTTTGTTCATTTAACTTCAAACTGTAAAGAACAATAAATTATATTACACTTCCATTTTGTTTTGTGATAAAATCTTCAGGCATTTTTTATGGTTTGGTTGATGGTGGTTGCTTTTTTTTCTGGCATAGCTTTGCACAAGCTAAATCCACTACAGAGTTTCTTGGGTAGACACCACTGAGTACCGTGTCAGATGCTGACACCCATGTCTTTGTTTTCTCATGACACCCACCAAAAGACAGGATTTCCAGAATTCAGAGGTAGCGCTCATGCTTCTCATCCCAATGCATCATGAATCAGTTCCTTTCGCTTCTTCATTTTAAATTATATTTGGATGGGACACTTAATGGAACGAGATGATGTGCATCTGTTGGGAGCACCATAACCAGGGCATTCGTCAGTTTAAGGCAGACTGAAACTACTGCTGCTTTGGGGGAGCATTTGACGGCAGCATCTTTTGATAGTGGAATGATTTCAAGACTTAGGAAGTCAACAGGTGAAATAATGAAGTATCAGGAAAACAAATAGCAACAGAAAGAGCAGGATGACAGAAGTCATTGCTTTTCTAGTACTGGGCTCAACTCTGCATAAGTCAGCTCAGCAAGAGCCCTTTACCAAGAAACATCAGAGCACAATTGCATGATTTTTTATGATATCCTTCTATCTGCCCAGCTTTGCAGCTGGGACTGCAGCTGCAAAGACCTTACAAAAATAGTTACTGAAGGTACTAAAGGGTATTAACACATGAGCACCAGAAGACTTTTCTTACTGCTTTCTACTGATGTTTCCTCTAATTGCAGGATGCATTCTCTTTATTTCAAACTGCTGTCATCCTTGCTAATGGTGTGGGTTTGAACCTCCAAGACCAATTTGGACAGTGATCACATTGCAGTGTTTAATTCTGCTTTACGCCTGTGTGAGCAAAGCCACAAAAAAGCATCCACCAGACAAGAGAGGTGCAAACAAGTTATTCAAGGCTTCACTGGTGACTCAGCAGGTCCAGCCAGGTAGCTCCCTGCAAACTGGCAGTTGTTGCCATACTGCTGGTATTCCCCTTTCCTCAGCATGGGTCAGGCTGGTTCTTCCGCATTTTAGTTAATTCAGTCTTCACTTCAGAATCTCACCTGGATTAGCATCCAACACTTGTCCTTGCTCTAAAATGGCAAATCCCAGAACAGCACAGAGCAAGCAACGCTGCTGGGTGGTCTGCTGTAGGAGGATACACTTATTATAAAGATATTTTCAAAGTGATAAAATGTATGACACTTGCTTCATACCATCAGTTGGTCACAAAATGTTTCCTGATCAGAACTCACATAATGGTGGTCATCTACTTTCCTGCGCATCCACGTTACTGTGTTTCAAGGAAAACTGTGACATATTAGTAGAGTGCCCATCATCAAAGGTTTTAAAAATGTGATTGGACAGATTGATTATTGCTAGATAATCTCACCAAAGATCCCTTTCCCACAAAAGGTTGGACCAGACGATCTCTCAAAAGTCCCTTCCAACCTGGGCTGTTCTGTGATTCTATGATTTAGTCAGTGGTTGCAGTGGGAAGATATTAAAATTGACTTTGTGGGATGAATGTTGTAGAAAAGCTACTGAATACTCCTGGTGGAATTTCTTTACTTGGAATCAAGTTTTACAGACTTGGGAGTACCCAAGTACAAGCTGCCATTTGCTCAGCAGCTTTGTTTCCACATTTCTGTATTCACCTCATTTGGTATTGGCATTAATATTTACTTAGGGTGGCTGCAGGCTTGGGAGTGCTGCAGGGATCCACACAGTCTGAGTGAATTCATGTACCTTCTCTGACTTATGCATTACAACAGGCCCATAATTGTATCCTACAGCTGCACCTTATCCCCCAACAGAAGCAGTATTTAAATTGAAAATTATTATCCAGTTATAGCAATAGCCAGAAGCAGAGACTGTAACATACCTACAAAGCTTTAAGGGGATAAATTACCTGTAAAACAGGTTAACTTCTGCTTGAAGAAAAGTGACTTAATGGCAATTTAAAATGCTAGATAATGAAATGTAAAGAAAAGGCTGCGTGGGGACCAAAGTACTGCTGGGAGAAATGCAGGGAAAACAAATCCTACTTACAAATCTGAGATGCCCAGTCCTAACAGATTGTAATATGAATAGTGTCCAAGTTGGTTCTGTAAAATACCAACAGTATTTCACAACATTTCAGCCCTGTATTGTCAGAAAAAGTCAGTCTGCTGAATATCAGCTTGTCCTTAATACCCCCTTTGTTTTTTACACCACTTTATTTTGCTGGCCCAGGGAACTGTGATGGTTCTGAAACTAAAGAATAATTCAAGTGTTTAAAGAATGGAATTAAATTTGTTAACTGCAGTAACCTATTTTGCAATTTCAAATCTATCAGCTTCCTGGTTTTCTCTTAACTTCCCCTTTTTATCCTTTTCCTTTTTACTTCCTGCATTTTCTGTCTCTCCAAGTAACACTTGGACAGGTGGTATCTCTGTCTGCTGCCTTGTGAGCCCAGGAACTGCTCATAGTGGCACACACCAATTTACACGGTTTGTCACATTCTGCACCTTCTTCCCTGTATCCCCTACTCCCCCCTCCAACTTCTCCCAAAGCTTGCCAGTTTACAGCTACTAAGTAGTTAAATGTAACAATATTTGCATAAGCTGTACTCAGTATACCGAAAGTTAACGCAGTCCTTTTCAGAGTTCAAGTGTGCTCAGATCTTTCTGTATACTGGAAACTTGTGAATGGAAATTTCAAAAGCAACTCAAGTGTCATCACTAAGACATGATAAATAAAAAAAATCCAAAATAATGGCCTTTGAAGATGCTAACTACAAGAGTTCAGTCAGATCACATTCGTCCATATGATCACAGATGAAAGCATTTCATGCTGCTATAAATATGAAACCAGATGTCTTCTCACTATGGTAAGCTGGTTTTCAAGTGAACCCCTGTAAAACAGTGAAAAAGCTGACCATGTCCACTTCAGTGGCTGAAGTACACTTCAGGAAACAAAAGAATATAAAAATAAGGCATTTAATTGAAAAAAAAAGGTATCTTACAAAAATTTTATCTTGCTCAGTTCTAGAAGCCAGGACAGTATTAATAAAATCTTAGAAGACAACTAATAGATAGTTTATTTAGAAGCAGCACAAATCCAAACAGTGAATAAAATTCCCAAGTGTTTATTGTTACAGTTCAAGGGCATATATTACTTCTGTAATTTTGTCCCCTGCCACAGGAACAGACATAGAGCAGCTAGAAAATTTGTTCTTTTCAGAACGCTTTTACTACTTTGAAATCTCATCTTCATAATTGGGTAATAGAGTGAAGTAGTTCCAGTGATGAATTCCAGGTTTATATAGACTAGATTTCAAAAGAGTAAACTCAGTACCGAAGGTGTTACAATTTTTTAATATTCCCATAAAAGGTGACAAAATAAAAAGTCAATTAAGACAGGCAATATACACAAGACATTTGTAAAAAAAACAGATGTTCAATACAAAAGATTCATCTATCTCTAACAATGAAAGAAAAAGCTTTTTATAAGTTGAAAGTATGGGCCCATGCTTCTGAATGCCAACAGTGAGAGGTTATTATGAGGGTATCTCTAAAGTTTAAATACAATCTGTGCTGGCCAAATTACTTCTGCAATTTTTATAAATGAATGATGGAAGACGGAATTACCTAATACAGGAGCCTGAGCATCAAAAATTAAATCTCTATTTTTCAATGGTTTATAAGTGTGATTTCTCCCATTTGCTACAAGGATAACATCTGTAGCTTCTTTGGCTGAGGCCATCATCTCTAAATAGAAGCCCCAAACAAAATGGGAAGCATTTCCACTGTTGAGAAATAACCAAGGAGTATAGTTTGGTCAGAATGCCAAACACTACGGAACAATTCTATGCTTACAGAAAAAAACATTCTCTTTCTAAAGAGATGAATGTGAATTCACAACTGTCATCTTTAATTTTAAATAATTTGATGAGTACCACAGTATTGCCAAATCTTCATAAATATAACTCGTTTTGAAATCAAGATGCCAAAAAAGCACAGAAAAATTTATTATTCTTACTGGAACAGCTAGTGAGTTTCTACTTTAAATTTAGATTTTTGCTTGAAATGTTATGTATGTATGTGTCACTATTTTTATCAATCCTATTCTCAGGGAAGTGGAGATAGTACCAGGATAAAGTATTGGCAACAAGGCTGAATTCTCTCTTCCCAGCCCAAATACTTCCAAAAGACCTTACATTCTGTAGATAATGGGAAACACCAGAATTTACCCACTTCACCCACATTACTATGGCCTATATAAAGCTGAAGTGTACTTTGTGTCTAGCTTGGACAACAGCCACAAGGCTCCATCACACTGATTGATGTAGATTAGACTTCTATTTCCAGCTTCTTGCCCTTCCAGATGCTGGAGACTGGAGAGAACAGACACCAACACTTCAGCTCCATAAATGGAGGATAAATGAATCAAGTGCTTCACCTCACTTGGCAATGATCTGCATCCATCTGAGAAGCAGCAAGAGCATTATTGACAAAGCACCTTCCTGAGAGATGCCGACTGCCACATGAGGTTTACAGCTTTAACAGGTTGAGATGGAAAGTCCTCCGGCTCCTGAAAGTTTCAGATCCCTCTCTTAAAGACAGTTTAAATACAACTCTTTGGAGTCTCTGAGCAACACTGAACATAAATGAATCACATGCAGAAAATCTGAAACCATTTCAATCCCTTGGCCAGAAAAACCATGCCGTGCCTGGAAACACCAAAGCAATGATTACAGAAGAAAAAAGATTGACGGTGTTGTTGTCTAATATAGGTTTTCCAGATATGTGCTTGGAGTCTTTTGTTTGGTGGTTTACAACTGTGCCAAGTGTCTGGTCAAAACCTGGGAAAAGATAAAAACTTCATTTAACAAAGCCAACCAAGATGAAGAGAAACTTAGTAACCAAGTATATACACCTTCCTAAATTTATTTTACTGTAAGAGTGTTAAATCTCTGTAAAAAGACATCATCAGACTAAACTAAGTTACAGTCAGTTTAATTTGGTACCTTCAACGACTGCAGTATATTACCGCAGGCCTGGTTCCTACGGTATATCACCGTGTCCCACAGCCATAGGGAGGAGGAGGAGAGAAGATCCAGCAGGCAGGAATTGTGCAGCAAGATTGATTTATTTAATTATTTTACAAACCTTTTATAGACTTTTTTCTTCATAGTCTAATTGGACCCCCTTGGGGGTGATTGGCCAAAATCCTAAAACATCCATTGTCAAAATATTTTTCTACTATACCATAAACAAGACTTTTCAAGGTTGCAGGTGGCATGGTTGTTTACATTCCCTGCTACCTCTTCTGTGAGAGAGAAAAGTCTCTCATGGGCTTAGAAAATAACAAAAAGATCCTCACTAACAGCATTTTTGTACCTACAGCAGTATAAACGCAATACTTTACATTAGAAGTTACTTCTTTTGAGAAGTTACACTTCTGTCAAATCTCTCTTCATGTAGTTTCACAGCAAAGAAAGGAATGAAACAAGCTAAATCAGAAGAGGAAAAAGCCATTCCAAGAGTCATTCTAATGCCAAGGATGCTGTTTTGAACAGAAACAACTTATTAGCAACATGTTTTCTGGCAAGATGATGCATTTGTTTTAAAAGGAAAATTATGGAAACAACATTATTACTTAAGGTGACAGAAAACAAGCTCCTTACAAAGGTTTAGTTTATAAATTCTATTTACACAACAATTTTACAGTACTGGCAGCTGAAGTACTGTAGTACTTAGGTAACTTCTTACTCTGCTCTGTATTATCAATACTTTAATATTTTGCTTCATTAGCTATTACTGTACACACACCATTATGCTATGTTTTGTCCAGCTGCACCTGGACATGCATTCTGTATGCTGATAAAAGCACACCAATTTAGAACACTTGATTTTAACTCACACTGTAGTGATGTATAACTGGGTACATGCACATGCATGCATTTAAGGTTGGAACACTCCAAACCAAATCAGTATATTTTATATTAACCTTTTTTCTTCTTAGATTTGACTGTCAACACTCACAACCTGGAAATTTCAAATAAAGCTGCTGCTTTATTACAAAAAAAATTCTGCACCTCAGACAAAACTTAAAAAAACCCCCACCACAAACCGTCTTGGCAGGTATACAGTTGGTAATACTGTTACCTTTGAAACACACATTTAAACCTGGCTTTAAATAATGCAAAAGAGCTACAGAAAAATCAAACTTCAAGGTCTAATAGTTTAACTCTCAACACTCCCTATGTTTTAAAGAGTAGTAAGTTTTTTGGGGAAAAACTGTAATTAATTTTTTCTAAATATATCTCTCAATTGTACATAAAGTGTATATTCAGAGCATGAACAAGTAGGTAAAGTAACAGTCCTTCCATTAGCTTTGTTATTTACACAATAGGTATAGACTGGTAACATGGCAAATTTGAATCTTATTCTGCACAGCTATTCAAAGTTTTAACTAGTAAATGTGGAGGCAGGGGTGGATTTTCTTTCAGAAACAGTGGGTATCACAGGCTATTAGATACACCACATCTAGGAATATTACCAACAGGAAAAACACTGACAGAAAGAATTAGCAGTAGCAGCATGCTGTTTTCAAAAAAGGGACACAATTCTTTATTCCCACTGCCATATTTATTGTTTTCCAAAATGCTGCAGAGACTAGAGCATTCCTTCTGCATCCACATTGAAAGGGAATGAAAAAGTGGGTTGAAGGAGAGACACAGAACCTAAGAGCAAGCATCACGTGATCAACACAATTTTGCTCATATCACATCACATATATACACCACAGTATGTATGTGTATAACATAGTATACATACTCCAGCAATGCTTATGGATTTGTAAATGTGGAATGTGCATACTGTCCCTGCTGCAGCTAAAAAAGTACGTTGCTGAGCATGGAAAAAGTACATTAAATGAAGAAGAAATAGATGCTAATAAATGCAGGCATGCATTAGCTAGGTTTACTCCATTCTCTTAATGCATTTGCCTCATTAGGAGCTTGAAACATTGTCTGAGTGTTTAGGTGTTTCTGGTTTAGGACAGAAATATCTAAAAATTCATCAAATGGTTAAACGCTCCTTTGTATTTTGAATCTTCATGGAATAGAGCATAAAAAATGCTGTATAGCCAAATCCAGAGCATCAATAATAGTTTGTAGTTCTCACTGTAATGGCAGATCTAAAGGGCTAGTGTCTCACAGGCAGTTCATCTGCATATTCACACCTTGACTTCCAATTAATAACTATACCAACAATGAAACCTGGAAACTTAAGTTCTCTCTGTAAACAAGCTGTTAAACACAACAGTGTCAGATATGGTTTCTAAACAATTTTGAAACATAGGGTATGTTTATGGCTTAAAAGGTTGTCTGTAGTGTTAATTCACAAGCAATGATCCTTCAGAGCAATGAGTAAACACTGAAATAATTTAGAACCAGCCAGTCAACTTTTTAAAAAAATTGCATACAGTCTTTTTATTTAAAGTCACAGCAAGTTTTTGATAAGCTTAACTTATAGGAAACAGTGCTCTCTACATTATAGGTCTTATATAGGAAGCAGTGAAAAAATCCAGAAGGGAAACTATTGTTCACGTTTCCTTATTTAATTCTTAAATCTGAGCCTGTTGCTAAGACTTCAGAGTTAGGAATGGAGCTTCTGCAGTGACAGCTTAATCCAAGTAAATGGATAAAATTAAGATGACATTTTCTCTTATAAAATGTTACTATAATTAGACATATAGAAAAGGAGAGGGCAGCAATTGCTTCTTTCAAGGTAACCTGTTGGATATCTCTGGTCTCTTTCAGTCATCAACAAGACAATAAGCTACAATAAACAAATCAAAATATGGAAAAGGACCAACCATCCTTGCTCTTTTTCATTATCAGGTCCATTACTTTTGCTCCCTTTGTCCTTTATGCTGCTATTTCTGTATTCTTTCCATTTAAAAATCATATCCTCAGCCCTTCTTGAAATTCAAGTCCAATTTTATCTTACATTGGGAGAAGGGGGGAAAAAAAAGAAAAAAAAGAAGACTCTTACCACTGTATTGCATCGTAGCTCCCAAATACGAATCAACAACTGATCCCAGTAGCCCAGCTGCTGCACCAAACACAATAACGGGCCATTGTGGAGCAGACATTTCCAGATCAGTCACAAAAATGAGTTGTGTTACGAAGTAGGCTATGCCTACTGCCATGCCTCCAAGCAAACTTGAGAGCAGGCCCACTAAAGTAACTGCTCCATTAGTACCTAAACCAAATAAAATAAAGCTGATTTACTGGTTTTAAAAGACTTGTATTCATTGAAATGTTTTACACAAAATCAAAACTGTTCCTAGCGATTTTCTCCTCTTATATTCACAAGGCTCTGCTAACTGCAGCTTTCTACAATTCCCATTATGCTGTTGAGCAGCTTAATCTGTACTATTACTGCCTGTTACTACTCCTTTCCTGTCTCTAGCGCTAGTTCTCTAGAAATATTCACCAGCATTAAGTTAAATAAAACTAGACAGCACACCTCACAGTGTCACCCAGTATTTGTCTGCTCTAGGTGGTAGGTTAATAAAAGATTTGCTCAAAAAAACCAGACCTTGAGATGGGCATATTATTAAAGCAATGTCCCCTTTCAGAAGTAGTATACTAAGACATATTTCACCAACAAATTTAAAAAGAAACAAATCCATAGACAGAAGATGTTTTACAACTCATTGAATAAAAATCTGAAGAATGCATGTAAAGAAAAAGAAATTCCCACGCATTTAAATCCTATCCAACAAGATTTATACCTCTGATCAACTTGCCAGCAAGGCTCAAAAAAAGCACACTGCTTTAAAGCGGCAATGACATCCACCATGGAGACAACGTTTGACAGACAGAAAGTTCACTTTATTCATCCTTGGTAGGATATTAAAAGAAATGAGTGATTTGCTTAAGAAGTGAATTTTCTGTAGCATCTGTGTTGAATATATATGTATTCTACTGATTAAAAGAATGTCTGAAAAAAATCAGTTGATAACTTGTATTCTTCATATTAGCAATAGAAACACTTTTAATATTGCCAGAGATTAGAAGTGACAGCATTCAGGATGATTTTAGATCTGTGGATGCTATGCTCAAGCATCTCATCAACAAGATGCAGGAGAAACACAATTGAGTGTATTCCATTCCAGAGAACGCATTCCTGATAACCTTTTCTAATCCCGGATTTCTGATACTTGTTTTTCTACATCTTTCTCAGAACTTTTCAAGTTGGATGCGTAATACAAAACAGATTAACAAAATACTAAGAAACATGTAGAAGAGGTAACACCTTACCTACTGGAACCTGTTCCCAGGTTGTTATCAATCTTGGTTTGCTTTTACTCATAACACTACCAATCTCTGAAGCCCATGTATCACCAGCAGAGCATGCCAAAGCTCCCAAAAGGGATAAGCACATCCACGATGCTGTGTATTCCTTTGAGAAGTCGATAGGAATTTCACCTGGTCCGTTTTCTATCATATATAAGAGAGCCAGCTCAGTAGGAACACCACCATTACAGAATACCTGAACCCAATTCCTCTGTCCACCTAAAGTATAAAAACCGAATTTGAATTATTTCAGGCAACAGCATGAGACAAAAGTAAAAGACACATATATAAATTTAAAAAGACACATATTCAAAACAGAAACTATATGGCAATTTATTAAACAGAACAAAAGCAAAAGCAAAGTGGCTTGCTAATATTCACAGATGTGTAGGGCAGTCACAACAGTGTTCCCTATTCTAGATGTTATGTCTCATCTGACCCTTTGAAAGGAATAAGAATGTGCAGTATTTATTCTCCACAAGGGATCTGAAAGAATTAAAGTATTTTGGCTTACCTTCTTTGTATTCTGAATCTATTTGCTTCTTTATATCTTTTTTCCACTTAGTAAGTTTTGAAGAAGTAACAAAAAATACAAACAAAGAAGAGAAGAAACTGTAATTTGCAACTGTAAGGATAAATCCAACCACCAGTCCTACGAAGAAAAAAGAAGTATATAAAGTTCCTTCAGTAACAATGGTCACTTTGCAAAGCAATTAAGTATTTCAAATTTTCTGAATATGAAGAGTATCTTCCTGATAAACCTGAGACAATCATGCAATAAGAGATTCTATTGCCAAATTGCTAATTTTATTGCAACTGCTGAAGCATGTGATTTTTAAGACCTTCTTTTGCCACAAATCAGTAATACTGTGCAAAAATAAAAGAGAAGCAATAAAACACCCAGAATCCAAAGAATATGTAATTGAAATTTAAGTACTCTGCCTGAAGAATATTATTATTTGTATAAGGAGCAGATATATAGCTGTAGCTGTGGCTCTACCAGCAAGTTTATAATCAGTTTGGGTTATCAAATCCCACATCCAAGGTCTCTAAGATAACCTGTAAAAAAAACCCTCCTCCATATCTTAGCAGACGCTAGTTCTCTATTCTTTTCTTCCTTTTCTTTTTTAGTTTTTGATTTTTATGCCACCTTTTTATTTCTGTAATTTTCTTAAGTATTTGAGCTCTTAGATGCGATTCATTTCTATGTCCCCTTTCACAAGGGAGGCCTAATTTCACTCCTCACCATGACATTACAGTTCTAAAGGACTGAAAGAAAAATGGCTGCAATTAAGAGCAAATGCCAGTATACACTGGCTAGCAGAGCTGCTAAGAGGTAGGAACACAGAAGTCGAAAAGATTTTTGTCAGTTTAGAAAATGCTTCCCTTAACTCTCACAGACAGAAGAAGATTTGCAAAATGGGTGACATGGGCAGGAAGGATTTGAGGCCGTGTTCCACTCCACTGAACATCAATTCAGAAATGTCACGAGACAAGGGTGAATCACCTCATCCAGAAATGTTGCACCAAATTTCAATAAACACTATTGTACACTATGCTGGGCTTTTTATCATGTGGTCAAGAAAAACTCTGTAGGAACAGTCATTTGTTTTTAGTGAAGTACAGATTTAATTTTCTTTTTTTTACCAGGCAAAAAATGCCTAAAACTGTTTCTATTACAGAAAGGAGAACCATGCTCTCTTAACTGATTTCCTACCAGGCAGGAAGGCTGCTGACACAATCGGTTTAGGTCTTTCTTTACCACTACCTCTGCCATTTCTTTGTTTCTCCGTGAATCCTTCTGTATGTTAAACCAAACCATGTGATTTAACTGCATACTGTACTTAAGTTTAAAAGAATCTTCCAGGTTTATACGAATATAATAATATTAATCAAATCAACTACAAACAGTAGCACAGGATTAACATGACTGTTTAAACAGGCAAGTGAAAAAAAACCCAGTATGAATTCGGGGTATATATGCTTACGTTTATACTTTATTATAATAGGACAGGTAAAGTCTTACATTGCAAACAATAAAAAAGACCTTTAGTTTACTAAATGTTTAGCTTAAGTCTCAGAAAAAACATACCTCCCAAAGCACCACTGTGATCAAGACTCTTCTTTTTAAAACCCTGTGTAACAATAATTAGTGGAACCAAGACTGAAAAAAGCCAGCGCCACGGAGAAATGGGTCGTAAAGTACCTGATAAATCAAATAACATGGTTACAGATGATCCTCATAAAACTTTTTTTATGTCTTCATGTCTGAAAAGTCATTATTTCCTGGTATATACTTAAATTTCAATCTTAATAGAGATTAAAACTTTTAATCCTTCAGAAGAAAGATATTCATATGAACGGAAGAACATATATCTGCAACTATCTACTCAATTTTTCTATTCAGCTATCAAAAGAAAATATATTTCATGAATTAAAATTAATTACCAAAAAATAGCAAAATGTGACAAGAAATAAATATGGTGATACTTTCCATTCTAAAAGGGATTTATGAACTTCAAAAATTAACATTTGAATTTACTGTGACAGAATTCCACTACCAAAAAAAGACAACCAAGGCAGTCTGCTAGGTGAAAGTGAGCGTGACCACTTTATGAAACAAAGCCCTTTCAGTTCTTCTGACCTTGATGTAAGGCTCTTTAAAATATACTTTGAGCTGATGACTGTCTCAGCAAGATTTGAAGTTGACAGTTTTCGTTTGAAAAACCCACAAACTTCTGAAAGCTAAAGCCAATAGTTAATGTAGGTTTTGAAATTAAAAACAAATTTTTTAGAGAAGTTATTTATTACATCTCCTATACAAATACAAGACATCACAAATGTTGCATTAAAGTAAGTCTCAGTCTTCTGAAAGAAAGATTTCACACAGGCACATAGGCTGGAAAGATAAACATGATGGTTTTCAACAAGAACTTTTGTGTCAGCAGTACCCCAACCTTTGCACAAACACGGGCCCCCTGGTGCAAAGCAGGACAAACGTGTTTGTGAAATCACAGTAAAACACTCATTGCAATGTAAAGATTCACATGAAAAAAATTCTCTTCTGTGTACTGAAGAGCCACAAGCCATAGTGGGGGTCTTGCAGCCCAGGGCTGAGTCAGAAATTCAGAAGACAAGCACTGGCTGTGTATGAAGAGCCCCCCAGTGCTGTAGCCTGGTATCGCTTATCACAAACCAAGGCAGCTCTTGCTGCAAACTTGAGTATGAGCAGTACTGGAACACAAAGGGGTTCCTTTTGCTTGGCTAACAAACAGAATTTTCATCTCTTCAAGGTCATTTTTAAACTAACCTTTTTGGATTTCCTTGTAGGGGAGAAAAGTATTTGTATTAAATTACTACTAAATGTAAACAGTTAAGACTAAGATAGAATCTACAATAAAACAATGAATGCGTTCTTCGACACTCTGGTGTCACTAACATCTGGCCCACTGTTTGGTGCTTAAGAATTACTATAAACTGTATATTAATAAACGTATGATTGTAGTATTTTTATATTTATGTTACAGACCGTGAATTTCACCCCTTTTATGGGCTGAACCTATTAAGCCCATTAACTACTATATGCTTCATTCACCACCTTGAAAAGCCAATGTCTTTCCACAGTCTCAGGCAAATAAACACAGAAATTTTATGTCCTTCTTGTTCCATAACCATTCCATACAAAAAGGAGGATTTGTCCACAGTCTTCTCCTTTCTATTAGGCCCTATCCGGATTCACCTGATACCAGGTCTCCCCACGCTGTACTGTAAATTCCCACTCACATAAGAGAACAGGGACTAGAATATCCTAATCGTCAGAAAAGCTGTACCTTTAGAGAGCAGATACACATAAATGAAGTTGCATGTTTAAACTTGGGGAGCTACAAATGACACAAATAGCCTGGTTGTGAAGCCTGCTCCTGCATACTTTCTAAATGTCTGGCATCTTACTACAAGCCAAAGTAGAAGTGTCCAGACAACACAGATTTAATGCTGTACCAGAACTAATACCCCATCCTAAAACATGAAGCACTGGAAATCACTAAGCAGAGACATGCAACTGCCTCTACAAAAGTCACCTGATACTGGTGGGGTATTTATTATAACTTCTTCTGGATCCAGGGTGACACTAGGCAGTTGAAGGTGTTCCTACTGCATCCCTAGGCACTCTCAGCAACACTGCAAAGACACCAGAGCTCTTCCTGCATCAGACTGGTTGGGGTCTGAATGACAAGTCGTTACCTGCCTCAGAAAATCAGTCAAATTCTTCTAGGCTTAAACTGATACTGCAGGCACTATCAGCTGCTTTTGCACACTGCTGTAAGAATGGTCCTAGAGCCAAAAAGAGAGACAACAGAGAGAACTTGTGTCCCTGCAACTACACACAACTAAGTCACAGCCAGCCTGAGCTGCCTGAGCAGAATGCTGAGCTGACAGTAAACACCTAAGCCAGCCACTCCATGCATACATCCCTATCTTTATACCATTTCCTGTTTCTCTGTTTCTCGACTAAGGAAGTCTTCTCGCATGCTCTGTTCTGCATGTTGCAGATGCTGCTGATACCTAAAACAGCTTTGAAAGCTAGCACATTCCTCTAGTACTGTCACATACTTTCCCTGATAAAGAGAGATCTCTGTCAGCTTGGACTTTCTTTTCACTTCTTAATTTTTATTTGCTTTCTTTCAGAGAAAGAAATCACAAAGGATACCAACATTTTAAATTCTACGTGATCCCTGGGCGGAGCTGCAAATAAGCGGCTGTCAGCATCTTCTAAACTACTATTACCTACTGTCAGAGGTGAGGTTATCAGCTCTACTGATGAAGGAACGGGCTGTGCACATCCCTCTTCCCATTTTTTGTCTCCTGCCTGGAGAGGCCGGAGGGAAGGGTTCGCCCCTGGCCGTGCTATGCCAGCCCGTCCCCGGCCTTTGGACTCACCGTAGTACGTACTTGCAGTCATGGACACGATCCAGAACGCCAGCGAAATACAAATGAGCAAGTTCAGGATGACCATATTCGCCATCATCTTGAGGTATTCTCTGAAGAAATCCTCCTGGTAATAGGACATGGGAAGCAAGAAGGAGAACACCTGCTGGGAAAGCACAAGGCGCAGGG
This sequence comes from Coloeus monedula, assembly GCF_965178545.1. Taxonomy (NCBI): domain Eukaryota; kingdom Metazoa; phylum Chordata; class Aves; order Passeriformes; family Corvidae; genus Coloeus; species Coloeus monedula. Next base: position 40,443,609 of record NC_138784.1, read on the forward strand.
CATCAGCGACACCGCCGCCACCACCTTCTTCTTCTCCTCTTTCTCCTCCCGCCCGGCCGGAGCCGCGGCCGGGCCCGGCCCGCACCGCCCCCGGGGCGCTGCCGGGAGGCACCGAGGTGCTCATGGAGAGGCTGCTGCGGCCACCCCGGCCGGCCCACCCCGGCTGCGCTGCGCGGCCGGAGGCGCTCGCACCGCCCGGCCCCGTCACTGACCTGCTCCCTGGGGCCGCGGGCACCCCCACATCCCGCCCCGCGGCCTCCCCGCGCATGCTCGGCCGGCAGCCGCGCGGGCCCGCCTGCGCCGCGGCGAAGGGGCGCTGCGGCCGAGCCGCGGCACGTGCTTGTCGGTGAGGAGCCCTCCTCTGCCCGGGGCTGCCGCGGGGCAGCGTCCCTCCGACAGACCGTGTAGCTCCAGTTTGCGAAATAAAACAGGAACGACACGCCTGTGAAAGGCATGAAGTCTGTGGATAATTAGTGAGACCAATGAGTACCTGGATGAGTTTTGAAACTTGTTGGAGCACTTCGAAGTTCATTAACAGCAGAAGAAAGAGACTTGAAACGTTTACTAAAGTTGACTTGGGATGAAAACATGCCAAACCTGCCTGGTAGCTTTTCTTGGGGCACGTCAGAATTACTCCCAAAACATTTTGAGTTGTAAATAAGCTAACGCTAGCTACAGGAAGGACTCTATAGGTCTCACTTCCACACATTAGAGGTTTTGTCAACAAAGCACAGAGAGAGGTGAAATTTCACAACTTTTCAAAAACCTATCGTTTTGAGGCAACAGCCTCAAAATAAAGAAGTAAATGAAATAAATAAGACTTCAGGCATCCCAGGAGATAATGCTGAAGTAGTGTTTATGTATTCAGCATTTGTTCAGTGGAGTGTAGACCAAAACTTTCAAGTTGTACAGATGAGTCACCTCATGAACACCAATAACCTCAGGTGCTTTCTTCTCATGGACTTGTAGCAGCAGCAGCAGAACAGAGTATTTATTTAAGCATTCAGTGAGAGGCAGAGTAATACAAAAAAGAACAGTAAAAAGATCTTTGATCAACTACTTTGATAGAAGTAGTTTTAAAGCTAGAAAAGTCAAGCGAGCAATCTTAATTTAAGAGATGATAATTTCCTTACTGAGTTTAAGATTATTTCCAGCTTGTCATACTCATTTATTTTTGAGGGATGTTTAATTATTTTTCATTCAGCATCTGGAGTAGGTTTCTATCAGGGTGTGAACACAGTCCACCTGTCCAACATCATTCTTTTCACTCAGAAACTTGGATATATTTTTGTGTTGTTGTGAAAGCAGTACTCAGTTATCACTCAGAGCTACTTCTTCAGATGTTGCCTAAGCTAAGAAACTTACTCTGCAAAGATTTACAGATTCCTGTTTTCAGCTGAAGAAAGTAGGCCTATTCCAGAGGCTCAAATTAATACTTGGGTGTTTACAATGTATTTTCTCCAGGCAATTAGAGAGAAAATTTGGAAAAGGTGCCTTTGTCAAAGCTTTATCTTATTTTCTGCTATATTTATTGGTAACAAATACTGGTAACACCCAAAATTTATCTCACCTAGAGATACCTAAAACAGTAATACTAATGTAGGAGTACTGATTTTTGGTATATTAGTCTTCCTTCTTACCTCCCAAATTTTTATTAAACCTCCATCTGAGGTCTGAATTTGAGATCTAAGAATCAGGGACTCCGTAGCTGGGCTGCTTTGTAAGAACAAGACACCTTTCAAGTATAACTTTCAAGTATAACACTGACATGACATTGCTTAGGTTCTTCTGCCAAAATCTAAGCACCTGAGATTTTCAACCAGAACAAGATCCACTCTACTTAAACTGGAGGCTGAACAAGCAGCTGCTTGTTCTGGTATAACCAACTCCCATAAACTTACTCATTCAAATACATCCTTAACTGTAATAAATTGTTTTAGTTAATTTATTGCTTACTTTTTGTTTTCTAAACTGTAACAGACTGATACTGGAATTTCTGGCGGAGAAACAAACATTCCTGCAGGAATCCTAGAGCCCTGGCTGTTATCTGTGGTTCTGTAAAACTGTGGGATTGTGATTAATGGTAACACATAAGCTGGTGTGAAGAGGGGGCAGGTTTGTGAAGCTCTAAAGGACTCTTCAGCTTCCTTCAAAGATCCCATACCCATGTGAAGTAGCACTTGGTGCTGATTTAGGGACATACCAGACTATTGCACTGGTTTATCTACAGACCTTGCATCTTGGCTTAAAGCCAAAGCTGCTGCTGCTGCTGCTGCTGGAGTTTACCTGAACAAGAACAGAAAAAGGGGAGCACAGCTTTCCACCCCTGGTGTGACAAAGGTGGTTCTGGTCAGGAAATGTCTTAACAACCAGTGCATAAATAATGTTGTCTTTGACTCCCTTTTCAGCTCTGAGTGTTTTGTTAAATGTGGTTTCATACATCCCTCTTCCAAAGTTTCTGATTGCCAACAAATTTCCTGCAGTAGCTTGGTACACATTAAATGTTACAAGTAGATTAGAAAACAAGAAAGAAAGGAACACAAAATTAGACTTCCTTCTACATTTGGAAGCTGAAAGAAGTAGTTACAGTTTTGAAAGTAATGTCTACAACAGTTCTGTAATTGGCCCATATATTGTGTTTAAACTCCTCTTTTCTAGATGTTGCCCTATTTTCACTAGACCCTGTTGTAATGATAATAATAATCATAATAACAACACCACCAACAACAATACCAACACCACTTTAAATTACTAAAAGCTGGGTTTTTAAAAAACTTAAATTGCCATCTGGATGCTTACAATATTGTGAATTCAGAATTAACTAATTAATCCTGAATCCATCACAAAAGTAGTATGTATATTTAATACATGCAAAACATTCATTTCACAATCAATTTTTACTTATAACACCCCCCCTTTCCTTATTCACACCTAATAGTAGTGATAAGCTTGAGAATTAAAAAAACAGCAAGTAACAGTTGCTTATGACAAATAGACCTGAAAGGTTTTCCTCACACTTTCCATCCAAATTCATACTTAGAATATGAAAAATCTGAGAAGTCTAAATTTAAAAAAGTTAGAATTATAAACTACCCAATATTTTGAAGAGTTTCTTCTTACCTTTTACCTAAATGTGTAGGATGCAAAGCACAGCCAGTGCAGAGTCTAGAAGTAAAAATAAGTATGATTTAATAAGAGGCAGGAATGTGAGATGATTAAAAGCAGCACAACAGAAAGAAGATAATAACTGTTATTGTACATAGCTTGCTAATAATTCTTTTACATTCATTCTTTTCCTAGGAATTTAGTAGATTTGCCATAATACAGCATAACATTTCTAAATTTTCAACAAGATTTTAGAAGTAGAGTTTCTGCCTTATTTTTTTGTATCTCTGAGATAGAACTTTCAATTTCTCTTCACTGCTTAAAACATTATTCATATTTATGCTTGATAGCATGCATTATGAATAATACAGCTTGAAAGTTAAATACTAATTTAAACATCTTCTATTCTCCATTGTTAATCTTGTTTTCTCAATAACCAAAAACTGATTGAAGACAAAATACTGTTCAATACATGAAATTAAAAACTTGTAAACATTGTTAACATTGTATTAAGTATAGCTGGTCACAAGGGCCTTGAATAATATTCACACTCTTAGAAAAGACAGCATAGTAAGACTGTAAAATTTTATGCTGATAATGTCTTTAGTTACAGAAAACAGACAGGAAAAAGTTATACTGCAGGAAGGGAAAAGTAACACTGCAGATAAATATTTATCTTAAGTAGAGCATTCATAATTAGTAGTTGCCTGTGAAAATACCAAACAGTATTGCAAACAGTAGATTTCATACCAAAGGATTTGCTTTAGAGACGAATTCTTAACGTTTTTGAAGCAGTTAAAAATGTCAGTGCTTAACACTATAGCAAAACTATATATACCAGGATTTTGATTGTGAACTATAAAGCAGCAAATGAAGAATAAATATCCAAATGGTTTACCAAAAAATAGCAGAACCTAGAATGAAGCTTTAAGTATTAAATGCATTAAATATGTGTGGATAGGCTTTAGCTTTGTGTTAAATTAGTTTATCCAAGGACAATGACACCAATTAAATTTATTCATAGTGTCCTTTTATAGTCATTTATTACAAATTACCCACCTTTTTACTGTGTGTTTATGCTGTGTTTTTCTACTTTATCAAGTCATTCAGGAAAGAACCAACATGTTGAAAGTAGCATGTGTTCAGGATTGTGATATCTCTAGTATATTTGCATTTTACAGAGGAGACACTTAAAGAATTAAACTAGAGTGCAAAAACAAGGTAATGAAAAAATAAAGGTTTCAGCAGTGGGTAATTCAGTAATGGGGAAGGGTAACAGTAAGTAAGGCAGGTAAAGATCTAAGAGGACTATGTGCAATAAATGACCATCTTCAGTCATAGACTTGCCAAGATGGTAAAGAGGCTTTAAACATGCTGCCAGGGGAGGAGAACTTCCTTCCATCCCAGTCCCACTGGTTTGATGCCAGTGCCGCTGCAAGAGATGCCCAGAATCTGGAGGAAGGATCACAGTGATGCCTAAATATTTTTAGCTTTTTTATATATTTGTAGCTTTGTGGATTTTTAATATATAGCTGTATAGTTTCTAGCACTTTCTTACACTTTAGAACAGTAGTTATCCTTTCTTACATATTATGTCACATTCTTGAAATGCTGTTTGGTCTTATTTTCAAGGAAAAGAACTTCTAACAAGGACATCTTGCTTTGCACCAGTGCCTGAGAGACATAACAAGACACAGCGCTAGGAACCCCTTGGAGACACTCCAGCAGGCCAGGTCCAAGGGTGGGTTACCAGGGCAACCAGTCTCCTATTGGATGTACTAATTAGTTGAACTTATAAAAATTGTGAAAATTTAATGCTGCGTGTGGACATAGGGATAATCTGTGCACCTGAAAGCTTTCATTAAAAGACTGCTCTTTATGTTAGCCATTCTAATATTGTTTTTCTTCTGCTTTTAGGCAACAAGAAGTTAGCAGGAGAGCACCTGAAGAGCAGCACAAAGGAATTCCAGCTACTCTGGCCAGTGAGTTGGCTTCATCGGGGGGGGGGATCCCACTTAAATGGCTCTATGCAAATGCACACAGCATGGGGAATAAACAACAGGAGTGAGAGATGCGCACATGCCTGCAGGGCTGCAGTCTTACTGGAATCATGGAGACATGGTGGGATGGCTCCTATGACTGGAGTGTTAGAATGGAAGGATACAGACTCTCAGACATATCAGAAGGATGCATCTCTTCAGAGACAGGTAGGAGCAACCTCACGTTCACAAGCCCTCACCTTCACAAGGGACTTCAACCATAACAATATCTATTGGAAGGGCAACACAGCAGAGCATAAGCAATACAGGAGGTTGCTGAAGTGTGTTGATGATAACTTCCTTCTCCAAGTGACACAGAAGCCAACAAGAAGAGGTGCTTTGCTGGGCCTTGGTCTCACCAACAGGGAGGGGCTGCTGAGGCACGTGAAGCTGAAGGGCAGCTTTGGCTGCAAGTGACAATGGAATGGTGGCTTTCAAGATACTTAGGACAGTGAGGACAGTGCAGAGCAAGCTCACTGCCCTGGACTTCAGGAGAGGAGAGGGATCTCTTCAAGGATCTGCTTGGTAGAGTACCACTAACTGACGTCAGAGCTGCATCTCTGCTGTATGATGTAAAGCATAGTCTATGCTGACAGAATTATAGCTATGCAAGGAACAGGATTGGCTGGCTTTAAGATTGAGAAAACATTTAAGTGATTCAGAATCATTAAGTTACATTTTTATCCTGTGAAAACTCGTCCTCCACATCTGCACAGCAAGTAGGTGTAGCTTATCATACATAATGATGCAAATCAGCAGTTCAACTTGTTTAAGTAGACTGAGAAGCAGTGATGGAACTATGCACATATATATTTTTCCCACACTGATCGTAATTAGATTTTAGGATCTTGTTGGGGTTTAAACCCAGATGGCAACTAAAAACTCTGTAGTCGCTCACTTACCTCCTCCCCACCCTGGTGGAATGAGGAGGAAAATCAAAAGCAAAACTTGTAGGTTGAGATAAGAACAGTTTAATAATTGAAACAAAGTTTAAAAAAAATAGTAATAATAATGTCAATAAAAAGGAAAAACAAATGATGCACAAAGCAATTGCTCACCATCTGCTGACTGATGCCAGACACCATCCCCGAACCCCAATTAGCCCCCAGTACAGGTAAGTCCCTTAGCTTATACAACAGGGCATGATGGTCCATGGTGTGCAGTATCCCTTTTGCCAGTTCAGATAAGCTGTCCAAGCTATGTTCACTCACAGTTGTTTTGGGGCTGGGGTTTTTTTGGGTTGCTTTTTTTTTTTTTGGTTGTGTACCTCCTCACTGGCAGAGCATGAGACCAAGAAAGTCCTTGGATAAACACAACTTAGCGACAACCAAAACACCAGGGTGTTATCAACATTATTCTCATACTGAATCCAAAATACAGCAATGTACCAGCTACCAAGAAAAAAATTAACTCTATCCTAGCCTAAACCAGGACAGATCTTCAGCTCAAGAACTCTGTCACATTTACCTTTAGGGTGTTTAGCAGACAATCCTGGTAAATACTGCTGAAGATTTAAGATTACTAACTTTCATTGTGCTTAAAATAATTTGTAAGAGATATTGGGAGGTGAGGGGGTCAACCAAAGCTAAATCTAGATATGGAATAAAATCTTAATAAAAAAATATCACCTCCAGTGACCTGGCCTGTATTCTTACAGGCTTGCCAAGCATTTTTTAATTTTTTTGGTCTTCTTGTTAGCAAGATCAAATGTAATGAGCTCAAAAAGACATCTGACTGCAGACATGACAGTTTTATCCATGACTTGAGAATCGCTGGGCATGTAGAAGACCAATGTTTACCAGTCTTTACTTGTCAGAACTAAGCAGAACAAGGATGGAAATTTGATTTACTATTTTAAACTATTCCAACCAGCAGACTAACGGCTTTTCTAGGGGATGTCCCTGTTACAAGAGTTTTGTTCACATTCTGTACTGACTTCAGAAGCTTTCCAACAAAACAAACAAACAAACAAACAAAACCAAACAAAATCAGTCACAACAGGTATGTTTTGATATTAGCTCAGTAGCACTTAGCAAAAGGAAAAAAAAAATTGTAATATTCCTAAACATTTATTCCTAATAGAGAATCCACATTAACAGGCTATCAAGTCCAACTATTTGTGAATTTATGTTTCATTGTAGAGGTTCAAAATGTAGACCACTCTGTGAGTCACTGGAAGATGAAGAGAAATGGAAATGTGTGGCTCATTGCAAAAATAATCTCCTTAATAGGATGGTAAATTATGCTTTCTTTGAACAGTGGCTTGAGTACCAAAATGCTGTGTCTATGTAAATAGTTTTGGACTGAGACTTTTCAAGCAGTTGCTTATCATGTCTTTATCTGGATCTGAAATAAAAGGGCACTAAACTACACAATGGCTGCTTGAAGGGTAAACTCTGCCAGTGTAATCAATGGGTGATAGTGTTTCATCTGTCACGTCTCCAGTCCGGATATGAGTTTGTATCTTCCCCTTTGCCTTTTGCCAACATTGTTTTCAGTTGCTCTAAGCTACAGTGACTCCAGTTCTCTGCCTTTTCTATGTGAAGAGGGTGGGGTGTTTCAGTAAAAAAAGTAGACTTCATGGACTCTGGCATGAACCCTTTGAGGCTGTGCAATGCTGCGATGCCATGCAAGTCAGGGAAGATGTGGTGATACTATGTGAAGACTGACCCAAAAACTCAAGAGAGATGATATATCAACACCATCAAATGGATGAATAAAACCATATGATGAATCCTGATAGAAAAAATACAGTAACCATCACTTCACTTTGTCCACTTTTGACTGTAGTCCTCATTTATGATTGTTTCAGTTGATTAAGACTGGAAGCACAATAGAGGTTAGTGCATGTGTACTTAATTCAGTTCTGACTAGAAGTACAGAAGTATAGAAAGTATAGAAAAATAGTTGTCACACCTCTGTTCTGCAGTTATATTTATTAAATTTATAATCCATTATATAAAATCTACTAAAGCATGTAAAATGCCTCTTAAATCACCTTCAACTTGATTTCATCTTTTTATGGCACTGAAAGCATGGAATAGTTGAAAGTGAAGCATCAAAATTAATACGAATTTTAAACTGAATAAAGGCACTATTAGTGTTACCCATGGCTGGGTGTTATATACAGATGAGAGGCACGAGCATCAACTATGAAGACACAGCATAAATACTGAGGATATTGTGTCTTTCTGAATTAGCAAGTACTTTGTGTTTCTATAGCAGTTAATCATAATTAGTTAAAAAAACTTCACAAATGGGCAAAGTTTAAGGAAAGGAAGTAATATTGGTCAATGCCTTGTTCCAGATCACATGAAAAACTTAATCAACAACAGATTGATTAATCAAAAACAGATGATCTGCCTTTTTTTTTTAATACATTGTGAAACATTGTATTAAACGTTTTATTGAACATTTGTAAAAGTTGCCTTGAGCCCTAATCAGAGTCTCTGGATCCTGTAATAAAATAAATTATAAAATTATTCTTCAGTGGTTACCCATAGAACTACCAAAGAAGTTGTAAGGAAAGTTCATGAGGGAAATATCCAGCTGTGGGATAAATGCAAATTCAAATCCACAGCTCAATGGGACCTTCCACATGTCATACAATGTAGAAACCTTGTATTGATTTGGTCTTGTGTCACAGAAGACCCTATACTTTAGTAGTAGCTTATTAAAAACTACTACAGACAGCAGTGGTGTCTCATGTTCATGAAGAGAATTATTTTTCTTACATACACTGCAGCATTATCATGAAGTTTATAATATAAATTAAACCTCATAATTCTTAGATTTACTGTAGATTGTAAATTTGTATTTGTAAGGTTGTATCTGAAAAATTATATGTTGTGTCTTACCTGGGCAGATGTTCAGTTTTTTGTTAAACCAGATAAATATTATTTCCTCAAAGAGATAAATATTAGAGGATAATGCACTTGCCAAGTGCGCTATAGATTTGGCTGCATTTTGCAGATAGACAAAAGCAGCAAGTACTCTGTGACCAATAAACTGGATTTTGGGAAATTGACTTTTTAATAAAGAATGTATTTTGAATAATTGAATATTTATTAAATCGATACATTTACTCATGCAAATACAATATTTTGACTTTGGCAGTACAGAATTTTGGTCCTGGTTCTCCCAGGGCAAATACCCAGAGATTCAACTTCGAACACTGCTAAGGAACTGAAGACTTTTTCAGTTTAGAAACTGGGTAATCAAGTATGAAATGTGAAAACAGCCTGGAAAACTAAAACTACAGAGTATGTAAGGAAAGTTTTACCTAAAAGAGGTGGCTACATGTGTACAAAAGTTAAGCAGAAATATCCCTTACCTTTTCAGTCCAGATTCAGCAGAACTGGTGCAGAAAAAAGTATTTAAAAAGTAAGATGAGTTGAAGTCCTATGACAAAGAATTGCAGATTCCCAGTGTTTTCAGCAACGGAAGAATCTCATCAGAAGGAATATTGCACTGCCTATTCTGCTGTTTTTCCATGATAATTTATTCCCATTCTTTCAGACAACAACAGTAAAGTGATGCCACAAGAAATCATTCTGTCCTGAAGCAGATTAAAAATGGAGAAATCAAGACGGTAACAAACAGGGTGGAGCCCAATCCACTCTGCTCATGCCAAAACAGTGTCAATTAAAGATTTATTTTCTTGTTCTTCTGACTTCAGAGATCCACCCAGTGTCAGAAGTTGGTATTGAAGTCCCAGAACACCAGACACTGTACTAAACACTCCAAGGTAGCACCACTGTTTTAATCTCTGAAAAAAAAGTTTTGACAAGCTGGGGGTGAGGGGGTGGAAGAAGCACGTTCTTAATCTGGGAAAGGAATCTGCATTTATGCCTTATTTATGCCTTTGTCATAACAAACATAAACAAACCTTGGTGCTCTGCTTTTCAGTATATGAAATCCTTCAGTTTTATGAAGTCTAGAACATCACCATACCAACAGGATGTTATCTCCCAGTTGCCAAGTCTTGCTACATTTATTTTTTCTTGATGATGTTGACATTTGATAATATGGATGCAGAAATGAGAATGACTAGGATTCAAACAGAATCTTGTCAGAAGAAATCTAAATAAATTTTAAAAAGTGAACATTTTTAACATCCATAATTATTTCAGTAGAATGGATTATGATTTTTAAAAATATATATTTTGCAGTCTTTTGTCTTGAGATTTTACCAGCCTGCTTTTATGTTAATTATTTGAGACTTCCCCTGTAAATATGTCCAACTGTCTGGAATTCATCTTATATGTTTAATTTATGTCAGACACTGATTTAGCTGTAAGCCTTAGGCATGCTGGAGCTGGTTTTCATTTTTTTTCCCCCAAAGATTCAAACCCAAAAGAACTTATGTCAAAAGCTGTGAAAATGAGAAACTCGAGAACTCTTCCAGAGTCAGATCTGCCACATGGAGAGCTTCTGAATTTGTTATTTTTTTTCCTGAAAACTGATCTTACAGTTCCACTAGAAAAGGCTCACATCCAAATATGACTAGTAATGAAAAGATTTCTGTACAATAAGCAGGCCACTAGTAACTGCTGGCTGACATAAGGTACTGAAACTTTTGCAGGAATGGCTCATGGCATGATGTTCAAGAATTCTTTGTCTTAGGACATTTTCATATATAGAGTCAATTTGAGGCTATAGATGTCATCATCCTCCTACTAATTAACACAATGAGATTCCTGCAATGTATCTCCTCTCTGAAATCACTTTACATTAGGGGAACTGAAACAACCAGTAAAGAAATTTTTCTTTCTCCGTTCACTAAGAGAGAAGACTTCGATGATATATTTATACTGCTAAACGAAAAAAAAATAAATAGCAGCTGGGAGCAGCTGAAGCACTGACCTCTCAGTAATTGACACCGCTTAACTGTAAACTTACTCTCCAGATGTATATGGACTCTTCTGAGGAGACGATTCCAGGAAGTCCCTAGAGAGGGGACTAGTCCTAAGCACCAACTGGTCTTGAGGGACTGGATCTAAGCCCAGTTATTTGGCAGCACAGGCAAAGTCAAATATCAACCCTCTGTGCCTTAAACTGGGGCCTTTGTGACTACCATCCCCTTCAACTTGTTTCCTTGCCAAGTTAAGGTTCCTGAACTTTCCTGAAGATAGTATAAAGAAAAGATATTTGGAGCAGGACAAAACATCTAAAATTCTTTGATTTTCCTACATATTTATAGTAGAGATTACATTTAAAAATAACAGTGAAGTGCTGCTCGAAAAGCTGAAAAATTCTTCTGGCACTGAGGGTCATGTCACACCTCTTTACATATCAGTTTAATTCTCTTTCACAACTGTTTTGCAGGACCAAGCCCTGGGAGATGAAAACATTCCCTGGCTGTGCCAGTTACACCTTGATTCCTCATGGCCCTCCCCAGATAACCACCTTGTTGCACCTCAGGTTCTTCTCACTTACTTTGCTGGTGTCACTCACCTAGTGGCTCGCCCTAGCAAGGGAGTGTGATTGCATCAGTACAACAAGCTTGGTTTGCCCCAAGTTTTCTGTAAGAGCACAGCAATACTGCAGCACTTTTCCAATTTAATTAGAGCTCACCTAATCCACCACATAGATCCAAGATACAGGTGAGCTCTAATAGTGGGAAGACTATACACTCACAGGTTGAAAAAAATCCTTCCAGAACTTGCCTCTGAATGTACCACCACTGGGGACCACAGACCTGAGTCTATACCCAGGTGACACATGCATGACTCAAGATCAACAGCATCAGATCCATCAACAATCCAGACTGTTTGCTCTGTCCTCAGTTGAAAGTCTTTGTATCTTTGCATAAACTATTAAAATACCTTTCTTCTGTTGGCCTACCATTATGCTAAAGACTTAAATGTTTCAAAACGTTGGGTGTGTTCCAATAGCCCTCTTCACTCTAGTGAAGGTGTCATCATGCTTCCCATAGCATGTAATTTGTCAGTAAAACAACCAATCTGGAAAACCCTGAAGGCAAAAATTCCTTTTCCAAGGTCACAAATGGGAACTGTTCTAAGCTGATCCAATAGAGATATGCATGAAGCTCCAACTCCTACCCACCACCTGGGATTAGTTGCATCTGGGAACACTTGTTACTTGAAAGCAAATGCAACATGCCACATGGGACAGAGTAATTCCCAAAACTGCAGGACATGATAGGATATTGCTTCTGTACGTTTCTACAGTGTTTTTAACAAAAAGAAGGGTATTGTACCTTCCATACATAGATGACAATGCTACAGTATAATTTCACACTCCTCATCAGAAAAAAAAGTCTCAGGAAATTATTGTGAAGTTTATTTTTTCACTTCTTTCTCCTTCCAGCATTCTGTATGGGACCAAATCCATTGCAGTATTTACCTGTCAAATACAAAAGTTACAATTGCTTTTATTATTTTAAATCATGCCAATTCGAGCTTTTAGTTTCAGACTTTATGTTTTGAGGAATATCTGAAGTGTTTAAAAAACACTGAGGAAAATACCAAAATAGTGGAAAGTGCTGCATTTGATCTACTATATATGTACTTGCATATCTATCCAAGTATGAAAAATTACCACAGCCACTTGATCTGTTAAATATCTCTAACTGGGCTGTAGTATCTGCACCCTATAAATAACAATATAAATAACTATTATCAACCATGTACACAATCTGAAGAATTAAGCAAGACCAAACATCCCATCAAAGGGCAAAAAAAAAGCATTACATACTCATCACAGTCTTTGGGGTTAACATTGGTCTAGGTGTCCAATACAAGTACAAACTCAACAGAAAAAGCCCACAGTCTTCTTTGCCTTAAAGAGGGCACAAGTTCTATGGTTCAGTTTCTGACATTGCTTGCTTACTTCTCTTCAACATGTTGCTCACTTCTAGGAGTCCTTGCTCAAAGGCTTATGTAGGGTCTCAAGTACCAATGAAGATCCTCAGTTGAAAACCTCTGGGGATACAGGAAAGGGTGCTGAGATTCCTGAGAGGAAATTGCCATTCTTTTTAGCAACATCTAACAGGAGGGAGTTAACTGCTACTCGAATATGTTCCATCTGAAGTTACCTGCAGTGACTATTTCATGTTCCTAAAAATAAAACCTCTTCCAAAAGAAAAAAGCTTCTTGTATGCAGTTTGGGAAGGACGGAACTCTCAGCTCTTCCATCAGACTATTAGTACCTGAGGTGAAAACCTAAAATAACGTTTGGACATCTTCCAGATTTTAAAGAAGTCTTCTTTAGTAACTGATAGGTACTAAATAATTGCACAGTCATAAAAAGGAGATTTTTCTCATCACCAAGTGCATGTCTGAGAACATAACAATGTCACTGATTCATATTTTAGCATTAACTCACCATAAATACCGAAGTAAAGATTACAGACTACTTTTTTATTTGAAAAGCTTTTATAAATAATCTTCTGTAAAATACCTCATTTTAATCTCCTATCTCAAACAAATATCTCGTACTTTTACCTCATTCAAGAAAAGATTCTTTTAGATATGTACTATACTCTGTTCAGATATATCTCTTGGTGAAATAATATTTGATTTTAAGCATGTCATGAGGCATTTCAATCTATCATTGTCCAGCTCTGCCTGCTATTTGAATGTGATCCTTTGTTCCATTTTTCAAACTTATAGTCTCCTCTAATTTTTACTTCTTTTTACTTTCGTATGTATTTTGAATACATTGTGTTCAAGACACTGTGGTCAGACTGTTCAATAAGAACTTACCTACATTTAGTGTTTATTTTGAAACTGGGTGTTGGATGTTCCTGCTTGGATAGAAACTGCTTTCTTCTTTGGAAGATTGCACACAGGTTTCTGTTAAAAAAAGAATTTAAAAATCCAGAAGAAATTAGTTAAGAAACAGAACAATAAAATTATGTGAGATCATGCAACGAACATGTCAAATTATCGATTAACTGGATAGTGTGTCAGGTGGCACAGGCACAGCACAGGAACAACCACGAAACTGCAGAAGAAATGCAAAGAATACATAAATTTTTGTTACCTCACCAACCAGGGGATCCACCCTGAACCTACGATTGTAATTGACACTTGCAAAACAAGAAGAGCAAAAATAATTTTAGCCTAAGCCATGTATTGTAGTACCAAAAGATACTGAACATCTTTTATATTCTGAAATCTGGCCCAGTCCTTATAACTCAGACTGTGCTTCTGTAAAAATAAAATTCACTTTACTTTTTATCGTTGAATTTAATTTACATGGTAAACATGTTACTAATTTCCTGCCTCAAATTTTGAAACAAGTCAAATTCTGTGTTCCTGTATTAAAATGTATGGTCTTCTGTATTTTAAATGATTCTATTTGTCCTTTACTGAAAATATATTCAGTATTTAATACAAAAACTTTTTCTCCAGCATCAATATAATCTGTTTCAAAGGCATGAAGTCAAATGCAGCTAAAATAAAATTTCTTTATTTTTGTCTTAAATTCACACATTGCAACGAAACCTCACAAAAAAATTCTTAATCTATTACTCATGTCATAAGCAAGGAAGTTTCTTCATATTTATTCTTTCTATTTGAATGACAGCTCCCTTGCAGTTTTCAAATATTTATGACCTTTGTTCAAATGTGTAGGTAGCAAAACCATCTGAAAAAAAAATTCTTTTTACACATGATATTTTATACCCTTTACAGAAAAGAATTTAACACTATCAATTTCTCTATTGATTAACTGTGGTAAATCTGCTTGTTTCTGAAAATTTAAAATTCCTTGCATGATAACCCTAGATGATAGGAAAAAGCTAGGAGTATCAGATGACTGAAATGAAAGAAAGGATATATGATACCACAGGATATGCAAAACCACTGGAAGATTCTCAGGGTCTTCTTTTACAGATGGTTAAGCACAGAGGGTTAAGTTTTCTCTTAGATAGAAATTTATAATACAGATCATGTAGCATTGTTGAATACACTCAGCACACTTGTTGGATGAACAGTAGGCAAACATACAATAACAATCAACAGAGTGGGAATACCCACGTCAGGGTAATTTCCCATAAAAGAGCTGATGTTTTGCCAATACCTTACAGTTCTATAAACATTTTCCTTTCTAGTCTAAAAGATACTAATTTCCTGCTACTGGTGTGTGAAAACACTTAGAAATAAAGGTAACTGTACAAAGGCAACTGGAATCAGATGTATGCAAAGCTCCGGGATGGCCAAGTAAGGACGTTGTGTGCCAGGAGGGAAATTTCTGCAGCTTACATGTAGTGATACTGAAACTGCTTTGTAACTACAGTGGATTAGATTTCAGAGATGGACATAGGCACCTAGCAATGTTTAAGAGACCTGTCCAGCTGCTACTTGAAAAAAGTTTTTAATATGTCCTATGTCACATTTGCGTGTTTTTAGTACTGTGAGATATGTAAAAATGTAAGCCTGATTCCTGGGGATATTCCTAGGGATACCAACTATTTGAGCAGAAGTACTGACACAAATAGCACATTAATGTAGAATGATAAATATGTGGGGTGAGGAGGGGGAATGAAACAGCAAACCTTTAACTTGCTTCCCTGTAAATATCTTCAAAGAATGCACAGTTTTAAACAGAAAAAAACTGAGAAATTTTGGATATTATGTACACATTACATTACTCTACCCTGTTTTCCATGAAGTCACTGGAATCTATTTTGAGTCATGTAGTTTGTCCAGTTAGACCAAAAAACGGGTAGAAAGTGTTTTGAGCAAAGAAAAGTAAGCTTGTTTAGCATAACATTTTGGACTTTAAAAAGCATATGTATTATCCACTCCCTCTATACTTGTTGGATTTAAACTAAGTCTAGAGAGGAAGGCAAAGGAAAATAAATAGTAACATGATACCGAGTTTTATTTTGGTGCTTGTGATTTCATAGCATGTTACTCACTAAAAAATACCCAACAAAACATTCACTCTCAGGAAAGGCACAAAGATGCGCTCACCTTTCTCCAAGTTTAAAAATCATGGCAAATCTGCAAAGACATTTAGCATGCATAATGGAAAAGAATCTCTCATGTTTCTCAGTTTCAAAAGTCAGGTTTTGTGAGTTTTACAGGAGACACCGTTCTAACCTAGAAAGGCTTTTTTTAAAATGAGGTTCCTTCTGCACAAGAAAGTCATCACTGCTCTCCAGTCAGCACTCTTGGTAGGATGTTGCATCCCTTAACAACCAACTCGGTAGCAACAGAATGCTACTTAGAGATATGAAAATAGAACAAATGATTGAAGTGAAGCTGTTTATGCAAATACTTTACCCTCTCTGATGCTTGCTTGTCACTTACATCACTGAAGGCATTAGGGCCAATCTGAACTTCTAGGCAATTACAGGTCTGGAAAGCTTCACAGAAACCTCCGTCTTAAAGATTTTAACACTAGCTTAGCTACTGGGAGGGTGCTGGGGGTTAATGCCTGAACTGGGAGGGTGCTGGGGGTTAATGCCTGAACACCCGCTGCTTTCCCTTCTTTAGCAGCCTGTGCACTGTTTGCGGGGAGCAGTAGGACACGGGCCCAAACAACACAGGAATGGTAGCCAGCACCCGCAATGAACACCCAGGAGGCCCAAGCCCCCCGAAGCACCTTACTTGGCGCAGCCTGGACAGCGCCAAGGAGAGCTGCCACTGACCGTCCAGCGGGAGATGAGAGGAGAGGAGAGGAGAGGAGAGGAGAGGAGAGGAGAGGAGAGGAGAGGAGAGGAGAGGAGAGGAGAGGAGAGGAGAGGAGAGGGCAGGGCAGGGCAGGGCAGGGCAGGGCAGGGCAGCCCGCTGCCGTGCCCCGCCACCACTCCCTGCCCACATAGAGCCGTGCCCTTCGGTAAGATGGCGGCCTCCTCGCTCCCCTCCTCTACCAACATGGCGGGCCGCGCGCCCATTGGCGCCCGCCGCCGCCGCGCGATAGGCTGAGGCGCCGGCTATCCCCTTGCAAGGCCTCTCCCTGAGCGGGAAACTACATTACCCAGGATACCCCGCAATAGGGGCGTTGCCCCGCGCCTCTTCTTTTCTTACGCGTCGTATCTCTGTCCCCTTTGGGGTGGGAGGGACGGGGTGCGGTCTCGCGAGAGTTCGCGCGGGCCGGTGGAGGGGGTGCAGGGCGCGCCGAGACCGTTGTCGTGGGTCCATGGCGGCCGCGGAGGCGGCGGCCGCGCCCGACCCCAGCGGGCTCTCCCCGAAGGAGGAAGGGGAGCTGGAGGACGGCGAGATCAGCGACGATGACAACAACGGCTTCAGGCCCTGTGGCGGCGGCTCCGAGCGTGCCGGCGGCCTCGGCAGCAGCAGCAGCAGTAGCAGGCCGTACTCGAGGCGCCGGCCGCCCCCCGGGCTCCACGGGAGCGGCTCCGTGTCCTCCTCCGGGCGGCCCTTCCCGCGCTCGCGGCACCAGCCCCCGCCCGACACGGGACACGTGCACGGCCACGGCGGCTACCGGCCTAAGGACTCATTCCGCTCCCACCCGCCGGCACCGCGGATGCCGCCGGGCTCGCACTCCGACACGGGCCCCCGGCTCTCTTTCTGGGAGCGCAGCCACAACGCCCTGGACCGGTTCCGCTTCCGAGGCCGGCCCTACCGGGGCGGTGGGCGCTGGGGCCGGAGCCGAGGCTGCAGCGATCGGCCAGGCAACCCTCCGGGGAGGCCGCCCGGAGGGGGAGGCAGCGGCGGGTTCAGTAGCAGCCAGGGCTGGAGGGAGCCCTCGCCTCGAAAATGTATCCTTGAGACGTGAGCGGGGGCGGGGGGCCTGTGCTGCTGCGGTGGGCCTGGGTGTGGCGGTGCCGCGCTACGTGGCCGAAAGCCCTGGGAAGGGTCGCGTTTCCCTCCCGCTCTGGCAGTGGGATTCCCGAAGCGGTAACGGAGAGGAAGGCTCTCAAGCTAATCCTGGGGGTTGGCTGGGGCAGCCGGCCCTGCTCAAGGAGAGGCTGCTGGGAAGTCAGATTACTGCCGTGATCTGGCTTGCGGCTTGGCCGATCCGTCGGGTGTAAGGAAAAAGAAAAAGCATAGCCTGAAAGGAAGCTTTTGTCGGTTGGATTCCAGGCGGCTGCTTTTCTAGCCCGAAGTGTGAAGATTGTGAGGTGGGGTCAGTCTTTGGTGCGGCAGTGTTAATATGTATAATTAGTGTCACAATTGTAAAGCTAAAACGCTAAGCTTGTTAATTTCCTATATTGTGCAATGAACGATCTACTATTTTTTTTCTTTTTCACTTTCATCCCTTCAGAGGCTATTGTACATAGGTTTAGCTTTAGTCAGTTTTAGCTAAGCTGAAGTGGGTCTGCATACACAAAGTGTGGTTTATGTGGGCATTCAAATAAAAGCCATATTCACCATTCCTTGTAGGATGTTCTCCACTGGTTGCTCTTAAGAGGTTTAGGTGACTCTCAGAATTCTGATATTTCATCCTTTTAGGAGCAGGAATTGTGAAAGTGGTGGGAAAAGCTTCCCCAATTTTTCTTGTTTGCTGTAACAAGTAATGTAAAGAACTGACGCTGAGTGTAGCTTGGGGCAGCCTGGTTACTTCATGTAACTGCATTGTTGCCTAACTGAAGCTGTAGATGAGAGGTAAAAAACACTGAGCAAGAGAGATGGCGGTTAAATCCTGTTCTCCAGAATTTTGCAGTGTTTTATTGTCCTTCGTATCAATATCAAAGGATGTGTGTTTGCTAGACTGTGCAGGTTGATCCCTCGGATCCTTGTGTTTTATATTATTATTTATGTCATTAATATTTTTATTTTTTTAAATGTAGATGGAATATGTAAAATAGCAATAGAGATGTTTTTATTAAGTCTCATGGTAAAGTTGCAGCATTATTGAAGGCTTCATCGGAGCCTTTCATTCAAGGGTTTTATCTCGAGAGGCAACGAGTGAAGATGTGATTTACCCAAGTTTTCACAGTAAGGCAATTCTAGTGCTGAAAACAGTTTTCAAGACACTTAATTTGCAGTGTTGCTCTGAGTAGCCAAAAGTGGTTACTTTCTGTATAAGCAGTAATTTGCAGAGCAAATGTTTGTATTGTCCTAAACAGACCTTGCAATGTTTCTTAATACTGATGCAGAGTCTCCTTCTCCCTTTTAATTAAAAGAGCATTCAGAAGCCAATAATTCCATTTTCAAACCAAAAGCAGAGAATGCGGATGTTAGATGTGTTTTTATTCCTGGCACTTAAGATTCGCTCTTCTGTTTAAACATGGTAGATAATGTTCTGTTACTCTTGCTCTTTAATAAGTGAACTTTCAGTTGTTTATGGATCATGTAGTTAAGGAAGGTCCATGATTTTCTCTCAATATGAGCTACTTTCTGTGTTTGTCACATCCTTGCCACCTAATAGAGTCAGTATTAGAGAATTCATAAATATTAAGGCACCTCCATGTTGCTAACATTAATGGAGTACCAGTGTAGTTCATTGGCATGTGGCTTCAGAGGAGACTTTCATATCAACTGGTACAAGGAGTCTCATGGCCTGGAATGGTATTAGAAGTTCCTCCCAGAAAGTAAAATGTTTTAAGTGTATTGAGTCCTGGTTTTGGCTGGGATGGAGTTACTTTTCTTCTTACTAGCTGGTGCAGTGCTGTGTTTTGGATTTAGTATGAGAATAATGTTAATAGCACACTGATGTTTTAGGTGTTGAGTAGTGCCTACACTAAGTTGACTTCCAGTGTCCCATGCTCTGCCAGTGAAGAGGTGCACAAGAAGCTGGTAGTGCGCAAAACTGAGACCCAAACTTAGCCAAAGTGGTGTTGCATACCGCAGAATGTCAAACCCAGTGTATAAATGTGGCTGAGAGCCACCGATTGCTGCTTGGGGATGGGCTGGGCATCTCTCAGTGGGTGGTGAGCAATCGTATGTTGTATCACCCTCCTTCCTTGGGTGTTATTCCACTCTCTCTTTTTGTTATCTCCCTTTCTGTTGTTACTACTATTTTACTTGATTTCCATTATTAAACTGTTCTTTTTTCAACCCACTTTCCCTCAACCCACATTACCTTTTTCCAAGTTCTTTCCCCATCCCACCATGGAGGGGAGGGAGGAGTGAGAGTGTGGCTGTGTGGTAATAAGTTGCTGACTGGTGTTAAACCAAGACAGTCTGGTAAGACAGATTTTTTTACTTGATTTAACCTATGAAGTTGTGCTTTTCACCACGTTCTGGCGGAATATATATGTAAGTGGAGTAAAGGACATGGTGGAGCACTTCAAGAATTCTTTTTACTTTTTTTTGGGTGTTAGCTTTTAATAGGCTTTTCTCTTTCAATTCTTGGCAGCTTTAGTGTGAAGCTGTTATATAGTAATTCTCCAGGAATTCTTGCATAGAGAAGTGTGGAATTTGAGTCTGAAGTATAGAACCTAAATGGGAGTTTCTGTTTCCATTGAATTCTGAATTTTTCACAGTGTACATTTTTCTTCATTTCTAACGCCCCATTTCTTCATTTTGGTTCTCAGATGAAGTTGGTTGAAGCACCATTGTTGTTTTAATATATATATGCCTGTCTGCCTTTCAAAGCACTTAATGGAGTCTTACATTCTATATGTAGAACCACATAAAAATATTTCTACATATGCGAACCACAGAATTTCTGGTTATAACACCATTGTGGGAGCTCCTAGCAATTGTATTATTGTGAGCACGAAAAACATCTCAAAACTGTCTTGTTAGCCATTTCCAGATGACTTTAGAAGCTGTTGAAGCATTTCAGTAGCAAATAGCAGTGAGGCTTACTTTTATAAATTATGGTAAGTCAGTTAACTTCAGAATTTCCTGTGATTTACAAAATCACAGAAGTAGCTGGCTCTTTGAAAGTGGAAATGTGTTGGAACAGAATTTTGCAAATATGCTTATTGCATGATTTGGTGTTACATTGCACATAGCTTTTAGTATTTTCAGCATATTTATAGATTGTTTGATTGCTTTTTGGATTCTATGTACTTTATCTTTGCTAGTTTCTGCTTTTTGTGCTGACACTTCAGAAAACACTGTATAGCAAAACATTTCCTGGTATTACAGAAGTAGCTTTTGTAGGATACATATCAAGATTCTTCATACTTACCTTAGAACGTAACATAGCATCAACTACTTGGATGTTTTGCTTGTTGTGAGCAGAAGACAAAAATGTTTTCTTCTGGATTCAGTATGTCTGTCTTCAGAGGACACCTATTTTAGCTTATAGTTTTACTCTGTTTATTGTTTTAAGACATGCCGTTGTTGAAAAAGTATTTCGCGTAACTGGGTGTGAGTCAGCTATTATCACAGTGGGGTTGATTCTGTGAGTCAAATGAGTAAAACCTGACTTGGTATCTTAAAAGATTTCCCCTTGAGCATGATTATTTTACAGGATAGTTTCCAAGTGTCAGGTTAAGGTAAGAGGAGTTGAACCTCTAATGGTGACAATTTTTGTTGTGGGTAGAGGTGCCACATGGAATATTTCCACTGTTTGCCTTGGACATTCATAGGCAACCTTTTCTGAGTAATTCCCAGTTGTCTTCAGCATTTCTGAATGTTTTGATCACAAGTCTTAGTCCCTTCTTTTTCTTCCCTTCAGTTGCTCATTGATTCTTCTGTGCCTTACCTCATTTGCTGTACTGCATATATAACAGTGTTTAATGGTGCTATGGCCAGACTTAGTATTGGCTAGACGTGGCATTTTATGAAAGGATAAAATGACTGAGAAGGAATTTAACCTGTCTTTTTCAGAATGTTAGATGGGGAGTCAATACTGGAGTTATGGACTCTGGAAGTCTGACTTTCTATGATAGAGAACCATCTCAGCATTATAGCTATTGTTTCGAGGAGGATGGTGTGAGTAAGAGATGAGACTTCTCAGCAATTCATTACTTTCTTGTCATAAGTAGGATATTTGAAATTGTTGGTTTGAGAAAATGTTTGTCAATATGTAATAATGGCTACAGCTTTTGCATGGTACTCGTATTTATTAACGCTATTTTTCAAGCTAACCTTAAGATAAAATATACAAAAATGACCTATAAGTTAATGTTTGTCTTAATTTAGTCTTCCGTGGTAATATTGCCACTGTTTTAAGATTATGCAAATTCTTGTCTTAAGTTTCTTGACCAGTAATTCAGCCAAAACTTTTGGAAGGTCCCCATCTAGAAAGCAGAACTACTCTTCTAAAAATGAAAGCTCTGTGGAAGAAAGTTTTGAGGATCTGCTCTTGAAATATAAACAGATACAATTAGAACTCGAACACATTAATAAAGATGAAAGACTAGCTTTGAGCAACAGGGAAGAAAATGAGAAACAAGATGATGAAAAAACAGTGGACACTGAGGACCAAATAACTGTAGAAAATGACAGTATTAAAACGGACGCTATAAAAGAAGTACCTCCTGAGGAGAAAAATCCGGTTATGGGCTTTCAAGCATTTGAACTGAAACCTCTTAGACAAAAACTGCCTACTCCAGCCGAGAGGAGCAGATTGAAAAAAAGCAAAGAAGGAATGAAGCAGTCCTCGCAAAAATCTGAACTAACAGAATCTGGCCAAGGTAAAGAAATACTTATAAAGTTATTTTAGCTTGTGAAGTTCTATTTACTTGCTATTATCTATTGTATTTATTAGGTATCAGAGAAAACTTCCATTAAAATATTAAAAGTTACAAGTTAAAGATTCAACGTACTTAACTCTTGTGTTTTGTAATTCCTTGAATTACATAAACATGTTTGGAAGCATCTTTTTGCTTTGGATTTTAAATAATGTGGTTCTTTTAGACCGATTGGCAGAAAGCATGAGGACAAGACTTGAAGGTTTAAAATGCTGTTCACAGCAGAAATCACTGATTTTTTTTCCCTGAAAGTTTTACTTCTTTATTTGCCTTGTTCTTTTCTGCAGAAGCAATATGTGGTTATTTTTTAGCTGAAAAGAGAACATTTAGAAATCCCTTTTTCTGCATTTCGTCTTTGAGTGTTTTCTGAAGTGGAGGACTAGGATCATGGAATATTCTGAGTTGGAAGGCACCCACAAAGATCATCAAGTCCAGCTCTTAAGTTAATGTCCCCTACAGGGATCAAACCCACGACCTTGGCATTATTAACACCATAAGATGTTTTCACGAGAATTGTTTTCATCGTTGTTGATATTCACAAATAGTCAAGAAGTCATAGGCCAGAAATAGAAAGGATTTATAGAAGAAATGCAGCCAAAGAGTAGAATAAGTGTCTTGTCAAAGATTGTTCTGGACTGCTGACTGAAGAGGGTAATTGCTGAGATGCATTAGCCACTTACTGAAAAACAAGTGACCATGTCCAGCTGACTTATGGTAAAAGCACTCGAGCTTACTACTAAGTCTGCTGCAAAATAAGGCAGCTGACTTAAGCTTCCTACTCTGAGGCTTCATTTAGTAAGTGATTGCTGTGGTTGAGGGTGATGCTTGAGGCTATCACTTGTCATCTGATGTTCCCTAATTTGCCAGTGTGTATAAACTATCAATTTGAGTGGGAAGAGACAAAGTAGTTAATGGATTGAATAAGACTGCAGGTGAGTAATTGGCAGGAATATGAAGAAAGGTTGGACTAGAGCACTGAAAGTCAGAATGACTTATGTGTAACTTCAGAATGAGAATTTAGGAGACAGATCTTGTAAAGAAAACAAAAGAGAAAACTGATAATTAGTAGTCAAACCACCTCATTCTAGATAATTTCTCCCCATCCTGTGTTTCCCATTAATAATAAACATTTTTTGTGTTCTTTAAGAGGTCATACAGTTCTTATTGGCAGAGATGAAGAAAATGAATAAATTTTCGTGATAAAAGAAAAACTGATAGCCCGTGGGAAGAGAACATAGCAGGACAGGAGTAAAGCAGCTATTTAAAAAGCAAAACAGTCTCAAAAATCCAACTTCCAAACTTAAAAGCACTGGAGTTGAGAATACAGTTCATATGGTAGTGAAAAATAGATGCTGTAATATGCATGTTAAGAGCATTTAATTTTTACATTATACTCAAATCTATGATATATGAATGATCTGAGAGCAGACAGATTATGTATGACTGAATGTTTGACAATATAAGGCAGGCTTCCAAAGAAGAATTCACCTGATTGGAGTCATTGCAGATTCATGTGTATTAAGTGAATGTATACTATATTAATCTCCTTACTGCCACTGTACATGCTGCATGTATTGGGAAATCAGCAAAATTTGATTTTCCCATTTTATTTATTTTTAAATGGTGTACTGGATGTTTCTACAGACCTGTAAAAGTTGAGGAACTTGTCTTAAAACTCAGGGAAGTTTGAGTCTCTCTCAAATGAATTCTCTGTGGTTCAGCTGCTCTGACAGGCTTTGACAGTATTCCATACTTTCCTTCCCATGTTGTGCATTAGCTTTTTGTGTCCATGTTGTCCCCTTCTGGTGTGTACAGAATGTCCCTTCATATACCTGCATCAAAAAAACCTACTATCTGTCTTCCTACTTACATCCTGTGAACTGGATGGTTAGGAACTTTACTTAGTATACTAACTTTCTTGAATTTTCTTCTATAGTTCATATGGGTATTAGATATTACTCTTTCTTTTGTATGTGCATTTTTAACAAACACATGCATGTGCGAGGAGGTTCAGCATTTTTTAAGTTTCATATTCGTTTATGTATAAGATCTTGGTGTATTTTAAGCCATGGCTTTCTGAATGAAGCTTTCATAAAATGCTAGGAAGAATTCAAGCTGTACAGAATCCGAATTTATTTTCCACCAATTTGAATTGTGGGAAGGAGTCTCTCTTTGAAGAAAGACTAATATAGGAAAAGAACTCCAAGTTTCTCTAAATGTTTCCTGCCCTTGTCTGATGCATATAAACATATATGTATGGTTACATAAAAAGTGCATAATTACTTTTTTGCTGCCAATTATATTACCATAATATAATTGTGCTATAATAAAGTAGGTAATACTGCAATATATACAGCATTATATACTATGTGTAAAATATAGTATGTTAATATGTGTGTATATACATATATACACTATGAGAATTGGCTGTATTTTGGGAAGTCTAAGAAATTAATATTTTAACATCTAAATGTTTAGTGGGAAAAGAGCACTGTACTATGCATTTCCATATTAAAACTTTTTTCTGTTTTCCTTTGGTGTGGAATGGAGCAAATGTGTTCTTACTGCAGCTTTGGGCCTTTATATTCTGCAAAAGAATGACCAGTTACTCAAAATAGCTGCCAGTGAAATATGAGATGCCCAGGACAGCAGCTGCTATGAGATGGTAGTATAAAACACATGACAAGAAGTCTTGTTTTCCCCTTGTCTGCAAATCTCTTTCTCTGCTTCTTGAGGAAGTACCTGCGAACCTTAAGACAGGAGTTACTAAGAAATGACAAATCTTGCCTTAGGCTTATGGAGTTGTGAGGGACATACCAACTTTCTACAAATGTTTGTTCATGTAGTCTTACATGTACCACTGCTATTGTTTTATACTGTGTATCAGTGATACTGATGGAATATGTTTGTATAGATTAAATTTCATGTATCATTTTAATGTAGCTCTGTCTCAAGAGAAACAGCTTGTTCAAAAATATGGTGTGTTTTCTCTTGGAAGGTACAGAAGACAAAGAACAAACATCAGTGCGAAAGCTTAGCAGTTCCGATGTTGCATCTGAAAAGGTAAGAAAGTATTCCTCCATAGATGAGGCATGATTGCATTATGAATTTCTGATGGCTTTTTCCAAATGGCAGTCCAGAAACAGTCCAGTAATAGGAACTGTCAATTTTTAACAAATGATACTTACCAGTAAAGTAGGATTTTTGAGCTTTCTTTTAGTAAAAATATTTGGGAAAGATTTCAAAGGACCTTGTGAAGAAAAAGTTGTTAAATTATGTTTCTTGACTTCTTGTCTTGTCCTTTCTTCTGTTTTCTTCTCAAGAAGCTGCTTGATGATGAGGAGGAGATGTCTGAATTGCAACTTAGACTTCTTGCACTTCAGTCTGCTAGTAAAAAATGGCAGCAAAAAGAACAGCAGGTGATGAAGGAAAGCAAGGAAAAATTAACAAAAACGAAAAGTGTAACACAGAAAGTCAAAGCCAGTACAAAAGCACATTCAACAAAAAAACCTAGCACTACAGGTAATAAGTTTAATGTTACTGAAATGGCTGTCAGTGTTGTGGCCTCAAAAAAAAAAAAAAAAAGTTACGTGACAATGAGCCTTTAGTCATTCTAAACTCTCACATTTACTCAAAGCTCTTGAAGAATCTAGGATTAGGTGGAGCCAATTAGGTAAAATGGAGTTAATCACATACTTTTTTATTTAAAGGCAAGCAAACTTTGAGGAAGCAACAGACAAAGACATCAAAGAAGATGCAGCAGCAAAAGGAGCTAGACAGGCGGCAGAAAGAGGAAGACCAGAGGAAACAAGAAGAGGAGGAGGAGAGAAGAAAGAGAGAAGAAGAAATAAGAAAAATTAGGGACCTCTCAAATCAAGAAGAGCAGTACAATCGATTCATGAAGCTAGTTGGAGGAAAGAGGAGGTCAAGAAGCAGGGTAACAAATTTCTTACATGGTGTTCTGGTGTTACATTTAGGATTCATGAATGATTTCTATCTTGCCCCACCTGGTTTTGTGTCACCATCCTGTCTGCATCCCCCTGTTCTTCTCCCTGCTTTCTCTACCCCTAGAATAATCAAAACAGAGCAGTGAAAGAAAAGGTCCAAATACTTCAGTGTTTACCATGTTTTAATCCCATGCTAGACAAGTGTTCCCTTTGGATTTGGAAAAACAGTTTTGTATGAGTTGTACATTTGTAAGTTACTGGTAAAGCATTTTTCTCCTAAAGGCATTTTGAACATTGTGATCAAAGAGCAGCCTGTAATTTAACACTAACCAATCAGTGAAACTTCTTTGGCTTTCTTCCCTTAGATTTCTGGGTTTTCTTCCCCACATTTTCAGACTTCTTCTGTGTATACAACTTCAGTGGCTTGCTTCTTTTGAAATGTCATTGGAGGGCTTGGTTGCTTTGTAGTATTTTTCAATTGTAGTATTTAATATATTTTGTTGAGGCATAAGATATGCCCAGACAAAAGATAATTAGTTCAACCTCACATAGTGTCAAATTGATTAAGTACTAGAGTCACTGCAGTGGTCATCATGCTGCACTTATAGGCTGTACTTGTTCTCTCATATTGAGATTAGCAAAAGGCACTTGAGTAACCAATGTTCTGTCTCTAAAACACTGGTACATTACAGAAAAAAAAGGACTGTTTCTTCAGCATTAATTGTTGCAGCCTGGAAGCAATACAGCTGCTGCAGCTGTATGCTTCAAGTGCTTGGTGCTTAATGCTGTAAGAAGAAAGAGCATCTAAGGGAATTGGGGCTCCCTGTGTGAGCTCGTGTTGTAGAAGAATCATATTTACAGTAATACTGAGTGGAAAATTGAGACTAAAAATGTTTGACTGTAAACTAGATATTCGAAAAGCTACCAAAATGTCTTCTGTAGGCCTCTGAAAGATTCAAGTTTAGGAGTCTAAGAGGTCATACTTAGGTGTTCTGCACGTTTTCAGTCCGGAGCATTGATTGACATCTGTACAGTGTTAGGAGTTCTTTAAACAACCTGATTTATGAGTTGTCAGTCTCTGGGTTTGTCTCAGTGTGGTATATGCCTCCTTCTGGGACAATAAAAAGATTCTTCACCTGAGAGTTGTTTCTAGCAAGGGTAGTTCAAGCATTCTTGGTAGTTAACATGGCAGATTACCAGAAATAATAAAGCGTTTAATTCTCTTGCAGTCTTTCAGAAATATATAACCATGCCAATTTAACAGATATATAATGACCTACTAGGTATTTAAAAATTCTTTCTTTTTATCATAACACCCCCCACCCCATCATCGTGGAAGAGATACAGTTTTAAAACTGCCTGTCAATTTGTCTAGTTGCTACTTGCAGTGGATTTGATTAAAAGGTAATACTCAGTTTTATCTTCTTGTACAAGATAAGTAAATTGTATTTATAAATCAATTAGAGGAAAAAATTGTAAAGGCCTTTTTGCAAAATTTATTTCTTAGTGGTTTACTCTGAAATAATAATGTAAGACCAGCTAAATAAAATACTTTTTTTGTGTGTTTAGTCTTCAGATACAGACCTGAGATGGTCTTTGGATAAGCAGTCTACGGAGAGTGCAGGGGGCATATATCAGTATGATAATTATGATGAAGTTGCTATGGATACAGACAGTGAAACTAACTCACCAGGTAAGACGTAGTTAAAATTTTCTGTTATGGTGATTGGTAAAAATAGGTAAGTGTTGGAAATAAGCCGCTGTTCTGGAAAGAGTTTGTTTTGAGCTGTCTGAATTAGAGAACTAAAATTTTAAGATGAGCCAATTGTTTTAACCCCGACTCTCTGTCTCTGCTGTCGTGGTATTTTTAAGGTCTTCAGGGTATTCTTTTCTCGTTGCAGTACTGTAGGTTTTATGCTTGTATATTCTCAATCAGCTGTGCAGAAAGTGAGGGCCCCAGGGTGTTGACTGGACAGGCAGCAGCTTTGCAGAAAAAAGGGCCTGGGCGTCTCAGTGGACATTGAGTGGCACATGGGTCAGCAGTGTGGCTTTCGGTGACAGGCAAACCACAGCCTGGGTTGTAGCGCTGTCTGTCAGGGGTCAGTGATTGGAGGGGGCTGTTAAACACTGACAAGATCGCCAGTTTTCTGGTTTCATGGTACAAAAAAGTGACATTCTAAAATGAGCCTAGCAAACGACCTTTTTGACTAAGGGAGACTGTTTCAGGCCTGGTTTTCAATAAAGTTCATTGGGAGACTGAAGCACTTGGCTTACAGCATGAGACTGAGAAAGCTGCATTTGTGTTGAGAATGCTAAGGAACGCTTTTTGCTCTTGTCTTCAGCTACTTAGTGGACAGTTACAGAAAAGACAGGACCAAACTCTTCAGTCAAGTAGGCAACAGAAGGACAAGTAGCAACACTTAAATTGTAACAAAACAAATTCTGCATAGATAGAAGATGGTCAAGCACTAGAGCAGATTTAAATATTGTGGAATCTCCATCGTCAGGTATACCTAGAACTTGATAACCTGACTTTGGGGGCAGCCCTGCTTTGGGCACTTGTGCTGGGTCATATATCTTCCAGAAGTCTCTTCCAGCCTAAATGATTAATTGACTCTTGAGTTTGAGGTACGTTTAAGGTAGTCGGGTTTCTGTGTTCCATCTCAACATGTGGAGACTTGAGAAAATTTCATTAAGCATACTACTTGATTGGCTACTTTTTTTCTCTTGCTTTTCATCTTCCACTCTTTTTTTTTTTTTTCTTATTTTTTCTCCTTTCTTGTCAGCCTTCCTTATACATTACATTGCTAAAATATGCACCTGGTATTTTGTATGTGTACAAATCTCTCTTGATAAAGCATCTCAATCTCTCATTTAATGTTTCAGAATTTATCAGCTGTGCTTTGGGTCTGCTTCTGTCCTAGTTTGTGTTGTATTGTCATTTTGGTAGCCAGTAGTCAGGCGACTGAAATACCTTGTTTTAGAAGGTAAATTCTTGCAATATAAATCCAGTATGAGGGCTGCGTTACCTCAGCAGTACTGGTTGGCTGCACTTATATTTTATATGTAAAACAGGAAAAGAAAACATAACTACTCTTTTTTAAAATATACATACATGTAAAAAAAAATGCGCTGTGCTGTGTCTGGTGTTAAGTTTGAAATTAGTGCATAGTAAAAACATTTGTCTCCTCCTGCTTCATTTAATCAGTTGAAGCATAAAGCGTGAGTTGTTGTTTAGTAATTACCTGTCAGATTTCTTACATTCAGTATTTTAATTACAGCTTCTTCCCCAGTGCAGCCTCCTTTCTTTGAATGTCCAATAGGATATTTTCCACCTCCAGTACCACCAATTTCCTTGCCACTACCTCCTCCAATTCCAGTAAGTAACCCTGATAATTCTCATTTGGTATCTGATTTCTAATGCTAAAGCTAGGATTAAATTTAGATTCTGGCTTTGATGCAATTCTCTGTTTAATGATTCCCTTGAACTGTTAGACTTGTGGTTGCTTTTTTAAAATTTTATTTCACCTATCTTTTGGCTGATGCAGTTGTTGGTTAATGGAGGTTTTCCCTATTGAATTGAAATTCTCTTCATTTTTTGAGCTGTTTTTTCATACAGAAAGCAAAACTTGTCTGAAGCACATAAAGAAAAACAAATTTGAGTGTTAGCATAAGGCAACTTTGCCTCTTATCTGTAGGCCATGTATGTAGGTAGACAGGCTTATTCTCTGACTTGTTACCTAGAGGGGGGAAAAGCCAAGAAATACAGCTCATCACTCATTCAAACTTTGTGCTTTTTTGGCTGTGTTTTCTGTCTTCTCACCTAAGAGTCCACATGGAAATTGAATTAGTGTGGGGGTTTTTTCACTACCAATTTTTTTCACTGAATGATTGTTACTCTTCTTAGAAAAGCAATAGAAATGTACCTTTCTCTCTCACATACAGCTTCTGAATTTTTGACTAAGGGAAATTGTAATTTTGTTAGCTAAGACAGTTTCATAAAACTGTTTAAAGACTGCTGGTCAACTATGTTTCCCTGGCTAGACTATCTCTGGTTCCAGTTCTCATTTACGTTTAGTTTGTATGTCTCCACAGCTTCCACTATCCAAATCTAACTTTATTGCTTCTGTTAACCACTGTGAGACATTACTAACAGTTCAGTGACAGCCTTTGACAGTCATGTAAATGCAGTTTGAATGTTAAACTGACACAGTTTACGTTACTTTTAAACCATAGAATAATTTAGGTCTAAACCTCTGCTAAGTAATCATAAAGTAGTAGTTATTTTCACATTTCAAACCCTTGTTTTACTTTTTTGTTCTCAGCCTGTACCATCTTTGAGCCATCTTTACATGGAGGGTATTCCCTGTGTTTCTCTTGAGCCACCTCCACCTCTTCCCCCTCTTCCCCCTGAAGAACCTGAACAGCCACCAAAACCTCCATTTGCTGATGAGGAAGAGGAGGAGGAGATGCTCTTACGAGAAGAATTACTCAAGTCTCTAGCCAACAAACGTGCTTTCAGAGCTGAGGTACTCTATTGTTTTTTGAATGTAAGCCTCTAGATGGCAATCTTGATCGAGATTTCAATGTGACTTGCTAACGTGAGGCTTACAGGGGTTTTATGCTGCATTTCTGGAGACTTAAAAAAAATCAAGAGCCACTCTGGAGTTGCAAATTGCACCTTGCCTGTTATTTTTGAAGCAATTAAGAAAGTTCAAGGTACTGATAATGGAGTAAGTTCAAGGAAGTGAACTTACTTTCTGCTAGAAAATGTTTACTACTTTTCAACTTTCAGTTAGAAAGTAAACCAAGTAAATTTGTTTCAGCCTTCCAGGAAAAGGAGTTGGGAGAGGTTAACTGTTTTGGTTTTTTGTTGTTTTGAGGGTTTCTTTTGGAGTGAGAAGCTAAGCTTGTAGTTTTGAAAGTATATGTTGATTTTGACCTTATTTAAAGGTCTCTTGCAGTTGATCTGTGAATAACTGGCCTGTTCTTGTGTGCTGTTTTGATATTACTGCAGAATTGCAACATTTGTCTAATACATTTGGATAGTCTGCCTAGATCACATTTTCAAGTTCCAAAGCATGTATGAAACGGTCTCATTTATACTGATACTTTTTAAAATAGCTATGGATGGTGTGTATTTCTAAGACTATATTTTTATTTTTTAGGAAACGTCAAGTAACAGTGGTCCACCTTCCCCTCCTGTTCCAGACAACTTGCAACCTGTGCCAAGAAGCAATCTGTCTGCTGTCAGTATTAATACTGTGTCTCAGCCACGGGTGCAAAATACAAAGTTTGTTAGAGTACCGAGGCTTCCACGAGCAGTGATCACAGTAAGGAAATACTGGTGCTTCCTACTAATAAGACTATTAGTTGACACTGAGCTCAGA
The DNA here is from genome assembly GCF_965178545.1 of Coloeus monedula. Taxonomy (NCBI): domain Eukaryota; kingdom Metazoa; phylum Chordata; class Aves; order Passeriformes; family Corvidae; genus Coloeus; species Coloeus monedula. Next base: position 40,475,623 of record NC_138784.1, read on the forward strand.
AGTGAAGAGCAGACTTAGACTTAGGTTTTCTAGTGATACAGCACGGAAGAGTGAAGCTTCAGTTAAGCATCTGAATTATTAGTCACTTCGATAATCCATATTCTCTTCTAGAAAGAATTTGACACTGAAGCAAGAATTTATAGCTGAAGAGAGCATCAAAATATGCCAGCATGCAGTGAACTAAGAGATTGTAAATACAGTTCAGTTATTTTCTCATCCAGACTAGCACAGACGCTGTTGCTGAAGCAGAGGTAGTCTTGCTCTTCCTCCTGCGCCTGGTCAGTTGGTGTCTCCCTTCCTTTAAAGTGGGGTCTGAAGCACCAGTCCCATGGCTGAACTTATTTTAACATGCTAGATTGGTTAGAAAACTAACTTCTGTGGGGGGAAAAGTACTTTTCCTTCTAGGGGGAGTTGAATTTTTTCAGTGGATAGTATATGTACGTCAGGGTTAGCATGTCTGTGAGTGTGGCTGGAAGAGAGTATTTGTGAGGAAGGGACCAGTGCCTTGCACGAACATAAACTAGAATTTCACCCGCCTGTCCTGTTGTGGTGAAAAATGATGCAGCTGGAGCACATTCAGAAGTAGTAAATACAGCCCATATCTTGAGAATTGCCCAGAAGGAGTGGGCAAAAGAACTGATTGTGGAAATTTGAATATTTTTCATTTTTAAAAATGGTGGTTTTTTGATGGGGTTAATGCTTTAAAAGACACTTAGAGCTTTGATCAAGGTTCTATCCTGAGATAAAGGATGTAATGTATAATTACAGTTGTCCAGATCTATCGTGAGAGATCAGAGGAGCAGTCCTGGAAATGTGAAATAAGTTGCTTTTTTTCCAAGCTATAACTCCTAGAGCATTTGAGGTTACTCTAGATTGTCTGTTTGTTTCTGCATTTTTCTTTGTGCTGGAATGGCAGTCACCTCATCTTCAGTGAGCTTTTAAAATTTATGTTGGCAAAAGGTGATTAATCATGATTTCATCTATTTGTTACATTCTTTTGGTGTTCTGCCAATTAAACTGCCTGAGCAGCTTGCTGTGAGATCAGCTTAAGTGCAGCTGTGGGACAAGAGACATTGCAACTGTATAGCAGAAAGATGAGGGAGTTTTGGTATGTCTGCCACACCATTTCTAATGCAGATTTGATTGGTTGTTACTCCTGAGTTACTTGAAAAAAAGTCTTCTAAGTGACAGATGATCATTTCAATTGCAATTAAAATAATTAATCACCTATAGGAGTTAGATGTTTGAGATTTGTATGCTATGACCATGGAGCCATAAATGTGCTGCAGATACTTTTGGGGGTAGGTTGAAGATGTTAGAGTACCTTTCATGTTACAATGTCAAGACTATGTACAATGTTACTGTCTTGTGGAGATGTTCAAGTGCTTATTTTTTTCTTACAATGTGGAATTGGTGTGTGTGATAACAAAAGGAGTTAACCTTCTTTTTCTCATCTTGTAAGTATGTCTTCTGTTACACCTGTATCTCTAACTTTTTCTTCTAACTACAAAACTTTTTACATTCTTGCTGCAGCTTCCAAAACACAAGTCTGTTGTGGTTACCTTAAATGACTCAGATGACAGTGAGTCTGATGGAGAGCCCTCTAACTCAACTAGCAGTGTGTTTGGAGGACTAGAATCTATGATAAAAGAAGCAAGGAGAAATGTTGAGGTAAATGCTGTCCGGATTTTAATAGGTTTATTTTGTAATCATTTTTCTTTGTATATAGAATCTAAAGTTTAGAATTTGGTCAAGAAATACTGAATTGCATCAGAAGGAGGTAAGAGTGTGTACATTACTCCTGTCTGGACAATTACCTTGTAATTTGGATTGCATAAGCAAATAAAAATTTTTTTGTTGAAGATGGCATCCTGAAGATAGAACTTGTAATATATTTTGGTTTGATTTTTTTCTTAAAATTCAGTGCATTATTAAGCAAAAAAGTACTGGCTTAAAAGATATAACTAGCCTTGAACAGCTTTAAGTTAGTGCTGAAATTCCTCTTATAAATACTACTTGATAGCTGTATTTTAAACTAGTGTGTCTGGTACTGACTTGAGTCTCATTGTAACAGGCATCAAAAATCAAAGCCCCTCCAAAATCAGAAAAAGAAAATGATCCAATGAGAACTCCAGAGGCTCTGCCAGAAGATAAGAAAATAGAATACAGACTTCTAAAAGAAGAGATTGCCAGGTGCAACTTAGATTAATTGTTAATGTAAAATGTGTTTTATTTGTAGCCCTTCACTAGTCTACTTTTGTAACTTGAAGGTAAATCTGATTTTGAAAACCTTGCCATCACCTTCGGGTTTTTCCCCCCATGCAATTTTTGGTAAGACAGCATAGAGGTCTAAAGAAAATCCTTGGATTTGAGCTGATTTATAGTAACTGATTGCAGTTGTGGAAAGTACTTTTTCTTTTAACTTGAAATCTTGTCCTGCTACACTTTTCAGAGATGTAAAAACTCTTGGGAGTACACATTAAAATGAATGTTGAAGCTACTGAACATCTTTGTTTTGAACATTTCTGTTTCAGTCGTGAGAAACAGCGCTTAATTAAGTCTGATCCAGTGAAGAACAGTTCGTCCCCTGCAAATTCTGATGGTGAAGTTGATGGAATTGGGAGAATAGCAGTAGTGACAAAACAAGTCACAGAAGCAGAAGCAAAGCTGAAGAAAAACCGGTATGCATTTCATTGTCATGAGTCCTACCTCTTGCTTAGCAGGATGAAAAGAAAAAATAATATTTTTAAACGTGTAGCATTTAAAAAACATCAAATGATTGATTTCCTGTTGTCTTGAACTATTCAGCCTTTAATCCTATTGCTGTGCAAAAGGAATGGTGTTGTAGTGTCAGTGTGGTGTTTGATAACTTTTAAGTATGATTTGTCATGCTAACTGTTTTCAGCTGTTTATGTTCAGTGACAAATATGATTTGTGTCATCTAATACAGCTTTTCTCTTGTGGCATGCCTTTTCCATGTTTCTCACCCTAATTTCAAGTTATGGTTGGAAGTAAAAGTGCTTTGCATCCTCTACTCAGCTTCTCTTGCCGCTTGATTACTACTGTATGGTCTTCTGAACAAACTGGTTTGTGGTCAGTCATCAACTGAAGGACAGTATTCCCTCCTCTCTTTATCCATACTCATCTACCTAAGTGTTTATCTTGCTTCCTTTGATGCATAGCTTTTTGTATTTATCTACTCTATTGTTGTGCCATAATATTATGGCTTGTAATTCAATAATGTGTGTATGTGCCCTAAGATGGAACTAGGTTGTTACTTAACAGAAAGCAAGAACATGTGTTTTGGTTGTCATTATATTAAAAACAGTATTAAAGATAGAACATTTGCTTACCTTCCTCTGTCCTTGTAACTGCATCTGCATTATACTTACATGCTGAACTTGGGATGATGAAATGTGCTGTATTGACAGTATTTACTGTCTTACGGATGTTAGGACTATCTGGAGAGGCTTAATGTGTAGTCTGTTTATAAGTGAGGAGAGCTGTGTTCTTAATTAACTGGAGTTTCGGAGGAGCAGCAGTAGCTCTAAGCAACTTACCTTTGGAAAAAATTGTTATGTTCCTTTCCTACTTTCAGAATGCTGTTGATGAAGGATGAGTCTGTCTTGAAAAATTTATTGCAACAACAGGCCAAGAAGAGAGAGAATGTTCGAATTGCTGAAAATAAAATTAACAAACTGTCTGAACAGCTACAAGCAACAGAGAAGATCTTGAATGCTAACAAGGCATTTCTCAAGAGGATTCAGGAACATGTAACTTGCACTCTGAAATGTTTTTGTTTCCTAGAGCTGGAAATCTTGAAAAGGGATGCCTGATTTTTGGAGGCAGTAGGCTTTCTTTGAATTAATTATTAATTCCCATCTAGTTATATTATGTCTCATTAATTCAATGTAATTATATTTTTATTATCTGGTCATATCTGTAAATTTGCATCTTGCTGTAATATTTAGTTTTTATTTTTATTTTTTCAGATACATAAAGTTCAACAACGAGTTACAGTAAAAAAAGCTCTGGCATTAAAATATGGAGAAGAACTTGCTCGAGCAAAAGCAGTAGCAAGTAAGGAAATTGGGAAACGGAAGCTAGAGCAAGATCATCTTGGTGTAAGTTAGCATGCTTTTAAACCAAACTACTTGGAAAAGAGTATAAATTTTGATTAACAAAGTTCAAGTGGAATTTCAGGAAAACATTTCAGAAACATTGTAGGGAATGTTCCTACTGGATTTTGTGCATTTTTGAGAATTCAACAAAACAGGCATTAATGATTTGAGGAAGAAAACTCTTTATTTCTGTGCTAGGGGAATGTCATTCATAGATAAGTAATAAGAGGAGCTGTATGGCTGTGAAAGAAGGAAGAAAATACTTTGCTGTCTGTAGACATCAATAATCTTGTTAAAACTATCAGGCAAAGTTGCTGCAGAGGGGATCGGTTACTGTTTTGAAAAAATATACGAAAACAAGGTTAAAATATTTTTGTCAGTTTTAGTGCTGCCACTCCCAACATCACTGTGTGTACTTGTTTTATAGCTTGCCTTTTAAGTGGGGCCACAACTTCTGTTGAAGCCCCATACATGATGCAGGATAATTTTTACTGCAAAACCTGCAAATCTGCCAGCTGAATTGTGGCAAACTCTTACGTGGTTTTTCTGCTGTTTGGTGAAATCTTCAGGCAGGAGTTTAAAATGTTATTATAAGCTCTGAATTAAATACCTTGCTTATGTTTTTACCTCCTGTCGATAGATCAGTAGATGAGAAAATTGAAATAGAGAATTTTTTTCTTTTCAGCCAAGCAAAATACTGAAATTGGATACCTCCCCTGCATCAAGTCCAAAAAAGCCTTCAGCAGAATTGATTGCACTAGAGAAAAAACGACTGCAGCAACTAGAGTATGAATATGCTCTAAAGATTCAGAAGTTGAAGGAGGCCCGTGCACTTCAAACCAAGGAACAATCAAATACTGCACCTCATGTAGAAGAAGAATCTGAGTTTGCGTTACCTCAGCCATCGCTTCATGATCTTACACAGGACAAATTGACTTTGGACAGTGAAGAAAATTACTTTGATGATGAAGTTTTGTCTAATTCAAACAGAGAACGAAGGAGATCTTTCAGAGAATCAAATTCTTTTACTAAACCAAATCTTAAACACATGGACACTCCAAAACAAGAAAGTATAAACAAACTTTCTAAAAAGGCTTCAGAGGAGCCTGAGCTGTTCCTTGGGTTGAATATTGATGAACTGAAAAAACTTTATGCTAAAGCTGACAGCTTGAAAGAACTGCTAATGAAAAGTACTGCCTTTATTGTGCCTAAGGAAGATCTGTTGTGTGGTCAGGTAAATGTTTTACAACTAAACATGAAGCTTGTCTTTATTAGGTGGTATTTCAATAGCTGTATATCTGTTTATCTATTTCCTAGGAAATTTCAGTGGACATGGATTTTTTTACATCACAAAGTAAACAAGCTGAAGTGAAACCATTTCCATTTGGACCATATCATAGTCCTCTTCTACTGTTTAAATCCTACAGGTATGAAGACTGTATCAGCTCTTTGACTAATGCATAAGTGTTCAAATGTTCAAATGTTCTTCAGGGCTGTTCCTTGATACCCAGGCATGTACACAAAGACAAGTCCTAGTGAGAAACGTGGCTATCCCTAAACAATATTGTCTGGTCTAGGGAATCTAATCATTTTATTCAGTCGTTTTTTCCATGCAATATGCTGCTTTTACATTGTATTGCACATTGTTTGATACAACTAAGCTAAAAAAATAGTTAAGCATTTGAGAACAGGATTTTTATATCCAGTATGAATAATGCAGATCTAAGAAGCATATTTCAATTATGCAGTCTTTGAACTTGGCTAGGATTTACATTGTCTGAGTCAAAATTGGCTCAATCATCTATTTTTGGATTCCTGCTCAGTGGAAAGAGGCATAATCACAGTGATTCATCTTGACTTGACAGTAACGTCTGCAAGTGTAATCAATTTGGAACATCTGTCTTTTGACTAAAGAGAACTTTGTTCCTGCACATCAAGTTTTAGAAAACAAAAGTCTGGAATTTAAACTGGAGTAGTTGTATCCTACCATGTGCTTCAGGTTTTTTATTGCTTTGCTCTTAAGTAGTGGAAGATGGAGTATGCCATCTTTGCAGGAGTATTCATTTTGACTTGCAGGTTATGACTTCAATTCCTGAAGGAGCTAGAAATCCCAAAATTGCTGTAGTCAAACTTCAGCTAAAGATTTAAAATAAGCATTAGTCTGCTTAGCTACGACTGGTTTCATTTTTTTATACATTCTAAGGCTGATATGTTTCGGTGTTTTTCCCCACTGTTTCTTCAAGTTCATCTTTAACAGTTCTCTTTACACTTTTATTTGATGTTGGTCATCCTGACTAGAGGATGAGATTTTCTATAAACTACTGAAATGCACTTTCATTAGTTTGCTTTCTGTACTGGGTTTTTACTGCACTTCCTGTTTTCATATTCCTGAAGTTCTGCACCTAAAGAAGAGAATGCTAGAGGAGAGCTTGATTAGATTGAGAAGTACTCCTTTGTTCCCTTCCTCTCCCTCTTGTTCTTAGCCTGTAGGTTAATGATGCTTTTGATTAGTAGCAGGGTTTTGGAAACAATGAGATTTAATACAGAAAGTGATTTTTAATTACTTTTTTTAGAAAACTGATGTCTTGCCTTGTGTACTTTTATGACAATAATTCACTGTTTCATTTTAGGTTTAGTCCTTATTTTCGTACGAAGGAAAAGCTGTTCCTCAGTTCAATAACGTATAGTAATATGATAGAGCCCAAACAGTGTTTCTGCCGCTTTGATTTAACAGGCACGTGTAATGATGATGACTGTCAGTGGTGAGTACTTTTTAATTTTCTTGACTTAAACTAAACCTCTCTTCTAAATGTCTGACTCTTGAGTCCGAAATAAGTGTGGTTTTATTTTCTTTGAAAGATCTGGGTATGTGATCCTATGCACAAGTTCTAGACAAGGTTATTTTTAATACTCTATTGCAGATACTAAGTTGGAAGAGAAACTCCTTTCATCTAAGCCATGAAAAAAGAGGAGGCTCTTTAGATGTATATTTAGAAAAGTAGTATGGCCTGTTATAGAATATTTCACCTTTCTAGTAGTTTAAATGGAACTGGTCTCATACAACTTCAGCATAACTTCAACTCATTGTAGAACCTCACATAGTGGTTGATACTGTTAAGCACACTTGAGATGAAACGTGTATATTAAATACATGATTAAGTAAAAAAATAATAATATTGTAATATTGTAATTCTAGTTTCATCGGAAAATACTGGCTAAGTTTGTTTCCTTAAAGGCTGGTGTTAAATTTTATTAAAAATTAATTTGTTTAACAGTGTTGTGCAGTGTATTTACAAGTGGATATGAATTGGTTAGGAATGAACTCAATATGAAAACTTAGCTACTGGAAAAATAGGAGTGAGCTTTATTCTGGATCAGCTTTTAGCTGTTGTCATCAAATCATTGTTTGACTCTTTAAAATACAAAGTGATAACTAATTCTTATAATTTACCTTTTTTGAAGTGGAAGGTTCTAAGTGCTGTGGTTTTGTGTTATTGCCAAATGAGTGTGTAGACATGTAATTTAAAGAGTAAGGCTGTAGTGAAATAATGAGGACTAGGATTAAGTTATTTACGTAGGTTTAAGTTTAGAAAAGGCCTAGGTATATTTAACCAAACATCAAAGCAAACAATAGGTTTTTTTGTGGGTATTGTTTTCTTTATGCCTCACCCAAGTGTGTACTAAAACTTTCATAATAATTTGTTGCTATGATAAACGTATTAATTGCTTATTCTTTCGTTTTAGGCAGCACATGAAAGATTGCACTCTTAGCCGTAAGCAGCTCTTTCAGGATATTCTGTCTTACAACTTGGAACTGATTGGCTGTTCAGAAAAAAGCACTGATGAGGAAATCAGCGCTGCCACAGGTTATTAGGAGTCTTTTATTCTCTTTTGTATCTAAAAATTCATTTCTGAAGGAATAGGTTTCAGTAAAAGCTGTGGGTGCAAGGACTTTGATGTGAAGCAATGTATAAGATACAGCTATATGAAGTTTCTTTTGTTGTCCATTTCTGCCCTTTGTAGTGGGTAGTTACTTAGTTACCTTGTTATCTTACAAAACGAAAACAATCACTGATCTGAAAAACATCTCACTCAAAAAAATATGATTGCTGCAATTCAGGGTGTTGGGGAGCAGTGAGCATGGAATCTTTACTCTCCTCTTCCTCCGTTCTTTCTGTAACTACTGGACTGACCTATTTTGGTGGAGCTGGAATTTTATAACAATGCCTTTGCCATATAGGCAAGTTGCGAAACAGAACTTCCTTCTTTTTCATTTCTTTGTGCTAGTGTGTTAAATCGCCATGCATCTTAAAGCAGTCATAGTTCATAATTTTAGCATAGATTGTATTAAGTTGCTGTTAAGTTGCATAACTGTTTTCATCCATATGCTTATCTTAAGCTACACATATTCTTGTTTCAGAAAAATATGTTGAAAAACTTTTTGGTATAAACAGAGATCGTATGTCAGTGGATCAGATGGCTGTTCTTCTGGCCAGCAATGTCAACGAGAGTAAAAGTCACAGTAAGTAACTTGGTAGATTAAATGCAATATATATAAACTTTAAAAAATTATGTAAGTACCTCGATGATTTTGTAAACCAAGAATATTTTTTCTTATTGTTGCTTAGTTTATTTATCTTAGTATTATAAATTCTGATTACGGTGAATTCAAGACAACACAGAGTTTGTTTTAAGGCAATAATATAATAGCTTTTGAGTTCTATTTGTAGACTTTATTTATGCACTTAAGCACAATAAATTTTAAATGAGTGGTATTGAAGTTTATACACTTCTGTTGAACTCACAGAATCTTTTTATCTAAAACCTTTATCAGGAAAAATATTTTACTCTTGAATACAGAAAAGTGAAAGAGTTTCTACTACTTTGTTTACAGCACCTCCACATACAACTTGGAAAGAGAAACGGAAATGGAGACCAAAGTACTGGAGAAAACCTCTGTTAGATAGTAGCAGCAGTGAAGAGGAACAGTTTGTTGGACCTATTAAATATGGTAATCTGGATGTGTGGTGGCCTTTAAAAAGAGTACTGGAGGAAAATACCCACCCACTTCTTTCTAACACTTGGTTTTTAAAGTGGTTCTTGACAAAATCAGTGCTTTTAGTAGTTCTCTTGACTTTATACTTCCTGTATGCAAACTTTATTTTACATAAATTCATGGGTAAAGGTTGACCTACACTTGTAATTCTATTAGATTTTTTCCTTTAATGTGACTGGAAATTAAGGTGGAATTTGTAATTACCTGTTCTCAAAAGGAACATAAAGACCTTTTTCCCTAGAATGTTTCAGCCTTGCCAATACACTCCTGGGATTTAAAAAAAAAAATTATTTTCCCTCAACATATCCACCTTCTTCTTCCCTCTCCCCCCAAACTCTAAGTAGAAGAACATCAGTGTTCAGTTATCTTAATTTTTATAGAGTTAGTATTTGCTGTGACCTCAGGAGTTAAAAAAAGCTGCTGTTAAACAGCATTTTGAAGCTGCTAGAGCATCAGTAACCTGCCAGTGTTTCACACGTGACTCTTGCAAGTAGGAGCTTTAGCATTTGTTAGCAGATCCCCTAAAAAGGATTTTTTGAGACTCAGAATAGAGAAAAATTTTTCTTTGTCAAATGTGTCTAGTTCCTAATGGTGCCTAATGATCTGCCTCAGCTGGTGTCTGTTGATCAAGGCAGCCTTTGCTGCTATTTATTTCATTCCTTCACATTTGAAATATAACCAGTTCTCTACAGGCAATACAGTTTGAAGGATGCTGGATAATGCTATTTAGTTCTGATCAATGGCTATGCTTGAAATATATAGATGCCACCTCTTGTGAGAGTTACAGATCACTACTGTTTTGAAAAGGAAATTTTTTTTTTTCTAAAATTTGTGTATTATTTACAGCCCATCCCATGGAACATAAAAAAAGAGTTCCAGTGCTTGATGCTGTGGTGACTCCAGATGATGTCCGGTATTTTACAAGTGAGACTGATGACATTTCCAACTTGGAAGCAAGTGTCCAAGAAAACCCCTGTGATGTACAGCTTTGGATTAAACTTGCATATAAATACTTGAATCAAAATGAAGGGTATGTCGCTACATTTTAGACACTTGCTACCTATTAGCTGTTTACCTATAATGTTATGATAAAGTTTCCTACATAATGTTAAAGAACTTCCTCCAACAATGGCACAAATAATTTATTACTTTAATTCAGGTTAAAAAATAGATTATACTTCCTACTGTATTTAGTATAGTATATGAGTAATAAATTACACTGATGGTTTATCTTTGGGTAGGTTCTGATTCAGAGCGGAAGTTGATGGAAGGTAGTGTGGGAGAAGTAATTGTTCATGTTTGAAAAGTGCTCAGTGTAATATTACAGTGGAATGTTGCAGTAAAGGTGGACCAGTGAACTCAAATCATTCTCTGCAGAGTGGATGGTTGGAATAATGTTTGAAATTACTTTCATCAGCAAACTTTCTTATAAGAACAGTTCTGCTAGTTGGTTTTATCCCTGTAGAAATGGTCTAATTGAGCACTTGGTTTCTTAGTTTGTGATATTTTTTTTTAATGTTGGTTTTCTAAGTTTCTCTAGCTTCTCTTCCTTAAACTTACACTGCAGGGTACCGTGTTTCTATTGGCAATCAGATCATTTCAATAGGAATTCTGTCGTGGTTTCATCCATTATGACGATTAACCTCAGTTTTAAGTGAGGTATAGCTGAGCAACTGCAACAGGAAGCAAGGGGAATGGAGAGGAGCAGATCTACTTTAAAAGCCTTGTTTAAACTGTGGATAATGGAAAATGTAGGAAAAAATCAGTTTAGCTGTATCAATAGGTGCCTGAGCAGTAGAAGGGGTAGAACTGGAAAGACCAGTAATCAAAGTATTACCAGTAAGTGGCAGCATGAGAAGAGCATGCCTTCTAAAAATAAGTGTACTTGGGAAACAACCAAGAAAAGGGAGAAAACCTGGTGGAAGATACGCATCCTTTTCATAAAACAGCCACCTCTCCCATTCCCCACTTCCTCAGCACTCTGAAGAAATTTGACTGCTGTAGCAGGTGAAAGTAGTGGCATTGGGAAAGCTTCAGACATATGCATGGTTAACTGTGTTAAGGGTTTTTTTGAGACTTGTGTTTTTCTTCTCATAATTGTCCATGCAAAATAATTTCTAAAGATGATTTCAGAACACATGGGACCTCAGAAGTATTCTGTGGTTTTATGCAAGATGTATTTATGAATTAAAGCTCAGCTCTGTGGTTTGCAGTATAGTCAGTTATTTCAGCTAATCATATATTACTTGGTGGGTGTCATCTCATGATTTGTTATCTCAAAAAAGCAAATTTCTTTTTTTTAATGTCTTAGAGAACCTGCATGGTATGCTGAAGTAAAGGCTTTTGTTTAGTGACTGTAGGAAATTTCATCGTTTCACTATTACTTATTAAATATTTAACAAAAATACAGCTTACTTTACTACATTCTTAAAATCCCTACTTAAGTCCTTAAGCCTGTATGACGTAAATGCCTTTATATCCTTGCAGCTTGAGAACTTTGCTTACAGATGAATCTTACCCATTTTCAATAATTTGGACTCTTTTATTAGAATTGGCAGTCTTCATAGAATACTTATTTCCGTGCACTATGATAATTGCACCTGATACCTTCTGAAGGTTGAAAACTTGCTGCAGCTTTGAAACCTGGTGATAGTAAAGGACAACGTGTAAAAAAGATGGCGTACTGTGTGTGACTTTAATTCTAATTAAAAGCATCTATTTTCATATTTGATGTTGTGCAAGTCATAATACCAACACAGTTGATGAGAGTGCTTTTTTAAAATGTTTATTTTTTACAGCTCATCATCTGAGTGTTTAGATTCTACTTTAAATGTTTTGGCTCGAGCCCTTGAGAACAACAAAGAAAATCCTGAAATTTGGTGTCATTACCTCAGACTTTTCTCAAAAAGAGGAACCAAGGAGGAAATACAGGAAATGTGTGAAACAGCAGTGGAATATGCTCCCTCTTATCAAATCTGGTGGACAGTAAGTAAAAATTTCAAAGTAATTGTGAAATGTTCCTGTAAGTGTGTGTTTTCTACTGTATAAAGTCAGTATGTATGACAGGGAAACTGTAGAATAAAAAGCACTGTACCTTTTTAAAAACTCAAAAGTTGAAAATGAAACAAATCAAGTTCCTGCCAGTTATTTGTAGAAATCATCACTTTTCCCTAGGTAGTAAAAGTTATTTAAAATCAAGATGTTACATTGATTGCAAAATTTGGCTGTTCTTGTACATATTAAAAGTGGTATGTTTTGGGGTTTAATATGGAGCTTTGTGAGGGAGGGAAACACGGTTCATAAGCTAGCAAAAGATATGATTCGAAGTTTGTGATCTGTATGATTTTTAACCTAGAAGCCTTACTTGTATTGTGATTGTTATTATTATGATTTATTTCTCTCTAGTTTTTGAATTTGGAGAATTCCTTTGATGGAAAAGACTATGTTTGTGGGAGGATGCTGCAGTTCCTAATGGAAGTGAGAGAAGGAGGAGAAAATCCAAATCTTGTGTCCTTTCAGCTGCTGGAGACTCTGCTCTACAGGGTTCATTTAAGCCTGTTTACAGGAAGACATCAGAATGCTCTTGTTCTGCTGCAGGTAACTTCCAAGTTACCACCTCAGGAGTGTTTCCATAGCTTTACCTTTTTAATGCCTGTGACTGTGATAGTTTGAACTTTAGAGGAACTGTGCCTTCCTTTAGGAGAATTCCTTCAACAAATAGAGGCTTCTGTGTTGAGCTATGATGCTGTTGTAATCTGGATATACCTTTGGGGGTTTCGTTGCCTACTTTTTTTATTTGAGTAGCTAATAGCCTAGATTACTGTCTCAAAATAATGCCCTGGGAGATGCTTTATTTTTTGGTTTCTAGTAAGCCATAGATCAGGTTTTTGCAGTGAAGGCCTGTTGGTAATGCCTTAGGTATTCAAAATTGCCACAGAAATTATCAAACCAGTAGTTCTTGGGAAAGAATATAGTAGTTATCTAACAGTATTGCCCTGCTCTCCAATCTGGAGACTGTTAAATCAGATTTATTTCTCCTATGAACCCCGAAGTCATTGAGTTATCTCAGGCCAGAACTATGTAGAAATAATTTAGGTGACTGTTAACTGTTGCGTAGATGATAAAAGTGGTGGCTTAGGGTGAGAAATGGACATTATCCTCTCCCAAAGTGGGAGCTCTGTCCTTTCAGTTGCAGGTTGTTTCATTCCTGCCAGCAGGTGCCGCCTATTGCTTGCTGCAGCCTGTCCTTAGAGTTTTAGGCCTTCAGGCTTTTGTCTGGCTCCAGTTAGAATGGGAGAGTGCAATGCTGTGCTGGCTTTCTCCAAAGGTACTGAGACACATAAGTCTGAATTAATAAAAAGAACGGAGGGAGAAAAAACTCCTTGTGTCAAATCAACATGGAAATCCAGGGAGAATAACACTGGTTGGTTACCCTTACCTTTCTGTAAAGCATCATCACAAAGCTAAATTTTTTTTTCTAAATGAATCTGAAATGTGTAGTTGAAAAGAATGGCTTGAATAATCTCTTGCCAAAGAATGGCAAGAGATTATTTAATCATATTTCAGAGAAAATAATTTCAAAGTAACTGCTACTTCAGAGTAAATAGCAATGTGTATTGGAAAACTTGAAAGCAATTTCTAAGTATTTTGTGGCGTGAATAAGTGAAATGCTTTTGAAACACCAGTTTTCACCTACTTCAGGGCATGTGTCCTGCTGAATTTTGCATAAATTTGCAAGTACATTCATTCCCTTGAAAAATGCATTCTTTGATCATACTGTGTTTGTCCAGGAAAACGTTGACACATCACTAGTCATGAGGTTCTATTGAATTTATGTTTAGACTTTATTTAATTGCATGCTCTAATTATTTTATTTGGGATCTGCTTGTTTAACTGGACTATTCTCTCTTTGCATGTGACTAGTAGAAAAATTTGAAATAGTATCCTTGTTCTCAGTAAGGATTTCAAAACATTTTAAAACATCATGTCTAGAGATGGTGGCCTTTTCAGTAGACTTGAATAGCTGTAACTTAATAGCTTTTCAACTAGAATTTAATAAATAAAAATGCCAAGGTGAACAGACAACCCCAAACGCACAAAACCTAGTTGAATCCAGGTTGTAGATGAGTTGTATCTGGCGTTACTGTATTACTTCTATGGAATTGGAGGTAATAGGAGAATAGAGAAGGAAAAAGGAACATATATGTTGGGAGATGCCTGTTTTCAAAGTGTCTCTCTTCACTTTTTGCAATAAGAATCTTCTGTGGTTTTTCCAAACCTTTTACTAGAAATGGCATAATTTGAATAGCCACCCTTTCACATGAGCTGAATATAATCCTGATTTTTACATAAAGAATTAGTTCCTGTCTTTTCTATGGAAAAAATTGGAGAATATTGAAACCTACTCTTCCTGTTTTCTTTTCTCATTCTTAAATTCTAAAGACTTTGTGGTTGAGGTGCATTGTATTTCTTTTAACCTTTACAGAATGCTTTAAGATCAGCAAATGAAAAGATAATATCAGAACACCTTACTGCAAGTGACCGTTGCTTGGCTTGGCTGGCTTACATACATTTAATTGAATTTGGTGTTCTCCCAGTCAAGTTCTATGATCCAGCTAATGTCAGTCCTTCAAGGATTGTGCACAAAGAGCCGTTTTTAATACCATGGCAGACAGTTCAAGATGTGAAGACTGATCCTGATACACTCTTAGCTATGTTTGAAGGTAAGATTAAGGCAGTAAATATTTAATACATTCTTCACACGTTGTAATTCAAGAAGTATTATTCAGCTTCTGGAATTTCAAGGCAGTGCAATATTGCTGATGACTTTGTTAAGCCATTGAATTAATCCAGTGTATTCATTTTGATTTGAACAGAATAGTGCGGAAAATCCACGTTCTCGGGTGCTTAACAAACATGAGGTTTGCGTCTGTGGTTCCAAGCCACAGCTTTAGCTTGATAGAATATGATCGTTCAGAGAAAAAGACCAGTCAGTGGCTTGTAATTGTATGACATTGCTATTTTTTTGGGCTTATGCAAGCATAAAGCCAAGCTCCAGTTGTCATTCTTTCTTACCCTTCCCCCTTTCTCTCGCTAGGATGTATTTATTGGAAAGTTACTTTCCTGAAATATTAGTGTATTTCCTTAAAAGAGGCAGAACAATCCATGTGTTTATCTTAATTCACAGTTTAAAAAATTTATTCGATTTACTTAAAGTGTAAAATGGAGATATTAGAAGAAATCGAGATTTTATCTTACGGTGGTGCTGTCAGAGGTAGACTTCACAGTAGCAGGCAAGTGCTGCTATATAGTATTTATAAATGTCAGTATTTAGTGTGTTAGCCAGCAGCAGTATTGAGTTGCCACTGAGAATATACCTATGCTTCCAGTGGTAGGGCAGTGTTGAAATATTCAAGGATCAATGGAGTAGCCCAGCTGTGTGAGTGAGGGCAGTCTAGCTATGGTAATGGGGTGTTCAGTTGGCTAACTTTTTATTATGCTGAGGAGAAAAATAATATCCTGCATTAGTGTTTGTCTCAGTAGCTTTCAGCAGCTACACTGGAAATCCTGGTGTGTGTTTTTAAATCTAGGCATATGCTTCTATCTGAAACATTGCTTTAATGTTTCATTGTTAGGATGTTTCCTGTTTTTAAAATGAGTAAGAGATGAAACAGAAATATTTTTGTTTTTGTACTGTGGTGATAAGTGTGAAGAGAGCTTTTCCAAAGATGATCATCTATTTCTAATAACTTGCAAAAACAGCACCTTCAGAAGTAATCTTTTCAGATTATGTATTTTCCTTATGTTAAAGGAAACATTTTATTAAGGCTTCACATAACTTTGACGCTGCTTGAGGTGTAAAGGCTTTGCTTTTTACTTTTGTTTTGAAGATGCAGTCAAAACATGTACTGATGAAAGCCTTGAGGCTGACAAAAGAATAGCTGTCTGCTTCCCTCTCTACAGAAACATGATAGCTTTGCTGAAACTGCTTGAAAGGTAAGTTGTTTCAAGACATTCTTAACTGAAGTACTTGACTCACTTTTTTTTTTTTTTTTTAACTGACCTTTACTTTTCTTTAAGGTGGGAATCTGCTGCAGAACTTTGTAGATCTTTATTGGAGCTCTGCCCTAACAACTGTCAGCTCTTGGAGAGTTTGGCCACCTTGTATTTGCAGATGGAGCAGAGTGAAAATGCCCACAAGGTGTGGATTGGAGCTTTTGAGAGGAATCCTCAGAATGCAGAAGTTTTTTATCGATTGTGTAAATTTCTTGTTTCACAGGTAATACTCCATGTCAAAACTTGTTTGCTGGTCTGCTAGCTCTATAAAATTTGGGGTTTATGTTGTTTGAAAAGCTTGTCAAAGTGATTCAACTTAGTGATATTTTTGTAATGTCTAGTAGTCCTTTATATAAATAGGAAAAGTATAATTGTCAAGACAAGTGAAATGATAAAAGATAATCTTAGAAATTACATAAAATCATAAATTTGTAGTTTGGGCTGTTCTAATTCAGTGTTAATCTTAAGAAAGAGTAACAGAAAGTAAAAAAACCACCCTGTAATATTTTTCCAGCTTCTTCCTACTGCTGACTTCCCCATTTAAACTTCGTTCTTGAGAGAATGAAGACAGTGGAGCATTGCAGAGATAAACACACCACTTATTTATTTTGCTTAAATTACTCTCACCATATTCCAGGTTGATGTTTGATTTTATTTTTTTATTTTTAAAAAAAAACTCCAAACAACAAAACAGGAAAGGTCAAGCAGTATTCTTCCACTGTTGCAAGATTTCGTGGCAGCTTTCTTTGAGAATACATGCCAACAGCACGGTCCCATGGATCTCTTAAGGTATGTTTAGAATAATTTTTAATTTAAATTTTGGCAATATTGGCATTTTCATGAATAACATGATAGTGTAGAACTTTTAAACTCTATTTTTTAGCATGGTGTGTTTTGCCAGAACTTCAGTGAATGATGGTTTAGTATAAGGTTTATGCTTGTTTTTGCATAGACGCTAATTTATAAAACCATGAGCATCTCAAAATAAGCAAGCAAGTCACATGTCTGGATCTGGGCAATCAAAATAAATCATATATATACCAAAGTTGGTTTTGGTTTTTTTTTCCCCCCTAAAGCTAGGAGTCTAAAATGACGTATCTGAAATACACTGTTTAGGCACTTGTAAAAGACCTCAGTCAAGACATCCAGCATGTTATTAATCACATTAGTATTGATGAAAAGATACAGGTTTCGTATATAGCCTGATGATTTTCCCCTTGAATATTAGCACCTAACTGAAAGACAAAAGTTTTGGAATCTGCAAGTTCCCTATGAGCAAAATAGATGCCTCTGAAGGTCTTCAAAGCAAAAACCTTCCGTGCTAGAGCTCATTCAGATGAGCTTTTGAAATGTTTTTATCTCTTAAGTTAGGTGTTAGATTTTGTTCTTGCTTACGTTTGTTAGGTACTTGATGCATTTTATGAAGGAAGGGGAAAGTCTGTAATATAAGGCAATATTTAACTTTGTGCATAATGAGAGAGTAAATGCCTTCTGTATTAATTCTACATTTCTGTGTAATGCTTTCTGTACAGATTTTGCCTGGATAGAGTTAAACTGAAATCTAGGAAAAGTGCATGTTTTTTCAGTATTTTTTGTGAACTGGACTTCGTAACTGAACATTACGTCTACATAGAATTCTTCCATGTAGAAGCATATTCTTGTTTACTACTCCTTTTTTCTCTTGTAGATATCTCTTGAATTTTCCAATGCCAATTGAATTTACATCACCTCTCTATAAAGAACATCTTACAGATGATGTTGTTAACCAGCAAATCCCATATCTGTGGCAGATCTACTGGTGAGATTTTTCTAAGGAATTTCTGAGAAACAGCTGTTGGGTCTGAGTAAATTGCATTTTCAAAAGCAAAGTATTCATAACTTGCCTAAGGGTGTATCACTTTCAGTTCTCTCAATAAGTGATTGGCCAGTCTTTAGAGAACCTACTGGCCTGCTGCACATTGGAGATAATTTTATGAAACTGAGTTGCACGTCAGCTTAAATTTTCCACTTGAGAAATCTTTCAGAAGTTCTGACCTACGGGAATGGTAAAAGGTGTGTTCATCTCAAAATGATTTTTTTGTTTGTTTTACTTTTGGTTTAGGTTACTGCTGCTAGTAGTGTTCCTCTTTCTTGTGGCTTTCAGTTGTCTCCCTTCTATTTTACAATAGTCCTTCTTTGCAAAGTTTCCATTCTGTTTAGTCCTGATCTCCCCAGCTCCTTGACTCATTGTTTCAGCTGTTCATGGAGAAGCTCCACAGCAAAGTTAGTGCAGGAGGGTGACCTGTTCCTCTGCAAGAGGTTGTAAAGGAACATGTCTTTGTCATGTATACACAATCTTTTTTCCTTTTTCTTTTTTTCTTTTTCTTCCATCATTCCTTTTGATAGCAGCCTTATACAGGATTGCCAGACACCACAGTATTAGCCATCTGTAACTTATACTAGCTACTTAACTGTGGTTACTGAGGTGCTTGCTTAGGCTGTTTAGGAAGTTTACCACTTTGTGGTCTGGGTTTGTCAGTCTACACAAGTACCTATTTGGCTTTTCAGTTAAGTAAAAAGGCGAAGATGGTATTGCTTCACATACTGAGTGAAGACTCCTCAGAACTTCTTCAACACTGTTGCTTATTGTTTTTAGTTGGTGGACAACCTACAGGTAAAATGAATGGTTTTCAAGAAAATTTAATCTAAACCTTTTTTAAAGATTACCTTTATGGAGTTTTTCTTACATTGTCTATTAATATCAACTTAAATTAATTTTTTTTTTTAACCAAAATATCTCTTGAGAAGTTCAGTTTTGGGTTTCCCACTTACACAGTAGAAGTATTGTTACTAAGACACTTGAGATCACTATTTAGTCATAAGGTACCCTGACTTAAACTCAGATTCTCCTGTATTTTAACACCTGCTTCTAAGAGGAAAAGTAAGTGCTCCTGAAAGAAGTGCCTAAATTACTTTCAGAGATAATGGAGTGTTTCTCTGTTTGAGTTTTGCTACAGTAAGTCTCTAGATACCTGGGCCTGTGTATCTGTATTTCCTTTCTTCAGGTATGGAGGACAAAAGACGTAAAAGTTCACTTTTACCAACTGAAATTAGATTGAAATCAGCAAAGTCTTAAAGGTCTTGTAACAATGTTTTACTTGGAAAGATCCTATTGTGTGTGCACACAAATGTATACACACTATTTTAGAGTGGCAAATTGGTGATTTAGTTCGTAATTCCTGGGGAAAGCAGGAGTAGAATCAGGCACTGATGATGTGACTTCAGTCCAGGAGGGTTCTACAGCAAGGTAGCAAGGTCAGCCCTGTCTTACTTTATATATTTCTGTATTCTGCTTCTTTATGAGGTTGTTAGATTTCCCCCTGCCCCCCATTACTTACTGGAAGTCTTGCCTTTTTTTAATTGTTACTTTACACTTTGAAATACGGATTTTTCGCCATGTCTTGATCTAAGAGTGTGTCTGCTCTTGTCTTTGATGAGGTCTTGTATGTTAGTCTAGCTGTATGTTTCTTTGAGAAGCTGTTTAACAAGATTAAGGTGGGGGTTTTTGACCTTTTCTTGTCAGTTTTCTTTTTCCTCTGACACAATCGGTATGTTTCTACCCCAGATCTTGATAATATTTGTTTTAGAATACTAACTTTGTTGCCAGAGACTGATACTATTTCCCAAGTGGCTTTAATCAGACTTTGAAATTTATCACTTGGAGCTTTCCCAATGGAAATTCAAGACTTGTTTCCATTCTGTAGCAGTTAGAGCATTCCTATTAGAAGGATTAGTAAAGGGTACTTTACAAGAGTAGAAGACAGTTTGTAATATTTAATTTGTTCTTAAGGATTGCATTTTAAACTTCATGGTTGCTTTATTATTCCTTGTTACTTGCTTGCGAGACTTACCCATTCTAATAAATTGACTGATAGATTAGTCCATGATGCTGTTAAACTGAAAGCACTGTTTTTTTTCTTGCATCTGAGAATAGGAAATTCTTAATTGTATCTTACTGTTAATATGTAATTACACATACTGTTTATGACATACAACAGTTTTTATCTTTTTATATAAACAGTTTGTGCCAGTCTCTTCATGCAAGTGTTGGTGAAGCACTGGATGCTTATGAAGCAGCTCTGGGGGCAGTGATGCAGCAGGAAACTGTTCAGAACATTTGGTTGGAGTAAGTTCTTAAGGGAAGAAGGTTAATTAATCTCAATTATTAAGTGAAGGCTACCAGAACCATCTTTTTTCTTTTCTTTTTTTTTTTTTTTCTTCCAGTTACCTTGTTTTTCTCAATAGCAAAGTTGTTGAATCCACCAACAAAGTTCAAGAATTCAAGCTTTTTACTGATCTAGTGAACAGATGTCTGGTGACAATCCCCACAAGATACCCAATTCCGTTTAGTACTGCTGATTATTGGACCAATTATGAGTTTCATAATAAGGTAAAAATGTGTCTGTGGACAGTTTTAGCTAAACAAAGAGGCTGATGACCTGTTAGCAGGTACCTGTAATCTATTTATTCAAGTACAGCATCAGTATATGAACACTTGAGAGCTAGAAAAAGAAAGAAGTGTCTGAGTATAGTAGTGTTTTGAGCAGAAGAGTATCTAGCAGTGATCTTTTCAAATAAAGGTCATGTAATGCAAAGAGAAACTTTATGGCATGTTAATGACAAATTATTTTTTTCTAGAGAAAAGAGAAAATGTGTAAGGGAGGGAAGATACGGTTAAGCAAGAGTACCACTGGCAGATGGAAACAGTTTTGATCATAGAAATTATAATGGTTGAGAAACAGAAGGAATAAAGTAGGAGGAAGAAATTGAGCACTTGTAACAGACAGAATAAAGTTTATAGAAATCCTGGATCCCATTTTGCTAACAAGCAGTGCATTGATCTTTATGCACTAAATGCAGGCTAGAAGGACTAAAATATGTGGTGCTAGCAATTTGACACTGTATTATACAAATTGATTTCTGTACCCTTGAGGGATATAAGGTTTGAAGGTGGCAACTCATTTTAGTCATAGTGTTCATAGTGTGTGATACCATTGTTCTTAGCAAAATAAGAGCTGTAAAGTGGTTTAATGCTTATAATTCAAATTCTACAGGTAATTCTTTTTTATTTGAGCTGCATTCCAAAATCTCAGCATTCCAAAACCTTGGAACGGTTTTGTTCTACCATGCCTACTAATCCTGGACTTGCACTGAGGTATGTAGAAATACTTTTAATCAAGGCAGATGGTTAACATAACAATCGTTTTTTGTGCAAGTCATGCATGATTTGCTTTCTACTACGGAAGTAAAACTGTTCCTCTATTATTGCATATTGCTTGAGGCATATTGTACCTTCTGATGTCATCTCAATCTTAGATTTGACAATGTTCTGTTCTATCTACAGACAGGTTATAATTATACAGGAACTAACTCTGCATTGTACATGATGACTACAAATGGTCAAAATTTCAAGTGGGTAGAGAAACATCAGATATATATTAAAATCTTGTTGTTACTTGATGATCTATTACAAGCTGTAGTGCTAGCTAAACCATGACACAAGTATAGTTCCAGAACAAATAAAAATGGATATACCAGTCTATAACAATGCTACCTTAAGGCTTAACTTGACATTTATTTATCAATGATAAATCATAATTTAAACAAAATCTGATGGGAAACAACCACTGACTCTTGCACTGACTCTTACTTGAACAGTATTTCAAAACATGCTCTTCCAGGATGAGAGTCGATATTTTACTGTGTTCAGGTGCACTGAACACATGAATATTTGGGTAATATTGAAAAGTCCCAAAACACTATTCATCATCAACAGTGACCCCAAAGAACTCAAAGCAAGGCTTGAAGTGAGTGTGTGGTTGTGAGCATGGGGAGAGTGTGACACACCTGCCTTAGGCAGGTTGGAGTTGAATGGCTTCATTTTAAACCAAGTTGCGATTCTGTCTAGATGGAACTTGCAGCTCCTTTAGACAATGTTGATAACTGCATGAAATGGGTGAGCAGAACTGACTGAGTAGCATCTCTGGCCACATGACTATAAAACTAATTTGTCTCCTTTCAAATGTGCAGTTACCTTGTGCATGCTCAAAGTGGATGTGTAATCCACTTGTAATCTTGTAATATGCCAAGATTGTATTTTCTCTTTGATTTCACACTTCTTAGTTACTCTCTGAAAGTGTATCTTACCTTGTTTTGTTTTGTTCTGAGAGCATGATCAGTCAGTATTGTATATGGTGGCTTGGGCTTTTTCCTGCTTACAGTTCTTGTCTCAGATTAGGTATAATATATTTTGTGTAATGTGTTTGTATCTTTGGATAGCTTTTCTGTTCAAAGTGATTAGAACAGTGTTCCTTTCTCATGAATGCCTTTTACAGACTGCTTCTGCAATACTGGGAGGAGAGCAATGTTCAGATTCTGAAACTACAAGCCAAGATGTTTACATATAATATCCCAACATGCCTGGCCATCTGGAAAATGTAATGCAACAGTCATACATCTGTTTTCATAGATATTGCTTTTGTTTGTAAGGTTTACTTCACAAAGGTAAATCGGAAGTGTCCTTCCAGTTGGGCTTGTACTGGAAGCTTCTCTTTCGTTAGCTTGTTATTTAGAGAGTAATATTAGTTCATTACAGCAGACAGAGATACTGTCACCTCTTTAAAATGAGAAATAAAATTTCCCTCTTGGGGGAAACTTAAGTGAATGGATATTATGCAGATAAATATAAATGATGTATTTACAAGTTGCTTTTTAAAATTCAACTATTGACTTCTGTCTCCCCCTCTCTACCCCTCCCCTTTATATATCACAATAGCAGTATTCTCCATTATCCAGTGATGCTGAACTGATCTTTTTCTTCAGTGTTTGTTCATAATGGGGAACCACTGAAATGTCTTGCTCATGTAAGGTTGTTTTTAAAAAATGGCTATTTTTTTCTTTTCACAATAGATTTAACCTCATTGGAAGTTAGTTTCTTCTCAAGAAATTAGTAATTCCATTCCACAGTCAGTATTCTGCCATTAATGGCATTTAAAATACTTCAAGAATAAATGTTTTTATATATTTCTTTTCCTCAGAGCCATTGCTGCCGAATGCTTTCTAATGGGACAAAGAGAAGTAAGTCAATACAGTGTACTAAAACAAGTGATTATGAAATACTGTAAAACTTCTCATACCTTGGCTTTACCCAAAGCAATGGTCGTCTCTTAAATCCAAGATTTCTAGTTAGTTGATGTACTCTAGTTTATGAACACCAAAATATTTGCCTCAAGTGTGAGAAATGTTTTTGTCAGTCAGGGTAGAATGGATTATATAATGAGTGCACAGTCTTTCTGTGTATCTTTCCCATGCTGGGAAGGCTGTATTCTTCTCCCATTTTACTTTTTTTTACCTGGAGGAGATTGTTGTATTTTAAGTTCTAGCAGAGGGAAGCAAGACTTGTGCTGGAAGATGCTAGTGACTATCTTTACAAGTGGACAAGAGAGCTGGAGAGGAACTTTTTGCAAGGTCATGTCATACTAGGACAAGAAGGAATAGCCTCAAGCTGACAGAGAGGAGGTTTAGATTGGATATTAGGAAAAACAGCTTTACTGTGAGGTGGTGAGACACAAACAGGTTGCCCAGAGAAGTTGTAGATCTCTTGTAGGGATGAGGTTTCTAGGCCAGACTGGGTGGGGTTTTGAGCAACCTGGTCTAGTCTAGTGGAAGATGTCCCTGCTGACGACGGGGTTTGTGAACTAGATGATCTGTAAGGTCCCTTCCAACCCAAACCATTCTTTGGTTCTGGGAAGCAGTTGGAGGGGTGGGTCTGCCATACTAATGTATGGAAAGAGTTTGCATAGTTCCTGACACAAAAGATGCCAGTTCCTTTTTTGCCAAAAATAATAGGTTTACTTATTAGTACTTAGGGTAGGGAAATACCACTCTATGTACAAACACAGAAGAGGTTTTTGGGCACAGCAACTGAATCACTTTTCAAACAGAATGATCTTCCTGGTACTGTTGCTGTTACCTTTAAAATACTCTTCTGCCTGTGGAAAGATGTGTATTTGAGGGTGGGGGTTGTCATGAGGCCCTGGATTTGTGATTCATCATCACTTGCTTGTGGTGTTTGATCTACTTCTGTGCTTGTATCTGGTTTTGTGTCATTGTTGTGACTTATTCTTAGCATCCTTCTGTTTTTGTCAGTGGCCTTCTGAATCAATACTAAAGCTTTAGCTGATCCATATAGGGTAGCATGGCTGTTGTTAGACTCACATACGAAATGTTTTCCTTCCTTTTTTACGGTCTCCTAGAATGTTTAAAAAGAACATCCCCTAAGCAGAATTATTTGTTTTGCTAGATCAAATAGCTCAAAGTCAGGAGATACCAAAGGCTGGGTTGCCTCTTCAACCTTAATTCTGTCTCTGTGTTGGTTTGGTGTAATCTGTAATAAGTCACAGATCCCTGCTTCAGTCATTGTATTAGATGGACTACATCTTAAGACACTGCCTGTAGTAAGGCTGGTGGCTGGTTTGTTTGGTTAGAAAAATATATGTCAAATGCATAAAAAAGAGGGCCCTTAGAGAAAATGAACCAATTAAAATGGAGACATATGTGAAACATTGTAGCTGGATTACACCCAGAAGAAATCTTGTAATTTTCTTCTGCAACCACCTCGCTAATTATACGGTATGTGGTAAAATCACTTCAGTAGGCATACACAATGCAATTGGGTTTTTGTGGGGGTCTTGGCTTGGAATGTAGTGAGCACTTACAACTGTTTACACAAATCAGTGATTGGTCCAGATAACTGGATTTTTTAGTAAACAAGTAGGATATTGGTTTAAAATTGAATTGTGATTCAGATTATGGATTTCCTGTTCCTGGAGAACCCGTCATTTATTTCCTTCAGAGGTCATGTAAAGGTTTGTTAAAAGAGTATGAAAATGAGTACAAGTATTTAAAATGCCAGCAAATACCTCCCCTAGTGACTGTGATTGAAGTTGGGACTTTAGATACCAGTAGTTGAAGGACACTTGAGTAAGTACTAGTATTAAATATTTTGGTCCTCTATTTTGAACCATAAAATGGTAAAACCATTTTTTTTTGAGAGTTGCTAATACTCATACTGATGGTTAAAGCATAGATAGATAGATGCTGAAGGAAAAAAAGCCCATGAAACAGTTATTTTCATTGCAGGATTGTGATGATATGCAATAAACAAGACTTGAGACTACATACTGAGTGGTGAAATATTCAGTAAGCTTCTTCATTCCCTGAACGTGTTCCATCCTGTGCAATGAATGAGGCAAGAATCTTGTGAAGAAAAATAGCATGTCCTTATGTAACTAGTCATGTTCATACAAGGGTCAGAATTAAGGTCAGACATAAACTTGCCTTTGCTTTTAGTACCAGTTTAAGGCTTGACTTCAAAACTATTTTAAAAATTATTGCAAGAGATTTTTGTAATTCAGATATTTCATTTTGAGTGCGTGAAATTGTGCTGACTTTTAATACTTGCCTTTATTTTACAGGTCCATCATTTATATCAGAGAGCCCTTCAGAAGTTACCTCTATGTGCAACACTGTGGAAAGATGTAATGTTTTCTCCTTATGATTCAGTTTGAGGTTTCATATAAATTCTCTGCATATCCCATATCCATAGATGTGGTGATGCTCAGGCTCTGGCTAAATCTTATATCTGCTTCCCCATCTCTTTCAGCAACTCTTGTTTGAAGCATCAGGAGGAGGTAAAACTGATAACCTGAGAAAACTAGTTTCCAAGTGCCAAGAGGTTGGAGTCAGCCTAGATGAGCTTTTAAATTTAAACACTTACAGAACAGAAAACAAGAATCACTGAACGCTGGGTATGGTCAGCCCTAAGTCCTATAAAATGCCAAAATCAGTTGAATGGTTCTTCAGGCTGATCCATGCCCTAAGATCTATGTAAGGCAGATGAGTATTGCTGAGCGTATCAAGTCTCCAGTCTGCTTTCCTTGAACCTGGAAACAATTAACATGACCTTCTTCTGGAAACATGAACTCCCTGTCTGGCCTTGCTTCTGGGCCCTGCCAGATTCTCATAACGTCATCTACGTAAGTATAGTTAATCAAAATGACAGACTTTATTTTTTTATGTTTTCTTTTTATTTACTGTTTTTGTTTTGCTGTTCCTGATTCACTTGACACTCTCGCTGATGCCTGAGAGATCTGTGTTTGGGATTAATTTACTGGGCTGTGTTTACAGTAAAAAGCAACTAGTCCATTTTGGGTTTTTCCTTTTTTAAACCTTTTTTGAGACCTTTTCATTACAGGATTTAAAACAAAAGCAGCCGCTCTTAAGGAAAGTGTAACTGCCGTGGCCACAAGTATGCTTCTTGCACTTGAAGGCTCTAAGAGGGTTGCTTACTGCCCTTTTCTGCATTGGACTCATGGCAGAGACTATTAAACTTGAAGATTAAAGAAACTTTTGCAAATGCCAGTGCATCAGAACCTAAGAGTGGTCAATTATGTGCAATTTTTTTGTAAAGAAATTTTAATTTATAATAAAGTTTAACAGTTTAAAGAAAGATAATATTCATCTGTTTTGTTTTGGTACTACTTCGCGCTATTACAGGTGTTCTTGCAGAGATATTTTCAATACAAGCTGACCTTTCAAAAAAATCTGTTGTCTTTTGTTATTTTGATCAAGAGATAAGCAAATGTGGTTGAGCTGCCTATTGTGGATGTAGAATAACTGTCCCCTTGGGGTTTTATTTCATCCCCTTGCCTCAGGTACACAGCTGTTTGTCCTGTAACAACTATTCTTATCAATAATACCACTTCAGTAATGGAAAATGCATTTTATATTGTCGTTTTTGCCCTTAATGAAATGAGGCCCATTTTCCAAAGTTGCTACGTGTACATTGTAGAGAGAGATGAAATATGTGCCAAATCGGATCAAAAGGTGGCTGTAGTACCTGTTGCATTGGTGTTTCATTAAGGTGCCAGTAAATGAGTGGTCTTCATGGTAGAGAGGGAAGCAAAGTAGTTTGTGACATACAGTTCCCAGTAACTTTCAAACCCCTTACTTTATCTAAAGCTAAACATGAAGCAGCTCTTAAAGGAGGTAAAAGTGGGAAACACTGGTTTTCATCCAGGGGAATGGAGAGTGTTTCTGTACCTTAAGTCCTATTAAACAACTCATACTTAATTTTATCAGTCATGCTTAAATATAAAACTTCAAGTACTCACTTTAATGGCCAAGTTTTCCTGCAGACTACAAGACCAGTATTGTAAAACTGACTCAAACCTGTTCTTCTCTGGAGTAGGGTGGTATCCTGATTTTTGTTCACACTTATGTAATATGGCACAGACCACAAAAGTGTAGTATTTAATTTTTTCTATTAAAAACCCCCTTAAGTTTGATGAATGCTGGCTTACATACAGTGGCCAAGTATTTTTTCACAGTTTGTTTTAAAACTTTTCAGATAAACAGTTGATATTTTTCTGCAGCAGTGTTTATTTTAGTGGGATACCATTTTACCTTTTCCACTATTAAAAGTGGAAAAGCTGTCAATGGTTACGGTGCTTGTTATGCTACCCTGTATGACTCTTACCTTAGTCTCATCTTGCCCTTAGGTCACAAAGTAACAGCCTTTTCTTGCCCTCTTGTACAGTGACTTTATAGCAAAAGACGTTTATGAAGAAGACATTAAGCTTTACATTTTCATCAAGGATTAATCATGTATACTCTGCCTTAATGGCTTCTCTAAATACTTGGAGATAGGGCAGGGGAAACCAAAAGCCCACAATGTTCTGATTTCCATTGGCCTTAATTCATATTTTTCTGGTTAAAATACTCATGGTTTATGCATGTGGCCTTTTGACCCAAACTTGCTTGACAGTATATAAAAGTGGCTAATCATAATAGGAATTGTTAAGTTAGAAACTGAAATGAAAAAATATGAAGAAGCTGTATGGTCTTCAGAGCAGCACAATTTTTTTTTGGTTTTTTTTTTTTTTTCCAAGAAAGAAGAAAAATGCCCTGCTGGCTAATGTAGAAATTCCAGGATGGAGTTAGTGCTTCCACAGGTCTGCACTTAGCATGGAACCCTCTCCAGGCTCTGGTATTCTACTAAGTGGGCTTTCTGTTCCAGAAACAAGGGGATTTCTAGCTATCATTTGCAAAACTTCATTAATTATTCACCAGGAGGAATTAAATTTACCAAGGGCATTAATTTAATCTACATACTAATCTTTCAAATTGGTGATCTTTCGTAAGGACTTCTGTTCTACAAGCAGTTTTTTATTACAGGCAGTAGTGGTGAAGAACTGGGAATAAAGGGTAATTCCAGTCAATCGAGCAAACTACTAGCTGCTTAAGAGGAAAAATAACAGGAAACCACAGTAATTTATACCATAAATTTGTGCTGCTACTTGTTCTGTGCTCAGAACAGCTACTTTATGAAGAGTGAGTTGATTATTTGGTCTTTAGTTTAAGTCTTTCTGGAAATAGTCTAGATCTTTAATAATACTGCACCAAAGTACTCCCACTACAATATTTTTCATTTCCTGGCCCCTTGCAAAGACACATCAGGATGCGCAAAACATTCAACTGCATTTATTAGGAAGAATAAATGGAAATTGGTGTTTGTTTTGTTTATCTTCATGTAGGTCTACATTGAATCTACTAGTCTCATTTGATGTTGGTTATTTTAGTGCTCACTACTAGTGCATGTGGGACAGCTCTTAACATTCTTACATTGGTGCTCTTATATTGTGCTGTGGCAAAGGCCATTGTCCCCCTGCTCGTCTCCATTAGGAAAGACATCTCCAGCAGGGCCAGGGAGGTGATCCTTCTCATCAGCACTGATGAAGCCATTCCTGCAGCCATGCACCCTAGTCTGGCTTCCCAGTTCAAAAGAGATACAGAGTTACTGAAGAGAGCCCACTGAGTGGCCACAAAGACGAATAAGGGATGAGCATCCCATATATATGGACAAGGCTGCAAGAGCTGGGACTCCTCAGCCTGAAGAAATCTAAGGGGAAGAGCTTATCAATGTGTACAAAAGGAGACTGTAAAGAGCCAAGCTCTTAGTGGTGCCCAGTAGTAGGGCACCAGAGTAGTGGCACAGGTGGCAAGAGAGGTTGTGGAGACATGAAAAAGCTGCCTGGCTGTGTTTCTGGACAACTGGCTGTAGATTTCCCTGCTTGAGTGGGGAGTTGGAGCAGGTGATTTCCAGAGGTCCCTTCCAGCTTCAGTGATTTTATGATGCTGTCATGTTCCTGGTGTACGTAAACCCGTGTGCTTTCACCACCTTTGTCTTACCAACCTCACCTTCCACCCTAGTTGTCTCTATGCTCCTGTAGTCAAGGACAAAAAGCACAGGGCCAGGCCAGCAGTGTTGGTCCTTTCTGACCATCTCTGGTCAAGACTGAGCTATGAGTGTGTGGTCTTCTGCACTTCTCTAACTTTGTGAATACTTCTTGCCATAGTATATCCAGGAGCTGAAGAGCTAGCTATGGACTTCATAGTGTCTTTAATGTTTTTATTGATGTCTTCCCCCACTGCACCTTTTGTTTTATATAGTGAGTGCACTGATTGCAGTTAGTAGTAGAGACTTCCTGCCTGGTTTTATTAATTCTGGATGAAAGTTGTATTTTAGGGTGGGTTTTTTTATTTTTTGTTAGTTTTTGTTAAGATGATTGTCAGAAACAATAAATGGACGCTTTAAATTGAGAAGATTAAGGAGGTGTGTTGATCTTGTACAGCAGGTGTCTGAGACCTTACCTCATCTCTGAGAGGGGAAGGTATAGAACAGGCTTATTCAAAATCCTTCAGGCATATTCCTTGTGCACCTGTACTGCTGTTGCTGTGCTCAGTAACTACTACTCAAAGGAGTAGCTAACTTCTCAAAGTGGCAATATCCCACCAAACATTAGAAATACACATCATCTTCAGAGGAGCTAAGTGAAAAGGGGCTGTGAAAACTTCCACATCATGCAGCTTCCCTGAAGAGCCCAATACATCTCAAACCGCCATACATTCACTGGTCTGTGGTGCTGTCCTGCATTTATACCACGTCCAATTGGATGCTTGGATCCAATTTCACAGTATACCACGGTCAAGACTCTGCTGATAATGAAGACAGGGTGTTTTTCCTTAGCTCCCTTTTCTCCTGGATTTTAGTATAAATGTTCTGTGAGATGAGTTTGTGTCCCTGAGGATCAAGAGCACTCACGTTGACTTGTTAAGGTTGGGAAAGACCTGCAAGATCATCAAGATCAACCTTTGCCCTCATACTAGCATGCCCGCTAAACCGTTACCACAAAGTGCCAAGCCCACTCATTTATTTGAACACTTCCAGGGATGGTGACTCCACCACTTCCCTGGGGAGCCTGAATCTCTCCTTATGCTGGTCAGACCTTGACTAAGCCCATTTCTCCTCACAGGTAATTTCAGTTGACATCCCGTTAAATGTCATTTGGAATTACAGGGCAGTGAGCTGCATCTTACTTGCGGAATCTAGACCGTGTCCTTACATGACCACCCATTCACCTGAGACTGGGAAGCATCCTACCGCTTATTTTAGGGAGCAGTCAGAAAGGAGGTGAGAGCAGAAAAGGTTTGTTTTCCAGAACAGAGCAGGAGTGTTAGCTTATCCTTATCTGTGAGGTGGCTTAATGTTTGCAAGGAGCCCAAGATCAAAATTTGGCTTAAAAGTGGATA
Organism: Coloeus monedula; assembly: GCF_965178545.1. NCBI lineage: Eukaryota > Metazoa > Chordata > Aves > Passeriformes > Corvidae > Coloeus > Coloeus monedula. The sequence continues at coordinate 40,506,547 of NC_138784.1, forward strand.
TAAACGTTAACTGCTACTTTTCTTTTTTATTGCATGCAACTATTTGTTATTGTCTTACCAGAGTAGCAGATAATGGCCCGTAACTGAAACTTAAACCTTGTAAAGCTGTTAGCAATGAATTATTAATGTGTCTGTTTGTTCTCTGTTAATGGGAGCATAAAATGCCACCATAAAGTTTGCACTGCTGCACCTGGGGTACTGGCAGCAGTGACCGTATCATGGCTCAGTAAAATGTTGACAAAGATTAAATGGGAAGAAGCCTTTCAGTGCAGTCAGGAGGGCCTCATCTGGCAGAAAATAGCACAGAAAACACACTCATGTTGTTCTGTAAGTGACTTGCTTCAAAGAGCCTGAGCTGGGAAAAACTGTGTCTTTGGAAAAGGTAATGATTTTTAATTTCTCACTGTTGCCACAACATGTGATCTGTGAGGAACTGCTCTTTTAGATAATGCTCATTGATTTCTCTATTTTCATGACAGCTGTCAATCCGGCTCTCGTTTGTGACCCTTGGAGTTAGGTTTTCTGGTCAGTTTGAGAAAACTGTGGCTGAGGAAAGGTTCTTGGGGAACTTTTAAGAATGAGTCTTGAGGGCAGTGATGTTTTTGCTTGTATTGACCAGAGTTAATACAGCATAAATAGGAAGACAGAAGAACTGCTTCTACTAGCTTCCATGGGGAAGTTTTAGTTGTGATTTTATGTGATGTGGAAATAGCCCATATTTTTTCAGCACCTACTTTCTGTAATCACATCAGCTCTCACCTTTCCCTCCTGAGGCTTTCTTCTTCCTCTGTGTTATGGTTTAACCCCAGTCAGCAACCAAGTACCACACAGCCACTTGCTAATACTGCTCCCTTTCCCATTGGGTTGGGGAGAAAAATGGGAAAGAAGGTAAAATCCATGGGTTGAGATAAGAAAAGTTTAATAATATATAATAGTTTTTATTATTTTCCTTCCCTTCTTAAAAGATTCCGCTGCTTAGTGCTTCACATGATGACATCATCAATGTCATCAATGCAGGTGTTCCAGAGTTTGGAAGGTGATCCCAGCTGCTCTAATTCCTATCTAATTCCACGGTACTAGCCCTGTTACTCAGCATTTGGGCAGTCAGGTGGTCACATGCTCACCCATTCTGCCTCTTCCTCCTGTTCTTGTGATGGCCCTGCTTTGTTCTCCTTTACTAAACAAGCTCTCTCGTGTCCATTTCTTCTGGTGGAAAGGGGTGACTGATATCAGCAGGGGTTGGTGCTCTGGTTCAGCCGCAGGGCCTGGGGCCAGGGTTGGAGTAGCTGCAGCGCCTGTCACTTTGTCATCAAATCCAGGGAGATTCTTTTCCCTTGAGGATCCTCAGTAGTGTTGAATAGGGTTCGGTAGGCCTGGGCCAGGACCCAGCGCGTTGCAGTGATTCGTGTCACTCTGGAATTGCCAGGCTGATGGCACCCTTTTCCCAAATATTTTCCTTTTTTTTTTTTTTTGGACCCTGCACTTGTTCAGGGGAAGTTCCAAAATGCTGGAGGTACCCACTGTCCTAGCCATTTGTCCATACTATCCCACACACCCATCCACTCAGAGCTGCCCAATCTCAGTGCAGATTTCTGGGTGGTTTTCTTAAAGAGTTGTTCAACAAGACCTGGAACACAGTCAGAAGACAGCAATAAAACCGTGCTGGTTTGAACATCCCAAGGATATTTGAAATTTGCAAGAGCTGTAGTAATTAGGCTGGAGGAGAAGAGGAAGATGAATGGAGGTATCTCTCCCACTGATTGGGTCTCACAAAGAGAAAAGGTAAAAGATACCATTATAAATAATTTCCAATAGATGGCTCACACAGTATGAAGATGACAGCAGTGCTGAGTACAAATAACAGATTAGTTTCACAACCAGCAATTCTGTCATATCATAAGCCAGCATTAAAGTACAACATGATGCAACTCAGATAACAAGCACAACAACTCTGAGAGCAAGTAAATCAACATTGTGATCAGTGACTATTAGTAATGAATGTTTGTAACAGGTTTGTTCTAACATGTTGTGGTCATATTTGTCGTTATCTCAACCCTTCATTGCCCCATGTTGGGTGCCAAAAAAAACTGTTGTGGTTTAACACCAGCCAGCAACTCGGTACCACATAACTGCTCAGTCACGCCCCCTCCCTCCCTGGTGTGAAGGGGAGGAGAATCAGGAAGAAGGTAAAACCCATGGGCTGGTGTAAGAACAGGTTAAGAACAAATTGACTTTAATAATTGAAATAAAATATAGTATGCTAACAATAACAGTGACATGTTAGAATAAAAAGGGAGAAAACGAGAAATAACCCACTCCCCCCATCCCCCCACCCAAACTCCCAAGTGATGTACAATGCAGTTGCTCATCACCCACTGATAGATGGCCAGCCCGCCCCTGAGCAGGGATCCCCCCATCCCGACCAGTTACAGTTTTATTGTTCAGCACGACACCATACAGTCTGGAATATCCATTTGGCCAGTTTGGGTCAGCTGTCCTGGCTGACCAGGAGAAGCCAAAAAGTCCTTGACTTTGTATAAGCATTACTGGGCAACAACCAAAACACCAATGTGTTACCAATATTATTCTCATACTACATCCAAAACACACTATACCAGCTACTAAGAAGAAAATTAACTCTACCCCAGCCAAAACCAGGACTTTGAAATATTCTGTGAACTTCATTTTTCTTCTAGAAGACATCTTAAGGCACCTTTCTCTGACAGGATAGATTAGATAGATTTCAATAAGAAGATTAACACCATGAGCTGCACTGTTCAAACCTCTGTAGAGTCAAGAAAAGTCAAGCTTCGTCTGAAAACTCTTGTTGGGGCAGCGGGAAAGAGTGGCAGTACATTCCTTACATCACTGTACGTAGACCAAGAAGACTGAAGCACACTTTCAAAAGAGCAGTGGCTCCAAACAATGCAATTTTAAGTCTGATACCATCATTTCTAAAGTGATTGTGAGAGGATCAACTAAAAATCTCTACCCAGACGACAAACTCCACAGTTAAAAAAGTTATTATCACAGAAGTCTTAGGGCAGCTGAGGCTATTCCTAAAGACAGCCACACAGTCTGTGCTGAGGGTTTAATGATGGATGGAGGAGACGGCATATAGCAAGACCAAGTCCTGTAACAGGTGCATCCTACAGTACTATGTTGTCAGAAGCCAAATGTAGGGGACTTGGATAAAGCTAAAGGCTGAATTGTGGGTAACAACCTTGTTCAGACTGCAAAGAACTTGGTTTTAGAGTGCATCTGTTTACTTCAGCTGAGAAATGCCAAGGACTGGCATGTGGTGCTTGTGCACCAGCTCAGTGGAGTAGTTTTGACTCTGTAAGTAGGAAGTCCTGCTTCCACATGTTTTCTGGCTGTAAAGGCACAGCATAATCTGATGGATTATCTGGAGATTACTGTGGAGAGAGAAAGATACCACACCATATACAGTGTAAGTGGATTTATAATTACATGGTGGGAGGCAAGAAAATGACCAGTGGAATTCATCTTGGAAGCAAAAAGTAAATATTTTTGTTTGAAATCAGCACATGAGAGGGTCAGGGTCTGTAAAGTGCCAATGAACATAAATGCTTTTATGCTTTAATACGAAAGTGCTTTTATCACTTGGTCAGCATAATCCTTCCAGAGTTCTATATTGAGTTATTTTTGAAAGCCTTGTGCCAGCACTTTATCAGATGAACTGAGATCAAAGGTTAGGCTTGATTATTATTTTTGTGTGTCTTTCTGCCTTTTTTTCTGCCCAATTCTACTAGGCAGTCCAGAGGCTTCAAGTAATGAAAAGCTTTTGTGGAAATGGAGAAATGAAAACTGTTTCAGCCTGACCTTCTCAACTAGCACTTAGCACAGAACATGCAGATACAACACCAGGACCTGATCTCACTCTGTGTATTGAACACTGATTTTTGATGTAGTGGAAGTCTAAGTTGTAATATGTAGAAATGGCTGCATGAGAATCATCCATAGAAACCTGGAGTCAAGAAGCCTTGATCCAGTCACATAGCACCCACTGATGAGGCTGGCTACTGGGCCTTATCCAGCACTGGGTTTTGTGTTTCCTAGATTGCAGGCAACTGGACAGTTGAGTGGGCTGGAAAGTCTCTAAGCCAAGTCAAGAAATACACCCAGTAGCCTTGGATATCCTGCATCCAGTTCTGCTTGACAAACTGATAGAATACTAAGCCTACACCCTGGACTCTAGTCCTCTGAACCACTGGATTTGTGCCAGAAACTCCAGACACATCGGTTGTAATAATGGGATTGGGCAAGATACAGACTTAAGCTGAGGCTAATAGTTCAACCTGCTGTTAGCAGGCTCCCTGACATGGTTTTGGGCCATAGAGCATCTGTCCCAGTTTTGTTTGGTGAACTAATGTGTAGATCAGACACTGTTCCTGAGATTGTTTATGGACAAGACCATTCTCTTTTGGGGGAAGGAGGGATTGGAGTGAGCGTGTGTAGACCTGGATAATGCTTTGAGGGCAGACAAAAACCCCAGACAGTTTAATTCACAGTACAGAAGTAGCCACTGTGTCTAGAGGCAGGTGGCAAGTTGTGTGGTGGGACCCCAGAGCCAGGGGAGCTCACAGAACCAAGCACACTGACTGAAGCCTCCTGGCTTTTGGTGGATAGAACTGGGATCCTGGAAGTCCTGAGTGCCCAAAGTGCTGAAGATGGGATCCTGATGCCTTTTCCTGGAGGCAGCAGCTGGGCCATTGGCACTGCCTGAGTGCTCTTTCAGCTGAAGCTCTCCAGTGCAGCTCACCATCTCTTTTCCTCTGAGCTAGCATGACATTCCCAGGACTGTAGGGTTAAAAGAACAAGTATGTTAACAGTTATACAGGGTGAAAGAGGGGATGCTTTCCTAATAAAATGATTGTTTTTCTGTAAGGCCTATAGAAACTGTGGCGGTGGTGATGGCAATAAGATTCCAGATTGACTGAGCAGTCAAATGTGTGCAGATTGAGCTCTTTTCTAGGACATTTCTGCTTCTGAGGAGTGTAGGAGTCTCTGGTTTTACATCCTTACTATAATTTGCCCACCTGCACATTTGCTGGGCTGCCAGTATTTAGGTTGTGCACATGGGCTCTCAAAGTCAGCTGCAGTATTGACCATCTCCTTGGCTTCTCCAACACACTTTCTAATGTCCCACCTGCTGTATGCTTTTGGAATCGTGAGCTGTAACACATCAGTAGATTCAGGACATCCCTGTCCTACCTTCAGCCTTCCAAATACTCTGGATTTACAGCTTACCTTTTTAGATAGCTGAAGAAAATAGGAATGTGTGCCTTTTATAGAATAATAAATACATAGATATGAATAACAGTGTCAGTACACTTAGTTTCCTTGATTTCCTGACCATTCTTCTGTATGGACATGGGAGTCCTCTGCACATGATTTCCTAGCCACTGCTTTCCCAGATCTACTTGGTTGGGGTCTGTTTTCTGTGCCTTTGACTTTCTTGTCAATTGTAATTTTCCTTGTGCTGCTTATGAGATCTTTTTCTCTTATAATGCTGGAGCCCTTTGATCAGTTTATCAGTTGATCTATTCTTTGATTGTTTCCCTTCTGCATGTAAAAGGTTTTGCTGTGACTTGAAACCATCTTGCCGATCAAGGATGCTCTGTTTCAGATTGGAAAACCATTGAAGCGGAAGGGCTCCCATTGCCAGCCTTTTGTCCGTCTCCACCACCACCAAGGCAGGAGAGGCTGGGAGCCTGCCTTCTCCCACAATTCCTCAAATTTTCACGGGGAGTTTTCTCAAACTGTCCCTCTGACCCTTTCAGAAAAGGGAGGACTCGCTGAATCAGAAACTGAAAAGGAAAATAAGTGTTTCCCAGCGGCAGTGAGGCACACTTGGGCACGTGGTGGCACTAAGTGCCTGGCAAAAAAAGGCTGACTTTCTCCATCCAGCCCTGACTGCCTGCGACCTCAGAGCTACACCCCTGATGGAAGAGGCAAAAGGCTGAGTATTGCAGGGCAAGACAAAGTAAGAAATCTAAGGTTCCAGTAGGATGTCTGGGAATACTCTCTTAGCAAGTGTCTTCCTCTGTCTGTCATCTGTCTTGCGAATTCTGCTTCTGGTCATATTACACCCTCAAATCCCTTGGGGCAAGCTTTTCCTGGAGTGTTTTCTCATGTCTGCCTTGAAAATAAAGCCAGGGCACATTTCTGCTACCTTATTAAATGATCTATGACATTTATTGAAAATCTTGCTCACATTTTAAAAATACATTATTTTTAAAAGGTGATGGCTTACTTTTTCGTCTGAGTCCTTCTTCTGAACTTTTAATGGCTGGTTAACATCACATTGGCAGCCTAAACTTCTGAGCCATAAAATGTGAAACTTTAAAATCTTTCCCTTATGACAGAGGTATTTGGGGTAGAAAATCTGAATGACACGAAAGGAGAAATTTGCCAGGGAGCTCTAAGAGGGAAATAGAGCTGAACAATCTTTTTCTAATTATTGTAATAAGAGTGCCATTATCAGAAATGCTCTGTGCTCTGTTGGGAAAGAGAGCTATGTTAATAGGAAACAAAGATATTTGATCCTCCATAGATCAAAGCACTTTTAAGATGCTGCTGTCATTATGAAAGGTTCTTGGTGTAAGAATGGTACTTAGTGGACAATAGCTCTATTGTTTGTCACTTATTTAAAAAAAAAAAAAAATTAAAAATCAGACCTAATGTTTTATTTCTGAGGTCCAACATTTGATGAGAAATGCTTCACTCTACCATAAAGCAACAGTTTTTAGGACTATGGTGTAGTTAACTGCCTATAAACGTGAGAAATTTTACTGTGCAAATAGGAATATTTGGTGTGGGAATAAACACTTGCTGAAATCCACTGAAGGGAAGAAGGTCCTTGGAAAGCTTCTGAATTCTACACTGCAAAGGTCTGTGGACTTTTTTACCCATTTTTCTCCTTTCTCTTTATGCTCACGTGTGTTCAGGATATAGCTCTGAGAGCTTCCGAACAGGCTTTTTCTTTTTGTGTTTTTGCAGTGCTTAGAGCAGTCAGATTCTGGTCTGAGACCAAGGCTCCAAAGTGCTCTCCTAACACAGATAATAATAAAAGTAGAGAGAAATTGATACTGATTCACCTATGGATCACAAAATGGATTTCTTACAGTTGTAAAATTCTTGGGGGGGTGGGGTGGTGGGAAATTGCTTAAAGACCCGGAAAGACCTACATACACACACAGTCTTGTGTAAAGAATAGTGTCAAGAGAATATTTTTCTGATATGCAGTCTCTATTTTTCTAAGGTAATTGCAAAAGCTTTCTGGCCCATGGTGATCCTAGAGTTTCCAGTCTGCCCTGACTTTACCTCTCTGCCAAGTGAAAGTGTATTTTTCTCTGACAGAGCACCACTCCTTGTCTTTGTGCTAATGAACATATGCCAAACTCTGCTGTCCATCCTGTGTGCTTTATTGCCTTATTTCAGCTCAGCAAGAACGTCATTGTCCCTTAGAGACATATTCTTCAATGTCTTAGGACTTGGTGTCTTTAGCTCTCCAAGTCCTCCAGAATGGAGGACTCCAGGATGGAGAAGCCCACCTGGGTGGCCAGGTTGAGCAGGACTGGGGGAGTGGAAGATTTTCTAGAATATGTCCTGTTGTCCAAACCTACCAAAAAACCGAGAAAAAACACAAATCCCAGCAAAACCCCCCTAACAAAAAACCCATGGGAAATTCCAACAATTTTGGGAATTATCTGCATACTGGGGCAAATATATATCAAATAAAGCAAAACTCCTCATACTTTGCATTCATGGTAAGGCATTCAATTATGTCAGGAAACTGTTTTCCCACTTTGGGTATTAAGATGTTGTTGTGTCCCAATCCATTCCATGGGTTTAGGGGAACATTGTTTGATTCACTCTGGATGGTGCACAGGAGAAACAACAAAATTCTCAGGAGGTTCAATAACAAGCATTTGCTTGCAAACTTTAGATTAAGGTGGACTAAGGTACTTGTTACATTTCAAAACAAAATCCAGACGAAGTAAGGAACTTCACAAACTTTAGCTTCACAAACTTAAAGGTAGCCACCTTTAACTTATCCAGACAAAACAAGGCACTTACTCAACCACTGACTCGAATTTTTTAGTCTGGATTACAGAATGTTTTGAGAATAAGTTAGGAGAAGAAAGGGAGAGAAAAAGAAAGAAAAAGTAGAGAGGAAGAAAAAGAAGGGAGAAAGGTATACAGTCACCATCCTCAGATGCAGCAATGAGACTTGATTGCTGCAATTTAGACATCTGTTGGTTGAATTGATGGTGGCAGTCTTGATCTGCCAGGGGCGGGAGAAGCCCGTGAACCACAAAGGCCAATGTGTTAATATACACTCAGGCTCAGTGGCAACCCCCAGGTCCTCCCCTGGGGGGGCAGTTTTACAATGTCTGATGCAACACTGTGGGTCATGTGGCACTTCAGGGGTCTTTGATGGTTTATGACGCCTTCTAAGACATGACAGCTGCCTCTCACATCAGCACAATTGAGCCAATTATGCCCATCACAAGGGATGAACCTTCAGACCTACCTGTGAATGTCCCATTATCTCCCTCAGAGGGAAGTTTACACCTGAGCCAGTTATGTAATGTAGGATATTGGCATGATAAAAAGCACTATCCCATCTCCCAGGATCTGCTTCTTACAGGCCTCTTCCCCTATGTGGCTCAAAACCCTGTTTGTAGCCTCTGGTGGAGGGTGTGCACTCCCTCTGCACCTGGGCTGCTCCCTTGCATGTCATTGTCAGCAAATCGCCCACTACTTTTGCAAGTGGCCAATTGTTTGAGCCATTCACCATCAGCATTTCAGTGTCTCACACTGAAGCACTGATTTCATATTCTAGAAATCATTCTCTGGCCACACAAACCTCTCTGGAATTCATTTTCATAGTCAACCAGAAAAGAGACCTAGAAGGACTTCCCAGAAGGCTGTGGTACTTCCTATGGGAGATGAAACACCTGTTTTGAGTAGAAAAATCTCCCCTATTACTTTTTTCTTGGAAGGCTGGGAGAACTCCTTCCTCCAGGAATAGGTTAGATCATAAATGGGAAATGCTGATAATAACTGCAGTGACCTCTATAGATAGTCCTGAGAAGCTGTTGTTATGCATGGAACCAAATTAGTAACTGCAGACACCTGTCAAAACAGTGATTGCATATAGAGAATGATACCAGATGCAGAAGGAGATGTTCGAAACTTCCTTCAAGAATTAGTTTTGGAGTCCTGAGACCTTCAAGGCTGACTGCAGAAGACTCTGGTATGTGCATGCATAAAACTTAGTGGAAGTATTTAGATTCACAGATGGACAGTCTTCCTCTTGTAAACAAAGCATATTTTTTACTTGACAAGTGGAAATGTTGCCACCTGTGAAAAAATTAAGTAGGGATTTTGAGTGGACTCTTTGTGACTAAGAATTTTAGAAATCCTGGCTGAAGGCCAGCTCTCAAGAGGAATATTCTTAATGGTTTTTTTTTCTTATGACTGAGATTGGACTTTAGATAATTTTGACAATGCCACAACAGATTTTTTTTTTTTATGGAGAGAACATACTCAGGTTTCCTATGTCTCCAGAGTCGCTGGAGCACAAGTCTGTGATTCTCATTATATGAACAAGATGTTCTTAATGTTGATACTGCCTTTTCTTCCCAGTATACTTGTAAGGGTTGTGTGTAACACATGGAGTCTCTTCTGCTTTACTTATTAGCATGGGTAAATTTGCATTTTTCTTTAAAATGTCTAATCTAATGTAGCTGGCGTTTGGTTCAAGCAAAGACATATAAAGAGTTCAGTCAGTGTTCTAGGCTTAGCTTCACATTATTTTTTACAATAACATTGTTGCAGAAGGACAGACTAGTCCCTTATTTGGCACATGTTAATGAAAGAGAACATGAGGTGGTTATTATGGCTGGTGGAGATACTGGTCCCTCCCTTGCTGGTGGAAGCAGTACAGCTCTCCTGGAGTTTGAGAGCTGTCTTCTGCAGCACCTGAGCATCTGCACAATTACTATGCATGAATTTTCTGACACTACTACTGCTGCTAGTGTGATCCTACTTCTGTTTTTATATTGTTAGCTTTTCATATCCATGTTCTTACTCCTCTGTCTCCACTTCCTTGTCTTCCAGTGTCTTCCTAAGGAAGACATTACTTTTGCTACATTTTTAAATTATTTGAGCCCTTCTTAAGTGATTGATCAATGAAATTTTCAGCACCTTAACTTTCATATAGCAACCTAAACTGATGACAGAGAAATGTCTCATTATGATATTGTACTTCATACAATAGTCAGAGGAAGTAAGTGGTGCCCCTGTGCTGAAATTCCTATTACAGATGATTTGGATAGGAGATAGTTCGATACTTCATATGGTAGTAGCTCTCTCACTGTCTAGTATATATAGGTCACTGCTGTCTAGTGTATACAGGTCATGGAGACAGGAAGCAAATACGGAGCAGCAGCAACAGCAAGGACTGCACAAGTGGCTGGTCTCCATTTGAGTTCAATTATGACCACCAGATTAGTCAGGGATGTTCTCCCCTCTTTTAGGGGTGGAGACTGAAGCTGCACACCCACCTGGTACAGCATTACTTGTGTGGTGTCATTCTCTGTGCTTCTCTGCTAGTGTCTGCTAAGGCTTGGCCTTTATCCCCATCCATTATTTTACAGGTGATCCCATGTTCTTTATGGCTTTCACTGTATCTCTTACTAGCTCTTTTTTCTTGGCCATCTGAAACTTCTCTGAGGACAAAGTTCCCGAATAAAACTCTGTAATGTATCTAGTGAGCCAGAGTAATGGCATGCTCTGGCTTCTCTCCCTAAATAACCTGTTGTATGAGCCTGCAGTAAACTCTCCTTCAGTTGTTACTGCAGAGAGCACTACATGTCTGTGGCATGAGTGCTTTCAGGGAGAAGTCCCCTGTGCATGTGTGATAGCACATTGCCCAGAACACTGAAGTTGTGACCTCAGGCACTACTGCTCACTATTCGGTACATAAATTAATAAGAGTCTTTCTTCCATGTATCAAGATGTATAACCTTGGTGCCTGTTTTTCCCTTCTGCACTGAAGCTCTCATCAACCAGCTCATTCTCCCTTTGTAGGTATTCTCTTTCCCTTCATTATTCAAGTTGTAATATTTTCCTCCTAAAATAACACAATTTCATTCTTCTTCCTTATGGTTTCTGGTTCTAATTTTGCTTACCCTGTGGTGCACACATGCATGTAAAATCATCTTTACTTGCTTGTTTTCTCACCATTTCAATGTCCCAGCCCACAATGCTTCCATCTTTTTGTATCCCCTTCGAGCTCTCCACCCTTCACAAAACTCCATCACGCTTCTTAGTACCTCATAAAACTCAACCCATTTGCATCCTGTCTCTTGAAGCCCTCTGTTCTCCCTGACTTATGCACTCCCCTATGCTTTGTCACGCTTCTGGTTTTTTCTCCTAAAGATAATTAATGGCTTTCTTATTCCTGTTCTCTGCTGGTCCTGTCCTACCTCAATAAAACTATTCTAAAACTCACCCAACAAACTTCTTCTCCACAGGCCCTTCTGGCAGAAATGATCTTCCCCAAACTAGCCTCCTCATCTACTCTGGGAACCTGCATGCTCCTTGCTAAAATCCATTTACATATAGGATAATTTTACTTTCTTTTTTAAAAATCTTTGTAATTTGTTACTTGCCATATGAAGTCCTGACTAAACAATTGCTTTCTGAGAGTTTTTGCTTCATTGGTATTTTACCTCTGTCTTTCAAGTACATCATAGAAATGAATTAAAATCCCCATCTCTGAAAAACCAAGCACATCTAACTGTCCTGTGATGCAGAGCCTCTTAACAAGAATGCATGCACTGTTTCACCTCTCCCTGCTGCCTATAAAATGACAAGGCTGTGCTTAGCTGCTGCCTGCCTTTAATTCAACTGACCTGGAAGTTCTGGTGCAGCCTGAGCAACCTGGCTCTTGCCAAGTCCTGTGTTTTAAGCCCCACCTTTCATTTGCCCTTAGAAACTCCATCCACTTCAAACCTGATGGTGCTACTGCCTCTCTGCCAAGATGAACTTTGCCAGCCTCTTTGGTTATCCCCTCACCTGCTTCACCTGCCAGATTAGGGGTCAGAGAGAAAATAAAGAAGGATGCAGGAGAATTTACTGTCTCATTAGAAGCAGCAGCCTAGTGCAGTTGAATTGCACCTCTCATGTCTGTGGTCTGAAGGTTGTGGGTAACTTGTGCCTGACCTGATGCACACCCCTGTCACACAGCTGGAGATGCTGGTCTCACCTGTGGCAATTTTGAGAGGTCATCAGCGAGACATGGCAGCATGCACAGGGAGCAGGATCTGTTCGTAAGGGTCTGCGAGTGAAGTTTTGGTAAAAGATTTAGTATGTGTTGAAATGAAACACTATTATTCTTTTGTTCTTTTTTTTTTTTTTTTTTTACAGCACACAACCTGTAACTTATACTTTGTGAAGAATTTCAGACACCTAGGGAGGTTAGTGTAAGTATTACAATAACTCAGGAAGGATTAATTGAGAATGCACACCATTTTGTGAGGTGTTAGGTCAGGATTAAATGCTCTTTACTGTGGAGTCACATTTTATTACAACTTTCATATGTTCAGAACACATAGAAAAGAAAGCATGTCACCTATTTACAATCACTACACATTTACATTATATTATTTACAGATAATGAATTTAGTAACATATATGAGCAGAAAATATAGCAAATATCAATAAGAAACTGTACAGGGCTTAATCTCATGTCCTTTACTGTAGTTGCATTTCACTGTAATAATAAATACAGTTCTATATTTACACATTTTACTTTAAAAATCTATTAAATGAATTTTAACAATTTCAAGTTTAAAATATCTGATCAAAATATTTCAAACATGCTTATAAAAATAAGACACAAAGCCTTTAGGACCTTCTGCAAGCTATAAAAGTTCTGATAAAAGAAGTTTTCTTTAACTAGTCTTTAGAATTATAACATTATTTTGCTTCTCAAATTTCTTTACAAACTTCTTAAATATAGCAAGCTGAAAGGAACCTCACTGACATCAAGCAGAGCAGCACAGATGGACCCCAGTTAAATTAAAGCTAAGTAAACATGGTAATAGGTATTGTGCAATGGTTGACTGATCCTCTGTTTAATCCAAAGTGGTTTCAGGCATCATTTCTGCAGCTGTGTGCTGCACTGCTTCAAAAGCCACAACAGATAAGGATTAAGATAAGTACCCAGCTGACTTTATCATACACAATTCCAGAACTGGTTCATTTTTTTTCCCTGAAGGATGAATATGTCAGCCAAAGTCAACTGATGCCATCTGTAACTGCAAAACTAAAAATACGCCAGTGTGAATGAACAAGAAAATCAAGGCATATGCATTGTTGGCAGCAAATTCTTCATTGTGAAAATCCATCCTTGGAGTCCCAGTAATTTTTATATACAGGAACAGATGAACAACAGAGATCATCTGTAACTGATTACCTTAATTGCTGGGCCTAGCCTAACCTTCGTGATGTTAAAAAATTAGTCTCGTTCACCTGGAGGCTGAGTGGCCATTAACTGAGCAGTGAGTACGGGGTTATTAAATGTTACTCCTCAGGGAGCTCTTTCTAACAACAACAACAAAAGCTAAATTTGTGCATTTTTCTGTCTTAAATGATCAGCTTACTTAAGCAAAAGGTGCCAGCTCTGAGAAAAGAATACTGGAATATCCCCTGATGGCTTGGACAAGGTCAAAGAATTATATTCTAGGTGGCTCTGTTTGAGATATTTAAACAGTAGACTTGGCAAGGACGTGAAGTCTCTTCTTTCTAACTGGGATGCTTCTGATGTGTAAACATACATGCCTTGATTCAGCAAAGTATTAACAGATTCAAAGTCAGAGAACTCTGTTAATCTAATCAAGCCTGTTCCTAAACTGAAGCCATTGGAAGTCCCTGAATTTCAACAGCTGCTCCAGTATCTTTTTTGGCCATATATCCAATATGAATTTAGAGATTTTTGGTGACAGATAATTTCACTAGCTAATGACCATCTCTATCAACAACTTGCACCTTTATTTCTATGCTGCTTATCCCTAATGTCAATTTCCAGTTGACCTTACCAGATTCTTCTCCTCTCAGATGAGTAGTCCTCTGCCTTCAAACTTCTGTATCCCAGAAGCAGCTACTTATAAACTGTGATCAAATCACTTATTTTTTAAGTTCCTTTAAATTTATGATATCCATATCCTTTTCAATTTCACAATGTTCTTTCCAGCATGCAAATGCAATAAGCGTTTGAAATATCCCAGGAGTGCTTGTATCAGTGCTAAGAAGACAGATCACACAACCTCTTCACTTCTTCTTGATATTGCCTTAGCTAAGGATGTTGGCTATCCTTATCCAAAAAGACCCAGTGACCTCTAAATCTTCAACTGACTAGTGACTATGAACTAGCAGCTTTCTAGAATCACTGTTTCATGAGACAGACATCATTCCATGAGCAGGGCTACGGTTTTTATTCCTGCACATACTACCTTAAATGAATGTTTCTGTCTGAGTACCTTTGGTGTCCTTTAATAGTTCTCAGCATGCCAATTTTTTTATATCAGTAACTTTCTATTTAGTATTTTCCACCTTCAAATTATATGAGTCATCTGCCAATTTTATCATCAGTAATTCCGGAAGTAATTCTACTGGCATGAAAGCAATTCAGGACCAAACGGTGCAGAACCTCATTAGAAAAATACCCATGTGACAATGCCTTGCCATTTACAATTACATTTTAAATGCTTAACAGGATTTTGACTACCTTCTTTCACATCATGCTAATTTTTAGCTTTCGCTGACAATTAAAAATGTTTTGTCAAGTTAGATGACTTCCAAAATCCAAACCCAATGCCAGTTAAACCCTTTAATCGGCTTTATCAAACATGGAACTTCATCAAAGGGTATTCTGCAGAAACCTTTAGGACTTCAACAGGATTACTCTTCCATTTAGATACATTGCTGAACAAAGGCCATACAGAGATGCTTATAAAAACAACCATGGCACTGAAAAATTATTATTAAAACCAAATTGCAATAAACACGAAAAAAAATAACCCAACCCCTGAAAACATCAGGTGATGCTTTGAAAAAATGTTACAAATTTAATATGCTATTTTTGCTCTTGACCAACTGATGCCCTTTCTGAGTAGTGCTACTTTAAAAGCGAACAGCTGATACAACTGCACAAACTTCAACAGCTTTCTTTTCCTCTCTTCATCCCACCATTCTGGGAGCAGGCTGAGCAGGCTCAAGTATTGGATTTTCAACCTGTTGCAAGTTTTGTCATTGTTTTCTGATGTGTGTCACAGTAATTTAGAGGCAGTCTCTAAACTCGTATGCACACATCCACACTTACTTTTGGGATTAAAACTTCTGTAAACAGAGATATTTTCTGTACTGCTACTGCAACTAGCGACAGGGAACAAATGAGACTGACGAAAGATTGCAGCCTTCTGTCATTTGATAAGATGGTGGCATTAATGAACTGCTGGTGGGCATATCATATGATATGCTGGCACTCGTGAAGGTTACCAATGCTTGTGTTGAGTCACAAGACTGTTTTTCTATGTCTTCTGAATTCACAGAGATCAGACTAGCATGTTTTGATCTCCTCCACATCAAAGTTTGCTTTCGCAGACTTCCCAAATCCTCCTTAAAATGTGGATTGAAAAGTATATAGAGCAGTGGGTTTAGACATGCTGGCAATGGGACAATCACTAGAAGTATTGACTTAATCACTTCTGGGCTGATAAAAGTGAGGTTTAGTAAGGAGGAAAAAGATAAGAAGGCCACAGGGCAATAAAGAATGCAATTAGTAAAAAGTAGCAGGGCTATATGTTTGACCATGGAGCAATCCCAAACGTTGTCTAGTTCTCCTTTTTCCAAACTACAGTAGAGCTTTGTATAAGCAACAGTCATTACCAGAAAACAAAGGGAGTTGAGCAGTACCAGTGCTACCATGTAGCCCATAGCAGTGGACTCTCCAAATGGGAGTGGCAAACAAAGTGGAGAAACCCCATACTCGCTTCCAGTGAGAAGGGGTATCACTGCAATGATTAGTGCCAACATAAAGCAAAAGGAAATGGCAATTTTTACACTGGCAATGGAGGATTTTGTTTCAAACTTTGAAGCATGCTTTACAGAGAATGCTCGTTCGAGTGCAGCTAGGGTGAGGAGGAATATGGAAGCCTCTGAAGCAAAAATGGAGAGAAGGCCTGTTATTTGGCAACCAATTCCACTTTCCCATTGTGCTCCGTACCGAGCAAAGCTACCAAAAGTGGATGCATCCACACTAGCCAGCACTCCGCTGGCCACACCCATCAAGGCATTTACAATAGCTATTAAACCAATCAGAAGTTTTATGGAGGACATATACAATGAAGATCTGAAAACTGTAGCAGACACCAGTGCATTGCAACTAAAGGTCAAACCCACTATGGTCCACACTCCAATTCTGATCAGCCAGCTACCAAACAGATGCTCACATGGCTTGAAGGGACCTGAAAAGACAAAAGGGTAAGGGGAACCTAAGTAAACCAAAAAAACCTCGTGCTTTCTAAGACACTAAAGTTCATGCTTCTTGCAGATTCTCAGCACAGCCAAACAGTGGATGTTAGTCTAAAAAGTGAGCTGGAAATCTGCCCTTTCTTTGGAGTCTGAGACTTTGATAACACGCTGCTAAATGTGTGATGCATGTTGCATTACTGGTGCATGTAAGTCTTTGTCCTTCATCATGAGTAGTCTGTGAGTTTCTTTTTGTGCCTGGCAGTACTGCTGCAAGTGTCAACTCCTGTAGTTTCAAGAAATGCTGTGATGTTTGTCAGTATGTGAAAAAAGCTGAAAACGTTACCTCTCACTAAATTAGAACAGGTTCCTAATGAGTCCTAGTGAAGTGTGATGGAATGAGTACAGACAGATGTACTTTGGCTACCTTATAACATGTCATTACACAGTCCAAGAAAATTGTGTCTCTCTTTGCATCTCTCTTAGAGTTGCTGTCTGGCAGTTTCATACCTGGAGAAGGTGAGCATTGCACTGAATGATGGGATTTCAAATCTTCTTCAAAGTCAAGAAAAAAGTCCTCAAAATCACGTTCATCTATAGGGGAGAAAATACCCAGAATTGTTACTGCAATGTTCAGGAAGAGTTTTCTTAGTTGCAAAAATGCCTATGGTATTTAAGGCCTGGTCTTGTCCCTTTGCCTGCCAAACTGTGAGCAGAAACAGACATATGCCTACTCAGTTTTAAATTAGTGTACTTGGGATTATTTTAAAAGCTGTCATCTTTACTTCTCTGAAAATAATCACTTACAGGTACATTTTTTATTGCCTAATTTGAGGTGTGATGATTGCCTAGGAAGGAGTTTAAAATGTGCATTCCGCTGTTTTGCCATGCTGCTAAGAATTAATCAAGTTTTCTGTGTTTTTTATGTCATGACTCTACCACGTATTCTTGGCTCTATTCTTGCTGAACTCTGAGACTGGTTTGCAGGAGCAGAGATAGCACAGAAAGCAACAGGGTGGTATAAATGTATGTGTGCACCTACCTAACAGATCAAGTAACAGACCTAGTGCTGAAGGGGATGAAAAATAGAGTAGTCTTGTGTCCTAGAGAACAAACGCACTCTCTGGAAACCCTGGTTATGTGCATAGACTGGGGAATGAGATGCTGGAGAGCAGCCCTGCAGAAAGGGACCTGGGGGTCCTGGTCTATGGCAAGTTGAACATGAGTCAGCAGTGCCCTGGCAGCCAGGAGGGCCAACCCTGTCCTGGGGGGCATCAGGCACAGCATCGCCAGATGGGCAAGGGAGGGGATTGTCCCGCTCTGCTCTGCACTGGGGCAGCCTCACCTCGAGTGCTGGGGGCAGTTTTGGGTGTCACAATATAAGAAAGATATACATCTATTGGAGACTGTCCAAAGGAGGGCTATGAGGATGATGAAGGGTCTGGAGGAGAAGGTGTATGAGAAGCAGCTGAAGTTACTTGGTTTGTTCAGCCTGAAGAAGAGGAGACTGAGAGGAAACCTCATTCGAGTCTTCAACATCCTCATGAGGGGAAGCAGAGGGGCAGATACAAAACTCTTCCTCTCACGATCAAGACTCAAGGAAATGTCATGAAGCTGAGCCAGGGGAGGTTTAGCTTGGATATCAAGAAAATGTTCTTCATCCAGAGGGTGGCTGGGCACTGGAACAGGCTCCCCAGAGAAGGGGTCACAGCACCAAGGCTGTCAGAGTTCAAGAAGTGTTTGGACAATGCACATGGCGTGACTCTTGGGGCTGTCCTGTGCAGGGTCAGGTGATGAATTTGATGATCCTTGTGGGTCCCTTCCAACTCAGCATATTCTATGAAAAAATATGCCAAAGTAGCCACATACTTTGGCTATGACTCATCCTGAAGTGTGTGGGTAAGCCAAGGATGTGTTCCATTCTGAGGCTGGCAAGAAACTACATCTTTGCTGGCCTGCTCTCACATGGAGTTACATACCAGCTGAACTACCCTGTCTCTCACATAAAGGCAAGATTTAATTTACCCCATTACTATAGCTATTATTTGGATGAAAAGATGAGTGCATGAGTGAGTGAGAGTTTTGAATGGCAGACCTAAAATAATGAGTTTGCTAAGCACAGGAATGCTTAAATAACATTACTGGGCAAGAGGGAGGGAGAGGCCACCTCTGTGACTGCAAAGAGTATTTGATTTATTTAACATCACAGGTTGCTTCCAGCCTTCAGGCAGACTTAAAAGCCTAAGATGATGGTTACCTTGAATTTGTAACAGTCCAGCATCCTTTCTATGAAAGTCATCAATGCTGCTATTCTCATCTTTACTCCACTGGCTGGAGATTCTGTAGTGGTTCTCACAAGCTCCAAAGGCACAGCACTGATAAGCATAAGGCATTTCCATAACCCTGCAGAAGAATAAGGAAGCATGCCATGATACTGGTTAAGCACCAGAGTTACTGGATTGTACTGCTCCTCTACAGTTAGCACAAAGGAAAGTAAAACTATCTCCGGGTAAAAATCCATCATGATAATACAAAATGAGGATTCACAAATAAAATTCCTCATCAGAAATGCCAACGGTTTTTACGCTAATTTTAGGAAAGACACAATGAAGTTTTCTTATGTGTTTTCATAGGAGACATGAAAGTGGGAGATCTGTGTCTTGCTGTTGAGTGAATGTCACTCAGAGTTGTATTTCTATTTTTATGATTTTCAATGACTTTACTGTGTAAATCAACAGTTTCTCCAACAGTTACTTGCTACTTTCATAATGGTTTGTTTAAAAAAAAACCAAACACATCCAAAGATAACAACCTGTCTACCTGGCAAAACCAAAACACTTCCCAAATTGAATTTCTCCACTTTAGGGAGAATGAGATCTTTTGGAAGTCAAGCTTTATTCACCTCCTTCCACATTCAACTCTTTTCACAGTAAGATGGCAAAAAGGAGATTGTTTCTTTGCAGAAGATCAAGAAAGCAGTGTTCTAAACCAAAAGTGAATCAGGCACTGTGTGTGAAATAGATGTCACTGAGAGAAAGGTTTTACTTTATTAATTGTCTTAAAAATGAGAACAATCATTGCAGGACATAGGATACTAATTCTTAATTCTTTTAAGATCATGGCTATTCCTAACATAACATTGACATAACAATATATGTCAGTGAGTTCCAATCATTATGAAGGCTTCTGTTGTCAAAAAATTGCATATTTCTGGTATGCTGTGAATTTAATTCCTTTGGGAATGTGCAAGTTCTGGGGGAGCATAGAAGAACTACTATCTGAGTTCTACAGACTACTTCTATTCCATAGATACATTTTATGCTTCGGAAGCAGAGAGATTTAATTTGCACAGTTCACCAATAGCACACAGTAAAACCTAACAACTCACCTTAATTCTGAAAGCCCAATAAACCAAAAAGTTCAAAGATAAAGAAGTGATTAGAAGTTATTCTGAGTTAACTTAAAAGGAATAAAGTAGAACTAGATCCTCCTATCAGATTACTTTCAACAGGTTAATCATGTAAATTAACATAATGAGTGTAATAAGCAACCTCTAACCCCCAGGAAATCAGAGAAACCAAGCTGAATCAGGCCCAGTGCCAACAAGACTTAAACTTGTGCACTAGCCAAAAGCTTGGTACAAAGGGGAACAAATGGAATGTTAAGTTCTAAAGTGATTTTTAAATTAGTGCATTTGGGGGCATTTAGATTCTATGCCCTTACATTTCTGTTGGAAATTAACCACAATAATCTGTACCCTTGTACCCAATACAAAATTTTTAGGGTGCTCAATAAAAGTTCAAGATAACCAAGATCTAACTGTCAAGCAACCTCAGGCCAGCAGATTTAAATATTTAATTTCTAACTCATTCATCTGCATTCCATCTTTTAATATGAGATTATCTTGACTAAACATTTTTGAATGCATTTCCCAGAAGCCCTTCTTAAATAAACTACTATTAAACCCACCAATTACTAGACTAACCCATAGCTAATCATCTGGGATAAACCCAATCCCAATCTCCAAACAGAAATTTCCTTTTTTTGGAACAAAAAAAATTATCAAAAGTAACACTGACAGTTCTGTGAGGTAATCCCTGCAACTTGTGGCTTCAGACCTTTGGAAGGACATTGATATAGCTGGGGAATGAACAGTTAATGGATATTTCAGGCACAAGAGACTAACAGAAATATATTCTATTCTCTGGTTATTCAAACAGCTCTATGTACTCAATAATGACAGATTTCCAGATCCTCTTGTGCTTCTACCAACCTGCTGGTCTGTCATACACTGGAAATGTGGATGTCCCACATTGTACTGGTCCACTACTTTGATGATGTAGCAAAAAACATTCATGGCTTTTAAATGATCTTTAAAGAGCAAGACTCCAATTTCTTATCCTCTCTGTAGGTATTTCTAGCATCCATTCTTAAATCTGAATAGTTTTTGTTTGTTTTTCCCCCTAGCCTGTGTTATTAGGATACACACATAATCCTTAAATTAGCAAATGTTGCTTAATCTGTGTGCAAAGCCCAACTGCACACAGTGGCTGCAACCCAGAACACAGAGGACAAACCATACTTTTCAAAGTGGCTAATAAGTATCAGATCTTCTTGGTGACAGAGGAGCTTTTTGTCGCAAAAGCTACATTTAACACAACAACAACAACAACAACAACAACAACAACAAAAAAAAAAAAAAAAAAAAAAAGAAGGAGCTCTCAGGCATACAGTGCTGAAGGCAGTCCTTTTTATGGCTGGTGCTTATTTGATGTGGGTGATTAGATTTGGACTTTGTCAAATTAAACTCTTAGAAATACTGGCAAACTTTATTTTTATATACTCCTTATCTTACTAATGATATCTGTATCCTTGATAATTTTTTTCCTCTAGCAAGGAATGCCTCTTTTTTCTGTTTTTAGATTAAGCAGCAGAGAACACAAGGTCGTGTTCTCCCTCACAAAGGTGTGGAGTTAATGGTGAACAGGAAGGCAGAGTTATGATGAATGGAGCAAAGCACTGAGTTCTTTTCAGCGCTGAATCAAAGCATCAGATAAAGAAGGAAGGAGTGGCTGGCAGCCTGACTTTGCTTCCTCAAGGCTTGCTGTTACAGGCTGGGCTCAGCTCTGTAGAGTGTCCTACTGCTGTTGCTGATGATGGGGAAGGGGATGCTCAGCTCTTTGATGTGTCTGTATTGATGAATTTAGATGAGTAGGAAGTTTTTATACAGGAATTTGCCTTTAATGTAACCATTGGCTAGTTACAATTGCAAAGGGTGAAATTTCATTTTGTTTTAGATCTCTGTTCTAGTTTGGTGCTTTGTGCATTACCTGTGCAGTGATCCTGTGAAATCCTGACCTCATTTTGATTTACAGTAGAAGTCACACAGACTGTAGGTCAGGATTTTACCCTGTTCTCTGCTGACTGGATATAATTTGTTCTTACAGATGTAATTGACTCTAGATATATTAATCATACTTTGAATACATTTTTAAAAAGAATTTAGTTTGACACATCCTTGCTAACAATTGTTACACTGAAATACACTGTACTTTCATTTGAGCAATGTACACCATTTTGCTGATGGGAAATTCATATAAAGTACAATTTTGAGAAAAGAATTAAAAAAATCTTAGTTATACATAATTCAGTTGAATAATGGATTTTTCTAGGATTACTGCAGCACCTCTTATGCCTCTAGGTCATGGTATATACATCATTACATACTTGCCAGGTTGGAAGTAATCCATTTTCTTGTGTGTACATTCTTTTAAAGAAACTTCAATTATTTTAGAATTGTCACCTGTCTTAGCATCTGGGCAAAGCCAGTGAGAGAAGAAAAAGTATGATATAAGCCCAGTCTCAACCAATCATGATTTTTATGGTACTTGCTCCTTGGCCTCTGAGACCTATCTCAAGATCTCTAATGTAAAAGAGACCACTAGTACTTTGAATGTTAACGTTATAGCTAACATGAAGTGCAACATTATCTTGCACTTGATGAAGTCATTGCCTAATCTCCTCTGTGACAAACGACCAATTTTGGGTTTATTAAGACTTTTAGGGCATTGTTTCCTAACCTTGGTACCATTTTTTGCAGCTCTTATCTCAGTTTGTATTAATGTGCCATCACAGAATTGTTCTAGGGTGGATCCCTCCAGTGCTGTACACAGAGCTTTAATCAGCTCCACACTTCTATTCATCATTCCCTTATTGATAACTCCAAACACTCCAGTCCTTGTCATTACTGGTCACATATTGAACTGTCTGCCTGCTAAGACTCTTGGGCCTTTTCCAGCGCAAAAGGCAAATCCAGTGAAAACATCATAAGGATGGGCTCTCCATCTTTGGAGATACTCTAAAGCTGTCTGGATGTGGTCCCGAGCAACGGGCTCCAGGTGCCCCTGCCTGAGCAGGTGGTTGGACAAGACAGCCTCAAAGGTCCCTTGCAACCTCAACCAATCTGTGATTTTGTAACTATGTGCACACTGTTTAGTTGTTTCATATTTTCTGATACCAAACTTTTTACAGTAAAACGTGATAAAATATATGTTGCACTAAGCATCTTCTAATTAAAATATAAAAATGAAAGGAGAGTTAGGGGACACTCCCAAATACCCTGAAGTCAGAGACAAAATCCTCTTTGCTGTAACCCTGAAATTAGTTCAGTTGGTTATAGCATGGTGCTAATAATGCCAAGGTCTTGGGTTCAATCCCCACATGGGCCATGGTCACCCAGTGACTGGCAGAGCTGCAAATGATCTTTAGAGGATGCTTCCTTCCCATATTGCAGAGGACCCACAGAAATTATTAGTATCAAAATGTGTTAGTAATACTGGCAAAGTATTATCTGAATCTTAATCAAAAGATTACAGAAAAATCATGTTCAAACAAAAGAGGTCAAATCTTTTGGTCTTTCAGGAGTATATTCTTCCCTTGTATTTGCTGTGTTCTCATTACATATAATGGGAGTTCTGTAAGCACAGTCCAGTAGAAGAAGGACATATCACTAAGCTGCCAGTGATATTGTTTTAACAGCTTTTGAAACATATCACCAGGAAGCAGACGTGGCTTGTACTAAGCAAGTACTGGGGTTAATATTTCAAAACCTTCACAGTTTCTTCAGTTGAAAGTGAGCATAATAAAAGAAGTCTATCATTTTTATCATATTTGCTTTACTTTTAATGGCACAGATCAAAGACTGACAGTACGAAGAAACATGCGTTACACATTGACACACCTTCCATTGCACATGAACACAAATGTGGCTTATTAGTTTTAATGATATACTCACTTGAGTTCTGGAAAATTTTCAGATGTTATCAAACTTTGTAGGGCATGATTTCCTGTTAATTTTAAATGAGTTAAACCATGTAGCCCAGTCACAGGAAAAGACGACAAAAGGTTGGATGACACATCCCTGCGTAACAGCAAATAAAAATCAGCTTACAGTTTTCATTTTTTTTTCAGCACTAGAAGTGTCACATTGAAAAAACAGGTTAAAGTTTTCTAACTCAATAAAAAATGCCTGTATTAAACAGAGGCCCAGTGAATGCAGCAAAGCTGCAGCACTGCTCAGGAGTACTCACCTTTATGTCTAGCAGAAAGCTAACAGTAACATCTAGCAGTTGGTTGGGACTCTGTTCCCAGATTTTGACTCCATTCATACTGCCAATTTTGAGACCAGCAAGTGAATTTAAAATCTTCTCACTTGACTGTTTGAACTCAAAGGAGCCAGAACAGCTTCCCACAATTTAAAAGGTTTAGTGGGATGCTACAGGGCGTGGCTGCCCTGAAAGCTCCCCAAAGAGCAGGTCAGGTGTATGGGGAAGATGTGCGTTTCAGGAAAGGACAGGTCTGGGCTGGAGCAGAGGGAGATGACATTTCCAAGCTGAGGTTTGTCTGAGTGGCTGAGGGAAGACAGAGCAGATGAACACAGATACATAACTTGAGGAAAGTAAAACAGGTGAATGAAAAAGTGCTAAGTGATCAAGGAGATATTGCAAAGCTGTGAAAGAAGGGGAGTCCAGAGGTACTGTTTTCTACTTTGCGCTCTCTCTCACTCTCTCTCCCATTTATTCAATGAGTCTTTTCAGTCCTCCTCAAAATTATCTACTCTGCAATATTCTAGATGGTCAACAGTCAAGGAGAAAGAAGTGGAGTCTGATGCAGTTGAAATGCTTTTATGTCCGAGGCTGAACAGCAAAGTCTGGACTATATACTGAAATCTAAGGCCTAGGCATAAAATAAGGTATGTTGATGGACTGGGCCTCTACCTATCTGATTTAGTGTGTGTCTTGCACACAGCACCATTAAACACCAAAGGTGAAATTCAGGTCCTGCTGCAATGGTAAAAATGATTGAGTCAGACCAAGGTTAGAGACTAGCATTTCAGGAAACACTGGTACACCGTGTTACTGTCTGTGTGTTTGAGGGCTTTTTTCTTTAACCCCCTCTGACTGTCATATGTTATTGTCCAAAGCTACAATTTACTGCTCACCTCACAAGGTAGGTAAGCTCTCAGGAGGGCCCCAAAAGGGATATTATAGACAAAATTGTCTGTGTGGACATTTGTCAGTGCACCATTCAGAGAGCTTTGCACAACAACAGAAATGATTACCTCTCCAAATTTAGGCTTTTTAGCAGCTACCAAATTATCTGAGAGCAAATGCCCAGCATCATATCTTTGTGACAACCATACAGCACAATGACTTCAGAGGACTTTCTTTTCACATCTTCCCCATACAGCCAATGCCTCAGGGATTCATATTAAAAAAGCATTACAGTGACAGTTGGAAGAAAGAAAAAAATTAAGCACTGAGAAGTGCTTGTGAACAAGGCCTGCAAAAATGGCTGCTGATGTTTTGTCCACTAACTGCTCTGGCTGCACTAACTAAAGAAGGAAAACTATTTCATCAAATGAGGAACAATGAAATAAAGATGCATTCTGGAAAAAGTTATTTAATTTTTAATCCAATTCCTGAGGCCTGAAACACAACTAACAGGAAATACTTCCCACTGCTAAAACAGACTAAACTGCTAACAAATTGAATGAAAAGAGGCAGATGCACTGATAATCTTCATGGACCTCAAATCATTACACAGTGTTGGATACAGCTTTGCTGTAATACCTACATGAATTGGGGAAGTACAAGAAAGCAGACATTTAGATATGGATTCAAGAGACCAGATGATTAGAACAGAGAAACCCTTCATTTCTGCTGGGGCACCCAAGTTACTAGATTTTTGTATACTCTTGCAAGAAAAATGGAAAAATTTGAATGTATAAGATATACAAATACTTACAGTTTGATCAGAGATGGTAAAGAGGAGAAGGCATTGGGGTGAATAATTTTAATTTTGTTCCAAGCTAAATCCCTACAAGAAAAGTGAGTAGAAAATTACATACCCACTGAGTGAATATGGAAGTTTTCAAACACTTGATTAGGAGGCCTAAATATAAAAAAGGTATTAATTACATGCCAATGTTTTCAATAAGCTCCTGCATACCTCACAGTGCAAAGTATTTTTTCCATTTTTTAACTGTTAGTCAGTTGTGGTGCTATTAAACTGACAACTCAAAATGTCTTAATGCTCACCACAGCCCAAGGCTTTTCAATCTCCTTCACTGCCTCTTAAGACAGCAGAAAGAAGGGTGGGTTATACGGACTAAGTCTTCTAAAATGTTCTCATGTGACTAAGAACAGCAAAACCATGGTCAATAGGCTTAACTTCCTAATCTCAATTTTCACCGCCCCTGAAAAGTCAAAAAGACTGAGAGCAACTCTTAAAAAAAAGTATGGGTTCAATTCTGCAAAAAGTTACAGCCATGAGTAATTTCTTGACAAAATTACTCCTCTAGCACATGTGTCTGTGTGAAAACTGGAAACCTGCACATGACTGGACTCTATGTCTTAAGATGCTGTTCTCTGTAAAAAGATTTCCCACTTCCTAGAGCTGATTATAACATGAACCTGCCAACAGATACCAGCTCTGGCTCAGTAACTTTCTCCACCTCCATTAGAAACATTTAGAAGTAACAGTTTTTATGGCTATAAGCTTACATATTTTAATTCGTTGCTGCAGATGCTAAACTTCACAATGTTTGCTCTCCTTTCACAGTTATGAACTCAGGGCAAAAGATCATAGCGAGGAAAAACCGAAATAAGGATCCTTTGGGGTACATCACAAGCAGACATTGTATACCCCATATTTTTGAGAACCTGTGTGAATGTCTGCTAGGGGGTACTCACAGAGACCGAAGAGCAGCCAGCTGCCGAAACGTGTCTGCTTTGATTTCAGCGATTTCATTGTGATGCAAGTCACTGAAACAGCAATAAGAATCTCCTCAGTTTCAAAGATACTTGGAGGGCACTTTGAGGTGTTTTAGATTGTGTTCATGATCCCCCTTCAGTAAAGTGTATCTGGGGTATGTCAAATCAGCCAGCAATAACCAAGTTAATTATGCTCAAACACACATAGATGCTTCTTTTTAAGCTTCTTTGGGTGGTTTGACACTTACATTTTCTGGAGTTTTTTACATGCAGTAAAACAGGGTAAATCTTCCAGCAGGTTATAAGACAGATCCCTGAATTATACGAGAAACAAACAGATTAACATCAAAGGCATGTTAAAAGAAAAATAGCTTTCATTGTGTACTTTCATGGTCAATTAAAAATAATTTGTTTTTATCCACAGTCACAGAAGAATAGAAGTGTACAAACTCACTTATTTCTCATCTGTCACATTTTGATTTCTAACTGAAGAGGAGAGAGGAGGGGAAAAGGCAAGATACATTAACTCCATATCCAC
The DNA here is from genome assembly GCF_965178545.1 of Coloeus monedula. Classification (NCBI taxonomy): domain Eukaryota; kingdom Metazoa; phylum Chordata; class Aves; order Passeriformes; family Corvidae; genus Coloeus; species Coloeus monedula. The sequence continues at coordinate 40,533,928 of NC_138784.1, forward strand.
ATTTGCAAATTCCTTGCATTGTCTGAAGATTTCCTGCCTGAATTGTAGAGTTCTGCTGAGTGTTTTACAGTAATGATATTGGCCATCTGGATTTATATCACAGACTTCATATTTATAATGTTTACATTCTGATAAATATTTAAACCATTTAAAATAATCTACTAAGCATATATACTCATATTTTTTCAGAGAAGATCCTGTATTTTTCTGGTAAGAATCACAATCAGCTTCCCACTCTACACTTTTAATTAAGCAGTATTGCCTCTGATCCTTAGACTGCTACATCTTAGAACTGAGGGAAATGGTCGAAAAAATATTGGAACTAACTTTGAAATCAATCACTACATGGGGGCAAAAAAAAACCTTAAAAAGACTTGAGCCAAAACACAACAAATTACAGAATAACTGAAACATCTGGACTGATTTATAGTATAATATAACTAATCAAAACCAAGCTCAGGCAATTTGCAGAAACTGAAGGGGAAAAAAAAAATGAACCAAACACCAGCCCCCACCACCCAAGAGTCTCATCCAATATATATATGTGTGTGTGTGTGTGTGTGTGTGTGTTGCTCACGGAAACCTAAATGGGAAATTTGCTTCTGAAAAGAATAGAGGAAAAAAAGCTTATGCCTAGAATCAGAAAAAATGTCCTTTTTCACAGTTATCCAGTACTATCACATGAAAGAGTAATCACTTTTCACTTCTGATATTCTTCTCACTTCTCCAATTCTCTAAAACTGGTTCATAACCACCTATTTAATTCCTTGGTAAAACTGTATTTTCACTGTTATTGTTCCAACAAGGGCATTTGGACTATTTTATATATGATTTGTGGAAGGAGTGCAAGTAATGCCTGTGTGTGTCTTTAAGGTATTCTACTCTGATTTTACTCTGTGCAAAGGCAAACATCAACATGGTTGTGTTTTGGGAGGTTTTTTGTGTACAAAAAAAGGAGCACTGTGGTCCAAATCAGACATTACAGAGGAGGATTCAAGTGAGGTAGAAGCTTTCAGGCCAAGGTAAAGGATGTTTTGTATGTCTGGCAGACAGTGGCTATTCTGTCATCCACAGGTTTATCACTTAGGTCTTCTTAAAAATATGTTACCAGCTTGAATGATGTACTGACACTCCCTCCTCACACACCGAAAAAAACCCTGAACTTGAGAGCAATCTCCCCTCAGTTTCTGTCAGAGTGCCAGGAAATATTTTACTTGTTTATTTTTAAGGTCTTTTTTCCCCACTTTCTTAATACATGAGGCTCTTGGCAGCAGCAGAGGGCAAGTGGTTTTGTTTCCTGTGTTGAGGTGCATTCCCGGCTGTGCTGAGGGCAGTCTTTGGAGGACTGCTGGGACAGTGTTCTCACACACACCTTTACTGCAGGTGTGCACACATCCAGGAAGCCTCTGTGTACATTAATCCACACTTGGAAGTGTTGGTGGCTGGGTAGGATGCACACATTGCCTTTCAAAGCAGTGTTTGCACTTGTTGTGTTTGAGAGTGCATCTGAGCCAGGGAGCCCCTGCAAGGTCTCAGTCTCCAAGCAACTCGTGGGTTCAGTGCACCATTATCCTCCACGGCACAGCCAAAACTGATGTGCAAACCGAAATGGGACTTGGCAGGCTTGTTCCAATCTGGCAGCAATGGGGAAAGAGCAGCTCCTGAGTACTTGAAATTGCTGATAAACCAGTTCCCTGCTCTTTTAAGAATCAGCTGTAATAATATAGGGTAATACTCAAAAATAAAAAATGTGAATTTCCAATGCACAGTCCTACTCTACTATGAACTCTGTAAGTTATTAATTGCTATATTATTTGTTTGTCCTCTGTTTTGAGGTTATTTATTGTTTTTGAATGATACAGGACATACTTAATTCTGTGTGTAGACTTTCTTCTGGCAGCAGACTCTGTGTTTTATCACTCTGGAAATGATTATATTGAGTCCATTAACTAAAACTTAATTTTTTCTGGAAATGTTCTTGACATTCACTCTGGTATTCAAATAATGCATTATAATTAGTGCTATTTCAATGTTGGCCAGAGAATTAATACCAAATACATTCCTAGTGATGTAATACATAGAGGAAAGTGCTCTTGGCTCATTCTCAAAGAAGTGGACACAATGATTACTTTCCTTAGTGATTAAGCAAACTCCAAGGAAATTTCCAAGTTAAAATAATATTGTATATTTAGCATATCAAATATGCCCAACTATGTCAAGGAATAGTTTATTAAAATTTCAGTCAGCTACTTATGTCTGGTTGGGAAAGAAACTAAAAGAGGAGCATAACTCATAACTGCAGTCCTTAGTTATATTTTCTATTCACTTCAATGAATTATTTGCCTTAGTAAGAAAAAAATTCCCAAAGTACTGTATGAGAGACAGAATGCATGAAAATAAGGTAGTTCTGTGTTTTTTCAAACAAAATCAAGAACCTTTTTATCCTTTCCTAAAAATATGCTAAGTAATCATCTTTCTCAACAATGTATGGGAAATCCTGATTGCTAGTGGGTTGTAAAGTTTTTAAATAACGCAGCGGCCAGCTCCCTGAGCTGAATTCCTAGGAAGTAATGTGATACACAGAAATAGCAGTAATCAGGTAATTTTGAAATCATAATAGTTTCATTTGTCTATTAATCTATTGCATTAATGTCATGTTAATAATCTTACTGAAACGTACAGCACTTGGAGATTAGGTAACTGGTCACAAGCTGATTTGGGGAGAGAGGTGATCTGTGCTCCTGTGAGTGTCCTGTTGAAAGAATTTATGAAAAAAAAGAACTTTTTAAAGATTGAAAAACAAAAAAAAATTTTAGGACTTTTTTTACAATAAGTCAGCATACAAGGAAATAAAACAAATCAAAAATACATCTCTAGCACTTACAAACTCTCCAGACTTGTAGTCCCTGTCAGATCAGGAAACTCTGTTAACTGTGAAGCACCATTTAAGGTCCTAGAATTAAAAAAAAAAAAAATTTCAATAAAATTATGGTGATGGATGTGTAGGACAACTCCAGTATTGCAATATAAAAAGACAACTAAAATAAAAAAGTGAACACATACAGAGTTCTTAGTTCTGGTAAGTGTTGAAAAGCAGATTTTCCAACGAGCTGGATAGGGTTATCATAAAAATGTCTGAAAAAAGAGGATAAAAAAACATTTAATGAAAAATATTTTAAAATATTCTAAATATATTATATTGTTATACTATAAACAAATAAGTAAACTCTCTGTGATGAATCACAGACTCTGCCCCTCTGGTTGTAGCAGAGGTGAACTTCTGGGCTTTTCTCATCCTCTAATCTATATTCACCAGCCACATTTCACATTTTGAATATTCAAGTAGTCACTTTCTTCCTGTTTTAAAGCCAGAAGCTAGTCAACAAAATATTCCCTCTTCCTCACAGGTTTGCAAAGATAGAAATTCACATATGCAGAATTTTCCTATGATCTGAGACAAATTTAAGAATAGCACATGAAGAAGTCACTACTTCCCCTATTAGGAAGAGGTTCCTTTGCCCTTTTGAAGTCATGCTGCTTTTGCTCATAGAATATTACTCGAGATGAGTCATTATTTTTCTCACACTTATTTTACAATTTCTTAATTTGAAGTTGTCCATTAAGTGCATTTTCATGTAAGATGATTGGAATTCAGTCCAAAGTCCACCAAGAGCAATTTTTACCAGCTTTTACATGGCCAGTAATGCTAAGAGATTTAGAAGAAACCATTTGAATAAAAGGTCAAAGCCAGAGACCACTACTTGTTTCCCTTAAACAGGGCACGCAAACTGCCATTCTTTCCATGAAGCTGGAAAGATATGAGCTTGTATGCTTGTATGGTGCTACAAAGTGTACTCACAAGAGAAGCTATTTGACAATTAGCTGCAAATATGATACTTAGTTCCATGTTCTCTAATACAAAGAGTCATTGAAAAGATTCTTATCGCTTACATTGTAATAAGTGATGGATTACCCACAAAAGCACGCTCAGGTATTGACTTGATGTTATTGCTATGAAATCCCCTACAAAAGAAAAAATCGATGATATGGTAAGAAAAAAAAAAAAGAGAAGAAGAAAAGCAGCAAAATTGCTGAAATTCTGCACTTTTCTAAATGAACAAAACCATTCAGATGAAGCAAATTTCAAAATGGCATTTTAAAATTCAGAGTATATGCATGTATGTATATAGATATAATGTAAATATACACATGTATATGAACTAACAACATTAACAGTTAGATATTAATAATTAAGTAGCTAACAATATATTTCCCCCTGTGCTTGTTAAACTGCAACTACTTCTTTTGCTGGATGGCCCAAGTTTATCAAGTAAATTATTTATACACCATATTGTAATGTTGATCCCTGCACAACCACCTTCTTGTTGAGATATTTTAAATGCGGACACAAACAAAATGTAGTTGTGCCTGCTGGATAGGAAGCCAAATCTTTGTCTCATCATTAATTACTGGATTTCAATCATATGAGTAATTCTCCACTGTGAAAAACAAAAGGAACAACTAAGATTTCAAAAGAACAATGATGATTTGTGTGGGAAACTCCCATTAGTTCAGTCGGGTATGAAGAATGCTTCCCAGCTTAAATTTATGCATTACTAAGCCTCCAATTGTTCACTGATGCAAGCACGCTCGGCCATTACTTGAACAGGTCCCACATTATTGGTTTTACTTGTTTAGGCATTGAGCTACAGAGCAAGGCTTTACAGCCCTACTTGCTTTGCATGCAGTAACAAGATGCAGATGCAGACTCTAAGCAGTAACAGCATCTCATGTAGAACCAGCAAACTGACTGGTTTTGAATGGGATTCCTTGCAAGGCAGAAAAACAAGGAAATGCCATGACTAGCTCAGAGAGCAATATCTGCTACTATCTGTGGACAAAAAGGTCGCAGTTTGTGTTTTCAGCCCAGGCAGAAACTCTGAGACACGAGGTCCCACCCAGAAACACCCTTACTAAGGTGACCCTGCAATGAGCTGAGCCTCTGTGGGGCTGGGCTCCCACGTGGATCAGTGGAAGACATCCCATCCTTACAAGATCAGCTCCCAGGGCCCACACAAAGCACGGAACCACATGGTTTCATGATCTGTGCTGGATTTGGGATGTCAGGTTGCAATTTCAGCCCACAAATGTTTCTTGCACATAGGAGCTTGGGTGGAACAGTTTGATCCTTGGAGGTGAAATCCTGTGGGGGCCAGCATGCAACCTCAGGCACATCAGGCACTTTGCTGGACCAAGCGCATTTGCCGCAAACTGAGTTATTCATTTGCGGCTACTGACTCCAGAGGTCATCGAAAAGGCAATCCCTTGAGGTCACTGGATTTCACATCAATTACTTTATGGCATAAACAGCAGTTGAGAACGTTTGGGCTGAGAGACTCACAGTCCCGCTGCCGCTTCCAGAGCTGCATTCTGGCAACACTGGAGGTGTTGAGCAGGAGTCCACAGTGGCCAGGGGTCCCTGCTCTGGAAAAAATCTCAGGTAGCTACTTAAAATTGGTTATTACATCAGTTTGTGATGTAGCAGGAGTACAACCATGTCCAACTAGTATGTGATTACTTATTTTCGTCAAAAATCTATGCTGATAGTACCACTAACTTGGTAAATTAGTCAAATGGAAAGAATTCTGAAAACATGCATTGATGTATACATTATGTGTATGATGTATAAATATGATTTAATTACTTTTAATTTTTAATAACTCAACTGTTTTTCAAAATAAATTTGATTAATTTCATTTAATTGTTGATTTTCTTAATGCACACTATACCTGCACATACAAAAGTGTTTTATTCACAACATTACAAAGAAGTGACTATACATATTGAAAAGAAATTGCTTTAATTTAATGGAAATGAGGGAGGGAAGTTAGTAAAATTTAATTAAACCTGATGGACTGGTTTAATAAAGATGCCATGCCTTCTTAGCTAGAAGACTATTGGATTGTTTGCAAAATCTAACTGTTATGTTTGGCACTAAAAGTGAATTAATTGTGTTTATTATTATTGAATTCCAAAGAGGAAGTGCCTGGAAAAAACCTGCTGCACAAGGCAGTATAAAAATAAAAGTTGTCAGAACTTGAATGGTCTAAGTTGAACACTGAAAATTATTTTTTATGTATGTTGGCATGTTTATTAGTTTTTCCTAGGATATCAGTTTTTAAGGATTGCTGATAAAATCACCAGCATTAAAAAAAAAAAATCACATACTAGACAAAACATCCCTCTTCCTAATATGAGCTCTGTACTTACAGTTCTTTTAGGTTTGTTAGTGTCCTGATAGCAGTGGGGAACTCGTCCAGACCGTTGTAATTTAAATCTCTGCGTAAAAATAAATTTTATTATTTTGGTTATGCACTGCATAACAGATAACATAGCATTGTTGGCATTTGTAATGAACTGCCATCTTCTATGCATTGAGTAAATACCTACAGCAAAAAGACAGGAAATCCTCAAAAGCGTATGGATATTTTCCAAAAATCTTTATTTTAGAGCACATTATCATTCCTGTTTTTTATCAGCATTCTATTTTTAGTCACATTTTAGCTATTCTGTAATAAAGACAATGTACATGAATTCAAGTACTACTAAGGGATTTTCTGTTTTATAAATTGCCCAAACTTTTCATTACATTAAAGTATTAATAGGGAAAAGTCTTTCACTAGAATATTCAATTACTTTGGTGAGCTGTGCTTTACATGCCTAATACATCTCTCTATAAAGATTTCTGACTGAATTGTTAATTTTAAGACTTGTCAGTAGTCAAGAGAATACTTCTAACCACACGAATTGTAAAAAGGTAGTGACCTCTGCTTTAACAAGTGCTCATCCTGCAGCAGAAATCAGATTTTATTCTGGTAGGCTGAATGGATTATAATCCTACTTCTGCCCTCAGCATGACATGTGTATCCTTTAGCATTTAGGAGATGGCTGAAACTAAAACTGAGGTATGCCAGTTTACTGTGGTGCTCTCTGGCAATGCTTTGTGAGGAAAACAGTCGGAAAAACTGGTGCAAAAGTCTTTTTAAACAGGCAAAACCCAAGCCACAGTTTACAATAGATTGAAATTGAAATAGTATCAGGCTGAAGTAATGCAGGCAGGAAACTGCTGTCTGAACTCAACAAGGCTTTCCTTCCTGCTTGTAAATCTCTCCTGCTTATTGACAAGAAGAGATTACAGGCATGTACGCTTTGGTTTTGCCCTCCAGTGATATGTGATTTCCAGACCTACGCCTCAATGCAAACAAATGATCTTAAAGCTGGCGTCTGTCATTTACACCAAGATCTCTTCAGATTATCTTGAGACTATCTGGGAACTGGTCTATACATTATGCAATTACTGTGCTTGAGGCAAGTGCTACACTGTCCTGTTGCAGGGAAATGGCTGCACCTACATTCATTCCCAGGTTTGTGACTGTCCTCTGTATTTTCATCTTGCTCATGCCAGGTGGCTGGGACTGGGCTTGCAATTATTTATTCCATTGTTCTGTTTTTCCCCATTTGTGACCAAGTGCCATGTGAATATCACTTAAATAAACAAACCAAACCATTAAATTTTCCTTCTTCCTTTCCTGTCCCCCTTTCCGGTGCTACACTAAGGGACTTCCCCTCAACTCACAGACTGCTAAAAGTCCAAACTGTAAAATTGCAATTCAGTGGCAAGGGATCAATGCAATCAAAACTGGTGATAAAAAAACCCAAGAAGCCCAAACCTTCTTGCTTCCTGATCTTAGTAAAAGATGAAAGTGCTCAGTACACAGGTTTGTGGATGAGAAAGCAAATAGTCACTTTTAGACTAGCAATATCCATGTCTGAAACTATTTTTTTCTCATAACTGGGTTTTTAACCTCTGTCCTGGTTGGGTAAAACATCCAAAATCTCTAGAAATGATGCAGCTGACTGCAGCAGGTGCTGGGGGAAGCACACGCAAAGTTTTACTGTCCCTGTAGCATTTCTGGGGTCTGTGGGCGACTCTAGCAGACAACATCCGTATTTGACTAACTGTAGCAAAATACTTTCTGCTAACCATCAACACTGTGTTCCTGTTCGGCATTTTATGGAGAATATTTTTTGCTAGAAAACTCAAGAAATTCTGAATTGGTCTAAAAAGAATTATAGCAAAAACTTGAGGAAGTTTCAGTCTTTACCAGCGCTATTCTTTATCAGAGCTCTCTAAAGACAAAAACTTGTATACAACAGAAACATTTCTCTTCTCTCACTTGTAAAGCACATGCATAATTTGACTACCTAGAACTTTTGTTTTTTCCAGGTATAAAAAAATAAACCCATCTAATTTTATAACTCTCCTCTATGATAAGAGTTCCTTAATGTTAAAGCTTTTCACTGTGACAATTTCCCAATCTCGCTATTAGCTTTATTGATTGAACAAGACAAATAGTACTAAACTAGGCAATCATAAGTTCATGAATAGTCACTTCTTTTTCAATGCTCAACACAGCTGAAAACTGTCTTTCAAACAATTTATCAATTGACAATGCTTATTAAAAAGGCAAACTAATTTTATAGTCAAAAATAGGATTTACTACATAGAGTCATTGTGAACTATCACTTAGATCCTGTAGCGATTAGGCAAGCCAAACCCTGCATTTGGCTTTTGGGCTATTTTTATTCTTTCAGAATATTAATGAAAACACTCTAAAAAAGAAGAAACAAATAAGAGGTCAACTCACAATGTCTCTAGGCTGTGGAGCCCATCAAAGCATTTCTTTCCCAGGGAATAGATTCTATTGTTATGGAGATGTCTGCAGGGGAACATTAAGTACGCAGTCAGGAAAGCACACTGCACAAAGTGGACTAAAGCAAAACATTTCGATGGTTAAATCAAAAGAAACTTATTTTCAGGCATGCATTGATTATATGCAATCATGCTTTTGCAAGAGCATGTATAGAAGGCACCTCTACCACCCTCCACCCTTTCTCCCAATACCTCTCCACCCTTCGATTTGGTTTCACAGAGGGGATCTGTTTTAAAACCACCTAGATAGTTCAAAAGTGTTATACCCTGGAGTTCCAGGCTGGGGTTTGCATAATGGGTAGACACATTCAATGATAGCTAATTAGTTAATTAACATGTCTTAAAAACCATGTGTGGCGTGTGAGATGTATATTTGGAAGATGTATATTTAGGGGGTGTTAAGGGTATGGCCCAAAAGAGCAGCCATTGAGGAGGTGGATAACACAGCAGACAGGTAAGGAGCATTAGGTGTGCAGAATGCAAAAAGACAAAAAGCCATAACACAAAAAGTTGTAGCTTCCCCATGATGAGTAAACTAAGTAATCTTAGAAGCACTGTAACTTGCCTTTCTTTGAAATTATAAAAATTAGTAATGGCTTCCTAAAATATTTAGCAATTGAAAGTAATTGTATATATTTTAACCAATTCTGCCCCCTCACTCCCCACGACTCTGAATTCTGCCTGTTTTTGTCTTTTAGACTGATATGGAAAAAACCCTCTGAGTAAAGCTCATTAATGTGAGTAGATTCAAATTGTAGCCACTTCAGGTCATTTAATTTAAAAAGTATGCCTTCTTCCCAGACTTTTCCTTTTATTTCGTCCTCAAAATCCTACACCTATAGTGGAGGGAAACCAAGGGAGTAGCTTTAAGAGAAAAGAAAGGCTGTGAATGAGTGGCTGCCAGGCCCCTTAAATATTTCATTCTACTCTGAAAATATTGTAAAAGATCAGAGGCTCTCTAACTGCTCTGCAGAACCTACAGAAATCGAGTCTACCTGTCCAGCAAAGGCAGGGATTCTGACAGCAAAATGAAAATGTTCTGTGGGGTTTTCCTTCCCTAGGAAGAAACCTAATCAACTCTATTTTAAATTATTACTCTGACCTTTAATGCTTTAGTTAGCATGCAGAGTGCATTTTCAAATTCCATTTGGATCTTTAATTATAAAGATTTTAACCTGCTCCAATTGACCATGCACTTTTGCACTGTGTTGAAAATTTGCCAGACTGTATAGAGCAGCAACCCAGTGAAAGTGGAACCACACACAAAGATTTTGATGAGCCAAAAAGATCAGATGTTACAGGTCATGAGGAATGATTCAATTATTAATCACTATAAAGCCCAGAAGATTAGAAATAAGCAAGGCAGACCTCAAATAAAGAAACCTAACTGAGCAGAAGCAAGCATGGCATGAAAGGAAATTATTTTCTCCTGCATTTCTTAACTGTCCTCTTACCACTGCATTTCTGGTGGGGATCTAGAGAACAATGCTCAAGACAGCCTTTGTCTTTTCCATTGTTGACATAAGCCTAGAAGGTCAATCAAATGACAAGTCCATCCATTCTTTAACTTGAATGGGTTGATACTTAATGTAAAGCGAAGGCAAAGGTTTTGCAGCACAAGTCAGCTGTTAACCCCCATTTTTGGGGCCCCATGTAAGCAGAGACATTGACTATAACTGTCAATAAAGAACCCTGATGTGTGCCTGGTTCAGTGCTTACACTAGGGCTAGAGTATGCTAAAACATGTTAAGTGTCTTACATAAGACTATGGTTTCTGACAGCCTGTAAACCTCAAATATATAATTCTCTCTTTAATAATGCTAACATTTTCCAAAGCATCCTGAAGTTACTTCTCCAGCCAGTCTAGATTTTTTCCACTTGGTACATTCCCAGAAGATAAAAAGCTGAAACCATGTGCTTCATAGTATACCTTCCAGATTTTGGTGCCAGCTGTGCATGTTTCAGTTAGTTGAACCGGTATGCAAACATAACCAAATACAAAACTACATATACTTTCTATGAAGGGAAATGCATATTTTTCTACTGGATGGCATTCTTTCCACGTCCCCCAGAAAGATTTCCGTTCATTTCCTGTTTCTAATCTTCCCTCATTCAATCTTAGAGAGCACACAATTTATCCCTTCCTGTTTGTTTTGCTGACCAGATAAGGTGATTTTTTAATTCCCTTGAATATTTTTTTATTAAGATGGAAAATTTTGAGCTAGATCAAAACAAGTGGTTTAGCAAATGTTAGTCGAACTGCAGGAAGGTGCAATAAAATCTGTTTCTCCAAGAGGCCAAGCCCTGCAAAAACACATTGTGTCTAAAAAGCAATCAATAAAACTTACAGAACTACCAAACTGGAGAGGTTTCCAAAAGCATAGTCTGGTATGTAATGAATTTTATTCAGTGCCAATGTCATTGCCTGAAGTGCTGGTAAACTCCTAAAAGCTTGGACAGGAATTTCTGTCAAGGAATTATCGTCTAGCCACAGGTGCCTAAGGGAGACCAAGCCATTGAAGCAGTTGGGGGGTACATAGTTGATGTGGTTGGCATCCAGACGTCTAGGAGAAAAAGAAACAGAGAAAACTGACTTCAAGAAAAGAACAGCAGCTTTGCACAATGGCTATCAGAAGTTATCACCATAAACATAACCCCAAAGGATGGACATGGGTTGCCACTTCCAGTTTTCATTTCCTGGAGATTCTACATTTCCATCTTGCTTGCAGCCTCACCCCTGAGATTTTGAATAATGTTTACATGTCTGCTTTTCAGCTGGTTCTGCACAGACACCTCTCCTTTGGGGCCATCAACTCACTGAGAGCACACACTGATAATTTTTGAGCAGTCTCTCTAAACACTGGGTATGGCTTTTTTTCCCTTCCCAACTGTTTGAATGTATGGAACAAAAAAGTGCAAGAAACTCATCCAGAGATTCTCTTTCAGAACCTATAAATCACTGAGCTGCAAGATAATTTGGATTTCTATATGCTAAACATCCATTCCAAGACCCATAAACAGAACTCACTTCTGAGTCTCTGGAAGTTCCTGCTTTACCTTTTCGTAAATATTACAGAGTTACAGAATCACAGAATAAGCTGTGTTGGAAGGGACCCACAAGGATCATTGAGTCCTGCTCCTGGCCCTGCACAGGACTGCTCCCAAGAGTGACTCCATGTGCCCAAGGGCATTGTCCAAACGCTTCTTGAACTTGGTCAGGCTTGCTGCAGTGAACACTTCACTGGGGAGCCCGTTCCAGCGCAAATATTGTTTATTCTAATGATTCTAATTAGAACTGAAGTTCACATTTTTTTAGTAGTGGAACATAACGTTTTTTACATTAGAGATTAGTGTTGCCAATGTGATTTATTTGTGTTGAGAAAGAAGTTACTGAATGCACTTTAGCTGCTGCAGAGCCAACAGAGGGAGCTCAACTGCACACTGTACCTTTGCAGAATCTGCAGGTGATGCTTTGTTCTCACACTTGGGTAAGTAAGGATTAAATCTGCTGAAACTTTTTCAGATGTGGTGCTTCAAATATAATGCCATTTATTCACTGGCTTTTGCTTTTGCTGTGTTTTGCTTTTTCATTGTGATTTTTTCAGGGAAAGATTTAAAAGTGCACTTCAGATTTCTGAAACTTCGTGAAATATCCAGTTGGGAATATGGGCCCTGATACACTTTTTCTGCTTTTAATGTGTTGCAGTGACTTGTACCTTTTCCATAACATGAAAGCTGTGCTCTAAAAATTTTCATGAAATGTGTAGAGAGGAATAATTAAGTGAATGCTAAAACAGAAATAAATTTAAATAAATGTTTGAAAACACTACAGAACAAACAGCCGCACCCAGGGTACAAAGAAGTAGTTCTGTACAACCTAAATTTGGTCTGTTTGAGAGAAATGCAATACTCGTTGTGGTGGGCATACTAATCTCTTTATTTAAAGCTGCTTCCTCATTTACAGTCGTGTAAAATGTCAGGTCCATTCTATCTCCTGTTCCATGCTGGCCCTACCTACTGCATGAGAACAAATAATGACTGCTAAGGCTCCGTGCCAGGCTGGCAAATAACTGAGACAAGGTCAGTTGGAACAAATTTATAAGGTTCAGTGTCAAAGCCCTTGTACAGTTAAATTTTCAGTATAATAACTGACATGTCAGGCAGCAGAGACAGAGCTTCCAAAATAACTCAATGGTCTGTCAACAAATGGGTAAGGCTGGAAATGTTTAGAAATTCTCATGTTGTTCCTCCCCCTTTCCCCAGGCAACAACCATGTCATGCCTGCGTTTTCAAATAAGGTATAATTTTAATGAGTAGATGAGGTTTCTTTGTGTTCAGTCAGAAGTAAATTTCTTCCCTGGGTGATGCTGGTATGTAAACTAAGAAGTTACAGTTGCCTTAGTTTGACAGTTTCACTGATTAAAGAATGGAGGCTTTATTCAAACTACATGTGTTGCAGTATTGCAGTCAACATCTTGTTCAATAGGAAGCCTGCCTGTGCAGCCCTGATGTCCCCACTGACTCCACAGGAGTTACTCACAGGATGCCTGGCTGTGTGGAGAAGCCAACAGTCACTTGTTTGTATGTGACCCTGTGGCTGAAATGGCAATATTTCTGCTGTCGTCAGTGAGACCAGGAATTTTATCTTACCAATATTTCGTAGCAAATGAAGGGACCGATTTTTTCTTTTAGTAGCTGAAGTTTCCAAATATAAACCCACCACTGGCTATGTAAACAAAACACACAGAACAGAAAGAAAAATAGAACTGCTGTACTGTAAATGTAATTCTAGATAGTTGAATTATTGTTTAAATAAAGCTTGGAAGAAACAAAAAAGCTGCAATGATTTGCGCTTCAGGTTCTGTAACTGGATTACGTATCCTGCACTAGTGTAAGAAGTACTGCCTCAAGTGCTCTTTTGTTATCTAATCTTTTTTAAATTTCCAAGCACCGTTTTCTCTCTTGCAGATATTAAAAGGTTTCAGTAGTGGTTATATTTCCTGTCATACTGCAGGTAATGCATACTGATGTATAAAACACTGATCAAAATCACCCTTTCCAGCCAATTGTTTTACATCTGTTGATCAAAGTTTTGGCACTTTCAGAACTAAACCCATTAACTCACACACATGACCCTATTTATAACTGAAAATATATATAGATAACATGTGGTGAGTTTGAAAGCTGCTATTATATTCCAGAGAGGGCTAATTTAGGGAAACAGAAATACTTGATCTCTTCTGATAGGCAGCATGTAAATAAAGCAGCCACTATGAAATTCACCATGAGCACACTTAAAATGTCTAAACCTTTCAAAGCAAATGCTTGAGCTGTGTGGACTGTAACCCACTAGAGCTTCCTGTGACACACTGTGAATACTATGACCATGTGCACAAATCGTGAAAAGATATTGTTAATGTAGAATGAAAACTGGACTCGTTTACTGGTACAGACGAAGGTAGATGTTTGAAAAAGATTTGATTTGCATTTTTAAATCAATTTATTATGAATGGATCTAAGTTTCATGCCAGTAGTAGGTTTCTAAGGGAATATATATGTACTTCCCCCCCCCCCCAGTCCCCCCCACCCCTTTTTGGTATCTTCTCTCAAAAACAGCTACAACCTGGGTGTATCTCAAGACCAAGAAATTCCTTAATGTCTTGTTGGAGTGCCTTGCTCATTCATTCAGGTTTAAATCAAATGCTAGATATGGGATCAGGAAGGAGATTTCTCCCAGGTTGTTTTTCCCTCTGAAATAAACAGTTATTACATGGATTGCCTCATCTTGAATGGATGAGGGCCAGAATATGAAAGGTCTGGAGAGGAGGGAAGCCACAAAGATGGATAGAGAAGCCAAGGATAAAATGTTTCTTCTGATGTTGAAAGTAGGACAGGTAAAACCAAAGGAAAATGGACTGTACGTAACAGGTAGGGGAGGCAGAGAAGTGGGAGCACAGGAGGACTGATTTTAGACATGGTGGATTAAAGAAGCTGTGCACTGCTCCCTCTCTTATCACCTTCCTCTTCTCCTGACTCAGCTCTGTCATTCAGGGAGCCTCAGTCAAGTCTCTCCACGAAGTATGGAGCACTGATGGACAGGGGTTGTGGACAGGGCCTGTCTGGGGAGGGCATAAAGGGCAGGAGAGGGTCACTTACAGCCCACCATCTTTGTTAGTGTGTGGGCATACAGACCCTCTTAAAGGTTTGTTCACATAGGGTTAACTAAAGTCTCATTTAAGTAATGGCAAGTGACACCTAAACTAGCTCTGAAAAGTGAATGTAATGAAAATATTGCTGCCTATTGTAAGCCATGTTTTTCAAGCCTGGTCTTTTATGCAGGATATCCCCTTCAGTCCACAGGGGAAAACGCTAGGACTATTGTAAAAAGCTTAATTACAACACACCAGCCCAGCAGTTCTCACATCTCACTTTTACAGTATTGATACAAAGAATCCTGTATGGCAACAAGAAGACCAAAAAAGACAAATCACAAGTCACAGTTTAGGAGCATTTGTTTCTGTCCCAGTGCTCTGTTTAACATGAGGAGGTTTCTGCAGCCATGGGAGTTTCAATCTGTAGTGTTTCTCTTCACATCCAGATGTGCTGCTCAGGAGTTTTGTTAAACCTGCATTCAAGACGATGGATGCTAGCCCACTACATACAGACAAGAAGCCAACAGCACTGCCGGGTTTATACAAAGATTGGCTCTGATACTGGGTACTTTCAATCCCCACAACTGGGAAAAAGTGGGGACTAGAAGGAGTTGCTGGGTTCTCCCAGGAGTCTGGCTGCAGACTCACATCATGACCCCACAGCTAGGCAGGCATGATTGGTGTGTCTGGGAACACTCACAGGTCCTCAGCCAACTGGCTCCAAGTGATCTCTCCTAGCCTCCCAAGCAAGGTGTCACCTGCTGGAGACAGTCCCAGGGGCATGTGATCTACCAGAAGAACCCCAGGAATACATTTCCCAGTTCAGGGGAATTTGGCATGGGTCAAACATGTGCCAAGGACTCTGCCAACAGCGCAGCTGGGCGGGCGGCCGGCCGTGGCCAGAGCCCGGGAGTGCTCTGAAGCACTGCCTGCTGTGCTCGGCTGGGTGCGATCACCGCAGCGTGTCACTGCATGGCCCCAGGACCTGACTGGAAATCTGCTGTAAAACACTGCCCAATACTGCCAAACATTGCCAAATACTGCCAAACACTCCAACAGCAGCTTCTTGGCCTCCCAGATGTGCTGTATGCTCTGGTGGGCTTCAGCCATGCAGAATGATTTCCGGCTAGCAGTTCTGAGGTTGAGAAATTTGTATGTGTTAGAGATGAGATAAATCCCTCCTCTTTTGAGGTTACTCATAAGACAGGAAAAAGTCAGATGCCTAGTACCTTCTATTGGATGAAAGAAAACATCACCTGGTGGCCTGGAATTGCTAATCTAATACAGTCTCTTTGCACCCCCCTTTGAGAGCAACTGGCTGGTTGAGTTAGGCACATAAAAAAAATAGTAGCAAATGCATTTTAGGGAACCTTGCACCTCTACCTTCCTCCCCTTGGTTATCAATCCAGAAAAATATCTGTGACAGAGAGGGGTGGTCTGATACTGTACTACTGCTTGATGTTTCAGTCACTCTTCTGTTGCCCAGTGCCCTGGGGCTGTAGCAGCTCAGATGGTGAAGGTGTGCAATAAAACAAGGAGACTGCAACAGCGACTTTTGAGACGTCTTTGTGTATGTGTACAGACATCTGCATGGGCACAAATAACCTCAATTTAAAATGTGGGAAACTCCTCCTCTGGGAGTTTGTGGGTACCTGTTGAGGTACCAGCTTTCTTAAGAAGGATAATACCTTCTGTAGCCTTCATTATCATGGGTGTGACATGGAAAACCACAACTAAGGTTCCTGTCTTTTCATGAAAACAATTCTCTGGAGAGAATGTAATTTCATCAAAGTTGTTTGGTCTTTCAACTAAAAATCAGGATTATTAACAGAAGCATCAAATTGGAAAATAATTGTTCAAAGTTAACATTTCTGGGGGAAAAAGAAAAGTGGCTTTTTAATTTCAAGCCTGAACTGGAAGCACTTCAGAACCATGTGCCCTCAAAGTCCCATTCCTTTTTAGGGCAAGCATGGAAACTTCCCTTGAAATGTCAAATATTTGGGGGAGTAGGGGGCCAATGAAAAATCCATTTGCTGACCTGTTCCAGCCAAGCAACTACTGAGAACATCTGAGATGAATTCTAGATAATATTTAGTGTAAAACCTTGTGTCACCATCAGGTGGTCTATAAATACTGAAATATTTTATAAATAAAATTTAAGAAATCTACAAATTATGTTGAAAAATTCTAAAAAATTTCATTGATACTACTTTGCTGTTACTTGTAAAGTCCAATTAATTTGCTTAACTAGATTGAAACTTTGCAAGTTGTTAAGGGAGAAAAGATGGGTTTATTTTTTCCCCTCTGTCAACTGTTTAAAGTGCTTTGGAAAATGGGCTATATTGAATTCTCCCCTGTCTTTGCTATTAAAGTAGAAGTTCTTTAAATATCACAGGAATGAAAGCAGGTGATACAGTAAATAATGCTTGCATTTAAATGTCCTTCATGACTGGTTTGACATGGGCAGTGAGACAGATTAAGAATCCAACCTTAATTTTGTTGTTAATGTTCTTAATTTTGACTACTTCTGTGTGTGATAATGCAGCAGTAAGAGCTGCTTATTAACAATGATGTCTAAACAAGAAAATAAACAGCGAATGAGGTTTCATCTGTACTATTCACTGCAAAGGGTGGTGTTACAATAGTTCCAGTAAAAGAATAGCAGAAGCTTTGCTTTTCCATCTGCAATGCCAATTACCCTTTCCTCCTTTTTTTAGCAATATTTGCAAATGGAGATTTGCAACTTTTCAGTGGCTAGTAATTTAATATATATATTAATATGTTCAGGAAAAAAGTAAAAATATTACTGATATGTCATTGCCAGTTTTTGACCTATCCCTGATTCTTCAAAAATACTGAAATTATATGTCAATTCTGGTGTATAAGGGGTGTAATTAAAAACAAGATGATTACACTAGAGAAACAAAGATACCTATTTAAACAAATACATGCATTAAATGAAAAAAGTTTGACAGAAAATAAGCTGCTCATTAAAGGTGACACTTGAAAAACAAATCAATATTCATACATAAAAAGTTTTTGAACTATACATATATATTAAAAATCACTAAAAGTTTTTTTGATTTAAACACAGAATGGAGATATTGGTGATGTGGGAAACACAAAATCCAGAGATTTCCTACTTATAGCCTATTGTAAAGAAATACATTTGCTTAAGGTGACTAATAGGGATGAGAGCATTCGAGTGACTCTTTGAACCCTGCTGCCAAGTACTGAGTTGTGACACATCAGAGACTGTGTGTTCCTCCCTTTCAATCAATTTGAATTGTTAGGACTAGTAATCTGGATAATTTGTGCTCACACTAGATTTCAGAGGAAAATTATAGCCTACACAATAATACAGACACCCTTCTGCTCAAAACCACATCTCAAAATCAACATGTGCCGGTAACTTCCTTACTCCTCCTGCCACCAAGGGAACTTGAGTCCTATGCAAACATTGTCCAAGCTCTGGTAGCTGAATGCATTTATTAATCAAAGCAGCACATTCCTGGTTTTGACTATTAAACTACAAAGACTTTTATAAAATTGTAGAATATTTTAACATTGTTCAATCTTATTTTTTTTGCTTCAGTGACAGAAAAAAATTGTCATTCATTTGTTAAAGTTTTCTCAGATTTTTCCTGTCAAAGGTGAAATTCACAAATCTTACATGGTTTTGGTTAACTTTTGTGCCTATTTCTCATTTTATAGTAATTATTGAGTAATATCTGCTGTCTGAAGAAGACTGATTTGTTCTAGAGGTAGGTAAAGCCTTAAGAAATTTATGAATATTTGTCACTCAAACTTATCATACCATTCTGCATACTGGCAATAATACAACTTGGACAATAAAGTGGAATAAATTGTTGCTTGTTCCTGCAATACATCAGTTCTTGTTCTCTGTACCACAGTCCATTTAACATCAATTAACGGTTCTATTAATACTGACAGCTTTACTGTAATTTTTTAGCCTGGAACGAGATAATAGCAAGAGCATATCATCCAGAAATACCCTGGATGCAAAAATTTGTGAGGAATTTGCATTATGAGTGAACATGGAATATTAAGAGTGTGCGTATGTATATATTGTGTACGCATGCACAATTAGATATGGATACTTCTATAAAAACAATTTTAACATAATCCTCTTCACATTGATTAAGGTATCAAGGCAGCTGCTATGGTTTGCTCCTTTGCATGACTGCCTTTCTTGAGTAAAACCACAAAAGACAGAGATCTGAGTCCTGTCACCAGCTTTTTTTCCCCCACATATATGCTAACCTAAAGCAAAGGGTTAATGAGGCTTTGAGAAATCATGCCACCTGCAGACCTAAACATAATAAATAGAAGAAGTTGTTATCTTATAGAAACTGCTTTTGAGAAGGCTTTTAACCGCTTAATTACACTCTTGAAAAGACTCCTGCTATTTCAAAGGCTTCAAGAAATAATTCCTATTGTAAATCAGAAACCAATGCAAAACAACCTTGTGAACAGAAAATTCCTAGACTATACGAAACAAGAAACTGAATCTGTGCACACCTTTATCTGACAGGCACAACCCCTTTTAAGCAAACAAAAGAATAATAGTTTTCTTTTTCTCAAAGAGGTCTCTTTTACCAGTGATCAGGTGATAGTACAAACCCATATCATTCCATCTTGGGTCTGCTAGACAGCTGTCTAAAGATTTCTACTGACCATTCCTATTCTCCCTCTGTTTTAATTCAGTCCTTTACATGGACTGCACAAACTCTGGTTTACTTCTTCAACTTCTTCACCCAAGGAAAAAAAATATTTGCAACAAAGCCGGAGTGAGACTGTCATTTTGTTTAGAAACTGTACTGAAAATTCAACAATCTCTTTCAGACCAACAAAGGAACTCTTGTTGGCTTGGCTTATCATGTTTTGGTCCAGAATGTGTATAGAGTGATGTGATCTCAGCAAGATTTTTTTTATTTGTTTAGTAGAAAGAAAATCTAATATAGTCACTAGATCAGCATTTTCTCATGACTTTTTCAAAGATCAAAGGAAAGAACTGTAACCTCAAAAGCATATGGCTGAGATATTTCTGTCTGTGTCTGGTCAATAAAGAAAAAAGGCACTGACCAAATAACAATTATAAGATAATTAATTCTTAGGGCTGCTTCACCTTTAGAAACCTTAACAAATGCTTTGTATATTAAGGAGGTAAATGTAGTTCAAGACAGACATAAGAACATGGGAGCTATTACAGTATAATGTGTGTCTGTGTAGTGCTAAGTTATACACAGATGACATGATTTTTCTGAAAATAAATGAATTTCATTAATTTTGGTCTTCAGATTGCGGCTGAACAAAATGTATGCAAAAGATGTTAACCTTCTGGTGGAACTTCTTTACCTACACAAAAAGGAACAGTATATTCAACATACCACGTTTTTCAACCAACACACCTTAACTCCAACCAGATCGGTACAGATGCTCATTCTATCCTTGTCATTGTTAGACTTTTACCTGTGATGTTGGTGATCAGTGCACACTGTAGCAACATTTCTTGTGAAAGCTATTTGAACTTCTGGCTTGGATTCCCTATTTGGATCTTGTAACGTTTTGGGAAAATAATTTTATCTGAGAGTAATTCTGTGACAATATAAGGTGGGCAACTAAAGCATAGAGAAGAGTCAGCTGACATTTTGACATCTCTGACCAAAGAACTGCTTCTCTGTTTTCAACCGTCTAGATATTTTATGCTGCAGATTCAAAATCAGTAGATCCTTCAGAAAATTTAGTAATTTTTTGTATCATGTGACAATACAATTTTGTGGATAATTCAGAAACTAACTCAATTTACTGCATCATGTGTTTAGACAGCAAAAATGTCTTTGTAGTTTCAAATATGAACTGCAAGTGCAGCAGAAGAAACTCCTGACACCAAATTGCCTGAACAAGAACACGGCCGATGAAGTTCAGTATAGATCAGTGTCAAGAGAGGTACTTAGGGAAAAGGCAATTCAAACTTTACAGGACAAGTTCTTGAGTAGCTACTAACATGCTAGAAAGAGGTCCTGCCATTGCAGTAAGTATGAAAATAACAGCTCAGCATTCAGTAAAGGTTAAAAAATTAAACAAAATAGAGTTTTGAATTAGTAGGAAAGCAAAAAAAAAAGCATCCATTTTTGCCCTCTATAAACCCATGGTGAGCAAGCACTTTAACCATGCTGTGCAAGACTTATCCCTCCTTCACTTGTCTCAGATCAAACACATGAGAACTGAAAAAAAGTTCAGTAACATGACAAGGATGACCAGAAGAATGGAATAGCTTCCACAGGAGAAACAATCCTAACAGACTACATCTGAAAAATTGACTAATGGAGATAAAAGAGCAGTATATAAATCTGGTGTACATGAATACAGAACTGCTGCTTCCACTTTCTTCTGATGCTGCAGAGTACATCAAATGTGGTGAGGAGTTCCAAGTAAATATCAGGAGGTACCTCACCATGCTGCACAGGCTAGCTGATCACCAGACATGCTGCCACAAAAAAATCATGAGCGTTTCACAGGCTCAAAAGGGAATTGTACAAACTTATAGAAAAAGACCCTTTAGCTATATAGACTCAGTGACTCCCTGAGTGCAAATCTCTGGCAGCTGGAACAGTTTACCAAAGCAGTATTAAACTTTTAGCTGGACCTTCTAGTTTTCCTTTGGCATCTGTTGTTGCAGGTTGGATGCTGGGCTAGGTCAGCTTTTAGCACAACCTGGTACAACCATTCTTACAGGGTAGAAGCACATCAAATAATTTTATTCATACCACGAAAACAGCCAATCTTCACTCTTGGTCTAGCAGTTCTGGCAGGAGGTCTGTTAAAACTGAAGCTTGTGGACTGAGTCAGCACGGACAGTCAAGAACTATAAATACAGAGGCCTGCCTGAAGCACAGAATATAATTAAGCATCCTCTAGTACACTTTGTTTCATGAGTTATTAGTGTTTTCCATACTGCTTAAAAAGAAAAAATTACACCAAATGAAAAAAAAAGAAGGGAGTAATTTG
This sequence comes from Coloeus monedula, assembly GCF_965178545.1. Lineage (NCBI taxonomy): Eukaryota > Metazoa > Chordata > Aves > Passeriformes > Corvidae > Coloeus > Coloeus monedula. The sequence goes on from NC_138784.1 coordinate 40,555,885, forward strand.
GGATTCTGTCTCTTCCCTGGTAAAGAGTACTAACAAGAAACCATGTTCATGACAGAAAGCATTGCAGGCCAAGGAGTGTCTTCTCAGGTGCTGAACCAGTCTATAATGCTGCACAGAAGCTGCCAGTGTCATGAAATTACTGGAATGAAATCAGCCACTTTTGATGTTTAATTGAGAGTACAATTCTCTCCAAAAGCAGCTCAAAGACAATTAAAAGAAAAAGTTGATTCAGCACATTACAAAGTGATATTAACAGATAATTATTAGGTAATTGTACATTGCTGTTCGTGCAAGGTTGCAAATTGATTAATCAGGTATACTCACAGAGACTGCAGGCTGCGCAAGTTCTGGAGTGCTTCGGTAGGAACCTGGCGTAGCTGGTTATTCTGCAGCATCCTACATTTTGAGTAGCACAAAACCCAGAATCAACACAGTAAAGATAATTTCTTCCTACTGCAAATTTTCTTCCAAGCTTACCTTCTTTGTACTGGCTGTGCTTCAAGATTACAAAGAAAGTTACACAAATACTCCATCCCCCTGCCCCTGTCAAAAGCCCACTCTCTTCAAAGCAAACAAATACCTGTAGCATATTAGTTTTGTTAACAGCTAGACATCAGCTTTGAGCAGGATTTTCAAAGCAGCCAAGGAAGTTAAAAGGATAAATCCGATTTGCTTTCAATAGGGCTTATAACCTCCTAATTGCCTCCAGTGATTCCGAAATTTTCATTCTCGTGTACTGATTTTGTTTTCCTTCTGAAGTGATTCTATTCTGATAAAGCTGTGGAGGACTGACTCTTGAAATTCTTACTCAGGAAAATGCAACAATGGCAAATATAACTTTGACCTGTGTGAGGCATTTATGATTTAGTTTGAATAAAATTTTATCTTTATAAATAAACTGCTATTTTTTATCAATGAAATAAATTTTCTCAAAACAAAGGTTGTTAGCAATGACTTGACTAAACTTTTTTCTGAAATATCACATCATTTAGCTTGCAAAGATTGAAAAATCACTTTCTATTCCTAAAGAATATTTTCAATATGGTTTCATTCATACTACCTAACATCCTTGTTTGGACCAGCTCCTACATATATAAATATTCTATGTGGATAACTCTGAAGTAGTACATGCTGCCTTCAAAAGGAGGCATATTTAATGGGACACTGTAAATTAAATAATTTCTGGCAGGCCTAAATCTGCTTGGGCCAACAAGAGCTAGAGCTTGCCAATTTAAAAGCAGATGGAGTGGGAATCCCTTCATACTTCTTTTCCAGCTCAGTATTTTTTCAGTAGAGATTTGTAGAGTAGCTTCAGGCCTGGCTTGATTGGAGGTCGGTGTTCTTGCTAATAATACAGTTTCTGTGAACTTTACATGGGCAAAGATCCCCTCTAGTGTAAACACTGTGAGATGTGGCCTGCTAATAATTGTAGTAACTGTATGTAATGTCTTATTACTCCAAATAATACATGATTTTGTAATGTTCTTATAATACATGTAACAGTCATTACATTGCAAAGAACAAGATAGGAAATGTGACCAGTGTTTTAAACTACATTGTGTTGTATACAATAATGTTTTTTCCCCCATGTCTCTCAAGAAAAGGAAAAGGTAATTTCCACCCAGTTTTGTGTGACCATGAAAAGTTCAGCTTAAATCAGGATTTTTGAGATAATAAAGAAACTATTAACTGAACCAATTTTTACCTTTGATATTGTACAGAGACATCTACTTGATCAGCAAGTTGTTTTTAGAAAGCCATTAATGTTTTCCAACTTTTTTTAGGATACTTTCTATGTGAAAAAACAAAGATTTAATGATGTTCATATGTATCTTCAATTGAATTGTTCAAAATGAGCTGATCAAAATATGTAATTTACTTGATCAAAACTTCACTGGATAATTAGTTCCCTAGAGCTTTTAGGAAATCAGAAATATATCAAACAACACACAGTTTACTTACAGCACTTTAAGACTGAAAAGGCCAGCAAATGCTCCCTTAGGAATGTATGTCAAGCCATTTCCTGCAAGACGTCTGCAAAGTTTGAAAAAGGAAAAGAGTGAATACTTTTTCTCTTCATGTGGAATTAATTTGGTGGCTAAAAAGTGCAACACAGCTATGTTTGAGCAACTGATGCCAGAGGCAGTAGTTTAAGAGCCTAGCTTTGTCATTAATACACTTTTCAAAAGTAAAAAAAAGAGAGAAGCCTGTAACTGCACAGTTGATCCACTGACAGCTGGACTGTAGAGAAAAAAATTCAATTTCACTTCAAATTCTGTTTATGGTTTAGAATGTACATTGAATTCTTCATATTCTTTTCAGGAGTTAGACCAATCCCAGCAACTAAAATACAGACATACCAACAACTATTAGTATCATAGGATTTACAGGCATGCAGTTTTGGAATTGTGCATGTATGATGTCTGTGAACATTTAATTAATTTGCACTAATATAAAAATATATCCACATAGTGATGATTACAGTTTATTTTGAAATAACTACACATAAAACTGCTGTAATGCTGGAATAATAGTTTGCCCTGTGAGCAGATATGGAACAGGTTGACAGAAAGTGTATTTGTTAAAATTTGTAGGGCTTGCATCTTGCTCTCAGATTGCCTGAAGGCATTTTACAGACCTAGGTAAGTACACCAAACACCTCTGTAAAGCATGTTACTCTGATCAAAAAAACCCAACCAAACAAAATACCAAAACAAAAACCCCCAAACAAACAAACAAACAAAAACCCCAAAACCAAGCCAAAAAAACAACTGCATCATTCTGTAAGGTTTGTGTCTAGGAAAGAAAGAATCTATTTGATATGAAATAATGGCATTTCCATGTTCCCCATCAGTGCAACTCCAGATGATCCTGGAAATGCTCAAGGCCAGGTTGGATGGGGCTTTAAGCAACCTGATTTAATGGAAGGTGTCCCTGCCCATGGCAGGGGATTGGAATTAGATTGTCTTTGAAGTCCCTTCCAACCCAACCCACTCTGATCTTGCATTTAGCCTTCTGACATGGCAACTCAGCCTGAATTTGCTGTGATACCTGTACCCTACCTGGAAAACTGACTGGTAAGGGAGAGCTTCCCAGACAAGTTACTTTGAGTCAGCAGGGCCACAGTGTGTGCTCCTAGCTGACAAAATATGCAAATTCGTACAATGTAACCCCCTTTGCAGAACAAGTTAAGCCAAGTGGAATTGCATGTCCCATCAGCCAAGATATTGCATCGGAATTGCAGAGCCCATACCCCAGCTGATGTGGTAACAGAGCTGACATTTGATTCGGCCTCTGGCCCCTTAGGAAAGAACACAGGACTAGTTCCAGGGAATTCCTTAGGTGCCATGCTGCCGCAGAGGAACCTAGAACACTGAAATAGGCACCAGATTTGCCAATACTGATCATGGAAAAGGCCAAGTACTTTTGACTGGAGTCCCAGAGATCCAGCATGGACTGGCCCTTAAATGCTGTCTTATTTTGGGGTTGAGTTTTCCCTGAGCCAACTGCAGGGTCCTGTGCACACCTTGTTTTCAGTCACCACTTTCATACAGAAAATAACAAGATAAATTTGGTTACATATTAAAAAAAAAAAAAGAAAAAGAAAAGAAGAAAAAGAAAAAGAAAAAGAAAAAGAAAAAGAAAAAGAAAAAGAAAAAGAAAAAGAAAAAGAAAAAGAAAAAAAGAAAAAGAAAAAGAAAAAGAAAAAAAGAAAAAGAAAAAAAGAAAAAGGATGAATCTAGATCCTCGCTCCAAAGACTTTTCAGGAGTTTTCAGTTAGTGGAAAAGATTCTTTCCTGTACAGACATCCCTGCTGAGCTAGGCAACCCGTAACACTGAGCTACGTCTCTCTGTTACATGAATGTAATTGTGCTCTGCAATGACAATCAGCTTCAGACAGAGCTGCTGGGCTTGTCTCTCACTGCAGAGTGTACTGGAGTCTGATCTCCAGGCATCTGAGAATTGGGCACACGCAGCTGAATTCCTGCAGGCAGATGTGCAAACCAAACCTGGTTCACTCTTGTTGCAAGATGAGGCACTCACAGGCTCAGATGTGAGGGCCTTTTTTCAGATGCGTGAGGGCCTTCTGCAAGCTTCAGCTTTCATTCTGAACACAAATGGCATTGACTTCTGGGCTGTTACTGGATCAAGCAGGCAAGTGGTAGGTTAGGCACAACAGACTGTGTTCCTGAAAGTAAATGCCTTTTGTGAATCGCTAACCAGAAGGGGCTGAGAACCTGTCTAATTCTGATTTCAGTTTTTATGATATATTTTTTTAAAAGAAAACCTAAAGACTGCTTCACCCCCACAACACCCTTTTGCTCTGCCACTTTAATGACATAACCGGACACAATTCTGGACATGAGCTTGGCATGAACCAGGAAACAATGAGTTTGCAAAACTTTACTGGAAAAAAAAGAAGGTGCAGGTATTGGGATTTTCACTTCAGTTACTGCTGTAAGTGTCGTATGGAAAAATTGATGAAGAGCAGAGCACTAAACCCACACGTCTGAAGACTCAAGAGAGTGCTTTTTCAGGCTGCTGTCCCTTCTTCATTCATGGTTGAGGCAATGCGAACTGCTGAATGCACTACATGTTAATACCCCCTGTTGGAACTGTAATACTCTTTATAAAGTGGGCTAGCTGAGAAAATCAGATGTATTTAAGATCTCCTGGAGAAGGGCTGTGGCAATTACCAAGCATGCACCACCTGGCTGCAAATGCAGGACGGCAGCAATATGACTGGGACACTGTGCAGATTTAAAGTTTCGTTTCAATGTCTAAGCATTCACTTTCCCCAGCTTTGGAGCATCTTTGTGGCTCTTTGTGGCAAGCCTAATGTTTGGAATTTTTTGAAAATGTACAGCCATGTCCCTGAGCTGTTCCGAGTGGTAGTTACCTGAAGTTAAACTGAAATGTGATTTTTAATTCTTGGGTTTTTTTCAGATTCCAACCCTTTTTAAAAAATTTTGCTTCTTTTCCTTTTAGATCACAACTTCTTAATTATTAAAATTGTCTTGTACAAACACTTAAAACATGTTAAACTTTTTCGTAGGCACAACTTCTGTATTTACTCCTTATGAGCTTTTTTTCAATCTCAGGTAATTCTTGAAGTTCTGCTTTGCATATTTTTCAGTTTGGAAAGAGCTCTCACTAATTTTACAGTGCTTAGAACTATCTTATATGATATTCCTCTGCTGATGCAGCAGCAGATCATGCTCTTCATGTACAGCCCTACATATTTCAGTACAGGGCTACATCAAGTATATCACAAATGCCAAAACACAAGTATGTCCTTGTAGCTCTCTCACCAAGCAACCTGACAGTGTCAGGAAAAGGCAGACATCTGGCAACAATTATTTTTGATGTAATTATGTTGTCTGACTTTCATTTACCATACTAAATTCTTTCTCATGATGCACTTCTCATGATTTTCTCTGGAACAAGCTCAGCAAAAGCACCTACCTATTCCCAAGATGCTCTCTGAAACCACTTCTGGCACAATAGTAGCATCTTCCCAGCCCTTTAGAATTCCCCAGCACTGTAGTACTTGGTAAAAATCAGCAAAAATTATTCATTCGGATGGTTGTCTAATTCTTTTAACATTCTTGGATAAAAGTTAGCACATCAGTCCTTTATGGCATGCTGCAAAGCTCAGGAAATTCAGCTTATTTATTCCTGACAATTTTTAATGTCTTCTTTGCAACATTTTTTTGCTATTACTGTGTTTCTATTCTCAGCCTTGGCATAAGGGAAAATTCATCCCTTTGTTGACAATACAGTTTGTATCAAGTGTCTACCAGGGTTCACTCCTCCACTTTGGGGATTTTGTTTTCCATTACCCAAATTATTTGAGGGAAGCTGCCCAGTATTTTATTGAATTTTGGATGTACTTTGGATAGTAATTTTAGCCTGAATGGGTAAGTATAATTTTCCCTGAAAAAATGAAAATGGACACAGTACCTGTCTCTATAGCTGAGCATTTAGTTACTGATTTCTGAGAGCAGGAATGAAATTGCTTGTTTACAGCACTTACATAACCAAATGGTTGACTTTTATTGTTTGAACAATTTTGAATCTCCATTTTTAAAAGTACTTTTATCTTACGCATTTCTGACATTATTTTAAAAATCTCTGATATTAGAGGTATCTCATTAAGTACATTCAGGCTTATATGTGTCACATCTCTTTAATAAAAAAGTATTCAAAAAGGATCCTTTTTCTGTGCTATATTATTTTAGATTTAGATTTTAATTCCACTGTTTTGAATAATCTTGCAAATAAATGGAGTCTGGAAAAGTTTACAGAGAAGTGCCACCACACATCTCCTTCAGCATTTGTTATTTGCTATGCTTGGTGTCAAGATACTTTTGGCTTAGGCATAGTTTTTATACTACTGCAAGTTTCTTTCTAAAAGATGTAAAATAAATCAGCTGAGAGAAAAACAAGTGGCCTCCATACTTTAAGTGGCAGCAATTTATAAAATATCTTTCCATGCCATTAAGCCCCACTGGCAATCACTGCTCACTGCTGGAATAGGGTGTAGTGCTGCAGGTCAGGTTCATGGCCCATGGTCAGATCTAGGAAAAAAGGTGTCTGGGTTGTCCTTTGAGTGTTTCCCATCTGTTGACTCCTTTGACATATTCTGACCTCTCCTGCAGTATCATAGTTCTGAGAAATGGTGGTTATCCAGTCAAAAGAACATTCCCAGACAAGAGAACTAAAGCTCCAAAAATTGTCAGAAACTTTTTTGTTGTTTTCCTTTGATTGTCTGAAAAGAAAAACTTCATTCATCAGAAAGAAGCAAATAAATACCAGTTGTGACTGAGAACAGTCAACTATTTCCTTTACATTTCTAGTACAATAATTTTTCTTTGCCAACTCAAACAGCTTTTTTGTGTGGATGTTTTCTGCATCAGGACAAACCTTACCTCGTACCAAGCATCTCCTCTGTATCTGCTGGGATGGAAGGTGAACTTCAAACACTAAAAAGTCTTCTCTACAGACCAAAAACTGTGGCATTTAATAAAGAAAACACATTTCCACTACTAACCCAGCTACTTCTCAGTCTGCAGCAGACAGTGACAGTACAACATGGGTAGTGGCTGCTTTCCTTCTCTGCTTAAGTAAGATCTAGTCCAGCAAAAGCTGATCAAGCATCTGTGAAGTGTATTTCCAAATCTAGTAGTATCAAAACTAAAGAAAAGACATGAAAGGGAGGTATTTGCCTCCTTGGGAAGAAGCATATGTTTACACTGATCAATACTCATGCTGTGATATAACAAGATTAGCACAATGGAATTTTCTGGAACAAGTTACTTAACAAATCTTGCAAGGTGCTAAAATGTTGGAGAATAGATGACACTCTGGATCTCAGTGTAGCTAAACATATAATGGGAATAAACAATGTGAAAGGAGTCAAGCTTCACTATTACAAAATGAAAATACAGTGAAAGTGTTGTAATTGTATTTCAGAACAGATACAATTAAGGAGAAATTAATTACACTCAAATTTCTGATAAATATATTGGACTCGGTATTTGCTAATAAACTATGATATGAATACCAGACAGTCTCAATGTTTCTAGACTAATGCCAGTGCATGCCCTTTAATACAGATTAGGTTATATATCATTGCATCACTTGGGTTGCATTATATTTAATCAGTTCCCATGTAGTGCAATATCCTATACAGAATGCAATTGCGAGTGCCATCTGAAATCATTCTTCCACTGTGCAGAGATACAGAGGGATTTCTACACGAATAATTCTGTGAACTAGTAGCCTTTCTTTACGTCTCCTTGACTCTGCATTTTACTTCTGTTCACTAGCTGGTGTGCTGATTTTATTTAAGGAACGAGAGCAAAGACTGCACATGCTGAGACAATGTTATCATGGATATGTTTATATCTATATATCTATATTTATATATATGAGTAGGTTAATACCAACAGAGTCACAATCCAGTCAGTTTTATATTTGTCTGTTTCCTTGGAAAAGATGTTCTAGTCATCATTTGCTACATTATATGCTACAGCTAACAAACTCTCCAGACAGAAAGTGAAAAGAAATTGTGTAGAAGAACCTAAAGACTGTAGAAAAAAAAAAATCTGTTTTTGTGAATAGAAACTGAAGCCTGAGACAGTGAAAAACCCCACCAGCTGGGACTGTTCTGCTGTGTGTGGTACCCTCCTGAATTTGGTCCTGAACACTAGCATGCAATGCAGAAAGTTCCATTAAAATTAATGTAATCATGGACTGTGTCTTTTATACCTTGTGTACAGATAAGAGACTCTCTTTTGTAATTTGAAACTTCTTTTTTAAAAGCCTGATCTGCCTCCTCCAACTGCCCTAATTGTTCTGAATGCCTGATAAAGATCCATGGTGAAATATCAGTCTCATTGAAGTCTGGGGAAAAATTTGTGCTGACACAAGTAAAAATGGGGCTCTCATTTGCATCCTACCACAGTATCACATTTGCCAGTAATTTACTTCTCTCTGAGGAGTGGCACCAATGACACTACTACAAATCCTAAACCTACTACCCCAATTTCTAATGGAGGAAATGGCTATTTGGGGAGGAACAACATAGAAGTATAACAAGAAAACATGAATTTACAAATTTTTTTCTAAAACAACTTGTTCTGGTATAAAAAATTGCCTTTGTTCAAGGAAAAATTTACCAATCTCAGATCTTGCCTCCATTTTGTTTCCTGTCAAACTTTGTTAAAAGTACACAAGCACACAACTACACACATATTTACTCCACTTATATAAATATATAGCCAATATATAATTAATATATTTTTATTTCTAATTTTCTTCAGCTTACATGTACATCAATAAAAAGGTAACATGAAATGTTCTGGCTTCTTACATCAAAAAAGCTTTGACAATATGGATACTTATATAGCACTTAACCAAAGTCAACTAAAATTTTGAGATAAGAGTTTAATTTTATATTTATTAATGATTATTCTCAGGCTAATGCAATAGAAAAGTATGAATTAATGGGTGATTAATTATAATGTTAATAATTCACAGATGACATCAACACATATTTCAAAATGTTTTTTAAGAATTACTTTGCTAGCCTAGGAATTTAAATATTAGTCTGTATTTTAATTATCTTTTTATATTTCAATCTGTCATGTTAATTAAAACTATAAAATTACAGTAATATGAAAAGAAGTGTGAGTCAAATGATCTATTAAAAAATCTGATGCTCAGAGAGATCAAAGAAGAAAATACTCTCTTTAAATAAGGGGAGGGGAGTGTGCAAGTCATAATTGTGCTGTATGTTATATTTATTGCTACTTACAGTTTAGTTGGAAATTCAAATATAACACAGTCTGCTCTTGCTTTAGGGCCTAATTGCCTTTTAAAATGCTTGTGCCAAATTCTCATAGGGTGTAAACTGGAATAACTCCAAGTGACCTAAAGCAGTTGGAATGAAATCAGTGTGTATTTGATCTTGAACTGGCTTTGATGAAACAGATCATAGATTTTTGTCAGTTAAGAATATGGTTTAAACGTACTGTTTCTTTCTCCACTTATAAAAGGCACAGACTCTTTCTGCATCTGGCATGGTTGTGATCCAATAACTGCTAAAGACAACTGATCTCGTCCTTTGTGAAGCTGTCCCTAGCCAGTGCTGACAACAAGTGGGTCCTTCTGCTGAACAGGTATCCAAGTACCCGCCTTCCAATTGCAGCAAGGACAACTTCAGGAGGGACTCCAGCATCAGCCAGGACATCCCACACTGATTCCCAGCAGTTGATCCCATGGATACAACCATTAAGAGGCACTGCTTCTGTGTTTGAAGAATGCTGCCACCAAATCACAACTCCCAGACCAATATTAACATTGTTAAAATTTCTTTCTCAGTATTTAAATGTTACAGCAAGATGGAGCAATAAATGGAGAATCACATACATAATATTTCCTAGGCTGGGTCTCCCAAGTATCATTTACACTTCTGAGGCTGGTTTTGGTTTTATCCCAGTAGTGTCAGTATCATCAGAAAAGGCAGAAATTAATAATAATAATCATTAATAGCAGGAACTGGCTGAAGTGTACTGCAACACCACACACTATGATCAAACTGAAAATAATGAAAAATGTGTTAGCTGTTTAGTCATTTCAGTGTGATAGGCAAAGAACACAAATTGTGTAGATCCAAGTTTTGAGGCAGCTGCTGTTTTCTGAGTGGTACAATGAGGCAACAGCAATGAATTACTGGAGGAATTATGGCTACTCCTCTTTGGGAATTCAAAAAAACAGAGGGAAGAAGTTGGTTCTACTGTGCTCCAGAACCTACTAGATATAAATCTGATGTGGTCTGAATTCCTTACCCATAATCCTAAGCAAGTGAAAAAAATTGACCCATGTAGGTACCAAAAGTTCTCACCACACTGAAATCAAGCAGTCTACAAACAGACTGAACTTCCACTGACAAAAAAAGGAAATTATTTCTGCATACTTGCTACTGCAGTATGCACAGAATGTGTAAGCCTTAAATTAAAATCCTGCCTCAGGATCTACAGATACATAGCATGCTTCACCCTAGTTTAATTAAGTGTAATGTCACTATCTGTATTGATCGCAAAACACAAAAAGCACTTCCAATGACTCTTTTTGATGTGCTAAACTAGTTCCTAATGAACATTGATGGAAAATAAATTACAAGTTCCAGAAAGCATTTATAAGCTACAAGCCACAAGCAAACTTCAACAGACACTCATAAGAGTAACGTAGCAGCACTGACAAGATTTCTTGGATATCAACCTAGAACATTTATTGCTTCTACTTGCAAGCATATCTGAACGTTTTCACTTCTCTTTTATCTTTTTCCTACACCATCATCTCCCGTTCTTCCCCTTTACCCTACGGATGCATAGCAGTCCCAGTGTCAAGGCTGCTCCATGCAATTTGCATTAATATTTCCAGAATAATTATCTGTCAGCACAAGCTATTCAACAAGCAATGCAAGCAGCTCTGATTTAATAAGGCATTTGCTCTGTTGTTTCTCTCTCTGTCTCTTTTTTTTTTTTCTGTTCCTCATCTTGTTATTCTTGATAAGATGGCAAAAAGGGCAGTTTGGAGGATGTCACGCTGACACATCCACATGGGCGAGTTCATTGTTGTTACTCGCTTTGGTGGCATCAAAGGGACGGCATCAAAGGCAGTGACAGCTCCAGAACACCAGGGCTCTTGTTTTGTGGATGTGAAGGTTACAATTTGTTAGCTCATACAGTAGGAATCTTCTGTGCGTGGGTTTGTTCTTTTCTAGTAAACCTGAACTGTGCATGTAAAAACTAGGGGAGGAAAGTGTTGTCATCGTTTCCAACTGATTAACTAGGTAAACATCTTCTTACTGTTTTTGCCAACATATTTCAAGACAACTGGTGCACTTCCCTCTGTCAGGACTTTGAGTATAGCCCTATATTAAAGCAAAGTTGGGAAACTACAGTCCTCAGGTATCAACAAAGTCTATCTTACAGCAAGAGAATTCACAATGTGCCATGGGCCACTTGCTGGGCTGGTGACAGGTAATTCTGGCTGACAAACACCATGTATTAAACACAGAGACACAGTCTGATCCACTTGGATGCGCACACTAAGTGAAGAAACCAAATTTGCAATTTATATGAAGAAACTGAACTCACAACTTAGGTGTTAGATTGTGCACCACTCTGAAATTATCTAGGGGATCACAAGTCATTTTGCAGTGACAGTTCTTGAAACTTTAGCTGATGGAGGTGACACAAACCAATTTCCACCAGGACCAGCTAAACCCTGCTGTGCAGGAACTGTAAAACTGGTATTGAAGTGACATAGGAATGTGTGGGCAGTTTGAGACCACTAGATAATACTCTATTTTTATTTTAGTTCTGCTTGTCAGCTGCCAGCATTTTTACTTTATTTCTTTAGAGGTTTTTAAATTTATGCAGATTAACCTTTAAGAAATATTTTAGTATTTAACGCTAATGTTCCAAGATTGTTGAAATAAATTACAAGATTCCCCCACTTTCTCAAAAAAGTTTTGGACTATGGTTGCAGCACTTTCATGTTTTCTACCAACTTACATTATAGTTAAAAATCCATTTTCAGTGCTAGTCACAATGTGTCTGCACCAGCACAAAAATAACGACTGTACAGGACCCCAAGAGCAAATGCTCTCAGTTTTCAAAAATGTACATGACCAGAGATCTCAGTCCCACAACTCAGAGTCAGTGGGGAAAAGAACACCCAATTCCCATTAACACTTTGAAAACCTCTTTGGAGGGAGAAAAGCAAACAGAGAGAGAAATAAAAAGAAAATAAATAAATAAGAACAGCTGATAATGGATCATGCCTGATAATTTAGGACCTCATTTTCACATATACAGTGGCCTCTTGACCACTTTTGCAGTGTAGAGGGATTTCAACAGATATAATGGTAAGATTCATATAATACATCACTTATGTATTGTATCTGCACTTCTGTATTACAGTAAAATGTGCTTTTAAAGGCACTTTTGCCTGAAAGACTACTGTAATAATGTTCAATCTGACAAGATCTGTAGATATATTTATTTGATTTTAGGATTGTTTTAAAATTATCATGCATGTCAGAAAACATTCTTGCACTTGTATGTAGATTGCAATAACTTAAGGTGACTTCATTGCTTGATTTTGTAGCAAAGAAATTATTTAGGACTGTCCTGCTCTGTAGTAAAGTAATTGCAATACAGCAGTCTTTTGTTGCTGTTTTACTAAAACACCCAATTTAAGTTGCTGAAAAATAGCAATTTACTAAAATCACTTGAAGCTTCACTTATCTGTGGAATGTTCCTATGTTTAAAATTAAAATGAAAGCCTTATATGTGTGCACACGTGGGTGTCTGTGCATATATTTATGCATATGCATGGATATGTGGATATATATCTAGTTGGAGTGATTTTGTAGGTAGGTCTGATTCAAATAGTTTTAAATTATTATTGGCTTTCTTCCTCACTTTTCATTGAGACATTAATTTATAAAATAAAATAGTTTCAGGCACTGCTTTGAAGTGTATCTAATCACAAAATGTTAGGTCTGCACTCAGATGTAGTTGCCTCTAAAACTCTTAAGAGTCCCACCCTGAGTAAGTCTTTAGATTTTTTTAAAAACCCTTTTTTCCATGCATTACTCTAATTCACTTCTCCATTAGAACAGGCATTCTACACATCCTGTATAACGACAAATGTCTAGAAATAATCAAAATGAGAGTGAGTTTTGGACTCGGTCAGACTGATAAATATCTGCAGTTATTTTGAATTTATAATGAAGAATTTAACTTAATAGTGTTGTACAAGTTCATGCAGAGCAACTTGCTGATAATCAAGCAGCTGAAACATACTTTCTTGGTGGGAGTTCTGTCATATACGCTTTAAGAGAAAATAAATCTGAAAAGCCCATAATTTTTACAAATAAAAGATTTTGCTCAGAATTAATTTTTTTGACAGTTAGAAAGTTCCAAGTATTTCAGAGTTTTCCAAAATTTTCAGAGGAATATTTTACTTCAGTGATGATAGCCTTTGGTTAAGAATAAATACCAGGAATGATCATCAGGTTTGCAAGAATGCTGCAGTTAGAGGTGTCTAACCTTGGCTGTAAAAGTTGATCAGATTCACTCTGGAAGGTCAGAAGTGGCTGAACAGACCTGTCTTATACACTTCTGCTTTGGAGACAAAACCATTAGTTTAACTGTTTTAATAAAATCTCAGTTCTTTCAGGGTAATCACTTACTAGTATTGCCAAACCAGGCATCAAGTACGTAACATCTAAGCTAAAATTCAGTGATTCAGTCATGAGCTTTTATCAGATGTTTGAACCAGATCTCTAATAAAGGGATTAGTAACAGTTTGTATGCTAATTAGTTTTTTCAACACTAAAAACCCCTAAAAGCTGCATTTCAAGCTCCTGCTGTTGTACTTCAAAGACCAGACAGACATTTCTAAGATGGATTTAATTTTATAAAACATTGCAAAGATCTCATAAGATTCTGTGATCTAACCATGAAATGAGAGTGAAGGTAACCTGGCTGTATTAGAATTTCCTTCCAGGAAAAGCCCAAACTTTAAAAAAAAATTCTTTTCTTTAATGGCTGGAGAGCAATTGGGTTGGCCAGTTTTAGAAGGGTTATTACAATTGACAGGAGATTGGACAAGAGAACATGAACATGACGAAGAACTTCACAAGCAGTGGCTTTGTGGCATGATTCACTCCATATGCACTTGATACTGTTAACACTTGGTGTGTGACATCTCTCCGTGTTATGTTCCTATCTGTTGCATTATTTGGAAGTTCCACTAATGGCAAGACAGATATTGATAATCAAAGAAAAGGGGTAAGTAAAGGAAGAGAGAGAAAAGAAAATGAAAGAAAGCTTTCTAAATAGAAGTGCTGAAAGTAATAAAAATAATACAGGAAAAGAAAAACCTGCCTCCAAATAGGGTACTGTCCAAAGTTAGCATACAAAATGGTTTCAATTTATTTCTTTTGTTTTGTTTGTCTGCTTTTGTAGATGCTGGCCGGAAAGGCCAGGTGGCAAAATTCAAATGAGCATTAGCAAGGACACCAAAAGTTGTCAGCACAATACACACCTAAATTGCAGAGGACTGTACACATTTCATAGCTTAAAACAGACCATGTCTTTGCAAGACGGGTAGGAACATGATTTTGCATGTCTTACATGGATTTTATGGTGTGTTAGCAGACAAGCATGCTAAAAAAAACCCAGGTTTTCACTTCTAAAAACTTAAAAGCCACATGTCATAAAAGGCTTTTAATCAATATTTAGAGGTACTCATGCAAATACAGGCACCAGCTTTTTTCCACAAGATCTATGGTGCATCAGTTATAGAGTCTCCATCACTCCTCAGAAACATAAATTTTCTTTTAAGCCTGGGCCATTATAACTAGAGTCACTGCCAAATCCAGGTCTCATGAATGCACAATACTTTTCACTTTTGGTTAGTCACCATCACTTCAAGCCAACATTCCTCTTTTGATGTTGTGCTTGATCAGCTAGTTTCCACAAGGCACTTTTTCCCCCCAGTGAATGTAGTAGATAGCGTAACTAAGCTTTTTGCAGGATTCTGCATTCTACGGTCAGCCTTCAGGGATGTTAAGTTTAAGAGTAAGGAAACAGTAATTAAAAGTGATTAGGACAAGAAGCCTCAATACTATGAAATGTGGACTCAATTGTCCTTGACACAGGCAGAACAAGGCAGCAGGTTTTGGTTTTGATTACAGCTTTACTTGGGATTTTAATAAACATGAGCCAGTATTCAAACTTTTAATATCCTGCTGCTTAACTATTTCCAAAAGAGCAATCCAGTTCTTTTAAACAGTCCTTGTTTAAAAATTTTAATTTGTTTGGCTCTGTCTCTGCTTAGAGAAGTTGTAGCCTCATGGTAACTCTTTTATAAGTTCATTTCCAGAATCACAAGCAATTGTTTTTTTTTTATAACTAAGTGTTTCCGCATGTGCCAAAAGTGTCAGGCTGACAGCTTTCCTGCACTGTTTTATCTGGTTCCCACAGTAAGTATGAGAGACAAACACAGGAATGTGTCTAGAGCTGACTATGCCCATCAAGGATACAATGATACTTACAGCTCTTCCAGGAAGCGGAGATTGTGTACAGGGTTTGAGGGCAGCTTAGTAATGTTGTTCATACTGAGATCACTGTAGGGGAAAACAGACAGAGACTTAATATGGCATGCCACAACTGTGGCATCCAGCTGTTCATTCCACACATTTTTAAGCATTACATTAATAAAAATTAGTTCCTCTGCCAGAATTGATAAATCATTATCTAGTTAGCATGTTCAACATTCCTATTTCGTATGAGCACAGCTTTGTTAAACCAAATACAGGCTTGTAGCATGTTCCTCATTTCCAGGGATTTTGAAATGTTTTATCACGCTCTATAAATCAGCTGGAACACTAAACAACACTTCTAGTTGACATAATTTTAATAAACCACTGTACTGTATTAAAATTTACTTGGAGTAGTAAAGAAAACTACTATGATATTTGTTGTTGTAGCACTGTAGTACACTTGGTTTACTAAAGCAGACAGGCAAAAGCAGATACAAAGTATCTGCATCATGCTTAAAATTTCATGAACATGGAAACACTTTGCTTTTGCCGTACAGCCTGTTGCATGGTCATACTGATCTGCCTTGCCTCACACGCGCACATCAGGTGTCCCCAAAACCCAACCTGATTTATAGAAATGACATATTTTCAAACAATAAACATTCCCTTTTTGAGTGCTCTTTTGTTACAGGTACTCAAATTGCATTAAATAAGTGAAATGAACCATAAAACAAGGGTGTAATGCGATCCTGCTCTGTAGCACACTTCCTGGTGGGGTTCCACAGTAGTTCCTGGTACAGGAAACTACCAGCTATATCAGCTCTGTCAGAGCTCATTCAAGCTATGTTTTAGACTAAATTTCATATAATACCCTTTTATTCTTAACTTGCCTTTTCGTTGTTTTCCATTGTCTTCCCCATGCCCCACAGTATCATTATAATTGCTTTTCATTAAGTACCAAGACTGTAAACAAACTGCATCATAAAATTCTGTGTGGAAGATACAACTGTATCAAAATTTCTGTAGATTCTTAAAATAAAATTAAGAGCTGCATATTTTATGCAAGTGTTATACAGTAACTTAAAACTCCCCACTATTTAAACGTATCTTTGCATTTGTAGCAGCACTTATAGTTTCCAGCTACTTTGGGTACTATTTAGATAACTTTATTTCTTCCAGCTGTTGAGAGCTTACAAGGTAAATAAGTTATCTGTACTTTGGTGGGTAGGCATCCTATTCCTACTCCATCTAGTTCTTATTACTCACAGTCTGTTTCATATTACAGAATATATGCTTGTAGTCAGCATAGTTAATTTAGATGTTTGATCTTTTGGTGAATTTTAAAATGTATAATTTAAAAACATACTTCACATAGAGATTTTGAAATAAAGGAAATGTGTTAATACTTTACAACAATTATCAAATCACTGTTGAGTAATGTTTCTGCATTCACTTCAAAATCAAAGTATAATTTGAGAAATGTGTACTTATTAAATTCATTTTTTACTGTAATACTTTATCACCTAATTCTTTCATACTGTTTAGCAGGTTATTGCCCTTTCACTTTGATAAAGGCTCAAAGGATTTATTCTGGCAAAGGAACAAGAACATGGATTTATTTGGCAAAAGAAAAACTCAACCAGGTAGTGAATTATATACTACTGAATATTAAGATAAGCCCAATATTTTAACAAGATCATTCTGATTATGATATTTTCAACACATGTCTTAATGGGTTTTTGGAAACATGCCAAATCACATTTTAGACTTAAAAAGCTAGCCCTGGTGGAAGATGGGAACGATTTATCTTCAGATACACACATATTTAGGGCATTCTACAAATTCAGAATTAACCAGTGCTCTGGCTGACTAAAAAAACCTGAAGTCTGCTTTTCTAGTCTATTAACTTATATTACTAGTGGGCAGTACTTGTCTGCTTGTATCACCCACAGGATCCCATGATGAACCAGTCAGAAGCAGTCTACTGACCAGACCCTAATATCTTAAGAGGATTAGAATAAGAAAAGGTGGCTTTCATTACGTGCTTTGATGCCCAAAGAAAAAATAAAAAATAAGTGCATTTTCCTTAAAAACATCTTTAGACCCCAGAGGTGGATTTGCCAACAGTGACCTGCTATGTCCTAGTGTCCTTTTTGGACTCCACTCATGCGGTAAAGTATGTGTACCACATCATATGACAGAGGAGAACCTCTCCTTTTTCCAGTACACCACAGCAATTTCTAACTCTTTTTAAACCTACCAGTTAAATAATTTCCTTCTGCTAGATTGGTTGCTTTTTTTTCCAGACGATTCTGTTCTTGGAACGTAACATATAAAGGTGTTTTTGTGCAACAGAACTACTAAACATTATCTATGCATATTTCACAGAATCATGGAATTGTTTGGGTTGGAAAAGACCCTTCAGATCATCCAGTCCAATCGTTAACCCAGCACTGCCATGTGCTCATCACTAAACCATGTCCCTAAGTGCCACATCTACGCATCTTTTAAATACTTCCAGGGATGGTGGAGGTAACAGAAATTACTTCCCAAGCTCTTGCTGAATAATGTCTTTTTAAATTAGCTTTTAACATACCAGCAACTAATACACAGGATGTTCCAGTCTATGTTGGCAATGTGCTATTCTTGTAGCTGTAAGGGTTTAAGAATATAAGGCAGACTACGGCAGGGAGAGGTAATATATTTGATGAGGCTAGCTGATACAGCTGGAAAAACTGAGAAACTTTCAGGCACAAAAATCAAAACTCTCTATTTCTTCCAGCTGTACCAGTTGGCTAAATAGGTGACATTATTTCTGCCTAAAAAACCACACATCCTTTACACTGGCAAAGCAGTAGCTTGTCTGTGCTCACAGTTTTTAGATTCGGAATATTCTTTTGTTTCAGAATTACCATGGATGCATTGAATCAAATTTTTGTTCACTGGAATGACTAAGGGAGAGAAGCACCATGACTCAAAGCTACTTCAGGGGGGATGTTCAGAGAGGTGAGACAAACAAAAAGAGTTAATGTAATGCAATCAGTCACTGGGTCTCGTGTGAGCAATACCGCAAAATTTGGGCTTCTGAACAGAAATTCCTCACAGAGCTCTAGAGACAAATAAAGGAGTTTCTCAGCATCTTGGTTTGCTAGCATTTTGAACCATGCTGCCAAGAAGACATGGCTAGGATGAGATTTACAGCCATTAGCTAGAACAAGCACAGCTAACAGCAAGACACAGCTAGGTGGCAAACTCTAGGGTTACATATTATTACTACGAAAACCAATAACAATTGCAGTGGGTGTGTCTTATGTCCTGCACCTATGATGGTTTCTTTCCTTCAAATGGGTTTTCTGATTTCTCCTTTCAGTGCTAGCCTGTCAAAATAAGCAATTTTCTCTGTCTAGGAAAGAGAAGGGCATGAAAGATGGCTTGCGCATCAGCATTTGCAATGAAATGATAAAAAAAATTAAAATCAAGGTACTGGGTCTTCAACTATCCTCAGTGGAATGGTTCTGATTTTGTATCAAATCTTGGTAGACTCTTACAAACTACAGTGATGAAAAACTTAGAATTATTTGAATACTGAAACTCTTTAAATAACTCAGCGTACCAGAACTACTCCCATCTCCCAGCATCACAGCACATACAAAGCCCACTGATGTCAGTAGGAGCAACATGGTATGAATATACCCTGAGCTTACCAATGCTCCTAATAGAGACAGCGATAGTACCAGATCTACCTTGGTGAAAACCACCATGAGCTGCCATATTGTACTGAGAAGGTAATATGTTATTTTGAACAGTGAGATGAACACATTGTCCCTTCTCCCATCAGCATTCCTGCAGCCTGTTTCCAGCTGCTGACTATAAAAGCAACATACCAGCAAATGAAACTTTCATCTTTTCAAAAGATAAGAAGCTTTGCTTCAGCAACTGCATTGGCAACATGGCTCACTATAATGATATCTTAATTATACTCTGCGCCAATCAATCACCATGCTGTGCCTCTGGTGACTTGTTAAAGGAATCCTATCTCTGATGAAATCTTTGAAGACCAGAAAATATTGAAAACTGCACCATGCATCTGTTTTTTAATCGATGAGTAGATGAGCAAATTCTGAGCATTTGCAAAACAGCATCCAAGAAGGCAAATGTGACAGGCCTTTGTTCCCCCCAGTTTTATTGTTCATGCATATACACACTGAAAAAATATCCAGTTACCATCTTAAAACTGAGTAGTTCACAATGAATTCCAGAAAGCCAGTAAAACAAGTTAAGTGAATTAGTTCTTAACATATAATAGATGAGTCTGCAGGCCACATTACTAACCTTCTATTAACTGTTATTACAAGAGATGTTTCAGTTATTACAAGTGATGTTTCATTACAAGATGATGTTCCATCTTGGAAGATCAGGTTTTCACATTATATTTATGTCTTTTAAAGGAGAACAAAAGTATGCCTAGGGATACATGCAGAACTTCTACTAGGCTAAATGTCTATTATACTGAATGGTACCAACTTGTCTACTCATTCCAGGTCTAATACAATAATCCAATATTGAAGATAATTTTGTAGTCTCTTTTTTTAAACAGGTGCAACCTGTTTGATTTTTAGAAAATTATCAAGACTGTATTAGGATCATTAATTTTGATTCTTCTCAGCTTGTCTTATCCCAACAAGATGTATTAACAACACTTTTTAATGAAAGTCTTTGAAAGATAAAGCACTTGCATAGAATACTGACAATAGACTGAATGTAGTCCCTTAGTTCTTACCAGCTGAGAACAGTTTCTAAACTAAGACAATTTCCTTAATTCATTTACAGCAAAATTTGACACTAGCTTCCATGTAGCAACACAAAATAACAGAAACAGGTGAATCCTACTTCTGCTTTTTCCTTGCTCTGCCTATCTTTTTAACACAGCACTCTTGTTTCTAGTACTGGCAGAATACTCCACTGCATGATGGAAGAATACATTGCCTATTAACTGCATGTCATCTATTAATGCAAATGCTTCATCTTTTATGGAAAACATCTTCATCTGCTACAGCTGCTTTAAGGAGATAAGTCTATTTGCCAACACTGTAGTAATAGTAGCTCATATTTCTTACAAATAAATAGCTATAGATGTTTTCATTTGAGGGTATCAATAAATAAATACAGTAAGAATTACCATCATTTTGCAGAAAGGAAACTAAGACACGTAATGGCTAAGTGACATGTTCATGGTCAAACAGATGTTTATACAACACAGAGGAAAATGACACTGATGATGATTTGTCCAGCACCCTTTTCATTAGATCACACTGTCCAACCATGGAATTTACACCAATTTACCAAAGTACAATGCATAAGCTGTCAACAGACTCAGAAAAAAAGACCATATTTTCATTTTAATGTTCCTAGATTACATTATCTTTCAAAGTCAACATGAAAATTGCTAGTCATGTATTTGCATGTTTAATACACCCATGCAGAGCAGCCCAGGGCAAAGTATGAGCATGAATAAATAGCATTGTAAGTGCTTTCTGACAATTAAACCGCAGCACTTCTTGTCATAATTAGCTTCAAACTTTATCTGTGGTTTTTTGAATGATCCTGTAATAAACTATGATTAAGATATGAATTTCCACTAAATGATTCACATTTGAAGAGTACATCTTTGATATTGGAAAAATCTTCTGAAGAAGAAGTAGTAGATTAGCAGGAAGAAGCAGTAGAGAGAGCTATTATAGACATTACACAGAGTAGGAAATCTCACCATCAAGGTATTCAAGGTAAACAACAAGTGGCAATAGCATGGACATTTCTGCCCTTCTTCATATTGAAAATGACAAATGCTAATATTAAGTATTTAAAAATTCATTACCCTATGTAATATTATTTGCAATAGCAAATGAACAACACCAGATCCTGTGCTACAGGTTTACATGGAAGGGGTGTAAGGCTAAAAGAGGATTGCTTGTTACACATTTGTTACAGAAAATTTCTGTTACTTGACATTGAAGCTCACTCTTTCCAGAGACCCAACTCCTTTGTATTAAAACATGCCTTGCAAAAAGCAAATGACAGTGTGTGGTGATGTGAGAACAGCCCCTGCAGTGGGTCTGCATGCCTGCACACCTCACAGAGGGCTTTACTCCAGTAAATGGAGAGTACTCCCTCTGTCCCTCTCACACCTTTCCTTGGCACACCAGTGGTGCTTGTTCCAGCCACTCCAATTGTAAATAAATATTTATGGTAAGGATCAAGCACCTTGAACTTAGGGACACCTCAAAGGTGATCCAGTAAGGTCAGGAGGGCTCTGTCTACATCTCTTCTGTGCTGTTGTGTATTGGCCCATAACATTGGATCCTGGCAAATCAGGCTGATAGGTCACATCTGGATTCAACACAAAGTAACAAAATGCTTTGGCCAGACTTTTGCACTCCCAACACCTGTCACTGACTTCCTCTGATGTCACAGACAGCAAAATTTGGCTTATTACTGCACAAGCTCTGTAACAGAGTCATTTTAAACACCATGCATTATTCCTGAACATAGGCAATTCTGCCATATAAACAACCATCAAAGTCTTACTTATATCTAGACTGCAGAACATTTGTAAAGCAAACAGTATGTGCATGATTAATCTTTTCAGGAAACAGTTTTGCCATTCAGTTTATCCAAGACTCCAGCAGAGGGAGCAGGGCAGAGCAAACAATTAGGGTCAAAAAAGGTAAGTAAAGATCAAAGATCAGATCAAACACACCCAGCGCTGAATTAATCTGACAAGTATCTGACATTTCATTTTAGGTACAAAGATTCTGGCTGTCTGCTTTTTTTTAATATCAAATTCATGTTGCTCAGTAGATGAAATTAACCATTTACTTTCAAAGCTGATTCATGGTTGTTCATTTGAGGCTGAAGACTCAGTTTGCTAAGGAGCAATTACCAGGCTAAATTACAAAAACATTCCAACATGTCAATCATTTGCTGTACTTAACTCACATATTAAAAAACTTAAATAACTAAAGGAGCATTTTATAACACAGAAGCCAGCAGAAGCAGTTAAAAGAGGACTGAATGGAATTCCTCTTTCACCCATGCCCACAGACTGTATTAGTACATTTTTACTTTGTGAGTTACTGCTTGTTTCTGCTTCACTAGTTCAAACGGATTGTATCAGTACTGCATACATGATTAATCTTATTCAAATACTGAAACAATATACAACAGGAATATAATATCAGTTTTTATTGTAATTTATGAAGACAACTACCATCATTGTTATTGTGTTTTTCATCATTAGCTGTTTGTTTATCAAGTACTGTTTATCTTATTTTGATGACGAACAGCACAATTAAATTGACAAAAGATATTTATTAGATGTGACCAAGTCTTGGAAGAAGAAACCCTTGGTTTCAGAATATTTTCTGCCACCCCAGATGTTGCTTATTTTTATAACTATTTGCAACATAAATTACTAAAATTCCTTCTCCCCCCCCCCCGAATGACTGGACACATTCATCCATTTTAGAAACTGGGGGTCCAATTTTCTTCTAATTCCCTGTCTATAATTTCATCCTTCTGGTTTCAATGAGGCTTTTCCTAAATTATGGTTATTTATATGAGAGGGGAGCATGTACAAAAAGCCCAGCATAGTTTGTTTATTGACATACAACATCTTGTCCACAGCAGAAAGTAAATCGAAATATATCTGAGTGTAAACAAAGATTCAAGATATAACCCTAAAGTTATAAAGTGCAAATTTCTAAATTAGGTATTATGGGTCACCAGCCAGTTGGTCTGAATACCTAACCATAAATCATGTGCAGCACAGATTGTATGTTACACAAACCAATTTTAAAACTCATCTTCACCAAAATACCCAAGATTACTTCTGCGAGGCTGCTGAGGGTGAAAATTAATCATGATTAGCCTGATTTTGTTCGTAACAAGATACAGTGTAATTTATTTTGTGCATCCTAATTTGCCTCAACTCAATTCCACAGCATGGATTTGAAGAATTTAAACTCAAACAGCTTTGAGAGCATCTGCTGCAGACACATTTCAACAGTGATGGTGTAAGCATGAGTATCTGGAAATCTGTGCACAACAGACCTGTATTCGGGGCAGGAAATACATGTCCTACATTGCACAGTGCAAAGGTCCCAGAGGTACATATGAGTGAGCTGGGTCCAGAGCTGGAAGATACATTACCATATTAGGTGCCCCCAGAGAGACTAATTATCCCAGGTACAGCAGGATGATGCTATGACTGTTCCAATTTCACAACACAGGGTCTCTTCACAATGCTACTTTGTGTGACATAATGTAGCAGGTGTTCTGAATATTCACATTTGGTATTGCCAAAATAGTTCACTGCAAAATACACATACTCTGGGTGAAATTCTGGTTTGGTAAGGAGATGGCAAAAATATAAGTCAGCCAAGACAAGAGTCCATCCCTTTGATCTCCACTGATCTTCTAATCTTTTTTTTTCTTTTTTTTTTCCCAGTGATTTTTTTGCTACTCTTATCCTATAAGTTTCCATTTTCCTATACATGGGTGCTGAATCATAGCATCAGAATCAAAGAACTGTTTAGGCTGGAATAGACCATTAATATTATAATGTCCAATCATTTTAGCAGAGCACTGTCACTTCTGCTTTCATTACCATTTAGTTGTACCTTATGTTGTTGAACAGTAATCAAAGAGTTTCAGCAAAGACAATGATGCTATGCTACATTACACCTACTAGGGTTCTACTTTGAAGTACCAATTTAGATCATTTTTGTGCTGTTGCTTAGCTGAAATAATTATTTACAGAATCTTCTCTTTATTGTGTGGACAACCCAACGGCTGTCATATTATTAACACACAGTTTCATTCAATGTTGCTACTAAAAGAATTTCTCCTTATCTCCCCCCTAATCCAGAACTGCTCATTACTTGTGAGGATGCTATTGAACCAGAGTTGGCAACTGATCTGTATTTTAAAAAATATCCATCATGAAAAAAATTTGGTTTTAATAGAAATCAGTTCCCTGAATTGGTACCTTGGTGTTTGTGCCTCCACAAGCCCAAATACAGAGGAGAAACACATAAGAAAGGTGAAACAGAACTGATTTATTTCAGTTGGCAGTTGTGGCTTGGACTAATGCAGGCTGATTTTATACCTAGGATATAAATATTGTAAACATTCTTCAGATATAGGAAGTTTAAGATTTTTTTTTATATGCACATCTTCCCTTTATGTCTGACAGAGCTTGTTTGCTGAAACACAATAGGCCTCCAGATATGCCAGCTCCTGGCTGGTTGACAGCCTCTTCCAACACTTCCTACAGAGCTCAGAGAAGGACAAAGCTGCCAGATCTTTCCTGACAGATTGAACACCCAAATTTCTGCAACAGGAAGTGCCAAGAAATATGTAGCTTGGTTCTTACAAAGATAATGCACTTGAAAACACCGTATTTCCCCATCAGGTAATGATTTCTTTTTTATTAAGCACTCAAAATTCATTTTCATCATGGGATACCTTCACATGGACTGGTATAAAACAGTCTTAATATACACAAATACCACGTCCTTAATCTTATACTGGCATCACTTAGACCCAGTATCCACACATTTTCTTTGCTTGTAACTGATCAGCTGCCCTTCAGATAGGCAGACTACTGAAACACCTGAGCTAACTTTAAACAATTCAGGTCAAGGAGCAGGGCTGAGATGCTCTAAGTCCCCTTACCAAGGAGAAATCTTCAGTAAAGAGACCTCATGTGTTGTATTGGGCTGGCACATATTTTTCATGTGCTTATACCAGCATAATCATCAGGGAAAAGAGCTGCACTCCTTCTACTATAAAAATGCCTTCTTTTGAGAAATTATTTTCTTTTACAACTTAAATTAATGGGATCAGAGCTTTACAATTAATATATGGAGGCAAAATACTTCAGATCTATTTCTACTGAGCTCAGCTGGGCTGTTCAGAGGATAAGCCAGTATTTAGTAGGAGTAGAGGCAGCATTGATCCAGAAAAAATGATTCCTGTTTCCTTCCTTTTATTCACAGAGTTTACATAGTCCACTGTTTGGCAACCTCATTTCGAGGCCAATGACCCACACTTCTTGTGATTGTTATGATGATCAACAGAAAATCTCTTCAGGGCAAGCAATTAACTGGTGCTGTTCAGCCAAATCCATTGCCCTGTCGCTGATTCAGGCTTTAAATATGAATTCTGGATCTTCCTGGAGACAATACTGAACAATATCACAAAACATCAGTAGCCAAAACAAACTTTCACCAAATGTAAACTGTTGCTGCCAACTCTATTGCACCTGTGTGCACGTGTGAAATACTGTGTCCTTATACTGCACCTGTCTGGTCTGCCTATGTTGCTCAAGAAATGAACTTTCCAAGATCTCTTTTATTTGGCTATTCCAAATGTTATAAAAATGTTTGGAACAATCAGCTGCCCTATTATTTACACGTCTTAAAACCTCTAATACAGCAAGCCAATGTCAGCATGAGAACAGTGCCTGGGGGTAAACACCTGGCTCCACTGATGCTGGTAGCAAAATTCCCAGTGACTCCCATAGATGGAAGACATCATCCCAGGCCTATGAGTTCCTAATGCCAGGTTCTATCCAATAGGCAGTATTTCATGGTTGTGGAAATTATGCAACAGCACACTGGTGTGCCTGCAGTAGAGCATGTTGTACTGATAGGTTCATGGGGAAGTTTTCTACATATATTTTCAGCCCTTTTATAATTTCTAAAATCTGTTGAGTTAAAGGCAAGATGTCATGTGGATCACTAAGGAGTGGAAATTTTGTGCTGT
Source organism: Coloeus monedula (assembly GCF_965178545.1). NCBI lineage: Eukaryota > Metazoa > Chordata > Aves > Passeriformes > Corvidae > Coloeus > Coloeus monedula. Next base: position 40,582,343 of record NC_138784.1, read on the forward strand.
TACAGCCTTTCTTTGTTTTCTGTTTGGTTGTCACACCTGATCCAATTTTTTCAGTACTTAACTTTTCATTCCTGGTGTTTTTTCAAAGTGACGAGCTGATTCGGCTAATTTTTCCTCTGTCACCCTCTCTTTTCCATAGCCTTTGCTCAATTTGTCTTTAACATCAAGTTCAGGTTTCCAGTCAGCTCCATCAGAAAACCAGGATTATTCAGAATAATGTACAGTCTGATGGAGTGAGAGACTGAAATGTTAATGGTTAATGACTCAAACAATCGGCCATTTGCAAAAGCAGTGGGTGCTTTGCTGACAACGTGCAAGCAAACAGCCCAGGTGCAGAGGGTGTGAGCACCAGAGGATGACCACCAGAAATCACCCTCTGTTTAGCAAGAAGCTGGGATTTGAGCCAGGTAAGGGAAGAGGCTGATAAGAAGCAGATCCTGGGAGGTGGGGTACTGTTTTTATCATGTCCTCACTGACACAACTGGCTCAGGTGTAACACTTCTCTCTGGGGGAGATACTGGGACATTCATATGTAGGTCTAAAGGTGTTCATCTCTTCTGATGGAACATAATTGGCTCAACCACTCTAACGAGAGGAAGCTGTCATGTCTTAGGCATCATAAACCATCAAAGACTCCTGAAGCACTCCCCACTCATTTCTAGGTCTTTTCACCAGAAGACTGCACATGATCCACAGTGTTGCATCTGACAGTGTAAAATTCCACACCCCACCCCACCCCCCCCCACCCAGAGGAGGTACCTGGGCATTCCCACTTTTCCCACTTGAACCTCACCGTACCTTAACCCATTGAACTTTGTGTTTTGTGGGCTTCCCCCACCCCTGGCAGATCAAGCCTATGACCATCACTTGGATCAGCAGACATCTAAATTGGAACAATCAAGTTTCGTTGCTGGATCTACGGGTGGTAAAATCTTTCTACTCTTATCCTTTCTTTCTCTCTTTCTTCTTCTAACTTCTTCTCAAAATATACTGCAAGCTAGACAAAAAAAAAATCAGTCAATGCCTTGTAAGTGCCTTTGTATGTCTGGATAAGTTAAAGTTGCCTAAGTTTATCTAAAATTTGCCAAGTACCTTATTCTAACTTAATGTTCTAAAGTTTGCAAGTAAAAGTTTGGTACTGAATGTCCTGAGAATTGTTTACTCCCGCGCATTACCCAGAGCGAATCAAACAACATTTGCCCAAACCTGTGGAGTGGAGTGGCGTTTAACAGATGTTTTTTTCTGGGTGAAGATGCACCATCCTTTTTTAGGAATTAGAAGCCTTAGACAATCTGGGATTTCTCCTACAGGCTTCATGTGCTTTGTGATGAACAAGTAGCACAGTTGAACACCACAGCACGCAACTGCTACATGACAGCAGCTCCTTATGACCACCGGTCACCTTGCACAAGACAGTACCTGCCACACGCTGTTACTGCTGCTCTCCTTCCCCAAATGGTGGCAAAATGGATGCCAGCCTGAAAATGGTGCAGATAGAAATGAGATAAAGTCAAAGTCAATAAAGAAGTAAAGTCAAAGCTGTCACTAAGCAGAAGCAAGTCGTCTGCTAAGAGGTGTTGGCCTATTTCCTACGTTCTGCAGAATGCTGTCAGCCTTCCTCTCCCTTCATGAGGAGTTTGGAGTTCATGGGATGTACAAAGATGTTCTTCTCCACGCCCCACACTGAGTATAAAGACACTACAGAAGCCGACATCCAGGCTTTGTTCTCCTGTCCCATGTGGGGAGTGATGTGAAGATAAGAGGTAAGGATGCCCCCTCAGTCATGGCCTTGGCTTTTGAATCTCAACTTTCACATACTTGTGACAGACTGAAGAAGACAGCACCACATGGTTTTACATGCATAAATACTGTTCCTATTAAAAGGACCACAGTGGGCATTTGTTCTGACTGAAAACCACAAATCTCTCAGGAACTTAATGAATAAAGCCCCAGTATATCCTTGCATAATCCACCAGAGATTCCAGAGATCCCTTTTTCCAGAACTGTGCAGCAGGTTCTGCCACTTTTTCATTTGTACAATTTTATTGAGCTCTTCAGAATTTTCATCTTGAATCCTGCTGATACAGAACAGCATGAGCAAAAGCAAGGACTTCAAGCCACCCTGACCTTAAATTAAAACCCCTTTAACTAAAACATGATCATCTAACATTCATCATCTTTTTTTCCTAACTGAATCCCATAATGGACATCTTTTAATAAAAACATATGGTTTGAAAATGAGTTTTTAAAGAACCAAAGAAAAGAAATAACATAGAAACAGGTTTTAAAATGTCTGTAGAATAAAGGCCACTATTTCAAAAAATTAAACTCAGGTGATTTGTGTTGTCATACATGTATAATGTATGAAGTTCCTTTTCTCTGAAAGCCAGTGTTAGAGAAGGAAATGGTAGCACTGTTAACAAATGCTATAGGGCACAGAGTCTTTCTTGGGCAATTTTTCAATTCACCAGAATTTTCAAACTTGTATTTCGCCATTTCCAGCTCCTATATTAAAAATCTATTAGCAGAAAGCCCATTGAAAAACTGACCATGAGCACAAGAGACTTTTTCTGGAAACACTTCCATTCAGTTCTCATGCCTGAACAAAAGCAGATTGGCACATTCAGTTGTATACAAACGCCTTTCAAAGGGGCCACCCCCCCTTCCCAAAGCCACGCGTTTCAGGGCTCTAAATGCTGAAGGAAGCCAGTGAAAGGTTTGAAGGGGTGGGGAGACCAAGGGCTTCCACCAAGATCCTTCAAAGTCCTCGTCTTCTATAGTGGGAGGATTTCCCTCTAAATCCCTTTCAATAGCATATTGATGGCTTTGAAAGCTTAAATGGCATTTGTCAACCATCAGTAAATCTTGAAAACTGTTTCTGCAAATAGCCCAACTCCAAGTCTCAGATTTTCTCATTAATCTGTACGTAAGGCCACTGAAGACTTTTTCAGAGCCTAGATAATGCCTAGATTAAAAGATCCATTCAGAAGGGAAAACTTTAGCATTCACCTTGTGTACATAGCCATTTCACCAGTGGTATTCATGGGTTGTTATTTCAACTCTGCATTTGTCCTGCAAACAAGACATTTTGCCACAAAGACTTGGTAGAGACATTCTTCAGTGAATTACTGAAACCTAGCCCCACTATTTGTCATGGTTTGTTATTTTTATCAAGTGTAATCAGTTCAAACAGAAACCCTAGACTGACAACTTTACAATCATGTTACTATTTTAAGACTGGAAGGTATGTTTCTTCTAATTCAACAAAGAAACTGATTACAGCACAACCTGATTGCTTTATCTAATGAAACAGTCTAAAATTTCCCTTAATCAGATGTCAAAAGTTTTTTGTTTGTTTTATATTTAAAGTACAGACAAGAAATTGATATTAATCCTTATTCAACATTTATAATTTATGATATTTTATAAAAACTTTATATACTTAATAATTTCTAATATGTTACATACTGCTTTGTGTTTGTCTTTCAGGACAATACAGTTTTAATTTAACTTTCTCCAAATAAAGCTAATGGACAGGCTTTAAACCCTGAAAACCTGTGCCCCTTACACACACAAACACTTTTTTTAGGCTGTTCTTACATCTCAAGGATGTTTATATTCTCTTCTTTCTTTTTTTTTTTTTTTCATTTTATATCCAATGGCTTAAACCAGAGTCAAGGTATGAGATACTTTGACAGGCAGAAGGCATTATTATTATTATTATCATTATTATTATTATTACTGTTATTGAAATAATATGGTAAAAATGTTTATGCACCACAGAAAAGAAGAAAAACAGAACAACATCACACATTGGAGACCCCAGGCAAAGTCTGAGATGCCAGTGATGCAATGCTAGTAAAAGTTTTCAGTATTAAAAGAAACAAAAATTCAAACCCCATCAAATTTCCCCCAATCCAGATGGGTCTCATTGTTTGAACAAGTCGACCTTTCGACCACATTGGAAAATTTACTGTGTATGTCAAGGACACATAGCCTGGGGATCAACAAAGTTCACTGGACAACCTTCACCAGGATACACAAAGATTATCCTTCCCTCTAGGGCTTTTGAACGGGAAAAGCTTAGTCAAATCTCTCCTCTCCTCTCCTCTCCTCTCCTCTCCTCTCCTCTCCTCTCCTCTCCTCTCCTCTCCTCTCCTCTCCTCTCCTCTCCTCTCCTCTCCTCTCCTCTCCTCTCCTCTCCTCTCCTCTCCTCTCCTCTCCTCTCCTCTCCTCTCCTCTCCTCTCCTCTCCTCTCCTCTCCTCTCCTCTCCTCTCCTCTCCTCTCCTCTCCTCTCCTCTCCTCTCCTCTCCTCTCCTCTCCTCTCCTCTCCCCCTCATTCAAAATCAATGACCATGTGGATTATACTATTAGATAAAGGACTAACATACCAATTTCCATGCCAAGTTTATACTTTACGAATAAAAGTTTGTAAGTTTTTGCAGACCCTCTGACTTTTGTCATTCCTTTTCAACCACGGGCACCTACAAATATTGGGTGCTCCCTTCCGGTCGGCGGTGTGACATCACAATGTCCCACACTTTTTTTGCTATCAAAGGAAGAAACCTTGTAATTTAAATTTGAAAACTCTGTGGAGCTTGGATACGGCACAATAGATCACCCACGCTCAGCCCAACTCACTGTAAAACTTATACGAAGCCTGTCACACAAATTTAAAAAGAAGGTGTTTTCTACTCCAAATCTCCCCCCTCACACAGGTTACTATGTTAACAATACTGCAATTCTCTGTGTGTCTTTAAGATTTCTGGGGGAATCATGCCATGGCTCTGGGCTGAGCAAAAGTAAACCAAACTGCCAGATCTTTTTAGCTGTGGGTCATCACTTCTTGAGATCACTTGCCTGGCTCCCAACCAATGTTATTCACACAGTAAAGGATGCACTTCCTGTAGAGTCCATATCATATGGATCCCGTGGAGATAACCTGGAGTATCTTAAAGGACATAAGGCAAGTATGGGTGAGCAACTATATTAGAAGACAAAATGTATGCCCAATATTTATACTAGTGGTAGAACAAGGAAATTAGATTAAGAAATCTGATTCCTTATCTGCACCAATACAAGTTTTCTGACATCAGATGTATACTGTAATGCCTGGTTGGTTATCCAAGCTTTTCTTTTAGTGGAAGAAACTAGTTTTCTTTACATGGAAAAGTGAGAAGCTGTCTTTACTCTTGTTAGTACATGTTAAGACTTGTGACTAGATTGTTGGGCCTTCTTTTATAAAATATAAATGGGTAGATATTCCTAGAAATACAGAAAACTTAATGAAAATTAGTAAAACCCTAAAGAAAGTGAATGCAATTTAGGCTGTAACAACAATTAAAACACTTGTGAAATCTTTCATCTCTGTAAATCAGTACGTGTTTCCCAAAAGCAGAACTTAGAGAGCCCACTTTCATGTAGGTTTCAATCTTGTTGGCAGACTCCTTTAGGCTCAATGAGGTGGAACAAGTTTCTCTCCCATGCAGTTCCTTAGGTGACTCCAGATAAAAACCATCCTTTTTGGTAAGGTTAGTGCTCAGGTAAGGTCAGGCTCAGTGTTTTACAGGGTTTATCCATAAGAATTACAGATAGTCAGATTTCCTCATGGTTTTCATTTGGAAAAACTAAGGATTTAGGAAACTAATTTCTGTGCAACTCAAAAAGAGGCACAAAAGTAATCTCCAGTCCTTCCTCAGGTCTGTGAATAACAGTTGTAGGAATCTAAACTCTAGCTCACATCCTACAGAAAAAGTGATGTCATTCCAAAGTCTGAAACAGAATTGCTGTGTCTTCTCTTGAGAGGGCTGAGGGAGCAACTTCTGCCCACCCATATCCAAGAAGGATGTTTATTGCCAACAGGTGGGGGGAATTACGTGCTTGCTGTCTTTTCCCTCCTGCACTTTTTGTACAGCAATATTCAATTACACAATACTTTTCAAGGAACAACATAAAGAGTTAACTGCTAAGTAGGAGTTGAGGAGATGGTGGAGTGGGAGACAATTTTGCTGTGGCACTAAGCAATGCAATAAGGAAATAAAGAAAATATAGGTTTGAATATCAAATCAGTGTGTTGTCTATGAGGTGGTGCTGCCTTCTTAAGCAAAACGAATAAATATTCCCAGGCTAAACACAACTCTCAGTGGTATTTCAATAAATACTTCTACTTTTTTTATAACTCTTACATCAGTTTTTATTTTTGTTACCATGTTCTCACATTCAAACTAACATAGCTTTTGCCATCACATGGGTTGGAATACAAACACTGCAGATGATCACAATGTCAGCGTATTTTAGGACATTGAAAGACAACTGAAAAAAATTTTATGTGTTTCAGTTTAAGACTGCTATCATACAGGAACAGAGCTTTTTTTCCCCCTCCAAATACTATTCAATGCATCTTGCTGGCAGGGGAAATTAATTTTCCAAACTTTGTCTTTAAAGGATATTATTTTTTTAATAGGAGCGTCTTTGAGATAGAACACATGCCCCTGTTTCTCTATCCACACCATAAAATGTTTTTCCCATTCATCACCAATAACTGCTTTTTTTTTCCTATGAAAGCTTTTACAGAGCCTGCCCCTATATTTTAGCTGTTCCTGACATAGTGGATCCACAATCCCAATTATGGTTGTGGACTGCAATACAACTGTACCATTAATGATAAACAGAGTCCTTAAGCCTATCTGACTTTTTAAATGAAACTTTGAAAATACAAAGAGGTAGGTGGACAGAATTATTAAGCAAGCTGGTTGTAACTGCCTGTTGAACTAATCAATTCATATAAAGATGAGGAAATGTAGGGGAAGACATTAAAAATTAGGTATTCTGCAGCCTATGGAATTCAGTAAGATCTGAATGAACAGTTTGCCTAGATAAAGATGGCATTCCATTATGTTTGCATATTAAGGGTTATACTGTGAAACTTAGCATTTTGCAAGACATTTTGATTTATACTGAAGTAGAATGGCCAAAGCTAAGGAGGAGTGACAGCTCCCAGGAAACTCAGCTGAGGCATACTACACCATAGTGCATTTATGAGGCTAACAGTCACAGTTCAGGGACACAGAACCACACAATTGTTACCTAATAGAATCAGGAGACTTAGATATCCAGTAATTTGGCTTTGGCTATGGCTACAGAGTTTTTCATTTCACTATTATGGCCAAAGAAACCCTCATCTTGAAGCCTTATGGTAGCAGCAGATCCGGACGTTAACTAACCACTGAATTATTCTAATGCAATTGTGGAAAAAGATATTAAAATGCCTTGTGAAATCAAACAGCATCCTCTCAGAATGGCAGACATACTGTTTACATGGGATATGCTTTTTCCATAAAAGAGAACAGAAGCTAAATATACTAAAACTCATGTGAAATTAGTCTTCAGAAACATTAAGCTGTGTAACATCATAGACCATGGTGAACTGATATCCCAGCCCCAAAAAGCACCTTAATCAGGGCCTCTCTCCTATGGCACCATCCTATTTTCAATTAACAATGCTTTCAGATGAGCCGAAAAGGGTACTTTGTTCCCACCATTACAATTTCTGCTATTCTTTTATTTACCCTTCACAAAAGCATGAAAGCATTGGATTGCTAATTACTTTTATCTAGCCTATAGGAAAATTAGTTTATCTTCCTGATCAAAGCAAATTAGGCAGATCATGGCTGATTAGAATGCAACAGTAAAATCTCCATACTTTCTATTCCACCCCCTTTTCTCTCAGAAATGGGGCCTGTGTCAAATATGTAGGTATTTCCCACGGCCAGTCTGGACTTGGTTTCCAACGGGCTCGGGGGCTGGGACAATGGTTCTTACACAGACACTGAAGTTCTTTAGTTCAGTCATTGTGCAAGGAAAGAACTGGTAACCCCTTAGCTAGCATTTGATGAAACATCTAGATTTACATATTTCCCTAATTGCATTTTTTGAATGTGAGAGAGATTTATCTGACCAGAGTTAAATGCCTCCTTTATTATACTACTGAAAATACAAACCTATGCTCTTCAGGCAGAGTTGGACTTGGTTCTAATCCCAGCACTAAAACATTGGTTTCCTCTACACTGGGACAAAGTGGTGTCTACCTTTACTTCTCAAAGCACTATCTAAAGAAGGCTTGACTACTTGCTCCCAAGGTGGCTGCTGCATTACATTGCAAAACTGAATACCATTACTCCTTCTAAGTAACTGCATTTTCTATCACTCTACTATTTTACCCTTCATTTTTTACCCTTCATAACTCATTCCCTCTCAATTTGTGTTCTATGGCTTTAATAGATTAAAGCCAAGCTATACTGCTACTTTATTTATAACCAATTACTATAAATTAACAGTAAATCTCACATTTAGCTCCATTTAAACATCACTATGCAGCTGCCCATTTGAAAATAAAATGGTTGCCTTCTTTCACTTCAGTGGGCACAATACAAAACACCCATTGAGCTTTTCCTTTATTGCAGCTGCCAATGCCCAGCCGACTTTTAACAAACCAACCAAGCGGAATAACAATGCAGCTGCAACATTTTATGGTATTTCTGTTAGTTCTCTTTTGAGACTGAAGGTGTTAATTAGGAATCAAAGAATACAACCCTGCCAGCTTTCTTTCACAAACTATACTCTGGCCATTCCAGTTTTCAGAAGGAAAATAAATCTAATAAAGGGACAAAAATGTTGTTTGTCACACCAGTAACATGTATTTAAGATCCTTTGATCACAAGCTTTTTATGTAGTCTTGTCAGACAGGCTGAAAATATTTTTTCCTCTCTTTTCTCCTTTCTTCAGGCTTTTCTGAATACTGATTCTAGGATTGTCTGGAAGGGTGAAAAAAACGATAGAAACTGGAATGCTTGATGGGTTAAAACTGGTTTGCTGGGCAAACCAGCTTTAGATCAAATAAAATAATAATTGTTCATTTTTCTATTCAGGTGTAAGTTATTTTGAAATACTAATGATCTGTTCCTGTTACAGAGTTTAGTAATTCTGCAATTAAAAAGTATCATTTAATATTTCAAGCATTTAAATATATGCAAGTGTTTTAATATTAGTACATCGATAGTTTTGTGGAATCTACTTTAAACCCCAAAATGTTGAAAAATATCTGTAACATACATATATTTGTGTGTACCATACAATATAAATTTGACGTCTTAGTTACACTTAATAACCATGATGATGTTAGATATATTCAAATGCAGCAGCATGTGTCACTATCTTTAATCTTTAGCCAAAGTTAAAACCTTAAAATAGGTTTATGAAGTTAGCACAACTGAGAATTAGTCAAGCTTGCTAGCTTACCCAGCAAGAGCTTTCACTGTTAAACACACAAATCACACCAAAATCTATTAATCCTGCCAGGGAATGGCAGAAAGAAGATCTGGTTGTTGATTTAATGATAATGAATCGAGCAGGCTCTTAAGGCTACCTGCAGAGTTTTCTAAACCGTAAAACAAAGTCCATTTTAATAAACACTTTTTACAGAAGTATATGTAAGTTTTCTTTGCCTTAAACACCACATAAGAGAAATAAGAGTCTAAAATACAGCCCTACTTACCTGGTTAACATAGCTTCTTAAAATGTTAAGGGTGATTCTAAAATGTATCTGAGGGTTTAGATACTTGATAATCCAGAAATACAGAACAGTCTTGAAAATGTTGAAATACAAATCTTAGCAAAAAAAAAAAGCAGTTCTGATGAATGATGTCATGCTGTATGTCTCATGTAAGTGCAGTTTCTGGCTACTGTAAGAGACTCACAATGAGATGATTCAGTTATAAAGGTACATTTCTTTAGTGCCCCAAGTGTACCATTTCTCACATTCCTGAATTTTAGAAAAGCAAACCACAAAATTGGAAGATTTATGTGGTTTTTTTTTTTTTAAAAGCAAACATGTTTGCCTTTTTGTTTTTTTGGTAAAGTGATAATATGAGATGATAACCTATTAATTTGGTTGATTGTGGTATTTTTATTTGTTGAGCATTGGTCGTGGATGCAGAATTTGGTTGATTTTCAACAGCGAGCAACGGCACCTGGAAGAAAGAAGAGAATATTCCCTTTCTGCATATGGAATTTGGTAAAACCAGCAAATATATTTGAATCTGGCTGCTGCAATCACTTCTTAAAATGCTTTTGTTCTGTTATTGTATTATAATAGTGCTATGGTATCCAAAGGAATGAAATTATTTTTGTAGCAGGATGTCGAGCATATACACACAAGCCATACTTCTTTCTACAGGTTTAATAATTATTATTACGTTAATAATTTGTTCTGGATGATATATTTCATGGCTTTTTCAGAGCAAGATGACATTTTCAACTGTAAGGTCATATCTGATTAATCTTTCACTTTCTTAGACATGGCCTTGTGTGCTCTTTAGGCTAATTATATATATCTCTATCTCTATCTCTCTCTCTCTCTCTCTCTCTATATATATATATATGGGGTGAAGTTTGCCATGAGGATGACAAAAATGTTTTTCCCATACTTCAATATGGAATAAAGAGGATTTTTTTTCTTATTTAGGGAAAAGTTTTTTCCCCAGTCATTATTTTGGAATTATCTGTGTGTATATATATGAAATTTGGTGTATATACTTCACAATTTCTAGACTCACATATTCAAGAGCTGTGACTTATAGAGCTAAGTCTGCGTGAAAATATTTCTCTCGGTTGACTACTAAATTGAAGCACTGTAAATGAACTCAGATTCTCTACAAATGTTTAGCTGCTCAGTTTTCCTGAATTCTAGATTCATCTGCAATACTCTAAAGAATTTATACTGTGTCTGTTATAAGCATCGCCAATGAAATTTTTACAAAATACTGTTCATCAACTCTAACAAATTAATCAAGGGAAAAGACTTTTGCTAACGGGCACACGACTACAACTAAACCAAGGATAAGAAAATCCCAACCTTATGGTTTTCTGTAAGATCATTTTTGCACAGGAATCTGCAGTGGTGCAAGGGCACTTGAAAAGCTTTCTGATCCCCTTCATCTGCTCACTGAACTCCCAATCTGTTGTCCCTGTCCCTTCAGCCTTGCTGGTTTGGCTGCTTCTGTGGCTACATTCTAAAGCATATCAGTGAAATGAGATACATACTTTTCAACCAGACATGTGTTTCTTTTTAAACTAGATTATTTCACAGAACTGATTAGGAGCACAGTCCAACAGAGCTGAGTCAGTGCAGCTGAAAGACGTGGAGCCTAGAGCAGGAGGGTGGGAACAACTGGCTCCAAGGGGAGGGAAAGGCCAGTATGGACACCTAAACACATCTCTGTTTCAGAGGGACTCTTAATATGGAAGCACATTTTTTCCTGAGTTTCCTATTCCAACTCCAATCTTCCAGAAAATTTTGAGCACTGTCTTCTACTACTTCTGTGAAGTCAGAAACTTAACTAGCAAAGACAAGCAACTCGTACACACAGAATTTTGCTGCAGAAAGCAAGTTCTTTTCCCAGTGCCCTGCCCTGCTAAGCAAAATCATCAACTGTGCTTGAGCCAGGGCTCTCAGGAGTCAGCACACATGCTGGCACCTTGGAAGTTCACTTTTGGTGCTCTACTTTTTCTAAGTTGTTTTTCCTCACAGATCTAGCCAGTCCTAAATCTGTTTCCTTTCACAGCTTGGAGAAATAGCCCATTTTGGTTTCTTCTGCTTTTGAATGATGAAATTCTGTGTTCATGGGACTGAAAGCGTATAGATTAAACCTATTAGCAAATAAAGCATACAAATCAAGCTATTCCTGCCCTCTTTCACTAAAGCACTAATGTTGTAAGATTTCATTACATACCCTCAAGTACAATCTTTGGACTGAACCCTACATGTCCACAGTGTCTTCATTCTGCTGTCCTTTCAGGCAGAGTAATTAGAGCAGAGAACAAATTGGCTCTCAAAGGCAGCTTCTGCAATGGTGGCACTGATTTCAACTACTCTGTATTTTTTTTCATTTTGGTAAGTAAATAATTTTTATTAAAAAATGTATTCACTAGACATTCACTACTTATTTTGAGAACTTTAATTTAAAGGCATTTTAAAAATCCCAAACAACTTACCATAAGAGCATACAACATCATAAATATTATAAGGCTCAAACATATGCCAAGAAGCTCTTTCCTAGCCTGTATACAGGCACATACAATATCTCTATGTATTGCAACAAGCACAACTTAGAAAAGAAATAGTCTTCTTTATCTTATCAGGTTATGTCTGAAAAAAAGAGACGTAATTCAGATTCAATAGCTACAGAAATCTTAGGAAAAGTCTCTTCCTAGATCTGGAATAGTAGTCTAAGAAGCTTGAAAAAGCTTTGTTTTCTGGTGTAGGGCAATAAAGATGGATGGATAAAGGTCTTAAAAGCTGTGTCGGCACTTAGAGATGCAGATGGCAAACACAGACATACTAGGAAGGGACCAGGCACTGAGCAGAAGATATGGAGGTAATAGTCTCCACAGCTGATTGCCTGATGTCACCCCAGTCACAACACAATATGTCTTTCCTTCTGATGCCTTTTCCTGGTCTTAAAATCAAGAGTCATACACGGTTAGAAGGGGAAAAGGGATTTTACCTTGGTATTTGTTTTAAGGATCCTTAGGTGCACACGTCTAGGTCAAGTGCACCTCAATGCCCACCGCAATGCACACCCCCAAAAGATCTGGTATAACATTATAGGTTTTACTAATTAGCAGATCTATCAAAGATTCCCCAATGAGAGGCTCGAGTGAGCTCCCCTCCCCAAGGAGCCTTCCCCTGGATGGTTCTATCTTAGTTCACAGAATGTGTTCTGGAGAGGACCTTGGGGTCTGGGGCACACTGATCCCTAACTAGGAAGCTTCTAAAATGTTTAGTCTCTCAGCTTGACAAACAAGTCCAAGAATGTAGGCAAAAAGCACAAAGAATACAGAAGCTGGAAGAAAGGTGTAACAGGGGTATAAAAGAAAAGGCAAAAAATCTTCATGGCATCACTTCCAGACACAAACCAGCTAGGTCAACAGCTGTATCCAAAATAATGTAACTGCCAGACTCCCATGAACACAGATTATCTTGGCATCCAAGGAAAATTTAATGTACAGCTGAGTAGTATTTCCCCCTTGGAATGAAGGATTCAGATAATGAGAAAAAGATACACTAAGTTTTATACCTTAACATATTTAACACTTGAAAGGTAGGATTTAAAGACCATGTGGAGGCACTGCACTATAGAGAAGCACTGTGGCTGAAATCATTACCCTGAAGATGCACACATTGGCATTAGCCTACAATTGGAATATGTAAAATAAATCAAATAATTTTACTGGCAAGCTTTTCTTAGAACTAGCAAAGCTTGTAGTTACATTGTCATGCCTTCTTCATGTGAAAGTTTAAGAACATAAATGTAATTTCTTTAAAGATCCAAGAAAAGCCAATGATTTGAACTACTAAACTAAACTCACAGTTCCGACAGACCATCATTTTTAACAGAACTGAGGAAGAGTGGATCAGTCTGAACAGTCCTCATTCACCTCTAAGTAGCTCTCTTGAGACAGGACAGTGGTATATGGCAAACCTCCTCAGAAGCCAGACAAAGACATGTTACATTCTCTGCCTGACAGTTCCAACTAGTGGAACAATTCCCTATATATACATGAGCTGACCGCTTTTCTAAGAAGCCTTTCTTTGTGAGCTGTATTGCTGTCTTAAGTAACCTACAAAGGAAAGTATTTTAAAATAGAAAAATATACCTCTAGCCACCCCTGCTCCTGAATTTTAGAAGCAGCATGAACTCTACTCCAATATCCCTTACTGATTTTTTCTCAGTAATTAGCACAGTCAATGGCATCACGTGTTCTGTGAAATACTAATAGAGCAGCACGAGGGACAGAACAGGTATTCAAACTGGTAATCAACCTTTTATTCATTTTAATATCACTCAGCCTTATGTATATACTTACCCAGCGACATCCCAGACTTGTTTCTCTCCAGCAGCAATCTATTAATAGAAAACTGCAGGTCTATTTAATGTCATATGTTTAAAGATATTATTCCATTGCTCTAACGTGCACTTTCATTTGCCCAGTTTGAATTTTAATCCATCAATATTGTGTCTCACGTTAATTAATGTTAATACTCAAAATATTTTGTTAATACAATTTATTCTCTGAGTGCTTGATAATAATTTTAAAGTTAGTTTATGATGTCATGCCATCAGCAAACCTAACCATCACCTAGCCTACCAAAACATTTAATTACGTATTTTTACTAAAACTGGCAGTCAGAGACAACTGCATGAACAAGATTATTATGACAAAGAAAGAAATAAAATCAATATTCACAGGAAATAACTCTTGATTTTACATGACCTGCATTATCTATTTTGGTGGATGATGACATTAAAAGGAACATAAATATCTGAATGTTGTTCGGGTTTCTTTCTCCACTTTTAAAACCCTGTGTTACTGAAATCAATCTCTGTGCATAGTTCTTTCACTATACTTCCCCCAACACGGAACAAAATACTCAAAATGTCTTTTTTAACTAGAAGTGAAAACATATATATAGTACATCATTTAAATACTAACTCAGGAATTAAATGCTCTGAAGCAGCACTGCAGAATCATCTTATGATGCAATTTCAAAGCTTCTATCTCGTACTTTAACTGCTGAGAAATTCCACTTCATTTTTTGACTTCATCAATAATTGTGCCATAGTGTATAAAGAAAAATTTTGAACTCCCTTTGTCCTTTGTCATTCTTCCACTTCGTGCCAGCCCTGTTTGTTTCAGGTCATCTTGCACAGCCTCGGACTGTGCATTCCCAAAGTGCATCCAGGGTCACTGCAGGAGCAACAGGCCTGCTGTAATTGCACCTGAGGGAACTGACTTGGGCATTTACTTCTCACTCTGCCTGAAGACTTCAGTTTGCCCAATGAGCCAGGAGCTGCTCCGAGAGTTAAACAGCATACAGATACACCAGTTGCTTGGTCCACTTCTTAGACCCATCTTCTAGTGTCCCATGGGTTAGTGCTGGCCCAAGGCATTCATTGTAAACAGACTCAGCAGCACAGAGGAACACTCAGTTAATGTCTAAACCTGCTAATAAATGTTAAATTACTAAGCCTTTTAATTTCTGGAATTTTTTTCTGATAAGCAACACCATTTTACAGATAGAGAAAAAACATTTATCTTTAATACTAGCAGTGATATTACTAACTGAAAGAACACAGATATAATGTTTTGCTGGTAAGGTGTATTTTTTTTCCTTTATGTCTTTCTGTTATAATTCTCCTGTGGCTGGGACATCCATCCATTTACCAAATTCATAGTTACATGATGATACACAGATTTCTTACTTTCATTTGGTCATTATTGAACAACCACCTTAGTACTGCTTTATGAAAACGGTGAACACAACTTAATGGAAGCTCTTCATGCTAAGATAATCCAAACCTCTAATGAATGTCATTAACAATTAATTACTATAATTGCTACTTAGGTAATTACTCATTCACCAAATACTAAAAAAATATCTGCTTGTGTACTCAACATACGAAGATATTTGCATAAAGAGTGAGTAATTTCCCTTAGATTAGACTCATACCAACAGAATCCTCTACAATAAAACAAACTCTGACATACCAGGGGTCCAACCCACATGACTGAAAGGAGTTTCAGTTCTAGCTTCATTGGGAACTAAACTGCCTCATAATTAGTTTTCACAAACCCTTATCAGAAGGGATTAAACTAGCAGCACATTGAGAGCGGGCAGCATTTCCTTAGAGACTTCCCACACAGAGATACAACACTGCAAATAATACCATCCAGTAAATCTGGATATTACAAATTCCTTGTGAAATCTGATGCTCGTCCCGCACTGCATTATGGAAAGACAGGCAGGAACATAGAGCTGCATGACTACAAGATGCCGTGTCCATGATTGATGACAAATGTAGAAAACAGACCACATCTGGCTTCAGGTTTACAGGATTCTTCACAAATTGACCAGAGACAGCCATTGAAGGCAGAACAGCTGAGGCACCAGTATGTTCAGAAATGTGATTTTGATAACTCTATTTGGTAAGACAGTTGTTTCTGCCTATGATAAGTGGAATGAATGTACCACAGTGCTGTGTAAGCATCCTCCAAAAAAACTGTTGCTCTGTTCACTGAATGCTATCAACAATGGCCACAAAAGGACTGAAAACCAAAAGAAATTCCTTCCTTCCTCAAACTCCTGCAAAATCTGTAGAATTGACACAACTCCCTGACACAACACAACTCACCTGCCAGAGTCTGCATCCTGATGCAAACAAGGGAATAATAATGATCACTTGTTTGTATGCCTAAAATCTTTTTTCTAAAGAAAAAATTGACTTTTATTTATTTCAGAAAGACAGACACTGTGCATACTAATGACATAATAGAAGCTTTTCTGTCAAGAGTTGGCATTTTAAAACCAAAGCAGATTCCTAGATTGAATTATATTCACTGATACTTTTCAAAAATCTTCGAATTTTTCAAGTTCAATTTTTTTTAGCAGTACCAATTCCACACACTTAAGTTAGTTCCATTAGTATAAGCACAGCAGAAACTACGTGAAGTCTTCCTTGGCATAAATCTACTAATTTACATACATGGAATAGCACGTGGAGATGGATCTGTAGGTGTCTTAGGTTGCTCAAAGAATCACTGGCAAAAGCAGGTTTAATATTAAAGTGTGACAGAGCTCATTGGCAAGGTTCACTCTACTACTTACACACAGAGATTAAAGCACCCAGAAAAAAATCAGACTGAAATCTAACCGAGCCCTAGACTTGATCAATGTCTTATGCCTAAAGATTTTAACCACACTTAAACTTAGCAGCACTTAACCAGTAGCCTAATTTAGACAATTTATCAAAAGATTCAATAGAATTTACTAAAAGCGCAATAGCACCTCCATTATAGAGCTACCTTATGAATCTAACCTACTTAAAAATCTAAGAAACATTTGCAGCACATTTGCTACAGCATAGTCACACTCACACACATGAACACCTAAAGGAGCATGTACAAGGTATTGATCTGTGAAAAATTCCCCTTTAAGTGCAGTACTCATATCAGATGCCACTGCATCTTCTCTACGGGTGAAGGTTTGAGTCTCAAGGAGTGGGGATATTGACCCAGGTTCCATGGGCGGCATTTGGCAGTGATCCTACAAGTATAGCAAACTTGAGAGTTTGCTGGCTTTGAGAGGTGTCCCACTCAGAGGGAGATTCCTGGTGAACCAGGAGAGCTCAAAGGGTCTCACTTAGGACTGCTGTTTATAGGGTCGCAAGGAGTTGGCTTTAGTCACAGTAATTTTCCATCGTGGTCACAATTCGGGTCGGTAACTTCCTTTGAAAGTTTGATAACAAAAATGTTGTTCCACTTGGATTGTCATTCAAGCAAGAAAAATAAATTTCCATGGCTGTTCATTAAAAAACAGGAGCTCATTAGACAGAACTAGTTCCTGGGAGCAGACAGGGCTTCCGATAAGAAGAAAATGAGGCTAGCCCGGGTGCTGTTCAACAAGGCTGAGGGCTAACAAGCATTTCTGAGATCATAGTGCATATTCAGTAAATATTTTTTTATTCTAAAAACATGTACATCAAGATATCAAGAATGTGTTTAGCTATGTTCTGTACTGTCTCTGGCCTTCAGGCAGTTAGGATGTTCCAAAGTGCTTGTTCTGGTCTTTCTTCTCACATCTTCTGTCTTGGCCAGAAGGAAGTAAACTTCTGGCACTTGACAGTTCACGCTACTTTACATATGTGCAGGCAACAGGTAAGAGGCAACGTGAAGCCTCCATATGCTGGGGAACTCACAGTCTTCCCAGATGCTATTCTCTGATCAAGAGCTTTCACATTGTCCCTTTTCAGTGCGAGGCTTAAAAAAGACCACATGAAACCCCTTTTCCCGCTACCAGTTACTCTTCCACAGTGCCTCATGCTCAAGTTTTAAAAACACTATCAGGAGTACTGCACATCCTTACTCTTCACCACACCACACCTATATCCTCAGGTCTTATCTCCACTAAAGAAACAAATGTTTCTGATAATAACTCTACCACAGTAACTACGCTACAAAGTCTTACTGCATACACATGGCACAAATTTGAATTTAGAATTCAGTGCTAGACTAGAGTGCCACTTCTCCTGAGGATTTAAAATGTTTAAAGTTGGTTAAGCTGCCTGAGGAGAGGTACATTTCACTACTCTATGGCACTGACATAGGCAGATTCCCAAGCAACCTGCTTTCTCTTTGCTCCCCAGGTACGTTTTGTTGCTCTGTTAACCTTCCTGTAATTGTGTGTGCCTGTTGCAGGTTACAGTCAATACAGCAACACTTTATGCAGGGACACTCTAGGACAGGAATGTTCTCTCTGAGACCCTTGTCAGGTCACAAGGTTGAACCTGCACCTCTTTTGGATTGCTTCCAAATCCTTGTCTTTGCACAACTTCGGCATAAGCGCAGGCAATACTTCCATATAGCACCAAGCATATGGATCCTGTATTTTCTTGTCAGCAGGTCAAATATTACTCTCAGATGCCTGCAGAGACTTTAGTCATTCCAATAAGAATCTTATGTATCACAGAGTTCAGCTCACATAGACAGCCAGGAGCAAAACAGCAAGGCAAACATACATCCTTGTTAAGAGAAGAAAATTTCTTGGGATTTCCCCTATTTTACCATGTCATACTCATAATTAGCATCTAATTAAGTACTCAATCTGCCAATCTCCAGCTTTTTCCAGCTACTACCAAATTAGTCAAGTTCAGACGTAGGTAGTTGTCCCAGCCACCACATATGTAGAATAAGACTAGAGAAAAGTTGCATGATTTACTTGAATTTGTAAATTACTATATCCAGGAGCAGAACTTAAAGGTCTCACTACCTGAATCCCAGTTATGGCTAACTGGTAATAGTCCCTGTTCCCAGAAGCAGTTTCTGCCCTTTTCTCATGCTTCCAAAATGACAATCTCGGTGAATCAGGGTGTTCAAGAAACTTTGGTTTCTATGCCTTCAGAAGGATGAATATTATTTCTGGACACTGGAGAACTTGGTCTCGCCCTCCACCACAAACATAAATGCAACCTCATCATCTGCGAGACCAACAGGAGAAATATTTGATTTCTGAGGCAGCCTCCACACCAAGCTGATTAAGGATCAAGCTCAAAGGCAAGTTACTCATCAAGGTGGTTCAGAAAAGGTAACTTTCAATTGTGGATGAGAGAGAGCTTTGTTTCATCTTATTGCTTCCTTTGCCAGCTATGACCTACTCCTCCCCTCAGGGTACACAGAGACTCATTTACAAACTCAGTGAATGCCAAATCAGTGCAGCTACACTTCCCTTGATGCTGACATCACCTCACATCTGTTCTTTCATTCACTTACACTAGCATTTTTATTATCACAGGATCCAGAAGACATGGTTTAATTGGCATCATAAGATGCCTACCGCTGCAGAAACAAGGGCTAGGAAAAGTCCTATTTCTGTGTAATATCGGTGCATTAACTGTTCTATCCTCAAACAAAGCGGGCTGAAGTGTTAGGTAAAGAAACTAACAGAAAAAAAAACAAAAACAAAAAACAAAACCCCAAGAGAAGTAGTAGTACCAAACATCAGCTTTACTCTTCTACCTCCCACTCCCCCTTCATAAATATCAGTATCAAATTATTGTACACTTTTCATGGGAAAATCTGTATGACACAAGCACAAAAAAAAAGGGTTAAGTTTATTCACAATCATACACATTAAGTCCCAATCCAAAAACTACTTCTGCATTACTTAAGTAATTAATGCTTAAGTATAATAATTTCACTAAGCATGATTACTCTCAATAAAAAGGAAATCATTTAATCAAGTTCCATCAAAAGAGGGGAGAGATTTTGTGTGGTGGGAGGTATAGCTGTTTGTGCTGCTTTAGACGGATAGATTCTTTCTTTAATTTGTCCAAAGTCTGTCTATACACACACATCTACATGCACACCATATCATATCACCTGTACAAAACTGACTCTACTTCTAAAATATAATGCAAAATGTTTTAGCAATTTTTAACCAAAATATGTCCTTAAAATTATTTCACTGCAACTACATAACTTCATACTGTTGGAAGACAGTGCAGTCCAGATAAAACTAAATTCAAATCAGTGTAAGATTTTGAAAATTTTTGAAAAAAAATTGTATTAAATTATTTATGATATACATGATGCTTTAGGCTGTGCAATGAGACAGTGGAGCAGAACAGCTTAATGAAACTACTCCCCACAAATGAACTGATACTTGGGAAACGGATAATTGTTTTAGAATTACCAAAGGCCTTGATCAACAAACATTTGCACATGTGATTTCCATGGAACCATTCCTGACAGTAGAGTTAAGTATCTGGATAAGTATTTGCAGGACTGAAGCCAAATCATACAATTGGACCCAAACTAAGAGCCCATTTGTTACCAATAAAATCTCAGTTTGAGAGTGGCTGATTATTATAATTATCATTGTTGGATAACACTGCACTTCAGATTAATTATTTTTTGCACTAGACATGAAAATATAACTTGTCTTTTCAGGGAATGATCTCAGTACCGTGGCCACGGCCTCCAAAACCCAAAGCTCATAGATAAAAATTAATAAAACACAGCAAAATAAGAAAACTGGAAGGTGATACAGAATGTACTGTCCCAGCAAAGCCATATAAAACTGCACTAGTTCCTGGGGACTTGCACTGTAATCCCACTGCATTCCTGCTTAGAGTTCCAGGAATTGCTGGTGCTTAGTATATTACGAGCTGGCTGGGGGTCTTTTTCATCTAAATGGCAAAGACATTCCAGGACAGTATTTTATTTGGGCACTGCTGCTTTAATATTCATTCTAAGGTCTCCAGTTAAAAAATAACAAGCTAATCCCTGTAGACTTTCAGGGAAAAAAAAAAAGCACAAGGACTATGTCAGGGTACCACGAGCTGCTGTCCTATACAGCTGAAACAGTTCACTATGTTAGTTTTGTACATTTCATATTTAAACCTCAATTCCGAAAGATAGAAGGAGGTAGCACTCCTTCAACAAGTGTCAGCAACATAATTTCAGACCCTACCCCTCCCCAACCACACTTATTTCTTTTATAATTCTCCAGGCAATAAATTTCTCTCATCTGATCAGTAAAATTGTACAGGAGATTCTCAGGTTTTCTCAGCCAACAGTACAGAGCGTATAGCATATGGATTTGCCACATGAATTGCTAAATCTCTGAGGAGCAAGCATGCTTTGATCACATCTTATTTTTTTAAAAGATGTTAGGGTATTTTCTTCTAAGTGAAGTCTAAAGCTGTTCTGGTATGTCAAAAACACCACATCACGTCCTGCCTTCAATCAGTTTACTTGAAGCCAAAGTAACCACACCTTATTTACCATGATTTTTACTGGGAAAAGAATCAGATCTGCTAGACAGTTCAAGTAAAGAAGTCAGGGAAAACACCATAAATTGTCTTAATCATGACCATTTAAATAGCCAACAGAGAATTAAGAAAGCAGTACATGCAGATGAAATATTATCTTGGCCAACAAACAGAATAAAAGAAAGTGATCTGGACTACTGAAAAATTGGTAGCAATTTTAAGCATTTGAAAGACAAATGGTATCGCAGGAAAGACTGGGTTAACAAGGGAGCACTTGAGGAAAGTCTAATCTCCGCTGGCATGCTGACTGGGAAGGTCAGCCCGGTGCACACGTTCTCAGCTGGAGTCAGGCTCCCTCTGCCCGGCCAATTGTCCTATGCACTTGAGATACCAACCAAATTGAAGGTGCCTTCACTCTGTCAGCGCTTTATATTCTACCAGTTTAAAGACAGCTTCCTTTTCCCTGTCAATATATGCAGTGTTTCCACAGAGCAAATGCTAAAGGAAGGAGGTAATGTGTGAGAGCCTTTTTTTTTCTCCTCTGAGCAGCAAGAGGCTCTTTAGGAAGCAGTGTAAAGAGTTATCTTTAGCACTGTATTCTCAAGTGAGAAGAATGACACTTCAAAATACATTTTCAATCCAAATTTTCTCAAAGAAACTAACTTTGACTTGATAAAGTACGTTTTGAAATTTAAAGCAAATCTCTTGAAAACTGTCAAATGTGAACTTTACATAGTTTGTTACTTCTACAGTTTTTGTTTACCTCTAATTTATCTCTGTGTATATTTCACCTTTGCATATGTGCTATCCCCACAAGTAGAGAGGAAATGCTATGTTTCCTTTTCAAAAGGGAGATTTAGCACTGAATTCTAAATCCAGAACCTGGATGCATGTCCATCCTCAATCAGGACAAGATTCAGATTACTAACTGAAACCACATGACAATCAGTTAATTTAAGGTCTATAAAGTTTGTAGCTATGTAAAGAAGAACTTTCTAAGAAAAGACACACATTTTATGAAATACTTCACTCCTAAATCTTGTCAGGGGGTCTGGAAGGTGTGAGAGACTTTATAAATCTCACTTCTTTGTAAGAAGATACACTGCTGTTTGATTGCTTTGAAAAACCATGGTCATTCCTAAAATACCTCTGATGAAGACACAGACAAGACTTGAGTTTGCACTGTGAGATCAGAATGACTAAAAGGGTGCAAATTTACCCCAAAGGGTTGGTCTTAATGATTCTGGGTATTCCTGTCACAGAAATTACTATATTTCTTATTTCAGAAGCTTTGTCAATTTCTGGGAACATACTTCTTTACCTTTAAAATAGTAAGTAATTTTTTCTCTCAGGTTCATTGTATTTTTTTTTTCTTTTCATTTTTTATGTTTAGTAGTCTTAAACACTTTCAGATATCCTAAAGGGTTTTGACTGTGCTCTACAGGAATAGTAATCATCAAATACAATAGTATAGCAATGAATAAAGTGGAAGGTCAAAATTTACTTGAAGACTGACAAGTTTGGAACCTTATAATATGCACTGATTTCTTCTTCATAGGTTCTACTGTAATAATATCAATGTTATTAAAGTTTTGAGAAAAAATTTTTCCTTAATAAATTATTTCTATGAAAAATCAAAAATTATATGGATCATATTTCATGAAGTGTTAGCATACATATTTAAAATGTACTTAAATTTAAACCTTTAAAGTAAACTATAATGTAAAAGGCAATATGCTGCAATATTTATATTTGTATTCATGCATGACTGTCAGTCTATGATGACAATATTTTGCAAACATTCTGCTTATCATTGACAGGTTTTGATCACAAACACGACATATGAATTTTTAGACGGCCATAGTATTTATAATAAATTTACTTTTTTGTATTGTCCAGGCCCATAACAAAGAACCTCAAAATCTGTAAGTGCTGTCTTCTATATTGTCACCACACAAGACTGAAAAGAAAATCTGTTTTCATCACTTGTAAAACTAAATATTCTTGAACAGGAGATTCCAGATTTTACACAATTTTTAACGAGTAATTAACGACAAGCCTGTTAACAATGGAGTTAGGATAAAGCATTTTTTCTTTAATGACTGGCTTTACCTCTAACTTTGAGCAAGTCCTGCTCCACTTCAGTTTTCCGCATCACAGCAAATAGTAACAATATTTCACTTACTCATGGGTTTGGTTTGAGAATTAATGAGGGTCCCATGTGCAAAAGACCTGTAGATTCTGGCTGCTTCTTTCCACTCTGAACTGATAGGAAAGTGACCTGTTCTTAATTTGAAAAAGAGACTCAGTGCTGCCCTTCATCAGCACATGGAATTCTCATTTATGTCAACAGGAGCTGCCTTGAATACATTGAATACATTACTTAGCCTAAAAGTAAATGAAGAAAAAGGAATGGAAAGAAACTCACAGATTCTCCTTGCCTGTTCTTAAAAAGTCTAACAGTTCATGACAGAAGACACATAATCATAAATAAAAATATTTTTGATGGGAGGCAAGAATTGCTGCCTGGAATTATAAATGAGAATGGAGAAAATTGTAGCAGGTCCATCTGTAGAGTACATTTAGCTCTGCTGCAAAAGCACCATCATAAAAAAAATGATGGTACATGCAAAATTCAGTCACCATAATATATCATATTCTGTAGACATTTGTCCTAAAATAAAACAAACCTTTAATGGCCTCAGCATTTCAGCTTTTCACACCATCTCCAGTACACACCAAGAAAACAGTTACCTTTTTCTCCTATGCAAGTGTTAAACTAAAGTAAAAATGTCAGAAATCTAGAAAAAATCCCCAAAGCTTTAAAAACTCAAACTTAATACAAGGCAGTACTACACACTGGTTTTGGTCAGATATATCTACGGTGCAAGAACAGAATTGACTAAAGAAGATTTTTTTTTCTGGAAAGAGATTAAATGTGAGTACATAATTTTAATCTCCTGCTTTGATCAGGGGTAAAAATTTTCACAGCAGAAAGAGACATTTTTGGTTTTTTAGGGAAAAAAAAACCCAAAACAGAAAGGAGAATAATCAAGGAGCAGCTGGTTGGCCATTACCAAGCTCAGGGAGGCAAACATGCCTGTAACAAGCAGGCATGTTTAAAAATTTGCCATTGCTTAGTCATCTACAGACAATGAGACTTGACAGTTCTTTACGGAAGGCAGGCAGGAGCTACAATTCTGCATAATTAGGCAATAATTAACCAATCCGAGGATAGCAACCTTGTGAATTTGGAAACGGTAAGTGTAGCTGCCTATGTGTATGAACTAGTGTTTTATACTTTATACTGCCTGCACGCAGTCTCGGTCTTTTAAAAGTCTGCCTGTCCAAATAACATTTTTTCACTTCAGGGTGTATGTTACTGAACAACAGAGGATTTTTGACTGGAGAAAGACATTCCTTCTGAAGGACAGAAGGATTTAAAAACAAAAGGGCAGACTAGATCACAATCCTCCCAAGAAGCAGGTTACCAGAGCCAGAAGACCCCCAGCAATGGTATTTTGACATCATCATGCATATGCTGTCTTCTTCTTCATAAATAGTCAAACAGTAGATCATCTCATGTTGCTCATTTTAGCATTCCTCCAAACAATGAAGAATTTAGGGTCTCTACTCCTTAACACAGGATATGTGCAGCTTAAGTATACCTTTATACCATCACTATCTACCTTTCTGCTTATGGCTTTCCAAAGCACCAGAAAACATAGTATCTTATGCATACTCAAAATCCTGACCTGCTACTTTTGGAACTAGTGGCAGACCTTGTATGTCTCTTAAGGATTGTATCTTTATTACACATAGCCAAAGTTTTGCTCTACTGTAAGTGGTTGTTCAGGAATGCTAACTGCTGACTCCTGCCTCCTAACATCATTAATAGCTTGGACTTTGAAATGTTTCTGATAAAATAAGCTAAAACTGATCTCAAGAAAAATTTCAGAATAGTATTTACATGCATAATACATAAAAAAGTCTTTCAGCTGCTCATCTTCTTTATAAATTTATGCTATTTTCATTAAATTAGGGTTTCCCCTAATATATACTTAGATTCGGTTGGTTGCATTTAATTTCCACCTTGTCTATGTTGTCATGTTTATACTTCTCTTAGAAGTCCATTTATAGCTTACTTTATTTTTTCAGGTGTAAGATATGTTTTATGTCATTTGAAGTATGGTATTAACAGAGAAGTGTGCTCAGAATGATCACTTTAGTACCCCACACACATAACGCTGTGAAAGCATCTTCACAGTAACTATAGCAGCAAGCATGTTAACAGCATGTCAAAATACGGAGACTGGACAAACACGTTCAAAACAGGCATACTTTATGCTGGAGATGAAAATAAGCAGTAAATAAACCTACTGGTCATGCAACCACAAAAAACTATGGAATCAGTAAGGAGAACACCAAAGGAACACTTAGAGCACCAGCACTTTCAACACACGAAATCACGAGAGGCAAAACGACGAACACTGAGCCAAAAATAAGGAAACAAAGAACGTTTCACCACAGTTTTGGGTGGGTTTTTTGGCTAATACAAAGTTTCTCCGTTCTCGCCGGCTCTGTCCCTACACGCTGTAACTCAGCGCGCCCGAGATACAGCGCAGTCCGCAAGCACCGCAGCCCGTCCCGGCGGGCATGCCCTGTCAGACGGGCACTGCGAGGCCCGGGGGAGCCTCCGGAGGGGCGGGGTGCGCCGGCCCGAGCACGGATCTGGACACAGGCACCTGTATCTGGGCACAGGCACTCCGGTCCCCGAGCGCTGCCCGCCTCCCGGGAGCGCGCTTTATTCACCGCCTTTGCTCCACCCGAGGGGAGATCTGTTAACGATTAAATCAGCAGCGGCCGCAGTTCAAAGCCCTGTCCCGGGAAGCAAAGGTGAAGATAACGACCCCGCGGATCGCATCGAGTTTCTGCTGTTGCAATCCCTTTTAATTACCCTTCAAACGGCACATCACACAGCGATCGTCCGGGCGCCGGACCGGGCACCGCGATAGCCAGATACCTATAAACCTTTACAACGCGCCCGCTGATTAAAAAGCGATTAGAAACTTATTTGAAGTCGGCTGTTCTCTCCGGGCACGGAGCGCCGCCTGTCAGCGCCGGGGCCGGCCCGAGCCCTCCCGCCGCCGCCGGCGCGCCCTGCCCGGCCCGCCCGCACTTACAGGTAGGAGGTGAAGACGCTGAGGTTGGCGGGCACGGCGGTGAGCCCGCGGTCGGAGCAGTCGGCGCGGAGCAGCACTCCGTCCAGCTCGCAGCGGCACGGCGCCGGACAGCCCCGCGGGCGCTGCGCGCCGCCCCGCGCCCCCCGCCGCAGCCCCGGCGGGCACAGCAGCAGCAGCAGCAGCAGCGGGAGGGCGCGGGCAGCGCGGGACGTCGCCATGGGGCCCGGGGGTACCTAGAGCCGCGGGGCGGCCGCTCTCATGCCCCGCGGCGCGGCGGGGGCGAAAGGCGGGCGCCCGTCTGGGCTCGAGGAGCTCCTGCGGCCGCCGCCGCCGCGCCGCTGTCTGTGGTAGCATCTCAGCTTACACGCTGCTTTAAAGCCCTGGAGCCGGCACCGCGCGCCCGCTGACGCCGCCCCAGCCTTGCCCGCTGTAGCGCGCCGGGCCCTGCCCGCGCCGCCGTGCGAGAGAGCGGGCGGGCGGGCGGGGGCGGCCGCGGGCCCGGCGGGCAGGAGGGAGGAGGGAGCGGGGGAACACCGCCTTCCGCCAGCCCTCCGTGCGGGCGGCGGCCGCGCCTCGGCCCTCGCCTCGGGCCGTGATCTCACACATTCACACAGTGGGTCAGGCTGGAGGGGACGGCAGTGGGGCATCTGGTCCAACCTCCCTGCTCAAGCAGTCATCCCGGAGCACACTGCGCAGGATGGCATCCAGGCGGTTCCTGAGTACCTCCACTGAGGGAGACTCCACAGCCTGTTCCAATGCGTGGTCACCCGCTCAGTAAAGAATAATCAGGTGGAACTTCTGTGCATCATACAGCCAAAGCACCATAGAATAAGCTGAGTTGGAAGGGACTCATCAGGACCATCAAGGCCAAATCCTGGCTCTGCACAGGACACCCCAAGAATCTCACCATGTGCAAGAGCATTGTCCAACTTCTGCGCGTGTCCTTGTATCCTAGTGGCTGGCACCACTGAGAAAAGCCCGGCTTCACCTTCTTGCCACTTCCTCCCCCGCGTCGGGGTATTTATACACATTAATGAGGTCCCCTCTCAGTCCTTTCTTCTTGAGGGGGAATGTCCCCTCGGGGCAGGGATGCATGTGGTGGATATTTCTGGAAAGTGGGAGAACAGGCAGTTGTGGAAGTGAGGGTAAGGTCCTGAGGCCATGGGGTGAGGGGTGGGTCTCTGGGGAGATGGGACAAAGGCTTGGGTGCTCCAGTGGGCTGTTAGGGAGATCTAAACTCTAAGGCCTTATTTAGTTGGACAACGGTCCAGCTGCGGACCATGCTCCTGGTCAATGATGGGGATCCACTCGCTTCCCTCACCACAGGGTCAAATCACAGGCTTGCCAACAGGCAACAGTTTTCTAAAGGAGACTGGCTGTTGATGGAAACTGAGTTCACAGTGAGGCTGCCACTGAAAGCTCTTGAGATGTTCCTCACCCATCTTCTTGCTAGAGGTTCTCCTTAGGTAGTGCACTTATGTAGTTCTCCTTAGGTAGTTCTTTTTAGGTAGTGCTACTCTTCTGTGACTGAGTGAGGTAAAGGTGAGGATGGCAAGTTTTTTTGAAACCTTTTTCCTCCAAATCAATTTTCAGAGTGAACAAAGTTGGCCACAAGCTCCAGATTTGAGACTAGCTGAGAGTTTAAGAACCCAGTCCCGGCCCAATTCCTGTTTAGACTGGTTACTAAATTGTTGGTCCAGCTACTCAATTTGCATTGGAGAACATTAGTTAAAGGTTTTCTGCTACACTCTTTGAATCTACAATTAAGTCTGAAATGAAAGCCTAATGAAAAGGCCAGCAAAATATGTGCTTTTATATTCTACCCAGTTTGTAACACCTGTTTTCACCTCTGGACCACATTCTGGTATGATCTGAACTACAGACTTGAACTCAAGACTTTTATCTGAAATAATAAAAGAGGAATTTGCTGTCTGGCTACTTAGACAGGCCAGAATGTTTTGGCCTACTGGGCCACTGTGAAACTTTTCCCCAAGCATCACCTTGTCCTAAGCTAATAACAACAGTGGTTGAAAGCATAAGGCGTCCTTGAGAAATGCCCGAAGAGAAAAATTCTCGAGGAAGAGGATTTTTCATTCGGTGCCATGATATGTGCCCAGGAGACCTCTTTCCCCAAAAGTTCTGGCTGTCTTTTGCCCACGTCTATAAGTTTATATTTTTCATAAGTGTAGTGAAACAGTTTTTATGTAACCTGAGGCTTTTATACACTTCTTTATTTTTATGTTCTAGAAAGCCAGGAGTATATTGTTTCTTCATTTTCTGTTGAGGGTTTATCAGCTTGCACAAGATACTTGAAGTTAGACAGATATAGATTAATTAGTAGTGACGGTTCAACTGTAAAAGTCCTTCTCTGTATGTTGTTTATTTTGCATAAATACATTTGTTGAGCTAGTGACCTTCTTTAAAATGTTTAATGTACTTCTATACAATTATACTTAAAGATTTTTTGAAAGAAAAGTAGCTTGAAGATTAAAAGAAGGATTTTGTAGGAACAGATATGGGTCATTCCTACCTTTGTACTTTTAAACTAGGCTGTACAGTTTTTTCCTTATCATATTTCTTGTAGGTCTCTGGTTCTCCATAAAGGGAAAAGGAAAAACGGTCTGTTTGGCAATGTCTCTGGGAAGTGCTGTTACTGTTCCAAAAGGCTATTGGGACTGTCAGATTTCCTGCAGGTTCTAACATCTCACCATAATGTCCTGGTCACTTGAAGTGACATCCATGGTACAGCCATCAATGGTCTTCGGCTTTCATCAAGGCAATAAATAAAATCCCTCAGGGATCTCAGCAGAATGCTCTCTTGAATCTGTCCTCCTGATACTCAGGGAAAACCCCCTATCTTTTGAATATGATATATGATGTGATGATGCTCCAGCCTAAGGTCTAACAGTATCAAAGGTATCTTTATGAAATGTTACCTACAAGTAAACAAAATTGTATGTTGTGTTATATATTCTTAGCACACAATTCATATGTCACAGCAGATCTATATATAATGTGTATATATTTAACATGAATAGATCATTTTAGATCATTACAGCATGGCAGATTTCAGACTTTATGTGAAATTTGTGTTTAAAATATTGGACTGTAAAAAGAAAACTGTCTATCTAAAATATTCACTGCTATTTCTGTTTTGTAAACTTAAACTGAATAGAATTATTTTTAAAAAGTGTGGCTAAGACATTTGACAATGGAAAATTATGCTTAATCCTGAAATGATCAGTTGTCCCAGCCAAAATGGAGTTTAAAGCAGAAGTGTTAACAGATCCTGGACTAGCAAAGGTAGCAGCTAGTTTAAATACTAAGGCAAGTCCAATACAGAGCCAAAGTAAAAAGCACAGCAGCAGAGGACAAGATAGTTTATAGTTGACTGTAGCATGTCTTTTCCTTTCCTGCCTATGGAGGAAGGGTGGTTTCCTAGAAGGCAGTAAGTACAACTGTGTGTTTAGACTGTGGAGAAAACAAAGATCCTGTGCACAGTGGGAATTATTTTTTTGCCTATTGGGATAAGAAATTAATTCTTCAGTGGATGTGTTGAAGTCCTTACATTGCAAGGGTTCAGTGGGCAAGTGTGCAGCTCCACAGCCCTGAGGCTGTTCTGCTGGAGAGCAGTACAGCAACTGCCCAGTGATGTGAGCAGAAGGATCCTTTCCTCCTTCCATGGCGCCTGATTTGCCCTTTTATCCCAGCTAGCCTTGGAGAATGGGTCATGCCTTAAGATTTATCACTATACAGGCTTTTATAGACAGAACAGAAGGCTACTGATAAGCTGGGTTCATTTGCCTACTGGTGTATATTCACATTCGTTTGCATCATGTTATCTGTCCCGTTTCGCGGAGGACCTTGAGCTAACATGAGTATTTACATCCCTTTATTAAGCCATACAGTGTTCTTCAAACCAAGGCAGATTGCACTGTTTCTGTTTTACATAGTGATAGAAGTTGGTACCTGAAATGGAGGATGGTCAGGGTAGAGTCACTCTTTGAACCAGAACGAAATAGAAGATTTTTCAGTGCCCTGGCTCAATTTCCCACCTGGCTACAGCTTTTCAGTGAAAATGGTTTTGTGGAAGATTTTATTTTATCATTATGGATTTGATTGTTTTGTTTTTCATGCTATTTAAGGCATACTATGTCACACATTATTAGAAATAGTCAATTTCATATTGATTCTTTAGTTTGGCACACTGCCATCTAGCTGCAGGCTCCCTCCGCAGTTCTGTAGTCAGTGTGACGGTAGGACTGAGGTGAAACCTCTGACAGCTAACATTTACTTGGATTCTTTTGAAATATGCTTCAATAGTCAAGTTTCTTCTGGGAAGAAGGGACAAAAATAGAAAAAAAGTATTATTACTGTTACAATTCATGAGGTGACAGTTGGCTTATACATATAATTTTGAAGCAAATGATGGCAGGAACATTATTTTTAGTCTGAAAATATCTGATTGTAAAGTTGGCAACATTACTGCAAAAGTCAGGATTACCCAGGCACATTTTAATAGTTAGAAATTTGGGAAAGAAACAAGGGAAAAATGTAAATATGTGGGCTGCAGATTTACTGAACCTTTTTTGGAGGAAATGAAAGCTGATTGTTACAGCAATTCTCTGTTTAGGAAATAAAATCCATGTGTTAGGGTGAAAATGAGGTATATGAAGAGAACCTCCTATTATTTTGAGTTGAGGTGGATGTGACATCATTCAGAGAATCACAGCCAGGCAGCAAAAGCGTTAAGTGAGTATTTCACCAACAGGGAAACGATGTGCTTTAAACTTTACATTAAATGAAACTTTCAGACTCTAACATTTACTGGCCTGTTACCTTATCCTTGCATGTCTCAGGTAAAGCCAGAAGAAGAAAGAGGAGAACATGTAAGTTATGCCTAAAGATGCATGAAGAATGGTAAGGCATTAAATGAGTAACAAAATTTTTATCAGAACAACTAAACTTTGAAAACAGACAAGAGCTTTCTTTTTGGCTCACTAAGTCTTATTTTCTCAAGATACATCTAACTGCACATTCGAAGTTTGTCTCACTTGTAGCCCCAGACATTCACATCCACAGCTAAGATACAGTTTCTTCAGAAAGGTGCAGAACTGGGAGTGTGGCAGCAAGGCAGGTCAAATCAGCTGTTGCCTTCCTCTAGTCAGGTGTTTATATTGTAGCCTTAACCGTGCCTTCTTATAGTCAGTAAATTGTTGCAGCAGGTCTCTGAACTGATTTGTCCTGTTTTTTCATGGACAGAAGATCACCTAGTAGGTTTGAATCCCAACGCTGAGTGGGCTCAAATATTTCACTGAAAGGACTGAAAGAAGGACGTGAATTTTGGAAGGGTATGCTGTGGTGGAGGAAATCCCATTGACAGTTTCCTGAATTGCAGTCTTGGATCTCTACTTTCCCACCCCACAAAAGTAATCAGTAACTACCTGTTCCACATAATAGCAGGTGTCAGAACCAAAAGTTTAGAAATGCACTACTGTGCATTTTAGCACTATAGCTATTTTCAGAGACCTCTGCATTCTGTGGTGTTTGTCAGTGGGACTTTGAGGGAGGTCTTCAAAATATTTTTTACTTAATACAACAAAAGTTCATCACTCCGATGGAAAGTCAGTACCTCCACATCTGTGAGGAAGTTAACTCCAGTTCACAGAGGGTTGCAGGGTTGTTTTTGTTTTCCTTAAACTCTTGTAAGATGTCAAATCTTTGAATATGTATGTATGTGTAAGGGCATATTGTATTTCTGTGTCTGGTATGTGCTGTGTTAATCTGCATTCTGCTCTGGGTAAAAGACAAGAGCTTATACCTACCATGCACATGAATAGAGTAATTTCTTAATTTAGAAATTCTGTCCTATTCTTTCCTCCTTGTCCCACTGTGTCTGTGTGGCAAACACCCTGGGGTTCCTGTGGTTTTGAAGTATATTTGCATGATA
The DNA here is from genome assembly GCF_965178545.1 of Coloeus monedula. Taxonomy (NCBI): domain Eukaryota; kingdom Metazoa; phylum Chordata; class Aves; order Passeriformes; family Corvidae; genus Coloeus; species Coloeus monedula. The sequence continues at coordinate 40,614,866 of NC_138784.1, forward strand.
CTGTATAATGAGTGATTACAGTGTTTTGTAGTTGCTTGAAGGAGGTCACAATAATATTTTTTGTACTTCTTTTTCTTTTTTGTGGTGGTTGTAATAGCTTTAGTCATTCTGGGATCAGCTGCCATGCAAAAGGAAGAAATGTATGTAAGAAAGAATCATCTAATTGTGACAAATTGTCAGAAGGCTTTATATGTGGTGTAATACTTTGTTTTCCTGTAAATTCCCCTCCAGAAGGAGGGAGAGGCCTGTATTTTTATTTCTTTCTCTGTGTATTTGTCATCTGAGGTGTAAGCATAGAAAAAGCAAATTTCTTTGCAGGGAGGGAAGTCAAGATTTTTTTATTGATGAGTAAGATCAAAATATTTCAAACATCTCTTGACAGCAGAGCTTTTCCTCTTATTGATTAGGATTTTGGAAAAAATCAGATGGGAAATGCCTTATGGAACTTAATTTTCTAAGAAGGTCTTGAGAACTATTTGTATACTGGCAGGTGGAAAATTAATTCCCAAAGCTTTATAGTTAATCAGAGTAGTCGCTGAAGTGTCCTTGTATCTGTGCTTCATCCACACTTTGTACCATGGTGATAAGCTGTCAGGATACACCTCTGTTGAGTCTCTGAAGCTGATACAGTCCCATCTGCAGTAATGTAAAATTACACAAAGGGAGGGAAGGAGCAGAATATAGATCTGTGACCTTCAGCATATCCACAAAGCTTTCACCGGTGCCTGCCAGAGATACATGGATGTACAAGAAATGCTATTTCTTCTGCATGGCTGGCAATCATGCAAAGCTCTTGCTGTAGGTGGAGGAAGGTCAAGAATTTGGGTAGAGCAACCATCAGAAAGGAAAACTGGAATCTCTTCAGCTGCCAAGGAGCTGAAGAGAGAAGGAGCCTTATGCACAGGGGCATAAAGCAAAAGGAGGAAGAATGATTGCAGCACACATGTTTATAGGAAGATGAGAGTGAGTTGGATGATCCCTTGTGTTTGGAAAAAGAGAATGGGGACACTCAGAGAAAATAGGAGTTTTAGGGCAGGGGAATGATAGGGAGATCTTTACAGAGAAGAGGAGAGAAGGTGTCCCACAAAACACTTGCAAGAGAAAGAGGCAAGGGGTCTTGATACATGCAATGAATTCAGTCAGCTGAAATATACAACTCTCAAGTTTCTATGCTCTTTCTTCTACAAACACTGCCCTGATAGTGTTAATACTCTGTGAATTGCCGTGTATTTGTGCTAAATTTTTTTTGAAAGATGTAGAGGTATATTTCTGGACTGAATGCCAGAATCGAGGCCTTACATAACATGAACATGTTTATAACATGCATTGCGTTGCATTGCCCTTCTGTTCCTTGGCAAGGCTGGATAGCTGACTTTAGGGCAGGCACATTTGTTTGTGATGTGTTTGTCTTTGAAGCAAGCTACTTATTTGAGAGAGTTTTATATTTATAAATCCCATCTCAACAGAGTCCCAGCACAGAGCCATGACACTAACCTCTTTACAAAACAGGGAGCAGGGTGTTGCTTCATTTAGCTTCATCTATCATCATCAAAGACAGAGTGGTACCTGCTCAAGGCAGTTTCTGGCTTCTGGCTTCAAGCTGGGAGAACTCTTTTTTCTGCCCATTGAAATCTCCCAGGGTACCTTAGGGCCTCTTCGTCTAATACAGTTTCCCATGCTGGATGGTTGGGATATCCCTCCAATTGCTGTCATGAGAACTGAAATTTCCAAATGCATAGTTGCTTCAGGAATTTTGTTTTAAAAGACTGCCTGAAAGAACTCCAAATTTGTATGGACCTGGACCACAGAAGCCAGTGTATTTATTTCTGTTAACAACTTGCTCCTCTGAGAGTTTGGCTACATTTCTTTAGCAATTAATGGAGACAGTAGGATATGAGGAGAGAATGTTTATACCACCCAATTTAATCTCCCAGGCATCTTTCTGAAGCTGATTAAGTGTAATACACTCCTCCTGAAGGTGGTTCAAAGCACCTACATTAATGATTTCATGTATTTGTGGATAGTTAAATCAGAGCTGCTATGCAAAAGTATCCTGGCATTGATTAAAATTGGTGTTGCTGCTGCAATAGATCAGAACCCTGAGAAGTTACATACAGGAAATACTGGCAGACAAGGACTAATATGAAAAGGTCAGGTTTAGTATGTTCTGTTTATGTACATTTTTTGGTCTGCATTTGGCTCAATATATGAGCCCCTGAGACTGGTGAAACAGAAGATTGAAAGTAAATCGGTACTTATCATTTTGGTCTAATGCCTCTTGGAATCTGGCAGAAGCAGTGGTATAGAAAGGCGCACTAGGTCAAGTTTAGTTTTTCTCTGAAATATTTCTGTGAACTATGGTAAAACCAGATGGAAATGAAAATTTAGAAAGAGAAAGAAAATGACAAAAGGAGAAAGCAATGCATCATATTGAAAAATAACTACTTTTCAGTTTGGCCCCTTGGAATGGATTTCAAATGCAACAAGTCAAAAGCAATGCATTTGTATGTTTCCACTTTCATTTCCTTTCCTTTTCAGGGAACACATCTTCATCTGTAAAACAAACACACACTTAATGCACTTAATGATAATAATGATAATGATAACAACAACAACAACAACAACAACAACAACAACTACTACTACTACTACTACTACTACTACTAGTAGTAGTAGTAGTAGTAGTAGTAGCAGTACTCCCCATCCAGAATTTTAGAAAATCCTATTACAGAAAAAGTAATAAATGGTAGGTCTGTTGGCTGATGATCTTAGGGAGTATTTCTTTGGACATGGGCACTTAACACAATTGAAATGATTTGGAAGGAGAGGAAGATTGCATAAGGGATGTTGTGTTGCTTGTGGCCATGCAACAGAATTCAACTGTCCTCTTATTTTGCTTCAGACTTCTACCCCCTCGACAACTTACAGCTTGACCCATTTGTAACAGAGAGCAAAATCTGCCCCTTCTATACAGTATCAGAAGTCAAGGATGAGTTGTCAGATTATGCATTATAATATGTGTATACATTAACATTGTATTAAACTTTATTTAGGGCAGAAGCATATTATTTACAGGTGAATTCTGGGTGAATACAGGTGTCAAATCAGACACCACTCTTTAGTAATGCTTATTTGTGCTCAGAAATCTTCAAAATGTGGTATTTCTATTTATTTGCACTTTCAAAATCTAACTGCTAATTTTGACACAAACAGTTTTTACTTTCTAACTTTGAACAAATTAATTAAATTAATGAGAACAACTTAAAAGGAGTTTCAAAAGTTAGACTATGTAAGGGTATTTTGAAATCCTAAATTCAGATTTACTGTGCTGATTGAATTAGATTATTTATGATATATTTTACTTTGGAGCTTTAATGTTTCGAATTTCCTCCTGTTTTAGAGTTGTTCAGCAGTATATCAGCAAAGTTTTTCCCACGCCATTTTAAAAGAGAAGCTTCTTCTATGTAGTAAGAACTCTTAATTTTTATTTTTTGAGAATATGTATCTAAGGGACAGTATTAAATTTAACATTAAGTTAATTTTATCAAATTATTTTGATGTAGAGAAGTTAATGTGGTGAGACTGAGTTATTTCATCTCTTACAGCTGCCTTGGGTTGATAGATACAAAGAAAATGTTATAACAGGTACATAGATATTTCTCAAATGCAACCTTACTGCTTACTGTGGTCTGTCTAAATTATAGAGGCTTTTGTGGTAGTGCCAACATATTTGGCAAAACTCTTCTTTCTATCTCAGTACCTTGCCAGAGTAAAACCTAGCAAGTTTAGAATTGTGTTTAAGTGAATTGAAACTGTTCAGAGAAATTTCTGTAAAAACATACCCATAATGCATGAAAAGCATGTTTATTGTTGCTTTCACACAAAGACTGTGTTGCAAAAGAGCTATTTGAAAAAAAAAAACAAACAAACTTAAAACCAAACACGAGCAATTAGATTTCATTAAGACATTAAAAGGATGAACTAGTTTGTAGAAAAGTCACAGGTATGTATTATAAATATATTTCTTGTACATTGTATTACTTCTTTGGGAATCTTCATATGAACAAAATAAGTGCATAGATTTGCTTGTAGCACTGGAGTCTAAAGCTGTGGTTGAGCTGACAAAGATGAAGCAGTAGCTGAAGTTGTTAGTTAGCTTGACTTTTGAAAAAGAAGTGACAGATGAAAAGGCATATGAGGCCAAGGGCTAATTAATAGATTCCAACCTTATCTGCAAGCTTATCCGTGCAGAAGTTGAATCGTTTGCCGTATATTTGTGTATTCATACCAATTAATTTTTTTTAAACAGCTTATTACTGGAAGGTGTGGATTTTATTTATTGTTTTGCCAAAAACACACACACCCGAGAGAGATACTTCTGCTTGAATTAAAAAGTAATTTGGCTACCGTGTCTTATCAAAACTAGAGTTTATCTGTTCAGAATCTGTACGCTTGATGTTGCCTTTTCTCACTGCTCCCTCCGTCAGTGAGACAAGACCAAGCTAAAAGCATGGGCTCCCTCTCCTGGTTGCTGCTCGAGCTCCGAGCCCTTTCGCCTCCAGCCGCTCCCGGCAGTAGAATTGAAAAGACACGAGTTGCAGCTTAATTCAACCAATTACACTTTGAGGCAAAAATATAATGAAGCGACTATTAAAATAGATTAAATATAATCTTTAAAATGAATCAGAAATATAAAAATTGCATTTGAAGTGCTCAGGTACTCTGGAGCAATAGTAGTTTTATGGTGAAAGAGCACCAGATAGACCAGAAAAGGAAATACTTGACAGAAACAAGTTTTTACTTTCTGTGAGTTCAGGTACTAAAAGAGAGGAGTGAGAAGTAGAGAAGTGAGGATGCAGACTAACTCTTCCTAGCTCTTCTGTAAAACTCAGCAGTACACTAATATTCCCTCTCTCTCTTCTTTTTAGCCACTCCTAGATTCTGGGGATAATTTATCTCAAGATCCACTAATTTTTTTTTAGATCTTAACTGAATGAACCATGAGACACCTAATCTAAATTTGGTCCTTGAGCTGGAGAGGGAACAAGGGAATCTCTTTAAGTCCTTCCAGCATACATTGCTCTGTGTTTCTGATCTATATGTAAGAGAAAGATTAAACTTTTGAACAAGAGTTTGTATAATATAGGCTTTAATCCCATGTTCATCTTGAAAGGCCTTTTAGAGTCCAAGGTAGAAAATGGTATTTTGCTTGTGTAAAGAGAATTCTTCCTAGGTCCCCTTTCTTCACTTTGACCCTTTACATACCAGCAGGCCTTTGCTAGAGGAGAGGTGTGATACAGGTGCGGAGGACAAGGCTGCAGATTGGGCACCTCCTCGGGCATGAAGGAAAATGGATGCATGCCCCCTGTACTAACTACCATCTATTAATAAAGCTGTGGAAAACCACATACAGCTCATTTCAAAAGCAATCCTGCACATTATCTCTTAGACAGAGTACTCAGGTACTCAGGACTCCTCTTTCTACACAAAGGCATCACAGGCTAGATGAAAGGGAATGGTTTTAACACCCTTCATTGTGACCAACAGTTATCACAGACCTGCTTGACACAACCATTCACTGCATGGGAGAGAAAGCAGATGAATGTGAACTCTCCTTAATTCCCCAAAATAGTGAACAGAAGCACATTGTTTGAAAGAGAGGTTTCCAGTGTCAGAGGAAAACAGGGCACCATACAATACACCAGAAGAAGAAGATGGTAGAGAAGTAGAAGCCATCATCTAGGCATTCTTGATATTTCCCTTCAGGACTGCTTACCTCCTTTTATGAACAGTGAAATTAATTTGAAAGTCTGGTCTTTGAAGGCTAAATTTAGCCTTTGTGAATGCTTCCTTTCCTTCTCTCACTCCAGTGTCCAGTGCGATTTTCTCATTTCTTTAGGCTATGGATGGACATGGAGTTTGTTTTTCACCTGATGAGTTTGAATTATATGTGAAAAAGCAGTGAGAACATCTTGACACAACAGATTCCCATCATCCTGCCATGGCCATGTCAGGTTACAGGTGTGTTTGGGCCTGTGCTGTGATTTCCATTAAGGGTAACTGTCAAAGATAGGACAAGCTTTTTCTACTTATCTTCTGGAAAACTGTCTTTACAAATGTGATGCCAGAATTATTGTGAGATATATTTCAAGATGGGCTTTTTTGGGGAGTTACTAAAACCCAATATAAAAGGGGCAGCTGTGAAGGAACCCTCTGAACTTTTTAAGAAACAGGGTGACTAAATCTGTCACATGTTAGCAGTGAGGAACCCAGCTACAAGGTAAACAAATATGAGAAGGAAGGTTAAAAAAATTGATAGTTCTATGATGATAGTCCTGATGAGAACACTGTATCCTCAGATAGCCTGGTCACAATACCCTTGATTTACTAGATGGTTTTTCAGGGAGAAAAAAAAAAAATCATAATCAGAAGCTACAGAGGTAACTTGGAGAAATCTCATGTCATTATTTTTACAATTGCCCCTCTATTTACCCAGAGGAACTGGCATTACAAATGTCATTTGTAAAACCGGCTTTGAAGTCAGTGTATGTTTTACAGGTTGTTATGTTTGGGGATACCTGCTGAACATGCTGAACCTACAATGTAGTCCAAGGGATTGATGGTAGTACTGACCCCTAATGGAGCCTATCAGAAAAGTGAGGAAAGGTGTGCAGCTGCTATTACCATTTCCAGATGCTGTTGTAACACCTGCCACAATAGCTCTTTTTGATTTACTTTGTAGTATAATGTAAATGCACTTCAAGTAATTTTAGTTATAATAGCACATCTGTAAGTTTTTTATCCTTTTGATACTTAAATGGGCATGATAGTAGTAGATATTACACAGAAACCAGACAATATTCCTTCAGGTTTGTTAAGCACCTGCATCTTCAGTATTTCAGCAGTCACCTAGATGTTGCCAGGACAACAGACTACAGATATAGTTAGTCTTCATATTATAAAATATATATGCATGTATGTATGTATGTATATGGATTTAATAAACTGGAGATTTTTAGAACTCACTGCTGTTATGTGATTACCTTAGAAGCTTACAATGTAAACAGCATTTATTAGATAGCTGTGCACAATTCACTTACATTCAAACCATTAAGGCACCATTTGACACTCTAAGCTCTATGTAGGCAACGAATGGAGAAAAAAAAACTGCTTTGAAAGCATCCTCACCTAAGGTACTTCTCTGCCGTTATACCCAGCTTTGAGACACACAATGGAAAATACTGGAATTTGAAGGGTGAGGTTTCAAGATTTGGGTTTTCTGTCACCAAAGAAAAAAATCTGATAATAGAAATAGAAAGCAAATCTTTCAGTCCATACTCTATTATGCCAGTTTTAATTTAAGTCAGTGAAAATTTTGGCTCACAAGAGCTATATTATGGCACAGAATAGGGGTGTTTATATGTCTCCGTATTTCTGTATTGAGCTGGCTTTGAGCAGATAAATCTTTCAGGACACATGCAAAGCTGAGCTAATTCATGCCATAGAATCACAGAATCATTTAGATTGCAAAACACTCTTAAGGTCATTGAGTCCAACCATTAACCTGACACTGCCAAGTCCCACTGAACCATGTCCCTAAGCACCACATCCAGAAGTTGTGTGAGTTGCCAAGTTGCTGCATTAAATAGTTCTGCAGAGTAGAGATGCACTTGAAGAATCAAAGATGTTGCTTTCTGAAACCAAAAAGGGAGCACAGGTTTAGCCATTAGATTTATTAGGCTTTTTATTTTCTAGCACGTTTTCGATATACTGGAGAATGCAATACTCTGTTGACATGAATGCCTGGGTTTTCAAGATGTGGTGTAAAAATATGAATATGATTACCCAACTCTCAGTTCTATCTGTTTTAGCCTATTTCATCCTCTCACAAAATGCAAAAGATAAAAGTATTCCATATGCTGCCTGAAAAAATCCTGTGAGAAGTATGCACTGTTCATTAAAATACAGTATACATTCTATGAAATCTAGGGTTTTTTCTAGCTTCATTTTATATTAGGTGTATCTGCTTTGCAATTGTAGATTCTTTTGAAATAATTTCTTCTGCACATTATGTTTTTCTACTGTAATAATAACATGGGATAATGTTTGCTGAAATGTACTGAATCCCAGCCAGTAGCTTGTGCCTTTACAGTCATCAAGTAGGTGTTCCAAATTATGAATAATAGGTTTTAGGGAAGAAGGCAGGTGAACCAACATCACTGGCTTTCCTTAGTAACTTCTTTCAGAAGAGACAGAAAGACCACATTTGGAGATTGAAAGGGTGCACTGCATCCTTCAGCCAAGACAAAGAGAACCAGCCAGCATCTCAGACATACCTTACTCAAATTATTTAAATAGAAAAAAAATTAAAATGTTCTTTAAGTTGTAAGTAGCATGGATAGAGTTACTTACAGGCAAAGTTACTTTATTATTGTTTCCAGATGTAAATTTTTAAATGCAGAAAGGGCAGTTAGCATTTGCGTTCATTAAAAGTGATGTAGTTCAGGACTCATGCAGCCTCATACTCTCTTTTGGATGAGAAAGGGAAGATGGAAATAAGAGTTTAGTACAGTTGAAGGCTCTGGGCATGGATGGAGTCATAATGTGGAGCTTGGGTAGGATGTGTTACTTGAAAAGCAGCATCTGGACACATACACACACAGCAAAAGTAATTGACAGTTTTGTTCTAGGGCCAAAAAGAAATTGGAAAAAAAGGGTTCTTTCAATCTGATGTTTTTTTCTTGCTGCTTCCAAACTAATGTGCAGAGAGCCATTTTCAAAGGCGGCAAAGGGAGACACAGCTTCCCATTTCCCACTGAAATTCAGAGCCTACTCCTCTGCATGTAAGCAATTCTGAGGAAAATTACTGTGAATAAACTCAAATTCACAGTAATTGTGCACTAAAAATGATTCTTTTTTCCTCGGATAGTTTGCCTCTATCTGGTGAGCTTTGCCAGCTTGCTGTGCTGACGTTAAAGGTGAGTGTGGTCCCTAGAGGGTCATTCTCACGTTTTCCAGAGGGCCACAAGACTCGTGCTCTATAGTTATGGGCTTCTCCAGGGTTTGCGAAGGCGCTGAAGCACTGCTTGAGGAACCCTGAAGCCTAAAATGACACAGAAAGCAAGCCAATGGAGGACAGAGTACAAGCTGAGGCACCACCAGGCAGGCCCTGGGAAGCAGGCTGCAGCAGATCCTTCTACAGCCATGTGTGAGCAGCGGTGCTTGCAGCTGTTCCAAAGGTAGCACAGGCCTTGCCAGGATGTTTTAGCTGCTTTTTTTTTTTTTTGAAGAGCCAGTGAATTTAATGAGAGGGATTTGATTCATTTTCAGTCTTGCACAATAGCATTTCTAATGGAGCTTCAGCTGTGAAGCATCTTCTACTGGTGATACTGATGAGTATAAACTTGAGAAAAATCTATTTTGACTTTAACATTTCAGGCCTAGTTTGGAGGAGTGCCATTTACAAAAGGAAGCAAAAATGTATTTTACCTTGTAAACTGAATTAAATTGATACAAAATGTACGACGTCTTTGTGAAACAAAAAACACTCAAAGACCAGAGTTTTACAGGGAGTATTTTAGTAAAGAGCTGCATTAGTGAGGTATGATTTATCCTGTGAATTCCTTCAGGACACTGACTGTTTATATCTTTATCACTAAGGAATATATGCTATATTCCTAATTCTGTGACTTTAGACTCACAATTGCTGTAGTTGTCAAGGGGGTGCCACATGTGGAACTGAGTAACTCAAATTATAGGATTGTTATAAAAAGATTTCTATTGAAGTGTTCCAGCTTTTAAAGTTTGTCCCTTGTTTCAGCACATAAATTTCTATGAAGGCAGATTTTGTCTGTAAATGGATGCAGCCAAATGTGTAGCATGTGTACATATATATACATTACTTAACCAAAATAAAATTTTCATGAGTAGAATTTATTTTGGCTTTTCTTTATCCTGATAGTGTTACTAGTTTAAAAATATTTAACCAAAATGCACTAACTGTACTTCACGTGAAACCCTCAGAAAGTACAATAATGCACCACAAGAAAAGAGAATGAAAATAATAAATTAATAATTCATAACATTTCAGTTGCTATAGCAATATCTGCTATGAAATTAATAGAACAACCAACTCTACAAAAAACATAACAAAAATGTTATGCCAGCACTGCCTCTCCTGAAATCATTCTTGGATGACCTTCAGTGTAGGATTTTCACAAAGCAAGCTAGACATCACAACGTATCTGACTCCATCCTTGTTGTTTGTTTTATGCAACTGTCTACAGAAATCTTTCATTTCTTAATAAAAATATGATTTTGCTGTTGACATTAATCCCACTGAAATTGGTGGAAAGGTTCATACTGAATTCAGTAAGACCTCACTGGTCCTTTAGACACACAAATATCCACGTGTTTTCTCGAAATAAAGCTGTGCTTAAGGATGCAATTGTGGCATTTTCTGATTCAGAAGTTAGGCTCATAAAATACATGGCTATCAAGCTTCACCTTATGAAAATCTGGCCTGCAGTGCAAAGGGATAGGGAAACTTAAAGGCACTAAATACTCTTCTGGTTTAAAGATGACCATGAATAACTCATTTGTGGCTTTACTTCATTCAACACCCTGCCCTTTTATGCATAAAGTCATCCAAGAGTCACTACTAAAAGGGGCATATTCTGGAGGGCCATAATTCCTTTGACACCTCTTTAAAATTATATGATAAATATAAATTGCAACTGGGAGAATCTGGTAAACCTGATGCAAAAATATCTAGACTGCCACACTCTCCTAAGTACCTTCAGATGGCAATAGGCATGTCTGGAATTAAATCTTTCTAAGCTAAGCTATTTTACATTACCACCACTTAGTTCCCTAAGCTGAAGATTGCTGAAACTGCATTAAATGAGGTGCCTAATTCTTGAAAAGCAGCCAAAAAAGCTATTTTCCACCATTATCTCTATTACATCTTGTGCTGCTTAATACTTCTCCAGTGTGACCCTGATTACCCTTGAAGTTGCCACCAGGCCTATGCAGAAGTGCCCCCCAGGGTGTGTAAGAGCTTGCCCCATCTGGGTTCTGCTGGCTTGCAGGACTTTGGAATTCCTGCCTCACACAAAGCCACCCTTCCATTTACAGTCAGTGGTCACACCCTGACCTCTTGTCTTCTAGAGCCACGCCAGTGCTACTGTCCTGTTTGCTTACAGTATTCTGCCAGGAGGTGAGAAAGAGGAACTCCAGGCTCTCTGGTATCACTCACTGCCTGTCACACCCTGGGAGTGCAGCAGCTCCATCTTCAATGCATGACAAAAAGAGAGCCCTTTGGTTAAACTCAGATCGCTATGCTGCTGGGGATGCAAGAGACTGCATCCAAGGGGAACCAATAATGTGTGACTTTGCAGCTTACCAAGCTGGGAAGACCAGGTCTCCTGGATCAGGAGAGCACACACCTCTGCCTGTTAATGCTAGTGACAGATCTAGGCTTGGAATAACTGCTTTGTCTGATGGAGGCAGCAAATTGTCAAATTATACAGGAGCTGCATATCCTTTGTTTGGGAAGGAGCAGGTACCCTATAAGCAGAAATGTTTAGCAAGGGCAATAAGAATACTTCTGTACAGTATGCTTTCAACTATTCAGTTAATTCGAATTCTGTTTCGTTTTAAGAGAACAAATAGTCTCTCCTTTTAGAGAATTACATTGCATTATATTGCCTGAAAATTAGCTTAATTGTTTCATATAGCTTAAAATGATTTTCCATCCTGGGAAGACTTTCAAGATTTTGATGGGTCTCTTCATCCATTAGCAGGGCACTATGTTGAAATTTCAGAATGGTTGTGAACTTAACTATTACTTTGACATGAATTGCTCTTTTTTATTGTCTCTAAATATATAATTCCATTTTAAAGGGTATTATTTCAGCTATTGCTGCCTTACATTTTCAGATGATAGCTTTGAAAGGAAAACTGAACTAACTGAAAATTAGTTAGAAAATAGTCTAAATAACTTTACTCAATGTTTTTGAAATGTTTCCCCTTTTTAATAAGAAATTCGGTGCCTTTGGCTCATCTCCCCCAGACAATTTCAGTTTAAATCATTTTGTACTTGTGGTAAAAACCGCTTTCTTTAATTTTCCATTCAACAGCATTCCTAGTCCTGGAGGAGTAGGAGCTCATTATTATTTCTTCCAATGTGATGATGGATAGGCAGTCTACTTTTGTACTTTTAAAATGTTATCTGATGGTTAGAAACATAAACATAATACAACATCTTGAAACCCACACATGCCTTTGTTATTTAATAGAAGAATGAAACAAAAATATAGTTTGTGTTTTTTTCCGGCATTGAGACCATGCAGTCACATTATAAAGATAACATAGTATTTGCACTGGTGTCATCACACAAGTATCTGTATCAATATTAGCTTCCAAAGTAATTGATTTTCAGGTCTCCTTTTAAACATCAGAGATCTGTTACTGTCAGTCTTATAATAAAAATGTTAAAAAATCCACCAGGTGAAAAAAAAGACTTATAATGAGATGAAACATGTTCAGTTTTTCGGTTTGCAGAGAATGCTTCAAGCGTTTTATGTTTTACAAACATTGTTAAAATCCCATCTGGTGTTTGTGAAGTATTTTACTATCTCCTGCTGGGCCAGGCAGACATTGGTTTTCATGTCTGTGTGTTTCCAAAACACGAGGAAAAAAATTGAATGGACCTGGACCAAGCACAGCATAATGATAGAATACTATATTTCCATTCTTCTGCATTTGGGAACAGAGACAAATGTCCTTGATTCCAGAAAAGATCCATCAATTCCCATAATGCAACTTCATGTGAAAAATGCAAAGGAGTAAATTTCTCAAAGTAGTTCAACATTCAACATCTTGCACATGATATATTTTTGTGAGCAATAAATATATAATTTCTGTTTCAATTATGTATTTCATTTTTAAGGGAATTTAGAAAATATAAAACCCAGATGAAAATATGTTCCATTTTTATTAATGCATTTTTCCTTTATGCAGTTGATTTTACTAATGAATTGTGCGTGAAAAATAAATAAATATGAAAGCAGAAGTGCAAAGTCGTCCTAATTTTGTATTCCTGGAGCCAGCATCGTGCATACTGATGTCCCATTTTCTCTAAAGTCAATGGGAATAGCTCAGTTTCTGGTCTTACACTGCCTCTAAAACTGGTATAGCTTTTAATTATTTCAATTTGGTTACTGAAGCAGAAAGAGAGGAGAAAAGAGAATTAGTTCAGAAGGGAGAAGGGTCAGTGCATCTGCACTAGCTGTTATTTGTAGAAGGGAGATAATTATCTAAAATGACATGGCAGTGATAGCATAGCTACTGCTTACAACTGCATTTTAATGGCTTACAAAGTGTAAGTATTTCCAAACACATTTGTTGCACTGAAGGTCCTAGAAAGCTTTTCCCACATTCACTGATAATTCACAGAAAATGTAGATACATTGCCAAAACAAATAAAAAAAATCTTAGACGAACAGAAGGATAAAAATAGACTGATTGCTTTTTAAGATGCAGTGGTCATAACATTGGAATACCAGATGGAATTTTCCACAGACACTCTTGTGGCTTTTACCTGATAAATGGCTGGCATTATATCAGAAAACCTTTTCTGTGTGTGCTTTTGATGGTATATTTGCTATTTTCTTAAAAGACAGACTTTTGATGGGAGTGTAAATCTTGCTGCATTGGTTCATCTTTCATTCCTCCACACAGAATTTGCACACACAGGACCCATCTTCCTGCCAGAAAACATGGGGAGCAGGTCTACATGCAGACACACGTTTCATATAAACCTGATGTGTGAACAACCCAAGGGATTGATTGTGTGTGCAGATAGTCAATAGGCACATCCCCCCTTAGATGCAGTCTTGACATTTGTGAAACACATTGTCCCTCTCATTCCAAGCCCTTTGGTCTCTGTCTTTGCAGGTATCATGTCCATTCTTAGAGCCAAAGAATGAAGTTGAGAATGTGCAAGTCAACAGATCTTCTGATATGTATATAAAAATAATGGAAATTAGGTTGTTCTCTGCTTCTCACTTTCTCTGACCAGTTTAAAAACCCAGTTCCTTTGCTATTTATAATGGTATTTTCAAATTGTTACAGCAATTGTAAATGTCGTGATAATCAGAATTCTGGATAAAAGGTGTTTATTTCTATTTGAGGCACTTTGCTAAATCTGTATACACAGAGTTTGATAGCAGCTTTATGCTTAGCCACAAATCTGTACTGTTAACTCTCTGGGAAACAGAGTGGGTGGAGGGGTGGACAAGCTCAGCCAAGCTAGTTGCTGTCACCTCTGTTAGGCAGATGTGCAATATAGGCATTTGTTCCACGAAGATCTTCATGTATGATAAAAATGGAACTGAAGGAAGAATTGGAGAAAGGTAAAAAGCTGAGAGAGAGTAAGAATTGCTAAAGTGTGTAACAGCAAGGAATCAGTTGCTTCTTCCACCCCCTTTACTCTCTTTGGGGGGAAAATGGTGGTCAGTAGTGAGCTGGTGACCAGCTGTGGAGGTGGGGGTGGGAGGAGTGAGGGGAGGAGTGATGGGAGAAAGGAGACCAACTGCAGCTCTCCAGCAGGTGGGAATGATTATGGAAAGAATGACGACCTGCACTGTACAAATTATTGATGGTAGTTCCCAGAGGAGCTGAGTTAATAAAGCTGCAGCCAAAATAAACCACATGCCTTGCATTTTGTCTTTCTTCCTGCATGTACGGAATAATGCAATGAAAGTCTATTGCCTCCTCTTCCCCCCATGCCTTCCCCAACATGATCAAGTTTTCTTCTACTCTGTTCTACACAGCTGTGCCATGAAAGAATTTAACTCTTGTTTTCTGTTAAAAGTACAAAAATATGAAGATTGAGTAGATAACGATTCTACTTTTTCAAAAGGCAGTATGTGCTCAAAGTGAGAAAAGGAGTAGAAAGCAAACAAGCAGAAGTACTACCTGCTTGATGTAAGAGTGTCTTGGTTTTACCTTTAGCATCTATTCCTAGATCTGTGCTAAGCTGCATTTCTTGAGACTGGGTGGAAATTACAGTATTTTCATGGTATGATCTGTGAGAGCAGCTGACAGCCAGCCTCCAAATGACGGTCTTTGGAAGTCGTGCTTTTTAGTGGTATGGACGTGTAGAAAAGGAGTTGTTCTGAACAAGAATAACTGTAGAATGGAACTCATCGAAGGGTTGAATACTAATCCAAATTCCAGCCTTCTCGGTGTTTCCTGTTGATTTAGAGCTATTTTTTTTAAGGTCTTTCTTGTAAAAGTTTATATATTGTCCATTTTACACACAAAGTTACTTTCTAGGTTATTTTCCACAACAAACAGCACATGGCAATCCTGATCCTACATCACATTTTTCCATTTGCTTTTACATCTCCAGTCTTAATTTTCCTTATTTCCACCACTGATACTAAATGGCATTTTTGCTATGACTTGTGTTGCAAGCCCCGTCGGTATGGAAGACCATTTGAACTCGTGAGGACTGAATGACTGGCTTCAACATCATGTCTATATTTAATAGGTTTGGCCTGCTATTCCTTTGAAATTTGGTTTGTCTTCTAAGTCCATCACAGGAGCTGCACATGCCAGAATACTGTTTTATTTAGATGTCAAACACTGATGCTGTTGCGCTGGATATGATTTTTTTGCACAATTATTTCTAAAGTCCTCCTAGCCCATCACTGAAGTATCGAAGATCATCCTGAGTATTTAGAAATAAAAATATCTGTAACAATATAAGCTTGTCCTTTTTTCCTTTTTCTTTGTCCAGGGTGTAGGAAAAAGATCTTCTTTAGGATATAGATTGGATGAACGAACACTTGTGTACCTGTGTATGAGATTGAGCGTGTCTGTATTTATACTGAGAACTCAAAGTGAAAGGTATATTGGCTATACACCTGTTTCTGACTGTGCTGACATTTCTGCTTATTCTTCTATAAGTCTTAGAGTCAAGGTCAGTGTTTCCCAGACAGGGAAGCTGTAGCTTTTATGGGGAGTGATCAGCCAGAATTGAGTTCATTGTCCTGAAACTAGGTGTGCTGATAAAGAGAGCTTGGGAGTCACTTATCTGGGTCAAACCATGGTTAAATGACATTTGAATAGAAGATATTATTTATAGGTAGGTTTATTGGTTTATTAGTAAGGAATTTTCTTTCAAGCTCAGGAGGCAAGGGGTTGAAAATTGAGAGTTGATAATAATAGGCATGGGTTGCACAGCTATTTACTTGCAAGTCAGGAGTTTTGTGTGTACTGCTTTGTTGCTATTTGGGCATCTGCTGTTACTGTAAAATCTTTACATCTTCCTGTAACAGTACTTCTCAGTCTTTTAAAAGCTGAGCTCATTTCCAAAGTGAAATCAATTGATCCCATTGCTTTTTCATGAGCTTTTTACTTCAAATACCTTAACATATGTATATTCTGTTTTTTCCTTATTATATGCCATTTTTTACTGTTTACACCCAGAACCACTGGGTTAAGGATCCCTTCTAAGGTACATTTTCCTTTGTTCTTGCATTAGTAGTGAAACAGTGGGCAGTACTGGCATCAGCACCTTTTCCATTTGGTGGATTTAGTGCACATCTAAGAGTAAGAGCTGCAGGAAGACCCTTCTGAGACCATTGCTCCTTTTTTTGCAGGCACCTTTCACAACCACAGGAGTTAGAGCTTTGATTTTTAGTAATGGCTTCTTAGCCTCTGTTAGGAAAGTTGCCCACCAAAATTAGTCTATTTCCTAAGGAATGTTCTACATCTTGAGAAATGTTGTTTTATAATTACTGACTTAATGGTAGGCAAGTGGAAAACTCTTTTCACACTTGAGGACTAAACCTTTTAAAAAGATAAAACATTTTGCAGACTGCAGAAGTTTTGCAGTCTTGATGATGATCTTGGATAAAGTTAAAATGATGGTATTTGCTTCTATTGATTGAATTCCAACATTTCTTCAGACCTAATTGTACTTAGCTCTAAACATCTTGATCTCTATTTGCAGTAAGGGGTGCAAAGTTTCCTTAAAGTCCCTCTTGTCAACCTGGGTTTTACCTGATTTGTAAATGTAAGAGTCTCCCTATGGTGAGAAAGCCTTTAGGGAGGGGATCACATCTATGTTCTATGAAGTGTGATTGTATTACTGAAGCTTTAGATATCAAAAGTTTTGAATTTGTTGCCGTACAATTTTTCCTACCAGCTACTGATCCTCAGTATGTAGGAAGTTTGGCTAGTGGATCCCAAGAGTGGGGATAAGTGAGCAGGCCAGATGTGGATCCTTGCCAGCCTGCCTCAATCTCCAGATTTTCTTAGGAAATAATAAAAAACACAGCATGGATGTATACCAATGAAGGGTCTGTTGCAGTCTGTATACAGCAAGATCTGCCCCAGCATTAATAACCACAGTAGAGACCAACATTCATTTCAGCAATTGTTTTTAAGCAACTGGGTCAATGATATTTTTGACAATGTGAATGGTAAGCGTTAAAATTGCTTTCACAAAAGCGGTTAGCACATTGTACCACTAATTATATGATTACAGGGGAGCTATTTATCAATTTACTTTTACAGGAACTGTTTATTTTGGATTTAGCCTTTGAGTTTTGCTGTAGTTCGAACCAGAGCCTTTCACAGAAGGAAGCTGTTAGTAGTGGCTAGTTTACAGAGTTTGGGGCCCAACAAAAATACCTCAGAATCATCCAAGGCCAGACGAGGTTTTACGAAAGTCTCCTAATTCCACACATGAAACATGAGTTCAGTTTCAGTTTAAAAGTGAGCAGATTTTTTATTTCTAAACTTTCACCTTTCTTAAAATTTGGGTTTCAGATTATGCAAGCATAGGGTGACAACTGGTGACACACGGAAGAGGGTGTGTCCTTTGCTGCATCTGCCTTAGTTCCCTTCTCACATAGCCACCTATTCTTTGTTTTTTAGCAGCCATGAGAAATAAAGACAGTCTACTTTGTGCCTGCTTTCTGGCACATAATGGCTTTGAATATAAATACTTTGCTAGGTACAGAGAAATAAACAAAGCTGCCTTTTGTTAGAACTGTGAATAAGGGCTATAATATCTCCAGATCTCCTGGTAGGCCTGCTAGTGATGGAAGGAGGAATTTTGCATGATAGGTGAGATATGAATGTTGCACCAAAACTGAGCATGCACAGTGCTCAAGTGAATTAAGAATGTAGAGCAATAAGGTACTAGAGGGAACAGCATGTGCTAAACCCGTAGTCAGAATGGCATTAACCAACACTGGCTGGCCTTTTTGGAAGTTAATTCAGGATTATATGGATTGGACTGTTCTCAAACCTGGAATCTTATGCCCTGTGCTCCCATTGGAGAAGTCTGTATATGCAGAATAAATGCAGGGCAGCATGCCCTGAGCTTGTAGAAATATGTTGCATTGGTTTAACTTAAATTTTTAAATAGATTCCAGTTAAGCACTCAGTGAGGATGTTTCTCTTGGTTTAAGTATTAGATAGGTTCCTGACTTACTGACCTGAAATAGCAAAGTTTTCAGAGCTTTTTACATAAGAAGTCTCACAGAGTATTGCAGATACTATCTAGCTGAGCCATAACAGAAGAGCATAGAATTTATTCACAGACTCTTATTTAAAAGAGCATCTTTGAACACACTTAGACTTTCATAAGAGTTGATAGTTGGTTCAGTCCAGAGACTAAGGGCTAACCCTTGTAAATGTTGCTTAAAAATTAGGCACTTTTAAATTAAGCACTCTAGACTGTATCCCACATCCTGTGCTAAGTGCTAGGGTTAGCTGTGCTAACCATGGGGAGAGAGGAAAACTCAAAAAAAACCATCTGCAAGAGACCTGTATAGGCAACTTTCTGCAGAGGGCCAGAAAGAAACATTAGGAGTCTTGATTCTCTGCTCCGACTTACAGTTTCAAAGGGTTTATATTTCTAACCTTGAGTGCCTGTCTAGAACCCTTTTCGTGAAAGACCTTCAAATGCCACCATATTTGATTACATATTTATTGATAGTGTGACAGCCATCTGCTTCTCTTAATTGGCTGACAGCTTAAGGAATAACAACCTGAGGACTTGAAAGAGTTGGGATCACAGCTGTTGTCTTGAGGGGCAAATCTGCATGCAGGGAAGTGGACTCTGAAATGGACATTGCAGTCTTGATCTCTTTATGATCTCATCAGGAACACACAGAGGCTTTGAATTCAGGCTGTACTCATCAGTTTTGTTCTGCCAGGGGGACATGGAGGTGATGGTGTAGAGCTGCAGTTTGTTCCACTTTGGGTTGTTGATGTGGTGGAGCATTTACTGAGATTCAAGAGTTCCATATAACCAGGGGCAGGAAATGATAATTTCTTACTTCCCACAAAATGCCACAAAACACCCTGCCTATACTACTGAAGTTGTGACTCCATCCAGAAAAGCATTCAAAATTCATTGATCCAAAAAAGCCAAGAAGAAACCTGTTTGGTATGCTTCTTATTTACATACATCATAGTGATGATTCTGGATTTTTGTCTTTATTCCAGCCCCAGGAGCAAACAGAATACTCCATCTGGTTGGCAAGTGGTCTGTACTGCTACCACAAAGAAAAATACTCTGTGCTGTAAATTGCTGTGTCACAACTGATCTTTGTATGCATGATAGCCTCCATGTTAGCCAACAGCGCCAAGGGCACAATCCAAGTGCTCTCAAATTATGTTCTTAAGTTTTTGGATTTGCATTTCTACCTTCCTGGGTAAATGGTGTAATATCTTCTTTAAAAAGGAGTGCACCCACCTCTGGTTGTTAAAAAAAATAAACGCGATGGCTCAAAACTCCTGCCTCTAGAAAGCCCAGTTCCATAAATATGTGTTAAATGTCTCTCTGAATGTCTGTTGCCTTCAGTTACTCAGAGGTTTTAAGCTAGTGGAACATGTTTTTTTCTTGATCTTTACCATAAATAGGCTGGAAATATCAGAAAAAGCACTGAATCAATCAGATATTCATATACTGGGTAAATTTAAGCAACTTCAAGAGAAGGCAACAGTCGATGAGTCTTATTTGGATTCCAATTTTAGACTCGGGGTCTCAGTTTCAACTTCAGTCTTGCTTTAAGTGTTTGCATCCTTCCTGAATACAACACAAAGGCTTTAGAGAACCTCTAAACAGGCATGCCTCTGTCCATGTGTGCTTTTGCATGGAGGCCCTGAGGAAAAGAGGATATTCTTTAGTTTTTCTCAGGCTCTGTGCTATGGTATATGTTGTCTCTTTTTCACTTTTGAGTAAAAAAACCTGATAGGTTAATGGTGGTCTGTACAGATCTCAAATGTAATTAGTTTTTTCCTTTCCCTACGCTTAGGGTTCAGCTACTCCAAAGTGTTTGGAGTATTTTGATTTCTCCAATGTGATTTTGTTCAGGTCTCATTATTGTTTTTGTGAAGTAAGGTATAAGTTAGAAGAGTGTGTAATATGTGTTTCATGCATGTAAATTAGATTTTTTGGAGCTAATTAATGTAATCTCAAATACCTACAAAATCCCTACTTCTTAGCATTTACTAATTGGAGATTTGTAGTGTGAATGAAATGAAAAGAAAGGGCAGTTGCTACAAAAATACACAGGGACCTTCTTTCCAATAACATTGACCTAGAAGCTGTGTACACATATTTCTTTTGTTAGAAGAAATGTTCTAAAAGGTGAATACAATAGTTCTGTAGTTTCTCACGGAAACCTCAAGTAACAATTATATTACTAATATTCAAAATTATATGTATATAACTTAAAATGGAAACCATGCTACATTCAGTAACTTGAAAATAATATTCTTGATTCTTAAACTTCTTATAAATCTCCCCCTCCTTTCAAAGCAGAGAACCTGCAGTTAGTCTGTTAAGAGCACTAAAGCATTAGACAGATATCATCAACCTTTTAGGTTGCTCTCAAATTCTAAACACTGAAATTGTGAAAGTAGCTGATTTGGGTTTAAGAGCTTATTGCTCAGGTTCATTTTATAAAACACAGAAAATAAAAAGATACATGTTGCCTTTTGGTAATTATCCAATGAAAAATTTCAACCTGTAAAATACAAGCAGTAGAGGAACAGATATTTGAGTCATAGAAAAGACTGCAAAAAGATAGGTGCCATTTTTCAGTCACTCATTCTGAGAGACAAGTGTGTCTGATACTTACATTGGTTTACATCTATTCATTTCTAACCCAAAATTAAAATTCACTTTAATGTGAATTAAGTCCTTTGTCAAGAGGACTTGTGTGTTGTATATCCATAAAAACCTGTGCCAGAGAAGTCATCTCTGACATGGCTTTCCAGCAGCTCACAGGGGTGATCTAGGCAGGCAGAACTCCTGTGACTGGAAATCCTTTCGCGGGAAGGACTACCTAGCTTGCAGCACGGATGGCAGAGAAGTTGCTGTTGATAGCTATGCTGCCCCTCGCAGCAGTGGTGGGTGGTGTTGAGAGGAGCTGAGGGAAATGGATTCCCAGGCCCACAGCAGCATCATGCATGGTGCCTCTTTTCTTCATTTAGAGGGAAGAAAAGGAAGAGTTACTTTTAGTCTAACATGCAAAACTTGTCTTTCTGTGTAGTGCGTGAAGCATAAACTCAGTGGGAGGTCCATGAAACAGAGCCTAGCTCTGCCCCATTAGCATTCTGGTTATACTTTAGGACAACTAAGCAGACTTACAGCTTTTAAAAATGTTGTTTTGCTCTCATCTGCCCCACAGCTGAATTCTGTGTTGAGAAGGGGTGTTACGCTGTGCTAAGGCTGGAGTATTTAGATCTCATTCTTCCCTTTCCACCCCTGTGCAACCCCAGCTTTTAGAAATAAGTGAGAAAACTTAACGACCATTAATTCAGTCCAAGATTTATGTCTACGAAGTCATTCCCTAACCTATGTTCATCTTTACAATTTCCTTTTTTGTTTGAAATAAATACAATTGATAGTAGCTTTTATATAATAAATATTGTGGGTTTAGTGTCTGTTCGTGAACACGGTCATAGGAAACTTCACTGACCTCCCCTGGCTTTCTCTGCAAAGAGGGAGAAAGCGTTATGCCTGCTACTTCCATCCCCACAGGTTGAAACAGGCTGTGTTGTCTTCAGAGCAGCCCAGCCATCTACCCAGGTGAATTCTGCATCTGGCAAAGTCAGAGTCCCTATGCAGGACAGGCCATGTTTTAAAGAAACCCTTGTAATGGAAGCCAACTCAATCCAAATGACCCCTACTGCAGATTCTCTTAAAATTATGAATTATTTCTCTTCTGTAGGGATCAAACTTTTATATTTTTTACTTTTTATTTTCTGAACACTGCAGTAAATGTATCACATTGACTGAATTGATTGATTGACTGAAGGAACTGAAATGGTTTGCTGCTGTTTTGATTAGAAGGCATGGAATAATGTGTTTCATAGCAACAGTTTATTTTGTTTAGTTCTTTCCACAGGCAGCTTGAACTAAGTTTTCAAATTCCTTAGATAGGCTTTTTTTTCTTTCAGGCAAAAGTATTCATGCAATTGGGTTTGCACTAAGCAGAAAATAAAATTTTCAGAACTGTTTTGGGCTTAAGCCCTCTAGAACCACAATTATGTCTCTAAACAAGAAGTTGATTTTGAAACAAGCCACGGGTTCTAATAATTCTCACTGTTCTCTTCAGGTTCCCATTCTGTGTAGGGAGTGTCGTAACTAATTGCATCTCTCAGATCAAGGCAGAAGTACCTTGAATATGGATCAGAAATGGATCTAGCTGCAAAGGCTGGCTCTACACTCTCACAAAGCTTTGGAGGGTTTAGATCTTGGAACCTGATTTTGGTCAGGATTGTTCTTTGATATCCTCAGATGAAAGGCAGACTATAAATGTGAAGAGAAAATTCTTCTGCCTCAGTTACACCAGTGTTACCGAATTAGTGCCAATGTGGTCACATGCTGTAGCAGGGTGGAAAATTTGGCCCAGAGTGTATATTGTGAGTAGCAACAAGGAAAAGAAACCTATTGAAGAGAAGAAACACAAAACTGTAAATGGCCAGGCAACAGGCCTCATGCTAACTTTATTTGCCAAACTGGTGGTTTACTCCAACATTAACATTTTACGCAACCAAGCCAAATTCACTGTGTAAAACATTTTATTGCAGCAACCCTGCCTCTCCTGCTCTTTGCCTTTTCTAAGAGATTGAAGGGCACACACAAACTGCTAAAACACCCAAAATTGTTTAGCCATCTGTATTCAGTATCCCTACAGGCTTATTTACTACATAAAGAGCAAAGAAAACCAGCTAAATATTTTAAGAGGATAGAGAAGTTTTGGTTGTAAAATATCCAGAGGCTTTATTGTAGACTTATGGGTCTGCACTACTGATTTCTAATAGCAAACAATAGAAGTGAAAAATAAGAGGGTTTAATGCATTAGTTATGGGTTGGCAATGGACAAATACGTGGTGCTTATTCTCTGCCTAGCGTGGCATGGCATCAGCCTTGGGTACCCACTAAAACAAAAAAGCGGAAAGTCAAACAACAGTCATGTCAAATTAAACCTCTTTTTGTTTAATTTTTCAAAGTGATTCATTTAGCTGGTTGGCAGAGAGTCAAACTGATAGCTAACAATAGTTCATTTATTTAATGTTGCTTTCAGTACCCTGTAGCCACTTGACTGCATCAGAACTTATCTTCTGTAATTCTCTTTGAGCTGTGAAGATAGGCCAGGAAACTGGAGTAGGTCAGGTGTGCATGAAGGCACAGCTCATATGGTGGGGCAGTTTGTGCTTCATGAACCATAGAATTGGGAATGGATTTTCAAGAACAGTTAAAGCTTACTTTTAATCTGAAAAGTGAACAAAACTGATATCCTTATGTTCCATGTTTGCTGAGTCTCAACAGTCCAAAAATAAAAGAGGTCAGTTAATAAAGTAAAAAAAGAGTGTTGTATAAACTGCCAAAGCTGCAAATTGTGAGAGCAAACAATAAAAATGAGATCTTTCTTGACATTTTCTCACCAGTTATAAAAATGTGGGTAAGTTAGTCTCTTGATCATTTCCATTTAATTCTATTTTCTTAATAGGATTGAAAAACATAAGTCTGACTAGAACAAACAAGCAACTCTTTAGTTTTGCACAAATGTGAGTAAATGTAGTAATAAGCACCTTTTTGGTTTGTGGGGCTTATAGAAATAAAGTTAAGCAAAAGTTTTTATGTCAATAAAGTTTGTAGATACAAACCTAATAATCAGAGAGGAAGCAGATCAGTTGAGTAAGAAGATAATATTTATAGTAAGCATGAATGCTGATAGCAAAGTTTTTTTCTGTTCTAATAGATTTTCATGTGACTGTTGCATGGTGTTTGATCAAGGAGCTCTGGCTAATGCCCACCTAATGAAAACAAGTGTAGTGTATGACAGTTCTCTGGCATTTTAGAATTGTAAATCATGCTGTAAAACTACATACAGAAACACTATAGGGAGTGGGAAAATATGATCAGTCTCCACAGGTAAGACATCTGTTTAAATCCCATGTAGTTCTATACTTTTCCATATATTCATGCTCACTCAAGGTGATTGGTTAAAAAAGATAACATTTTTAAACATAAGAACCATGGATTGTATATTAAATAAAATTTTCTATTATTCAAGTCTGGTGAGGATTATCTATGCTTGCAAGAGACAAGTTTTCCCAAAAGTCAAGTAATCCTTTCAGTGCTGCTCCTATAAGTATGTTCTATCTATGCCAAAAGCTCTTGTGCCTGTGGTTCATGTCTAGTTTTGTGAGGGTCTTTTACCACAGGAGATTATTCTAGAATAATTTCCAAATGCTATTTTTTCTTTAAGAAACATAGTTATCTGTTATTCAACTTATGAGAATAAATCATTCTGATAGAATAAAAGCTTTTTTTTTGTTTTCATAAAATGTGTATTGCTGTTGCTAAGTAGAAGGATTCTGTCAAAAAAAAAGACTGGAGAAAGAGCACTGGTTCATCATCCCTGATTCTCTGGGGCTATCTTTATGTGATCCTTGTGTTAAAACCTGTAATTTTTCCTTTCTGAATTGCATTTTATTATTCCTTAGTATCTTTAATGTGCTGAAGAAGGCTTGTGTTCACCAATATCATGGTGAGCCAACCCCATGAGAATTTCTAGTAAGTAGGGGTCTGCATTCAGTCAGATGAAGAGTGAATTGTGATCAAAAGGAACCCTTCAGTCTAACAGGGTAAAGAAACAATCTCTTCTCAAGAAAAATATACATTATAGAAACAATACGGTGTCCATTAAAAAGTACTTTAGTTATTTCTGGTGGGTTTTACAGTGATGTGAACAATAGTGGAGTAAACCAAATTCTAAATGTGTATTACTCACCACACTACAATAAATGTGTCACAAGCACTCTACTCCAGTGAAAGTGCTGGAAAGGCTGCTGCTATTGAGATCATGCCCATTATGACGAGGGTCAAGAGCCACTCTGCTGTAATAAAGGCCCGCACTGCTGAGGACTTCAAAATAGAAAAACACTTAAGAAATGTAAAATCAATACAGCATTGGTTAGGGCTAACATAAAGCAATATATAAAGCAAACCAAGAATAGCTGTGTTGTTATTTATTACCAGTATTGTTTATACTGATGTAGATGTTATGTAGATACAAATATAAATAACATTTTGTCCCCAAATTTAAAACTAAATGCCTATGTACAGAAAAAGCAAAACCACAGGAAGGGAGGTGCCAGCATTATTCATGCCAATGCAAAAATGTTCTACTATGTGTGGTGCTGGTTGTGTTGGCATGGGATTTTCTGGATATTTTATACTGTTGAAAGGTATATTTTGAAAATATAACCCAGAGGGTAAATTCCAGTCATGAAACTTAGTTTTGTCTTTGACATCAAAAGGCCCATGGTTAAACTCAGGTAGGTACTTTTGTCAAAGTATGAGAAAATGCATGCCTGGGGACAGTATTAGTCAATAACTGAGAGAAGCTAATAAAATTTTGTAGTTAATTTTTTAAGAAGTTCTTTTAGTTCTGGAAATAAACAGGAGCTAGTATCAAGGTAATGCTTAAAAATTGCAGCCCAAAGTATGTGTTTCACCTTCCATAGTCAAGAAGTGTAGAAAGTGCAGTTGGCTTTTGCTCTGGAATCACTTCACTTAAATAAAAGGCAGGGAGAGATAACATGAGGAGATCACAAGAGACAGGAATTTTAGTCCAAAACTTAAGAGTTTTGAGTTCCACAGGCTCCACACATAAGCATGCAAAGTTGACAAAAGGAAATAACTACTAAAAGAAGGCAGCTTCTAGAGTGGATTATAGTTTGTGTTCTTTATTCAGTGCAATGTGATGCCTCCTAGACACTGCTGGAGTTAAAATGATTAGAAAACCGAATGTAAGTCAACCATTTCCCCAACAATCTGAGGGTTTTTTCACATTTCCCACAGTTTTAAATGAAAGTGCAAGGAATCATGCTTTTTACCACTCTTACGTGCAGCAAAATATAATTGCTTACTCGAATAACCTGGTTCATTGCTTATACTAGGGAAGGATATTTTGGTGAGAATATGTCCTTATGACAGGCTTTCATTTAACATTTCATTTAGTTGTATTTTAAAAAATATCATTCTGAAGACAGAGTTACATCTCTGTGCTGTTACTGTACACACATTTCTTCACCAACAATTTCTGACACAACTGGAGACATTTGAAAGAGTTAATAAGCTTATAAGTAGTTGGAATAGTTTTGGGAAGGCATTATAAAAAATAACTTTAGACTGGGCAATTGGAAATTCAGTTAGAAGAATGCAGAAATTTAGACCTGCAGGTGGATTTAGTATTTCAAAAGGCCAGAGCTTGGCAAGCTGTGGGTACAGAACATGACTTTGGTGAATAGCAGCAGCTCTATAAGTGACCATCTGTCATCTGAAGCACAGAAATTATCTGTAAACACACCTCAATCATGAAAAAACACACCAGCTCAAGCCTCACTGGAAGTAGTCAGCTGCCTTGCATTTAACCACAAGTGGGCATAGATGACCACAGAGAAGCAGTTGACAAACTATAGGTTAAAAAGATGATTACTCTACAGCAATTCTTCACTGTGCTGATGCACTAAACAGCAGGATAGAGACACCTAGGGATGAAGACAAGCTAAAGACCTAAAATAATTAGCTGAATGGTAAAGAGGTTAAAGAAACCATAGCTATTGACACAAAATGAAAGACTAATTTGCTCTGCTTTTTAGTAAGTTGATGATTACTGGCTACAGGAGAAAAATGAAGTATAAATGGGAATGAAATAATGGAAATAACTATAATAGATATACAAACAAGATTACAGGTGATTCTAATAAGAGGGTAACAAATCCAGCAGTGGCTGTCCTCTTAGAGAATTTGCACCAAAATACAGATCAAGTAGTAACTGTTATAAATCAAGCTTGCTGAATTAGTGATAGTACTAGGTCCAAAGACAATTGCTTTGCCTGTGTGTAAGAAGAGGAAGCTGCTGTGTGCAACTGCACGTTTGTGAGTCTGGCTCAGTAAAGCATGTAGTTTTAAAACATGTTTTGAAGGGAAAGACCATTAAAGCTACAGATAAAAGGGAAGTGGAATATTGGTTTACCAAAGCAGGATGTGCCAAACTAACTTGATCTTTTCTATTTTTTTTCTTTTCTTTTAAATAGAATGACTTCATTTTCTAGAGACAGGAAATAAAGGGGGCATATTCTGTCTGTCCTTTTACAATGCACTCATTATGCTGCCGAGAAGAAAACTGCTTACTTGCTTGGAGAAAGTGGAATTTAAGAGTACAACTGTGAGATGACCATGGTAGGACAATATTGAAAAGGAACAACCTGTATTAAGATAAATGTTTTCCCTGATAGTCATAGAAGAAAAGTGGGAATGAAGTATCCTGATAGTACAGTATTGGGAAACTTAGATAATCAGGATAGCAAATGAAAATAACTTCACTGCCTTGAAAACCTGGGGAACTACACATGAGATTCAGCAGTAAGAGCTGAAAAGCATTTCAGAAAGGTACTATAGAGAAAATATAAAGTGTTGTTGTAAGCTGAGAACTTGTCAACTGGAAATGAAGATTATGAGAAGCCTGATTTCTGTTTATCAAAATACTAGATGGCTGGAAAACTCCATTTACCATTTTAAATATAATCTTTTGGTCTTTTTATGCCTTCCTTTGCTGTGCTAAGAATTGATTTGTTATCAAAAATCTCTTCCTCACGTGGATGTTTGAAGAATATGATCCAGTCACTTTCTTAATTAACTAAATGAATAGAGCTTCTGTCACTCTCTCAGTGAAAAAAGCCTATTCCCAGAACATTTTCTATTCTTGTAGTTCTTTTCTGAGACTCTGCCACCTGTGTTTCATCAATGGTCTCATTAATACCATATTATTAAGAAATTACCGCTCCTGACACTGTTAGACATCCCTCTATTCAAGGAATGTGTTCTCTTTCTACACCACACTGGAAACAGACATTAGTCAATAATCATGAATCGTGATGCTGTGGTTTAGGATAATAACCTTGTTCTTTTCAATTTTACTTGCAGTCTTCATTCCTCGTATCTCTCTCCTTTTATTTAGTCATACTAAACAACTTGTTTATTTATGAAGCAATAAAGATCAGCCTGTAGAGGTGGTTTGACCCTACTTTTGCACATTTTTCCTGTATTAAGTAGACGGTTATTTGCAATAAGATGTGAAAATAAAACGCCAATTGAGATACAAAGGGATTTTCCTTGACTTTGTTAGAAATTGATCCTACTGGTGACAAAGTAAGGATCCAAAATTGTTGATATCTTTATGTACCAATTATTGTTATTTATTTATTTATTTATTTATCTATCTATCAATCAGTGTCTTTCGTATGTGTATGTACATATATATATATGGAGGACATACATGGCTATGTCTTCATCTATTTTATGCATACATAATTAAAAACAGTGTTGATATGTGTAAGTCTTCATAGATATCCCCATTATAAAGCACCAAGATTATGAGATTTTGATCTTGTTTATTACCAAATTCCTAGTATTAAAAATAATAATCCTCAATAATGAAATTAATTAATAGGTCCTTAACAAATAAGTCCAGTAAGTTAATTCTACATGAATTTAAAAAATAGGATAAGTTATTATGAACTGACGTTAAGACTAGAATAGCAAGAGCTATATGCCATGCAGAAACAGAAATCTTGCCTTCGGAATTAAATCCGATATATTTTTACCATTGTAAAAACTGTTTTACTGTATGGCAGTGCAACCTGAAGACATATGAAAGCTGCTGCTACCTGAACTCCACTTCTTTATAAACTGTAGTTCTAGGCTGGTTCTGTATGGGTAGGCACATTGTTATGAATGGATGTGGGGGTTTAAATAATTCCCTGCCTATTGCCCAGGCCTCTGGCAGCAGGCAGTAGCTTTACAGGGATGGCCAGTACCCCAAACCCACTCTCATTAGCAAGTTCTTTAATAATGACTGATTCAGTCTATTATAGAGTGAGTTATTTATTTGATAGACACAAAACTAACAGACATAAGACTCAAAATAGACTGTTACTACTCAGGAATAAGACAAAAAGAGACAACCAGTGTTACATGCAGGGTGAAAGGTACCCTTAATTTTACAGCTGGTGAAGAAACAATATAACTTGGGATTCAATATTTCTTACCATCCAATTGTGATGGAGCACACATTGAAACTCTTTCCCTCAGTTTCCGGAAAAGTAACCATGAAGTTGTGTCCAAGATTCGGAGAGAAGTCTCGTACGTTCCCAGGGAATGTGAAGAGACTTCTGCCTCCATGATAATCTGCAGTACTTTTATAATGTAAAGCAGGCCTGTTGGTCACCTATGTTTTTTTTTTCTTTTATCTCTTCCCACAGCTGTTCTCCATACCAAGGTGTTGATTCTTGGTTAGGCTGGCAGACCTTTTGGTGCCAGGAGATGATACCCGCTGGGCCTTGCCTGCCTGGGTTATCTCTCCTATCTGCACCGGCTGTGGTGGGGAGAGGGGTGATATGCCCTGCCACACACATTTAGACCAGTGCCCAAAAACCGATCACAAATGAAAAGTTTTGGAGACAGATGAAATGGAAAATGAGAGGAAGCCAAAATACGATTAACATCATAAAAATGCAAGAATTGGCTTGAACTACTTTTTGCCACACTGCCCAGAGTACCCCCAAAAAGTAGACACCTTTGCTGTTTGCTGCTCCAAAGGGGAGTGGAAGTGACCTGGGCCAGGTAGTAGTGGTAGAGCCATTGAGCCATTGACCTTTTACAGGTCTCCTTGCTTGCAGAGGAAATAAGGTGGTTTTCTCTGCCCGTATATTTTTCACTGCCCCAGCTCCTTCTGAGAATACAGAGAAAGTGAAGAGTAAGGCTGACACTGTCCTTCCAGTCCCTGCAACTCATGCCATGTACAGCAACCTACACGATCAGTGCCTAAGCCCAACATTTTCCCTAGGCAAGCAGCATCAACTCAGACAAAAGATACGATAGGTTATGCCAAAAAAAGGAGGGAAAACCATTAAAAGGGCATCTGGAGACGAAAAGATCGTCACATGGAAGTGAGAAATGAAGGGCTTATGTTTCACAGTGGACAAGGAGGCACAGCCAACCAACTCACTGTAAGCCAAATGCCATTGTACCATCTATGTCCATGGTTCAGCATCTATACATTTCTCTTAGATATGTCATATTCTATCACCATGAATGACAGTGACAAGGTTAGACTAATAAAATATGGTACTCTTTAGTACACCAAATTAGAGCTATAAGTCATGATGTGGCTTAGGCCCTTCATTTTTAGAAATGTAATGCATGTTTGAGTAACTTATTATCTCTTACGCCAGGCAACAGATTCTTGGAAAAACAATACAACTTTTCCATGAAATTAAAATGGGAAATAGTCATAACAAAAACTTAACTTCAGAAAAACAGTTTTACTGGCGTTATGCACTATGAGAGGTATACCTTAGTCAGACAATTTAAAAAGGTTTGAGCTGGTATTCAAAAAGTACTTTGGAAATAATTTTCTATGTTAAACATAAAATTACTGAGCAGTTCGTTACTGTCAAAGTCATTTAATACACATTTCATTGACTCTAATTCAGATCTCTTGAGTGTTGTATTTATGACAAAATACATGTGAACTGTCCATTTTTGAGCATTCCTGTAAGCCATCTGCAGCAGGAACACTTCACAGAGCTTTCCACTGCTCGTTGCTTTCCTCCTCTCTTGGTGATTTCTTTTATGTCGTTATGCCTCAGTGGCTGTTAGGTGAGGGAACTGGATACAATGCTGGTGCTCTAATTAGGCTATGGTGATCAGTCAGTAGAAATTGTTTTGCTTTTCTTGCACTGCTTTGTTTACCTTCCTGTTTGAAGTTCTAAATCTTTCCTGTCAGCCTCCACATTCCATCTTTCCCTGCACTTCAAGAGTTGAGTTTGGGGTGGGGATTACTATCTCCAAAACTGCCTGGATATACAAACCTTTTTTCCTCTAAAAAATACCACATTTTGCTAAGAAAACATTGTGAGAGATTCTTTGTATTTGGCTAAATCCCTCTGTTCTTACTGAGGATAATACGTACTAATGGTGATAAAATCTCACACACTCTAAGATCCCTTGGCCCCAAATAATTTCCTCTACCATAATCCTCAGGAGTGAATGTGTTTTTGAATTAATTGCCATGATGTGATCAAGATTCCTCCATATTAAACTGCTTTGCTGTTCAAAAGAGCTTGAATCCAGACTTTCGATTGTATTTGTAGTTTTGCATATGCAGTTTTTCTTGTGCCAACTCTTGATATTCTTGATTTATTTTTCTTCATTTTTCTTATTGAAGTAAAATCCAATTGAACATTTCAGAATAAACCCTGGTATTGTCAAACTTCATGTTTACATGCGCATGAATCACACTCAAATCAAGTAAAGCTGCTGGGCATGACACCACAGACTACAGATCTGACCGACAGAGGAACAAAACAGGGACTTGTTACATATCCTTTCTTTCAACTAATTTTATGCAACACTTTTCAAGTGAGAAACAATTACATATTCAATACCTTTACATACATAAAAATGAGGAACCATTGAGCTCTTCTGTCTTTTACTGACTTGATGCTAAGCGTGGAGAGGATTAAGCCCTTTGGTGAAAGCCATTTCTACTGCCATAACTTTGTAAGTATGAGCTATAAAACTATAAGTCATTTTAAAACAAGGAGTGTGGAGCTGATGTGGCATATTTGTAAATCATTTGTATCAAAGAAAAATCTGCCAATCTGTGTTTCATAATATAAACCTAGAGATAATTCAAATAGAGATGTCTGCAGTTTTAAAACATTTTTTAGAATAAGATACTGGTTTGTAATTAAAAAATGTGTATGAAGAAAATTTTTATTATTATTTTTGGAACTAACTGTAAATATTTCATTTAATATCTTGAAGTCAATTTTAGCTGCTTGCTTTCTGTCAGTGAATTTAGCCAGTATTAATGGACCCAGAAGAAAATAATTTTTTTCTGCTAGATTATTTGAATATTGAAGAATAAAAGTTCTATAGGCAACTTCTGTAAATTTTTGTACTAGAAACCTCATGCTGAGTTACACTTAAAAATACTTAAAACAAAAGTAATGCTAGATTGCTTACTTGATTAGAAGTAGAACTTTAGATTTTTTACTTGAGCCTACAGAGGAAAGGAAAGGTAAATAAAAATTATCAAATGAGGAAAACATTAGGGAGGTTACTGAAAGATTCAGGAAAAACACCAAAAATTACCCAGGAACTGGATCTTATAAATTATTTCTTCCTCTCTGATGATTTCCCATATTATTGTAATAAATTTAAGTCTTGTATAGTGCCGACTGTCAGCATTTAATAGCTAATCAGGAAAGGAAGCAGAGTCCCTGATGGTCATCCTACATAATTTCACTGCAAAGGGCTTTTTCAGTTGTTAATGTTTCTAATCAAACTTTATCCACTGATGCTGCAGGATATAATTGAGAAGAGCTCCCTGTAAAACTTGAAAAGCCAAGCCACTCTGTGTTTTATCTTTCACAGCTCTCTTCAAAACTTGTCCTTGCTGATACCTACAAAAAACCATCAGTCGGTAGACTTCTAGGGTGCAACCATAACTGTGTAGCAGACAAAGATTAATTTCACTTCTTATCACCATCTGAAATATTTTCTAGCCTTTTTTTCGTCTCTATCACTTTTCTCATTTTTTTAGAGTAAGGTTTTTCGAGGAGAGACTGTTTTTCTGTTGTGTTCTACAGTCATGATCCATGGCTAGGGCTCCTATTTGTTAAGTTAATGTAAGTGGAACCTTTTTATGCATTCTACTCCCTGAGAAAATACACCACATATGCTCACATATGCTAAATATCTTACTTTTCTTTGCCAGTGATGCTTCAGCTGGCACCCTGAAATACTTTGGTTTTTTCCCGAAAAGATAAGTAAATGAGATTCAGCAAGGCATGTGAGCAGACTGCCCTTCAAGCATGTAAAGCATGTCACTGCTAGGAACCAGTCCAATATATGTTTCAGTGCATAGTTATGTGTTGTGCTAAGCTGTGATAACAGACATCTGCTTAAAAGTCAGCATGAATTCAGAACTTCACTGCCATGGGGTCTTTCTATGCTTAAAAGGCATTAAAATCCTGGGATGTGAAAGTGTACTATCAATTCAGGCCCTTTACCCACAAAATGTTACACAATTAAGTATATTTTTCACTGGAAAAGATGGAGGAAGAGGACACTGGACTTATGATAACAAAGGAAAGTAAATTTGTTTGGAAAATTGAGACCAACCACTGTGTAACTCCTGTGTCTGTTTTCAGATTCCACAGGACATGAGAAGAAAATGCAAGCTGTTTTCTTCCTCTTTCCAAAACTGTGTGCATCTGAGTGCATGGATAAAATCTTTGGACTTCAGGGATCTTGAAAAGAATTTGATTCTTCAAGTATTTCTCAATGTAGGTCACCTGAGAACACAGCCAGGCAAGAAACTGTCCCGCTTCACATACTGTTGAAGATTCTTGTGTACTACCATTGTGAAATTTTTTGGGCTTATACTCTTGTCTTATGTATGTGTCACACAAGAAAGCTGGAGCACTTTTTATACTTCATAAAATCTTTTAAATTTTTTCTTCTTTCTTTTCTTAGAACACGTTCTGGTTCCTAAAGTAGAGTAAGGAAAAACGAATATGAAATAATCCATCAAATGGATATAAAACACTGAGTTGTACTTCTAGTTTCTTTCAACAGTTGGAGAAAAAACTCATTGTTATCGTAATGAAATCCTGAAGTGTGCATCACAAGACTGATCAGTCTTCCTGATCATAAACCTCAACAGAAAAATTATGACCTCAGAGTGAATGTCCTCATGCAGGGCATAATACCAAATATCATTCAAATGTAGTCAGATCTGATTAGCCTAGGTGAATGGTAAGCTCATTTTATATTTAAATTATGGCACTAATAAAAAATGTATGAAGGTGAGAGATTGAGAAAAGGGGGCTGCAGGCAAGTGAAAGAGGAAAAAATTCCATACTCTATTTTTCAGAATGTATTTGGAGAGTGCAAAACATGTCTGAATCCTCACATACATTATCTGTCTTTAGAATCAAACATATGAAAACTTACCATTGGTAAAAAGAATGGCCTAAAAAGTATATAAACAAATGAATACTGCCTTTGACTTAGAGAATGAATCAATACTTTTGCAATCCTGATCATTAACATTGGTGTGAAAAGAATAGGTAATGGAAGCAATGTGTTGGTACAGATTTGATTGAATATACAGATTTTAATAGACCACTAAATGAACTAACACAAGGACAGTGCCTGAGAAGGTACAGTACAGCACAAAAATGTATGAAAGGGGGGAACAATCTAGAACAATCAGAGACAAGGTCTTGTTTCTTCTTGCTTCTTTCCCCTGTTTTCTTCCTTCTCAGAAGAAATAGGGTGTTTTAAAAGATTGTCAAATGGTCAAGTAGGAGAGGCATGGAACAGTACTGAAGAAATCGGATAGAAGCTTTGATAAGAAATCAAGATCTAGACACTGGTGACATCATTAATGAAAGTCTCTATTACCTATTTTTAAAAAAAATTCTATTTGGTAATTATATCTCACTGTGGATCCAGTACCAGGTCATGCAATGCAATAATTTCAAGACATGACTGTTTTTTTCAGAAAAAAAAAAAAAAAAAGAATTTTAGAATTCTTAAGGTTAGAAAAGACCTATAAGGTCATCAATTTCAGCCATCAATGTAACACCACCACCATGTTCACCACTAAATCATGTCCTCAAATGTCATGTCCACATGTTTTTTGAACACTACCAGAAATGGTGACTCAACCACTTCCTTGGAAAGCCTGTTCCAATGCTTGGCAACATTTTCCATGAAGAAATTTTTCCTACTATCCAATCTAAACCTCCCCTTGTGCAACTTGAGGCCATTCCTCTCACCCTGTTGCTTCTTACCTGGGAGTAGGGACAAACTCCCACCTCACACAAGCTCCTTTTAAGTAGATGTAGAGGGCAATAAAGTCTTCCCTCAGCCTCCTTTTCTTCACTCTAAACCTCAGTTTCCTCATCTACTTCTCATCAGACTTGTGCTCCAGACCCTCCACCAGCTCCATTGCCCTTCTCTGGACACCCTCCAGCACCTCAATGTCTTTCCTGTAGTGAGAGGCCCAAAACTGGACACAAGACTCAAGCTGCAACCTCACCAGTGCTGAGTACAGTGAGACTATCTCTTGCCTGGTCCTACTGGCCCCACTATTTCTGATACAAATAATTAATTTTGTACAATATCATTGATATTGCTCATATTTCAGTGTTACCAGTCCAATTCTGCTAGTTTTACTTGGAAAAAATAGCTGTCTTTTTTTCCTGGTTGGCTTTGGTCTACTCTGTTTCCACAGCATTAGAAAAGGTTGCAAAATAACCAATAGAAAATTACTGTACAGTAATTTTGCAGTCTTTTCTTAAGTGTTTATATTTCTATTTCATCCTATTATTCATCATCAGTATTTATTATTCATAAAAGTAGTAGTTTGGAGTTCATCCAAATGTATGTTTACATAAAGTCAGGAAAGACCTAAGTACAAAGACAAAAGACCTAAGACAAAAACCTCAGTAGATTTAACTCTAAAGAAAGGGTGTGAAAGAACCTGTAAAAGGCCAAGTAAGAAATGTAGGATTTCTTCAGAGAAGGGAAAAGGTGAGACAGATGTCCATTCCTGGGACACAGGTGTGTGGACCTGACTATGTACAGTATATGTTCAGTCACTAAAAAAGTAACTCCAAGGCTCTGAAACAAATTTTGTATAATTATCTCTATGCAGCCAGAGTTAAGCCTATGGCTGCAAATCTCATTGCTTCTGCATTTTCTTGGAAACTATGACCAGACTTCTGAATACCCTTCAGAGAGTACTCAAAAGTTAGTTCCTGCAGCACCTAAGGCATATGTTGGATATAGGAAAGCCCATTCTGTGAGTGGCACTTTCTTGTGGTGGTCAGACTTGTGAAGAATAAAATGATGTAATGTTGTCATGAACCAGGCCAATAGTTATCACATTTAGTCAGCCTGTTAGATGGTGTCTTTAAAGAAATGTCACATTATTTCTGTTAATATCTATATATTTTTTATTTCTAGTTTTATGGATGGCAATCCACGTATGGCAGCTAAAGGTTATTTTAATTGTAATTCATATTTAAGGGCCTGCTTTTGCAGGAATTATGTCAAGAAAAATGTTGGCAAGTTCACAACAACTGCAAGATTGGGCAATAAGGGAATTAAAAAGATTTGTAAAAAATCCCAGTGACTAAGTGCCTATTTCACTGCCTGTTGTATCCTGTTATATCCAGAGAATGGAAAAAGGAAATTCCATATTGACTAGATTGAGCTGTACTTGCCATCTCAGTAATGAAACCATCATGCAATTCCTTCAAATGAAACCTCAGTTAAACTGCACAACTATTTCTTTTTACTTTCACACTGTAAAAATCCAGAACAGCAAGTGTCCAGGAAAATGTATTCATTGGAAAGAAGCTACCAAAGTCTGCGTTTTTGACTGTCATCTGCAGCTTATTTCACACACCTCCCAAAAAGCAAGAAGTCAAAAATGGAAACTGCATGGGTGGTTTATTACTCAGCATTGGGCTCCAACTAAGTCTTCTTGATGCAATTGTCTTCTTGATAGAAAACAGATTGATTATTTGTTTCCCAAGTCCATAATTATTTGAACTCATTATATTTCAGAAAATTTGAAAATGTTTCAGATTGTGCATATACTCTCACACACTCCTGTATTTAATTTTTGGGCCTGGCTTTCCTCTTCCTGCTAACTCATATAGTAATTTACAGCTTTGCAGATGTAAGAGGGTGTATCAGGTAAACAAACAGATTTTGATTTGCACAGGCCCTCTGTTACAATGAATTTGAAATATTTTTACCACAATATGACACCTGCATACTTAAATTTCCAGTGAAGTTCTTTTCCATGATCAGTACCATCTAACATAGTTTTTCAGTAAATGTTCAATGTGGTGATGTTAATAGCAACAATTTCCCTTGAAAAGAGGCAATTTCTTTGTTTCACTCTTTTTAGAGAGATCTGTCTGCTCAGTTCCTGTGCCACTACAGTTTCAGTGCCACTACAGTTCCTGTGCCACTACAGCTCCTGTGAAGAATGTTGTAACTTAGGGCAGCTATGCTATCCACACAAAGAATTTTGGACAGGTTAATACTATTGTGCAATATTGTGCAATATTAATGCATTGTGCTATAACCAGCACAAGTTCCTGGGCATTGCTGTGCCAGGAAGAAATATTTTTGATGCCTTGTTAAATAGCATTTTCTACTCTCAGGATTTGTGCGTGTGTGTGAAAAAAAAAATCTGTATATTCTAAGAGAAAAAGAAACAAAAGTGGGCAAACAAAACTAAAAAAAAGGCCCTTTAGGCTTCTTTTTCACCACTTTTCACCATAAATTTGATTTTAAGTGTGTTTTGTTTTACTAGAATATTATCTTTATACTGGAGTTTAGTAGATCACATTAGAAGTCAGGAGTCAATGACTGACTCCTCTATGCTGGGTACAAAGAAAGATGAAGAAGACTGATTGTTACACTTATGTAGTCTTTCCTGGAGTTCTCTTGGTTCTGCATAGCTGCTTATCCCTCAATATTAGCAGTACAGACCATTCCAGCCTTCACAAAACATTGTCCAAATATCTGTTTCTGAGTAGGTCATTAACTTTCAGGGAGTTGCCAGCTATGCTACACAGTAGGTGGGAAAAAATGTTGTGGTGCTTGGGTGTGATGCCAACAATAACTAGCTATTCACAGCTATGATTTCTCACCAAGTTAATTATAACTTTTGCTTTACTAGGAGAAAGAAAATAATACGAAGAAAGAATTTTTTAAACACATTTACTTATTACCAAATCATTCTTAAGTTTTCTTTGGGAAAAGGAGCTAGAAGCCCTTCTTATTGGGTGGAAATTTCCACTAACTTTCTTGGGAACTCCAGACGTGCTAAAAATACAGTGTCTGTACACCTCTGTGTCAAGGATTATCGTATTTTTCTAGTAGGATACATTCTCTATATAACATAGACATCTCACAGCTGTATCATGGTGTTTATGAGTTTTTTGGTACTGTTTCCTTCCCAATTACACTTTGGGAATTCCTGAAGGTGGCTATTCTGATATTCAGTAAACTTCCTCCTGAAAATGTCACTGCTTCTTCGCATCATAACAATGTACTGTTAGTGTAACGCTGTTTGTCTCAATTTATCATTGCTACCTTTGTCTGGTCAAGGACCATGAGGATACAGTGACAGTCAGGTTTGTGTCCTCTTTTTTTCCCTGTATAACTGCAGTTTCAACTACTGCTAGACTGTATAATTAATTTGCAGTCCTTGTAAATGCAAAGCTTCCCAGTAATATCATAGAAGTGAATTTTGCATTTTTTTATCCGTATTTTTTTGCAGATCCTTTCTAAGTCATTACCTGTCCATTGTTGCAGGCACTTCTTCACTTCCACATTTTATATGGACAATGTTTGTTCTTTTAAATTATAAGAATTTTGGTACATTGTCTTTGGGCAAGATTTTTTTGAGGTGCCTAAGGGTAAGCCCTGAAGTCTCCATTTTGCTCCAGTTTAATCACTGGGAAATGTGGACAGCCATGCATTTGGGAAATTCCAGCCATTGTCCAAATACAGACTTGGGAGTTTAAACTCCTATTTTTGAAGACTTTGACCACATTAATTACAGATTTTGATTTATGCAGAGGGACCACTACTGTGTCCCTACTCTTTTAGATAATGGAAAATGTGTAAAAACATTAAAGAAGATACAGGAAGGGATTATGTGGTGAGGTCTGCATTTTGCCCTGATATTTTGCTAATGCTAGGGATTGGGAATGAAAGATGTTAGTGCCTCAAGTAAGACAGGAGACAAAGATTACCAGCTGCAGAATTTGTGGGATGAGTATTATCTTCCAGAGCATTTATGGCAGAAGGTACTTTTGGCCGAAGTGTTACTCACACTCCTAGAAGAGAAGTTGGGACTACTAGAAGAGCAACCAAAAGTCAAGTCCAACATCGGGGATGGGACATTATGGAGCAGGAGGATATGGCACAAGTAATGGCAGAGGTGCAGATAACTTCTGATGATGGAGATGTGGAAAACAGAGTTTGGTGGAAAGAAAGATCCAAAGAAACATCCAACAATAAGTAGTACTACCTAGCAGAAGAAAAATAGGATATTAGAATAGAAATAGGATAACAGAAAACAGCTGCTACAGAAAATATGAAAGGCAGAACAGAAAGGAGGAAGAGAGTGCTGATGCAAGAAAAAAAGATATGAGTATGAAGGATAGCTGTGGATTAGAACCCAATGGAGAAAATAGACAACACACGTCTGATTTGAAAGAGAAACACAGATGAGATGAAACGAGTTTCAAACAAGAAGAAGGACCCTCTTTAGGGCCCTCATGGAAAATGATTGTGTGATTGGTATTCCTCACTAAGAAGAATCCGTGGGCTTGTGTCCAGAACAGGCCCAGAGAACAAAAAGGCATGCTGGTTTTTAGGTTCTGGGATGCATAGAAGTAGAGACAAATTGACAAAAGGTCCTTATTGTGGGAAAAATATAAACAGCATTGCTATGTTTGCATTAGGCCAGACAGGTAGCATTTTAAGAGAAGCAAAGCAGGGAGCCTCAATAGCATTGCTATCTTTTCTAGTGAAAGAGAAAAAAACAATGACAATATAAAGAACTGGGCTGCTGAGATGGTTTGTGGGTTCCAGGTTATGGAATTAAGTTGGTAATTTACAAGGAAAATTTTAAACAAATAGATGCAGATAGAAGGTTCAGCGACACATAATCTCCAAAGAAAGCTCATATTTTATTTCACAGCAACAGTGAAACTAGGTAAAGGGTAGAAAAAATACACCTAAAGGGTAGAAAGTTTAGGAATAAAAACAAATTATTAATGAGTAGAGTCACAGTCAAGTGGATGCTGCAGCTAAAATAATGAATTTAGCCAGAGAATTGAATGAAATCAGAAAACAGAATTGAAACAAGTAAAGACTGAAAGAAATAAGGTAAAGAACCTAAAAAACATAATGAAGGAATGTGAGCAGTGGATGCACATGACTTTAAGTATTATAGAGAAAAAAAAGAGGTGTAATAGAAGAGCCAGAAGGACTGAGAAATACTTGCTGAAGGATATGCGGTATTCAGAGAAGAAAGCAAATGCATCGGGCAGGCATGACATATTTAGATGTAGAATGCTGAAAAACAGTGAGATAAAGGATCTTATATAGAAGACATTAGATATTCAATCTGGGGAAGAAATAAAAAAAATTATTTTATGAACCGATCTTGAAGGTCAGTTTTACATGTTGCAAGTGTTCCCTTTAACCTAAATATAGAAATAATTTTACTAGGCATTGTCTTGGGGGACATTAATTTCCCCCAATTGCAGAGCAAATTGCTATTGGTAGTTGTAAGACCACCAGTAGTGCTGAGAAGAGAACAATGCAGCACATTTGGGGACAGATTTTATTTAGCAGTTTTACTGTAGAAAGTGGTACAAAAGCCTGGAGGAAGATCATGATGTCTCATGATGCTATAAAGTGAAGAGGTATTGCCAATATTCAGCACGATCAGACTGTCATATGAGGAAGATTGTAATACTTTGAGAATTAACAATGATAGATGGAAATGGGTGTATGTTACAAGGAAAAAGCGCAGGTGTTTTTGAAATGAACCAGGGATTCATTAGCTAAAGACAACAGAAAGATGGAAAGATGTGGAAGTGCTCACTTAGGGCTGAGAAGAATCAGTAACACTGGCTGAACACAGGACCACCCTGCAATGCAGAAGTTGGAGAAGACACATGTGACCATAGGACATATTATTAATGAATGGGGAAGAAAGGCGATCCTTGGCTGAGCAACTGCCCTCACCCATACCCATGGAAGTGAGCGCCCCCAAAGCAGAAAAGGGATGCCTGATTGATGAGGAGTTGAGATTCTTAGGAAAAATTTAAAATAAATTCTAAAGAGGAAGAATACTGAAAGAAAATGTCGTGGTAAATACACTGTGTGTTCAAATCAAACTGGGAAGAAGAAAGAAGCATTTTAGTCACTAAAATTGCAAGATTGTGGAGCAGCCCTGCTAGTGCAACAGGCAGGATGCTAGCAGTTTTAAGAGCAGCTTAATGAATGGGACATGTCTGGAATGTAGGGGACTCAGTGACCCAGACCCAATAATACTTGGTTATAGTACCGAAATTATATTTTAAAAAGTTTGGAAAAATCAGTCATTGCTCTAATGGCCAAATTGGTCTGGATGGTCTCAGAAAAAGAACCTCGTCCCCATATTTGGCTGAAACTCCTTTGAATGCTTATTTCTCTTGCATTTTCATGAAGGCAACACTTTTTCCTGTCTCTTCCACTCAGGAAATAAACTCTTTTCCAGTGCTGTAATGGAGGACTGTAAAACCCTCCATCAGAACCTGTGATGGGAACCAGGCATCTATCCTGTTGCACGACACAGCATGTCATCTGTGTCTTGGATGCAGTTAAAAGTAAGAGCTACATCCATTAATGCGCTTGTTGATGCTTTCCTTGCAGTATGACTCAGTGTTGGGGAGAACATTCCCTGAATTACATTTTTAAAAAAAATCTAATCACAACATGTTGTACAAGGATTCAGTTGACTCAGTTTTCCATTTTTTAAATGAACTAAATATCAGATTCTTTGATAATATAAACGACTTTAGCTTTTGGAATGGCCTATGCCAGCTGAGGATATGCCTCCATCTCTCCTAGCAACACCTAACTTCAGCTCACTCTAGTATTCAATGCTTTATCTAGAACAGGCTTGGCTAAATCCTTCGCCTTCTTATAAAGTACTAAGTGACTTTAAAACTACTAGAGCAACCAGCAG
Source organism: Coloeus monedula (assembly GCF_965178545.1). Classification (NCBI taxonomy): domain Eukaryota; kingdom Metazoa; phylum Chordata; class Aves; order Passeriformes; family Corvidae; genus Coloeus; species Coloeus monedula. The sequence continues at coordinate 40,657,342 of NC_138784.1, forward strand.
AACTTTTCCTGTTGCAACAGAATCCTCTGCCTGCAGAAAAATCATGGCATTACGGAAGCATTTTGTGCACTGGTCATGTTTCCACACTTGAAGTGGGTAAAAGCCATTTGCCATATGTGAACAGTAGAGTAGGCTAGCATTGAGGTATGTTTGCTGAGGCTCTTCATCCAGTGGAAAATAAAAGGACCTACTTCTAAATACAGATCTCTTGGGATTAAGGAATTAAAATCACATTTTTTATTTTTTCCACCCTTTACTCTACCATCTCCAAATATAGACCAGTTAGAGTGGAAAATCTAACTCTTAGTGCAAATGTATTGAGTACACAAAATTGGTATGTGCCTATATATTGGTAGGTTAACCACTTTTCATGCTCTGCTGGGACTTCTAGACACATGTACTCAGACAGATATTTATGTGCTGGGATTTTTCACATAATTTAGGGGTATGCAAGCTCCTACTGCTAGTTTAAAAATATAAATCCATTTATAAAAACATGTGCAGCCAACACAAAATTCTGTACATGTGACAGCACTGAAATCATGAGTTAACCAAATGAGATGAACAAAGTTAAGTCTGAGAGTGTATAAACTCAGCAGGATTCTAGACAAAAAGCAGAGACTTTAAAATAAAAAAGGAAATGTTTATGTTGGATGATACTGCAAGTAAAAACAATACCAGCAACGACAGTTCCTTCATTCTATAGCACCCAAATGTCCCAAATTTTCCATGATATCCAGCCATGTGCCATTTTAAAACAAAATTACTTTCCCATAATTACTAATTTTAACTATTAATATGTGTTCTCAAGCACACACTTGTATTTATATGTAGAGAGATATCACTGACCTGTGTTTTTCATTTTGCTAATAATTTAAAATATAAGAATTCAAATTAATCTGTGTTTGTCTCCTTGGTTAAAATAGTTTGCTACTCAAATATCTGAATGCTGTAGCTTTTAAGAAACTGTACAAAACTTATACATCATGTGACCACAATTGCTGTCTGATGAACGGAGATTGTACGTGTATGTACAAAGAACTTTTCTGATGGTTTGAATAATTTTGGAGTGGCCTTGTAGTCCTTATTCTACTCATTAAAACTAAGAGGCATTTGGGATGAATGATTATACTACAGGAGCAAGTTTCTCAGATGTCATTTACTCTCAGGTGCTATTTTGCTGGCATACAATGATTTGGGTTATCACTACCTTGTAGCATGTAAATACTGAAATTTGCACAATTTTTTTTTTTTTCAGTATGAATGCAAGAATAATATTAAAGATGGAGGAAAGAGTAGGCTATCTGTTGTGCTCCTATCCCCTTGCATCTGGAAATCTCTTAATTTCATATATTGAAAGTGTTTGTGGAATGTTTTTTACAAAGTGTAAATGGTGGAAGAGGATTTTCTGAATGAGGAAGTAAGACGGGGCACAGAGGACCATAAAGTCTGAAAAGCCTAGTATAAAGCCCATTTGCCTGTTGAAATAACTGCTATTTGCAGCTGAGAATGCTCATCAGGTTCCAAATATTTGGCTGCGATTCTCTTTCCATAAACATTGGAGTCACATCATTCTTGTCTACAGGGCTCAGCCACACCTCTTCTGCCTTTGCCTGCCTGCCTCTAGTGGTGCAGCCAACACTACAGTGCAGAATACTGTCCTTATCGTTCTTAGCTCCTCCTTTTAAACCTTTTAAAATTTGTTTTGGGGCTGCAACAGGCCATCTTTCCCCCACCTCTCTCCAATTTGGAGTTGCTGACCATTGGCAAAACAGGTTTTTCTTATGCTTTATGTGACTCTGATCTTAACCTACATGTTGATAGAAACAGCTGGTGACATTTTAACTTTCAAGAACAGTTTGAAGCTCTAAGAGCTATCTCCACCCTGTTAACCTATTTAGCCTAAACAGATTGCCAAAACTTTGGAGATGCCAAAGGTTGTGCTAGTGAGTTCCATTTGGGTCTCCCACCCAAATAAAAGGGTGGAGAAATCCAGATGCAATGTCATTCGGGAAGGCCAAAAGCCCTGTAAGACTCCATGAAAAATATTTATTTTTCATTTTTTAATCCAAACCAGAATAAACAGCACCACATCTTTTTTGCCTTAAACTCAAGCACTAGAGAAATTTGGACCACCACTGAAGGTGGAAATTCTACATACCTGACCTTATTGTCATGTTTTTAAGCAGAACCACAATGGTTTTAGTGAAGTGTTTTGCTTAAAGCAGAGGACAGTTTAGCACTTGGGAAGTTTTGGCTGTTTGCATTTTAATGTGCATGATAAAATATTTTGACAGCTCTTTGCCTGTGTGTTGATAACATATGTGCAGATAGTATTACCTGTAGTTACCTTGTGAAAAGCGAATTCTGGGAGGTATCTGCTTGATCCTGTCCATGGCAAGAAAGTCTTCTCACTTCTCTGCATTTTAGGTATAGTATAGATAGACAGACAGACAGACAGATAGATAGATAGATAGACACAAAACTCAGCATGCCACCGGTGCTAGTGGCTGACACTTGTGACTGACAGGCTCTGCCAAAATGGACTGCTCTCATCCTTTCCCCAATAGGTGTTGGAGGAATCCTAGGAAGGGCTTCCTTATGCCATAGATATCCCGATCAGAAATGCAGCTACAAAATTCCTCTAGAGCATTATGTAGATGATGCCTACTGATTGCCTCCTGGAGGTTTTCCTTATTCTGATTGGTACTGGGTTTGGTTGGGAGAGAGTTAAATTCATTCATAGAAGATGGTGGGGGGGTTGTGTTTTGGATTTATGATGAAAACAGTGTTGATAACATTGGGATGTTTTGGTTACTGCTGAGTGATTAAACAGGGTCAACGCATTTTCTGCTTCTCAGACTGCCCCACCAGTGAGTAGGCTGGGAATGTGCAAGAAGTTGGGAAGGGACACAGCCAGGACAGCCAACCCCAACTGAGCAAAGGGATGTTTGAGACCATGTGGTGTCACCCTCAGCAATAAAATCTGAGGGGTGGAAGATCCATGGGGGCTTCCATTACTAAGGTACTGGCTGGACATCATTAGGTTGCTGGTGTGCAATTATTTTTCTTTTGAGTCATGTGTTTTTTTCAGTTGTCAATTTTCCCCTCCAGTTTTTCAAATAATTAAACTGTCTTTATCTCGACACATATTTTCTCACCTTTACCCTTCTGATTCTCTCTCCATCTTGCTGTGAGGGTGTGAGAGAGTGACTGCATGGTACTTAGCTGCTTACCATGGTTAAGCCATGACAAGAATTGAACTGCCATATGAGCCCATTAAGTTCCCTTGAATCCCTGGAAATCACAGTTCAAAATGTGGTTTGGGTAATTGTCATGAATGTGCATCTACAGTGCTTAACTGGCCTTGTTTCTGCTCTGCTGTACTCCTAACCAGTATTATTCTAATAGCAGTGGAGGAAAAAAAAAGAATGGATGAGAGTCATCTGACTAAATATAAACACCTAAAATAAAAATAATCACTTCTGGCTGCCTTTGTAGTTAATGGAGAGAAACAAACATTTATAAAGTATGATTTATCTCATTCTGAGGTGGGTGTCTTTGCTGGTTTTGGGTGGGGTAGAGTTAATTTTCTTCACAGTGGCTGGTATGGGACTGTGTTTTGGATTTATGCAGAACACAAGGTTGATAATATAGAGAAGTTTTTGCTATTGCTGAGCAGGGCTTACACAGAACCAAGGCCTTTTCTTTCTCCTTTTATGCTGCTGCACAGGTGAGGAGATTTGGGATGCATGTAAGGATGGGAGGAGACACAGCCAGAACAGGTAACACCAGCTGACCAAAGGAATATTCAAGACCATATGACATCATGCTCAGTGTATAAAGTGGGGGGAAGAAGGGGGAGCTCTTTGGAGTGATGGTGTGGGGCTGGTTGCTGGTTGGGGTTAAACCACAATAGTGTCTAAACTAGTTTGTGTGAATCATGTCCTAAAAATGCCTGATTCTCAACATAGTAGGAGCCTCTGATGACAACTTCAGGTGTAGTTTTCTTCACTTTAGAAATCCTTATCCAAAGGGAGATGAAGTGAATCTCACATAAGGAGGTCCTAAGAAGAGATAAACTACCACATAAGGCCAGACCACCTAGCTTAGTACCACCAGAGGCTGAGACAAGGTACTTAAAGAATAATGCACGACCAAGGCAAGCAGTAGCTTTCTTTGTTATACTGTCCCAGCTTCTGGTAGTCAGCAGATTACAGTCTCTATGTACCAGAGGTTTCCCCCCGAATCATTGCTTATTATGATGTCTTCTATGCCTTTGTCTAGGCCAGTGAATTCATGTATCCCACTAGCCCTCACCATCAAACTGTCCTCTGAGGTTCAGGATTCCTGTTCAGGATTAAGAGTGTCCTACTACTCCTAATTTGCCCACATACAGAAACTATTTCAGTCTAATCACTCTGATACTTTTTATGGTATTTTCTCTATTTCTATTAATGTCTTCAACACATATGTACTGCTTGGGTCATATAGATGTACTTTGTTCTTAGTTTCCTTCCTAATATTTCCTAACATTCTAGCTGTCTTTTTTTGACCACTGCTGTGTATTACACTATTTTTGTAGGTAATTATTTACCATTACTCCAGAACTGGTTTCCTTAATAGTGGGAATTAATAAATAAATGTATCATAAGGAATTTTTTGCCTATGTGTATTGCTTTACACTTGTCAAATAAACTCCAAATCCTATTTTGTCCCTTAGCCCTAGAAGATTCTTCTGCAATTCTTTGCATTTATCTTGGATACCCTGGTCTATTGTATATGATCTGCAAATATTGCTGCCTTCTTGTTCATCCAGTTCCTGAATAAATCTGTTAAACAGGACAGATTCCAGAGCAGTTTAACAATGGACAAGAGATATACTTCTATGAAAAGTGACCTCTTAGCCTCAATCTTTGCTTTGTGTATTTTAAGCAGTTATTTATCCTATAGCAGCTGAGTTTTTTAGAAATTCTTTGACAGAGGACCTCACCATAGTCTGTTAAATTTTATGGTGAGTATTTGCTAGTTAGGAATTGAAAGGGCTTTTCACCACAGAGGGATAAAATGAATTGTAAAATATACATTGCATTATCCGAGAACTGGGGTTTTGGGTAGTGGAGGAAAAGCACAGAAGATCATCTTATAATAAATAACAGAGGAATTGTGAGGAAAGGGGAAAGAATGGGAAAAAAAGATTATTGCTTTCATTAGATAATAATTTACTTTAATTAAGTTACAATATTAGTACTTGGAAAGAGAAGGTTCAAAGGAGGAATCTTTCCCCTCCCTGTTTCAAGCCTGCTGCTCTAGAGTCTGCCTGCCTGCCTGCTTCTAATGTGAAGCTGTAGCACACCATGCAAAGTATAAATATGGATTCCTTCAAAGGTTTGATGACATTTTTTTGGAAGACACAAAAATGTTTCTTGCAGATTTGTGATCTGCAAAAATTCAGTGTGTGCCAGTACATCGGGGACTGTGCCATAGATCACAGTTCAAAATTGCCAGTTCACTCTATTTATTTACCTGGGTTAATAGAAACAAAAGAATATTGAATTGCAATTAAGCTGAACTTGGAAAAGGATTTATGAAACCTTGTCAACTGTGTTATCCAACACAATACCATTTGTGGGAGAACAAAGATTGTTCATTTAGAATATGTTGAAACCGTAAGTGAAATCACCTTACAAATATTTTTTGTCCTTGAACGGATAACATCTGACAGAGGAGAAAGCAATGCCTAACCCACTATTAAACACTACCAGGTTACCATTATAGTTAATTAGCAAGGCATTACCCACAATCCTCTGAAGACAATCACTTTCTGGCTGTCACCCAGGCCTGCTGCAGTATAGGCTCACTGACTCCAGAAAGCTGAAAAAAGTTGTTTTTCTGCAAGAAGCATGTTGTGAAAGAAGCCTGGTGAAGGTGAAACATGTGTTGTTACTTCATCTTTAAGAGACCAATTTGATCACAGCACTTTTGATGTTCATTTCAATCTCAGGGAAATTTTTACATCAATTTTAAAAGCATAACTCTATATACTAATTGCTTTTTCTCTTTGGCAGATACCTAACTTTAACTAGAAAATTAGTTTAAACTTATGCCATAGTTGAGAACTCATCAATAGAATATGAAAATCCGGTCACAGTTTGAAAAAACTGCAAGGTTTTTTTACCCTATGAAGCGAAGAACTTCTTTGGAGATCTGGATGAGGGGACAGAGTGTATCCTCAAGTTCACTCATGGCATAAAGCCAGGAGGAGTGGCTGATACACCAGGTTTATTGGACTTCTCTACAAGGATGGCCTGACAGTAATGCTGAACATGTTTGTGTGGGACATGTGTGTTTCCTCTTTGGATTGTGCCTGTATGGCCCACCTCCTGACCAGGAAAGTGCCAGCGTTACTGTGGCTGCAGCCCATTCAGCTGCTGAAATGAACAGAATGCCGTGCTTTAATCCATGATGACATATCCTGGTTGCTAAAAAGGAGGGTCAGAGGCCATCAAGGTGCTAGCTCCCATGAAGCTGACTGGTATGTGGATGGACCATACAGTAAGCATGTCACTGGACTGTCAGACCTTTATCACACACAACTTGAGAACAGCTAAGCAAATACCAATGCTGACTACCGGAGACAGTAATGGAGCATAAAAAGGGATTGCTAAGGTTCTGTTCCTTACAGGGTTTCTGACTCATAGTGACAAGCTATTTCCTGGTATTTAAGCCCCCATATTTTCAAGGTGAATGTTCAACGGGCTTTGAAAAGAACTCTTGCTTTTCCATTTCTTTCATACTTTTGATCCATACTTTTATTTTAATGTTATTCTAGTTATTCTATGCCAAAAGAAGTGAAGATCAGGAAAAACGCCTTATGCCATTACTCAGTAATCTTGTTGCTCAACTGGGCTGCATTCTCCATAACCTGCATTCAGTATTTTGCTCATTGAAACAGCAGTGTGCAGGTTGCATAACCCAGAACACATGTTGCATTGTAGGATTTCTGTCAGGGGGATATTGGATAAGAAGACCTCATGTAGCAGGCGTGGTGGCTTAGCATTATTCTTTTGTGGAGCAAAATTTATTACACTGAGAGTATGTAAATGGGCTAATTCACCAAGGCTTCATGGCCTTGTACTGGTGACAAAGGACTTCTCTTTGACTTTTCTTGTTAAGCTGCTAATTGTCATTTGGCACTCCACATTGATACATGGGTCAGGGATGGTAAGGGACAGAAATGGAGTATATGGGAGAAGACTATCCCAGCAAACTAAGGAGTCTTGGACAGATATTGTGCATAAGCTTGCCTGGGGTTCAGAACTTAGCCATCTCTTCCTCCAAAGCACACTGAGAGACTTCGTCTGGAAAGCAGGATCTACTCAAAATGTATGAACAAAGGCATTCCTCACAGAATTTGTTTGTGGGTGCTACCCTCACTATAAAGCTAGAGCAAGATGACACCCTTCCCATCCTCCTCTATTTAGTAATGTAATGTTGTTACCCTTCAGCTTTGAGGTAGGAAATCTGGATTTAGACCCTCTTAATCTTAAAGACTTGAAGATTCAGATCTCCCACTCAAGTGCCTTAAACCCTAGCTGTGGGGAAGCAAAGGGAATTGAACTTCGTTCATTTTGTCAAAATAAATGTAATAAAGAGACCTAAGGCCAGAGAAGAAGAGGTAGATCTGGGCAAATTCCTGAAGGAAGCGAGTCCTGAACTTTTGATCTGTACTTTCAGTTGACTATTCCTGTTTATTATATCAAGAAGTCACTGCATAAAAAGAACTGAATTGAAAAAAACCCAAACCCAAACCCTTTTCAGGGGCCTAAGTATTTTTGAATCTACCCATACGTCCTTTAATTGCTAACTTTTATGGTGCTCTATTGCTTTGATGCCCCTGCTGTGAATTCCCTTCCTTTTGCTGTAGCAAGCATGGTGGCCTGTTACTGTAACTTTCTTTCTGAGAACAGTGACATGACTGTAAGCTGTGCCTGTACATGCAGAATATGTGGCGCATGCTTTAGCCTCACTTCCCAGAGCAGAGGTATTATTACTACTTTGGCTCACTTGGTAATTTCACTAATGGCTGGGAGAAGAATAATGGAAACCTAGAGATTTGGCTCATGAGATACAGCTGCTATGCCGAGAGTAAAGCCCCCTTTGGAGATATCATTTGGGGCCAATTTCCTCATTTTGCAGTCAGGCAAAACTCCCATTGACGTCAATGGGAATTTTCCTTCCATAAAAAATGGGGGCTCAGGTTTGGCCCTGTTTGTTTTGTCAGCTTGGACCACTTCAGATAATGCCATTATTCTAAACACCCATTGGTGGGCAGAATGCCTCTGTAATGTATTTAAGATATCCTCAGGTTGGCATAAAGAGGTAAAATATGGAAAAACAAGTCATCAGCCAGCCTTTTTTTCAGTCTTCCCTAATGCATCTTGTATGAATTGTTGGACCCCCTCATATGCATAAAGATAGTAGGTATTTTGAATTTATTCTTTCAAAAATGCATTTTAAATCAGACATATGGTAATAGCTTGTAAGTAGAAATGTTAATAAAAATGCATTGCATTCAGGGATATTCATAAATGTGAACTGCTTACTCCACCCCAAGCTTAGGAAAAGTAAATGTTATCCATTTTCACATAATTTTTTAGCCAAAGTCTTTTAAGCATATAACTTTACAGCTTTCATAAAAAGGGCATAAAAATAAAAAATGTGTTTTGCAATGAATCTGCCACTGATATGAGTGTTCAATTAAATGGACCATGCAAGAAAAGAGGAAAGATTTGCTACTGGGGTATTGCCAGTGAGATCCTTTGACACTTCTATGGTCTCATGTGTTCCCGATCAAGCAGTACAGAGCACTGGAAAATCCCAAACCAATTAGCTTGAAACTAGAGCAGTCTGTATACATTTGATATGCAATCAGAGGACTCTGACTTGAAATGACTGGCACTGAACTATGGCCTTTCTATTAACTTACCTTAAACCATTTTTGCCCTTTTGTTGTCACATAAATTCATCAACTCTATTTATATCCTGGAAAATTGCGTGTTTTTGCTTAGACAACAGATTCAAACTGTGTTTTTACTAGTGGCAGCCATTTGGAATTCTTTCCTACCACATTGTATCCCATTTCACTTTAAATCTTCTCTTCTGGACACATACAAGATTCATACTTCTGTAAAATCTAGTTACCAAATCTGGTAATTTATCATTGACATTACCCAGCAAAATATGTAACTGGTTTTAGTTCAGCTCTTAATTTATGTATTTTGTTCCCATCACATAAATTTCAGTTTTCCTGGTGCAGTTGGGTACAGTTCCCAGTGTAAGATACAGGCTGCCATACATGCCGTACTGCGTGTGCAGAGACAAGAGTGTCAGCTGCACTGTCCTGTCCTTTGTCTTCAGCCTCAGCCCTCCCTCCTGTTCTTCTGTGCAGCTGGTTTGAAGACAGATAACTATGAAATAAGGACTGTTAGTTGATCCATCTGAGCCATTGTTTAAACCCTTAGTAGCTGGTGGATGCTGAGACTGTCATGGCTCATAGAGCTGCCTCCCACCTTTGTGGTGCAGGTTCCTAGGAAGAATCAGGAAGGCAAATTCCAGGGAAGAACAGACAGATCCTTTTGGTGGCAGAAAGCCTGCCTGCAATCTGACCTGGGAACCAATGCTGAGTTCCCATGGTTTCTCTACCTGTAATCTTTTGGTTTTTGTGCAACCTCCTGAACACTAGATAGTGAGAGAGGCATTGGTTTGGGGACACAACCAATCCTCTGCTGTCTAACCACTCATTCTGACTGAAGAAAGAAAAGGAAACCTTAAGAAAAGGATACATAAATATTTCCATCCTCTACTCTGTCACACGCTCATACACACAGATGTATTCAGAGCAGAGTAGAAGCTCTTAATGAAGTGTGAAAAACAGAATGCCCCAGAGAGTATTTTTCCTTGTGAAGCTAAAATGTGGAAGCGCATCATGAATATATTTGTATTCTTGCTACCCACTGGCTTACCTTTCATAAAGCTGAAGTCTTCCTTTTCCAGTGCTACAAATATGGAACCATTCATAATGATTACATTCCCTTAAAGAAAAATAAGAAAGAGAGAAAAAGAATTATTTATTGTGGCCAAGGAATGCACAAACTACTGGAAGAAGAATTTTGTAACTGTTTAACAAAATATAACAGAGAGGTTATCCCAGTCTACAGCATAAAAAATTAGCCCCATGAGGAATTCAGCTTCTTGCTTGCTGTCGTATGTAATTTCATTCTGCTCAATATAGATACTGTTTAGTTTTAAGTATAAAAGTAGCATCAGATTTATTTTTCATTTGCAAGAAATCCCATTTCCATCAGTTAAAGTTTAATCTGCTATGATTGAATTTGTGTTCTTGGGCATAAGGAAAGATACTTAGATCATTTGTCAAAAAACTGACATGTAAAAGACCTGCCACTACTCTTCCAAACACGTCCAATTCAGATGCATCTTGGTCTTTGCTGGTAGAGAATGCAGTTCAAGATTTTTCTCTCTTCATGGTAACTCACTTAAGTTTCATTTTTAGCTGCACTGACCGCTGAATCCTGAGCAGGCACCTGGACTCCCTGCCCTGCATATGGACAGTTGACCCCTACAGCAGAGATAATGGGACAGATTTCAATCACAGGGACAAGTGCCACGGCAGACTTTGTGATTGTTAAAAATGTTTCCCTTCTCAGAACAGGACAACCTTGTCTATACTCCTCCTGGGAAAAGTCTCTGTCCTGTGCTAACCCCTCAGCACTATTGGGAGAGTATTAATTGTCTTGTCAAAACTAGGAAGTATTCTAACAATTATATTTAACAGATCATCCTGGGAAATTGTTCAAACCAATGTCCTGAGTGTAATTGTTTTACTAGCAGAAACGTAGCCCAAAATATCTCAAATCCACCCCATTAAACTTGGAACACTAAGGAGTACACTTGAACTGGTTTGCATGGCAAGCGCAAATTTTAGTGTGTTACGATTTCTCATTGGTCTTTCTGACCTAAACTGAAGTCTCACTCAAGATTGCCAGCTCTTGGGAACAGAGGAAAAATGGTGAAGACAAGTAAGAGCAGCATTAAGAAATAAACTCAAGCCTTTGAAAATGTTGAATAAATGTATCTATGTAACTTTCAAAACAAATGATGGACATCTCTCTAGACTGCTGAAATAATATTATCCCTCCATTTTTTCCCATAACTCTATTCCTTTGTCTAACCAGGAATAATTCAATACAGCTGAAATTTGGGAGCTGAATTGAAATGCAACTGGGACTAATCCCAGTAAAGTTACTTGCCTAATGCCAGCTATTGACTTCAGTACAATGAGTAATTTTCATTGCATCATGAGTGTCCCAAACACCTTCTATTCAACAGACCTCTTGGAAAAGTGAAGACTTCTTGTTGGGATAAATCCTTTTTATTTCTTTCTTTTTTACAGTACGTGTACGTTTTTCTGTGTAGAGACGACTTACAAAGAACTTAATCATCAAACTCCAGATGAAATTAACAGTAGTGTTCAGAACAAAGCAAGATGACTGGAAAACATGCAACTCTTTATGATTAATTTTCAGTCCCAGTGGGAAAATGAACAAATGTCATTAAAATCTAAAAGAAAACTAATTATATTTTGCATATCGCTATATGGACACCTTCAGAAGTGCAAGCTTGGCGTTCTCACATTTGTTGAAACAAAGAGAAAATATAAATTTACACTTGCAACTGTATTATTTTAAGTATTTCAGATCTTTAATCTATTCTACAGAGAAAAAAACCCAATCCAATAATAAAATTTTTGTAATTTCATGGCTTTAACTTCCTTTCTTGTGAAGTGGTCAAGAAGAGCATGTTTATTCTATTTTCATTACAGAACATTTTGGCAAAAACTTTATTTTGGAATAACTTCCTTGGCATTTCACTTACCAGCGCAAAAGAGAATGAAGAGGGGGAAAGAAGAACTTCCACCTGTAAACTTTTTATTTGATGCTGCCATTATTCTGTGACAACCAGCAGCCATTCAAAATCTTCCTCAGTTACAAAAGAGAATGATATTTGTGTGTTAATATTTTTAAATTTTATTTAATTTCATTTTATTTTATATAAAAAAAAAAGTTTACAGTATGTTTTGTTTACATGCAGCTTCGAGGTAACAGTTCACAGTCATCCTAAAACATGTTGTTTGATGAATCATCTAAAACTGCTCCTAATCTGCATGAGATATAGGCTTTAGGAACTGAAAAGAACTTCAGGAACTCACCAGTTCTGAAGAAGATCTTTGCCGTATTAGGATCAAAGCAAAAGTGTTTCTGGAATTCCTTCTCAGCAGAGAAATGTTTCAGGAAATCATCACTGGGTCAAAAGCATGTATGGTACATTGATGTACAACATCCCTGAACAGCATGTCTGTATCACATTAAATTCCACATTAGCCCAGTATAATGTGTGTGATGTATGGGCTTGACTATGCCTCTGCACAGCTAAAATAGATTTATAGATCAGTGTTTTCCTTATGTGTCAGGAGAGTTGCTGAAAAAAAGTACCCCATAGTATCAGGAAGTGGGAGAAAACTGGGAATGTGGTTGCACGTAAGGATAGAAACCCCTAGTAAACACTGTACTCTGAAACCGAAAGACTGTAGTGCTGTTATTAAGCCCATTAAAGCTAACAGGAGCAGTTCTGACCACAAGAATTAGTGCAATTCACATACAGACTTGGATTCTGTGAACAAGTTTGCATAAAACAAGAGCAAACCTGAAACCTTGTAAAAAAACCCCAAACTTGAACTGAACCAAGCCTTTTCCTGAGGGTTGAAAAAAATTTGATTAATTGTTTAATTTTCACATTCCTCATCTTTTCCATTTTCAGCTGGGAGAAAAAGGGGATAAGAGAGCATTTTGTGGTATTTTTACTGGCCTGACTGAAGCTGAGAGGTATTAGAGGTAATCTCATGAGAAAGTTTGACCTTGCAAGATTTCCGATTGATTTCCAAAGCCAAAAGATTCAGCTACATTTGGATAGACTTTGAACAAACATCCAAACTTCAGCATGACTGCCTGAAATGAAGATCCAAATGTTTTGATAGACCTTCCTTCTCTTCCTTGATGAGCACACATGTATATTGTGTGCACATTTGCATGTGTTATTTGTAATACTTGGGAAAATACATGTGCATTCAAGTTCTTGTCAGAGGGATTTTGGGGTTGAAGCGCTAATTCATCACTCAAAATAAAAGTTGATATGAAACATAAGTGCTAAGTACTCTAGAAAGTACAGTATGAAAAAATAGTTGAGCTATAGGCAGTCTTCAGTCTCATTAGGAAGTGAGAAGGAGATGGAATGGAAAAAATTAACTTGTCAACATAACCATATATAATTTTCAAAGAGCTCAATGTGAACACAAGATGTTGCAGTGACCACTGAAATAAATCAAAAAGCTGTGAATTGTTTCAGAGATTTATTGATTTAATTACCGATCATAACACAATGTGTTTGTTCTAAAGTAATCCTATAAAAAAGGAAAATCGTGTATTTATGCAGCTCTTGAACTAAGAAGCAGATCCTTTGAAACTGGTGAGTTACAGACAGCGTGTAAATCTCGCATTTACTATGCAAAGCTTTCTATAGAGAAGTACAGCATCAACAGTGCATGCTAAATGTTAGAGATTCCAATTGAGATCTTTTTGACCTCAGAGTAGCTGAAGATTTCTCTATGATCTTAGTCATCACTGAAACCTGAAACAGGAAAGGAGCACACTGACCAGGAAGATGATTTAGCATGAGAAAATCATTGGTGCTTTTCAGTTTTACATGCAGACAGCACCTAAAAATAACTACCCTGAAACACTTGTACCAAGAGAGCAGGAGCCTGAAGAAAATTACCTGATACTCTTATCTGAATATTTTCCAGCATTTCAATATTTGAACATCCTGATCTGAAAAATTCATTACAGTTAAGCACAAGCTAAAGTCCCCCGAAACAGTTCACAGGCTGAAGGTTAGTGTGAAAGTGCTGACCTGGGACAGGTCTGCATAGATATGGAAGCCAGTATACCAGGGACATTTTCCTCCTCAGGACATTCTGCTGAAAAACATTTGTTGGATGGAAGGAGCTTGTTGGGGTTGTCCAAAGAACCCACAAGCCATGTGATAGATGTTTTTGCCATAACTGCACAACACAGCTTATACATTTATTTGTACAGTACTTGTAATCCAGAAATTTCAAAGGTTTTGATTTTCAGGGACTTGGTTCATCCAAAATGGGACCAGAGTAAGCTTGTGTGTGTTCAATGTGAGCAATCAGGGTACAAGGCCCAGTGAAATGGAAAGTGAAGTAAGTGAATTCAACTTACTGTGTTAGACTAAAAAGTATCTCCTCCTATGAAGAATCGAGAACACCACAAGGATTCCCACCTATTTGACTTTTGGTCCATATTCTGCATTCAATAAATTTGAATAAATTATTATGATTTCTTTGGGACAAAACTTAATTTTCCAGGCTGTCCACTGGCAAAATTGACCTCTAAACTAAATCTCTGGGATTTAATTTGGACCAGATTTTTGTTGGTTGTTAAGGAGTAAAGGTTAGTAACATATAAAATAGTGTAAGCTACATCTCCCTCAGAGCTGGAATAAACAGAAATTTTAACGATCTATAAAGTTTTATGAGTGACTGGACTTCAGTCAACAGTGTTTCAGTGGGATTTCTAGAAACATCAAAAGAACAAAAAAGTCCAAATATAACACCATTCCACTTTGGTGGCTAAGAGTTAATAAAGTTAAAACCTCTTCCAAACTCTGTCATTTAAGTCCATATCATAACTCTTGTTACACTAAGATTCGTTGCCAAGAATTCATAGTAGTAGAAGCAGCAAATGAAAAATGGCTAGAAAGAGCACAGTTTTGTTAGGCAACACAGTCCAGGTACAAGAGTTTGGCTTCTGTGAAAGAAGGGGAGGTGACCAAAACTACTTGAGTGTAACAGCCTCCTGATAGTCTGCAATTATACAACAATGAGTCTAGTCATTAATATCCATTTTAGCTGTCTGAAAGTCCTGAGAAATCCAATGCCATAACCTCTCCCAAAGTGCATCAAGTCAACAGCCCAAAGAGGTTCCAAAGACCTAAGCAAGCAGAATAATAATGATAGCTGAGAATAAACACCTTTGTTCAGTAAAATTAATCGTTGTAATGCTAGAGTGTGTGACCAGGTCATTACCTTAAAGGTAGGTCTTGATGTCGCAGCTGAGCAACCATAATGAAAAAGCTCACATGCAGAGGGCATGAAGCTGTTCTTTCCTAGGTCATAACTAGGCCAAGGAAGGAAGACCTTATGAGTGAGCTGGAACTGGCCAGCATGTCAAAGTGTAAGCAGGAATGCTGCTATGGCTATAAGATACTGCCATTATCTAGGGCTCATGTTCGCTAACTGGCAGGAGAAGAGATGAGAAGACAAAGAGAATATGTGTAAGACAGACAAAACGGATGAAGCAGCAGAGGTTAACACAGCACTGACCCAGAGAATGAGCTTCCCTTGCTGGGAAGAGATGCAGTTATAGAGAAAATCTTGCACTGTAGTTTGGTGTAGGCAGAGCTAACCACCCACACTCTCTGCTGCATCCATTTGAGGCTTGAGGTCTCAAAAACATATCTTCAGAGCTGGAGGGAGAAGGCTGTCTCGTTTCTCTAAAGTCACTAATTTGTTACTGTTTTCCATAGGTTAGGCATATAAAATTTAAGGTAGGCACTTAATACCTTTCATGGACATGGCTCCCTATCCTTACAAAAATAAGATGATTTGGATTCCTTACTAACAATCCAAGGAGAGATTCCTCACAGTCACTGCTAACACTTCTAAAAGTAGCAAAGGCTGCCATGGGATGTGCAGGTGAGAGGCAGGTGGCAAAGGCTACAACTCTTCCCAAGGGCAGTCGTGGTGGATGACCTCAGTGAGAGTTAGATGAAAGGATACGACAAGTACAAACTAAACAGGGTTTAGCAGATATGCTGAAATGCCAGCCTTGCATTTGCTAGGCCAGTGCAGGAAGGGAGTTACAGAGTTTATTTCTCTGTCCCCAGATGGACAAGCCTGCAGGGGAGGTGAAATTAAGTATTTTCCACAGTACTATTCCTTTCACATAGGGGATGGGCAGATGAAAGCATAAAGGTGACAAAGAAGCAGAAGTGGTGATCAAGGCTGTCATCTTTGTCAGATCAGAGGCAGAAGCTGACAGTTTGATAGGCCAATATATTTGACAGATAGAGTGAGGCTAAGTGTGAAGGATCTTAAAGGAAAAGGTAAGTTGCTGGTGCTCAAAAATGCGAAGCCACTGTAAGGACACAAGGAGAGTGATGGTGCAGCCAAAGCAATGATCTGGGAATAGGGTTCTAATCCTGCTATTTTGGATGGAAGTGAAGGCAACTGTACTGCTGGAACATGTCTGGAGACCAGATCATTACCGACAAAGTACAAAAAGATGGGATGCTCCTGTGAGCCTCAGCTGGCTGCTGAAAGAAAGGATGAATCTGTGAGCTACTATGTAGGAGGAGGCAAGTTGACTTGGCTCATACACTGACTGAAAGAGGAACAGAATCTAAAATTTTCCCTGATCATGGGCTGGAGGAAGTATGAGGTTAAGAGCAGTGAAAAAATTGGGAAAAATTGACAGTAGATTTAGTTTTAGACATTAAAAATTTTCAGTGATGTGGAAGTGAACTGTTAGAATGAGGATTACATAGAGGAAGAGAGAGATTTGCAGAGGTAAATTTTTAGGAGATGGGCACCTACAAATGGAATAGAGCTAAGATCTTTAAAGCAATCTTTCTGCCTCTCTTTCTTCTCCTGTTGTCTAGGCAGCTAGAAAAGTCATGGGCATCACCAAACTTTTGGTTACTAAAAACATAATTTGCTTAATTTTGTTATGTTTTTCTCACTTCTACAACAGGTTATGTGTTGGTTATGTGGCCAATTGACTCAACTGCAGATATTCCAGATACTGATGAGGGCTACTGGCAATAATGGTCATAAGAGAATTTGTGGTTTTATGAAAAAAGACAATACTTTCCATGCAGTGATAAGACCCACCCCAAAATGTGACAATTTACTGGATGCAAAATGGGCCTGGTCTTCTATAGATTTTATATAAAATCAGTTGACAGGGAAATACTTGATGGACATGTCATTCCCATCAAAACCACCAGCTTTGCAGCCAGGTTGGATTAAGTCCCACTACCATGCCATGGTTCAGTTTTTCTGTACTTCCTTTGCTGCCCCCCTCCGCAGTCATTCTTATTGATGGACATGGCACTCTCCTTGCCAGTCTCAAGAGAAACGGGGCAGTAGGGGCTTCTGTGCTCTTTTTTGGTCACTCATTTCATCACAGAGTGGCAGACTTGGTGTCTGATGTGAGACATCAAGACGAGCTGGCCTTCAAATTTGCTCCAGGACCCATCTTATGATAGGTTTTAACTCCACCAAAGATTATCAACAACATTCTCATGGATTTTTCTGAGAAACCTCACAGAAACAATTTGAAGAGACAGTAGTAATTCTTTCTTCCTATGAAAAAAATTTCTTGACAATGTCTAAAAATCAGAGTGATGGCTGAAGTGCTGAGACTAATAAACAGAACACCTTACTGATGGTTTTGTCTTAAGAGAAAAAGAAAAGAGGCAAGGCTTTGTATACCTGAAATAATTATTAACAGTTTTTATTAGGAAGAGACCAAACTTGTTCAGCTTCTTTTGTAGTAAACATGTCTGGTGGGGCTGAGGGAGAGGGGGGAAAATCACGCATACTTTTTATACGGTGTGGTTGGATAGCTGGCAAGTGCACCTGTAGGGCATATGTGAATGTATAAACCCACACATGTTCACTTGAAAGGACACCGTCAGCTTGCTGCAGAGATTTTGTTTGCTCTTTAATCTGCATTAATACCCTCTTAGAAGCTTAAAACCCATTATTTATTTCCCTATTGATTTCCTTCTTCTCTTTCCCCTTGTCAACCCCTTTTTGTGTGTGTTTGTTTTGCTTTGTTTTGAGTGAAGATAAAATTAACACAGCTGGTCTTATTTAACAACCCAAACAACTCCAATTTGTACCACACTTTATCAGGGCAGTGAGAGCAAGGACAAGAGTGTCAGCAGACAGAATGCTGGGTGGGCACACCAGGGGAGTGCTGCTTTGTGGTGCTGTGCTTAGGCTGGCCTTTGAGAGGGCACCAAGGCAATGCAGTTCCTGTTTTGGCTACCTGGACCTGGAAGGGAGGACAGACACATTAAAGAGGTTCAGTTCCTTTAAAAATGTGATTAGCCACTTGCTGCTCCTTCTCGAACAAAATTAATTAAAAACCAGCAGTAACCTTCGTCTTAGCCTGTGCAGTCGGATTAACACCAATCAGATTGTGCGAAGGGATTTGGGGTAAGTGCCGCTAAGTTTGAGCACCTCTGTTTTCAGTTCTTACTGCTGTTATGAGCATGGGTCTGTTTGCAGTGATGCAGAGCTCCATGAAGAGCCCTGAGGGCAGAGGCTGCCTGTATTTGCCATAACCTTGGGGTGCTGCAGGCAGCAGGCACACCATAAGAGGCAGCCAGTAAAAGTCTCCTGCTCCTTGTCCTCTCCATATGTGAGCCAAGAAGGGTGCGAAGAAGAGCTTTCCAGAAAAGCAGTGATGACAGTCAGTCAGAGTACTGGGCTCTCCAGGTAGATTGAAGCAGGGAGAAAGAAAAGAGCAGAGAAGCAAGTAAAGGAGAGTTTCCTAGTCAATCCACTCTGCAATAGTTCTGTGCTGCAACCTACAGCTACTTCTGGAGACTTAGCTGTGGTCATTGCTCACTTGGGCATTGCCTGTAGGATCTGTTCCAGAACAGATTAGTTTAGCTGCTGACTCTCATTTTAAGGTATTTGATCAAGTGAGGAGACTGGCAAGAAATCAGCCAATGTTCATGGCTCAAATAATATTTCTGTCTTCATCTCTACAGTTTTGTCAAAATCCAGTAACTTCTCCTTTAAAGTTCCACATGGATGAAAAGGTTTTGTGGTTTCACTAAATTTTCACTTGAAAGGGAGGACCATTGCCTTTGACAGGTTGCTTAACACTGAATGAAGGCAGGCAGGACTGGCACTGGCACTGCGCTGGTGTTCTCTCTGATGGTGTGTTTGGACCAGTTTGCAAATGAACCCTTGCAAGCAGAAAGTGCATGAAGGTCTCATTAAACAAAGTACCTGGCTAAAACATTCAAACTGAGCTGTTCAAGAGATCCAAAACTGGTGTTTCATCAGTTTTTGACAATTCAGAGGATAGTTGTCCTTTGGAACATGACTCTCCAAAGGGTGCCATAAAAGACCAGAATCTGATCTCGGCAATAGTTGCAAAAGCAGAACAAAATACCAGCGTGAAAAGAGAAATTCACACCCAGACTATTACTGGATTAGGTATTTTATGCTCCCACTTGGTTTTCAGCTTGTCCCATGAACAAAAAACCCAAAAATGCCACTGATTGTGCCAGCCCTTAAGCCATTCATTGATAATGCGGGTTTTCCTGTTCCTTTAATCATTCATCCCTGCTAATGAAGGATAATACACAAAGGCAAAGAAAAGACTCTAAAATGCCGAGATGAAAAGCCATCCTCACACGGAGGTCAGACGCGGCTATTTCGTCCTGAGTAGCTCCCAGCAGGGCTTTCCCGCCAGACTGGTGGGATGCCAGTTCAGGGCTTCCTTCTGCCATCTTCTGCCCCTTCGCAGTATTGCGAGCTGGGAACAAACGGCTCAGCCTCACGCACAGGTCTTTGGTCTGTGGCAGCAGGACCTGGGCTTTTGCTCGAGGTTCGATGATCTGATCACAGTCATACATCAGGAAAAAGTGGAAAATAACCTGTTTACAATAGTAAATATGCTTTATGGGAGTAATGCTCTAAAGTGCTTTTAGGCAACCCTGTCTGAACATATGCATTAAGAGAATAGCTCACAAATATAAGAGAAAGGTTTTTCTGTGAGGTTTTTTCACCTTGAGCTTGTGGTGCTAACTGTCCCCACTCCTGTCGAGGAAGGAGCACCATCCATCCCAATGAGGTAAGGTGCTCAGCATTTTTGCAAGACAACCAAGAGGGCATTCACAAAAGAAAGCAAGAAACCATCTACTTTCACACTGTTAGTAAACGGCTGCGCAATCCTGTAGATGCTCAGATGTTTTGCTTCCTTGTAACAAAAATGACCTTCCTTTGCTCCACTTCCTTTTAAACTTTCAGACTGAAGGATGGCATTCAGTATGGGATAAGGAGACACCTCCCAACACTGCCCCCACTTCAGTACACGTTAGTGCCTGTCATAGCTGGGTGGGTTATGAATATTTGAAAATATTTTGCATAAATGAAAAGGGCATTATTTACTTTCTGCTGTATCCATCCACCCGACTGCCAGCTATCTCACAGGATCCAGGTTTTGCATTGGTATTCTGCTGCATTTGTTTTCTTATCAGTTTGTAAGTAATGTTTTCACCTTTTGAGAAAACCTCAGCTACAGGCTATATTTACATGTGTATTCTGTGAGGCATTTACTGCTGGCATTTAAACAAAAATAACAGTGACAGCTACCAATTTATGTTCCTGCTATTTGGGTCTAAGATACAGCACTACCTGAGAAGGAGGAGTTCAGTTATTTTCTGTTTTTTCTTGAGAAACTGAGTTCTAGTTTCTGATATGTTTTTCCTCATCTCATTTTGTCCCTGGATGTGTCTCTTTCTTGTCTCTTTACAAATATTGTCCCAGAAGTGTAAGGTTAAAACCCCATTCACCTCTGGCTTGGAGCTATGGACGTGGGAGTTCCTTCCCTGCCAATTTCTATGAACAACTGCTTCTAAAAGCTCAAATGACAGCTTTCCTGGCAAAATGCTGCTTCTCATTTCCCTTCTTTTGTTACATTTTTGTCCTTCACAAAATAATTAATGCTTTCTGTTCTGCTTTCTCTTACCTTCCACCAGTCTTTGTTTAGTTTTTGACTGTAAGTTTGTTTTGGAATAGAAAGGTCTTTCTCTTAGCTCTTTCTAACAACCTTGTGTACTACATTTTATGAATGGTTGTGACTTTTACAGACTACAGCTTATTTGTGTGTGTGATTTTGCTGTGCTAAGGTTTTCAATAAAATTCTTCACACCGCAAATGTTTAGCTAAGTAAAAAGTTGACCTTTTTTTCCAGTTCTGCTTGGGGTTACTTTCATGTGTTGTTAAGCACATCTAATTAACATTGGCACATTAATTTTGTCATAAGAGTGGAGACAAAAAAAGCTAAGTAAACCTTGATTAAGATCTCAAAATACAGAGAGGTTTTGGAATTTTTTTTCTTGTGGTTGTATTGTAATTTATTTTAACAGAAAACAATTTACTTGACCAAATCTTTCTGGGCATTCTTAACCTGTAAGGTTTTTTCCCTTGCTTATGAATACAAATATTCACTATATCCATTATTTGCCTTTTTTTTTTTTTTTTTTTTTTTTTTTTTTTTTTTTTTGTGTGTGTGTGTGTGGTTAGGGGCAGTCTCTGTGCAGTTCTGATTAAGATGTAGGGTTTATTGTACCTGGCTGCCCAAACAGCCCAGGTGTCAATGAACCTTTCCAAGCAAAGCTTTGCATACAGAGCTGGTCACTGGGAGTTAAGCAGGGCTCTGACAAGGCACAGGGCCAAAGTTTGAAGTAATGAAGACACAAGTAAAATGATGCTATTTATATGCTGAAGAATAAGATATATTCAACAGACAAAAAGCCTCCAAGAAATTAATTAAAAGGTGTAAAGCATTATGAAAAAGTTATATTTAGCTTACAATTTCTGGAACAATACTATCTTACTAAAATTTTCTAAAAGATGCAGTATCAATTTCACCCTAGTAAAGAAGCTGAGCATACGCTGAAAAAAGAGAGTTTAGTAAAGGAACATTTTGTTTGCTGCAGTGTACCTTTTCCTTCCTGTTTCATCAGCAAATGTGTGCATTACAGTACACACCATATTTTAATTTAAACAGTAATGTGCCAGGCACCAACAGTTACACATCATCACACACAAGTTCTTATCGTCCCTCAAGGTGTGTTAGTAGATAATGTGTAATGCATATGTGAGCAAAGTCTCCATCATTACATGAGTTTCACATACCAGTAATTGTTATCTACCAAAATTATTTATTAACAGAATAAGGAAGGAGAAAGATTGGGTGCAGTTTCAAACTAGGAATTCTTTTGCTTAACTTCAGGTTACATGACTCACAAACTGAGGGGTGTGAATGTTTATCTAAAGCTGTGTTTAATTTGTCTGTCTCTGTTCTCTGTTGCTAACAGTTTACTGTGCAGCACAGTCCATGTATAGCCCCCATCTCTCTTGATTTCCCTTGCCCTGAGTAGCCCACGATATTCTTCCTTCCCCTGATTTCCCCAGTATTTCCCTGGCCTAGACTCTTTGCCCAATTCTCTCCCCTACTCCTGATACTGGAGCCGAGCATTTGGTTTGGAGAAGTGTCGGGATTGCAAAAGCCTGCTTTGAGTGCAGCAGTCAGGGTCGGTATTGCTTGGCTGTGCCCCAAAAGACTTTCTGTAACCAGAGCTGGAGCCAAAGTAGTTATACCAATTTGGCAAATGTAGAGGATTCTTCTGTGCACCAAGTACACTGGGATTGCTCTTTAACTGCCTTTAAGTTTTCTCATGAAATCTGCAGTGACGCCCAAACAAGCCTAATGTGGTTAAGAACTCAGTCCAATGATCTCACATCCTCCACTGCAGTTGAAGGCTCATAAACACATTTTGTCTATATTGGTATGTTGTCATAATTTGGGAGACACATTGCCTGGAAACACAATAGTTGGTTATGAAAGTCTAGTTTGATGCTGAGAGATCACAGCCAGATGTTACATTCCAGTAATCAAAAATGAGTTATTGCAGGAACAAATAAAAAGTAGTGAAATGCTAATTTTATATAGCTCTTTTTTTCTTTCTTAAAAAACATTATTTATTTTTGCCTTTAAAAGCAGTGACTATTTGGAGGAGACAATGGTGGCTAGGAGACTACTAGGAGAAGAAATGCAAAGAATTATAGAAGAAGTAGAGCTAGTTAGGGGAGACATTTCATGTTTTTCATTAATTTAGGATGTATATCTGATTACAGAATGTATATCTGATCACATGCATTAAGCATAACAGAGCTCCAAGAAATGATCAATAGACTGTACAATCAACCGGTGCAGGAGTACAGATGGATATTAGAAGATATGGTAGATAAAATGTTTCACAGAAAATTCAGAATTTGCAGATGCCTGCTGCATAAAGCAATCTCCAGGCTGTACTTCCAGATAAGTTGCAGAATAAATGCAGAAATGCAAGAGCTCTTTTCTATCCCATCTCTATAAAGCACGTGATGGGATGCTGCGCAGGGGAATATCTGTTAAATCAGTGAAGATGGAGATCAACAGAAGCACTCTATGGTGGGTAGGGAGATGCTTAAAGTAGAGATATAATCAGATAGTGCTGAAAAGGAAGATGCTGTCATTGAAGCAAATTATTTTATAGAGGAGCAGAGCAGAAGCAAAGGAGCAGACTTGGGATCTTTATTTTTTAATATTTTTCCTGTAGTGTGGAGAATGAGAGAACCTGATGGGAAATGACAGCGACACAAAGGTTTGAGAGATGATCAAGATATGAACAATCAAGAATACAGAGAAAAAGCTGAATGGCCTGAGGTCTGGAGGATTAGAATGGGATAAATTTTTGCAAAATAAAATGTCAGGTATTTATCTTGGACAGTGATAAGAAAAAACCTTGTGTTGTAAACCAGAAATTAATCTGGTAATATCTGAGGATGGGAACTTGGGTATATTATTTACCAGGATAAGTGTGTACTATTGCTGTGATACAGACAAGAAAGACAGCTCTGGTCAGAAGAGCAATTACATGTAGAAAGAGGGATGGCTATTGCTATTTTTCAGACCTCATTTGGAATTCCATATCCTTTGTGGAGGTCCCTTATTCAGCAAAGACGAACTCAAATGGCAGTGATGCAGAGAGACAGGGTAAGGTTCAGCATCTTCTGAGGAGAAACTAGGAGAATGTGGCATCTTTTGGACAAAGCAGTCTTTCGGTTCATAAAGGTGTTACAGAAAGAATATATGTATTTAGGCTAAAAGACATAGTTGTAAGAAAAGAGAGAAATCAAGTATATAAATGTAAACTGGCCAGGCACAAGTTTAGAATGGAAATTAGAAGAACATTCCTAACCAGGATAGCAACAGGAGCAGAGGAAGTGAATAAAACAAACTGCTAAAATGGAAAATAATAAAAATGGATATAATATGATATCTGCATTGACAAGACAATGCTTTGTGTGACTCAAGAGTATTACTGTGCTCAAAGGCCAATTTCTTAAATTAAAAATTATATTTTTATAGTTAATGAAATCATCATAGTTGTCTCAGTGAAGTACAATCTAGCTAAATGAGACTGGATTCATATGTTCAGGTGAGGAGAGAGCATTAAGATCATCTATTCTGAAATTTAATGTAATGCAGCCCATAAAAACCTACTCATTCCTTTTCGCTCCAGGCTCAGTGCCTCTCTTTGATCTATAGCACATCTTTTCAGAAAGGTATTCAGATTTAATTTAAGTGCTTCAAGTGAAGTAGAAACCACCACATTTAACAGCAACCTCTATTGAAACTGCAATGCAGATGGTTTGAGAGAAGAGCTTTTGACCTTTGTGATTTTTTTTCTTTTTTTGCCATTGTTGACAAGCTTTATGAGGAAATACATCAGAGGGATCGTTGTGGAAGATATTAAACTTCCTACATCTATACTGATCTGATGAACTCCTTTTCAATATTTTCAGGAGTTAATGGCCTGTGGTATGTTTCTTCTGCTACTAAGACCAATTTTAACATCAGTGAAGTTATTCCCATTTATACCAGGTAAAAATATGATCCTTTATGCACATGATTAACAGACTTCCTGAGATGAGTAAATATTTTCTAAGTAATGCAACAGGATGGAAAATACCTTATTTGTAAGCTATATATCATACATATATCTTATATATAGTTATATCTATATATCTTATCTCTGAGTAAAACCAGCAGACTTTGGTTTATGGTATGATTTGTGTTAATGCACAACATTTAAATTCTTGCACAGATAGAAAGCTTTTAGGGTAATGCCTATTTCCTTTAATATTAGCTTCTTAAATTTGGCATATAATCTGAGATAACCCTTTAAATTCAGTCTAAGACATTTATCTCTAACAAAAAAGATATTCTTGCCAACAGTAAGCCATCTCACCTGTTTTATATACACAGAATGGATCACCTTCAGGTTAGAAAACTAACTTTTAAGTGGCTGCCATTAAATGAAAGGGATCATATTTTAAAAGTATGGAAAAGAAATATCCTCATGACAGGGTGTTCTGAGTGGCTGTCACAGAATAAATTTGGAGTAGTGCAGCAGTAAGACTAAACCAACCAACACAGCAGTACTCAGATGCAGGCAGACATCTGATTTCTGTGTGATTGGATTAAAGGACAGGAGAAAAAGCCTTTCAGATCTGTGAATAAATTTGACTCGTGAAGAACTGTGCACCTCAAAACCCAAGAATGGAGCTAAATCCAAGCATAGTTAAATAGTGATTAGAATCATGGTTATTCTTCTCTTGCAACATTTCTGTTTGGTTGTAGTATTTCCCTGACACCTGTTCTAGAGGTCTCGGGCACCCTGAAGCACAGTCCTGTGCACCCAACAGGCTGCGCCCTGGAGAATGCTCCCACGATGGCTGACATCTTTAGCAACAAGCTTATTGTGTGCAGCACTGTGGTTATGTCTTACTTTTAGTACCCAAAGACTCTTTCAAAAGGAAGATTGCTTTGATGCCAGGTTTTGAACTAAAACCAAAATCAAAATCCTTGCCTAAATGTCCTTTCTTTTTAGGTATCGGCAGCACACTGTTAAGTATGTCTTTTGTCAGGATAGTTTGAATATGATTAATCTGTACTATGGTGCTATGAAAAGAAAGACAATGTGTCCAAACTCTGCTCTTAGCTACAGCAGTCAGCACAGACATCTGGAGGTCAAGTGTTTTCAGAAGTCTGACTTGGATTAGAGTCTGACCCCCATGTGCATGAATCATCACAAGGATTAATGAAGTGTATAAAGTGTATGTGCTTGTTAATCTCATCTATGGACACGGAAAAGGAAGAAATTCTTCACTTTGAGAGAGTAAATGGTTTAGCAAAGAGAAGACACAAAGCCTAGCTTTAAGCTGATGGGAAGCCTACAGCTTAATGGAAGAGTGTCTTTTATTATCTTAACTGCAGCAACTGTGTTCCAAGGAGGTATGACATGAAAATGACCCTGTTTGACTTTTAGTTGTGAAGTTTTGTCCCTTTCCTTTTGGTATTGTCACCTCTGTTTTAAATGTTGTCTGTGAAAAAGATTCTATTTTAAATTAAAACTAGAGTTTCATCACTTGCCTTTCTTTTAGTTCACACTTGCTTCAAGTTCCTCTGGCTCATGCCATGTATATAAACATGGTTCCTCAAGATTTGGCTTTGGCCAAGTACCTTCAAAGGGGCAAGTGGTTCTTGTAGCAACTCAGATAACGTAAAATAAGGAGTATACTAACTGAATTTTGGCTTTTGTTACATTAACTCTCTAACTGACAGAGAGGTCTCTGCCATTCCAGCACCTACCCAGGACAGATACTCTGCGGCAGAGACTCTAAGGCTTGTCTTGCCTGGCCCTGCAGAGGACGATTTTAAATTTTCAGAGTCAGGTCTAAAACCAGCTGTGTGCAGAGCTTTGAAATCCTTCATGGATGGCATCAATCAAAGGCTCATCTTCAGAAGCTCCTCCTTTGTGTTATCATAGTGTTTGTCACAGAATGAGTCAAGGGGATCAGACAGCAAGTGAGGAAGCACATCATATCCTACAAAAGCCTGAGCTGGTCCCTAACAACTTTTACAGCTGCAAAAGCCCCAGGATTATTCCAGCATTTTTTTTTTTTTTTTTCTATCTCAGTAAAGGAAGGTCTTGGACACCTCTCGTAGCACTGAACAGACTCATCTTTATGCAACAGCTAGGACTATCCCAGTTTCCTGTGTTTGTCTGATCAGAGGGAGGTAATCCCAGACAATTTGTGAAAGAGGAAAAAAAAGAGGAACTATTTTTACAGTAGGGGTTAACATTTGAAGCTTAGCGCTGGATGGTTCTGAGATTCCTCTGAATGGAAATTTCACCACTCTCAGCTCTGATTACAAGCTTGAGAGGCCAGTAGTCCCTCAGCATGGGCTTCTTAGCTTTTCTGAGGAGGAACAGGCTCCTTACAGCATCTTTCTTCAATGGCTTCAGAAGGAAATTAGTTTTTAGTGCAAATGTAAATTGCACATGTGCAAGTTATAATTCTGGGTCATTGCCAGTAGGTAAAATCTCTAACTCTGCTATTTGGTAGTTACTATAAAGTTTTCAGTAATACTCTTCAGTTCTCTTCCTGTCCTTTCAGCTACAGAAAAAACATTTGGAAAGAAAATAATCTTTTTATGTATAGAGGGGATAAATGAATAGCACTTGCGGGACAAAGATGAATGGAAATTGAAATAGGAGTTTTTTCAACAACTGTTTATAGTCTGCAAATGACAGAATTTTCATGGTCAAGTTTTGTAAAAAACAGCACTCAGGGGTAGAAATGAGAGTTTTGTGTGTGAGGGGATTAAACTGAAAAAGCAGTACAACTATCTGAATCAGAAAAGACCCCAGTGCCCACAAAGTGCTCCAGAGAAGCAGAGTTTAATGTCAGTGGGATTGCGAAGGTCAGTGAGCAGATGAGGGTTGATGGAAACTCCTCTCTGTACTGTGAAAAGACCATACACATCTGGTAGAATACTCCCAGAGGATCTCTGAATTCCAGGGGGTTGCAAAGCTCACTTGCTGTGCTGTGTTATTTTGATTGCATCACTTTGTCTACAGAAACCATAGAAAATAAAGACGCTCCCATTCAACTTTCAGAGCATGGATGTTTTACCTCAAATGAAACTT
Source organism: Coloeus monedula (assembly GCF_965178545.1). Classification (NCBI taxonomy): domain Eukaryota; kingdom Metazoa; phylum Chordata; class Aves; order Passeriformes; family Corvidae; genus Coloeus; species Coloeus monedula. The sequence continues at coordinate 40,685,419 of NC_138784.1, forward strand.
ATGGAATTAATAATGTTGAGAGCTAAAGTTTGCTTACTTGTATTAGTTTATAATTTTTTTTAATGTGTTTAGTACTTACTTACTTTGCCAAACAGAGGTATGCCTCACTGAAAGAGGGGATTGAGTGTCATATTATCCTGAAATGGAAGAAATACACTTGTCAACATAAATATCAAACCCGCATTTTTTGAGCAAAATTTCATGGCAGATGTTATGGACTTCCTGTGTACTAACTCTAAACATAACTGGTGAGCACATTGCCTGCCTGCCTGTATTATGTAGAATTTTAATATAAAGCATTAAGAAAGCATCTTTATAGGGAATAATATAATTATAGTTGCATAACTCATGTCTATAAAACAACAACAGAATGACCTTGTTCTCATTTTCTTACCAGTAAGTATCTGGTTTTGGATCACAAAATGACTGTATACTTGTCTGGGCCTCATATCATTGGGACACTTTCCACCCATGGCTGGAAGGCAGCAGGGAAAATTGAGAGAGAAAGTGTCATGTTTCTCTAACAGGTTTATTCTTTTTCCTTGGAAAAAATATGGCAGGAGAACGGTTAGATATATTATTTTGAATTTGCGCTCACAGTGACTTGCCTTATAAACTTTTGCTTTACAAAGGCATAAGCAAAATTACAATTATTTCCTGGTATTTAGACCCGAATATGAAATATTCATGTCTTTTCCAGAAAAAACACTCCTAGATCAGCTCCCCCCTGCTTGACAAAGAAGGCAATATTCTAAAGATGCATATGAAACCTTTTGATTCTTCATTGACACAGGCTGTTCTCTGCATTTGTAAGGCGTCTTTCTTCACAGAGATCTGTACCTTATGATACAACCAATTTCAAGATATGCTGAAAATGTCAGGGGTCAATAATACCACCCCTTATTTTAGTCACAGCTCCTGTACATGAAGCCCTGACTACATAATACAAACCAACAAGAAACCTTTTCAGTATGGGTTCTTTAGCAAGAATTTTTTTCTTTGACAAAGTTAGACTTAGTAATATACCTCCAGGCTAGATAGTGAAGCCCTTGCTGACACTGATTATCATGTTAATCTGTGATGAATTAAATTTGAAACCTCCAAAAGATTTTAAACTTGGAGACATACAGTTTAAATGAATCCTGACCAGGTGCTGGGAAATAGGAAATCCCTGACATAAGTTCTGACATAAAAGAAGAGCTTAGTTCATGAAGTACAAAAATGAGCTAAATTATGTAAAGCAGCCAAGAAAGCTAGCAGTAAACAAGAAGGTCTGGAGAGGCAGGGAGGGTGTAAAGAAAAATATGTGGATTAGGTATGTGAGTTTATTCATATTTAAGGACTTATTTTATTTTAACACTAGCCAAGTATCACTCAAAGCTTAAAGACATGTATTTCAGAGAGTTTTCAGATGAAAGGCTCAGAAGAAAACTGGTTTTGTATGGGAAGAGAAGGCTGCTCCCTTTGGGAGGGAGAGCAGATCATCGGCTGCTTGAGGTTTGTTTTCTGGAAGAGTTGTTACTTTAGGGGAAGTGAGAGTGTTTGAGACACTAGACCTTGCTAAAACAGGAACATATGAGCGTTGTTGGCGCCAGGCCATGGAGCGCCTGGGTAGGAGTTTAACACAGAGCTGGATGGGGCTTTTCTGATGAAACTTTTGTCAGAATAGGAACTTTTTGTGAAGACATATTCCCATTTAAACTCTCTCCCTGAGGACAAGATTTACATGGCTAATGTGAAAAGTGTGGTCCGAGGGAAGGTGTGACACACCTCCAACCAGCACCCTGATGGCCAACAAACTCACCTGGTCCACAGAAATGTCTGTGCCCTCTGAGGGCCTGTTTTGGTATGAGGGGTACTGTACATCCATACTGCCTTTCTGTAGGCCTCTGAGGAGAGGAGAGCACCAGGGTAACCCAACTATACACTTCCCAGCCCAGAGCTGGGGCTGGCAAGGCACACAATAGGATTTGCCTGCTCCTGTGTGTATGGACATGTCCTGGACATCCAGGTTTGTTTTGACGATCAGGCCACTGCCTCTTGTGAGCTGGGTTGTTCACTAACTCAGTTTGGGCTGTATCTTTTATATAAAGCATTTGTGTATCTCTTGGCTGGAGTGCAGAAGAACAGAGTCATCATGAAAGTAGTGTTTACATTGCCAATGGCTACAACCACCTGTTATTTAAAACTGAAAGTAAAAGCCCTAACAGGCAAGAAATCAGCTCCCAGTAGGACACTAACAGGAGCCCAGTTCACTCTTGTAGCCCATAGGAAATGGAGAGACTTCCGATCCTGTTCCAAGACACAATTCTGCTCATCGTTGTAACAGTTCAGGGTGTGGTAGAACAGAGGACAAGAAAGGAAGAAAGACAGTAACAGTATTTGGCAGAGGTCACACCAGAGAGCTTTCTGGGTAGATTACAGCTTGTTCTGAGCTGTAACTGGGTTGGGGCTGGGGTCAGAGCACCGCTGAGCTGTAGTCAGTCAGTGCCTCTGAAAGAATGGGCTTGCAGCTTTGGGCTACACACCTTGCTACAGCAACTACACAGCTTTGGGTCAGGGCAAATCTATCTCGTGGCAAAACTTCTGCAGACATGCCCACAGTGTAATGTAACTAAGACCAGATCCTCATTTCCTGTTGTTTTTTTCCCCCACGTTTTGCATCACTTTAACAGAACAAAGAAGTTCTACAAGTGAAAGACTCACACTCTTCCTTTGTAGCACTTTAAGAGCAAAAAATGTCTGCTGTGGAACAGAGTGCTGTCCCATTGAGGGAACTCTGGTGTGGAATCCACTCAAATGTCTTCAGATTTGTGGACTCACTTTTTGGTCAGTGGCAAGAAACAGGCCGTTCAAGGGCACAGTTCACCTGTCCTGTTTTCAGGTCTATTTTAGGATAAGCTTAATCACTCCTTAGCAGTCTCCACTCCTTGGAAGAAGCTGTGAAGGCATGCTAGACAGCTGATACAGCCACCCATATACATGCCCAACACTGGTTGAAAACACTCCTTCTGCTTTTCATGTGGTCAGTTGCAGTACCAGCCCTGGACTCAACCATAGCTATCTAAACCCTGTGAGACATGGAAGTTTCCAAAAAGTTTAGGTGCTTATAGTATTGTAAATCACAAATCAGCTACCCAAAATCATGAAAATGGTTTAAGAAGCATGATTAAATGCAATACTGCTGTCTTCTTTCTTCTAGTTTTTATTCAGCCTTTGGAGTTTTTGGGTATATTTTTGTCATGTTTTCCACTCTTATCCTTCATTTCAAGGCTTAAATCAAAGGATAGTTTAAAATGGAGGCAGGGAGTCGTAATTGTTTGACTGTGGGATTTGAGTATAAACTCAGCTGTCGTGGCAGCGCCACATATCAAAAATAAGATCTGTTAGGACATTGCACTATTTTGCTAAGAATCAGACATAGGTGTATTCAGTTTTACAATTGAAGTATTACAAGCTTTTATAATATTGCAGTAAGATCTAATTGCTAAGGTTGTAACTCAAATCTTGAGTTGTAGTAGACTAAGGACAAGCTTAGTCAGACCTCACCTTGCAAGTACAGTCAAGGACAAGAACAGATACTAAAATTTTGCCCTGCTTTGAAAGTGTTTGTCCTACTGTTTGCACTGCAAACATGCCTTTGTTAGGCAGCACACCCCATTTAGGTGGGGGTTGAAATGCTGACAAGGCTAATGACACTCAACATTTGCTTCACCTGGCATTATGGGTAGGCAACTTGCTGTGAAAGCATGAAAAGGATGTTATAATTTTCACTTCTGTTTAGACAGGAGCTTAGTCAGGAAATGCAGAAACTTGTATTGAGTAGAGACCTAAGAGCAACAAGTGAGTTTGCAAGAGGTGATGCATCCGTTTGGCTGAAAGACAGATGCAGTGACAGCCTGAAATCCCTGCACACCTTATGTAAGCTGACTCTGCTGATTCAGCAGATCCTGAGATCTACTGATCCCTTTGAAGCTTCACACTCCACTCTGAATATAGTTCTTCCCAATCTTCTCTGTTGTGTATTTACCACTGAACTGAGCAGAAATTCTGATAGGCAAAACCCCTTTTATTCTCCACTATTCACACCCCACCATTCAAGGACTTCACTGCTACCCAAGACTAAACAAATTTTCAAGTCTGAACCTGAATGTATGACTGGCTGTGCAGTGAATCATCTGATATGGGGCTTTGTTCACAGCCTGACGTTGTGGAGGCACCTCACAAGAGAAAAGGGAGGTTATAAAATAAGATGAAAAAGACTCAGAGGTGAAGGAAGATAAAAAACATTGTAAAACCAACTGTAGATGCTTGGTATGTGTCAAAGAGGAGAAACTTTGCTTCATCCAGGTTCATTACAGATGTACTGGCTTACTCTTTTTTTGCCAAAATATACCTCCCTCTTTCCAGTTTCTTGTGTGAGCATGTTGTCAGAGGTCCCTTGTCGTGGAGGAAGCTGTGTGTATTGTGTCACAGGCTCTGCCCTGTGCTGCACCCAGGTTTTGCACTGATAACCCTCCTCATCTAATCTGTAGAGGAGCAGCAAGTAAATGAGTTTTCACAAATTCTTTCCTGGGAAAAGCTTTTGAGCACTTTGTGGCACAGGCTTTGTTATTGGTAGGGTATAGCTGATTATCTAAACAGTTAGTGGAGGGGTAGTGGAACCAATTTCATATGCAGACAAATAGCAGCAAAATTTCTCATGCCATTCCTGTGATTTATAAGCCTCTGCAATTATTTGCATGACCTTCATACTTGTAGGTACAACTAAGAATGTAATCTGTGCCATAACCATAGCCTTTCCCTTCTCCAAGGCATAAAAAAGCGCTGTGTAGCCAGGAAATAAGAAATAGGCAATCATATGGAAGACTTAAGCTGAAAATCTGTCCTGACACTTATTGTAAACTGCTTGCTTGTTTCTAAACTTAGATGGCATATTTTTACTTTAGGTACCATTAAATATATATATGAAAGATGTAGAAATTGTAGGAAAGACAGATAGAAACTGAGTTTCTACTCCGCAGCTGTAATTTAGCATGTTGTAAACTGGGATCTTACCAGAATTTGCTTGTTGTTATGTTCAGTAGGCTTATTAAAAAAACCAACCCCAAAAAAAACCCCTAAAAAACCCAAAACCCCCAACCCATGCCAAGAAAACCCCCCAAACCCACTAAAACCAAAACCAAGAAACAGCAGAAGTTCTGGGCATTTGTGTGTGAAAGGTCCTTGCACACTGTCCTTTTTTGAAGAGCCAGTGGGAATGCTCATGCTTGCCTCCTATATTATTATTGCCCTAGCACATTTTCCCTCAGACATCTCTGACTAAATGTCTGGGCTAAGCACCTCCTAGCCAACAGTGCTGCATCTCAAGCCTTCCTTGATCAGTATCTACTCTGTGTGAAGATTTACTGCAGCATAGTTTGTGGTACACAATGTCATTTCTGATCTACACTTAAAATAAACTTATTTTATTGCAATTGTATGGTCTGATTGCAGACTTATCTTTTCAAATCCTGTATCATCTGTGATTCCCTTACAACCTTTCATGGTCCTTTTGATGCATTTTTATACGGCCATTTAAACTTATCTCATTATTCGTCTGTGACTACGGCATCCCTCTGTAAAGTCACCCACATTTCTCAATTTACCTATTTGTGGAGTGTGTTAGATCTAAACTGTACCACACAGTTGTTTCTCCCAATCCTTACAAAATCTGTATTTCATGAGAGCAATTATTTTTAGGAACATTCTCAGAATTAGGGTGAACACTTGAAATAAGATAGTAAGACAGTTGATATCCTAGAGTTATAACGAAGAGTATTACTCCAGAAAGGAGCACAGGAAGTCATAGGCAGGTATAGATCCACTCCTGAAAATGGGAAAACTAGTTAAGAGAGCAGCTGGAGGGAGTTTTAAATGTAGAGTACTGGTGATTTTATTGTGGGTCCTACAGAAGCCAGATTCTAAGTTACATCTTTTTGTCACCATCTATAGGTGTGTTATATACTAACACTTCCCATTTTTTTTCAAATACAGAGAGCAGAACCGAGGAACAGGAATTGACATTGAAAACAGGGTTTGGGCTGAGTGGACTTGATAAATCAGTTCAGATCAGTGTGCCCATAATCTCTCACACTGTGTCCACCTTCAAAATTAAAGCTTCTTTTTTTTGTGACAAACTCAGAGAAACCTGTGTTTGACCCTCATTCCTACAAGCACTGCTCTATGAGGCTTCTTCAGAAAATAGGCTGATTAAAAAAACCAATAAAAATACCTTTATTTTTCCCTCAAGATTCCTAGTTGGAGGGACACAGAAGAAAACAAACAAGACAAAGCCCAAACCAAATGAAATAGGCTTATTGCCTTGCCTTCTGGAATGAGTCTAGTTCCTATTTCTGAGAGGTATCCTGCATCTAATGCCAGAACTAGGATTACCACGCTGGGGTTCAAAACACTTCTGGAAACCTGCACAGTAGGACATTTTGTGCACAATGCTCAGAGTCCTGGGGTCCTGACTTGGTGAGGAAGGGGAAAAGGATCTGAAGTAGATACTCAGAGGGAGAAAATGTTGGCAGATTCCTTGCCCCACCTCTGCTAGGATAAAGCAGACCCATCCCTTTATGCCGGTTGAATATCTGAAGCGGAAGTGTGAACACAACTGAATGAATGCTGGCAGTGAACACAAGGCAGTGAAACCCTGCAATGTAAAGAACTGCAATCATTTCAACCTCCTCTTAAAAGCAGGTCTGTAAAATATTTTTATGATCACTTGCCGAACTATAGCTTTTGCTTCATTATTTACTTTTGAGGTGTAGGGTAAGTAATAGGATTATTACAGAGAAGTACAAATCACAAGACACAGTAAGAGCCTGTGGTGATAACAACTTGTAGTGCTTCCCCAATGCTTGGTTAATGTTTACCTGTGGTAAAGCAACTACTTAAGCAATTGTGGATAACTCAGTCATAATTTTTGCTTTCAGTAGCAGAGCACGGTGTAATTTGACGTGGTTTGAGAGATTTTCTGAAGACACAAGAACAACTTTTATATCAAGGTCAAACTCTTAGGAAAGCTTCTTCTGTGGCACTCGTTTTTGTCTCAGCTTGTCGAAAATGGCGGGTGTAAGCAGCTGCATTAAGTACTCCATGTTTGTCTTCAACTTCTTATTTTGGGTAAGTCAGCGTTTAAACTGTTATTAGTAATGCATGAAATGTGTTCCCCATTGTCTGAATGCTGTAGTTAAAAGAATTGTAAGGAAAATAGAGCATAAGTGGAACCAGAGTACGATTCTAAATCAGGGAGGGGAGAATATATTTAACTTTTGCCCTTTCCTTTGTCTTTTTTCATCTAAACACTTTTCCCTCTGCATTCAAAAGTAGACAAGCCACAAGTCTGTCTCCCTGCTCATCTTGTGCCTCTCATGTTAAAGGACATCACTCATCTCAGTCAGAATATAAGAGACTTTCCAATAACAATGCACAGTTCTCATCCTTTTATTGCTGCTGTTGGCATGCAAGATCCTGAATATGTAGTTGCAACAGAAAATATGGAAAATTCACTTGAATTTTTAGCCTCCTAATTGATAAACGGTTTTCATATCCTTCTTTGTGGTTCTTTGCTTTACATTCAGTGCATAATTAGTTTCTGATGGTGGGCAGTAAATGTTTGTAAGAATGTATGAGCTGGCAGTACTGCCAACAGCTGTACCAAGGCCGATACAGCACAGCACAGGCCAATACAGCAGGCAGGTTTCTGGGTGTTATTTGAACCATATTTGTTTATTTATCACATCTTATCTGGGTTGCAAGAATTTCAGGTCCTGGAAGCTCTGGAAAGGTTTGAGTTAAAGAACGTTTCTCTCATGGTTCAACCTCACTGTCAGATTTCCTGACAGAGATTTTTCAGGTTCACCAGGGGTTCACTGAAACCAGAAGAGGAACTACTAGACACATTATGGGCTTTGCCTCAAGGGATTTTTTTCAAGTGAAAAGGTGATACCATTCAAAAGGGACCACAAACAGTAGCCTTGGAAAATCTGTGGCTAGACCAAATTCTTTGGTTGCTTATGAACCTCACAAAGAAATTCCTGACAGACCAGCGATGGTTTGGACTGTGTCCCCCAGTTTCTTCCTCCACTTCTATCAAGGCAGATTGAAGATTTTTGACATTTGTGTTGAAGTTTTTATGCAACAATACTTACAAGAATCTATAAGTTTCTGAATTTGAATTCCTGTCCCTCAGGAAGTTTTTCCTGTTTTTGTGGTTTGACCCCAATGAGAAACCAAGTACCATGCAGATGCTCACTCACTCCCCCACCAGCAGGATCGGAGACAGAATTGGAGGTTTAAAAGCTGGAAAATTCATGAGTTGACATAAAGACAGTTTAATAGGGAAAGCAAAAGCCATACATGCAAGCAAAAAAGCCCAAGGAATTAATTCCCTGCTTCACATGGGCAGGCAGATGTTCAGCCATCTCCGGGATGGCAGGACCCCATAAAGTGAAATGTTTACTTGTGAACACAAATGTCATCACTCCAAACATCCTCTGCCTTTCTCCTTCTTCCTCCCAGATTTATCTACTGAGCATGATGTCAAATGGTTTGGAACATTCCTGTGGTCAGCTATGGTCTTCTGTCCAGGGTGTGTCTCCTCCCAACTTCCCACGCACCCCCAGTCCCCTCACCAGAGTAGCAGTATGAAAGGAGAAAGAAAACTCTATGTAAGCCCTGCTCAGCAATAACAAAAACTTCTCTATATTATGAACCCTGTGTTCAGCACAAATCTAAAACACAGCCCTATACCAGCCACCGTGAAGAAAATTACCCCAGCCAAAACCAGCACACCTGTTCACACTCATCTGTGTTTACTGTAAGCTAAAACATGGGGAAATGTCTCAGACTAGCATCAGAAAAGCTCCAAACTACTTCTAGAACGAACACTGGAGTAATGTCCCGTGCCCCCAGAGACAGTATGGATTTCCTAGGGTAAAAAAAGGGGTGGGATCCTGGGGAAACCTTGAAACAAGCATGTGTGAAACAAACTTCCTATCTTTATAACAAAGTTGGAAAGCCCATACTGTATTCTGAGTAAGAGAATGCTGAGAGTATTCGCTGTGCATGTGACTGTCTGGATGGAACAGAGGAGGACAGGAATGCAACTCTAGCTAACTCTTTTAAAGGAAGCTGTTTAGCACTATTAAGATAGGGAAGATTGAAACAGAGAAGGACAGGAATGCAGCTATAGTTAATTATTTTTAGGAAGATGTTAAGTCTAGCACGATCAAGATTAGGAAGAACAGATGTATGGGCTGACAAAACTGAATTTTTTGGTTCACAGTTCTGTCTCTAATTCCTGGAAATCATTAAACTGCAATAGTAAGGTAGAGGGAACAGAGATGATTTTTCAGCCACTTGTCCCACAGCTGCTTTCTCTAGTGTACAAGGCAGTTGACAAGTGGAAAATTATTGATACTGGGAAATGAAGGTGACATTAACCTTAATAGATAAGAATGACGGCTGCCTATTTACCTGGTGTCCTTTCATTTTATGCCCTTTGCAATCTATCAGGGAGTGGCCCCTCTTAGAAGACTCAGGAATGGTCTTCCTAGCCTTCTGATTACTTTTTCTAAGCAGCTCATGCAGCATCACACTAAATGTGCAAGCCCTGGAATAGCCTAAGATAGCTCTGCAAATTGACTTTGGCTTCACTACATAACATATGTCTCCTGGGCATCTACATACCCACGAGCCCCATGCTGGGCTCCAGCACACAAATAGAGTTTTTCATCTTCCTAGTTTGGTGAAAAATAGCTGACTAGGCTTTTAAAGACCTGTGCTTTGGAACTAGGTGCCTATATGGAATTTCTAACAGTCCTGAAATTAACCCTTGTCAGTTCTAACACGGCAGATTTTTCTTCTTTCCCTTCTTTGGAGTTCGCAGGATATCCAGTCTTACCTGCTGTCCTCATTGTGTCAACTTCTGCTACTCCACATCATGCAAAATTGTAGAACTACCTTTTTTTTCCCACCAAATACTGATGTCTGACACTAGTTCGAAGCAACATAGTTAGTGACAGAGTATCTTTGATCAGTTGTTAATGCCAGACTTGCAGTCCCAGCTACAAACAAAGTGGCCCCTTCCCCGAACCTTGATGCGAACATCTCAATCCCTGAAGTAGCAACGCATGCTTAGCAGGTTTGCTGAGCCAGAGACCATATTCTCTGTAGGACCTTCCTAGAGCTGTAATTTCAGGTGTCTCAAGGAAGTGTTCCAGTCGAAGGTTTTCTTTAACAGAAGCAACCTTGTACAAGTTCCTCCTGATATCCTCAAACTGAATGTTTGAAAAGGGTGTGCCAATGGAGGCAATTCCCCATAAATTTGGTATTTCTGTGTATGAGAGTTGCAGAGTCTTAATATACTGTTGGTTCAGCACTATGTCAGGCTCATCTGAGGTGATATTGATTTAACTAACTAGGCTGTATTTCCTCATCACACCAAAACTGAAAGCTTGAGGAGGACCTACCAAACTTGAGGGAAGCAGTACTGTTGCTGTTCAGTTTATGAGACTGAGATAAGACCAGTGATTCTTTATCAAGGATTAAGGCAAAAATACCATAGCCATCTAGTTTTGGGAAAATGGGTGAAGAAATTTTCAAATAAGCTAATTTTACTCCATTGGAAAACACTGGTGGTTCATTAAAAATGAAATTTCCTGAAATGAAGTTTATTTACTTGAAACTTTATTTTAAGAAAACTTAAAAATTAAGATGGAGTATTCCAGCAAACTTGACATGTTCAGCTTGGGCTCTTTGGGAACAGACCATTTTTATTTGCTATTTCAAAATAGCAAATAAAATATTTATTTGCTTTTCGTTGTGTGTTTTTGTACACTTTGTATACTATGAAAATAATCAGAAACAAACCATTAAGATTTTACTGAAATTGAGCATTTTTTACCAGCCTAAAAACTCTATTTTAAAAATTAAAATATGTGCACATCTTACTAAAATTTTGATTTATAAATGATGTGTCTACTTTTATGTGGAGGAAATAGTGTAACGTTTGCATCTGATTGATGAGTTCCTGTATGTTTAGCTAAATTTGCTTCTACTACTCTGCTGTACTTTTATGGGAGGTGCTATGTAATAAAAAAGTGTGACAAACTCTCTTTGGATTTGTACCTGTAGACTCTTCAGTGGAAATTTTCACATTAGCAAGCCCATGTTATCTAGTGAATAGCCACACCACTCACACAGTGCTGCTGAACAAGACCAAAATGTACAGTCATATGATACCATCAGTTTCTAGGCAGATTCAGCAGGATTCAAAAGGTTTCTGTGGGGAGTTCTAGTTAAATCTGATAACATGTTATAGTTGTCATTGACTGTACAACTTTCCTTTTCAGGTTTAAAATGTGCCTATAGGAGCTTTACTTAGATCAGGAAAATGTGTGGTACCCATGTCTGAGTGCTGGCTCTATTCCATATTTAATAATCTGCTAAAGTCATTGATGCTGAATATTATGTGAAAACTTCTGTAAGGGAAGTATTTTTAAGAAAAAATATCGAAAAGATATAAAAATAACTATTTTAATTTCAATAGTCCCAGTCTTCAAGGGAAATTCATAACAACATTTCAGGGCCATTTATGACTTGAGTATTAGTGGCAGATGGAGATAATTCTAAATCTGATTAGTCCCTGGTCCTCAGTGATGTCTCTTTCCTACCAGTCATCTCAGTAGACACAAACCTTACACCTGAGTAGTCTCTTGGTTACCTATGTCCAACACTTAATAAAGAGAAATTCTGTGCAAGAATCATCAGCACCAAGGTTAGGAATAGAGTGACTGGCACATACGGGAATGGTACCTCAATGATCGATGAAATAGGAGCACAACTAGGGATGAGGGAATGTGTCTGGACCTGGGTTTCATCTTCCCTGACTTCAACATCTTAAGGCAAGTCATCCTGGCCAAACATTCTCATGTACAAGACCAAGTTGTACTTGGCTGTTTTCTGTAAAAATATAATGGAAACAATTACTCTAGGCATTTTATGAGGACTATTCTAAGGATTGGAGATGGTCAGATATTGCTGCATTTGAAACAGCAGAAAGAATTTATTTAGAACTTTTCCTGATAGCTTTATCCTAGAGAATGTCTCCAGATATATGTCCTGAATAAATCTAGAAACAACAATTATGCAAACATCCCTTATCAAATCTCATGTTTCCATTATACAAGAAACAACATTCTTTACAGACACCTTTTACACATACAATAGCAATTTGTATTACTCTCTCACCTGACAGAATTTCTGTGTGCTTCCCAAACACATGTATAAATCATCATGAAAATTCATAGTCCTCTGAGGTAGAAACATCAGGGATTTGGTGCATACCTGAAGATTTAACTACACTTATGAATTTTCCTGGAAATGAATCAATATTCTCTGCTCCAGCAATTCATGTTTCTTTTGCTTTGCCAGACAAATGATTTCAGAAGTTTGGACGGCATATGGTGCAATTTGGATACTGAATGTTAGTTAAAAAGTTGCTGACCCTTCTAACTTGTCTTTATTTTCTCCCACAGGTGTGTGGTTCCATTATTCTGGGAGTCTCTATATGGATACGTGTTAGCGGTGCTCAGCAGGTAAATGCAGTCATACCAGCACCATGCAAAAGGTGGAAACCTCTGCATACACTTTAATTTCCCATGTTCATTTGCACAAATTTGCTATGTTTTTGTTGAGGTGGTTTGTGTGGGTGAAGAGGAATGCATTTTATGGCGTTAAGATTAAATATCATGGTGCAGGTAGTCAGATAAAGTGATTGATGCAAGCAGAGATAGGTGACTATGAGAAGTAGCTGCTAGTGTTATTAATGTAGTTTCATGCAGATGCACACAGATTTCTGCTGAAGATGTGTCTCTCACCTCTAGTGAAAAATAATTATGGTTTTGTTAATGATTTTGGTGTTAGAGAGAATAATGTGGAGCCATGCAGCTCATAGACTTTTCAATGTTTTTCCCCATTAAAATAGTACATTCATATTTATTCCTAGGGTTACTCCATATGTTTTTAGGGAATATTTTATCTTTCTCACTATATTCAATAACACAACTCTTATTTCCCTAGTAACTATAACTTTGAAAGGGAGAAAGGATTTTTCCCTTGAATTTTCAACAGCTCCTTAAAAACACCTTATCCTTTTCCCCTCATATTTATATATAAAGAGTCTTAGATGCTCAAGAGTCTAGCATTACAATGTCCTAAAAGTCCTCCTGGAGGGTAGAAGAAAGACCCTGAATTGCCCTCCTGGATTTTTGTATGGGTTATTAAATTACTTTGGATATTATGACTTTTATTTTCTGCAAAGCTAGGGAAAATACAGTTTTGAGGAGCTCTTAATCTTGCAGACATGCAGCAGAGGTTGGTCCTGTTGTTGCAAAGACCCCATGGTCCTGTAGGCCCTTTTGCCCAGAGTGTACCGAATGGCACTGACTCTAAGGTTTAAGCAGTACATTTCTTCAAATGAATTTTGGCCATAGAAATGCAAATTAATTTGAAAGCTTAATTTGAATTCTTCTATTTTCAAAAAGACGTTTTTGGCCATAGAAGTGAAAAAATGGCCAGGTGTGTCATAGAAGCATTTTTTTTTCAACTTTCAGATTGAGCCTTTAGTATAGATCAAGTTGCAGTTCTTCAGATAACTCCCCTGTTGCTCTAGCACAGTCTGTCAGTTAAGAACAATAATTTTTAAGCCAGTATTTTCCCACCTGGAAATAAAAAGATGGTGGAGGTAAGAAGATAGCTTTGTATATTTCCTGCCATTTGGCTGATGACACTGTTTCCCTTAGCCAGTCCCAGATGTCTTGTCTGGCAGAGCATGGATGCAAGTGAACTCTGTTCAGGATGACACTGTGTCATCGGGTAAATTAGGTCATGGTGGAGAGTTCTGCCATTCTCTTCTGTGGAATAGGAGAATCACAACTTTCCCTCCTCAATCAACATTTTACTAGAAGCTAAAACTGCCATACTTGATAGTTGACAATCTGTAGTATGATGCCTCAAACGATACAATGGAGCTTGGACAACCACAACTACTACCATATCTTATTTTTTTGAGAGATTTCCTATTCAGAAAGGAATATTTAAATGTGTGACAAACTGCTTTCCTGAAACGACACTTAGTACTCCCCAAAAACCTAGAATTAAGAGTCAGGACAAAAACTGAAAGCATTTTCTCACATTTTTGCCTCAAGGCAGGCAAAGTTCCCATTCAAAACCAATGTATGTTTCACCCCAGTAATAACTGAGCAGAGCATAAGGATTTGGCTGTAGATGAATAGAGCTTTCTAAGAATAAATAACAGGAGGTTCAGTCCAACTTGGAAAGGGAAAGAACAACACATTCTTCAAATTATACTTGTCTATATACCTTTGCAATTTCCATCAGAAGATACATGTGACAACTTCCAGACATTTTTGCTAATCTTGGCACCAGTCACACTGGAAAATATTCTTTGAACACTTTTCTCTATTTTGGCCTTTGGCCTTAGTCAGTCCTGTGGGAACTGAATAATTTGATATTTAATAATATTGAGGTATATGAATTGTTTAGTTGAATGTCCCACACATCAAAATAAAGTTATTATCTCTGAGGGTAATATTGGAGAGCAAGCCTGGGGAAAAAAAAAAAAAAAAAAAAAAGAAAGAAAGCTGCCTTGGAAAATACATCTAACTATTTCTCTAATATATCCAGCATCGCTCTGAGAAGTGTTCTCTCAGGAACAGTCACAGAGTATATTCCTGGCCTTCTAATGACAAACAGAGAGTTTTTTTCTTTAACATTTGGTTAATGTAGAAGAGGTTTTGAGATAATCAAGTCTCCTACTTCCAGTAAAAGGCAAAGATTCATTGACTGAAAACCAACTGAAAGCCCCTTTAAAGACAGAAGATCTTTATCTTTTCATTTACTTTGTAAAATTGACTTTCATCTTGTGCAGAAACAAAGATTGTGAAAAAACAGATTTTACAAAGCTCTCCACCAAAACATTTGAGAAGGGAGCTTTAGAGCTTTGTTTATTTATGGATCAGAATTTGTCCATAGTTGCTACTCAGTATATTTATCAGTTACAAAATAATTATCTTGTATTGGGTAATATGGATGTTTTTAGGAGGACCTTCTTGTAGCTGGAAGATTTTTTTTCCCTCTCTTTTCAGGGGATGGACAGCAGCATGCTTGCAGGAGTTAATCTACTAATAGCCGTGGGCTCCATCATTATGGTCCTTGGGTTCCTGGGATGTTGCGGTGCTGTAAGGGAGAGCCGGTGCATGCTGATGTTGGTAGGAAAAAAACCCATTTGTCTGCCTTTAACAGGCCACAGCTTCATTTGATGGATAGAGTCCTTGCAAGTATTACGAAACAAGAATGAGAACCTTTTAATTTAACCAAAAGCATGATTATGATCCTGTGTTTTCATTTCTTACCTTGATTTTCGGCCCCTTCTGAATTCTATTGTGGTAAAAATGATGGTTGGTCTCATCAGCAAGAAGACAAGGTCCAGAGAGACCTGGGCATGTCACTAGCTTTTTTTCTATCCAGACACCATCAAAGTTCCCTCTATCAGCTTTCCCCCATTATCTATCTTATTTAATTTTATAAATTCCCAGTTGCTCCCTTTGCTGGTCCACCTAGAATGTCCTCCCTGTCCTCCTGCCCAACTCCCACCTACACACTGCTATCATGCCACTATTCTGGTGTGCGCCTTGTTTTGATCACCAGCTGAGCACACTCTGTCTCGAGCACCACTTTTTCTCATCGTCAAAGAAGAAATAATTGGAGCAGCTCTGACTGGAACATCATTCTACCTACATGGTTATTCAAGCGCATGAAAGAGAGATGTTAACTTAGAAGAAATTATATCACCTTGGTCAAAAGTAATATAGTTTTCTACCCCTTCTGTTTTCTTTCCAGTTTTTCATTGGACTACTTCTGATTGTGATTCTTCAGGTCACAGGAGGTATTTTAGGAGCAGTGTACAAATCTCAGGTACAGTATTATTCAAGATTTTCATTGATGTCTTCATATAGTTTTGTTTCTTCCCAAAAAATTAATAATATATTTTAACTTGCAGGCAGAATTAGCCCTTAACCTTACTCTATCGGCAAATATGGAAGCACTGCAAAGCACTACAGGAGCAGAGAAAGAGTTTCAAGAGACATTCCAGAAGTTTGAGAGAGAGGTAATTACACAGTAAAAAAAAATGAAAGGGTTGTTATCTCTTTCATCTCTAGCATCTGTCTCTGCTTCATTTTAAGACTACTCTGTCACAGACTTGAATTTTATTCCCTGGGGATAGGGAAGGGTTCGACTTAAAGGCAAGTTGAAATACCACAGAAGGAGCTTCTGTTGTCTTGATAGGACATGGTCTTCCTGTGATGATTTCTTTGTGCAATAGTGTTGTCTGTAAGAGCAATGAAGCAAGGACACACCACATGCAAGTGAAATTGACAGTTAGCTAAGCTCTTTCATGAGAGGACTGCATGGCCCTTTCTTACAGCTTTTCCTTCTGAAGGAACATTAATCCTTCACCATATCTCAAATAAGAACACTCCAGTACTTTTAAGGAAAGATAACCCCAGGGATGAGGAAAACACAGGAGTGTATTTAATTTGGAATATCCGACTGCTATAAAGTCATTAAATGCCATGCTTTACTGTGTGACAAGTGGGAAGAAAATATGATGAGAAGTTTATTTTTGTTCTGTTTATACTTTTCCTGGCACCCCCACCCTGCAAGATGCCAGATGGTCGACACTTAGTGTGAGCTTGCTCCAGGGTATCACGCAGAGAATTCCCTGGAATCTCATTGATATAATTGACAGCATACACCCCTTCCCCTCCCACAAGTACCTGGGCCTGTACATTGACAGAATGCCTGCTCTTCTGTGTTTTTTAGTCCCTGATGGGTGATGACTTTGGTGGATAGACTTAAAGTTAATTCTTATGCTTTTAAAGACTGCTGTATGAAAGAAAATGAAACAAGGAACCATATTTAGGTGTCTTATGTTACTTCCACTTCTCCTTCCCCATTCCACTTCCAGCCTTGTCCTCTGCTTCTAAGACAGCTTATTTCTTCTGATATAATAAGAAACTCTCTGGAGAGATGAGCAAAATGAAAAATACCATCATTACTGCACTAATTTTTAAATGTACCAGAACTGCTATATTATGTCCCACAGCCTTTGCTTTTTATACAAAATTATGTGAACATTTCCAGCTGGTTTTTAATAGAGAGAGAACCTCAAACCCAACTTTGCACCCCTGAGCTTTAGTGGCTTCAATATAGTGGAGCATGAAGTGAAACTGCACCTGGTTTAGGTTTCACAAACCCCAAATGGAGCCCTGGTCTCCTCAGTCCATTTCTAATTTAAAGGGATAACCATCATTCAAAGTGGTTATTTTTCTAGATTTTGGAGTTTTATGTGCCTGAATTTTACATTTCCAGCCTGGCTTTTCAAGATATGAAATGTGGATGATACTGGAGCCAGCAACTTACCTTCTGCAAGTATAACCTACAGAAAGAAGTCTTGATTCTCAAAACATGCTACACCCAGTGTTCCAGTTCCATTCTGGCACTGATAATTACTAGCTTTATAGTATGTAAATGTTTATTGAGCACTTTATACTGAAAATTTGGTCTTTTTTCCCCTATCTCTTATTTCTTTTTTTTTTTTTTTTTTTTTTTGACTTGTGCACTTACATTCTTATAAGTGGTATGGAAATGTAAAGGGTGTTTGAGACATACCAATTTGGGACAACTTCCACATGGAAAAAGATGAGATAAAATTTGGGTTTTGTTGTTCCTCTCAGCTCCCTCACTACTCTCTTCAAACTGAAAATCACCTCTTTTTTAACTCTTCTCCCCATTTACTCCTTTCTTGCAGAAACAATGCTGTGGATTGCTGAATGGAGCTGAAGACTGGGGAAAAAATTTTAACAAACCTGCCTCAAAAATCTGTGAGTGTGAACTAGAGAAC
Organism: Coloeus monedula; assembly: GCF_965178545.1. Taxonomy (NCBI): domain Eukaryota; kingdom Metazoa; phylum Chordata; class Aves; order Passeriformes; family Corvidae; genus Coloeus; species Coloeus monedula. Next base: position 40,703,456 of record NC_138784.1, read on the forward strand.
CCCTCTAGTTCAGACCTCTGCACCAAATATCAAGGCAGATACATCTATAAAAAGGTGAGAAAAATGTTTCCTCTTCTTTCCAAAGAGCCAGGTTTTAACCCAAGGTTATCTTTGGTGACTGGATAAGTCAGCAGTTCTGCATCTCTCTGAAAAGGGAAGGTTTTGCATTCTCTTTGTTAGCCAGAATTACCCCTGTGCCATGTGTTAAGAAATGGCTGTTCATAACTTTGCTCCTTCCTCTTCCTGAGATGCTTCCAGTTTAGGCCCTTAGCAATCTTCATGGTTACTATTGATGAAAATAATAATGACTTTGGGGTCAGGGTATGCCTCTGGGTCAGAGCTGCACACCAGCTACCCTTTGGCCCTCATTCCCCTCCCAGAAGGTTATGTTCCCACTCAGGCTCATTGTGGTAGTAGACATGTTGACTTAGAGACTTTCAAAATGCTAAGGTATATTGAAAATCAAATACAATAAATTCAAGACCTTTGGGGGTTTATAATCCTTTAATAAAAAACCCACATTCGTTTTGCAGGATCTGCTGGAAAGAAATCTTGTATATTGTAGGATTCATGGCAGAATACTCAAAGAGTGATTTCTTACAACTACAGCCTTTTCAAAATCTTGAAACAATTAATATAATAATAAGGCAAAATATCTGGTGACAGGCAACAAGAAAACACACTCAGGAGAGTACCATCTAGTAGACAGTAGAGATCCCAATTAATAAATTTCATGGTTTGCCTGTCTCCTTATGAGTAAATCTGGACTCCATGGGTATGAAAAAAAATATGAAAAAATAAGTGCGCAAAATAATTGAATAGCACAAAATAATTGAAGTTTTACAATGCAGGTGGTGCAAAGTTTGCCAGTATGCACCTAGCACCAAGCAGGTTTTAGCAAATGTCCATTCTGGTTGTATAATTCTCCAATTGCACAGGTCCTTAGTCAGGTCCTGCCTGAGCAGTAAGTTCCTCCCCATGTAATCCCACAGAAGCAAATACTATTTCGAAGAAAAGAAACAGTCTGGTTAAGTAGAGGATGCCAGAACCCAATCTGGAAATAAGATGTATACAAAGAGGCTGTTTTGGCCACACTTTAATGTCTTTTTGGCCTCAGGCAAGCCCTCAAAGGACACATGAGAAGCCATCTGTGAAATTACTGCAGGTGCAAGATATCACAGATTTCATGGTGGTATGAGATTCTAATAGAGATATCCAACTCTTCTGATATGGGAAAAAAGATTTGAAATTCAGTGCAGTTATGAGTCAGCTTAAATGAGAGGTTTTTTGGAAGAACTAGAAGACCCATGTGTTTATTGTGAGAGAGGAAATGTGGTGAAAAAATACAACTACATTTGGAGGGAAGACAGTCATAGTGTTGTAACAGCAATGTAATTTTGATGGATTTAAGCTGTACTTGGCCTTCCCTCCAGTTTGCAGAACGAGGATTGTCAGTGCCTGGAGAAAATGTAGTCACTGTAAGAACAGATGTATGCATATATTTAAAAGGAGAGTAATCTGCTCAGAACTTCAGTAGTAGAATCATAGAATAAGCTGAGTTGGAAGGGACCCATCAGGACCATTGAATCCAGTTCCTGGCTCTGCACAGGACAGCCCCAAGAATCACACCATGTGCATGAGAGCGTTGTCCAAACACTTCTTGAGCTCTGTCAGGCTTGGTGCTGTGACCACTGCCCTGGGGAGCCTGTTCCAGTGCCCAACCACCCTCTGAGTGAAGAACCTTTTCCTGATATCCAACCTAAACCTCCCCTGACTTAGCTTCATGACCTTTCCTTGGGTCCTGTCACTGTTCATGAGAGTGAAGAAGTCAGTACCTACCCCTCTGCTTCCTCTCATGAGGATGCTGAAGACCCAGATGTCTCTGCTCCCAGTCTCCTTTTCTCCAGGTTGAATAGAGCAAGTGCCCTCAGCCACTCCTCATACGGCTCCCCTGTCAAGGCCCTTCACTGTCCTCACGGCCCTCCTTTGGACAATCTCTAACAGCTTTATATCTTTCATATATTATGATGCCCAAAACTGCCCCCAACACTCGAGGTGAGGCCACCCCAGTGCAGAGCAGGGCGGTACCATCCCCTCCCTTGCCCGGCTGGTGATGCTGTGCCTGATGCACTCCAGGACAGGGATGGCCATCCTGGCTGCCAGGGCACTGCTGACTCATGTTCAACTTGCCATCAACCAGATCCCCAGGTCCTTTTCCCATGGCACTGCTCTCCAGTATCTCATTCGCCAGTCTAATCACAACATAACCAGGGTTGCAAAATCCAGCACTTGACCTTGTTAAACCTCATATAATTGGTGGTTGCCCATCCCTCTGTTTTGCCGAGCTCTCTCTCTAGGGCCTTTCTGCCCTCAAGGGAGTCAACAGCTCCTCCTAGTTTAGTGCTGTTGGCAAACTTACTTAATATTCCTTCGAGTCCTGCATCCAAGTAGTTAAAGGAACATGTTGAAGAGACTGGACCAAGGAGGGAGCCCTGCAGAATTCCTCTACTAACCAGACTCCAGCCTGATGTTACCCCCCCTTACTATAATTCTTTGTGCCTGACCCATGAGCCAGTTGCTCACCCATGGCATAACATGGTTATTTAGCTGTATGCTGGGCATTTTGTCCAGAAGGATACTGTGAGACAGCATCAAAATCTTTGCTGAAGTCCAGAAAGATTACATCTACCAGTTTTCCAAGATCAGCTCAATGGGTTATCCTGTCATAGAAGGAAATCAAGTTCAACAAGCAGGACTTTCCCCTCATGAAGCCATACTGATCACTCTCTTCCATCCAGCCCCAGTCGAAGAACACCAAACATTTGACAAAATTAATTTTTAAGCTAGGTTTTATAACCAAATATTTTTAGTTTATCCAAAGTCTAATAATAAACCTTGAAGTTTCAAATCCAAAGACTAGATTGGTGGGAAACTGAAGTTCCCTTTCAGATCTGGTCATGGCTGCCTTGGCTCTTTCCTAGTAGTGAATGATCATCAAGGGAAAGTAAGAAAAAAACACTTCTTTCCTTGTTAACTGAAAATTATGCAAACATTAGGCATTACAGCTGTATGTCTTCCTTTGAAACAGTAACTTTTTATGGTCAGCTACTAAATCTTCATGCTTGGGAAGGCAAAGACTTTCGCAGAGCATAAAGTACACATGTGCTTTCTGTGTTCATTAGCAACAAGCCAGAGTAAATTCAAATAGCCTTTCTTTAGCACAGAATTAAAGAGAAAGAGAGAGTTTGAGAGAGTTTATTTAGAAGATTCTTTCCTATATAACCATAGGATAATGTTGCTTACCTATAATTAATAATTTTATTTTTCAGCCTTGTGGAGAAGTGATTATGAAAATACTAAAAGACAATCTGGCCATAATTATGGGGATCTCCTTTGGACTGGCTGTTATTGAGGTACCAATGTACACTGTTAAAATATTTAGTAGCTGACAGGAAATATGTTCTACTTGGAAATACATTGGGAATGGGATTAAAACACATGGCTTGCTCAATTAATCGACAAGGGAAAACCACCTCTCAGCTATAACCTTACTGTTATTACATATAAACAGTATATGGCTGCTGAGATGCAAACTTCAGGTGGGATCAGACCACCCTGCTGCCAGTATAAGTGTATCACATGGGACATTTTCTTCAAAAAAATTGCCAGTCCTGAGGCCAGGCTGTGCCCTGACACTGAGGCCCTGTGTACAGAGACGTGTGCGAATAAACAGCACCAGAAGACATGAGGAAGAATAGCCAGACTTTTCCTCCTCTTCCTCATCTTTGCTTGAGGAAAAAGTCAACTCCTAAGAAAACTTAGCCCCTAAAGTACATACTCCTATCATTGAGAAGTTTTGATGCAAAATTATAATGCTGAGGCATTAAAACTTTAAGCATCAAGATCATGCATGAATGTGTCTGAGTGCACACGTGTGATGCTCCATATATCCCTGTGTGTAAAAAACCACAGAGTATGTGAACTGTTTATTTTAATTTCCTCACTGTACACTGAAGAATAACATGCAAGATTTTCTCTGAAGAGAGGTGGAAAAGAAGTGAGGCTAACCAGTCAGCTACTTGATTTTGATTTGAATAGGAGAAAATGATAAAGAAACAGGGAATTTCATCATGATGCTTTCTTCAGTCATTTTTTTTTCTTTTCGCTCTTCCTCCTTGTTTTTCCTCCACCCTCACTCTCCACCAATGGATGTTTGAGGGAAAAAAAGAAATGACAAAGATTGCTCTGGGCAATGATGTTCTTAACATCATTGGCAGAGGATTGCTCCTCGTGGTAGAAGAGTGGACAAGAGCCGCAACTCTGTGTTTCCAGGAAAACTGGAAAACTGTGTCTCCAGGAAAATAGTAGTAAGTGGGGAAGAACTATGTAGCTGCAGCACTGGAAGAGGACAGGCCACCAACTTCTTACTCAGCACAGGCTTTGTGGTATTTAAGGAGCTATATGTGGGGGGTCAGATCTCTCACCCATATGTTTACTTTGAGGGGAAAATAGGTGAAATACACCAATATTAAATGGCCTTAACAATATAATAGAAGTGTAAAATTGCTTCTGTATCCCTAAGGCAAATTATAAGTCACTTTGCTCTAGTTACTGCAGTTATGTGAGCTGTAGCCTTTAGTTCATTGGCCATCATTCTTTCCTGTTTCCCGCTGTGTTTTCTGTGGTGGCTGCCTCTCCCAATCATAAAAGGATTAGAAAAAAAAGAATAAACAATATTAGACTCAGATAGCACAAACTGTGAGATGGTTATTTACACTTGATAAACATTTGGCCTTTCCATATTAACTCAAGCAACTGGCCTCTTGCTTAACCACCTCTCTGCTCCAGAAAATCCCAAATAAAAAGAAGTGGTCTTCCTTCCTCTGCCTGCTTCATTATACCACTTGTGGGCTGCTACTGCTTTCAGCTCACCCTACTAGTGAAAACAATATAGATAAGAAGGGCCCAGTTTCATGTGGGTGCAAGGACAAATGTGGGCATGGTATATCAGGGAAGCCCTGTCAGTTTATTCCAGCAGTGAGTCCATCCCTTTGTCTTAGCTCTGTGTTTCATATGCTCTTCTCTGTCTCTATTTTAAGTAAATAAAGTATTCCAGTGTTTACGGCTTCAAAGGTGTCAGTTGGGTGCTTTCCATTTTTGTGGAACACCTTCACAGACTGGTTAGTTTTAAATCCAGAAGGAAGCTTTCTGATCTGATCTCACCATCTGTCTGCCACAATTCATGGAATTTTACCCAGTAATTCCCAATACAGAATGTGATCCTACCGAATTTTCTATTTCAAGTAACAGCTTCTTCAGTGAACTCACTATTGTTTCTAACCCAAGTCCATAAATGATAAATTTAAAATACTTGTTGCATGATCATTTGCAACTTGAAACAGTGAGGTACGTGTACAGATGTATACCTGTATACAGTATGCACATGTATGTGTATACCTGTATACATACACTTCACACATATAGTTACACAAAAGAGAGTGACACTAGAAAAGAAGACTTCAAAGGGAGACAACCCTTAGAATACACAGTGAACATTCCTCTATCAGAAAAGGAAATGCTCAATTTTTGTCCAAATTCCTTGAACTTGTCAGTAATTACGGCTCCATTACAGCTAACAACTGCATTTTAAACACCCAGAGGTATGGGGTTCCCCATCCACAGAGGCAATCCATCTTTAAACAAATGAAACTTCTCCATGATGTCTGCAGTCTTACCTGTGGTATATACTGACTTCATTAAAATGTCTCTATTCTGGAGTTGTACTCTGTAAGAGCCACATTGGAAAAAATCTTCTGCATAGCAGATTTAGCCCGCATGTGAATCCAAGACATTTTCAAACAAAATATTCCCATTGTGTATCAGTTGTATCTTGGGATTTCCAGCACTGCCAAGTAATACCAGAAATATCTTTGTTTTCCAGATTCTTGGTTTGGTGTTTTCTATGACCCTCTACTGCCAGATCAGGAGAAAATGAAACTGTCAAAGTGTCAGAATGATGTCACCAGTCAAATCAAGACCTTTCTAGATAGAAGGCTAGAGATTTGGCTTGGCACATTCAGACAAATATATGCATGTCCCAGGCAGCTGTTCTGATGAAAACAGCAGCCCTTGTCCACATGGATGCTTCACAACTTGAAAAATGATGTCTTTATCATTCATAAGACTTAATGATGTGAATATGATTTTTTTATTTGCAATAAACATCTTTGTTTATGTTTCTGAGGTGTTTATTTTGTCTGAAGACAGCAATAATGTCATGCTGAGAGTCTGATTTCACCATGTGGTGTGCCCTCATGAGTGTTAAACCACCCACAGCCAGAGTCACCATAAACAGCTGCAAACCATCATGCAGTGGCTGACTGCTCCAGGGAACTCAGGCCCCTGGGCACCTCTGCTTGTGGAGCAGGGTGTTTTCATTAAGAGAGTTGTGGGTCAGTTTGACACTTGATGTGGTCAGGGTTTTGTTACCTGTGAAAAGGGCAGGGACTAACTTGCATCGTGTCCAAATAGGAAAGCCACAGCTCCTTTCAGGGATGTTTAAATCAGTATCCTGGCAGCTGAGATGGTTGCTGTCTGGCCCAAATGATGCTTAGGTTGCATAAATAAGCTGGATGTAGTAGTATATGTTTTGCAAATAAGCATCAGTGGTAGAATCCAAGACCGTGTAGAGGCAAAGCATACACAAAAGTCATGCAGGTAAGGCTTTGCCCAGGGCGGCTGAGGCAAGTGGGTGGACAAACACAGGGCATGGCTGGCAGCACAGCAGCAGCCACATAAAGCCTGCCTACCTTTGGACTGATCACTGCATGCAAGTGTTTGGGCCCTGAGGTACTGACAGCCCTGATTGTTCCTGCCCAGCTGCCTGGGGTACTCTGCACACTGCCCATGGCAAGGACACCACATCAGCCTCCTGGGCCAGTTGGTCCCTGCCCCACCAATGTCACAATAGGGCTGGTCTCCAGCTCCCCTGCCTGGTCATGGAGTCCCACCAAGATGGGCCCACCCATGTGTCCTGGTGTGGCCTCAGCCCATGCCCAGGAAGTGCATGATGCCAGGGACTGGGGCTGCCCTGGTGCCCTGCGCTGCCCCACTTCTGACTGGGATGGAGGGATGGGCCAGGCTCTGCCTTGCCACCCCAGCGGACCCCATGTGGTCCCAGCCCCTGGGGAGCTGCTGGCGTAGGTTGCCCTCTAACAAAAAGTAGATGGCATCAGGGACAAGATTTTTAAGGTATGAGGAGGTCTAATGATGCCCACAGGGACCTGCTGAGGTTTTACACAGCAGGCTGGTGGCCTCCCTGGTGTGTGTTGGGATTAACTGATTTATTCAGCTCCACTGGACCCCCATCTTCATATTAGGAGCAATGATAAACACCTCACACAGCTGCTCTGAAGAGAAAACCACGTATCATGTTCCTCTAGTTAAAGACCCCTCAGGTGCCCTCAGCCATCTCAAAGCACACCCTGACTGCTCCCATCCTGACAGAGCAATGCAACTGTTGCTTACAAATGCATTAAAAGCTTTCCTAGATCAGAGACCTTTGTCCATGCCTTATTCCAACAGAACTGGGTTCAGGTAAAATTAATCTGCAGCAAACAGAATTTTTTTAAAACTCAACCAGAGGAAATTTCTGTCCCATCTCCCACCCTTCCCTAGCACTCAGACCATTAGGCCAGGCAGTGATTCCTGCTTTCAGTAATTCATGTGTCTCCCAGGAAAGTCATCTAGCTACCAGACAGTTCTGGTCTTGTCCTTCCCTCTGCTGAACCTCAGAAGCTGTGCCAGAAAAATTCAAACTTTGTTGGACCAGAAAAAAACCATGACTCCATAACCCAGCTGTACTAACTGGAAAAAGAAATGCTGGCTTCTAGTTCCTTCTTCTCCCCAGAGTGTTTTTTTCTTTGCATATCTTATCCATGATCTGAAGTCCTGGGAGCTGAGCCTGAATCACCCAGATCATGGTATGGCAGCTAGAGTCCTGGATTATCACTACAGAAAAAAATTGGGAATATAAGGGCAGCATGGAGAGAGAATTGCACATTCCTCTTCTTCCTCCTCCTTCCCATCAGGAGGATTAGTCTCTTATTTGAATGAGGCACCAGAGGGACTCCCACAGAAAGGGGTCTTAGAGCTGTGGATGCCTAATGGATGGACATGAAGGGGAAATTATAGCTCACCTGTGCTGCCAGGAGGAGTCAACCTCGGGCAGCTGTAAACTTGAGTATTACCAGCATGGATTTGTAATGAACATTGACAAGAGACTGACAATGTACGCTGGCTCAGACACCAGTCTGGTCCTGTAAGCTGCTCTGGGGGATCCAGATGTGTAAAACCAAGCTGTTAATGCACCTAAATTTTGGTTGTCTACTGCCTGGTTTTGGATATAATCCTCAAAATAATCTTTGCTTGCATCAAAATAATGATGTATTGATACATCAGACTTTTTGTTAAAACAGTTAAAACTGTTGATATTACAACATTAAAATCAGCATCAAAACATCTTCAGTGAGGAACTTCGACACAGGCATTTTATCTGGAGCTAAGATGAACAGTTCCTCTGTTTATTTAGACAATTTGTCTCTATTACCTAAAGCTCTAAGGAATAAAGCTAAAGCACTGTGATTATATGCTACCATGACTGTTTAAATGGGATTGAGCCAATGAAGTAATTCAGAATATTATCAGCTTGCTGGTGAAGTGGGTTTGCCACTAAAACCTGTCCATTGCCTTTGATGTTGCAAAAATTATTTACTTCTAATATTCTGTAGCCTCTTGAAGTTTTCTCCCTCATTTTTTTCAATGGAAACAGCAAAATGCAAAGAATAAAACAAAAAGAAATCTGTCTGGATAAGATTAATCTGGCCACATGCAAAACAATGGAGTAGAGACTCGTATCACTGAATTATGAAATGGTTTGGATTGGAAGATACCTTTAAAGACCATCTAGTCCACCCCCACTGCCATATCTGAGAGTTTGAACTCTCCCTATAATAAATGAAGAGAAAAAACACATCTAGGATTTGAGCCATCTCATTTTAAAATAGATGTCCAAAAAATTAGGTAAGTGATTTTCATTGCAAATAGGTGAAACTGGAGTGAAAGAAACCCACCCTACAATACTGAACTTGTTAAAAACATTAGAAGCACTGATCAGTCAGGAAAGAGCATTAGTTTAATATTCCATGAAGGTGCATTGATTATTCATTGATTCATTGATATTTTTGCTCAATTGTAACCCAGCCTGCTAGGAAATGAACCCTGTCTACTCTCTAGGCTGGTAGGATAAGATTCATCTGGTGTGCACAATGCTGTAACAGAGATCCTAGCACCATTCCTTCATGTCCTCTTGGTATTCTTATCAAAGAACATTTATAGTAAGCTATTGAATCAAAATAGCAATGGGACACTTTTCTAAGTCCACAAACACTTTTTAATCATGAAGTCTGGAATTGCTGAAATGGAATTTTACAATAAATCCTTGACAGGACAATAAAACCATAAGGGTTTTCTTTTGTGGAGTGTTGGGGAAGGTTGTTTTTGTTTTTTCACAACCATCTCATCATCTCAAGGTTACCTAATAAAATCGAGCATACAGAGGAAAGACACATGTCCAAGATCTTAGTTCTTTAAAATAGTAAAGGGAGAAAAAACATTTATCATTATAGTCTTAAATAGTATAAAAAAAAGAGTGGTAGGAAGAAAGACGTGTCCCTGCCTTTGCCAGTGGAGCCAAATTCCACCTTAAAACCAAGTCTGTTTAAAACACACTGGTGATTTATCATGTCAAAACCGAACATCTATTTAATGGCAACAGATAAGACATCCCACCTGGGTCAAAATTTCTCTGAAGGATTTGTTATGTCATTTAAGGGATTTGGGGGGGAAAAATGTTGCTCTCAGAAAGGATTGTATCTGGGGGGAAATGCAGCCCAAATAGAAAAAGAAAAAAAAAAAATTATGGCAAAATATGAGTCAGTAAAGCAATGTCAGGAACAATAAAGGGAACATTAATAAGTCTATTATTGGAAATAAAAATTAAGGAAGAAAAAGACAAAGGCAGATATATATATAAAAAAATATTTTGAAAAACTGAAAGAACAAAGCAAAACAGGACAGGTCAACTTAAAAGAAAGAAAAAAAATAAATATTATCAAGATCCAAGAACTTGCTGCACTCAACTCATCACGAGGTGAATTTGGTCCCAATCCACCTTTGTGGCCTGGATGCCATGTTGAAATCAAATTCAACATATTCTTAAATCAGTGCTAAATCTGCACCCAATCTGTCTGGCTATCCGGACCTCTGAGAAGCTGGGGCTCATCAGAGCATAGCTGGTAGCCAAAAGGTACACCAAGAGACAGCTGTGCTAGTTTATGGCCTCTGGGAATGCCTGGAGAATGAAACTGAGGAGGTGAAACAGCTGGCTTTCCCTCTGGAAAGGACACCAGGACACTGGATCTGGCCAAAGTATTTTTAGAGACATGATTGAGTGAGGTAGAAGGATTTATTTTTAAATTAATATGGAGGGTTATCAGTTTAAATTTTGAAATAGGATTGAAACTACAAAACTGAAAACCAGTTCTTTGGCTCTGCTGAAATACCTATCTTAACTGCTTAGCCCAAGGTTTTCTGGAATGGGAGAAACTCAACTGATTTAGACTGGATTCAGCCCTCCTCAGCTGAGGGGATGTTTGACTTTTGGTTGTTTGGTGAGCTCAGTTAGAGAGCAGACATCTAATGTTGCTCCAGGCCAGAAGCAAAACCTACCCCTGCAAAGATTCAGGCTGGTGAAGTTGCCTGGACATTTCTCCTCCACAAGGGAACTGGGATGTCCTGATATGGGGAAATGTTACATCAGGACTTCATTCAGGGACCAAAGGGAGGCTTGGATCTCTTCTGGCTTCATTCATGGCAATTTGATTATTCTTAATATCAAGTAAACTGGCAAGTTTTCTCCCCACCCCTGTCAATTGCAATATTCTCATCCTTTCACTGAAAGACTCTTTTTTGTGCAGTGGTTCGGATTAAATTCCTTTTTGTTCTTTTCAAGTATTTCTTTTTTGAACTGAAAGCTGACCCCTTGGTGTGTTTTGCAAAATGCTCAGCTAGCTTGGGTTTCTTGGGGAGATAGAGGGGTGATGTCATTCACCACGTGATAATCCTTTATCTATCTGAACTTGGACACTGGGGAGGAATGGAAAAATCATTCCTCTTCCTTTCTTTCTCAAATCCACTTACAATTTTTTTTCTCTTTGTAGAGAAATAAAAGTCTCCACTTGTTCCTAGATTTTATAAAATTTTCTTGAGCAGTCCAGAATTCTTTAAAAGACAGGAA